>NC_040077.1:94966187-97466187 GCF_003369695.1 Bos indicus x Bos taurus
TTCATGGGAAATAGATGGGGAAACAGTGGAAACAGTGTCAGACTTTATTTTTCTGGGCTCCAAAATCACTGCAGATGGTGACTGCAGCCATGAAATTCAAAGATGCTTACTCCTTGGAAGGAAAGTTATGACCAACCTAGACAGCATATTCAAAAGCAGAGACGTTACTTTGCCAACAAAGGTTCATCTAGTCAAGGCTATGGTTTTTCCTGTGGTCATGTATGGATGTGAGAGTTGGACTGTGAAGAAGGCTGAGCGCTGAAGAATGGATGCTTTTGAACTGTGGTGTTGGAGAAGACTCTTGAGAGTCCCTTGGACTGCAAGGAGATCCAACCAGTCCATTCTAAAGGAGATCAGCCCTGGGATTTCTTTGGAAGGAATGAGGCTAAAGCTGAAACTCCAGTACTTTGGCCACCTCATGCGAAGAGGTGACTCACTGGAAAAGACTCTGATGCTGGGAGGGATTGGGGGCAGGAGGAGAAGGGGACGACAGAGGATGAGATGGCTGGATGGCATCACTGACTCAATGGACGTGAGTCTGAGTGAACTCCGGGAGTTGGTGATGGACAGGGAGGCCTGGTGTGCTGTGATTCATGGGGTTGCAAAGAGTCGGACACGACTGAGCGACTGATCTGATCTGAAGGACCTTCATGTCACTAAACCTGATGGATACTTTCTGATGCTTTTCTTATTGACCCTTGGTAGCATTTGTCTCCCTTCTACTCGAAATACCCACTATGGTGGGGGCATTCTTCAGGTTTGTTTGTTTGTTTGTTTTCCTGCTTCTCTGGCCCCTCCTCATTACACTTTTAGGTTCATTTATCAATTCATTAAAAGATTAGCATTCTGCAAGGCATCTTATCTTCATTCTCTATGATTCTTGTATAATCTCCTCCATTCTCTTGGTTTCAAGTAGAAATCTGTATTTCCAGTTCAGAACTATTTCCTTGTCTATCTTTATATGCTCTTGTATTTTTTCCAACTCCTTCTGAATGTCTCAGAAAACTCAGCATGTTTATGAGAGTTTTGCCACTACTCCCCCACTATATATGCTACTTCTTTTATGTTACGTCCATTTACCCAGTTATTTGGGCTTCCTAGGTGGCACTAGTAGTAAAGAACCCACCTGCCAATGCTGGAGACATGGGTTAAATCTTTGGGTTGGGAAGATCCCCTGGAGGAGAGCATGGCAACCCCCTCCAGTATTTTTGCCTGGAGAATCCCACGGACAGAGGAGCCTGGTTATAGTTCATAGGGTCACACGGAGTCAGACATGACTGAAGTGACTTAACAAGCATGCACCCAGTTATTTAAGGGTATTAGGAGTACTACAGTATGAAGCCTGCTCTTCTGCTTTTTTATCAATGACTTCCCATCTACCCAGTTATGCAAACTACTGCTAGAAAAGAATTTTAACTCTTCCTTCCTCCATCCAATTAAATGTCTAGTTCTATAGATTCTGTCTCCTTAACATCACCCCAATCCATTCAGTTCTTTCCAACTCCATTGCCCACCATTCCAGGCCAGGCCACCAGTATCTCCTTCCTGGACTACAGTATCTAATGGGCTCTGGATAACCAGTCTTTTTCTTCTCACATTGTAGTGGTAACACTCAGATAAAATGCAAATTACGTATTTGTATTTTTGTACTTTGCATTGATTCTGTATTTACAAAATACAGAATCAATGTATTTTGCACTGATTATGTACCTCCTTTCAAAAGCCTTCCATGTACTTTGGATAAAGTTTAAAATACTGAACATGGCTCACAAGAATCTTTTGATATATTATCTAACTCTGGCCTCAACTGATAATAGTCCCTTCCTTGTACTCTATGCTTCAACCCTATTAAATCTCTTTCAATTTTCTGCTTATATTCTCCATCATTACCCAACTCGTGCTCCTCATTCCAGCCCTACTCCCGGCTGCTGCTGTTGCTGCTGCTAAGTCGCTTCAGTCGTGTGTGACTCTGTGCAACCCCATAGACGGCAGCCCATCAGGCTCCTCTCTCCCTGGGATTCTCCAAGCAAGAACACTGGAGTGGGTTGCCATTTCCTTCTCCAATGCATGAAAGTGAAAAGTGAAAGTGAAGTCACTCTGTCATGTCCGACTCTTAGCGACCCCATGGACTGCAGCCTACCAGGCTCCTCGGTCCATGGGAGTTTCCAGGCAAGAGTACTGGAGTGGGTTGCCAGGGCCTTCTCCAGACTCCTGGCTACCCATGCCTAATTTACTCTCCTCCTTATAACTTCCTCTCTGACAGGTTAAGCACCCGGTGGCTCAGACGGTAAAGCATCTGTCTATAATGTGGGAGACCTGGGTTCGATCCCTGGGTCGGAAGTTCTCTGGAGAAGGAAATGGCAAACCACTCCAGTACTCTTGCCTAGAAAATCCCATGGACGGAGAAGCCTGGTGTCCATGGGGTCGCAAAGAGTCGCACACGACTGAGCGACTTCACTTTCACTTTCTGACAGGTTACGCTCATCTTTTAGGACTCTGATTAAAAAATCCCTTTCTCCAGGAAGTCTCGGCCTAAATAAGATCCGCTGCCACTGCTACTGGTCCGATAGGACCCAGCCTGGCCATTGCCACAAATGCTTCTTTGCACATTTGTTCACCACTGTCTTCCCAGGATACAGTCAGTCATTGCTCAAAAATATTATTCTGAATGAAAAAAGAAACAAAGGAAACAGGTTTCAGGCAGATGGGAGATGTCAATTGTGTGGACGCTTCCAAGAGGTCAAATAAGACAATGACAGGCAGCTCCTGTAAAAGTCACTGGTGATTTTGGTGAGGGCCATTTTGGAAAGGAAGCAGATGTAGAAACCAGATTTAAGACCTGGAGATAGAAGAGTAGTCTACTCTTGAGAAACTTGCTGAGAAGGAAAGGAGACAGGTACAACAGCCTGTTGCAGTAAGACCCTCTTTGGTGGTTTTCTGGATATCAGTCCACATCTCCAATCCTTCTCCTCCATTGCTGACAAGGTGGATTTCCTAAAATGCAAACTCATTAAGATACCAGGCTGCTTACAAATTTTAAATGACTCCTCATTGTTTTCAAGATACAGCTCAAACACCTTCGCTTGGTGTCCCTGAAGGGCAAAGATCTGACTCTTTCTCCCATTCTTTTTTTTTTTTTAAGCCTTTAAAAAAAAATTATTCTTTATTTTTAATTGGAGGATAATTCCTTTGCAATGTTGTGTTGGTTACTGCTGTACAACATGAATCAGCTGTATCCCCTCCCTCTTGAGCCTCCCCCCATCCCCACCCATCCCCACCTGAGGTCCTCACAAAGAATCAATAGCTATCTATTTCACACATGGTAGTGTGTATACCTCAATGGTACCCTCTCAATTTGTCCCACTCTCTCTTCCCTCGGTGTGTCCACAAGTCAGAACTCTATGTTCGTGTTTCTATTCATGCCCTCCTGCTCCCATTCTTGACCCAGGTCCAGTCACTTCCTCCATATCCAGGGACTTCTAGCCTCTGTCCCTTTATCTGGAATATCCTCCCTACTCCAAACTTTCATAAATCAGCTCGTGTCACATTTCTCAGAGTCCTGTGCACATTTCCCTCATTGCATTAACAGCACCATCAAAATTATTTGTTTACGTGCTACTGGATCCCGTGAGACCAAAAGCACCTCGAAGGCAAGGATGTCTTTCCCTTCACTGTATCCTGCTTCCGGCAGTGTTTGTACACACTGCTCAATTTACCTTTTTGAATGAAAGCATAATAAACCCTGGGTGCCCCATATAAAAGCTGGAGCGGCCACAGGAGGTGGGCAGTCGTCGGTGTTTTGAGCGATCTGCGGGCGTACGGGGGTATCACTCACCCGCGAGCACGAATTTGGCCATGGCGTAGCCGGGACCCAGAGCTTAGGACCGCGGCGCCACCGTTTCCAGGTAACCACACCAGGACTTGGCGCAGGCGCACTCGCAAGCTGAGCGCGGACTCTGGCGCCCAGCTGGAAAGATGTTGGAATGCACAGTTATACATTGCTATTAAAAGCTCTGTGGTCTCCCTCGTGCCTGTTCCCTGCAGCTAAGAAAAAGTAGTCATTCTTTTCGGTAGGCTTTCTTCACTCTAAATAGTTCCAACCGTCCGCCCGCGAACAAACACTTTTTGACCTATGAGGGATCCGTAAAATCTCGCGAGTCGCACAGTTCGCGGGGAAACTGTCATGGCCGCGCCTGTCTACAATCACAGGCTTCTACTCTAAGGTGAGTGGAGGACGAACTTAAGCGGAACAGTTGGTTGTACTACGCTTTAGACTTCTTGCCTTTCGGAGAAAGGTCTCAGAAGTTGCCCGGGAAGTAAGTTGAGGAAGGTGGGTTCATACTAAGAGGCCCGGCTCGGGAAGCACGGACTCCTCTCACCGGTTCTGAGACCTGGTGAGACTGGTTGCATCTCCCTCCCAAACGCAGGCCACGTGCAAGCATCACTTTAGTTTGCTGCCTCCTCCCCTGAACCGTTGTGCTTGTCCAAGGCCTTATTTTAACAGTTCGTGTTTAGCTGTTGTTAAATCCTCATGTTAAAAATTATCCATCAAGGTTAAGCCCTTAATTTTTATTGCCGACATCTCCGTAAAATCTTACTGCAAAGAAAGCTTTATACTAAAACTTTCCCGTCAGAAACCCACTAATTATTTTTTTTTTTAAGACTTATTTATGTATCCACTACTTCCAAACTAACCTTGCTCCTTTAAGACTGTGTATGCACAGAGAAGGCAATGGCACCCCACTCCAGTACTCTTGCCTGGAAAATCCCAGGGATGGAGGAGCCTGGTAGGCTGCAGTCCATGGGGTCGCTAAAAGTCTGACACGACTGAAGCGACTTAGCAACAGCAGCAGCATACACATTGTAGTAGAAGTGGAAGAAGCCCTTATGTGATAAAATGGTTTTACCCTTTTAAGGTAAATGTTAATGTCTCCCTAGGTCCCCACTTTAGTCTCTGTTAAATGGATTTTGTATTTTTAAGTAGAAATTTTATTCTTAATTTTTATTTCTGTTATAACCCCTTCCCCTGCAGGAAAATGACGGCGGACATGAGTTTTTTTTCATTTGTAGAAGCGACGTGTGTGTCATCTTGATAACTTTAAAGTCTTTTGAAAGTACTTCAGTAACTAGAAAATGAGTAACAGAGCGGGTTCCTTTTTATGGAACCTCAGACAACTCAGTACTTTAGTTCCAACAGGCAGAACTGTGAGGCTATATCCTTTGGCATTTTGCAGACCAAATGTTGCTTATTCAAACTGGAACCGAAGAAACCTCTTAAATACCTTTGGTAATAAAATGCATTCATCTACTAGATATCTCTTTCAGGATGCTTTAATTTTTAAATCAGAAGGTGATGGCTGTCAAACAAAGGGCATAAACACGGCAACAGTCTTTACAGTTGACAAACTACTTTGTCCTAGAAGACTGTCCTTTGATTCAAAGCACTTTCTTGTCTCTGTTAATGAACTGAAGAAAAGCTTTCATCAGGAGGCCTCTGATGAAGATGTTCTCACCAAGAGAAGAAAACCAGCCCTGATCAGCAGTACAAAACTGTCTCAGGAGTGTAATTCTCTGAGTGATGTGTTAGATATATTTTCAAAAGCACCTACATTTCCTAGTAGTAACTATTTCTCAGCCATGTGGACAATTGCCAAACGGATGTCGGAAGATCAGAAGCGCTTTGAAAAACAATTGATGTTTAACCACCCTGCGTTTAACCAGCTGTGTGAACATGTTATGAGAGAAGCCAAGATCATGTATTTCGGAGACCTGCTGTTTAGTCTTCATGCTATAGTGAAGCTTGGGATTCCTCAGAACACGCTGCTCGTACAGACTTTGCTGAGGGTGGTCCAGGTAAAATCAAAAGGAGGTATAAATATACTCGGTTTAGCAAATCTTGAAAGAATGATAGGAAGTAGACCTATAGCCTCCTTGAATGAAACTTATCATTGGAATGATAGTTTACATTTGTTTCTGCATAGATACTAATATTCTATGGTTTAGATACCTTAAGTTAGCAAGATCTTTCTTTTGCTTTAGAAGTTTATGAACACTTGCCCCATTTTTCTTCTCAGGAGTTGAGTAATAGTGAATAAGCTGAAGTGGGAAGAGATACAAAATATACAAGAACAGTTTGGGTAGTTGAAAGGAGAGAAGGGAAGGGAAGGGAGCTAGTATTTATTGACTACCTGTATACCTTTTACTTGTGTTGTCCTGTTTAATCTTCACAATAGCTGTGTGAGGTTGGTGTTACTCTAGCAGATGAAGAAAGAGATTTTGTTATGTTAAGCAACTTGGCTAAAGTCACAACTACTGATTTTATTTATTCACGCAGTAAATGTTCATTGGCTGTCAACTGTGGATTAGTTATTACACTTGTTACTAGGGATGTAAAGATATGGAAAACATAATTCCTGCCCTTGTAGAGGGGACAACAGATGCTTTGTAGGCAATTACAAAAATAACCAATATCCATTCATACATTTACGACATTGTAGGCGCTATGATACTGTAGCACTGATCATTGGGAATACAATTACAAAATAAGGGCCACATAGAGCTTTTAGTGCAATGAAAGAAAAATACACACAGTGTGTAACCAGGGGCTTCAAACCTAGTTGGGAGAATGCCTTCATGATGGGAAGAGGTGATGGGGGGTGGGGGGGGGGGAGGATACAAGATTACTGTTTGAAGCAGTGATATGTACAGGGTTTGAAAGGAGGATTGTCTCATATAATTCTCAATGTAGCTTTTAAAAGTAGTCATTGTTACTTTCTTCTTCTTGATGAGGAAATTGAGGCTTAGAGAGGTTAAATAGCTTGCCCAAGGCCACATATTTGTTAATGTCACCATTTGTAGGTATTTGATAAAATACTTGCTGGTTTAATGAACAAACACCTTGTCATAGTAGAGCTAAAATTCAAGCCCAGTAGGAGATGATGTCTAAGCTGAGTGCAAGGGATGGCCAGCAGTCAGTGAGAAGGTTGATAGCCAATGAGATGGTGTTTCAAGTAGAGAAGACTGTTCAAAACCTGGAGAAAAGTTTGGGGAACTGAAAGTAGTTCACTGTGGCTAGAAGTACAGATTATTGGGGTTATGAGTTTGAGGGAATTGGTAGGAAATTGTGCCTATGGTTGTCAAGGGAGAGGGGTTGGTGTCATGACAAGGCATGAGGTTGGGGGGAGGAAAAAGGCTGAATCATAAAGAGCCTTTTATGCCTGGCTAAGGGGTTTGCCTTTATGCTATAGGCAGTGGGGATCCACTGGAGTATTTTAAGCAAAGGTCAAGCTGCTCCAGTTAGTATTTAGATCACTCTGTGAGTGGAAAATTTATTGGAAAAATGAAATTGGATGGGGGGGATCACTTTTAGTTTCAAACAAAGGAGTCAGTGTCCTCTTCGACGTCACTGAAATGACACCAAGGTTGGCCAAGGAAAAGAATAGTTCCTTTAAGTAATTGTTTACCTCTTAAGAGTGGGCTCTTCAGATTTCAAAACTCAATGATCATAATTAAATAATTTTTTTTAAGATAGAAATTTCCCAAGGATGATCTGACATGTATCCTATCTTACTATAGAATTCAAGGATTGAGTTTATAGATACTTGAGTGTTTTTAACTTTTAACATTACTGTGATTTCTATATGTTTTCAACCAGTAACTAATTTGTATTGTGTATGTTTGTTTAAACTGCAGAATATCTGTGTTTTTTGGTAGACTCTGTTCCCTATATAGTTACTTCAAAGTAATTGCAGTAAGTCACTTTACCTGGTCAGTGATTCTCTAAATGAATTTTGGACAGTATTCCCATCATTATAGTATCTGCATTGGTGAAATATGACCAATGGGTATTTGGGGTCAGATTATCTATACATATAATTGTATCTCACTAACATGGGAATGTTGCAAAGACGTTTTAGCTAGGTATGAAATATATCATCAGTGAAGCTTGCCCTTCAAACACCTAGCCAGGTGGTCTTTTCTTTTATAGGAGATATTGATGGAATGCTATAATGGAAACCCTCTCATGGGAATGAGACCTTTTTTCCTTCCAGCAGTATCCATTTCTTATCAATATCTGCTTCAGACTTGAGGCTTTGTGGCTTGTTGGTCATGGAATTTTAGCAAAAGAGCATATATCTTTCAGGTGTGATTACAAGTACTCTTGTGAGGTGTATAGACTAGTTGTGATTAAATTGTAGAGCACTAGGTGAGCTGTGCTATTACTGTTCACTTTCTAAATTAGGCCATTTCTGGAACTAAATTAATAACCCTGATTCAAAGGGTTTGAAAGAAGGATCCAGGGAGCCTGGGTTCCTCTTGAGATCCAGATAGTGGTGGTAAAATGTGATAGCAGATGTGAATTAGAAAGTTCACAACTGAGGTTGCAGTTTGATACTCAGGAAAGAATATAGGGAAATTGTAAGCACAGCAGTGTAAGATTAATTAGGGGAGGGAAAACTGCCCTATAGCTTGTTACTGCACTTGTCACCATGATGGCCTTCGGTTTCATAAAGGGGTAAAAATAATGCTTGATGAAAGTTATTTCAGAAGTGGAGGAATATAATCAATGTCAAATCATTTTCAGTGGTAATTGAAAGTGTAAAGAAATTGTTGATACAAAAAGAATGTGTATCAATTATTTGAAAAGTTCACTTACATATAATGTCTGGTTTTCCAAAGTTGCTGTTTATTGTGGACTGACTCTGAATAATTGGTTTGATACTTAATCCTTTAGTTGAAAGCATCAGTTCAGTGGTTTTGCTTGGGTGAGGTCATCTACTATGAACTCATTACCTATAGTGTTTTTGTGATTACATTTCAATAGGAACGTATCAATGAGTGTGATGAGAAATGTCTTTCAGTTTTGTCAACTATCTTAAACACAATGGAGCCATGCAAGAATGTGGATGTTCTTCTGGCAGGATTGCGGTGAGAACTCTCTTACACTTTCTTCAAGTGGCTTTCTCTTTTTCTCTTACCTCAAATCAAAAGCAAAGATGAAAGACTTTGTTGGTGGCGGTGGCGGTTTGGTTGCTAAGTTGTGTCGGACTCTTGCGACCCCATGGACTGTAGCCTGCCAGGCTCCTCCGTCCATGGGATTCTCCAGGCAAGAATACTGGAGTGGGTTGCCATTTCCTTCTCCAGGGGATCTTCCTGACCTGGGAATCAAACCCAGGTCTCCTGCACTGTAGGCAGATCCTTCACCAACTGACCTACAAGGGAAGCTGGTCTTTAATAGCTTATTAAGCTTAAAATCCTGACTTTGGAACAGGTGAAGCTAGAAATAATGCTTCTTTCAGGATTCACTATAAAAAAAAAGTGTGGGTAACATTAAAATTATCTTAAAACATAGTATTGACATGGGCTGGGGGAGAACTGATACATGCTCAGTTCATAATGTTATTTGGGCACTGTGTGGAGTCACATGACAGTAGCCCAGCTTGCAAAGGAGGTTAAGTTTTTATAAAATTGATGCACCTAATCTTATAATAATTTTTAATTCCCATTTTCATTGACTATGCATTGGGATGTCTTAATATAGTCTCCTGATGTTTGTTTATGCAAAAAGATAGCAAAATAATGTGAGAGAAAAGAATACCAGTCGGGTCCTGGAGCTTTCACTAACTGTTTACACTCTCGTGGGCAGATATTTCATTTCTTTGGGCTTCATATTCCTTGCCTATAAGTAGGAACTGGACCAAATGACTTTTAAGATTTCTCTTCTGGTTTTAAGATCCTAAGACTGTGGTATTTGTTGTGTGTGATGACAGGATGCTAGTTGATGAGCAAGTTTGCAAAATAAAACATGTCTTCACATTACAAACTGTAATGAGAAGTATTGGAAAAGATGCTCCGATTGGTCTTAAAAGGAAATTGGAGGTAAATACTTTGTGAATTTTCTCTATTGGGTAAAATTTGAAAAAGATATTTCCTGTGATTTGCTATCATCTCCTAAAGTCAGTTTATTAGGAGGACATTGTTGTGCTTTTGGGTATAACTTTGCTTAAGTGGAATAATAGAGATATTTATGTGTGTATGTATTTACATACATTTATCTGTATATGTCTGAGTCATTTTACTCAAACTTTATCCTTTTTTATTTAAATATAAGATTTTAATTTATTTTACCACAAATGATAAATTAAAATTTATTTTTCTTTAGATGAAAGCCTTGAAAGAATTAGACCAATTTTCTGTTTTGAATTGCCAGCACATGTTTGCGGTACTGGCCGCCATGAATCACCGTTCCATTATCCTTCTGAATGAGTGCAGTAAGAGAGTCACAAGTAAGGGGAATTTTTCTTACATGGTTTATAGCATCTGATGTGTTCTGAGCTATATTTGTTTTGTTTGTTTGCTGTTATATGAAAAAATATCTGATGATATGGTTAGATCTAAAGTTTATTTTTACCTATAATTATTTTTTGTTTTTACAAAATGCAGTGCTGTTTTTCTAAAGAAAAGTGCTGGGTATATAGTATCTTGAATCTTACAGTCAAAATCATCTGGTAATTTTTGTTTTCTAACTCATTCTTAAAGGTAACATCCATGGGTGTCCTTTTAAAATATTGATCAACATATTGCAGTCTTGCAGGGACCTCCAATATATTAATATAGATCTTTTTAAAGGAATAGCAGATTATGTGGCTACAACTTTTGACATCTGGAAGTTGAAAAAAGTAAGTATGTTAAAGTTTAGAATAAGTCTCAGAAACTTTCAAGAAATCTATTTATTTATTTGTGGATATAATTCTCTATCGTTTTAAAGTGGTTTAGATTCCAAAATATTCCAATGCTAAATTGGTTTGAAAAATTAGCTCCTTACAATTTCTGTCTGAGTGTTACCTATTATATACTGTTCAATATCTTGATCATCTTTCTATCCAAAACAAAAACTGTATTGCCAAAGTCTGTTTTTCATATTATATGATACTTTGGTTGGGTACTAAGGATTATTTGTGCCTTTCTATGTTTCCTTTGTTAGATTTAGAATAATAAAGATAGGTAATATGACGGGCTTAAGCGTTTTGAAGAATAAAATGTCATTACTGTCTTCTATGTATGGAAAGTTTGCTTTGTTCTTCAAGGGTAAGAGCCTTTAAGTTCAGGGCCTGTGTTAATACTAAAACGTCTGAATGAAGCAACTGGTAAAAACTTATTTTTATAGTGAAGCCGAGGTAACCATGTTAGATTACTGGCTTAGTTCACTTTGGAGGTTGAGGTAATATTGTGTTTACTATGGAAATTGATTTTGGAAAGAAAAGTCCTTACTGTAAGAATGACAAAGAGGGAAATGAGAGGTGAAGTGGAACATTTATTTTAATCATTGTATTTCAGCTCTATTCTCACTTCTAGTATTTAATATTGAACATAGAAATTTTTGAGTTATCTTTTATCTATTAGAATATAGGAAGTGTCTAGGTTTGGAAAGGAGAGCAGTTTGAAATTGACTTGGTCATTTTGAAAAACTTCAGAAGGGGTATATTTAAAGGTAATTTGCAAGATTTTGTATGAAAAGCATGTAGGAAAGGATGTATTTTAAATGACATTGGAAATGAGAACCATTGTGTGCTCTGCTTCTTGGCTGATAAAAAGAGGTTGCTTATTAACTTGATATTTTACAAGGGAAAGATAATTACTCCTTTTAAGGGAATATTTTTCAATCAGGACAATTCTGTTGCTTATTTAAACTGTTTGAAATTGGAAAGATTGCTGATAACATACTGTAATTCTTAAGACGTTTTCCCTCAATTCTTTTTTTTTTTTTTTAGGTTCTTTTTCTCCTCATTTTATTTGAAAACTTTGGCTTCCGACCTGTTGGTTTGATGGACTTATTTATAAAGAAAGCAGCAGATGAACCTGGCTTCCTAAATGTGAAAAGCCTTGTCGGTATTCTTAATGTTTATTCTTCTCTCAATCACTTCTACAAATGCCAGACCCACGAGTATGTACTTGTTCCTTTTTACTTTTTGTATTGCCACATATCATATTTATAGAAAAGATTACAAAGCTCAATGAATTCTCACAAGCAAACCCATCCATGTCCAGAAATAAAACTTACTCTTCTTTGTTTATGAAGGTAAACAGTTTTATCTTAGATACACGCTTTGCTTTTGCTCTTTTGTTGTTGTTCTTTGCAGTGCATTTGATAATTCAGTGTAGGAGACTTCGTTTCAAACTTTTGCCCAACTTACTCCCTTAGCACCCTAGTTTATAGCTCAGTTTTGACCCTAGCTCTCTATCTGGTCCCAAACTACCACTTTCTGTTCTTTTCATTTTAACTGCAATCCTACATTTCTACTAATAAACACAGCAATTCCTCAGATGTGCCGGGCTCTTTCAGACCTCTTCTTTCCACCCAGAACGTCTTTCCTTCTCTAGATCAGTTAAGGGTTTGTTAAAAACCAGAAATGTATATAACATGTCATTTGTTAGAAGAGTGACTACAAGTGCAGACCCAGGAGACACCTTGCTTAGGTTTGAATCTTAGTCCTGCCATTCGTTACCTACTTACCTTTACCTTACCTGTAACTTACCTGTACCTCAGTTTCTTCATCTGTTAAAATGGGCATGAATAATGACTTATTTCTAATCATACTGGACAATTTAATAATTGTTGTTATGAGGATTAAGTGAGTTAACCTGTGTCAGAATCTTAAGGCAGTGCCGGATACACAGTAATTATTAGATTAAGGCCTTGGAGGAATAAACTGTGGCACTTCTGAGGGTCTCAGTGGCAGGGTTCACAGGCCATTTCTTGGCCACCAAGTGGCTTGGCTCCCAGGTTATGCAGTGGTTAAGAATCCACCTGCCAATGCAGGAGACGCAAGAGACATGGGTTCAATTCCTGGGTTGGGAAGATCCCCTGGAGTAGGAAATGGCAACCCGCTTTAGTATTCTTGCCTGGAGTATCCCGTGAACAGAGAAGCCTGGAGAGCTACAGTCCATGAGGTTGCAAAGAGTTGGACATGGCTGAGCAACTGAGCATGCATGCCCAGCTTGGCTCCATCAGCTTTTTGTCCCTGTGGTTTTTTCTCAAGATCTAGATTTCCAGAAGAGAGAATCTGATTGACCGAGTTTGGGTCACATGCCCATTTCTTTGGCTCTGGTGATGAAAGAAATGCTGGGCCATGAAAAGCAGCTGCTCACTGTACCCTCCAGTGTTCCAAAAAGACTTACTTCCTGTATGTGTCCTGTGCTTTCCCTTATATCTCCATCAGAGCTCCTGTGCTTGCCGTGTCTTATCTGAATCTCTGGTGGAACCTTGGCACACAGCTGCAGTTTTTTGTCAATAAACCTCTCTCCACAATTGCAGAGCTTTCTAGTGTCAGACCCAGGTGCCTGTGTTTCTAAACGTAGCACAGAGCCTGGCACAGAATAGACAGAAAATAAAGGTTGAAAAGATTCTCCCCAAATTCAGCCTTCCTCTACTACCCACTCTTGGTTTTATTATGAAGCTGGCTCCTGTGTTCCTCCTGCCCCTTCTTGACAAATACTGTTAAGATGTGAAAGTGAAAAGTGTGAAATTGTTAGTCGCTCAGTCGTGCCTGACTCTTGGCGACCCCATGGACTGGGGGTCGTGCCAGGCTCCTCTGTCCATGGGATTCTCCAGGCAAGAATACTGGAGTAAGTAGCATTGTTAAGCTGAGTAGTAATTAAAACTCCAGAAACAGGCCCATGGATTCTGTAGAATTCAGAGAACAAACACTGAGTAGTTAGGGAGTTTTTCAGTTGACTGTAGGTGTCCCAGGAGATAATTTGGTCCAGTAAAATTGTTATGTTGGAAATAGAGGATGGATAACCAAGGTAACCCTAAGTAGCTACACACAGGTTAGGAAATTCGACAAAACATGACTAGGAACAGGCCATACTGAGGGGGAGTCGTGAATGTTGTACTTGTCTGTCTGCTCTGCTTTCGTCTAACTCACTGGTTCTCAATTGGCCGTGATTTTGCCTCCTGGGGACATTTGGCAGTATCTGGGGACGTTAGGTTTCGTGTGGTGGGGGAGGTGGGGGGAGAGGGTTGTCGTACACTCTCTAGTGGGTGGAGGCTGGGGATGCCGCCAGTGTCCTACTGTGCACAAGTCAGCACTGCAGTAACGAATTATCCAGGCCAGATTGTCAGCAGTGCTGAGACTGAGGAAGTGTGATCTAACCCTACCCTCCTACCTCAGCATTTCTCCTTTGGAGAAGTAGGAGTGATAAGAGTCGCTAATAGATTGAGATTAATCAATAAGAAATTCCTGAATGTCCATGAGTGTGCAGTTCCCTGAAGTTGGTATTTTGAGGACTATAAATAAAGAAGTTTGTGTTCTCCATCCTTCTTAGGAGGCAAGTCATGTATATTGAGAGGAAGGCAATATGATACGTACCAAATGAATGCTTTATGGAGGAAGGAGAAAGGAAGATGGCCTCCTAGGGTGGAAAGGCAAAGGTTTTAGGAGCAGTAACTCGAAGCATTTGGGAAGTGAGTTGACTGGAAGAGATGGATTAGGTAGGAGAGTTGTAGAAAATTTGACTTAGCACTTTGTATATCCACATTCTGTTCCTTAATCATTTTATTTATGTTATGGCCTCTGGTAAAGAGAAGGTGTTAAATCTAGAATATCTTCCTGGGTTTGAAGCCCTAGGAAGAAAACATTTAACATTTCAACTCTGTCATTCCAGTCCTTTGGTTTCTTCACTTTTTGATATGTACTTGCCACTCTGTAGATAATCCCGGATTGCATGTCTGGTCATCAGTGTGCTCCTGAACTCCAGGTTGTATATGGTCACCGGAGATCCCACAGGGGTCTCAAGATCAATAATTCTGGAAGTCAGCTCATTCTTGGTTTTTTTTTTGTTTGTTTTGTTTACTGTTTATCAAGTACCATGTCAAGTGTTTTTTCTTTTAAACCACTTTCTGTGCTTGGTCACTCATTCGTGTCTGACCCTTTACAACACATGGACTCCTCTGTCTATGGGATTCTCCAGGCAAGAGTACTGGAGTGGGTTGCCATTTCCTGCTCCACTTTATTGAGGTATGAGTAACAGCCTGCAAAGAGCTGTGCATATTCAGTGTTTACAACTTGGTGAATTTTTAGCTCATTATTTTTGACTCTTTCTTTTCCAATAACATTATCCTCTTTGTCCTCTAATTGTATTTGTTCATTTAGTCAGAAAACTTGTACCAAGTGCTCAGGTACTTAAGACAAAAGTGAGTAAGACATAATCCTTTTTTGCCAGATGATTCTATGTAATGGGTAATGTAGACATAAGTTGGCAGTTAAATAGAGCATGAACATGGAAGTGGCAGAGTTCTATACAGGTTACCTAGAGATAGAGGAGGAATGTGCCAGGATTCTAGCCTGGTGGAGTAGAAGGTCAGGGTAGATGTCAAGCGTCCTCCCTGGAGGAGATGGTACCTGAGCAGATCTTAAAAGATGGATACAAAGGAGTTAGCCATGGAAGGAGCATCAGGTGTAGAAAGGACTCTATATTCAAGTCAGGAGGGAAAGAAACAGCGGACTACGTATAGGGAATGACACAGATTGTAGTGTTGCGGAAGATGAAGTAGGGCACGAGGAGTGGGAGACGTGATTACCCCTCGGGCTCCAGATCAGCCCTTCTGGCTGCCTCCTCCAGACTCCCGTCGGCTTTCCCTTTGCCTCACTGTTGTCTCTAGGACCTATCACAGTCTTTCTCGTCATCTGTCTCCTCCCGCCATGGGATCTCCCAGTCGATCTCAGACATTTCCCTTTGTGGCTCATCCTTCAGGGCACACGTGCCCTGCTGTGAGTGTCCCTGCCTGTTCCTCACTTACCACAGCGGAACAGGATACACTTTCAGGGCTCCCATTTCTGTGCTTAGTTTCAAGTGGTCTTTGCTTTTGCCATCTTTTCTACTTACTGAAATTCTCCCTATCCCCAAAGCTACCCCATCTACGTTCTTTCCGGTACACTATCACAGTACTTTGCATGCACTACTTTTTTTTTTCTGATATAATGAAATATAACTTATGCCTTAAGAGTCAAACTGACCTGGGTTCAAAGTGTGTCTCGGCCTGCTAGTTTATTGACACTGCTAATAAACCCTCAACTAACCTTGATTTCCCTTCTCTTCATCTGTGCTCAGTTATCCTATGTAACCTTAGCTGAGGTGGTACAATTAGGCTTGTGGTTCTTTCAGCTCACAGCATTAATAGCAACAGAATTTTAATAGCTTATAAACCTGTAGTGGCATTCCAGGCCTTGTAGATTTACTGAGAATAAAAGCCTGCTACTGCTGCTGCTAAGTCACTTCAGTCGTGTCCGACTCTGTGTGACCCCATAGACAGCAGCCCACCAGGCTCCCCCGTTCCTGGGATTCTCCAGGCAAGAACACTGGAGTGGGTTGCCATTTCCTTCTCCCATGCATAAAAGTGAAAAGTGAAAGGGAAGTCGCTCAGTTGTGTCCGACCTTCAGTGACCCCATGGACCGCAGCCTTCCAGGCTCCTCCGTCCATGGGATTTTCCAGGCAGGAGTACTGGAGTGGGGTGCCATTGCGTTCTCTAGATAAAAGCCTAGCACAGTGGTTAAAAGGCTCTGGACCCTGACAGCTTGGATTTCAGGGCTGTCCCTGCTGCTTCTTGGCTGTGTGCCCTTGGACGAGTTACTCGACCTCACTGAGCCTATTTACTCATTTTTATTATGAGGATGATAATGACACCTATCTCATAGAGTTTGAATGGGAATTAAATGAGTTAAAGCCTATAAATATTTGCCCTATGTGAGACATACCATGGCAGCTCACATTTATTGAATGTATATATTTGTTACGAGAGTCAGCTGACCTGAAAGATGTGTGAAGACCTAGTGCAAATGCAAGCCTGATGGTTTTATCCACTGAAAGCCGTTGGTTCTGTGACACCTCACTAGCTCTATCATGATCTTGTCTTCTCTTCATATTTGTAAGCCAAGTTTCCTTTCTGCCCTTCTAGGTTCCTAGAAGTTATGGCCAGTGCTCTAACAGGTAGTCTTCACCATATATCTTCTGAAAACCTGTTAAATGCAGTGTGTTCATTTTGCTGGATGAACTATTTTCCCCTGGCCCTCATTAATCAGCTTCTTCAAAAGGACATCATTGATGATCTGCTGACGTCAGGTAGGATGTCAGCGTGCAGTGTGACTGAGATAAGGCAGTAGTGCCAGGCTACCTGGTGATTCTGAATAGGGGCTCAGTTACAGCGGTGTCAGTTAGACCTTCTGGAGCAGGTGCTCCTAATGAAAGGACCAAAGATGGTGAAGTCCAAGGGCCATGCATTAAGCCAGCAAACCTGTAAGTCAAGTCACTCAGTCGTGTCCTACTCTTTGCGACCCATGGACTCTACAGTCCATGGAATTCTCCAGGCCAGAATACTGGAGTGGGTAGCCTTTCTTTCTCCAGGGGATCTTCCCAACCCAGGGATCGAACCCAGGTCTCCTGCATTGCAGCTTTACCAGCTGAGCCACAAGGGAAGCCCAAGAATACTGGAGTGTGTAGCCTATCCCTTCTCCAGCGGATCTTCCCAACCCAGAAATTGAACCAGGTCTCCTGCATTGCAGGCAGATTCTTTACCAATTGAGCTATGAGGGAAGTCCCTGTGGAGCCTCCTTTAATGACAAACCCTGCACACAGATGGCAGGAGTAAGAAACACATCGTCATTGTTTTTTTTATTTACACGTTATGCACCTATACAAAGACTAAATGCTCAAGTTGCTCTTTATGCCCCTATCAGAGGTGTTTATACTTCTAATCTTTACATGTCACATTTGAAGCCAAGTTAAGTCAACTTTTGCAGCTGTAAAGCTTTGCCACCCATGGTCTGTAATGAGGGCACAGCTGTTAGATTAAGAAACCAAATAGTTAGCAAAGTAGTGAATTTATTTACTCTTGAAACCAAAATTAATTGTTTACTTTTGGTTTTTACTATTAAAGAAGGAAAATCAGGGACGTCCCTGGTGGTTCAGTGGCTAAGACTCCACGCCCCCAATGCAGGGGGCCTGGGTTTGATCCCTGGTCAGGTAACTAGATCCTGCATGTGCAATTGAGACCCGGTACAGCCAAATAAAAAAGGAGAAAAGGAAAAGGAGAAAAGCAAAGGAGAAAAGGAAAGATATAAACATCTGAATGCAGAGTTCCAAAGAATAGCAAGAAGAGATAAGAAAGCCTTCTTCAGCGATCAATGCAAAGAAATAGAGGAAAACAACAGAATGGGAAAGACTAGAGATCTCTTCAAGAAAATCAGAGATACCAAAGGAACATTTCATGCAAAGATGGGCTCGATAAAGGACAGAAATGGTATGGACCTAACAGAAGCAGAAGATATTAAGAAGAGATGGTAAGAATACACAGAAGAACTGTACAAAAAAGATCTTCACGACCCAGATAATCATGATGGTGTGATCACTGACCTAGAGCCAGACATCCTGGAATGTGAAGTCAAGCGGGCCTTAGAAAGCATCACTACGAACAAAGCTAGTGGAGGTGACAGAATTCCAGTTCAGCTATTCCAAATCCTGAAAGATGACGCTGTGAAAGTGCCGCACTCAATATGCCAGCAAATTTGGAAAACTCAGCAGTGGCCACAGGACTGGAAAAGGTCAGTTTTCATTCCATCCCAAAGAAAGGCAATGCCAAAGAATGCTCAAACTACCGCACAATTGCATGCATCTCACACGCTAGTAAAGTAATGCTCAAAATTCTCCAAGCCAGGCTTCAGCAATATGTGAACCGTGAACTTCCTGATGTTCAAGCTGGTTTTAGAAAAGGCAGAGGAACAAGAGATCAAATTGCCAACATCCGCTGGATCATGGAAAAAGCAGGAGAGTTCCAGAAATGCATCTATTTCTGCTTTATTGACTATGCCAAAGCCTTTGACTGTGTGGATCACAATAAACTGTGGAAAATTCTGAAAGAGATGGGAATACCAGACCACCTGATCTGCCTCTTGAGAAATTTGTATGCCAGTCAGGAAGCAACAGTTAGAACTGGACATGGAACAACAGACTGGTTCCAAATAGGAAAATGAGTACGTCAAGGCTGTATCTTGTCACCCTGTTTATTTGACTTATATGCAGAGTACATCATGGGAAACGCTGGACTGGAAGAAGCACAAGCTGGAATCAAGATTGCCGGGAGAAATATCAATAACCTCAGATATGCAGATGACACCACCCTTATGGCAGAAAGTGAAGAGGAACTCAAAAGCCTCTCGATGAAGGTGAAAGTGGAAAGTGAAAACGTTGGCTTAAAGCTCAACATTCAGAAAACGAAGATCATGGCATATGGTCCCATCACTTCATGGGAAATAGATGGGGAAACAGTGGAAACAGTGGCAGACTTTATTTTTTTGGGCTCCAAAATCACTGCAGATGGTGACTGCAGCCATGAAATTAAAAGACGCTTACTCCTTTGAAGGAAAGTTATGACCAACCTAGACAGCATATTCAAAAGCAGAGACATTACTTTGCCAACAAAGGTCTGTCTAGTCAAGGCTATGGTTTTTCCTGTGGTCATGTATGGATGTGAGAGTTGGACTGTGAAGAAGGCTGAGCGCCGAAGAATTGATGCTTTTGAACTGTGGTGTTGGAGAAGACTCTTGAGAGTCCCTTGGCCTGCAAGGAGATCCAACCAGTCCATTGTGAAGGAGATCAGCCCTGGGATTTCTTTGGAAGGAATGATGCTAAAGCTGAAACTCCAGTAATTTGGCCACCTCATGTGAAGAGTTGACTCATTGGAAAAGACTCTGATGCTGGGAGGGATTGGGGGCAGGAGGAGAAGGGGATGACAGAGGATGAGATGGCTGGATTGCATCACTGACTCGATGGACATGAGTCTGAGTGAACTCCGGGAGTTGGTGATGGACAGGGAGGCCTGGCATGCTGCGATTCATGGGGTCGCAAAGAGTCGGACACGACTGAGCCACTGAACTGAACTGAACAGCCAAATAAATAAATATTATTATTTTTTTTTTAAAAGGGAAAAGCAGTATCAGGCTTATGCCCATGTTCATTTGCTTCATCGTGTCTGACTCCTTTGCAACCCCATGGAGTGTAGCCTGGGAGGCTCCTTTGTCCATGGGATTCTCCAGGCAAGAATACTGGAGTGGGTTGCTATTTCCTGCTCCAGGGGATCTTCCCGACTCAGGGATTGAACCCAAATCTCTTGGATCTCCTACATTGGCAGGTGGCTTCTTTACCATTGTGCCACCTGGGAAGCCCATATCTGGGAAATAGAGTTATTTGAAATCCTTTTAAAAACAGTGGAATGAAATTTCAGAGTTGAAGTGTGGAAGAGGAATACTATGTGCTGATTTTTCAAGCAGTCTAATATAGGGGAAGCAGCTGTGAACCCAGGAGACTTGAATTCTAGCTCCAACTTTGCCCTTAGTTAACCAGGATGCGTTTTAGCATCCTGGAGGGTTTCCCCATCAGTTGAGTGAAGAGTGAGGCTAAAGCACCTTGAAAGGTATTTTAAACCTTAAAACCTTATCACGTACAGGCACTGATCTACACACTGTGGGAACTTGGGGGACCCATAAAAATCCCTCCTGATAAGAAGCAAATAATCAGAATTATAGGTACATTAATACAATTTCTTTAATGTGACGTTAATATCTTTCTTAACTACATTTTTTTTTTTTTTTTTAGGTGACGTGGAGAGGAATGTTCACAGGCTTCATGTTGTGGCTACTTGTCTGAAACTCGATGATGCTCCTTGTCACAAGGACCTGGACTTGGTGCTGCCTCAGTTGCCCCCCATGACCTTCTGTCCACAGCCAAAGGTCGCCGCAGTGCTGAGTGACCTTCTGGGGGAAGGGTGCTTCTCACAAAGTGTACAGTTGCCACATAATTATTTTATTGGTATGGGACTTTTACGAGTTTCTTCTGTTTTACTTTATATTTCTTTTTTTCTGACAAAAGATTAGGAGTTTACTGCGGCAGCTTAGTGTGGTGCAGCATGGGCCCTGGAGTGGACTACCTGGGTGTGGATTTTCACTCCCCGGCCTACTAGTGCCATGCTTTCAGCACTCGCCAGCCTCTTTCCTTATGTGTAAAATGGCAGTAATAATAGTACCCACCTCATAGGGTTCCTGTGACCTACAAATGAGACAGTACATGTAAAATCCAGACTCGTATCTGACACAAGTAAGTAAGCTCGGTATACCTTAGCTGTTGCCATTGTCATTATTGGTAGTAATAGTAGTAGTAATTTTTAAACAAAAAAATCACTGAGTACTGTTTGAAAAATTAGTATCAACTTTTTTTTTTCTTCCAGATTTTGAAATCAGAATGGATGCTAACCGGAGCCAAGTGCTTCCATTTTCTGATGTGGACGTGGTAACTTCTACAGATATTCAGAGGTTTGTTTACACATACTCATTTGCTGAGCTGTCTGTATTTATTTTTATTTTTTATTTTTTTTGGAAAGTGAAAGTCACTCAGTTGTCTCCAGCTCTTTGGGACCCCATGGATAGTCCGTGGAATTTTCCAGGCCAGAATACTGGAGTGGGTAGCCTTTCCCTTCTCCAGGGGATCTTCCCAACCCAGGGATCAAACCCAGGTCTCCCACATTGCAGGCAGCTTCTTTACCAGCTAAGCCACAAGGGAAGCCCTGTATTTAAATCTTAATTCTCAAAGACTTCATATTAAATAGCAGTAACAATACACAGACTTTGTATTTGTATGGAGCTTGTTATGCACCTAGGGACGTCTCATCCATTAGTCTACTCCTTAGGTATACATGTAGGCACTGTGGTTGAAGACCGTGGGGTTGGAGTTGGCCATTTAATGAAACAGACAGTTTTAAAAAATTAGGATTTAAAGCTAAACAGTGTGATCAAACAACATTGACATAATTGAAACCATCAGCACAGTGTGAATTTTTGACAAGATAATGAAATAGCGATCCTAAAGAATTAAGACTTCTACCCAAATAAAATACCCAGTATAAATATTTTGTTCTACCAGTCAAACCTTTGAAAAGGTAGAAAAACTTTAGTTTTTTAATTAAGGTATATTGTATATGGATCGAGCCATAGTGAGGTTAATTAGAAGTAGTTGCCTTGACTCAGACAGTACAGAAGGTGTCTCTGGGATAAATTGATGCTGCTCCCCAAGAGCACACTCTGCCTTGTAAGCAGCTGGATCAGGTCGTGTTGCACATACCCTGTGTTCACACCCCGTGTTCACGGCTTTGCTAGGGCCTGCAGGGCACACAGAGCTGAGTCAGACATGGATCCTGACCCCAGGCGACTTACATCCCCTACTGCTTTGTAGGACATGAATACGTAGAGAGAGGTACAGAAAAAAGTCTGTGGGGATTCAGACTCTTTATCTGCCCATCACTTCCCACTCACAGCTCTGTAACTTTTGCTCCTTTCCAAATCCATCTAGATTGCTCCTTGGCCATCTTTTTCAGCCACTATCTTCCCTATACGTAGCGCCTATCTCCCCTTAAGGAAAGCCTTTCTCTCTGGCTGCATTGAAAGATCGTTTTTCTTTTTTCTGGAATTCAACTGTTCTGGCATAATTAATGTAATAGCTCTCAGCCTAAAGTACTGAGAAGAAATGAGAAATCAGTGTTCCTTTAAAGATATAAAATTTCTTTCTCTTTATCTCAGCAGACAGTAAGGATACAAATGTCTTTTTCCCCCCAATGAACTTAATCTTTCCAAAAGGCCGTGAACAATGAAAAAAAAATTACACCTTCAGTTTTTTTTACACATACAGATATTATCTTTTCAACAGTCTTGTCTATCTCTTCTTTGTTTTTGGTCTCCCCATCCTGGTTTTTAAATGCTTCTCTCTTGGGGAGACAATATGTACAAACAGAGCATTTTCCATTTAGTGTTATCTACACCAATACTTCTAGTGGCATAAATAATTATATTTAGATCAGCGATTACCTCTATAAGAAAGCCCTAAAATGGGTGCTTTCATATCTGAAAATTTTCCTCATGAAGAATGTAGCCATTCTTAAAGATGGTTAAGAGATACTGTTTGTATAAAACATCTTTATAAGCTTTTTGTTCCTAAGTGGCCTTCACATACTGGAATGTCTGCACAGGCCAGATAATGAGGAAGTGAAGGGCTAGAACAGGAGGGAACGGTGAGGAATGTGGTCAGTGGAGGGCTCAGCTTTGAAATCTCCAAAGAACAAGAATACAGCAAGATTGTACACAGTCATCTCATTAGTAACTAGTCTGTATTTTTGTTTTCAGAGTAGCTGTACTCTGTGTTCCTAAATCTGCTTACTGTTTGGATTCAACCCACCCCAAAGGATACCTTGCTATGAAAATGCGGCATTTGAAAATAATGGGTTTTCATGTAATCTTGGTAAGAAAAATTGCAAATGAAATCATCTTCAATTACTGATGTTCATTTTGCCAGGAATGTTATGGTTGAAGTTGGTTACTAGGACTAGAAAAACTGCCAGCAGTATTGGAATAATTGTTTTGCTTATTGTTTTCTTTGAAAAAGAACATTTCTGGTATATGATTTTGTTCCTGCTCAGTTGATTACTAGTCATTTACTCAGGGTTTTATAATTTAATCTTTTTTGTTAAGTGGAAAAATGTAAATAATATATTTTCCTATTTAAGAACATGAAACCATATTCAGTTTCTAGGTTATCTTAAACAGGAGAAGAAAAGATGTTGATTAAAGCTTTGTTTTCATGGGTCATTGTGAGGCCATTAAGGATATTTCTCACTAGAAAATGCTGGAGGGTTTTAAGAGGATAGTTCTTCCCTCTCTGTACTTCATTTGATTCTGAACACTACAACTTGAGCAACCTCAAGGTATCTATATGGAGTGAGGACCACACAAAGAAGTTTATATTAATGTTAGGATCGATCTAAATGCCAGTCATTTGGTCCTGCATATAATATGAACTGTAAACATTTGAATCTTCGTTATGATACTTCAGTATCTAAAACTGGATCATGCCTGGATTATCAAGGCTAAGATGGCCCATTTCTCTAATGAGCTAATCTGTAACACTTTTTTTTTTTTCATATTGGCTATTATGTATATTCTAAGGAAGATTATCCCAAAAAAGAAATGTTTGCACCCTTTAGAGGACCTTTAAAGTTTTTGTAATTTTCACTGTGAGAGCTTTCTTCAACCCTAGTATATATAGTCATAACTAAACTTTTTAAAATGTGCATAAATTGTAAGTGGTTGGCTTGATGTTATTTCAATATCCTTGGGTGTCAAAACTAGCTTTTATATGTCATCATCTTCTTGCAAACTGATTATTTTCTTCTTTCTTTGGTAAGGTCAATAATTGGGAGGTGGAAAAACTAGAGATGAAGGATGCAGTCGCATTTTTGAAGACTAAAATCTATTCACCCAAAGCACTGTCTTCTGCTGATATACATTTGCAAAGCACATGTTAAAGTGAAAAACAACCTTTTAATGTTTGGAGACCTGAATTTGTAAAAATAACTTTAATAAATACTATAATTCAGTTGTCGATGTAATTTACCTGACCGCTCACTATAATACAAAGTGTTATTTCAGTTCACTGTTAAAAATTAGTGTTAAGAATGAAAGAAATGTTGTTACTGGCACTTTAGAATATGCTGAGAAAATTCCAGAAGGCTCATCTTTGCAGTAGTACCTATTCCTTCCAGTACCCAGATACCTGACAAATTCATGAGCTGTAGATTTTACTGTTTCTCATTAGCTTTGATGCATTAAAAACGGGTTTCTTAGTTGTGATGGTTTGCAGGTAATTTGGTGTGGGCAGTCCTTGGCTTGGAATCTAAGCTATTTTAGGACTCAGTTATGGACAACATTTTCAAGCACTGGCCACAAAGCAGTTGGACTAGGTTCTCAAATTCAGTTCAGTTCAGTTCAGTCGCTCAGTCGTGTCCGACTCCTTGCGACCCCATGAATCGCAGCACGCCAGGCCTCCCTGTCCATCACCAACTCCCGGAGTTCACTCAGACTCACGTCCATCGAGTCGGTGATGCCATCCAGCCATCTCATCCTCTGTCGTCCCCTTCTCCCTCTGCCCCCAATCCCTCCCAGCATCAGGGTCTTTTCCAATGAGTCAACTCTTCACATGAGGTGGCCAAAGTACTGGAGTTTCAGCTTTAGCATCAGTCCTTCCAAAGAACACCCAGGGCTGATCTCCTTTAGAATGGACTGGTTGGATCTCCTTGCAGGCCAAGGGACTCTCAAGAGTCTTCTCCAACACCACAGTTCAAAACCATCAATTCTTTGACGCTCAGCTTTCTTCACAGTCCAACTCTCACATCTATACATGACCATTGGAAAAACCATAGCCTTTACTAGACGGACTTTTGTTGGCAAAGTAATGTCTCTGCTTTTCAATATGCTATCTAGGTTGGTCATAACTTTCCTTCCAAGGAGTAAGCATCTTTTAATTTCATGGCTGCAATCACCATCTGCAGTGATTTTGGAGCCCCCCAAAAATAAAGTCAGCCACTGTTTCCCCATCTATTTCCCATGAAGTGATGGGACCAGATGTCATGATCTTAATTTTCTGAATGTTGAGCTTTAAGCTAAGTTTTTCACTCTCCTCTTTCACTTTCATCAAGAGGCTTTTTAGTTCCTCTTCACTTTCTGCCATAAAGGTGGTGTCATCTGCATATCTAAGGTTATTGATATTTTTCCTGGCAATCTTGTTTCCCGCTTGTGCTTCTTCCAGCCCAGTGTTTCTCATTATGTACTCTGCATATAAGTTAAATAAGCAGGGTGACAATATACAGCCTTGAGTACTCCTTCTATTTGGAACCAGTTTGTTCCATATCCAGTTCTAACTTGCTTCCTGATCTGCATATAGGTTTCTCAAGAGGTAGGTCAGGTGGTCTGGTATTCCCATCTCTTTCAGAATTTTCCAGTTTATTGTGATCCACACAGTCAAAGGCAAGCTAAAAATGTATAAAAATTAAGGAGGTAGCATGTTAAAAATGAGTGAGTATCGGGCATCTGCAGTTGTAACAAGCATTCTAGATGGAAGTGGTTTGTGGACCAAACTAAGAGAAACAGAGACGAGATAACACAGATAGCAAGGAGTCCAAATTCCTTAAGATTTATAGGCTGTGGGTTGCCTCTTTGTTGAGGTCATTTCTTTCTCCCTTTCTTCCTTTCTCCCTCTTCCCCTCTGCGCTCATCATTTCACAAAGTCTTTTAAACTAAATATATATAGCTGAACTCTTGTGAGCCAGACCTGGGGGCTATTTTTCAGTTATGTGTGTAATTCTTTTGTGGAAATAGTTGTTCACATTTGTCATATGCCTGTCTGTCTAATATTTGAATTGCTGGGGATATAGCAGGTTTTACCATGTGTATGTTGGTATTATTTTACCCCCATCCAAAAGTCTGAATGTTTGTGCCTCACCCCCTCACCATCCCTGAAATTCATTTATTGAAACCTAACCCCCACTGTGATTGTATTTGGAGGTAGAGCTTTGGGAGATGACTAGATCATGAGGGTGGAGGTCTCATGAGTTGGATTAGTTCTTATGAAAGAGGCCTCAGAGAGCTCCCTATCACTTCTCCCTGTGAAGTCAATGAGAAGATGACCATCTGTGAACCAGGAGACGGGCGCTCACCAGACAGAACCTGCCAAAGCCTTGGTCTTGGACTTCCAAACCTCTCCCACAGTTATTTGTGAGAAATAAATTTCTGTTGTTTATAAGCTACTCAGTCTGTGGCATTCTGTTAATGTCAGCTGGGATGGACTGAAATACCCCAGATACACAGACATGCACTGAACATCTTACTCTGTGCTGGGCACTGCTAAGTATTTGGGTATATTCTCCATTATCTTAACTGTTTGACATATAGCTGCTATTAATCTCTTGGGACCCTTATTTCCTCTTATCTAATAAGAGGATAAATTATTTATAAAGGCTATATAAATAGGATAGGGCTGGAATTTGAACCTGAGCTCATACGGACTTACAAGAAAAGTAGTTGAGAAACCCCAAGTTGGCAATAAAAAATCTCTAGCAATATGACTGCATCTGTCACAGGTTTTATCAGCTTATCCTCCCTGCATTTAGAAAAGGTTAGAGCTGAAAGGAAATGCATCAATCATTTAATCCACCTCCCTCATTTTATGGATGAGGAAGTAAAGGTTCAAGAATTTGATTTTTCTGGAGTTTAAGCCACATCGTTGATTTCCACATTATTTCCTTTGCTGCTGCTTTGCAGCTTGTGTATCAAGAAATCTGAACTTTTATTCCAGATTGGACATCATCTAGTTTTATGCACTTGACCAAACGATTTAATCTTACAAGCTTCAGAACAAGAGTTGAAAATATTAGGGAACTAAAATTTTCATTCTTTAAAGAGTAAATACATACGTAAGTTTTTTCTAATGGCTAATTATGACTCATTTTCAAAGGATTGGACAAATTTATGGATTCTCTGGAGGAACTAGCATTCCTCTTTCACTGGTATTACTAGTGTTAGCATTCTTCATTGCTGTATAGAAAATCTTGTGAGACTGAAGGTATAGAGGGAAGGAAAACAATTTAATAATATATAAGTCTTCTCAGGATTAAGATTTACTTTCCACTCCAGGAAAATATATAAATATTTTCCTTTTCTGGTATTTATTCAGTTGATTCAAAACAAAAACCACTTAACTCCAGTTTGATTTCATGGACCCATTTCTCACACAATTAGGATCAATAAATAAAAGATGGGGGAGTTTATAAATCTAAATTCTGACTCTTCTTGATTAAATCACAAAATATGTTAATATTTCAGTACCAAACTCTAAAGGGGATAAAATAACCTACTTTATTAACCAACTGAAAGAGTGAATATTAAAGATATAAAGTTGGATACATTTATGTATATGGCTTGCTTCTGATGCAGTCTTATGCTAATAAGTCAGCCACCTTGTGAAAGAAATAGATGTAAAAGACTGATTTTTTTTTTATGTTTAATTTTGAGTCTTGACTGACCTTTTTTTGGTTGTGTTTTGAGCAGTGTTAGGATTGGCTTTTGTTTTTATTTTTTGATTCTTAAACCTTTTTAATATGTCCATTTGTGTTATGTCACACAAATGTAAACATTTAGTCAAGAGAAAAAAAATGGGTAATATATTTATGACATATCTAAGTAAAGAGCACATTACAAAATAAAAATGAGTGATGAGCTGATCAACATAAAAATATTTCAGTCTGTTAGTAATCAGAGACATACACATTCAAACAAATGAGAGGTTTTGCCTTTCTAAATTAGCACTGTTTTTTTTTCCTTTAGGAATCATAGTGCCGACAGGTAATGAGGCAGGCACTTGTGTATGCTGCTGGTAGGATGTAAATTAATACAACCTTTCTGGAATGCATTTTGTGACTTCTTCCCCTATACTTTAAAAAATAGCTTTATGGAAGTATAATTGACGAACAGCAAACTGCATATATTTAAAGTGCACAATCTGTTGTTTTAACAGATTTCACATATATGTAAAATATCCATGAAAATGCCACCACAATCAAGGTTATGAACATTCACCACCCCTGAAAGTTTCCTCCCTTTTTGCCTTTCCTTTGGTTCCCTGGAAACCAGTGATGGGCTTTCTACCGCTATAGAATGCTCTAGTGTCTTGAAAACATTGATACCTATTGACGTGGACTAGGAGTTAGATTTTTAATTATCTTTGTGTCTGTATGCACCCTTAGTATGCACATGATAAATATTTGTATTATTCCCACACTGTATGTAAGGATTCTTATCACTCCATTGATTTCATATTTTACTGCATATAGCCTAACACCGGGAAGTACTTAAGTGTTCCTCGTTAATGGAATATATATCTTCTAAGCCCTTGCTACTCAGAATGTGGTCCACAGACTAGCAGGATCAGCATCTTCTGGGAGGTTGTTAGGAATGCAGACTCTTGGAACCCATCTCAGAACTACTGAACCGGAACCTGTATTTTTACAATATCCCAAGTGATTTGTGTGCTCATGAAAATGTGGGAAGCGCTGTTCTAAGACATCATTTTAATATTTGTAAAATACCTAGATATACCATAATTTACTTGATGTGGGAAAAACTTTAACACTTCTATTAAATGGAAAAACAAACACTTGACTATATGTAGAGGATTCAAATTTTATTCTCCTGCTTTTTTTTTCCAAATTTTGTTTTCATGTTTTTTTCCAAATTATGTTTTAAATAATGGCAAGAGGTGTATAAAAAGAAGAAAAGGGATAAAAATGTAGAAAGTGGTATTTCTCAATAGTAGAATTGAGTAATTTTAATTCTTTATGTTTTATTTTTCATATTTCAAGAATGAATATGTATTATACTTAAAATAGAAAGAAAAATGATTAAAAGTGAAAAGAAAGTGAAAGTGTTAATTTCTCAGTTGTGTCCAACTCTTTGCAGCCCCATGGACTGTAGCCTGCCAGGGTCCTCTGTCCATGGAATTCTCCAGGTAAGAATACGGAAATGGGTAGCATTCCCTTCTCCAGGGGATCTTCCCAACCTAGGGATATAACTTGGGTCTCCCACAGATTCTTTACCATCTGAGCCACATACTAGCTGATCTTAATCCATTTCTAATATTTGATTTCCCAAACAGCATTTTGGCAATTAGTGGTAACCACTAAGAGCTTAATATATACTCAAAACTGTGGGGGATAGAAAGAAATGAAAATAGAGAGCCTCTCAAGTTGCTCATAAGATGCCATTATTGTATGTTGAAAGACAAACTGATGTATGACAAGGTCCGAAGCAGAAGATAAGAGGAAGTTGGGGGCGGGGCAGGAAGGGATCACTGGGTTGGGTTTTCAGAGCTGTACTCAGCTAAACAGAGGAGGGTGAACAAGATTTGGCAGCAAAGGGAGACCATATATGATCTGAAAATTATTTCTCCCAGGGTTTTTGAGATGGAACAATATTGATGGTGGTACATGTGTTAATTCTGACATCTGAATTTTAAAAGGGAGAGGAGCCAGGAGCAGTATCCTTAGAATGTTAATGTTGCAAGTAAATAATTTTCTTATGTTTCCTGTGAAACCTTGTGTCTGTGACAGTGCAGCCTATTTTGCACATTGGTTCATTCTACCCTATCCCATGGTTTATCTTTTTTAGGTCATGGTGCACACAGGAAATGGCAGTTCTTATAGCACCAAGTGGGAGAGTATTTTGGTGTTTATTTGGAGCCTTGTAGAACAAAATTATGTATGATATAACAAGAACTAAAATCAGTAAAATTCCAAGTAGTAGTAAGGAAGACTTTAAGTATTGACTTTGTATAAAATTCCCAAACACACTAATTTTTCCAAGTTCCTTAATGAGAAGCTTGATCTTGCTTTCTAGACATAACTATTAAATATCAAGTTGTATGTTTGAAATGGCTATATGCAATTTTTTGATCAAGATATTTTATCAATTCTTGGTTATCACTGTTGACAGGACACTTTACATAAATAACTGATGAAATAATTTTAAATTTTTTGAAAGCATTCAAAAATTAAAAATTGTATTTAGAGCCTAACCGCTTTCTTGTTCTGTCATTGACAAATGTGACAATATTTTTTGTGATAATACAAATAGATAAATGCAGTTAAATTTCTTCATATCAAATATTTACAAATAATAATGGAGTTCTAATTTGCACAGTGTGTGTGTGTTGACAGAGCAGTCACTCTGCAACTAGTTCAGACATCTCTAAGCGAACAAATATAAGTAAACATAAGACAGAGATTGGGAACATCTACCCAGAGCTGTACTTAGGAAAAGCTGGCCTTTCTCAGCCCCTGACTGCGCCTTACCATGAAATTACTCACCAGCTAGAGTGTTTTTTGTCCACGAGGGTCAGTGTCTCACTCAGCAGTAGGCTTCTTAAGAAGCCTAGGTGACTGGACACATGCTTGGCTTCACATATCACAGCAGAGCATCATGGGCCAGATGCTTCTTGTATTTATCCATAGGAACTGAGAAGAGAACCATCAGTCTCCTGTCCCCACTTTGTTCAGGCTACCTTCTAGAGAGCACTAGGTGAGGAGGTTACTGGCCAATTGGCCTTTGGCTACCCAGCCTTTTGTGGCTACCCAGAAGGCTGAGGAAATAGCTATTTCTTGATACACTTATGACTCATTTGTGCCACATGTGTGTGTGAGGCTTACTGGTGGGTCCGCAACACTGAAATCTATACATTTTCCAACCCCTGCCTTACAGCTTGAATTCCAGATGTGACCTAACCTCCCAAACATATGTGCCTGCCTGAGATTAAGAAGGCCAGATGAGAGGGAGGCCGTATTTCTGCCATCAGTCAGTGACGTTGGGTTTTTCTGGAATAACAATAGCAGAGATCCCAGGCTGTGGAGCAGCAGGGTGTGGGACTTCCATTTTGCTGGGGGCACAGTGGCTCAGGTAATGTGGATCTGGAACCCCCAGCAAGGCAGCATCTTCATGCTTTCCTACCTTTGGGGCTGTAAGCAGAGAGAGCAGCTCTCTGGACAGCCCGTTCTATGGTGGCATTCTGAGAGGCTTTCCTGGAAGTCAGATTAAAGGCTGCTTCTTCAGCTCGTCCAAACATCTCATAAGCCAAAGAGGCTTCTGTGAAAGCCCAGAAGTTGACATCCAAGTATGTTGTGTTTGAACTGGTGGTTTCTATTATCAGCAACTGAACACTGATAAAGAGACTGTAATATATATTATAGTATATATGTATATTTTATGTACATACACATATAGTATTCATGTACTATATATAATGCATTTGGTGTATGTACACACACATAATGGGATACCATTTTTTAACATTTTCTGAATTTTGCCCAAAAGAGTTTCACTCAAGGTAACAGACATATATCATGTAACTAAGACCCACTAGGAATATCCACATATACTGTCAACTGGTTTTACATGTATGTCACCCTCAGGAGGTTCTTCCAGGAAGCAATAAAATTTCACTGGCAGGTGAATGGCAAAATCAGCCAACTTGACTTTGTTTTCTACTTTTTTCTCCTTCTACCCAATTTTCCCCGTACTTCCCCATTTTGCAACCCTGCCAGTTCCATCTCGGGCAGTTTCTTTACACTAGAACCCACAATCTTAGTGTAGAAAGAGAGAAAGAAGAATAGCCTCAAACTTTTGCCTAATTGTCTTGGGAAATTTGTTCATGTTTTTACTAAAAAAAAAACAAAAACGCAGTGAAGGGAGACTTTCATCTTGTCACAGCTTTTAAGTTAGGCAATAAGCCAATGCTATCATATACTTTGGGATCTTTGAATTGCTTCAATGTCACACTCATCAAAACATATTTCATCTACCATGTTAAATGCTAGTCTTGAAGAAAATCAGCTGAAGATAATTGAAAGGGAGGGGCAATGCCCTGTTCTCCAGCTTGAGGTTCACATGAAGTAGCCTCCACTGCTGCTGTAGGCCATGGTGAAAACAGGGTCCCACGCAGAGCAATCCACAGCCTGTGCCCCTGATGCACCTGCCCTGTATTTAGCTGCATGGACACCCTCCCCCATCCCTGCCATGCTGAACTCTGCACAGATCCCTGCATTTTAAGATTGCAGATGCCACTTGCTCCAAGTTTTCCTTAGGGTGTGCTCTGATCCACAGCCATTCTTCTCAAAGCACTCTCCTGGGCTGAGGTAGTAAAATCAGAACAAGTATTCTAGTCTTACCCTCCTATCTTGCCCAACAATATATCTTGGGTAAACACAAAGCTTTAAAAAGAAAAACAGAGGCAACCAAAGAAGGTCACCCTTTTGAGAACTTACTTGATCCTTTTAAAAAGTTTGCACCAAATGCTTTTCTAAGCCACAGAATCTCACATGGCACTCTTTGTCCTAGAAAAACAAACCAAGCAAGACACTTCCCCAGTGGCTCAGCAGTAAAGAATCTACCTGCAATGCAAGAGAGGCAGGAGATGTGGAGGAGGAAATGGCAATCCACTCCAGTATTCTTGCCTGAAAAATCCCATGGACGGGGAAGCCTGGTGGGCTACAGTCCAAAGGATCACGAAGAACGGGACGTGATGGAGCAACAACAAACAGAAAATAAGACTTTTCTCAATTTCACCTCCACTGTGATTTTGATATCAATCTGGGTTTTTAAGTTTTTAAGAAATTGTGTAAAATATACAAAATATGCCATCTCTCTTGGCCATTTTACAGTGTACAGCACAAGGGCAGTCAGTAAGTCTTCTTACTTTATTGTGCAGCCGTCACCACCATCCATCTCTAGAACGCCATTCAGCTTGTAAAACTGAAACTGCAACTATTCAACTGTGACTCCCAGCAATCACCACTTTCTGTCTCTATGAATCTGACACATACCTCGTATGAATGGAATTATACAGTATTTGTCCTTTTGTGTGGTGGCTTATTTCATTTAGCGTAATATCCACCGTGTGCATCCTCACTGCAGTAAGTATCAGAATATCCTTCCTTTTTAAGAATAAATGATATCCTCTTGTATATATACACAATATTGTATATTGTATATATACACTGCATTTTGTTTACCCTTCCATCCTTGAACACTTGGGTTGCTTCTATCTTTTGTAGAAGGTGGTGTTCCCCACCCCGCCCCCAGAAACTTGTTATTCTCTTGAGTGTCAAACTGTTTTAAATCTTGGTTTCATATTTCTAGAGCATTTTCTAATCCTAAAGATTATATATCACGGAGCACTGACATATATACACTCGCTCGCTCAGTCGCTCAGTCGTGTCCGACTCTTTGAGACCCCATGGACTGTAGCCCACCAGGCTTCTCCGTCCATGGGATTTTCCAGGCAAGAGTACTGGAGTGGGTTGCCATTTCCTTCTCCACGGGATCTTCCCAACCCAGGGATCGAACCTGGGTCTCCTGCATTGCAGGCAGACACTTTACCCTCTGAGCCACCAGGGAAGCCCCATATATACACTACCATGTGTAAATTAGACAGCTAGTGGGAAGCTGCTGTATACCACAGGGAGCTCAGCTTGGTGTTATCCGATGCCCTAGAGGGGTGGGATGGGGGTGGGGGGTGGGAGAGAAGCTCAAAAGGGAGGGGATATATGTATATATATAACTGTTTCACTTTGTTGTACAGCAGAAACTAACACAACATTGTAATTATATTCTAATAATGAAATTTTAAAAGTAAGTACAATCACCAAAAAAAGATTATATATCCTTGTCTCTATCATTTATCAATCATCTATCATTTTTCCTAAGAAAATCTTTAGTTGTTTATTTTTAAATTAAGTACACGTTACCATATTATTTTTTATGTATCCTCATATTCTTTTATTGTGGACTTAATTTTTGGAAATAACAAAAAACCACAGAGGACAAATTTGAGGACAAAATTGAGAGTGGGTGACTAAGTAACAATAGAAATGGCATTTATTAAGCGCCTACTCTGTGCCGGGCACTGTACTAGCATTTCAAAACACCCATAATCTCATTCATCCTTATCACAGTCTGTTTGGCAGCTGTTGATAAACATTAATATTCATTTTATAGATGAGGAAACTGATGCTCAGGGGCTTTAAGCTTTAAATGGGTTTCCCAGGAGTGTACAATTAGAAAAAAGACAGACCTAGATCATCTGTAGCCTGAGTCCTTCTGATCCAAAACTCATGCATCTTTACACCACTATCTCTAAAACTTTCTTAATGATTACAGTCACTTGCATACTTGGTGAAAGTACGAATTCCTGGGCTCTAGCCCAGATATACCCAATCAAAGTATACAGAGGAGGGGCCTGAAAAAAATCACACTGCTTGAAGTCAGGGTATCTCCACTGTGTTTTTGTTAAACGTGTGACATGCATTTAAAATAAAGAGATTGTGTTATGCGGCTCACAGTTCTGGGGCACTTTCCACAACACATACTAGAAATGTTACAAACATTAGTTATTGGAATGATAGTACCGGCTTCAGGATGACTTCTTTGGAAGGTGATATTTGAATGTTCTGCTTTATTGTCACTAAGATGAGCAGACTCACTGGTATGTAGGCACAACTCATGGCATTTTATAATGGAAAGACTAAGATAGCCCTGATCTGGGATCCTGGATAAATCTTTTAACTTTCAGAGCCTTGGTTTCTTCATCTGTAAAAACAACAATGCTAATACCCATTTGAAGGACTGTTGTACATATTAGAAATATTCCTTGTCATGTAGCAGATGCTTAATTGCTAATTCTTATAATAATAAATAATACATATTTATATTATTTTAATATATTTTGTGTGTGTGCTAAGTTGCTTCTGTTGTGTCCGACTCTGTGTGACCCCATGGACTGTAGCCTGCCAGGCTCATCTATTCATGGGATTCTCCAGGCAAGAACACTGAAATGGGTTGCTGTGCCCTCCTCCAGAGGATCCTCCCAACCCAGGGATCAAACTGGAGTCTCTTACATTTCTGCATTGGCAGGCAGGTTTTTTACCGCTAGTGCCACCTGGGAAGCAAGCCCATTTTCATATATTGAAAGTGAAAGTCACTCAGTTGCTTGGGACTCCTTGCGAGCCCATGGACTATTCAATCCCTGGAATTCTCCAGGCCAGAATACTGGAGTGGGTAGCCTTTCCCTTCTCTAGGGGATCTTCCCAACCCAGGGATGGAGCCCAGGTCTCCCACATTGCAAGCGGATTCTTTACCAGCTGAACTACAAGGGAAGCCCAAGAATACTGGAGTGGGTAGGTAGCCTATCCCTTCTCCAGAGGATCTTCCTGACCCAGGAATCGAACCAGCGTCTCCTACATTGCAGCCAGATTCTTTACCAACTGAGCTATCTATACAATATTACATATATTTTATATGAATGTATAATATTTATATAATGTTTAACATTATATGTATTACATTCTATTATATATGATATATATTTGTATAGTAGAATATTATATATTCTATATTATAAAATCTATGATCTATTATATATAACATAATATATATTAATATAATATATTGATAATAATATTATAATTAAGCAAAATTTCTATAGTGATTATTACTTTGTCAACAAAGGTCCATCTAGTCAAGGCTACGGTTTTTCCAGTGGTCATGTATAGATGTGAGAGTTGAACTATAAAAAAAAGCTGGGCACCGAAGAATTGATGCTTTTGGACTGTGGTGTTGGACAAAACTCTTGACAGTCCTTTGGACTCCAAGGAGATCCAACCAGTCCATCCTAAAGGAGATCAGTCCTGGGTGTTCATTGGAAGGACTGATGTTGAAGCTGAAACTTCAATACTTTGGCCACCTGATGCGAAGAGCTGACTCATTTGAAAAGACCCTGATGCTGGGAAAGATTGAGGGCAGGAGGAGAAGGGGACAACAGAGGATGAGATGGTTGGACGACATCACCGACTCAATGGACATGAGTTTGGGTAAACGCCGGGAGTTGGTGATGGACAGGAAGGCCTGGCGTGCTGCGATTCATGGGGTCGCAAAGAGTCGAGTAGGACTGAGTGACTGAACTGAATTGAACTGAACTGTAAGTGTGAACTGCAGCCCTTGGCAGTGATCCTTATATAATGAGCTAGTCATCCAGGGTTTCCGGCTGAATTAAGCCTGGAGCTGAAATCTTGAAAAACGTGTACGGAAAAGCTTCTATACCTATCTCCTGTAGATACGGTGAGCTGGTGGAGGGGGAGAGAGTGGCAGGGGGCCGCAATATTTTGGAAGGCACGTCACAGTGGAAAGAGTAGGAAGTGAATACAAATGTCCCCTAGGTGGCGCTGCATCATCGTGAAAGTGCAAGTGGGAAATTTGGTATTTTTAGAGGTGACTTCCTTCTGGTTTGAATTTCAAATGAGAGCAGGACAGCTCCCTGAGATGTCTGGGAAAAACTGACCAGGAAGAAAGAGTCTTTTTAGTAGGATTGAGTATACAATACTCTTGCCGGTGAGGCCCCTTCGGGTGTTGAGTTGGCTGTAGCTGGAAACAGGAAGCGGGGTCAGGCCAACTTTTATTCATTCTCTGTTGGAGCCCTGCCTGATTTTGACAGGTTGAGAACCATTTATAACTCTGCTGTGGGGGATACTTTCGCCTGGGATGTTAGTGCTTGCCCCTCTGGGGACTCAGTATGGGATGTGAGGGCGGGAGGACCACTGGAATATCCATATAGAATATGCTAATGAATTCTAACAAGAATCGCCCTTTACTGTTCTGTGTGTATCACTGTGCATTTCTCAGCTACACTCGTCCCCTCCAACCTCAATTTCTGGGCAACCTATTTTTCTTTCGGCATCAGAAGCGATAGCATCTGGGAAGTGAGTCTGATGAATTCTGTCTGGCAACCAACATCTTTCAGACTGCCAGATCCTGGGGGAGGAAACTGAGATGCTCAGGAGTTGGTTCAGGGCCAGGTATACCTGTCCTTGAGGTCCCAGTGATTGGGGGAAGGAGACTGGCCAAATGTGAGGCAGAACTTCTGAAACTCTGCTTCCTGAGTTCATTTGCATTTTGGCAAAATGTGACTTTGGTTTCCAAGGGAAAGAGTTCACATGGATTAAAATGTCTCAATTGCCGAAGTTGCTTTGTGTCCCCCACTAAAGCCTTCTGCCATCAATCCCCATCTCTCAACACATTTTCAAATGTGGTGTCTTTGGAAGGTAACCATAGCAACTAAGCTTATTCAAAAATGACTGAATCTAGGCAATAAAGGGAGAGGTAACCCCATGGTATTTTTTACTGGTAACTCACAGGACACTGGTGATTCTAATAATTGTACAGAGTGAATATTGTTACCTATGAACAAGGCACTGTATGACTTGAAGACATTTGATTCTTACAACCATGCTATGCAGTAGTCATCATTATTCTTTCAAACAGTTGAGAGAACTGGAGCAGAAAGATTCTGATGATTAGTCTATGGTTGTGCAGCTAGTTAGGTCTTCTGGACCCTGATATCAAAGGGCCTCCGATGTGCTGTAAAGACACTGCCTTCTAAGGAAAGCTGGAGAGAGGTCTTGTCATGTCCATTTTGCAGGTGGTGAAAATGAGTCACAGAAACATGGAAATTGTTCAAGGCAACAGCAGAGCTCAAAACCTCTGTCCCCACCAATACCTTTCTGTCATATATGGCTTTAGCACTCTCAAAATGATCTCATCTGCTTGCAGCTGGTCTTCATGGTGTATCTACTTACAGATGAGGGAATTGAGACATTAAGAGGTTAAATGACATTTCCCAAGGTCTCAATGACTCTACTGAAGAAAAGGAACCACACCCACCTCTAATTTCATGCTGCCTTCCTAGATTTGGTGCTTTAGAAAAGCCCTTCCACTTATCCATCCATTCACCTACTCATCCATTTCATAAGAATTTATGAATGTATTAGGTACCATGTATTATGTGTGGTTGACAAGGTTTTCAAGACCAAGTTTAATTCATCAGAGATGTGTTCTACTGTACTATAATAATAGGACCATCTTTGACTTGACTGTTGTGGAAATACTGTGTATGAGTATAAGCTTGTATATGTGGGAATTATATATTCTAATTAGTCTAAAAATGCATGCTATATGTGCTATAGATATGATATCATGTTTATAAATTGCCTAAAATGATCACAGGGAAGGATGTTATGCTTAAAATTTTTAGTAAAGTCAAAGGCTGATGGAGACTCAAAAAAACATGATCTGTGACTCCAGCTAGAGCCATCTGCCATGCAGGGAACTCAGAGTGCAGAGAGGAAGAAGGGTGGCCCTTGTCCTGAAGGGCATGTTTGCTGGCTTGGACCCATTGTTCACTCAGTGAAATAGAGCCACGACTCAGAGAGGAATGTTTGGAAACCTCGACTCAGAATTCCTTTGAAAGCTTGAAATGAGTCCTTTGAGCACTTGGGGGCTTGAAGGTAGGATCATGACTTTTGCCTGAAACAGCTCAAAGGCCTGGAGTTGCTAGATGGCAGAGCAAAAGCAGAGGGCAGCGGGAGAGGGTTGTAGGCTTCCAAGCTTTACTGAGGGGAGGAAGGCATGATCTTTTCCATCGATTAAACAGATGCCAAGGAAGATGGCAGGATTGAGTCATCCTGAAAAGCATCACCCTGGTGGCTCAATGGTAAAGAATCTGCCTGTGTTACAGGAAATGCAGGTTCAATCCCTGGGTCGGGAAGATCCCCTGGAGAAGGAAATAGCAACCCACTCCAGTATTCTTGCCTGAGAAATCCCATGGACAGAGGAGCCGGGTGGGCTACAGTCCATGGGTTCACAGAGTCAGACACGACTCAGCGACTAAACAAAAGCAGAGGACTTCCTGCTAGGGTGCAGCAAATCCAGCAAAAGGAGGCTGTGTGAGCTTTTCACAGTCAGCCTGAGCCCACTGTAGGGTCGGGGCAGGGGCCCTGTGGTGTCAAAGGGCTGCAGCCAGTGGAAAGGGGCGTGTTGGTGGTCAAGTGTCTCTTAAGGACCCCCAAAGGGGAAGAACTAGCATTTGCACATCCAACACACAAAAAAGACACCTTCACAAGTCACAGGTAAATATAAAGACCTTGATGCTGTACCTCTTGTCTTTCCTCTCCATTCTGACCCTGCAGGAGCCATAGGGATCACAGTGAGGGGGGCAGGAGGAGGGAAAGAAAGAACGAGGTGGACAAACAGCGAAAGAAGAGACGCTGCTCCTAACTGAGCAGGAGGGAACCTTAAATGTAGAGGCAGTCTGAGCTCAGGTTGGAGAAGAATTTTCAGACACAGAGCATTTTAGAAGAGAGAATTTATTGAGAACAAAGTCCTGAGGTAGTGAGGGTCGCTGCAAAGATAGTGGACCCACTTCCTGACAGACCAGGGAGAGCTGACCCCTTTCATGGGCTTGGGGCAACTTCTATAGTCTTAAGACAAAATTCCTATGGGGAAGGGTGGCATTAGGTCATTGGTCAGTGGCCTTTGGTGCCCACCTTGCCTAATATGGAGACAGGAGCTGGCTGATTAGGGCCAGGCTGGCTCACGACAAACAGGATGGCTCATGACCATGGTTGCCATAGAGCTTGGCTAATTCTGGAAATATTGCCCTATGACCTCAGCATGGGACTCCACATTAAATTGGATGAGAGATTAGTATTTGGGGAATCAATCAGTAGATGGACTTTTTAATACCTAACAGTGAGACTGATCTAATATTCAAGTGTAGCCCCAAAATGTTCTAGTATAGGCTTGAGGTCTCACTGGGGGAGGAAGGAAAGCTGGCTGAGCAGGCATGACAGGCAGGGGATGGGAGAAAACTGAGCTGTTCCTAGTCTAAGTAAAGGGCTTCCCAGGGGGCGCTAATGGTTAGGAATCTGCCCGCCGATGCAGGAGATGTAAGAGAGGCAGGTTCGATCTATGGGTCGGGAAGATCCCCTGGAGTAGGAAATGGCACCCCACCCATTCCAGTATTGTTGCCTGGAAAATTCCATGGATAGAAGATACTGGTGGGCTGCAGTCCCTGAGGTTGCAAAGAGTCGGACACGACTGAGCATCAGGACGACTACTGAGCAGCAGCAGTCTAAGTACTGATCCAGCCCACACATTAGGCTGGTTTCACTTTTGAAAAACCTTCCAAGATATTTTCAAAGGAACCACTGGCTTTCCCTCCCTTGCTCCTTCACCCCCAGCAGCTAGACTGCTTCTAGAATCTTCTCTTAACTTCTGGTTGGTGAAGCATCCCCCACTCTCTTCTGCTTGGTTTCCCATTTTGAACTTATTACCAAGGAAAGAGACTACTTTTTCCATAAATCGCAGGCAAGAGCTGCTAACTCCCTCTAGGTGACTTTGTTGGGCCCTTGGGGTAAGGTTAGACTCTGAAGAGAGTCAACATTACAATTAGAAAAAAATTATCTCTTGCAATAAATTATCCTCTACTCCTGCTTATAATAGCCCACAACAGTATGCGGTGTGGGGCTCCAAGAAGAGGAACTCGTCTGCAATTATTTGTGCTTGCCAGGGAAAGGATTTTTTTTGTTTATTTTTTTTTTCAGATTTTTAAAAATTTTATTTATTTTTTTATTGAAGGATAATTGCTTTACAGAATTTTGTTGTTTTCTGTCAAACCTCAACTTGAATCAGTCATAGGTATACATATATCCCCTCCCTCTAGAACCTCCCTCCCATCTCCCTCCCCATCCCACCCCTCTAGGTTGATACAGAGCCCCTGTTTGAGTTTCCTCAGCCATACAACAATGTTTATTGTTTTATTCATGATTAACCAGCACTGTAAGGATAGGGTTATAATGATAACAACATGACATGTAAAAATGTTTGAGGTATAAATTGCTGGCAAGGTGCTAATCCTAGAACCTGAAAGTCTCAGAGGCAAGGAGTCTATTCCGTGTGTGTGTGTGTGTGTGTGTGCACGTGTGTGTGTGTTTCTCTGAGGAAAGAGGAGAAAGAAAGGGATAAGATTACCCTGCATATGTGACTATGGGTGGGGCAGAAGTGGCCTGGGTGCTCCCCTTCTCTATTCCAAAGGCTGCTTTGCATTCAAGGTCAAGAGTGCTTAGGGCTCCCACAAGCCCTTTCCTTCCTTCAGTCCCTCACACCGAATGAGAAATAATCATTACCAGAACTACAGTGATCTTTCCTGCTTGTGAAAGTCCACATGTAACTGTTTCGGAGAGGCTGTATTTCTCTCTTCAGTTCAGTTCAGTCGTTCAGTCATGTCTGACTCTTTGCAACCCCATAGACTGCAGCAAACCAGGCTTCCCTGTCCATCACTAACTCCGGGAGTTTACTTAAACTCATGTCCATCAAGTCAGTGATGCCATCCAACCATCTCCTTATCTGTCATTCCCTTCTCCTCCTGCCTTCAATCTTTCCCACCACTAGGGTGTTTCCCAAAGAGTCAGTTCCTAGCATCAGGTGGCCAAAGAATTGGAGTTCCAGCTTCAACATCAGTCCTTCCAATGAACACTCAGGACTGATCTCCTTTAGGATGGACTGGTTGGATTTCCTTACAGTCCAAGGAACTCTCAAGAGTCTTCTCCAACACCACAGTTCAAAAGCATCAATTCTTTGGCACTCAGCTTTCTTTATAGTCCAACTCTCACATCCATACATGACTACTGGAAAAACCATAGCTTAAGTATTTCTCTCTTAGAAGTTCAGAAAATTCTAGCTTCCCCAGGGCTGACCTTGAGGATCAGCACCCCTGCTTTCCATTTTCTCGACTCTGAAACACTGTTTGATGCCATGGTTTATGATTTTCCCAAGGTTTGGGGACCTGGTCTGGCAAACAGGATATCTATCCCCTCCACTGGAAGAAGCAAATTCTTCCAAATATCTTCAGTTATGGCAAATCTTCAAATTTTCATCCTTTGCATTTAGCTGTGGTTTTCACAAATGGTTAAACATGCCTCACAGCTAACTTTGGTGAATGAGGTTGATAAAACTGAGTTAAAATCTTTTTGGTCAAATGTAGGCATAAAGAGAGAATTTTCTGCTAAGATGTAAACCCTAGCTCTGGAAGCAGTTCCAAAAGGGAAAGGCAGCTGATATTTTGAAGAATGTCAGCATCATGGGAATGCATATAGGGTAAGTCTCCCAGGGAAACTATTTTAAGCCCAGACCCACAACTATAATATATCAAGTGTAATAATAGCCACTGTCTCTTCGCATTTTTCTCAAAGGTTAATTAAATTAAAGCCTCTATATTTGAGGTATATATTATTATGCCCATTTCACAGATGAAGGACCCTAGACTTAGCCACGTGATTTTGAACAAGTTATTTAATCTTCCAGATTTGATTCCAGAGCCATATGGACACATTACATAACTTCATACTAATCAGACAAAGTGTGTGTGTGTTAGTCACTCAGCTGTGTCCAACTTTTTCTACCCCATGGATTGTGGCCTGCCAGGATACTCTGTCCACAGGATTCTCCAGACATGAGGACTAGAATGGTTGCCATTTCCTTCTTGAGGGGATCTTCCCCATCCAGGGGTCGAACCTGGGTCTCCTGCATGACAGTAAGTCATTTTCAAACAAATAGCATCCTGTTTCTCTCATTTTTATACTAGAATTTGAAGGTAACAATTCATTATCATGGGTTTTTTTTTCCACTTTTGAATAAATTTCTTCATGATTTAAAAAGACCCTTTCCCCACCTTTTTTTTTTTTTTTTAACTGCATGGAGTAGGGTGGGGATAAGAGTGGGCGTAAGAGGAAAGTCCCCTGGACTGAGGATCAAAAGACCTGGGTACCAGCCTCCAACCCTGTCATTGAGCTTCTCTGGGGCTTGGTGTACTTGTCTGTATGACAAGGAAGTCAGAGAAAACGTCTCTAGGACATGCCGCTCTCTCTTCTTTACAAATCATTAGCATAAGCCCAGATTTCCAATTCTAGCTTTTGGTCAAAGGTCTTCCCCATTGCCTCCAGCCACAATTTAAGCTCCTAGAAGAAGAACAGGCTGTCATCTGGGACTAAGAGTGCCCGGTGCTTCCTAAATCAAATTCAACATTAAATTGCACTGCAAACAAAAAGTTGTACACAGTTGAAATGCTGGTGAATGGGACTTAATGAGCTCCATATGCCTGACCTCTGGGAAGAAGTGATTTGGGAAACTGTAGCTGGAACTGGGAGAGTCCAGGGGCATCAGCATCTGGTGTGAGTTACTCAGAGTGAAGGGAGTCAACTGCGTTTTTGTCTGGTTGCCAAGCTCGGGAAGGTAGAAATACTGTGTAATCTGTGCTCACCTTCTGAGATCATGCCGACAGGTTTCCAAGCTTGTCCTCACTTCTCAGGAGGCAGAGAAGAGCTTCCTTCCTGCTGCTCTCCCAGGCGCCTGTACCCCTGAGGCTGTGAGGGTTCAGGTCTGTCCTGTTGAAAGCAAGCTCTCTCGTTGGACAGGTCAGCGACTTTAGACCACTTTACTTGTTTTGGTCAACTCTGCCACTCCTCAAGGGGCTTGTCTAAAGTCCAGGTCTGACAGGGATATTTCTCTTTCTTTTTCAAAAAATGCCAGACTCATGGCTTCATGCATGCAATGCACACTGTCTAGTGAAGCCTGGACTTGCTTTTTCAGATTCCTGGGTCATTATTCGCCATCCTTGGCATCCTGTGTTCTAGCCACATTCCAGTCTCATCTCCCTGAGTCTTTCCACCTGCTTTCTCCTCTGCAGCATCCCTCCCATCCTGTCTCCACCTGGAAAGCTTGTGATTGATGCAGTTTGAGCAACACATACCCTGTGTGTAATGTATCGGCTCACTCGTTGCCTCCCCATTTGTGATTAATCTGTGCCATTTCTGTGTTCCATAGTCCTTAGATGCAGTTGGGGTGAGAAAGGAGAGGTGTATAATTGCCTTCCATACTGGAGAGCTCTTCGTGAGTGAGAGTATATCTTACTATTCCCTTTATATAACTGTGTGTGTGTGTGTGTGTGTGTGTGTGTGTGAAGTCACTTCAGTTGTGTCTGATTGTGACTCTTTATGACCCTATGGACTGTAGCCTGCCAGGCTCCTCTGTCCATGGGGTTTTCCAGGCAAGAGTACTGGAGTGGGTTTTCATGCCTTCCTCCAGGGGATCTTCCTGACCTAGGGATCAAGCCTGCATCTCTTACGTCTCCTGCAGGCTGGTTCTTTACCACTTGTGCCATCTAGGAATCCCAGAGTATAACTGACTCTCAGTAAATGTTTATTGAGTGAACCAATGAACAAAGGAATGGAAAGTCCTTGGAAATCAAGCAGTATTTCAGCTTTGAAACTTTTCCCGTATTTCTTTGGTTATCTTGTTCATGATAATTTATGTCTATCAGGTTTTCATGCCCTCTAACATCCTTTTTGAAGGCTACTGTTCCAGGGTAGGGAAACAGCTAATGCTCTTCTGACCCTGGGAAGTTGCTATAGAACAGCACAGAAAGGAACAAACCAGTAGGCATGCTTGTCTTTATAGAATGCTTTTGCTCCCTGAGCTCATGAAGCAAGTAGATGGACATTGGTCTTAGAGATGTGCCTCGATTGCAGTCACTTCCTGTGGACAGTCTGGCAAATCAGTAGGTGTTCCAACTTAGGAACTGGCCAGGCAGTCATTTAGGTCTTCCTTAATAAAATAGAATTTAATTAAAAAAAAAAGTTTTATTTTGTATTGGGGTATAGCCAATTAACAATGTTGTGATAGTTTCAGGTGAACAGTGAAGGGACTAAGTCATACATATACATGTAAAAATATGATTTAATTCTGATCTTTTTGTTCTTACCTTTATTTCGATTCATCTCCTAAATCCCGAGACACCGACACCATGAATCAGCACCTGTCTTCTTGATATCAGATTCTGAAGATAAAGGATATTTATATTTTGGAGCCTCCTAGCATTGGTTATCTGAAATAAAATTTAAAAAGACTTGATAGTGATATTTAATAGGATATGGTCATTTTGAATACATTTTTTAAAAATGTGATCCTCCAACAGTCTGGTGAAATGGACCAGGTAAAAATGAAAATGCCTGTTATATAGATGAAGAAGCTGAAGCTAAGAAAGCATGAATGACTCATCCAAAGTCACACAGCTGGAAGGTGGCTGTGCTAATACCCAAACCCGCTATGATTGTGGGGTAATCCTACTTCCCATTGTGAGCATTCGTAACTGAGAAGGCACACACATTGTAGCACAATATTTTTGGCAACCTTTGTAAGTCTTTAATCTTCCAAAGCAAATGATCCATATTTGGTAACTGGCTACTCAAAGGACTTCTCTGAGTCATTTTCATGGTCTAATGAGAGAGAAGCAGCTGTAAGAGAAGATGGTTTGAGAAAGGAAAACAATGAATGTTGACCAGTCATTTGACTAAAGTTTTGGCACAGTGCAGTTGAAGTTACCTTGAGGGAAAAACACATTGTGAGAGTGTGAATTTTTATTTTATATTGTTCTGTTTTTGAAACTGGGATTATCTCTTTTCTCCATTCTCAGAGAGGTTTAGAAAACATTAAAAAGGATCAGGATTCCCTTTATTAAACTCTTTCAGAAAAGGTGAGGGTAATAAATGTGTTAAAAACAATGGACAATTTAAAAGTCATTAAATTAAGTGTTCCCTGTTTAGCCTGCACTTGTTAGAATAATGAAATTTGAGGGTTTAAAACATAGCTTGTTTCGAAATGATGCATGAGTTCCCAAAAACCTTGTTTAACATATTGCTGGAATAATGCATATGAGATGGTTAAAAATGGAAGTAGAAAAAAAAAAATCCCCAACACCCTTAGAGGAATTTGCAATTCATAAAGTTACTGCCAATTTTGCATTATAGTTGCCATAGTAACCATGCTAGGCTTCTGCTCAAATGTTTCTCAGAGGGGAAGGAATAGTATATAATAAGCTTTTCAAGTGTAATTTTTTTTTATTGAAGTTGAATTAGTGTGTAATTCTTATGTGAGTATTTTAGTAATCCATGAACGTGCACTCTAGTTATGCTTCTGATTTCTTATCTCTGTATGTTGAAGCAGTGTATGAAAAGTTGCTGGCTACTAGCACCATTTGGTAATTTATTATAAAAATATTAACAGAAAGCATTATATATGGTGATTATAAAAGTGAAAACAAGAAAGAATTTTGAATCTGACTATAGTAAATTTCCCAGACCAAAGCGTGGGCTTGCTTATTGATTCAAAGTGCTTTCAGCCAAGCTTTTAGGTTACATTCGCAAGTCACCCTTGTCTCCTCTCCTTTTTCTCAGAAGAGTCCTACATAGTGAATAAATGAAGACCAATTAGACCAAAATAATACTTTCATTTGGCTCTTTGGAGAGGGAGCTATTTTTAAATGGTAATTGACTTTTTGTGTGTGTGTGCTTTGTTCAGCTTCTATGGAGCCCATCTAACAGCTGAGGCAGAGCAGTGCGTGTCTGGACACCAAGCTAAGGTCATCTAGGGTTTGCTTTCTCATGGGCTAGTTTCAAATAGAGAAGAAAAATGGGCTTTGGAGTCAAATGCACCTGGATTAAGCTCTAGCTCAGCATTTTACTGGTTGAGGCCTTAGGCAAGTCACTTAACCTCTAGAACCTCAGTTTCTTCATTTGTATGAAGGCAGTGATCATGCCTTTTAGAGTGTTTGTAAGAGTTAGAGATAATCGGCTGTGATACATTTTGCACAGTGTATTAGTTGCCTTTTGTTGCTGGAACAAGCTACCATAAACTTAGTGGTTTAAAACAACATACATTTCTTAGTGCCGGAGGACAGAAGTCCAAACTAAGTCTTGTTGTTGTTCAGTCCTGCTCTTTGTCGTTGTTCAGTCCTGTCTGACTCTTTGTAATCCCATGGACGGCAGCACGCCAGACTTCCCTCCCCTTCACCATCTCCTGGAGCTTCTTCAAACTCATGTCTGTTGAGTCTATTGAGTTGCACACGAGTTTGAGCAAACTCATGTCCAACTCAACTAGGTCTTACTAGGATAACATTAATGTGTCAACAGGACGGCCTTCCTTTCTAGGGTCTCTAAAACAGAATCTGGATTTTTGTTTGCTTTGCTGTTTTTTTTTTTTTTTTTTTTTTTACCTCTAGAGGCTACATGCATTCTTTTGTCCTAGGTTCTTCTTCCATCTTCCAAGCGAGCAATGACTGGGTGATGCTGATTTTTCTACCTCCCTCTTCTGCTTAAGGATCTTTGATTGCATTGTGCCCACTCAGATAATCCAGGAGAACTTCCCTATTTAAAAAAAAATTTTTTTTTTAATGTGAACCATCTTTCAGTTCAGTTCAGTTCAGTTCGGTTCAGTCGCTGAGTCATGTCCGACTCTTTGCGACCCCATGAAGTGCAGCATGCCAGGCCTCCCTGTCCATCACCAACTCCCGGAGTTCACTCAGACTCACGTCCATCGAGTCGGTGATGCCATCCAGCCATCTAATCCTCTGTCGTCCCCTTCTCCTCTTGCCCCCAATCCCTCCCAGCATCAGAGTCTTTTCCAATGAGTCAACTCTGCGCATGAGGTGGCCAAAGTACTGGAGTTTCAGCCTTAGCATCATTCCTTCCAAAGAACACCCAGGGCTGATCTCCTTTAGAATGGACTGGTTGGATCTTTAAAAAGCCTTTATTGAATTTGTCACAATCCTGCTTCTACTTTATGTTTTTATTTTTGGCCACCAGGCACGTGGGGTCTTAGCTCCCCGAACAGGGATCAGACCTGTACCTGCTGCCTTGGAACATGCGGTCTTAACCACTGGACTGCCAGCAAAGTCCCCAGTCTCCCTATTTTAATGTTAGATGATTTTGATGATCCTGATAAAAGTGCCTAGAGATGACAAAGGGAGTTCTTGGTAATGCTCTTCCAGAAGATGGTATCTCCACAACTACAAATAATGCCAGTGCCCTTCGGCCCTATCGGAAAACAAGGCAGTGAGGGGCTCGCCTGCTCTGTCTCCACTGCAAATGGAATGAAAGAGAATAATGCTATGTACTGGGTGTTGACCAGTAATAAGGAAAGCATTCTGACCAACATTCCACCCTGGAACACTGTGACCAAGGAGTTTGTGCAGCTACGTCTCTGGAGGTCTCATCAGCTCAGGATGGTTTAGGTGTGGCTTTGCATGATGACAGGCAGATGGCTGAGTGGCCACCCAACTCCTTTCTTCCTTTATGAATCAGTGAATTTCCTCTCCTCTGTCTATCTCCTAGGTGGGGTTTGCATTGTTGTTCCCATAGGTCTCTCCAGAGCACTCAAGCGACTGAAAACATCTGTTATCACTGTCAAAAATGGATTTATCCCCCATGAACCAGAGATGCTCTAGCTTCATATTGTATTTGGGGAAAGCAATTTGTTAATGTCACCAGCACTCTTTCTAATTATTCTATAAGGACGGCCTGATTTCCGCTTCTTTTCTCTCATATCTACATGTGCTCATTCTTACTGCTTTTATTTCCCTTCACTTGTTTTTGGTTTCTGTTCTTATAATTTAAACTGACTTCTATGACTATCTTTTTTTCTGGACTAGTTATTTCTTCATCCTTTGAGTTAGTCAATATATTTTCTCAAAATAATTTAATGACAATTCTTTTATAAGAGCAAACAACAACCCCTCCAGGTTAATATTTTTCCAGTTTGATTTGCATAAGGAGAATCTGCTTGAATTTTGCATAAGGCATGTAGCAAAAAGCAATCCACAGGATCCAAAAAACTCAGATAATGGTCTCTTTTCTCAAGAAATCTACCCATTAGTAAGTATAAGAACTGTTTTTATTTACATTTTCCCCACAGTTTTCCTCCTTAGTTCCTCTACATTTCTGTGTTGCTAATGCCTGCTATTGGTGGAAGGGAGGGTGGAAAGAAGAAATTAATGATGTTGTTGATTTACATTGTAACCAAATTGACCCTCTTTGGAAATACAAACTGTCACTCCTGTTGCACCACAGAAGATAAAATTTGCTGCTCTACTGGTAACAAGATAAAGGAGAAAGGGGAAGAATATCCCATCTGTAAATTTGTCCTCTCTCTTCTACTTGAGAGCAGGGACAGTAGCTGACAGAGACCTCTTCAATGTGCATATTCAATAAGCAATGGCAGTTCAATAAATACACTGATGTGCTGTGCTAAGTTGCTTCAGTTGTGTCTGACTCTGCAACTCTGTGGATTGTAGCCCACCAGGATGCCTCTTCTCCAGGCAAGAATATTGGAGTGAGTTGCCATGCCCTTCTCCAAGGGATATTCCCAACCCAAGGATTGAACCCGCGTCTCTTAATGTCTTCTGCATTGGCAAGTGGGTTCTTTACCACTAGTGCCAACTGGGAAGCCCAAATATGTTGATATTTAAGTACATAAAATAATGTTTTAATTTCTATCCACAGGAGTCATTTCAGGGACTTTGCCTTGGAAAGTCTGTATTCCTTCCTCCTTTTCCTGGCAATTTGTTCTTTCCAGTCTTTTTGAAATACAGCTAGAATTTCCTCAAGTTCTACTTTCTAATCTTATTACATTTGAGCATTTCATGCTCCCAGTTTCTGGACTTAAGATGGCAGATAGTAGAGGAATGGATTTGTGACTGCAATCATTCTGGTTGAACTTGCAAGACAATGAGGAGTTTAGTGTGAAATTGCTGACTTTGGTGTTGGACTGACCTACCTTCTAGTCTTAGCTCTGCCATTTATTCACTTTGTGGGAAAATTTCTTAAACAAGATCATCATAACAATTATCCAAACCAGTGTACTTTGAAGAGTTGAAGGGGAGTATCGTCAATCATTATGCCAGGGCAACAAGGGTAAATCAGGATAGTCTTGGCCAAACCTGGATTCATGGGCATCTTATTGTTAGCTGTATAAGCTCTTTCCTCTGTAAAATGTGTAGGAAAAATGTAAGAATTTGAAAAACATCCATCACATAAGACGTTGTAAGGATTCAATGAGGCAATGAATAAAGAGTGCTTAGCACAGGACCTAGATGCTAAAAGTCAGTAAATGTTAGTTACTGAACTAACTATACGTATACAACTTTTCATGTTTCTCAGGAAATGTGGAATGTTTAATACTATCAATAATTACTATTTCTCACTTATCATATGGAACTCACTAAGAGATCTATTATTTCTTGGAACAAGGGTGCTTTTTTCCCTGTTTCCTTTAAGTATGATATAGAAGTCTCACCATCCTAACCCCTTGACTTGGATGAATTAATTTATTTTTATTAAACCCATTTCACTAGAATGCTACTTACTCTTCTTGGGTTAGATACAAAGAATATAGAGGAAGGCATAGCAATTATGAGTTGCAGTTTAGAATGTTCTATTGTAATTTAATCACCAGTGGAAAAATTTCTCCTCTATTACAGTTTCCCAAGTAGAGATCTGCCTAGAAACTCCAGGAAATTTTGCATGGCCTTGTCAGTAGCTAGCTATGGGTTCAGGAGTCTTTTAATGTTTCTATTCTTACAATAAAAATGCTTATATTTAAGATCAAAAATACACCTCTGATGCTTTAGCTTTGTTTAGTAAGAAAACAAGAATTGGCAATATCAAAATGTTTTTAATACAACTTTGATAAAAAAAAAAAAAACCCAGCTTAATTACATGGGAAGATAACAAAGAAGGGTAGATGCCTTGGAAAGTATTTCAAGTTCATTAGAGAAGGATTCTGAGAGCCCATCCCCAGAGTTGCTTGATGGATCCAATAAGTGTGTCCTTGTTTCTATTTTTGTAAGATATTATATTGGATCTTGTAGAAACCTCTGGACAAATGTTTTCTTGCTGCCATCAAGTTAATATGAATTATTGATGACTAATCTTTGTTAAGAGCTTCATAAACTAGCTTCATTAATTCATCTATTCATCTATGTATCCATTGATCCGTGCTTCTGTTCAACAAGTCTTTGTTGAGCCTACTATTATGTACTAGGGTCAAAAGACTTAAGTGAGCCATATTTAGGCTTTACTTTTGTGGTAGGTTTGCAAAAATGGTTCCAATTCCCCCACTCATCCCTCTTAGCTATATTACTTTAAAGTTCCTTTTCATGTTGACTCTGATCCCAGCCATGAGACTTGCTTTGGCCAATGAGTTGTTGATAAGCATAACATAAGCAAAGGTTGAAAGCAGTTGTGCAATCAGGCTTGTCTTCATTCTTACCCTCTTTGTCACTTTAATAAAGTCTGTACTAGTTCATTGGATGATTAGAGACATTTGAGACAAAGATGAATTGGCCCAGTCATTCCAGCCAAGAGCATACTATATTGGCTGAAACTGAACAGAACCCCACACAACAATAGATCTCCCTATACATGTGAAATTATCCAAGTGAAACCAAAAGAACCACTCAGTCAAGCTCAGTCAAGATTAGCAGAGTTGCCAAATCAACCATCTCAGAGGAATGAGTAAGAATCACTTATTGTTGTATGCCATTGATGTGTTGCGGTTGGTCGTGTATCTGCCAATTGGATGTTCTCACAGATTCCACAATAATTTTTTTGCAAGAATGCAATAGCTGTTTTGAGGTATTTGCTTCCAATGAGTTCATGCTTCTGAAAGACTTGGATTGAAATTCTAAAAATTTTGTGCATGTCTGTGAAACAGAGGAAGAGATTCATTCACTTCTTTGTCATTTATCAGCTATTTGGGTGCTGACTCTATCAGACATAGTGATAGGCACTGGGGAATTTAAAGGAGAAATATAAATAAGCCTATCAGTGCAAACTTCTTGCTTTAATGGAAGATACTGTAAATACTAAAATACTATTAGATTATTCATTCATTCATTCAATAAACACATGTTGAACACCCAGTATAGACAAAATAGTAGGCAAAATGGTTGGAGGTTATAAAGAAGTAGGTTTTTAAAGAGTTTATTATAATATCTAAAACAGGATACCAGTACACAAAATTAATACAAATCAGAAGGAATTAAGTGCTCAAACTGAAGTTCAAAGTATAGCCTAAGTGAAGAATGAGTAATAATTAATTCTCATTAGGAAAATCATGGAGTGCCTTAAGGATACCATGGAATTTAAGCTGGACTTTGAAATTTTTTGATACTTCTATAAAATAAAGAATATCGAGTTGTGGCAGAGGGCTTCGATCAGTGGCTGTAAGATTTTGGGAAAGATAAAGCTCAGGAAGAAGGCAGCCTCGAAAAAATTAGAGTCTAGAGGCCTGAATCCTCTCCTTCACAGTTCAATTCATTGGTTGTGTGACTCTCACCAATGAACTTAGCCAGTTTCTATTTTCTCATCTCAAAAATGAGTAAAGTGTTCTAGATTATCTGTATAGACATTTTTAGCTTTAAGAAACCCTCCCCCCCCCCATAACCTGAGTAAATTACTCACTGTATATTTAAACACAATAAAGTGGCCAATATTTTCCATTAAAGACTGGCCAGCCTGGGCTCAGTTATTTTTGTCATATTTAAACTGATACAATTTGAAGATTTCATACATTTCAGTTATTCATACTTGAATATACTTCAATCTTTATGGGGCAAGCAGCATGGTGGAAATTCATCCTTGGAGTGACAGAATCGTTGGTCAAAATGAAGGTAGGGCAGGGGGAATTAGTGGAGAGCTTTCATAAAAGAGTAGAGAGAACCAGACCAAAGTGGGTTCAAATACTGGTGCTATTGTCAGCAACGTAATTCTATGCAAGTCACTTCTCTTTGTCTCGATGTTCTCATCTACAAAGTGGGAATAATAATTCTGCTTCATAAGATAAGGAGCAAAGAAGGTAATACATTCAATGTTAGTTATGAATAGTTCATTGTGGATAATACAGGAGTGAATAAGTGAGGTTTCTGCATGAAGGTGTCCCTCCCCATACACATGAGATGTGTTCCTAAAAGACTGTAAGTGATTTGAATTTTTAAGACTCCTTCATATTTGAAGTGTGCTACTTTACAAATTTTACAAGTCCCTGCTGTGATTCTTCTTACTAAACAATTGTTTCTTAGATTACGTGAAATTTGAATTTATAAAGCAGGTAATTATTTTCTTCGGGAATGGATTCTAGAACTAGGCTGAATGTGAACTAAACTGCTAGTTGCCTACCCATTATTCACTTTTTCCTTCTTTCTTAATAAGATGCTGAGATGTCAGTGTGCATCACTGAGAAGCTTCATTGTGATACAAGTGGCCAATGTGATACAAGCTGAAGGCAATAGGTAAGGCATCAAGAAGGGTCCATCTTGGACTTCCCTGGTGGTCCGGTAGTTAAGACTCTACTCTTCTAATGCAGGGGGCATGGGTTCAATCCCCGGTTGGGGAATTTCCATATGTGGTGTGGCAAAAAAAAAAAAAAAAAGTCCCTCTTTAGTACTTACTCTTCCCTTTTTCTTGTTTGGGATAAAGATTGAGTATCTAGAAACCCAGAGACATTTTGTGGCTTTGATAATGGAAGTCATTATGCTAAAGATAGTGGAGCAGCTGAAGGAGTTGCAGTGCCTGATGACTATGGGGTTGCAGTACCAACCCCGGACCATCCAGCTTTAGACTTTCCTTTTTGTTTGAGTGTAGTAACATACCTCGTTTAAGCCTCTGTTATGTCTGTTCTCTGATATGAGCAGTTTATTGTAGATACTGACTGAGACACCTAGCAATATTGGTGGAATTGTGAAGTTCATTGGGCTGAGGGTGGTGATGTCAGAATCAGAAACCACAGTAATAATCATGTTTGAGTAACACCCCCCCACCCACCGCCAACCCCACTAAGCTGATTGTCTATGCAAGATTTCACAAGACTAACCAGTTGATGTTGACAATACTACTGTTTGTCAGTAAGACTTATCGCATGTTCACTTAGATGCAGGGAAAGCATATAGGGAGGGCACCCTGTTTAGTCTTAAAGAACCAGGAATGCCTTCATTAAGGAGATGGTGTGTGTGCTGAAAACTCAAGGAAAGCAGCAGCTAGCTACTGAGGTTGAAATGGAAGGGAGGGTGAAAGGAAAGGCATCCTGGGAAAAAGGAACAGCATTTGCAAGTGGGCAGAAGTGAACTTGGTCATTGAGGGAACTGCAAGTAGTGTATAAATGAAACCTAGAGTCAGAGATAAGGGATAGGGAGTGGAGGGAGGTAGCAGACAGGGCCAGAAACTAGGTCAGGGAGCTGACCAGGTGGACATTTAAAATCACATTTAGGCATTTTGCTCTATCCTAAAAGGAATGAGCTTCCATTTTTGAAAGACAGTTGTGACGTCAAGGAGAAGAAAGGATGGGGCAGGCTTGAGTCGGTTGTTTCAGTGAACCAAGTGAGAGATGATAGTTACACTGAGGGGTGGGATTAGAAATATGGAGAGTAGATAGATTCAGGGAACCACATGAGTTAGAACCAACAGGACCTGATGAATGATTGGCCTAGTGCCAAGGAGGGTGCCTGGGTTTCTGGTTTGGGATCTGTGTTAGAGCAAATCTGCAAATCTCATGGATGGCATATTTGCTGCTTCTTGTAAGAATCCTAAATGTCTGCTTCCTATTTAAAAATGAGCTTGGTTGCAATTGGCTTAGTGAAAATTAAATTTTATTGATAAGAAGGGTAAGCCATCTGGCTGTTCTCTGACTGGTTGATATCTATATCCCTGGGTATAATAAAGATGTAACCTCTTGCCACAGGAAGCTATTACCTGATATTATTTATTTCCTGATAAAAAGGAGCAAATCATGCCTGGACATCTGTGGAAAATGAGTTTCTAATAAAGCTAGGGTAGTTAATGTCTAAATGGGAGTTTCTCCTGTAATGATAAATGTCTGCGTTGTTGAAATAGTTTCCATAAAACTCAGTAGGTAAGAGGATAGAGATATTGTGTAATTGTCAATGAGGCAATAAAAGGATGTTTGTTTATGGGGTTTATAATCAACAGTGAACCCTAACCCTTATGAAAAATGAAAATGTTATCATGTACCAATTCAGCAATAGAAGTTTCTGTTCCAGAAAAAAATTACATTTTAATATGTATTTAGTATAACATCCAATGGATAATAGAAAAAAAATGTGGAGAGAACAATAGCAAACTGTGACCATGTGTGGGAATGCAGTGTTAATAGCTCTTAGAACAAATAATACCATATTGCTGACCATTCAGTGTACACAAAGGACTATTTTTTTCTAATTGTTCTGTGAAATTATTGGTTATAAAATCCTTCACTGTCAGATTGCTGTCTTTATTGCTGGGCTGCTGGAATGTGGCAGCAAGGGGAAAAGTATACCTTCACCTTGTCTACCTGGTTCTTTTTTTTTGCCTCAAACACCTTGATGAAAAAAAAATTCACTGATATTCTGGTATTGGATGTAACAGAAACCCACAAGACCAGTATGCTATAGATGAATATGTCATACTCACTTGTCCTTGTCTCACGTTCTTTTTCGATCTTCAGGTTGGGCGCCGGTGATCCTCTAGACTCTAGAGGGTCTTGGTGGTCCCTGGGCTACAGTGGGTTCTGTGGTTATCCTCCACTGGCTATGAACAGGCACCTGCAGGGGTTCCTCATTTTGAAGATGGTTATCTAGAACCAAGTTCCATTATCACTCGGAGAGACCCCAATATATAATGCCTCACGTAAGCTAGAAGTTTACTTCTCTTTTACGTAACAGTTCAGAGGTAAAGATAAGGCTGGGGTAGGTAGATGATTCTGCTCCACCAGTTCTGTAGGGTCTAATTTTTCTTCTAACTTGTTGCTTTGCCTTCCCTTGGACTAATGTCTTCAGTTGGCGGATCTAAGCCAGGCCATAAGCATCATATCCTCTTTCCAGCCCATGGAAGAGGGAAGGAGGGATTGAGCTCCCTTTGAAAAGGTATAACACAGAAGTTGCTCATCCCATTGGTCAGAATAGCATCATGTGATCACACCTACCTTCAAGGGAATCTGGAAAATAAAGCCTCTATTTGGGCAGTCAAGTGCTCAGCTAAAACTCAGATTTTGTAGTACTAACAGGAAGATGGGGAAAATGGCGATGTTGGGGAGGGCATATGGTAGTCTCTGCCACACAGTCTTTTGGATCTGCTTTAGTGATTGCTCTTTCTCTGGAATCAGTTTCATTTTATGGGGTGTTTGGGCAGGGGCCCTTACATCTTATTGATGATGCCCAGATGGTGACTGTTCATTGCTGAGAGAGAAGCCATTGGAAACTACATATTTCAAATGTCATGTTCAAACTGATACAATTTGAATATTTCATACATTTCAGTTATTCATACATGAATACACTTCAGTCTTAATGTAGCAAGCTCAACATGGTGATAATTACATTGTCTATCATATTTACCATGCTTTCTTAAACTAAATCCAAGGGAAACCTGAATATTTGTTAAGGATTTTCCTGTCTTGTTCCATAAACCTGTTGCTGGAATGTGGCAATTAAGATTTGCTACCAAAAAATAAATGACAACATTTGAAACTGAATGTTGTGCATTGTTTATTTACATCCTAAAGAAAATATACTCGGAATACATTTGTATCTCAAAACAGAAAGTTTTGTTTCTGTGCTGTGAAATACACCTGAGAGAATCTGGAATTTTGTTTTCTTCTACAATGTTAAAATGGCATTTTTCTGTAGGGCTATTGTGACGATCCTTGATGAGTTGGGGCTGGTAAATTGAGAGGGCCTAGTCTTTGGAAGTTTAGGAGGATTACCTGAGAGTCCAAAAATAACCATTTGGGGTCATTCAAACTTTTCTCATAGCACTATTATCCGCTTTATAGTTGTCGGTTAGTCACTCAGTCATGTCCAACTCTTTGAGATCCCGTGGACTGCAGCATGCCAGGCTTCCCTATCCTTCACTATCTCCCAGAGTTTTCTCAAACTTTTGTTCATTGAGTCGATGATGCCATCCAACCACCTCATCCTCTCTCACCCCATTCTCCTCCTGCCCTCAATCATTACCAGAATCAGGGTCTTTTCCAATGAGTTGAATCTTTTTATCAGGTGGTCAAAGTACTGGAACTTCGGTTTGGGCATCAGTCCTTCAGTGAATATTCAGGATTGATTTCCTTTAAGATGGACTGGTTTGATCTCCTTGCTGTCCAAGGGACTCTCAAGTCTTCTCTAGCACTACCATTTGTAAACATCAATTCTTCAGTGCTCAGCCTCTTTTATGGTCCAAATCTCACATCCTTGTGTGACTAGTGCAAAAACCATAGCTTTGACTATATGGACCTTTGTCAGTAAAGTGATGTCTCTGCTTCTTTTCTTTTCTTTCTTTGAATATTTTTTTTTAACTTATTTGTTTTTTATTGAAGGATAATTGCTTTACAGAAGTTTGCTGTTTTCTGTCAAACCTCAACATGAATCAGCTATCAGTTCAGTTCAGTTCAGTCACTCAGTCATGTCTGACTCTTTGCGACCCCATGAATCCCAGCACGCCAGGCCTCCCTGTCCATCACCAACTCCCAGAGTTCACTCAAACTCATGTCCATCGAGTTGGTGATGCCATCCAGCCATCTCATCCTCTGTCGTCCCCTTCTCCTCCTGCCCCCAATCCCTCCCAGCATCAGAGTCTTTTCCAATGAGTCAACTCTTCACATGAGGTGGCCAAAGTATTGGAGTTTCAGCTTCAGCATCAGTCCTTCCAATGAACACCCATGACTGATCTCCTTTAGAATGGACTGGTTGGATCTCCTTGCAGTCCAAGGGACTCTCAAGAGTCTTCTCCAACTCCACAGTTCAAAAGCATCAATTCTTCAGCGCTCAGCTTTCTTCATAGTCCAACTCTCACATCCATACATGATCACTGGAAAAACCATAGCCTTGACTAGATGGACCTTTGTTGGCAAAGTAATGTCTCTTCTTTTGAATATGCTATCTAGGTTGGTCATAACTTTCCTTCCAAGGAGTAAGCGTCTTTTAATTTCATGGCTGCAATCACCATCTGCAGTGATTTTGGAGCCCAAAAAAATAGTCTGACACTGTTTCCAGTGTTTCCCCATCTATTTGCCATGAAGTGATGGGACCGGATGCCATGATCTTCGTTTTCTGAATGTTGAGCTTTAAGCCAACTTTTTCACTCTCCTCTTTCACTTTCATCAAGAGGCTCTTTAGTTCCTCTTCACTTTCTGCCATAAGGTATACATATATCTCCTCCCTTTTGAACCTCCCTCCCGTTTCCCTCCCCATCCCACATCTCTAGGTTGATACAGAGCCCCTGTTTGAGTTTGCTGAGCCATACAGCAAATTCCCGTTGGCTATCTATTTTACATATGGTAATATAAGTTTCCATGTTACTCTTTCCATACATCTCACCCTCTCCTCCCCTCTCCCCATGTCCATAAGTCTATTCTCTATGTCTGTTTCTCCACTGTTGCCCTGTAAATAAATTCTTTAGTACCATTTTTCTAGATTCTGTATATATGTGTTAGAATACGAATACGATATTTATCTTTCTCTGTCTGACTTACTTAACTCTGTGTAATAGGTTATAGCTTCATCCACCTCATTAAAACTGACTCAAATGTGTTCCTTTTTATGGCTGAGTAACATTCCATTGTATATATGTACCCGAACTTCTTTATCCATTTATCTGTCAATGGACATCTAGGTTACTTCCAGACATTGTAAATAGTGCTGCAATGAAAAATGGAGTACATGTGTCTCCTTCAATTTTGGTTTCCTCAGGGTATGTGCCTAGGAGTGGGATTGCTGGGTTATATGGTGGTTTTATTCCTAGTTTCTGCTTTTTAATAAACTGTCTAGTTTTGTCATAGCTTTTCCTCTAAGGAATAAGTAATATCACTTATCTTTCCCTCCGATAGACTCTGAACTCCTTGTGGAAGAACTTTATCATCTCCAACTTTGTGACTCCTGAGCTTAGTGTATCAGATCAGATCAGTCACTCAGTCGTGTCCGACTCTTTGCGACCCCATGAATCGCAGCATGCCAGGCCTCCCTGTCCATCACCAACTCCCAGAGTTCACTCAGACTCACGTCCATCGAGTCAGTGATGCCATCCAGCCATTTCATCCTCTGTCGTCCCCTTCTCCTCCTGCCCCCAATCCCTCCCAGCATCAGAGTCTTTTCCAATGAGTCAACTCTTCGCATGAGGTGGCCAAAGTGCTGGCGTTTCAGCTTTAGCATCATTCCTTCCAAAGAAATCCCAGGGCTGATCTCCTTTAGAATGGACTGGTTGGATCTCCTTGCAGTTCAAGGGACTCTCAAGAGTCTTCTCCAACACCACAGTTCAAAACCATCAATTCTTCGGCGCTCAGCCTTCTTCACAGTCCAACTCTCACATCCATACATGACCACAGGAAAAACCATAGCCTTGACTAGATGAACCTTTGTTGGCAAAGTAATGTCTCTGCTTTTCAATATGCTATCTAGGTTGGTCATAACTTTCCTTCCAAGGAGTAAGTGTCTTTTAATTTCATGGCTGCAGTCACCATCTGTAGTGATTTTGGAGCCCAGAAAAATAAAGTCGGACACTGTTTCCAGTGTTTCCCCATCTATTTGCCATGAAGTGGTGGGACCGGATGCCATGATCTTTGTTTTCTGAATGTTGAACTTTAAGCCAACTTTTTCACTCTCCACTTTCACTTTCATCAAGAAGCTTTTAGAGTTCCTCTTTACTTTCTGCCATAAGGGTGGTATCATCTGCATATCTGAGGTTATTGATATTTCTCCCGGCAATCTTGATTCCAGCTTGTGTTTCTTCCAGTCCAGCGTTTCTCATGATATACTCTGCATATAAGTTAAATAAACAGGGTGACAATATACAGCCTTGACGAACTCCTTTTCCTATTTGGAACCAGTCTGTTGTTCCATGTCCAGTTCTAACTGTTGCTTCCTGACCTGCATACAAATTTCTCAAGAGGCAGATCAGGTGGTCTGGTATTCCCATCTCTTTCAGAATTTTCCACAGTTTATTGTGATCCACACAGTCAAAGGCTTTGGCATAGGCAATAAAGCAGAAATATGGGCTGTTAAAAAGGCAGAGTGAGGATGAGGGAGAAAGAAGTGGGGTTGTAGCCCTAAGCAGGAGTTGTAACCTCTCTCAGCACATCAGGTAAAGGGAGGAGTAGATTGGCCTGGATAAAAAAGTCTGGGAGTTCCTGTCTGAAGGCTCTGTCTTCTCTATGAGTTGTGGGAAGCTATCTGTCTTCAGCTGAGAGTGGCTGGGGGCAGGGAGGTCAAGAGTTTTAGGAGACTGAGAAATGGTTACTTGGAAAACATGAGAGATGGCTGATGGGAAAGTGGAGGGGGTTGCCTGTCAGCATTTAGAATCTCTTTCACTTCAGTCCCATCTATTTATGACCCTCTTTCCCCCCTATTGTCTCTTCCCCGTCACTGTCTAAACACGCTCACAGGTGTGCACCTTTAGCATATAAAACCCTCCTACAGCCTCAAATCCCTCTCTAACAATTGCCTTTCCCTTCCTCCTCTTCAAGGACGGACTCTAGGAGAGGTGCTCCCCTCAATTCTCTAGCACCTCCCTTTTATCCCACCCCCACGGACTCCTTTCCATTTCCTTCCTTGGAATCATTCTCGAAGAATCCTAGTGATACCCTTGTTGCTAAATGTGATGCAGACTTGAGGTCCTTATTCATTTATTTACAGAGTAGCTTTTAACTGCTCCTTCCTTCTTGAAATAGTCCCTTATATTGATTTTAAAATGTTTTTTGTCTCCTAATTTTTTTTTTTAGCCACTCCTTTTCAATATTGCTAAGTCTCTTCAGTTGTGTCTGACTCTTATAACCTCATGGACAGTAGCCCACCAGGCTCCTCTGTCCATGGGATTCTCAGGCAAGAATACAGGAGTGGATTGCTATTTCCTTCTTCAGGGGATCTTCTCAACCCAGGGACTGAAACTGCTTCTCTTATGTCTCCTGCATTGGGAAGCAGGTTCTTTACTACTTTTACCACCTGGGGTTACTCTTCTTCTACCTGTTTCTAAATGTTGATGTACCTCTCCCCAGGCTCTTGTCCCGGGGCTTCTATTCCTTACACTATCTTGCTGCTTAATCTTACTTGCTCCTATGTCTGCATTATATCTTAATGCTAATGACTGACTAACTCACATCTTCAGCTCCCGTATTTTCCATTAGCTCTAGATCCATGTACCCCCAGATACTTCCTGGACTCTATAGTTCACATTCTGTAGAAACCTAAACATCCACAACTCAACTCATTGCCATCCCCTTGATACCTGTTCCTCCCCCTATGTTCTCTAGTTTAGTCAGTGGCATCTCCACCCATTTGGCAGATAAGTCAAATATCAGGACATTATCCTTACCTGTTAGTTCTCCATCACCATCATTGTACTTCTTCAAAATCTCTCTCAAAAATGCAGCTATATACTACTACTACCATAGGCTCACCACCAAGTCCCCTTGCCTATATTACTTCTTTTATACTTACAAAAAATTAACATTTATTTTTTGGCCATGCCACATGGCATGCAGGATCTTAGTTCCCCAACCAGGGATCGAACCCATGCCACCTGCAGTGGAAGCCCAGAGTCTTAACCACTGAACTGCCTGGAAGTACCTAAATTGGTTTCTGTATTTGCAGTCGATCAACTCTCTAACCCAAGCCTCCAAACTGCAGCCAGAGTGTCCTTTCTGAATGCAAAGTTTTATCATTTTCTCCCCTGCCTAAAATTTTAAAAATATATGCCCTTTCCTCTATGAAGTTCACACTTTCACAAGGCTTATAGCCATATATGACTCCTGACTGTTTATCTCCCTAGCTTTATCTCTGACCGCCCCCTCTGTGGGTTTCTAGGACACATCCAGACTGACCTCTTTTTAGTTTCTTTAGCATATGCTTTCTCTTATCTCAATGAGATGCTTTTTCTCTGGAACTCCCTGTTCTCCTTCTTGGATAACATTTACTCACTCACTTCACACACATTTTCTTAATGCTTCTATAGTATTAGTAAGGCTTTGTACTAGGCCTTAAGGATATGATAGTAATTAAAACAGAGAAGTCCTTGCTCACTGATATCAGGACTGATGCTGTTCTAATCAGATTTTTTGGTCATCTGTCACAGCAGGCATACAACTAGAGTTCCTCTGTGAATTCCTCAGGGAGCCTCCAAAGGAAACATTCCACTGCATCATTCCCTAGAGAAGGATACTACTGGGTGACTTATCAAACCAAAACAAAAGCTAAATGATGATGCTTCAGAGGAACAATGCCAAGAAAGCTCTAGAATCTCAGGGTCAGGAACCCTTGTGGTGTTTCTTGTGGTGTCAGCATTGTTTTAGCTAACTTCTTAAAATAGGAATATGACAGAGGGTGATTTCTGTGTGTTCCCTCAATTAAGATTCAAATTCCTGGGAGAGGAATCTGATTGACCTGGCTATGGTCAAGTATCTACACCTAGAGATTGGATACTATGTCTGGCAACTAGAGGTACTACGACCGTTGTTATGGTATTCTAGATGGGAGATGATGGTAATTTGGATTATGATAGCAGTGGAAAGGGAGAAAAATGGATGGATTCAGGATATGTTGATATGCAGAGGCTGATGTTTCGTGAACTGGTTGTCAAGGTAGAGGGAAAAAGAATCATAGATGATACACAGATTTTTAGGTTTAAGCAGCTAATGGAAGATAATGTCATTTGCTGAGACTTGAAGATTGGGAGAGGAAGGAGATTTGGGTTGGTAGCGTCTGGAGTTAGAGAGGAGATTGTGAGTCTGTTTTGGTCATGATACGTTTGAGACGCTTAATCAGCCATTGGATATGAAGCTGAAGCTCAATAGAGCAGTCAGATCTAGAGAAAAAATATGGGAGTCTTTACCATATAGATGCTATTTAAAGGCAAGGGTCTAGATCTGATAATTTATGGATACATGACATAAGTTAAGGCTCTAGGACTGAGCCTTGGGGCACAACTGTGCTTAGAGCTTGTAATAGAGGAGGAAGAGTCAGCAAAGGAGTCTGAGAAGGGAGATCAGCAAGGTAAATGGAAAAATGGAATTTTCCACCATTGTCACAGAAGCCAGATCTCATTATCAGTAACAGATCTTCTCCTGTATGGATGTCTGTTCATTCTTGAAATGCATAATCTGCTTCAGTCACCCCCCAGTGGATTCACTGATGCTTTCCCTACATATCCTGATATACCCGATTTAACCCATCACTATTACGAATTTTATGGAGAGATCACCCAAACCAGATGGGCTGTGTGTCATCGCTAACAGCCTTGACCACATGCCGTCTCTCTGCTTCATGGCACTTATTTTTTATTTTCTTTTACAGGCTATAACCTGTCCAGTTAATACAGTTCTTTGTTTACGGGAGAATTTCCTATGTCTTATGTCCATTGTGGTCATGTGCTTTCCACTGTTGACTGCTCATGTCTGTACTCTGGTTAGAAGTTTTTATAGGTCAATAGAGTGTTAGAGCTAGATGGATGCTAAGCAATCCTATAATACCAACCCCTGTTAAAAAAAAACCACAACTTATTTATCAATTACCCCATTAATGGACAGTCATGTTGTTTGACTTTTCCATCACTACTGGTAATGCTTTCATAGGCATCTTTGTTCACCTTCCTTTGTGCCCACGTTTGAGAGTTTCCTAAGGGTATATACTTTATTTTTTAAAGAATTTATTTTGTTCAAGTATAGTTGATTTACAATGTTGTATTAATTTCTGCTTTACTGCAAAGTGATTCAGTTATACATACATATATATTCTTTTATATATTCCTTTCCCTCATGGTTTATCACAGAATATTGAATATCGTCCCCTGAGCTACACAGTCGGAACTTGTTTATACATTCCATATATGAAATAGCTTGTGTCTGCTGATCCCAGACTCCCAGTCCATCTTTCCTCCACTGCTGCTCCCCGCACCTGGCAAGCACAAGTCTGTTCTCTATGTCTATGAATCTGTTTCGTAGATATGTTCTTTTGTGTCATATTTTAGATTCCACATAGAAGTGATATCATATACCAACCCCTCAATTTTAAGATGAGAAAGCTGAGACCTTGAAGTGGTCATTCTGTCCAAAGAGATGTGAAGATGATGTTTCAGCATCATCTACTAGGGTGATCAATAAAACTAGTGAATTATTTTGTATATCTTAAATATATTGAATAAATCTATAAATGTCAGAGCAAGGGAGACCTTAGTGTTCAGGGGTTGAGGCAGAGAAGGTGGTTGTGTAAAGAAATTGATAGCAACAGTTCTGCCTTTCTCACAGTTTTAGCATTCAACCCCATGAATGATTTTGTGAAAGTTCGTTATGAATAATAGCATGCCATACAAAGGTAAGGTTATAATTTTTTCTCCAGATAAGCCAGGTAAATATTGGTCAGTTTTCTCAAAAATCACTTCTGCTTCAGGAAGAAGTTTATCTTATGCCTTAATACCCCTCTGGGTTCTGATTTCTTAGCTCTTGTAAGCTGACTAGTGTAGCATTTACATATCGCCAAGCCCTTGAGTGAACTTTAGCAAGAACCCTTGAAGTTCACCCCACAGTTTGGTATGGACCAAGGGACTGGTGCTTGCTTCCCTGTATAGGCTGTCTATCAGGGACCGGACGGTTTTGGGGCTTCCCAGGCGGTGCAGTGGGAATCTGCCTCCAGTGCAGGAGACACAGGAGACCTGGGTTCAATCCCTGAGTCAGGAAGATTCCCCTGGAGGAAGAAATGGCAATCCACTCTAGTATTCTTGCCTGGAAAATCTCATGGACAGGAGAGCTTGGCAGGCTAAAGTTCATGGGCTCGCAAAGAGTCAGGTATGACTGAGTGACTGAGAAGGGACCAGAGGGTGCCTGAGGGTGGGAGGCCAGGCTGGATGATAAGCTTGGCCCAGACCAAGCTCTGAAATGAAGCTGGGCCATTGCAAATCTTCTAGGAGGTGCAAGAATATTATAGGTAACCCCAGCCAAAGACTGATAGAACACACCATTAAATAAATAGAAGCGAATAACACATACTTGAGATGAAGACAAATGCATTTTAGCTTGATTTTATTTTCTCATTTTTCCTTAGGGAGTCAGGTGGCTCAGGAGTCCCACCAGTGGAATTGCTATTAATCATGATCATTTACCTTCCAGAGAGGAAAAAATAAAGTTAACGTGTGCAAGCCATTTTTTCTAAAATTCTGATACAGTGGGAAAACATAGCTTTATTCTCCCAAGTAATTACCAACTACAGAAAGAGAGAAAAAACTTATAATCACAAATGTAATGTCAGACTTTTTGGCACTTTCATTTAGGACATGTATTCAGCCTGAAAAAAAAAAAAAGACAAAAAACATTTTTAGGATTCTATTTCAAATTTGTTCCAGAGAAAGCTTTTTACTTTCCCTCCCATGACACGGAATCTTAATATAAAACACACAAGGGCTACTGGGTAGAAAAAGAATGGAATCAGACAGGAATTTAGGGATCTACAATTACAATGAATATGACTCAGTGGACAAAGTAAGGATGATTTCTAAATATATCCCTCAGCCCTGCCCCCTACACCTTCTCCACCCCACCAGCTTCCTGGGTACAGATGTTGTTAGGTATTCTGGGTCTGAAGGACAGATGGGGTTTGGGGGGAGTGGTCTTGCCTAAAGACAAACTGAAACATGGCTTCAGTTAGAGCCATGGGGTACACACCAACCAAGGCCAAGCACATCTTCCTGTTCCCTCTCACCCTTTCACCTTGGTATACACATTGCAAATTTAACTGTCCAATGTTAAGAAAATGCTCAGTGAAGTTCTCATTCTAAAAAAAGTCTGATAAAAGCAGCATGTGATCATCTATGCTCTGAATAATTGAAGTCCTGTATATCCCACTCTTACCTCTACTGGTAGCACAAACTTGAGCCTTTTTCTCTTTCTCCTTCTCCATTTAATCGACTTTCCATTTGTTCCTCACAAGAATCAAAAACGGATTTTAGGTTGCCTACAATAATTTGTGAAATATAAAACATAACAAGAAATAGAGGAGGAAATTGGGGTGGAAGGAAAGTTGGATTGCAAAAAGGAGAGACAGCTAGGGGTGAAGTTAACATTTGGAAACACAAATGAAAATGTTCTCTTGAAAGCCTGAGGTTGGCTACAAACCCTGTTTTGACTTTTTGAGTCAAGGAGGAAATGGGATGAGTTGCAATAGTCATAGTGTCCAATAGTCAAAAATATAGAAGCTTCTCTTGAGAACTGACACTAGTTTTGCATGTTTTATTTAGATGGTACCCTACTTTTGACCATTTTTGCTTCTCTATTATGTAATATGCCGAAACAGGAAGATGGAATAAGATCTACGTTATAGGCTGATTTGAGGCTGACTTCTTGATGTAGAAGTTGTTCCTAAATTAAGCTACAAAACAGAATTCATCCAGAGTGCTTTAAAAAATACACACTCTTGGGGCCCATTCATGAAGACTGTGATTTTATCAGTATGGGGTGGAAAATGAGAAATATGCATATATCTTTTTTTTTTTCTCAAGGAGTTTCTGCTCCAGCAAGTCCAAAGACATATAGTTAGAAGCTGCTGATGTCAGTTGTGGTGGGGGGTGGAGGGGATGTGGCATGTCAGGCTCTCTATGAAGCAGACTTGGGGCAAAGGTTTGCCTACAGAATACTGGGAGATGCTCTTGTGACCAGCATTTGTGGTAGGTAGGTGAAGGAGGAAGGATACAGCAGATAGAAAATTTGAGCTATGAGATAGTCACCAAGATCTCGGATGATTTCAAGGAGACCTCTGGATCTAGAATAGCCCCGCATAGCTGTCCAAATTAGGGTAAAGAAGATGGGCTTGCCTATTTCCTTGCTGATGAGTAAAGGCATGTGGCTACGCCCGGGGTCAGGGTGGGGTGTTATATCGGGTGTGGTGGTACTCTTGGTAGAGGACAGTCTCCAGGGAGGGACTCAGTTATGAGCTGGCAGTTGCAAACTCTCTTAGTATCTGGGAGACTGAGTTCTTCAGTCCTGGAAGGAGGACCTGGGGTAAGCACACAGTGTCTGCTAGAACCTTCCTCTCAGGACATTCAGGTCTACCTGATTAATGGATGTCCTGGGAACACTCATTTGAGATTCCATGTCCCTCTTCCTGCAGGAGACGCTTACAAATAGAAGTTTAATTGGAGTAAACTGTAGCCCCTACTTCTATCTATTATTTCTAGGGAGGCCTTGTTCTTTTAAGCATCCTTGTCCTTTTCAAAGGGCCACCCCCACCCCTTGGCTGCCTCTCTGACCTTGCTACTCATTGCAGTAATAGCACCCACTTTGCTTCAGATGACTAAGTGCCACTTGCTCCCTCTTCTTTATTTTTGGGTATCCAATGATCCCCATAACTATTGAGGAGGTCAATTTTGTAATGATACTCCTGTTGTCAGGTGAGATCTATAGAGGTTGGTCACCATGGAGCTTCTTAACAATTTTACTGCCCTTTGCACCATGAATTCATTCTTGTTAAGTAGTATGCCTTCTAGGCCTTCTTGTGGATCAGAGTCATCTGGAGGATTTTCTAGTTTTATCTGGTATACCCATTATTGCCCACTTTTCTGATGCTCTTAATCCTTCCTTTAACTTTACAGCACAGTATTTCTACATCACTTAGTGCAGGACTTTGCTTCCTGAAAAACCTCCTAGTAACATATATTATCTCTGTCCAACTGAGTCCTGTTCAAGTGTTAAATTCCATACTACTCTCATACCTATAAATTCTCCCTTATCTGCTTTTTGCTCTCCCTTCTTGCATCCCTAGCAATCAGTCTCACACATACTCTCCGGGTCTCTGTTAGTACATACTTCTCCAGGACCCATAGCTTCTTCAGCCTATGACCTCTTTCCTCCCTTAGCATGCCAAACTCTTCCCAGGCCAAATTTTGTTGTGATTTAATTCTAGTTATTTGAGTGCCCAGAATGGAGGTCAGGGAAGATGCTGAATAGAGTCCATGTTATCTTCTAAAAGTAGATTCCCTCTGCTTTGTCTTCCATCATGAGCCTTTAACAGGGAAAAGCAGGTCACTTCCACAGAGGGTTCAGGGGAATCTGGGGTCTCAGGACTGTTGACTGTACCAACCCAGATATTCCTATCTCAGATCTCAAGGTCCCATTTCTTCCTACTTAGAGTCTTGACCTTGGCATATCAGACCTGCCAGGGATGTTGAATTATTGTGAAAGAGTGGCAAGGAGAGAGTGGCAAGAAAGCTTTTCTCAGCAATCAATGCAAAGAAATAGAGGAAAACAACAGAATGGGAAAGACTAGAGATCTCTTCAAGAAAATTAGAGATACCAAGGGAACATTTCATGCAAAGATGGGCTCGATAAAGGACAGAAATGGTATGGACCTAACAGAAGCAGAAGGTATTAAGAAGAGGTGACAAGAATACACAGAAGAACTGTACAAAAAAGCTTCCCTACCTAGATGATCACGATGGTGTGATCACTCACCTAGAGCCAGACATCCTGGAATGTGAAGTCAAGTGGGCCTTAGAAAGCATCACTACGAACAAAGCTAATGGAGGTGATGGAATTCCAGTTGAGCTATTTCAAATCCTGAAAGATGATGCTGTGAAAGTGCTGCACTCAATATGCCAGCAAATTTGGAAAACTCAGCAGTGGCCACAGGACTGGAAAAGGTCAGTTTTCATTCCAATCCCAAAGAAAGGCAATGCCAAAGAATGCTAAAACTACCACACAATTACACTCATCTCACACGCTAGTAAAGTAATGCTCAAAATTCTCCAAGCCAGGCTTCAGCAATATGTGAACCATGAACTTCCAGATGTTCAAGCTGGTTTTAGAAAAGGCAGAGGAACCAGAGATCAAATTGCCAACATCTGCTGAATCATGGAAAAAGCAAGAGAGTTCCAGGAAAACATCTATTTCTGCTTTATTGAGTATGCCAAAGCCTTTGACTGTGTGGATCACAATAAAATGTGGAAAATTATGAAAAATGGGAATACCAGACCACCTGCCTCTTGAGAAGTCTCTATGCAGGTCAGGAAGCAACAGTTAGAACTGGGCATGGAACAACAGACTGGTTCCAAATAGGAAAAGGAGTACCTCAAGGCTGTGTGTTGTCACCCTGCTTATTTAATTTATATGCAGAATACATCATGAGAAATGCTGGGCTGGAAGAAGCACAAGCTGGAATCAAGGTTGCCGGGAGAAATATCAATAACCTCAGATATGCAGATGACACCACCCTTATGGCAGAAAGTGAAGAGGAATTAAAAAGCCTCTAGATGAAAGTGAAAGAGGAGAGTGAAACAGTTGGCTTAAAGCTCAACATTCAGAAAACTAAGATCATGGCATCTGGTCCCGTCACTTCATGGCAAATAGACGGGGAAACAGTGGAAACAGCGTCAGACTTTATTTTGGGGGGCTCCAAAATCACTGCAGATGGTGATTGCAGCCATGAAATTAAAAGACGCTTACTCCTTGGAAGGAAAGTTATGACCAACCTAGATAGCATATTAAAAAGCAGAGATATTACTTTGCCAACAAAGGTCCGTCTAGTCAAGGCTATGGTTTTTCCAGTGGTCATGTATGGATGTAAGAGTTGGACTGTGAAGAAAGCTGAGTGCCGAAGAATTGATGGTTTTGAACCGTGGTGTTGGAGAAGACTCTTGAGAGTCCCTTGGACTGCAAGGAGGTCCACCCAGTCCATCCTAAAGGAGATTAGTCCTGTGTGTTCTTTGGAAGGACTGATGCTGAGGCTGAAACTCCAATACTTTGGCCACCTCATGCTAAGTGTTGATTCATTGGAAAAGACCCTGATGCTGGGAGGGATTGGGGGCAGGAGGAGAAGGGGATGACAGAGGATGAGATGGCTGGATGGTATCACTGACTTGATGGACATGAGTTTGAGTAAACTCTGGGAGTTGGTGATGGACAGGGAGGCCTGGCGTGCTGCAATTCATGGGGTTGCAAAGAGTCGGATACGACTGAGCGACTGAACTGAACTGAACTGATGCTACTCTTGTTCTTACAGGTTGTGGGCTTAATTCTCAGCCTTGTCTCTCTTCCAGTGGCAAGAGATGAGAGTCATTTTGCAAAGCAGGCTTTGACTTCGCACTTAGTCTTTAATTGGTGATGAACCCTTATTATTCCTTTCTTCTCTGTATTTTGCAAGTGCCTCATTTATTAGACAGGCTTAACATTCCATTTTGCTAGTATGCCATCCCAGTTCACCAACAGTGAAAGTTTTGCCACATGCTAGGTTTCATCCATGCTTCACCTCCTATCACTAATAAGGATTATTATTAACTGGTTTGTGGTTTGTCCAGCTCCAAAATATAATCTTTGGCTCACTTTTTTGGACCACTCCTAACACATCAACTGTCACTGATCAGGTTTCTTGGGTAATGGTAATCTCTGGATAGACTCTTTTAAAAAAATTGCTTATTTTTAATCGGAGGATAATTGCTTTCCAGATGTTCAAGCTGGTTTTAGAAAAGTCAGAGGAACCAGAAAGCAAATTGCCAACATCTGCTGTATCATCGAAAAAGCAAGAGAGTTCCAGAAAAACATCTATTTCTGCTTTATTGACTATGCCAAAGCCTTTGACGGTGTGGATCACAATAAACTGTGGAAAATTCTGAAAGAAATGGGAATACCAGACCATCTGACCTGCCTCTTGAGAAACCTGTATGCAGGTCAGGAAGCAACAGTTAGAACTGGACATGGAACAACAGACCGGTTCCAGATAGGAAAAGGAGTACGTCAAGGCTGTATATTGTCACCCTGCTTATTTGACTTATATGCAGAGTATATCATGAGAAATGCTGGCCTGGAAGAAGCACAAGCTGGAATCATGACTACCAGGAGAAATAACCTGATCAATATCAATAACCTAGATATGCAGATGACACCACCCTTATGGCAGAAAGTGAAGGAGAACTAAAGAGCCTCTTGATGAAAGTGAAAGAGGAGAGTGAAAACTCTGGCTTAAAGCTCAACATTCAGAAAACTAAGATCATGGCTCATTTGAAAAGACCCTGATGCTGGGAAAGATTGAGGGCAGGAGGAGAAGGGGATGACAGGGGATAAGATGGTTGGTTGGTATCACCGACTCAATGGCTGTGGGTTTGGGTGGACACTGGGAGTTGGTGATGTACAGGGAGGCCTGGTGTGCTGTGGTTCATGGTGTTGCAGAGTTGGACACGACTGAGCAACTGAACTGAACTGAACTGAACTGAACTGACGGTGGCCACCTCTTTGAAATTTTCCTTTTTTCTTAATCTTGGAGAGCCTGAGGTTATTAATTTCTGTTGGACATGAGTTTGAACAAGCTCCTGGAGATGGTGAAGGACAGGGAAGTCTGGTATGCTGCAGTCCAGGGGGTCACAAAGAGTCAGACATGACTGAGCAACTGAACAACAACTATCCTGTAAGCACTGTAGTTATGTTCTTACAGAATACTAGAATCAACAGATGTGTTCCTTGTCTTCCAGGTAAGTGGACTGTAAGGCTGTTCCCAGGCTTGATCAATTGTAAATCCTTCCACTGATTTAATGAGAGCTGAGTGGAGGGAGCAGGAGGGAGAGAAGGAAAAACAGCAGCACATGAAGTATACGTATAAATTATAGTAGGCATCTCAATTTCAGAAATGTTAAAATATGCATAATTATGATGTCCCTCAGTGCGGGGACAATACAGTATGAGGCCGTGGTGAGTGCTATAATAAAATGACACAATTATAGACAAAGCCAGAGAAAGAGAGACCATTCTAGAAATAATAGGAAGAGCCTCAGGGGAGAGGTAAAATTTGAGTAAGGCCTTGAAGAAAAAAATATAGCACACTTAAGAATGCTTGTGATTCTATGGTTATTGACCTTTAAAACGTGTATTTATCTATTCAGCCTGGTCTAATCTAGTAGATAAAATCACATTTTATTGTTCCATTCTTTATTTTAGCTGAATCTTATAGTATATTAAATTTGTGGGGATCTAATTATTGATCCATTTATATTATATTGTTATTTGGCTATTTAAGTGATATTTGCATATCTATCATGTTATGGTGTCAAGAGACCTTATAGCAAAGAAAGTCTATTAAAATATCAGCAGAGCAAATGGTATTTACATTTGCTCTGCTACTTGTTAACATTTGCCAATTGAGCATTGTAATCTCTTAGTAACAACAGGGACAAAATAATGAATTTGTAGCTAGTATGATGTAGTTACCTAAAATTTGCAATAAAGCAGTGGATATAATGGAATTCCCAGTTACTATAACATTACATCTGTGAGTGGTAGAACCGGATAAGGAAGAAATAAAATTATGGGATGAAATCACAATATTTTGGCAAATCCTAAAACATTTTTGAGTTAAAGTGCTTCTTTCTCCTACTTATAGAATTAATATGTGCTTATTATAAAAAATGCAGAAAATACAGAGAAGTGAAAATTAGGATGAATTATTCACCCATAATTCTTGTGAGGTGGGAACAGCAGCATGGCAATTGAAAATAGAAATGATGCCCTGCAAAGTGATGTTTGAATATTATTATGGAAAATTAAGTCTCAGATTAAAACACACACACACACTGCATCCTATAATTCAAATCTGAAAATAAAACTCACTCCCTCCTCCTCCCTCTCTTTTTTTTTGTTTTTTCCCAACCAACTAACCCCTAGTGAATACCATGATAATCCACTTTTCCAAGGCTAATAGAACAAGGAGCAAGAAAGGCTGCCATACCAACACGTGTGAGTTTTGAACATAACGGGAAATTCAGGACGAGTTCACAGCTGGTCCCACAGCACTATCCTGAGAACTGTTGTTCTTCCCCAAAAGAAATGTCTGACATTGGCCCTGACACGTCAGAGTCATTTCAGAGCCTGCTCTTAGTTGCCATTGTTACGGTGATGTACAATATATAATAAGCTTTGTTGATTTAGGAAAAACCACATCACATATAAAAACATCCATTTGTAACTATTTGACCAGTCTATCTTTAAAGGGATTTGACTGCATCTCCTAAATCTTTCTGAAACTAAATCTCCCTGGTGTTCACTGTGGGTCTGCTCTGTAAATCTTAATGGAAGGAGTAAAGATACAAATGGTCAGAGAATAAAAGCAGAATTTTGGGCAAAGCACCTGTATAGTGAGTACTGAGGATATGACGTAGAACAAGAGCCATGTCCTGGAAGTAAGCTATATTATGGAGGCAGATGGTCAAATGAATATACATCATTCACCATAACTTGGTCTAAACTAATTACCTAAATGCAAGAAACAGATGTCTGGGTAGCTTCGTGAATGATATATGGGTATCTTTACAGTGTAACCAAAATTATGGTAGCTATTAAAATGCTACTGATGTCCAAAAATAGGGGGGAAAGTATGTTAGATAGTATTTTATAATCATTTTTCCCTCTTAGGAATTCAAAGCCTCTTAGCGGCAGGAATATGACATGTGCATATTAATAACCATAAAACAGGACTATTTGTGAGATCGCTTACACTGCAAAGGTCGTTGGGGTGCCTTTATTTAAATTATTGTTTTTATGGACTAGATTGTATTCCTGTGACCTGAAAACATAAATGCACCTCTGAAGGTTTCCAGTGCCCAGGCAGGATCTGTTCTGATAAACACTGCAACATTTACTGTGTCCTTAAAAGGAAGACAATGGGAAAAGTAAGACCTGACCTCAGAGAGACAAACTTAGGCTTCTTAAACTTCCAATTTAGCTTGGTCTCTAATGAGTAAATACAGTGTTTGTGAAAACCTATGCATGTAGTATCTGTGCACTTGTTCTAATTAGGGGGCTTTGTTTTGATCACATAGAAAACATTTAACAAATCAGGTCTAAGTGCTTTCTACTTTCCTTTATTTTCCCTTCTTATTAAGAAATGTATCTAACATACAAAAAAGTATAGACAGCAATATAACAAACACTGTTACTATCGAGATTTAATAAATGCTGGTATTTTGCCATGTTTAGTTCAAATCTTTTATGGGAAAGTGGTGGGGAGAACAAAGCACTCTGAATAGAGCTGGGAAGGACTTTTCCAAGCCCATTCCTCTCTCGTCTCAAGTTCAGTTCAGTTCATTTCAGTCGCTCAGTTGTGTCCAACTCTTTGTGACCCCATGAAACTGCAGCACGCCAGGTCTTCCTGTCCATCACCAACTCCCAGAGTTTACCCAAACTCATGTCCGTTGAGTCGGTGATGCCATCCAGCCATCTCATCCTCTGTTGTCCACTCTTATCTTGAAGTTAACGTATATTCTTAATTTTCAAGATTTTATATTGGGCTAGGTGCATATGTATGCATGAGCAAACCACATACTAGATACACAGAGTTATTCAGAATACAGAGAATAAATGACATGATTACTATACACGTTCTACAACCTGCTTTTTTATTCAGTATTGTGTTTTCTAACCCCTTTCTGTATTGATATGAGTGGATCTAGATCTTTATTTTAATCATGGTTTAGAATTCTAGTATGAGATATACTGTAGGTTATTTATTTTTTAAAGGACTTTTTTTTAAATGTGGACCATTTTTAAAGTCTTTATTACATTTGTTACAATAGTACTTCTGTTTTATGTTTTGATTTTGATTTTTATATTTTGGCCTGGAGATACATGCAATCTTAGCTCCCCAACCAAGGATCAAACACACGCCCCCTGAACTGCAAGGCAAAGTTTTAACCACTGGACCGCCAGGGAAGTACTGATATGCTGTAGATTATTTATGCATTTAATGGATTATTTATCCATTTCTATCTTTGAACATTTTTGTTCTTTCTAATTTTTATTTAATACCAACAATACTCCAGTATTCATCTTTGTACCTAGAAGTAGAATTGCCCAATCATATAATCATATTTTTTGTGTTAAAAAATTTTTTTTCATACTTATTTGAGGGAGTTATTTAAATTTCTTAATAACAGTCTGTTGTTTTTATATACTGCAAATATCTCCTTAAAGTCTACAGTTTATTTTTAAACATTATTTGTGTTTTCTTTTGTTAGTGAAATTTAATAATCCTTTTCTATATAACTGGTGCTTTTTGTCTTTCTTATTAGATTTAGTAAAGAGAGTAACTTCTAGTTTCTAATAAAACCGTTAGTGTTTAGTTTTTCACATTTAAATCTTCATTTGGGATGCTTGGGCAAAGTGTGAAATAGAGATCTAATTTAATACTATTTTCTATATGAAAACCAATTTATCCATTACGAGTTTTTGCATATTCCACTTTTTTCTTATCTATCTATAATGTCACCATTTTCATATGCCAGGTTCCTGTATGAGGTAAACATCACTGTGCATGCTCAGTCATATCCAACCCTTTGCAACACCATGGACTATAGCCCCATGGCTCCTCTGTCCATGGGATTTCCCAGCCAAGAATAGTGGAGTGGGTCATGCCATTTCCTCCTCCAGGGGATCTTCCTGACCTAGGCATTGAACCTGCATCTCCAGCGTTTGCAGGCAGATATTTTACCCCTGAGACTCCAGGGAATCCCTAGACATTACTAGCACTCACCAATATCTGATTATCCTGTCCTTCCTGGATACCCAAAGATGCAACCTCCCATCTGCTCTCAGTTCTGCAGGGCCGTGTAACTAGCAATGACCAATGACCTGTGAGCAGAAGGCACGTGTGTCAATTCTGAGGTGAGACTGAAAATTAATTGATCAGCCTCTCAGCTTCCCTGAAGAATGTTGAGATGGCAAACAAGAAAGGAGCTGCCTGGTTTGTTAAATTACCTTGTGGTCATCTGTAGTAAGAGTGCCCTCAGTATAAACAAGAAGTAAACTGTAAGTGCTAAACCTTTGAGATTTCCGGACATATTTGTATTAACTTATCCTGACTTCCCTGGTGGCTCAGATGGTAAAGCGTCTGTCTACAATGTGAGAGACCTGGGTTCGATCCCTGGGTTGGGAAGGTTCCCTGGAGAAGGAAATGGCAACCCACTCAAGTACTCTTGTCTTGAAAATCCCATGGACAGAGGAGCTTGGTGCAGGCTACTATCCATGGGGTCGTAAAGAGCCGGGCACGACTGAGTGACTTCACTTTCACTTTCATCCTGATTAATACACCATGCTTCTGATTCTGGATTCTCTATTTTCTTCCACTGGTCCTTCTTTCTATCTACGCATCCATATCACACTGTCTTTATTATTTTGACTTTATGGGAAATCTTGGCTTCTAATAGAGCAAGTCTCCATCATCCTTTTCTTTCTTATCTTCTTTGACTTTTTACCTTTCCAAATGAATTTTATAATTATTGTCAAGGGCAATGAAATTGCTGCTGAGACTATGATTAGAGTTTTATTAAATTTGTGCTGTAAGTTGGGAAGAAGTGACATCCTCATTATATTGAGTCTCCTATCCAAAGGCATGATAAATTTTCTCCATTCATTAGGTTTAGCTGTATTAAAATGCCATTTTTGTATATGAAAAATGTTCAAAAAAGCAGACTTGAGCAAATGGACAGACATTTCTTGTTTTGCTTAGATCATCTCAGCATAATCAAGATGTTATATCTCCCTAAATTAATTTATAAATTTAATGCAATCCTAATAAAAGCTCCAATACCAACAAGATCCTTTTCACAGCTGGATAAATTGATTCTAAACTTAACAGAGGGAAATTAACACATGAGAATATTTAGAAAAACACTGAAAAGGAAGAAGTATGAGAAAAGACTAACTCTACCAGTTATCAGAGAACACTCCAAAGCCTCTATGATTATTTAGAGTAGCAAGGAACTGGTAACAGAATAGCAAGTTCAGGGGCTTCCCTGGTTGTCCAGTGGCTAAAACTGCATGTTCCCAATGCAGAGGGCCCAGGTTCAATCCCTTGTGATTCCACATACCACAGTGAAGATCAAAGATCCCATGTGCCACCAACTAAGCCACGATTCAGTCAAATAAATAAAAATAAACATTAAAAAAGAAATATTATCAAAATTAAAAAAAGGAAAATTCATACATAAACTGCCTACATCAAGGATTCTAGTACATGAGAAAGGTGGTATCTCAAGTTATTGGGGCAAAGATAAGGTTTTTTTCAACCAAATTGTGTTGAAGCATGACAACAGGATAACCAGTTGGAAAAAGATAAAATTAGAATCATTGCTCATACTACATACAAGAATAAATTACACATTAACTGAAGATCTAAATATAAAAATTTAAAAAGTACAAATATGACATAAAACACAGATTGAGAATTTTTGTTTAATTACTGCTCAATAGTTTTAAAAATATTGGTATCAAGAAAGATTAAGAAAGAAAAATTTGAGAAATTCTTACAAATTAAAGGAGAATAAAGCAACATGATAAATAAGTGTAGTGTGTGATCCTTGATTGGATCCTGTACTGGAGGATAAAGATATATTATTGAAACAATAGGAAAAATTGACTATGGACAGATGATAAGATAAAAATATTCCATTCTTGTTAAATTTCCTGATGTTGATAACTGTGCTATACAGTGGATACATAAGAGAAAAACCTTCATAGGCAATACAAATTAAAATATTAAGGGGTATATCTATCTATCTAGTGGAGAAGGCAATGGCATCCCACTCCAGTACTCCTGCGTGGAAAATCCCATGGATGGAGGAACCTGGTAGGCTGCAGTCCATGGGGTCGCTGAGGATCGGACACGACTGAGCGACTTCACTTTCACTTTTCACTTTCATGCACTGGAGAAGGAAATGGCAACCCACTCCAGTGTTCTTGCCTGGAGAATCCCAGGGATGGGGGAGCCTGGTGGGCTGCCGTCTATGGGGTCACACAGAGTCGGACACGACTGAAGTGACTTAGCAGCAGCAGCTACCTATCTAGATAATGATGTTTATTCAGTGTCATTATGACCATTTAGCCCTCTCTGGTGGCTCAGATGGTAAAGAATCTGCCTGCAGTGCAGAACAGGGTTTGATCCCTGGGTTGGGAAGATCCTCTGGAGCTGGAAATGGCAAACCACTCCAGTATTCTTGCCTGGAGAATTCCACTGACAGAGGAGCCTCGTGGGGTTGCAGAGTCGGACACGACTGAGCAACTGAGTTTCAGTATGACCATTTAGTGTGTTTCCGGTTGTCTGCTATTATGAACAACACCATATGGATATTCTTGTATGTGTCTTTTGGTGCACACAGGAAAGCTTTTGTTATGGTATTTGCTTGAAATTAAACTGCTGAACCACAGGGTGTATGAATTTTTAAACTTTATTGGAAAATGTGGATGAGTCACACATCAGTGTGTGTAAGTGCTGCTTTGCCCCTCATCCTTGCCAACACGTGGGACTGTATGACTTTACATTTTCTGTCAATCTAGTGAGTGTAAATGGCACCTTTCTGTGGTTTCCATCTGCATTTCCTGGATTTCTAATAAGGGAACAACATTTTCATATGTTTTTGACTCTGTTTTCCTTTCATTGAAATGCTTATTCATGCCTTTGTCTATTAACTTAGTTTTCTTTTTACTTTGAGGAGTTCAAAATATTTTGCATACTAAGCCTCTCTTTACTAAGCCTCTCTTGCAAATATCTTCTACCAATGAATCGACTATTGTCATCTGTTCAATAAGGCCTTTTAATGTACAGAAATTTTAAACTTTGGTGTAGCCAAAAGTATCAGTGTTTTCCTTTGCAGTTTGTCTATATATTTGGTCATAATGAAGTAAGTTCTTTCCTTAACATAAATTTATTAAAAAAAAAGGTTTTATTTGAAATTTTAACCTGAGTTAAATAGATTTTTTGGCTATATTGTGAGAGACTTAGCTCTATATCCAACAAACATGGTCAATTGTCCAAGCACCAGTTATTTGAAAATCCCCCTATTTTTCACTAATATGCAAAGTGCTTTCTATGATATATCAGTGTATATATGTGGTTCATTTTCTGGACTAGTTTATTTATTTATTTTTCCCACTCATAACCAGAACTTAGCATCTGCTGGGACAAGGCACCCAATCTTTTTCTTCCTCTTTTTATGTAGATTGTTTTTGTTTTCTACTCTTGGCAACCTTGGTTTTTAATACAAATCTTAGAATCGAGATACGTAAACATCTGATTGAGATTTTTGACGGGAATTACATTGATCCTATGTATGCTGCTGCTGCTGCTGCTAAGTCGCTTCAGTCGTGCCCGATTCTATGCGACCCCAGAGACGGCAGCCCACCAGGCTCACCGCTTCCTGGGATTCTCCAGGCAAGAACACTGGAGTGGGTTGCCATTTCCTTCTCCAATGCATGAAAGTGAAAAGTGAAAGTGAAGTCCCTCAGTCGTGTCCGACTCTCAGCGACCCCATGGACTGCAGCCCACCAGACTCCTCAGTCCATGGGATTTGCCAGGCAAGAGTACCGGAGTGGGGTGCCATTGCCTTCTCTGATCCTATGTATAGATTTGGAGAAAATTGGTGTCTTTACAATAGTTTTTCCATTCAGGACTGTAGTACATCTCACCATTTATGCATTATTTCCTTTTATATCCTAGCAGTGTATTTAAAGTCCTTTTATCCAGTGATCCTACATTTGCAGTGGAAGGGCCTCATTCCACATCAGTTCTGCTTGCCTTATCTACTGGTAATATCCTCAAACTCTGGCAAGCCATAAATCAAATCAATATTTTTAAACAGCTTCTTCAAAATTTAATACTCTGGTGATCAAAGTTGATAGTTATAGCTGTACACAGAACATATTAAATAAAGAAAATCTGTAATAAGTTTCCGTTTATTGAAATTAAAATGGCTTGAGACAATGAGGATTCTAACCTGAGGCATTCCTTTTTTATTAACCTCTTCCCCAATCTTATTTCTAGAACAACTCTGAAACTTCTTTTCCATTGGAGTCTTCTCATATCAGCTTCAAGAATATCCATGTAAATCCTACTTTCCCCTCTAGACTCTAATATTACATTCATGCTTTCTTTTCCAATATCCCAAATGCTTAAAAGCAAGGAGGTCCCCCCTCTTAATTTTTATTAGCAAAATTCCAAACAGAAAATTTGCAGCAATAGTAAAGTAACAACCACATACCCACAATCTAGTTTCTTTAGTTATTAATATTTTCCCACATTTGATATCTCCATCTATCATCTACCTGTCCGTCCAATTTACCTCACTCTGTTAGAACTGCCATGACACATACCGTAAACTGGGTGGCTTAAACAACAAAGTTTATTTTCCTCAATTGTGAAGTTTATTGCCGTTCAGTTGTGTCCTCATATGGTCTTTTCTTTGTGCATGTCTACTCCTGTCTCTTTCTTTTATTGTAAGGACATCAGTCTTACTTGATAAAGACCCCATTCTTATGACATAACCTTAGTTACTTCTTTAAAAGCCATCTCAGAGTACAGTCACATTGGTGATTATGGCTTCAACATGTGAATTTAAAGGGGAATCACAATTCAGTCCATAACTGTATGTATATATGTATGTCTCTATCCATCTATCATCTATCTTATTAAAACTTTTCAATGTAAATTTCAGTCTTTTGACCTTTTATCCCCAAATACTTTAACAAATATCTTTTAAAAATAAGAGCATTCTTCTGCATAACAAATACCATTATATCACTCAAGAAAAGATACAATCCTATCAAAACCATCCAATATCAACTCCATATTCAAATTTTCTTAGCACTGAGTTTTCTACTTCTCCCTTCTATGTCTGTTAGTATTCTTCTAAGATTGGCTTTAATCATCAGCTAGATATAAACTTTAGTTGCTCCTAAACAGGCAAGTTAAATTAGAGCATAGATTCTTACCCTGGGATTCCTAGTGATGCAAGGATACACTTTAGAAGTTTTGTGAATCTAGTGAAATTGTATACATGTACATTTTTTTCTTGGAAGGAGGTCCATAGTATACTCAGATTCTCAAAGGTATCTGTGTGTGTCACTTAGTCATGTCTGACTCTTTGCGACCCCATGGACTGTAGCCCACCAGGCTTCTCTGTCCATGGGATTCTCCAGGCAAGAATACCGGAGTGGATTGCCATTTCCTTCTACAGGGGATCTTCCTGACCCAGGGATGGAACCCAGATCTCCTGCATTGCAGGCAGATTCTTTACCATCTGAGCTGTAAGGAAGTCCACCAAAGGTATCTATCATACTCAAAACATTAAGAGTTACTTTCGTAAATTTTCTTCATTATCCAGTGTCATATATGGAGCTCTTCGTGTTGATTTAGACTTAAGAATTATACCATCTTAGAAATATTGATATATTCTGTTTAAGAATGTGTATTACTATTTAAAGGCCAAATAGGAGATATAAGATTTGGAAAAGTGAAGGGAAAGAAATACAGCTATTAATTAGGATCCAGTTAATGATGCTATTGTGAAGGATAATGATTTCTTAGCTTAAATAATATTCAATATCTTGATCATGAGTACCATTAAGGGAAATTAGTGACTGTGCTGGCTTCTTTGTTAGTCTGTAAAATTAAAACATGCCCTAAAAATTAAAGCATCATCTTTTGAAGACAGGCACTAATGACTCTGGGGCTGACAGGTTAGTTTAGTTTAAGCATCTCATAGATGATTAAAGTTAATGAGTGAAGTGTATAAGCAGGACTCTACTTAATGAACGTGCTAATTGTTTTTCTTGCTGCAAATATTAGTGCTGCTTTTAACCACAATATACAGAAGATTAGCAGCCAATTCATTATACTTTGTTTAATGAGTTACATTTATACAATATAATGGCATTGTTAAAGTCATATAGTACCCTTCTTAATATTCAAAGCACTTTACCAGAGCATACTATTTTAAGCTCAAAGCCATCCTTTGTCAGGAGGGAAGGCGGGAATAGTATACCTATTTAAAGCATGGTGGTTACAAGCCCAGACTCTGAATTCCTGCTGCCTAAGTCTGAGTCCTGCGTCTGCCATTTACCAGCTGTCCAATCTGAGAAAAGTTATTGACTCTATGAATCTCAGTTGTCTCATTCAAAAAATGGAATGAGTGATGTATCTCCCTCATGCAGTGTTATTGGATTTGGTGAATAACAGCTTACAAAGGGTTTAAAGGAGTGCTGAGTACACTGCAAGCCTCATGAATGTGTTATAAAAAATATCATAGGATATCATATGTGGAATCTGAAAAAAAGGATACACATGAACTTACTTATAAAACAGAAACAGACCCACAGACATAGAAAAAGACTTGTGGTTACTGAAAGGGAAAGAAGGGGAGAGAGAGATAAACTGAGAATTTGGGATTAACAGATACACACCACTCTATATAAAACAGATAAACAACAAGGACTTCCTGTATAGCACAGGGAACTATACTCAATATCTTATACTAAGTTATAATGGAAAAGAATCTGATAAAAAATGTACATATTTTTATATATGCATACATATCATTGAATCACTTTGCTATATACTGAAACATTGAAAGTCAACTATACTCCAAAAGAACAAAGTTAAACAGTTAAATATTTAAGCAAAAATTATCAGTTACATTTCTACCTTCATGATCCATTCTCCACAGAGCATCCACAATGATCTTTTAAAACCAAGAATCCATTCATGCCACCTGACTGCTTAAAATACTCTGAGGACTGCCTATTGCAAGGAGAATGAAATGCAAACTACCCACCGTGACCATGTCAGTATAGCTCATGCCTCATTCTGCACTCTCATCCTTCTCTCTGCATCCTGGCTCTGTGCTCTAGACACGTTTGTCTCCTTTTTGTTTCTCAAATATGCTGAGTTAAACTTTTCTGCCTGGACCACCCTCCTTTCAGATTCTCAGACTGCTCCTGACTCACATCTCAAATCAGTGCAGATTCAGGACCCCAGAATGCCTTCTCTGACCGTCCTACCTCAATTACACTCGGCCAAGGCCAGGGCCCTGTTTAACAAATGAATGAATAGATTTGGGGGAAACTCAGAGAAGGCAATGGCAATCCACTCCAGTACTCTTGCCTGGAAAATCCCATGGACGGAGAAGCCTGGTAGGCTGCAGTCCATGGGGTCGTGACGAGTCGGACACGACTGAGTGCCTTCAGTTTTACTTTTCACTTTCATGCATCGGAGAAGGAAATGGCAACCCTCTCCAGTGTTCTTGCCTGGAGAATCCCAGGGATGGCGGAGCCTGGTGGGCTGCCGTCTATGGGGTCACACAGAGTCGGACACGACTGAAGCGACTTAGCAGTAGCAGTAGCAGTAGCAGCAGGGTTCACAGCACACTAGCATCATTGGTTTCTGTTTTTATCCTGTTTTCTTTATAGCACTTATCATGTAAACAGTTCGTAAAGATATATATGTATATATCTTTATCTATCTAAGACATTTATTTATCTGATAAATTTATAGTATTGCATCCTTTAGAACTCAGACTCTCCCTGACTTTAACAAGAATTCTTTCCATGTGCTCTCTTAGACAAAATTCTCAGAATTCAGTGTGTGTTGTGCCCGTTGTTGATGAAAATTTATCAGTAGTCAATCTATGAAAGAAGTGGAGTTCTTATTTGAGCCAAATTTGAGGATTATAACCCAGGAACAGCAACTCAGAGAACTCCAAGAACTGTACCGCCTGTTAGAAGTCAAGACACTATCGTATAAGCTTTTTTGAGACAGAGGGCTGTACATCAAATGACTTACTACTGACAGTTTGCATGATCCAGATCCGAATGCCAGTGATCTCTTATCAAGAAAGAATGTCATCTTTAAGGAATTGTCTTAGGAGAAGCCACTCTTCATGGTTGAGCAGGAATTTCTGCTGATGAGTAGATGCATAATGGAGAAACACGATGCGCAGCGGAGGGGTGAGGGGAGGCCAGAGGGCAGAGACAATATTTCTTTAAGTTTAAATTTTTCTTGTCTTGACATAAAGCCTGAATTTCATTTCACATCACCCTCTGAGTTTCTGATTCAGCTGGTCAGGGAAGATCTCTTGGGGGAGGTGACATTCAAGTTGGGACATAGAGGATCTAATCCCCTGGGAGCTGAAGGAAGAGTTCCAGATAGAGGGAACAGCAGGTACAAGTTTTCTGAGCTCTAGTGTTTGAATAACAGAAGGGAGGCTGGCCTGGCTGAAGGCTGGTGAGTGAGCGGAAAAGACTCCTACACTGATGTTGAAGAAGAGGAAGGGTTGGATCAGGCAGCGCCTGAGTGGCCACGGGGAGGAGGATAGATTTATTCTGAGTGCAGTGCAAAAGCTTTAGAAAGCTTTAAGCAGGGAAAACCTGACCTGGTTCACATACTTTTAAAGCAACACTCAGAGAGCCTTGTAAGGGGATAAAAAAGCAGTAATAGGATTCATTCTACTTCTTCCTTTGAAGCAATCATCAGCCCTAAACTCTTGTCCTGCTATTTTTTGGACTCTAAAGCTGACATAGAGCTACTTTAAGGTGGGTTGTAGCCACTGTGGAAAACGGATCTATGAATTTCTGCATCGATCCCAGATCTGGAGGGAAGTCATGCTTACAGACCCTGCATAGGGAACAGCCCAAGCAACCCCTTACATGGAGGAATCATATTCTGCCTCACCTGTCCTATCACCCAGGACCCAGTGACTAGACCAAGAGAGACACCAGTGAAGTAAGACTACAGGCTGGCAGTGCTTAAGGAAGTGGCCCACCTAGCCCAACAAGGTCAGTGATCGAGAGCAAAAACCACTCCAAATGGAGTGCGTTTTGTGGCAGAAGCAGCAGCAGATGGTAGCGGGAGGAGGAGCTCACATAGAGAGTAATATTGCAAGGATGGTTAGAAATGAGCAGAACTTACAGGTAAGCATAAAAGGCCGAGGAAGATGCCCAGAGCAGAGGGGGAGCCAAGGCAAAAAGATACTGCTGTTTATCAATGGAGTCAATTAATTCATGCCACTGGGAAGTGGAATTGAAAAAAACCAAAAGGACCTGGTTCTAGGGGAAAGTAGGGTCCTCCAGGGTGATCCGTTTCTAGAAGGCCTGGATGCAGGACACCGCCTGGGTTCTCTGCCTTGGTGGTCTCATTTCTTCATTTGTCCTACCGACCCCCCAGCAAACAGGGTGGTGCCTCCCCCCACACCTTCATTACCCCTTTGCCAGAATGAAATCTGACAACCACACTGCCCTTAGGAATATCATGTTTACTGAGTTCTTCTACATCCTTCAGATTTAGGAGGGATCTATCATAATTTAGACCAGAATAAATATGTCTTCATTGGCAGTTGAAGCTTCAGATTTAAGCTTGTCTTCAGAGGAAGAACTAAACACCTATAATAACAAGTAAGGAGATAACAGGGCTTCCAGAGAGGCACTAGTGGTAAAGAACCCATCTGCCAATGCAGGAGATGTAAGAAATGCAGGTTCGATTCCTGGGTCAGGAAGATCCCTTGGAGAAGGTCATGGTAAACCACTTCAGTGTTCTTGCTTCGAGAACTCCATGACCAGAGGAGCCTGGTGCACTACTGTCCATAATGTTGCAAAGAGCCAGACACGAATGAAGAGATTTAGCAGGCAGGCAGGAGATAACAGCCAAAATGACTGTAAATTACTATAGAATCACAAAATGCCCTTCTACAATATAATTTGTAGATTATTGAGCTGCACATTTATGGTTCATACATTTATATGTACATAGAAATTTTAAAAATTAAAGGTAACACTTTCATGGATACAAAAGCGATCCATCACTCTGTTTAGAATGATTTATTAGTAATCCATAACCCTTAGGACACAATCCTAGATCTTTAGAAGGACACACAAGGCCCATCTCTATGAGCTGCTTTTTCTTCTTCTTTGTCTTCTAAAATGCAAAGATTCTGCTCCAACTGTACAGAACCAGCTACAATATCCTGAATGGTTGTGCTCGCTCATGTTTACACGTCTGCTCTGGGAAGCCTCCTGCCAACTGCCATCCCCTCTGCTTTGAGCCAATTCTCTCCTCTGTGTATCCATCAGGCTTTGAGCTCACTTCCTCCTTCATACTGTTCTGTGTTCCACTGGATCCCTCTGTGACTCGTTTACTCTAGGCTGGGTTCTGAGCTGCCAGGAGGCAGGGATTCTGTCTTTCTCCAGTGCCAATCACAGTACCAGACATCCATCATGTGTGCCCCCAAATAAATGTTTACTGAGTGAATCTAGAAAGTGTAGCTCCACTATCTCAAATGGAGTAATGACTTGGAGTTGCTTTGGAAAGACAGATTCTCTACTCTCAACAATTATGCTATAGACAATGTATACATATGTATACATAGAGTATACATAGGTATACATAGAGTATATATATAATCCTTCTTCACACCTGATTCCTAGGTAGTGCTGTATGAGGATGGCGTGCTCCATGATGTTTTCAATACTTCTACTCCCCACTCCTACCTTGAAGTCTCACCTAGAAAAAGCAGACAAGTCGTGCAAGCCCTCCCTCTATATGTGGCATAGACGAGGAGACACCTCTGCTGTCACAGGGAGCAATGTCTTTCTGGCCCCACTAGAGGATGGCTTTGGTTATTTTTTAATCATTCACTTGGAACCCATCTCCTTTCTGTGGCTGATGCTTACAGGTCAACCCCTCAAAGGTGTTTTCTCCCTCAGAGGAGCTCGTCTGTTCCTTTGTGTCATCCACCGCAATTTGTACTTGGACACTTATTCCTTTTCTGTCTTTCTGCCGGCGGGAGGTGGGATGGTCACTTCCTCATCACTAGGCAAAATGCAGATGGCACTTCGTTGGCATTTGGTGGCCATTAGGCAGGATGTGTTTGAGATGAATTACTCTCTGAATAAGTGTCATACTCCTAATTGGCGTGCCCAACTCTGAGAAAAAATCATATAACTTAATTCTCAAAAAACAAACTGGGAGATAAGAATTTCTATGACTATTTTACTGGTAAGAAAAGAGCCAAAAGAGACTGACTTGACAAACTAACCATCAATGGCAAGAATAAAAGCCTGGATCCAAGGTGTTCTGCCAGGAAGTCAATTTTTTTGAACTCTACAATTATCTTTAGAGAAAATTTTAACAGTAGTGAAACATGGATGGCAATTCCAAAGTTCACCCCAGTGAGAATTCCATCATCTCTGTGGTCAACGCACACAAGGGAAGAGAAAGACAATCAACAAGGTGGCAATGACATGATGGTAGAAATGACCTAAAGAGCTTATTGAACATGTTACTGATGTTTTCCCTCCAGTCACTATGCTTGTTTGCTAAGTCAGTTCAGACGTGTCCCACTCTTTGTGACCTTACAGACTGAACGGTAGCCCGTCAGGCTCCTCTGTTCATGGGATTCTCCAGGCAAGAATTCTGGAGTTGGTTGCCATGCCCTCCTCCAGGGGATCTTCCCAACCCGGGGATTGAACCCGAGTCTCTTCTGTCTCCTGCTTTGGCCGGTGGGTTCTGTATCACTAGCCCTACCTGGGAAGCCTCTAGTCACTATAATGACATAACTTATTGTAACACATCAAGACCTAAATCCATAATTTATACCAACCCCCCCCCCAAAAAAAAACCCACCAAACTTCCCTGTAGTCTCACTCATATGTTATGTCGTCTTTAGGAAGTTTTTTATGAACTGAGTTGTGTTGACATTGAAGTCTTATCAGTTCAACAAGAATGAAGAAAACTCATGGGGCTTCCCTGGTGGCTCAGTGGTAAAGAATCTGCCTGCCAATGCAAGAGATATGGGTTCGATCCCTGGTCCGGGAAGATCCCACATGCCTTGGAGCAAGTAAGCCCACGTGCTACAACTACCGAGCTGTGCTCCAGAGCCCATGCTCTGCAATAGGAAAAGCCACTTAGATGAGAAGCCTATGCACAACTAGAGAGAAGCCCCCTCTTACCACAATTAGAGAAAGCCCTTGCATCAACGAAGACCCAGCACAGTCAAAATAAATAAATAAGTAAATTTTTAAAAAGAATGAAGAAAACTCAAATGCACAGTTCAGTTCTGGCAGGATTATTTATTGGGTGAGAACCAATCAAAATGAGGCTCTGAGTTTATTATTCTAGTTTTTAGAATGTTTATTCAAAATAAACATTTATAAAATATTGTATTTTCATAACATACTGCTTTGTACATATTAGTACAAAGCAACATGGCTCAAAATTGCAGTTATAATACCTACACATTATGGCAATAGCCGCAGTAAGAGCACACTAGGACAGTACAAGCTTCTGTGACTAATGATGACCAAATGGCATGGAGTCATTTTGTTGTTGTTCACTCACTTGTGTTCGACTCTTTGGGACTCCATGGACTGCAGCACACCAGGCTTCGCTGTTCATCACCGACTCCTGGAGCTTGCTCAAACCATTGTCCATTGGGTCAGTGATGCCATCCTACCATCTCATCCTCTGTCGTCCCCTTTTCCTCCTGCCTTCAATGTTTCCCAGCATCAGGGTCTTTTCCAGTAAGTCAGTTCTTTGCATTAGGTGACCAAAGTATTGGAGGTTCAGCTTCAGCATCAGTCCTTCCAATGAATATTCAGGACTGATTTCCTTTAGGATGGACTGGTTAGATCTCTTTGCAGTCCAAGGGACTCTCAGGAGTCTTCTCCAACACCACAGTTCAAAAGCATAAATTCTTTCGTGTTCAGCTTTCTTTATGGTCCAACTCTCACATCCGTACGTGACTACTGGAAAAACCTTAGCTTTGACTATACAGACCTTTGTTGGCAAAGATATGCTCTGCTTTTTGGTACACTCTTTAGGTTTGTCATAGCTTTTCTTCCAAGGAGTAAGTGTCTTTTAATTTTGTGGCTGCAGTCAACAACCACAGTGATTTTGGAGCCCAAGAAAATATAAGTCTCTCAGTGTTGCCATTAAGTGATGGGACCAGATGCCATGATCTTAGTTTTTTGAATGTTGAGTTTTAAGCCGGTTTTTCACTCTCCTCTTTCACCTTCACTTTCTCTAGTTCCTCTTCGCTTTCTGACGTAAAGGTGGTAGCATCTGCATATCTTGAGGTTATTGATATTTCTCCTGACAATCTTGATACCAGCTAGTTCTTCATCTAGTCTGGCATTTCACATGATGTACTCTGCATATACATTAAATAATATCTCTGTGAATTAAAAGCTTGGGAAATGTCTGTGGGCCCACCCCTTTGATGTCATATTGTCTGCTGATCTACAGAGATAACGTCTTGTCTAATCCCATAATAAATTCAGATGTTTTAATACAGAATTACTCAAATGATTTGGACCACAATCTGCAGTGAAAGGAAAAGTTACTACTTCTGCCTGTGGCAGGAACTGGGGAGGCCACTCAAAGGCTGAGGCACTTGAGGTGGATCTTGGAAGATGAAGAGGACCTTGCTGGATGGATGAGCAGACTCATGCTTCCGTGGTCAAGGGAGAGCATGAACAAAGATGCAAAGGTAAGATGCATCTGCAGTGGGTACTGAGAGTTTGCTGAATTCTTCTGAGCACAGAAGACAAAGAGAGCAGCAAGGAAGGCAAGAATAGAGAAATAAGACTGGGGAGGTTAAGTTGGAGCAGGGTCAGGAAGAGCTTTATAACGTATTTAGTCACTTAAGCTTTATCCTGAAAGTAATTGGGAAGTATTTCATCAAATGAAATAGTGCTTAAGAAATTAAAGACAAAGGTCCTCCTAGAAAGATATGAACCGGTGTGACTCTCACAAAGAAGTTAAAAACTAAGCATATATCTCTTTTCCCCCTAGCATTCTGCAGAGGAAATTAACAGAACAGAGACAGACTTTCTTGCACTATTACTGTGATACAATGATGATACTGGTTCATGATGTACAGCTGGAAGGTAAGACACTGAGCTTTACCCCAGGAACATACTGGGGTGTGGTTTAGGAACTTGGGCTGGGCTGTTGGGACCGCTGGACTCCTCACAGTGACTCTATGCTTTGTGATTGCCAGTCCGACAGGACGCTTACTGGGCCTCGGTTTTCTCAACTATAAATGAGGAAGTGAGAGTATATCAGTGGTTTATATCAATGATTGGCAAATTTTTTTTCTCTAAAGGGCTAGATCATAAATATTTAGGACTCGAGGGCTATAAAGTTTCTGTCACAATTTCTCAACTCTGCCATTGCAGCTCAAAAGCAGCCATAGACAATACAGAAATGAGTGAATGTCGGTGTGTCCTAATTAAACTATTTATGGACACTAAAATTTGAATTTTTGAAATTTTCATGTCATATAAAGTACTACTTTTCTTATAATTTTTTTCAACCATTAAAAAAACCTTTCTTAGTTTGCAAGCTAGTGAAAAAACAGGCAGTAGGCTGGATTTTGGCCCATGGGACATTGTTAGTCAATTCCTATTTCTACAAGCCTATTTACTTCTAAAGAAAACATGTAATACTTCTTAAAGTTCAGCAATAGTATATGTTCAACATTTTTTAGATTTAGTAATTTATTTTAAAATATAGCCAATCTGTATTGACAAAACATGCTGGTTGTAAGGGTGTTTGCCTTACAATTATAGAGATTTATTGAAGAATTACACTATAGGGCCAAAATAAAATAACTTGCCTAATACTCCCACCAAGATCACAGAATAGTTTAATGAGAAACTACCTTAACAAGCCATATATTGTCACTCCAAGGGATAAAAGATATTTTTAAAATACAGCATTAATATATTTTTAAAATGAAGAGTGGTTGAACAGATATTTATATACTAATTTTCATAGCAGCATTATTCACAAGAGCCAAAAGGTGGAAATAACCCCAATGCCCATGAGTGGACACATGAATAAACAAAATGTGATAAATATTATTCAATGGAATATTATTCCATCTTAAAAAGGGAATTAAATTATTATACATGCTACAACATGGATAAGCCTTGACATTATGCTAAATGAAAAATGATGGACATAAAATGATCAATGTTGTACATTTCTACTTATATATGGTACTTAAAATGGTCACATTCATAGACACAGAAAGCAGAATGATAGTTGCTAGGGGCTGGAAGAAGAGGGGAATGGGAAGTTAACATTTAATGGGTGTACTGTTTCAATTTTGGAAGATGAAAAGTTCTGGAGATGAATGAGGGTGATGGTTGCATTATCAGTGTGAATGTACACCATGCCACTGAACCGTGCATTTAAACATAGCTACAGTGGCAAATTGTATGTTAGCTATATTTTGCTACCACAACAAAAAAGATGGGGAAGAGAACAATGAAATGGCTAACCTAGTATCACACATCACAAAAGGAGGAGCTAAGAATAGACTACAGGACTAGAGTCTAGTATGGTAGTACGGAATGCTGTGAACCCAAATGACCTTGTCAACTTTACGTCTGTCTTTAGAGCACTTTCCGACCAGGCGTCTGTTCCTGTGTACTCTATTTCAGAGCACATTGTATCATGGAATCTTCATAACTGACATTTTACTGAGGGGGAGACGGAGGTTTCGAGAGGTTCATTGTCAAGAAGCCAGCAGGCAGGGTTAAGAGCAAACCCAGGACGGCACCTCCAAAGCCTCTGTGCTGAACCACCTTGGGACACCGCCTCTCTGAAATTCTGAATCTGCCCCTTTAAGGGTCTCAAAATCCTTGGCCACTGAATACAGCCTTTTGAGTGTAATTCATGCAGCCATTGCTTCCTCTGAAGGAGTGAGGACTTGAGTAAATGCATTTCCTGAGAGTCTGGGTCTGCTGCAGAGGACCTGTGTGCTGTTGGTTTATGGAAAGGCCAGAAGGCTGAGGCCATGTGCTGGCTGATGATACTGTGGGCCAGGCTGATTTGTGTCCTCACTCTCGGTCGAATGACTAATACAGCCCTTTAGCCCACAGATTTCCACCTCAGACGTTTACACGATACCACTAAATAATAAATATGTGCATGTCTTATCTCCCCCACTTGACTGTAAGATAAGGGCAGAAGTTGAGCCTGTTTAATATTTATACTCTCCATAGGATCACCCCATGCAGAGCTCTGCACCAAATAGGCACTCAGCAAATATTTGTTGAATGAATGCATAAATGAATGTTAAATAATCTGCCTCCAGATTTTCCCTTTGTTTCAAATTGTCTCCTCCGTCTGACACATGTAAGCGCTTTCCGTGTCCCTTTCATGGATATTTCAGATGCCCTCAACCATTTTTTTGTGTTCTGGCTGGCTTTTTCTAATCACTGCGGAAACAGACTGGGGGCCAAAAATAGAACCTCCTTGACAACTTCACAGAGGACTTCCATCCTCAATTCCTAAGGTGGTAATACTGATTCTGTTAGAGCAGAATGGCAGTTTCATGACTGCCACAGTCTTGATTTTTTTTCTTTTTTTTTTTTTTTTACCACTGCCTGATGTTTAAAGGGATCAAAATTTTCCCTACATGTGCTTAGTACAAACTGCAATCACCCTTGGAAGGCAGGGTTTGGGACAGATAGAGGAAACGTCATCAAACAGAGGAGTATCAGTTTCTCTTAAGGATGCTTAAAGGTACTTAAAAAGGAGGCAGATTTTCCTCTCTTTGTCTCTACCTCTCTCTCTTCCTCCCTCTTCCACTGCTGTCTCCTTTATTGTTCTCTATCTTTCTTTCCTTCTGGGTTTATGGCAGAGTCAGTGACTCATCTACTTTTTCAAGCCAGGGCATATTATGAAGACACAAGAAAGGAATTGTATAGGCACGTACTCTGACATAATACTGATCCTTTTGGATTAAACTGGGGAAAACCCACAGCAACACACACTGCCTCAATCTAAAATTATCGGTAATCCATGGATGCTGGCACATATGTTCCCAGTATTGCATTATGGGGAATTAGGAGACTGGCTCCTTCTCCAGGGACACTACAAGATAGGAAGATGATGGAACAGATATACAGCTAAGAGAATATCTAAGTGTCAAGTAGTCAATAATAAAATCCACAAGGACTTCCCTGGTGGCTCAGATGGTACAGAATCCACCTGCAATGCAGGAGACTCAGGAGATGTGGGTTCTATCCCTGGGTTGGGAAGATTCCCTGGAGAAGGGAATGGCAACCCACTCCAGTATTTTTGCCTGGAGAATTCCATGGACAGAGGAGTCTGCCAGGCTAACAAAGAGTCAGAACATGAGTAGGGTCACAAAGTGTTGGACACAACTGAGTGAATAACCATCATCATCATAATCAGACTCCTAGTCGTTACAGTTTCCATTTGAAACATATTTGCTATGTGCCAGGCACCATGCTAAGGACTAAGGATGTCACGTGCACACCTCTTGAATCCTAACCACCAACCAAAGGTGCACAGGTGTGCAGAGGCAGTAGGGCATGGTGGGTGGGCCAGGCTCCAGATTCAGATCCCAAGGTCCTGGGTCCAGCTGCGGCCTGGCCTATCCCGGCTGCAGAGAGAGAACCATTTCCCCCAGACACCTGGTTGTTGTATCCAGCCTTTGTTACTGGCAATGGGACTCTTTGAGCACTGATGTCCCTCCCTTTGCTTCTATTTCCTCATCTGTGAAATAAGAATCATCATGGAACTTACTTTATAGAGTTGATGTTAAATGAGAAAAAGTAAGTATCCTGCTTGAAACGGTGCCTGATGTGGAGTCAATGGTCTATGAATATTAGGTTTTATGACCCTGAGGCTCAGAGAGGTTAAATAACTTGCCAGCATTCACTCAATAAATTTATATCAGGATGAGAATTCAAACTCAAACCTGAGTGATCCCAAGACCCGCAGATCTTAACCACTTCAGCATAATGGTAGTTCGGAGAGCAGTAAATCATTATGGATTAGTGTGAAAAGGGGGGAGATTTACAGAGAATGTGAGAGCATTTGAAGGATGGAGTAGAAATTACTGAAAAAGAAATAGAGACTGTTGGCTTTGATAGAGGAAGATCTCTTAAATTAACAAAATGTTCCCCTTTACCAAATACCACCTCTGGGGTTACTTTCTTGTCAACCAGACTCATCTTCCCTCCAGTGAAGAAGACATAGCAGATGAAGGATATGGATCACTAAGGATGGTCTGTAGGTCAAAAACATTTCCTGCCCCTCCATGAATCTCCTGTAGTATCCTGGGCCTTGGTTTCTTCGGCTCTGTTTTATTTAGAACATTTTTTTTCTGATTGCACACATATATGGATTTGTTGAAGTACAATTGATTTACAGGATTGTGTTAGTTTCAAATATATTGCATAGTGATTCTTTTGTTTTTTGGTTTCCAGATTTCTTTTGCTCTGTTTTAGATTTTGCTTGCTCAAAGGGTAAAGAATCTGCCTACAATGCAGGAGACACTCAGTCAGGAAAATCCCCTGGAGAAGGGAATGGGCAACCCACTTCAGTATTCTGGCCTGGAGAATCCCATGGACAGAGGAACTTGGCAAGCTGCAGTCCATGGGGTCGCAAGAGTCATACATGACTGAGTGACTAACACTTGCAGTTTTTTCCATGTACATGCATATCAACTTCTATATCTATATTGAAATGTGACAAATTTGAGAAGTACTCTTTAGCAATGTGAACTATAGGAGGCTGGCTAGCAGTTTAATCTTTGTAGTTCACTGAGTGTCTAATTGTATTTCACAGTTCTAACCTTAAGCTCGGCTACAGTGATGGGCTCCCTTCCCTTTTCCTTCTCCATCCTTTAGTTCTAGAGTCTTTAACAGACTGTGTGGGAGAGGATGACTGGTAATACATGAGGACCAGGGATCTTGGGGAAGGGGAGGTGAGGGAGCAAGGTCGAGGGACTGAGGGAGAGAGAGCACAGGCCTAGTGCAGGCTGTGGATAGGCACTAGGTATACTTGGAGCAGGCAGAGGATGGCCATGCCTTAAATAGACTTAGGAGGCCACTTACCAGAGCACAGTGTCCCCTGGTTCTGCATGGAGAAACTTAATCGCATCTGAGGCAGAGAATGGGGAGGATTCACAATCCACGCTGGATACGTTTTGACTGTTCCATCCCCAGTGACAGCTGTCAGCTGGATTCCATCAGTAAGGGAGCCTGGGTCATGAAGACAGTCCTAAACGGACCGTCTAACCAGTTGACCGTGAAACCATATGGCCTCTCTTGTGCATAGGTCTAAGTGAAAGGAATAAGCCCTTTTGTGCACTATGCACTTCTCCCTTCTCACCAGCACAATATTAGCCCTCTGGAACATTTTCCTACTCTACAAAGTGGCCCTGAAATACACTTGACAATCCTGTAACGATTACATTTTGTTTCTGATCTCTGTTATACCTTCGTTCAAGGTTTCATCATCTCTTGCCTGAACCACAGGAATAAACAACTTATTGGTCTCTATGTCTTCCCTTCTCTTTGTAACTGATGCTGGAACTGTCTTTCTCAACCACACATCTACAATTGTCATTGTCACCTGCTTTTGTAGTGTCCTTTGGTTTCCTTTTCCCCCTAAATGAAATGTAATATGGAATCTTATATAAAAAACTGAAGCAGCCCTGCTCTGTTGAAGTGGGTGTGGGTGTGGACAGAGTATGGGCACGTTCAGTCTACCTCTTGAAATCATTCACCTCATTGACCTTGACCAGTTTCGGTCCTCTCAGGGGCATCCACAGGATCCTCTAGAACCTGTTTTGAGCATGAGCACCCTCCAGCCTCCTTCTCAGTTCTCCTTCTGCACAGCTTCAACTCCAGAGCACTCATTGTGTGCTCCACCTTTGCACAGGCTGCCTCTTTTTTCTGGAATGCTCTACACCTTGTCTCTATCCAATGATCTCCTCTGATCTTTTGAGAAGGAGTTCAGATGTCACCTCCTCTTAGAACCATCACAAAATCCCTGTGAAGGGATTGGTCCACCCTTTGGGTTCTCCCTGCCCGTCTCTGAGTCACCATTTACTACCTTGTCTTGCAATTTTTAATTTGCATCTGTATCATCCGTCACTCAGCTCTCAAAGAGCCCTTGTCTTATTGTGTATGTTCCCTTATATCCTATCTCCAAGCCTAGTGCTTGTCTGTTGCTGCTGCTGCTACTGCTAAGTCGCTTCAGTAGTGTCCGACTCTGTGAGACCCCATAGACGGAAGCCCACCAGGCTCCCCTGGCCTTGGGATTCTCCAGGCAAGAATACTGGAATGGGTTGCCATTGCCTTCTCTAATGCATGAAAGTGAAAAGTGAAAGGGAAGTTGCTCAGTTGTGTCCGACTCTTAGTGACCCCATGGACTGTGGCCTACCAGGCTCCCCCGTCCCTGGGATTTTCCAGGCAAGAGTACTGGAGTGGGGTGCCATTGCCTTCTTTGGTGCTCGTCTGTAGCCAGTTGTAAATGATCATCATTGATTAAATGGGGAAAATCAGTGCACTTAGCCCACTTTGGAGTCAAAGAGTATCTTGAGTCTCAGAGAATTTAGCAAATTTGGTGAAAATCAGTGAATGTTTTCTTTAGTCTTTGTGGAATAAACCAACACTGTGGTTTTGTCCTTTAAACCATATCTAGATAAAATGGACTTTTAAGGCTACATTTTCAGTCAAGATGTCCAGAATCAAATGAAACGGAAGAAAATGGTTCCCCAGCATTTCTGGGAAATGATCCCACTTCTCTGTCAAGGCCCAGCTCACACATCATCTTCTCCCTGGGGCTTTAGTTGGCTTCTCATTTCCGTGTTTGTCTCTTTTTATTTAACTCTTCTAATGATGATTGGCTCTACTGTATAACCCATTCTCTAATTCCCTACCCTGGACTCAGTCAGTGTTGTGAGTTAAAATATGTTGATCTGGGAAACCAAAAGCTGTGTCTTGTGGCTCTTTCCACTCTGTATTTTCTGTTAAGCAACAAAGGAGTTGAATCTCCTAGGGCTTTTTTTTTTTTTTTGGCCTTAGCCTTTCCCCTGCAAAAAATCAGAAGAAGAAGGCTTACTGGAACATATGCCATTTGTTAATTTGAGCACGTGGTTCTTCTTTAGAAATCTTTTAGGAAGGTAATGATTACCATTCAAAAAAAGATTATTTAGCATCTTCTACATTTCAAGGATGTAGCAGAATTTAACAAAGGGCAAAAGATGTCTTTGCCAAGAGCATCCAATAATGGGCATCATTTGGTGTGCAAAAGAAAGCACCAGGTGGGGTGAGCCAGGTGGTCTGTAACAGGAATGCTCACTTTTTCTCTGGTAGGCCAGATGCTGGGAGCTGGAAGAGAAGGAGAGTTGGAAAATGGGAATCTTGATAGGGATGGAAGTCCTGCCAATTTGGTAGCAGGTGCTGATACCCAAGGCAAGAAAAAGTGAAAGTGAAAGTCGCTCAGTTGTGTCCGACACTTTGTGACTCCTTGGGCTATACAGTCCATGGAATTCTCCCGGCCAGAATACTGGACTGGGTAGCCTTTCCTTTCTCCAGGGGATCTTCCCAACCCAGGGATTAAACCCAGTTCTCCCACATTGCAAGCAGATTCTTTACCAGTTGAGCCACAAGGGGAGAAATTGATGGTAAAAAAATTTCCCCTGTGGAGATGGCTGAGGAACTGCAAGTACACGATTCTCTTTCATCTGATATTCAGTTGTTTATTATTCCACGGGAGGCTAGTTCCTCTTCATTCTTCCCAAACATTCAGAAGAGTCTGTTGTGCACAATGGCTTTTTCATTAGCGGTGTATTTTGGAAGAAATGAAGACCAAGGTGGCTGCACATAGCACAGGAAGAAGGAGAGAAGTCACAGGAGAAGGACAATTAAGTAGGGATCAAGAATTCAGAAGAAGCAGGAAGTCTGAGCAAGAGGTAACCAGGATGCTACCTCTGGGGGACCTCTGGGGGATACCCCGGAATCTGGAGGAGCGGGCTGTACATGTCCCAGTTCATGGATTGAAGACGCCAACTATTTCACTTGGATGTTAAAGGAAGAGGCACTTCTTTCCTTTCAGGCAACAAAAGGGATGTACTGTATTGCAGAAGAACGTGTGTGCTTTCTTACTAGCAGGGCTATTTTAAGACATCTCTAAATCCTGGGCATCTTGATTTTGGAGGGCTCAAGTCATATTGTCACAATAAATACAACTCTGTATTTTGTTATATAAATGTGAAGCCATCTTGGTAATCTTGTTTTAATATTATTATACATTCTTGACATAATTATTAATTTACCTTTTATAGTGGTTTTTTTTTTTTGACCCAACACATTTCTTAAGATCAGATCTTAAATATTTTAATGTACCTTTGCAAAGCTTATGAGCCTTCAGCCCTGTGCTTGCTTTAGCTAATGGATAAAATGTTCATATATGAAAGTAAGCTCTTTCTTGAAGAGGTAAAGCCAGTTCCCAAAGAAGTGTTATCAGCTTACCTTGACAAACACAGATATTTCACTCACATCCAAAAATGACTTAGACCCTGAGTTTACAAATAGGATTTCAGTAGGTTAATTAAAATAGCATAGAAATAATTTTTAGTGTAGGTCTTTATCTCTAAGCCTTTTGGTTATCAATTAGGGTCTTGTTTCTAATTAAAAAGCAAAACAAAGCAATACGTACAGTAATTAGTAAATGAAAACCGTCGAAGTAAACCTCAAGGCCTGATAAGAACTGTATAATTTTTTTAAGCATTTTTGTGTCAAGAGACTATTCAAAGTACAGGTTTTATAGATATTTTCCTTTTAAAGAGAATTCTCTTAGCTAATCAGATGCTGTGCGGCCTTGCCTTTAATTTTATCTGGCCAAGCTTCCCGCCATCTGTTTTCCCATAATGCTCTCACTCTCTCCTCCAGATGTTTGGCACAGCATCTCAACTTGATGTCTATTTCTTCTTGTTCCCCTTCACCTCACATGAACCTTCCAAGTCGTAATTCTTTAGAAATAGACACAAGGAGCTTTATTTCAAATCACCATTTTTACTTAAGGAGTTCCATCTCCAAGGTCAGTAGAAGTCAAAAAAATTTCTTATTGTAGAATTCCTTGGCTATGTGCATTTTTTAAAACGAAAGGAAGAAAAGAAACCAGAAGCATAAGATTGTTAAGCAATATCCTCATGTTCACATAAGCCAGGGACTCAGGAATAGGAATTAAACATCAAGAATTTTACTTTTGATTCTTTTTTAACATTTGATTTACTGAAAACTGAAGCTATTCTATCAGTCACTTGGCAGCTTCAACTTTGATCAATGCCTCTATTCAATAGGGGGTCAAATACCTGAAGGGAAATAAAAGAATTCTCTGGAACATATGGCAGGGAAAGGATCATTTGTGTGTGCCTGCTAAAAGACAAATGACTCGCGTTCTCAGCTCCCATACTGTGGCCGTTCTCTGCCGCTCAGCTCATCATAGACAATCTTGGGCTCCAGCTAATCTGCTGCTTTTCAAAGCAAGCTAAATGGAAATAAAGGTTTAAATATCTGGAAACGAAGTTATGATTTAAGAAAAAAAAAATCTAGCAGTCTGAAAAAATTTTCCTGACAAAGTGTACAGCATGTTAGGAAAATTCTTTTCTGAGACCACCTGCTGATATTCTATTTTATAACTAGAGAGAATACAGCCTTCTGGCCAAAACTTAGATAGAACTATAGCTTTTGGAAGAGGAAGGAAAAAATTACCCTAAACCTCATTGAGAACAGAAGTCGTTTTCATGGTACAAACAAATCTACAAGCTAGAAAAGCTCTCCTTGCTATCTTTTGAAAAATGTTTTGTCCTTAATGTCTCATGTGTACCCTCTATTCTACATTTACTGCTGAAATCTAGGTCAAGTCATTATCAGCTCATGCTGCGCCTGGGCCATGGCCTCAACACATATCTCCCCACTTCCAGGCTCACTCAATTGCATTTATCTATCCTACTTGAACTCCTTCCAACAAGAACCCTGCATTGGTTTAGGAAAGATATCTCACAAGGTATTGGGGAAGAAGACAAAGCACCAAAGACCCACCCAAGTATATGGATTCGTGTCAGAAAGGGAGTCAAGATGTGGACAGAGCTAGAGTCCATCATACAGCGTGAAATAAATCAGAAAGAGAAAAACAAGTATTACATATTAACTCAGGTATGTGGAATCTAGAGAACTGGTACAGATGAATTAGTTCCAGGGCAGGATAGAGATGCAGACATAACAAACAGAAGCGTGGACATGGCGGGGAAGGGGAGCGTGGGATGAATTGGGAGAGTGGCATTGGCATATGCCAACACCATGGGTAGTATAGCTGCTAGGAAGCTGCTGCATAGCACAGGGAGCTCAGCTTGGTGCTTTGTGGTGACCTAGAGAGGTGGGGTGTGGTGGGGAGGGAGGTCCAAGGCAGAGGGCATTTATGTATACATATTGCTGATTGACTTCTTTGTACAGCAGAAACTAACACAACATTGTGAAGAATGATATTCCAATAACTTTTTTTAAAAGAGCTTCGATCTATTTATGTGAGAATTATCTGGAAATAAGCCCAGGAGGTTGTTTTGAGAATGAACTGTGATAACGTGTAAAAAAATCTGTACCTTGCTTCTCACTCTATAGACACTCAATGAGTCTTATCTGCCACTCCCTGTCTCTTGTGAAGTTTTCTCGCCACACCCTTCGTCTTGTGGATTTTTCTTGCCACACTCTTTGTCTCTTGTGAATTTTTGCCTCTACCGGTCCTTTTACATGATTTGCTCTCCTCTGCCAAGTTCAAAGTCTACCTATTTTGAAATACTATCATACATTATCACATCTGGCCTAGTATTCTGATTAATAATGGCTCTCCCATCTCCTCTTACATATTGTAAACATCCTAAGAACATGCATCTTTATATTCCTTGTAGCATTTTAAAAGTTTGCAAATAGTGTATGCTCCATATTTATTGAACAAATTCTCACTGTTTACCAAAACTCTCAACACGATTTTCAATCATAAACATTTAAATTTAATCCATTAAGATCTAAAACATCAGGTGGAATTTCTCTACTAAACATTTCTCACCCAGTTTCTAAGGATCACATCTTAAATAACAAGCCATATTCCCTTGAAGATGTCTATTCCTTCCAAGGTCATCACCAGTACAATGTTTTGACATAAATCAAGTCAATAATATAAGACTGAATAGAACTTATTTTAAGCTCCACACAAATGAAGAAAGAAAAATAAAAATCCCTTGAAAAAGAGCTGCCAAACATTGGGCAACCTGCTAATGTTAAAAAAAAAAAATGAGATGTTTCTTTTCACCATCCCTAAATTATTGAGATGGCAGGTGTGCCTGTTTTATGTTGTTGCTTATGTTTGTGATTGAGAAGTAAACTTTGCCTGTAGCCAGTTAATCATCTGAGCCTTTTGGAAAACTTAATTGAGAGGTCATTATTTGCTTTGCTTCCTTCTTCCTCCGCATCTCCACAGCATATCAGCAATCACAGTGATGCATCACTCTGCTGGTAATTCATACCGTATATTCAGAACCACAGATCATGGCTGTTTCAGACCTGCCAGATGTTCCAAGTCTCTTGCTGCAATTAAGTTCCAACACAGCCCAATTTGAAAGAGATGGAGAAACCACAGTTCTAATTAAGAATATTCATGAGTTTGCACCTTGGAAAGCCAGAAATCACATAATGTCCCAGAGTGGACAATATCCTTTCCTTTGAGAAGACAGAAAAAATGCAATTTAAAATAAGTCACCAGATATGCACTAGGGGAAGCTCTGAAGTGAAACAAAAGGTGTGGGATTGAATGAACTATTTGAACTCTCAGCTAAACCTGCCTTAATAAGAATTTAAAGGGCTAGATCAGGGCTCCTAACACTGACCATGCATTATCATCTGAGAAACTTAAAAAAGAAAATCACCCTTGCCTGGGTCCACTGCAGAGCTAGTCTAGATCAAGAAGAAGAAACAGTGTTGTTGTGAGCATTCCCATCTCCACACAGGAGTCACCGCTAGACTGTTGCTATGGTAACCACAAACGTGTTCTTCTTAGACATTTAAAATGAGAACTCAAGGCATCTTCAGCTGGACTAGAAACAGGTGCCAGCATTTGAAGTGGGCTCAGCCAACCAAATTAGGCAAGGCTGAGACTTTCTGTTACACCTACGATAAGTGATCAGAGGTTCCTGACAGCATCTTCAGAAGAAATATAGGAAATGATCTTCATTATGATACTTGCCTGAGGTGGTAGAGTTCACACTTTGTGAACCATCTTATGTTGAGTGTGTTGTGATCCCTGGGATTAGAATCCTTGAAAAGATATTAAAACACAATATGGTGAGTTAAGGGATCAGGATTCAGTGTCTGTCATTAATTAGCTGTGAGATGGGCAAATTATTCCAATTTTGGGGGTAATGATCTCCTTACCTAATAAAAAGTTTCAAGGGGCAATTTTAGGGGTTCAAGGGGCCTTAGAGGCAGTTGCTTTATCCTACAGTGGACATCTATTGTTTTGAACTTTCAAACTCCACTTTCCCTTTATTCTATAGCTGACCCTTGGTTTTTCTCTGGAAATCAATCTTCCCTCACTCTCAGGCTATGTAGGTATTGACTCTACTCCTGGCTCCAAAGCACAGCATTGCACCTAGGTCTGGCCAGCTGAAACACTGCATTCCCTATTCATACAGTGAGTGATTTAGGAATATGACTCAAGTCAATCAAATTCAATGAAATTCAGTTGTGGGATTTTTTTTCTGGCACTATGATGAGCAATAAACTCTTTTCTCTGGGTTTTAAGTTTTAGGAAGTAAGCTTGGAGCTGAGAGGAGAGATCTTGTCATCATAGTGGGATAACATGCCCGAAGATGAAGCCAACACCATACAAATTAGAGCTAATAAAAGGAGAGCTATCATTCCCTGGTGGCATAATTTAAAGCTCCTAGATCCAGCTATACCTGAAGCTGTTATGCCCTTTTCAGTAGTCTAAATCAATAAAGCCTCCCCTCTTGTAAATTAAGCCAGTTTGAATCGGATTTCTTTTACTGGCATCCAAAAGAGTTCTGATCAATACCAACCCCTCATTTTATAGGCTTTGGAAAATGACACCAAATGTGGTGACTTGTCCAGATGTAGATAAAGTCAGAGGCAAGATTAGAACCAGCTTCTGAGCTTTCCAGTTCAAACACTTTCAAAATACATCTAAACCTTGAATTTACAAAAAAAAAAGAAAGAAAGTGCTGACTTCTTGGAAATTTCTGTTTAATTGACTCTTTCCTCTGTTCCAGTAATATTACTGTTTGTAATTCTTGAGTGATTTATTTTCTTGCAGCCTTTTGCTGTCTCTGAATTCACTTATTTTGTAACTAGTGTACCTACTAAGCAAGTTAATGAGAAACAAACCTGGCAACAATCCAGCACTCAAATTGTTATTTTGGTGCAGTTGAGAACAACTAAACAATAGGTTGTCTGAATTTATATTTTTCAACAGACTTATTTTTCAAATCTATTTTTCAGTAGATTTTTCAAAATGATGTAGCACTGAGACCTTAATTTCCCATTAGAGGCAGAAGAGATGGATATCTTTAAAAGGAAGAATTCAGAATTAGGGCTTACTATTTTGCTAAATGTGAAATGCCAGGCTGGATGAAACACAAGCTGGAATCAAGATTGCCAGGAGAAATATCATCAACCTCAGATATACAGATGATAGATGATAACACTCTAATAGCAGAAGGCAAAGAGGAACTAAAGAGCCTTTTGATGAGGATGAAAGAGGAGAGTGAAAAAGCTGGTTTAAAACTCAACATTCAAAAAACTAAGATTATGGTATCCACTGCCATCACTTTAAACAAATAGAGAAAAAGTAGAACCGGTGACAGGTTTATTTTCTTGGACTCCAAAATCACTGTGGATGGTGACTACAGCCACGAAATTTAAAGATTCTTGCTCGTTGGGAGGAAAGCTATGACAAACCTAGACAGCGTATTAAAAAAGCAGAGACATCACTTTGCCAACAAAGATCCGTATAGGTTTTTCTAGTAGTTATATACAAGAGTGAGAGTTGGACCATAAAGAAGGCTAAGTGCCAAAGAATTGACGCTTTGGAATTGTGGTGCTGAAGAAGACTCTTGAGAGTCCCTTGGACAGCAAGGAAATTAAACCAGTCAATGTTAAAGGAAATCAACCCTGAATAGTCAGTGGAAGGACTGATGCTGAAGCTGAAGCTCCAGTCCTTTGGCCACCTGATGTAAAGAGCCGACTCATTGGAAAAGACCCTGATGCTGGGAAAGATTGAAGGCAAAAGGAGACCGGATGGAAGAGGATGAGGTGGTTACATAGCATGACTGACTCAATGCACATGAATTTGAGCAAACTTAGGGGATAGTAAGTGAAGGACAGGGGAGCCTGGTGTGCTGCAGTCCATGGGGTCACAAAGAGTAAGACACAATTTAGCGACTGAACAACACAACAATTTTGCTAAAAATTGATTTCCATCAACCGTTATTTTCAATCTGTAGCTAGTGAATTAAAAGCCAAATAATTAAATATTTTGCAAAACAGCGAATTCAGCTTAAGATCTTTATTCTACATAAACTGTGTATTCCAATCACCCATGACCCCTCTATTTCACGTGTAAATTGAACCCTTATGAATTTTTCTTCCCCATTGAACCCTGAGCCTTTATATGTCAGGGATCTTATTTTAAACATTTCCAAGTCTCATGAACACTCAGTCACTATGCACTGTACGTGTGCATAGAGTGGTGGTTAGGACACATGGCTGTTTCCAGTTTATTACTCAAAACATTGAATTAGCATGCTTGCTACGACTGTCTCTGTGATCTGGTATCAAGGTCATTTGTATGTTATTAGTATGTGTGAGAAGAGTTTGTAATATATTCAAACTAATTTCATGTTTTGAAAGTTTCTGCATGGACCATTTTTAGTCAAGCAGAATCTCGTGGGATTTTAGACCCTGAAGTATCAGATCTAATTGTTATATTTTAATTTTCTTGTCTTCAATAAGCATCTAGAAATGAAATTCTGAGTGGATTGACACTCAGGGGCTGTGTGAACTGTAAGAATGTACATTCTCAAATCTTCTCAAGTCTTACTTGCTATCCTTCCAATTTATCTCACATCATCTGGGGTAGAGAAAGTGTGAACCTTTTTCATTTTACACACCTGGAGGTACTGAAACCAACCAAAGAGAGACTAGACTGAGGAACACTATGGAGTTTTATGTTGTCACAGATACATGTAAATTTCTCAAGTTCTACCTCATTCAGAATAGAGAGATTGGGAATGCTTTTTCATCCAGAAAGGAATGACATTAAATTTATGGGTTTGGATCTATTAATATTTATCTTTTAAACTAAAGAAAGAAATCAGAGCAATGTTTATTTAAAACATAAGAGAACACATCCAAATAGCTTTTACTGGAGGGTTCATTTTCTTTTTCCATTTAAAAGTGAAATATTATATTAAAATTTGCATATTAATGTCAAAGGAGAGAGAGGCCAGATCTCCATGTGATAGCTCATTCAATCCTTACAATACCCCTAAAAACATGAATATTATTATCCACATTTTACCAATGAAATACCATCTTTATGGAGGTGAAGTCAATGGTCCATGGTCATGTAGCCAGTGAGCTACTGAACTGGATGGAGGTCAGGCGTGCTTGCCTCACAGTTTCTGTCCTGACCACTCTGTTGCACAGCTTTTCACAACATGGTCTCAACAACTTGAGAAGACCTTTGTGTATGAGCTGCAGGCTGTTCAGCTACATGCTTCACACTGTTACCTCCATCAGTGCTTGTGACTACTCTGTGACTGAGATGTTACTATCTGGACTTTGGAGATCAGGGAAGCGGCCTGGGTAACTTGCCCAAGGTCACAGAGCTCACACACGTGGCAGAACTATGCTATTAGACACCACGCCTTCCTTCAGCTCATGTTTATTACACATGGCCTCTGTGCCAGGGTGAGAAGGAAATGCATAAATTCTGTTTTAGCTACTTTAAATATTAGTAAAATATTTTTTGAATGAAGGTATTGACTCATGCAAAAACTAAAAAACAGACATCATCAAAGCATTAGTATTTCTGAAACCTGACTTTAGGCCCCCTGCAGGGCCTTCCAGCACCTCCCTGGAACATTCTGAGAGTTTCTGAGCTGAGTTTAATCCATGTGCTTTGGAATTTAGGGGGCTTCCCTTGTAGCTCACTCGGGAAAGAATCTGCCTGCAGTGCGGGAGACCAGGGTTCAATCCCTGGGTTGGGAAGATGCCCTGGAGAAGGAAATGGCAACCCACTCCAGTATCCTAGCCTGGAAAATCTCATGGACAGAGGAGCATGGTGGGCTGTAGTCCATGGGGTCACAAAGAGTCAGGCACGACTGAGTGACTAACACTTAACACTTGAAATTTAGGTCTTGTTCAGTTCAGTTCAGTAGATCAGTCGTGTCTGACTTTTTGTGACCCCATGAATCGCAGCATGCCAGGCCTCCCTGTCCATCACCAACTCCCAGAGTTCACTCAAGCTCACGTCCATTGAGTCAGTGATGCCATCCAGCCATCTCATCCTCTGTCGTCCCCTTCTCCTCCTGCCCCTAATCCCTCCAAGCATCAGGGTCTTTTCCAATGAGTCAACTCTTCGCATGAGATGGCCAAAGTATTAGAGTTTCAGCTTTAACATCAGTCCTTCCCATAAGCACCCAGGACTGATCTCCTTTAGAATGGACTGGTTAGATCTCCTTGCACTCCAAGGGACTCTCAAAAATCTTCTCCAACACCGCAGTTGAAAAGCATCAATTCTTTGGTGCTCAGCTTTCTTCACAGTCCAACTCTCACATCCACACATGACCACTGGAAAAACCATAGCCTTGACTAGATGGACCTTTGTTGGCAAAGTAATGTCTCTGCTTTTCAATACGCTATCTAGGTTGGTCATAACTTTCCTTCCAAGGAGTAAGCGTCTTTTAATTTCATGGCTGCAATCACCATCTGCAGTGAGTTTGGAGCCCAAAAAAATAAAGTCTGACACTGTTTCCACTGTTTCCCCATCTATTTCCCATGAAGTGATGGGACCAGATGCCATGATCTTCATTTTCTGGATGTTGAGCTTTAAGCCAGCTTTTCCACTCTCCTCTTTCACTTTCATCTAGAGGCTTTTTAATTCCTCTTCACTTTCTACCATAAGGGTGGTGTCATCTGCATATCTGAGGTTATTGATATTTCTCCTGGCAATCTTGATTCCAGCTTGTGCTTCTTCCAGCCCAGCGTTTCTCATGATGTACTCTGCAGATAAGTTAAATAAGCAGGGTGACAAGATACAGCCTTGATGTACTCCTTTTCCTATTTGGAACCAGTCTGTTGTTCCATGTCCAGTTCTAACTGTTGCTTCCTGACCTGCATATAGGTTTCTCAAGAGGCAGGTCAGGTGGTCTGGTATTCCCATTTCTTTCAGAATTTTCCACAGTTTATTGTGATCCACACAGTCAAAGGCTTTGGCATAGTCAATAAAGCAGAAATAGATGTTTTTCTGGAACTCTCTTGCTTTTTCCATGATCCAGCGGATGTTGGCAATTTGATCTCTGGTTCCTCTGCCTTTTCTAAAACCAGCTTGAATATCAGGAAGTTCACGGTTCATGTATTGCTGAAGCCTGGTTTGGAGAATTTTGAGCATTACTTTACTAGCATGTGAGATGAGTACAATTGTGTGGTAGTTTGAGCATTCTTTGGCATTGCCTTTCTTTGGGATTGGAATGAAAACTGACCTTTTCCAGTCCTGTGGCCACTGCTGAGTTTTCCAAATTTGCTGGCATATTGAGTGCAGCACTTTCACAGCATCATCTTTCAGTATTTGAAATAGCTCAACTGGAATTCTATCACCTCCACTAGCTTTGTTCGTAGTGATGCTTTCTAAGGCCCACTTGACTTCACATTCCAGGATGTCTGGCTCTAGGTGAGTGATCACACCATCGTGATCATCTGGGTCATGAAGATCTTTTTGTACAGTTCTTTTGTGTATTCTTGTCACCTCTTTTTAATATCTTCTGCTTCTGTTAGGTCCATACCATTTCTGTCCTTTATCGAGCCCATCTTTGCATGAAGTGTTCCCTTGGCATCTCTAATTTTCTTGAAGAGATCTCTAGTCTTTCCCATTCTGTTGTTTTCCTCTATTTCTTTGCATTGATTGCTGAGAAAGGCTTTCTTATCTCTCCTTGCTATTCTTTGGAACTCTGCATTCAGATGCTTATATCTTTCCTTTTCTCCTTTGCTTTTCACTTCTCTTCTTTTCACAGCCATTTGTAAGGCCTCCCCAGACAGCCATTTTGCTTTTTTGCATTTCTTTTCCATGGGGATGGTCTTGATCCCTGTCTCCTGTACAATGTCATGAGCCTCATTCCATAGTTCATCAGGCACTCTATCAGCTCTAGTCCCTTAAATCTATTTCTCACTTCCACTGTATAATCATAAGGGATTTGATTTAGGTCATACCTGAATGGTCTAGTTGTTTTCCCTAGTTTCTTCAACTTCAGTCTGAATTTGGCAATAAGGAGTTCACGATCTGAGCCACAGTCAGCTCCTGGTCTTGTTTTGCTGACTGTATAGAGCTTCTCCATCTTTGGCTGTAAAGAATATAACCAATCTGATTTCGGTGTTGACCATCTGGTGATGTCCATGTGTAGAGTCTTCTCTTGTGTTGTTGGAAGAGGGTGTTTGCTATGACCAGTGCGTTCTCTTGGCAAAACTCTATTAGCCTTTGCCCTGCTTCATTCCGTATTCCAAAGCCAAATTTGCCTGTTACCCCAGGTGTTTCTTGACTTCCTACTTTTGCATCCCAGTCCTTTATAATGAAAAGGACATCTGTTTGGGGTGTTAGTTCTAAAAGGTCTTGTAGGTCTTCATAGAACTGTTCAACTTCAGATTCTTCAGCATTACTGGTCTTGCTAGACTTGACTTACACCCTGGGCTAAAAGAAATCACTGTCTTCCTTTCCGGTCTCTTTCAGGCCCTCCCTCACCAGTTCTCTCCTGCAGAGGAGAGGCTTGATCCTCTGATGCCCACCCACTTGCCCCCTCACCCTCATTCTGTTTGTCTTCTTTCTTCTGCTGCCAGGCACCTCCAGGAAGAAGCTTATTTCAGCTGCTTCTGTTTCCACACCTCCCAGTTCTTCCTTAAGTCCCTCAACTACCATTATTCTCACCCAAACCCTGTAGGTTCAAAGTCACCCGTGACCCCGATCACTAATCTAAGTATTCTTTCCTAGTCATCTCCACCAACTTCTGACTGGATCAAGTCCAGGTCTGATTCCCCTTGTTCTCTGCAGTCTTTGGGCTTGGAACAAAATTCTGCTTTCCTTTCTTATAACTCTGATATAAACAGCTTTGCTTCAGCAAAACTGGTTGATTCCATATTTCCTGAAGGTATTTTACACATTTTTGTGTTAGACAAACATAGCTATTTTCTTTTCTTGTCTTTTTGGTTGGGTGTGGGCAGGGAGCAAATCATTTTTAATTTTAATTTTTTTTTTTTTTTTTTACAAATACACTGAAGAATCATGCAGCGCTGTCAGTGCTGGATGCAATCTTGGGCCACAAGTCTGCACACTCCTCGGCGTCTGGTCCTGTGACAGCAGAACCTTTCATTTCTCCCTTATTGTTTACTGTGTATGATTCCTATGTCATCTTCAAAATAAAGAAACACACTGTCTTTTCTCCAGTATGACTTTCATTGTTGAATTACCACTGCTGGATGTACCTTCTTTCTGAACTCTGGTTGGCTTTTATTCACTGTGGCTATCTCCATCTCACCCACACCAGCAGCAGGAAGTCTATTTAGTCATCTCTTGTTCTCTTTCACAGAGATCATATACAAATTTTTGGCTCCTGTGTTGCCAGCATGGTTGGTCATGGCTCCAACTGGAAGAGACAAGGAAATCTGGAATTTTGCACCAGAGGAGTTACCATGTCCCTACTTTGACATCTTGAATGCCAGAAAGAGATAAAACGCAGCAATTTTCCTATTGGGTAGATGCAGTATGGCTTAGAGTACCAGTATAAAGGCCCAAATGGTAGAGAAAAGTGAGGCTTCTGTTAAACAAATCAGAATTTTTCTATCAGAAAGTCTAAAAAGAAGCATCCTTGATTTCAACACACATAGATGATCTGTACTTTAGAGATCAAGTTGTGTGAGTATGTTTTCATTACCTTGGGGGTGAGTTGATATATTTTTCAGTATTTAGTGTTTGAATCTCTTGAATGTCCCTAATTCGATCTAAGACTTTGGGATGGTTTTCTAACACATTGAGATTCAATTACCTCATATATAAAATGGAAGTGATTACGGTCCCTGCCCCATAGCATTGTTTGGAGAACTAAAGAAATAACGCACATAAAATGCTTAGCGTAGAGGTGTTTGGTAAATGCTAGTTATTATAGTTGTTGCCCTTAGAGCTGCTCATATGCATGCCTCACATATCATACCAAATGTATTACTTTCCTGTAGGTGCTGTGACAGATTATCACAACCATGCTGGCTTGAAACAATAGAAATATATTCTCCCACAGTTCTGGAGCCCAGAAGTCTGAAGCCAAGGTAGCAGTAGGGCGATACTTCTGCTGGAGGTTCTAGAGGAGAATTTTCTCCATGCCTCTTCCAACCTCTGATGTCTGCTGGGATTTCTTGGTGTTCATTGGACTTGTACTGACATCACTCAAATTTATGCCTCTGTCTTCACAGTGCCTTATCTTCTGTTTGGGTGAGACAAAGCTCCGTCTCTCTCTGATGATATTTAGGGTTCACTCAGAGAATTCTAGTGGAAACAGTGACAGACTTTATTTTCTTGGGCTCCAAAATTACTGCGGATGAGCACAGCATCCATGAAATTAAAAGACGCTTGCTCCTTGGAAGAAAAACTATGACAAACTTAGCTTATTAAAAAGCAGAGATGTCACTTTGCTGACAAAGGTATGTATAGTCAAAGCTATGGTTTTTCCAGTAGTCATGTACAGATGTGAGATTTGGATCATAAAATAAGCTGAGTGCTGAATAATTGATGGTTTGGAATTGCGGTGCTGGAGAAGACTCTTGAGAGTCACTTGGACTGCAAAGAGTTCAAACCAGTCCATCCTAAAGGAAATCAATCCTGAATATTCATTGGAAGGAATGGTGCTGATGCTCCAGTACTTTGACCACCTGATGTGAATGTCCAACTTGTTGGAAAACACCCTGATGCTGGGAAAGATTGAAGGCAAAAGGAGAAGAGAGCGCCAGAGGATGAGATGGTTAGACAGCATCACTGACTCGATGGAAATGAATTTGAGCAAATTCCGTGAGACAGTGGAGGACAGGGAAAACAGGCGTGCTGTAGTCCACAGAGTCACAAAGAGTTGGACACAACTTAGAGACTGAACATTAACAGCAATAGAGAATTCAGTTATCTACGCATTTTTAGATCCTTATCATAATTATATTTGCAAAGACTTTATTTTTTTCTAAATGAAATGATAGTCATAGGTTCCTAGGAGTAGGATTTGGACATAGTCTTTGGAAGCCACTATCAGCCTATCACACCAAATTATCACACTTATCACATCAAATTTCACATCTTGAAAGGTGTGACCTGTTTCCTTCATCTCTGTACTTCCCACAACACCTAGAACTGTGACTAGAGAATGATGGGTGCACGGGAGTTCGTAAGGTATTAGTAAGTAAGTAAATAATAAACTACCAAAAAGTTTCATGCTTGGATCAATGATGGAGGTGTTTGTGCCTCTCAGTTAAAAAAAAATTAAAACAGTGTGGGTGTTCAGCTAACATTCACTGAATGAAATCCTAATAGTAAAGATTTTATAATTAGTCAGTAGTTTGATGGGCTCCCCTGGTGGCTCAGATGGTAAAGAATCTGCCTGCAAAGCAGGCGATGCAGGTTTGATTCCTGGGTTGGGAAGATCCCCTGGAGAAGGGAATGGCAACCCACTCCAATATTCTTGCCTGGAGAATCCCCATGACAGAGAAGCCTGGTGGGCTACAGTCCGTGGGACCGCAAAGGGTCAGACACAATTGAGCGACTAGGCACAGCAGTTTGATAACACTATTAACTTACTAGAAACATTTAAAATTTCAATTAAAAAATTGTAATATGTACCAAGCTATGTCCATGCAGTCCAATCCCATGCTGAGTTGTTTCACACTCAAAGAAGCATAACACAAAAAGTGATTCCAGTGTTTACACACAATTCTGTCAGACTTTTAAAGGTCTGAGCACAAGTGCACAGCAACTCATTAAATCTTCTAGCCTAGTTTCTCATCTACTCTGAAAGTTTCTGGAACGATGGAACCTCTCATGTTTTTGACCCCAAAGAGCACTTCCAATCATGATGTCTTATTATGCTGGCCCTTCCACAGTAAGTGTGGTCACACCCTCTGCTTACCTTACCTGTCTCTCACACCCAGGAGGCTGGGGTGGGGAGGTGGGGAATGTGGCCTCTCTCTTAGGAAATGGATGGAGGGAACACCCTGGAGGACTTGGAATTGACAGCCACTGTTTGACTGAACCAGCTGACTTTTACTTCTCATCTCCTTAGAGGGTTCACCAATCACAGAAATATATTAGCTCTTCCCTGGTGATATATACGATATCTAGAAATCAGATGTTTGGCAAATAGCCCACCTGGGTCCAGTCAAAATAAGATAAATAATTCTTCAACTAGTGTGAGATTCAAAAGACAGTGTCTGTGTGTACAAATCCATTTTCTTTCTTAAAGTCTCCGAAATCACAAAACGTGCACCACAGTAAGCTCTGCACTTTTCACTGCCAAGGAGAAAATTCAAAATAAAGGCCGACTGCTGAATGGATTGCACTGTCAAAGGAGAGCCATGACACATTAAATTCAATAAACCACTCAAGCTTCTGATTGAATATATTATGGGAACTCTATAGGCTACAGTTTAAAAGATTAGTCCAGGAAGAAACAATATACTACTGTATTGGCTTTCTTGCTGGCAGTCTCAGCTTCAGGCACAAGATGATGCTACCTGATAGTTGCCATGGTAACCATGCAAGTACTCAGCTGGAGCATTTTCAAGCCAAAAAATGGAACATCATACACGAGTTTGCTGTTTAAAGGGGAAGAGGATGGGCAGCAGCTTTTAAAATGGGAGCCTCCTGGTATAAATTCTGCAATGTCAGGCTCGCGAGTCTTCTGATTCTTGTGAGGCTGGTTGAGGCTGTCATGGCATCCCTGCCTGTGGGTGTCCAAAATTGGCAGTATCCTGGGTGACTTTCAGGGTGAAAAAATAGGGTAAGAGGTGCACCTGTGATTCGGTGGAGGTTGGAGAGGATTTTCCATCCTGCGGAGACTGAGGCTTGCCAACTTCCCCAAACTGTAGCCCTGTAAGATCTAACTGAATTTGCCAGATCCTATATTCACAATAGTTATAGATCCACTTGGCCTAATGAATTCTGCCTAACTTAGCATCCATGCCCTGCACACCAGTTCTTTGTTGGTTATAGCTTTTGAAAGACTGAGGGATTCATTCAATGGTCCTTTCAACCTATCTGAACATCTGTCCTACAAAATGAGGTCCCTGCCTTCCTCTGCCTTCAGCTGCCTCTCCCATAAGCACTCCTCCTTCCCTGGTGACCTCTTCTCTTTACCACCTGCACCCCTCATTTGTACCATGGCTGCTTTATTTTCTGAGTTGTCAGTTTCCTGGGTCAGTCAGTCAGTTCAGTTCAGTCTCTCAGTCGTGTCCAGCCTTCTGTAACCCTATGAACTGCAGCACGCCAGGCCTCCCTGCCCATTACCAACTCCCAGAGTTCACACAAACCCGTGTCCATTGAGTTGGTGCTGCCATCTAACCATCTCATGCTCTGTCGTCCCCTTCTCCTCCTGCCTTCAATCTTTCCCAGCATGAGGGTGTTTTCAAATGAGTCAGCTCTTTGCATCAGGTGACCAAAATATTGGAGTTTCTGCTTCAACATCAGTCCTTCCAATGAACACCCAGAACTGATTTCCTTTAGGATGGACTGGTTGGATCTCCTTGCAGTCCAAGGGACCCTCAAGAATCTTCTCCAACACCACAGTTCAAAAGCATCAATTCTTCTGTGCTCAGCTTTCTTTATAGTCCAAATCTCACATCCATACAACCACTGGAAAAACCATAGCCTTGACTAGACGGACCTTTGTTGACAAAGTAATGTCTCTGCTTTTTAATATACTGTCTAGGCTGGTCATAATTTTCCTGCCAAGGAGTAAGCATTTTTTAATTTCATGGCTGCAATCACCATCTGCAGTGATCTTGGAGCCCCCCAAAATAAACTCAGCCACAGTTTCCACTGTTTCCCCATCTATTTGCCATGAAATGTTGGGACCGAGTGCCATGATCTTAGTTTTCTGAATGTTGAGCGTTAAGCCAGCGTTTTCACTCTCCTCTTTCACTTTCATCAAGAGGCTCTTTAGTTCTTCTTCAGTTTCTGCCATAAGGGTGGTAACATCTGCATATCTGATGTTATTGATGTTTCTCCTGGCAATCTTGATTCCAGCTTGTGCTTCCTTCAGCCCAGCATTTCTCATTATGTACTCTGTATATAAATTAAATGAGCAGGGTGACAATATACAGCCTTGACATACTCCTTTTCCTATTTGGAACCAGTCTGTTGTTCCATGTCCAATTCTAACTGTTGCTTCTTGACCTGCATACAGGTTTCGTAAAAGGCAAGTCAGGTGGTCTGGTATTCCCATCTCTTTCAGAATTTTCCAGTTTATCGTGATCCACACAGTCAAAGGCTTTGGCATATGCTACTAGAGATCAATGGAGAAATAACTCTGGAAAGAATGAAGGGATGGAGCCAAAGCAAAAACAACATCCAGTTGTGGATATGACATGATAGAAGCAAGGTCCAATGCTGTAAAGAGCAATATTGCACAGGAACCTGGAATGTCAGGTCCATGAATCAAGGCAAATTGGAAGTGGTCAAACAGGAGATGGCAAGAGTGAATGTTGACATCCTAGGAATCAGCGAACTAAAATGGACTGGAATGGGTGAATTTAACTCAGATGACCATTATGTGTACTACTGTGGGCAGGAATCCCTTAGAAGAAATGGAGTAGTCATCATAGTCAAAAAAAGAGTCCAAAATGCAGTACTTGGATGCAATCTCAAAAATGACAGAATGATCTCTGTTCATTTCCAAGGCAAACCATTCAGTATCACGGTAATCCAAGTCTATGCCCTGACACTGAAGAAGCTGAAGTTGAACAGTTTCCTGGGTGTAGGCTGCCAACAAGTGACAGATCTAACATTTTGTTGGCCCTACATAATGGTTGCAAAATTAAACCAACATTCAATCAGGCTATTTCACACCACATTCCAGATTCTGGCAACTCTACACTCACATTCTTGGTACAGCAGCAATGGGCTAGAGCAGTGGAGTAACTGCCCCCTTAAGATCAAGGTTGTGTTCCATCATTTTTCAGCTGCGTTACCACAGTTACTTACCTACTGGCTCTTGTAACACCTGGATGGACTCCTGTCCTTGAGGATGAAGACAGCTTCACAGCTTGTCCCCACCTCCATGTGCTTCCTATATTTGTTTCTCCTTGGGCCCTTGTTTCTTCACTTGGTAGACTCACAATATAGATTTATTGATGAACATGAAAGGTAAGATCAGCTATCTGATGAATACTTACTGCTTACTCAGGCTCTCCTCCTCAGGTAAACTGAATCTGAGTTGCTTGTGTGCTTGATGATATATGTGGTCTCATAACAAGATAACTCTCCCAAAGGGATGGGAAGGAGTTTCTGGTAGTGAGAGGGGTGACTCCAGCTTGGGTATCATTCTTTAAATGAATGAAGGGAAGGCTTGGAACACCTGGCACCTAGGCCATAACAGTTGCTGCAGGCTGCTCTAGGGAATAATTCTTACGGTCTTCCACCCATCATCCAGGCATCCATTCATTCAGCCATTCCATCAGGGTTTACTGGGAACATTTCACAACCAAGCATTATGAAGATTGATAGCAGGAAGTAAAACAGTCCACATCTCTGTCCTCATGGTGTTTATAACAGTCCAGTGGACTTTTTTTTTTTCTTATCTGAAGGGCTAAAGCAGCTGCTAATTGAAACTTATGACCAATTTCAGAGAGATCAAATTGTGTTAGAGACAAGTTAAATGAAGGAAACAAAAAAGGAGAGAGAAGGAAAGGAAGAGAGATGTAATGTCCAAAATATAGATGGAAACTGTTTAACTTCTCAACACACAAAGAAATAAAATCGAAACAGTAATGATCTAGATTTATAACCACTAAATTTGGTAAAAATTATTTTTAAAAAATCATAATGACTGCTGTGGAAAAGATGTAAGGTAATGAGCACTTTTTTTTTTTTTCCACAGAAAAGTAAATAGGTACAATCTTTTAAGAGGGCAATTGGCACTAAATGCAAAAATCTATTAATATTTTTTTATCTAGTCACGCAATTTCTAGGACTTACTCTCAGGAAATAATTGAGAGTATGAACAAAAATCTAGCTAGAAAGATTTTTATAACCCTCCTACATTGTTGGTGGGAATGTAAATTTGTGTAGCCACTGTGGAAAACAGTATGGAGGTTCTTCAAAAAACTAGAGTTTTCATATGATCTAGCAATCCCTCTCCTAGGCATATATCCAGACAAATGGATACATGCACCCAATGTTCATACCAGCACTGTTCACAATAGCCAAGACATGGTAACAACCTAAATGTCCATCGAGAGATGAATGGATAAAGATGCGGTACATATATATTATACAATAGGATACTGCTCAGCCATAAAAAAATGAAATAATGCCATTTGCAGCACCAAAGAGGGACCTAGAGATATTATACTAAGTGAAATAAGTAAAAAAAAAAAAAGACAAATATCATATGATATCACTTCCATTTGGAATCTAAAATATAGCAGAAATGAACATATCTATGAAACAAAAGCAGTTACAGACATAAAAAATAGATTTGTGGTTGGCAAGAGATGGGGGAGGTGAGGGAGGGAAAGACTGGGAGTTTGGAATTAGCAGATGCAAACTATTATATATAGGATGGATAAACAACAAGGTCCTACTGCATAGCACAGGAATTGTATTCTATATTCTATGACAAATCATCATGGAAAAGAATATAAAAAGGACTGTAAGTATAAGCATAACTGAATCACTGTGCTGTACAGCAGAATTCAGCACTGCATTGTAATTCAATTATACCTCAATAAAATAAATTTTAAAAAAGATTTTTGTTAATAATAATAACATTCCATACAACTGAATAATAAGAACTAAAGCAACTAATGTGTTGGCTGTGTTCCCTCCACTAAGACAGCACACATCCCCTGCGAGAGAGGCGTGATGGCCGGTAGAGGAAGTGGCTGGGAGGTTAGTAACTTGTCTATGCAGACACAGCCCTGAGGAAACAGCCCTGGCAGGGGGTTGAGGCCATTTAGTTATCATGTTTTGTTGCTTTTGTTAGTGAAAAAATGTCAGAGTCTTACCTTAGGGAACTGGCTTAATAAATTATGTAGTCATGCCAGGGACTGCTAGTCAGCCATAAAAAATAACATAAATGAAGATACATCCGCTTGGAGAGATGTCTGAAATACGCTACTAAGCTGGTTATCAAAGAATGTTTATAGCCTGGTCCCATGTGTGTAAGCGAATCACTTTATAAGCACACACAAGCATAGAAACGTCCAGAGGCATGGATAACAAGGTTTAATCAGTGACTGTCTCTGGTGGTAAGATGATTGTTTTTTCCCATCCATTCATATTTTCCTTATCTATATTTTAAAAAAAATCACCTTGCATTGTTTATGTAAAAATCTTTACACATACTCTTTTAAAAAACATCATGGCATATTGACTTTGCATTAGCATTCCAAGTCAGTCTATGACACACTGACTCTTGCTTCCCTGAATTAACAGTGCTTCCCCCCGGGGTGTGATAAAAGTCATCCTGGATTGAGAGCAGCAGAGCTGGGTTTCCGGCCGAGCTCATCTATTGATGCGTCCAGGATGTGTCCCGAGGCAAGTCACCAGCTCTCCTGGCCACGGCAATGATGGCTGGGTGAGCTGAACTCTGAGGCTCCTGCCAGCTCTAACACACCATGTGCTTTTACGCATTCATTTTCTCCTTTGGAGACAGCCTGTAACCATTTCCAGTCTACGGGAGAAAGATTCGAGAATGCAGAATCATTTTGGTCTATAAAAAAGCGTGGATAAACACCTGCCTAACCCATTTTAAGAAATAATAACATGACATTTATAAACCACTTTGCACAGTGCTTATGAATTCCCTCCCTGGAGGCTTGAGTTTGACTCTAGTTATTCTGGTTATTTACATGCCTGCATTTGGGTAGAGCATTTGCAACTGTGAGAGGGGAAAACGCTTCCTCCTGAGCCTGCTGTGGACTCAGTGCAAAATATAAGACCTTTTCTCTGACACAGAATATGGCCCTCCAAAGCAAAGCGACACTTCATTTCAGCCCCATCTTCTCAACTGTATCTATGGACAAATGTTGTTCCTGAAGGCAGATGAGCTGGGCTGAAACTGTATATCAGAGTTGCCACTTCTCCTCAAAAGGGCAGTTTAGAGCAGCAGAACCCACTACAAGGAGGATCCCTTTTCTCTGAGAATGAAGAATTTGAGTTGGTGTTTAATATCCTTTACTTCCTGAAAAATTAATTCTAAGGCCATTGATCAGGTGGGTCTTTAAGTGCCCTGGCCCTGAAGTCAGAAAAACTAAAATTCACTTCTTCACTCTGCTTCCTGTTACTGTGGAGTTTGGGGGAAAATTACTTAACCTGGTTTTGGAAATCACCATCTGTAAAAGGAAATCTGATGCCCGTGTATTTAGGGTTGTTCTGAAGATGAAAAAAAAGATCTTCATGACCCAGATAACCACGATCATGCGATCACTCACCTAGAGCCAGACATCCTGGAATGTGAAGTCAAGTGGGCCTTACAAAACATCACTACAAAGCTAGTGGAGGTGATGGAATTCTAGTTGAGCTATTTCAAATTCTAAAAGATGATGCTGTGAAATCATCATCTAAAGATGATGATTGCCGCACTCAATATGTCAGCAAATTTGGAAATCTCAGCAGTGGCCATAGAACTGGAAAAGGTCAGTTTTCATTCCAATCCCAAAGAAAGGCAATGCCAAAGAATGTTCAAACTACCACACAATTGCACTCATCTCACATGCTAGTAAAGTAATGTTCAAAATTCTCCAAGCCAGGCTTCAACAGTATGTGAACCAAGAACTTCCAGATGTTCACGCTGGATTTAGAAAAGGCAGAGGAACCAAAGAGCAAATTGCCAATATCCGTTGGATCATTGAGAAAGCAAGTGAATTCCAAAAAAACATCTATTTCTGCTTTATTGACTAGGCCAAAGCCTTTGACTGTGTGGATCACAACGAGCTGTGGAAAATTCTTAAAGAGACGGGAATACCAGACTACCCTACATGTCTCCTGAGAAATTTGTATGCAGGTTAGGAAGCAATAGTTAGAACCGGACATGGAACAGCAGACTGGTTCCAAATTGGGAAAGGAATACGTCAAGGCTGTAAGTTGTCACCCAGATGCTTTTGAATTGTGGTGTCGGAGAAGACTCTTGAGAGTCCCTTGAACTGCAAGGAGATCAAACCAGTCAATCCTAAAGGAAATCAGTCCTGAATATTCATTGGAAGGACTGGTGCTGAAGCTGAAACTTCGGCCACCTGATGCGAAGAACTGACTCATTGGAAAAGACCTTGATGCTGGGCAAGATTGAAGGCAGGAGGAGAAGGGGACAACAGAGGATGAGATGGTTGGATGGCATCACCGATTTGATGGACATGAGTTTGAGCAAGTTTCAGAAGCTGGTAATGGACAGGGAAGCCTGGTGTGCTGCAACCCATGGGGTCGCAAAGAATCAGACACAACGGAGCTACTGAACTGAACTGAACTGTGAAGATGCTGGGTGCCTGACCCATAGGAGGTACTCGATAAATAGAAAGTGAGAGTGTTAGTCACTCAGTTGTGTTTGCATCTTTGTGAACCTATGGACTGGGGCCCACCAGGCTCCTCTGTCCTTGGGATTCTCCAGGCAAGAATAATGCCCTTCTCCAGGGGATCTACCTGACCCAGGGGTCAACCTTGGGTCTCCCACTTTGCAGGCAGGTTCTTTACTGTCTGACCTACCAGGCCATTAATATTTCCATGAATACAATAAAGTGTCTGATTCCTTTCATGTAGCATTCCCAGATGCAGCATCAGGAGATGTGAAGCTGGATAACAGAAGATGAGCTGAGGGGGAAGAGATTCAAATACAAATATTTTTACAGTGAACACTGTGTACCTTGCCTGTGGTTTGTGATTATGGAACACTGGGGCAGAATAAATTATGATCTTTACAAGATGCTTTCAGAAGACAAGAAAAAGGTAAAAGATAATGTTATACTGCATGTTTTATGGATTCTTCTCTCTGATATTTCAACTTTGCGGGGCTTGTTTTAGCATATATTTTTTCAGCAGCACACTTCCATTTGGAAAAATCTTATCTGTTGAGTTGGTCCTTTGTTTAATCTGCCCTGTTTCTTAGTTGTTTATTTCTTTAGACTACTAGATTGAATTACTGAAGTCATTCATTTTGGTTCATTCTCGTTCATGCTGAACCCTGACAGTGTTCCAGACTGTGTACTAGACATTCAGTACAGTGACGTTTCCTGTCCTGAAGGAGCTGACACTCAGATGTAGGGAGAATAATGTGTTAACTTCATTTGCAATTTTTTCCTCTCCTCCTGCCTAAGGAGGATCAATTGCTGCGTTCTCCTTTGTTTAATAGGTTCAAAGTGCAATGAAACATTATAGATGCTATGGGAGAAGATGTCCCAGGACAGTGAGGACCTCACTATAGATACTGTAGAAAAGTAGATTCTGGGAAGGGAGGTGCAGAAAAGACTTCATAAGAAGAACAATTGAGACAAAGGGCTAGAACCATGTCATATTTGTATTTGTGTTCCTAATTCTCTGTTCCCTGTCCTCAACACCTATTTTAGTTTCTTAGACACTTTGGACTTAATCGAATTCTTCCTGGCTTGCAGAAATCTCTCTTCGGTTTTTGTTTTTGTTTTTTTATTAGAGTATAGTTGATTTGTGGTGTTGGGTTAGCTTCTGCTGTACAGCAAGGAAAATCAGTTATACATATACATATATCTACTCCATTCTGGATTCTTTTCCCATATAGGTCACTATAGAGTACTGAGTAGAGCTCCCTGTGCTATATAGATGTTGTTGTTCAGCTGCTAAGTCATCTCTGACTCTTTGCAACCCTATGGACTGCAGTACTCCAGGCCTTCCTGTTCTTCACTGTCTCCTGGATTTTGCTCAGACTCATGTTCATGGAGTCAGTGATGCCATTCAACCATCTCATCCTCTGTCACCCCCTTCTCCTGCCCTCAATCTTTCCCAGCATCAGGGTCTTTTCCAATGAGTCGTCTCTTCACATCAGGTGGCCAGAGTAGTGGGATTTCAACTTCAGCATCAGTCCCTCCAATGAATATTCAGAGTTGATTTCCTTTAGGATTGACTGATTTGATCTCTTTGCTGTCCAAGGGATTCTCAGGAGTCTTCTCCAGCACCACAATTTGAAAGTATCAATTCTTCAGTGCTCAGCCTTCTTTATCTATTTATCAGTCTTATTCGGATCAGATCAGATCAGTCGCTCAGTCGTGTCCGACTCTTTGCGACCCCATGAATCGCAGCACGCCAGGCCTCCCTGTCCATCACTAACTCCGGGAGTTCACTCAGGCTCACGTCTATCGAGTCAGTTTTATATATAATGGTATGTATATGTCAGTCCCAATCTCCCAATTTATCCCTCCCCACCCTTCCCCCACCCCTCCTCCAGTAAACTAAGTTTGTTTTTTACATCTGTGAGAAGTATCTCTTCTTTGAGTGGGTGGTGACTTTTTCCTGGGAGGTTCAATGAGATGAGACCAGGAGTTGTGTCTTAAAGAGAAAAGAAATCCGTCAGAACAATGTTTAAGAACTAACTTCTGAAAAATAAAATGCAAATGGATTTAGAGTTACATAGCCTGGAACACACATCCTGGACGCACCACATAACAGCTGTATGAACTTGAATGAATGACAAACTCTTTGATTTTAAATTTCTGTATTTTTAAAATAAAAGTAGTGACACCAATGATACAATGAGATAAAGAGTACAAAAACCAGTGTGCAAAGTGTATAGCATTTGGAAGACACTTTAAATTGTAGTTTCTTTCCATTGCTTCCAGAAGACAGTCCAGAATATTTTGACCAGCCTGCCTCTCTATCCCTCCATCTGACTGAGGAGCAGAGGACAATCTATTTCAGATGTTATCATTTTTAAAAATGTGTTTATTTTTAATTGGAGGATGATTGCTTCACAATGTTGTGTTAGTTTCTGCTGTACAACAGCATGAATCAGCTATATGCATACATATATCCCTTCCCTCTAGAGCTCCCCTCCCATCACTCCCCCACCCCCATCCCACCCATCTAGGTCATCAGAGAGCACCGGGCTGAGTTCCTCCTGCTATCAGATGTTATCATTTAGAAATTCAGATATGTAAGGCTTGATTAAATGATTCCTTAGCCATAGTTCAATGTTAATGCCTTTTAACGATTGTTGCTTTTATCAGCTGGGATTTGATTTAGTTTTAATTTCAAGTCCAAATGGCAATTTTTAGGGTTGCTTTCAGCAAAATATACCACTTGATTATCTAAGAATTGGCGCAGCTCTTTTCCAAGTGTGATAAGTAGTCAGCTTAAGTCTAGAACAGAGTTATCGAAAGTCACAGAAACTTTTAAATTTATATCAACAATTAATTCTCTGTAGCTACATCGAATCTATTGGTAGATATGCCAGATAAGGGTAACACAGCATACTCCAGAACTGAGCGATGACAGGAGGCAAAGTGCAGCCTGAAGGTGAGAAGGGCAAAGAGGGAAGAGCATGTGTCTGAAGTGGCTAATTCAGTCTTTCTCAGAATTGTAGGAGAAAACCCTTGTGAGTATAAACTCACTTGGCTTCTTTGCAATGAGTCAACTTAATAGGCTATATACACCTTGAAATTACTTGGTCTGTGTTTAAAATGGGAAATTGAAGTTTGACAAAGTCATTTGCACTAGCCTGGATCTCATGCAAAGCAATTGGTTCATAGCTATTAGCACAGCAGATTTCTCGGTCCATTGAGAGTCTGATATAGTAGGGGAATCTCCTTGTGATTCTTTCCATTTCAAGCTCCAGATAAACTGCCCTTTCTGGGTCTTAGGCTTGTTTCTCAGATTACATTTTAAATGTCTCTCAGGAAAGTTTGTCCTCAATTTGATGCTCACGGTTCCAAGCCTTTCATTTCTACCCCTCTCTCTTTGCTCCCTGCTTTTTTTTTTTTTTTTTTAATACATCATCTTTGAGAAACCACATCATATGGAGAGCTCCTAAATTTACTGTTCTCCACTCTTCACTTTCTTGGCTGTCTACTCAAATTTCTCCCTCATATTCTTGCAGTAATACCTCACATATTCACTCTTTTCCTCTAAAGGGTTGCCAAAACAGGCAGCTGCTCCCTTTTGAATATTGTGAAGATCCACTCTCTTATCTATCAAAAAGGGGGAGAAAGGACTTTATTTCCAAACCCTAAATTCCAGTTAACCATATAGGAAATGACTAGAGTCCCTAGACATCTGCTCTTTGATCAACTGGTGTTTATTTTCTCTTGATTTTCTGGTTCCAACTTCTCTTGGCTGGGTCCACCTAGGCTCAGGCAGCCACTGACATCTTTTCCACGGCCTCCACTCCACAGCACACTCCAGTGCCTTGTCGGGGCAGCCTCTGTGGACACAGCTAAAGGCAGCACACTGTACACCCAAAGCCAAATCCTCCTCATTGACTGGAGTGGCTGGAAGGAGTTTTATGGAGGGTGTGGACCTATGGCGGAAACCTTCTCTCCCTCTTGCCTCTTCCTGGCCAATAAACTGGACATTTCCTGGCCTGTTTAAGGCAAAGGAAGAAGATTTTCGTTGTTGTTGTTGTTGTTGTTTCTCCCTTTTCTGGCTTCTCCCCACAAAGAGATGAGTGGTGTGCCTCCATGCAGTGTGATGGTGAGGGTTGGGTGCTCCGTGGTCTGCTGTTGGGTGGAGTTAATGTGTGAAGGGTGGTATGCACTGGTGGCCTCCTTCACTTTGTCTCTACTAATAGGATGGCTGCATTCAAAGAGGATGAGACAGGCCAGGATCCTTTATACAGCTGGGGGTGAGTGGGTGGTAAGTGTCTGCTCTGTAGACCTGAGCTCTTGGGTGTGTGAGTGGGGGAGGGAAGACTATTAGGAAGCCTATATTGGCCTCAAGTCCTAGCTATCTTATTCAATATAGTTTTACTAATCAGAATTTTTAAACCCCTATATCAACAAACTTCATGCAAAGATGGGCTCAATAAAGGACAGAAATGGTATTGACCTAACAGAAGAAGAAGATATTAACAAGAGGTGGCAAGAATACACAGATGAATTGTACAAAAAAGATCTTCACAACCCAGATAATCACGATGGTGTGATCACTCACCTAGAGCCAGACATCCTGGAATCTGATGTCAAGTGGCCCTTAGGAAGCACCACTATGAACAAAGCTAGTGGAGGTGATGGAATTCCAGTTGAGCTATTTCAAATCTTAAAAGATGATGCTGTGAAAGTGCTACACTCAATATGCCAGCAAATTTGGAAAACTCAGCAGTGGCCACAGGACTGGAAAAGGTCAGTTTTCATTCCAGTCCCTAAGAAAAGCAATACCAAAGAATGCCCAAATTACCGCACAATTGCACTCATCTCACACGCTAGTAAAGTAATGCTCAAAATTCTCCACGCCAGGCTTCAGCAATACGTGAACCGTGAACTTCCAGATGTTCAAGCTGGATTTAGAAAAGGCAGAGGAACAAGAAAGCAAATTGCCAACATCTGCTGGATCATAGAAAAAGCAAGGGAGTTTCAGAAAAACATCTATTTCTGCTTTATTGACTATGCCAAACCCTTTGACTGTGTGGAACACAATAAACTGGAAAATTCTTCAAGAGATAGGAATACCAGACCAACTGACCTGCCTCCTGAGAAATCTGTATGCAGGTCAGGAAGCAACAGTTAGAACTGGACATGGAATAACAGACTGCTTCCAAATAGGAAAAGGAGTACATCAAGGCTGTATATTGTCACCCTGCTCATTTAATTTATGTGCAGAGTACATTATGAAAAATGCTGGGCTGGATGAAGCACAAGCTGGAAACAAGATTGCCAGGAGAAATATCAATAACTTCAGATATGCAGATGACACCACCTTTACAGCAGAAAGGGAAGAAGAATGAAAGAGCCTCTTGATGAAAGTGAAAGAGGAAAGTTAAAATGTTGGCTTGGAGCTCAACATTCAGAAAACTAAGATCATGGCATCCAATCCCATCACTTTATGGCAAATAGATGGGAAACAGTGGAAACAGTGGCAGACTTTATTTTTCTCGGCTCCAAAATCACTGCAGATGGTGATCGCAGCCATGAAAATAAGACGCTTACTCCTTGGAAGAAAAGCTATGACCAACCTAGAAAGCATATTAAAAAGCAGAGACGTTACTTTACCAACAAAGGTCCATCTAGTCAAGGCTATGGTTTTTCCAGTGGTCATGTATGGATGTGAGAGTTGGACTTTAAAAAGAAAGCTGAGTGCCAAAGAACTGATGCTTTCAAACTGTGGTGTTGGAGAAAACACTTGAGAGTCTCTTGGACTGCAAGGAGATCCAACCAGTCCATCCTAAAGTAAATCAACTCTGAATATTCATTGGAAGGACTGATATTGAAACTGAAACTCCAATACTTTGGCCACCTGATACGAAGAGCTGGCTCCTTTGAAAAGACCCTGATGCTGGGAAAGATTGAAGGTGGGAGGAGAAGGGGATGACAGAAGATGAGATGGTTGGATGGCATCACTGACTCAATGGACATGAGTTTGAGTGAACTCCAGGAGTTGGTGATGGACAGGGAGGCCTGGTGTGCTGCAGTCAATGGGGTCGCAAAGAGTCAGACACGACTGACTAAACTGAACTGAAATCAACAAATAGGTTTTGGACTCAGAGAAGCAAGGGGAGAAAAATTATCATCTCAACGTTTAATAAGGCTGGCTTGTTTATATCTTGTTAAATTCTCTGTGCCTTAGGTGGCATCTCTGGCAGTAGCCATGTATCTTCTCTGGCTCCAGTTAACACCAGGAAGCCTGTCAAGGTTTCAGTTTCCACTGAGTGATCCTCATCTCCCTGGTTTTCCTTGCAGCCTAGTGGATAGAAGCAGTTTCTTGTTGTTATCAAGCTCTAGATTGTCTCAATGTCCTCTGGTTGACTTTCTCGGCCTTTTCTATCAACTGTATAACCAATTCTCTTTATGAAATCTCTTTTTATTAAATAATCAGTGTGTTTTCTGCTTCCTGATTAGATCTAGTGATACATCAGTGAAGCCTGGGAAACCTAATGCTTGAGTCAGCTATTGCCGTAACAGTGCTGCATAACAGGTTCCAAAATGCAAGAACTTAACATAATAGATTTTCTTCTGACATTGAGAGTGTGCAGGGTGCATGTTGCTTGGCTGGTTAGCCTGAACTCCAGGCTTCTGGCTGAGTTCAGGTTTGTCTCGTGTGTCTGTCTTTTTTGGACCTGTGGTTACCCAGAGCATAGGGTACAATCCATTTATCTCTTTCTGGGGCCAAGGTTAAAAGGGCAGCAGCTACACTGGGGCATGTTACTCTCATGGTAAGCACCAAAGCACAAAAGTTCAATTTTACGAGTTCATTTCTAGCCTGGTCACATTCCCTAAAATCTCACAGACTGAAGCAAGTCCCATGTCAGAGCCCAAAGTCAAGAGGTAGAAGAGTACATTCTGCCCACCATAAAGCCAGGCAGAGGTGTGGCTGTATGATTCAATCATAAAGGAGAAAACACTTAGGACCAATAATTAAATCTACTACATTTGGCTTAAAGATTCACCATCTCAGTGAAAATCATGAGTTACTGTGCCTGTACAAGGGCTGGCTAACATAAAATCTGTTGTACTTATAGTTGACGTTTTATTTTTTCTATGTTTTTAAACACTGATGTAGATTTGAAATTCAGAGGCACAGTCCACTTTTCACTAAAGACGTCCTTTTCCCCACCAAACAGTAGAAGTGTTAACTATTCTCAACTTTAAACTACTTCTTTCTAATGTTGAGACTGGAACTCTGCAGATCATCTTTTGCTTTGCCTCCTGATTTCTTGCTTGGCTTTGCCAGTAGGAAGTGCTAGAGTGGATCGACTATGAAGCTAGAGCAGGAAGTATGGACTTTCTTTTTCGTGTTGGCTTCCTGTGGGCTTCCTTTCAGCTCCATGTCTTTCGAGAGTTACCCAGGAAAGCGTTTTTACCCAGCAGTTCATTCCAGCAGCTGGTGTTGAATATAGTTTGTAGTGTTTCCGATGCTCACAGCACTAGCTGAGTAGCATTCCCACCTCAGAAGAGCCCCTATTCCAGGCATCTAAGTTTTAATTATTCCAACCTCTTTCATTTAGAAAATAAAAATGTGTATTTATGTTCATTTATGTTTACGTTTAAACAAGAAGGAGTGATGTCTGCTTCTTGCAGTTGTTAGTGAGAACCTTTGTGAGCTTTCTTTCAGGTAACAATTCTTTTCTATCTAATGTACAATTGTCAATATTAAATTCCTTCCTTTAAAATAACTGTTCAGAAAGAAAAAAACAAATATTATATAATAACACACATATAGAAAAATGGCACTGATGAGCCTCTTTGCAGGGCAGAAACAGAGAGGTAGACACAGAGAACAGACCTGTGGACACAGTGAGGGGAGGGGAGGGTGGGATGAACTGAGAGAGTAGCATGAAATATACATGTATGTGAAATAGACAGCTAGTGGGAAGTTTCTGAGCACAGGGAGCTCAACCCAGTGCTCTGTAAGGACCTAGAGGGTGGGATAGGGTGGGGAGTGGGAGGAAGGTTCAAGACAGAGGAGACACATGTATATTTATGGCTGATTCATGTTGATGTATGGCACAAACCAACACAACATTGTAAAGCAATTATCTTCCAATTGAAAATTTAAAAATAATAAAATAACTGTTGAGATTGTTGTCTCCCAATGTACGCATGTGAGAGCTGGACAATAAAAAAGGCAGAGCATTGAAGAATTGATGCCTTCAAACTGTGGTGTTGGAGAAGACTCTTGAGAGTCCCTTGGACAGCAGGGTCAAACCAGGCAATCCTAAAGGAGATCAACCCTGAATATTCATTGAAAGGACTGTTGCTGAAGCTGAAGCTCCAATCCTTTGGCCACCTGATGAGCTGACTCATTGGAAATGAGCTGACTCATTGGAAAAGACCCTGATGCTGGGAAAGATTGAAAGCAGGAGGAGAAGGGGATGACAGAGGATGAGATGGTTGGATGGCATCACCAACTCAACAGACATGAGTTTGAGCAAACTCTGGGAGTTGGTGAAGGACAGGGAAACCTGGCGTGCTGCACTCCATGGGGTTGCAAAGAGTTGGACACGACTGTGCGACTGAACAACAACAAAATAGACCTACTGATACAAGCTGATGCTTTTTTGTAGACTCTACATTCACCTAATAATATTCACCTTCATTTTTAGGGAAGGCACACATTGCCAGAAGGAAGAAGAAATGTAGGAGGAAGAACAGTCCATCATTGGAGCCAGACTAGCAGAACTCAACTGGATTTTTATTGTAGTTTTCTAGAAATACAGGTTAGTTTCACTGGACATGCTGAAGGCCTTCCAGATGGCTAAGGAAACAGAAAGGTAGTGTGGACTAGAAAGAAAAGAGTTAACAGCCTTCCCATTAATATAATAAAATAGTTTTTAATTTCTTCTTTGAGTCCTCAAAATTATGAGTAGATTTTTTGCCAAGTGGTTTTATTATGATTGTCAAGTTCTAAACATCTCTCTGTGCATACAATGGATATATTCTAAATGGGTTGAAGCATCTCCTGTCCTGTACTTTGCAGATTTTTATGGAGGCTTTATCATGTAGGCTCAATCCATTATTAATTCAATTTTTAGCCCCTTTTCTTTCCCCAGAACATGGAAGATGGAGCTGAAAGTTGCAAGCTTCTAGTCATGATTGGTCTTTCTGGTGACCAATTGCCATCTTGGAGCCTAGTAAGAATTGTTCTATAGAACAAAAGATGCTCCTAGAACCCAGGAATTTTTTAGGGATTTAGGAGTCCTGTATAAGATGCTCCTCTCACCCCCAAAACTTTAGGAATTACTAAGACTTTAGGATCTCTGTGTGAGGAAGTAGGGTCAAAGACCAAACATTAGCAGGAACCTGGGGCAGAGACCAATATATTTTTATCATTTCACACCCATTCTCACCCTACACCTTCATATGTGTTGTTTCCTCTGCTTCAAGTGATATTCTCACTCAGCCTTTATCCCCTCCATCTAACTCATTCCTACTTGTCTTCTCTCATAGCCTTCCCTAGACTAGGCTTGGTACCCTAACTTTGTCCTGTGATATAGGCATATTCTTATTTTTTTTTTAACACTCATCACAAAATAGTGAAATGACTACTTTTCAAATCTATCTTCATCACTAGAGTATAAACTCTGGGGAGGGACATGTGTTTAATTCTGTGTGTGCAGTACCTGGCAATAGCAGGCATAGTAGACATCCCACAAATGTTTAATGGAGGGACTGGCAAAGTGCTGGGTGCATGGGGGTGGTGATGGCAGTTAATCACATATAGATTTTCCACCTGTCTATTATACTTTGCATTCTGTGAATCTGAACCAGTACTCCCAGGTATGTTGATAGCATTTGCTAAGGGACCATACTTTGTGAAGCAAGACTAGACATTTCGACAATAGACAAAAAATAAAAAATAGAGCACCACAACTAAAGCCCTGAGTAGGGTAGAAGTGAAATGAGTATTACATGGACCTCTTCTTCCATCCAGACTTGCTTGCTTTTCTTCCCACCCTTTAGATCCTGGACTAATCATCTTCCCTAATCAAAAATCTATCTCTTGGAAAGTATTCACACTCCTGGGCTAATGGTAGACAAGTTTAAATGACCATGTTACTTGTTCAATACTGCTTGCATTTTTTACACAAGGAAGAAAGCCTGTGTTTATTTTGAATCAAAAGAACAGAACTCTAATTGTGTGATGCCAGGTTTAAGAAACCAGTAGGGAAACGGGAGACCACAGTTGAAGGTGACCATAGACTTGACGCATTTAGTAAGCACAGCACCAAGATCGGTGCCCAGGACAAGGTAGGTACACAGACATGTTTGTTGAATCAATGAAGTCAGAGCAGTCTAGCACATCCCTCAGTGAAAAGAAAGAGTATAAATTGTACATGCACAGAAAATCTGTGCTATTGTGAACCTTCTGGAGTTCTTTGGGAGACTCATTCGAGAAACTTAAAAAACACATCCTACTGACAGGGTGCTCGCTCACTCTCCATGGAAAAAAAAAAACACCTCAAAATAAAATGTTGTTAAAATAGATGTCATTCTGGCTGAAAATGTGCACATTTGGTAAATGAGTCACTCTATTAGGGAGGCAGAAATCAGTATAGAGAACTTGGGGCAAGGCACTAACTATTGATCAAATGCTTAGAGTTAAAAGTAGGAAAGAGTGTGAATTTCTGTGCTCAATTCCTTATATTCTCCCATCATTACAAACGATTCTAACACTTCAAAATATAGAGATTGGCAGTCCCTGATTAGGGGGGATTTCTCTTGAAGCTGTTGGTGCTTTCAGAAATGATTGGTTTGTAACATTTGGTAGAGGAAACCTGTAATGTGGAGGATAAGAGTTGTCACAGGCTTTGTAGAGAACAGAGAGGACCACGTGCTGTGGTCTTGAGCATCATGACTTCAGTGAGAACACTGTTGTTACCTTGAACACTGTTATTGTTACCTTGATGAGCCACCGAGCAGCACTGATGAACTGGTGAGGCTCACACTCTGACTCTAATACTCCATCAAGGTTGGAGATGCTCTACCTTGTTGCCTTTTTGGTGGTTTTATGCTTGCTCCACTCTTTTCCTGCCTTTTGTACATGCTTCCCTGTGACACTTAGCTGATATCACTGTTGCTGAGTTTGGACATCCTTCCAAAGAGACTGGGATTTGCTTTAACTTTTCCATCCAATAAATTCATCTGTTAAGTATCAGAAAAAGAATTCTGGAAACTCCATCACTAGTTGGCAACTATCACATTTTTTAAGAGAAGAAAAATCCTCCATCTAGTCGGAACCATATTTCTTATGCTGAAAATGGATTTGAGACAAAAATACATTGCACATTTGGGCATGGACCTTGATTTTTCAACATACATCTTTCATGCGGTAGGAACTGATGATGCACATTTTTCCCCCTTGAGATCTTCCTTTCCTTAAGGCACTAAATTGCCTGCTGAGATGTATAAGTTGTCTACTACCTGGAATGGATTTGCTAATTAGCAAGGGCAACGTTTATGTACATACACCAAGAAGAAAGGAGAGATTAAAATTATATTTTATTTAAGTACTTTATGTATACAAAAAGGAAAAAAAAATTATGGTAAAGTGACTTTCTTTATCTAACTGACAATTTAGAAACAAAAGGCATTCATATATTATGTGGAAGGAGGAAAGCAAAAGCTGGCATTCTGATGTCTTTCTTGCAGACATTCCATTCCACACTAACAGTTCTCAAGCCCGGCCACCCAAGAGCCCCTGAGAAAGCCCCCGAGAAAGCCCCCACAGTTAGCCTTTGCACTGTCCATGCCTCTATCCATTGCCTTGACATACCTCTATCAAACTACAGCCCTGTTCATCTTGTAGGTTACCAGCACTATGGTTCTTTCAACCCGTAACAACAGTAAACCGTTGTTTACCGTTCTAAGGGAATAGTTCTCCAGGAGCAGAACATCATCACCTGAGAACTTGTTAGAAATGCACGTTGTTGGTTGCAACTCCAAACTTCATAAATAATAAATTCTGAGGTGGTGCCCAGCAATCTGTGTTTTAACAGGCACTCCAGGTGATCCTGATGCATGCCCTAACTGGAAAAATCTTGCCTCCTAATTTGGAAATGAAGATTGAAAGACTGTTCTTTGGTCCTAGTCCAAAGTAATAAACAAGTAACCACAGAACAAGTATTAAACCCATACTAATCAATTAGTGATAGTCCCACGCTTTGAAGGTCAGCCAGCCAGCCAGCAACAGCATCACTCCAGGAACTGCTTCTGAAAGTCAGTTAATCCCTAAACTCCACGGCTGAAAGTCAGCCAATCTATAAACACTCCTGCTTCAGAAACTCTGCCAATCCTTGAACTCCATGGTTCCTAAAACCCTTTATGATATCAAGTCTTGCTTTGTACAGAGAGATTGAGACATAAGAATAGCTAAATAAGCAATACATTTAGCTTCTTTGCTTCACATTTCATCCTTCAACAAAAAGGATCACTGTAGATTTTGAGAAAGTCAGAATTTGTACTTAGAGAGGATTTGCCAGCATTGTTGAAATTTTAGTGGTGAAGAGTTTTGAGGAATATGACATAACTTGTCCAAGACAAGGACAACTATGAATCAGATAGAAGGTGTAGTTGGTCATCAAAAATATATAAGGAAAAAATTGGCCAGCTGACGCACTCGGTAGAGCAAAATTATCTATCCACAAGAAAAAAATTAAGGAATGAGATACACTCATTCATTACTATATGTACATAGAGTATTATAAACAATGAATATTCACTTTGTAAATAGTTGTAACATAATAATATTAGGAGAATTATAACATTCTCCTAATATTATTAGGAGAGAGAAGAAATGAAGGCATGAAGGGTGGTAGTGGGGCTAAATCATAATTTTCTACGACAGGAAGCCAAGAAAAAAAAAAAAGATACATGGCACAGTTGGAAGTAGATAAAAATAAATAATGTCACAATTTACATCAATTAAATTTAAAGTGGTTCAAGAAATATTTGTTGAGTGTACACTTTGTATTGTTAGATATTGCAGCTATAAAGATCGAATTCTTTCAGTGGAGCAGATTGTAAGTAATTTCAAAACATTCTAAAGAAGAAATTAATTCTGATAGTGGTGATGGTAGTGAGAAAAAGTTGTGAAGAGGGGATCATGTGAGCTAAGGCTTGTAAAGACGAGTAGGTGCTTCCTTGGGCTTCCCTGGTGGCTCAGATGGTAAAAAAAAAAAAATCTTCCTGCAATGTGGGAGACCTGGGTTTGAACCTGGGTCGGGAAGATTTGCTGAAGAAGGAAATGGCAACCCACTCCAGTATTCTTGCCTGGAGAATTCCATGGACAGAGGAGCCTGGAGGGCTACAGTCCATAGGGTGGCAAAAAGTTGGACACAACTGAAGCGACTTAGCACTCACACATCCTGTAAGTCACAAGATAATTAATATCTCTGGTCCCCAACTATGAAACACCAGCAGTGAGGCTCAGTCACTATGACAACAAAACAATGTGCCTACACACCTCTAAGTGCCCCTTAGTGGGAATAGCACTGTTCCCGGAAGAAAACCACAAAAGGAAGCTATTAAGAAGACTGCTATAATTAAAATAAGATTCATCATATTTCCTGATCTCTTAGCAACTGTCAGGGAGGGCTTGCACTTATCAAGAGTGAGAGCGTGTGGTACAACAAGGAAAGAACAACCTTGATATTCTTCCCAAGAATCTACAGGGTCAGGAAGGGGTTCTTTTGTTTTGAGAAAGCAAAAGTGATCCCTTGTCTTGCCACCAAATGGCTAATGCTTTGTATACCATAGTGAAGAAACAAACAAAATAACAACAACAAACACTTTGCCTCCTGAGATACACCAAATCAAACAAAAGAAAGAAAACGAGGCAACATTCTGTTTAACACTAGTCTTCAAAATAAATGAAGTCTCCAGTCCTTTCTATTAAGGTGTTCACTCTTTAGGAAAAAGGTATTCTTGATTTTTACAATACTGAACTTGTCAGGTATGTGATACCTTGAAGACACAATAGTGTGAGGAAACTTCTGCTTTTCTCACTCTGAAAAGACTAAATATAACCTTGTTAATATTTTTTGGGGATTCTTCTCATTATAAGTTATTATGAGATATCAAATAGAGTTCCCTGTGCATTACAGTAGGACTTGATTGTTTATTTCATATACAGTAATGTACATATGTTAATCCCATACTCCTAATTTATGTCTCCCCACATGTCCTTTGGTAACCGTAAGGTTAATTTTTATGTCTGTGAGTCTATTTCTATTTAGTAAATAAGTTAATTTGTGTCATTTTAAAAAATTCTACATATATGCAATATCATATATTTGTCTTTCTCTGTCTGAATTACTTCACTTAATATGATAATTGGCTCAGCGGTAAAGAATCTGTCTGCCAAGCAGGAGACACGGATTTGACCCCTGGGTTGGGAGGATCCCTTGAGAAGGAAATGGCAATCCGCTCCAGTATTCTTGCCTGGGAAATCCCAGGGACAGAGGAGCGTGGTGGGCTACAGGGGTTGCCAAAGAGTTGGGTACGACTTAGTGACTAAACAACAACAATATGGTAATCACTACGTCCATCCTCCTTGCTACAAATGGCATTTTTCATTCATTTTTATGGCCGAGTGATAGTCCATTGTGAATTTTTTAAAAAAATACCTACTGTGTCTTTTGTTTGGAGAAGCCTTTTTTTAAAAAAATCTTTTTAAAACTGTGCAAGTAAAAATACTTTAGAACATTTCAACCACAACTGAAAACATGATGCAATTTTTATTACTATCGATTAATTTTTCTCTTTGTAGACTTCATATAAATGAAATAAAACACCATGATCCATTTGAGTCTGGCTTTTCTCATTCAACACATTTTTTAAAGACTCATTTCTGTTCTGTTGATGCTCACGTGGGTTGTTTCCAACTTTTGACCATTACGAATAAGGCTACTAGGAACATTTTTGTGAAAGTGAAGTGTTAGTTGCTCAGTTGTATCCGAATCTTCGTGACCTCATGGACTGTAGCCTGACAGGCTCCTCTGTCCGTGGAATTCTTCAGGCAAGAATACTGGAGTGGGTGGCCGCCATTCCCTTCTCTGGGGCATCTTCCCGACTCAGGGGTCAAACACAGTTCTCCTGCATTACAGGCGGATTCTTTACCATCTGAGCCACCAGGAAGGCCCAGGAACATATTTGTACACATTTTGTGTGTGTATGAATATAAAATGTCATTTCCTACCTAGAAGTGGAATTGTTGAGTCATGGGAGTAGATGTACCTTTAAGTGTGTAAAAAACTGTATAAAACAGTTTTTCATAGTTTTTATAAAATTTTATAGTGCACCAACAATTGAGTTCTAGGTGCTTCACATTCTTGCTTTATGTTAGTTTTTTAAAATTTTAGCCATTCTATGTGGTTGTGAAACAATATCTTGTTTTGATTTTAATTTGTATTTCCATGATAACAATTGTTACTCAACATCTTTATATGCGCTTTTCATAAACCTCTTTTAGTCTACTCATTTTATTGAACTATTTGTCTTTATAGTGTTGATTTGTAAAGAGTTATTTGTATTTCTGGATATAAGTTATTTCTTTCAGGCATTTTAAGTATTCTTCCCTCCCCACCCCCACACCACCCCACGTCCGAATTGTGACTTGTCTTTCATTTTCTTGATGGTGTCTTTTGATGAGCAGGCACTTTTAATTTTGATGGAATCCAATTTTATCAATATTTGCCTCTTACATAAAATGCCTTTTATGTCCTAAGAAATCTTTGACTAGCCCCAAATCATGAAGATATTCTCCCATGAGTTCTTCTGGAAGTTTTAGTGTTTACTTTTACCCTTAGATCTGTAATCCATCTCAAATTATTTCTGTTGATATGAAATAAAGTAAGGGTTGAGTCTGCTGTAGACTGAGTTCTCCATGAAACATTTTCACATGCAGGTTTATTAGTGCATTATGTCAGGAAAAGTACTTGTAAAAGGTGAAAGAAGCAGAATTGAGCAGAAGGACAAAGTGAACCGTGACGCCAAAGGGGCCTCAGTCACTCCTAGAAGGAGCTTGGCATTTTCGGTGGTTCTTTGGCATTGTCCCCAGTGATTCAATAGGGATGGCCATTGTACCTCTATATTACCCAATTACTGGATCCCAGCTTTCACCAGAAAGAAGGTGTAACATTGGTTGGCCACAATTCCCAGAGAATAAGGGGTTCAGCTGTGAGCCGTCAGCAGCCAGCACACCAGTGGTAGAGAAAATGAGTCTGAAGGAGGAATCTGTATGGTATACCACAGCAGTCGTTACAACGTTCTTTTTGCTTTATTTTCTATACAGATATTCAATTTTCCTCCCACTATTTGTTAAGGAGGTCAAACTAGTCGATCCTCAAGGAAATCAATCCTGAATATTCATTGAAAGGACTGATGCTGAAGCTCCAATGCTTTGGCCACCTGATACAAAGAGTCAACTCATTGGAAAAGACCCTGATGCTGGGAAGGATTGAGGGCAGGAGGAGAAGGGGATGACAGGGGATAAGATGGTTGGATGGCATCACCAACTTAATGGAATGAGTCTAAGCAAACTCCAGGAGATAGTGAAGGACAGGGAAATCTGGTGTGCTGCCATCCATGGGGTTGCAAAGAGTTAGACAAAACTTATCAACTGAACAACAATTTGTTAAAAAGACGTTTCTTTCTCCCATTGAATTGACTCAGTGCCTTGGTCAGAAATTAATCGTGTAGGTCAAAACCTCTGCTCTATATTCTGTTGCATTGTTTTATTTGTCTATCCTTGTGATCTTGAACTATTTTGGTAACTATAATTTGATAACAATTGCTGGTTTGGGGTACTGTAAGTCTTCCAAACTGTCAAATTTGTTCATTGTCAAAGTTGTTTTGTCTCTTCTTGATCATTAGTGTTTTCAAGGAAAAAAAATAGGATCAACTTGAATTTCTTCAAAAAAACTTTGCTGAATTTGTTTGAGATTCTATTGAATCTGTAGATAAGTTTGGAGAGAACAGATATCTTAACAGATATCTTATCTTATCTGGAGAGAACAGATATATTGAGTCCTTCATTGATAAACACCATATACATCTCCCCCTGTGTTTTCTATAATTTTTCAGCAGTCTTTTGTAATTTACAGTATGTAGGTTTTGCATATCCTTCATTAGTTTGATTTTCAGATATTTTAGTGTTTCAGTTCAGTTCAGTCGCTCAGTCGTGTCCGACTCTGTGACCCCATGAACAGCAGCACGCCAGGCCTCCCTGTCCATCACCAACTCCTGGAGTTCACTCAGACTCACATCCATTGAGTCAGTAATGCCATCCAGCCATCTCATCCTCTGTCATTCCCTTCTCCTCCTGCCCCCAATCCCTCCCAGCATCACAATGAGTCAACTCTTTGCATGAGGTGGCCAAATTTCTTTGGATTCCTTCCAAAGAAATCCCAGGTTTAGATGCTATTATAAATAGCACTTTAAATTCAGTTACTTTTCCAATTCTTTATTGCTATTTTATATAGAAATAAAATGGATTTGTAAATTGGTCATGTACCACAACACTTTAGGTTTAATTGATAGTTCTATTAGTTTTTCATAATTTTCAAAGTATTTTAAGTTACAGTTACACTTAGAAATATGTAATCTGTAAATAGCAAGAGTTTTACTTTTATGTCTCCAATTTTTATGCTTTTTATTTCTTTTTCTTATTGCGTAGACTAGACCTTAGTACTGGAGAAGGCAATGGCACCCCACTCCAGTACTCTTGCCTGGAAAATACCATGGATGGAGGAGCCTGATAGGCTGCAGTCCATGGGGTCGCAAAGAGTCAGACATGACTGAGCGACTTCACTTTCACTTTTCACTTTCATTCATTGGAGAAGGAAATGGCAACCCACTCCAGTGTTCTTGCCTGGAGAATCCCAGGGACGGGGGAGCCTGGTGGGCTGCCGTCTATGGGGTCGCACAGAGTCGGACACGACTGAAGCGACTTAGCAGCAGCAGACTTTAGTACATTATTTAATATAAGTGGTAAGAGTATATATTCCTGCCTTATTCTGGATCATAGAGCAAAGGTGGTTTTTGTTTTATGCTATGTGATATTACTTACAGATTTCCATATCTAACCTTTACTCCATTGGAAAATTTCTCCTCTATTCCTCATTGGTTGAGAATTTCTGTTACAAATAGACACTGAATTTGTCAAATGTTTTTCTGCATTTATTAACATTATTTTAATCTTTTAGTCTATTAGTGTCAATCATTGATTTTTCAAATAATAAATTAACTTTCAGTTAAGTTCAGTTCAGCTGCTTAGTCGTATCCAACTCTTTGCGACCCCATGAATAGCAGCACGCCAGGCCTCCCTGTCCATCACCAACTCCCAGAGTTCACTCAGACTCATGTCCACTGATTCAGTGATGCCATCCAGCCATCTCATCCTCTGTCGTCCCCTTCTCCTCCTGCCCCCAATCCCTCCCAGCATCAGAGTCTTTTCCAATGAGTCAACTCTTCGCATGAGGTGGCCAAAGTATTAGAGTTTCAGCTTTAGCATCAGTCCTTCCAAAGAACATAAAGGACTGACCTCCTTTAGGATGGACTGGTTGCATCTCCCTGCAGTCCAAGGGACTCTCAAGAGTCTTCTCCAACACCACAGTTCAAAAGCATCAATTCTTTGACGCTCAGCCTTCTTCACAGTCCAACTCTCACATCCATACATGACCACTGGAAAAACCATAGCCTTGACTAGATGGACCTTTGTTGGCAAAGTAATGTCTCTGCTTTTCAATATGCTATCTAGGTTGGTCATAACTTTTCTTCCAAGGAGTAAGCGTCTTTTAATTTCATGGCTGCAGTTACCATCTGCAGTGATTTTGGAGCCCCCCAAAATAAAGTCTGACACTGTTTCCACTGTTTCCCCATCTATTTCCCATGAAGTGATGGGACCAGATGCCATGATCTTCGTTTTCTGAATGTTGAGTTTTAAGCCAACTTTTTCACTCACCTCTTTCACCTTCATCAAGAGGCTTTTTAGTTCCTCTTCAATTTCTGGCATAAGGGTGGTGTCATCTGCATATCTGAGGTTATTGATATTTCTCCTGGCAATCTTGATTCCAGCTTGTGCTTCTTCCAGCCCAGCATTTCTCATGATGTACTCTGCATAGAAGTTAAATAAGCAGGGTGACAATATACAGCCTTGACGTACTCCTTTTCCTATTTGGAACCAGTCTGTTGTTCCATGCCCAGTTATAACTGTTGCTTCCTGATCTGCATATAGGTTTCTCAAGAGGCAGGTCAGGTGGTCTGGTATTCCCATCTCTTTCAGAATTTTCCACATTTTATTGTGATCCACACAGTCAAAGGCTTATATTTCTGAAATAAAACACACTTTAGCATGCTTTTTAATACATTGCTGGATTGCATTTGCTGTTTATTTTTTTCCAGTCTATTCAGATATATGTTTATGTGGGATATTGATATGTAACTTTAAAAAATATTTTTGTCAAGTATTGTTGTTGAGGTTATGCTAGCATCCTAAAAATGGTAAATGTCTATTCCTATTTTTTGAGTTTCCTTCTTAACATTTTTTTAATATAATAAACTGACAGAACCTGGAATTTCTCTGTGGAAATGTTTTTGACTGCAAATTCGATTTATTTACTAGATAAAGGGTGCTTTTTGTGATAGTCTTTGTAAGTTGTATTTTTTAAGGAATTTGCCATGTTCATCTAATTTGTGTTGGAAGCTAATTATCCATGGATTTGTCAAATTTTTTGCTCCAGGCTATCTTTTCAAGATAGTTGTATGGTACATAGCCTTGAAAGACTATGAGATCATTTCTCTGTCTGGAACAGAGGGCAGGATTGTTTGCCATCCAGTGTAATAAAGACAATGTCTTCGTCTGGGCAAAAGGCAGGCGGGTTTGCTCTTTATCAATGATTGGAGTTTCCTAACCTTGGGATTACACAGCTATGACATAAGCCAACCATGTGTACATCATCTACCTGAACTGCTTGTGTCACCCAGTCGATTTTAAGGATCAAGGAAGAACCTACTCAAACTTGAAGCTCACAAGGCTTGTTGTGTTATGAATAATAACAGACTTTGTCTCTGACCCAAGAATTTTGTGTCTTCTGCCAGTCACAAGAGACTGGCAGGCTAACTCATTAGCTTGCAAATATAGTGAAATCTTTACAGTTCTTGACAATTGGCATAAATTGCTTATAATGTCCCTTACTATCTTTTGAATGTGGATTAGTGATAAATCTGCCTTTTATTCTTGTTACCATTGTTTCTCTCTCTCTCTCTCCTGTGTATGTGTGTTCTGATCAATCTTGCTAGAAGCTTATCAATTATATTAGTTTTTTAAATGACAACTTTGACTTCATTGATTTTCTCTATTATTTGGTCTTTTTTAATTACCAATTTTTAAAATTTAATTTTTAATTAATTTCTACTCTCATATATATTATTTCCTTTACAGTATTTATTTTGGCTTTAATGTTTTCTTCTTTTCTGGCTTCCAAAGAGGAAACTCAGATGATCAACATCATTTTTATTTTCTAATAAAGGTGTTTAAAGTAATAAAGTACATTCTAAGATTTGATTTAATGTAACACAAATTTTAATATGGGTATTTTCGTTACCACTCAGTTAAAACTGTTTTCTAATTTCCCTAGTGATTTCTTCTTCTTCTTTTTTTTTTTTACTGTTAAGAAAATTTTCATGATTTTATTGTTTCATGAGGCATTGAAACATCTGAACAAATTAATACCTGGGCAGTGAGGCAGCTACTTTCTCCTTCACTTCTTTGGGTTACTAGAGCAACTTGTCAGTAGATTGAAAAAGAAAAAGATAACCTTTTGCATTACTTAAGTCTTGCCAAGGCATGCGCTGGTACAACACAAACTTCTCCTGTCAGATGCAACTATTCTAGCGTCCAAACCTCATGCACAACATCTTGGTAGCAGCAGCGCGCTGCACCCATGCCCACTGCAGCCCTGCTCATTTGTGAATGATACTTGGAACATCTGGAAGCATGTGAATAGTATTGGGAAGAGGAGGGAGGAGGAAACAGCATGAGTGCCTGGCTGGGAAGAGGTCAGCCAAAGTTGTGCAGGGCAAGCCTGAGCATGTCATTGGTGCAAACCCAAGCATCATTGATATTCTTTAATAGGAACATCTGGTGGAACCCCATGATGGGGGTCTTCATCGGCCTTGAGCTGGCCCACAACCATGCTGATGGTGCAGATGTCGGGTGTGGGCTGACAGTCCCCCGTTGTGATGCTGTGCTGGATTTTCTGGAATGGAAGGCTAGACAATGTATCCAAAATGGCAGCTTTCCCCTGCAATTGCTGTCCCTCCCACGTGAGGCATGACACATCAATCCGAGGGGCTGGCAAGATGGCGGCCCTACTGATTTCTTCTTTAACCCATGGGTTATTTAGATGTGTATAGCTAAATTTTGAAATATTGGAACATTTCCTAGATGTCTTATTATGATCAATTTCTTATTTAATAATATTGTGGTCAGAGGACATACTCTGTACTTCCACCTTGGTGAATGCTCTGCGTGCATTTGAAAAGAATGTATCTTTGAGGTATCACAGTTATTATGTATATGGTTCTAAAATATCAATTAGTTATAGGACTGATAATAGTTTTCACATTTTTCTATCTCATTACAGATTTTTGTCTATTAGTTTTGTTATTGACATAAAGGTGTCAAAACTTCCTATTTCCACCTTTTTAAATATAGAATCAGTTCTAATGAGGTGGATGAAACTGGAGCCTATTATACAGAATGAAGTAACCCAGAAAGAAAAACACCAATACAGTATACTAATGCATATATATGGAATTTAGAAAGATGGTAACAATAACCCTGTATATGAGATAGCAAAAGAGATGCTGATGTATAAAACAGTCTTTTGGACTCTATAGGAGAGGGAGAAGGTGGGATGATTTGGGAGAATGGCATTGAAACATGTATAATATCCTATATGAAACGAGTCACCAGTCCAGGTTCGATGCACGATACTGGATGCTTGGGGCTGGTGCACTGGGACGACCCAGAGGGAAGGTAAGGGGAGGAAGGAGGGAGGAGGGTTCAGGATGGGGAGAACACGTGTACACCTGTGGCAGATTCATGCTGATATATGGTAAAACCAATACAATATTGTAAAGTTAAAAAATAAAATTAAAAAAAAAGAAAAAATATATAGATAGATTTCTCAATTTTTTCTTTGCTTCTCTTGGCTTTTGGTCCATGTATTTCGAATCTATCTTGTTAGGTGCATGCTTATTATGTCTTCTTGATGATTTGGCCCTTTTGTCGTTAAGTAACGTCCCTCTGGTATCTCCTTGATCTTGAAACCTATTTTGTCTGATATGATTATTAGCCATATAGCCATTGTTATGCTTAATGTTTACATTTTTATCTGATAACACATTTTTACTTTTCACCTATTTTTGTCTTTATATTTAAAGTAGGTTTCTTGCAAAAATCGAGTTGTATCTTGTACTTTTAATCCAGTCTGGCAATCTTTGTCTTTTAATGGGATAGTTTAATTTAAAATTAATATAGCTTTTTGATACAGTTGGATCTGAATTAACCATATTGCTATTTGTTTCTGATTGTTGCATTTACTCTTTGTTTTTCTGTCCATTCTTTGATGACTCCCATTGGCTAAATTGATTATAATTTTTTTTTGCTTAAATTTATCCCCCTATTGACTTTTTATGTGAGCATTTTTGACTGTTTGCTCTATATATTACAGTATGAATCTTTCACTTAACAGAGTCTATCTTTGAACAATATTTAAATTACATCTTGCAAAGTGTAAAGAACCCTACATTGGTGTAAAGAAACTTAATTCCCTCCTCTAATTCTTTATGTTCTTATGGTTAAAAACTTTACTTTTACAAATGCTCTAAGTCCCAATATATATTGTTACTACTTTTGCTTTAGACAATAAATAGTAATGTATGTGTGTGCATTATATGTAGATAGAATGATCTCAACATATTTACCATTTCAGCTGCTCCTCATTCTTCCTTGTGGTTCCTCAGAGGTGATTTCTCTCAATTCTCCTGCCATGTCCCAGCCTTCTGAACACTAACCCCTAGAATTTAGTGAAGAACTGAGGGAAAGAGTTGCTAACAGTGCAGACTTAATCCTTGGGTTTTATTTTTTGATTATTATTATGAAATAGTATTAATTTATTTATTGTTTCTATCTCCTATGGTCCCTCTGATTTAGAAGACAATTTGTGTATAATTTATACAAATTACATACATTCTCAGTCAATTCAGAACAAGTTTGAAATTATTGCATTGTACATTTGTCTTCTAGATCCTTGGGTTTTAAATCTACTGTGCCAATCTACAGAAGCCCATTCAAAGCTTATTTAGATTTTGCCTTTTTTTCCTTAACCCTGCCTATATCAGACTTTCCCACTTTTATCACTCTGCCAGGGATGAACAAAGTCATGGCTCTCTTTTCTCCTAGGAGAGGTTATCACTTTCTGGAACTTAGAGTTTATTTAGATTTCTATGTAAACACACACTGCAGAAAAATACAGTTTGATTCCACTTATACTTGTTCCACTTATAAGATAGCTGGAATAGACAAATTCATAGAGTCAGAAAGTACATTGTTAGATGCCAGGGGCCAGGGAGTGAGGGGTTGGGGGCTTAGGGTCTAATGGGGATGGAGTTTCGGTGTAAGAAGGTGAAAAACTTGGGAGACAGGTGATGGTGAGAGTTGCACAGCAGTGTGTACTTAGTGCCGCTGAGCTGCACAGTCAACTGTGGTTAAAATGGTGTGTCATGTGACTTTCACCCAATTAAAAAATTAACCAAAAAAAGAAGCAAACACCTACAGCCATGATTTAGGAAGTTCTCTGGCTCTGTCTCCTGAGACATCTGTATGCAGGTCAAGAAGTAACAGTTAGAACTGGACATGGAACAACAAACTGATTCCAAATCGGGAACGGAGTACGTCAAGATGGCATATTGTCACCCTGCTTATTTAACTTATATGCAAAGTACATCGTAAGAAATGATGGGCTGGATGAAACACAAGCTGGAATCAAGATTGCCAGGAGAAATATCAATAACTTCAGATATGCAGATGACACCACCGTTGTGGCAGAAAGCAAAGAAGAACTAGAGACTCCTGATGAAAGTGAAAGAGGAGAGTGAAAAAGTTGGCTTAAAACTCAGCATTCAGAAAGATAAGATCATCCGGTCCCATCACTTTATGGCAAATAGATGAGGAAACAATGGAAACAGTGAGAGACTTTATTTTCTTGGGCTCCAAAATCACTGCAGATGGTGACTGCAGCCATGAAATTAAAAGATGCTTGCTACTTGGAAGAAAAGCTATGACCAACCTTGATAGCATATTAAAAAGCAGAGACAATACTTCACCAACAAAGGTCCATCTAGTCAAAGCTATGGTTTTTCCAGTGGTCATGTATGGATGTGAGAGTTGGACTATAAAGAAAGCTGGGTGCCGAAGAATTGATGCTTTTGAACTGTGGTGTTGGAGAAGACTCTTGAGAGTCCCTTGGACTTTGAGGAGATCCAACCAGTCCATCCTAAAGGAAATCAGTCCTGATTTCATTGGAAGGACTGATGCTGAAGCTGAAACTCCAATACTTTGGCCACCTGATGCGAAGAGCTGACTCGTTTGAAACAACCCTGATGCTGGAAAAGATTGAGGGCAGGAGGAGAAAGGGATGACAGAGGATGAGATGGTTGGATGGCATCACCGACTCAGTGGACATGAGTTTGGGTAAACTCTGGGAGTTGGTGATAGACAGGGAGGCCTGGCATACTGTGGTTCATAGGGTTGCAAAGAGTCAGACACAACTGAGCGACTGAACTCAACAATCTCCATGAAACTTAGTGTGAGCCCTGTGACTTTTCTGATCACTTTCAGTTAATAAAAAGGTCTTATAGTAAGCCATTCAAATGTTCATTCCAATATAATAAGAAATCCTTAAAATTTTATTTCTCCCCTCTCTCACTTCTGGCTCACTGCAGGCTGGATAGATAGGGCAGGAGAGTACCACTGGCTTTCTCTAACATTCCTCTTATCTTTCTAACCTGATCTCAGACTCTTGCAGGGTGGGAAGAGTAGGGAGAGAGGAGTGAGGTAGCAGAAATACCTATTTGACCAACACCACTTTTGACTGTAGTAGACTTTTTAACTTCATTCTGCCTTGAGATCATTCACAAGTTTTTTGGAAACATGCATCTGTCTCTCTCATGACCAGGGGATATCTCACCTGATTTACCTTCTATTAAGGTATATCTATTTCTATTCCAACTGGTCTTTCATACTTTCCTCAGCCCTTATGACTTAATTTTTGCTGTGATTTTTTTTTTTTCCTTCTTTCAAAGAGGGAAAAGCTCTATACAGTTAGCAAAAACAAGACCGGGAGCTGACTGTGTCTCAGGTCATGACTCCTTATTGCCAAATTCAGACTTAAATTGAATAAAGTGGGGAAACCACTAGACCATTCAGGTGTGACCTAAATCAAATCCTTTATGACTATACAGTGGAAGTGAGAAATAGATTTAAGGGACTAGATCTGATAGACAGAGTGCCTGATGAACTGTGGATGGAGGTTCATGACATTGTACAGGAAAGAGGAATCAAGACCATCCCCAAGAAAAAGAAATGGGTGGCCAAAGTATTGCAGTTTCAGCTTCAGCATCAGTCCATGCAATGAACACCCAGGACTGATCTCCTTTAGGATGGACTGGTTGGATCTCCTCTCAGTCCAAGGGACTTGCAAGAGTCTTCTCCAACACCACAGTTCAAAAGTACCAGCTCTTCGGCACTCAGCTTTCTTTATAGTCCAACTCTCATATCCATACATGACCACTGGAAAAACCATAGCTTTGACTAGACCAACCTTTGTTGGCAAAATAATGTCTCCATTTTTTAATATGCTATCTAGGTTGGTCATAGCTTTTCTTCCAAGGAACAAGCATCTTTTAATTTCATGGCTGCAGTCACCATGTGCAGTGATTTTGGAGCCAAAAATTAAAGTCTCTCACTGTTTCCATTGTTTTCCCATCTATTTGCCATGAAGTGATGGGTCTGGATGCCATGATCTTATTTTTCTGAATGTTCAGCTTTAAACCAACTTTTTCCCTCTCCTCTTTCACTTTCATCAAGAGGCTCTTTAGTTCTTCGATTTCTGCCATAAGGGTGGTATCATCTGCCTATCTGAGGTTATTGATATTTCTCCCGGCAAATGCATGTGCAATAAGGAAGTAAAAATTATAGCTTATTCTCTCAAAGAGCTTGGCTGTGAAGAGAAGAGAAGGCAGGAGCTAGAACTGGATGCAGGATTGAGAAGTGACACTTTATTTTTTTGTAGCAGAGTCATGACTAGTCCATAATTTGTGTAAGGCGGTGGTGGGGTTGAGGACACAGTGCTCCAGAATATGGCACCTTGGCATGTTCAATATTTTAAACTAAGAGAGTTTGAGAGAACAGAAGAAACAGGAATTTTACTTTGACTTTCTCCCCTGAGATAGGTCATAAAACCCTCAGGCGAGAGGTACCCTCCCTAGACCCAGAGGAAAGGAACATCTTTATCTGTGAAGACAAAGTGGATGTTGAGAAGAATCCTAACAAAGAGGGCTTGCTATATTTCCTCCAGTTTATTATGCATACCTCATACTCTCCGACCTGTCACCTTTCTACATGACTGCCCACTCTTCATCAATCCTAGCACAAAAAAACACTTTTTCTTCAGGTCCTCATTTTCTTATGAAGCTTCCTGTGTCATAAAACATAAAACTTCCATTAAATAAATGTGTATACTTTTCTCTTGTTACTCTGTCTTGGACAGTACACACCCAAGGCCCTTAAGAGGATGGAGGAACACTTTTCTCCCCTACAGCTACTGTATTGAGCTGTGACACTTATAACTATCCAGGTATCTGTTGACAGCCACTGGTTTACAGGAAGCTGAGGACCCTCCTGGGAAGCTGAGCTGTAACCACAATGGGAATTCAGACACATATAGACATGCCCAGCATATGGGTTTTGACTGGAGGTGGGCAAGCAGAGGCTTCCCTGGTGGCTCAGATGGTAAAAAATTTGCCTTCTATGTAGGAGACCAGGGTTCCCTTCCTGGGTTGGGAAGATCCCCTGGAGGAGGGAATGGCAACCCACTCCAGTAATCTTGCCTGGAGAATTCCATGGACAGAGGAGCCTGGTGGGCTACAGCCCATGGGGTCACAAGCAGAGCCTGGAATATTAGACAGCACTGCCCCCAAAAGAGGACTCTAAAGAGTTTGTTCTGAGTATGTTATTCACATAGAAAAGAATGTGCACGGGGTCCCCTGGTGTTGCTCAAGCATCATGTGTGTAGAGGACATGCTTGCTCTGGGGCTTCTTAACAGACACTAGGGCAGAGGAGTGGAAGCAATTACCTTCCCCTCTGTTTGCATATCACAACTGTCCAAACATCATGCAGTGTGATGGGGCTAGAGTCCATTTTGAGAACATTTGTGGGCAGAACCCTCAGGGGAACTCTGCACCCCAACATGAAGCCCTAGCTCAGCTGAGGGGAGGCCGGCAATAAGCCATACTGAAGATTCAGCAGGAGTCTTGAGGGGCTACTGAGCCCAGGGCAGCCATGCTAGGACCTCACCAGTGGTGGCTGATAGAACCTCAACACAGGGTCTGGCAGTGGTTTGGCAGAGGCAGGTCTCCAGCTAGGTGGCAGCAAGGAACAAACACACCTTTTTTAAGAACGCAAGTAAGACCCTCTTCCTCCCATTTGGGAATCTCAGATATACCTAGAGGCAGTAGTAGGTGGAGGTTGGGGTTAGGAAACTTGTTAAGGTGCAGGAAAATGTTTGTAACCAATGGGTTATTTTTTACTTTGTGCAATCTGGGTTTAATCTGAAATTTGATGAAGGCTACAAAGGTCTGTCTAGTCAAGGCTATGGTTTTTCCAGTGGTCATTTATGGATATGAGAGTTGGACTGTGAAGAAAGCTGAGTGCTGAAGAATTGATGCTTTTGAACTGTGGTGCTGGAAGGACTCTTGCAAGTCCCTTGGATTGCAAGGAGATCCAACCAGTCCATTCTAAAGGAGATCAGCCCTGGGTGTTCTTTGGAAGGACTGATGCTGAGGCTTAAACTCCAATACTTTGGCCACCTCATGCAAAGAGTTGACTCATTGGAAAAGACCCTGTTGCTGGGAGGGATTGGGGGCAGGAGGAGAAGGGGATGACAGAGGATGAGATGGCTGGATGGCATCACCGACTCGATGCACATGAGTCTGAGTGAACTCCGGGAGTTGGTGATGGACAGGGAGGCCTGGCGTGCTGCGATTCATGGGATCACAAAGAGTTGGACACGACTGAGCGACTGAACTGAACTGAAGAGCATTTATTTTGCTTTATATTAAATAAATTAGTGTGTATGTGCGTGTGTGTGTGTATTTGTGTGTGTGTGTGTAAGAGAGATGTATATGTTTACTATTGAGTAATTAAGAGGAAGAGCTTGAACTTAAGATAAAAGTGAGGGTGAAAATAAACCAATTTTTTCAGGTTTGGTCCCCGATTAATTGGGGGATAATGATAAACAACTAGGATAAGAGAAGGGCACTGTTTCTGTTTTTACTGAGTCAAGAGGGGAGATGTTGAAATGGAAATGGATTTTCAACATGGAGTGCACTTGCTCCTTGTAGACAGAGGCTATCTCATTTGTTGAGAGGTGAGAAAGGTGAAAGTAATCTGGGTGTCTTGAGGAGAAACATGAGGTCTTAACCATTCTTTCAGGAGAATTGCAGTTGACTAGATAGAGTCAGACACGACTGAAGTGACTTAGAGTAGCAGCAGCAGATAACTAGGGGCTTCTCTGATAGGTCAGCGGTAAAGAACCCACCTGCCAATCCAGGAGACTTAAGAGACACAGGTTTAATCCTTGGGTTGGGAAGATCCCCTAGAGGAGGAAACGGCAACCCATTCCAGAAGTCTTGCCTGGAGAATTCCATGGACAGAGGAGCCTGATTGTCTACAGTCAAAGAGTCAGACACAACTGTTGTGACCTAGCACACACTCAGACAGCTACAGAAGATTGCTGAGTGGTGCTGGGGACCCCACTGGAATTGAAGACCATGAATTTGAACTGACATAGTCTTCCTTTGACCCCCTCTATCTCTGGGTTAGGTGCCCTCCTGTGGGTTTTCTCTGTAATTCCATCCTGAAGATCCTTATCTCATGATGGTGTGAATGTTGAGCTTTCCTGCCCCATCAGACATTATTCTCTAAGAGGGAGTAGATCCGGCTTCATTTACTGTTACATTCTTCTGAGCCAACTATAGATTCTTCTAGTGTTTTTAGTGCATTCTAGATGCTCAGTAAATACTAATTGAATAAGCATCAGCAAGATGGTAGCTATGAGGCTTCACCCATAGCTCTCAGAAGGCAGAGTAGAAAAGCAAAGGAATTAAATAAATGATCTAGCATTATAAAGAGGTTTGCAGGGTGGTGTCACCTGGGGTGAAGATGTTAAGGATGCTGGCAGGAGCCTTGTTGACACAATGTTCCAGAAGGGCTGGGTTGGGTAAGATGTGAGAAGTGGTGCCTGTCAAGATAGGGGAGAGGTCTGGGGTGAGGCCAAGGGAGTGGAGGGCTTATGGGAAGCATTAAGGTTGAGGCAGGGCTGGGATGTGACCTTGCCAGGTCTAAAAGTGCTTCTGGCCTTACAGTTCTACTTCTCAGAGCATTCCTCACAATCCAATGGGAACCTCCCATCCATCAAGGATAAGGAGGGGAGAAAAATCTAAACAATAGATAGATTCTACTTGGGAAGTAGATTTGTGAGTGGGAGAAGGGAACGGACATTAGAACTTGGTTTTTAAATGACAACATTGACATTAAATTTGTACAGATACTTTTTTAAGGTAGTGAAAATAAGATTTGCACTGTCATGTGGTTAAAGGTTGAAAGCTTTTGGTCACTGTTATCCTGGTTTGGAAAGCAGAGGCCACACCCAAGTGATCTTTGTAGACCCTGGGCCTGGCAAATAGGATATTGTCCAGAAGGCTGACATTGCCATGAAGTCTTGAGGTCTTGCATTCATTTATTTTACTAGTAATTAGAACCTACTTCCAAGGACATCCCAATCAGTTAAATTTACATGCCTGTTTTAACAGTCTTTTTTGAGCTACTTAAGAGTTTCCTATTCCTTTTGCCTCTGCCATTGAGAGACTAGGCTTCCCTAGTAGCTCAGTTGGTAAAGAATCTGCCTGCAATGCAGGAGACCCAGGTTCGATTCCTGGGTCTGGAAGATCTCCTGGAGAAGGAAAATGGCAACTCATTCCAGTATTCTTGCCTGGATAAACCCATGGACAGAGAAGCCTGGCAAGCTACAGAGAAGCCTGGCAAGCTACTATCCATGGGATGTAAGAATCAGACATGACTTAGTGACTAAACCACCACCATGCCATTTAGATAACCCAGAGAAGATCTGGGAACTTTATAAGGAGGGAAAACTCATAGGTTCAGGAAGACTGCATTAAGACTAAGGACTGAGGGACTTCCCTGGTGGTAAAGTGGTTAAGAATCTGCCTTGCAATGCAGGGAACATGGGTTGGATCTCTAGTTTGGGAACTAATTTCCCACAGGCTGTGTGGGAACTGAGACCCTGCTGCAACTACTGAGCCTGTGAACCTCAACTAGAGAGCCCTCGTGCTGAGCTAAGACCCAACACAGCTAAGTAAACAGATAAATAAATAACCGAAACTAAGGACTGCTGGGATAATTGAATTTCACATCACTCTAACAGTGACTGAATACTCTGTGGAAGACAGTGAACAAGGGAAAACAGATACTCTTCCTGCTCTCAAAAAGTTTAAAGTCAGAGAATGATGAAAATGGATCAAAGACCTATAAGAGAAAACAGAGTTGTGAAGGAATCAGAAGAAAGATGGAAAGGCAGTGGAAATTTAGAAAGGAGAAAGAAACTACTGTCTGTGATACATAAAGAGCTTTCACTAATTATACTATTACAAACAACTGTATATTAGTAACATATTTTATATTTCTGAATTGTACATTTGTAATAAAAATATGGTATTAAATTATAAAAAGAGAAGTCAGTTCATAGGATGCCATACCAATTACAAAGAATATAACTAACATGTTATTTGAAATTAATGCTTGGAAATCAAGAAGCACTATAATAATTGAGAAAGGAGTTATTAAATGATAAAAGAATGTCACAATTTGATATTAATGTGGAGAAAAATCATTTAAATTCATGTCTCTTCCCTATGTGAGTGCTTAGTCACTCAGTCGTGTCCAACTCTGCAGCCCCATGGACCATAGCCCACCAGGCTCCTCTGTCCATGGGATTCTCCAGGAAAGATTACTGAAGTGGGTTTCCATTCCCTCCTCCAGGAGATCTTCACAAAACAGGGATCAAACCTGTGTCTCTTTCACTAGCTCCACCTGGGAAGAAGCCTAATCCCTAAAATCTCATTAATTTCCAAATGAATTAATGAGTTAAGTGGTGGCAAAATTAGAAGAAAATAAAAGTGTATTTCTCCCACCTACAAAGAAGAAATATGTGTCTATTAAATTACACATTTTACCTCATTTAAGAGAATAAATATAGGAGATATGACACATTTCTCTCAGAATGAAAAAATTGTAGGACTAATATATGATAGAAAGTGAAAGTGAAGTTGCTCAGTCGTGTCTGACACTTTGCTACTCTGTGGACTGTAGCCCACCAGGCTCCTCTGTCCATGGGATTTTCCAGGCAAGAATACTGGAGTGGGTTGCCATATATGCTAGAAACTTACTGTTAAAAATAGAGAAATTATATATATTATTTATATATATATATTATATATAATATATATATATATATATATTCCATGCATGCTAAGACACTTCAGTCCTGTCCAACTCTGTGCGACCCTATGGAATGTAGCCTGCCAGGTTCCTCTGTTCGTGGGATTCTCCAGGCAAGAATACTGGAGTGGGTCACCATTTCCTTCTCCAGGGGAACTTCCCAACCCAGGGATCAAACCCATGTCTCTCGTGTGTCCTGCACTGGCAGGTGGGTTCTTTACCACTACAGCCACCTGGGAAGCCCCATACAAAGTCAATATTTGAAATGTAGTGGCTTCAAATGATAGCCATTTATTTGACACTTGAGTCCATGGGTTTGGACTGGCTCAGCGATCCTTCTGCCTGTCTCTACCAACTTACTCTGGCATCTATGGTCTGGCCTCTAAGGGATGGCGAGCTGTCAGCTGGAGCCGTGGGGTCCCATGCTCTCATCATCTGAAAGTCTAGTCAAGCTTTCTGCACATATGGCAGAAGGTTTCCAAGTGAAGCCAGAGGGCAAACTCCGAAGCACATGCACTTGGCATGTTTCTTGCTTACACTACATTGGCTACCATATGAACCAAAGGAGTCCCACGGTCAGTCTCAGAGCCAGTGACCCGGGGGCACTACTGAAGTATGGAAGTGGGGAAGGGGCAGGTTTGTGACCATTTTTACCATGCATCGGTGATTGGTAAAGGAGACTGCTTAGCTACGGAGAATAGCAGGTCATCACGTAGAAACTTTACCTTGTTACTGGTGATCAAAGAAGCATACATTCTTTAAAGAAGAGTAAAAAATAAAGACCTTTAGTCTTCATTTTGTAGAGAAGGAAACTGAGGCCCAAAGCCTTGGTAAGATGGTGCCACGGGTGACTTCCCAGCCTGCAGACAAAGCAGGGTCTCTGATGTCAAGCCCAGCAGTAAAAGGGAAACTTGGGCTCGCCCTTATTCTGCCGTGTCCAATGGTGTAATTTTGTATAGTATCTCTAAGCCTCAGTTTATTTCCATAAAATTGAAAACCAGCTACCTCACAGATTATGAAGATTAAATGAGATCATGTGAAAATACTCTACACTGGCTCAGTTCGCACTTCTTCCTTCCCATGTTTCTGATGCAGTCTTGTAAAAGCAGCAAAAAGGCAAAGTAAAACAAAAAGCTCAAACAAAGCAATCAGCAAAGAAATAAATAAAACAATTTATTGAAGCAATTGCCAAGAAGAAATCGCTACATCTTTGTATAAGTGGGGACTTCATACAGTTATTGATTCCACAATTATTGGGTGCCCCTCTGGGCAGGACACTGTGTGAAGCACTGGAAATAAGTGATGAACAGAAAAAGGCCTCATGGAGCTTAGAGTCTGATGGGAGAGTTAGACAACAACCAAATCATCATATCAATAAATTGCATCCTGAATTAAGTGACAAAATTACATCCTTAATTAATGTTACAAAGGATTCTTGGTTATTGCTCATACAAGAGCATATAATAGGAAGATAGGATCCAGTTGAGAGTAGGAGGGGGCAAGAAAGACCGTCAGAAAGGAATGGGTTGAGGTATTAAGTGGACACTGTGAAGAAAGCTGAGCGCCGAAGAATTGATGGTTTTGAACTGTGGTGTTGGAGAAGACTCTTGAGAGTCCCTTGGACTGCAAGGAGATCCAACCAGTCCATCCTAAAGGAGATCAGTCCTGGGTGTTCTTTGGAAGGACTGATGCTAAAGCTTAAACTCCAATACTTTGGCCAGCAGATGCGAAGAGTTGACTCATTGGGGTCAGTTCATGGGGTCGAAAAGAGTCGGGTACCACTGAGCAACTGAACTGAACTGAACTGAATGGATCACTGTCTAGACCAGGTAGGGTTATAAGAAAGTATCAAAAGACAATTTCCCTGCATGAATTGACAAGGAGATTATCTTAACCCTTAAAGCAATGGGAAATCATGGAAAAGTATGGCCAAAGTTGGGATTTCAAAAGGTTTCTCTGGGATTGGGGTAGAGAACAGACTGCCATGGAGAGGGAATGGCTGCAAGTAAATATAAATCAGAAGACTGTTGTAGCAATCTATAGTCTACCAAGTAGTTCAATTTTCCATAAAGTAACTGTTCAATTCAGTTCAGTTTAGTCGCTCAGTCGTGTCCAACTCTTTGCGACCCCATGAATCGCAGCACGCCAGGCCTCCCTGTCCATCACCAACTCCCAGAGTTCACCCAGACTCATGTCCATTGAGTTGGTGATGCCATCCAGACATCTCATCCTCTGTCATCCCCTTCTCCTCCTGTCCCCAATCCCTCCCAGCATCAGAGTCTTTTCCAATGAGTCAACTCTTCACATGAGGTGGCCAAAGTACTGGAGTTTCAGCTTTAGCATCAGTCCTTCCAATGAACACCCAGGACTGATCTCCTTTAGGATGGACTGGTTGGATCTCCAAGCAATCCAAGGGACTCTCAAGAGTCTTCTCCAACACCACAGTTCAAAAGCATCAATTCTTCAGTGCTCAGCTTTCTTCACAGTCCAACTCTCACATCCATACGTGACCACTGGAAAAACCATAGCCTTGACTAGACGGATCTTTGTTGAAAAGTAATGTCTCTGCTTTTGAATATGCTATCTAGGCTGGTCATAACTTTCCTTCCAAGGAGTAAGCGTCTTTCAATTTCATGGCTGCAATCACCATCTGCAGTGAGTTTGGAGCCCCCAAAGATAAAGTCTGACAGTGTTTCCACTGTTTTCCCATCTATTTCCCATGAAGTGATGGGACCAGATGCCATGATCTTCGTTTTCTGAATGTTGAGCTGTAAGCCAACTTTTTCACTCTCCTCTTTCACTTTCATCAAGAGGCTTTTGAGTTCCTCTTCACTTTCTGCCATAAGGGTGGTGTCATCTGCATATCCAAAGTTATTGATATTTCTCCTGGCAGTCTTGATTCCAGCTTGTGCTTCTTCCAGCCCAGCTTTTCTCATGATGTACTCTGCATAGAAGTTAAATAAGCAGGGTGACAATATACAGCCCCGGCTGATCCAGGGTACTCGAAGGAGAGACGGCGTCGGCGAGGATCAGGATACAATAGCTTCAATTAGATATTAATTAAAGATATAAAGAGTAATAGAATAAGGATAGCTCAGTAGGAAAATTCAGTGGAGAAAAGAGGCTGAGTAGCTTGGTTTACGCGGGAGACCAATAAAACTTCAAGACAAGAAGTTTGCACCACTTACGTAGGCCGCAGGCGTCCTTCCGTTCTCCCGAAGGAGAGGAGACACTGAGGCCTCCCCGGTCGGATCTTAGAAGCCCAGGCATAATTAGTAAGCATGGTGGGTTCCGCGCTCCAGATGGAGACTCAGCCAGAGTGAGAGAGAGAGAGCGACATGGGGAGACCAGTATTTCGAGAAACTGATCCCAATTCTTTATTTTCCATGGTCTACTTTTATACACTGAGATGTTATGCAAAAGTCACGCGGGGTCAGCAGTCCTGACTCTTATCAAAGTCAGGTGCTTCATACAAAGGTATACAGAGGTCTTAGGGGTGTTACATCATCTTCTGGCCAGGGGGGCCTGCTGACAATTTACGACCCTCTCCTTGTGACAGCGGTCAGTCAGTCAGGACACTTATTTCTCCAGGGCTGATTAGTCTCAAAACACACGCCACCCAAATAAAGTTACATTCCTACAGGGTGAGGGTGTAGTGGGTTTTAGTTAAGGAAAGAATTTACTTAGCCTAAGGTCTAACGTGATTAATATCAAAGGTTAATTCTATATATTCATTAATGTGTATAAGGGCAGGGGATATGGAGACTTAGCAACAAACATTGGCTCAACAAATGAAAAACCCTTCACCAACACAATTTCTAATTAGCCCATTATACTTATACTAATAGTTTTCTAACTTTTCTAAGGAACCTGTTTTTAGAAGGTTTAAAGCATCTTGTGCCTCTCATGGTTGGGAGGCTGTGAGTGATCACATGTGGCCGGACAAGCCTGTCAGGCAGGCCAGAGAACCTTCAGAGGAGTTTGTAGGTTAAAACAGTCTTATCACGCCCAGGAATTATTATTAACTGGATCTCTAGGTTAACTCCTTCTCCGAAAGAGGTCGTGGGGGACAGCCCCCCGTAAAGTCAGAGGTGTAGGTAAGAGCACAAAGTAGTAAAGTAGGCAGGCTCTGGTTATGGGGGTAGACGCTCGAGGATTTCCAGGGGGACTCCTGAGGCTCAATCCCGCCTTTGCGTATGTCGAGCCTCCTTCCTCATGACCTTTGCCATGGGCGGAGTACCTCACTCTGGCCCCCAACACTTGACGTACTCCTTTTCCTATTTGGAATCAGTCTGTTGTTCCATGTCCAGTTCTAACTGTTGCTTCCTGACCTTCATATAGATTTCTCAAGAGGCAGGTCAACTGTAGACCTACTAATTCTATCTTGGTGAGTCCTAAGGAAATATACCCCAAATGACAGTACACTGATCAAAAATGATCAGTGACTAACATTATACTGATAATAATACATTTCAGAATGAATAAAGTTGATTAAATGAGTTTTAAAAAGCTGAGTCAGTAGTAAAATCCATATATGCTCTTTAAAAAATTTTTATTGAACTATAGTTGATATGCTGCTGCTAAGTCGCTTCAGTCATGTCCGACTCTGCGACGCCAGAGACGGCAGCCAGCCAAGCTCCCCCATCCCTGGGATTCTCCAGGCAAGAACACTGGAGTGGGTTACCATTTCCTTCTCCATAGTTGATATATAATATGTTTAATTTCTACGTACAGCAAAGAGACTCAGTTATACATATATTTTTTTATTTGTATTTATACACATATATTCTTTTCATGAAGAAGGAAATGGCAACCCACTCCAGTGTTCTTGCCTGGAGAATCCCATGGACAGAGAAGCCTAGTAGACTGCAGTCCATGGAGTCGCACAGAGTCGGACACAAGTGAAGTGACTTGGCAGCAGCAGCAATTCTTTTCATATTCTTTTCCATTATGGTTTATCATGGGATTTTGAATATAGTTCCTTGTGCTCTATAGTAGGGTCTTGTTGTTTATCCGTCTTATGTATGGTAGTTTGCATCTGCTAATCCCAAACTCCCGGTCCTTCCCACTCCCACCCCACCTTCCCTTTGGCAACCACAAGTCTGTTCTCTGTCTATAAGTCTGTTTTTGTTTCTTATTTTAGATTCCACTTTTAAGTGATATCCTATTGTATTTGTGGAGGGCAACAGAGTATGAGATGTTTGGATGGCATCACTGATTCAGTGGACATGAACTTGGGCAAACTCCGGGAGATGGTGATGGACAGGGAGGCCTGGCGTGTTGCAGTCCATGGGGCCGCAAGGAGTGAGACACAACTTGGCAACTGAAGAACAACAACATGGTATTTCTCTTCCTTTTTCTGACTTAGTTTAAGCATGAAAATCTCTAGGTCCACCTCATATATAGTTGCAACAACCAAGAAGCCATACTTATTTTATCATGATTAATTTTAGAAATCCATGTACTGCGGCCAGGTTGCCCCTGACCTCATGTTACACTCTAGGGAGACTAACTAACTGGGCTGTGCCATTTCAACATGAAGAGATCCTGCACAGCTTCTATGTACAGCAGGAAAGTGTAAGGGATGTGAAGATGTAAAGTATAACACAATTTGAATCCAAATTATTGGCAGCACATGTATTACTACAGAAAACTCATGAACAAAGTTCAGAAGAGAAATTGAAATTGTTCTTCTGGCCTGGGTACTTGAAAGATTTAAGAGTAACTCTTGAGTTTAGCAGTAGGATTGGGAATAAACAGGCTCTCCAAAGAAGGCTGAGAGACTGCACTTCCTGTACCATATCTTTGTACTTGATCTGCTAGTCACACATTCCCAGAAGTAAGGCTGTAATACATAAATCCTCAATCCAAATGCTCAACTTTAGCATCATCGTGGTAATAACTGTATGTTCCAAGTTTCTGGTACTTTATAGCATCTTTGTCCTACAATTGCAAAATGCCTGTGGAAAGTGATTGCACCTCAAATATTTCAGCTTAATAAAAAATGGAAGTCAGAGATAGATCTGGAAAAAAATCAGTTATTTGGAAAGCAATTTGTAAAATGTTAGTGAAATTTGGTGACCGAAAATGAAATTTCAAGTTGTTGCTAAATCTCCTAGAATAAATTTAGACCACATTGAGTAATAATCAAATTTTCCTTTTCAGGGTAAAACTATAGCTTCATTAAAAAAAAATAAAGTTTTGAAGCTTTCTGGAAGACACAATAAAAGAACAAAGTTAATCTGCAACCTTAAACTATAGGAGAGAGCGTGGATCTTGGCAAAGATGGTTTTGGTTCAAATCCCTGCCCTTAGTTGGGCAAATCCCTTTGTACTTCTGAACTTTCATTTCTTCATGGGAAAACAGGGATAAGAGTGATTGCCTTTTAGGGTTGTTACGAAGTTGAAATGAGGCATTACACAAACCACTGAAAGTCGCTCAATCCTGTCCAACTCTTTACGTCCCCATGGACTATACAGTCCAAGGAATTCTCTAGGCCAGAATACTGGAGTGGGTAGCCTTTCCCTTCTCCAGGGGATCTTCCCAACCCAGGGATCGAACACAGTCTCCCACACTGCAGGCAGATTCTTTACCAGTTGAGCCACAAGGGAAACCCAAGAACACTGGAGTGGGTAGCCTATCCGTTCTCCAGTGGATCTTCCCAACCCAGGAATCGAATGGAGGTCTCCTGCATCGCAGGCAGATTCTTTACCAACTGAGCTATAAATTTAGACATCCCAATTCCTTCCCAAATGTTTCTTCTCATATGCAGACTTGAATGAGCTTCTTGGTGCATATTCTCCTTCTTTCCCAGGATAGCCAGCTTGATGATAACTCCTTTCCAGTATCAGAAGTTTCATCTCTTTACTAATAAAATTTGAACAGGCATCACAAAAGTCAGGGCTACTCCAGTTAAAACTTAGATTTGAGCTTCACCTTGCCTGTAGTTACTTGAAGATACCTGTAGCTAAATTAATCTCAATCAAATTCCTAATGAAGTGAGGCTTTTTAGTTGGTTTCCATCTAACCTTTTTATCTGTCCCAACATTCAACAGGCCATAAAAACACTGAGTGTTATAAGGAAAAATTGGGAAAAGCTATGAAATGAATCACAAAAGTCATGAGACATCCACAGTGGAAAAATGAGACACTGTCTAGAGCACTGTTGTGGTTGTCTCCGACTTTCATCGTTTTTAATCTGCTTTATAACTCTGTACATCATAGAAAATGAATAATAATCCAAATGGTTCTTGTCCATAAAAAAGAAATGAAGAGCATTTGGTGGAGTGGAAGTGACTAATTTTGCATCTGTCTGTAAATTCGTTTCAAAGTTCCTTGTTACCCACATATCTGTGGTTCTTTAAATTCTTCTTTGGACTGGTTGTAACATCTTACTGACTCACTCATAAATAAGATCAGTTCAGTCCAGTCCAGTTCAGTCACTCAGTCGTGTCTGACTCTTTGCGACCCCATGAATCGCAGCACGCCAGGCCTCCCTGTCTATCACCAACTCCCAGAGTTCACCCAAACTCGTGTCCATCAAGTTGGTGATGCCATCCAGCCATCTCATCCTCTGTCGTCCCCTTCTCCTCCTGCCCCCAATCCCTCCCAGCATCAGAGTCTTTTCCAATGAGTCAACTCTTCGCATGAGGTGGCCAAAGTACTGGAGTTTCAGCTTTAGCATCATTTCTTCCAAAGAAATCCCAGGGCTGATCTCCTTCAGAATGGACTGGTTGGATCTCCTTGCAGTTCAAGGGACTCTCAAGAGTCTTCTCCAACACCACAGTTCAAAAGCATCAATTCTCTGATGCTCAGCTTTCTTCACAGTCCAACTCTCACATCCATAAATGACCACAGGAAAAACCATAGCCTTGACTAGACGGACCTTTGTTGGCAAAGTAATGTCTCTGCTTTTCAATATGCTATCTAGGTTGGTCATAACTTTTCTTCCAAGGAGTAAGCGTCTTTTAATTTCATGGCTTCAATCACCATCTGCAGTGATTTTGGAGCCCCCCAAAATAAAGTCTGACATGATTTCCACTGTTTCCCCATCTATTTCCCATGAAGTGATGGGACCAGATGCCATGATCTTCGTTTTCTGAATGTTGAGCTGTAAGCTGACTTTTTCACTCTCCACTTTCACTTTCATCAAGAGGCTTTTTAGTTCCTCTTCACTTTCTGCCCTAAGGGTGGTGTCATCTGCATATCTGAGGTTACTGATATTTCTCCCAGCAACCTTGATTCCAGCTTGTGCTTCCTCCAGCCCAGCGTTTCTCATGATGTACTCTGCATAGAAGTTAAATAAGCAGGGTGACAATATACAGCCTTGACGGACTCCTTTTCCTATTTGGAACCAGTCTGTTGTTCCATGTCCAGTTCTAACTGTTGCTTCCTGACCTGCATATAGGTTTCTCAAGAGGCAGGTCAGGTGATCTGGTATTCCTATCTCTTTCAGAATTTTCCAGTTTATTGTGATCCACATAGTCAAAGGCTTTGGCAGAGTCAATAAAGCAGAAATAGATGTTTCTCTGGAATTCTCTTGCTTTTCCCATGATCCAGCGGATGTTGGCAATTTGATCTCTGGTTCCTCTGCCTTTTCTAAAACCAGCTTGAATATCTGGAAGTTCACGGTTCACGTATTGCTGAAGCCTGGCTTGGAGAAGTTTGAGCATTACTTTGTTAGTGTGTGAGATGAATGCAATTGTGTGGTAGTTTGAGCATTCTTTTGGCATTGCCTTTCTTTGGGATTGGGATGAAAACTGACCTTTACTAGTCCTGTGGCCACTGCTGAGTTTTCCAAATTTGCTGGCATATTGAGTGCAGCACTTTCACAGCATCCTCTTTCAGGATTTGAAATGGCTCAACTGGAATTCCATCACCTCCACTAGCTTTGTTCATAGTGATGCTTCCTAAGGCCCACTTGACTTCACATTCCAGGATGTCTGGCTCTAGGTAAGTGATCACACCACCATGATTATCTGGATTACGAAGACCATTTTTTACAGTTCTTCTGTGTATTCTTGCCACCTCTTCTCAATATCTTCTGCTTCTGTTAGGTCCCTACCATTTCTGTCCTTTCAGTCAGCAAAAACAAGACTGGGAGCTGACTGTGGCTCAGATCATGAACTTCTTATTGCTAAATTCAGACTGAAATTGAAGGAAGTGGAGAAAACCACTAGAACATTCAGGTATGACCTAAATCAAATCCCTTATGATTATACAGTGGAAGTGAGCAATAGATTTAAGGGACTAGATCTGATAGACAGAGTGCCTGATGAATTATGGACGGAGGTTCGTGACATTATACAGGAAACACGAATCAAGATCATCCCCAGGAAAAAGAAATGCAAAAAAGCAAAAAAGGTCTGAGGAGGCCTTACAAATAGCTGTGAAAAGAAGGGAAGTGAAATGCAAAGGAGAAAAGGAAAGATATACCCATTTGAATATAGAGTTCCAAAGAATAGCAAGGAGAGATAAGAAAGCTTTCCTCAGATATCAGTGCAAAGAAATAGAGAAAAACAATAGAATGCGAAAGACTAGACATCTCTTCAAGAAAATTAGAGATACCAAGGGAACATTTCATGCAAAGATGGGCTCGATAAAGCACGCATCTAGGGATCTTGTTAAAATGGAGAATCTGGGATGAGGGTCTGAGGCTCTGCCTTTCTAATGGTGCTTGGGCCAGACAGTGCTAATTCTGCTGGTCTCCAGCCCACAGTTATTTTTATTTTATGTTTCAGATAAAATGGTCAATGAAGACCTCTGTGACTTAGTCTCCTTTTCTGGGTGCTTAGTCTCTCAGTCATGTACGACTCTTTGTGATCCTATGGATTCTATGGAACCTATGTTTCTCTGTCCATGGTGATTCTCTAGGCAAGAATACTAGAGTGGGCTGCCATACCCTTCTCCAGGGGATCTTCCCAACCCAGGGATTGAACCCAGGTCTCCCACATTACAAATGGATTCTTTGTGGTCTGAGCCACCAAGGAAGCATGAATACTGGAGTGGGTAGGCTATCCCTTCTCCAGGAGATCTTCCTGATCCAGGAATCCAATGGAATCCTGTATTGCAGGCAGATTCTTTACCAGCTGGGCTACCTTCCTTTTCGGTAATTGAGGTCAATAATCGATCCCACCATGTAGTTTGTGCACGAAAGCACAATGTCTGGAACATAGCAATTACTCTATAAACTGTCTTTGTAACTCTTTAATTTTTTAAAAAAAATTTTAGGATATTTCTCATCAGAGTAACAGGGTGTCTGTCTAGGGAATTAAGGAAGTGCTAATAGGAGCAAGGGGGACATAGGAAAGTTGGCATAAGGCACTCCACCCTTACTGACAATATGATTTCTGTGTATGCAAAGAACTAGTAGGAGCCTTGTGGAGTTTGGTGGTTTTAGTGTACACGTGTGAAATTGAACTTGCTGAATGTATTTGGGTTTATTAAACCCCATCACAATTTTACTAACAATTTTACTTTTCTGTGTATAAAATGCATCTCAGTTTATGAAATAAGGTATGAGTCTCACTTCTATCCTTTTATAGATATTGTTTTAGAGAAATAGGGAAATACACAGGAATAGGAATATGGGAATGACATTAAGTTGGGAGTATTTTTATGTAAGGAGTAATTATGCTGAAAGAATTTTCTTATTTTGTGAACAGGAAGCAAGGATCATACAGATTATATACAGTTGATTTTAGCAGCTAAGATAAAGCTCTTTTTCAACAGATGATACATTTCAAAAATCTGGTTTTCTAATATATATAAAGCTGAGAAACCCCTCTAACCTCTGTCCCATGAAAATACTTTAGTGAACTTTACATTCATAAATTTTGTGGTAAATAGTTGCATTTTTTTTTTTTTTTTGGAGGGAATTTAGTTTTTCTCTTCTCTATAGTGTGGTTATCATATTGGAATAATCTTGTGTAGAACTATAATCTAGTTACAGATCCTTGTTATTAGTGTCAGTAATAATTACACTATACATTTTTGATGGTTTTTATAATCTTCAGACTGCTTTTACATACATTATTTCTTTTAATATGTTCCACAACTCTGAGTGACAGGCCAGACATGGATAATTGTTTATGAAGGAAGGCAGGTGAGGTTTGCCCCAAATTACACGGCTGATAAATACTGGAATAAAAATTAGAATCCAAGGCTTCTGATTTCTAACTCAGTGCTCTGCATTTGGCCCACCTAATATTGCACTGAGATTCTGACAGTGAACATAGTAATCCATAATGATCTATAATGATCCTGCTAAATATAGTAATTGGAAACTAAAAGATGCAGGGAAATGACCTTGAGGCAAAATCCAGAGAAGGGGAGGAGGATTGTTCTAAATATATTGTTTTATATACATATATATATATATATATATATATATATTCAGCTTTGTTGAGATATAATTGACCCATGTAAGTTTAAGGCAAACAACGTTAGCTACCATCTCCTTCTCCATCACGTCACATAATTACCATTTTCTTTTTGTGGTATAACATTTAAGATCTACTCTCTTAGCAGCTATCAAGCATATAACACAATATCATTAACTATAATGACCATGCTGTACATTAGATCCCCAGAAGTTATTCATCTTCTAACTGAAATTTTGAATCCTTTGACCAAAATCTCCTCTTTTTCCCCAACCTTCATTCCCTGGTGACCACCATTCTACTCTCTGAGTTTGGCTATTTTAGATTCCACATATAGTAAGAGCATATTTGTCTTTCTCTGACTTATTTCTCTTAGTCTAGTGCCCTCAAGTTCCATCTGAGTTATAGCAAGTGGCAGGATTTCTTTCTTTTTTCATGGCTGAATGATACTCCATTATATATTTCTCTATCTACATAAAATCTTTTTTATTGATTCATCTGTTGACAGACACTTAGGTTGTCTCCATATCTTTTGCCTCCCGTTTGAATGCCTTCCATTTAAATATCACCATTGACAAAGCCCCGATCGTGATAAATCAGAAGTGTTATTTTTTACTTTTTAATTTGATTTGTTTAAACTCATAAGAAGCAAAAACAGTTTCTGAAAATCAATTGGTAGCTGATATGGAATGAGGTACTATCCAACCGTGAAAGAGATGGAAGAGTATCCAAAGGGCTAATTCCTATGCTAATTGCCCTTACCATACCTTGGTTCTATGCCCATCTCACCTCCAGGCAGGTTGCTGGGGTTTCTGGAGGAAACCCAAACTCCTCACTAGTAGCTCTTCAGTCTCCTTACCCTCCTATCTATACTCCTGGCACTTGAGAGCCTGTATTTCCTTCCTTTTCCACTTTCTTCCCCTAATGACCTAAACAGAAGATACTTTAGCACAAAAAAGAAATAAAGAACAGTTTGTTATCTCCACCAAAAGATAGAGGACCTGCCATACAGTATTGGGAACAAAGTAGACAGGGCAAGCAAGCAATGAGATAAAAAAAAAAAAAAAAACATTTTTTGAAGCCAACTAGTATGTGGTGCTATTTAGCTAGCATATAATTTTCTGTAGTTTGCTGGCTGTGTTTTGGAAGCCTGATAAGATCTGGCCATGGAGGATTGCTCCCGTTCTTCCAAACCTCAGCCTTGTTTCTGCATTTAATTATTCACCAAGTCCAAAAAGACTAAGAGCAATTGTGTTTACTTATTTTCATTTGTCCTGGAATCTGGTTGGTGTGTTGGCTGGATCATCTGAGAAGTAGATGCCAAGATGGACTTAGAAGTGGAAAAGATTTATAGGGGGTAGTCCTTGTGAAAGATAAAAGGCATAGGAAGCAGGAGAACCTTCAGAACTTGATGCAGTTCTGACACTCATTAAAGAGAGAGGGAAGAAAGGAGGATTGAATAGACCATGGTGCAGTTCCAAGAATATTGCTCATAGAATAACCCTGCATATATACAAGGGAGAGCTCTTACGCCATTTCTGTGTTCTATCATTGGTTGGGAAATGTCCAGGTAGCGCATAGTTTTAGCTTGAATACTGAGTAAGATTCTGAAGACATCCACAGCCAGAGATTGGCAGAAGTTTCCTTTTTGAAAGTAAATCTCAATGGGGGTGCTCCCATAGCTGCTATAGCTGGTAAAAGGGAAGCAGATAGAAACAGAGAGCTAAGTGCCTAGCTGTATACATGAGATGGTAGACATAGCCAAGATTTGTGTCATTTGACAAGAACATGGATACAGATTCATGCATCCATCCATGAATCCATGGATCCACCCACTTAACTATCCACCCATACACTCATGTATCGCCTGACAGCAGCAATCTCTGAAGGTTCTCTCAAAACATGAAACTTATCCATGGTGCTACCTCAGAAACCAAATCTAGATTTTGCCTCTTTGCTACCACAGCCACAATCTGTGAGTGACAACTAGCCTGTATCTCTACCCAATTTGCTTCTGTTCCTAATTTAACTTACACTTCTGAGATGAAGTCCTTTAATAAACCCTAATTTCTACCAGTCAGACACACCTCTTTCTTGAGTCTTAATGATACTTTGCTCCACTGGATAGACCATAATTTATGTTATGGACTTTTGACTCAGTGTTGCAGGCATAAAAGGTGCCTGGCAAGTGATGAGGTTCACTGTGATGTCCTTGGGTTCAGGGTCAATAAGAACAGCTAAGGGACAGCAGAGGTAGTGAGACAGCTTGGCTGTGTGCCTTCCAGTTCTGAAGTCACTGAAACTGTTTACCTTCAAGATAACCATGGCCTTTGGTTATAATATTTCATAGCATCCTCTTTCCAACTAATACGGCCACCAGCCATGAGAAATCATGGACTTGATTTTGAGAGCATATTATTTTGGAGGATAAAGGTGGTGGGATTGTCTAGGGCTTGGCAAATAATAAAAAGAGGTTGATTTTTTAAAGAGATATTCCTGCCAACTAGAAATATATCTTTCACTAAATCAGCAGTCTCTAAGGTCCTTTGCATTTCTTTCACCCTATTACTTATTCCATCAAAGGTCATGGATCTCACCATAATAGGAACTAATTCCTCCCTTTTTCTTTCTAAAACAATGTTTACATTTTGGCAGGCCTTCTCTCACATGGTTTAAAGAACCACATGTGTTTGCAGGCATTCTATCAAGTAGTTTAGAGAACATAAAACTTGCAGTAATAATTTTGGGGAGTAAATTTTATTGTTATGGCTTTAAAACACAATCAAATAAAAACAAGAATTCCATTAGTAGTTGAATATTGTAATAATAGAGTTGAGAATAAATTTTACTGCTATAAGAACTATAAAACAGCAATAATAAAAAACACTATTATTGTGAATAAATTGTGTTGAGATGACTAACTAGAAAGCTATAAAACACAATGATAAGGAATAATCTAATCACCAGAAAAGATATGATAATAATTCACGCTTGTTAGCGAGGAGTCCATGGTTCCAGTTCGTTGGCCCCGGGTGCTCTAGGTTACTGCCTGCATTCCATAGGTTGCAGAAAGATAATCTTTGACCATTGGGTTGGCAGGAGACTACATATTACAGTGAAATTGGACATGGGGATTGAGGAAAATCCAATTATCAGTGAAAACCCTGTGTAGTACTGCCAAATGTCCTCACAATGTATTCTTAAAAATTATTTGCAGGTTTCCATTAACAATTTGTATGCATTATTTGATCATGCATTTCATGTACTTCTTATTTTTATTTATATTCTTTTTCTTCAGAATGACTGCATGGGATTGCATAGCTATTGAGGGGAAAAGCCTATTTAATCTTGCTTTTAATTTTAACTACCCATGCATCCCTGAGTCCATCTGGGTCCCCTTCCAATTAGCAGAAGCATGGAAAGAAAACACCCTTATCTCCTATGTTCCTCTCTCCCTCTGTGGAGCTCTCAGCTCCATGAAAACATTTGCTTCAGAGTTAGGACCACCCAGGTGGCTGACCTGTCTCTGCACCAGGTGAGGGGAAGAATATCACAGGGGTTGCATTTTACTTCTCATTCTGAACACCATCAAAATTCAAATTCAAGATTTCCAAATTGACAATTTCCCCAGGGGGATGAAGGAAGATTATTAACCATGAAGTTTCTATTAGGCCACAGAAGCATGCTGCAGAATTTTCTGTACTCCCCACCTCCTCTCTCTTCTTGGTCCTTTTTGAACCAACTCTAGTTGACTTTTGTCTTATCACATGCCATGTACTGACTGAAATTGCTCTTTTCAAGGTCTCCATGAATCTCTATCCAGCTAGTTCTCAGCCCTCATCAGACTTGACCTCTTTACAGGATTTGGCCCAGTGGGTAACTCTCACTTTCTTAAAATGCTCTTCTCACTTGACTTCTGGGACACAACAGTCTCTCAGTTTTTTATATACCTCACTGGCTGTTTTTTCTTAATTCCATTGCTGATTTCTCCTCTTCTGTACCACGATCTCTAAATGTTATACTGACCTACACCTCAGTCCTTGTTCTTCCCTTCTCAATCTATCTATACTTGGCCCCTAGAAGGGCTCGTCTGTGTGGCTTCAAACACCAGCTCTTTCATCCCAGAGAGCCACAAATGTATGCACTTCACTCCAGCTTTCCTTTGAGATCCAGCCTGCTATAGCTGCTGCCCATTTCTAAGTCCTTGGGGTGTCTAAGAAACATCTCAAAATTATCAACCCTAAATCGAATCTTGACTTTCCATCCCCTCAGAGTCACTCTTCCATTGATTTCCCCCATATCATAAACAGTCACTACTATTCAGTCCATTTCGTGGCCCTTCAGTCTAGGAGCTGTTCTTGAGTTTCCTAATTCCCTCATACTTTGTATTTATTCCATAAGCATATGTGTTAGTCTGCTGTTAAAATAAATTCCCAGTGCAACCATGGCTTACCATGTGGTCCATAACATTTAGCACTGGGGCCCATCATCTCTCCCCTGGAATGCTGTGGTAACCTTCCCCACTGCTCTTTCTGTCTTCATTTTTTATTATAAATTTAATTATTTATCATTGAAGGATAATTGCTTTACAATATTGTGTTGGTTTCTGCCATACATCAACATGAGTCAGCCATAGGCATACATATGTCTCCTCTCTCTAGAACCTCCCTCCCATCTCCCACTCCTTCCCACCCCTCTAGGTTGTTACAGAGCCCCTGATCTAGTTCCCTGAGTTATGCAACAAATTCCCATTGGTTATCTATTTTACGTATGGTAGGGTATATGCTATCCTGTTAGTCTCTCCATTCATCCCCAGGTCTCCCTCCTCCCTCCAACCTATGTCCATAAGTCTGTTCTGTATGTCTGTATCTCCATTGCTACCCTGAAAATAGGTTAATAAGTACCATCTTTCTAGATTGCATATATATGATATTTGTTTTCTCTTTCTGACTTGCTTCACTCTGTATAATAGGCTCTAGGTTCTTCTACCTCATTAGAACTAACTCAAATGCATTCCTTTTCATTGCTGAGTAATATTCCACTGTATATATATGTACCACATTCTTTATCCATTCACTGTTGATGGATATTTAGGTTGCTTCCATGTCTTAGCTATTGTAAATAGTGCTGCAATGAACACTGGAGAACATGTGTCTTTTTCAATTTTGGTTTCTTCTGTGTGCAAGCCTAATAGTGGGATCTCTGCATCATATGGTTGTTTTATTCCTAATTTTTTGAGGAATCTCCATACTGACTTCCATGGTGGCCATATCATTTTACATTCCCACCAAAGTGTAAAAGGGTTCCTTTCTGCACAGCCTCTCTAGGATTTAGGACTTTTTGATGATGGCCATTTTGACTGGTGTGAGGTAATATCTCATTGTACTTTTGATTTACATTTCTCTAATAATGAGTGATGGGAGAAATATCAATAACCTCAGATATGCAGATGACACCACCCTTATGGCAGAAAGTGAAGAGGAACTAAAAAGCCCCTTGATGAAAGTGAAAGTGGAGAGTGAAAAAGTTGGCTTACAGCTCAACATTCAGAAAATGAAGATCATGGCATCCGGTCCCATCACTTCATGGGAAATAGATGGGGAAACAGTAGAAACAGTGTCAGACTTTATTTTGGGGGGCTCCCAAATCACTGCAGATGGTGACTGCAGCCACGAAATTAAAAGACGCTTACTCCTTGGAAGGAAAGTTATGACCAACCTAGATAGCATATTGAAAAGCAGAGACATTATTTTGCCAACAAAGGTCCGTCTAGTCAAGGCTATGGTTTTTCCTGTGGTCATGTATGGATGTGAGAGTTGGACTGTGAAGAAAGCTGAGCACCGAAGAATTGATGCTTTTGAACTGGGGTGTTGGAGAAGACTCTTGAGAGTCCCTTGGACTGCAAGGAGATTCAACCAGTCCATTCTAAAGGAGATCAGCCCTGGGATTTCTTTGGAAGGAATGATGCTAAAGCTGAAACTCCAGTACTTTGGCCACCTCATGCGAAGAGTTGACTCATTGGAAGACTCTGATGCTGGGAGGGATTGGGGGCAGGAGGAGAAGGGGACGACAGAGGATGAGATGGCTGGATGGCATCACCGACTCGACGGACGTGAGTCTGAGTGAACTCTGGGAGTTAGTGATGGACAGGGAGGCCTGGAGTGCTGCGATTCATGGGGTCGCAAAGAGTCAGACATGACTGAGCAACTGAACTGAACTGAATAATGAATGATGTTGAGCATCTTTTCATGTGTTTATTGGCCATCTCTGTATCTTCTTTGAGAAATGTCTGTTCAGGTCTTCTGCCCACGTTTTGATTTGGTTACTTTTTCTTAATATTGAGCTACTTGTATAAAATAGATGACTAATGTGAACATATTGTATAGCACAAGGAACTCTACTCGGTACCTGTTGTGACCTGTTGAGGCTGTTCAGTTGTGGTGACCTACTGAGGCTGTTCAATCACTCAGTCTGACTCTTTGAGGCCCCATAGACTGCAGCATGTCAGTCTTCCCCGTCCTTCACCATATCCCAGAGCTTGTCCAAATTCACATCCATTGAGTCAGTGATGCCATCCAACTATCTCATTATCTGTTGCCCCCTTCTCCTACCTTCAATATTTCCCAGCATCTGGGTCTTTTCCAATGAATTAGTTCTTTGCATCAGTTGGCCCAAAGTATTGAAGCTTCAGCTTCATTATCAGTCCTTCAAATGAACATTTAGGGTTGATTTCTTTTAGGATTGACTGGTTTGATCTCTTTGTCATCCAAAGGACTCTCAAGAGTCTTCTCCAGCACCGGAGTTCAAAGGCATCAATTCTCTGGCACTCTCACATCTGTACATGGCTACTGGAAAAACCATAGCTTTGACTGTACTGACCTTTGTCGGCAAATTAATGTCTCTGCTTTTTAACATGCTGTCTAGGTTTGTCATTGCTTTTCTTCCAAGGTGCAAGTTCAGTTCAGTTCAGTCACTCAGTCGTGTCCAACTCTTTGTGACCCCATGGACTGTAGCACCCCAGGCTTCCCTTTTTATCACCAACTCCCGGAGCTTGCTCAAACTCACGTCTATCCAGTTGGTGATGCCATCCAACCATCTCATCCTCTGTCATCCCCTTCTCCTCCTGCCATCAATCTTTCCCAGCATCAGGGTCTTTCCCAATGAGTCAGTTCTTTGCATCAGGTGGCCAAAGTATTGGAGTTTCAGCTTCAGCATCAGTCCTTTCAACGAATATTCAGGACTGATTTCCTTTAGGATGGACTGATTTCCTTTAGGATGAACTGATTTGATCTCCTTGCAGTCCAAGGGAATCCCAAGAGTCTTCTCCAACACCACAGTTCAAAAGCATCAATTCTTTGGCACTCTGCTTTCTTTATAGCCCAACTCTCACATCCATACATGATTACTGGAAAAACAGTAGCTTTGACTAGATGGAACTTGGTTGGCAAAGTAATGTCTCTGCTTTTGAATATGCTATCTAGGTTGGTCATAACTTTTCTTCCAAGGAGCAAGCATCTTTTAATTTCATGGCTGCAGACACCATCTGCAGTGATTTTGGAGACCAAAAAAATAAAGTGAATCACTGTTTCCATTGTTTTCCCATCTATTTCCCATGACGTGTTGGGACTGGATGCCATGATCTTCATTTTTAAAATGTTGTGTTTTAAACTTTTAAACTCTTCTTTTTCAGTTTCATCAAGAAGGCGCTTTAGTTCCTCTTTGCTTTCTGCCATAAGGGTGGTGTCATCTCCGTATCTGAGGTTATTGATATCTCTTCAGGCAATCTTGATTCCAGCTGTGCTTCATCCAGTCCAACATTTCTGATGATGTACTCTGCATATAAGTTAAATAAGCAGGATGACAATATACAGCCTTGAGGTACTCCTTTCCCAATTTGAAACCAGTCTGCTATTCCATGTCCGGTTCTAACTGTTGTTTCTTGACCTGCATACAGATTTCTCACGAGGCAGGTAAGGTGGTCTCGTATTCCCGTCTCTTTCAGAATTTTCCACAGTTTGTTGTGATCCACACAATCAAAGGCTTTGGCAAAATCAATAAAGCAGAAGTAGATGGTTTCCTGGAATTTTCTTACTTTTTCTATGATCCAACTAATGTTGGTGATTTTATCTCTGGTTCCTGTGCCTCTTCTAAATCCAGCTTGAACATTTGGAAGTTCTCGGTTCACATACTGTTAAAGCCTAGCTTGGAGAATTTTGAACATTACTTTGCTAGCATGTGAGATGAGTGCAATTGTGTAGTAGTTTGAACATACTTTGGCATTGCCTTTCTTTGGGATTGGAATGAAAACTGACCTCTTCCAGTCCTGTGGCCACTGCTGAGTTTTCCAAATTTGTTGGCATATAGAGTGCAGCATTTTCATAGCACCATCTTTTAGGATTTGAAATAGCTCAGCTGGAATTCCATCACCTCCACCAGCTTTGTTCATAGTGATGCTTCCTAAGGCCCACTTGACTTCTCATTCCAGCATGTCTGGCTCTAGGTGGGTGGTCACACCATCTTGGTTATCTGGGTTATGAAGATCTTTTTGTGTAGTTCTTCTGTGTATTCTTGCCATCTTTTCTTAATATTTTCTACTTCTGTTATTTCCATACCATTTCTGTACTTTATTGTGCCCATCTGCATGAAATGTTCCCTTGGTATCTAATTTTCTTGAATAGCTCGATAGTGTTTACCATTCTATTGTTTTACTCTATTTCTTTGCATTATTTACTTTAAAAGGCTTTCTTATCTCTCCTTGCTGTTCTCTGGAACTCTGCATTCAGATGCATGTATCTTTCCTTTTCTCCTTTGCCTTTTGCTTTTCTTCTTTTCTCAGTTATTTGTAAGGCCTCCTTAGACAATCTTTTTCCTTTTGCATTTCTTTTTCTTGGGGATGGTTTTGATCACCATCTCCTGTACAGTGTTATGAGCCTCCATCCATAGTGGTGACCTGAATGGGAAGGAAAGCCAAAAGGGATGGTATATATGTATAAATATGATTGATTGATTTTGCTATATAGTAAAAACTAACACAGCATACGTGTGTGGTCCCTTCAGTCATGTCCAACTCTGTGACCCTATGAACTCTAGTTGGCCATTTTCCTCCGTCCATGGAGATTCTCCAGACAAGAATACTGGAGTGGGTTGCCATGCCCTCCTCCAAGGTACCTTACTGACCCAGGAATGGAACCCATGTCTGTTTTGTGTCCCACATTGGCAGGCAGGTCTTTACCACTAGTGGCACCTGGGTAGCCCAACACAACATTGTAAAGCAACTTTACATCAATAAGATTAATTAAAAATAAAAATATCAAAACACAACTTGTTCAATGATTTCTTAGAATAAAACCCTAAGTCCATACTGTGGCCCATGGTTTCTACTAGATCTGGCTCTTGCCTATCTCTCTGACTTCGTTTTCCATCACTCTCTCTTGCTCCCACTTCACTTAAACACTGATTTTCTTCCAGTTCCTCTATCACGCCAAGCTCATTTCTTCCCTACATGTTTGGCCCCCTTTACTTAAAATACCTTTTCTACAGACCTTTGAAGAACCACATCATTCAGAACTGTCTTACATCAGTCAGGAATGGCTCTCTATCTCAATATATTCTTGGCCCATATATTTCCTTACTTTGATTTCCTTTACTCAAAATTGTATTATTTGTTTGTAAACTTGCTTATTCTCTTTTCAATTCTACTGTGAATTCCATATAAAGAACCTCATTCATCTTGTATGTATTGATCTTTGTAATAGTGCTTGGTACCTGGTGAGTACTCATGACATTTTCGTAGAATAAATGAATGGATGAATGATCATACATGGCAAAGGATTTAGAAGGATCCCGGAATGCTAGAACCCTAACCCCCACCATGAAGGGAGATGCTTAGTGGCTCAGTTGTGTCTGACTCTTTGTGACCCTTTGGACTATAGCCAGCTACTGTCCTCTGTCCATGTGATTTTTCAGGCAAGGTTTTTCAGGAAGTGGATTGCCACTTCCTCCTCTAGGGGATCTTCCTGTTTCAGGGATTGAACCCATGTCTCCTGCATTGCAGGCAGATTCTTTACTGCTGAGCTCCCCTGGTGACTCAGATGGTAAAGAATCTGCCTGCAATGCAGGAGACCTGGGTTGAATTCCTGAGTCAGGAAGATCTCCTGGAGAATTCCATTGGCAGAGGAACCCGTTGGGACTGCATAGCGTCGGACATGACTGAACAACGAACACACACAACCCAAATGCTAAGAACTCTGTTTAAACGTTTTATGTCTCTGCACTAAAATTTGCCTAGCTCAGTTAGATTTTTATCGGTAATCTTAACTTGAACCTTTGTTTTATTGGTCACTGTTTGAGATTCGAGCTGAATCCTGGGTTTGTGTAAAACAAGGGGGTGGGAGGCAGTGTCTGACAAGAGTCCTTTATGTAAGAAGAATGTATGGGGAAATCCACTTGGGAAAGGATTTAAAACATTTTCATTGCTCATATATGGAGAGGCCCGGGTTTAAGGAGCTGATGATGTGGTCCATCAGAACAAGAGAAGACATTTGACCCCAGATAAAGCCTTAGATTGCAGAGTGAAGTGAAGATCCTGAATAATAATCATGCCCACCATGACCAGAGCAGAAGACACACCCCCTATTTTACTCAATGACCTGTGTGGAAGAAAGAGCAGGAGTAGTCTGCTCTTGAATATGGGTGATGGGGATTCCTAGAACTGAGGACTTTACACAGGGAAGAAACTTCTTTCTGGATCTGGGGGAGCCAAGAGCTTTGATAAAGTTGGTTTTAAAGGAGAAAAAAGTCAAGTAATTTTCCACTATTTAAAAAAAGCTGTTTGAAGACATGATGGAGTAAATGAAGCAACTGCTCACATATTAACTTCTGCTGAGACATCTAGTAACTGACTTATCTTATCTTGATTGTGGGAGCCTATGCCCTTATGCATTCTCAGAGACACAGTATAGACTGATCTGCACGAGAAGCACAGGATTTTCTAGCTCTCTTTACAGAAGAATGAAACCTCTGCTTGGAACCTTTTATCTGTTGGGTATGCTGGTTCCTGGTTGGTTGGGATATGATAGGTGAGTATGAAGTGGAAGGAGGGGTGACTGGTATGATTTGGATTGTCTAAATGGAAAGCTTCTTTTTAATATCAGTGCAGTTGGATTCTCCACTCTTCCTACCCATTACACACACCACCATGAAATGAGAATAATAATGACTGAAATTTTATCATTGAGCATTACTCTGTGTGTGTGTGTGTGTGTGTGTGTGTGTGTGTTAGTTGCTCAGTCATGTCTGGCTCTTTGCAACACCATGGACTGTAGCTTGCCAAGCTCCTCTGTCCATGGACTTCTCCAGGCAAGAATACTTTTCCAGGGGCTCTTCCCAACCCAGGAATCGAACTGAGCATTACTCTGCAGCTGCTGCTGCTAAGTTACTTCAGTCGTGTCCAACCCTTTGCAACCCCATGCATTGTAGCCCACCAGGCTCCTCTGTCCATGGGATTCTCCAGGCAAGAATACTGTAGTGAGCCATTCCCTTCTCCAGAGCATTACTCTAATAATCTTTAAATAAATATATAGATCTTCAACAAAGATTTCCTAGCACAGTGTATGATAAATACCAATAGATATGTCATATTTTGTAATTGAAAAAAGAAAACTGTAATGAAAATTCTATATCCCTCATTTACATAATTTCTCCATTTATAAATCACATTATTCTAATTATTCAGAAAATGTTTCAAGTGTTTAAAACTACCAAACAATTTCACTCAGACATAATTACTGTTGATGTTTTTGAATAGATAGTGAGATCGCTAATTAAGCATATAGTACTACTGCAAACATTTTTCAGTTAAGTTGTCTTATACAAAACTTCTTATGGCATTCATAACTTCTTGAAAGCATAATGCAATCACTAATAACAGTTCATCATTGCTACCCTACAAGGCAGAGTGATTCCTACTGTCATTGGGTACATAATACTGTGATGCACATCCAGCCATATGATAATTTTTGTTGTTATTTTGCAAATTTTTTATTATTTCCCTAATATAAGTTATAAGAAGTGGAATCACTGGGTTAGAAGCTGCAAAAAGCTCAAGAATCTTGCTACATCCGCCCTCTAGAAAAGCTGCATCAGTTTACACTTCCAGCTACAGTGTATGAAAGCACTTTTTAAGCATTTTCCAACTTGACAAGTGAAAAATGCCCACAGTTACTTATTTTTCATTTTGTTGATTTCTTATAAGGTTAAGTATTTTGTCTTATTTATTATTCATTTTATGTTTATAAATTGCTCATTCATGTCATTTGCCCATTTTGTGTTCTTTCTCCACTCATAATGAAGAACTTTTTTGAATATATAATATATATAAACATTGCGTGTATGTATAGTTTCAAAATAAAGTATATTTTCCTGTATTAATATTATACATAGCTTATTATTCTGCACATTTAATATATCTCATCATGCATGTGTGGTTATAAACAGTGTTTCTTCTTTAGTTCCATGTTTAATCTAATCCTACAGCAAACACGCTCTCACTGAACAGAGAAATCCAGTCCAATTTTTGCCCCAGATTAACTGTATGACCTCAGCCTGTCCCTCAGCTTCATAGACAGTCTGATTTCAGGTATATAAAGGAAGTCCAGGATCTAGTGATACCTAAAGCTGTTTGCATCACCGTCTCATGTTTTCATTACTTTATGTGGGTTTCATATAGATACTGCATTTATCTTCTCTTCTGAGATTCTTCATTCATAAATCAGAGACAAAGACTTACATATGTTACAGGACTTTGATTGGAATAAAAAACTTGCTTAAAATATCACAAACCTTCAAACTTACATATTCTTTGAATCAGTATTCCTTCTTCTGTAAATTTATATTGAGAAAACAAACTATGGAAAGAATCATATGCACTGAGATATAGCTTTATTTATAAGATAAACATGATATTAAATATTATAACATTTGGAAACAACCTGTGTGCCCCACATTAAGGTATGTAAATATTGATACATGACATATGACAGTAGGATATTATTTATCCACTAGAATAATAACTATGAAAAAATTAATAGCATGGGAAAAGACATGTTTTATGCTAAAAGAAAGATGCAGAATACAAAATGTAATAAAAAATACTTTAAAAAAATAGAAGAAACCAGGTATGTACCAAAATGGACACTGTTATCTTTGGCTGGTAATTCCTTTCCTTTTCCCTCAATTATTCTTCATTTTGCAAATATCTACAAAGGAGATACATAAAATTTTTATTTTAAAAATGATTGACAAGCCCAATTTAAATTATGGAAGTGATTTGGCTCAGATATGGGGAATCAGACAAGATGGCTTCCAGTGCACAGCTCCTCATCCCAGCTCTTGAGCAAAACATTTCAAATCTCCTAGTCCTGGTCCTTGTTGATGGTTTTCATTTTCATTTTCATTATTATTTACTGACATAAAATAATGCCCACTTTCGTATGGCTCTTACCAACTCAAAACATAGGTTAGCTGCCATTTTTGATTCTCCTTACACACTTTGTGTGATGTAGTCAGTTCAGTTCAGTCCAGTCGCTCATTCGTGTCCAATTCCTTGCGACCCCATGAACTGTAGCATGCCAGGCCTCCCTGTCTATCACCAACTCCCGGTGTCCACCCAAACCCATGACCATTGAGTCGGTGATGCCATCCAACCATCTCATCCTCTGTCGTCCCCTTCTCTTCCTGCCCTTAATCTTTCCCAGCATCAGGGTTTTTTCCAGTGAATCAGCTCTTCACATCAGGTGCCCAAAGTATTGGGAGTTTCAGCTTCAACATCAGTCTTTCCAGTGAACACTAAGGACTGATCTCCTTTAGGATGGGCTGGTTGGATCTCCTTGCAGTCCAAGGGACTCTCAGGAGTCTTCTCCAACACCACAGTTCAACAGCATCAATTCTTCACCTCTCAGCTTTCTTTATAGTCCAACTCTCACATCCATACATGACCACTGGAAAAACCATAGCCTTGACTAGACAGACCTTTGTTGGCAAAGTAATGTCTCTGCTTTTCAATATGCTATCTAGGTTGGTCATAACTTTCCTTCCAAGGAGTAAGCGTCTTTTAATTTCATGGCTGCAGTCACCATCTGCAGTGATTTTGGAGCCCAGAAAAATAAAGTCAGTCACTGTTTCCACTGTTTCTCCATCTAATTGCCATGAAGTGTTGGGACTGGATGCCATGATCTTCTTTTTCTGAATGTTGAGCTTTAAGCCAACTTTTTCACTCTCCTCTTTCACTTTCATCAAGAGGCTCTTTAATTCTTCACTTTCTGCCATAAGGGTGGTGTCATCTGCATATTTGAGGTTATTGATATTTCTCCCGGCAATCTTGATTCCAGCTTGTGCATCCTCCAGCCCAGCATTTCTCATGATGTACTCTGCATAGAAGTTAAATAAGCAGGGTGACAATATACAGCCTTGACATACTCCTTTTCCTATCTGGAACCAGTCTGTTGTTCCATGTTCAGTTCTAACTGTTGCTTCCTGACCTGTATACAGATTTCTCAAGAGGCAGGTCAAGTGGTCTGGTATTCCCATCAGTTTCAGAGTTTTCCACAGTTTATCATGATCCACACAGTCAAAGGCTTTGGCATAGTCAATAAAGCAGAAATAGATGTTTTTCTGGAACTCTCTTGCTTTTTCGATGATCCAGTGGATGTTGGCAATTTGATCTCTGGTTCCTCTGCCTTTTTTAAAACCATCTTGAATATCTGATGTAATAGTAGTCCAGAAAATCTACAGTTAACAAGGATGACAAGCTTTGTGATCTTTCCCTTGATCATTTAGGCAGCTTTGTAATCTTTCCCTTGATCATTTAGGGAGGTGGTCTATTATATATATTACATACTCCCAATATGTAGAATCATTTGGATCAAGCCTATGGATCAAGGATATGCTTGATATCCATATGCTCAGTCATGTCCAACTCTTTGTAACCCTTTGGAATGTAGCCCACCAGGCTCCTCTGCCCATGGAATTTTCCAGGCAAGCATACTGGAGTGGGTTTCCATGCTCTCCTCCAAGGGGTCTTCCCAACCCGGGAATTGAACCCCCATCTCTTACATGTCCTGCATTGGCAGGTGAGTTCTTTACCACTAACACCACCTGAGATGCTCCAGTAATTACTGTAAAATACTATGCAGTCAATAAAAATATTTATAATGAGTTTCTATTAGTTTGAGGAAATGTCTTTGGTAGAATATATAATAAAAAGAAGCAAAACAAAATTATATATAGATATAATTTGCACTGTGTTTATTAAAAAATATGCACTGATAAAAGCCTGAAGGGAAATATGTCAAAATATCAGCAGTGGTTAACTGAAGAATGAAGAAGATGGGATTATTCCTTCCTTCTCTCTTCTATTTTTCTTCTCTCTGTACTTCCTAACTTTCCACTTATAAGCAAATGTTAATTTTGTAAGAGAGAAAAAAAATTGAAAATACATTACTGTCATGAAATATTCATGTAACTGTTTCCTAAGTATTTAAATACAAAATTTGCCTCAATATACATTAGGATTTTTTGCCTCTTTCAACATTCCAAAAAAAATTTCATCAGACAATCTTTGATCTGCAGTATTTATTAATAATGTACCCCAAGAGATCATTTTCTCTGTTAAACATTTTATGAATTCCTATTCAAAAAGAATACACAACGTACAATAATCTTTTCATTTGATCGTGAGATGAGACTGGTGATAATTCAGGGGATTAGACAGCTTTTTCCTTCCTTATCTACATGTATTATGCATCACCCAAGAAATTGCCTGGAAACAGGAAGCTGCCTTTTCTAAGTATATGGTTTATATGTTGCTTGAACTAAGTAACATTTGGGGTTTTTAGATATAAGTATTGTGTTTAATGTCATGTAAAATGATCAGCACTTCTAATATTAGGGGTTTTCATTCAAATCTCATATGGTTCACTTTTTTTGCATATTGTATGGACCCAGTCATTCAATGCTGGGCTTGGACATTTTCCAGACATTTAACTGGGGCAAAGTTGAAGGTCGGTGCTTGATAGTGTCCAGTGACCTTTCATTTATTCCCTTCCATATTGCAAAATTGCTTGGGAATACCAGCTCAGTTGAAACAGAAATTCACCAGCTGCCAGGACTGCTTTTCAGTGTATTCACTTTCCTATGTTACCAAGTAGATGACTGTGATCGAAACAGACCTTTGCTGAACTATGTGATGGAAATAACTGTGTTGCCTTGAACAACCACCATCCCTGGTCCCAACCGCACAGGAAAGCATCTGCAGTGATCTCCTTTCCCAGTTGTACAGTCAGTGTGAGGAGTGAGAAGGAAGGGCTGAATGGACTCTTCTCATTAGCTTCATTTCCTCTCCTCTCCCCTTCTGCAAAAGCACTGAAACTAGGTCCCAATGCATTTATAGTGCTAATACTTTTTTAGCTTTCTTGTAGTCCAAATCAGAGATCGATAATTTTTAAAAAAGGCTAATAAACATTTTTATGCATATTTTCTAGAGTATAATGAATGTATAATTGGACTTCCCAGGTGGCACTAGTGGTAAAGAACCCCCCTGCCAATGCAGGTAGATGTGAGATTTGTGGGTTGGATCCCAAAGTCAGGAAGATCCCGGGAGGAGGGCATAGCAACCCACTCCAGTATTCTTGCCTGAGAATCCCATGGACAGAGGAGCCTGGCAGGCTACAGCCCATGGGGAAGCAAAGAGTCAGACATGATAAGCGATTTAGCATGCACACAAATGTCTAATTTAGCCTCTGTAACAAAATCTTCAGAGGAGAAAAAAAAAAATCCAACAACCTGGGACACTAATATTTACCTTAAGGATTGTTGTTAGAACTATATATAGAGTTAGAACAGTGCTGACATACATAACTGCTTGTAAAATATTGGTTGTTATTATAACCAGCTACTTTTCAGTTTGGAATTCTCCTTCTCCTGTCCTCAATATACTTAGTGCACTATTTAATTGGTAATTAGGCTCTAGCTTATCATACCTCACTTTATATTTTTTAATAGCTAAGTTATTTTGCTTTTCATGTATTTATATCTCACTTCCTTAAGTAGATTTTAAGCTCTGTAAGGAAGAAATCTACATTCTATTACTATTACTATGTTATCACTTTTGCATAGAGTCCCAAGGGTGCCTGCCTATTGGATTGTTGAATGAATTAGGTAAGATAATAATGTAAATGTTTAGACTGGTGCCTAGAATATAGTGCCCAATAAGGGTTAACAAATGTTACTATAACATGTATATATGAGATGATTATTTGATAATAGCAGATGAAATGAGCTTCTGAAAATGTATGGGTAAGTTGAATTTAAAAAAGTTTTAAACACCAAGGGATGTATGTGTTTTCTTTATAAAATGTTAATATGTTTTGTAAATAATCAGCCTCAACATATTACACTTAGAGTATTTTTAAACTGAAATTGTTCATTCTGAAGCACTCTTATTTTCTTAAAAAATCGAATAAATGATAAGCATTAGAAATTCATCCTTGAGTGGAAAAGTGTATTGCTCCACAAAAATTACAATTTTAATAGCAGTTGTTTCTTGTAATCTCCTTTCAAAATTAATTTCATTGTTTTAACTAATTATCTAGACAATCATATCTTGTGAGCTTTTCTTGGACAGGCTAAATGAAGTACTGCTCATTTAACAATAAAACGTTTACAGCTTTGAAGATAAAGAGGTTCTGCTAAGTTCAGATTATTATTATTGATATGGTAACAATTAAAATCATGGAATTGTGTAGAGAAATTGATTTCTACTACAGTGGGTGATTATTATGGTACATGGTGTTAATTGAGCAGATTAAAATATTAAATGTAGTCAGTTCTACATTGGAGTTATATTGATGTGAATGGAACTTGAGTTTTAATTAATTTATCAAAATATTTTGTAGTTTGATATTGTTTGAAGATAATATCAGTTAGATGGCTAAATTATTCTCCATATGATTATTATTTTCAATATTATTGTAGCAAAATAGGGTTTTTACTTAGCATTGTTTTGAATTGCTACTTTGTTTTAACATACATTAAGCATTAACTAAGTTCCAAAATCACTGCAGATGGTGACTGCAGCCATGAAATTAAGACGCTTACTCCTTGGAAGGAAACTTATGACCAACCTAGATAGCATATTGAAAAGCAGAGACATTACTTTGCCAACCAAGTTCCATCTAGTCAAAGCTATTGTTTTTCCAGTAATCATGTATGGATGTGAGAGTTGGGCTATAAAGAAAGCAGAGTGCCAAAGAATTGATGCTTTTGAACTGTGGTGTTGGAGAAGACTCTTGAGAATCCCTTGGACTGCAAGGAGATCCAACCAGTCCATTCTGAAGGAGATCAGCCCTGGGATTTCTTTGGAAGGAATGATGCTAAAGCTGAAACTCCAGTACTTTGGCCACCTCATGCGAAGAGTTGACTCATTGGAAAAGACTCTGATGCTGGGAGGGATTGGGGGCAAGAGGAGAAGGGGATGACAGAGGATGAGATGGCTGGATGGCATCATTGACTCAATGCACGTGAGTTTGAGTGGACTCCGGGAGTTGGTGATGGACAGGGAGGCCTGGCGTGCTGCAATTCATGGGGTCACAAAGAGTCGGACACGACTGAGTGACTGAATTGAACTGAACTGAGTGCTATTAACATAGAAAGAAATCACTCCAAATATAGTTATTGGGTAAATGAATGATCAATTACTATGCTCTTATAATGAAAATATAACCCTATATTTAACTTAGGTAAAAACTTTTAGTTAGGGAACCAAAACATTCCTCAAACATTTGTGTGGATTGGAGACAGAAAATTAGCTCTATGACTTACTAACTCTGTGACTGTCTGCAAGTTACTTGGTTTCTCTTGGCCTAGTTTCCTTATTTGTAAAACATGCATGATGACATTTCACAGAGTTGAAATGAGAATAAATCATATAGTGTGCATTATTGTTCTGGCACAATATCTGGCACAAAGGAGAGGCATTGAATACTTTTATCAAACTGTTTGTTAAAATATAAGCCATACATGGCTATCTATTTCATAGGCCTATATCTATTATGGGCTTCCCAGGTGGCTCAGTGGTAAAGAATCCACCTGCCAATGCAGGAGACCTGGGTTCTATACCTGAGTTGGGAAGATCCACTGGAGAAGGAAATGGCAACCCAATCCACTCCATTATTCTTGCCTGGGAAATCCCAAGGACAGAGGAACCTGGTGGGCTAAACAGTCCATGAGGTGACAAAAGAGTCAGAGATGACTTAGCAACTAAGCAACAAAGAATATATATTATAGAAATTGAATTAATAACCTTACAAAACAGAAAGCACCAAGCCCAGATGGGTTCACTGGTGAATTCTATGAAATATTTAAGGAAAAGGTTGTATCTCTACAATTTCATCCAAAAAATAGAAGCAGAGGGAATATTTTTTAATTTCTTTGAGGCCAACCAAATATCAAAACCTCTATTTTTGCTTTATTGACTATGCCAAAGCCTTTGACTGTGTGGATCACAGTAAACGGTGGAAAATTCTTAAAGAGATGGAAATACCAGACCACCTGACCTGCCTCTTGAGAAACTTGTATGCAGGTCAGGAAGCAACAGTTAGAACTGGACATGGAACAACAGACTGGTTCCAAATAGGAAAAGGAGTATGTCAAGGCTGTATATTGTCACCCTGCTTATTTAACTTCTATGCAGAGTACATCATGAGAAACTCTGGGCTGGAAGAAGCACAAGCTGGAATCAAGGTTGCCAGGAGAAATATCAATAACCTCAGATATGCAGATGACACCACCCTTATGGCAGAAAGCAAAGAGGAACTAAAGAGCCTCTTGATGAAAGTGAAAGTGGAGAGTGAAAAGTTGGCTTAAAGCTCAACATTCAGAAAACAAAGATCATGGCATCTGGTCCCATCACTTCATGGGAAATAGATGGGGAAACAGTGGAAACAGTGTCAGACTTTATATTTTTGGACTCCAAAATCACTGCAGATGGTGATTTGAGCCATGAAATTAAAAGACGCTTACTCCTTGGAAGGAAAGTTATGACCAACCTAGAAAGCATATTGAAAAGCAGAGACATTACTTTGCCAACAAAGGACCGTCTAGTAAAGGCTATGATTTTTCCAGTAGTCATGTATGGATGTGAGAGTTGGACTGTGAAGAAAGCTGAGCGCCAAAGAATTGATGCTTTTGAACTGTGGTGTTGGAGAAGACTCTTGAGAGTCCCTTGGACTGCAAGGAGATACAACCAGGCCATTCTGAAGATCAGCCCTGGGATTTCTTTGGAAGGAATGATGCTAAAGCTGAAACTCCAGTACTTCAGCCACCTCATGTGAAAAGTTGACTCATTGGAAAAGACTCTAATGCTGGGAGGGATTGGGGGAAGGAGGAGAAGAGGACAACAGAGGATGAGATGGCTGGATTGCATCACTGACTCGATGGACGTGAGTCTGAGTGAACTCTGGGAGTTGGTGATGGACAGGGAGGCCTGGCGTGCTGTGGTTCATGGGGTCGCAAAGAGTCGGACATGACTGAGCGACTGAACTGAAATATCAAAACCAGTCAAAGACATCATGAAGCAAAAAACACTATAGATTAATATCTCTCATGAACATAGATGTAAAAATGCACCACAAAACACTAGCAAATTAAATCCAAAAATGTATAAAATGAATTCTACACCAGGCCCACTGACTGAATTTATCCCAGATATGCAAGCCTAGTTTAACATTTGATAACCAAATAATGTAATCCATTACATCAATAGGCTAAAAATTTAAAAATCACATGATCATGTCAGTAGATGCAGGAAAAAAAATTTGAAAAAATCCAATAAATGGTGCTGGAACAATTGGACATCCACACACACAAAAAGTGAATCTAGACACAGACCTACAGTCTTTACAAAAATTAACTCAAAAAGGATTACGGACCTAAAAAATGTAAAATGTAAAACCATAAAACTCCTAGAAGATGATGTAGGAGAAAGCCTAGATAAATTTGGGAATAGTGATGATTTTTTAAATACATCACCAAAGACATGAACCATGAAGTATATAATTGATAACCTATACTTTATTAAAATTAAAAACTTCTTCAAAAGATAATGTCAAGAGAAGGAGAAGACTAGGTACAAAATGAGAGAAAATATTTGCAAAAGACATATCTGATAAAGCACAGTTATCTCAAACATACAAAGAACTCTTTGTTAACAACAACAAAGAGACAACCTGATTTTAAAAATGGACAAAGGACCTGAATGGACACACCTCACCAAAGAGGATACACAGGTGGCAGATAAACAGAGGACACATCGCTGGAGAGAATGCGAAATGGCACGGTCCCTTCAGTCACTCCAGAAGACCACTTGGTAGTTTCTTACAAAATTAAATATACTCTTGCCATATGATCTAGCAAACATGCTCCATGGTATGATCCAAATGAATTGAAAACTTACGTCCACAAAACACTGCACACAGCTGTATATGGCAGCTTTACTCATAACTTCTAAAACTTGGAAGCCACCAAGATATCCTTCAGTGGGTGAATGGATAAATAAACTGTGGTAATACAGACAGTAGAACATCAGACAGCGCTAAAAACCTGCCTGCCAAGGCAGGAGACATAAGAGACCTGGGTCCGATCCTGCATTGGGATGATCCCTTGGAGGAGGGCACAGCAACCCACTCCAGTATTCTCGCCTAGAGAATCCCCATGGACAGAGGAGCCTGGAGGCTACAGTCCATAGGGTTGCTCAGAGTTGGACAAGACTGAAGCGACTTAGCATGCACAAAAAGAAATGAACTATCAAGCCCTAAAAAGACATAGAAGAAAGTTAAAATATTACTAAGTGAAGGAAACCAATCTGAAAAGGCCACATGCCGTATGATTCCAACTACATGACATTCTATAAAAGGCAAAACTAAAACTGAAAAGATCAGTGGTTGCCAGGGGTTAGGTGGGAGGGAAAGATGCATAGGCAGATCAGAGACGATTTCTAGGGCAGTGAAGCTCTTCTGTATGATACTATTAATATAATGGTGGGTACACATCATTATACATTTGTCCAGATCCATAGAATGTACAGCAGCAAGAGTGAGCCCTCATGTAACCTGTGGACTTTGGGAAATAATGATGTGTCTATGTAGGTTTATTATAACAAACCGACTGCTCTGGTGTGGGATGTTGGTAATGGGGGAGGTTGTGTGTGTCGGAGAGGGGCAGGGAACAGTAAGTATATAAGAACTCTCAGTATTTTTCATCCAATTTTGCTGTGAACCTAAAACTCCTCTAAAAAACAAAGCTTGTTTTTAAAAATTATAAACCACTGCATTAAGATTCTTACAACTATATACAGTAGTGTGGTTAATACTTCAGGCTTTTCACTCAGGCTGTCAGAGTTTAAGTCCTAATAATACTTTCCCTGTGACTCAATTTCTTCATCTCTGAAATGGGAGTAATAAGAATACTTTGGGGCTTTCCTGGTGGCTCAGTGATAAAGAATCTACCTGCAAAAAAGAGATGCAGTTTGACCCCTGGTCTGGGAAGATTCTGTGTGCTGTGGAGCAACTAAGCCCGTGTGCCAGAACTATTGAGCCTATGCTTTAGAACCTGGGAGCTGCAACAAGAGAAGCCGCTGCAATGAGAAACACCAGCACTGCAGCTAGAATGTAGCCCCTGCTCACAACAACTAGAGAAAGCCCACTTGTAGCAACACAAAGACCCAGTGCAGCCAAAAATAAATACATAAAATTATTTTTTAAAAAGAGAATACCTTATCCTAGGACTTAACCAGTGGTCCAGTGGCTAAGACTTCACCTTTTCCAGTTCAGGAAATGTGGGTTTGACCCCTGGTCTGGGAACAAAGGTTCCATATGCCTCTGCTGCTGCTAAGTCACTTCAGTCTTGTCGGACTCTGTGCGACCCCATAGACGGCAGCCCACCAGGCTTCCCCGTCCCTGGGATTCTCCAGGCAAGAACACTGGAGTGGGTTGCCATTTCCTTCTCCAATGCATGAAAGTGAAAGTGAAGTTGCTTAGTCGTGTCCGACTCTAGCGACTCCATGGACTGCAGCCTACCAGGCTCCTCCGTCCACGGGATTTTCTAGGCAAAAGTACTGGAGTGGGGTGCCATTGCCTTCGCCATATGCCTCAGGGTGTGGCAAAAAAAAAAAAGAATACCTCATCTTAGAGTTTTCCAGAAAAGTGAGAGATTTATTATCTCTCTGAATTATCCCAGCCTCCCTGTAAAGTCCCCAACCCGCAGATGAAGAAACTGCAGCTCAGAGGGGCTCAGTGGTACCCATGGTCTCACAGTTTGTAAGCTCCAGAGATGAGACTTGAGGACTGACTTCTGTCCTCAAGGTGCTGTGCATGTTGGTTTCCACTACTTTTATCATCAACCTTCCAACCCTCATGGTATCCTGGTTTCATGGCTGCTTTTTGTCTTTGCAGATCCCTCACACAACAGAGACAAGAAGTTGTGGATAAAGTAGTGAGTCCGTGGAGCATCCTGGAGACATATTCTTATAACAGATATCACCCCATGGGGGAGGTAAGCACGGACACATGGGGGGTGGGGTTGGTGGCGGTTACAACTGCTTTACGGTGGGCAAGGGATAGTTCATATCCCTGTTAATATCTACAGACCAGAGGGCCCCAGAATGAGAAGCTGAGATTTGTCTGTGCACTGAGGCCAAGGGATTCACAAACATCATCCTGTGACCATCACCATTACAGACACAAATCTAGCAATAGAAATAAAAAGGCAAATCAACAACCAAAAGAAAACAAAAAAAAAAAAGAAAAAGAATGCCCCAATCAGTTTTTCTAGTGTAAACATGGATCAAAATTAAATGTTACTCTCGTTTATCAAGTCTTTTAACTGCTTTAAGTAGGGCAGGATCAGTGTGTATATGGATGTAAAACACAGGTGGAGAAGCCTTCTGATTGAATCCTGTTTAGCTGAAAGGGTGGTATTTCTGGTAGGATACAAGAAACACAGGCAACAGCTCTCGAAAGAAATATTTGTATTGCTATGAAGATATGTTTAATGGTTTTTGAAACTGGATACAGTAAAAAGTATATATGCATATATGTGGTGTGTGTATGTGGTATTATGTAACACTTCTTTTGAAGTAAACATTTCTAAAAATAGAATTACTGGGTTAAACAATCATTTACATTTTTTATATAAATGCCCAAATTGCCCTCCAGCAAGGCTTTGCCACTTATTTCCTCAGTCTTGGGGAATATATTAATATTTTCCAGATTTTTTTTTTCAAAGAGTACAAGAAAGAATTTACACTTTCTTCTGTAACATTCACCCCAAAATACTAAAGTCTCTTAGATTTTCTTTTTTAAACAAGATCCAGTAAGATCCATGAGAAGTGTACGTGCTGGTATCAGAGATGAGATATACTTGGCTCGGCTACTTGCTCTGTGACCTTGTCCAAGACATTTAATCTCTATGTTCCTCAGTTTCCTTATATGTGAAAAAGGAATAGCAGTACTTCTCCTGCAGTTTGGTTGTGAGAATAAATGAAATAGGCTACACTTTACTGATGAAGCAATAAATAAAATGATAGCTGCAACTGTGATGTGCTATTTATATCTCTCCCAGGACTCAGGGCACTGCATCTGATCCAGTCTCATCACAGAAAAGCATATAGTACCCATGTGATGAGTTGTTAATCTCTTCCCTCAGTTAAGTATTATTACTGTTATAATAATGCATTTTATCCATAGATATTCCATGCTAAAGATGAAAGTCAATTGAGACACAGAAATTTGTCTCAGAATTGAGAGAAAATTGAGACAAAGTCAATTAAGACACAGAAATTCAAATAGAATTTGTTATGCCAAATTAATTATTATCATTTACCATAATTCTTATCATTCAGATAATTCTGCTAGACAGAAATTGAATGTGGAGGGTATCATATGCTGAGGACTGTCCTAATATGTCTTATCTTGGTTAATTGCTTATTTCATTCTCCCTTAAAGGACCCTTAAAGGACTTTATTTCATTCTCTCCTTAAAGTTATTAACTTGGTCTTGATTTAGAAATTTCACTGTTCTGCGAAGGGGTATACCCAGACTCTTCTCCAATTTTGGATCCATGGACATTAACAAAGGATATTTTGGGGATTCAAAGAAGATCCCACAAAATAAGCTTATCCTGAAATTTCTGGCATGATTGAGTGCCACAGCAAAGTCCAGAAGTCTGGTGGCTATCTGAAAATTGTGTGATTGGACAATGTTTCGGAAGTGTTATTCTGCATTGTTGAACTTGATTATTCTCAATCATTTATTTGTGAAGTTCAACAGGGTGTCCTAGCCTGGGTGGTAGAGTAGATCTTTAAAGAATATGGGAGAAGGGACAATTATAATTCATTGGTTTAGTCTTTCATTTGTGTGCTAATGAACAGCCAAGATCTAAGAGTTCAGTATCTTGATGAAAGAAACAATTATCTTAATTAGAGGCAAGCAAAGGATCTTCTAATTGATAACCTCAGCCCTCCCTGGCTGTTTCAGATCTACCAGTGGATGAGTGAGATAAGGGAGAAGTACACGGAAGTGGTGACACAGCATTTCCTAGGAATGACCTATGAGAGCCGGCCCATGTATTATTTGAAGGTGAGCGAGAAGGCTGAGAGTTACAGCCTTATCCAAGGATATTGGCTTACTATTCAGGGGCTGCTCAGAAGTACGGACAAGGTTAAAGAGACAGGACAGAGAGATGCTGACTTTTCCACCCTAAACTGGGCTTTTAAAATTAACAACTTGTAAATGCTTACATATTAATCATCTGGGTGGAATCATATTCGGAAGTAAAGAGAACTTCGGAAGTAAAGAGAACTTCGGAAGTAAAGAGAACTTGGAATGGTTGGGTGACACCACAGGCCTGCCTGCTCAGTCGCTCAGTTGTGTCCAATTCTTTGCAGCCCCATGGATTGTAGCCCATTGGGCTCCTCCGTCCATGGGATTTCAGGCAAGAATACTGGAGTGGGTTGCCATTTCCTTCTCTAGGGGATGCTCCTGACCTAGCAATAAATCTGCAGTTCTTCAGACTCCTTCATTGGCACTAGGATTCTCTACCACTGTACTACCTAAGGCCCAGAAGTAAGAACTTACTCCTTAGTTTTCTTCCTGCTGGGCCTCACTTGTCCCTGCTAAAACCGAGGAACTTAGAATCGCGGATGGTGGTTGAAAAGGACTTAAGACGCTCTGGCGGAGAGGTTTCCAGACTGTGTTCTGTGAAGGCCTGGATGTCTCCAGCGCTCCCACAGTTGGGGCGGTGGGGGCAGGAAGGATGGTTTGCATAAGGGTGACATCCCCAGTTCACTTTTCATGCTTTTGAGTTTTTACAAAAATGTTTTTTAAACACATTCAGTTCAGTTGCTCAGTCGTATCTGACTCTTTGCGACCCCATGGACTGCAGCATGCCAGGCCTCCCTGTCCATCACCAACTCCCAGAGTTTACTCATACTCATGTCCATTGAGTCAGTGATGCCATCCAACCATCTCATCCTCTGTCATCCCCTTCTCCTCCCACCTTCAATCTTTCCCAGCATCAGGGTCTTTTCAAATGAGTCAGTTCTTTGCATTAGGTGGCCAAACTTTTGGAGTTTCAGCTTCAACATCAGTCCTTCCAATGAATATTCAGGACTGATCTCCTTTAGAATGGACTGGTTGGATCTCCTTGTAGTCCAAGGAACTCTCAAGAGTCTTCTCCAATACCACAGTTCAAAAGCATCAATTCTTCAGCGCTCAGCTTTCTTTAACACACTATTTTCCGTAAAAATATTTGAACATTATGGACAACCTTTATTTTTGGTTCCCTCATTTTTTTTTTTTCCAAGATATTTCTGTGTTGTTGAGTGTTGTCATTATAGACATGCCTGAACCGGCTAAGTCGGCTCCTGCCCCTAAAAAGGGCTCTAAAAAAGCTGTGACCAAGGCCCAAAAGAAGGACGGTAAGAAGCGCAAGAACAGCCGCAAGGAGAGCTACTCCGTGTATGTGTAGAAGGTGCTGAAGCAAGTCCATCCGGGCACCGGCATCTCGTCCAAAGCCCCGGGAGTCATGAACTCCGTCAACGACTTTTTCGAGCGCATCGCTGGCAAGGCATCGTGCCTGGCGCATTACAATAAGTGCTTGACTATCACATTCAGGGAGATCCAGACCGCCGTGCGCTTGCTGCTACCTGGGGAGCTGGCCAAGCACGCCGTGTCCGAGGGCACTAAGGCTGTCACCAAGTATACCAGCTCCAAGTAAATATAATATGCCTAGCTGCTGTTAACGGAGAAGGCAATGGCACTCCACTCCAGTACTCTTGCCTGGAAAATCCCATGGACGGAGGAGCCTGGTGCAGTCCATGGGGTTTCGAAGAGTCGGACACGACTGAGCGACTTCACTTTCACTTTTCATTTTCTGAGGGAACAAAGACCCAGAGAAGTAAAGTGACTTGTGCAAAGTCACAAAGTCAGATCATAGCATAGCCAGAGGAATAAGCCATTCCCAAAGTTCTCTGCCCCTTTTGCATATGACATAATGAAAAACGTTTGAGGCTGATTAACCACTTTTCCATAGACTCTCAGGTTCAGACCAGTGATTTTTCAATCCTGATTGCTTAATACTGATGCCTGGGTCCCATTCACAGAGATTCTGAGCTAATTGCTCCAGGATGGGTCCCAGGCACCCCTTGAAAGCTCCCTAGATGATCCTAAGGTACAGGCAGGGTTGACAACTGCTACACCTAATCAGTGGGTTTTCAAAGGGTGGCCCTGGACCAGCAGCATCAACATTACCCGGGAACTTGTTAGAAATGCACATGCTTGGGCCTAACTGCCAATCTACTGAATCAGAAACTCTGCAGTTGGGCTCAGCAATCTGTGCTTTAACAAACCCTCCCCCAGGTCATTTTGATGGACACTCAAGTTTCAGAGGGCTTCCCTGGTGGCTCAGATGGTAAAGAATCCACTTGCAATGTGGGAGACCTGTGTTCAATCCCTGAGTTGGGAAGATTCCCTGGAGAAGGCATAGCAACCCATTCCAGTATTCTAGCCTGGAGAATCCCCATGGACAGAGGAGCCTGGTAGGCTACAGTCCATGAGGTCACAAAGAGTTGGACATGACTGTGCAACTAAGCACACACGCACGTTTCAAGACCACAGTGCATTTCTAACAAGTTCCCAGCTGGTGCTGATATTACTAGCCCAGGACTGCTCTTCAAGAACCATCACCAAAGCAGTATGGCATTAAAAACTAGCATTATTTGTTTGCTGTCCTCTTACTACTTACTATAGACATGTTATTTTGCAAAGCACATCCTCAAATTATAGTTACTCACAGTTACAAAGAAGTCTATTGACTTCAAAACAGAATTTACCCAGGAGTTGACTGCTATGTTAAACGTGGGCCACCTACCTACGTGACTTTCCATAGGCTGTCAAGCTGAGCTGAGTCAGCCAAGAAGATATCTAAACATCCTTTGCACAGGACATCTTTTAAAAAAGAGAATTGACATGTAATAAGGAGACAATAAAGGTAAACTTACGGTCATATATATATATATATATATATATTCATAAAAGAGGGAATTATAAGACAGAATTAAGGTGAAAGGTACATTAGGAGCTTTGAAAATGGGTGAGGCTAAAAGGAAAAATTCCTTGAATATAATGAGTTCAAGCCGCATATTTCAAAATTTGTAACTTTCTCGTAGATACAGAGGGAGAACCTTCATCAGTCCAACTCCCAGGAGCTTTCAATGAACAAGAGTCCAGGACATTTACAAAACAGAACCAGATGTGACTGTTACAAACATGGGCATGTTCACAGCTTCTCCACCAAAGAGGATCTGTAATTGCTAGGTTAATCCATAATTGCCCCAAAAGAGGAGGGGATCTTTATTGCTTTGAGTGAGGCTGGACACGAATGACAAGTGGGAAGAGGAGAAAGAAGACTGGGTCAGCTGGGACTGGAGGAGTCTCTAAAGAAAGAGGAAATTAATGAATTTAATAAGCATTGCAGGACACTGTGTATTTGGATCCTTTCTCAGTTTTCAAGAAGTTTAAATGTAGTACATGTGTGCATGTTAAGTCACTTTAGTTGTGCCTGACTCTTTGCGACTCTGTGAACTATAGCCCGCCGCTCCTCTGTCCATGTGATTTTCTAGGCAGAAACACTGGAGCGGGTTGCCATTTCCTTCTAAAGGGTATCTTCCCAACCCAGAGATTGATCCGGCATTTCTTATGTCTCCTGCATTGGCTGGGGGGTTCTTTACTGCTGAGCCATTGGGGAAGCCCTTAAATGTAGACTGGGATTCAATTTAAGTTCTTTTGATTCTTGAATGTTACTACTTGTGTACTTTTTTACTCTGAGTGAACTCTATGTGGGAAGGTTTTATACAGTTTATAGAGATTTAGCGTCACAGTTTGTGGCTTGGAAGTTTTGGCCTTTATTTAAAGTTAGGGAATAATTTAAGGTATAGGGAAGACCAGGCTTTGTGTGGGGGACGCAGGGGAGTCAGTAAGTTGTCCTAAGAAAAATAAGAGAGCAAGCGTAACCATCAGTTCAGTTCAGTCGCTCTGTCGTGTCCGATGCTTTGCGGCCCCATGAATTGCAGCACGCCAGGCCTCCCTGTCCATCACCAACTCCCGGGGTTCACCCAAACCCATGTCCATTGAGTCAGTGATGCCATCCAGCCATCTCATAACTATAGGAGGGTCATATTGGTGGGTGTCTTTACCAGCAGCCTTGCCTCATCCTTGAAACCACGGAATGGAGGGAGACAGGTGCCCTTAGGGGAATAAAAAAAGATCTAATAACTTTTCACAGTGGCTTGCAATCATAAGCAATTATTTGATAATGGAACACAAATGTCCCCTCCAGATCAGCCAACCATCCAGTAACCCCAAGAAGATTATCTGGATGGACTGTGGAATTCATGCCAGGGAATGGATTGCCCCTGCTTTCTGCCAGTGGTTTGTGAAAGAAGTAAGTGTTTTTAACTTTCTCACAATGGCTAGTTGTGCTTAGTCGCTCAGTCATGTCTGACTCTTTGCAACGCCATGGACTGTAGCCCTCCAGGCTCCTCTTCCCATGGGGATTCTCCAGGCAAGAATACTGGAGTGGGTTGCCATGCCCTCCTCTAGGGGATCTTCCTGACCTAGGGACTGAACCCAGGTCTCACACATAGCAGGCGGATTCTTTACTGTCTGAGACACCAGGTGGTTAACTACCCTACAAAACACCTGTCACGTCTCGGCTATTTGGAGAGCACGTTTCTTTTCACATGTTGGCAAGGCAGCTCTCCACTGAGCTGCTCCTTCACCTCAAAGTGAATGGAATTCATAAGTAGGTTCACTGAAAACTGAGTTAGATGTTCTGGTGTCTTTTTAGTGCACCCAAAATCATTTTTATTGGAAGGTAAGCAAATCTAAATGGAGAAGAAAATATATCTTGGGAGTCAGAGATGAATTTGAATCCCAGAGCCATCTCTTTCTAATAGTCTGGTGCACAATTTCTAACACCAGGACCCCTAGTTTTTCACCTGCAAAAGGTGTATGAAATGACTACTTCAGTGCCTGTTGTGTGGATTAAGAGATTAACACAGAAACTATCAATACCTGGCACCGTGAATTCTCACATATTACCTATACCCCTCCTTAGGGAATAAGACTTTAAAATTAATATAAGATACTTTTGTGTCAAGCCTTTTCAGAAGCCCAAACAGGATGACATCCACAAGGAGTAGTTCTCAAAGTGTAGTTCCTAGACCCACAGCATCAACATAACTGGGAACTTGTTCAAAATGCAAATTCTGGGTTTCCACCTCACTACCTCATACCTAGTGAATTGGGGCTAGGGGTGGAGATGGGGGCTGTATAGCCAGGTGGGCAGTATGTTAACAAGCCAGCCTCCAGGTGATTCTGATATGTGCAGAGGTTTCAGAAAGACCACACATTGAACAGGACAGTTGAGGCAGGATTGATGGGCAAAGGCCAGTGTACACTCACCTCCTATGATTAAGCTGAAATTGTCAGAAAATTGAGAGAAAAGACCTCTTCCCAGGATCATTCCAAACATTTTTCTATCAAATGTCCAGATTCTACAGAACTATGAAGACAACTCAAGGATAAGAAGGCTCCTTAAAAACCTGGACTTCTACGTGCTTCCGGTTCTTAACATAGATGGTTACATCTACACTTGGACGACTGTGAGTACATTGAGTTTGGTCCTGGGATGGGTTCACGAACTAGATATTGATTCAGGTTCATTTTCTGACTTCAGTCACTGCAACTATAAAAATGTTTTGTGGTCATTTAAAGGAGGAAACCTCATTTGGAATTAAAATCCACATTTTTAAGTCAACAATCTAAGTTAAGTTTAGGATCAAGGAGGCTGAAGGCCTTTTTTGAACATTTTTGTTTGTTTGTTTTTGACTTATTCCCAGTGTTTCAGCCAGACTTAATTTTCTTCAACCCCATCTCTTTAACATTTGTGGATTGCCTGTCACCTGATAAGGATTATGTTGGTATAAAATTCCTACACTACTGTGTATCCTTAAATCAGTTCTTGAAACATGAGTGGCACAAATAATCTATAAATTCTAACCCAACCTTTATTTTTCCATGGTGGTCATGCATATGGAGTTGTGGACAGGGGAACATCTCATAAAATTATCTTTTTTTTTTTTTTTTGGCTGCATTGGGTCTTTGTTGCTTTGTGCAGGCTTTCTCTAGTTGCAGTAAGCTTGGGGTACTCTTCGTTGCTGTGTGTGGACTTCTCATTGCGGGGGCTTCTTCTGCTGCCAAGCACAGACTCAAGGGTGCACAGGCTCAGTAGCTGTGGAGCACAGGCTTAGTTGTTCTGTAGCATGTGGGGGTCTTCCTGACCAGGGATTGAAACCTGCATCGACAAGCGGATTTATATCCTCTACACCACCAGGGAAATCCAAGATTTTTATTTAATAGACAACTTCCTCTTTTAAAATGTTTCTAAAGCATACCGCTCCAGACGTCAGAGCCCTGTTTCTAAGGAGTATTCATTCCTCCCACTTCTTCCAGCTCCCCCAGACCTTCAAGGGACCCCTTTCTCTGTAACGGCCTCTCTGGCCCAGTATGAATCAAGCCCTTCCCTTCCAGCTTGTCTGGTGAAACATGTCTTTATCCCTATCTCTACTCATCAGTTGTCTGCTTCCAGAAATGTGCACAAACCATCTCTGATGCACCTGCAAGAGCCTTTTTCCATCTGCCAAGCCATTTCTCTTTCATTCTTTATCACTTGAACCTAAAAAAAATGACTCTGAAGCTTTTCCTGATTAAGCAGATCACATCCACCAGGCACTATTAATCTGCCCATGAGGGAGAGGCCAAATTACCCCTCCAAAGTGATGGTTTACACACATGTGCACTTAGGGTTGTACAGATGTTCCTGTTATTGGGGGTTACTAACCCATCTGGGGGACTAAAAATTAAATGCACTAGCTTCATAATGTTGAGGCAGGTTCTTCCAGACAGTCCTAGGAACTATTTTTCATGTTCAAGGACCACCATCATCACTAACACTGTGATTTATGAGACCTTAGAATGACAACATCCCTGTTTGTTTCCCTGTTACAGGATCGGCTTTGGAGGAAGTCTCGTTCATCCCATAATAATGGCACATGTTTTGGAACAGATCTCAATCGAAACTTTGATGCATCCTGGTGTAGTAAGTACATGCTTACTAAGTACATCATTAGTAAGTAGATGAATAACAAAAAGCAAAAAAAATGGAGCAGAGAAGCTAGGAAAGAGGTGCATTACTAGAGTTAGTACTATTTATATATGCAACTTTTGAAATAAACATCTAATATTGTATAGCTTTCTGGACTTCCTGGTCGGTGTTACTCTGTCTAAAGAGATGATATTATCTATGCAATAAGAACAGCAACACTCATATGCAGGACTCTTTTCAAGTGAGATTGCCTAAAAAAGGGCAACGATGACTTTGATCAGTGTGCATATATTTGAAACTCATCACTCTTTTTAAAAATATATCGTTCAGTCACTAAGTCATGTCTGACTCTTTGTGACCCCATGGACTGCAGCATGCCAGGCTTCCATGACCTTCACTATCTCCCAGAGTTTGTTCAAACACATGTCCATTGAGTCAATGATGCCACCCAACCATCTCATCCTCTGTTGCCCGCTTCCCCTCCTGCCCTTGGTCTTTCCTAGCATCAGAGTCTTTTCCAATGAGTCAGCTCTTCACATCAGGTGGCCAAAGTATTGGGCTTCAGCTTCAGCATCAGTCCTTCCAATGAATATTCAGGATTTGTTTCCTTTAGAATTGACTGGTTTAATCTCCTTGCTGTCCAAGGAACTCTCAAGAGTCTTCTCCAGCACCACAATTTGAATGCATCAATTCTTTGGTGCTCAGCCTTCTTTATGGTCCAACTCTCACATCTGTACATGACTACTGGAAAAACCACAGCTTTGACTATATGGACCTTTGTTGACAAAGTGATGTCTCTGCTTTTTAATACACTGTCTGGGTTTGTTATACCTTTTCTTCCCAGGAGCAAGTGTCTTTTAATTTCATGGCTGCAGTCAGCATCCATAGTGATTTTGAAGCCCAAGAAAATGTGTGTCCCTGTTCCCATTGTTTCCCCAACTATTTGCCATGAAGTGATGGGGCCAGATGACATGATCTTAGTTTTTAATGTGGAATTTTAAGCCAGCTTCTTCACTCTCCCTTTTCACTTTCATCAAGGATCTCTTTAGGAATTGGTATAAAGAAAAGTCAGAGAATTATCCTTGCAGATATTTTTTACAACATGAGGGCAGAACAAAACAAACATTTTCTTCTCATCAAGGCATTTTCATGTTTCTGAATCTGAACAGACTCAATAGATTGGAAGCAAATAGAAATAAGGATGGATAAGAGCAGTCTGGTTAAAAACCAAATGACAAAGGTTCAGATTCGGTGGCTGTGTGTGTGATCTTGGAAAAATTGCTCTCTCGGCTTTAGTTTTCTCTTTTTTAAAAAATGTGGCTCAACATAATACCATCTTATCAGGAGGTTGTCGTGGGGATTCAATGAGATGTATCAACTTGAAAAATATTCACAACCTAAAAGTTGAGGATTATGTTTTATTCGGTGAGAATTTTTAGGACTTCAAGCTTGGGAGACAGTGTATGAAGTGACCTTGAGAGAGCTACTCTGAGCAGGTGAGGGGGAAAGCCAGGTTTATGTAGAGTTTCGCAATAAATAGCAGGTGGTCTGAAGGTCAAAAATTATTGTTAATGAAAGAAAACAGATATACCAAGATAAGGAATTTAACCCTTTCTATGTATGGGAAGATGCAAGAGTCTGGACTGAAACCATTCCTTTGATATGCACCTCAGCTATCTGGGGCCAGTATTGTCTGTTTTTCACCTCCTGAACTTCCTTGGGGCTCACTGCAGAGAGTGGCTGCATTTTGATGGCTGCTAGATGGCAAGTATTCTTCTCCTTCCCGAGTTCCCCCAGGGCTCAGCTCACACTGAAGGGCTGCAATTGGTGATGACTATGAGGTCGGCCCTGGGATTTCTTTGGAAGGAATGATGCTAAAGCTGAAACTCCAGTACTTTGGCCACCTCATGCGAAGAGTTGACTCACTGGAAAAGACTCTGATGCTGGGAGGGATTGGGGGCAAGAGGAGAAGGGGACGACAGAGGATGGCTGGATGGCATCACTGACTCGACGGACATGAGTCTGAGTGAACTCCGGGAGTTGGTGATGGACAGGGAGGCCTGGCGTGCTGCGATTCATGGGGTCGCAAAGAGTTGGACACGACTGAGAGACTGATCTGATCTGATGATATCCTTGTTTACTGATATGGCAGGAAATATCCCATTTCTCAGATGTCTCACAGGAGGGGCTGAGCACAGTGCCCAGCATGGAAAAGGTACTCTGTTGATGGTCCTTATTATTACTGGTGAAGACAACTGACTGAAAATAGCTGTTTTTCTATCCTTGCAAAATAGCTCTAGAGAGACTCATGCCAGTAAAACAGCAAGAGAGACACTTAGGACAATAAGACTATGACAGAGGCTGACCCTGGAACCCAAGAACTGGTTCCCAAGCATTCGTTTCAGGGGCCCCAAAAATTTAAGTGAAAGATTGCTGAAAATGCTTTTCCTTTTTGCATCTTCCTTCCCCAGCCACATAAGCAGGGAGTTTGTTTCTAAATCTGAACATCAGCCCTCCTGCCTTTCTGTGCTCCTCCTTAAATGACATTTAACCAGGACAAACTTAGACAAGCAAAGGCAAGCCTTGATTCCACCCACAGATGCCCTGAGTAAGAGTGAATCCTCGCAACCCACCCCCCGATCTCAACCCCCACCCAAGTTGGTGCTAAATGGAGACCATGATGCCTTCCTTGGGGTTTCCTGTATATTTCAGGTATCGGTGCATCTCACAACTGTGAAAGTTTAACGTTTTGTGGAACAGGACCCATGTCTGAACCAGAGACGAAAGCTGTTTCCAGCTTTATCGAGAGCAAGAAGGAGAACATTGCCTGCTTCCTGACCATGCACTCTTATGGACAGCTCATTCTCGTGCCTTATGGCTACACCAAAAATAAATCAAATAACCATGAGGAATTGGTAAGCCCATACACAGTGCCGGAGCCCTGAGAGGCCTCAGTAGGACTCTGCCTTCCTTTACCCCCTCGTTTCCTTTAATAGGATTTTGGCTCCAGCCCTGCTTTTGTTCCCTCTGCTTTTCCTTATTTTCTTTCTCCCGCTTTTCTCACCTTGCCAGACGCCTGCTGGGAAGACTTCAGGTTAAATGCTGCTTTACCTACGTTAATTAACTACCTGTTTCGAAAAGTGTCAAGTTGGGAGACATCTTAGGTATTCGTGTATAATATAAATGAGATGATTATGTTAATAATCTGTAGGAATGTGCTTTCATTTCTGTAAATTCTCTTGAAGCTCAGTTCAGCAATTATAGCTTCTGAACCGTGCTTTAAAGAACTTGCCAGCTGTTAGTGGAATATGGCATATCTAAAATAACATGGCTAAATAATATCTGCTCTCTTCTCTGCTCAACACAATGCTTTATTTCCCTCTGAACTCTGCCTCTAGTTTTTGCCTAGGAATATTTGTAAGGGGAAGTGCCAGTGGAATTCAAACCGGGGCAGGGAAATTCTGCTTTGTCTTATCTGGGGTCCTTTTCTGAAGCTCTGTTTACCCAAGCCCTGATGGGCAGAATTGCTGGAAAGTACTGGGCTCTTGCCCTTTTGTGAACCTGAGAACAATAGACATAAGTCAAAGAAAGGGTCAATTTAGAATTGTTGTAGTATTTGTTATCTTTTCCTAAAATTTATTTTTTCAACTTTTAATTGTGGTAGAATCGATATAAAATTTACTATCTTAACCATTTTTAGGTAGACAGGTCAGTAGTTACATATATTCACATTATTGTGCAACCAATCTTCAAAACTTTCACCTTGCATCATCAAATATCTCTACCTGTCAAACAACAACTCTGGACCCACCCACCTTGTCTCTGGCACCCACCCTTCTACTCTCTGCCTCCTGAGTTTGACTACTCTAGGTAGCTCATATAAGTGGAATCTTACAGCACCTGTCCTTTTGGTAACTGGATTATTTCACTTAGCATAATATCTTCAAGCTTCATACACGTTGTACCATGTATCAGAAGTTCTTTTTTCAAGGCTAAATAATATTCCATTGTATGTATGTACCACATTTTCTTTACCCATTCATCAATCAATGGGCAATTGAATTGTTTCCATCTTTTACCTATTGCAAATAATGCAGCTATGAACACAAGTGTACAAATATCTCCTTGAGACCCTGCTTTCCATTCAGAATCTGCCCGCAATGCAGGAGACACAGGAGATACATTTTCGATCCCTGGATCAGGAAGATCCCCTGGAGGAGAAAATGGCAACCTGCTCTAGTATTCTTGCCTGGAAAACTCCATGGACAGAGGAGCCTGGCAGGCTACAATCCATGGGGTCGCAAAGAGTCAGACATGACTGAGCACATGGCACATCCAGAAGTAGAACTGCTGAATCGTGTTGTAATTCTATCTTCAACTTTTTGAGGAATCATCATTTCCAGAGCAAGTACACCATTTTCCATTCCCTCCAATAGTGAATAAGAGTTCCAATTTCTCCACATTTTCACCAACACTTGTTATTTTCTGTATACCCTTTAAAAATATTTTTTAAACAAGTTTCTCATTATCAACAAATGCTGGGCTGGACAGCGGCCTGGCTTGCTCTGTTCTTAAGATTACAGAAGGCGGGTGGCCTATTGACTCTGTCATTTCCTCTTGTCTCTCTCCCCCTGGAACATCACTTATAAAACACATGTCTGGGCACTAAAAGAAAAACCACTATAGATCTTTGCTGAGGGGAATACCTCCTCCAGGAGTCAAAAATATCCAATAGTACCCAAGTGTCTTTCCACAGTTGTTTTTGGGCATTTGTACTACCTGATTATTTTGTACAAGGTAGAAATAACATTTACCTAGAACTTTAAAAATTACAAGGAGATTTTATGGCCCTTATCTGATCCTCATGACAATATAGTAAGCTCACTTTGGAGATGCAGAAGTTAAGACCTTGAGTTAATAGTATTTCTAAAATCCCTGTAGATGGTAAATGGTGGAGTCTGGGTTGGAGCTCACGTCTTCAGATTCCAAGCGTCACATTTATCAGGCCACCAGACACTGCCTCTCCTCTCCATGTAAGAAGGGTCTGCAACTTCTGGAAGCTGTCATTGACTTTGATGCCTGGGCCACTGTGTCCTATATTCTCCTCATTTCTGTACCCCAGAAATTCTATTTCTTCAGTAATGTACTGAAACAGGGATTTCAGTCAAGAAGCCCAGACCCCTCCTTATCTCCCAGTTCCTGTGATATTTGCCATTGTTGTTGTTGTTCAGTCGCTCAGTTGTTTCTGACTCTTTGTGACCCCATGGATGACGCCAGGCTTCCCTGTCCTTCACTATCTCCCAGAGTTTGCTCAAACTCATGTCCATTGAGTCAATGATACTATCCAACCATCTCGCCATGCGTGTTTGATTTCTGCTTAAAGGATTCTATGACAAATACAAATGAACCACCACAGACAGGCCATTATAGATCTTTGATGGGACAGGTCTTCTACCAGCAAAAAAAAAAAAAAAGAGGCTCATATATCCCAGTATTTTTCTAGGTAATTTCATTCCCTTTTTTAGTCCAGGAAAACAGATACTACATCGCCATGTTGCAAGGTTTGCATTCAAAGGTCACAGGGTCTTGGGCTACTGAGGGCTGTCTCCTTAGAACCCTCTGACCACAGAGTGAGTACTGACTTTACCACTAATGGAAGGTGGAACTCTAAGATGAGAATTACTGGCAATCCTTAATACTCTATGTAGAGATTGAAAATTGAATTGACAAAGATTGCTTCAATTCTGTGTCTCTTACAGTATCAGGTGTTGAAAAGTTAGCATAACATTCATCACTAAGACTTCTCCATAAAAAGACTGAAAATGTTACCACCATGTGTCAAACTCATTGAAGCTAGTTAGCAGTGTTTTTAGGTTCTCAGTGGTAAGCTTTGATAGAGCACACAAAGACAGAATCACACCAACTGTTTCAGGAGTTTTCCATTTCTGGTATATTTACAACCACCAGAGACTAGTAATTAATCTCTATGTATTTACAAAATGAAAAATTTGTATAAATCATGATAAATATTATACTGCGTGATAGACAACTTGGCAATCACTAAGTAGGGGAAATAGAACTATATATAGCCTCATTCGAAACTTCTCTGGAAATTAGAATAGCTATAAGAAGTCTAATGTTTCAAATGCTGACATTCTTTCCATCTGAACTCTTTCCACATCAACCCCTGTATCCCATTCCAAGCTCTATCCTCCCACACAGATGCCAGGGCCTTAATCAATCTTGTTGAGTACTTGCCCGTGAATATATGCCTATAGGAAACTTTCTGGGCCCAGGAAAGAAGTTATTAAGCATGCATGAGGTCTTTAACAATGTAAATTACACACTACTAGCAAAGAGATTTTTTATTATTTTGACTAGAAGGAACCTTAAGGCTGAGAAGAAGGATAGCAGAGAAATTGGCTCTCTATGGCCTTGCAGTATAGTGTTGAAAGGAGGCAGAAATCACAAGTTCTTTTGTCAAGAAAGAAAAGGAAACTGGAAAGACTCTTTCCCACCCAATAGGCAGGATTTAAGGAGAGGGAACTATATAAAATTAAGTTTGGCCATAAGAAGAAAGAATCTTGATCTGGAGTGAGTTTCAAGAAATAAAAAATGAGTGCAAGAACCTATCTGAATAGAAAATATAGCCTGGAGCTGCTTCATGCAAACCAAATAACGGTTAAGACCCCACATGGACAAGTTAGCAGAGTTTCATTCAAAGAAATACAGATACACATGGGAATTAAGAATAATTAAAAGCAATTTATATCTCTACTAGAGACTCCCAAAGAACTAGACAAAGGAGTGAGCTGCTAAATTTTAGCAACTCTTTCTCCAGGGTGCGTGTTTTAATTTCACTCACACACGGCAACTATTCTGAATCCTTCCTTTCTCTCTACTCTTCTTTCTGATTTCCTTAATGGATTTTTTCTCTCCAGAAATCCCCTCCCTGACTCTCTTCTCCTTCTTATAATTTCCTCTTCTTTCTGCAGACAGCTCTTGTACCCCTTTCCAGAGGCTTCTCTGGTGGCTCAGTGGTAAAGAACCTGCCTGCCCAATGAAGGAGACAAGTGTCCAATCCCCGGGTCAGGGAGATCCCCTGGAGAAGGAAATGGCAATCCACTCCAGTATTCTTGCCTGGGAAATCCCATGGACAGAGGAGCCTGGTGGGTCACAAAGAGTCATATATGATTTAGCGATTGAATAACAAAAACAACAACTTCTTTCCAGTGTAAGTGATTAAAACCAGATTTATTCCTTGCACTTATTTAACCCTTCCTACCCATCATTTCAGTTCTGGACACAGGAACAGGAACTAGGAACCAGGAACTAGGGCAGATGTATAATCTTTCAGGAAGAGAGAGAGAATGTAAAACTCAGTAGTGAGTGGAGAGGAGGCAAAAAGCTTGCAAATATGTTCAATTTAAAGTTCTAAGTCCTACCACTGTTGCATGGAACCCTCCCACCACTTATTACCTCTCCTGCTTTTCGTTTTGAATGTCACTGTGCCTAAATCCACTCTACCCAAAGACCACACTGTCACACATTAGGATTCAGTGGGGCAGTACAGGAGCAGGAAAAAAAAACAAAAAAAAACAAAAACAGAATCTAAAATAAGATCTGTCACTGATCAAGGGAAGAAGTCGGGAACTGATGCTCCTGAAAGTGTAGTCTGGCTGCCCTAAGGGGTGAAGGAATGGTGGATCCAGGCAGGTGGTGGCTAAGGGGATTTTCATGGTGTCTTGTGTAGAACCCAAGGGGAAGTAGTGGTGTAAGTCATCAGGTGGCTAGAATATAGCACTAGGGAATCTAGGGTGGGGAATACTTAGACTGTCCATAGGGTATGAAAGGAGATTTATTGCATGGTCAATAAACATAGCCAATACAGTTAGACTTCAGTTAGTGTTTCTGATCTCAGGAAAGGGTCTTCAGAGAGCAAGGCTGAGACCTTAGACATCATCTAGTTCTGAAGGGTTTCCAGTGCAGTCAGGTGACATGGTGATAGGTACAGAGAAGGGTGTCATTTCCTGTTCTGAAAATCTATGAGCTTGTGAAAGATAAATATCAAATACCTTTAAAGAAAAATAAGAGGGAAGCAATAAGAGGAGTATGAAGAAAGGGCTATGTAAGAAAAAAAAAAGTGAGGAGATATAATCTAGTCACGGTACTCAAGAGAACTTGGCATTTGAGAAGGTTTTGAGGTGGTGCAGAATTTCAACAAAGAAATGAGACATCCCAGGTAGAGGGCATATCTTAAGAAAAGGCAGAGAGGCTGAAGAACATGGGGCACATCTGGGGAACTGTGGGAGAACTGGAGTTTGACTATAATCTAGGGTAGGATCAAGAAAATATGATGCTGGAAAGGTGGGTTAGGTCCTTATTGTAGAGAATCTTAAATACTACACTGAGCAGTGTACCCTAACGCAGTGGGAAACCAAGAGTCAGTGAGGGTTTTCAGCAGGACCATGATCACAGTCCTGCTCTACAAAAGCTCACCCTGAAGTCAGAAGATCCGCTGGGATTAAGGATTGGTAAGAGGAAGGAAAACTTATTAGAAGATGACAACAGTCCATTTCAGAGTTAATAAAACTGAAATAGAGTGATGATGTTAGAAATGCAACTTGGTCATTATTTGAGAGAAGAGTCAAAGATGATTGTCGGAATTTACATATGGGGCACGTGATAAGACAGAATGATGAAAATCAAAACAGCCTTATTAGTGGAGGAAATGATGAAACTGGATTTGAGTATGTTGAGTCTGAAGTATCAGCAGATGACCCAGGTATAGGTGTTCAGTGGGAAGTTAGAAAGATAGTCTGGAACTCAGAGGATGGATTTGGACAAAATAGCAAACACTCTGGATTGTTAGATTTATTTTTAACACCAGATATCTGTCTCTGCATTTCCCACCTACAGATCCAAGTTGGACAGAAGGCAGCAAATGCATTGAAAGCAAAGCATGGAACCAATTATAGAGTTGGATCGAGTGCAGATATTTTATGTAAGTATCTTTTTTTTTTTAACTTCTTCAATAATATCTAAGGCACAAAAGAAATCAGTGGACTTTGGAGTGGGGTGTGGTGGACAGGATAAAAGTGTTCCATGGATCAACAGGAAGTTGTACAAATCAAAATGATCAAGGATAAAAGGCAGGCTGTACAAATCCAGAATTGTGTTCTCTAGGGATAAGGTGCAAGCTAACTAAAAGTAAAAAATACACTGGTTCAGATCAGTACTCCCTCTGGCTTCAGTTATAAAGAGCTAGCCATGAGAAGGTACAGGAGTTAATAGGAAAGACCGTTTCCAGTGATCCTTGATCAGTTGATTTAGTTCCCAGAGGACTATCAGGTTAAGAAAGCAAAAGAGGTGGGGCTTGGAGTTTTTTTTAAAAAAACAATTTACTTGAAAGAACAGTGCATTGCTTTCCCAATCCCCAGCTACCACCCCCTCCAAACACTGAAGAACCAACAAGATGTATTCTCCGAATATTTTTCCTATAGGTCATTTTGTTTCTGTCCTTGATATGTCAGTTGACTCTTACTGTCTAATATCAGATTGTCTTTTCTTTGATTCAGCTGAGAAATTTTAACCAAACCTCTGTTAGGTGCCAGGCATAATGCCAGGTATCGTGGGGATGGTAAGTGGAGACAAAAGCCGAAAATATCAAAGAGAGGAAGAAGGCAGCTGTCCATAGATCCTAATATGAAAGAGTTGATTTTGCTAGGCTGAACCTTTAGTCCCTTAAATGTCCCTATAGAAATCTATCTTTTCCAAGGGTAACTTCTAACTCTGCCTCCATGTTTTATTTGTAGATGCTACATCAGGATCCTCAAGAGACTGGGCTCGGGACATTGGGATCCCCTTTTCATACACATTTGAACTGAGGGACAATGGTACCTATGGATTTGTCCTGCCAGAAACTCAGATTCAGGCCACTTGTGAGGAAACCATGGAGGCTGTGCTTTCAGTCCTAGATGATGTATATGAGAAGTACTGGTACACAAACAGTGCCAGAAAGGCAAAATCTACTGCTCTGGTGCTGGGCTTGCTGATGTCCTTCATGTCTCTTCTCTAAGTGCATCCTACCCAGACCTGCTCGGCCCCAGTGACATGGATATGGCTGCCCAACAGGTGCTTTTGCAACTATGGAGAAATCAAATAATTTAACTAGAAATACTTTCAATAAAGATGAATCATCTTTGTATTTTCATGTTTGTTCTGCTGTAGATGATTTTTATTAATTCTAAAAGAGTATAATATTAGTTATTGGTACAGTAATGCTACAAGTGAAAGTCACTCAGTTGGGTCCAACCCTTTGCAACCCCATGGACTATACAGTCCATGGAATTCTCCAGGCCAGAATACTGGAGTGGGCAGCCTTTCCCTTCTCCAGGGGATCTTCCCAACCCAGGGATCAAACCCAGGTCTCCTGCATTGCAGGCAGATTCTTCACCAGCTGCTGCTACTGCTAAGTCACTTTGGTCGTGTCCGACTCTGTGCGACCCCATAGACGTCAGCCCACCAGGCTCCCCCGTCCCTGGGATTCTCCAGGCAAGAACACTGGAGTGGGTTGCCATTTCCTTCTCCAATGCAGGAAAGTGAAAAGTGAGAGTGAAGTCGCTCAGTCCTGTCTGACTCTTAGCGACACCATGGACTGCAGCCCACCAGGCTCCTTCGTCCATGGGATTTTCCAGGCAAGAGTACTGGAGTGGGTAGCCACTGCCTTCTCCAACCAGCTACCACTCTACAATTCAGTGGCTCACACAGCTATAGGTCATCTAGGAAGTTCTGATCTTGCCTGTGCTCACAGAAACTGATCTGTGGTCAGTTTCAAGGCGGCTGCCTTAGGGTCTGGAAAATTTTTTCCCATCTAAATTCTTTGAAAATGTTGCTTGTGCCTTTGACCCAAGTTTACTCTTAATTTTGTGTAACTGTGTTAGTAGCAGCAGTCAGAAGATAAAGTTATATAATTTCTCTATAGCTGTTGCTTGTTTTACTTATTTACTTAATATTTTACTTATTAAAAAAATTTTTTTTGAGAATCTACGAGGTACATTTTGCTAGGCTCTGGGTTTACAATGGTGAATAAAGCAGACATGGTCCCTGTTCTCATAGAATTTCTGTTCCAATGGGTGAGATTGACTGGAATGGACAGTATTGCTTACCAGGCAAATCTCCTTTCTGGAGAGCCATTATAATCAAGAACACAAATATATAAACTAACCATAGCAGCTTGTAACAGGGGCTAGGAAAGAAATTAAAAGTAAGTAGAGAGGTAAGTAAGGGCCAGATTTTATGTTTCCAGGTACACAGCCATTTAATGGTGCCATCTTGTCTGTGACACTTTACATGCTCTTCAGGTAGCACCTATGACTGTCATTTCCTATGTATCTCTATGTGACACCTTGAAATGATGCTAAGCACTTGTCAGGCTTTGAACAAATGTTGTCACTGTGACCGAGTGACAAGGCATCCTTGGGTGTTCAGTCACCCATTTCTGAATTTCCTTGTTGATCACAGTCACAATATACTTCTTGGTTGTAACCCTTTTATTGCCTTTCTTTGTGCTTCTTATTTTTTTGTGTTTTGCCAGTGTGTGGCTGATAAGGGTCAGAAAGGAAAATGTCAGGGGCAGAGGGGCTTAATGAATCAGAGAACAGCTATTTACATAAAAATGCCAGCTTCACAATTGTGGCATTGTCAGGGAGCAAATGGTTGGGTTTCATCAATGGTCAGCTTGTGAAGGAAGAAAACTAGTATGGTCACCAATGCCATATCCTAGAAAAGAGCTGAGGCGCTGAGGCTTGAGACTCAGTTTATTAGCTTTCATTCAGCCCGTGTTTTAGTTTCTAAGGCTGTCTGTTAACAAGTTGGACCTCTGAGTACTTTAGGAGCTACAAAGCTCAATTCATGTCTAAAGATTGAGTCCATGGCCAAATAAAGCTGGTAGGGAATGGATGGAAATGCAAGCCATCAGCTTGCCTGAAACCTCCTACAGGGATCTTTCCAAAAGTTTCAGATACAATTGTAGCTTTCTCAGGGGCTTCACATCTCTCTGAGGGTATGGGAGACCAAGGGCCATGACATGTTTTTCACTTCTTCTGAAAGTGTTTTACTCTATATGAAAGGATACTAAAAGCAAGACTAGAACAGTGATGAATGACCACACTGATCTTTCTCAAGGATGTTTTCAGCTTTCTGGTCTTAAATGGTAGGAGTTTGGAAAAACTTCACAGTTGATGCAACTAATGCAATTTTGAAAGTATCCTGTACTGGAGAAGGAAATGGCAACCCACTCCAGTATTCTTGCCTAGAGAATCCTGTGGACGGAGGAGCCTGGTGGGCTGCTGTCCATAGGGTCACACAGAGTCGGACACAACTGAAGCGAATTAGCATGCATGCATGAGTGCATTGGAGAAGGAAATGGCAACCCACTCTAGTATTCTTGCCTGGAGAATCCCAGGGACAGAGGAGCCTGGTGGGCTGCCATCTATGGGGTTGCACAGAGTCAGACACAACTGAAGCAACTTAGCAGCAGCAGCAACAGCAGCAGCCTGTACTGAGACTTTGCTGGGTCTGAAATTTTATTTTACCCTACTTTAAAGCTAGGGCTTCCCAGGTGGCTCAGTGGGTAAAGAATCCACCTGCAATGCAGGAGATGCAGGAAAGACATGGGTTCAATCCCTGGGTCAGGAAGATCTCCTGGAGGAAGGCAAGGCAACTCACTCCAGTATTCTTGCCTGGAGAATCCCAGACAGAAGAGCTTGGCGGACTACAATCCTTAGGGTTTGTAGTTAGGGAAAGCACACTGACTGAAACCACCCACCCCACCAGGCACCATAGTAACTATTTGCATGAGTTGTTTTACGATAGGAGGTCCTGCTAAGGAACACGGAACTAATAAGCCACCACCAACCAGAAGAGTTCCAGAAAGGTCAAAAGGAGATACCACATTCTGACCACCTCCCAGAATCCTTCTCTCTGGCATCCATCTTGGCTGAACAAGGCTTGCACCACCAGGAAGGACTCTGAGTCAAAATAATTGGCTAAAGACAACTAATCCTATCACCATAAAACCCGAGACTGCAAGCCATGTGGCAGAGCTGTTCTGGGTTCCCTTACCCTACTGCTCTCCACCTGGGTGCCCTTTCCCAATAAAATCTCTTGCTTTGTCAGCACATGTGTCTTCTCAGACAATTCATTTCCAAGCGTTAGATAAGAGCCTAGTTTCAGGCCCTGGAAGGGGTCCCCCTTGCTGCAACAGGGTCACAAGGAGTTGGACACGACTGATGTGACTGAGCACACAAGACACATTCTAAAGCTCGGAAGTTAGCTTGTTGCTGCTTCATGATTGTGAGAAAACATGAACCCCCTGAGTCAGAGACAGGAAGTTATCACACGCAGCATAGGAAACAGCTTGAACATCAGCATATTTACATTTGTTTCCTTTGCTTCCAGGGCTTCCTGGGTGGCACAGTGGTAAAGAATCTGCCTGCCAGTGCAGAAGATGCAGGAGACATGGGTTTGATCCCTGGGTTGGAAAGATCCCCTGGAGAAGGAAATGATAATCTACTCCAGTATTACTGCCTAGAAAATTCCATGGACTGGAGAAACTGGCAGGTTACAGTCCATGGGGTCACAAAGAGTTAGACAGGACTGAGTGTGCACACACACCTTACTCTTAAGTTTAAATATTTTGCTTTTTTGTTTACTGTCTCTTTCTTTCCATTACACTTGGTTGATGCTTTTTTTCTCATAACAATTCCTACAAAGGATTGAGATCTTCTTGACCCATAGGTGAATTTAGAGTTTAAAATGATGCAAAATGATAAACTGAGATGGTATTCAAGCTTCTAGCTCTTTTTTCTACCTCAGTGTCAAAATGAGTTGTATTTTTGCTTACATTAGGTATAGCCAAGCTGTGTTTCCCTTCCTTTTCTTATGCAGTTTAGCAATCTTCTGATATGTTACTGAAAATACATTCTTCATATTGCCTGGTGTTATTCTTATCTTCTGCATATAATTTGAATCTGGTATAATACTATTATGTCACTAAGAGAGGCCCACTGCCCAAGAATATAAAATTATAATATTAAATATGAAGGAGTTTTAAAAATTAAATTAATAATTATTAATTTGATACTATAGGTAGTGATTAGAATCCGTTGTGTGTGTTCCTTTGCATAATACTCACAAGAATCCTGAGTTGGGCACTTTTATTAATTTCATGAAGAGTTTGAGATGAAGAGAATGTAAGTAGCATATCTATGGTCACATTGTTCTTTTTTTTTCTATCAAATGTCCTTGCTTTAATTAAAAAAAAATTTTTTTTTACATTTATTTATTTATTTGGCTGCTCCAGGTCTTAATTGAGGCATGAAGAATCTTTGATCTTCATTACAGCATGCAGGGGTCTTTTTCTTGGGCGTGCGAACTCTTTGTTGCAACATATGGGACCTAGTTCCCTGACCAGGAATTGAACCCCAGAACCCTGCACTGGGAGTGCAAAGTCTTAGCCACTGGAACACCAGGGAAGTCCCCAGATGTCTTTATTTTTATAAGGCCACACAGGTCCAAGAAAACACATCTGCATCCTTCATGTGATCACACTGTTCTTAATCATTCTTGATTGATCAAATAATTTCTTGGGATAGGGACTTCCTGGTTCTACCATGTTAAAAGTACTGTCTAGTGGCCCCAGCCAGAGCCTCCTCCAGATCCTGTCAGGTCCCTTCTCCTGCCTCTCTCTCTGTCCTTGATGTGTCTCTGTGACTCTTTATCCAATGTCTGCTTTTGGGCTACTGCCTGTGATTTGCCTGCAGCTACAGAGAGCTGCATGGAAAAAGCAAGAGAGTTCCAGAAAAACATCTATTTCTGCTTTATTGACTATGCCAAAGCCTTTGACTGTGTGGATCATAATAAACTGTGGAAAATTCTGAAAGAGATGGGAATACCAGACCACCTGACCTGCCTCTTAAGAAATCTGTATGCAGGTCAGGAAGCAACAGTTAGAACTGGGCATGGAACAACAGACTGGTTCCAAATAGGAAAAGGAGTAGGTCAAGGCTGTATATTGTCACCCTGCTTATTTAACTTATGTGCAGAGTACATCATGAGAAACGCTGGGCTGGAAGAAACACAAGCTGGAATCAAGATTGCCAGGAGAAATATCAATAACCTCAGATATGCAGATGACACCACCCTTATGGCAGAAAGCGAAGAGGAACTAAAAAGCCTCTTGATGAAAGTGAAAGTGGAGAGTGAAAAAGTTGGCTTAAAGCTCAACATTCAGAAAACGAAGATCATGGCATCCAGTCCCATCACTTCATGGGAAATAGATGGGGAAACAGTGGAAACAGTGTCAGACTTTATTTTTTGGGGGGCTCCAAAATCACTGCAGATGGTGATTTGAGCCATGAAATTAAAAGACGCTTACTCCTTGGAAGGAAAGTTATGACCAACCTAGACAGCATATTCAAAAGCAGTGACTTTACTTTGCCAACGAAGATTCGTCTAGTCAAGGCTATGGTTTTTCCTGTGGTCATGTATGGATGTGAGAGAAGGCTGAGTGCCGAAGAATTGATGGTTTTGAACTGTGGTGTTGGAGAAGACTCTTGAGAGTCCCTTGGACTGCAACGAGATCCAACCAGTCCATTCTGAAGGAGATCAGCCCTGGGATTTCTTTGGAAGGAATGATGCTAACGCTGAAACTCCAGTACTTTGGCCACCTCATGCGAAGAGTTGACTCATTGGAAAAGACTCTGATGTTGGGAGGGATTGGGGGCAGGAGGAGAAGGGGACGACAGAGGATGAGATGGCTGGATGGCATCACTGATTGATGGACGTGAGTCTGAGTGAACTCTGGGAGTTGGTGATGGACAGGGAGGCCTGGAGTGCTGCGATTCATGGGGTCGCAAAGAGTTGGACACGACTGAGCAACTGATCTGAACTGACAGAGAGCTTAAATGCATTTGTGAGTTCTACCCACCACCAGAAACTCCCAGCTTCTGCCTGGATAGAAACTCGTGGTTCCAATAATATGAAACCCAGCCCCTTGCAGTGGGTTGGGAAAAACTTCAAAGCATCACTCGCCTCCCAGGGTTCCTGTGGGATACGGTTGACGTGACCCTCCAAAGCCTTTCTCTGAGATTACAGCCATGCTTGGCTTCCACCTTTCCTTGTCCTGTGTCACTTCCTCTTGGAAGTACCTCCTAAACAAGTCATTTGTACATGAATCCTCACTTCTGGATCTACCTCTAGGGAACCCAACATAAGACAATCTCCTTGGGAATTATTACCAAAACAAATACTTTATTAATTTCCTAAAATGGCTTTTAATAAAAGCATATACTTCTATAATATATATATGTATTATGCATATTATATGTGTGCCTATGTGCTAAGTCGCTTCAGTCGTGTCCGACTCTGTGACCCTATGGACTGCAGCCTGCCACACTTCTCTGTCCATGGGATCCTTCAGGCAAGAATACTGGAGTGGATTACCATGCCCTCCTCCAGGGGAACTTCTCAACCCAGGGATTAAACCCAGGTCTTTTGCATCAGATGGGTTCTTTACCTCTAGCACCACCTGGAAGCCCCATGTATATTACATATGTGTTATATATATAATATATTAAATATATATAACTGAATCACTGTGTTATATACCTGAAATGAAAAAGAATGTTAACCAACTATACTTTAATTTTAAAAACCTAGAGATACATTTTTTTAAATATTACTATATTTAATATTCAGAATATGACTGGGGATTACAACATCATATGGACAGAAATATTTCCTATTTTGAAGATGTAACCATTCTGGAAGATGAGGAATCTTGTTCCAGAAAAGACTTTCACTTCAGGAAAACATATGCATTTCCAGTCTGGTCTCTATTGAAGGCACAGTAAAAAAAAGATTAGCCTTTATGGACTTGTAAATTTTGAAATATCTGGTATTATGATAAGACTTTATGTGAAAATAATAGCCACTCATAACAGTTTTCCACTATGCCATAATCAAGACTGCATAGTCTTTTCTTAGCTCCCCTGAAAAAAGAATTTTATTTCTTTCCAAGGAGTCATTCATTTAAAATAATACTAATAAAAAACAAAGCTCCAAAGAGCTTAAATGGTGAATGTATTAACTCCTTTCCTACCTGCATGTTCCTTTCCTCTGGAGCTCTTATGTTTTTTTCTGAGAATTTGTTCTTTAAAAAAAAATACACTTGTGCAAGTCAGCTCTAAAAATGGTGCCAATTAAAAAAAAAAAAGTCTCCCTCCCTCTTTACATAAATGGTACAAAAGCAACCACAGAAACACAGAGGAGGCAAAGAAGAATGTGTGTTCACGGGGCTGAATCCCACCCCCCCACACCCCTCCCCCTGCCACCAGCAAAATCTGGTTGATTAGGTGGAAGATCCTGAGAAAGTGAGGTGGAAAGTCAAGCTGGAATCAGTTTGTTGAAGGCCCTGAGCACTGGATAGTTTAGCCATTATCCCTATAGACTTCAGGTAGTCCCCATATTTTTGCACAAAGAGGGTAATTAAACACACGTTGTGTAAATGTTACAGGAAGCAGAACCCCTTCCAGGGCCTGAGAGTGGGCTCTTGTCTAACACTCGGAAATGAATTGTCCAAAGAGATACACGAGCTGACAAAGCAAGAGACTTTTTTGGGAAGGTGCCCAGGTAAAGTGGAGAAGGCGATGGCACCCCACTTCAGTACTCTTGCCTGGCAAGTCCCATGCACGGAGGAGCCTGGTAGGCTGCAGTCCATGGGGTCACGAAGAGTCGGATACAACTGAGCGACTTCACTTTCACTTTTCACTTTCATGCATTGGAGAAGGAAATGGCAACCCACTCCAGTGTACTTGCCTGGAGAATCCCAGGGACGGGGGAGCCTGGTGGGCTGCCGTCTATGGGGTCACACAGAGTTGGACACGACTGAAGCAACTTAGCAGCAGCAGCAGCCCAGGTGGAGAGCAGTAAGGTAAAGGAACACAGGAGAACTGCTCTGCCAAGTGGCTCACAGTCTCAGGTTTTATGGTGATGGGATTAGTTTCCAGGTTGTCTTTGGCCAATCACTCTAACTCAGGGTCCTTACTGGTGGGACATACACACTGTTCAGCCACAACGGTTGCCAGAGAGAAGGATTCTAGGAGATGGTAGGACAAATGGCGTCTCCTTTTGACCTTTCCCAGATTCTTACACTTGTGGGTGGCTTGTTAGTTTCATGTTCCTTACTAGGACCTCCTTTCAGTAAAATAACTCATGCAAATGGTTACCATGGTGCCTGGCCAGGGTGGGCGGTTTCAGTCAGTGTGTTTTTCCTAACATGAAGATCAGTCTCAAAGGATGGATTAGAATGAGACAGTTGGAGGAGAGACATATTAGGCAAACAGTTAAGAAAATAGTGTATGGTGCACATACATAATTGAATAAGACTTCAGTTGAGTTGGTGGCCATAAAAATGGAAACAGACATCAGAGATATTATTCAGAAAGATTCAGTGTGGGGTCTTTTTGATTATGGGGGTGTGGAAAAAGGAGGGTTGAATTGTTGGGCATGGCCAAACAGAAAAACAGTGGTATTAGAAGATCATGAGACTTTGTCTTAATTCATCTTTACCTCATCACTACCAAGAAAAGTATAACAGACCAATGCTGAAAACAGACTTACAGAACCCTGGAGCCCAAAAGGAAGCAGTATGAAAATATGATGAGCCATTTCGTTTCAGACAGGAAATAGGAAATGCAAAATTATCTCACTGAAGTATCAGTTAAAACTTAAGGTTTGCTTTGCAACTTTAAACCAAGTCTCCAGGAACAAGCAAGCTTCATTTCAATCCCCAGCTTCTTCCTGCACATATACTAATTTGCCCTATGACATTTAATTTAGAATTAGGTTTGCACGTCTATCACTTTAAAGGCTGACTACTTTCTGTAATGCAGTTGCCTAGAAGATTTGTTTTGCAGCAGAATTATTATTTGAAATCAAAAATTTCCTTCAATTGTGATATTAAAATCAGATAAAAACAGATTTGCTCTGCCTGATCTTGGGAGGAGGACGGTTAGTGAGTACGTCTGGAGATGTTTCTCTGCTCTCCCTGCCCCCAATTTCCCTGAGTCTTGAAGAACTTGCTGTTTTCTCTCTAGGCACTTACTACTCGAAGTGTGGTCCGTGGACCAGCAGCATCAGTCTCACCTGGCAGCTTGTTAAAAATCCAATTCTCGGGCATCAGAACTTGAGTTTTCCTTAAGTAAAGTGATGTTCTTAAAAATATAGGAAACGCTGCTTCAGAGTATGGGGTTTCCCAGGTAAGTGCTAGTTGTAAAGAAGCCGCCTGCCAATGCTGAAGACATAAGAGATGTGGGTTCAATCCCGGTGTTGGTCAGATCCCCTGCAGGAGGGTATGGCAAGCCACTCCACTATTCTCACCTGGAGAATCCCATGGACGGAGGAGCCTGGCAGGCTACAGTCCATTGGATCACAAAGAGTTGGACGTGACTGAAGCTACAGATTTCCTGGGAAGCACGTTCAAACACAGATTCTCAGGCACAGCAACATGTCTGTGGTAGAGCATGAAATTTTGCATGTTTAACAAGCTCCCAGATGAGGCTGCTACTATTGGTTCTTGGACCATGACACACTGAATAGCAATCGGCTAGGGCAGTGGAATCATCTGGAAGAGTTGTTAATCATGGCTTGCTGGGCTCAGCTCAGTTTCTGATTCAGCAAGCAGGGCCTGAGAACTTGCATTTCTAACAAGTTCCCAGGTGATGCTGCTGCTACTGCTCTAGGAAACACACTTTGCAGAACCTTAATCAAGAGCACTTGGCTCATCATTGGGATATAGACACCACTGCGTAATCGAGGGTACCTTGATTTATTTTCTTAAGTAAAAGGGGATAAAGCGTGAAAAGAAGACGTTTCTTCCCTCAAGGATCTTAGAGTCTAGCTCAAAATACAGAAAAACAAGCAAACATCTCACATGGGCCATGTGCACAGAGCTAAGAGTAGGTGAGCCATGACCTCAGGCTCCATGACAGTATCTAAAGTGGCCCGGGGAGGTTTCCCCTACTTGCCTTAAAGCTGGAGCAATACTTGGAAAGGGTCTGATTGCTTCAATGATATGTGTTCTATGCAAGACACATTCTTTCATTTGAGAGCTTGTGAATAGCCATGGATTTTCCATTCAGTTATGCTTTTGTAATGAAAGTATTCTCAGTCTTTTATGAAGCAGAATGAGGTAGGATGGGATGGGGAGGGGGAGTATGGTTGGGAGTCAGGGGCTAGGAGGAGAGTGGTGGGGCGGGGACAAGCCTGCACAAACCCTCTCTCAGAGTCAGGGAGAAGAGTGAAGAAACACCTGGTTGTCTCTGGATGTTTGCTTCTTAAAATAAAAAGCCAAGCATCTGATGTTGGCTGCTCTCCCCGGTCACAGGAGGAAATCCTCAGGATCCGGCCCTTGCAGGAATGGAGTTCTTAAACCCTAGGACTGAGGGGCATGCCTTCTTCCAAGGAACCACAGGTGTCTTAGGGAGATTTTTTTCAGATACAAGGGACTGGAACCCCAAACGGTCTGGCTTTAAACCAATAAAAGGGGATTTACTGGTTTGGATCATAGAAATGTATAGAGGGAGTTCAGGAAAAAAAGGATCTGGCAATTCCAAGTGTTATCAGAATTAGTAATTTTTCATTTTTTACTTTTGCATCAGCATTTTTTTCTGTTGGTTTGACTGAAGCAGGTTCTTTCCACGTAGACGCCAGTGACCACCCACAGCTCCAGGCCTACATTTTACCCTCTCTGCAACACTGGAGGAAAAGTGCTTCCATTTTCCAACAGTTTCAATCAAATTCCAAATACGGACTGAATGGGCCTCCTTGAAGATGACCAGGAATTTGGATACCTGGCTTTGACGTAGATTGCTCTCCCTTGTCAGATTATTTGCAGTTGCCACCAGCAGTCTGTGAATAATGAGAATGAGATGGTTGGATAGCATCATCGACTCAATGGATATGAGTTTGAGCAAACTCTGGGAGATTCTGAAAGGCAGGGAAGCAAGCTTGGTGTGCTGCCATCTATGGGGTCGAAGAGTTGAACACAACTGAGAGACTCAACCACAACAGCAACAACCAGAAATCTAGCTCTGAGTTGAGGTACAAATATAGAGAAACTAGATTGTCTTTCCCTGATAGGCAAAGGTTTCATCTGTGCTCAGTCATCTACCTTTATTCATCACCTTTATTTTATCCCAATCCTGCTGCTGCTGTTGCTAAGTCGCTCAGTCATGTCCGATCCTGCTGGTTCTCAAAGGTCATTCTAAGGCATTGTCCCTCCGATTTGTCTTCAGCTGATTTCCTGATGTTGGTATTGCTCTCTTGCTGCTCCTTGTGAGCTTGGATCCTCATATTTCTGACCCAGCACCCTTTCCAAAAGAGTACGGTGTCCCTGACCTGTCCAAATGAATGTTGCTACCACAATGGGATACAAATTACTGAAAAGTGACTCCGAGTCTCAAAACATTTGACACATGTCAGTATACATGCTCAGGAGTCTGTTTACTCTGAAATGATGATATAAAACGTAAGCAAGTAGTCAGTAACTGGTAAATATTGGTAATTGTGATTTAACACCATAGTTACAACCTCCCTCTCTGTCCTATTTCTTATTCTTCCATTTTTTCTCCTTATTAATAGCCTTCCACTCCTATTCTCATTTGTTTGTTTACATGAATCCCACTAGTCTGTGAGGGACAAGCTGTGTTTTTAAGAAAGCAATAGTGGCCTTTCTGATATAACACAGTAGTTATGAACTTAGGTTTTAAAGCCAGGCTGCCTTGGTTCAAATTCCAACCCTGTCCCTTAGCTAGTTTTGTTTCCAGTTCTTCACCTTTTTCTTTCTTTAGTTGGAACATAATTGCTTTACAATGTTGCATTAGTGTCTACTGTACAATAAAGTGAATCAGCTATATGTACACATATATCCCCTCCCCTCATGAGCCTCCCTCCCACGCCTCTCATCCCACCCCTCTCAATTCAATTCAGTCAGTCAGTTCAGTCACTCAGTCGGGTCCGACTCTTTGAGACCCCATGGACTGCAGCACGCCAGGCCTCCCTGTCCATCACCAGCTCCCGCAGTTTACTCAAACTCATGTCCATTGAGTCTGTGATGCCATCCAGCCATCTCCTCCTCTGTCGTTCCCTTCTCCTCCTGTCTGCTGCTGCTGCTGCTAAGTCGCTTCAGTCGTGTCCGACTCTGTGCGACCCCATAGACGGCAGCCCACCAGGCCCCTCTGTCCATGGGATTTTCCAGGCAAGAACACTGGAGTGGGTTGCCATTGCCTTCTCCGTCTCCTCCTGTCTAGGTCATCACAAAGCACCGAGCTGAACTCCCTGTGGTGTAGAGCTTCCCACTGGCTGTCTATTTTACAAGTGGTAATGTATATTTGTCAGTGCTACTCTCCCTATTCATCCCACCCTCCCCTCCCCATCTCTGTGTCCAGATGTCCATTCTCTATGTCTGTGTCTCTATTCCTGTTCTGCAACTAGTTTCATTAGTACAATTTTCCTAGATTCTGCATATACATATTAATATATGATATTTGTTTTTCTTTCTTACTTCACTTGTATGACAGACTATAGGTTCATCCACATCACTATAAATGACCCACTTTTATCCCTTTTTATGGCAGAGTAATATTCCATTGTAATTATGTACCACATCTTCTTTATCCATTGATCTATCGATGGACATTTAGATTGCTTCCATGTCCTGGCCATTGTAAACAGTGCTGCAATGACTATTGGGGTATCTGTAACTTTTTGAATTATGGTTTTCTCAGGGTATCTTCACCATTTTCTACATCCACTTTGCCATAGTTCCATCTTGGGCAGAGTGTCCTTTTCATTTCTGGACTTTAGGCTCACCCATGTGATGTGTGTTGGCTAATTTTGTGTAGGTAAAGGTGTCCCTGTATTAGTTCTGAGCCTAAGACTTCAGTGGCCTCATATGTTTCCACTTTGCTGTTTTCATCTCCACCATCCCTATGAGAAGACCATGCCTCAGCCAGCACATTGATCTAAAAAGGATGAAAAACACAAGTAATAGAATTGCCCCAGCTGAATCCAGCTTAGTGTAAATCCAACCTCCTGTAAACCCAGAGATACAGTCTAACTAGGTGCTTACTGCTGTCTGACGTGGAGAATTTGTAGCTGTTTGTCATACAGCATTATTGCATAACAGTTAACTGAATCTTCTCTCAATGTCTGAACTTTCTTTTATATTATTTGAAAAGAAGGGCTCATAATTGTGTCTTTTATAGGGTTGTTGGGGAGAGTAAGAAAAAGCATATGAAGTGCTAAATAAGCTGCCTGATACACAAGAACCAATTGGTATTTATCTGTTATTATCATTATTAAGTGCCAGGAGTTTATGTTCATTATCCTTATCTATGTGTGCTTCACTTTTCCATCTGTTAAGTGGAGAGAGATGAGTTTTAAATAGTGAAATGCAGAAATGAAAGTGAGTTCCCAGTGACCTGCTGAAGTGGCCCAGGCAGGAGAGAAACTGGAGGGTGAAACTTCTTTGGAAACTCAAACCAGAAACTACCCTTGTAACCACACAGCATCTGCTAACAAATCAGGAAAGGAAAGAGAAGGCTTCTCTGCAGAAACTGATGATAAAGATAAAAACAAGAAGTCAAGGACACTTCTTGGGTTAGAAGCCTGGATCCCGGGAATAAACCCTGTGTGTCCATATTTTACGGCAATTTCAATGGAGTTCTGATAATTCACCTCACCTTGGTGCCATGAAATTTGCCCTTTGTTTCATACACAACAGTCCCCTGGAAGGGTTGCAGGATTACAGACATGACCGTGTCAGAAGAGGTGGTGTCGCATCCTCCAGCCAAGTGGAAAGCTGCTTTCCCAAATCACTTTCATTAGGGTTTCTCTCCAGGCGCAGAGACACAGGGCTTGTCTAAATAGGTGCCGTGGCAGAAACCTTGATTCAGCTTTGTTTTCCTGGAGCCAGGCTGAAAACAAGGCGTTATCAGAGCTTTTCAGATGTGTACTTTCACAAGCCCAGAATTTTCAAAAGATGAGCATTTAAACCTACTTTCAATATGAGTCCAGGGAGTGAAAGAGAAGGGAATACCTGGCCATTCCTTGTAGGTGCCAGTCTAGGGGTCAGCTCATTTGTAAATATTTTTAGGGCCTCCATCTCTCCCCCAAATAATCAGGAAACCCACTATTTAAACCTAGGTTTGCAAAGTCAAGCTACAAAGGGCATTTTAAATTGAGTGTCTCCAGGATCACTCTTGGGCTTCCCTGGTAGCTCAGACGGTAAAGCGTCTGCCTACAATGTGAGAGACCCAGGTTCGATCCCTGGGTCGGGAAGATCCCCTGGAGCAGAAAATGGCAACCCACTCCAGTACTCTTGCCTGGAAAAATCCCATGGACTGAGGAGCCTGGTAGGCTCCTCAGTCCATGGGGTCGCAAAGAGTCAGACACGACTGAGAGACTTCACTTCACTTTTAAGATCACTCTGGCTTTGTCCAGGTGGTGATGAAATTTTTTAAATCGAAGCAGAATGTGTCTGTATTTTTCTGGGGAAAGGATACGGACATTTTCACAGTTTTCAAAGGGTCTTCCAAAAGATAAGAACTACTGATTCAGAGGGATGCTGGTTGACTTTGGACAATTCAGTTAATTAACTGAAATCAATTAATTCAGTTAATGAGAATATTTTTTTATTTGTCTTTATGCTGACAACCTTTTTTATTTCAAAGCAAAGCTGTTGGTAGACAAATCCATTTCCCCATTCTTGTTCATAACAATGAGGCTGATATCTTCCCAAATGTATTTTGTTCTTCTAGGCCAAGCCTGACCACGAGCCAGATCTAATCAATAAAGCTATGTTTCAGAAGATACACTGAACCTCTAAGACACAATCATGTGTGCTGGCTTTCATGTGCCTTGAGTTTCAGTGGAAACACAGAGAGGCTTTTCTATGTCCTCAGTGCTTTCTGAAAAATATCTCACTAGTTATCCCATCACACCTGTAAGGTGGAAATAAGAAATTGCCACAGAACTCTCCCAAGCTCTGCCTGAGCAGGTGACTTCGGTCCCAAGTCCTCAGCACCATCCTTAGCGGTGTAAATAAGGTTACAGCTTCTTCCAAAGATCCCGGAGGCAGGATTGTACTGGTGCCAGGCACTCATTTACAGGAAGCGGCGTCTGCTACCAGCCTTGGGAGCAGAAGGCGGGAGCAGTGATCACTGTCTCAGCACCAGTGGCCTCCCCAACCTAGTTACTTGTTTTAATTAAGAGGACAATGACACACCTTTACATGTCCTTCAGGGAATTGGAGCGTTACAAGTGGAAGGGGCAGGAGAAAATGGTTCTGTGTACCTATCTTGGGTTCTAAAGATAGAAGGCCATAACTAAGCCTTTGTTTCCCTCCTGATGGCAATGGAGGAGCTGGGACAGCAGGCCCCAAGGATAGAGGGTTTTCCAGGAGATGGCAGTGCTCTCTAAGGTTGGATCCTGGCTGTGCCAGCCTTCCCCATCCACTGAAGAATATTGTAATTGAGACATAACATGATAATGCATTCTGGACCACACAGCTGCTCAAGTGTCACCTCAAAATGCTTCTTACCAGCCTCAAAGTCACTGTAAACAGGGAAGAGAGGTGGAAGGGAGATGGAGGGTGGGGACACATGGGAGGGGGCCCGTGGAGACACCAGACAGCGGCTCGGCTTTGCTGTCAGTGGAGTTTCAATACCTCCAGGCCAGGAGCTACCCTGATACATATTTACAACTGTTCCTTGGTTCACCTCTGAAGACCAATAAAAGGAAATTGAAGGACATGTATTGTCTGCATTTTAATTTCCAGGTTTACAAGAAATGTTTCATTATTCTAATTCAGGGGCAAAATAAAACATCTTCCCTTTGGAAATGAAAGATCTCCTTGTTCAGGGTGAAGAGCATAGCAAAGCACTCTCTCTCCTAAGAGGCAGGGCTATTCCCGAAGCTGTCCCCAGATTCCAGACAGCTAGGGGAATGGTGGTGTGGGGGTGATGGAGCGGGGAGACGAGCCAATGGAGAATACTGGCCAGTGACAGAATTGCCCTGTGTGACGCACACGTAAGAAATGAATTCACGTGACTGCAGAACTGATGAAGCAGATCCTGTACTTCCCAGGACCTGACAATGACATCTCAGGACAGACCTAGGGACAGAGGGATGAGAGACAGGGTAAGCAAATACCTTTCCCCTGCAAGAGACTGTTGGCTGAAGTGCTAATTTATATAGGCACGTTTATAGGAATGAATGAGCCTGATAAGATCAAGGTCAGAAGGACAGTAATGACTGTTCAGTAACGTCATGTAATTTACTAGATGTGTTCATAGTTCAGGAGTTGAACCTCTACTTTCGGGGCACTTATTTGTAGTTTTTGTTTATTGCTCCTTGGATTTTGCCAGAGACCTGCATGTGGAGGAGACAGCACTGAGGTCAGCCGGGTGGATTGTTTGGGAAATCCTTGCAAAGGAAACTGATCCTTAAAGAGAAAAAGGCCAGTCTTTAATCGGCTTTGAACACCTCCAGAGTCTGTGTGTGGCTTCCTTTTAATTTTTTGTCCAAAACTAGTTGCTTTCTGTTTTCCTTAACCCTCTTCCACTGGACTCTGTTCTGTATTCTCTGCAAATCCTGTCTTCCATGAAACTCTCTCTTATTCCACCCTCTTACCTAAGTTCAAGAGTCATCCTCACTTAGAACCTGGAAAGAGTAGGCAGGAAACACACAGAAGTATTTCTACTCTTTGCTGTTAGCACTTGAAATGTGCCTGCATTTGCCACAGCCAAGTGATGCTTTAAAAGTTAGACGACGAAGCAAGCAAACAAAAATTCACATACAAAATTTTGTTTTGAGGATTGGGATGATATTTTTCCAAGAGGTCAGTCTTTCCTGGTGGAAACCAGGTTGCTTTCTGGGTAAGGAGGAAGAAGTAACCATTTTGCAGAGAGTGAGAAATATTTCTCAGAGAATACCCAGGCTGTTCACTGTGGGTGGTGGCTGTTCAAGGAGCATTGTTGTTTCTCAGTCACTAAGCCATGTCCAACTCTTTGTGAACCCATGGACTGTAGCCTGCCAGGCTCCTCGGTCCATGGGATTTTCCAGGCAAGAATACTGGAGTGGGTTGCCATTCCCTTCTCCAAGGGATCTTCCCAATCCAGGGGATAACCCACATCTCCTGCATTGCAGGCAGATTCTTTACAACTGTGCCACCTGAGAAGCCCTCAAGGAGTATTACCAATAATCAAGTGAGTGAGGTAGGCAGATGGAGGCTGGGAAGACAGACATGCAGGGTGGAGACTCAGCAGAGGGATAGAATGAAGTGGAGTATCCTCTAGGCAGCATGAGACAGAGTTTTCAGACTACAGCCAAAGAATGCTTTACAGGAGGAAGGCGGTGGAGACCGTGGAGGCAATGAAAATGATCAGCAAAACCTATAAACATTTATAGTGGGAGAGAGCAAAGTCCTATAAACAAAATAAATGAACATTGGGCAGATCACAGAGGAATTGCATGGTAACACCCTGCAACCTATGTAACAACAGGTGTTCTAGACAAAACACACAAATAGAGTCCTAAGACATGGACCAGCCCCGACGAGACACCAATTACCAGCCCAGGTGAGAAGCATGTATGGTCCATGCTAAGCACATTCTTGCTACATTTATCTCTGCTGGCTAATTCTGTTTACCTCTCATAATGTTTACACGCTCTCAGACTTAAATTATTTTCCAAAAAAGACTTCGTGTTTGAGTTTCCATCAAAGGAATCAAGCATTTGTCTGATGCTCAAATATCTGAAACCATGTAGTTCCTATTGACCATCTGGCAGGAATGTTATATCATTAGCCATATTTAAACTCGTAAATATCAGCCAGGAAGACTGAGGAGGTGGTGCCAGGATTATACAAATCATTCACCAAAAATGGTGTCTCTATTTTACAGAAATGGCCTATACAAACCTCATTCAAATTCAGCAAGCACACGGAACAATGTTCTTTCTCCTCCATTACGGAGAGAAATTTAGAATGAAATTCACAAGCAAAACTGAGATTACACAGTTCCAGATGTGCAAGTCTGCAGCATTTGGATGTTAGAAAGGGTTAAATTTCAGAGGCCAGCACCGGAAGATTGGTGGGAAAGCTATTGAGAAATCTTTTACATGAGCCTATTACTGACCTAGGTCTCTTTGTGGTTCCTGTTGATTGTAACATTTGCATTAAGTCAGCTGCCAGATCTGCAATAAGCATTTTCTCCTGTTGTTTTTCAAGCTTAAATACATGGGACTAGGAACAACATCGAAAATTATCCTGTCCAAACTCTAATATTTTAGCAGTGGAACTGGGTAAAAAATAAACAAAAACCAATCTTAATGAAACTTTATCCACCTGGGGTTATTTGGTTGTAGGCAACAGAAACTAGTGAGCTAAATAAAGCAAAAGGGGATGTCCTAGAAAGGTATTGGTGTAGGGAGGATGGAAGCCTGAGGCTGAGAATAAACAAAACAGCAGGAACAGAAGCAGCGCTGGATAAACTCAGACCATTATTTTTGCCTTTGTAGTTACTGGTCTAAGGGTCAAAATCCAGGAGAGAGAGTCTGATTAAGCTTGGATCACATGCTTGGTGGGCTTCCCAGGTGGCTCAGTGGTAAAGAATCTACCTGCCAATGCAGGAGACTCAGGAGATATGGGTTTAATCCCTGAGTTGGAAAGATCCACTGGAGGATGAAATGGCAAGCCACTCCAGTATTCTTACCTTGAGAATCCCATGGACAGAGGAGTCTGGTGGGCTACAGCCCATTGGGTCGCAAAGAATCGGACACAACTGAGAGACTGCATACGCATGCGTGCAAGTGCTTGGCTGTACCAAGTGGTGAGAGCTTCTGCTAGAAGAAGCCAGTAGCCTCTATGGCTGATGGGCAGGACATTTTGAAGTTGCCCGCAGCATGGAGGACATAGTTTTCCGAATAGAAATTGGGGTGCTGAGGAGGAATGGGTGCTAAAAAGCAAAATCCCGTCAAATACACACATACATAATAAAACTGATGAAAATAGTTGAAAAAAAAAGAAAAAGAAAAATAGGAGTACCAAGAACCCCATCCCTAACCTCTTACAGAGGCTGTAGAAGCAGTCATTCCATCCATGGCATAGGATGAAAACCACCAACCTGGTTCACAATCTGGCAATCTCAGATGATTAGATTTAAGTTATTATTCCCCAAATTTTGAGGGAATGAAGCCTACACTATCTTTTCACAATTTCCTTGAGGAATTCTTCATTATCATATTACCTCCTGTCAACTTAATATGAACCTTCAATATTTACTGTTATCATAATCCTATTGGTGCCATCCTGAATCTGTCTTTCTACCTCTGGTCATGTGATATGATTGTGCTTCCTTTTTTTCTTTGAAGTCGGGTGTGACCATATATTGGCCAGAGAAATGTGAGTGGAAAGTACCCATGTCACTTCTAGGCAGAAGTTCCAATAGCCAGGGCACAATTTGCCGTGTTTTCTGCCTGCTGCTGTGTGATCATGGCAGCATGGGGCAGATCACGCCTCCACTGGCCTCATCCTTGATTGGTCCAGGGATTCTGTGATACAAGTGCGCTAATTACAGTTTCTTCTGGAGCAAAACAATGGAATGGTAGAGTCCTGTCCAATCCTAGGTGCAAGAGAAAACTATTTAGAGCTCTGGCCTAACTGTGATGATTCCCCCCAACGTGGCCTGGGGAGTAGAGAAGGGAGCAATGAAGTAGATGCAGAGAGGAGAGAGAGGAGGAGCGGAGCATTTGAGGCCAATGATGTGAATGGACTTCTACCAAAGCTTGCCTGCAGCCCTGAGCTCATCTGTGCCACCTCCATTTCTATAAGGCATCCTTTCTTTTACATTTGACTCACTTGGGTGGGGGTAGGGTGGGAGGGGGTGGTTACCTGGAAATAGCAAAGTCTTACATTATTTCAGGCGCCTTCCAATTTTTGTAACCTATTAGATCATCAAACTCACCTGAAACCACGCCTTCTGACTTATATTTGTGTGTTCATCTGTGTTTTGCTTTTTCCTCCTCTACACCAAGTCAGGTTCTGTAGAACCAGAGCCTGAGACAGAGATCTGGGTAGTGTGATCTGAGAGGCTGCTCTTCAGGAAGAAGATGTCAGGGAGTGAGGGGATTGGTGTGGGGTGGGTGTCGGCTAAAACCTAGACTTGGCCTGAGGTACAAGGGGCTCAGAAGACAAACTGCTCACCAGATTTGTCTCAGCCTGGGTAATGGGGGCAAAAATTTTGTATCCCATTAGTATCACCCCACTCCGTACTCTTGCCTGGAAAATCCCATGGACAGAGGAGCCTGGTAGTCTGCAGTCCATGCAGTCTGCTAAGAGTCAGACACGACTGAGCAACTTCACTTTCACTTTTCACTTTCATGCATTGGAGAAGGCAATGGCAACCCACTCCAGTGTTCTTGCCTGGAGAATCCCAGGGACAGCGGAGCCTGGTGGGCTGCCGTCTATGGGGTCTCACAGAGTCGGAAACGACTGAAGTGACTTAGCAGCAGTACCAACTGGCTGGGTGTCTGGGAGGGAGCCGAGGTCAACTTGTTGAACAAAGCAGCTCCCATGGGCCAACAGCAGTTCCCCAAAGAGCAGGATGAGAACTAGCTCTTAGCAGCCACCTCTCAAAGCAACTGGGGAAGGGCCCCAGAAGGCCCCCTGAACAGGGATATGAGTGGGGCACCAACTGTGTCTATGACAGCCTTCTAATTATTCTAATTATTAAGTCCATCTTTCTTATTTTAGAAAGTTCTTTCAAGGATAGTTCCTGTCAGATCTCACAGAATAAAAGAAAAATTCTTTCATTTTTTCTGTAAAATACACCAAAATTGGCATCAAAAGTAGTAACTATCAGGTGAAAGGGGACCATTTAGCACAGAGGGTACTCAGTGGTACTGGTCATGATCCTGAACATTGTAGGTGGTACCTGGAATTTTACTCCTGTATCCCTTTTCCTCCACTTTCATGATGATAGCATTCCAGATTTCCACTGGGGAAAAGTCCCACTTCTAGTAGAAGTTCTGATTGCTGTTGTTGTCCAGTCACTTAGTTATGTCTGACTTTTTGTGACCCTATGGACTGCAGCACACCAGGCTTCCCTCTCCTTCACCATCTCCTGGACTTTGCTCAGACTCATGTCCATTGAGCTTGGTACCATCCAACCATCTCGTCCTCTGTCGTCCCCTTCTCCTCCTGCCTTCAATCTTTCCCAGCATCAGGATCTTTTCCAACGAATTGGCTCCTTGCATCAGTTCAGTTCAGTTCAGTCACTCAGTCGTGTCCAACTCTTTGCGACCCCATGAACCGCAGCATACCAGGCCTCCCTGTCCATCACCAACTCCCAGAGTCCACCCAAACCTATGTCCATTGAGTCAGTGATACCATCCAACCATCTCATCCTCTGTCTTCCCCTTCTCCTCCTGCCCTCAATCTTTCCCAGCATCAGGGTCTTTTCAAATGAGTCAGCTCTTCACATCAGGTGGCCAAAGTATTGGAGTTTCAGCTTCAACATCAGTCCTTCCAATGAACACCCAGGCCTGATCTCCTTAAGGACTGGTTGGATCTCCATGCAATCCAAGGGACTCTCAAGAGTCTTCTCCAACACCACAGTTCAAAAGCTTCAATTCTTCGCTGCTCAGCTTTCTTTATAGTCCAACTCTCACATCGATACATGCTGTTGCTGCTGCTGCTGCTGCTAAGTTGCTTCAGTCGTGTCTGACTCTGTGCGACCCCATAGACAGTAGCCCATCAGGCTCCACTGTCCCTGGGATTCTCCAGGCAAGAACACTGGAGTGGGTTGCCAATTCCTTCTCCAATGCATGAAAGTGAAAAGTGAAAGTGAAGTCGCTCAGTCGTGTCCGACTCTTAGCGACCGCATGGACTGCAGCTTACCAGACTCCTCCGTCCATGGGATTTTCCATGCAAGAGTACTGGAGTGGGATGCCACTGCCTTCTCCGCATCCATACATGACCATTGGAAAAACCATAGCCTTGACTAGACAGACCTTTGTTGACAAAGTAATGTCTCTGCTTTTTAATATGCTGTCTAAGTTGGTTATAACGTTCCTTCCAAGGAGTAAGCGTCTTAATTTCATGGCTGCAATCACCATCTGCACTGATTTTGGAACCCTCAAAAACAAAATCAGCCACTGTTTTCACTGTTTCCCCATCTAATTGCCATGAAGTCATGGGACCGGATGCCATGATCTTCGTTTTCTGAATGTTGAGCTTTAAGCCAACTTTTTCACTCTCCTCTTTCACTTTCATCAAGAGGCTCTTGAGTTCCTCTTCACTTTCTGCCATAAGGGTGGTGTCATCTGCATATCTGAGGTTATTGATATTTCTCCCAGCAATCTTGATTCCAGCTTGTGCTTCCTCCAGCCCAGCGTTTCTCATGATGTACTCTGCATATAAGTTAAATAAGCAGGGTGACAATATACAGCCTTGATGTACTCCTTTCCCAATTCGGAACCAGTCTGTGGTTTCATGTCCAGTTCTTGACCTGCACACAAGTTTCTCAGGATGCAGGTAAGCTGGTCTGGTATTTCCATCTCTTTAAGAATTTTCCACAGTGTGTTGTGATCTACACAGTCAAAGGCTTTCCATAGTCAATGAAGCAGAAGTAAATGTTTTTCTGCAAGTCTAGTTTTTTTATGATCCAACAGATGTTGTCAATTTGATCTCTGGTTCCTCTGCCTTTTCTAAATCCAGCTTATATATCTGGAAGTTCTCAGTTCACATTCTGCTGAAGCCTAGCTTGAAGGATTGTGAGCATTACTTTGCTAGCATGTGAAATGAGTGCAATTGTGTTGTAGCTTGAACATTCTTTGGCATTGCCCTTCTTTGGGATTGGAATGAAAACTGACCTTTTCCAATCCTGTGGCCACTGCTGAGTTTTCCAAATTTGCTGGCATATTGAGTGCAGCACTTAAACAGCATCATCTTTTAGGATTTGAAATAGCTCATCTGGAATTCCATCACCTCCACGAGCTGTGTTCATAGTAATGCTACCTAAGGCCCACTTGACTTCACACTCCAGGATGTCTGGCTCTAGAGAGTGATCACACCATCGTGGTTACCTGGGTCATTAAAATCTTGTTTTGTATAGTTCTTCAGTGTATTCTTGCCACCCCTTCTGAATATCTTCTTCTGTTAGGTCCATACCGTTTCTGGTATGAGCTCTGATAAGCTTAAGCTGATCTGTAAAATCCATCTACCCCTGTCTCAGGCACAAGGATTGCCTTAGAGATGAGCTCATGACCCAACTGGACCAACAAGTGCAGAGTCTTTTCTTTGAGATTTTGGGGGAAATGCTTCCCTACTATGATTAAAGGCTGGGAAAGGCACTTTCTCTTCTGACTGCCATGGGAAAAGGATGTTTCAAACCGTGAAACCATTTCTGGAACCTGAGCCTGGGGCCAACCTGAAGAAAAGTCTGACACTAAAGATTGACAAAAGGTTTTCAAATCAATGGACCCTTGTAGTATATGGTGAGTCTCTGAGTCAGACTTCACCAGAAGATATATGCCCCTGAATCATCAATCTCTGAGCCAACAAATGCCATCATTTGCCTATGCCAGTTTTGGATGAGTTTTTTTTTTTTTTTTTTAAGATAAATATCCTAAGTGGTAGCTTGTAGGGAGTGGCTGGGGGAGTGGACTCTCATCAAGGAATGTTACCACTCACAGTTTCTTGGCAAACTTTCATGTGTAAACCTTCCCCTCCAGTCCCATCATTTTCAGATTTAAATGCAGGAATAAATGATTCAGCATCCCTGATAACCCCTCAACTGGCATCGTGACCCAGAAGCCAAGTGCCTAGCCATCCACTGCAGGCATCCAATTTAGGATTTATTTCTAGTATGCTAAACCATTGACATAATATTAGCTTCATTTGGAAGACCTCCAGTTGCTAGCAGAGTTTTGCAGAAACATCTTCTGAAATGAGAAGGAAATGACCTCCCCTTTGGGGGTCTCTTCTAAAGTTTATTAATAAAATATGTGATTGAAACTGTGCATTAGTGTCCTGCTGAAACTACTTGGGAAATAGTAAAAGTGCTCGAGATAGCTTAGAGCTTGTACGTATCATTTCATACCGTGGTCCACACTGTCCTGGAACTGGTTCCAGGTGTGGGACCATTGCAAGAGTCCACTCAGGGCCACTCAGGGGACACTAGGAGTCCATTTGGTTCATTCCGCCTCTCTCTCCCTCTACAGAATCATTCTAGAGCTCTCTAACAAAAGGGCTATTGTTTTCGCCTCATTCCTAGAGGTTATAGTACCCCAGGATAGTTTTAAAAAATAATAATTCCAGTTATTATCATGGTTAGATATCTCTTTGTTTCTTTTCTCCGTCTATGATGCCTAATGCTATCTTTGACCAGATGGAGAATGCAATTAAAATAAATATAATGTAATATAAAAATAAAACAGAACATATTGCTTTTGCAGGGCAATCTGGGACCAAGATTTTCTGCAGTGGAAATTACTGGCTAAATAAACCTATCTCCTCATTGACACAAAGCTAAGAAGAGAGATCAGTTACAACAAAAAAAGAGAAAGAAATGTGATTATTTCCTAAGTCGAGGTAAGAGAAGTTTTGCCCAAATGGAAAATTGTTGAAGTAGAAAGTTAATTTTTTTTTTCTTTTTGCATGAACACCATCAGCAATTTCAATAGTATCACGGGCCAGGTGCTACAGGGGATGAAAAGAAAGATGAGTAAGTACAATCATCTCCCTAAAGATGCTTCCAGTTTAGTTGGAGAGAATGCACATACATGGAAGAGAAAATAGAACTGCACGGCAAGTGAACTTGAACAAAGCGATTGTTGTAGCTTTTTTCTGGCAGAAGCCCTGCTTTCTTGGAGGGAGCATGAGAAACTCATCCTTCCCTACAGGACACCATTGGTACAGAGTAGCTGGATAATAATCTTGACCACTTAATCATCATACACAGTACTATGATACACAATACCTCAGTTAGATTTTTGGAACAAGTGACAGACTCAGATATGAGAAAATTAAAACTTGTTGAAAGAATCCCTGTGTATCTCATAGAACTCAACAACCCTTAGGCTCCAGGAAAAAATGAAATAGGGACTGGACAATCCATCAGAACCAAGGGGGCTATTGCCAGGTTTTCTGTGACTATGAGGTTATTTGCTTCTGTATGGATGCTCAGTCACTCAGTAGTGTCTGACTCCTTGTGGAGTGTAGCCCACTAACCTCCTCTGTCCATGGAATTTTCCAGGCAAGAATATTGGAGTGGTTTGACATTTCCTCCTCCAGGAGGTCTTCCTGACTCAGGGAAATTAACTCGAATCTCCTACATTGACAAGTGGATTCTTTACCCCTGAGGCACCTGGGAAGCTCTATTTCTCCCCAGGTGCCTTTTTTTTTTCTCTCTGTCTTTACATCAGTTCCTTTTGCACATGGTGGAATATCACAGGCCCGGCCCTAGAACCACATCACCTCCCACCCATTAAGGTTTCCAACTAATTGGATACCAAAATCCTAAAAGAGAATCTCATTAGTCCAGTTTGGGTCCACTCTCCATCTCTAATCCAACCCACTTACGACCAGTGAAAAAGTGTCAGTCAGTATACATAGAGCTACAAAAGCCTATCCACTTGGGTAAGTGAATAGTTCTTAGAAAAATGGCGAAATAGAGACTAGGCAAACACACCAAAATCTACTACAAAATCTGGCTACCATTTGTTACATTGATTTTGGCAGTTTGCTAAATATTTTTATTTATGATCATTTCTGTGGGTACAAGCCCATAAAAATAGGCAGATTTTTTTTAAGGGAAAAATAATACTCACTTTATTAAAAATATAATCCAGCAAAGGAAGCAGAAACAAGCACAGTCACTTGTCCGCCCTGGTCACACAGGGGAGGTGGCAGGGCTGGTATCAGGACCCTTACCTCCTCTGCCACTTCTACAATAATCCTTATTTTTGTCAGAAATGGGAGGTTGGAGTGTCAGTCACTGGGGAGACAGATCCATCATGGAGGTTGGCTTCTTATTGCCCTTGCTCAGGTAAGCACTCTGGGGCCCTTTCCCCAACTGTCTTGTTTCTACACTCACAGCCCCTTTTCATGGCCCATCCCCATTCCCACATTTAGAATAGCCTTATCCTCAACTAGAGTTTACGATTTATCATTGGCATTTAGAACCCAACCTCTCGGAATTCTGTTTCCCGTTTCCAAAACTGAGAGCATGACTGACATAGTATGCACAGGCTACAGCCTCAGAAGAATGCCTATCTACAGTCTTTATTCTTTTCAACCATTCTTTCTTTAAAACCCATACACACACTAAATCAGCATATCAAAGATAGGAGATACAAAGCTTTTTGTGACGAATTTAAATAAGGAGGCTTACAAGAGATTAAAAACCTTTATTCTGCCTTAATGCTTGCCAACAGGAATATCTGAAAGGTCATCAAAAGAGGGAAACAAGTATCTGTGCCATGGAGGAGCCTGATCAGAGGCCATATTGCAGTCAAGGTTTGGTATTTCTGTTTGTATCTTGATTTTCCTTAACCAGGTATAGATCTTTTGTTCTGGTTACTCTTGAATAATTTGAGTGTTGACCAAGGCTATTGGAGAGAACACTCTCTAACATTTCTTGAAAAATTTACTACATGACAACTACTTTATGTAATGTAAGGACAACCATGCAATGTTTATGTTAATCCCCATAAGGCAGCTATGATTGTTATTAATTTGCAGATGAGAAAATGAAAGCTTAGAGAAGTTGAGTGGCTGGCCATAGTCATACAGCGAGTGAGCTGACATATGTCCATGGGTAGAATATATCCCATCTCTGTCCACTATTCCAAGTTTGCCTCCTCAGACTTATGTCTCCTTTACAGTTCAATATGTTTTATCTGCAGAGAAGGCAATAGCACCCCACTCCAGTACTCTTGCCTGGAAAATACCATGGACAGAGGAGCCTGGTAGGCTGCAGTTCATGGGGTTGCTAAGAGTCGGACACGACTGAGCGACTTCACTTTCACTTTTCACTTTCATGCATTGGAGAAGGAAATGGCAACCCACTCCAGTGTTCTTGCCTGGAGAATCCCAGGGACGGGGGAGCCCGGTGGGCTGCCGTCTATGGGGTCGCACAGAGTCGGACATGACTGAAGCGACTTAGCAGCAGCAGCATGTTTTATCTGATGGTTGCTCATCTATGAGAAGAAACAAAGAAACAACTGGAAATGCAGAGGTTCTAGGTCCAGACTTTGAACTTAGTAGATATACAAACTTCAGAATATCTGTTGACTTCTGCTAGCCCATTTTCTCCATTGATGACAAGGGGACACCATACTACACATAGAAGAGATCAAGCAGCAAGCATTGTGTCAAAGTACTGAAACAAAAGACATGTTCCATGTCAGCACCCTCACTATTGTAAGTTCTCTGCTTCCTGGCACTAATCGTCAGAGAAGGAACCAATAAAATAAAACAATATATTCAGTTTCCTATTACTTCAGATCTCTTGGAAGACAGCTTAGAGATGTCTATGAAAGTTTGGGTGGTAATAGAAGAGGAAATGGAGAAGGCAATGGCAACCCACTCCAGTACTCTTGCCTGGAAAATCCCATGGACAGAGGAGCCTGGTGGGCTGCAGACCATGAGGTCGCTAAGAGTCAGACATGAGTGAGCGACTTCACTTTCACTTTTCACTTTCATGCACTGGAGAAGGAAATGGCAACCCACTCCAGTGTTCTTGCCTGGAGAATCCCAGGGACGGGGAAGCCTGGTGGGCTGCCATCTATGGGGTCACACAGAGTTGGACGCCACTGAAGCGACTTAGCAACAGCAGAAGAGGAAAAGTTAGCTCTACTTTTAATAATGTGATATTTTGCCTGTTGATTGAATGATCACTGCTCTTCCACTGCCGGCCCCTTCTTAGTGGATGCTTTGCTCTCCCTCTGTTTCTGTGGCCAGAAGATAGAGTGGAGTCACCTTCTGAGCAGACCCTTAATCCTGCCCAGCAGACGCACTGGGTGTACTGTGCCGAGAACACTGTATTGGGGAACCACAAGGTCTGGGTGGGGAATCCTCGACACCCTTGATGGCAACCGTCACACTTAGAAAGTCAAAGGGCACAACCTGGTTAGCACTCGGTTCACATATTTCATTTTCAATTCAGAGATTTCAAATTCCAATGTCACCACTTATTTGACCTCCGTCAAAGTGTTTAACCTCTTTGCCTCACTTTTTTTAATCTGTAAAAAGAAGAGAACATTCTTTCCTACCTCTCTGGATTGTTGTTGAAGATAAAATTTCACTTTTCATAGAAAATGCTTAGCAGAATTCCTAGTACATCGTAAGTATCCAAAACATGTTGGTTAATATTAGTATCCCTCAAAACACATGCCCCCCTACTACACACAGAACCGAAAAAAAAGCAATGTTTTGATTACAAAACACAATGACTATTTCCCTATTGCATAAGCAAAACAATTATGGTTTTTCATTTCTTTGAGTTTCAAGCAAAACTATGGGTATAAAATTCAGAGCAGGGCCAAATTGAATTTCCAGGAAAGTAATATCTGAGAAGCTTTTAAGCAATAGAGAGGTTTGCTGGCTGAAAGGCATAAACACATCTTAATCTTGGAATCAGAATGGCAGCAGACAGCATGGCTGGCCCCTGACCACTCACTGATGAACTTCTACCTACATGAAGACCAAGGTACACTGGCCAAACTTCACTTTATTCCATATCTGCTCCCTGTGTCTTTATTTCTTTTCTCTAGAGAAATATTTACATGGCCAGCAGGAGCTTGGGAAAACTGGGTATATTCATGGAATAAAGCTATCATGGAGAATGTGGTAGTAATGGGGTTGGATATTGTGGGCATGCTACTTATGTGTAAGATTATCTTCCCACATGTCAGGCTCACATATATAAATAGCTACAGGGATCAGGCAGACAACATAATGAGTGAAATGGACTATCTTAAGCCTATGGCAGATCAGAAAACACACATCCTCTCTAAAGAAGGCAACCACTACTCTGCTACTGTTGCCATTTAATGCCACCAGATCTTTTCGTTTTAAAATAGAGCAGAAACTGTGGATTTTTAGGTCAGTCTTCTTAAATTTTTAATTAATGGCAACTCATGAAAGTATTTAGAACACCACTGGAGTCAAGACATTAGTCACACTGGAACACCCAGTGATGATCAGAGCTCAGATTTCCAATGATTGGTGCACGTGTTTGAGGGTATGAGGGGCGAGGGCAGTGAGAAAGACTTCAATTTCTACTGCATTGTTTTCACCAAACACATTCGTGGTTAGTTATAAAATCTTTCCTTATGGTTACAAACAGCATTCAAACTTCTGCTCCCAGCCATAAGGGAGTAAATGGTACCAGATTTGCCCTCCCACCATAAACAAGTATAAAGATGGTCGAAGTATATGAAGTATCTTTCTTTAAGCATTAACAACAGACAGTGAAGGATTGTTATACCTGAGAGAAGAGAAACATATAAGGTGAACCTCCATGTTTTCTATTAGGGACATTTTCCTAATGTTAACAAAACAAAATTAAGCCCAACTGGAGTGGATTGGCACTTCTGCTAAGTTGAAAAGGCAGAGATCAGAATTCCAGACTGTAGAAGTCCTTGGATTTTTTTAGGGTACTAGGAAGAAGGGAGATCCAAAAGTGGGTGTTCCAAAAGCCTGTGTGGGATTCACCATATGTCCTTGGCTGAAGGCTGGGCTGGGACTTTGCAGGACAAGACTCAAGAAAGTCTTGTAGAGAGCAGCTGCTGCAGGGCTGAAAGCTGACTGCAGAAACAGGAAGTTATATAGTGCTAAAAACATTAAAGCTCTGGTGCAGACAGAGTGAGGAGACCTCACCAAGACCTTGGGGCATTCAGTTGAGAACCCCGAAAGGCCACACTTCTGGAGCAAGAATCATATCTGAAAACAAAGCCATAGCACAAGTTTAAGGCTGAAACCAAAAAAGACCTGTCCTTAAAAATAAATTCAACAAAGCCTTGCTGCTATTTTGTCACTAAGTTGTGTCCAAGTCTTTTTGCAACCCTAGGGAGTTTAGCCCACGCAGCTCCTTTGTCCATGGGGTTTACCAGGCAAGAATACTGGAGTCGGTTGCCATTTCCTTCTCCAGGGGATCTTCTCAACCCAAGAAGTGATCCTGCATCTCCTCCATTGACAGGTGGGTTCTTTACCACTAAAGAAGCCACTAAAAGAAGCCCAAACAAGGCCTAAAAGAACCTAAAAGAGTGTCTAGTCCAACCCAGGGATAGAACCCAGGTATCCTGCCCTGCAGGCAGATTCTTTACAGTCCAGCCACCAGGTAAGCCCCCTAGTTATTTACCTGCTTCCCAAAACAAAACTCAACACTCTTTCATGTGTACACCCGTGGCTGATTCATGTTGATATATGGCAAAACCAATACAATATTGTAAAGTAAATAAATAAATAAAACACTTGTTCAAAAAAGAAAAAAGAAAATGACATAATTTAGGTCCCTACAACAAATCATCGACAACATTCATCATACAGTACAAAATTAAGAAATATGGGAAGAGGCAGAAAAATGCAGCCCACAATAAGGAATAAAAGCAGTAAAAAGAAACAGATCCTTAGATAGCCTAGACAAGACCATGAAAGCACCTATTAAAAATGTGTTCACAGGGTTAAAGGAAAAGATGAGATTCCTCAACAGAGAAGTGGAAACCACAAGAAGATTCAATAAAATTCTAGAACTGAAAAATACAATCATATAATGAAACATTCACTGGATAGGCTTAACAGTTGGAATATTAGAAACTATAGAAGAAAGAGTTAGTGAATATCAAGATAGAGCAAGAAAATTATCCAATATGAAAAACAGAGGAGAAAAATTAACAAAGATTTATTGATTTACAGAACAATGTGACATGCTAATATATATATAATTGGAGATACAAAAGTAAGGAAAGAGAATGGTGGGAAAATACAAAGAAATATAGAAATAATAAGGCCAAAGTTTCTTCAATTTGTATAAAAATATCAATTTATAAATCCAAGAATCTTGACAAGCCCAAGAAAAATGATATTTACTAAAGATCATACATACAGGCACATCATAGCAGAGTGTGAAAATCAAAGATAAAGAGAAAATCTTAAAATCAATCAGTGGAAACAAGGAGATATCTTACATTTAAGAGAATAATGATATGAAAATATATGATTTCTCCCCAGAAAAAACTGAGGTAAAAAAGACATTGACTTCTTAATGTGGTGAAAACAGCAATAGCAACATTTCTCTATTGGAAGTCTATATGCAGTAAAAATAACCTTTGAAAATGAAACTGAAATAAAGACAACTTCAGATAAATGAAAGTTGAGAGAACTACAGAGTGTAGGCACTACAAAATATGAAATAAGAGTTTCTCGATCCAAATAAAATAATACCAGTTAAATATATGGATCTACCAGAAGGAATGAAGAGAATCTAAAATGGTAAATGTAGGATAAATTTAAAACATATATTTTCCCTCTCTTAATTTTGTTGGAAAACAGTTTATTCTTTCAGTTCAGTTCAGTTCAGTCGCTCAGTCGTGGCCTCCCTGTCCACCAACTCCCGGAGTTCACTCAAATTCACGTCCATCAAGTCGATGATGCCATCCAGCCATCTCATTCTCTGTCATCCCCTTCTCCTGCCCCCAATTCCTCCCAGCATCAGAGTCTTTTCCAATGAGTCAACTCTTCGCATGAGGTGGCCAAAGTACTGGAGTTTCAGCTTTAGCATCATTCCTTCCAAAGAACACCCAGGACTGATCTCCTTTAGAATGGACTGGTTGGATCTCCTTGCAGTCCAAGGGACTCTCAAGAGTCTGCTCCAATACCACAGTTCAAAAGCATCAATTCTTCGGTGCTCAGCTTTCTTTATAGTCCAAATCTCACATCCATACATTACTACTGGAAAAACCATAGCCTTGACTAGATAGACCTTTGTTGGCAAAGTAATGTCTCTGCTTTTCAATATGCTATCTAGGTTGGTCATAACTTTCTTTCCAAGGAGTAAGCGTCTTTTAATTTCATGGCTCAAATCACCATCTGCAGTGATTTTGGAGCCCCCCAAAATAAAGTCTGACACTGTTTCCACTGTTTCCCCATCTATTTCCCATGAAGTGATGGGACCAGATGCCATGAACTTAGTTTTCTGAATGTTGAGCTTTAAGCCAACTTTTTCACTCTCCTCTTTCACTTTCATCAAGAGGCTTTTGAGTTCCTCTTTACTTTCTGCCAAAAGGGTGGTGTCATCTGCATATCTGAGGTTATTGATATTTCTCCTGGCAATCTTAATGCCAGCTTGTGCATCCTCCAGCCCAGCATTTCTCATGATGTACTCTGCAGATAAGTTAGATAAGCAGGGTAACAATATACAGCCTTGATGTACTCCTTCTCCTATTTGGAACCAGTCTGTTGTTCCATGTCCAGTTCTAACTGTTGCTTCCTGACCTGCATACAGATTTCTCAAGAGGCAGGTCAGGTGGTCTGGTATTCCCATCCCTTTCAGAATTTTCAACAGTTTCTTGTGATCCACACTGTCAAAGGCTTTGGCATAGTCAATAAAGCAGAAATAGATGTGTTTCTGGAACTCTCTTGCTTTTTCAATGGCCCTGCGGATGTTGGCAATTTGATCTCTGGTTCCTCTGCCTTTTCTAAAACTAGCTTGAATACCTGGAAGTTCATGGTTCACATATTGCTGAAGCCTGGCTTGGAGAATTTTGAGCAATACTTTACTAGCGAGTGAGATGAATGCAATTGTGCGGTAGTTTGAGCATTATTTGGCATTGCCTTTCTTTGGGATTGGAATGAAAACTGACCTTTTCCAGTCCTGTGGCCACTGCTGAGTTTTCCAAATTTGCTGGCATATTGAGTGCAGCACTTTCACAGCATCATCTTTCAGGATTTGAAATAGTTCAACTGGAATTCCATCACCTCTACTAGCTTTGTTCATAGTGATGCTTTCTAAGGCCCACCTGACTTCACATTCCAGGATGTCTGGCGTTAGGTGAGTGATCACACCATTGGTATTATCTGGGATGTGAAGATCTTTTTTGTACAGTTCTTCTGTGTATTCTTGCCACCTCTTCTTAATATCTTCTGCTTCTGTTAGGTCCATACCATTTCTGTCCTTTATCGAGCCCATCTTTGCATGAAATGTTCCCTTGGTATCTCTAATTTTCTTCAAGAGATCTCTAGTCTTTCCCATTCTGTTGTTTTTCTCTATTTCTTTGCATTGATCACTGAGGAAGGCTTTCTTATCTCTCCTTGCTATTCTTTGGAACTCTGCATTTATTAGTTAGTGAAAGTAAAAGTGAAGCTGCTCAGTCGTTCCGACTCCTAGTGACCCCATGGACTGTAGCCTACCAGGCTCCCCCGTCCATGGGATTTTCCAGGCAAGAGGACTGGAATGGGGTGCCATTGCCTTCTCCAGGAGATCTTCCCGACCCAAGGACTGAACCTGGGTCTCCCGCGTTGTAGGCAGACGCTTTACCGTCTGAGCCACCAGGGAAGAAACACATGACAATAATAGCACAAAAGATAATGATTAAACACAACACTGTTGAAGCTTTCATACATTTTATGTGAAGTAATACAATACTAACTTTAAGTAACTTATGATAAATTAAAGTTGCAAGCTTTAATCCCTAGTAAAGTAGTTCTCAGTTTGGTTTGCAGAATAACCATATCAACAACACCTAGGAATTTTTTATAAATACAAATTATTAGTCTCTATTCAGAATTACTGAATCAGAAACTCTGGAGTAAGGGGCTTATCAATTTTTGCTTTAACAAAAATTTTAGGTGGTTTGGGAATGACTGCCTTAGACCAAAAAAAAGCAAAGCAAAAAATTATCAAGATGTGTTTCTAGGGTGATAGAGATCAACAGAAAAGAATATAGAAGCAAAAAAGCATCTTACGATGCCATTCTATCCCTGCTATGAAAATCTGACAAAGACGTTACAAATAGTCAATTACAGAACAATATGTCTCATAAGCATGGATACAAAAATCCTTAATAAAATATTAGCCAACTGATCGCAGTGAGATCTGAAAAAAATGACACATCCTGAGTGAGTGAGGTTTTTCCCAGGAACAAGAGACTAGTTTAATATTTTTAAAAAATCATTCAATATAGTTTACCAAATCAACAGATAAAAAAGAGAACAATGAGCTTATTAGAGGCAGGAAAATATCTGACATAATTCAACACTCACTCATTCATGGTTTTCCACTAAGTTGAAAAATAGGTAACTCTCTTACCCTATTCTACATCTGCATCTACAGAAAGTCTAAAGCTAACATCATGTTCAATGTTGAATCACTGGATTTCTTCTAACACTGAGAGAATGCAAATTTTATCACTTGTATGCAAATTTCACTAGAAGTCTTAAGGAAATAGAAAAAAAGAGCATAAAGATTGGAAAGAAAAAGCAAAATTCAGTTTATTCATCTATTTACATGATTGTGTACATATTCTAAACTATTTCTATGTATAGGTAACAAACAATTGGAAAATGAAATTTTAAAAAATAATATTTAAAATAGCATGAAGCACACCAAATAGTTAAGAATAAATCTGATTAAAGATGTACAAGACTAATACTTATGAGAAAATAAAACCCAAATAAATAGAGAAATACATCATTGCTCCTGGATTGGAAAAAACTGTAGTGCTAAGATGTTAATTCTCTCCTAAACAGATCTGAAATTTTCTACATACTCTCAATCAAAATCTCAATTGATTTTCACTGTGACAATTTATAAGATAATTTCTTGAAATATATTGGAAAAGCCAAAGGACTTAAAATAGCCAAAGCGATTTTGAGAAAGCTGGAGTACATGCACTACCAGTTTTAAAAGTTTACTATAAAAGTATGTTAACCAACAGTGTGAAAGTGGTGTCAGGATAGTAGAACATAACAGAATCCAGAAATAGACACAGAGAAAGTCAGCTGGTTTTCAACAAAGTCACCAAGGCAATTCAATGTGGAAAGGAAATCTTTTCAACAAACGGTGCTGGATATCCATGTAGGAGAAAAAAAGCTGCTGCTGCTGCTGCTAAGTCGCTTCAGTCGTGTCCGACTCTGTGCGACCCCATAGACGGCAGCCCATCAGGCTCCACCGTCCCTGGGATTCTCCAGGCACGAACACTGGAGTGGGTTGCCATTTCCTTCTCCGATGCATGAAAGTGAAAAGTGAAAAGTGAAAGTGAAGTCGCTCAGTCGTGTCCGACTCTTAGTGACCCCATGGACTGCAGCCTACCAGGCTTCTCTGTCCATGGGATTTTCCAGGCAAGAGTACTGGAGTGGGGTGCCATTGCCTTCTCCTACCTCTCACCATACACAAATTGATTTTAAATGGCTTTCAGACCTAAACATAACTGCTGAAAGTTTCGTTTCTAGAGAAAAAAAAAGGAAAGCATTGAATCCTGGGGTTGGCAAAGATTTCTTAGACAAGACACACAAAGCACTAACTGTCAAAAAGTGATCTTTTTTTAATCAAAATTCAAGATTTTCTCCTTTTCAAAAATTGCAGTAAGTAAGTGAAAAGCTAAGCCTGGGGGAAAATATTCACCATTATTTTATTTGACAAATATCTCATCTATGTTTATAAAGAACTCCTACAAAGCCACAATTACAAACAACCAAATTTAAAAACAGGTGAAAAACACAAATAGACATTTTGCAAAAGCAGATATATGGATGGCCAGGAAGCATGTGAAAAAATCCTCAGCATCCTTAATCATCAGGGAAAGGCATGAGGGAAATTTACAGTGTGATGGAAAATTCTGTATTGTGATCGAGGTGTTGTTTACATAGGTTATATTCTGAGAAAACAAACTGAACTTTACACAGAAGATTAATATCTCACCATGTATATCTTGCTGCTGCTACTGCTAAGTCGCTTCAGTTGTGTCCAACTCTGTGCGACCCCAGAGACGGCAGCCCACCAGGCTTCCCTGTCCCTAGGATTCTCCAGGCAAGAACACTGGAGTGGTTGCCATTTCCTTCTCCAATGCATGAAAGTGAAAAGTGAAAGTGAAGTCGCTCAGTAGTGTCTGACTCTAGCGACCCCATGGACTGTAGCCCACCAGGCTCCTCCGTCCATGGGATTTTCCAGGCAAAAGTACTGGAGTGGGATGCATTGCCTTCTCCATGTATATCTTACCTCAGTTTAAAGGTGTATAAACAAACAGCTTGTATTTTTTTCGAGTTGATTTGTTGCTTTTCTAGTATTTGTACTTGAGAGTAGGCCTCCTTGTTTGTTTATTATTCATTCATTCAGCATTCTCTATGTGCCAGGCTTTGGGTTTTAGAGTTACCAGTCTGTCATCAGTTTGAGAATGATCAGGGACACATGCGAGTGTAGAATGCAGCATGGCCAATTCAGTCGGGAGATTTGAGTATTAAGACAGAGAAGTGACTGGGACATGAACCTGGGCATTGACATTGGAGATAAAGAAAAGGACAAAGGAAGGTGATTTGAGAGGAATTTGGGGAGTATGCTCAATAAGACTGGTTAGATGTGGGGAGTAGAATAGAGAAGTACAGCAGAGGGAGAAATAAAGATTCTTGTCTTCAGTGACTAAAGATTAATGCTAATGTCCCATAATCAAGAGAGGAAATATAAGAGGGAATAGGTTAGGGCAGGAAATGGCTATGGATAATGGGCTGACACAAGATCTTGCGTTCAGTTTTGCACAGACCAAGTTGAGGTACCTAAGGAATTGAGTTACCTACTAGGGGAGATCAAATAGGGAATTGAGTATAACATCAGAACACAAAGAATTGTAATTGCTTCATTTTTTTGCAGTAGAAATTTGGCTTGGTTCCTGCATATCTTTTTTCAGTCTCATCTATAAAATGAACTTAGTCCTACTGACTCTTGTCACCAAAATATTCCAAAGTTAATGGCAAAAATTTGACTTGATTTGTACTTTGAAAACAAAACAAATTTTAGTATTAGCCGCTCAGTCATGTCCAACTCTTTGTGACCCCATGGACTGTAGCCTGCTAGGCTTCTCTATCCATTGAATTCTCTAGGCAAGAATGCTGCGTTGATAGCCATTTCCTTCTCCAGGGTATCTTCCCTACTCAGGGATTAAACTGGGTCTCCCTCACTGCAGGCACATATTTTACCTGTCTGAGCCACCAGGGAAGCCCAATTAAGCTCTATTATGAGTTCATCATGGGGGGAGTAAAAAGTGTATGTTTGGACGCAAGCTGACCTTGATTCTAATCCTTGTTCTGCCATTAAGAACATTAATTGTAGATATATTAATTTAACTACACGAATCCAGCAAAAGGGGACTAGAAATCCTCTTTTGCAGTGGTGTTCTGGTAATTAGGAGGGTGTACAGGAAAATAGCTCTCACAAAACCTGGCACCCAGTAAAGACTCAATCCAGATCCACATACCAGTAGCGTTCCTTCCAGATGATGGAGGGATGATGTTTCACTAAACAGCCCTAGGTGAAAGCATGAAGTTTGACCAACCTCAGATTCCATTTCCCTCCCCCTCCCTCTCCAAAGCCCAGGCCTCCTCTCCTCTTTTCAACATCAAAATCAGCTCGCAGGAGAGGATGTGACATCAGTCACTTGCTTCTGATTGTTAATGAGCTTACATCATCCCCTCCCTTCAGAGGGAGACTTTACATTCCAAGCCTTTTATGTAACAATAGGAAGAATGGCTTTGTTTCTGGTTAAAGGCTCAGTGTGCTGGGGAGGAAGGAGGCTGTGCAAACAGGGGCCCCTAGGTGAGACTCCTGAAATCTTACCCATGAAGGTAAATAATCCTTCCCTGCAATCAAGTTAGCAGCTAAAAGCAAAGGAGACCCCTATTTCACTATATCTAGTGTCCATACATTCCCCCTCTCTCTCTGCAGCTGAACATTCCACCCACCACAGGGTCTGATCACCTCCCTGGCTTGTAGTTTTATTTTGGATTTCAATTATTGTATTATTAGTAGTTGTAATTCTCCATAAGAGACAAATAGGGGGAAAGGGAGTATTTGCCTATTATTTATTACTCTTTAAACTAAATGTCTGCAGGTTAATTAAATTGAAAAGTATTCCCTCTGGGATGTACCAGGTCCCTGGTGGTCCAATAAGGTAATAAAACCATGGTGAAAGGGAAAGCATTATCGCATGGTGCTTTATTCTCATCAGCAAGGGCATCCAAATACAAATTTAGTCAATTATGGGTGATTCAGAACAGATTTGCTGGGAACTAAATTAGCAAAATGGTCTGTGTGGGCTCTGTGGTCCCTGTGGGGCAAATGAGCCAGAGTTGTCCAAGGGCCAGTGGTCCCATGTCCTGACTAAACACATTTACCCAAAAACTGACTATCAAACAAAGAATTCTGCTCTGGTTTTATCAAAAAAGTGTCTACCACTATGGCAGCAACCTCTGTTAGGGATGTGTGTCTCTATACATATTTAAATCACCTCATTTCCTTTGTTTCTCCAATCTCCCTCCATTAATCCATTAATTTGATTAAGACTTTGTATCTTCAGTTCCTCTAAACAATAGGACAGATGTTATCAGATCTGAACAACAATGAAATCAATGAAGACTGTAGAGAAGCAAGAAGAAAGGTAGAGGGTAATAGCAATTCTTCACGGAAAGCAACCTAACCCATTTTAAATTTAATTTGGAGTGTCATTAATTTCAGAGTTCCAAATGCTAAGGCCATTTTAATCATGCAGATCCCACATCCTTCTGAGTTGTGGCAGAGAATTCTTTTTTTTTTCCTTGTGATCCTGTGTTAGTAAGGACATGCTGGGCAAACAGCCAAGGTGCTATAAGCTCAATAATAATAATAATCTGTACTTAAAGTTCACATGATGTCTATTAGCCATTGGCTCTTCTGATAAGGGGAGAGTCACCTCTTCAGATTCTATTGCTGTTTGACTTAGCACTTTCTTTAGTGAATGAGAAATGCCATCAAGTAAGCCATCTTTCTTACACGGAGGGGAAGAGGGCAGGCAACACAGACTACAGAGAAAAGCTCTGGAATAAACAAACATATAAAGGAGATGTGGGTTTGGTGTGGGAAAGGATTTGAGGAAAAAATGAAAAGAAACTGACCTTGCAAAGGAGGGCAAAACCCTCTCTCTTCTGGAGAGTTGTCTTAGGATGTGTGATTTATTCTGAACCCGTTCACTCTCCACCAAAAGAAAAGTAACTTGGTGATCTACTTCACCAAGATCAACAAGACCAAATAGATACTAAATCCCAAGTCACTTTAGCTCGCACACTAGGTTTGGATTCTCTTTTCTGATAGGTATCATTTATTGAATTTATAGTGTATGCAGAGAATTCACAAGTTTTTTGAATACATTCGCCTTCTTTTTCATCACAAAAGCTGCACTATTTATTTTCCTCATTTTGTAAATGAGGATACTGAAGCTTTAAGAGGAAATAGAAAATTTGCCCACAGTTGGCAAGAGGGAAAGCTGGAAATTTTATCTGGAATCCCAAGCCTTCCACTTTTAATTCTGCATCACCAGGCTTTTTTTCAACAACTTGTAAAGATGTTTTATTGTTGCTCTCTCTCTTTTTTTAAATAAAGAGTTCAAACATGGCCTTCTAAAATATGGGTTCTTTTTTTATTTTTATTTTTTTAGTTAAATAGGTATCTAGATTCTTAGATAGGAACTGAGATGTCTAACATTCTATCCTTTCCAGCCTGCTCCAAATATTTAAATTGGATTTTAAAGGCATAACTAATCAAAATGGTCTTAGAAAATCAGCATGTGATCAGTTTGGAAGATTGTGTGAGTGCTAAGTCGCTTCAGTAATGTCCAACTCTTTGCGACCCTATGGACTGTAGCCCACCAGGCTCCTCTGTCCATGGGATTCTCCAGGTGAAAATACTGGAGTGGGTTGCCATGCCCTCCTCCAGGGGACCTTCCCAACCCAGAGATCGAGCTTCATCCCTGAAGTCCTAGAAATTAGCTGCCAGGGGAATGTAAAACTTAATATGAATATACTGACTGAACTGAATATGGATGTAGAACGTAATATGTCCTATGCTGGACTGGTTTGGGCTAGAAGTTTTCATGAATGTTCTGAAACCAGTTTGTTTCTCAAAGTCCCACATTTATTTTCCCTGTGCCTCCTTAGAAAGTAGGATTAGCGATTTTAGTTACTATCTCATTTTGCAAAGGGTCTTCCCTGATAGCTCAGTTGGTAAAGAATCCGCCTGCAATGCGGAGACTGGGGTTCAATTCCCAGGTCAGGAAGATCCGCTGGAGAAAGGATAGGCTGCCCACTCCGGTATTCTTGGACTCACAAAGTGTTGGACACGACTGAGCGACTTTCACTTTCACTTTGCAAAACAGTCAAGGATGAATAAAATAACACTAGCAAAATACTAATTGTTAGAAAGGTATAAACAATTTAAAAAATAGCTACTTCAAAAACTTTATTTCCTTCAATTCACCTTCTAGGGAATGAAGACACAAGACAGTCAATAATTCAAATTCCCTAGTAAAATGGAAAAGTATTATTGACCCTGAAGAGCACAGAGGTTAATTTATTTGCAAAAATCACCTCCTGCCACATGCTCTGGGTGGAGAAGAAATTATGTGAAGCCGTATGAGAAAACAATCACCTTTCTCCCTCTACATCCCTCCCCCCATTTCTATTCATTTTGGAGGAGTGTTGGTAAGGGATTGCTTCCCAGAAAGTAATACAAGGAAGGTGCTTGAGTATGCTTGAATGTATCAAAGCATATATGTTTATTTTTGTCCATGAGAGAAGCCATAGAGACCAGAAGTATTGGCAATATGGATGACAGCCAAGCACATTTTGCAGGCCAGGCAGAATTTTTGCAGGCCTATTTATTTATTTATTTTTTAATGATTTGCAAGGCTGGGTAAATTGAATTACTCACTGTTGATTATAAAATGGGTTAGTAGGCAAGCCCAGAAGGTCAACTTGTTTACCACTACAACTGCTATCATTTCTCTCCATCCAAAATTATTCTTCAAGGAAATTATTCCCATCTTTAATCCAATCTGTAAAGACGATGGCATGTCTTCAAATCATTCCCAATAATCCCAATAAGAGAACGCTAAATTTGTCATGACTTGTTGACATTTGAATTTTAAATTAATTAATCTCCATTAGGAAGCTTTTTTATTTAAAAGATTCTTCTTTTAAATTGTATTTGGAATGATATATATGGGTTTCCCAGATGGCTCAGGTAAATAACCTGCCTGTCAATGTAGGACACATGGGTTCGATGAATCCCTGCATCAGGAATATTCCCTGGAGGAGGAAATAGCAACTCACTCCATTATTCTTGCCTGGAAAATCCCATGGACAGAGGAACCTGGCAGGTTACAGCCCATGGGGCCACAGAGAACTGGACACAATTGAGCGACTAAGCACACACAATGATATGTAGTGGACGATTGCTCTTTATTTGATTATTCACAATCTATCCCCTTGTCTTCTGATAAGGGAATCCCAATTCCTTTAAAAGAAAGTATTTCCCCCTCCCAAAGTATATATCATGGATGGGACTATAAATGAAGCCTTTCTATCCTCCTCTAGAAGAGTGACAGGGGAAAAAAAAAAAAAGCCATGTCAATTGGAGCCATCCTGGCAGTAGAGCCTGGTGAGATGGACTAGTAAATATTAAAACAGAATTCTAAAGCAGTTTGGTTCCTTTTCTGTTTTTTTGTTTTTAACCCTTAATCAGTCCAGTTCCTGAGTTTTGCCTTCCGTTCTGTGATCTGCCCTCAATGGTACTCCCCTCTGCCTCCTTGTCTATTCCCATCTTGTGTAAGTTAGCCAGAATCCATTCCTTTTGCTTGTAATCACATATTTTAAGGTCTCAAGATACTAAAGTCAACTGGAAGTAATGATGTCAAGACCAAGCCTGATCCAGGGAGGCAGAGGACTTGTTTTAAATAGTTCTGGCTTTGATCTCATTCTCCCCTTGTGTTGTTTTAAAAATATCTAGGAGAGGAAAAAAAGTTACAACAGAATCTTTTAATTAGTTACCAGATCTATTGAAGAAGGAGTCCAGACTTAAACCTTTTCTAGCATTTGCCTTTTTGCATTTTGTACCTTGGACAGTAGTCTGTGTCCAAATCAATTCTGATATAAAAAGTAAACAAAATATATCACTTAACAAAAAAACAAGACCAGGTGAGATTTTCATCTGACAATTTTCATCAGTGTCCCTTCAAGAGACAACATTGGGAATTTATGAATGAAATTAATTTTGAATTCTGTATCAGACCATGCCAATTCCTTCACTTTGTGAATTCAAGATCTGTTTCCAAATTAGGTATTTCATTAGCTTTAATGTATCTTCTAACCTGATTGAGACTTTAGGATGTATTTTGTAATTTGGGTTCATTCATAAATCACTCTTTAGGAAATTATTGTATGAATAAAAACTGGAGAGAATCATACTCCCTGCTCTGTTCTAAGAATTGAGGTAATAACAACGAGTTAGCACATGTTTCCCTAGGCACTGAGATAAGCTACTTGGGTAACATAGTGAATGGCTAAGACTGCAAGGAGGGGAAAGTTGGAAAGAAAATAAATATTTATCAAACATATTCTTTGCCAAGTATTATATTAGAAAGTTATTATCTCTATTTTTCAAGTGAAGAAAACTGAGACTTAGAAACATTAAATATTTTTATTACTCATTTACTGAAGATTTGCCATGGGCCAAAGATTGTGCTAGGCCCTGGAAATCCAAAGATGGCTAAGATGCAGGAATAAATGGCAGGTTCATGAATTAAACCCAGGTCCATCTATCTCTGAAGCCAAACACAATAAATAATATGCCTCCCATGGAACATTGCCTAAGTCAAGATCACTTCTCCTGACATGAAAATAAGACAAAGAACCAGAATAGAACCAGTTTTTTCAATGTTTTACCATCAGAACAGCATTCATGGGAATTTTCATAATTAGAATCATTTCTCAGTATAGTAGAGGAATTTTATAATTCTCAATTTTATGATTTTATTTTTCCCAAGACTCCTATAAAATTGAGAACAAATATTCACTCTCAATTAACAAATCATATATCATTCTCATTTAAAATATAGAAAGAAAAAAAAAAACTTAATGAGATTACTTAATGAACATCCTAGAATGGAAAAAAAAAAAAAAATGGTGATGTGGGTTTAATGGTCCAGACAACACAGTGACTTAGCTCAGATTATTGGCTTCCAGCAACCACCCCAGTGCAACTCAACCTTGGAGATGCCACATGAGAATTTAAGAAGCTAAAGTGGCACAAAACCTTTATTATTTATCACTAACTGCAAGTAGCTCTTGGGAGGATAAAAGCAGTAAGAAAAACAGCCTTACAAGGTAGGTCAATAGCCAAAATTTTCTCTTCTCCACATTGTCATGGCACATCCCTGCTAACTCACCACTCCCTCAAGGCAGGCCAGTGCCAGTCCAAGGTGGTATAACCTCAGGGCAACAATGCAGCCCAGTAAACTATTGGCGGTGTGAAGCCAAAAATAGACCTCACAATATCAAGAACTCAGTGAGTAGCTTGCACAGTGCAGTGAATGAACATAGCTGAAGAAAGAATTGGCGAGTTAATAAATTATTTTACATAGGGCTTCCCTCATAGCTCAGTTGGCAAAGAATCTGCCTGCAATGCAGGAGACCCAGGTTTGATTCCTGGGTTGGGAAGACCGCTTGGAGAAGGAAATGGCAACCCAGTCCAATATTCTTGCCTGGAGAATCCTATGGACAAAGGAGCCTGGCAGGCTACAGTCCATGGGGTTGCAAGAGTTGGACATGACTTAGGGACTAAAGCACCACCAAATTATATGAACTCCTTATTGCCAAATTCAGACTTAAATTGAAGAAAGTAGGGAAAACCACTAGACCATACAGGTATGACCTAAATCAAACCCCTTATGATTATACAGTGGAAGTGAGAAATAGATTTAAGGGCCTAGATCTGATAGATAGAGTGCCTGATGAACTATGGAATGAGGTTCGTGACATTGTACAGGAGACAGGGATCAAGACCATCCCCGTGGAAAAGAAATGCAAAAAAGCAAAATGGCTGTCTGGGGAGGCCTTACAAATAGCTGTGAAAAGAAGAGAAGCAAAAAGCAAAGGAGAAAAGGAAAGATATAAACATCTGAATGCAGAATTCCAAAGAATAGCAAGGAGAGAAAAGAAAGCCTTCTTCAGCAATCAAAGCAAAGAAATAGAGGAAAACAACAGAATGGGAAAGACTAGGGATCTCTTCAAGAAAATCAGAGATACCAAAGGAACATTTCATGCAAAGATGGGCTCGATAAAGGACAGAAATGGTATGGACCTAACAGAAGCAGAAGATATTAAGAAGAGGTGGCAAGAATACACAGAAGAACTGTACAAAAAAGATCTTCACGACCCAGATAATCACGATGGTGTAATCACTGACCTAGAGCCAGACATCCTGGAATGTGAAGTCAAGTGGGCCTTAGAAAGCATCACTACAAACAAAGCTAGTGGAGGTGATGGAATTCCAGTTGAGCTCTTTCAAATCCTGAAAGATGATGCTGTGATAGTGCTGCACTCAATATGCCAGCAAATTTGGAAAACTCAGCAGTGGCCACAGGACTGGAAAAGGTCAGTTTTCAATCAAACCCCAAAGAAAGGCAATGCCAAAGAATGCTCAAACTACCACACAATTGCACTCATCTCACACACTAGTAAAGTAATGCTCAAAATTCTCCAAGCCAGGCTTCAGCAATATGTGAACCGTGAACTTCCTGATGTTCAAGCTGGTTTTAGAAAAGGCAGAGGAACCAGAGATCAAATTGCCAACATCCGCTGGATCATGGAAAAAGCGAGAGAGTTCCAGAAACACATCTATTTCTGCTTTATTGACTATGCCAAAGCCTTTGACTGTGGATCACAATAAACTGTGGAAAATTCTGAAAGAGATGGGAATACCAGACCACCTGATTTGCCTTTTGAGAAATCTATATGCAGGTCAGGAAGCAATAGTTAGAACTGGACATGGAACAACAAACTGGTTCCAAATAGGAAAAGGAGTAGGTCAAGGCTGTATACTGTTGCCCTGCTTATTTAACTTATCTGCAGAGTACATCATGAGAAATGCTGGACTGGAAGAAACACAAGCTGGAATCAAGATTGCCGGGAGAAATATCAATAACCTCAGATATGCAGATGACACCACCCTTATGGCAGAAAGTGAATAGGAACTCAAAAGCCTCTTGATGAAAGTGAAAGTGGAGAGTGAAAAAGTTGGCTTAAAGCTCAACATGCAGAAAATGAAGATCATGGCATCTGGTCCCATCACTTCATGGGAAATAGATGGGGAAACAGTGGACACAGTGTCAGACTTTATTTTTTGGGGCTCCAAAATCACTGCAGATGGTGATTTGAGCCATGAAATTAAAAGACGCTTACTCCTTGGAAGGAAAGTTATGACCAACCTAGATAGCATATTGAAAAGCAGAGACATTACTTTGCCAACAAAGGTTCGTCTAGTCAAGGCTATGGTTTTTCCTATGGTTACGTATGGATGTGAGAGTTGGACTGTGAAGAAGGCTGAACGCCGAAGAATTGATGCTTTTGAACTGTGGTGTTGGAGAAGACTCTTGAGAGTTCCTTGGACTACAAGGAGATCCAACCAGTCCATTCTGAAGGAGATCAGCCCTGGAATTTATTTGGAAGGAATGATGCTAAAGCTGAAACTCCAGTACTTTGGCCACCTCATGAGAAGAGTTGACTCATTGGAAAAGACTCTGATGCTGGGAGGGATTGGGGGCAGGAGGAGAAGGGGACGACAGAGGATGAGATGGTTGGATGGCCTCACTGACTCGATGGACGTGAGTCTGGGTGAACTCTGGGAGTTGGTGATGGACAGGGAGGCCTGGCGTACTGCGATTCATGGGGTCGCAAAGAATCGGACACGACTGAGTGAATGAACTGAACTGAACTGAGTGAAAGTTGCTCAGTCATGTCCAACTCTTTTGCAACCCAATGGACTATGCAGTCCACAGAATTCTCCAGGCCAGAATACTGGAATGGGTAGCCTTTCCCTTCTCCAGTGGATCTTCCCGACCCAGGACTTGAACCATGGTCTCCTGCATTGCAGGCAGATTCTTTACCAGCTGAGCTACCAAGGAAGCCCCAAAAATTATACATAAGAACTATCCTCAAAGTCATTAGAAAGATATAAAAGTTGTAAAAAATGAAGTAGAATAAATAATAAGGAAGTTAGAATTAGAATAGACTCCATCAGTTATGAGTTGCAGAAGAAGATAAATCAACCTCCATATAGAGAAAATAAAATATTTGCAAAATAATGGTGAAGAATTTCCTGAAATTGAAGGAAAAATACATCCTTGGCACCATTTGTCCTCTACTACTGTAGTGTGTGATACACTACAAAGAGTTGACCAGGAAAGAAAAAGACAAGAGATCCAAGAAACAAGTTTCATACCAGGAGAGAGGCAACAGAGATTCTTAAGTTAATGGGGAGAGGGATTCCAGGATGACTGTCTTGTGGCAGAGCCAGAGAGGAACAAGTTACTATTAGAGAAGGAAGTCAGAAGAGGGCTCTGGAAAAGTGCCTCCAAGAAAATGATATTTTAGAATATCTGGTGTGTTTGAAAGTATTGGAGAAAGACTTAATCATGGCAGAAATTTCAGAGGTGAATCGATGTTTGGTGCCTGTGAGAATTTGCTGTATGATGCAAGGAACCCAAAGCTGGTGCTCTGTGACAACCTAGAGGGGTAGGATGGAGAGGGAAGTGGGAGAGAGGTTTAAGAGGGAGGGGACATTTGTACACCTATGGCTGATTCATGTTGATGTATGGCAGAAATATTGTAAAGTAATTATCCTCTGATTAAAAATAACATTAAATTAAAAAAAGAAAAAAGTAAAAAGCAAATCAATTATTAATGCCAAGAAAAAGAAATAAAAACTGTACAAGAAGGAAAATATGAGAACATATTATGATACTTAGTTTTGAATAATCTCCATTTCATATAAATTGTGTCCAAAGATGGAAAAGAGGAAAGTTGTCTGTATTAGTCTGATGGTGCTGCCATAGAAAAGTACCACAAACTGGGTAGCTTTGACAAGAGAAACTTACTATCTCACAATATCAGGGACTGGGAGTCCAAAAGCAAGGTGTTGGCAGTGTTCGATCTTTCTGAAGGGAGGAGGATCTGTTCCAGGCATCTGTCCATGGCTTATAGATGGCTGTCTTCCTGGTCACTTGGCAGTTTCCACATATACATTGTCTGAATTTCCCCCTTTTATAAAGAATAAGCCCACCTTACTGAGCGTACTTTAATTAATTACTTCTATAAAGATCCTACTTCCAAATAAGGTCACATTCAGAGGAACAGAGAGTTAGAACTTCAAAATATGAGTCAGTGAGACACAATTTAGCCCATAACACTAATCAACACATTTCATGAGGTTAGTATATCTTTGATAGTAAAATCAAATAAGAATGTAGTTGAATAAGCACTGCTTTGTTACAGTATAATAAAAATATGTATAGGTCAGTTTCAAGTATGAGCAGAGAGGTAATCATCTTAAATAACTGAATCCAAGAGCATACCAAAAAATTTTATAATTAACTCAGGTTTATCCTTGAAATAGAAGAATGAGTAAGTCAGACATTCTATAAATATAGTTCACCACTTTAACAGACAAAAATAGAAAATCCCTGATCATTCCAGATGCAAAACACTGTTTGATAGAGTTCAATACTTATGTTCATAATTTGAGAAAACTTAAAACAATAAGAAAAATAGTTAAATGTGACAAAACAATTAGATTAAAATAAAATGTAAGGTAACATCTTTGTGACATAGGGCAGAGAAAGGCTTCTTTTTTTTCTTTTAATTGAAATATAGTGATTTATGCGTACGTGTGTGCTAAGTGAATGCATGCTAAGTTGCTTCGGTTATGTTCGACCCTTTGCAACCCCATGGACTGTATGTAGCCTACCAGGCTCCTCTGTCCATTGGATTCTCGAGGCAAGAATACTGGAGAGGGTTGCCATAGTTGATTTATAAAGTTGTGTTAATTACTGCTGTGCAGGAAATTGATTTAGTTTTATATATATATATATACATTTGTTTTTTATATCCTTATTCTTTATGGTTTACCATAGGATGTTGAATATAGCTCTCTGTGCTATATAGAATGACCGTGTTGTTTATCTATTCTATATATAAATGCTTACATCTGCTAATTCCAAATTCCCACTCCATTCCTCCCCCAACTCTCTCCCCCTTGGCACCACCAATCTGTTCTCTCTGTCGATGATTCTATTTCATAAATAGACTTGTTTGTGCCATATTTTAGCTTCCACATACAAATGATATCATATGATATTTGTCTTTCTCTTTCTGACTTACTTCCCTTAATATGATAATCTCTAGTTGCATCCATGTTGCTGCAAATGGCATAATTTCATTCCTTTTTATGGTTGAGTAGTATTCCATTGTATATATGTACCACATCTTTTTAAATTTATTTATTTTTTTAACTGGAGGACAATCACTTCACAACACTGTGGTGGTCTCTGCCACACATCAACACGGATCAGCCTTAGGCACACATGTATGCACCCCTTCATGAACCCCTCTTCCACCTCCCTCCCCAACCCACCCCTCTGGTTGTCCCAGAGCACTGGCTTTGAGTGCCCTGCTTCATGCATCAAACTTGCACTGGTCATCTCTTTAACATATGGTAATATACATGTTTCAGTGTTATTCTCTCTTATCATCCCACCCTTGCCTTCCAGCACATTGTCCAATAGTCTGTTCTTTATATCTGTGTCTCTTTTGCTGCCCTGCATTTAGGATCATCATTACCATCTTTCTAAACTCCATACATATGCATTAATATACTGTATTAGTGTATCTCTTTCTGACTTACTTCACTATGTATAATAGGCTCCAGTTTCATCCACCTCATTAGAACTGACTCAAATGTGTTCTTTCTTATAATTGACTAATATTCCATTATGTATATGTACCACAACTTCCTTATCTATTTGTCTACTGGTGGACATCTAGGTTGCTTCCATGTCCTAGCTATCGTAAACAGTGCTGCAATGAACACTGAGGTACATGTTTCTCTTTCAATTCTGATTTCCTTGATGTGTGTGCCCAGCAGTGGGATTATTGGGTCATATGGCAGTTCTATTTCCAGTTTTTTAAGGAATCTCCACACAGTTCTCCACAGTGTCTGTACCCGTTTTCATTCTTACCAACAGTGTAAGAGTGTTCCCTTTTCTCCACACCCTTTCCAGCATTTATTTTTTGTAGACTTTTTGATGGCAGTCATTCTGACCAGTGTGAGATAATACCTCATTGTGGTTTTGATTTGCATTTCTCTAATAAAGAGTGATGCTGAGCACTTTTTCATGTGTTTATTAGCCATCTGTATGTCTTCTTTGGAGAAATATCTGTTTAGTTCTTTGGTCCACTTTTTGATTGGGTTGTTTGTTTTTCTGGTATTGAGCTGCATGAGCTTCTTGTATATTTTGGAGATTAATTCTTTGTCAGTTGCTTCATTTGCTATTATTTTCTCCCATTCTGAAGACTGCCTTTTCACCTTGCTTATAGTTTCCTTCATTGTGAAAAAGCTTTTAAGTTTAATTAGGTCCCATTTGTTTATTTTTGCTTTTATTTCCATTACTCTGGGAGGTGGGTCATAGAAGATTATGCTGTGATTTATGTCAGAGAGTGTTCTGCCTATGTTTTCCTCTAGGAGTTTTATAGTTTCTGTTCTTACATTTATATCTTTAATCCATTTGAGTTTGTTTTTGTGTATGGTGTTAGAAAGTGTTCTAGTTTCATTCTTTTACAGGTGGTTGACCAGTTTTCCCAGCATCACTTGTTAAAGAGATTGTCTTTTCTCCATTGTATATTTTTGCTTCCTTTGTCAAAGATACGGTGTCCATAGGTGAGTAGATTTATCTCTGGGCTCTCTATTTTGGTCCACTGATCTGTATTTCTGTCTTTGTGCCAGCCATACTGTCTTGATGACTGTAGCTTTGTAGAAGAGTCTGAAGTCAGGAAGGTTGATTCCTCTAGTTCCATTCTTCTTTCTCAAGATTATTTTGGATATTCGAGTTTTTTTGTGTTTCCATACAAAATGTGAAATTATTTGTTCTAGTTCTATGAAAAATATCATTGGTAGCATGGAAGGGATTGCATTGAATCTATAGATTTCTTTGGGTAGTATACTCATTCTCATTATATTGATTCTTCCAATCCATGAACATGGTATATTTCTCCATTTATTTGCGTCATCTTCGATTTCTTTCATCAGTATGCTATAGTTTTCTCTATATAGGATTTTTGTTTCTTTAGGTAAATTTATTCCTAAGTGTTTTATTCCTTTTGTTGCAATGGTGAATGGGATTGTTTCCTTACTTTCTCTTTCTGTCTTCTTATTGTTAATATACAGGAATGCAAGGGATTTCTGTATTTATTTTATGTCCTGTAACTTTACTATATTCGGTGATTAGCTCTAGTAATTTTCTGGTGGTGTCTTTAGAGTTTTCTATGTAGAGGATCATGCCATCTGCAAACAGTGAGAGTTTTGCTTCTTCTTTTTCAATCTGGATTCCTTTTATGTCTTTTTCTTCTCTGATTGCTCTGGCTAGGACTTTCATAACTACGTTGAATAGTAGTGGTGAGAGTGGGCACCCTTTTCTTGTTCCTGATTTTAGAGGAAATGCTTTCCATTTTTCACCATTGAGGATACTGTTTGCTATGGGCTTGTCATATACTGCTTTGTACCACATCTTCCTTACCCAATCTGTCAATGTTTATTGTTGTTTCCATTTCTTGGCTATTGTAATAGTGCTGCTATTAACATATGTGTGCATGTACCTTTTTGAATTATACTTTTGTCCAGATATATGCCTAGAAGTGGGACCGCTGGATCATATCATAATTCTATTTTTAAAACCTCCATACTATTTTCCACTGTGGTTGCATCAACTCACGTCCACACCAACAGTGTGGAAAAGGAGAATGACTTCTTAAATGAAAGTTTAAATGCATAAATCACAAGGCAGAACAAAACATCTAAACTAAATTTTAATACCAAAATTAAGAATTTTAGTTCAATTGAGAGTACTATGCACAAAGTTCCTGCTGCTGCTAAGTCGCTTTAGTCGTGTCCGACTCTGTGAGACCCCATAGACGGCAGCCCACCAGGCTCCCCCGTCCCTGGGATTCTCCAGGCAAGAACATGAGTGGGTTGCCATTTCCTTCTCCAATGCATGAAAGTGAAAAGTGAAAGTGAAGTCACTCAGTCATGTCTGACTCTTCGCAACCCCATGGACTGCAGCCTACCAGGCTCCTCCGTCCATGGGACTTTCCAGGCAAGAGTACTGGAGTGGGGTGCCATCGCCTTCTTCACCAAAGTTCCTATACCTATCAAAATGGGAGAAGATATTTGTGGCATCTAAACCAATAAAGAATACATTTTTGAACATATAAAGAACTCTTATAATTTGATAAAGTAAGAATTCTCATAGATAAAATGGGCAAGGTAATTTATAGAAGAGGAAACCCTAAGCATTCATCAAGGTGCTCAAAATCACTGCTAACTGGTGAAAGGCAAATTTGGCCATTAGATTGGCCAAAAAGAGAATGCTGGATAATGCCAAGTATCAATGAGGAAGTGGGGACAGACGGACTTCCACACACTGCTAGAGCAACGGTAGGCTGGAGGCAATTCATCATGACTCAGCCTTATTAAGCGGCCATTAGCCTTACATATATCACAAGGAAATGATTCTTTGGGTCTGAAAGGGACCTGAAAGAGATTTGGAATACCCTGGGTATTTAGTACTGTGAATGAGAATAGGAAAAAATGTGATAAGTAAACATCATGGAGTATTACTTGACAACTAGAATCGAAGGATTAAATATACACATGCTTGGTGAAAAAAGTTGGAAGCACAAAGAGATATACACTACAATATCATTTACAAAAATTAAAAAAAATTATATACACTCAAAAATACATATATTTCAAGAACATATTAAAGTAAAAAGATACACATAATTAGCATTAACCTGGCTGGTAGTGGTATGAGGATAAAATAAGATACATAAACAGAGGAAGGAAGGAACCAACGGAGGGAGGAGGGAGAAAGAAAGCCATATTAGTTAGCTGTTGTTGCAACTATAATGCATAACAAATGCTAGAATTTCAGTATTACAAAAAACATTTATTTCTCATGCCTGTGCAGGTCATCTGGGAGTTGGCTGACCTAGCCTGGAACTTGGTTACAGGTACAGATTGAGTCCAGGTCTGTTTGATATGTTTCTCATCCTCCTTAGACTAGTGGGTAACCAAGGTATGTTTTTTTTGTGATGAGAAACAGGAGCTCAAGTGTGTGAGTTTAACCAGGATAATGCAGTTGGACCAATATTTCATTGGCCTGAAGAAAGTCATATGGCCAAGCCCAAGTCAAGTATCAGGAAAAATGCTCCACCCACCAGAAAGCTCTGGCAGGAGTGTAAATATATCAATCAGAAAGTTAAACTTTGGGAATCAATAATTCCATTTACTGTGATTGGAGGATGGATAGATAGACGTTATATATGTGCATTTGTGGATACATAGACACATACATACATACATTTGTAACAAAAGAGTTTTGCATGGACAAGTAATGATGACAATACATAAACTGAGGAGTGTGATTAATCAACCTTATGCATCTAATGTCCCCAAAACAATACCAAAACAAACAACACTTAGAAACAGTAAGTGAGTAGAAAGTTCAGACTTAACATCACAGGTGGCACTGCAAAATATCCTAATTGATACTAGTCATCTCCATACTCATTATGGGGCTTCCCCAGTGGTTCAGTGGTAAAGAATCCACCTGCAATGCCAGAGACCCAGGAGGTGCAGGTTCGATCCCTGGGTGGGGAAGATCCCCTGGAGGAGGGCATGACAACCTACTCCGGTATTCTTGCCTGGAAAATCCCATGAATAGAGGAGCCCAGCGGGCTACAGTCCATGGGGTTACAAAGGGTTGGATATGACTGAAGTGACCATGGGGTTACAAAGAGTTGGACGTGACTAAAGTGACTGAGCGCACACACACATACTCATTATGGAAAATAATGGTACAAAGAGAATGTATTATCCTTTTTGTTTAGAACCTGAAAATGTACTGTTTACAAAAATAAGTAGAATCTGCACTGCTTAATATAGCTATGATGTAGTTTTGTTCTAAGCAATTCAGCAACAGGGGTGAGAGCTTCTAAAGCTTTGGAGTTCCAATATAAAGTAAGATGAGACCCATTCTAATTCGACTCTATTTCGAGATGCTTAAGGTACTATAGCCAGTTCTTTGCTACTATGTACATATTTAGCATATCAGAATGAAAACCAAAGGTCTGTCTAGTTAAAGCTATGGTTTTTCCAGTGGTCATGTATGGATGTGAGAGTTGGACTATAAAGAAAGCTGAGTGCCCAAGAATTGGTGCTTTTGAACTGTGGTGTTGGAGAAGACTCTTGAAATTCCCTTGGACTGCAAGGAGATCAAACCAGTCCATCCTACGAGACAGCAAAAGAGACACTGATGTATAGAACAGTCTTATGGACTCTGTGGGAGAGGGAGAGGGTGGGAAGATTTGGGAGAATGGCATTGAAACATGTAAAATATCATGTAAGAAATGAGTTGCCAGTCCAGGTTCGATGCACGATACTGGATGCTTGGGGCTAGTGCACTGGGACGACCCAGAGGGATGGTATGTGGAGGGAGGAGGGAGGAGGGTTCAGGATGGGGAACACATGTATACCTGTGGCGGATTCATTTTGATATTTGGCAAAACTAATACAATTATGTAAAGTTTAAAAATAAAACAAAATTTATCATTAAAAAAATAAAATAACATAAAGGAAATCAGTCACGAATATTCATTGGAAGGACTGATGCTGAAGCTGAAACTCCAATACTTTGGCCACCTGATGTGAAGAACTGAATCACTAAGAAAAGACCCTGATGCTGGGAAAGATTGAAGGCAGGAGGAAAAGGGGATGACAGAGGATGAGATGGTTGGATGGCATCACCAACTCGATGGACATGAGATTGAGCAAGCTCCAGGAGTTGGTGATGGACAGGGAAGCCTGGCATACTGCAGTCCATGGGGTCACAAAGAGTTAGACATGACTGAGCAGCTGAACTGAGCTGAACTGAGCTGAATGAAAGCCAAAGCTTTTACACAAAGGCTGCTAATGAAAATCTGTTAATGGAAAAGAATTTGGTAGACATGACCACATCTAAATTAAAGACTTCAATTTTGACAAATCAGCAAAATATTGTGAAAAAGATATTTATGAAAGAGATGTGGAATTGGTATCTAGAATATATAAGAAGTTTTACAAACAAATAAGAAAAAGAAAGCAAATTTTAAACAAAAAAATGGGCAATGGACATGAACAGGCAATTGATAGATGGGGAAATGTAAACAGCTACTAAGTATATCTTTCATATCAGAGACATGCAAAATTTTAAAAAGATGTTATCTTATACCTATCAGATTAGTAAAAATTAGAACGTGCTGGCAAGGATGTGGAGAAATTTCACCCTTACTGGTGGTGAAATTATTAATTGCTGCAAATTCTATAAAGCAATCTGAAAGTACTTAATGAAGTAAAGTATACCCTCACAACCTGGAAACTCTACGCTTGGGAATATAATCTAGAAAACATCTTGCTAAGAAATCCATAAGTAAACATGATGATAGAGTATTGTTTTAGCATTATTTGTGGTACCAAAAAGTTGAAAGCAATCTAACTACCCTCTAGAGAATCTAAGTACCCATTAGATATCCACTAGGGAAATGGATAAGTAAAATGGGCTCCATGTAAGAGTCAGAAATGGTATATGCATTGGTATTGACATAATCTGCAGGACTCCAAAGCAATAAACTGGGTTTATACAGAGAAAAATGTGTAGCTGTCAAAACATTCTTTTAGAGGAAAAGTGAAAAAGGGGAATGAGATTTTTTTATGGGTGTATAATTGCTTTACAATGTTGTGTTAGTTTCTGCTGTACAATGAAGTGAATCAGCTACAAGAATACATATATCCTTCCCTCTTGGTCCCTTCTCCCACCCCTCTCCCAACCCCACCCCTCTAGGTCATCACAGAGCGCTGAACTGAGCTCCCTGTGCTTTATAGCAGGTTCCCACTAGCTATCCATTTTGCATATGACAGTGTATTTATGTCAAACCTAATCACTCAATTTGTCCCACCCTCCCCTTCCCCACTGTGTCCAAATGTCCATTCTCTGCATCTGTGTCTCTATTACTACTGCTCTGGAAATAGGTTCATCTGTACCATTTTTCTAGACTCCACATATACATGTTAATATACGATATTTGTTTTTCTCTTTCTAATTGACTTCACTTTATATGACAGACTCTAGGTCCATCCACATGTCTATAAATGATCTAATTTTTTCCTTTTTATGGCTGAGTAATATTCCATTGTATAGTTATAGCACATTACCATCTATATGGGCTTCTCTGGTGGCTCAGTTGGTAAAAAATGTGCCTGCCAATTCAGGAGATGCAGGTTCAATCCCTGGGTCGGGAAGACCCCCTGGAGAAGGAAATGGCAACCCGCTCCAGTATTCTTGCCTGGAAAATTCCATGGACAGAGGAACCTGGCAGGCTACAGTCCATGGGGTTGCAAAGAGTCAGACATGACTTATCACGCATGCACACACACATACATACCATCTATATAACTTTAAAATGCATACATAAACAACACAATAAAATCTTCCAAATAAACACTAATAAACTAAATAAACAGGTGGAAGGTAAATAAGAAGAATCTATGGGAAAACTCTTTAAAAGGTGTTGATGGGAGTGCTGAGGGATACTAGGGATAGGGATCAAGTTAGAAACAAAATAAAATAAGATAAAATAAAACTAAAATAAAATAGGGGTCTTGCAAGAATGAGAGTGTTTCATGAATTATCTCAATTCTATTCAGAATAAACAGCAATGTGGGTTCCTCTAACAACTCTCTTTATTTCTTTGCAAAGTGTTATGATCAGAAAGTATATTTTCAACTTCTTGGAGGAGTCCAGCACCGGAAAGCAAACTAGAATGGAAGGAAACAATGCCATTTATAGATTCTCTTGCCTAATCATTCATTTATATGCAGTAGTGGAACACTGCTGGTCTAGGGAAATATTCCACTTGTTTTGAAACAAGTTTACAGCAGATGAGTGAACTTAAACAGTGGCATTTGTATAAGTTAACTTGTTTTCTCTTTGTTCACACGCAGTGACCATCATTTGGAGACTAAACACCCAATCAAGTAACCCTCTGTATCTGACCAAATAATTGATTGCCGGAAAATGCACAGGCTAAAAACATTCCAACACAAGTCAGGCAGCTCCAAACCTCGCTTCATCTTCTTTTGGAACAAATAGAGATCCTAAGAATGGCCTGAACCCTAAGCAAGTACAAAGTTCTGACAGAACATAAAGGTGGCACCTCAAATACTTTTAAATAGACATTACCTTCCCGCTCATGTGAAGTGAAGTGAAAGTCGCTCAGTCATGTCCGACTCTGTGATCACATGGACTATACAGTCCATGGAATTCTCCAGGCCAGAATACTGGAGTAGGTAGCCTTTCCCTTCTCCAGAGGATCTTCCCAACCCAGGGCTCAAACCCAGGTCTCCCGCACTGCAGGTGGATTCTCTACCAGCTAAGCCACAAGGGAAGCCCAAGAACACTGGAGTGGGCAGCCTATCCCTTCTCCAGTGGATCTTCCCGACCCAGGAATCAAACCAGGGTCTTCTGCATTGCAGGCAGATTCTTCACCAACTGAGCTATGAGGGAAGCTGTTTCCACTCATAATAAGGAGCAATTAGTGTAACAGGGTTAAATTGCTCTCTTTACTTGGAACCTGTAAACGTGCTGTTTATTAATAAAGGTTAATGAGACCTGTGCTGCAAAATGGTGTGGATCTCTCCCAAGCAGCCCTTCAACATGGGCAAGAAAGAGTTTCTCCAGCCCTGGAGCTCTAATACAAAGTAAGACAAGACCCTTTTACATCTGGCTCCACTCTATTCTGGGCTGCTTAATGTATCAGTGCCAGCTCTTTGCCACTAGACGTATATTTAGCATATTGGAAGGAAAACCAAAAGCAAGGATTTTACATAGGAGCTAATCAGATAATTACATGGGTATCCAAAAGCCAGACAGTAAGGGATAGTGGAAACAATATAATTAAATAACTTGAGGGAGGCAGGAAGACTAGGGGAGAGGAGTGTCTGCCTCGGAGCCTGGATGCTGAATACATTTTATCAAAGAAGGAAATCGAAAGAAGACTTTGATGCAGAAGCACATTCACTCTCAGAAGATGGATGGCAGTTAATAATCCCAAACCTCCCCCTTGACCCAGTGTTCGGTTTTCAGCGAGAACTCAAATTGTGATTCTAACCGAAAACAGAATGGCAAGGAGGATGGGGGAGGAGTGAGCACTTTCACCACATTCCAGGTCAATTCTTCTAATTCCCAAGGCTTGGGGATGACAGCCATGAGAAATTTAGGATCCCTAAGAATGGCATTCTATAAATACTGATTATTTTCAGTTAACGTTCTTGTTGTCAATATACAGCATTTCCATTTGCTATAGTCTTCCAGGCCATTTCTGAAGCTGCCCCAAATGATGCCTCCAAGGGGTTGGCCATCATTACTCCCAGGTCCCAGATGGCGAGGCTGAGAGGTTAAGTGAGTTGCCTCAGGCCACACACTTCATTTCAAGGCCTCAGGTGCCAATATGGGATTATCTCTGTAAGTTTCTGACTCTTTGTACTACAAATAAATCTTTCCAGGGTAAAACACATCATGTGGCATCTGCTGTTTGTATAGTATGAGAAACTCTCAGCAGTGCAGACCTCTTGGGATGTCACATCTACCTGTTGGGGTACCCAGCAGGCATTCATCTACAACTCCCCTTGATAACACGGGTGGACATCATACTTATTCAGCAGCAAGAACAGGAGGATCATTCAAAGAACAAGAGTTGAGTGGGCCCCAGATCTTCCAGGTCACTAGCAAGGTTGAGACACGTCATAAGCAAACACATTGGTTCTTAAAATGTGTTACTTAGGGAGAGGATCAAACTACTCTCCTGAGAAGGCAGCAGGATGTGGACAGGAAGAGGGAAACCTTAGAATTAGACTTGATTTTATTCTTGAATTTGAGCAACACTTTCCTGTTCTGCAAAAGAGAGGAGGGGTTACTAATGGGGTTGTATGTGTCCTGCAAATTCCTCACCTCCAGAAATTCCAAATGAGACTTTCCTTGGAAATTGGGTCTTTGCAGATGTCAAGTTAACCTGAGATCATTAAGATGGGTTCCAATCCAAAATGACTGATTTCTCTATAAAAAGGGGAAATTTGGACACAGAGAGACATGAGCAAAGGAAAGACAGGTGAAGAGACACAGAGAGAACAAACATCATGTGAAAACGGAGGACTGGAGTGATGAACTGAAAGCCAAGGAATGCCAAGGTTCGCTGAGAACCACCAAAAGCTAGGAAGAGGCAAGGAAGAATATTTCCTCTCCAGGTGTCCAAGGGGACACAGCTCTTCCATAATCTTGATTTCAGACTTTCAGCCTCCAAAACTGTGAGACAATACATTTCTATTGTCCTAAGTCACCCAGTTGGTGGTACTTTGTTACAGCAGCCCTGGGAAATTAATTCATTGTAAATATTAAAAGTAGTTATTTAGGTAAAGTGCAAAGGAGGACCTCAATAAATTTAAGTTTCCTTCTTCAAAGAAAAAAATTGATGCACTGGAATGCGGACAAATCCTGCGCCTTTCTCTCTGAAATTTCACTCTGGTCTGACCACATGGCAGATGGATTTCTGAGTCTGTTGAGAACTGCCTTAAATTCTCCAGATCAATGCCAGAAATTATCTGGTTTCCTGGGAGGATTTCTGAATTAGAAAGGACAGAGAACTGAGCCAAAATTCCTAGGTCTGAGCTGAAACAGAGGAAACTTCTGACTGGAACATAGCTGTCATTTATTGGGAAGAGCTAGGAAGCCTTTCTCCAAGGGACACTGGGACACAGTGCCAGATCAAGCCTAACTCCTATACACCCTCTCACTCCACAGCTGGGCCCCTTAATACTCACCTGCAGGGTCAGCCCGGCCAAGGCTCTCAGACTCTATAACCCTTAAGGAGCATCTGCTTTGAGGCGTTTTGGATGCAGTGGTTGAATATGGACCTGGAGTCAGACTGCCTGGGTTGGTTCCACCTCTGCTACTTGCAGTGCATCCTCAGGCAAGTTATTCTCCAAGCCTTACTTTCTACCTTGGAGAAGTGGGCATGATAATAATAGTACCCAAGCCACAGGCTTGTTGTGGGGATTAGTTAACACAGCCAAAGCATATGAATGGGTATTGGGTATGAAGTATTACGTACACGTGTTTTCTTATCACTGCTACTGCTATCATTGACAGCTAGTCCCTGTCTGCTCTCCAACACTGGCAGCTGGTTCCTAACTCAAGCCTGAAGCCCTTGATAGCTTGCCTAGTATTTAGTTTTTTAAAATCCAAGATCCATACCAGACTCTCTCAACCACCTCAAACCACTGTCATGAAAGGGAATCCAGTGTATGTGGCCCCACTATCCTCTGCTCTCCTGATCCTGCCCACCTGCCAAGATGTTCAAATGCTTTGAACTCTCTACCACTGGGCTCCACCTTCTCATAGAGTCATGTGATGATCCCCTATGTTAACTCCTCCAATGATGACAAACGGCTGGGCTCTTACCTGCCACCTGACAACCAGAATGGACCTGTATCACACCTCAGCAGCTGCAGTGTCCTTCAAAAATCTGCCCAGATGCCCACAGGCAGGCTGGATGCCTCCTGCTGACTCTCACTTTCTGTGGTAAATGGATTCCTGTCTAAATGTGAGACTGGATGTTTCCACAACCTGCCAAAATGGAATCTGCTCATTTTGACCACAAAGCTGCTAAACATTAAAAACATGCGGTGACTACACAGGCACTTGACAATGTCTATGTAATGTCAAACCCATGATGCACAAGGCATTACATTTGATTGAATCAAATCAGAAGATTAAGCAGAATTAGAAAGTCAACATTTGTAAGACTTTGTAAATGCTTCTTTCATTTTACAGTAGCTATTCTAACTCTTCAGTGAGTGGTATTTAGAATAAACATCAACAACAAAATACCAGTCAAAAGTTAAATCCTTTTCTATTCTTCACTTCCTCAGGATGACTCTGTGCGTGCATGTGTGCTAAGTTGCTTTAGTAGTGTCCAACTCTTGGTGACCCTATGGGTTGTAGCCCACCAGGTTCCTCTGCTTATGAATTCTCCAGGCAAGAATACTGGAGTGGGTTGCCATGCCCTCCTCCAAGGGATCTTCACAACCCAGGGATTGAACCCATGTCTCTTATATCTTCTGCACTGGCAGGCAGTTTCTTTATCACTAGCACTAGCTGGGAAGCCCCAGGATGACTCTACCTGTGCAGTATTAAATTCTACAAATTGAAGAGCTAAAAGGGTAACAGATACCAGAAACACAGAGGGAGTAAAGCCTGTTAAACTAACATTTGTCAAGTATTAATTATGTTTCAGACTCTGTGCTAATTGTTTCACACAAATAATGTAGTTGAGTACTTACAACACACTTGTAAATTAGGTACAAATGCTATGTCTGCTTTGTTTTCCAACAGATAAGGAAACTGAGGCACAAAGGAGATGAAATAACCTGAACAAGATTCAAAATCTACTTCAGCTGAAACCTGAACCTAGGTCCAAGTTCAGACGCTGGACGATGAAGTTGAAGAAATTAAACTCTTCTACACGTTTTCTTCCTTTTCCAGTTGGTTTTGGCTCCTATAGCATGGTGATGTCCCGCTAAGCATGCCCCTTCCAAATGTATTCAGTGACATTTGCTTGTGAGAGCCTCAGCCACAAACACTACTCTCATTGTCCCCGCATAATGCAAAGTCACTGTGGCTCTGGGCAGCAGAGGCTGTGAGCTCCTTTTCAGCTGCATTAACTAACCTTGAGGAGGCTGGGATGGGGGAAACACTAAAACCCAGTTCTCCCAGCCAGCAGCCAGCTTGGCTAGCGGACAGAGGTGGAATGTGACCAAGGTCTGTCTTGGTTGATGGTTCACTCCTGGATGAGGTAGTCCCTGAAAGTTGATCTTTGGGGATTTCAAATCTATTGATATTAAAGGAGGGACCTTGATAAAAATGTTGAGGAATGTAGGCAGGAAATGATGGCAAAATTCTCCCCACCCCTATCAAAGAAAATGGCTTTAGGAAGTTGAGTTTCTACCCCTGTTCCTGTCTCCCCCTTATAAATCTACCCCTAAATCATCTTCAGGGAATTGGACCGGTTGCTTTCTCCCTGGCAATAACAGGGAATTCCAACTACAAGCCAATTAGAATACACCCAGAGCTGCCAGTAAAATGTTTCATTGACTTCACTTTATTGGTTTCGTAAAACAAGAGAAAGAAATCAGAGATAATCCAGAGCCTCACCAAGATGCAAGTGTCTTTATGAAGCAGACTGAAGCCTGCCTCCATGGGCTCCCCATTCCACATCCTTCCTCCACCCAGATGTTTTTAGCTGCTGCCACCTGCCCACGATCCTGTGGTGTCAGGACACTGGCTCACAGATCTGAGCTGTATAGTCCTTACTTCCCTGGTTATTTGATCGATGTCCCTGAAGGGTTCACTTCCTTTCTCTGAGCCTCAGTTTCCTCCTTTGTCAGTTTCAGCTGCTACCCCATTTATATCTCTCAGGCACGGGTGTCACTTAAAATCTTAGAGAAGTGACCCCTCAGAAATGCAAGGGACTGTCTTCCTTCTCTTTCCGCTCCCCACATCACACTTCTGCGTTGGTTTTCTCTCGGCGTTTCCAGGCTCGGCATAAATTATCCTTGCTCCTATTGACTCATTATTGCAAGTACTTGCCTCCGTGTGTGTGTGTGTGTGTGTGTGTGTGTGTGTGTGTGTGTGTGTTTGTGAATGCACGTGCCTAGCATGTCTGTTGCCTTGTCACTCTTTCTTTGTTCTTTCCCAAGGCTTCCGCGAGAGTAGCGAATGGACTGGAATGTCCTTGACCAGCCCCTCCCCCTCACCGGGAGGAGGGTGGGCCACCTACGGCCACCCCGCGCTAGCCACCCCTCCCCCATCCTCAGTTGGGCTGTGGATGAAATGAAAGCTGAGGAAAAGTGATTCGATTATTTGCCTGACCTTTGCCAGTGCCGGAAAGTGTGTAGGTCCACGTGCTTTCCTCCAGTGCCCCTTCGGGGCCTTTCTGAAGGGTTCCCGATGGAGCCCTCCTGCGGCTCCGTGGAATCAGGGCTGGATGTAGTTCAAAGCCGAGCGCACCCTTCTCCCAGCACTACGCACCCCCACGCCACCCCACCCCCTTCACCTCGCTTCGTGTTCACTACAAATAACATTACTGACAGTAATTAGCTGCCCAGAATAACAAGGACATTATCTTTGCTCAGCTTTACTCTAAAGGCGCATGAGCAAACTTTACTGCGCTTAAGCACAGTTAAAGTACATTTGAAAATCCCCTTTTAGAATGCGGAAAACATGACCCTTGCACTTCCTTATAACCCTGAGAGATAATTTTCCTCTTTATTAGGTTGGGTTTTTCCTTTGGGGTAGAGTACAAAGAGGTGAAGAGAAAACTTGTGTTTAAGAAAGCTGTCATTTTGTTCATATTTTTTGACAGCCTCATTGCTTGATGAGAATTACTTTACCATACACCCTCTCTCTCATGCATTTCTTGGGTTATAAGGCTTCAGGTTGCCTTGAAGTTGGCAATATTGAGGCAAAGCAACAATCAAATGTGCAGCCAGAGAGGGGACAGGGTGAGAAGTTAAGACTCTATTTAAACCACTGAAGAGGCTGGGAAACCAACTTACCAAAATAGAAATATCAAAAAAAAAAAAAAAAATCTGAAAAACAAATTCACCACCAAACAGTTTCTACTGCTCCATTTATTTCAACTAGTGTGGTATTAATAGAACGCCTAACAGCAGGGAGTTGGAAAATAAATGTATTCTCACTCACAAGGGAATGACTAAATGACTCACAAATGCAAAAATAAATAAATGGCTCCCTATGAAAATTTGAAACTATATTACCCTGACTGAAACAACTAAGCATTTTAACTGTAACCTAACATGTTAAATTCAATCAGTTTTATTTGAGGCCATAGATAGATCGAGTGATCAATCTCCATTATTCTGGGCCTTTTTTTTTCTCTTCATGTTCATAGTGCTATTTTTCTTCCTATAAGACATTGCAGTTCATTTCCTTGAGCCTTCTTCAGTTTAATGGCTGATTCTCAGACCAAAAAAAAAAATTCCCCCTCCTTTAGAGGGAATAGGAACAATAGTGGAATAATTTTTATTTTTTTTTGAGAAGGGCAAGTCTTAATTCCCTGTAGTAAAGAGGAGAAAGGAGGACACAGGGTGAGAAAAAGGTAACAAGTAGATAAATAATGTGTGTTATATCTTGTTTCAAATGCTATGTTAAATGTTAACAGGTGCTGCCTCCTGACACTATAAAAAGATCAACTTTTTGTCTCTTTTATAATTTGTGAACAGGTAGGCCCTGAGGACTTGAATGAGGTCATGCCAATTAACTCACCGATTCCTGCAATCAGAGTGATAATGACATCCTTAGCAACCATCCTATCACTATGGCACCAGCCCGCTGCTATAAAAACCCTTTTCATCTACACTAGTTTGAGGTTAGGTGGCTAAAGCTGTGATCCTGAAAGCCACAGACTGAGAATTTATGTTAACGCCCCCCTCTGTCTCACCCAGGGTCATATCTTTCCTCTCTTAAAAGAGAAGCAGCCAGAGAAAAATTTTCTCTGGTTCCAAAAGTTAAGGATTAGGGCTTTTCCCAAACATACTATAAATCATTGGTTGACTCTTTGGAATCATTTCCTACTAAGAGCAGCTAATGAACTTTATCTTTCAACTTTAGGCCAGCCTGATTATACTATACATATATACTCCTTGCATAAATCTGCTTGTTACTGGACTGCCTTTATCCATAAAGACTACATCAGTTACTTCACAGGATACGAATTGATACCCCAAATGCAGCTAAATAAAAACCATTAGCAACATCTAAGTGTTTCTTCCCCAGAGTACTTTTTTTTTTAGTTCTCTGAAGATAAACTGAATACAAATAAATAACAGAAAGAGAGAGACCAGGAATGGATAGTCAAAAAATGTCCTGGGTGAGCAAATTTATCTCAACAACTTTCTCCAGCTAGAAACATTTTAGTTTGAGGCAACATTTATTATCCTGAGCCTCTCCTATATGCCCCTGGTTATATTAGGCACTTTGGGAAATCCATAAAAATGTAAGATACTTCAGTGTGTCCTTATTTCAAGGAACTTAAAATCTATGTGGGAAGAAAGAGCAGCATCTGAACAACAATGACAACAAAATTCTGTTTGGGAAGAGAAGGCTTTATGATGTAAGATCTTCCTGGCCATAAGACTTTCTTAAATGACCTCTGACAGTATAAATAATAAAAGAAAAGAAGGAAGGAAGAAGGTGGGGAAAGGGGAAGAAAGGGAGGAGCAACCAGTCTGAGGAGCAACCACAGACTAGAGAACAACGAAACACACCAGGAGGTTAAAGAGAAGACAGTTGAATATACCCCAGGGCTTTTGCAGTCGTTGGTCCACTAGCTGGAATGCTCCTTATTCAGGCCTTCACATGACTTGTTCATTTCATTTTCCTATGAAAATACCTTACTTTGCACTTTTCCATTGTTTCTGTCACCCTACCAGAACCGGAGACAGTCCATCCTAAAATAGTGCTACCACAAGGTAGGCTGTCAGTAAGCTTACTGAATAAATGAATGATCGGATGAATGAATGAATAGAAGGAATTGGTTGCAGGGGATAGAAACTGCACCTTGGGTGAGACAGTGTCTGGTAAGAGCAACGTGCAGCATAACTGAGGTAAGCTGTGTTCTCAGATTCCCCAAACGTCGATGACAACTGTCGGGTAGGTCTATGACTTCAGAGATGATTTGCAGAGCTGACATTATCTGTAATATCAGCAGTTATCATATATTTCTCATTGGAGGATACCAATTGTCTGTTTTCCTAATTGATTCCAGTAACATAGATACCCTGAGTGCTGTATACAGCTCACTGATTGCTGGGCAAACATTATTGAAGTGTCAATATTTGCTCTTTTTCCTAGAGCATCATTTTCAAAAAGACTGCAATTCATTTGGGGACACTTCTTTAATATTTAATGCATGGGGAGTGCCAATACAAACTAAGTCTTCATTTTATTATTCTTCACCCTTGTTTTGGTCACAGGGACGGCTAGACTTATCCGCTGTCATGGCTGTCCTTGGGCAGCTCCAGAAGTGCCTCAGTGATGCTGAGACACAGTGCTCCTGCCACCTCTTCTGATGATCCCTGCAGTTTAGAAAAAGGGACTCCACAGTGGCTTGGGCCACTGATGGTCAAGGTTCTTGATTCCAATCTTTTGGACTGCATTAGATATGGCATCTGACTTTCCTGTCTGCCCTCTTGGTCCTCAGTCTCCTGGGTTAACATGAAGCAAGGTTTGGCCCAACGTTGAGACATAAAACACAACAAGAAATCATTTTGCTGTCACATGACTGCATGATCATAAAGCTAAACACATACAATCTATAGAAATAGTCTCTTCCATCATGGCAAATGTGTGTGGTTGCTTTGTTGGTTAATTTGTTTTGCCTTAGAGAAGAGAGCCTTGGCCTTGGCAGAATCAATGAACTTGAGGCTAGATCCTCAGAAGTCCTACAGAGGTGATTTTTTTTTCCCCTACTTTGATTTTCAGGTACAAAAAAAGCCAGATTCCAGTGCTTTCCATAGCCTGGGAAATTCCTGTAGCTCACTTCTCCTGAAGTGTGTGTCCGACTACTCTAGTCCTGAGCAGTCCCATTTTTCAAGATTACTTTCTTCGCACTCCCACTGAGTGAGAATTCCAGAGCTGAAATCACACTAGATCAAATCATTATCATGTATGTGGAGTCAAGGAAATGTTTTGACCAGTTTTAATCCTAATGCCCATGGACCTTTGTGTGCTTCAATTCCTGGACACCCAAGTTGAAGATATTATCAACTGCTTCATTCCTTCCAGCCATGTTCATGGTAATTCAGGTACTTCTGAAAATGATGAGTATCTGTGATGATCCTGAGTTATGATCTGATGTGAGGTGCCAGGCAGTAATATTTCTAATTAGTCATCACCAGGCCACCTAGACTTTCCATGAGTTTACTTATAATTGTGTTTCAGATACGCTATTCCGAGTTAGGCAGATGATCATTGTAATTTCTGGTAATGAAATGGCTAGGGAGTCCATTCTGTGCTGGGAAGAGAGCCAGATCCTGGCACTTTATAAGAAACAAGTGCTATGGTCTAGGATAGAGAGATGAAGCCAAAGCACTAGATGAACATTTCCAGCTTGGATCAGATTGAGTCTTTACCTACTGCCATCTCACATACTTAAGACTGATACAACATCCTCCAGCCTGAAAGCAACTGTGCAGAAAGCAAAAACATTGACATTTTTTCTTTCCTCTTTGGACTCTTTAATGTGTCAGAGAGTCACTGTTGGCCTTCCACAATGGCAAAGTCATTTTCTTGCAGTGGTCAATTTTGATTTGATCAATAATATACACAACCAGCATTGATAAATTATAATGGAGCTTTTTCACTGTTTACAAATAGCTAGGACATGGAAGCAACCTAGATGTCCATCAACAGATGAATGGATAAGGAGGCTGTGGTACATATACACAATGGACTATTACTCACCTATAAAAAGGAACACTTTTGAGTCAGTTCTAATGAGGTGGATGAACCTAGAGCCTATCATAGAGTGAAGTAAGTCAGAAAGAGAAAGACAAATATTGTATGTAAACACATATACATGGAATCTAGATAGATGGTACTGATGAAACGATTTGCAGGGCAGCAATGGAGACACAGACATAAAGAACAGACTTTTGGACTCAGTGGGGAAAGGAAAGGGTGGGATGATTTGAGAGAAAAGCATTGAAACATACACATTACCATATGTAAAGAGATAGCCAGTTGAAGTTTGATGTATGATGCAGGAAACCCAAAGCTGGTGCAGTGCTGTGACAACCTAGAGGGATGGGGTTGGGAGGGAGGTGGGAGAGGAGTTCAAGAAGGAGGAGACGCATGTATACATACCTATTGCTGATTCACATTGATGTATGGCATAAACCATCACAGTATTGTAATTATCCCCTAATTAAAAAATAAAAAAATAATGGAGCTTTTTGGTGAAAGTTATTGAAATGATTGTGGATAGAGCTCTCTAGATAAGAAAAAAAAAAAAAAGATAAGGAATAAAAGAAGCTTCCCCAAAGGTGTGGGATTGTCATTTCGCCTCCTTTTCTGTGTTCCTAATATCTTATATCTCAGATATGTTCATCACAAAATCATCACCTGGTTTCAAACTTCTGGATCTTTAGGCATCCCCAGCTAAAAGTTGAAAGCCAAAATCTAAATGGTTTCTTCTCAGTGTATCAAGCAATTTTTTTCTTCAACCTCACAGCCATGAAGAGTTTTCTCTTCCGTGGTTGGAATACGTCTCCGTTGAGTCTATAGCTATTGATGAGTCTGCAAACTACATTTCTCAAGCTGCCTCATCACTGGGCTTCTGGCCAGGTTCAATCACTGCCCAGGAGGGTAGAAGGAAGGGAGAAGCTGTCTATCTGCTTCAAGTGGCAGTATACAGTAACGGCTGAACTCCTCTGTGGTTCAAGTTGCAGTCCTGAAAACCCCTCCCTCTGAGGTCCCACCTCCCACCAGGGAACCCCTGGCTTCTGGCCTCTGTGCTCATGCTCAGTTGCTTCAGTCGTGTCCGACTCTTTGCAACCCTATGGACTGTAGCCCACCAGGCTCCTCTGTCCATGGGATTTTCCTGGCAAGAATATTGGAGTGGCTTACCATGCCCTCCACGGCAGCAGATCCAGGGAATCTTCCCTACCCAGGGATCGAACCTGCGTCTCCTTCATCTCCTGCATTGCAGGTGGATTCTTTACTGTTGAGCCATGGGGAAGCCCTTTGGCCTCTGTAACATCAACTTTTCCCTGAATTTCTTCAGTCCTAAGGGTGGCAGCAGCTTCTTCCTATTTTTCCTCTCTGGATGGCTTCTCTGTCTTCTGTTTTGGCTTCTCCTTTCTTCCACCACCTGCATCATTTCTTGTATTAAATTCCCTTCGTTTAAAATACTTCGAATAGTTTTTGTTTTCCTGACTGGACCCTGAAATCGCAGCCCAGTCTGTTTTTTTCTGAGACTCTTCATTGGCTACAGATACAGATAACAACTTAATCATGTTTCAGATCACCTTACCAATAATTAAAATTAATAGCACAAACACAGCAGTAATAATAGCTTTCCTCTCCACTCAACCCTGGTTCGTGGTGTTCTTACAGGCAGCCATTACCATACTAAGCAATCATTCACATGAATTCATCTTATTCTCTCAAAATCTTCTGGCAACCCACTCCAGTACTCTTGCCTGGAAAATCCCATGGACAGAGGAGCCTGGTAGGCTGCAGTCCATAGGGTCGCTAAGAGTCGGACACGACTGAGCAACTTCACTTTCACTTTTCACTTTCATGCATTGGAGAAGGAATTGGCAACCCACTCCAGTGTTCGTGCCTGGAGAATCCCAGGGACAGGGGAGCCTGGTGGGCTGCCGTCTATGGGGTCGCACAGAGTTGGACACGACTGAAGCGACTTAGCAGCAGCAGCAGCAGTATTATCTTTCCCATTTTTCAGATGTGGAGACTGAGGCTTGAGATAGTTTAAGTAACTTGATCAAGGTCATGCAGATAACAAATAGCAAAACATTGACCTGAAAGTATGCTCATTTCAAGCCCCTAGTTTCTAACCCCTCTGGACACTTTGATAACAACCAATGCCAAGTATCAAAGACACAGCAACTCCAGAGCGTAATCATTAAAGGTTCCAGGCAGCATGTCTTTGAATAACACTGTCCACTACCAGCCTTAACCTTTGAGGCTTATTCCTTCTACTTAGAGGCATGAAAATGGATCTTTTGTTTGTGTCAAGGACACAGAGAAAGGAACAAATGCCTGAAACCGAGGATGACCATTAATCTCCCTCAGGGTGCTTGTGAGGGATAAGAAAATTGCCCTCTACTCCAGGAGGGCAATCGGGGAGTGTGGTCCCAGTGCTCCCCCCAGGTCCCAGCTGCCTGGGGAGCCACCTGCCTCTGGAGCCAGTGCACAGGCTCTGATCTTTCCCTACCCAAGGGCTGAGAGATAAACTACAGAGAAAAATTAATAAGAGTGAAGGAAGAAAGGCTTCTGAAAACAAAGGGGGATTGTCTAGACGCTAGCTGCATCCTCTTTGGTGGTTCTTTTTTCCTCTTTTTCCATTTTGTCCTAAGCTTTGTGTTCAGACTGATTTGCCTAAGCATTCTTTCTTTGTCTTTCCTCTTCCATGTCTAAATATGGGGGGGTCGGGAATAAGAACCAAATTAGCTGACCATTGTACCTTTGGGACCAAGGGATTAAAAATAACAGTCTGGTTGTCTGAATCATTTCAATAGCACTGGAGGCATGTGGATGAGTGCCCCAGGAGGGGGAGCTGGGAGCAGAGGGGTTAAGACTCTCACCCTGTATTAGAACTTGATTTATGGCATGGATCAAGTTCATGTTCCTCTCAGGGTCTGGTTTTGAGCAAAAGCAATGACAACCTGCCAAGTCCAAAGTCCAGAATGGTCACGCAGCATATGAATACGTCGCCTTGGCCTCCGGGAAGCAAGCGCTGGTGAGAAGTTGCAAGCCACCTCCCTCCGCCCCTCCTCTGTCACCCCGACCCCGACCCTTCCACCACCCCCCACCCCACCCCCCGCTTACTTTGAGGTGTACCAAAAGTTTTTGGTCCTTCAGCTCGATGGTGTGTCCAGAAATAAGAACAGTCAACTTTCTGTGGTGGATGGAACCTTTGATTTTGTTTCTCCCACTAGCTGCTTGCCTTCAACACTTCCAGAAATGCGGGCAATGGGAAAGACTTGAGAAATAGCAATGTTAGCAGGTTGGCCTACTGGTACTCACTGGTTTCTCAACAACAGTGGTGTTGCTTGTTTAGCTGTCCTGTTTGTTTTTTTTTTTTTTTTTCCTTTTCTTTTTTGAGTACACAAAAGGTTGTTTTTGAATATCAAAACGTCAGTAGATATAGGTACCCTATCCATAAATTCCTGTTTAGATTTCTGCATTTAACAGACACCATATTTTTAATTTGACTGTGTGAAGAGAAGAAAGGGGGAATAGGAAGATATTCTTGCTGACCCTTTGCACAAACTGGTGAATGGTGCCTGTGTGTTAATGCCTGAGAGGCCCTACGGGCACATCTTTTCACACCCAAAGCTAACAAATGCCATGATGACTGAACACTGCGATCATAAGAACGATGGAAAATTCAGTTTTTATGAAAATAAAGCATTTTCATATAAATAAAAGGATGAAGAAATGAAAAAAAAAAACAAATTCAAAAGTAAACCTTACAAAAGATAGTTGCCTGCTATATCAATTATCGTTAAAAAGAAAAATAGCAGATGGAAAAAGCTGAAGAAACATTAATGTGGATTGAAAGACAAAGGAAAGAGGAATAAATGATGTCTTAGCACTGAGATGCTCACCTTAGCAGCAATTATTACTGGTGTATTCTTCCCTGACAGGGGAAGACGGGATTGATATAAAAGGGCTTTTTCATTTTTACTTCCTGGAGTTCGTGAATAACTGGCTTCCCAGGTGACAATTACTCTGCCTTCTCCAAACACTCTTCCCGTCCCCGCTTCGCCCTCTCACAGCACAAGCACTTAAGAAATGAAAGTCCCATTGGGTCCTCTGTGCTCTTCTTTCTCTGAATTGCAAGTTTGGCCTTGACGCACCTAGAGTTGGGAGGATGGAAATAGGAAGAGAAAGGCTGCCTTTAACAGAAAAATCTGCTTTTCAGAACCGGGCAACCCTCCAACATCACCTGAAATTAAAACATATTCCCCAGCTCTGTGAGCCTGTCAACAAGACCCAGACATCAGGCGTTGCGCTACTGGGACCATTTCAGAGCTGCCAGAGTGCCTGATGGGTGGCGTCCAAACGTGCCTGAGGCAAGAACTGGTCTCTGTGAAACGGCTGGTGCCTGGCTTCTGGGTCCCGGTGGAAACACTGTAGGATACCTTCACCCAAAATCTCTCCCTAAGGCTTCCAGAAATTCCATGAAGACTGATTTATAGCACTGGAGTAAACAATGAGCCATATTTGCAATTTAGAACATCCTAAGGAGATAGGATTTCTCCTTAGACTAATCATTTCTTATTTTCCCAAGAACTTTTTTTTTTTCCTTTTCTAAGATCCCAGTATCATAGGGGAAACTGTCATAATCAGTGAATTAGTTTGTTCAAATTACATTTCTATAAACACCTGTTTATGAAATAATGTGGCTTCCCTGATGGCTCCGTGGTAGAGAATCTGCCTGCCAATATAGGAGACACAGGTTCAATCCCTAGGTCAGGGAGATCCCCTGGAGAAAGAAATGGCAATCCACTCCAATATTCTCGCCTGGGGAATCCCACAGAAAGTGGAGACTCCTGGGCTACAGTCCATAGGGTTGCAAAGGGTCAGACACAACTTAACAACCAAACAACAACAACGAAAGAACACACCAAGGTAACTTTCTGAAGATACTGGCAATCAACTAGGGGAAGGGTGGGGATGAACGTGAAGGTCACAAAAGGATAGTGCATCTTTGCAACATGAAATGGACAAATGTGAAATTTTACAATCTCAGGCAGAAGTAAATCACAGAAGTCTTCAAAGAGGTGGTAAGACTTAAGTTGGAAGGGAAGATAAAACAGAAGGAGAAAAATATAGTAATTATCCAACTTTTTGCAACATTCACCATTTGGAGCAGTTTCTGAGAGAATGATATAAGACCAGGCATTTTTATTCAGTATTGTGAAAACTATATGGCACAAGAATTGGGGTAAGGATTACTTAATTTACTGACTAATGAGCACAAGACTGTTCAACACCAGGAGTCAAGAGACGTCCGAGGCAGCCTGCATTATTTAGTTCTGTATGTTTATGTTTGCTTATTTATTTTTGATGGTGACAGAAGTTCCACTGTGGTCTGTGTACAAAGGGGAATTCATGATAAGGATTGGGGTATAATTCCCTGGTGGTTCAGCAGTAAAGAATCCACCTGCAATGCAGAAGAGTGGATTCAATCCCTGGGTTGGGAAGATCACCAGGAGAAGGAAATGGCAACCCACTCCAGTATTCTTGCCTGGGAAATCCCATGGACAGAGGAGTCTGGTGGACTACAGTCCATGGGGTCACAAAAGAGTTGGACACAATTCAGTGACTAAATAACATAATTTATTATAGGAACATTAAAGTATCTTTGTGGAAACCCTAGAAGTGGAACACACCTTCTAGAATTCTGAAAATGGGGACTGAAGAGCTCAAGGCCCCCCATCTCAGCTCTCTTCTTCTCAGCTCATTTATTCCATCTTTCTCTTTCTCAAGACTCCCATTGTTTTGCTCTCATGTCTGAAAACATGGATGCCAGTAATGCTAAAGCTTACTGCTTCACAACCAAAACAGGTTGAGCTCCTTTTCTCAGTTCCAATTCCCAGATTGGACCAGGAGCTCACCCTAAACCAAATGACTGCCCTTCAAGATGGGATACTCTGCTTCAGGAAGGTACTCGCTCCCAGTCCATCCATCCATGCAGGGAAAGGGGAGGGATTACATTAGACTAGCATGGAGGATCCTCTGATGACTATATGGCTGTAGAGGGAAACAAGCTTGTCACTAGAAGAGGGATGTGGGAAAGACAATCCCGTCAAGAATGGACAATCCTTACCCTCATGAAGCTTCCAACTCCATGATCTATGCACAGATAATGACACTGTAGTTACATGAATTCAGTTAGAGAAATATATCAGATGGCTTTAAAAGCAGAGGGTATCAGGAAGTTTGTACAGAAAAAGTCAGGTTCAAGCTGAGTCTCAAAAAATGTCAAGAGGATCATCAAAGAGGAAAGGGCATTCCAGGCAGAGGGACCAGCATGTCAAAAGTTTGGGGGGCTTGAAATCATGACATGAAGGAGTGAAAAAGTGAGGCTGGAAAGGGGAACAGACCCTTACGTCCCTTTGTACTTCTGACCCGTCCACCTTCTCCATCCTCTGAGGAGCAAATGAGATTCTGAAATGATAGAGGCACATAGTGTGGCACTTCTGGCTTTTTTTGTTTATGTAAAAGAAATCTTTCTGTTTCTGACTTCACACTGTGTAACAGGCTCTAGGTTCATCCATCTGACTGAAACGGACTCAAATTTGTTCTTTTTTTATGGCTGAGTAATACTCCACTGTATATATGTGCCACATCTTCTTTCTCCATTCATCTGTCAGTGGAGGTCTAGGTTGCTTGCATGTCCTGGCTATTGTAAATAGTGTTGTGAGAAGTTTCTGGATAGCACAGGGAGTCCATCCTGGTGCTCTGAGATGACCTAAAAGGGTGGGATGAAGGGAGGGAAGGAAGGCTTAAGAGGGAGAGGATTTATGTATAATTATGGCTGATTTGCCTTGTTGTACAGCAAAATCAAATGGTGTGTTGACAACATTATAAATCAATTTTGCTCCAATTAAAAAATAAATTAGAAAAAAAGAGCACTTTCACATTAACTCTTTCATTGGGTTCACACAATTTTGCCATGATGTAGATAGAACTCACCTCCCTGCCCACATACCCCACCTACTTTGTTGATGAGAAAAGAAATTTTAAAGGACTATGACTTGACTAAAGTTCGTTTAGGGATAAAATCAGAACTAGAACCCAGGTTTTCAGTTCCCAACTCAGTGTTCATTCTTCCTCTTCTTGGGGTCTTCCTTTAGTGCCAATTTAAGGGATCACACCTGGGTTACTAATCATTCAGTTTACTATGACAAACCACTCTGATGGTCCCAAATGAATTGTATATGTTTAATTTTAGTCACTTATTAAAGTATCTTGCAAAACCTCCATTTTCAGATTTTCAAAGGAAAGATCCTTGTCACCTGGAATGGGAGGGGAAGAGGACAAAGAAATGACTTTTCAATAACTTGTCCACTCCTGTGATTCTTTTGTTATAACCAGTACATGAAGGTTTAAGCAGATCTCATAAATACATAAAAGAAACTGGTGATTGAGTTTCAGCTTAACAAAAAGCCTGCTAGATTTTAAGCTACATGAAGACAGGGGATATATCACATTTTTCAAGAGCCAGAATTTGCCCAACGTGGCTGTTGTAACTGGTCTTTACTTTATAAATGCTCAATAAATGTTTGATAAATGAATGAATAAATGAATACAAGAAATATTTAAAAATAAGGACACAATATGGATCTATGGGGAAGATCAGGCCTTGTTGTCAGATATACTGGAAACAATTTCTGGCTTATACCACCTATTCAATGAGCAACAATGGACAAGTTACTGCCTAAGCCTCTATCTCCTTAGTTGTGAAATGAATAATGGAACTTGCTCCCAAGGTTGTTTATTTATTGAATAAAATTTTATTGACCACCTATTATATGCCAGGCACTGTTCAAAGTTCAGAAAGATAGCTCAGAAAACACAGGTGACGGGGCCCCAGGTAATAAACGTGGCAATAAATCAGTGAATGAGCTCATTGTAATTGTGACTCAGTGCTGTGAAGGAAATAATCAGGATAGTGCAGACTCAACTGTGGACTTGTAGGTTGCTTTAGACAGAATGGTAAGAAAAGCCTTCTCTAGAGAGGTGACATTTGGACGAATACCCAGGGAGAAGAGAGTGAACGTGCAAAGTGAAAGTGAAAGTTCCTCAGTCGTGTCCGACTCTTTGTGACCCTTTGGACTATAGAGTCCGTGGAATTCTCCAGGCCAGAATACTGGGGTGGGTGGCCCTTCCCTTCTCTAGAGGAGCCTGGCAGACTATAGTCCATGAGGTCGCAAAGAGTCGGACACGACTGAGTGACTTTCACTCTAATCTATCTTTCCTGATCTAAGCTATTGCAAGGCTACTTCAGACACTGTAAGTGTGAGAATTGACCAGACTTTTAAGGGGAGAGGTGATGAGGTAGGAATTCGAACATTTAAAACTAAATCTCAAGCTGGGGGTTACATGAGATAACACACATAAACCTTTGGCACAACGCCTGGCTGTGAGAATGTTTTTAATACACATTCTTAAAAATTAATACTCATCCTTCTGGTACTTTTCAACACGATGAAAAGATCAAGGGATTTGGAGCAGGAGACTTAGGTTAATGTCTTGGTTTGTAAGAAGTGTGGCTTTAGACAAGTTCAAATTTCTCTGAGCTTCTGCTTCCTCCTCTGGGGAATGAAGATGTGAACATCTGTCCTTTCTACCATACAGGGTTATTGTGAGCATCAAACATGGTGATGTATGTGAAAATGCCTTGTAAGCTGAAAAGCATCTTTTCATGAGCTATCAACTATATGAAATTGTATTTAATTCAGTTTCCCTTTGTACATGACCTCTCAGGTTCCTATACTGTAAGACAATATCACAAAATAAATTTTATTATAGGACATTGGGATCTTCAGCTTACAGGAAGACTGAGTCCCAGATTCTTGAACCTCTGCCTTGTATAGTCAAAACCTGTGCAGTCCAATAGACCTCTGCTGAAACAGAAATATGTATCTCTCCTGTCCAACTTGGTGGCCACTAGTCATTGTGGCCATTGAGTTCTTGAAACATGATCAGTTTGACAAAGGAACACTGTTTAATTTAATTTTTAAAATTTCAATTTAAATAACCACATGTGGTTAGTGGCTACTGTATTGCACAGTACAAATCCAAAGCTCTATTTTCTCATTTTATTGATAAGGACCATTAAGGTCTTTTCTAGGTCTATCTCTGCTTCTACATACACAATTCAGAAATGGTAAGCCAATTTGGATAAAATAAAAGCTGAATCCAGAGTTACTTTTCTCATTCTCAAATCAAAGATAATCCTATACATTTTCAAAAAGTTCATAGCTGGTTTATTTATCAACAAAAGGAAAGACTTTAAAACAATGACAACACAGTCTCAAGTACAAGGCAATCCTAGAAGATGAACTACTTATGGAATACATTCTCCTGGGAGTTATATTGTGATATCAAGTATAATACTTGTTCCAAAGTTAACATTCTCCATTTCTCATTAAGAAAAATCACCAGGGGAAAAATATTTGGAATTGAATAAATAAATGATGGCTGCAGCAGGGATTGTTTATATGATGCTGACAGTTGCCAGGTCATAAGGGGTTTCCATGATGAAGCTGGCACTAATTTTGTCTCTTTGCATAAGAACTATGTTCCTATTACTGGATACTTAGAACATAAGGTGAAATACACAGAGAAATAGAAAAGGAAGGTAACATGATTAAATTGTTTGAGGGGAAAAAATGAGAGCTCAGCAGAAAAGAAATCAAAGACAACTGAAAGGATGAGAGATGGCAAAAAGTGAGAAAAGCTTTTGAAGGGGAGAAATGAATATGGAACTGAAATCAAGAAGACAGAGAGGGAACAGATTGGGGTAGGCGGAGTGAGGATCAGAGAAGAAATTCCAGATCCATTTGTGAACGACAACAGGAGCTAAGCCTGTCTGTAGAGGAAAAAAATAAGAAAGACCAGGAAAAAAAAATTTACTTTGGAAAGAAAGAGAGTGACAAGGTAGCGAGGACAAGAAGGGACAGCTGTCATCTCATTTAATTAAGAAATTATTAATGGAACAGACGGGCCAGCCACAATGAGACTTTACTGATAAGATGCTACTAAAATTCCAGATAATAGCAGCTGAAAAGTTATTGAGAGCAAAAGTGGTAAGAATGCTAATTTAATTGATAATAACATTATACTTAGCACAACGCTTCGGAATTTAAAAATCACACATTAAATAAATTTAAATGACTCTGGTTATCATCTAATTATGGTGTTTAAATAATATGATACAATTAAATGTTTTAAAAAAAAGCCTTAATAATTTCAAATGATTACTCTTATGCTCTGAATTCTCCTCTGAAGCATTTACTGTTCAATCTTGCAGTCCTGGTGAAGGTAATAATACCCTACTGACTACACTTTTACCAAACAGAGGTAGCTGTTGAATCAGAAGATAATGGCAAACTTAGCTTCTAAATGCCTTATTTTTTTCTTCTCCATCTTTCTTTCTTCCATTATCAGAATAGGTGGCTTCTTTCCTCAAATGACTACCTTGTTTCCTTCTCCTTCCTCCTCTCACCAAGCAGGTCCCCTGACAACACCTCCCTGCCATCGTTATGAGAAAGACGTGGTGCCAATCCTGTTAAACTAAACATAATACAAGTCACATAGGAGCTCAGCCTTGCAGGTTCCCTTCACAAAAAGCTGCTGGGATCGTGTTATTGAAAGCCAGGAACATAGCCTTGTGGCCATGACTACATTGCTGATGGTTGTTGGAGGAGAGAAAGACATTTTGTTCCCCGGACTCATTTATAAGCAATCCATCCAGAAGTTCTTACAGTGAGTGGAAAGAAAAAGGCAAAGCAATGGATAAATTTGAAAATATTTTTATTCTTCCTAATAGTACATTAATGTTGTAAATTATCACCCCAAAATATAGAGAAAGCTTTCATAACCCTAACCTGACCATCACTGTCAAGAATTTTATGCATGTTTCCAGAAATCAACATACATATAAATATAAATGGGACTTCCCCAGTATCTCAGCAGTAAAGAATCCTGCTGCAATGCAGCAGCTGTAGGAGACCTGGGTTCGATCAGGAAGATCCCCAGGAGGAGGGCACAGCAATCCATTGAAGTATTCTTGTTTGGAGAATCCCATGGATAGAGGAGCCTGGTGGGCTACAGTCCATAGTGTCAAAGAGTAGGACGTGACTGAAGTGACTTCACAGCAGCAGCATGAACATAAATGGGATCTTATCTAGGTAGTGTTCTGTAGGATCCTTTTTTAACTTCATGTGCGATGGCCATCCTTCCATGTCAATATGCCATACCATTGAGTGAAAGATGCTTGTGACTCTAAGATTATGCACCTTGTATGTAAGAAGGAAAAACTGCTATAGATTATAATCAGCAGGTTCTGTAGACTCTGTATGCTCAGTTGTGTCTGATTCTTTGCAACCCCATGAACTGTGTAGCCAGCCAGGCTCCTCTATCCATGGGATTTTCCAGGCAAGAATACTGGAGTTGGTTGCCATTTCCTCATTCAGGAGATCTTCCCAATCCAGGGATCAAACCCATGTCTCTTGTGTCTCCTGCATTAGCAGGCAGATTCTTCCCACTGTACCGCCTGGGAAGCCTTTTATGGATTCTAAGACATGTCCTAATTTCATAGATGTTAAGATATTAAACAGACATCTTATAAATAATGACATACAGTATTTAAATTTCTACTTAACCTTCTTGAGAGCTGCGTCATATTGCATTGTGTGGCCATGTAATAAATTACTTAACAAATCCCCCATTAGTGGACATTTGTATTGTTTCTAATATTTTCAAATTTTCATGAAGTTCCTTAATGGTGGCTCGGATGGTGAAGAATATGCCTGCAATGCAAGAGACCCAGGTTTGATCCCAGTGTTAGGAAGATCCCTTGGAGAAGGGGAATCCCATGGACAGGGGAGCCTGGTGGGTTGTATAGAGGTTGTATAGAGTTGTACATGACTGACCGACTACCACAACACTTTCCTTAATGTCTATCTTTGCATACTTGTCCTATTACTTCCTCAGGTTGAATTTCTAGAAGTAGAATTGATGGATTAAATGTGCTAATCTTGACTGCACCAGGTGATAGTGATCTACACTCTCACCAGTTGTGTTTCAGAGTGCTACTTCCTCAGGCCCTCAGCAACTGACAGATCATCTATGTAAACCTAGCCTGGACCACAAGTAAGAAAAATCCAAAGCCTAACACCTCTATTACCACCCATTCTTATCTTTCTTCTTCATTTTTCCAACATTCAAGAAACTTTAGGAACTCAAAATAGTGATGTCCATTGAAGATTCCTTGATAATGGACAAAGCCCAGATCTATTTATTGGCAAAGTCCCACCCTTAACGACGGGGCTGTATTCAATGATCCACTTTCCTGATCTTCACTTTTCTGCCAACTAGAGACAAGGCCTAAAGATCATATCTTTGGATATGACGTAATATTATTAGTGCTAGCAATTAGGAACTAAACTGGGACTAATTCCTGAACTCTTTTATTCATTTGATCTGAAATCAGTTGCGCCCACACTGTGCAGTACACTATAAAGACACAAAGACAAGCAGCTTACAGTTCCTGCTCTGGGAGCCCACCATCGAATGCGGGAGATGAGAGTCACTCACATAAAGTTATAGAACAACAGAAGACACAATCATTGACTTCCTGAGGCAGGATATGATTTAGTGTCAAATATGCAGACATCAAGTCCAGAATTTGAATGAAATCTGGAGACAGAATGCCCTGTCCCTTTGAGAGTCACCAAGACCAATGCTAATGTGCCATGACCCTCTGAGAGCACAAGCATTCCACACAGTCAGTCTTTCCTAGGCAGCATCTGCGTCCTGCACCGTTCCCTCAGGAATCTAAGGCACAGCAACAAATGCCCATCTTTTCCTGGAGCACAAAGGCCAGCTGTCCTATGTGTCCTGGAGGGGAGAAGCTGAGCCTATTGACTTCAGCCCCTCTTCCGGAGGAGTGACCCTAGGGCAAGACACAGAGTTGGGGTTGGGGGGAGTGGTGGTGGCTGAAGCTCTAAGAAAGAAAGTAGAAATTCACCTCTCACAATTCTGTGCCTAGTGGCATCAGGAACTAAAGTCTGTTTGTAAAGCAAGCTTTGCAGTTCATCAGCAATTCAAGTTTGGGGACATAAGCCTCCCAAACCAAGTTTCAAGAAAGAGAGAGATGGCCTTTTCCTTTTATTGTTTCTAAAATCAGATATACGTGGCTTTTAAGAGCCCCCACCCCCTCCCACCTCATGTCTTGCTTGGGGGCTCTGATTTAATAAGGATGGCAAGAAACAAATGACTCCGCTTGCTAATATTGGAAAAGTGCAACACACCTGCCCCAGGCCCTCCAGCTCAGGGCAAACGTCAGTACCTGACACTGCTTGTGAGCTAGAGGGAGGAGCCCTGGACTAAGACTTGGCGGAGCCTACTGGACCCCATCAGTGGATTTTAATCAAAACTGGAGGTCAGGATACCAGAAACTCAGAATAGGTGCAGGTTTGCTGCTGCTACTGCTGCTAAGTCGCTTCAGTCGTGTCCGACTCTGTGCGGCCCCATAGACGGCAGCCCACCAGGCTCCCCCGTTCCTGGGATTCTCCAGGCAAGAACACTGGAGTGGGGTGCCATTGCCTTCCCGGTGCAGGTTTAGACACACCTAAACCTCCTGAATCCAGAGAAGGCAGTGGCACCCCACTCCAATCCTCTTGCCTGGAAAATCCCATGGACAGAGGAGCCTGGTAGGCTGCAGTCCATGAGGTCGCCAAGAGTCGGACACGACTGAGTGACTTCACTTTCACTTTTCACTTTCATGCATTAGAGAAGGAAATGGCAACCCACTCCAGTGTTCTTGCCTGGAGAATCCCAGGGACGGCGGAGCCTGGTGGGCTGCGGTCTATGGGGCCGCACAGAGTTGGACACGACTGAAGTGACTTAGCAGCAGCAGCAGACCTCCTGAATCAGACTTTTGGGGTCAGTGGGGCATTGTTTTTCCAGAATTTCTCCTAGAGACTCAGATGTGCACCTCTCTTTAAAAATCACTAAACTAGATAATCTCTAGCCAGGAACTCTCAGAATCATTTCTGACATTTGGGAGCACCTACGTAATATTTTTTAAAATGAAGGCAAGTCAAAATGGGGCTTCAAAATCATTAAAAAATTTAGCACATCTTGAATCCCATAACTTGTGTTTATATTTAACCTAATCAGAGTTAAACAGGATTGTAATGCAATTTAATCTCACAAGATAATTAAAGATTTATGAAAAATATTTATTCTTGGGGAACCATAGGCAGTCTGATCCAAAAATAGAATACAAGTTTAAAACTGTTTGATGAATGGCTTCGTTCAGTCCTGCCAGGGTGACTCTGAACCTGAGGATACCATCTCATTTGGTGAAATGATTGAGGTATCAATTTGAGCCTCTTCATTAGAGAGAAGCCCAGGCCGCCAGTCATCTTGTCTTCTCTCTCCTTCTCCTTTCCCCCTGCCCTCCCATAGAAAGTCCTAGACTACTATTGTAATGATCGCCAGCCCTGTGGTCTAATATCAGTCATGATGTTTCTAGGCTGACGACTTCATCCCCCTGGGGGAAAGTTGTTCATGATAATATTAATAAGAACAGCTAACATCTGCTGAACTCTTACTACATTTCAGGCGCTATGCGCTGGGCGGAAAATAGATTTTCCTTTCTATGCCAGGAATCTGGGTCCCTGAGAGTTTACTATTCAAGAGAAGCAGTCTGTTTTCCAGAACAGGCTCCATATTAATCGTATTAACAAGAGTGAAATATGGTTTTTTCCTACCCTTTCAGCCAGTGTACTGGCTTTCATATGATTGTTATCTCTTTTGAAGATACTCAACCATCACTCCAGAGAAGGCAATGGCACCCCACTCCAGTCCTCTTGCCTGGAAAATCCCATGGATGGAGGAGCCTGGTGGGCTGCAGTCCATGGGGTCGCTAAGAGTCAGACACGACTGAGCGACTTCACTTTCACTTTTCACTTTCATGCACTGGAGAAGGAAATGGCAACCCACTCCAGTGTTCTTGCCTGGAGAATCCCAGGGACCGGGGAGCCTGGTGGGCTGCCGTCTTTGGGGTCGCACAGAGTCGGACACGACTGAAGCGACTTAGCAGCAGCAGCAACCATCACTCAGGCTCCAGGACCTTGACACTGGATACAATCTTATGATTTGGTGACCAGGAAATACATGGAGCTTGTGGGGGCAAGACCAGATAAGTAGCAGGAGCATCCAAATGCAATAAGAAGGAGATGGGAGAGCCCCCCAGTATGCAGCCTCAAGGGTGATTGTGGTCCTCATGGGTCCAATCTCTACCCCCTGCTCCTAGGGTTGGCACCCTTCCCCCTTCTTACAGGCTCTCCCTTCCTTGGTTCAGAGTCGTGTACCCCTTCGCTGATTTTTGGTTAGCACTTCTGGGACTTTGGGCTAGTCACTCAAGCTCCCTGGGGCTTGAGTTTCCTCATTCAAAAGGCAAAAAGGAGATGGGGAATTTGACTTGGGTAAGATCTGTTCTCCTGACCTTACATGTTTATTATGAATATTAAATGAGATAATGTATTAAAGCTATGGACAAAGTATTAAAACAATCATCAAAAAGAGTATATAGCCTTCTCCATTATCTCATTATATCACTAGTGAACACTTGGATAAATCACGTTCTCTGTATTTTGTACCTGTGGGTGGAGTTGTTGTTGTTTAGTTGCTGATTTGTGCCCAACTCTGCAACCCCATGGACTATTGCCGGCCAGACTCCTCTGTCCATGGGATTTCCCAGGTAAGGATACTGGAGTGGGTTGCCATTTCCTTCTCCAGGGGACCTTCCCCACCCAGGGATGGAACCCAAATCTCCTTCTTGGCAGGCAGACTCTTTAGCACTGAACCACATAAGTGGAGAGCTGTAACTGAAAATCTACATAATCAAATCAATCAGGTCCATTAGACTAAAACAGCTTTACTCTTGCAAGCAGTGCAGCCTGTGACTGGTTGGTGAAAACAACTCTTAAGTTCCTCTTAGAGAGAGGGGAGGGCTGGAGGAGACAATGTCTCAGAATATTTCTTCCGTGACCCTGTCTGGGGCCTTTCCCTTCTCAAGGCTGCCCTCTCTTTTCTTCACCTCTAACTGAGTGCTACTTCCCAAGACAGAAGCCTTTTACAATAATAATAGTATGTTAGACTTGCCTGACATTTTATTTGGAAGGAAATCCAAGTCATTTCTCAGGCTGGTATTGTCTCCTTTTAAGGGCTGAGGAAACTAGCCCAGGGAGACGGCACTCAGGAAAGCCACACTGCTGGTGAGTGACAGAACCAAAGGGAAAATGCTGAATCTGCCGTGCATCTCATCTAGGATCTCTTCACAAAGACACTGTCTTTTTCTGGACAAAAATAACCGATGCAGAAACACCGCAGAGTCCTTTCCCGCAGTTGTGAAGGAAAAGGATGGAAATGAGTGGGCGCTTAATCACTGCTCCCCTCTGGGCCTAGCTTCCTGACCCTTCTTCCTCTCGGTACTCTCCAAGAATGGCAGGAAATCAGACCTCTAGTATGGAAAAAATAACACTTAGCCAAGAAAATGGCAAACATTTCCACTGGGGTCGTGTTTTCTGAGAACACATTGATTTGCTTCATGGGGATGAAGAGCAGGATTGAGCCTGGAAAACACTGGTCCCTCCAGTGATGGGGGATCTGGGCTGGCCGAGGAATAGGGGCACACATTTGGGGTGGCTGCAGGAGAGGGGCCAGCATGCCCTCTCTCCTTCCTGGAGCCTGAAGCAGAGGCCCCTGATCCAGGTCTTGGGGTAAATGGGAGCGGCGGATCTACTTTCTCAAGGGCTAGAATTAGATTCCATGGGCTTCCCTGGCAGCTCAGTAGTAAAGAATCCCTCTGCAATGCAGGAGACCTGGGTTCGATTCCTGGGTGGGGGAGATCCCCTAGAGAAGGGAATGGCAACCCACCCCAGTATTCTTACCTGGAAAATTCCATGGACAGAGGAGCCTGGTGGGCTACAGTCCATGAGGTTGCAAAGAGTCGGACATGACTGAGCAACACACACTAAGAAACTCTGCCCTGAAATATGTCAGCTTTCTGTTAGTACCGATAATGATTCCAGTACCTAGTGAGTAGGCAACATTCACCAGGCCCCACTCCCATCATTGCCATGGATTCATCTGTGTAATTCTTGAAATGATCTTCAAGTGGCTCAGAGAGATCAAGACAGTCCATGTGGGGAATAATTCGTAATTAGTGTCTGCTGGTGTTTCACAATGCTTTTATATTTATCCTTGAATATAAAGACTTCTGATGTTTTTGGAATTTCTGAACCTAAAGGGAAAGTCTGCTTAGAAAGACCTGATACTGAAGAAGATGGAAAAGCAGGGAAATTTCTCTATCTGGTCATGGCCATGTTTTTCCTTAGCAGCTGAGTGTTAGGGTTTCAAAGTGTCTCACTGAGAGAGGGAAGGCTTCTAGCCCAGTTAGACAAAGAAAAAGAAGCCATACATCATCAATGTATGAAGAGTGCTACAGGAGAAAACAGAATTGTATTTACATAAAAGAAGGTTTATCTCAGAAATACTGCGATGCAGATGATAAAGATTTTCCTTAGTGTGCTAAATTGTGCCTTTGGTGAGTATAGGGATCATATTTGCACATTGCCATTTGCACATCTACAGCCTAGCCCAGAGATGAGCTAGCATTAAAAAATTCCAGGCTCCTCTGTCCATGGGATTCTCCAGGCAAGAATACTGGAGTGGGTTGCCATTTCCTTCTCCAGGGGCTCTTCCTGACCCAGAGATTGAACCCAGGTCTCCTGCATCTCAGGCAGGTCCTTTACCATCTGAGTCACCAGGGAAGGCCCTAATTAAATGAATTAAAACATGAAAAAACTAATTTTTGCCTAGTGAATTAAAAGAATGAATGGAAAGATGAATACCTCCTTGGAACCAATCAAATTCTTTGGCTGCCTATAATTTCTCTATCAAATATTTCTTGAAGTTATATTATCCCAGAACTGAAGAAGAGGAAATGACTTAAAAATTCATCTAATTTATTCTTTTTTATTTTTCAAGAAAAGTGAGGCCCAGAAAGGTTAAGTGATTTGCCTCAGGCCACACAGCTCATCAGAGGCCTAGTTAGAACCAGGAAAAGGTTTCCTGACTCCTCCCCTGTCCTTTCTGCCTGACCCCTTTCATGCTGCTTCAGAGATGAACTGATAACAAAATCCATCTTTGTCTTTACTGTCATGGAATTATGCATTTTTTCCTCTCATTGCTGCAGCTCTACTCTTAATTCTCAGGGATCTGTCTTGAAGGATCTTCTGATTCCCCCCCTCCCCCTGCCTTTTAAATCTTTTGAAAGGAGATTTGGCAGAAGTGTAGGTAGAGAGGGATTGGTTCTGGTAAAGTAAGTGGGTTAATGCAAGTACTGGAGTACATTAAAAAATTATGACACAGAAAACACAGAACTGTTTGCAAGGTCGTGTTGGATACTCTGAGACAGTTGATCCCAAAATGAAGAGGTTGGCTCCTGGACATTGCACCGGGTCTGCCATCTTTTCTACCTCCCCACTCTCAGCTCTGGAAAAGTGAACGCTACATGCCTTGCCTCTGTTCCCCACTCCACCCCAGCAACAGCTGATGCAACTAGTGATGAGCCCTAGATCTGAGCCTGGCCCATTAAATTCTTTCTCATGGGAAATTAGGACCCTGAGACCATTGTCGGTTCCTGTGGGAAGCCAGGGGATAGGTTCTGCCGGGGCTGGAACTAAGGAATTTTTATTAATATTTGGGGGTGGCTCAGGTGAACGGGATGCTGGACAGTATACAATAGATGAGGAAGCAAAGAAGCTTGTTTATGGAAGGAAGGACAGAGCAAACAGGCAAAGGAAAACAGAAATGAAATCCGAAGAAGGCTAAGTCTCTCCCGTTCTCTCAGCGACTATTTTTCCCACAGTGGGTTTTCATGTAAACCTCCTACAAAATTTTATTCACCTTTTAATGTTGATACAATTCTACTGTTTTTGTGGTTTCCAGAGAGAGGCTGGCTTTTGAGTTAGAGAAAGCAAGAGAATAGAAGATTGTTTGCTTTTAAAGGGGCAGGTGAACTGGAGCTAGAAAGGGAATGTGACCTGGAGAACGAGGGGAAATGCAAGGAAAGAGAGCCTACAGAGACAGGAAAGGGGCAGAGAAGACAGGGCACTGGGAATGCCAGCGCGTGAAAGGCTGGCGAGGCTGAGGGGAGTTGGGTGACGGTGGCCGCCTTCCAGATACCCCATTGACTCAGTGCCCAGCCAGGCTCATTTTCCAACCCCAAGAGCCAATCAGCTGCTCATCACTGCTGCACAGGGAGAGCATCAAAGGGATTTAATAATGGTTGGCAAATGTCAAATTACATTGAATCTAAACCAAATTCCAGACATTTAGGGCTGCGTAGTCATTAACAATCAATTAGTGCACTCAGCTTTCAGTCAAAGCATTTTTCACACCCTTCCCTTTGCGTGACAAGGAAACACAGGCATGGCTTCTTCTCCCCTCGAGGCAGAGCAGGGCCTCACTCCTTGAGAGCAGGCAGTGGAGGAACAAACCGCCTCCTGTTCTCATTGTTTGCATTTCCTCACTTTCAGGAGTGGAAGGAAGCGTTAAGTGCCATTTGTACATCCCGTCCTGCAAGCAAGGGCTAAGGAAAGAGACATGGTCATTTTTCTCTTTCTGTGGAATCCTGAAGTAATAAAAGGGTAAAGAAGATGTCAAGAATCATCTAAAACCTTCTCTCTAGCTGGAAGCCAGGGACGTTGGGCTGCTGTTTGTGGAGGAGGGATGCATACCAATTACACACCGAGGGCATTAGGTGAACTCATTTCACCTCTAATGGTCCATGTTCTGATGCAGCAGGATTTCATTCCAGCAACAGAGCCGTAAACATTTACCGCAAAACAAGTCGTTGCTCTATCGATTGCTGAGTATCTGCTTCATCCTTCCCTTTCCAAATCAGCTCAGATTTATGGTGATTCCCTTCCCCCTTCCTGTTCCCTGAGTTACTCCCCACCTCACCCCACCCCCATCGGTGGGGTGCTGCGGGTCAGAGGAAGAAGATAAACAGGAATCTGTATCTGTACATTTTCAGGAAGAGATTTCACAATCATTTTTTAAAATGCCTTCTTTGCTCCTATTTTTCCCTGCTAGGTCTTCCACAGGCCTATTTTTAGAACAACTTCCTCAGAATATAGAAAAGCCCATATTCTCCAACTGTGACATGGATTCCTTCCACTAGTTTAGTTGATAAAATCTGGATGGGAAACTGAGCTTAGCTCACAGGGCTTTGCTGACAGACAGCGAATTCCTACAGGCTCCTCCAAGCCCTTAGTCGCAGGGGACTTCTACTCTATGCATGAACTTCAATGGTGTAAAGGCTGCAAAGGTTTAAGAAACAAATAAGGCTTGATTCAGAGAAGGTGTCGTTGGTGTCTCGGAAGCCAGGGATAGGGCCCAGACTGGGGCCTTAAGCCCAAAGTGGGTAGGTTGTTAGGTCCTAATAACAGGCTGGTATTCCTATGCCCCAGTTAGGAACTCTGCCAGGGACTGTCTCAACACGGGGCATGAGCTGCCAAGGCCAACTGAGAGGATTGAATCAAAACCAGCAAAATCAAAATGCGCTATCCCAAAGAATTACCAAAGACCTCCATCTCAACACATTTTCGGGAGAGGCTTCCTGGGACTTAATCTGATCCACTACCTCCTTGGAAGTCACCCAGTGTAACTGATGACAGACAGGCTGTCCTTACTGTGACAGATCCCAAACATATGCAGTGTGATGAACAGCCATACCGCACTCTGAGCAAATCAGAGTCATAGGTACCTATGAAAATCCATATTTTTAAGAATCAAAACTAAGAACATAATAGCAAATCTTCTACATTTAAATGCGGCTTTGTTTCGTATGTTTCTCAGACTCTGAGATGCTCTGAAAATGACCTTAAGAAAACCTCTCAAACTGCAGATGTCCAGGCCTTCCCCCAAAGAATGTGATTCAGGTTTGGGAGGAGATTCAGAAAAGTGTCTTTTTAAAAAGCACACTTGGTCATTCTGATTCAGGTGGTCATTTGTTTGCACCCTGAGTAACACTACACACAGCTTCTGTGTACATTTAAGAGTCAATTTCTATTGTGGGGCCCTGCGTCAGGAAGATTTCCCTGGAGAAGGGAATGGCTATCCATGCCAGTATTCTTGCCTGGAGAATCCCATGGACAGAGGAGCCTGGCAGGCTACAGTCCATGGGGTCATGACTGAGTGACTAACAATTCTATTGGGGGAGGGATAATTATATTGCATAATCAAAACCCACCTATATTGTAGCGGGAAAAATTTATATTTGGTATTCTATAATCCTGACTGTCTAAGATTCATCAAGTAGTTATTTTATTATTATTTTATTATTGCACATGTGTCTTAGAAACATTCAAGTGGGTGTGTATATGGCTGACACATATTACACAATACACACAAAGCAGTCACTGACCTACTGCCTGGCAGATCACAGTGTTTAAAAAATGAGGATGTTCTGGAAACTTCCATGTCATCCTATAGTTTTCTAACTGTACCAAGGAAACCAGGAAAAAAACCACAACCATTCTCTTAGTAGCAGTATCTTAAATAATGCTGAAAATGGACACCATCCAACTGGGATATAGTGATACTACAAAGGTATGTAGGAGGGGAGGAGGAGAGAGGAACTTATGGGATGATGGGCCAGGTCTTTGGGATAGAACCAGAGAGAAGTCCAATACGGGCTTGGGAGCTACTTTCTAATACCAGATACTAGGAGGCATAGAGGCGGGAGAAAGAAAAGAGGAAAAAAGAATAAATAGGAACAAAAATGAAAAGAAAAACATAAAGATTGGGAACAGAAAGATATTAAAAGTTCCATGAACCAAAGATAAGATTCAAATTTTGGCCATTCATTAATATAGTCATATTAACATGAGAAATAGAGTGTGGTTAGATATTTCTAAGCAGGAATAGAAAATGACTTTGTATGGATGTGACACTGAGTCAACTCATTTAAGATTTCCAGTGGCAAATCTTTTTTTGTTTCCATGAGCTCACCAGAGGATGTACGATTAGATGCTTATTTCTTACAGCCTGGGCTCTTTGAAAGTTAATCCCATTACCATGTACTTCTCAGAACAGTCTGCAGACTTAACCTTAAGAACATAGTATGGTGTAGAAATGCAGAAAATATATTATCATTGCTTTGTCTCTTAGTGTCTGTTAATGATGATTTTTTAAAAACTAGTTTCACAGAGACTCAAGTACATTTCCATCTTCATGAAGGGACCTTGACTTTCTGCTTACAAGACCAGGCCTCCAGAAGTAGTTGCTTCAAGGAACAGAATCAAGCCCAGCAAACAGTAATGTCTCATCGCTGTTGTATCTAAGGAGTGGCCACAGATTTGCTGGTAGCTGTTTCCTGTGTTTAGTTCTGCAGACCCAATTTCCTGCAAACTTTCATTTTGATCACATAGGAGACTTTGCTGGCAACAAAATAATTGCTTCCTTCTCTTTATGAAGTCATTTGCCTACCCTGTAGCTCTGCAGTGATGGACAGAGAACTGCTTGACTGACTGCTTCCCCGTTCCCCCTCCTTAAGTCCTGAGGTTAGCCACCTACTCTCCTATCCACGGTCCCCATGTCGCTCATCTTCTTTGCACTTCAAGTCTTTTCTTGTGAAATGACAGAATGCACTTATTCACATTAAAGTACAGATCATGGATAGAGTTACCTCCTCCTGGCTGGCTAAAATTTTAAAATAGAGAAGTGTTTAGGCAAATAAAATGATTTTAATAGTGGAATATCAGGTGCCTGAAAGCCAATTGGAAGAATATTTTGGGGGCTGAATCGTGTGTATATGTGCATATACATGTGGTGGGCAGGGAATCCCAGGAAACATGCCATGAAGTTAAACACATCTTTGATGCCATGTTTCATGGCATGCATTTGTTTCTAGGCATTGATTGTTGATTGAGGGACACAAGGAAAGGGTGATTTCCTTGATGCGGTCAACGCATGATGTTCAAGGCTCCATTCTCAGAATAATGGCATGACCTGGCCATGAGCCCGTCCACTGAGAGCGCCTTTCCATGAGGGAAGATGGGTGTCCCAAGGATGGGAAAGCAAGGCAGAGAATGCACTCTCACTCCACTCATGGCTGCATTATCTTCTTCCTCCTAAGAGACCTCTGGGTCCTTAAGTAACTTCCCAGTCATCAAATCAGTCTTTATTAAATTTTCACATGCACTTAGTCTTAGATTCAATTTGAAATGTGCTCCAAGGAGCATCATATGGACTAAATAATTAGCTAAAGAGAAATGGCACAGAATAGATTTTAGAGAATGGCACAGAATGATGCCTCTCCAATACTGCCAGTAGTAATTGAGTCTTACAATGTAACACAATTATGTGAATTTTTTATTTTTGAGTTATACATTTATTGTCAATTATACTTAAAGGGGAAACAGTCAAATCAGTGTTTTTACTTAGGACAAAGGCAATTTTTGCCTAGGACAAAGCTAAAATAGGTGTTTAAGATTTTAAAAATGGGGTTGACTTGAAGAAAAATATTAAGGAAGTATTTGTGCAAGGATATCACAAGAATCTCGAAGGCCATATTCAAGCGACTAAAGTTTAAGAAGCATGGCCAAGGCTAGTTGATCATTACTGCATATCAACAACCCTGGGTTGCCCCTTGTTCTGCAAAGGGTGTGCTGTATGACACTGGGAGGGTAAAAAACCTCTCCGAGCACCAGTATGTGCATGCGTGCCTGCCAAGTTGCTCTTTGCAACCCCATGGACTGCAGCCTGCCAGGCTTCTCTGTGCATAGGATTCTCTAGGCAAGAACACTGGAGTGGGTTGCCATTTCCTCCTCTAGGAGCACCAGTATACTCAAACACAATGGTGGCATTAAAAGAGATCACCAAGGTCTGTTCCAATTCTAGCAAGTGATGATTTATCTACACTATAGGTTACCATCTGTGACTAAAGGGAAGGAAACTGGGAAATTAAGTCATTGTTGTCAATGGGGATGTCATGGCTAGACATGCAGAAGCAGCAATTTGGTTCTTGGGTCACCAAAGAAGAGTAAGGGGTAGAGGAAAATCCAGAGTAAGAAGACCAACGCTATGTGCCAACGCTGTCCCCTGGACCTTCACAAAGTCACATGCCCTCCATCTGTGGGCCCTCTATCAAAGTCACATGTCCTCTATCTATTGAGTCCCAGTGTCTCTGTTTAGGCAAAGGGCCATGGTAGTGAATGATACCTATGCCGTTATCATGCAGTCTTGTTGCATGGCTCCTATGCAATGTATGTGAAGGGAAAGTTCTAATCAAATATAAATCTTGTTCTCCACTACCTCTTGTAGATCTTTGTTGTTTCAGTATTTTTAAATATAGTGGGGTGGTATCTAACCATATAATGGTTAAGCAGGATTTTTAAAACAATAGGTTACATTCAAGTGAGTCAATACTGATAGTTTTGAACAGCAGGGATAAAAGGTTTAATGCTGAAGAAGGAATCACCAATTGGTTCATAATGGGTAACCCCCAAAACCTTCATCATTCACCAATCACCTCAAAATCCTCTTTCAATTAAAAGTTTTAAACATGTCCTCTTCTAAACCTATAATCCTAAGTAGAAGATGAGCTAGCTATACTAAATTATTTATCCGTTCCACTGAGCTTTGCTTTTTACAAGGCTCCTTTCTATTAGCACAGAATTTCCAATCAAATATGTAACCTCAGATTAGAGCTGTCACAAAACCTATTCACTTTACTCCCCAGGTTACCCAGGGTACACTTTGTGATTACTGCCTGTGAAATTAGAATTATAGTTACTTTTTGCACTTACTAAGTTATCAAGCTTGCTTTCTTGATCTGTGAGTTGAGGAGGAGATAAACATTGGTAGAGGGAAACACAAAGAACTTGTAATTTACAAATAGGGAGGATGTAACAGAGGAAGTAGAATCACTCACTGTTAGGACTGGAGTCATTTAGTGTTGGGTCAGACAACCTGACAGTCTGTACTCATACCTGAATTTATGTTATATGATAAAAACAGATGCTTAAAAGTGTTGTGAAGTGGGTAATGTATTTTTAGACATATTTTAAACAAAAGTTATATCTCTAAATATGGAAAATTCAGTCATCTAGAATATTCAGACTAAGAAAGACTCATAATACTGGTGGTGGTGGTTTAGTCACTAAGTCATGTCCAACTCTTGTGACCCATGGATTGTAGCCTGCCAGGCTCCTCTGTCCATGGGATCCTCCAGGCAAGAATACTCGAGTGGGCTGCCATTTCCTTCTCCAGGGGATCTTCCTGTCCCAGGGATTGAACCCAGGTCTCCTGCATTGTAGGCAGATTCTTTACCAATCGAGCTATGAGGGAAGTCCTATACAGATGTCCATCAACAGAAAATTGGATTAAAGATTTACTGAGCATGGCCCTACACATCTGAACAAGACCCAGTTTTCCCCCTTAGTCAGTCTCTCCCATCAGGAAGCTTTCATAAGCCTCTAATCCTTCTCCATCAGAGGGAAGACAGACTGAAAATCACAATCACAGAAAACTAACCAATCAGATCACATGGACCACAGTCTTGTCTAACTCAATGAAACTATGAGTCACGCCGTGTAGGGCCACCCAGTTTGAACAGGTCATGGTGGAAAGTTCTGACAAAACATGGACCACTGGAGAAGGGAATGGCAAACCACTTCAGTATTCTTTCCTTTAGAACCCCATGAACAGTATGAAAAGGCAAAAAGATAGGACTCTGAAAGGTGAACTCCCCAGGTCGGTAGGTGCCCAGGAGATGCTACGGGAGATGAGTGGAGAAATAACACCAGAAAGAATGAAGAGATGGAGCGAAAGCAAAAACAACACCTAGTTCTGGATGTGACTGGTGATGGAAGTGAAGTCCGAAGCTGTAAAGAGCGATACTGCATAGAAACCTGGAATGTTAAGTCCATGAATCAAAGCAAATTGGAAGTGGTCAAACAGGAGATGGCAAGAGTCAATGTCGATATTTTAGGAATCAGCGAACTAAAATGGGCTGGAATGGGTGAATTTAACTCAAATGACCATTATATCTACTACTGTGGGCAGGAATCCCTTAGAAGAAATGGAGTAGCCATCATAGTCAACAAGAGTCTGAAATGCAGTACTTGGATGCAATCCCCAAAATGACAGAATGACCTCTGTTCATTTACAAGGCAAACCATTCAATATCACAATAATCCAAGCCTATGTCCTGACCAGTAATGCTGAAGAAGCTGAAGTTGAATGGTGCTATGAAGACCTACAATACCTTCTAGAACTAACACCCCCAAAAGATGTCCTTTTCATTATAGGGGACTGGAATGCAAAAGTAGGAAGTTACCTGGAGTAACAGGCAAATTTGGCCTTGGAGTACAGAATGAAACATGGAAAAAGCTAATGGAGTTTTGCCAAGAGAACGCACTGGTCATAGCAACCACCCTCTTCCAACAACACAAGATAAGACTCTACACATGGACATCATCAGATGGTTAATACCAAGATCAGATTGATTATATTCTTTGCAGCCAAAGATGGAGAAGCTCTATACAGTCAGCAAAAATAAGACCAGGAGCTTGACTGTGGCTCAGATCATGAACTCCTTATTGCCAAATTCAGACTTAAATTGAACAAAGTAAGGAAAACCACTAGACCATTCAGGTATGACCTAAATCAAATCCCTTATGATTATACAGTGGAAGTGACATACAGATTCAAAGGGTAGATCTGATAGAGTGGCTGAAGAACTACGGATGGAGGTTCGTGACATTGTACAGGAGGCAGTGATCAAGACCATCCCCAAGAAAAAGAAATGCAAAAAGGCAAAATGGTTGTCTGAGGAGGCCTTACAAATAGCTATGAAAAGAAGAGAAGTGAAAGGCAAAGAAGAAAAGGAAAAATATACCCATTTGAATACAGAGTTCCAAAGAATAGCAAGGAGAGATAAGAAAGCCTTCCTTGGTGATCAGTGCAAAGAAATAGAGGAAAACAACAGAATGGGAAAGACTAGAGATCTTTTTGAGAAAATTAGAGATACCAAGGGAACATTTCATGTAAAGCTGGGCTCAATAAAGGACAGTGATAGTATGGACCTAACAGAAGCAGAAGATATTAAGAGGTGGCAAATACTCAGAAGATCTATACAAACAAGATCTTCACGACCCAGATAATCATGATGGTGTGATCACTCACCTAGAGCCAGACATCCTGGAATGCGAACTCAAGTGGGCCTTAGGAAGCATCACTACGAACAAAGCTAGTGAAGGTGATGAAATTCCAGTTGAACTATTTCAAATCCTAAAGGATGAAGCTTGAAAGTGCTGCACTCAAAATGCCAGCAAATTTCGAAAACTCAGCAGTGGCCACAGGACTGGAAAAGGTCAGTTTTCATTCCAATCCCAAAGAAAGTCAATGCCAAAGAATGCTCAAACTACCACACAATTGCACTCATCTCATACCCTGGCAAAGTAATGCTCAAAATTCTCCAAGGCAGGCTTCAATGAACTGTGAAATTCCAGATGTTCAAGCAGGATTTAGAAAAGGCAGAGGAACCAGAGATCAAACTGCCAACATCCGCTGGATCATTGAAAAAGCAAGAGAATTCCAGAAACACATCTACTTATGCATTATTGACTATGCCAAAGCCTTTGACTGTGTGGATCACAACAAACTGTGGAAAATTCTTAAAGAGATGAGAATAACAGGTCGCCTGACCTGCCTCTTGGGAAACCTGTATGCAGGTCAAGAAGCAACAATTAGAACTGGACATGGAACAACAGACTGGTTCCAAATGGGGAAAGGAGTACGTCAAGGCTGTATATTGTCACCCTGCTTATTTAACTTATATGCAGAGTACATCATGAGAAATACCGGTCTGGATGAAGCACAAGCTGAAATCAAGATTGCAGGGAGAAATATCAATAATCTCAGATATGCAGATGACACCACCCTTATGGCAGAAAGTGAAGAAGAACTCAAGAGCCTCTTGATGAAAGTGAAAGAGGAGAGTGAAAAACTTGGCCTAAAACTCAACATTCAGAAAACTAAGATCGTGGCATCTGGTCCCATCACTTCTTGGCAAATAGATGGGGAAACAGTGGAAACAGTGGCACACTTTATTTTGGGGGGCTTAAAAAATCACTGCAGATGGTGATTGCAGCCATGAAATTAAAAGACACTTGCTCCTTGGAAGAAAAGTTATGACCAACCTAGACAGCATATTAAAAAGCAGAGACGTTACTTTGCCAACAAAGGTCCGTCTAGTCAAAGCTATAGTTTTTCCAATAGTCATGTATGGATATGAGAGTTGGACTCTAAAGAATGCTGAGCACCGAAGAATTGATGCTTTTGATCTGTAGTGTTGCAGAAGACTCTTGAGAGTCCCTTGGACTGCAAGGAGATCCAACCAGTCCATCTTAAAGGAAATCAGTCTTGAACATTCAATGGAAGGACTGATGTTGAAGCTGAAACTCCAGTACTTTGGCCACCTAATGTGAAGAACTGACTCATTTGAAAAGACCCTGATGCTGGGAAAGATTGAAGGCAGGAGGAGAAGGGGACAACAGAGGATGATATGGCTGGAAGGCATCACAGACTCAATGAACATGAGTTTGAGCAAACTCTGGGAGTTGGTGCTGGACAGGGAGGCCTGGTGTGCTGCAGTCTGTGGGGTCACAAAGAGTCAGACACGACTGAGTGACTGAACTGAACCGAGAATATTTAATTATGTAAACCATCTCCTTTCCTTATGGCAAAAAGATTACAGTTACCAGCTTCCCCTCTTATTATCTCAGCACAGTGATGCTGTCGCCCACTTGAAATGTTCAATTTGATATGCTTTGACATGTGAGGCTCATTCTTACAGAAAAATAAGTCTTGTTCTAAGTAATACAGCAATGTTATCCTATCCTTCCTTGAACAAACTGACTTCTAAGCCAATGACTTTGGTTATGAGATGGTTGAATGACTTCACAAGTCATGGATCTACTAAATGACCAGAGAACCAGGAGGTAGGGCCAAGGACTCTGGGCCCAGTGTTTTTTTCCCACCGGAGCCTGTAGTTTTTTGTCAGAAGGCTTTGAGTTGCCTGGTTGCCTTGTTGCCCAGCTCACCTGCCTACTTGAAAGATGTGGGCGCAGATGTTTACAATGGTCACAACCATTTTCCTGACCCCTGAAGCATCTACTGTTCTTTCCCCTTCAGTTTTATTAGATGGAGGTCACAATCATTCAGTTTCCCTTCCCAGCTCACTGCAACACTCTTCACACCCATGTTCCTGTTCAGAGACATGCCTGCGCCCACGCAGCAAGTTCAGTCACTATAGTCACGATCTTCAATGGGAAAATAGAAAACTCTCTCATGAGATTCATCGGAGGAGGGATAGAAGTGATTTGCCATTGTTATTTGTTTCTGTAAACTGAAGTGTGAAAGGAAAGCTTGAGAGCCCTGTGGCCTTGGTAGGTGACAAGTGAGGGGTTCGCTGTTGCTCCCAGTTAACGATAGCACTTTTTTCAGAGATTTGCTCTCTGAGGGGTCCCAGGATTCTAACATCAACTAGGTTCTCTGCCTTCCTGCTAATGTGGATGTTCTTTCCTGGAAGTGTATGGAAGAAAAATTTTAGAAAGTATTGTTTTCTATTCTGAGACTCTTTCCCAGGCTCTCCAGCTCCTCCTTTTCAGTGCTGGAGGCTGCTTATGCTTGCACCTACCTTCCTGTACTATGCCTAGCCACACACATGGCTCTATCTCTGGTGAGCCATCTCGTCCCCACTTTGTCATTGATCTTCCCCTTCAATTTATATTGACTCTCCGACCCCTTACCTCAATGATTCCTTCTCACTCACCTCTGTCCTTCTTCCTTCCTCCCTCCACCAACTGCTTCAAGTTATCGTTTCCAAAGCTGCTGTATTTAATGCCATCACATAACAATCTTTCCCCTTCTCTCACCAAATAAACTGCTTTCAATAAGTTGCTTCTAACCCCCAAAACAAATAACATCCCACAATCCACTTCGTTCTAAAATATTGCTTTTCATAACTTCCAACCATTTGCCGTCTTCCTCTCCTTGAAGAAATAAACTGCCTTCAGTGTTCCTTCATATTTGGGATCTGAGCTACCTCACTGAAACCATAAAATACACACACACACGTGCGCGTACACACACACACCCAACAGCCTCCCAAAACGAAGAAAAATGATCTAATACAATCTTTCACTTTCCTTTTCTCTCTCTGAGAAAGAAAACTCTCATGAGGCATATAAGGGCCCATTTTAGTCTCTTTGAGGATTTTTTTTTTCTCTCCAATGAAATAAGCTAAGGAGAAATACAGTAAGGCATTCCAAGGCCAAACACATTCTACTGTTTATTACACATATTACATTCTTAAATAAAAATGCGTCACATAACATTTTTTGCATAGATATCTTACAATATACCAATTTAAAAAAGAATTATGAAACAGACCAGTAACAAAAATAAATTTTTTCTTCATTAATAATTTTGTAACATTAACATACCACCATCATATAATACAAATAATAGTTTTAAATCTTAAGACTTTTGTACAGCAAAAAAACTTGACAAAGTAATATATTTATATATATATATATATAAAAAGCTTAAAAAAAATAAAATGTCAAAAAAAGGCATAACCGAGGGCTATAAGACTGGGTACTTCTGTGATATATTATAAATACCAGAGAAGGCCTGAGAGCATGTGACCGAGGGAGGTGGGGGAGGGGTGGGGGCTGGGAGTAGGTCTCTCCAAACACACTTGTTAGACACATCTGGCAAAAGAAAATGTATAGTGCAAAAACAAAGTTCTTCAAGCAACTGTTAAGAGGATAAGAGAGATTTGAAAGAAAAGTGGTGGTGGCTAGGAAGCCATGTGGTGGGAGGAGGGAGGGGGTGACAAGAGAGAAGGAGTTTGGGGAGATTTATGGAAAGGAAGGGGGAGGCTTCAAAAACATTAAACATTTATTTTTGCCTCTGTGTTATCAAGGAGATCTTGGCCATAACAGGTGTATTTTTCCTCCCTGGAATGAAGCAGAAGTGAAAGATAAATTCAACTAAGTCTGGGTTCAGATTGAAAATGCATGCTGAGAAAAACAAAAATAAAAAAGCTTGAGGACCAGCCGATGAGCCCCAAAGCCTTTCAGGACCGAGATCTGCAGAAATCATTCTGCCTGGAGTCCAAAGGCCTAGGGTTAAAATGTCCCCTCTCCCCACCCTCAGCCCCTCCCCTCTATGTGGAACTCCCAGTGTGTTTTCAATATACTGGCAATTATAAGCATCCATCCCCCCAAAAGATATTAGGCACTGGTGGCTACTCCTCGTAAACGTCAGTAGCCTAACTGTTTTCCTTCTGCGAAGGTACATTAGGTACACGTGCACACGTGTCTAGCTGCATGCACACATACCACCCTCATTATTCTGGTGTGGGGTCCTTTTTTATGGCAGTAGACAGAAGCTGGAGTCAAAGCAGTTTACGATTCCAAAGCTCACAGTTGAAAAAAAATTGTATAAACAGTCCCCAACAAAGAACGCATCAACGTCCCCTCGTGACTGCTGAGAGGGAGCCCTGTTTGAAAAAGAGTATCTCGTTTGGGATATTCGTGAAGTGACAGCCTGGGATTTCTCTCTCCATTTTTGATACCTGTTTCCCGAGCACTTATACGTAAATGCAAAACACCTGAAGAATACAGTACTATCTTGGAAGGGTGCACATAAGAAAGTTAAATTACAGCTTTATTTTTCCCTTTACTGGGATCCATTAGGAACCAACAGAGGAGATTTAAGCGAGTGTTAAAAGTAAGAGAAAACCCTGAAGCCTCAGGCAGTTAGTCATGGGATCTCACATTTACAAGGAGTTTTTGCTTCCTTTGACACATTTTCGTTGTTCCATCTCAAGTATTTCCAAAGATCCTCACTGAGGAAAGTAGACCATCAAAGAGGCATTGATGTATACTCAGAACAGCCCCTCTAGTTTTCAAACTGAGATATCACCATGTTTACCGAAACACATCCAGAGCTGGAATGCAAATTCTCTCCTCCTGCCTCCACCCCCGACTTGGCAGTGGCCACTTCAGGAAGATGCCAGGAAAGTGTCCCCAGGTAGATGTCAACCAGGTTCTACTTAATGAATTTTCACTTTGGCAAAGATCTGGGTGCAAAACTGTAGCCAGAAATGCTGGACCTCATAAGATTTTTTTTTTTAAAGAAACAATGAACCTGGTTTTTGTAGTTAATATGTTGCATCTCCGACTTTCCCAACCTTCCTTCTCCTAAAACCAACTCATGCAAAAGAGAAGCCATTTTGCACTTTGCACTGTATTTTATATTTTATGAAGTGACTTCCATACAGGAAACCATTATGAACCAGTAACATTAATCACCAAGTCCTGTTGTTCTTGCCATTTGAGTTCACGTCTTTTGACTTTGCCATAGAATTCAGGAGTTGGGGCTATAGGCAGACATCCTGAATGCACTGGGTGAGCCGCCCTGCAAGTCCCATTTACTTCCCCTTTGATGCAAATAGACATGGCTAATCTGGAAGCTTATCCCAAACTGAAGTCCTTAAAAAAAATCTTCTCTGGCTTCTAGATTCAAAGATTTTTTTTTTAACATAGGAATCAGTTCTACTAATCATGCGTGAGGTTGGCTGTCTTTTTTACCCTGTTATCGTCAGGCAATCAAAGATGTAAAAAGGGCACAAGAGGTGCAGGAGGGGTGGACAAGGGATACTTGAAGGGCTTTGTAAGGAAGAGCACAGAGAGGAGAAGGAAATGGTCAGCATGAAGTTCATTTTGGGGGGTCTCCGATATATTTATAAAACGCAGCTTTGTCATGGAATCCAAACATCTCTTTTTCTGGACATAATACTCATCAACCACCAGGCATTAAGCTGGGCCAATGAACCATCAGTGGGGCAGGAGGCCAGTAGCTAGGAGCAGCATTATAATTTCAGGTTTCCACATCTTTGACTTACAGTCATGTGGTAGGAGAAAGAAGCACAAATTGAAATAAAAAAAAAACTGTCAATGGCTTCGAAACACTCTTTTTCTATACATTACACTCTGAACCCTGGATAAAGCGTGCTTCGGAGGACCACTACAAGAAACACCATGACAGGTTTTTCCTTTCAAATTGGAGATATCCTGGAATGCTGGGAGTTACCAATTTAAATGAGACAATGGTTTAATATGTTTCAACTGTCCACTAAAGCACTGCTTTGAATAACCTGTCCTCTTGGAAGCAAACTAGCTTCAGGTTATTTCCCAGAAAGCCTGTTCACTCCAGCAGGCTCCTTCCAACCATCTCTGCCATTTCAGAGAGGATGGATACTTGATAACATGCCCAAATGACTACCGCTCTCCCCACCCCACAACAGACAGGACTGGTTAGCGTTCAGAGGTGTCAATCGGGCTACACAAGAACAGTTTCAAAGCCATACGCTTAGCACCCACCAAATTCTCAGGCCAATTCTCGGTCAACAAATGCTTGGAGCCAGCAAGCCCCACCATCAAGGTTCAGTGCGCCCTGCTTGGAGAAAGGTCAGGAGCAGATTACAAAGGACCTCACTGATATAAAAGAGAGGAGAATTGCCCAATATTTCAGACACTGATGAAGACCCAAGGGCCTTTGTTCTGTCACATTCAAATGAGATCTTTTCAAGACCATAGATGACAACGGGGAGCGAACAAGCAATGATTACTCTTTTGCATTTTTTTAAACTTTCTTTTTAATAGAGCCTTGCATTGGTCAGTTCAAAAATTAAATTAAGTATTATAAACCCTTAATAATAGCATTTCGAGAGGCAAGAGCAGCTCCAGCGGGGGAGAGAACATTTGTAAATCGTGGCAGCCACGGCTAATGCCATCACTGGGACTGTGCGTGCAGTCATGCTGGAGGCTGCTCTAGAAAGGGAAATCAACAAACCAACAAAATCTGGGGTGTCTAAAGTTTCGTCTAGTGCACTGACTGGAGGCGCTACAGTTTAATACAGCTGAGGTTCAAGGTCCCTCACACATCCTTCATCCAGAAAGGATGAACCACACATTCAAATATAATCCCATGGTCCGCCCTGATGGACTGGCTACAAACGCACTCAAATGCAGTCGAGAACTACGAGATTGTCAGCAAGCAGTGCTCCAGAAATGTTTCTAAGTCATGTCTAGTTTTAAATCTTTGGAATAAAACTGATTTTTTAAAATACCCTCTGACTAACATATACATAATTGCCTCTGGCAAATGGGCAGATTTTGTGTGTGTGTTTAGGGTGGTTTTTCTTTTTTGTTTTTGGTCTAAATTGAAAAAAGGAAAAAAGAGAAAGAAAACTTGAAGGGCCAGACCTCAGAATGCCCCAAGTGTCCAACTGGCAGCTACAGCATTTGTGATAAGGAGGCTCCTCTGCCCTCAGACGAGTAGTTTCAACATTTCAGTGAAATCAAAGTTTGCAGAAAGCTGAGAAACCAAATGCCAAGGATCTTGAAGTTTGCTGTCATAAATGAATCTGTGTTTCTTATATTTCCTTTCAAAGACTTCAGTTTTGCATCCCAAATAGGTATGGGGTGGCATTTTAACAGTCAATGAGTCAAACAGTCAAAGGAGGGCAGGAGAGGAGCCAGCTGGTATGAAGGAGCAGCAACCATGGGCGGACCAAATGCCATTTTTGTTTTTTTAGACGTGTCTTGAAGGGATGGTCCCAGAATATACAAAATATACAATCTGCCCTAATAACCACCCCACTTGCTTGCATAGGCCATTTAATGGTCCTAAAGGCAGTCTTTGGAGTTGAGGCCAGTGCCAACTAGCTAAGAATGCGGGTAGATGATGGAGACCGATACTGGATGTGTGTGGGGGATGGAAAGTGAGGCATGGAACCCCCTCGGAGTCAGCTTGCAGAGTAAAAGTGAGGCCTCTGTTGATCCCAGGTGCTCTAGGGCACAAGTCATGGTGGGCCTAGCCAAAAAAATTAAAAAATCAGAAATATGTCTCTCCTTTTACACAGACCATGAGAGAAATATCTCAACCCTTTCCTTAAATGTCCACCCTTTATTCCCACAACAGCATTTTGAATTGTGTGTTTTAACAAGTGGGGTGACATGACTCAGTGGGTATGAGACAGGAAGAGAGGGTGATGGTTTTTGAAGCCACTAGACTTGGGAGGCATCCTCCGTTCTCCCCATTCCTGGAAAGAGGGATATTTTTGGCTTTTTTTGTCAGGTCATAACCCAGAGTTACGTTCAATATGCAGCTGCCCTTTGAGACTAGCGACATCTACGCTGAAACTGGTTGTTAGGGTAGCAGTGACACACAGCACGGGGTTGATCACTATGAGCTGAGGTCAGGATGCCTCAGGGGGGATGAAAAAAGTGTGATGTCCCATCTGATTGGCTGCTTCGAGAGCTGGACATCCAGGTGACGAGAGAGAGAGAGTCCTGGAGAGGTTTAGTCCATGGAGAAAAGATAAAACATTTAAGCTTCCAAATAAGCTTTTCAAGTTTTCGTTAGCAAAAAACAGAGAGATTAAAAAGAAAAAATCTAGCACTGGCAATAAGGTGAGGCTCAAGGGATACACTGTGATTGATCATCAAGGACTTTATTCTCTTGGCCACTTTGCAGTCATGCTAGAAGTTTCCAGAATCCCTAGTGCATATGGTGTGCAAGAGTCAAAAAGTAAGAAAAGAACACTCTTCCCTGGAGACCTGGAGAGTGAAGTCTAGAGAAATGCAGGCCAGAAAGGTGTAAGGTGTTATTCCGGAGTCTGCCGCCGCTAAGGCCGTTGGTATCGACTGGAAAGATCTCAATAGTACTAAGAACCAAAACTGATCAACAGTTCTGTGAGGAAGTCGGACGCACGGAATAGTAGGACTTTTCACACACAAAGGACAAATAAACCGAGAGTTAATTTTGGCTACCAAACTGCAATTTGGTTTGCTAGGTCATTTTCCCCCAACTATTGAAAAAGAAACATTAGTGCTACACATATGCAACTTTAAGACGTTGTATTCTCCTATCAAGTTGCACTGAGAAGCAAGTTAAATAAGCCCCTCTTACTGCCGTCCACCTGTAGAGACGTCACATCCATTTTCTTTGATTTCCATTGGCAACAGCGGGAAATAATTCCAATAGCGCTGAAGTAAGCAGCCAGACTGCCTTGCTGAGTTCACCTGGTTTCTTTCTTCTTCTTCTTCTACCATCTGGCTAGGGCAAGGCATAAAGATAGACGTATATATTTTAAATATAGCTGAGTGCATGACTGTGTGTGTGTGTGTCTATGTGTGAGTGCGTGTGTGTGTGTGTGTGTCTGTGTGTGTGTGTACACAGAGGTTTAATAAGTGAGAACTTTCTTCTGCGAGGCAATGGGTCCCCGCCTGAAGTCCAGCCCCCTGCCTCGTGGCATTTCCTTCAGACAACGGCCAGCCGACGCCATGGCAACTCTGGCCTTCAGGTTTTTTAGATATGTCTCTTCATATGGAGGGCGAGGTGGTCAGACCTGGAAAAACACCTAGAGAAGATAAGAAAAACAAGGATATTACAGAGATCTGCATAAAGAACTCAACTTCCATCACCCCTTAGAAAATGAATTAGCCCTAAAAGAGAGAGAGAGGCAGTGCATGTGTACTGGGAAACGAGGTATACAGGGCAGGTGAGCTCAGCAGTCAGAATGCTTGGGTTCACCTCCTGCAATAGCTGTGTGATGGAGCAACTTAACCTCTCAGTGTCTTAAGTCTTAGTTGCTTAGTTCTGTCTGACTCTTTGCGACCCCACAGACTGTAGCCCATCAGGCTCCTCTGTCCATGGAATTCTCCAGGCAAGAATACTGGAGTAGGTAGCCATTCCCTTCTCCAGGGAATCTTCCTGATGCAGGGATCCAACCCGGATCTCCTGTACTGCAGGCAGATTACCATCTGAGCCATTAGGGAAGCCTGGTATCTTAATTCCTCCTCAATAAAATGCGGAAAATTGAGAGCACTTATTTCATAGATTGGTTGTGAGGATTAAGTGAGATGATCTATGTAAAGTGCTTAGAAAATTGCCCAGCCAATGGTAAAATCTTGATTAATATTAAATATTATTATTGCGATTGTCATCATTAAAGAAGAAACAAATGTAAAAGTGTTTTGGAAATAATGTGTGTCATGCTCATACACTACAAAGAACGATTAGCCTGTACTATCAAATGATGACACTCTTAACATTTCAACACCCAGATTTCAGTCTTAAGTTTTACAATGGAAGCCCAGAAATGCTGCCTGTGATATCTGCAGGTCTATATGGGCACTCCACATTCAAAGGGAGGAAAAGCTCATGTTTATTAATAATGGTGTCATATGCAGGCATGTGCTTGGTGTTTCTCCAGTACTACCCTAGACTCAATGGACATAAATTTAAGCAAACTCCGGGAGAGAGTGAAGGACCTGGAAGCCTGGCATGTTGCAGTCTATGGGGTCGCAAAGAGTCAAACACAACTTAGCGACTGAACAGAAACAACAACAATATCCTCAGATTTACCATGGTAAATCTTCACACTCTTTTCGTGGGCATTCATGTGGTAGGGACCCTGAGGCTGGGGTCACACAGCCAATGAGTGGCAGTCGTGGGGTGAGAAGCCAGGCAGATGTCTAAACCCATTCTTTGAACGGTTTCTGGAACCCAAGGTTGGCCACTGAATCCCTTTGTCAACCTCAGAGTGAAAGCAGTGGCTGTTTTCACTCCTTCCCTTCTTTAACACCACCCACTTGATTTTGCCCTGGGTGGTAACTCTTCCACATTCTCAGCTGTATGCGGCTAACCCACCTCCTAAGGCTGAAGTGATGGCCACAGTCATCTGCTTAGTGACAGTCATGTGATCCACAAAGGTCAATGAGAGCAAGTTCTGGGACATTTGCTGAAACTATTGGAAGAGAGACGCTCTCTTTCCACTGGGGCTTAGACACTAAGATAGGAGCTGTGGGTGTCCATGCGGGGGAAAGAGCCTATTTGAGAATGAAATTAACAGAGAAAAACAGGCGAAGGGGTAGGAAGGAAGAGAGTTTCTAGTCCTAAGGACAACATCTAAGCACCTGGACTCAGCCAAGTGTGAAGACAAATCGAATTCTGTTCGTCTTAGTTATAGGAGCTAATAAAAAACCCTGGAAGCTAACTCAGGACTGAGTCAGGGTTCTCTACTTATAGAGTGGCCATTTCTGCATCTCCAAGGCCTACATACAGTCTCAGGTTCTTGGGCTGGAATCCCAGGGAAGTCAGTGCGTCAGACAGCAGTCATTCTGAGTTCTGGGTGTGAGTTCTCCCTTAGATCCAGCTCTAGACACTGGTCTCCATCCTACCTGGGAGAAAGTTCCCAGGTCCCCTGAGACACTTCCTGAGACATCCTTCCAGTTCAAAACTCTAGCTGGTATGTTAGTAAGCTGTTCTGCTCAGGTCAGCAAGGGTTCCTGTTCAGGGCAGAATTTCCCTGTATTTGTTCATTCCTAAAACAAAGAAAGAGAAAACCCCTGGCCCTATCTGCTGACCCCAGCACTCTCCACGCACTGTTTGTGTTCATTTCTCAGATACACATGCCGGATAGAACCTCAAGAAAATGAAGCAAAATAGAACAAAGTAAAATGAAAAAAAAAATTATCATAACAGGAAAAATAAGAGTAGAAAGTGATCTAATTCAGTAACATATTGAATAACAGTAATTCTAACCATAACTGCTTATTTGGGGCTCTGATTTTGGTATAAGCAAGATACTTGAATAATTCCTTGGCATAGCATCTAAAGGGGATTTGATTTACTATAGAAGAGTGATAAATTTTCTTTAAAAGCAAGTACTTGATGTCACCGGTATAAGAAAAAGCAGTACAGCCTGCAGGGAATTTAGTGTTTGTCCTGTGCCGAGGGCACACTTAGTACTATCCACTGCCTCTTCTCTTTCTTTCCCTTTCTCCTTTCCCTCTTCCTTTCTTCCTTCTCTCCTTCCTTCATCTCAACAGCGTAGAGAAAGAAGATCTAAGTCGGGAAGTTCTTTTTGTAGGTATTTCTCTGAAATTAACATTCTTACAAGAACTCTATAAAGAAGGTACCATTCTTAGCCCCATTACCAGATGAGATATTCATCAAAAAGAAGCAAAGCCAAAATCTGAACCCAAGTAGCCTTGACTCCAGAGCCCATGCTTTCAGCCATACCCAGTTCTCAGGCTGAGCAGAAGGTCAAGCTGAACTGTCCGTTTAAAGAACTGGTAGTAGTCACAATTGATGGACGGTCTTCCCCAAATACCTGCACCTCATCCCCAGAACTTGTGAATATGTTATGTTCAAAGGCAAAGGGGAATTAAGGTTGTGGGTGGAATTAATTTGCTGGTTAGCTGACTTTCAAATGGGAAGCTTACTCTGGATTATCTGGGTAGACCCAATGTCACTGCAAGGGTCTTTAAAAATGGAAAAGGGAATTAAAAGAGAAAACCAGAGAGAAGGACTCAATAGCTTTGATGATGAAGAAATGGGGTCAGGAGCCAAGGAACATGTACAAAGCTGAAAGCTGGAAAAGGCAAGGAAATGGGTTCTTCCCTTGAGCCTCAGGAAGGGAATGGAGAGCAACCCACATCTTGATTTTACCCCCAGGGAGATCTGTGTTGGACTTCTAACCCAAGGAACTGTAAAATGATAAATCTGTAAAGATAAATAAGGGTGATACTAAACTTGTGACAACTGGCAACGTCAGCAACTAGAAAATGAATCCAGAAGTTAATCTGGTCAAGCCTGAGCAGCAAGGCTCTGCAAGAAAGCCACAGAGCATGTACCAAGAACTCTGTGTGTTCAAAAGAGGCAAGCAGGGATTCGAGATGGTAAGGAGCAAAGCAGAAGTCTTTGCTACTAGTACAAAATCTTTCTCTTTTCTTTTCCACATCCTGAGAACATACGGGACAACAGTATTTTTAAAAAATTAATTAATGAATTAATTTTTGGCTGTCCTGGGTCTTTGCTGCTGCACGTGGGCTTTCTCTAGTTGCAGCAAATGGGAGCTACTCTCTAGTTGAGGTATGCAGGTTTCTTACTGCGGTAGCTTCCCTTTTTGCAGAGCACGAGCATTACTAGGTTTCATGGGGCTCAGGAGCTGCTTCATGGCATGTGGAAATCTTTCCAGACCAGAGATTGAACCCATGTCTCCTGCATTGGCAGGTGGATTCTTAACCATTGGATCACCAGGGAAGTCGCATGGGACAACAGCATTCTTGATTTAGGACTTCATTTGAAATAACCACTCAGTACTGTATGTGTTCCATACTTTCATTCTCCTTTAACCAACTGCTTAACCTGTGCTGAGTAACTAGCAATCTGTATAAGCATCTGTCTTTACTCTTTAAATTCTTTCAGAAAAAAAAAAAAAGTGAAAACCCAACCAATCCTTTAACATGGTATAAAATATGATCACACCCCTCCTGAATCAAACTAGCATCATTGTTTGTTAAAATTCTAGGAAGAGCATGGATTTAGAATGAGACTGGGTCCCTCACCGTTGAGGTCTTATTTAAATCCAATATACCAGTAGGATACTTAGTCATGATTAATTTATATTTATTAAATTATACTTACTGAGTTCCACATAGGAATAGTAAAGTAAAAAGTAATAGATAAACTCTGCATCTAGAAATGCAGAATCTAGTAATTCTAAGGGTAATATACCCCCAGCGGGTATTTAGGACTGTACAGCTGTCAGATGACCTTAAATAAGAAAGTTCTTAATGACTAAAATTTGTTTACTGCAGAGAACTAGCCAAACCCCTATTTTCATTTCTCTTGCTGATGAAAAGGGCCCCCTAAAGTCACATGGGCATTGAGCCAACAGCAACGCACCAGGGCCCCAAAGGGCTAGGTATAGGTTGATGTTTCTCACCACCTATAAGTGGGCTGACCAAGAGATCAAAGATCAAAATGCCTCCTCTGAACTTCTAGGATCTTGGAGGTACTACCGTGGAGCAGGCTCCTTGGGTTATAGCTGCATATGGCTACTTATGGAAACAGCCCTGCTTACTACCATCAGCAGCCTCTTGCTCTATGGGCTGAGAAACAACACTCATCCCTTTAAGCACCTGATCACTGAGTGGGCTCTTCTGCGCAGTTTGATGGTAAGACAGCCCAAACACCTCATTGCTTTCTCCCCAGACCTGAAGCCAGAGGTCACAAAACTTAATGTCTTTAAGGTCAGGCAGATAAAGTAAATGGGTGCAATGGGTCAAGAGTAAGAAACACACAGCATTTTTAAACCATCTGATTCTACTTCTGTGAATAAAAGAATGTTGCTCTTCATTAAAAGGAGATAACTGGACATGCTGCACAGCAACCGATGCCCTGCCTTCACGCTGGGAGACCGTGGTGAGGGAGGGGGAAGAGAAACGAGTAATCACAGGACCATTACCAAAGGCAGCGGTGACTATTCAGCTCCAGAAAACTATGGCCACCTGTGAACGTGAGTCCACTGTTACCAGATCTTCCAATTTTTCAAAGCCAGGAACAGAGGCTTTTGTGACATTTAGCAATTTGAAATGTTAGCGAAACAAACAAGAACTCATGTATTTTTTAATTTACCCTATAGGCAAAATAAAAGTATAAGTTAGACTTGGTACCTGCTTTAAGGTCAAGAAACCCCAATCTTACTTAGTTCAGCCTCTAAGTAGCACAGTCTGAGGGCTTCCCAGGTGGCGCTAGTCGTAAAGAACCCACCGTTCAATGCACGAGACCTAAGAGATACAGGTTTGATCCCTGGTTCAGGAAGATCCCCTGGAGAGGGAAATGGCAATCTGCTTCAGTAATCTTGCCTGGAAAATCCCACGGACAGAGGAGCCTGGTGGGCGATACAGTCTGTGGGATGGTAAAGGGTTGGGCATGACTGAAGTGACTTAGCACGCATGCCGACAGGGCAGTCTGATTATTCAATTGTATGAGGCAAGAGAGAGATTTCTCAGGCTCATACATACTCCAACAGGATCCAGTGCTCTGCTAAGGGCTATAAATGTCCTCTTTTTTTGAAGGTAAAAGTCTTCTAAGGAATGCCAAGTCCGCGGTCACTCCAGGCTTTCCTTCCATCACTTTGGGACCACTCCAGCTCCCCGTGCCACCTCCCAGACCTGCTCTATTTTCAGCACAGTTCCTGCAGCTGAAGTACAAGGTGCTGCCTGTCAGGAGACACTAACGAGGCTCCACCCCCTGGTTTCTGACACTGCTGAAAGGCACTGACTCTCCTGCCACAGAAGTTTGAGCTACTCGCCAGCTGCCCCAAATACCATATCACAGAGTTTGTACCATCTGCTCAGCAAACTTCTAGCTCCAGAAACCAGAGTATATTTTGATGAGGAAAATCAAGCAAAAGACTAACTGAACTACCCATCCCTGACATCTCCTACACTGAAATATCCAGTCGGTTTGAAATTATTTCTCCATATACATCAGTCAGGTTTAATCCTAATATGTTAAGTGCTGGAGAGATGCATTGTTGTTGTTCAGTCGCTCAGTCGTGTCTCTTTTTGACTCCATGGACTGCATGCCATATCCTTCACTATCTCCTGCAGCTTGCTCAAATTCATGTCCATTGAGTTGATGATGCTATCCAACCATCTCATTCTCTGTCATCCCCTTCTCCAGCATAGACAGTTGAATACTGCTTAATAACTCAGTTGACTTAAGAGGAATACTAAGTCTGGCAATTTCCCCATAACAATTCTTTGCCTGTTTCCAAGGCTTATGGCTATCCATAAAGCACGATTTCCAAATAATAGCCTCACCACCTTTCAGGGAAGGATGACTCATGTGTACCTACTACCACCACACTCTGATAACTCACAAAGGATATATCTTCACCCCCACTGATATAATGCCCTTCCTCATAGGACTGTGGAGCAACATCAACATCACTGAAATATAATCTATAGGAGAATAGCTGCTGATTTCTATAAATTCAGGGGGACTCTGAGGTGAATGGGGCAGAAATGACAAACAGGTTGTATTTTGGAGTAGCAGAAGAGAGCTCTAAGGGACGGACAGACAATAGCTTCATGGAGTATACTTCCTCAGCCTTGGGGTGGGAGGTTATCTTTGGGCTCCAGGAGGCATGGGGGCTTTATTTAGTTCTTCCAGAATGAAGATAAGAGGAAAATAGGCTCTTCAGGAAAAAGGAAAAAAAAAAAAAGGGGGGAAGAACAACGTGAATGCTTCTTTATAAGCATCTTAAAGAAGCACCAAGGCACTGGCCACCCATGAAACGTGGCCACTCCTGTCCTGCTCTGCACCAGAGGAAGGTCTGGTGAGGGGGCTGGGGGAGGCAGGATGCAAAAGCGATCGCATTTCCTCCACCGGAGAGCCAGGCCTCTGCGGACATCCTGCACACCCCTCCTGCCACCCTGCGAGCAAGGGGCCGAGCCGGGGAACCCTGAGGCTTTCAGGGCTTTTATCGTATTAGAAGCATTTTTCTCATCATAACCGAGACCTTTAATATTGCATTAAAAAGATGGTTAATTTTCTTAAGCTTCCTTTTAAACACAGAAATAGGATTAGAAGGATAACACGCTCAGATGCAAGCCCATTATTTGATTACGTCTAAACCTAATCCTGCCTTCACCTTGGCCTGCAGAGTCTCCATTTTGGGGTTTATTGGTTGATAATGCCAGGGCTGTCAGATACTATTACTTGTGTAGTGTCTGTTGCTACGTGCTCTTTCTTCCACTATCAAATGCTGAAGGTCTGAAATTGAATTATAGGATGAGTTCTCAAAGCCTCACCATCTTTTAGACCTTTGTACCTACTTTCAAAGAAGAAAGGATGGCTCAGGCCCCCCAAAACAATGGGAACTCTCTTCAGTAAATTCATTTCTAACAATGCTTCAAAGGAGTCTTATAACTAATCTCTCCTCCTTCATGCAGGCTTTCTACTTCTCACATTGAGAAAAACGGTATTGATATTAATAAAAAGATCAGAAACTACCGGCGACCATTCTCTAGTCTATTAATTTTCTTATTATACTAAAATTATCTGTCACATTATCCCCTCGAGGGTAGGAGTTAGGTCTCACTGATATCTAGAGACCATCACAATTCTGGTGTTCATGAAATACTCATGTAACTGACCTGAGAATCCATATCATCTCTTGATTGTATGCAAGGAGGCACCCTTATCTAATTGGTTTTCTCCATGGAGAAGTAAGAGGCATCGCCAGGCCCGATCTCTTCGAGAGAGGCTTGTGATGAAGCCAGGAGCGCACGACCAACCCAACCTCCCACCCACTTCACCATCTCCCGTTCCCTTCCCGCCAGCTTCTAAGTTTCTTTACCTGTCGCAGTGGTTGCATTTAAAGGGCTTTGCACCTGTGTGTTTCCTGTAGTGCCTTGTGAGCTCATCGCTTCGTGCAAAACGCCACTCACACCCTTCCCATGAGCACTTATAAGGCTTCTCACCTGCAAGGAGAGATGGAATGACCATGGTCAGTGACAGGAACAACATGATCTGGGTCTGTTACCTACTCTTCAGTCTTGGAAAAGGGCTATAAAATCATTCCTGAAAGGCTAAATTTCCTAACATAGTGTGTCACATTTTTTTTAAGCCTCTTAGTGCTTTTGTTGTTGTTATTTTTTTTTTTAACCTTCAAAAGTGGTTTCACAAGATCTTCAAATCTAGAGCTGTCATTTCAGTTCCCAGAGTCAAAGCATTTCCTTCGACTGGAGAGGGATCAATTTTTATTTATTTTCTATTCTCTGGAGCTCTCTGACCCCCCACATTCCAAGCAGAAAGGAAATGTGCTATTTTCATCAGAACCACAAATGCTTCTAATTCTATTTTTCTCCAGAACCTAGAGTAATTTACCATTTCAGCCTTTTTAGTCTTTTCCCCTCTCTTCTCTCCTACCACAAAGTGTAGCCAGGCAACTGACTGACAAGGCAAAGAGCTCAGGGCTCCCAGAACCTCGGTTCCTTCCAGTAAATGTGAGTGGATGGACACTCATGAGGAAAGGCTACAATTTAAGAGCAAAACAAAAAATCACTTAACGATTCCTGGTATTTATGTAAAATATAGTCACGAAAGTCCCATTTAAGAAGATCATCACTTAATGACTCTAGCACATTCATATTCGAGAGTGATACGCATTATTACAAAATATTTTTAAAGTCAATTTGTAGAGCAAGGTTTCAGGCACGCTGAAGCTGCTTAGAAGCATGAAATCCAAGCTCTGTGCTCAAGTGACCTTTCTGAACAGTAAATACAGATGGAGGAATATGGGAGAGAAAGTACATGACTTTTCCTAAGACCTTTTTTTTTTTTTTTAACCCATCAACGTCTGTCACCAAACATGACAAATATTTACTCTTCCAACTGTATGGTGGGCTGGTTCTAAAAAGAAGAAAAGTGATCTCTGAAATCATGAGAGTTACCCAGCCCTGTCACTGAGAGGCTGGTTAGCATAGAGGTTAACAGCCCTCTGAAGCCAACTTTCATAGGCTCAACTTTTGGTTCTGCCCTTAACTATCTATCCTTCGGCAAGATGATAAACTTCTCTGTGCCTCTGTCTTCTTTTACAAATAATAGTAGTATGTACCTCAAAGGGAGAGGATAAATTAATGTACAGATGTACTATATATTAATCAGAACAATGCCTGGCATAGATACAATTAACATAACTGTAAAACAGTATAAATGACCAAACCCGAAATTTCCAGATACACAAGTGCCGAAGTTGTCCGGCTGCCCCATTACTTCTCCACTTTTAATAGCTCAATCTTTCACCAGGCAGCAGTTTAGGAGGCCTTGCCCAGATACTATACTTGACCCGCTTTCTTCTTTCCACCTTTCTCCTTCCCTTTAAACCTAACTACAAAGTGTTCACAATTCTTTATTTGTATCACCTAGAATTGAACCAAACAGGATGGAAAATGTTATTTCATTAAATCGGTGCCCTAGTGAGCCGCTGCTCTGTAAGACCCACGGAGAAGAGGAATGAGAAATACAGGCATCTCTTTTCAACTGAACCAAGAGGACATGAAGGTGGGCCAGAGGCGCAGGAGGAAACCCATTCAGTTTTGGAAACCAGAAAAAAAAAAAAAGAATCACTAAGCAGAGTTAAAAGTTCACCTTCTAGATCCTTACAGCCACAATTTTAGAAAAGTGTGCCTGCTGCAGAGAGAGAAGGTGAAGCGTGATGGGGTCAGGTCAGCTTCAGAGTTAGCACACCTGGGATCTTACTCTGTTTGTTATAGACGCGAGGCCTCAGGGTCCCCATCTGTCAAATGGGGGTGAGATTCCTGTGTCTATTGTGAGGTTGACGTAAGGTGTTGTGTATCAGGCATTTCTGGAGCCTGGAGCAAGGTAAATGGTTAGTTAATCTGAACCCCTATTCCTCCCCATTCGCCTGTATTCTCAGAGGCAGCTAAGGAGACAGGTCTAAGTGGCGGTCAAAGAAACTTCTAGGACTCAGGCTCCAGCCTGCTGAGCCTGGAGTCACTCTGGGCAACCTAAATATTGAAAAATGGGAGAGTCTTTTTAAGTCTGAAGTGTTACCTCAGTATACTGACGGAGAATGGACCAGAAAGACCATGTCCTTTAGATCTGCTCTGAATGAGTGGGATGTTGAAGGGGAACTAAGAGACCCAAGTTGGAGAGAGAAGTACCAGAGAGGACTGTTGGCATCATTTACTTAATGCTACTAATCACCCATGAGCCTCTGTTACTTCAAGGAAATCTGGCAAACACAACAACAAAAAATGGAGAATGAGGCACCAAAGACTTCAGAAATTCCAAATGCCCCTTACTCCCAAAGGCCTTCATGTACAAGTAACACTGGAGGGTCCTGGAACCTTGGGTACCAAGCACACCTCAAAAGCAACAATGAGGCATCTGGAAATGCCATGACATTCTGCAGCAACAAGCAGAAACATCCGGTCCCCAAAATCAATCCCACAATCGAACAGACCCATCCATCATAGGCAACCACACTCTGAAGGACACAGGAAGGACAGAGACAAAATGGAGATTAAAGTGGATGTCTTTGGGTTTTTTTATTAATTTCTAAGTGTTTGCTTTTTCCCTTGCTGTATTTTTTAAAATTAGTTTTGTTCTGTTTTATGCTGACAAATAATGTCAAGGATTTAGTTATTTCCCAGAAGATAACGTGGATGCTCTGTTAATTCCTGGCACAAACCAAGCACCCTCTCCCCAGTAGCTATTTCACAGCATGCTTCCAGTGGCTGTGTCCCTGTTGCAGCTGTAAGACAGAAACTACACGCAGCTGGACTTGGCTCTGAACCGTGTCGCCTAACACTGTCTCCTGCTTCAGCAGGTACTACACAGAGCAACACTGAGGACAAGCTCCCCCGCCCTGCCAGTTTAGCCAAGTTACGCTATTGCGATTCGTCAAGCTATTTTCCCAACATCTGATTAATTAACCCACAAGTTGTCATTTCTGCAAATGCTCATAAAAAATGTAAAACAACTAAGAAAGAACTCAACCAAATGAAGGAGTAGTGCCTGAAACAGGGAGAGTTCAGAAATCAGAGGGACAGGAAAAATAGAATGGGGAATACAATTTCATGTTTAAAGCTCACTCATACCGCAGGGCACAAATTCATGCTTCCTCACAAAATGGCCTCTGAAATGCAATGTGGTCGAAAGCAGAGTGGGCTTCTATTCCATTTCTTACAGAATAACTCTCTACATCGTGATCATCACATTTGATCAAAAAATAATGTCACCATTGCCTTCTGAACATGTACCTCCAATACATGTAGATTAATCCACGAATTGTATAAATGTACTAATGTCCTAATACATTAGGACATTATAAAACATAAACTCAATATAGAAATTTAAAGGAATTAGGGTCATTTAAATATAAACAGGGTCTTCCCCGGCGGCATAGCAGTAAAGAATCCACCTGTAATGAAGGAGACGCAGGTTCGATCCCTGGGTTGGGAAGATTCCCTGGAGAAGGAAATGGCAACCTACTCTAGAAACTCACCTGGAGAATTTCATGGACGGAGGAACATGGTGGGTTATAGTCCATGGGGTCACAAGGAGCTGGACAAAACTGAGCGACTAACTGCTCCCCCCCCACACAAATATAAACAGAAGTTATCAAATTTTCTCCCTGCATTCAAAACGACAGTGTTGCACAACTGTACTTCGAGACCACTGCCCTACAGGGTAAATGAGAAGATCTTAGCTCCACGCTCACTGGTGTCTGTGCTTCCAGCCTTGGTCCCTACAGTCTATTCTGCCTGCAGCAGCCAAAAGAACTCTTTGAAAATATAAATCGGAGCATGTATGTCCCTTACAGGGGACTTTAATCTTTCTATTTCCATATAATTATTTTCTTTAACACCCTCTGGGATTTTATTTTATGCATTGAAAAACATTATTCTGTAGAGGGTTCCACAGGCTTCACCAGACTGCTAAAGAAGTTCATGACCCAAAAAAGGTTAAGAAGAAATTAAAATGTAAATGTTCCACTGGGTTCCTACTGCTTTTAGGATAGAAGTCAAAAGCTTGTAAGGTCCTATTGTATAGAATCCCCACGATCTGCCCTGGCCAACTCGATTACTCATGCCCTACCTGACTGCTCCCACCTCAGAGCTTTTGCACTTGCTCCCTGTTCTGCCTGGAATGCTCCTGTTCCCTCGCTGCCATCAGGTCAATGCTCAACTGTCTCCACTTCAGAGAGATCTACCCTCGGCATTCTCTTTTGAGCAGCAGCATATTTTGTCATCTTCTGGGACCACTTAGTTGCGTCAGACTTTATTTTTGGGGGCTACAAAATCACTGCAGATGGTGACTGCAGCCATGAAATTAAAAGACGCTTGCTCCTTGGAAGAAAAGTTATGACCAACCTAGACAGCATATTAAAAAGCAGAGACATTACTTTGCCAACAAAGGTCTGTCTAGTCAAAGCTATGGTTTTTCCAGTAGTCATGTATGGATGTGAGAGTTGGACTATAAAGAAAACTGAGTGCCAAAGAATTGATGTTTTTGAACTGTGGTGTTGGAGAAGACTCTTGAGAGTCCCTTGAATTGCAAGGAGATCCAAACAGTGAATCCTCAAGGAAATCAGTCCTGAATATTCATTGGAAGGACTGATGCTGAAGCTGAAGCTCCAATACTTTGGCCACCTGATGCGAAGAATTGACTCATCTGAAAAGACCCTGACGCTGGTTAAGATTGAAGGTGGGAGGAGAAGGGGATGAGAGAGGATGAGATGGTTGGATGGCATCACCGACTCAATGGACATGAGTCTGAGTAAACTCCAGGAGTTGGCGATGAACAGGAAGGCTTGGTGTGCTGCAATCCATGGGGTCACAAAGAGTTGGACATGACTGAGCGACTGAACTGAACTGAGTCACTTTGAAATGAGATTGCATAATGTTTGTGTGCCATACTGTCTGCTTCCCCTAGGAGGGTATAAGCTTCATGCAGGCATCTCTTTTGTTCGTTGTGATACCGACAGTACCAAAGTGGGGCCTGGCTCAACCTTGTAGAACACACTGCATGAATGAAGCATCCTTTCTGATTTGCAATGAAGACCCAAGTCCACACAGAGGAGCAGGACAGTCTAAGCGATCTCAGTCCCTCTCTACGTTCTGACCTGACTTAAGAGCAGAAAATAATTGCTGGCTTGTTTAAACCCGGCCATACCTCTGTGTCAGGGACCACACTGTGAAACTCTACAATGGATTAAGTATTACTTCACCATCATAGCTCACTCCCCACTTCTTTCCTATCCACCTGAGCCTAAAAAAGGAGTATCCTGAAAATCTTCCTGTAACCTTCAACTCACACCTGGGATTGGTCTCCTGAGCAACATCTCCTCTGGGAAACCACGTGCGTCATTTTACGGAATTCATTTGTAAAGGTTCTCACTGAAGAAGAGGCTGGGAGAGTGTAAGTGATATGTCAAACGTATTGCACTATACATTTGCCTCTAAGACAAAGACTGTAGCATGAAGTATGAACAGGTGTCAGAATCTTGCATTAAAAGTCTTTTGAAAATAAACATCGCTAATGCAAATTTTCTGCATTCACTTCCTGATCTGAAAAATTTCAAGTTCCTAATCCAATTCCTAAGGAGACCAGGACCTTGACGTACCCAGGTTTCAGTTAAAACTAATTTCATCTATTTACTTTTCTTTTTTAAAAAAATGTAGCTACTAGATTTCTGTTGTCTGGGCATGTTAGGGTCCTAGTCCCCTTAGGACTTGGATTAGGAATTTGTAATTCTGTGGATCAGGAAATAGAAAAGCAAAATAGAAAGGAGGAAAAATACTCTGTAATGGGTTTATATTGCTACTGAGTACATCTAGAGGGAACCAGCAAAGACCTATCAATTGCTTTCACATCACACTCAGCAGCACTAGAGAATTTAAGCTACCTGGGGAATAAAGACATTGAGAGAGAAAATGTCACTACGCTTTCTTAACATTGGAAAAAGAGTAACCAGTAAACATCACTCCATAGTTTGGCAATTGCTTCTCAGGGGGTACCTGCTACAACAAGAAAATACTCCAAGTTCTTAACTCTGCTTTGGAAAACTGTCTCAGAGTTCCTCTTAGATTCAAGATGAATCTTAAATACTTTCTTTAGGTGACTGATGGAAGAATGAGACAAGGACTTTATTTTCCATAATTTCAAAAGCATTTATAGTAACTACATAAAATAAAACACATACTCTTTTATTTACACTACATGTTGATTCTTTTCATTCATTAATCACTTGCTCATCCAAAGGCCAAATAGATGCTATGACCTGAGTTACTGAATTTACAAAAAGCACTAGTCACTTTACAGAGCATGTAAACATTTACTCTATTTTTTTAATTTTTAAAACAACTAATAAAATAAAAACTGGCCTAGGTTAGGTTAACTCCTCATCACTTGGCATGTGTGTGTCCTTAGTCGCTTCTGTTGTGTCTGACTTTTTGCAACCCCTTGGACTGCAGCCCATCAGGCTCTTCTGTCCATGGGATTCTCCAGGCAAGAATACTGGAGTGGGTTGTCATGCCCTCCTCCAGGGGATCTTCCCAACCCAGGGATCAAACCTGCAACTCATGTCTCCTGCATTGGCAGGTGGGTTCTTTACCTCTAGTGCCACCTGGGAAGCCCCTTCATTGCCTGGATTACCACCTTAAAATGGTTCTTTAAAGATCTATAATCTAGAATTTAAACTTTATGTCCTTAAGTAGCTATAGCTCCTATTTTAGAATGCGGAGAGAGGTGAGAAAGGATTTTGACTTAATCCCACAACTGCTGACACCTGTGGTGTCCAGTGTAGTAGTTACGAATCATATATGGCTGTGAGCATTCAAGTGAGCCTAAGGCAACTAAAGAACTGAACTTTTAATTAAAATTTAAAAACTGAAGCAATGTAAAGAATATTTTACACTTTTGTTTTGGTTAGTTAACATATATTGTTAAAATTATTATCACTATTTCTATTTACTTCTTAAAAATGTGGTTACTAGAAAAATTTAAATCACATATATAGCTTACACATATTTCTATTTTGGACAGTACAGGTTAAAATATATCTTCTATGTGGAATTCCCACCATTAATTCAAGTGTAAGGGCTCATCCTTTCTAAACTCTTCCCAATGCCCAGCCCAAAAGCTATGTTCAGATGAGATCAGATCAGATCAGTCGTTCAGTCGTGTCCGACTCTTTGCGATCCCATGAACCGCAGCACACCAGGCCTCCCTATCCATCAGCACACCCAGAGTTCACTCAGACTCATGTCCATCGAGTCAGTGATGCCATCCAGCCATCTCATCCTCTGTTGTCCCCTTCTCCTCTTGCCCCCAATCCCTCCCAGCATCAGAGTCTTTTCCAATGAGTCACCTCTTCGCATGAGGTGGCCAAAGTACTGGAGTTTCAGCTTTAGCATCAGTCCTTCCAAAGAAATCCCAGGACTGATCTCCTTTCGAATGGACTGGTTGGATTTCCTTGCAGTTCAAGGGACTCTCAAGAGTCTTCTCCAACACCACAGTTCAAAAGCATCAATTCTTCGGTGCTCAGCCTTCTTCACAGTCCAACTCTCACATCCATACATGACCACAGGAAAAACCATAGCCTTGACTAGACGGACCTTTGTTGGCAAAGTAATGTCTCTGCTTTTGAATATGCTATCTAGGTTGGTCATAACTTTCCTTCCAAGGAGTAAGCATCTTTTAATTTCATGGCTGCAGTCACCATCTGCAGTGATTTTGGACCCCAGAAAAATAAAGTCTGACATTGTTTCCACTGTTTCTCCATCTATTTCCCATGAAGTGATGGGACCGGATGCCATGATCTTAGTTTTCTGAATGTTGAGTTTTAAGCCAACTTTTTCACTCTCCACTTTCACTTTCATCAAGAGGCTTTTGAGTTCCTCTTCACTTTCTGCCATAAGGGTGGTATTGTCTGTATATCTGAGGTTATTGATATTTCTCCCGGCAATCTTGATTCCAGCTTGTGTTTCTTCCAGTCCAGCGTTTCTCATGATGTAGTCTGCATATAAGTTAAATAAGCAGGGTGACAATATACAGCCTTGACGTACTCCTTTTCCTATTTGGAACCAGTCTGTTGTTCCATGTCCAGTTCTAACTGTTGCTTCCTGACCTGCATACAAATTTCTCAAGAGGCAGATCAGGCGGTCTGGTATTCCCATCTCTTTCAGAATTTTCCACAGTTTATTGTGATCCACACAGTCAAAGGCTTTGGCATAGCCAATAAAGCAGAAATAGATGTTTTTCTGGAACTCTCTTGCTTTTTCGATGATCCAGCAGATGTTGGCAATTTGATCTCTGGTTCCTCTGCCTTTTCTAAAACCAGCTTGAATATCAGGAAGTTCACGGTTCACATATTGCTGAAGCTTGCCTTGGAGAATTTTGAGCATTACTTTACTAGCATGTGAGATGAGTGCAATTGTGTGGTAGTTTGAGCATTCTTTGGCATTGCCTTTCTTTGGGATTGGAATGAAAACTGACCTTTTCCAGTCCTGTGGCCACTGCTGAGTTTTCCAAATTTGCTGGCATATTGAGTGCAGCACTTTCACAGCATCATCTTTCAGGATTTGGAATAGCTCAACTGGAATTCCATCACCTCCACTAGCTTTGTTCGTAGTGATGCTTTCTAAGGCCCACTTGACTTCACATTTCAGGATGTCTGGCTCTAGGTCAGTGATCACACCATCATGATTATCTGGGTCGTGAAGATCTTTTTTGTACAGTTCTTCTGTGTATTCTTGTCATCTCTTCTTAATACCTTCTGCTTCTGTTAGGTCCATGCCATTTCTGTCCTTTTTCGAGCCCATCTTTGCATGAAATGTTCCTTTGGTATCTCTGATTTTCTTGAAGAGATCTCTAGTCTTTCCCATTCTGTTGTTTTCCTCTATTTCTTTGCATTGATTGCTGAAGAAGGCTTTCTTATCTCTTCTTGCTATTCTTTGGAACTCTGCATTCAGATGTTTATATCTTTCCTTTTCTCCTTTGCTTTTCGCTTCTCTTCTTTTCACAGCTATTTGTAAGGCCTCCCCAGACAGCCATTTTGCTTTTTTGCATTTCTTTTCCATGGGGATGGTCTTGATCCCTGTCTCCTGTACAATGTCACGAACCTCATTCCATATTTCATCAGGCACTTTATCTATCAGATCTAGGCCCTTAAATCTATTTCTCACTTCCACTGTATAATCATTAAAGCTATGTTACTACCCTGCTTTCCACATTCACAAACCCTAACATGCATCATCTCCAAAACACCTCATCTCTGTTCACGTGTGAGCAGGTCAAGTCAAATAATGAAACTTCTGATCTAACTCACTGACGGTGAAAATACCGTTGACCTCTTTGGTGTGACAATCTGGATGCAACCAACCTTAATTGTTGATTCTATTAATAAGATGTACTGAACAATGACAGTGTTGGAGATTAAAGTGAAAAAGTCTCAGCATTAGAGGCGTTCCCAGGTTGGGAAACCCCATGTGTACACACAAATAATACAAACCCAATGTGTCTGATAAACACCTGTGTATGGATATGTGGAGGAGTCCATCCCTAAGACTCTCTAGGACCATCGGGGTAGGCATCCCTTGATGTCTCAGTGAAACCTGAATTACTGGTTTGGTGGAGAAAAATGGACTAGACATCCAAAAACAGATTCTTCTAATTCTGGCTTTGCTACGTATTAGCAATACGGCCTGTACAGTCAGTTAACTTCTTCATCCCAACTTACTGTTCTTCACTGTGTGGAAAAGATATTTTAAAAGATCTGTCCTGCTTCCCTTGTCGTTATGAAGATTCAGTGGAATCCAATACATAGAAGTGATTGGTCAATTACAAAGTCCTAGATGGATAAAAGGTTTTGACGATGATGGCAATATCAAAAGGGAGTTCACAGATGTGCAGGAGGCCAGGGAAGACTATGGAAACAGAGACCATTGTTACCTCTATGTGCAAGGCAAGGGCACAAGGGCTCCTCCACGAGACTTAAGCTGGAGCCTAGGCATCACACCAAATTACTCTTCAGACCCACCAAGCTTTGTGAATCACAGCCAGGAAATACACAGGATGAAACAAATCTTTGGGAACTTCTTCCCAGGTGGTGCTAGTGGTCAAGAATCACCTCCCAATGCAGGAGACATAAGAGACTCGTGTTCGGTCTCTGGTGGGGAAGATCCCCTGGAAAAGGGAATGGCGACCCACTCCAGTATTCTTGCCTGAAGAATTCCATGGACAGAGGAGCCTGGCGGGCTACAGTTCATGGGGTCACAAAGAATCAGATACAAATGAGCAACTAACACACTTTTTCCAAAACATTCCTTTTGGAGGTGAACTGTTACATTCTTGGTGAATTTGTCTGAAATGCTGAAGGAAGAGTGGATTGGTCATGAAACTGGCAACCATCACAGATGCTGGAGCAAGTACAGCTCTCAGCAATTAGAATTTTTGCAAGTGTGCAACCTGTGATTCCAATGTAAGTATTTTTAGATACTGCAGCATGTTTCCCACAGCTCAGTTGGTAAAGAATCCGCCTGCAATGCAGGAGACCCTGGTTTAATTCCTGGGATGGGAAGATCGCTGAAGAAGGGATAGGCTACCCACTCCGGTATTCTTGGGCTTCCCTTGTGGCTCAGCTAGTAAAGAATCTGCCTGCAATGTGAGAGACCTGGGTTCGATCCCTGAGCTGGGAAGATCCCCTGAAGAAGGGAAAGGCTACCCACTCCAGTATTCTGGCCTGGAGAATTCCATGGACTATAGTCCATGGGGTCACAAAGAGTCGGACACGACTGAGCCACTTTCACTTTCCCCTAAGGCTAGGGGTATCATGATATTCTCAAAATCAAATTGATTTTTTAAAAATTTCATCAAAATGTGTATAGTATTCTAATATTTTCAGTGAGGTACAATTAATTCTGTTCCCCCAACAAAACAAAAACAAACTCCTGCAACTCTTAAGAGAATAATTCTCATACGATTATAAACTCATTTAAAAATTTAGACCTCAACACTCATACCTTAAATTATATGTGCTCAAGTTTTAAAACAAGTAGTTTCTCATATTTTACTCTGGGGATCTAAACTATTTTCTGGCAACATGGTTAATGTTTTCTGTATTTTTTTCTTATTTTGCTTTGATTCTCACTGGTTTAATTTGGTTGTTATCACCCAATATTAATTTTTAAAAATAGTTTTATCAGCTTTTTAAGGATAAATTCAAAGAAAGTTTAATACCAATTTGGAAATTGAAGTACATTTTAGTGATTACCAAAGTTACAACAAAGTTAAAAGCTAGATAGAAATTAGATTTGAAAAGTTGTTAAAACATTCGTCTCTGTCACCATAACTACACCATGTGAATTATTTGAAACTAATTCATAGGACATTTCTTCCATTTAGCAATAAAGATATTACTCTGTAAATCAGGTTCCCACAATTCAATGTGATATTTAGGTAGGAATTTGATTAAGACCTATGAATTTCAAACACATGGCCAATCTTCAATTTTCGCATTCAAATATAAAGATAGCATGATTGCAAAGGATACATGCAGGAACAGTCTATTACTACAACCATGACTAAAGTATTAATTTCTTAATCATCTTAAAAAATTTAAAGAATGACAAGGAAAACACTGTAACTTTAGCCACAAACAACATGTTCCAAGCTTAACTGACATGAAAAGTATCACCAAGCCACTGTAAGAGTAACAGTATCTCTAATACAAGAGTGTGCCCTTCAGAAGCAAACCAACTTAGAACAGGACCCATTCCCCCCAAAGATCCAGTATGTTTCAAAGGCTGGGAACTCAGGTGTAAAACTTCAAGTGAAAATCAGCAGGAATTTATTCTTGCATGGAGAGAAGTAGTAAGACAAAGAGTAACTGTGGAGCACAGAGCTTTGAAGGAGAGTAGACCTGATATTGAGGAGGATTTGGGGGAGCCTGAGGACAGTGGGAGAGGATTGTGTATCTGGGATTCATGGCAAAAATAGATATATGGAGGTCCAGTACCGGTGTGTAGGGAGGGGAGGCTAAAACACATCTGACCAGATCCCAGACACATGGCAGTCATCAATTGGTACATATCACATTAGTTGATGATGCCCAGTCTACTGTCTTAGAATAACTGTAATTTTCTTTTATTCCTAATGAAAAATTGGATAATATAAGCTCAAAACACTTACTATTAGAATACAGAATTAATTTCCTGCTACACAGGTGGTATACATGAAAAGAGGAACCAATGGTATAGAAAACCCGTAAAAGTGGATAATCCAAAAACCATGTTAGATCTGACTTTGGTAGTTATCTAATGACTAGTGTCAGCATCTTGAATTTGTTCTGATTAAGCTAATGCAATCATTAATTGTTATTCCCTAATGTAGACGGTAGAGATGGTAGAGAAGTGGCCTAAGCAAATCAATATTTGATAAGGTAATTTGCCTTAAATCAATAAACAAAAAGGTAACTTTATCAATCCTCAAAAAGCCCAAATTTGATCATTTACATACAGGTGATGGAGATATGGGCCCTCCCCTGGACCAGTTACCATTCAAGTTGAACAGATATGAATCCAATTCCCTAGAGATTTTGAGTCAAGATTTAAAACATCAGTTTGTCTATATAACTTAACTCTCTTCCAAGATTAACCCCAGGTTTTTTTTTTTTTTTCCCCAGAGACTGAATTTTCCCACTAAATAAGGCATCCCAAATATATACCTTATCCAGGTATGAAGTTTAAGAAAAGACTAACACAAAAGGAAAATATTAGTTTCTTATTTTGACAACTGATAACCTAAACAAGATGCTCTTCAAATACCACTGCCTGGATTTAAGAAGAAATGTCCACAAAACCATCTTACTTCTTTTTCTACCCTCATCTATCCACTACTCTTTCCACAAACCCCTCACTCTCCAACATCCCTAAGCAGCCCTCCCCAGCCCATCCTGCTTACTGGGATGTCATCTACTCAGGATGTGTCTTCCACACGTCACCCCAGCCCAAGCATTTCTTCCCCTCAGAAACCTATAGCTTTATCTAAGCTTTCATTCTCTGGCAACTTTTTGCTATTTCCTGTAGATATTTACCCTTTTATGCCTTGATCATTTGCCCTACTTTTCCCTACCCACATTACATGGAAATTGCTTTTAAAGCAGGGAAATCCTACACCTCCAACTCAATAAATTCAACTGAGTATCCAATGTGTGTCTGGGTACAGGGCTGGATGCTTTCTCACTTGCTTCTTCGTCATCACCTCCTGTCCAGCACCAGCTCAGGCACATTATATGCACTCAGTATGAGACCTGTTAATGAATGGGTCAGTGATCAATCAGAAATCAACAGTAACATACTGTCTTCCAGATGAACAAACCCTAACATGCATTGTTTCCGACACACCTCATCTCTGTTTGCAGGTGAGCAGGCAAAGTTAAATAGCAAGACTTCTGGTCTAACTCACTGATGGTGAAAAATACCATTGGCCTCTTCAGCGTGACAACATGGATCTAACCAATATTAAGTCTTGATTTTAATATGCACTGAGCAATGAAAGTGCTGGAGATTAAAGCAGCAAGGGCCCCTATGTCAGAGGAGTTCCCAGGTGGGGAAGCCCTACCAGTGCACACAAATGACACAAGGTCCGCTGTGTCTGATCAGTGCATGGATGTGTGGAAAAGGCCATCCCCAAGACTCTGCAGAACCATCGGGGAAGGCTTCCCAGAGAAGAGACGTTTCACTCAAACTTGAAGGGTATCAGGGACAAAGGCAGCGGACATTTCAGGGAGCAGGAACACGAGATGAAAAGGGCCAGAGATGAGGAACAGGGGGTTGTCACAGCTGAGGTGAAGGATGAGGATATGAAGAATCGCAAGAATGGCCTGGAACGGTGGTAAGAACCACAGCCTGCGGGGCCTTGATGACACATTCCCACCCCCTCTCAGGAGGCTGACTGCCTTGAGGACAGAGCCCATGTCTTTACATAGCCGGATCCTCAGAGCTTCATCTAATGTGTGGCACAAGGACCTCACAAAGCACCTTCTTGGGCAAGTGATTCTATGCCAGCTCTGATAGAGGTGGGCACCCCTTCCTCTCTGCTCCTGTAACTTCTTTTAGAAGAGTCTTATCTTACTACTTGAGTGATTTGTTTACATGCTGTAGCTTCACAGATTGGTCTCTTCAAGGGCAGAGGCTGGGTTTATTCACCTTACTATTTCCAAGACTTGGAATACTGGAGACATTCCACACACTCTTGATGAATTTGATTGAACAAACATGCATTCTATGACTAGTCCTTATTCAAACCTTCCTTCAAAACTCTGTAACCTAGATCCTCCTACACTCTCTTTCTGTTGCTCTGTAGTAGGAATTAGGAAGAAAACACAATGATTGAAGCTACCCATGGAGTCTATATTAACACACACACACACACACACACACACAACCACCTCCCCTCAAATCTGCAAACAATTCAGCACAAACATATTGACACCCACATATGTAAAAACACCCCCACACAATCTGTCAGCCTATATACCCCTAACCTCAAACAGTCTTAATTTTGTCTGTGCTAAACCCATAGCTACAAAATACTTTTCATTCTCCTACTACATTTTCATCCTGGGATGAAAATGTCAATGCAATGTGACTTTATACTTTGGAAGGGAAAAAATGTGCAAGAATATTAAGATGAGGTTAATTTGACCCTACAGGCTTACTATCTCAAAGTTATTCATTTCCCAGTCACTTCATATTATGCCAATAATGCAATATTCTCATAAAATGCAAAATGTAAATTAAATTTCCATTCAGAACTTCTGGCATGTCACAGGAACCTAGTTTCCTGCAGTTATTTGGATTGTGCAATGTGCTACAAACTAAAATGCTCTAGGGTTTTTTTTCTTACCCTATTAAACGTTTAGGATTTCTGAACCCAAGTGACTCATGCTTAAATGTCTTTAAAAGAGACTATTCTTAAGACTAAGGGCAGAGGAGCAACAGCCAGTTGTCCATCTATATACATTCTCCCCTTTTTTATCATAAGAGACTCCCCAGATTTTAGCTGGGCTCCTTGCCACCTACAATGAGGATTCCATTTCCCAACTTCTTTGCAGTTGCATGTCAGCATATAACTAAGTTCTGGCCAGTGAGATGAGAGTGGAAGTGAAAAGCGCCACTCCATGTTGTACTTTAAACGTTGGGACATCCTTTCCCCTTCCCACTTTCCAAATAGTTGCATGAAAACTAGATGCCTGGAAAGCAGGCCTGGGAATAGCCATCTTGAACTGCATGGATATCGGCTATTTCTTAAGGGCAGAAACCCCAGGGATGGGAACCAACAGGACAGAAGGAGTCTGGGCTTTTGACTGCTTCTCAGAAAACACCTGTCTGGGAGCCTGGACTCTTATATGAAAGAGAAAAAAAATCTTCCATCTTCTTTAAATCTCTGTTAGCTTGGGTCTCTATCACAAATAGCTTCATTTATGTTCTTATTAATTCAAAGGGTAACAAACCAATGAATGAAAATGATACATGCCCAAATGGAAAACCCGCAGTACAAACTTTATTTTACATCTCAAAATTTTTTAAATTCAGAAAGGTTGCCACAACTTCTGAAAATGGAGTATCACGCTTGCAAGTACAGTTTAGTGTAAATACACACACAACACACTCACACTCACATACATGACTTGCAGTCAGGAGACCTGGGTTCTAACCTGACTCTTCCTACTTACTATTTTAGAAAGTTACATACTCTCACTTTCTTCCTCTGTCAAATGGGGCTAACTTCTTCGATTTTGGCCTCACAGGATTACTATGAAGTCTAAGACAGATGACATCTGGGCAAGTGCTTTGTATACTATAAAACACCATGTAAACAAAGTTATTGGAGAAGGCAATGGCACCCCACTCCAGTAGTCTTGCCTGGAAAATCCCATGGGTGGAGGAGCCTGGTAGGCTACAGTCCATGGGGTTGCTAAGAGTCGGACATGACTGAGTGACTTCACTTTCACTTTGATGCATTGGAGAAGGAAATGGCAACCCACTCCAGTGTTCTTGCCTGGAGAATCCCAGGGATGGGGGAGCCTGGTGGGCTGCCGTCTATGGGGTCGCACAGAGTCAGACACGACTGAAGTGACTTAGCAGTAGCAGCAAACAAAGTTATTATTAAAATATTCCCAAATAAACTTCCTTCTTTATGCAAGGTGGCTCATACCAATGCTGAGTGCCCAGACATACCATCCTGGTAAGTAAAAGGCCTGCAATCACCTGTTTCTACCTAAGATGGTCAGAGGTCAGTGTTACAGTATTACGAGCAGACCACCTCCTAGGGCTAGTCTTTCATTTAATGATCAGAGATATCACCCTAAGCCCCCACTTCTCAACTGGTACTGTGTCATTGATTAGAAAGACAAAGTGTTTGGACTAAAGAGCAAAAGTTTTTTAATAGGAAAATAGTCATAGTCCATATACCACTAATACATGGTATATATTTCACCATGTCTCACATCTCATCCACTGAAATATGTTTGACTTTTTCTACTGGATACACGGATGGCAGAATCAAACCCTGATGAGATGTCTCTATTTCCCTTCCTCACACACACACACACACATACATACAGTAGGGAACCAAGTGAGAGAGAAAAACACAAAACATTTGTAGATACAAACAGACAATAAATGTATCTTCCCTGAGCAAACATCTTGAATGATCATCCTGAGCCAAGACTTGTGGCCCAATTCTATCAATCCTCAATCGATAATGATGGTTTATAAACCCTGGGGCAACAGGCTATTGGCTAATATTTACTGAGCACTCATTATGTGTTGTCACTTCAAGGCACCAAGGGCTATTCTCTACTTTAATCCTCTCGACAGCCCTATGAGATACAGGCCATTATCCTCCCCCATTTTATAGCTGAGAAACTGAGAGTCCAAGAAATTCAGCCCAAGTTCACCTGGGTTCACTTTCACCTTGAAAGTGGCACAGATTTAAACCCAGGCAATCTCACCTTCAGAGTCCACATGATATCTTCTATCTCACTCTGCCTCTTATTTAAATGTCAACAATAAAAATAAATGTTCATATTCCTTTTGGAAATATTTTCTGATAAAATAAATCTTTCGACTGAAAGAATGTCACAAATCTTTAGAGGCACCCACACAATAGCTGTTCTAACTATTTTAAAATGAATAAATGAAGGAATATTATCTATTGAAACTAGAAGCCAGAGATGTGAACCACCCCTTTTCGCTCCTGTCAGGTCCCATGGTCTCATCTTTAGCTCATATAATGCTACTACTCACTGCAGGACCTCTGTGTGGGGTAGGCAGTCAAAGTTGATACCACATATCAACTGTACCAGTGGTTTTCCATTTCATTCCCTTCACTTTCCCAAAAAAGCATCAGTTTAGCCCTAGATAAACCAAAATGGAAACCCCCAAGGCCAATGACAAGGGAGGACTTCATTCTTAATCCATACCTCTGACTTTCTGAAGGCCCTGCAGGTTCAAAGGTAGCCTGAAGAAGGCTCCATATTGGGCTAGTTCCTCAAACTCTTACCTTCTGGCATATCTCCCACATCTAGCCTAGAAAGCCAAAGACAGGTATGTGGAGTGTGAGTCCAGCAGGGAGAGAGCGACACAACGGGGAGAGAGAATCAGGCAGCGGCCAGACCACTTGGTCCAATTTGGAAGCCATTTATCCCATCTGGCTCACATTTGAAATGTGAGCAATATGAATAAAGATCGCTCTAAATGTAATATACATGCTGGATCTCAAAGACTTATTATGGAAAGAAATGTAAAGTGTTCATTAATAAATGTTAATATTGATGACGTGGAAATTAAAGTCTAGTACTAAAATTAATTAGTATAGTTAATTACTTTTTAAATAAAGTACACGTGGCTTATATTACATATTTCTATCAGACAATGATCTCATACGCCACGTTTAAGAATCTGGACAGGATCCTAAAAACAATGGCAGCCACTGTGAGCTGTTAAGCAGAGGCATAGAGCACAATCAGATTTGAATCTTTAAAATATCACCCTGGCTACAAAATGGAGAAGGGGCTGCAGAGGGAAATGAGATGATGAAAGAGACGCTCTTGGATGCTCTACAACCATATGGGAGAAAGAAGATGGTGGCTGGAACATGGATGGCACTACTCCTAGCAGCAGAGAGGCAGAGAGCTGAACACATAAAAAACATAGTTAGAAAATAGTGCCAACAAGCTATAGAAAACTACTGAATAAGGGGGAAACAAAAGGTTGTGTACAGGGATGCTTCCCAAGGCTCTGCTATGAATAGAGTGGCTGGGCCATTTGGTGCCACCCTCTAGCAATTATACATCCAAGAAAAAATGGCCCATCCAGTCATCCCAGGGCCTCAGCGCTGTGTCTGCATGAAGCTTCCTCTGCAGGAGGCATGAATCATGGATGCTCTGAGTACTTGGGAACTAGCGCATGCTGTTCCAAAGTGCTTTCCTTCTGAAGAGCTCCCAGAAGAAGTAACTCAAGATTCTGCCAAGACGAGAATCACTTGGGAAAGCTGTAGGAAATGATGATAATTGCTGCTAAGATCAGGAAATGGGCTGAATGCAGAGCAAATGGGATGGACTGCAGTGGAGGTGGGGGTGGGGGGAGTGGCCGTTTGTTCCTGTGCCCCTTCCTGGCTTCTTTCCTAGAAAACCCTGCAGAATATTGCAGGAGAATGAGCTCTGGAGTCAGCCTCTGACTCAGAAGTCAGCTCAGCCCCTCACTAGTTGGGTACCCCTGGGCTTTCCCAGGCTTCTGTTTTTCATCCCTTGGATGGGAAAATCACCACCCACCCTGGGAAGGTTCAGGGTGATTTGATTTTGCACAGGAGTGCCCCAAACTGGGGCTGGGACCTCCCCTCTTTTCTCCTCTCCTCCAGCCCACTCAACACCCGCCATCCCCAGACCTGTCTTCACCTCTCACAGATGAAAGCACGATACCATCTCAAGAAAAGCTCAAGAAAAACTGGGCTGGGTGTTTTGGCATTAATCTCCCAGAGCACCCAGCACGGAGCCAGGCTGCCAGGACACGTGAGGGACACTCCTCTCAGAGCAAGCATTAGCGTGAATAATTAAGGCGAAGCTCTGCTTATCAAAATAAATGAACAAAGGATGCCTCTGACAAAGCAGCCACGTTTTTTTTGGTTGTTTTAAAAGACCATTTTTTCTCAGTTACTGCTCCTTCCAGTTTGATCATCTTCAGAGTCCTCCCTATCAATTTGGGTGAATTAGCAAGCTTCTCCTCCATACAGAGCTGCAGCCATAAATCACCGATATGAGTATGTGTAAAGTTATATAGCATGGGGCCCAGTGTAATAATAAACACATTTATATTTTATAACTGCTGTTTTCTCCACGCTCGAATCAGTTCACTGCTTGGGCCCCAGGGGCCGGGAGGCACCAGTGTCTTTCCCACTACACACACCTCCCCACGCCCTGTGGGAAGTGTTCCGGCTTTGTGTGCTGGTCTCAGACCCACAATCTGCCAAATGCCAGCCGGCTCCTCTTTGTGCCGCAGGGGGAAAAGGAATCAGACCCGTTCCTGGCCCTGTGTGTGCAGCACAGCGGAGACACAAATGAGCAGGTGACCTTTCAAACCGTGTCAAAACGGGCCCTTGACCCAGAGACCTCAAAACTTCAGTGGTTTCACTGTCTAAATCAGCCAAGTGAAAAGACCCATGTTTGCACAATATGATTGTGTTTACACAAAGGTTTAACGCCTCAATAGAGCAAAAGCTGTTCAGTTAATTTTAATTATTGCTTTATTCTTCTCACAACAGATTTAGGAAAAAAAAAATGTTTAACAGTGAGCTCGTTGTAATTGATCCTGCAAACTTGGTGCCTATGGTTCTTCTAACTCGTGCAATGACAGCAAGTGGGAAGGATGCATGAAAGGTTTTCCTCAGTTGAAAGGATTATTTCCAGTCCCTGTCACTGCTTATTTAACATTCTTTGGGGAGAAGATGGACACCAAGGAAAATCACAAAAAAAATTCAAGATCTGACTGTGGGGGAGTGGAAAAACACACATGGGTTAGAAAGCATTCTAATGCTTAGCAGCAAATTCTAAGTAAGCAAGAAACGCATATTAAGTGAGGATGAGGGCCCTGCCAGTTCTAATGATTTATTAGGTTAACTCTTTGGCAGGTAGAATAAATAGAAAGGGGAAGTAAATCTGAAAATATAAAGATGCACAGGAACCCAGTATCAGACAAAGGAAAATCCACTGGCAAACAATCTGCTAAAAGCAGAGCCCTCCGGGGTCACGTGTGCTGTTCCCTCCACCTTCCAGGAATTTGTCTTTCAGTGTTGAAACCATTTCATTCTTCAGATCTCCAGAAGACAATGCAAGTGCCTGTCACTCGGCGGTTCCTGTAGATCCTTAAGGCAGAATGCTAGAAAGCAGCTATTCTTCTCCACCACATGCTCTCCTGAATACAGAGGGAAGATCGTTGCACACCGCAGCAGAATCTTCACCTGCGTTTGGATCTCTGCTAACTAGGGGATTTCTAATTTCTGTATTGATCCCATGTTTTTCTCCTTAAGATATTTTACACATCCATAAACATCCTCCAAAAAGTGTGGCCAAAAAAAAATAGATAAACAGAATTATTTTTAACTCCACGAGGATCATACAAATAAAAATGAGAGCACAAATTATTTGTTCAAACTCCCCAAAGCCCTGGTACGCCTAAGACAGCAACGTGCAACCTACACACCAAGGTCTATCCATCCATAGCCTCTCCCACCTCTTCTCTAAGGCACCTCCACTTGGATTTTCCAGTTTAGTAAGGAAAGAGGACTGCTAAGGTGCATTCTTTTAAGGGATTGGAGAGAAGTTCCTATTTATGATTTATTTCTCTCCTCAACTTTTCTTAAATATGTAAGTGTATTAGTACTGGGCTATCATCTTGAGAATCAATGCCTTGCATTTGTTGGGTTCTTCAAAACTAGCTTTATTTCTTAAAATAGAAAAAAAAAAACACCCAAAAACCAAGATCAAAGATCGTTAAGTTCAATCAAGACCAAATATAGGACTAGATGAGACAATCATTCAGTTTTCTTAACTATTCTAACTTTGTCATATTGGATCCAAGATAACAACTCATCTCTCATATGTGTGAGACAAGAAGGATGGTAAGTATTAGGCCATTTACTTTACTAAACAACTAAACTCATTTATATTCTGTCTGAATTTAGTCCCTTCCCTCTAGCCCCACAAAAAAACCTGATTTCCAAAGGACAAATAGAATGGGGTATGCACTAGGCTTCATCACAAGAAATCTTTGAAAAATCATTCTCAGAGCCACAGTTTCCTCATCTATAAAATGGGAATGAGAACACCTCACAGGTGAATGAGGGTTAAACAAAAAGAGGTAAGTGAAAGCACTTGGTGAGCTGCGACGATCAGTGTGATATCTTCCTGCTCACTTCCTTGGATAAAGCAATCAAGCGCAGGCAACCATTCCCAGGCTTGGTACCCACCTGCCTTCATCATTTCCAATCTGAGTAGGAATGTCTCAGCCTACCCTTTCTTTAGCACATCTGCTCTGGGGAGCTGACTAAATAACCACTGCCTCTTCAGGTCATCAAGATAAATCTTACTAATTCCCTACTGAACCTAAAACTAAGGTCCGATAACAACTGTGATCCAAAACATGGCACTCACCATGACCCCAGGAGGCTAGCTCACTAATCGCAGTCCCTCCAAGTGGCAAGGGATAAGCTAATCTGTGTGAAAGACACAGATGTCACGTCCTCCCTACAGCCACATTCACATGTATGAGAGGAATAATGTCAGCAGTATTATCTCCAAACAGCAAGGACAATGCCACACAATTATAATAGCATATTGTCCATTGTATCTGGGGATGACACGTCTGACAATGTTATTTTCTATGCATGTGAATGCAGCTGAAAGGGCCAATGCATAATTCACATCTCCTGACAAAATGCAAGCCTGAAGTATGTGTCCATTAGATAATGCCACTTAAAATCCTTTTACCTCAGGTAGCACCTTTCTCCCTGAGAACTCAAAATGCCTCCCGGTACTTTCCTCACGGTACTGGTGTGAACCCGACAGGAAACGATAGGAAATGCACTGAGAGAGCACACATCAATTTTTCCCAGTAAAATTCTGGTCTACTTTCTGACTAAAAATATTTATTCTCAGCCTTATTTCTGCCCTAACAATCAACCTTCTCTTTGACAATAAGGAAGCAATTGTTACAATTGGGCGAGACTGCTGTACATGAGAGGACGGGTAGAGAAGGATCGTTAGTGCCTGGTCAGATGGACCCATTTCCTGGCTAAAAGCCTCTCTTTCACCTACCCACCTGGCAGCCCATGTGATTTAAACCCCTGCCTCAGCAAAATCTCAAATTATTACAGGTCAGAAGCCTTCAGCAAGAAGGGAGGGGGTGTTGCCTGTGAACAGCTACAATAATGAATGTTAATTCAAGGAAGTTAAGCATTGGGTAGAGGTGGAGAGACTTTCCTCATATCGTAAGGGGAGCGGGGGGACAGCCCATCTTCTAAGACCCAAAAGAAATAATTATACAATAGTCATATTTCGTCGATTTTTAAAAGAGCACAAAAGGGAGACTGACAGACCAGTGGTCGGGGCTTCACCTTCCAATGCAGGGGGTGCAAATTTGATCGCTGGTTGGGGAGCTAAGATCACACATGCCTCTCGGCCGAAAAACCAAAAACACAAAACAGAAGCAATATTTTAACAAATTCAATCAAGACTTTAAAAAAATGGTCCACATCAAAAAAAAAAAAAAGCACCAAAGGGAAGGCAAGACCTGGTCAGTAACCTTAAAAGGATGAAGAAATATTTTGCAAGTGGTGCAGAGGAGCCCAAAGAGAAGAAGCGAAAGCCAGCTAAAGTTGCGTGAGGCCAGGGTTTCTCAATCTCGGCCCTGCGGACACTTGGGGCCCAGCGAGGGTCTGCTGTGGAAGCTGTCCTGGGCACTGAATTGCACTGTGTAGTGGACTGACCAGCATCCCTGCCCTCCACCTCCCAGAAGCCAGTAGCAACCACCTCCTCCTCAAAGATGTGAAAATCCAAAGTATCTCCAGACATCATCCAATGTCCCCAGGGGGGAAATGGGCCCAAGTTGAGAATCACAACATTAGGCAACTAATGATCTCATATTGGGGGCTAGTGGCTGGGCTGACAGGTTTGCTCTCACACATACGGCCGGCCTCTCACCACTGAGTTGCCTACGTGCTCAGTTGTGTCTGACTCTTTGAGACCCCTTGGACTGTAGCCCACCAGGCTCAGGCCAAGACTACTGGAGTGGGTTGCCATTTTCTACTTCAGGGGATCTTCCCGACCCAGGGATGGAACCTGCCTCTCTTGTGTCTCCTTCATTGCGGGCAGATCCTTTACCACACTGCACCACCTTGGAAGCAAAGCACTGAAGAGAAGGTCCCAATATCCACCCCTGAACAGTCATGGGACTTTCATGTTCCTGCTGGAACCTCATTAACTTCTCAAGTTCATGGAGGGTTAGGGAAGGCCGGCCAAGTGGATCAGCTCCTGTGGTGAGGATGCAGCCATGTGAGGCAGTGGGCACCGGGTGTCCAGCTGAAGGGTGGAGCGGGGCTGACACTAGCTCTGCCACCCAAGTACAGGTTGCACCTGCTCCACAGAAGGGCACCTTTTTCTGATTCACACAAAAGCAAGATCTGGGACAGCAGCAGCCCTGCAGGGTGGCTAGCAGCCATTGGATTCCTCTTCTCCAGGTCTGTCAACTGATGCACCTCATACAGGAAGTAATACTGTTATGCAGATGAGAATTAGCAAAGCCGGGGTGTTTTGTGATTGAGGAGAATGCAAAGTTTGAAATAGCTTTGTGGAATATCTCCTTCCCTCAACCCCCGAAGCATGCTTATGTGTATTGGTGTGTGTGTGTGTGTGTGCGCTACGCCGCTTTAGTCATGTCCAATTCTGTGCGACCTCATGGACTGCAGCCCTCCAGGCTCCTCTGTTTATAGGATTCTTCAGGTAAGAATACTGGAGTGGGTTGCCATGCCCTCCTCCAGGGATCCTCCTGACCTACGGATCGAACCTGCATCTCCTATATCTGCTGCACTGGAGGTGGATTCTTTACCCGCTGAGCCGTGGGGGAAGCCCTAAGAACTATAAACACTGCACTCTTCTCTCCATCATCCTTGTGTGAGGCCTTCTACCTATTTTAAGGATAATTTGAGCAGAAATGATTCTATAGAGTCTGGTCTGATCTACTAGTGACAGGGTTGCTGCTCAGAATAGAGCTTCTCCTGCTTCACTTTCAACAGTGGAGGGTAGATCTCATTAGTATGGGAAGCCAGTACCAGCCATTAGCGCCAAGTAAGAGTTGCCTTTGCTAACTATTTCTGTGCACAGTCACACAACATGCTCTGAGTTTTCTCAATAAAACAGCTCCTTCCCAGGGGGACAAAGTTGCCTCTTCAAGGGACCTCAATTTACATACACTTTCTCAACCATTTAAAGTGAAACCTCCTTGAAGCGTCACTTCACTTCTGAAGAATCTTCCTTCCCACACTTCCAGGGAGCATTTCAATAATGATGAAATAGAAACCTCTACTTAGACAGGAAATGCAATGATATGGAAAGTAATTACACTTAAAAAAAAAATCACAAAACTGACTCTAGGTTTACTTTGCACCACATTTGTTCATTTCCTATAAGGAAAGACAAATAAGGTATGCAAACATATTTATTTCTATGTTGATGTAATGTACCAGCAAAAAGCACTTAGGACATGTGCTGCACACATCAGACGAATGATATCCATAATGGAAAGTCATGGGTCTAGAAGCTTCTCTCTACTCCTTCTTCATGAATAAAACAGTTGGGAAAATCCCATAGTTGCTTTTAGTCCATTTGATTTCTTACTTTATACTCTGTGTGATACCAAGAATGGCTATAAAAAATTTGGTCCATTTAAGAGATAAAGCGGCACTCTCCCTAAGATGTTAAAGATGCTGCTTTGTTACTAAGTTAGGAAAGTTCATGTTTGCACAAATTCTATTAGTGCCCATATCAACTATAGATGTGTAATGACTTGCCAGTTCTTTCTTAAGAAGATCAAATCCATCATTGAAGTAATAAGTCTTCAAATGTCTTGTTTCTTTTAAACGATATTCAAAAGGTAAGCAGAAGAAAGACTTCAAGATTCTAATGTGTTTTCACAGCAAAAGGATTTAGTTGAGAAAGCAGGCTGAGGGGACGCAGGTGCCAGACACTGTGTAGAATTTGCACTTATGCTCCATTAATTGCCAGCATATCTTCCTTTCCCTTTTTCCTCCCTTCCCCCATTAAATCCCTTTGGAAAACAGCAGAGCAGCAGGCCCAGACTGGTACCTAGCAGCAACACCAGGAGCAGAAGTAGCCAATTAGCCTCCAGAATACAAAGAGGGAGAAAAAAATTGATGCAGTTACCTAGCAACCAGAAGGAGCAGAAACAGCTGTGTAGCAGGCCCAGGCTGGTACCCAGGCAGAAAAAGGATAGCCAATTAGCACACTGTATTTAATGCTGATGTGGTTTCCTAGTAACAGGCTGTACAAGTCTGTCTGTTGCATTTTCTCCCTCCTTTCCTCACATTTTCCTCAATCATGCACAGTATTACTATTTGCCCTAATTACTGTTTCTCCACTGCTTCAAGCAGCCATTATTTTGTCCCCAGAGAAATTGGAAGAACTCAGAAAAAAATCTTCTGTAATGACAGTATTTAGTTTCAAATTCAGATTAGCTGAAGGCTTGAGACACTAAACAACAACAACAAAGAACAGAAAAAACAAAAAAGCCAGCAAATAGCCTTCTGCCTAAATTCTTAAGTAACCCATGGCACCTTTTCTTCATGCTAATATCTACATGTGAGTGAAGCAAAAAACACTTAATAATGCATACCGTCATTCTGCTACACACCACATTTTCGAAGAGGCTGAATCCTCTGTGTACTTGAATTTATTCATATTGATTTTCTGACACTCTCTCCTGAGCATGAGGAACATAAAATGTCTTATTACCTATATCAGAGAAGGGAGATGTATCTTTTGTTGCTCTTTTTAAAATACCGATACTGGATTCAATAAGCTCATGACCAATTGAGAATTCGACACGAGGAATCATTCTTTCCTTGCTACAACAGAAGTGGAGTACAGATGAAGAGTGTGTATACTGCAGTAAGGGGATTCAAACACCATGTGTAGGTTCATAATCACACTAATGAATTCCAGTGAGGTGATGTTAAACCACACAAACATACAAAATTAAGACAGAAAATGTTTAAACATGCCTTCTGCACCAGTATTCTAAAATATTTTCTACTGCATGCTGCACCTCTTATAAACTAGGACATGCAGTGGCATCAACCATTTTCCTGGGTTTTAGTCATCAGGGCACAGTTTATGTAAGTCTACATCTTATTTAAGGCCTCCATTAGACTCCTAGAACCTCTCTCACGTAACGGTGTCTTCTTAGAACCAGCTATTATCCTCCTTACAAAATTATCCTGTTCTGAACACTGCAAAGGCTCCAGAAGAAGATGTTAGACACTGTAACACACTTAACCGGGCAATGCTCTCCCATGAAGGAAAAGAACCTTCCCCACTGAGGACAGTGTTTGGCTTCCTGCCCACCACCAAAGGATTGATGGCTTTTGTCAGCTCTAGCTCACTAGTGAAATGGTTCAAACTATTCTATCCCAATAAATTTGGGATTTAAAAACATTTTACCTTGTTTGACAACAGTGCACAATGCTGAACTCCATAAATTAAATGTCAAACCTGTTCCTAAAACAGGGCATTTTCACTTTACTGAATTCCATAAATTAAATGTCAATTACAGTAACGGAGAGAAGATACACTCTAAAGACAGAAACAACAAAAGAAGCTTAAAGTATATGTCTGCTGAAACCAGATGAGTGACGTACAGAAAATGAATTTTAAATTATAAGTTCTATGAATCTAACTTGAATGCAGATAACTTTTGAAGGGAAGAGAGGAAAAGACCCAGGGCTCAAAAAGGAAGAAAGTCTGCCAAGCAGGCCTGGTTTAAGACAAAGCTGGACCTAGGCTCCATAAGGAACTAGTAATGGGGTGCCCTAGTCTTCTACCTGTAAAATCTTATTGGGTCCAATCCTGCATCTGTGCCCAACTCACCTACCTCAATAAGCATAGATGGTAAAGGAGGCAAAGCAAAGACCAAGGAAAGCGTATTCTCTCTGCAGACACCCTTAAATAATTTAAATGGGCTGACCTCCATTATATAAGCGAGGCAGGTCCTTACACTGGCAACCAAATATGGGGACACTGCAGAAATGGGCAGTGACTGTCACTGGTGACCCAAATAGCCAGCACACTAAAAAGCCACTACCCTTTTGATTATTTTGAATGGTCTTGCTATTAACATTCAATATATTATTTTTTCAAATGGCTGAAAATAGCTTACTCTTAGAAAATGCAGAAAATCTGGTAGCAGGGGGAAGGGAACGAGTGGGAAGTGGAGAATGCTGCTCCAGCTTCTAACAGCTCCCCCCATCTTGTCTGCCTACTTGCCTGCAGATTCCTGAAATTCCATAAAGAGGCTCCTAGAATTGAAGAATAAAAAAGTAGTAAAAGATTTCTTATTCTTATTTTATAAACTACTGGTTAATGGATATGTAATCTATCAATTAATAGTGCACCAAATACTTTCTGATGTAAAGGAGGGTGTTGCTGCTCTCAGTCGTGTCCCACTCCTTGTGACCTTGTGGACTGTAGCCCACTGGGCTCCTCTGTCCATGGGATTTTCCAGGCAAGAATACTGGAGTGAGTTGTCATTTCCTCCTCCAGGGGATCTTCCCAACCCAGGGATTGAACCCTTGTCTCTTGAGTCTCCTGCATTGGCCAGAGGGATTCTTTATCACTGAGCCTCCTGGGAAGCCCGAAAGAGGTCAAAGCAGGCCAAAAAGGCAGGAAGTGACCCAGTATAGGAAAGCATCAAGTATAAGATTCTTGGGTGGGCCATGAAGAAGGAAGGAACTAAAATTTTTATGAAACAGGTTTGCCCAAGGCCAGCCAGTTCACCTCCATTAGTGCGGGAAAAACTGAAACTGCCTTGTTGGAAATGGCCAGACCTTCTTCATATGGTACCTGAGGAGTCTGGCTTTGAGTCCCACTATACATATAATGCTGTACATATGCTGTACATATAATATACATATACATATGATGCTGTGAAAGTGCTGCACTTAATATGCCAGTAAGTTTGGAAAACTCAGCAGTGGCCACAGGACTGGAAAAGGTCAGTTTTCATTCCAATCCCAAAGAAGGGCAATACCAAAGAATGCTCAAACTACCCCACAATTGCACTCATCTCACATACTAGTGAGGTAATCCTCAAAATTCTCCAAGCCAGGCTTCAGCAATACATGAACCGGGAACTTCCAGATGTTCAAGCTGGTTTTAGAAAAGGCAGAGGAACCAGAGATCAAATTGCCAACATCCGCTGGATCATGGAGAAAGCAAGAGAGTTCCAGAAAAACATCTATTTCTGCTTTATTGACTATGCCAAAGCCTTTGACTGTGTGGATCACAATAAACTGTGGAAAATTCTGAAAGAGATGGGAATACCAGACCACCTGATCTGCCTCTTGAGAAACCTATATGCAGGTCAGGAAGCAACAGTTAGAACTGGACATGGAACAACAGACTGGTTCCAAATAGGAAAAGGAGTACCTCAAGGCTGTATATTGTCACCCTGCTTATTTATCTTATACCCAGAGTACATCATGAGAAATGTTGGGCTGGAAGAAACACAAGCTGGAATCAAGATTGCCGGGAGAATTACCAATAACCTCAGATATGCAGATGACACCACCTTTATGGCAGAAAGTGAAGAGGAACTAAAGAGCCTCTTGATGAAAGTACAAGAGGAGAGTGAAAAAGTTGGCTTAAAGCTCAACATTCAGAAAACTAAGATCATGGCATCTGGTCCCATCACTTCATGGCAAATAGCTGGGGAAACAGTGGAAACAGTGTCAGACTTTATTTTTTGGGGGCCTCCAAAATCACTGCAGATGGTAACTGCAGCCATGAAATTAAAAGACGCTTACTCCTTGGAAGGAAAGTTATGACCAACCTAGATAGCATATTCAAAAGCAGAGACATTACTTTGCCAACAAAGGTCCATCTAGTCAAGGCTATGGTTTTTCCAGTGGTCATGTACGGATGTGAGAGCTGGACTGTGAGGAAAGCTGAGCACCGAAGAATTGATGGTTTTGAACTGTGGTGTTGGAGAAGACTGTTGAGAGTCCCTTGGACTGCAAGGAGATCCAACCAGTCCATTCTAAAGGAGATCAGCCCTGGGTGTTCTTTGGAAGGACTGATGCTAAAGCTGAAACTCCAATACTTTGGCCACCTGATGCAAAGAGTTAACTCATTGGAAAAGACTCTGATGCTGGGAGGGATTGGGGACAGGAGGAGAAGGGGACGACAGAGGATGAGATGGCTGGATAGCATCACCGACTCGATGGACATGAGTTTGAGTAAACTCCTGGAGTTGGCAATGGACAGGGAGGCCTGGTGTGCTGCGATTCATGGGGTCGCAAAGAGTCGGACACGACTGAGCGACTGAACTGAACTGAACTGAATACATATAACCAAAGTAGCCTGGACTCCCAGAGCTCCATTTACTGCCCAGAATTAGCTTCTTTCTATGAAAAGCTTGTTTCCTCATGATTTATTTATGGGGCTTCAACTATAATTTCTACAGAATTGAAAGTGTATATTTTTCAAAGAAAGACACATCATTTAACAAATATTTTTTCATCTGTGCTTGTATCTCAAATAATTTTTTTCAAAAGTTATTCCAAAGTTTAAGGGAAAAAAGGGTTTTGGTTTTATTACACATGACTGTCTTAAACTCCCCTTGGTTTCCTGATTCAAACAGAATCACTCCACTACTGTTTCAGCTTCAGGAGACACAAGTATTGCCTACCACCAATGGATTTTAACAATATTCTCTTCACCTGCGGTCTTTACAAAGGCTCTATTTAACTTTCTTCCAACCTCTCACTGTAATATATACAGGATAACCCTGATGATCATGGTTATTAATACTCTTATTATATTAGAAACAACTTCTATACATTATTTATTTATTAAAGGGAACACTTTAAGTTGGCCTTCCCAATGCCAAGCCGTCACTGGCACAGACTTCTTGTGACCCTCTTTTCCTCTTCTAGAGCAAACAGAGCTGGCCTAACTTTTAAATCTTAGAATTTATAACATTCCATTACTTCCACAGCCTTTTCTAAAATGAGGTTCCTCTTTTCCCTTTTCCTACCTCCCAACCCCAATCCATGCTCTCTTTTGAAATCAGGTCCTAAATATTATATTTAGACTTCATGAAACCATATTTCAGGCTTTTGCATCAAAAAATGAGGTTCTCAGAGATGGGGAAGGAATAATGTCTAGTACAGTGAGTGTTCCATAAATACTGTCTATGGTGCAGTATTTATTTCGTGGTTCTTCCTTTCTCTTCAATTCTTATTTTAACACTTTGTGACTACCGATTATCCTTTAAAAGGACATCTGGAATAGGCATCCTACAAAGCCTATGTTTATTACCATATTATAATAATAAAATAAATGTGTTTGTTGTGTATATGCTGAGTTTAAGCCATTCGACTCGATATACGTTTACCTAAATTTATCTTCATAAATAGTATGAAGATTTAGCATATTGCTAAATCATCATATGGTAAAGCTCTAAGATTCTCTCATCAACTGTTTTCCACCACCTCATTCACACCCCTTCTTTCAAACTCTTTCTCCCAAGTCCCTGAATATGCTAAATCCAAACTACCAAACCCTCCTATTAAACTCTCTCCACCTTGTGAACTGAACAGTTAACCCCTACGCTAGTTTCCATCCCATAATAGGGGTTTAATGAGTTTCTGCCTCAACACATGGATAAACTTCATTAGCAGCCATGTGTCTCAGCATATTAAAGGCCTTTTAATGTCTTAAAATTGCCCTATTTCAGTTGCTATTGTATAAATTCAAAGAATTCTTATCTATAGAGCTGAGGAGGTTGAAAGTGGTCGATGGGCCCCCTACAGTTCCAGACTGAGGTATTTAATTTCATCCTGCTGATATGCCTGACCTTGAATTAGGGCTTCTATTTATATAAATTAATGTATTATCACATTGGCATAATTTTAAAAGATGAACAGCATCAATAAAAAACAGCCTTTCCAGAGGAGAAAAGTGACTTTGTATCTCAGAATCATCCATGCTGCTTCTGACCACTGACAGGAGCCCTAATCTCATTTAATGCCCTGTCTGTCTTTAGCCTTCCTTATCTGAACAGCCCTTCCTATCTTAACTGCTGGTTATTCTATAGCACAGCACCTGAAATCTATGGGCACTTAATACCTGATTGTAAGATAGCTGAGTGAACAAAGTAAGAATACTACTAAACTATATTAATGCTAAATAGAATACAAGCTGAAGGGAATGGGACAGATTTTAATTTAGTGGCAGGTTGTATAGCCTGGGTTAAGGTATTTACTATTTTTGGTCCTCAGTTTTCCCTGTAGGTGATAACACTTGTTTATATTATTTCATATGAATACAGTACTAACATTTATCATTTTAATGAGTGAATTGAGAATGTTACAAGAGTCTCTTTAATACTAAAGTAAAAAAAATGGTTTCATAGTAATGATCATAATAATAGTAACTATTGCAGCAACAATAATGGGACTGGAAACGGAAGATCATTCCTTCGTAATTTCCTTGTTCTGGTTCTTAGTCACTTGATGAAGCAATATGTTTAAGGATCCTCCTAGTTCTTATCTGTATAGAAGATACTTAAAGTAGTTTCACTGTCGATTTGTATTTAAACTGTAAGTTTCTCATTTCCTCTAAATAATGGGTTATTAAGAAAAATATCTAAATGACAGCATTTCCCCTTATGACTTAGCAAAGAAATTAAAAGCTCAAAATGGAGAAACAAAATCAAACAGGATTTGATTCAAACCCTGGCCCAACCACCTAGGAGCTGTGTGATATTGGGCAAGTTACTTGACCTCTCCTGGTCTCATTTTTCTCATCTGTGAAATGAGAATAGTACCGGTGTCATTAGATTAATGTGGCTTAAAGGGTTATATTCATAAAAAAACTTCTGTTTAGAAAAAAGACAGCAGGCCAAAATGGAGTCATTTGTGCTAAGCCCCGTATCATCAAACCAAGACTTAATACCTAACTTAAGTACAGTTTCCTAAAGGAAATCAACCCCGAATATTCATTGGAAGGCCTGATGCTGAAGCTCTAATACTCTGGCCTCCTGATGCAAAGACCATGAAGCTGGAAAAGACCATGAAGCTGGGAAAGATTGAGGGCATGAGGAGAAGAGAATGAGATGAATGAGACAGAGAATGAGATGGCTGGATGCCATCACCAACTCAATGGACTTGAGTTTGAGCAAACTCCAGGAGACGGTGAAGGACAGGGAAGCCTGGCGTGCTGCAGTCAGTGGGGTCGCAAAGAGTTGGACACAACTGAGCGACTGAATAACAACAACAAAGTAGTTTCATCCTCCTTAGAGAATGAAATCTCAAACCAGTCATCTGGAATTACCTGGTGAGCCCTAGTGAGGTCATCCGCTTGATAGACCCCAGCCATCTTCTGCAAGGAGATGATGACCTTGCCATAAACAATCAGCTCTTTGCTGGTATAACTTCCTTGTCCTGCCATCTTCTGCCTATAAAAGTCTCACATTTTGCTCAGCTCTTCAGAGCTCCTTTCTATTTGCTAGATGGGATGCCACTCAATTTATGAATCATTGAAGAAAGCCAATAAGATCGTAAGTACTCAGTTGAATTTTTTTGAAAAACAAATTTGGGGGCAGTGGTGGGATCCAGTGGAAACTTCAGCCAGTTTCAGAGAATGAGAAACACAGGTGCTGGTACCTGTAAACTTTGAGTTCTTTATCTTTCTTATCATTTCCAAGTGCTGTGGGTAAGTTCCTCTGGGCTCTGAGGTCCACTTTTTTTGTGTTGAGCTCCTGATCTAATTAGCTTTCCAGACTAGGGTTAATGGGCCAGTCTAGACTGACAGGGGGCTTCCCTGGTGGTTCAGCTGGTAAAGAACTGAAGTGAAAGTTGCTCAGTCATGTCCAACTCTTTGCAACCCCAGGGACCATACAGTCCATGGAATTTTCCAGGCCAGAATACTGGAGTGTGTAGCCATTCCCTTCTCCAGGGGATCTTCCCAACCCAGGGGTTGAACCCAGGTGTCCCATAATGTGGCGGATTCTTTACCAGCTGAGCCAACAGGGAAGCCAGCTGGTAAAGAATCTGCCTGCAATGTGGGAAGCCTGGGTTCCATCCCTGGGTGGGGAAGATCCCCTGGAGATTGACAGGAGGCTCTAACAGGGTGTCAGTCCTCAGCCCTTGGTTAGTTCACGGTCCCAGGCCAGGCCTCAGTGGGTCACTGAAGTCCCTAGCCCTTGGCTAGTCCAGTCCCCATTTGTTAGGGTCTGTTAGTTTAGCCTGTAGTTCTTCATTGAGAACAGCTGGAGGTGTGCACCTAAAGCTTTCTCTCGGCCAGCTTACTGTACCATCAGTTTGGTTACTGCTGGTATGTTAATGTGCATGTAAAGACTATTGCTGTCTAGGTTGGTCATAACTTTCCTTCCAAGGAGTAAGCATCTTTTAATTTCATGGCTGCAATCACCATCTGCAGTGATTTTGGAGCCCCCAAAAATAAAGTCAGCCTTACTCCTTGGAAGGAAAATTATGACCAATCTAGACATCATATTAAAAACCAGAGACATTACTTGGTCAACAAAGGTCCGTTTAGTCAAGGCTATGGTTTTTCCAGTAGTCATGTATGGATGTGAGAGTTGGACTACAAAGAAAGCTGAGCACCAAAGAATTGATGCTTTTGAACTGTGGTGTTGGAGAAGACTCTTGAGAGTCCCTTGGACTGCAAGGAGATCCAACCAGTCCATCCTAAAGGAGATCAGCCCTGGGTGTTCATTGGAAGGACTGATGTTGAAGCTGAAACTCCAATATTTTGGCCACCTAATGTGAAGAACTGACTCATTTGAAAAGACCCTGATGCTGGGAAAGATTTAGGGCAGGAGGAGAAGGGGACGAAAGAGGATGAGATGGTTGGATGGCATCACTGACTCAACGGACATGAATTTGGGTGAACTCCGGGAGTTGGTGATGGACAGGAAGGCATGGCGTGCTGCAGTTCATGGGGTCGCAAAGAGTTGGACACGACTGAGCGACTGAACTGAACTGAAAGACTATTGCTAATGGGAATCTCAGAAGACCAAAGTCACAAAATTGACTTTGTGTATGGGTATGGTTGAGCACTTAAAAGCTGTTAGAGCACTTGTCACCTACCTCAAAAGACTCCTGTGTTAGGACAAACTGGTCACAAAACGAGTTAGGCTGATACCAGGTCACCTGCCAATCCCAGGGAAATTTCCACATAACAAGGTAGGCTGTAAAATACCACACAATCCCCAGTCCAGAGCCACATTCCTCTTAGGTATTAATTCTGGCTCCAAGAGACCCAAGGCTTAGCTAAAAAAACTGAGATCCTTAAGTTTCAAAGAATTGAGTACACTACATTCTGGCACATCTGCTTATTTTATGTCTAAGAACTGTGGTCCCAGAAGCTATGAATATCTTACAACAATGGCCGCCAGGCTCCTCTATCCATGGAATTCTCCAGGCAAGAATACTGTAGTGGGTAGCCATTCTCTTCTCCAAGGAATCTTCCCAACCCAGGGATAGAACCAGCATCTTATGCATTGCAGACAGATTCTTTACTGTCTGAGCCACCAGCAAAGCCTCCAGATGGGTTTATGGGAAAACTGGGAGACCAGCAAAGGGTGAGAATTCTTAACAGAATCAGCTCTCCTGAATGCCTGTTATGCCCAGAGGAAAAAGGAAACTAAAATTTCACATGGTCCTTTCCTTTCTAAATCCAGATACATTGGTTATTGATTCTTTCTCTCCCAAGGACAGCTGTTACCTTCTTGTTTGTCTTGTTTTACGTCCTGAGAGCTTGGTTTGTCAATTTGGTGGTGGTTTAGGCTTCCCAGATAGCTCAGTTGGTAAAGAATCCACCTGCAATGCAGGAGACCCCAGTTTGATTCCTGGGTCTGGAAGATCTGCTGGAGAAGGGATAGGCTACTCACTCCAGAAGATGCCCTGGAGAACGGAAAGGCTATCCACTCCAGTATTCTGGCCTGGAGAATTCCATGGACTGTACAGTTCATGGAGTCACAAAGAGTTGGACACGACTGAACAATGTTCACTTTAGTTACTAGGTTGTATCCGACTCTTGCGGCCCCACAGACTGTAGCCTGACAGGCTCCTCTGTGCATAGGATTTTCTATGCAAGAATACTGGAGTGGGTTACCATTTCCTTTTCCAGGGGATCTTCCTGACTCAGAGATGGAAGAGGGATCTCCTGCACTGCAAGCAGATTTTTACCAACTGAGCTACCACGGAATTTGGGTGCCCCAAAATATGACTGGGCAGAAAATGTAGGTTATATCCCCATTTGCAGTTAGATATGGTTGGACAGAAATATGGTTGAACTTCATCTGCAGCTCCAGGATATGGCCAGTCCTCAGGGGAATTGTATTTTTTATTTCTTCCTTTTTTTCCTTTGGCTATCTTTGGCTCTGGATCTTGGGAGGTATATCTTTTGCCCTCTCTTTGGGGACACCTCTTGAGTCCATAGGATTATTCAATACTGCCAGTATTTATTTATTTATATTTATTGTTTGTTTCAGCTGAAAATTGACAAGATATTTGAAAGCATTTTTTGAGTAGCTCTGTGATCAGAGGTTGGCCAAACTAGAAGCTGATATTCAGAGCTTGATGGAAAAAAAATTCTAAACCTTCTCTCCTAAGATAAAATGAAACCATGTACCCAGAAGGAGGAAAAAAATTAAAAAAACAAAATTCTGATGGTTTTATGGAAGGATTTACTAAAATGTTCCAAAGATTTTCATTTCCATCTTAGTTGGAAATCTTCTCCCCAGTATAAAAAAAGTAAATTGAAGATAATGTGGTTGGATAAGCAAATCAACCCTTTAATAAAATCATTTAGGCTATAACTTCTTTAGAGAAATAGAAATTAAAAGCAACTGTCTACATCTTACAAATTTTTGCAAAACCAGAAATGCAGCTCTAGAAACAATATGAAGTCCAATCCCCAAACCTCTCTTATTCATCTCAAAAGACTTGCAGGTTCCCCAGTCCTGGCCTTCGGAAACAAGAGTCCTTCTTGGAGGAACTTGCATTCTTTCCCTGGGCCTTGAGACGTAAATGTTCTACCTGGTCATCTCTAGGAAATCTTATCTAGGCCATCTCTTTTAAATGAAAACTCCAGGGAGGTAATTCCTATTAAAGGGAAAAAAACGGGGAGGGCTATGTAGTTATTTGGAACTTAGACAAATGAAAAACCTTAATTGTCTTCTCCATCAATATTAGTAAAAAGCTTTAGCCACTTGAGCCGTTAATTTATTTTACCTGGCAAATACACAATTTGGATCCAACTTATTTTATATAACTAGTGAGTTTTATATTATTGTACTTGATTCGTGGCTAAAATTTGAGAATGGAAGCTAGACTCTGATGATGGGAAAGACTGAAGACAGGAAGAGAAGGGGATGACAGAGGATGAGATGGCTAGATGGCATCACTGACTCAATGGACATGAGTTTGAGTAAACTCCAGGAGTTGGCGATGGACAGTGAGGCCTGGTGTGCTGCAGTCCATGGGGTTGCAAAGAGTCGGACACAACTGAGCGACTGAACTGAACTGATCTGTCTTTATGTGTATCTACACACACAGTTGACACTTGAACAACACAGATTTGAACTGTGTGGATCCACTTATGTATAGATTTTTTCCAATAGTTGGTATTACAGTACTACATGATCTGCACTTAGTTGAATCTGCAGATGTACTGGAACCATGTAGAGAGGGCAGACTATAAATTATACACAGATTTTAGACTATGCAGAGAGTCAGCTCTCTTTAACCCCACATTGTTCAAAGGTCAATTGTATATGTGTTACAGATGTGTGGTATTATCTACCTTTGGATAGTAAGGCTAAAATTAATTTGTAAAGGGCTTTATTCAATTGCTTTTAAAACAAACAAATGCTACATAAATTAAGTATAATCTCAGAAATAAAAAAACTATCCCAAATGTTTCAAGTTCACAACCTAGTATTATCTCCACTAAATAAAGGGTAGTTTAAGTTTGTTGGTTTAATTAAAATAGACATGTCTATAAAGTTATCAACACTGAAAATAATGCAGGCATACCATTTTTATTCTACTTGGGTTATCTCTATTACAGAATTTTTCACCAAGAAAAATAATTTGGTATACTAAAATTTTCATGAGTAATCTAAACATAACTATTAAGAACAAGTGATTTGAATAGATATAAGTGTGTTAACTATTTCCACTTTCCAGTAATAACTATAGTTTGGTATGTTTATTTAAATATATTCCCCAAATTTTTTCGGTAACTTGAAACCTTAGAGTTTTTCTATGTTAATTTAAATGATGAATATTTAATTGAATACCTAGATTGTTTCTGAATAAATATTGGAACATTAGTCCTGAATGTAGGTTTGTCTACTTTTGGCTTCCTATTACTGAGAAACTTAAGATATTTGGGTTTATTAGTAAACATTTTTTTTGTTTGCCACATTGGAAAATTTATTATGAGGAAGAATGTATTTCTAGACATTATGACATGTATTTCTAGAAATTATGACGTGTATTTCTAAATTTGCCAATCCACAGAATGCCCATGTAAGAGATAGTCCACAACTTCCTACATCTCAGTTTTCACTATGAATTAACCATTCTAAGAGTCATTCTAATCATGTATGTAGTCAGAACTACTTAGAAAAATAAAGGTGAAGGAAAGTAACTGTATGAAAAGTAGGTAAGGAAAGTAAAATGACTCATTGTTTTAGAATAAGAAAGAGGAAAAAAATGGAACAAAATTGTAGACAGTTTGTGTAAGAGGAACCTTGGTTTTATGTGGAGTCAGGATAGCTAGGATTAAAATAAATTTATTTAATTGTTTAAAAAATGAGTTTTACTATCAAAAGTACACTGGTGCAAAATTAGAATTTTATTCTCTCTGTTAACATTACTAAGGTGTTGTTGGACTTTTGGTCTACTTTTGATAACAGACTGTGAAATTTTCTTTATTTTTTAAGTAATCTGCCTGAACAGTGAAGATTTTATGTCATACCAAAATAACTTACTGTGCTTCACACTGTCTTTATCAGGTCTTTTACTTAAGAAAGCCCAATCTTCTCAAAATTAAAGAGCTAAGATTTGCTCACAATTATGTAACTTTCTGTTTTGCCTTTAACAATATCTACTGTCATTTATTAAATGGATATTTTTTACAAACTTCCCCCAAACCAAATTCTAAATGAAGTTTTTTGACTTCAAACTTTTTTGGAATTTTCTAGAGGGCTCCTGGAATATCTCAGGAGATTTGTTCTCTCTCTTTATAAAAAAAGAGATGTTAAACCAAATAGGCTTATTTACTGTGTTAAATTAACCAAGAAGCACTGTCAAATAGGTAATATTAAGTCTTCTTTATTTTGTACTTGTATAGGTATATGTTACAAGTGTTCCAGAAACTGTTTAACATTCCTGGAACTCTCATATGTTCTGGTAAAATATTATCAGTCACAATTTTAGTTACTATCTTAAAATGCTATATATCAGAGAAATAAATATACTTCTTTAGCAAATGAGTTGGCATCAGATCTTCAACAATGGGCATTTTAAAGTCTTTTGTAATTTACAGACAGCTACTGTTTTACTCCAATATTCTTGCAAAAATGAGACTCATGGAAAGGACTTTACCAGGTGCTCCTGACCACTGACACTGCTACAAAATTAGAAAGTAATAAACCTTGAGTACATATCTTACAGCTGAAGAAGGCTCCACATGACATCTAGAACTGGGCAAACTCTGGAGACACGCAAATAAAACTGACTAGGAAGAGAAGTAGCTGAAATCAGTGTAGACTGCCTCCACCCAAGATGCTGGATCAAGACTTCATACTTTAACTAAACAACAAAAACCTTTTCTTCTTTTCTTTCTTTTACTTTGGCATGGTCCTAAAAAGATAACACTATCATCCATATCTCCCAGGCCATTACTAAGGGGGATAACCTTTTAGACTACTGGATCTGCCAGTAAAAATACCAATCTATCGGTAATACTAAAGAACCACTGGTCTTCCCTATGACCACTTTTTCATCTATTCCGAATGTCCTCTAAACTACAATTGAACCTCCCTTAGAAATCATTTAGAGGATCTGATTTTAATGGCCAGAACAACCAGTGCCTCGTTTTCACTTTTCTCTTATTATAGGTGCCCTAGACACAACTAGACACAATGCCTAGAGAAATCCCAGTATATCTGCACTCCCGTGTTCTTATGATTATCTAACTATGATTTTTCCCCAGTCATGAAAAGATCTCACCAGCAGCACCCATCTTTGCCAGAAATTTAGAACATTTTATTTTGAGCTAGATATACTTTCCAAATGCACTGAAAACCTAACTGACCCCTGGTTTGAATGGGCAAATGTAACAAATTCCTGCAAATGAATCCATCAGTAGGAATGGTTTGTGCCCTAACATGATTAATCTTTGTCTGTGTTGATTATCATTCTCCTTGGGCTTATACATGCCTTGATGGCTGGTGTGTAACCAGGCAATGCCTCTTAGGTTGTCTCTCTATGCCCGTGTGTGTGTATGTTCAGTTGCTTCAGTCATGTCTGACTCTTTGCAGCCCTATGGACTATAGCCTGCCAGGTTCATGGAATTTTCTAGGCAAGAATGCTGGAGTCATTGCCATGCCCTCCTCCAGGGGATCTTACCAACTCACAGACTGAACCCTACTTCCCTGGTTAGGAGTGAGTACAAATGATCAGAAACCATCATTAACTCAGAATCCACTGCTAAAGCTGCCCAAGAAAAATCCTTAGACTTTCTGACCAATGTTGCTCTTAATGATGGGATAGCCGTTGATTATCTTATAGCTTCACCAGAAGGGGTCTGTGCTGCATCCAACACCACTCGCTGCACCTGCATTAACCTTTCTGGGGAAGCGGAAACTCCGCTTCATAAAATCACTGAACTTGGCTGAACATAAAATCACTTGGCTTTAAAAAGTGATTGCTTTAACAAGATCTTTCTTTGACATATTTAGTTTTGATTGGCTTGGGTCTTGGGGACCGTGGCTCTGAAGTGCACTCCAGACACTGGGAACTGTCTTGCTTATAATAATAATAGTCTTCCTGGTGCACTTTAAATGCATGTTTAAGTGCATGTCTGTAGCCACTAACCACCAACCAATACTCTAAGACTGAAATGTCAGAAAACGGATGAAGAGAATGACCAACTTAAAACATGTGAACCTTAAGTCATGATCTGTGAATAGCACACAGAGAATCAGCAAAAACTGGGAGATCTTCAGAGCAGTAGCTGGGAGTGGCATTTGATGCCTTAAATTTTTATCATATCTCTCAGGCTAAGTCTGATCAAACTAGGAGAATTGTTAAAAAAGACACAACTGGCCCAAAATGGAGTCACTTGGGCTAAGCCCATGAAATTGGAAGGAAAGTTATGACCAACCTAGATAGCATATTGAAAAGCAGAGACATTACTTTGCCAACAAAGGTCTGTCTAGTCAAGGCTATGGTTTTTCCAGTAGTCATGTACGGATGTGAGAGTTGGACTGTGAAGAAAGCTGAGTGCCAAAGAATTGATGCTTTTGAACTGTGGTGTTGAAGAAGACTCTTGAGAGTCCCTTGGACTGCAAGGAGATCCAACCAGTCCATTCTGAAGGAGATCAGCCCTGGGATTTCTTTGGAAGGAATGATGCTAAAGCTGAAACTCCAGTACTTTGGTTACCTCATGCGAAGAGTTGACTCATTGGAAAAGACTCTGATGCTGGGAGGGATTGGGGGCAGGAGGAGAAGGGGACGACAGAGGATGAGATGACTGGATGGCATCACCGACTCGATGGACGTGAGTTTGAGTGAACTCCAGGAGTTGGTGATGGACAGGGAGGCCTGGCGTGCTGCAATTCATGGGGTCGCAAAGAGTCGGACATGACTGAGTGACTGAACTGAACTGAACTGTGCTAAGCCCTACTTCAACAAGTTGAAACTTATAAATTTAATATAGATTCAGCCTCTCCCAGGAATAGAATATTAAACCAGGCAATCTGAAATGGCCAGGTCAGAACTAGTGAGGTTATCTGCGTCACAGACCCCTACCATTCCCTAAAGGAAGGTGACCCTGCCACAAACCATCAGCTCTTTCCTGGTATAACTTCCTTGTCCAGGTTTCCGCCTATAAAAGTCTTTCACTTTGCATAGCATATCAGAAAGAAAATGAAGTCATTCAGTCGTGTCTGACTCTTTGCGACCCCATGGACTGTAGCCTATCAGGCTCCTCCGTCCATGGGATTTTTCAGGCAAGAGTACTGGAGTGGGTTGCCATTTCTTTCTCCAAGGGATATTCCCAAACCAGGAATCGAATACGGGTCTCCTGCATTGTAGGCAGATGCTTTTACCGTCTGAGCCACCAGGGAAGTCCCTTATAGCATTTCAGAGCTCCTTCCTATAAATGCTAGATGAGATGCTGCCCAATTCATGAATCACTGAATAAAGCCAGTGAGATCTTTAAAATTTACTCAGTTGAATTTTGTTTCTTAATACTCTGAACATTATCTGACATATAACAAGTTTTTATAAGTGTTTGTTGAATAAATAAATTATATTTCAAGCTTTCATTAAAGCACTTTTGTTTATCTCTTAAACACTATACCCATCCTGACACTACAGGAGGCAGGGATCAAGACCATCCCCAAGAAAAAGAAGTGCAAAAAGGCAAAATGGTTGTCTGAGGAGGCCTTACAAATAGCTGAGAAAAGAAGAGAAGCAAAAGGCAAAGAAGAAAAGGAAAAATACACCCATTTGAATGCAGAGTTCCAAAGAATAGCAAGGAGAGAAGAAACCCTTCCTCAGTGATCAGTGCAAAGAAATAGAGGAAAACAATAGAATGGGAAAGACTAGAGATCTCGTCAAGATAATTAGAGATACCAAGGGAACATTTCATGCAAAGATGGGCTCAATAAAGGATACAAATGGTATGGACCTAACAGAAGTAGAAGATATTAAGAAGAGGTGGCAAGAATACACAGAAGAACTGTACAAACTAGATCTTCATGACCCAGATAATCATGACGGTGTGCTCACTCACCTAGAGACAGATATCCTGGAATGCGAAGTCAAGTGGGCCTTAGGAAGCATCACCATGAACAAAGCTAGTGGCAGTATTGGAATTCCAGTTGAGCTATTTCAAATCCTAAAAATGATGCTGTGAAAGTGCTGCACTCAATATGCCAGTAAGTTTGGGAAACTCAGCAGTGGCCACAGGACTGGAAAAGGTCAGTTTTCATTCCAATCCCAAAGAATGCTCAAACTACCACATAATTGCACTCATCTCACATGCTAGAAAAGTAATGCTCAAAATTCTCCAAGGCAAGCTTCAACAGTACGTGAACCGTAAACTTTCAGATATTCAAGTTGGATTTAGAAAAGGCAGAGGAACCAGAGATAAAATTGCCAATATCCACTGGAGCATCGCAAAAGCAAGAGAGTTCCAGAAAAACATCTACTTCTGCTTTATTGACTAGGCCAAAGCTTTTGACTGTGTGGACCACAACAAACTGTGGAAAATTCTGAAAGAGATGGGAATACCAGACCACCTGACTGCCTCCTGAGAAATCTGTATGCAGGTCAGGAAGCAACAGTTAGAACTGGACATGGAACAACAGATTGGTTCCAAATAGGAAAAGGAGTATGTCAAGGCTGTATATTGTCACCCTGCCTATTTAACTTATATGCAGAGTACATCATGAGAAATGCTGGACTGGATGAAGCACAAACTGGAATCAATACTGCCGGGAGAAATATCAATAATCTCAGATATGCAGATGACACCACCCTTAAGGCAGAAAGTGAAGAACTAAAGAGCCTCTTGATGAAAGTGAAAGAGGAGAGTGAAAAAGCTGGCTTAAAACTCAACATTCAGAAAACTAAGATCATGGCATCTGGTCCTATCACTTCATGGCAAATAGATGGGGAAACAATGGAAACGATGAGAGACTTTATTTTGGGGGGGGGGGGTCCAAAATCACTGCAGATGGTGACTGCAGCCATGAAATTAAAAGATGCTTCCTCCTTGGAAGAAAAGTTATGACCAACCTAGACAGCATATTAAAAAGCAGAGATGTTACTTTGCCAACAAAGGTCCGTCTAGTCAAAGCTATGGTTTTTCCAGTAGTCATGTATGGATGTGAGAGTTGGACTATAAAGAAAGCTGAGCACCAAAGAATTGATGCTTTTGAACTGTGGTGTTGGAGAAGACTCTTGAGAGTTCCTTGGACAGCAAGGAGATCCAACCAGTCCATCCTAAAGGAAATCAGTCCTGAACATTCATTGGAAGGAATGATGCTAAAGGTGAAACTCCAATACTTTGGCTACCTAATGCGAACAACTGACTCATTTGAAAAGACCCTGATGCTGGGAAAGATTGAAGGTGGGAGGAGAAGGGGATGACAGACAATGAGATGGTTGGAAGGAATCATGGAGTCAACGGACATGAGTTTGAGTAAACTCCAGGAGTTGGTGATGGACAGGGAGGCCTGGTGTGCTGCAGTCCATGGGGTCGCAAAGAACTAGACACAACTGAGCAACTGAACTGAACTGATACCCATCTTTTTGTTCATAATGTTTTTAGCCACCTTTCCATTTAAAAATAAACTATTTCCCTAAATCCTAATTAAACTTAGAGATTGTGCCACATTATGATTCATGATGACCTGCCTCAAAGCAGGTATCAGATACTAAGAAAATTGCATGGTCATTTTATCTTTTCACCTAAAAAGCATATCTTTACATCTTTCAGTGCAAAACCTAGAATGTTCTATCACCACCCATGGATTAGGCAAAAGCAACTCCAGTCTATGGAGAGCCCTTGTCCAAGTAGCAGAAGACAGGACATGGCCTCTGCTCCTTCCTCTATGACCAACAGTCAAAGATTTCACTGCTGGCCTTTGTCCTGACTTTACCAACATGACTCATCTTAATCGTGTAAATGTGAACATGATTTTATATGAATTTTCATATTAGAGAAGTCTGCTCACTTAACATAAAGATCCATTTCAATCACAGGCTTTTTTTCCTTCTCAGAAATGATCAAGAAGAAATGTGGAAAATTATTTTTTGTTTTTTTGAATAGAAACTACCAACATTTTAACAAATTGATTTTTGCTGAAAATAAACATAATAAAGTAGTATTTTAAAACCTCAAAGTGAGGGATTTCCCTGCAACAAAATTTAGGATTATTTAGCTGTCTCCAAGAGGACAAATAAAACTGTGAACATAATGGTTGACTTATTGAGAAAGAAAAATATATTATACAAAGACCAGAAAACAGTGGAAGAGAAAGGTCTGTAATGGCTTGGCTGCTGAAGGACATTTCTACCCTCATGCCAGCACTAAGTGCTCTTCCCAATGAATAAACCATATGTCCATTTTTATATGCTTCCTTTCACTTAGATCCTGCTACTTCACAATATTCCCTTTGTCCCAGCCCCTGCCTCATCTTCAGCCACCCCCAGCCTGGCTCCCCCATCCCTCACTTCAGCTCCTTGGGCAACCAGTATTTGTGCCCTAGCTACCAATTTGAACATCTGCTACCTGAAAAAAAGAAAAATCACCTCATTGCCTAACATCCTCCAGGGCAAAAAGTTTGAAGGATTCAGCATCCTCAAAAAAACAGCCACAGAAGGACAAAAAAAGCAGCAGCAGCAGCATATCTTTTCCAGCTCAGTAAATTCTATCTATATAAAGATGAAATGAATAACACTTTTAAAAATTATTCACTGCAAGGAAATCCATGTTACCAACAACGTATTGTCTTTCTTTATGCATAGACTGAGACCCACACAGTTTATTTCATTTTTGCAAGTGTGTCTCTTTTTCAACATATTACCATATAGAAGAGATAGAGCATATACATAACTCCAGAGAACAAAATGCCAGTATTTCCTCTCTTTCTCTTGTATTTTCCCCCCCCCCTCTCTCTTTTTACATCCCAAAACACTTCCCCAGCTGAAAGATAAGAAAATATTTTCATTGAATTAAAGTGAGCCCTGTGTTAAAATAGCTTGCCTGAATCCAACCAGAGCTTCATTTCAACACTTGGTCAGCAGCCCTCCCTTATTCATTTCTTTCTATCAATGGCCTCATCTCCAACCTGAATTCTCATCACCATATACCTTTGCCCCCAAGCTTTTGCTAGTCCACTTCCTTGATATGTTTGCACTTAATTTGATTCCATCCTTCATGCTTTTTTCATTATTCTTAGTTCATCCACACCACATAAATTATCACTTTTGTTTTCAGTTCCCCTGTGCCCCCTTCACACCAATTCCAAATAAATACTTCTGATTCTCATCTATTTAATCCAAATTAATTCAGATTCCCTTTCCTCATTGCCCATCTCCACCTCTGCCTCCCCTCCTGTCTGTTTCTCTTTCTTATAGCGCCTACTTTTCCCTCCATGTTTGTCTCTGCAGAAGGTTTTACTGGCAAAATGCTTCTGGAGGGTGCAAAGTCATTGCTTCCTGTGTTGTTTTAGGAAAGCTGTGCTCTACATTACTGCCAGCTTCAATGGGTCAATGCCTGCATGTCCAACTTCATCCTCTATGACGAGTGGCTGTGCATCACCACCCCGACACTGAAATTACGGAAGTGAGGAAAGAAAAGCTTCTTGCTTTTTAGTGGGATTTAACTTTAAGTGATTTATTTCTAGTTTATATAAAGCTGTTTTTCTTTTTTTCCACAAAATCATCTTTAATCAATATCATCAGCAATAGTCAGGACTACAACCAACCCTATTACTCTCTTTAATGAGCTCTTACCATCTGCCAAGTAATTTACATATATTTGGGCTTCCCTGGTGGCTCAAGGTAAAGAATCTGCCTGCAATGCAGGAGACCTGGTTTCAATCCCTGGGTTGGGAAGATCCCCTGGAGGAAGAAATGGCAACCCATTCCAGTACTCCTGCCTAGAGAATTCCAAGGACAGGGGAGCCTAGCAGGCGACAGTCCATGGGATCCCAAAGAGCTGGGCACAACTGGGCGACTAACTTTCACTTTACATATATTTACTCATTTAATTTTCAAAACAATCTAGGAGGTAAATTATCCCTGTTTTACAGATGAGGAAACTGAGACTCAGGGAAGATGCATCAGGTATCCAGGGCATAAATCTAGGAAGTTGTAGAGCCAGAATTCAAACCTGAGTCTCCCTGACTGCAAAGCCCTGCTCTTAACTGCTCTGCAGTACTGCCTTTCCAATAATGCAAGGTGCCTTCTTGGATAAATTCCCCACAGGGAGGATTCTTTCCACTTTAATCCACTATAGAGCAAGTGGTTGCAGGTGCTGGGAAACATAATGAGCTCCACCTTGATAATCACTCTGAGTAGACAATGCCCCAAAAAAATAAACCACAGAAGATGCATCACTTCTCAAAGTTATCCTCCTAACACATCCATTAGAAAGAGGGGACAGGAAAAGGAAGCAAATGCTCTGGACTCACCCCCCAAAAAAGAATCTCTGCTTTCCCAGAGATGCCCAGCCTCCAAACTAGGCAGGACATAGCCTGTCTTCGTGTCAATAATTTAAAAAATGTGCTCATAATCATGAATTCCATACCCTCAACAAAGCTCAACCTTCTCGCTTCATCCTGCCTTCTCTGGTTTCCTGGGGGGAAGAGGAGATGAGTCACGGCTGAAGCCTGGGAGCACTGCAATGTCTTCTAGTTACTTTACTCACCGACTTGAGAAAGACAAATAAATAAAACTAACCTCCAGAACAATACCAGACAGGTGAAAAAAAGGAAAAGCTGACAGTAGCAAGAAGCTTTTGCCTTGAAGTATGTGGACTAGAGGACTCGAACTCAAACTCCAAAAGGAACCATGAGTGGGACTTGAACCTGAGCCACGGGTTCAAAAGTAACCTTAGGATAACTTTCCATGAAGCAAGCAAGGACCACAAGCAAAAGTCAGTTTGAAATGAGAGGAGAACATGCCTAAGTCTTATGCTGTGAGGAAACACTGTCCGCTATCATCCTCCCATGGGAATAACTTTGAAATTCAAGGTGGTGATGGTTTCTACACACACATTATACACTCCTATCTCAGGGAAGCTCCTCTGTTCTACACAAAGACATTTCCCAAAACCGCCTCCCCCAAGAACATTAGAGCTGAGAGGGGCCTCAAAAGCCAAATTGTTTGGTAGATGTAGAAAATGAGGCTACTAGTGAGGTACAGGGATGTGCTCAGGGTGACAAAGCTAGTTAGGGACAGCACTAGAACTAGAACCTAGGTTTCCCCATTTTCCAACCAATGATCCTTGCACCGCACACTTCTCTGGTGACATAGTCCTCAAGTCACCACAGAGCACCCGGAAGGCAAGCAGCAAGCCCAAGAAGAAGAACTCTCTCCAGACATATCTCCCAGCCTAGATCTAATCACCCATTTTTTCCCAGCAACACTCTGATTCTGCTACTTACACTTTCGGAGCTCTTCCCAGTTCAGTTGGTATTGTGCACGCAGATTGAAAAAACCATACCGGCAATATACTTTCAGGGACTCATTTAAAAACCACTAATGACAGTAATTGCTCCTACAATGCTAACCCCAAGAAGAGACACCAGCCCTAAGTTTCTGCCTCAAAGCAGAGGACAAAGACCAGATTCAAGGAAAATGCTAATCTCATTCTTTTCTTCACAAACCCCACTCTTCTAAATTATCCCATCACTCCCAAGATCAGTATGAGTCCTGGGAGTCACCACAGAAGTCCTGAGTAAACTATACAGTCCCTGCCGGTCCCCACCGCCCTTACCACACACATAGCAATGTAATCACTTTAGCAACTTCGCAGTAACAAGCTCATTAAAAAGCAATTCTGCCATCTCTCTATAAAGCACGCGCCAGAGAACAATGCAAAAGAGGAGATGCCAATTAATTACAGAATGATCACATCTAATGAACTCTGAAACCCTCCTGCTGTTGGTGACTTTGATGAAAAATCAGGGATGCTGGAAAAAGAGTAAATAGGGACACCCTGGCTACCTTGTTCAATTGCAATTCTCTCCAAGGTAACGTCTCAGATTCCAGTGTTGATCAAAACCACCGAATCACACCGATAAAACAACGAAAAGTGTCAGGGAAGTGACAGGTGCATACATCACGTACGGCTGTGAGTCATACCACCAGAACCCCTGTTCAGGCATCCTCAGCAGTGTCTGATACTACACCAAGGCTGGCACTGCCCTCTGAAAGAATCTCCAAGCCAGCGAGTGACAAACCCATGTCTGGTGCCCAGGACACCTGGAGATCCTAAGGTTAATGGGTGAGTCACTCGGCTTCCCTCCCAGGCCTGCCTGCCTCTCTATACCTCCTCGTTGGCATGGATGCCACTTCTCGGAACAGAGAGAAGCCCTTCCCCCCACGAGGCTAAAGGACGAAAAAGAAGAAACCACGTGCGGCCAACTTGTACCACTACCTGTGTGAGTCCTCTGGTGGGCCTTTAAGTGGGAGCTTTTTGTATAAACTTTCCGGCACCCGTTAAACTGACAGCGATGAACCCTCTTCTTGTTTTCGGGGCACGCCTCAGCCCCTACCCCTCCTTGCTCACTGTCGCTGTGTCCACTCTTAACTGTCCCAGCTGCCGCCACGGCTGCCGCTGCTGTTGCCACCCCTCCCACCTTGACTGAGCCGAGCGCAGCCTTCTTGGCCACCAGTTTCAACGTCACTGTGCCGTCCACGGCTGAGAGAGTCTGTGAGGTTTTCACCAGATGGCGGCTGAGCTCAGGGGACGATGGGGGCGTTAATGAGGTCACTGCGTTGAGCTGGGCCTGGTTGACGGCTGTGTAGCTGTCTAGAGAAGAGCTGGTTGGCTGGAGGCTGAGGCAGGTCTCAGATAGCAACTTGTCCCGAGAGAGCAGAATGTCCACGGCCGAGCTCTTCTCGCAGATGGTCGCTTCCACGGGGAGCAGCAGGGGGTCTAAGCGCCGGAAGCTTTCCTCGATGCACGGGGGAGGAGAAGCACGGAGGAAACAGTCCAAGTCCTCACCGAAGGTCTCCGAGATCCTCCTGGGCTCCGTCTGCAGGTAGCGTTCCAATTCAAGGCATGTCTGCAGAGGGCAAGGAGGGAGGGAGAGAAACAGCCATCAGAAGCAAAGAACACCAGGGGACCACATGTTGACAGGCTGAGGAGCAATCTACAGGAAGGAACAGAGGATGTTTCCTGGCTCATATCTGAAATCTTCCTGGTGAAAGGTCTGACCTTGTTATTTTTCTCCCTGGACACTTCTGAAGGGTTCACAAGGGTCACATCATATGAGCTCAACTACTACAGTTAATGGGGAACTAGAAACCCAGAAGGGCTATCTCACACCATCAAGTTCCCTGAGAACATTCAATGTTAAAATGATCTCACATCCTACAATCCAATTCGGTAGGTGAGATGCTCTTAGCCTCCCTAGGAGCCCGTATGCAAGCAGGAAGCAAAGAAAATCAGATGAGGTTTTCATAGCAAGTAAGACTCCCCACAGTCCAACTTCATTTTTCAAACAGACTTTGGCAAATCACTAAGCACAATCATTACGTATTGCGAGGCAAGAAGCATGAGTCCCATTACAATAGTTTGACATCTGTCTACATGATAAAAATAAGTTCAAACACAGCTATTTGAATTGTTAAAGAAAAAGACACTAATCTATTTCAATATAAAGTTTTCACCTGGTAAAGAAGTGAGGCAAGAAAAATATAATCAGAAAAGTTCAGAGTTTCAACAAATCTTCATCCACAGTGCTCGTAAGTCTTTGTAAGATGGCAGAAGTGTTTTTATGGCAAAAATGGATATTTAAGTTTATAACCTGAAAGCTCTCCTCACTTAATCCTGCTCTTTCAGAATCTGGTAGAAAACCATAGTCCTAACTTATGTGTTTTGGAGAAGGCAATGGCATCCCACTCCAGTACTCTTGCCTGGAACATGGACAGAGGAGCCTGGTGGGCTGCAGTCCATGGGGTCGCTAAGAGTCGGACACGACTGAGCAACTTCACTTTCCCTTTTCACTTTCATGCATTGGAGAAGGAAATGGCAACCCATTCCAATATTCTTGCCTGGAGAATCCCAGGGATGGAGGAGCCTGGTGGGCTGCTGTCTATGGGGTCGCACAGAGTCGGCCACGACTAAAACGACTTAGCAGCAACTTATGTGTGCTAAGTTACTTCAGTTGTGTCTGACACTGTGTGACCCTATGGACAGTAGCCTGCCAGGCTCCTCTGTCTATGGGATTCTCCAGGCCAGAATACTGGAGTGGGGGGTCATGCCCTCCTCTAGGGGATCTTCCTGACCCAGGGATTGAACCCGTGTCTCTTATGTCTCCTGCACTGGCTGGCAGGTTCTTTACCACTAGTGCAACCTGGGAAGCCCAGTCCTAATTTATGCCATCAGTTCAACTTGTTGTAACTTCTGGGGCTTCAACAAAGAAACACTGCCGGCAAATTTAAAATCTGACTAGCTCCTAATTCTCTGGCTCTCTAGCACTTCTATGTTTTCAACCGGTGTTCTGATTCTAGGCTTTTATTCTGTTAAGAATATATTTTAATGATATACCTGGTTGTGTTGTATCTGTCAACGATTTTATTTTGGTGACATTTCAAAAGATTGGTTTTTAATCAGCCTTCTGGTAAAACTGCATTACTGAATAAGAAAAGCAGATTTTTAACGATGAATCACCTTTGGGTCTCACTGCTGATTTTTAATAGTATAAACTAATGAATGGTTCCAATCTTCATTCAATACTCATGTCACAAGTGTTCATTCAACTACTGTGTTCACAGCAAGGTGCAAGGCTTTCTGTGTTAGAGGATGACACAGTAACAGATCCACGTGACGTACATACAGAATAAACAACTGCAAGCTAAAATTTACATGAATTTACAAGCAAAGTGATACCAAATAATCTAACAATAAAGTATGCTGACAAGTTCTTAAAGGATGAGTGGACAATGAATTCTGTACTCTTATGTTATGGAGGTGTTAATCAAGGAAAGCTTATTGGAAAACTAAGCTTGATTCTATTTTGCTTATTGATTAAATAACAGCTCTTGCTGAGTAGCTTTCCACCACTTTATATCTAAAACCAATACTGCCACCTTCTCAGGTCTAGAAATTTCTCTTATCCTTATTTGTCCCTTTTCTGAATTCTATGTTTCAAAGTTTTTTTCCTTTCCTTTTTCCATCTCATTGCTAAAAATTATCATTTACTTCTTTCCAGTATTAAAACCCCCAGTCTCAGCCCCAGTCAATTCACTTCTGAATTATATTACCCCCAAAAAACCTCCCTTTAATCTTCCCTTCTCTTTTTAAACCATCACCTATCAAGAACAGTGTCTGGTACCCATCAGGCACATAATGTCTACCAACCAAAGATAAACCAACTATATACTATTATTTTTAATCATTCTATTCCACTCCACTGTACAAAAGCTACCTGCTGACCTTAATCTGGAATACGATGAAGCTAGATATGACCACTAATACATGTCTTCTAGAACATAACGCTCCTTTAGCTTTGTTCAAAGAGTAGAACCAGACCTTTGAGACACAAATATGTTCCAGGGGGAAGTCAGCTGAATCATGGGTTAGAAGAGGTCCTTGAGACAGGTCCTCGAGACAGGTCCTCACACACAGGAACTATTTCACAGTCACCAGTGTCTATCGATAGGGCTTTTGGATGTCATATCCTCTTATGTAGTTTTTAGCTCAAAGGTTCAAAAGTCACTAAGAAATTGTGATTGTTATTAACAGGAGGCTTAGATCTCTTCATATTCAAAGTTCTGAGGAACTGAGACATTCTAAATGCATTTACACACTCTTCAGGGAGGATACAAACTAACCTACCCAGTATGCCCTAGTTTGAATCCCAGAACACATGGATCATACTAATCATCTAAGGATGGAGATACTTCTCATCACTTAAATACGGGGAAATTTGGATCACTAAGAGAGGCTATCTCTTGCAATCCTAATACAAGGCATTCTATTCCATCTGAGAGCTATAAACCATGAGAACCCGTCAAAATATGCTGGATAGCCCTCTGAAATCATTATGGAATATTGTTGTCTTGAGAAATCTACTTCTTGTAATATCTGCTGGTAATGAAGCTTAGATAGAAAAGAAGATTTTGTCAACCAGAAACTCATCAGGAGTGCTGGAGAATAAAATGTTAAGGATGAGGAGTATTTATTTCATTGTTAGATTATTTCCAAGCAAAAGAGATAGTTTATCTCCCATATTTAAAAAAAATAATTACAAGAAGTCCCATAAGAAACACCTATGATGTTTAATTGGAATTTGTGGTTTCAGTATTTATTTAGAGATTTCAACACATATACACACAGAGATTTTTATAGTAACAAAGGTGTGTTTGCATGTATGTGTATACATGTATGTACTTCCTGGCTCTGTCAATCAGAAGAATCCACAAGCAAAGACACCGTAATAGTAGTTAGCACACTTGGCATCAAGATCTTGGTTTCTAAATATCATTATCCAATAAAGAGAACCTGGGAGGGAAAAGTTGATTGAAAGGCCTGAGGCAAAGAAAATAAAGATGAGTTTGGAATATCTTGTTGTACCATAAGGTAAAAAAGTGCTCATAAAGTGATGAGTGTATGTCAAAAAGACACATGAGCCAACTTGAAGGAGTTCTCAAAGCCCAAATCTAGGGAATTTGAGCAATAAAAATGAATAATGATAATAACAGATTCTAACCCATGGAATAAAATTAATATTCAAGAAATTCAGTGACATAAAAAAATGGTTGAATAAAAAAACGGAGGAGACAGATCAGCTCCTCCTTATAGTAAAATGACAATTAATAAACATAAGTATTGATGGAAATAGAAGATCACTACTAGTCAAATAACAAAGAAACAATGACTTTCAGCAAGAATCACCAAAGGACGTTAAAATTAATAGATGAAGGTGTAATGAGAAACAAGATATTTGTCTAGTCTCAAAGTATCCCCTCCCAATAAGACATTTATTAATTATAAGGACAAAACATAATAATTTTATAGCAGAGAAACCTGGCATGCACCATCTTAACCATATGATGAAATTTAGCAGCATATTGATATCATATCCCACTGGTATGATAAGCTGAAAAGGGCACAACATTACTCTATGTCACTCTTGCCAAAAGTTCAATAACCTCAATCTTATCATGAGAAAACATCAGACCAATACAAACTGAGGGCCATTCTACAGAATACCTGGCCAGTATTCTTTAAAAGTACCAAGGTCATGAGGAGCAAAGATTGAGAAGCTGTCACATACTGGAGGAAACTAAGACGATCAGACAACCAAATGCAATAGGTCCCTGTCTGGATCCTGGATGAGAAAAAGAACAGGGGTGGGAAAACAATGTAATTCAAAGAAAGCGTATAGATTTAGTTCATGGTATTTTATCAGTGTCAATTTCTTATTCTGATATCTGTACTACGGTTATGTAATACTAAGGTAAGCTAGGAATATGTATACAGCAACTCTATGTACAATTTTTGCAACTTCTGTAAATGTAAATAATTTCAAACGAGAGAGAAAAAGGAAATACCGACTGGCAAACCAGGAGTGTCTCCAGATTGCAAATTTTGATACAGAGTTTGAATGTCTGTTTTTCTATCAGAACCAGAGATTTGCATGCATGCATGTGTGCATGCTGTCGCTTCAGCAGCGTTCAACTCTTTGAAACCCTGTGGACCATAGTCCATCAGGGTCCTCTGTCCATGGGACTCTCCAGGCAAGAATACTGGAGTGGGGATGCCATGCCCTCCTCCAGAGGACTTGTACTACAGTTATGTAATATCAAAGTAAATTGGGAATATGTATATAGGAATTCTATGTACAATTTTTTCAACTTCTGTTAAGTCTAAATTATTTCAAATGAGAAAGAAAGAAAAAAAGAAATACCCATCAGCAAACTAGGAACATCTCCAGATTGTCAATTTTGATATAATGTGAATACTTGTTTTTCTACCAGACACAGAGATTTACTCTGTCCCAAAGACACTCTAGCCAGCAAACTCCAAACTGGAGTCAGCAGATGTCAATTTAACGACATAAATCATGGCTGTCTGGTACCTCACCTTGGAGAAATGAGGCTTTGCTCAGCCTGAGCTTACAGTACAGCTAAAGACTTGAGACACTGTATCAGCCTCCACCATCTCAAAAATCTACTACTGTCAGCAGTGAGAAGGAAAGGTGCCCAAGTGCAAAGCGACTTTCTTATTATTTATGAGTCACAAATGAGTCACTAATATCTTGATTTCAAAATGTATGGCTTCTTTGAGTTTTCTAACAAATATCACCTGAATTTGGCTTTGAACTGATCACTCTGAAATATTTTAATATGCTCTCTCCATTCTCTTCATAGCCCTCTTGTTGAAACATGCTTATTAAAAACCATCATCCAAGACCCATTGTTATTAGTGCTATTCGCTCAGTTGTGTCTGACTCTTTGTGGTCCCAAAGACTGTAGCTGGCCAGCCTCCTCTGTCCATGGAATTCTCTAGGCAAGAATACTGGATCGAACCTGGGTCACCCGCCTTGCAAGTGGATTCTTTACCATCTGAGCCACCAAAGAAGCCCCAATCCAAGACCTAGTCTCTAAAAAAGAAAAAAAATGCAAATCTATTACTGCCATATCTGCAACTTCTATGATAGGATCCCAAGGCATAAGTTGATAGAAAACAAGATAATCCAAGTCTTGCAGCACAAATTCAGTTCACCAAAATCTCCCTGCGGTAGTTACTTTCATAGGATCAAGAAGTATGCAAGAAACTTGTCATATGCAGGCAAGATGATGCCAAGGTTACCAAACAGCTCTTTTTCAACCAGTCCTTATCTCACCATAATTTACACGAAACTTGCCAGGGAAGACTACAAACATCTCCAGGCACTTTTGCCATCTCTCCTAAAGGGTTTTCCTCACCTATTTTTCCTCTCATTAACTTTCCCTCATGCCCATATACTTGATTTTCTCCCCAACTAATTATCCTTTCATTCAAAGTTCAACATAAAGTCTATCTCTTTAAGGAGCCTGGTCTAGGAAATGTTAAGAAAATATGCTGGCTGTAAAGTGCTTAAAAACATTCCTCTTCAATCCTGGACAATTAAATAGTATCTCCAAAATGAATCAAAGGGGCCACAAATTGGTGACATGTCTGGTTTATTAAGATTTATGATCTCCTTAAAAGCAATAATCATATTGTTTAAATCACTTAAGCCTCAAACAATATAAATAATCTTTTAGAGCTAAAAACTACCTTTGTTATCTCAGATGGGAGATATATCTAAGTATTTGAAGTGGTGTAGAGTTGTTAAGAACTTTCTAAAAATTAAGCTGACCTCACAACCCCCATCCATCACCACCACTGTAAATATTTCTGTGTCTTTTAATTAGAACATAAGACAAAGTCAGTGGTCCAATATTCTTGGCACCGCTCAATAGCTGTGTCATTAGGAATATTTATTTGTAGTCTTTGTACTTTTACTCAAGTATCCACACATACTTGAGTTAGTGAGTAAAAAAGAAATAAAAGAAATTGCATTTTGCTAATGATTTCTTTCTGGAAACATACAGTCATCAAAATAAAATGCTACCTACTACTACCTATGTTTATAATCAATCATCAGTCATTTGTGTTCCTGTTAACCATCTGCCCTTCATTCCACGAATCCCACTTACTTCATTCATCTAAAATACAAACAGATAAAACAATCTGGGGAAAGAATATAGATGCAAAAATATGGCGAGACACAGCATTCTCCTTTGCGGAAACTTGCAAAGTCATGCTTCTTCTGAGATCAGACCTTGACCTGCTGATGTTGATGGTTATGATGATGACGATGCTTCTAGGAAGAAAGGAGTAAACTCTGGTTCTCAGAAAGAATGCTCACCCAGGTAACTGCACACACAAGTGAGCTGTACTTGGCTGCCCGTGCGAGTCCCTCCCTGTGATATTTGTTATGTGTGGCTTTGTCACATGCTATTAACCGTGGTGCCACAGTCCCCAAAGAATCTGAAGTGTAGAAACAGGGAGAAGAACCTCTTACCTTTCTCCTGGGAGTATCCCAAAGCTTAATTACTTTTCTGTGATTTGAAATCGTCACACACATCCCAGAATGGAAATTCAAAGTGCCACAAAACAAGCGACTTGTAGTAGGGTAATCTGGCCTTCTTCTATAAAGCAATCTCTTAAAATACTCATTCTTTCTAACATATTATTAGCTATGCTCACACTTTACACTTTTTAGCAAAATATTCTTCTAACTCCTACAGCCAACTTGAAAACTTTATAGGATTGCAAAGTTGATATTTATGGGAACTTTGTGATTTCTTTTTTCCCTTCAAAGGATGATATGATGTAATGGTTCTGTCATATTTCTAGTCTTTTAAAATTAGGTCAGAGTTTAGAAAAGGAAGTGGAAAGCATGGCCAGAGAGTTCTGGTACCATTTTTCTCAGGAACTAGAAAGGGGAAAGGAAGCACCATGATTGATAAGCTCAGTAAGCATATAGGAGAACCTTACAAAACAAGCACCTCAACTCTTTGCCCATCTTCCTGGGTTTCAACATTTCAAAGCATGTTTGAGGAGAAGAAGGTAACACTGAACCTAACTGATGGCAGGCAGGATGCATGAACCAGTGACAAGAATTAACCTTGTAAGATCTAGAAAGTGATGTCTCTGATGATTTTAAACCAACATCCACTTTTTCTTGACTTCCACTGGGGGAAAACATTAGAGTGGAAGGTTAGGGGAGAAAAAATTCTATCTAGATATTGTGGGTAAGCAAGTATATGGTTTAAGTGAAAATCTCTTACTGCATTTTTCAGTTATTAGGTTAAAAAAAAAAAAGAACCCACATCAATAGCACACCCCAGAGGTACAACAGAATTACGCATCACTACCAGAACTGCTGAACTCCACAAAATAACCACAGTACTAAAATCACTGTAACATCGCATTCCTTTCCACTGTTTCTCACATCAACTGGTTGCTGGAGCTGAAACCAAATTAAATATTTCCCTCTAGTAATTTGTACACTCTGAGAGACAGTACTATGAAAATTAATTGAATTCTAAACAAACATCAAAGTTGGGAAATTTCTACCAAAACCTCTTCAGTGTTTCTCCTCCCCAAACTATTTTCAACATACAAAAAAAGTATTTATTGTATGTTTTTCAATGGGGAGTCTGGGGAGAAAGGAGACCAGATTAAAGGCTTGGGGAGAGGGTGATGTCTTTGAAATCAACAGCCTCAAATACTCGTTTCATCTCCCAAGGATGTCTTAGTTGTGGTACATTAAAAAAAAAAAAAAAAAAAAAAAACACCTCAACATAAATCCAAATTAATTGTTAAGGCGAGTTTTAAAGTCACATAACCTAGGCAGAGTTGGGATCCAGGTCTTACGCTCCTTGAAGGAAGGCTCCCCACACCTCCAACAACTTAGAATAGCACTTTCTTCCTTCAGTGTCTGTAATCCTTAAAATTAAGTGTCCACTAGGGAGAAGGCAATGGCACCCCACTCCAGTCCTCTTGCCTGGAAAATCCCATGGATGGAGGAGCCTGGTGGGCTGCAGTCCATGGGGTCGCTAAGAGTCGGACACGACTGAGCGACTTCGCTTTCACTTTTCACTTTGATGCATTGGAGAAGGAAATGGCAATCCACTCCAGTATTCTTGCCTGGAGAATCCCAGGGACGGGGGAGCCTGGTGGCTGCCATCTATGGGGTCACACAGAGTTGGACACGACTGAAGTGACTTAGCATAGCATAGCATAGCATAGGGATAAGGAGGTACATGCATAAGAAGTCTTCCTATCTTGGCTCAGGGTTGTTTTTCCACACATTACTTTTCAGAACACACCAATTAGAAGTCTATCACTCTGGCTTCCATCCACAATTACTGCAACTACCCTCCATCAGCCCTTTAGGAGAGGCACTCGCTATTACTTGGCCACTGAATTAAAACTAAATTCAACTTACAAGTGGTAGATAGACACCACTGCTCATCACAGCTAGATCACTGAAGATGCTTGGGTCCGCTATCAACATACTTCCCAAAGAAGCCTCAATTTAGCTTGACACACACTGGAGGAAATCCCATTTGTTACTTTATAGCTTGAAAAGAAGCTTCATTAGATGTCTCTGCTTCAGTCATCACACTTTCATGGACAAAATAAAATTCATGCCTTAATAATAGTCAATTAAAAATCATCCTCCATTAGAGCAAAGACCTAGCTCTGGGCTGAGTGTGTGGATTAAGAAAGACAAAACTGCAGAAGAGATACCCCTAAAGGAAAAGCCCATCCCCATGTAGGGGAGTGCCAACAGTCCTTGCTTTAAGTCCTGTCCCAGCAACTCACAAGAGCCCACGGACCTGGGAGAAGGCATGCTGTCCAAGGAGTGATGCTTCCTGGGAACAACAGTGATCCTGACAGTTGCTCAGCTTCACCATTAATTTTCCATAAAGAGCAGTTTTTGCAACGAGCGCTTGTGTCAGGAGGGGCCTGATGCTTCAAAAACCTGTAATTATTCTTGGCTCCCCACCCCCCACAGCCTCTGCACCTGCGTCAGTTCAAGGCACCAGCTGGCCATGTCTTGCCTCCTGCCTCTTAAAGGGGTGGGTTGGGGCTGAGGGGCGGGGTGGGCAGGGGAGCCTTCATTGAAAACCCAGACTCACATTACTTGCCTCTTCTTCCAAAATGCAAAAACAAAACAAAAATGTTTCAACTCACCAATCTCATCCCTTCCCCCAACGGGTCTTGCCAAAAGAAACAAATAAACATTAATTGGCTAGAGAGCCTTCATTCAAACCAAGATTGCTGAAAAACACAGTAACAGAGAAAGGTCTGACAAGGGGTTATTAATGCTGTTTCACAACTGCGCTCTTACTCACTCCCCCACTCACTCCTGTGAACTCTGCACACACATGCACACACCCTCCCCAAACTCCCCGGGCCCCTCTGCACTGAGTGGCCAAGATGGGAACATGCCGAACCCATGACATCATCTCCCCTTCCTCTCCCAAATCACTTGCACAGGCTGACTCAGGCTACTGGGATTTTTTTTTTTCTTTAAAGCAAACTCATTTTATGGACTCCCTTCTGGACAATTGTTATATCCTCCTCAGTCGGGTAAATTAAATATATCCTTTCTCTACCTCCCATAAAAATTACATATACATATATGATTGCTTCTTTTTACCCTGAAGCACAGTTGCCCATGTGTACAATGTACACACACATACACATACCCAGTCAAAGCTTGAATTTCCCAAGAACAACAGGTTCAGTTCTCATCAGGGCCCTCAGTGGTAGATGCAATTTAGTGATTGGTGATCACAGAGGATATTTTCAAAACCAAGAGAGTTTTCAACAACTTCCACTGTGGAATGTTAAAGGTGGAGGTACTAAGGAATGTTTGTTCTGCTCCTCAGACTGCAAAGTGACAAGCAAAAACATAATGAAAACCAAGCCCTGAGCTGCTTTTCCTGACACAGAAGGTTGTACACTGACTTCATTTGAGGTACTTGGAATCCACTTCTCAAAATATTTCAGGTGGCAGCAGGGGTGTACCACGGGGCTGCTCACCCCAGTTAAAGAAACTGGCCCCGTGTGCTCTGAAAGGCAGAAGAGAAGGGATGAAGAGTCGGCCCTGGAGAGAGACTGCCAAGGGCCAATATCAGGCTGCACTACTTACTAGCTCAACTCACTGCTGGGCAAGTTACTCGACCCCTCTGCCTCGCTTTCCTCATCTGTAAAATGAGATAACAGAAAAACCTACAGCACAGAAGTGTGTGCGAGTTCCATCCCTCTCAAGTGCTGAGTACCTAGAACAGGGCCTGAAACACACACTCTCTAGCCAGTATAATGTGTTCTTTTTATTACATGTCTAAGAACATTGAGGGCATGAAAGGGAAAATAAAAACAGCAAATAATTATCCAGGTAAAGCAATGCTGTTGAGTAGGAAAGATTAAGTGATCTACCTCATGGGGCTGTTTTCTCACCTACCAGGTGAACGGATGGGGGGTCTTAGGAACCTACTCATCTGGCGGTTCCAAGATGCCATGAAATAGTGGTAAAAGGGTAAAAGTGGTGAAAGGTGGGAATGGCTCATTGAGAACAGGTTCGAAGGAAGAGACACGTGGCTCTGCTGCCCAAGAGGCTGGTGAAAGGAAGGAGGCTGAGAACCCAGAAAAAAGGCGGTCTTTGGCCTCTTCACAGGGGACTCAGGAAGCTTATGACACTCTCTAACCCATGTTTCCAGATACTGTGAAACTAATCCTCTGCTTCACCGTGGGTATTGGCCTCACTAGCATTTAATCTTCACTAGAATGTGGATTCCTCAGATACCTGGACTTGTTTTTCTCTCATGGTCCGTTTGTCTTGTTGAATGAATGAATGAGTCAATGAATAAATGAATGAAGCAACTTTCAAACAATTCCATCAAAATGTCAACATATTTGAGCACAATTCTTGTCAGGTAGGGGTCCAAGAGTATGATAAAAGCCAAAATTCTTCCTCCTTCACCAAAAGAACATCAGAAAAAGTATGCATGCATATATAATCAGCAACAGTCCTTGTAGGATTCCACACTATTTGAATAATTAAATTCTTCATTAAAAAAGTAAAGTTTTAAATGCTTACTCTCTGGGATACACCCAGCATTCCTAAATGAGAGGCATATTTAGATTCCTAAAAGGCCATAGCGCAGCCCTGTGTAGGAAGTAAAAGTCATTTCGTCATCTCAGAGAATGTTCCTCTTCCTTTGGCCACTTCATCTTTTCTCCTCTGGCCTCCGGAAACCACCAGGAAGAGACGCCAGAAAAACACAAGTGGACAAGCTGCTATGTCCAATTTTCATTTTTTGTTGGTAAAAGGGCCTGGTCTGGGAATCAGGTTCAATGTCTCCCTTTCTGATGCTGCCTCTCCCCTTCCCACTAAACTACTAACCTGGAGCAGAGAGTTCATTTCCTTCTCTGCAAAATGAGTGAACCATCCTCGCAAAGACTCCTTCCAGCTCAAATTCTTGCTGACAATCCTAGCCAGCCATCACATTTACTTACTTGCCACGGCCAATCAGGTCCTACGTGAACTTGTCTTGCCTTCCTCACCTCTTACCCTTCTCCCATGCACACAAACACACCAAGTTCAGAGCCGCAGTGCCTGCTGTTACCTGCTTTCTTTTAACCTATGATGTTCTGGTTTAACTGCCACCTATTCAGAGTCCTTTGATCTGCCTAAATAACTCAAACATCCTATTCATTCTCTATTAGACTACCTTGTTTTATTTGCTTTTCAGTTACTTGCCAAGCCCTGGAAAGATCCAAATTGTTTGTTTTCATGTTTACTGTCTATCTTCCCTACTATTAAGGAAGTTCCAGCAGAGTAGGGACCTCCAGCTTATGTGCCAGTGAATCTCCACACTCAGCACAGGGCTTGGAAAAGCCATCTACACATACTAGTTTAATGGGTAAAGGAATCAATGAAGCCATTAGTCAATGCCGAGTTCTACAGAGAATGATAGCTGGTCTCTCTAGCCAAGAAATCTATTCTAAAAGGTGTACCTTACGAAGTCAAAGGGCTCCATCAACATTTTCCTCCATTCACACATCAGCACCGAGAAAGCATGTGCTGATGATTCATTCTCATCGGACTGAGCAGAATGGAGTCTCTGCTCAAGACAAAGGGATCAGTCTTGGGTCCTCACACTTGCCCATTTCCAACAGATGCAAGGAGGGCATTTCTTCTCAGAAGTCGGTATTGCATCATGTGTTCAGGGTGTCACTCAGATGAGCAAACCCACCCTCTCCTGGCTTTCCGCACCAGGAGCTTGTTAACTGGTGCCCTGAGGGAACAGACTAAGGGTAGAGGCTCAAGCCTCTTATATCATTTATTCCCATTTCTACACCCAAAAGGGCCTCCCTGGGAAAGGCAACTCTGGTCACTGGTCTCTGCAGCCCTTGAGGGTCACAACCATTTGGTCCCCAGTGTGGGTCTCCCCATATTCACTGGTCTTTCCATGAAAGAGTGCATTTCAATTTCACAGGCAGCGAGGATCCTGTTTTTTGTCATCTTAAATAGCCTCACACTCCACTTACATAGGTGAGGTCCTGGGAAATTCCTATTTTGGCCTCTTCTGGTGACTTTCCCATAAATTCCTAAACACAAAACGTTTCGTTCCTCTCCATTCCCTTTAAGAATTTTACATAAAAAGATATCTCTACTGAGAGATGCTATTTATTTCAGGATCATTATCTCAGAGATACAGAGCTCTCAAATACTGAACCTGGAAGTAAGCCAAAATCCAATTAAGAGGGTATGGCGTTTGAACTAGGCAAGAGCTAAGGGTGAAAATACTGAATATAAGCTGTACAGGGTCCCAGTGTATGTGAGCGTGTGCACGTGTCACTGACAATGCAATGCAGATTCTTTTTCATGTCTTTCAGATGCTTTTCCCTAAACTCATTGTTGTTTCCAGAATCCCAGAGCCAGTCCCTTTCTTGTTTATTATGTTAGGCAATAGGAAGCTTTCAATGATGGCTGGGAACAGGTGAGGGAGAAAGGAAGAGATGGTTTTCCATCATGTAAAGAAAAGAAAAACTGTGCCCAGCCCATTTCTGAACCACAATCCAATGTTGCAGATTTCAAATTAACAATTCAACCCAACTTGACAGGGAAGAATCAAGTGTTGAGGCCCTGAAGTTTGGTTTCCAGTAGCTCTGGCATCTCATTCAACCCTAAGTGGCTCGCCCGGTACGGCATGACATGCACTTTCAGGCGCACCAGTCTTCTCACTGAAGAAGAGACACTAATTTGAATCATCACTGCCATCCCCTCTCCTCTTTGTTCCTGTCTGAACCAATTTCCATACAGTTTCAAAGAAATCATCAGCCCATGCAAAGGGGAAGTCCCAATGGAACAAGAACTACATTAGCAGCATAAGGGGGAAAATCTAATTTCCAATCCAGTTGCTTTGTTGTTTCAACCTCCAAGGAAGGTTGCTACATATGCACAACATAAATTAAGTTTTAAAACGCCACCGTGATTTAAAATTAATAAAAACTCTCATGGGGAAAAGGTGGTTTTTGGTACAAATCTCCTTACACAATTGAAGGTCAACTCCACCAGAGCTTGTGGGTGGTCTCGGTCTTTGAGATCTCAATCATATCAGCGAGCAAAATATTTCAAAATGCATATATTCACTGACATCAATGCACATACTTTTAAATAGTTTATGGTGGATGAAATCTCAGTGTAGGGTGGTATCCACATTAAAAATTCTTAAACTACCTTGTTGACAGACCTCACTGAGATGTATTTTAATGCTTCAAATTAAGGATTCCATTTTGGCATGACAGGATATGCCAATGAGATTTCCTAGTGCCCTGCTTACTGGGATAAAACTCATGGCAAGACACCAGTGTGACTACATCATTAATTAACCTGAACCACATACCGGAACATTGCTGCTAATAAAACTCCCCTATAAAGAAAACATGTTTTCTCAACTGAGAATCCTGGAATGTGGGCCCCAGCAGAGCCACAGCCTTAATTAAGGAGATATTCTGATGTTGTGTCTATATTTGCACTTGTCATAAAATTTGGTCATGTTTGGCTTGCTCTTCAACAAATTGAGATCTTGAATGTGCTTTTTGGAAAAAGAAAATAAAAATGACATCTACACCATCAGGATTTGCAAACAACTATATGAAAGAAAGGATTACTTTTGCTGAGGCAGGGATGTACTATCTATGTCGTTCTTGAAAACACACTCTGAGCTCTGAAACCACGATTCACTGAATCAGAGATCCACAGAACCCCTCCATTTTCTCTAGAAAACAGGCTGACAGAATCAGGAACAAATCATAAATATAGCAGCCAGGTGAAACTGGGACTTTTCCAATCCAATCCGTATGAAATGACATATAACTTCTTTATAGAGAACTGTTTTGTGCAAAGCTTCTGAAAATGGTTGTCAATGTTTTCATGTAACCTTAAAGTCCTCCTATGAGTCTAACTAGACAACAAGGATTAAAATTCCCTTCCTATTAACGGGGAAGCCTTTCTGGTAAAGAAAAATGGGTTTTCCATACTTCTATAGCCGTACTACCAACAAAACCAGAAACAGAACCAAAGGATTCTTGGGCTTTTCCCTTAGGCTCTTTTTCTGGTCCAACTCTGAACCTTCTATCATGATCTCAAAACATAGAAAGTTCAACAAACCATCTGCAGTAAGCTTGAAGGAACAGATTCCTGACAAAGGCTCAGGATCTTCCCAAATTGTAAGCACAATACCCAAATTTCATTCCACAAGCTTTTCAAATATTTGTGTAATTTCTGTGTAATTTCTCCTGGTAAGAAGGAAACAAGAAGTCTTAGTTTTGACGACACCCTTTATTAGGAAATTTCTGAGTTTTCTCTGGCTGTTCCAAACCTTGGTTGGATTGTTAAAAGTAATTAGAATTTTAGTCATTGCAATTTATCAACATCAAGTGTCATCAATGAAACAGAAAGAAATGGAATCAGTATCATTAAGATCTGAACTAAGAAAATTTATAATTATGGTTTACTAAGAACCTAATTTTATTTTTTATTGGATTAATGATAAATATATGGAAACTATAAGTGATTCATTTTTTTAAAAGGGGTAGTTGAACCTGCCATTCAACATCTTTTTAAAAATTTTCCTAGTTTTAATAAACATAAAAATGCATATTTGACCAAACCAGATTCAACATCCCTCTCAACCAGTGCCCTTCAGAATACTCAAGCTATTTTCAACACCAGTACTATCAATCACTCATTTCTTTTGTTTAAGATTCAAATAAAAAATGCAGCCTGAAAAAGGACATAGAAGGAATAGAAGCAGCAAGAAGAGGAAAAATAGCAGCAAGCGAAACAGATGAACAGCAAGCATTTCACTCCTGTGTAAAAACCCTGGATGCCAATACCTCTTCTCAGGTGACACACCTCTAACCAAGGAGATCCATCAAACTTTGGGCAGCAAATCAACTCAAGGGTAAAAGAGACACTTGGCCTTGCTCCCTACATGGAAACTAAACCTTAATTTTAAAGTGCTTTTGTCTATAATCATTTGGTAGTCAGCTGAGAAGAAAGATGGCTGGCATTATTGTGATTCAGAAAGGTGTGGTTGTGGAAGACCATCTTTATTAAAAAATCAAGGAATTAAGCATCTTATTGGGATGGGCACCTAATCAATCTTGGATATCAAAACCTTTCCACTTTGGGACTTTTTACAGATATCAAAGGCAATGTGGGGTCACAGAGAGAACACAGACTGGAGTCAGGAGGACTTTAACCAGCTCCTCCCGTGTAATTAGCTTTGCGGCCTTCTTCAAGTCACCTCCTGTTTGGTCCTTGCTTTCTCATGGCCAAATCTTGCTTGTCTAAAGGAAGCAAAGCATGTGGAAGATGAAATTTTACTATTCGGATCCCTCTGCTTATGGGAGTCTTCCGGTATCTCCATTTCAGATTGTGGACTGCAGTTTCTGCCCAATCTCCCAGGTGAGATCCCAGGAAACAAGGCCACACAGTTGTCCTTGAGGTGCTGGGGTAGACAGGTGGTGTTTTTAAGGATCCCCAGGTGACTCAGTGGTAAAGAATCCGCCTGTCAATGCAGGAGCCGTAGGAGAACCAGGTTTGATCCCTGGGTCAGGAAGATTCCCTAGAGGAGGAAAATGGCTACCTACTCCTGTATTTTTGCCTGGGAAATCCCATGGACAGAGGAGCCTGATGGGCTACAGTCCATACAATCACAGAGAGTCAGACATGACTGAAAAACTGAGCATGCACGCGGGCACACACACACACACGCACACACACACACACACACACACACACACACACACACACACACACACTTCGAGTAGGTATCAATGCCCTTCCTGATAAATCTAGGTCAGGATTCACACACTCAAACACCTATAGGGGCCAGGATTTAGTGGAAAGAATATGACAACAGAGATGGGTGGGAACTGCAGTAAACCTTCCTCCAAGTTTTCCTATGAAACTGCTCACTTGAGGAGAGACCCATCTGGAGGAAATCACAAATGAGCAGCACTTTCATTCATCTTCTGCTCAGCTACCCTTGCCCAGCACCACACAGCTGGAATCCCTGCTCTTGAGAAGAATCCTGACACAAGAAAGGGAAATGTGCAGAGACGTCACCAAGAAATGTCAAGCAGGAGAGGGCAAGCGCGGACAAATCTACAGAAGCCTGGAGGCCAGGCACCAAGTTTTAAACCTCCCTCGGGCTAAGCACAGTGCTCGGTATCATCAGCAGTTGCTCAGTAAATTCTTCTTAAGTGAATTTTTTAAAAAGAAATCTTGATTAGGAGCCACTATTACTTATCATTCTGTGCTCTTCTCAGAAGTGACCAGATCAAACTGGTTGCTTTGATGAACAGGATAACAGCCAGGGAGAAAGAACTTTGCTGGGATATGCAGAGTACACCCATTTGAACTCTGTTGGCCTTTCAGGGGCAGGTACTGTGTCTTGTCCTTCTTTTAAATTAATTGAACGATTATTTACTGAGTCTCTGCTTTACATCAGACACTTTGCTAGAGATTTTGGGGAGTCCTAGGGCTCAAAACCTGCCTACAAGATGCCCACAGTATAGCTGGGACAGAGGGATAGAAATATGCTCAACTCTAAGAGAGTATGTGTGTGACTAATAATTAGGACAAACCACGTATGACGGCATTGCAGCAAAAGAACCAGCTCACTTTCCTGGAGAGGTTGGTAAAGGCCACGTGAAAAAGTCACACTTGAGCTGGACCTTGAAAAATGAGCAGGCTTCTGTTAAGTGGAGAAAGGGGATAGTGACATTCCAGAAAGAGCACACGGACACATGAAAGCCCCACTGTGTGCCTGGAAGTGGATGAGCAGACTCATGGTTCTGATACACGGGGGTAGCTATAAAGGGGCAGCAACAGCATCCCCCGGGCCCAGAAAATGCAGTTTTCGGCTGAAAATGATGTTGCCTGTTTGCTCTGGGCTCAGTTTTACCAGTATAATTTGCTAAACAGCAATGGCTGTTTCTCTAGTGCATTGGGGATAATTCAGGGAAAGATGAAGAGCTCAAAAAACACTAGTAAAGCCCACTGGTCATATTAATGCTACCAAGTAATACTTCTGAACCAAATGTTTTACAAAGTCATCTGAGGCTTTTTCCATTTCAGATTTATACTCCTAGTTTAAGACACACATATAATAAGCCTTCAAATGAGAATAAAAGAAGAGATAAATATTATTAAAAAGAACGCTTAAAAAATGCTAGTATATCAAGCACAAAATGAAATTCAGCCCTGAGTTTCCTGGTAGCCAAGGTAAAATGATCAACAATAAGTTAAGAACTTCTCATCATCAAGAAAAAGAAACATCAGTTCCTCAGATATCAGTTGATCTGTGTATGCCAGGTTTAAAGCAAGAGCTGGAAGAAGACAAAATATGGAATAAAAGAGAAAGAATAAGAGGAAAAAAGGAGATGATTAAAAAGTATATCTCCCTATTTTTTTAAGGAAAAAAAAAAGTGGAATTTCCTCACTAAAACCATCAAATGTTTTGCTGGTGAGGGGACCAAAGGTTCAGCGCCTGGATGTGTTTTTCTCCTTTGTAGCCCCTTTCTGTTGATGTTTTTCTGGCTTTCTAAGCAAAGAGGAAACCTCACCCATTCCTGTAGACATGCATTTATGACCACATTCTCCTGGCCAATAACACTAAGCGGCTCCTTTTGGCACCTCTCAAGGGTGGAGCGTCAAGCAATTGGACCTGGTTATGAAGTTGCTGTTGCTACTGCTCAGGTTGAACGCTGGCAAGTTCAGGGAGGACTCCAGGGCAGAGCTAACTCATTAAGGACAAAATGTGCAGGCACATTTGACCTTTGGAAATCCAGCCCTGGTTAGAAGCTTCCAGAATCAAAACAACAGCTCCAGGCTGGAAAGAGAGTTGGAGGAAGCGTACTATGAGCACTGGACCCATCCCCGCCCCCACATTCCCCTGTGACTGAGAGGCTCACAAAATCAATAGAGCAGCATTATTAACTCTGCAATATCATAAGAGAAGGCTCTGCTCTCTGCCTTAGTGGAGAGTGAAGACAGCAGAAAGGCAGGCTGGCTCCAAGGGAAAGGATGCTTCATTAAAGTCTGAACTCTCGGGAGGCAAATTCATCTAAGCTCTACAGATGAACCCAGTATTGATATAGCACCTCCTCCACTCCCATAAAAGTTGTGCCCTTGGTCAAGGAGAAGTCTCAGAGGGAGACAAGCTAGTCTGAATGACAGGGAGTTATTGTTTGGTTTAGACTTCCAAAAAGTCACGCCAGGGGGCTAACCCAAGGCAAAAGTTTCAAAAACATCATAGAAATGTTCAGTCACAAGCTTTATAGCATCCCACTGTTGCTAATTTTTCACCTTGTTTTCCTGGGTCACCGACAAGTACCAAAATGAACATTTTCAAATGTCAGCAGAGGAGAACACAGAGCCTCTGTTATACCTGCAGGGAAATGAAACCACCAGCCCTATCCTTGCATCCCTTCTGATTTGCTTAGGACTCCCAACCAGCTGGGTCACGGCTTCCCGCGCATCAGTCACATGACCCAATTCAGCTGCCTCTATCACCAAGTCAGTATCACCAACACATTTCATGCACGCCTGAGGGAACAGGGTTCATTTCAACCTTCCCTTCATGTGAGGCTGTACCTTGGTCTCTACAATATCCTGCCACCATCCCTCAGGAATGCCTGTAATTGTCACTACAAGGCTGAAAGGTGCCTCAGACGCCAGGAGCAGGGAATGGCAATCCACTCCAGTATTCTCGCCTGGAGAATCCTATGGAGGCTGGCGGGCTATATAGTCCATGAGGTCGCAAAGAGTCAGACACAACTGGGCGACTAAGCACACAGCACCAAGCTAAGCAAAGTAAGTTTTCAGATGCATCTTTATCCCCAAAGCCTTCCTCCAATCATGCAGATTAAGCAAAAGTCTTCTCTGTAAAGTCATTGTTGTCTTCAGCGTCTCTGATTCTCGCATTTGATTCTAGATAGAAGGTTAAATATCCCTTGTTACAAACCATACTTACATCAATTCAATCCATTTGCTATTAAAGAAGCATCACTCTTTCCAGAAAGGTTTTTTTCCTTTAGCTGGAATCAAATAAATACGACCTGATATGTTTATCAGTATTGTTCACATCACTCAACACAATGGCAACTCACCAATCAGTCCTGAGGCAGAACTTAAGGAACAGAATGCTTATCACATCTATATTTTTTAAAACTGCCACCACTGATGACCATAAATTACCTACTGCTTTTACGTGTACAGATTTTATAAGGAAGTGCTGCATAGTAACGTACCATTAAAGGTTTAACTGACGTGCTTAGTCAGAATCTCCTGGCTGCCATGATTTGCTGTGACATGAAAAGACCATTAGCTTTTCCTTTTCTTTACTTCCCTCAGTTTTTCCTATGAAAGGAATACAACAAATCTATTGGAAAATAAGATGAGGTTAAAAAAAACAAAACCTTCCAACGATAATACAGTTACTCAAACACTGACAATACATCCAGTAAGTATATGGAGTGTGACAGCCTTTTTGTTTAGCAAGATTAAAATTCCAGCTACATACACAGAAGAGAATTTACACACTCAAGAGGAGACTCATGATAAATGAAATATATGCAATAAATGAAACAAAGATCATAAGTATACTAAATCCAAAATGTTTGTTCCATTTTAGATTTCTTGAGTGTCAACTACATACTTCCAGGAAAAAGTTTTGAGAAGAACATTTTGGGGAGTATATAAAAAAGCTATGAGATGAGCAGGAAAATTCCTTAACTATTTCAGATGTGACTGGGAAAATCACTGAGGAAATATTCTCTCCTGACACCCTGTTCTTTTCCTTATATGCCAATCACAATCTATTTATCTTGTGGGTCCACTCTAGATTCTAGCAAGGACAGCATCTGTTTGGGTCATTAATACATTCTCAGCACCGAGTACAATGCTTAGCATATCAAAAGCCTTCAAGAAAAGAAGAGAGGAAGGAAGAGAAAGAGAGAGGGATGAATTAAATTAATCAATTAAAGAAAAGGAACCAAGAGAGTGATGTCACCAGGATAGCAACATAGGTGGTTCCTGGCTTCACAAGAAGAGCAACTATCAACTATTCATGAGATAATAGTTGTTATCTGAGAAATCTGATAGAAACTGAGTAAATCACAAAGAAAGAGAACCAAACACAAATCATAGAAGAAAAATGAAGCATAACTACAAAACTGAGCATTCCCTACTTCCTTCTCAAGCATCCCGATGGTTAATTACAGAGGAGTATGACTGTTCCGACTCCTTCACCCCCTGTTAGTGGATGACAGACTCTGATCAGCAAGAGCCAGCTGACTTCAGGGACTAGGAGTGAGTTCTATTCTGATGTGAAGTGGCCAAGAAGAGGCAAGTGGACAGGTGGACAGGTAAGGGACAAAGCAGTCTCCACACCAGCATTTTTGGAGACTCAGGATTCTTCTGTTCTCATCTCTCTACCTCCACCACTCTTCCTTGAGGCTACCTGCCTGCAGTCCTCAAATTCTTTCCATTTTTACTTGCAGGGTGAGGTTGGGGGAATTCAGGACAGACTAGAACTCAACACACCCAGGGTCACTCCCCTTCCCTAGCTGCTCCCAGTCCCTTTCTGGCCAGTGTTCCTCAAGGAGCAGGGCCTAGGACCAAGGTCCCTTGAGCCCCTTCCCCTGAGTCAGACCAAGATAAAACCATCATTGCTGCTTCCTGTCTTCCTTCTACCCTGGAGCCTGTCCCCGTTCTATACTAGACTCCTCCCCTCCTCCGCTAGAATTCCTCAGAGGCACGGGGCTCCCTCTTCCAAGTAAGTATCTCCCAGGATGTCCTGCAAGTAGAGCTTCCAAACTTCTTTTTATCACCTTCCCTCACTCCTGCCCAAGAAAGCTATTGTAAGAGAAAAGGTTAAAGAAAAGAAAAAAGAAAAACACTCTATAGGCCGTGCTCCTCTCTCGTCATACTAACCCCTTCCTGGAAAGCTTTGCCCCCTGCTGTGGGGGAAGCCCTGAGGGGCCAGGCAGGCAGTGCTGAGCTGGGGACCTGCTGCTCAGCTGGACGCACATTTCCTTCCCCTGGATGAGCAGCCTACAAGCCGTGGGGTGGGGGTGCGGAGAGGATTCCACAGTAGCTACTGGGACGCCAGAATGAGATGGCACTTCCCAACTGGGTCTCAATCCAGTTTTATCCACTTGAAACCTAATATTTAACCTCTAATCTGTCTGGTTCCTGTATCTACTTTCTCAAATGGGTTGGGGAGGGAAGAAGGGGAGTTAATTTATTGGCCCCACTAAAAGAAGAGCAATCATGGTATAATTATAGACAATTGTCAGCAGTCCAAATTATTGATCCTCTCAAGAGGCTGGGTATTCTTTTAAATGAACATAAGACTGAAAGAAAAAAAAAAATCACAAAGAAAAGGCAAGAGGCCCATCACTTCATCACAGGATCGCTCTTAAAAAAATTGAAAGTAATGAACACAGGTGAAGGTCAAAAAATTTAAACAGAATAGAAAAGGTTTAAAAAATAAAATCTCCCTTTCTAATTCCCAGCACCCTCTCCTCCTTCCCCCTCAAACTGTCAATAAGTATATCCTTTTATTTGAATGTATATATAGAGAGACAATTGTATTTCTTCTTTTTTCTCATTTACACAAAAGCTAATTGGCTTTTTAACAGCTGGGAGGCCCCAGCTACAAACAAGCTGGGGAGGTATGACCTGGATTCCTTCTCAATTACCCCTGCCTTCTGCCTACAGCCCCTTTTGCCCCATAAGAACATCATCCCTGTATTCCAAGGTATCCCCACTTACCACACCCACCCCACTCCCTCAGAGCAAGTCCCTCAAAAAGAACCAAGTCATCTGATGGCTATGGAGTAAGATGCCCTCACTGTGGGGAACATAGGACTCTGTATTATTTCTGCAACTTACTGTGAGTCTATAATTACTTCAAAATAAAAAGCATTTCTAAAATGAAATAAGTTACCACTCGACAGGGAAAACCACAGTGAAGAACCTGAAAGTAAGAGGACGATAAGTAACAGATGATGACAAATTTCTCTGATAATACAATGTGCCAACATCAGCCCCAGCCTCTGTCGCTTCTTTCCACCGTGTTCACTGACCAGGGTTGTAGCATCGGCCAGTTCTTGCAATGCCTTAGGACAGGTTTGATTTTCTTTAACGAACAAAACATTATTTTCCAATAAAACTGTTTGTTGCAAACTTGAAAATGTTACCACTAGATCTGAAGCAATTTTTGTTTTGTTCCGTTTTTTTCTTAATAGCTGATTAAGTTTCTATCCTCTTTTAAAAAAATCAAAACTAAACTTTAAAAGTAGGTAAGTATTTAAGTTTGCAGAGAAAGGTATGGCTCTCCAGATGGGGAGTCCATCCAATTCATGATCTCAAGCATTTTATGGCCACACTTCCTTGCAAATCATATTGATGGCAAAGATCCAGCTGCATACTCAAGTGTTTTGTCACATTCCTGACCCCAGAATCAAATTTCTCATGTGGGAGGTTGAGCCAAAGGTATGTCCTGACAAATCCCTACAGAAGTAGATTCCTGTCCATCTCCACTTCCGCTTAAAAGTCCGAAGAAGGGCAAACTGGAAGCTCTGAGTTTTAAGAAGCCCCTTAACAGAGAAGGCAATGGTACCCCACTCCAGTACTCTTGCCTGGAAAATCCCATGGTCGGAGGAGCCTGGCAGGCTGCAGTCCATGGGGTCATGAAGAGTCGGACACAACTGAGCAACTTCACTTTCACTTTTCACTTTCATGCACTGGAGAAGGAAATGGCAACCCACTCCAGTGTTCTTGCCTGGAGAATCCCAGGGACGGCAGACCCTGGTAGGCTGCCGTCTATGGGGTCGCACAGAGTTGGACATGACTGAAGCAACTTAGCAGCAGCAGCAGTAGCAGTAACTCTATCAAGGCTGAGAGGAAGGCCATGTCGGCCATCCAACCCTGATGAGAGAGAGAGGCCTGTGCTAAGCCACTACATGGGCTGCTCCTAAAAACCTTCGCTTTGAATGGAGGTCTTTGAATAAGGACAGAGCTACTCAATCCCCTAAAACAGGGATGGGCTAAAACCCTAGTGGCCCTCTCTTAGACAGGGATCCAGATACTCCCTCATTCCCAGCTTCAGGATGAGGCAGTATGAGAGAGGGCCTTTGGACCTCACACTCTGAGTTCCTAAATTCTTGTCAAAATGGCACCCATCTGAGCATCCTGAGTTGAAGAGTTCATGGAGCTTGACCAACGCAGTCAGTGTGGTACTCAAGTCAGAGAGATCAACCTCCCTTCTTATCTACAGTTATCTCCGATCTGGGTTGTCTAGGGTGGGATAAAAGTCCATGTCCCTGAGACCATGAATGCTGCTCTGTCACTCCAATCCCTGTGCAGCATAAGCTAGGCTTTTCTGGAAGTCAGCTGAAAGGTCCTGGTAAGTCCAGGACTTCCTAACCAGGCCAAGTTCTTATCTTATCATTGAACCACATGTGACAGACATTGTTAATGACTCACTTTAGCCACACAGACTTCTACTTTCAGGAGCAAACTGTCCCCAAGGTTCTCCTTTCTACACAAAACCCAAACTGCCTTCATCTCTGGGCATCAACTCACAGACACACACCCAATTCTTTCATGAGTGTGATAAAATATTTTAAGTTTTAAAAATTTATCTGGAAAGAATCAATTAAGCTAAACGTATTATCTTAATCTAGCTTTGACATACTATATTTACTAAATTTACTTTTTTCAAAATTTATTTAAAAGCTAACACACACACAAAGAAATTAGAAATTATGTCCCCACTTTTAGAAAACCAGTAGGAAGATTTTTCAAAGTGCTGCAAGTAAGGGACAAGAGCCCCACTTGAACAAGTAAGAAGCTACTATATCCATGCTCAGAACACTGAACAGAAATCATAAGGAAGAAGAAAGTCAACAGAGAGTGCTAGTTTAAGTCTGAAACTAAAGCCTCTGCTACCACAGAATAGAAAACAATAACATTATGTAGCATATGATAGTTTACAAAGCACTTTCACAGCCATGTATCATTTGATTATAATAATCCTATTATTATAAACCCCACACTGCAGATGGGAAAATGCAGTTTAGCGATTTGCCCTGGTTTATATTTACAAAGTCAGAACTAAATTCCAGTTTTCTGACTCCAAGTCCCTTGAATTCTCTACCACATCAGTGTTCTTCATATTTCACTTCATCCCACGTTCATACATTTTTACCAAATCAGCTTTCCATCTGTATAATCATTTCCCTATTATTTACATTTATAACTGCCTCATGAAGGCACTGAATCTTGTAATAATCTATAATAGAAATGTGTCTGAAAAAGTATACGTGTGTGTATGTGTGTATATGTATCTGAACCGCTTTGCTGTACACCTGAAACTGACACCACATTGTAAACCAGCTATACTACAGTAAAAATTTAAGGCTGCATATATTTTAAAATACTTTTCCTATAAATGATCATCAATAAAAAATAACCATAAAATTAAAAACAATATAACCAAAATGATAATATTAACTTTTAGCTGGACATTTGACTGTCAAAAACTCTGGGTTTGGTTTCTGTTTTCTCGTCATTAAAAAGAAAGAAAGGAAGAAAAATGAAAAAAAGGAAGGCATAAAGAGAGGGCAGGATGGAGGACAGGACAGAGAAGGAGGAAGAGAAGGAAAAGATCATGAAGCCTTAAGGACACAAAGCTGAGACTTTCTCCTAGAGTTAGTCAGAAGGATTGAAAGAAAACTGAACCGGGAATAATAATAAGGCCTCCCAAGGTAATTCTGTTGTTATTTAACTCTGTGCTCCTGAGCCCACAGAGGGTAGCTCACCCTTTGAGAAGCACTGCCTTGAGCCATGCTTCACCACACATTATGTTAACATGGGAAGACATCTGAAATATTGAAATGGGATAAGTTAGGAGTTTGGGATTAATATATATACAAACTACTATATATAAAACAGATAACCAACAAGGACCTACTATATAGCACAGGAAACTATACTCAGTATCATATAACAATCTATAATGGAAAAGTGTCTGAAAATGTATATGCATGTATATATGGATATATATATACCTGAACCACTTTGCTATACACGTGAAACACCACATTGTAAATCAACTATACTACAATAAAAATTTTAAAATAAAGTATTTCAAGTAAAGCAAATTGCTTGAAGGTCCAATACTGGCTTGGACTTAAATAATGCTCTCTAAAGCTCAGGCTTTACAGTAAACTCCGAGAGATAATGGAGGCCAGGGAAGCCTGGTGTGCTGCAGTTCATGGGGTCACAAAGAGTCAGACACAACTTTGCGACTGAAACAACAGAGCTCAGGCAGGTTATCTGCAAATCGAGGAGAAAGAAAAGAGATTGCGATGAGATGTCTAATAGTCCTCAGATTCTAATATTTGTAAAATCTTAAACTCTTTGAAGAGGGTGCATAAAAAAAGAGATCATGAATGCAGAAACAAGAGGAAAAGACACATCTTGGATAGGAAGACAAACAATTTGCATTCTGCTTCTCTTTCACAGAAGAACTGTGCAAGGACATTTGAGGGCCATATAAGGTCTGCCTGCTTTTTTCTTCTTGCTTTTATTTTCTACCTTTCTTTCTTCCTTTCTAAAGATACTTTCCAGAAATATTTTAATAGCTGTCAATTCACATAGTAAGATAAACAACTATTTAGTTTTTAAAAATTAATTAATACATATGCTAACAAGATAATGAGGCTGGACCTTTACTTAACCCTCAGAGTTTTTTAAAAAGAAAAAGTAATTGGAGATTGTAGCAAAGGAGGTATACCCAGCATCAAGTAATTCAATGGAATGACTGGCTTTTTTAACAGGAAAAGAATGACTTGAAAATCGCCAGCCAGTCAACCTAAATGATATCCTTAGTAATATCAGGGAGCCAATACAAAAGAATAAATTTTTTTAAACACCCCTAATGTAGAATAGCATCCTGAAAGCATTAGAAAATGAAGGCCAAGTGCCTTGCTGGCAGTATTTGAGTGCCAAGGGCCAAAAAAAAAAAAAAAAAAAGCCAATTACTTGATTCTCAGGAAAGTACTTTATTATAATGCCCTAGAGTTCTTCACACAAAAAGCATCACTTCCTCAGTGAAACAAGTCATATAAAATCCACTTCCACAAAAAATTAGCAGTTAAAGCTGATAATGGGGTTCTATACAACATGCTTCTATATCAAGACTATGAAACCTCAGCAATGGATACACGTTTTTCTTCCACAAAAACGACTTTTCCCCACCACTGATCAGTTGTGTGTCATGAGTGACAAAAGAAACCCAGACAATGGCAGTCATTTGTTAATGAGGGTTGTCTGACCAGAAGAACTTTTTTTTTTTGGTATTGTCTCATTTCACTCCCATTTCCACCAAGAAGACGCTGCAAGCTCAGGAAACTTAAGAGTCAGTTTCCAAATTGGAAAATGTTGCAAATACCAATAAGGAATAAACATGCTCAGCAGCAACTGCTCAGCCCAGGCGGGGAGAGGGGTAAACCAGATGGTCTTTTCCAACCCAGATTTCGATGATCTACAACAGAACCTGGATGACTCGGAGAAATTGAGATGCAATTTGGAATCTGCTTTATAAAATAGAATCCCAAACAAAGACATTCAACAAGGCAGAGAAGTCTAAAAAGGAATGAAAATGGATTCCGGGTAAGAACAGAAATCAAGCCAGCTTGAGACTCATGAAGAAATAACGGCTGTCCCCCAAATCACAGCATTTTTGGAGGGGAAGGTGACTTAGAGAGCTGACAGTCTGGGGGTCACAAACTCAAATGCATGCTCACCTGGCTAGAGATCAGAAACAAAGCAAGGTAGAAATAGTGGAGACAAGGTTAATTGAAGAGTGCATGATGTGTCTGAAAGCATTCCAATTAAAAAGAAAACTGAAATAGGTATGCTGGCCAAATAAAACAGCTCTTGAAGCCAGTTTAGCCTAGGAGCTTCCTGTTTGTATCTGATCATCGGACTCCTCCTAACTCTACCCTACTGTCTACACATGAGGAAACTGAGGACCAGAGAACTCATATCATTTGATGATAAGCATGCAATAGTGTTTGCTTGTAGCAGGGCCAAAATGCTAGGATTATATTACACACCGAGATGATGTTAAATGGAAAAAAATGAAATGACATTAAGGTAAAAATCTTGCATGCCTTTAGATCAGGTGTACTAAGTTCACAGAGCTTATTTTTTCAGAGGCCAAATTATATCATCTAGTTAAAACATAAAGCTACTGAGAATTGCTGGAAGATGTATGCAAGGAGAGGTTGTGCAAAAAAACAAAACAAAAATCCTAAGTAGTCAAGAGTCAGATATCCAGTTTTTCAAAAACCAGTGTTAAGTCCATAATTATCTTTGTCACAACAGTCCTGAGTAAGATGGCAAGTGGAGTTCCTGACTTCTATTTTCCAGGCAGTAAAAACGAGGGACAAAGAACCCTCACAGTTTTATTTTTAATGGATTCTTTAAAGTTACATGCTCAAGGTTCCTTCTAGATACTCCTCAAAAAGCAAGGTAAGAAAAATCCTCTCCATTCTTGGTATTGGGGAATGTACATTTTTTAAAAATTGGGTAAGCTTAAGACTTAAAAAAAAATAAAAAGTGAAGTTCCGAGGGAAAAAATTTCATTGAGATATATTAAGTGGTGTGAAATCTCCCTAGGAAATTCATGAAGTCCAGAGAAGGATGACGAGATCCTCCCCTAGGGCAGCTAGAAGCAGATGAGACAAAGAACTGGAAATCTTCTTTCTGGGAGCCCCCCCTTCTGTCAGCCAACGGGACTTTCCTTCCCTGGTTTCTGTGTGTCTAAGAAACACACAAACACACACTCCTCAGAAGGAGGAGATGCAGTCTGTACACACAGCTGGCATCTCTTGACATAAATCTCTCCATAGGTACTGGGCTAAACCTTCAATATGAGGAAATAATCTTCAAGTTTTATAGCAGCATATGCATGATTCTTCCCCCTCCCCCATAAAACTCCCAACATGAACAACCACATCATGAACAACATCAAATTATTGCTTTTCAGAGGCCAATTCAAAAACACCCACTTTATCACAGAAAGAATATTCCTTGTGTATGTGAGTGCTTCCATTATGTCTTATTTGAAGGGGGAAAATGAAATAAAAATCCTATCGGAGATATTTATAGATCTCATAAAACCTGATTCACTCTCATAAGCTGCTGTAAGCTCAGTCATCAGGTAAGGCAGAAAAGGCAGGTGTAGTAACCGGCACTGTATTACAGTATATGTGCCTAATTCTGACTCACAAAGAAAAATATCCACATGCCGGGAAAACTTAGGAAAAGTCCCAAGTAAGACTGGAAAGAAAGGGAATGAGTTGGACATGGGCGTGAGCAAGCCAAGCAAATCCCAACAGTATCAAAGGAGGCCGAGTTTTGGGGGGCAATGGATATTGCGAGTATTTCCCCACTACTAAGCGCAAGTGATTTCATGAAAGCTGCTCTGGTGGGATGGATAAAGGAAATACCATGCCTTCCCATCATTCACCTTCTCTTAGACACTCGAGATGACTAGGGCCTTAGAGAAACCAGTGATACTATTTAGAAAAAGAGTACTGTTTTCAACAGAAGGAAGAATGGTTGAAAATGGGAAAAGAATTTGTTGAGTGGATCCTATGTGTCAGACACTGGGCCAGAGAGCCAACATGCCTGCTCTTACTTAGGCATTATTGTCTCTATTCCACCCATGACAGAATAGACTCAGAGATGTTGGGTGACTTTCTCAAGGCTCCAGCTCTGCCTGATTTCAACACCTCATGTAATTTGACTAATACAAACACTATGACCTTAAGAAACCCTAACTAAAGTGTCAGTCGCTCAGTCATTGACTCTTTGCGACCCCATGGACTGTGGCCCACCAGGTTCCTCTGTCCATGGGATTCTCCAGGCAAGAATACTGGAGTAGATTGCCATGCCCTTCTACGGGGGATCTTTCTGATCCAGGGATCAAACAAGGTCTCCTGTACTGCAGGTAGATTCTTTACCATCTGAGCCATTATAGGGCTCTTTTTCAGATGAGAAAACCAAGTCCCAGAAAGATAGGCCAGAAAGCCTTCAAATCCATACAGTTCCACTGAGTCCCAAGCCATGACCTTTGGCTTCTGCCTTGGTGTCTCCTTCCTAACTAGGAGTCAGTATAAATGTAGAAATTCAGAGTCCTGAGCATACTGCCTGGGCTCATTCTGAGCCCAATCTGACTCAACCAGACTTCCAAGTTGTGTGACTTTAGGCAAGTCATTTAATAACTCTCACCTCAATGTATCCATCTGTAAAAGGAGGATTAAGCAGAACATATATCTCACAGGGTTGGTGTGAGAGTTAAATGAAATGATGTATATAACGTGCTCAGATGAGATCATCTCTAGGAAGTATCTGATATCTATTAGATATTATTCCTAGAGGAGGGCATGGCAACCCACTCCAGTATTCTTGCCTGGAGAATCCCATGGACAGAGGAGGCTGGTGGGCTACAGTCCACAGGGTCACAAAGAGTCGGACACGAGTAAAGCAACTTAGCACAGGTATTATTATGATGCTTGTTATGGTGACAGACAGAATGGCCAAGTTGAAAGAAGGAAGAGGAAAGAATGTTCCACCATGGGTTTTGCAACTCATCTGCTTTGCAGCCACATGAATACAACTTGCTTCATCTTCCTCTGCCCCATTTTTCTCACCTCTGAATGGGAAATTCTGTAATATCTGCCTGTTCCTTAGTTACAGAAAGAATGTGCCAGTGACAAGAGATCCTGATCAAAACACCCTGAGTCCTTGAGAACAAAAGCTCAATACAGATGTCTGTTAGACTCTTACAAGCCAACGTGAACATCCCCATCACAGGGGAAACCATCTCTTGGTCCATATTAAAGAAAGAAAGAAAGAAACTTAATACAGGGAGGTAAATGCACAGGGGAGGGCCGGGTCATCTTGGAATGCAGAAGGCAAAGCCAAAGACTCAGTGTGACACTGAGCAGCATCTCAGGGAGCTCACAGGAGAATCAGCTCTGCACAGGGGGCTCCTCGCAGATGACATCCTTCACCTCTTAGACAGGAGCTGTGCTCTATGAACAGGGTCTACAGTGGCCCTATGAACAAACACTAAGAGCTCAAAAGGGAGGGATGGGGCCATCTATTTCCACTCCTTTGTATGCCAAGCAAATCTGCCGCCTCTCCAAAAATAAGAGCCAGCACTGTGACCAGTCCATTGAATTCCCGCAACCTGAGCTCTGGAAGGTGAGCATGAACGCAGGGTCAGGAGCAGGCAGGCACTCCCTTGTCGAGCGATTGCTCCACAGCTAATTGCCGTTTTCACAGCTGGGTTGAGCTTTCCAAAAGATATCCTTCAACCCTGAGCTCTGAGCTCCTCTCCTGATGTTCTCTCTTGCCAACCATACCCCCATCAAAGACAGTTTATAGATGAAAGGATGCAGCTACAGTACATACATTTTTGCAAACATCACAGTTTGAAATCGAGGCCTTTCTAAGGCTTCTTTGTGAAAATCACCACATGCCCACAGTCATTACCACAAGAGCTAAAGCCTTCTATGGACAAGGAGGCGGCCCCCTTGCCTGAATGTCCTCGGTGGCAATTCTTCTACAGTTTATTTTTGCTCCTCTTACTAGAAACTTGGGTCCTTTGAAATTCTTTATAAACAGAGTCTACTTGCAAACAGTGAGGTCAGAAAGAAATCTGTTGAACTGGTACCTAATACCTATCTGGCATCATCCAACAGATGTTCATGCATGCATCCATCCCTTTAAAACCACAGAGCGGGCTGAGGTAAGTGGAAAATCATGGTCGAGAGCCTGCCGAGAATGAATTATTTGAAGCACGGCACGGCTGGAGTTTAGTGCCCACCACCACAAAAGTACCAGAAATGGAATTTGACCAGGTTAAGCAAACCTCTAGTGGGTCAGAGGAAATGTAAGCTAAATGAGACTGTACTCAACACTTTAGGGTAAAGGAAAGCAAAACAAGAAAGATCAAACAACACTTGGACAGTTGCTATTAACCAAGGAGCTGGATGAAGTATACCCACGACTACCCTGCTTTATTATAAACCTCTTTTACACTTAGCTTCCAAGTTATACAAGAAATAAAATATTTCCATATAAGGAATAGCCAACTACAACTTTGATCTATCTGATATCAACCTTCCATAGATTAAGAGCTCAAAACCTTGGCTGCATATTGGAATCACCCAGAAGATTATTAAAAAAAAAAAACAAACACTGATGTCTGGGTTCCACCCAAAGGAATACTGATATAATTGGTCTGGGGTACAACCACAGTTGTGAATCATTACTGCACACATAGTCAAATCTTAAGTCACAGTCATATCTTAAGTCTTAAATATCCACTGATTATCTACCATGTGCATGGCTTTCTAAGAACCTGAAGGGTTATGTATTAAAAGTTTATTCTCAGAATTATAACCAAGGCATGGACTTTGCTCCAAATCATACAACCTAACTGGAAAAACAGGGTAATGGGGAAAAAAGAAAAACTATATTACAGGACAAAACTGAAAAGCATCACGAGGAAGTAGAAAGTTCTACACAAAAGTGTAGAAATAGCAGCAATTACTGTTGGCAAAGGGAAAGTGAGGGAGTTTCCTGGATGATGTGGCAACCATCTGAAAGTCAAAGGATGGGTAGAATTTGGACAAAGAGACTCATGAGGGAAAAGGAAAAAGAAGGGAAAAGTCTGAAGGAAATGACATAAATGAAGACAGAAGCAGAAAGAGCACAATCATTCAATTTGTATGGCAGTGCGCATGGTAACAAGAGGGCAAACTTGTAACTACTACCTAGCCTCAGTCTAGGAATACTGTGACTCTTAGACGTTTGGCGTCATCATACGCAAAAGAGGGAAACACCAACAATCTGAAACACGGTGATTGAGGTAGAAAGTCAATCCAGGTGAGGTGGCCAGGCTGCCCTGGGGCAATGGCAGAACAAGAAGAAAGCCAACCAGGTGCCGTATGGTGAGATCCAAATCAGGGGGATTCTTCAACCGATGACAGTCAAGGGAAAGAGAGAAGCCACAGATGATAGAACCTTCAAACCTGGATCCCAGAAGAAAGGCGATTAGTACAAGAAACAGGGGAGCCAGGAAAAGGAGGACAGACTGGATGAGCTCACACTTCGGGGTATATTCAGCTGAGGTCATAACTGGACAATCCCAAAAGTCTTTAGTGTCAGCCCCCATGTTTCCAATTCCAAACCGTGAGACTGAACTCAGGAAGATACCGGAGCTGGACATGTAGATTACAGCTTTGATGAAATAAAGAAGTCTCCATTTGGGAAGCAAACTTCAATTTCTAAGATCTTAGAGGTGAAGCCAATCTGTGAGACAAGTTCCAACAGAGAACTTTTACCATCATCACTACCAGAGATTGGGTGGAGACGGGCCAAAAGTTGCTGGGAAGTAGAGTGAAGAGCGCCCCAAGTTTCCTTTCCTCGCTAGAGTCACTCAAAATTAGGCCAGCACAATCCTTCCAGCCCCACAGGACTTTTTTAAAAACACACAGAAGTTGACTCTCTTCCCAACTGCTTATCACAATGTGCAATATTTTTTTGTTTAAATTTGTAAAACATTACAACTTCACTGCCCATCCAACCCTCTCAAGAAATCTTAAAACACTTCAGAAAAGCTTTTCCTGAATTGGCACATGATAACTGCTACAGTTTCACGCAGTCTCTTAGTTGGCAAGTTGCCAGAGACAAAGCATTTCACCATTTCGCACTTGACGCTTTCCACATAAAACCCCAGTTCCACCATCCATCCAGCTCCCTACCACATCTATCTCAATGCACCTCCTTATTCTCACTCCATTTGTTATCATTTAAGTGACAGCACTTTTTTTCATAGGGCTGGAGTTGTAATTGGGGGCTTTTGTTTTGTCTTTTTAGTACAGTGTACATTTTCCAGGTTACCACACATTATTAAAAGTGGAAAAAGAGATAAAATGACACACATAAGCTTTCTCCAAGATATCAATAGCTTGGTTTAGGGCCCAGACAATTCCCAAACTTCATGTACAAGGGCTGTTCAAAGTAAAAACAGGATTTTTTTGCCTCCTTTTAAGGGGAAACAGGGAAAGAAAGAGGAGGAAAGATGAGAAGTAACCCAAAATATACTCAGAACAACATGATGAAAAGCAAGCAAATGGATCATGTGGACATCTGAAAGAGTCTGGGGCCTAGGACCGCCATCCATGTTAACAACAGCTGGACCTTGGAAGGTTCAGTGTTCCATCTGGCTTCAACAATCACTTGGTCCTAGCCTAGTGTTTTAAAGAAACCAAGAGCCTTTCAGGATTTGAAACTCTAAGATTATCTGCATCTAGCTTTGATAACAGGCCTGGGGCCTGACTTTTAATATGACCCTTAGGAAATGTCAATAAACCCATATTCAGAAATAGATATTGCATACGGCTCTACATTAATTATTTTAATTACCTATAATCATTTCCGAATGACACAGACAGGGATGCTGTTTCCTGGCCATTACGGACATGTGTATTTACGCTGTCTACTCATCTGCCCTCAAAGGGCCACCAGCCCCATTACCCCATTAGCTAAAACAAAAGCACAACAGAACTTAGTAAATCTCAAGTATGTTCTTTAAACAAGATTTTAACAAGGTGAGGCTATATAGAGAGGCATGGGTCAGTACTCAAATTCAGGACTTCAAATCTCTCTTTTTGGCAACAGTGTTCTGATAGTGCATTACTGAATTCTGAACATGCTCACTCTCCCCTACTGGAGTCAAGCTCATACAGGGCAGAGCCTATAGCCAATTCAAATTCACATCACCCAAACAGTATTTTGCACATAACCAAAGTAAAGGAATGAAGTACTGACTGTGAAGTATTTTCCATATTTTCATATAAATAGAGAAAAGCCCACAAGGTGTGACTGAGTGCCTCGACCAGCTCAGTCAGCAGTGTGAATCACTGTGAAATCATAAGTCACTCCCATGTCAAGCAGGCTGATCCTAGATGGATCTCGAAGCTGCTGCTGACCCTCAGCTATCCCTCTGTATGTCACGCACGTGGTGGATGGGGACAGCTGGAAGCTGCTCTAATGGAGAGTGCAGCAGACACAATACACTCAGCAGGACCAAATTCTCAGGGTCACAACAAAATACCAAGTGACGAAAACAAAAAGGTACCAAGGCAGGAGAAATGATTCTCCAAATTAGCAGCAGAAAACAAAAGTGAAAGAACAAGAAGGGAGAGGAACAAGATGATGACTAATTTTAGGTAAAAACCTGTTCTAGTAATGCAGGACTTGATTTGGGGAACACTTAAATTGAATGAGGAGAGTTTCTCCTGTGGGTGTGTGATGTTCTAAAATAAGCACACAATGTATCTGGGCAGAGGAGTATTTCTTAACTTGCAGGTGTTGCATGTAACATTAATGATTAGCTGCTGTATCTTGTTCCACTGACTTTAACACCTTTAGTGCTTGTACAGCTTCCTAATCACTGTTCTTGGTAAGATCTGGCGATCTGGGTTAAAAATTTCTACCTGTTCACGCAAAGCAAGCACTCAGTTGATCTGGGAAAACAAAGGGGTGTATTTGTAGAGAGATACATCTCCACCCCTCACCCTTCTGGCACTGCTCAGGTTACGTTGGGGAGCTGTCCTAAACTTTCAGCAAATCTCTGTCCCAACATACATGCTAACTGATAGACTGAGTGAACCGGAATCACAGAGGCATTCTCTGCATTTGCCAATCATGGAGGCCAGCAAAGGTGACTGAAAACTCCTGGCATGCTACTGCCAAACTGCAGAGATAGGGGGTGTCTCCACCCCATGTGACCAGCTACCCTCTCAACGTGAGTCATTTGGGGCTGGCTGGAGGAAACTGCCTTCCCTCCCCAATAAGCATAGGCTGATTAAAGAATTCTGCATTGCCTTCTTGTACGCACAAAGTTAAAATGCAGGAATTCTCTGATGGGAGAAGAATCTGAAGATTTATAAGAGAATGGCAACTAAAAGCTCCATTAGGACCCTCTCTAAACTATTCCCATTTAAGTGGAGAGGCAAATAGCCCCCACTGGCATTTATATTTAGAATGGGCTGAGAGAGAGGAAGAGCGCATTTTGAACACTGAAGGTCTCTGACATACCCATACATAAATCATTTCAGGGTGAGGTGTCACAGTGCATCTTCTGCTCTGCCCTTTAAATGGATTGGACCCCAACATCACATTCTCCTCAGGGTAGGGAGTGGGGGTGGGAGTTACATGGAGAACAAAGAAGTCACCACTTCCTTTACCCCCTCTCCCGCAACTAAAGACAGATGTAGTTAAAAAAAAAAAAATCTGCATTGTAACATTCATTCACTTTAAAATACCAAACTGAAACAGGTAGACTTAATGATCATGTTTAGAAACCCTAAATCTACACAGAGATGTATCTATTCAGAAGAACATGGAAATGAATCTGTTAAAGAAAGGCTAAGTGTGTGATTGATGGCATTCACATGTGCTTTCATTTGTAAAGCTACATTTATTTAGTGACTGCATCCTTATAAAGGAAATCTGGGTAACAGGGGCAGTTCCAATTTTTTTTTTCAGTCTGCCAAGTCACTGTTTCAAATTTTTTTAAAAATAGGCTTATGGTAACTAAAGAACGCACAAATCACATACAATAAATAAATAAATAAATAAAAAGCCAGCTATTTTATCCTTTCAGTGTGGTTAGCAAGGCTCCTTTGTGTCTACAAATTTCCCTGGGTGGTGCTGTTGCCAAGAAATTCTAATTCACGACAAGGTTTTCTGCAAACTGGGGACAGAGGCAAACCTGCGGGTGCAGGGACCCTACAGTTTGCTTTGTCTTTCTGGCTGAGACAGCACCTGGCTGCTCGGGCCTGTAGAAGGCAGTGCGAAGGCACGATCCCCGTGTAGGAGAAGCAACGTAGCTCACGGACCAAATCCTATCCCTTGCACCATGAGGCTGCTCTTGGAAGGCAACCATTTTTGTAGGCTGTCCCCTAGAGATGCTTCATACCAAAGGCCCTTATAAAAAGTGGTTCAGGGTGCCTGTCACCAAGATGAAATTGCAGTGTTATGGGGACGCTGCAGTTCTTACAGTAGCCAAGTATGCCATTAGTTTAAAACAATGGGGGAGTGGGGGAGGAGGGAGGAATGTTCTATGATTTATTTATTTGTTTCCAGTAGCAGTGGAAAATTTTCTCTGAGCACAAGGGAGGCCTGAAACTGACCCCATCTGCCAATTATGAATCAGCATTAACAACAAACATAATTCCATAAGAGTTTTCCAGTAAACACACCATGCTCCTCAATGGCATGAAGCAAGGCTAAGTGTAAATAAGACTTAGAACATCATTACTTGACCTGTACTCATGAAACAGCAGTCTAGGTATGAAGAATATATCAAAATTCTAAAAGTGCTTGTAGCTTCCCAAAGAAAAATAACCATCAATATTGTATTAAATCCTTCTTCATCTTCCAAGTCAGCAGCACATCCAGAAAAATCATGATTTCTGACAGCAACAAAACTCATGAATGGGTCCCCCGTTATCCATCAAGTGGTACCCTATACACTACGCTAGCTTCTGTCCTACCTTTGACTTTTTTCTACTTTTGCTCAGACAGCTCTTGGAAAATTTCCTGCAAGTTTCCGAAGGGCTTAAGGCTGGTGGCCGTAGGAGTTGTGCGTCAGCTGAATTCCATAAAATAATAGACCACATAAGCACAGCGTAATTTACAGTTATATGACAGGCAGGGATGATGTTACTTGAGCCAAGTGCTTAAGTATGCAGTCAGAGCCCAGGAATGGAGAGCTGTTAATGTAGGATGTCCATCTGGATTTAAAAATTATACCGGCAACGATTTTCACAGTTGGAGCTGGATGTGGAGAAGACATGATTGTCCCAAAACCCAATGTCAAAATGATGACCCCTGTGACAGGAGATCCATGACAAGCTCACTGACTGTTAAGCAGGACAATTATCTCAGGCAAGAATTTAAAATAAAACCTCCATCCTTAATTTTCAAATGCACAGATGTTCTTGGGTTTATCATCCAAGCCAGTCTTTTCTTAGGAACCAAACCAGATTACTGGAATCTCTGCATTTCGCTCATCTCCTCAAGGTACACTGTTCACTTTCAGGAGTACATCTAATAATTGCTCCTCATTTGACCTCTAAAATCTGATTACCCCAGAGCATCAGCAAACTTCCTCCGGCCTGGGGTTCTTTGTAGCAACCTTCCTGAGCTGATTTGAGCAAAGGAGACTTAAAATTTCACCATCTGATGGTTGATTTGGAACCAACAATTGCATGTAACCACATTCCCCTCCTTTATACTCAGAAGCAGCACAGGGGAGGGTGTAGGGAGAGAGAGGAAGAGAGAGAAGTTGGAGATATGTCACCAGTACGAACTTGGGAGTCCCAGTCACCTTTACAGAAAGCATTTGTGACTAAGGAGTCCAGAGAAGAAAGCTCTTTGGAGTGACAGCTCATTTAGGACTGTGTCCTCAACAAGTTATATTTCAGTATGGACTATGAGCATGCTTCTGAAAGAGCGTGGTAAAGGATCTGAAGGTGAGGGTAACAGGCAGTAGGACAGGATTAAGGCAAGAAATAGGGAAGGAGGTGCAGTGGGCTGAAATTCCTTTGCCCACAGATAGAAACTAAACTAGAGGTTCCTCGAAGTGGGTGAGATGAAGTGAGGAGGAAGGGGGGTGGGAGGTGGAGAGAAAAGCAGAGAAAGCTTCTGAGGAAACAATAGATCTAATACATCCTCTAATTATCAAACCAATGATGTTTCCTTATAGATCTAGATGTTCTCATGGATGGTCTAACCAGATCTAGAAAGGCAGGTTTCCTCTGGAGAGGCCTTCCCCAAAAAGCAGGCTTTACTACTGTGAAAACTTGAACCAAAACAAAGTTGGGTGATTCATCAGGGGGGAACGTTGTAACAAATAAAGCCAACTTTCTTTCCTCCAAGCCTACTTAACAGTTAGTCACAAACAAGGGTTGCCTAAATCAACAGATTCTCTTCCCTAACGAGTCTAGACAGTTGTTAATAGGCAACCAATTCAACACCAGTGGGCTGACAGTGTGAAATGAAGACTATTTCTGAAAATGAAATTCTGGCAACCTTTTGGTTTAATTAGCATGTGAAATAAAAGGAGGAAAAAGCTCCAGTGAGACCCTTCATGAGGCAGTCTCATCAAGGATGGAAGAAAGGATGCACTGGAGAAATGCCTTATGCTAAAAAAGTGTGCGCTGTGTGTGCCTTTAGAGAAGGACAAAGTCAAACACATCTGCCAGCATCCTCAGGCAGGAATGCATGTGTGGACCCACAGACACCAGAGACCAGTATCCAGAGAAACTCCAGCCTGGAAGAATCAGGGGAGTAACGGCAATTAGTAACAATGGTACAGAGGATCACCTCCTTACACCGAAAACCAAACCTCACTCGCTAAAGCAGCGACTGTTACATCCTTAGACTCAAGCCGGCAAATCCCGCTTTGGATCCTGGCAGAGGAAATCCAGCCGTTCATTAGCCTTAACAAGCTGCTGTCACGAAGCAGAGAAGTTACATGAGCAGCCACACACCAAGCCTCTCGCAGCCCTCCCCAAGGGCAAGCACGTTTCTCCAAGACGGATTGTGCACGTTCACACTTCCTCCATGCAAATCTGAATTGTCTTCTTGGACTTTCCATGATACACATTGTAGAATTTTGAAAGAATACTAAAGCATACTCGTGTCCCTCCACCTTCCCCCCATCCACCATCTTTCCTGAAGAAATGTCCCCTCAGCAGCTCCCAATCCTTACTGCGAAAAACCACCGTTTCTGCAGCAGATCTGGCACTTTCCACTGACCAGCACTTTCTTTATTCTACTTCACAAAGCCCAGTGAACTTGTCACCAGCCCCACTTCCCCCTCCCTGGGACACCTAGCCAACTTGGCACTGGTGCCCTTCAGCATCTTAGGAGTTTCTTAACTAGTCCTCTAAGACAAAGTCAGAGGCATGGAAGCACACACCACCCTTTGTCGGAGGTTGTGCTAAGTGGAGAGGGACACCAAAGGAGAGAGGGAAGCAAGGACACACGCAGAGAGTGATCTCTTTCCGTGGATATTGCACTGGGGAAGCCTACAATGCATGGTCAGCACTAGATAGATATATCTTCCCATCCTCCTCCAAGATATCCTTGAGTACCTTTTATAACTGGGTTCCTCGCCCTCCTGCCCACCTTCTAATCTCAAAATCAAGTTCCTATTCTTTATTGACACTCGCTAATTACTAGGAAAACACCCCGCTTTGCTCTTACCACCCCCCACCCCCCCGCATCTGACGGCCGTCAGCACCAGTTGAGAGATGAACCTGATTTAAGGTACCAAGTAGGTACAGCTAGTGCATGTAGGGACGCGGTAGCTGTCTGCGATGGCTCGTTAAGCCCCAAACCCCCTTCCCACCCGGCTCCTCCGAACCCCAGAAGTTAGGCAGGTCTCTGCTGGGGGACAGTGAGCCCAACAAAATGTGCACAAGGATGTGTGTTGGTGACTGAAACGCAGGCAGCTCGGACCGGCTGCTCAGCTCTGCACACTATACGGGGTTAGGGGGTGGGTGGAGAGGTAAGCATATGACTGTTTCCAAAAACATTTTCAACAACAAACAGCCAAAAGGGGGGTAAAAATTAAACAAACAAACAAAAAAATTCAACCCCAAGCCCACACCAACGCAGCCCCTGCGAGTCCGCCGCCACCACACGATTTACACAAGTAATTTAAATCATTCACCTGCTGCCAGGTCTCCTCCAGGGATGGCAAAGCTGAGAAGTAGCCGGTGTCGTGGACAAGTTGTAGCTCCTGGAATATACTATAACTAGCCAACACGTCCATGTTGCTGCTGCCGGGCAAAACCGGAGGAGAAACCCTCCCCCGAACACAGTTGGGTCTGTTTGTTTGTCAGTCTGTCTGGCTCACCCCCCAAGAAGGCAGACATCCAGTGGCCCTTTTGTTTTGTTTTGTTTCAGTCAACTAAAAAGGAAAAAAAAAAAAAAAATCAATGCAGGAGAGAGGGAGAGAGGAGGTGAGAGAGGAGAGACTGAGTGGGGTGGATGGAGAGAAGCATCCAGCGTGTACAGTGCAGACGGCTGCCAGGAAAAGGGGACTTCTCCACGGGAGTAACAATTCCCTTCCAGGGCTCTAATCACTCCAGCTCGTGGATCAGGAAGGGGGATGCAAACTCACTGATACGAAGCTGCCATCTATTTCTGCAGCGCTGTTCGCTCCTAATGCAATCTTTGCTCTTTATTTTGGGAGGTTGCATTTTTTTTTTCTCGCGATCGCTTCTCTCCCCCCCTTTCCTTCCCTCCCCACCCCCCACCCCATCCTCGCTAGTTTGTAGTCTCTCCCCCTCCTCCTCCTTTTCTCCTCCTCCTGCTCTTCCCCCTCCCCAAACTCCCTCCCTCCGCCCCGCTCTCCGCGCAGCCGTGGGATCTCGGAGGAGGGCGTACATTAGGCCGCGTGTGACCATGTAAGGTAAACAGGGGGCTCATGAAGTCACTCAGGACCAATGGGGAGCGCGGAGCGGGACCTGAGGCGGGGCTCGGCCCTGGCGGCGGGCGCCGATTGGCAAGCTGCGAATCTCCCCGCTGCCTTACAAGGCGGTGCGAGGCGAGCTATTTTTAGAGGGCTATATAACGGGGTTGAGGCCGCCGCACAGCGGCCGGGTAGCGTGAGCGCGAGGGACGGGGAGGGTCGCGGCGACACTCTCGCCGGCTCCCGGGACGCCGAGGCGGCTGGGTTCGGGCCGCACGCCGGCCTTCGACCTTCGCTTTGGTGCCAGATGGAAACTCGGGCGGCCGGAGCCGGCGCCCCTCAGAAGGGAGAGGGTCGTGTATCGCCATTCTGGCGTGGACGCGGCCGGTCAGGAGGTGAAAGTCCAGAATGCGGGGTTAGGATGCCTCCTGGAGGAAGAGCAAGGTGGGAGGACGAGGAAGCCGGCGTGGGGAAGAGGGCCAGCCACTTCCCACTCCGCCTCCCTCCCAGGCCTGGGGGCGGGGAACCGCGAGGGAGGGGCAGCACAGAAGAGTTCCACACTTCCTAAAAAATAAACCGGAGCGGGGGAGAAAGGAAAAAGTCACCAAAAACCCCTTCACGAATTCCCCACCGGCTACCAGAGTGCAGAGAAGAAGCGCCGGAGGAGGAAGTGCCACACAATGGAACAGAACAAAGGGGAGCGGCGCGCAGACAGCGGCCCGGGGCCCGCCCCGCGCGCAGGCCCCGCCCCCAGCCCGCCGGCGCCAAGGAGCGCGCCGCCGCGCCCCCAACCCCCTGCCCAGCCCTCTGACCCCGCGCTGGGGACCCGGCGAGGGTCGGAGTGCCAGCTAGAGTTAATTGGAAGGGGAAGTATTACAAGAAGTGTGTGTGTTAAAGACAATAGAGGGAATCAGGGTAGACGTGAGGTCCTGGCAGGAGCAGGCAACTTGTTTGGGGTCTTAAACGTGAGGCCCCTCTTGTGACTTGAAGATAAAGTGTCAGTCAGCCAAGCTGCGGTGGTGAGAGGAGGACCCAGATTGTGTTTTTGATACAGCTAACGATACAGCTAACGTATAGAGATGTATAGATCTAGACCCTATTATCTCTTAGCTGAAAGCCCTGCAGTATGCCAGTTGCTAGGGTTGACCCGTTGTTTGCTTGACCTTAAATGGTTAGTGTAGCTGAAGCTTCCTCAAAATGCACTGTGAGCTGAACTTCCACTTTTGGAATGATTGCAGAATTTGGTACTTAGTCAGAAATGAGAAACTTAATTCAACTCATAATGGAAGAAACACATCCATGTTAATCACCCTTCTCAACTCTCTCCTTCTGACAATGTGGAACTCCATATCACAATATTTGAAAGATTCTACTTGATAGGACAAACACAATTTGAAATTCAATATTTGCCAGGGGAAATTAAACAGGAATTATTGAGTTGAGGAAAGTTTATTTACTTCTTGATGTCCTGAATTCTGTTGGTCAGATCTACAGCATCCAGTGTATGTGTATAAAATTGGTGCACTTACTGCAAGCGTATGCACAAGAAATGCACAAGGATCTTGGTGCGCTTAGTGTTATGTATACACATTCATGGTACTAGGAGATAAATGGTATAAAAAGATTAAAAGTCCTACATGAATAAGGTGATATTATAATAGCGCACATATAAGTGCCAGTATGCAAAGGCTATGTGGGCCTTTCCTGTAAGCAGAAAACCACTTAGAGCCATCACACCCCAATTAATGCATTAACTGGATCCTTATGACCATTGATAGTACCACTTACTAGCTGTGTGTCTTTGAGCCAATTACTGGCTCAGACCCTCAGGCTACCTTTCTTAGAAACAGTAATAGTGGTATCTACTTGCCTGATCGTTATGAACAGTCAAGATGTCCTAAAATGATGTTTGTAACTTACCTGACATACTGTATCTGGTGCTATTAGGTGAATACTAAATGTTAGCTGTTATTATCTCCTGGCTTTAGCTGAGTACATATATCTGAACTAATCAGGCTCATAGGGGGATATACCAGAGTCTTAGGGAAGGAGGAAGATAGAATCCTCTTGCCTATTTGGAATAATGTCTCCCCTTACCCCCCACCCCCACCCCCACCCCACATGCTATTCTGACTGGGTGGGGATAGGGAGGAGACCACCCAGAAATACTGGGGCAGAAGATATGTTCAGAAGTAATAGGGGAAGAAAAGGAAGCTAAATATAGGAAACTCAGGAGGCAAAAATCAAGGGAAGACCAGAGAACCTAATGTTTGATGTTGGAAACTCAAGTGAATTTTTTTTTTGTTTTTGTATCATGCTATTACCATTTTGAACAAAATATGACATACCTGTTAACTTAGGAGTCCAAAGATTTTACAAGTAATATTTATTAAGCAAAGTGTGCCAAGCTGCAAGGCCACATAAACATTTTATATGCAATTTCACCTTTCATCTTCATGACAATCCCAAGGTAAGTGTTTTTATTATTCCTAACTTTATGGATAAAGATACCCAAGGTTGGAAATACTAAGTTGCTCAAGGTTAGACAACCAGGAAGCAGCCAAACAGGGGTTCAAACCTAGGAGCACCTGACTTCCAAGATTGTGTTCTGAATGGGGCTTTCTGCAAGGTAAAAGACTGGGTTTCTTGGTTTTAAGTCAAGATTTGTTAATAAAAAACTTCTTCAGTGTGGAAAAGGGAGGCTTCCATTGAGGTTTTTCTCATGTAAATTGCCATACTAATAGAAGAATTAAACCAAAATTTTAGTGTAAATCCTAAAACCCTCATTATGACTTTTTTCAAAGTTTCTAGAATTCATTCTAAGAGATTTTTCCAACAAGGCTCTCCTAAAGGCACGTTTTCAAAATTAGTCATGTTTAGCTAACTTTAATAGCCTAAAGATACCTGGTTCACATTGCAAAGCACATGCAAAGGATCTGAAGGTACAAAATAATCAACAAATTAAGATCACAAGGGAACTTTGGCAGTCAACAAAACAAAACAAAAATAAGTAGCACTGCTATAACTATTGTGTAGTGAATGCTTTCTCTATACCTGGGATTTTAAACGTGTTCAAGTCTGATCTTCACCGCAGTCTTTTGAGGGAGCTATTATTGCTCCATTTTCACAGATGAAAATACCAAAGTTCAGAAGGTTCACATAATTTGCCCATTGTTACATGTCTCAGTGGCAAAAGCTGATTCAAATATAGGTCTGACTCCAAGTTCACTCCAAAATCTATGTCTCCCGCATGTGTTGCCTTAGAAGACACTGATGATACTTTTAAAAATATCAGCCTTTGAAAATCATCGTATAGGAAACACCTAAGAGTAAATAATAAGTTCATTTTATTATGAGGATATTTATGACCAAAATAGTAAAAATTTTATATGTAAATAGAAGCAGTCAAGACATCAGACTGTTACTACCAGAAAAGTTCTGTGCCATAAGTACAGGAAGTGCTTATTATCCTAGTGTGATTAGCACTGAGAAAGCTTCCTTGAAGTAAGTCTACTTAAAACAGGGACCAAATTTCAGAGCAATTAGTGAAAAAAGGTTTGCCAAGACTTTTTTTGAAAATCTCAACATTTTTAAAACACATCCTATCTTGGACAAAATTTATAAGTACAACTATGTGCAAATTGTGGAATGAATAAATAGTACATCAAGATGATTATCGGAGAAGGCAATGGCACCCCACTCCAGTACTCTTGCCTGGAAAATCCCATGGACGGAGGAGCCTGGTGGGCTGCAGTCCATGGGGTCGCTAAGAGTCAGACACGACTGAGCGACTTCACTTTCACTTTTCACTTTCATGCATCGGAGAAGGAAATGGCAACCCACTCCAGTGTTCGTGCCTGGAGAATCCCAGGGACGGGGGAGCCTGGTGGGCTGCCGTCTGTGGGGTCACAGAGAGTTGGACACGACTGAAGTGACTTAGCAGCAGCAGCAGCAGCAAGATGATTATTGTTGGCTTAATTTTTCCTGGACAATATGAAGCACCTAACAACATGCTTTATTTCATGTTTGACTTTTAGAGAATAATCAAAAATAGGATAATCAAAAACATTTGTAAAAATGTGTGAGAGCTTCGGTTTTCCCAAGGGTCTCAGTTAATCCTTTGATATTCAAACTATTCTCTTCTGAAGCACCCATGTAGTCATCCCAGTTGATTTTACCTTCATTTGTTTGTTTAACTGTAAATCCTCATGTGCCAGCTTTACCGATCTCACTTCTATTGATCTTATACCTTTTGCAAGATTTGCCCCTTCACTTTGTAATAGAATTGGGTGTATTTGCATTGTACTAGAAATGGCAACCCACTCCAGTATTCTTGCCTGGAGAATCCCACAGACAAAGAAGCCTGGTGGGCTACAGTCCATGGGGTCGCAAAGAGTTGGACACGGCTGAGCGACTAACACACACACACATAAATGTTTACCATCATGGGGGAGGGGCGAGGAATGTGGTGTTTAAAAGAGATGTTTGAAGGGGGCACTAATTTATAAGTGGCCATATCATTAATAGTACTTTCATATAGTATTGACTTTTGCTTCTCTTTACAGTCTTACTATAACAGAAGAAAATGTGAACTTAGGAAGCAGGCTTTACTTGTATCAGAGAAAATAAGAGTGCCAAGGAGATGGAAATAGAGATGCCAAAGAGACTCTGTTAGAGGCAGTTTGAACCTGAAAGAAAATGTCTGTGGCCATACACACAGTGACATACATACATACAACCAGAGAGTTATTTCATGATTGAAAAAAGAAATGGCAGCTTCATCAGGCCTCTCATGTTCTGGACAAAATATTCCTTGAGAATACACATCTCTTCTTATTTTCATTCTTTACTTACTCTCAGCTCATAATTTGGCTTCCTACTTGTTCTGCCTCCAGGGAAAGAATGTGCTGGTTACAACCACAGGAGTCTGGTGGTCATTGTGACAGTTCTGGTTGTTTTTGTCCACACACAGTCCTTTTAGTTGTACGTGTGTTCCTTGTGAGTTTAGTTAGTATGGGTCTGATTCCCTGGGTGTGTCCAGTTTTGAGACTCTTAACATGTTGAGGTTTCTGGATATGATGAGTAAAAAAACAAACAACAGAAACAAAAAAAAATTCTTGGTAAATTAACATGTAGCCTCTTGCCATTGACTTTTCAGAATTCTGTGGGTATGTCATAGTTTAATAAAAACATTTCCTTTTTTTAATCAGATGTTAAAGTCAGCCCTGAATGTTGAGTCTGCACTGCAGTGGATTATACTAAAGGAATTAAAGGGGACACCTGAGGTACATCACCAGTGATGGGCATGTTGCTCTGATTTAAGTAGTCAATTTATTGCTTAATAAAAATTGACTTACCGTAATGATGTAGGTAGGGAATTCAAGAATTCAGCAAGAAATCACTGTCAGGAATGTCCTGTCCAGACCTTAGACTGTTGGACATGTAATGCCATTATGACCTTTGGTACATAAAGCCTGTGAAGATTAATGTCTACAGCCACTTTTCCAGCCTGAGCTACCAGCACTTAGAAGTGTCAATATTTTCTAATGAAAAGCAAAATCATCATCTAAATTCAATCAGTCATTCAACATATATTATGTAAAGCATTCAGTCGTTCAGCATATCTTATGTAAAACATTTGGTCATTTAACATATTATACAAAGTGCATAGGTTGAAAATAGAATGGTAAGCACATACACTTTACCAGTGTCAGATAGTTGAACTGTATCTCAGACGTGAGAAAAAAGCATTTGAAGTCTCTAGTCCTACTTTCACAGAGCTACCACTTCCCTCAACAACATTCCTTCCAGGAGATGCTCCAATGATGGGTAAATCCCAGCAGGCACTGGAGTAAACCACTACGATCAAGTCTGGCTAATTTTCCCCATCTGAGAATAGAGTCACAAGCTATTCGGGGTTTCTGGACAATGATTTTGGAAAAGAGGCCAATAGAAAATGAGAAAAGATTTTAAATAATGAAAAGAAGGATTTCTTTGGCTATGTAATGATAGAAATGCCAAGGCAGTTGTGAAGCTAGTGAAAAATTAAGTTGCTCATGTTTTAGGTTTTATTGCCCTTTACAGTACGTGAGGCAATTTATAGGATTGTGTCGTGTTTCATCCTGAACAATTTCTATTGTGACATGGTGAATACAGCCCAACATTACTATTAATATATAAATATCACTGTCAATGTTTTTCAGGATATTATCATTTTTCTTTTAAACATGCCATTTCCAAAGGGTTTGGTATACACTTAATGGGATTTAACAGCAGAATGCATCTCAGATTTAGTAACGGAAATCAATGGGAGAATAAGATTGATTTGATACAAAGTCTGGACCACAAACTTTGCTGACAATGCCCATTCCTTTAAGTGAGGGATACGTATTCCACAAGTGCCCAATGATGAGTTTTTATGTGGATGATAGATCTGAGTAGTTTGGAAGATTAATAATGTCAGCAGCAGTTTTTTGCTGACTGGTTGCTCATTTGAATTTCACTGAATTTTCTTTACCAGAAGGATGCTTATTTGAATGGTTAGGAGAACCAGCTGAGTCACAGTTTTTAATACTGGTTACCGCTTTTCTCAGGAGTAAGCAAGTCATGTCCACTGGCTCAATGGACATGAGTTTGAGCAAACTCAAGGAGATAGTGATGGACAGAGAAGCCTGGCATGCTGCAGTTCATGGGGTTGCAAAGTCGGACCCGACTTAGCAACAACAACAACAACAAGGCAGATAGCCTAACCTCCCATTTATGCAGCCCAGAAAGCGGGGAGGTATGTGTAGGAAGCACCTCAGTGTCCATTTCAGAATGCTTCACAAACCCTCTCCCAGCTCTCATCATCTCCCCCTGCTGCTTTGCAATGCTCGAAGATTTTTCTAGCAGTCATCGGGGTCACCACATTTTGGTTTCACTCAAGCTGGTCCCATATATGACATGCTCTTCCTTTTTGCTGGGAAGCTAGGGAAATCCCATTTGATGAAGACCAAAATTCAGTATAATTGAGAGAGACTTACCCAATTTACCTAAAATGTGAGATTCAACCTGGCTCCTTTGTGCCATACATTAACGTGTCCTTTGCTTTTCTGCAGCATCCATCCTTGATCTTTGATGGAGGTCCATGTTAAACCCCTCTCAAAGGTTATTGTCCTTTCCCTGTGTTTATGGGCATCATTGCGCTCTTGAGATTATAAATTCCTAAGGAACATTTGTCTGATCTCCCTATAGAGAATCTAATATCTGTTACAATAAACACAAGCTTAAAAAAAAAAAAGCTAACTTTTAAAAGATCATGCAAAATATTTTTAGTAAAATTTAAAAACAATATTACTCTTTCCCAATATTGTTAGGGCATTGTATTGTTTGCACTGGTTTCTGTTAGGTTGGCCCAAGCAGGAGAAAATGGCATTATCTCAAATGATGTCAAATGTAGTTGAAAGAGAAAGGAAGATCTCAGGCTCCTGGCAAAATTCTCTGTAATTAAAATAACAAAATCTGCTTAAAGTATATGAGATATATTGTCAAAGAACCCACTTTACAGGGTGATTCAGAGAGAATGTATTTTTTGAGGGGTATCTTGTTTCCTTTAACTTTTTTCTTTTTAAATTTTTACAGTTTGTGTTGGTTTCTACTGTACAACAACTCCAATCAGCTGTAATTATATATATATCCTCTCCCTCTTAGCCTCCCTCCCCTCCGCCCCATCCCACCGCTCTTGGTCATCACAGAGCACCAGGCTGAGCTCCCTGTGTTACACAGGAACTTCTCACGAGCTGTCCACTTTGCACGTGATAGTATATATATGCTAATGCTACCTTCTCCATTTGTCCCACTCTCTCCCTCCTCAGTCGTGTCCAGAAGTCCATTCTCTACTTCTGCATCTCCATTATTTCTCTGCAAATAAGTCCATCAATACCATTTTTCTAGATTCCATATATACACGTTAATATACAGAGTGAAGTAACTCAAAAAAAAATGGTATACAGAGATAAAGTATATTTTAAAACAAGGTTCTACCTGATCTATCAGGAAACAGCCAGTTACATTTGTTACATTTTAAGAGAGACTGTAATCTTGACTATTGTAACATTTCACAAAGTGGAATATACCTGAAATAATAGACTTTTCTGGGAACTAGTAACAGCATTAGCAGAAAGAAAGCTGGAGAATAGGAATTTGTTAAATTTGAGTTTCTTGTATACTGACCTGGGGTAAAGGATGCCTTGATGCTAAATGGCCTTTAAAGATCACTTAGACAGAATAGAAAGAGATCTACTTTAGCAGCTTGAAAGTAAGTGATTTGTCAACCTTGAATTTCCCCTTTCTGACTTGTCTTTACCATGGCAACCTTGTGATCTGTAATTTGGTCTTCTGAGTGGACTAACTTATATAAGATTGCCCTTTGTAAACATATGGTATCAATGTTATTTATTTACCTACTTTTTATTATTTCTTCTACTTCCAGAGGGGAAGTATGAATAAACATATTAAAACACAGGAAACATAATACAGAAAACTATTAGCATTAAAGAAAAGACAGAAGTTAAGTACCAAAGTATCAGGGAAGAAGGAGATAGCTCAGTTGGTAAAGAATCCACCTGCAATGTAGGAGACACTGTTTCAATTCCTGGGTTGGGAAGATCCAGTGGAGAAGGGATGGGCTACCCACTGCAGTATTCTTGGGCTTCCCTCGTGGCTCAGCTGGTAAAGAATCTGCCCGCAGTGCGAGAGACCTGGGTTCAATCCCTGGGTTGGGAGGATCCCCTGGAGAAGGGAAAGGCTACCCACTCCAATATTCTGGCCTGGAGAATTCCATGGACTGTATAGTCCATAGGGTCGCAAAGAGTCAGAAACAACTGAGTGACTTTCACTTCACTCCACTTCATTATCAATCCAGCTGTAGCTCCTATTAAGTGGTGATCAAGATTTATTTATAAACTAGTTCCTTGTAAATTTGCCTAGTCTGAACTAATGCATAGACTCTTTTCTCTGTGAACATAGTCATTTGCTTTTTAAGCTGGCAAAACTGAACTTCATATGTTTCACTTACGGTGGACCCACTAAGATGTGCCCAGAGGGTCTCATTTAAAGCTTCATCATTTCATTTACTCAACAATTATTGAGCACCTATTTTGTCAAGCACTGGCTGGGGAAAGGGACTAAAAGGTTAAGTGAAACATGATTCTTGTCCTTCTGGAACTAGGATGTTAAGTGAAAGGAGATTTAAATAAAAAGTAACATGAGTGATATGGCAGACTAGATTATTGGACCAGACTCCTTTTATGTAAAAACAACCAAAATACTAGGATATAAGTCTTGATGAGCTGACAAGATAATAAGGAATTATTGAGCTAAAATCTAACCAAAAGTGGGATTCAACATCGCTGCTGGCAGTGAGCACTTCTAAACTCAATAGTCTCAGCACTGGCTGTATATTAGCAAGAGCTTAAAAATTGTCACGTGTGCTTCCAGCAAAGGTCAACTAGCTGGTATTGGAGAAACCCTGCCCTTCTCTATCCCGAGAACAACTAGAAAATCTAGACAAAAGATAAAAATTACATGATGAAGTAACAATGCAGCAATAACTCACTATGCCTAGATCCTGGAGAGAAAGGAAACAAAAAGCAATAGACCAAAAAATCAGCATGGTTTTATCTCAGTGGAAGTAATTACCAGAGAGAAAGCTGAGAGACTCTGAAGCTGAGCAGAAAACACAACTGAAAAGGAAGGTGAACAGAGGATTCAGTAAATTCAAAAGGCTGGGAGTATGAATATTACAGTTCAGAGTTGACTAGGAGGTTAAGGGAGGGCAGGTGTAGAGGGCAGAAAAAGACAATACTTTACCAGGGCTAAAGTCTGGCTTTGATAAATCACAATACTTGATTGGAGTAAAGTAGTCTGCCCCTAGTCAAGCTGTCTTCAGAAGAAAAGAGGAAATCCTCTCTGCCAGAAAGATAATCCAAAACCTTGAACTAATCTACATTAAAAAATTTTTTTTTAATATCCAGCTTCCCAGGTGGTTCAGTGGTAAAGAATCCACCTGCCAATGTAGGAGATACAGGACATCCAGTGTAGGAGATACAGGACATCCAGTTTCGATCTCTGAGTTAGGAAGGTCCCCTGGAGGAGGAATGGCAATCCACTGTAGTATTCTTTCTTGGAGAATTCCAGACAGAGGAGCCTGGCAGGCCATAGTACATGGGATCACAAAAGAGTTGAACATGACTTAACCACTTAGCCACTGAGAATGCACACATGCACTCATTTAAAAACAAAGAGTTATAAAAAGGTAAAATTTCCCTGAAGCCAGGATTTTAAAAATTGGATAGTAGAAATAGACCCATAAGAGATCCAGACATTGTCGTTTTCAGACATACACTTTATTTTTTTTTAAATTTTATTGGAATATAGTTGAGTTACAATATTGTGTTAGGTGTAAAGTGATTCAACTATAAATATACATATATACATTCTTTTTCAAATTCTTTACCCATATAGATTATTACAGAATATTGAGTAGCATTCCCTGTGCTGTATACAGTAGGTGCTAGTTGATTGTCTATTTTATATATAGTAGGGTGTATGTTAATTCAAAGCTCCTAATTTATCCCTTTCACCCCATACTTCCCCATAGGCTTATTTTCAAAACCTATGAGTCTGTTTCTATTTTGTAAACAACTTCATTTGTCTCTTTTTAAACATTAGATCCCACATATGAGTGATATCATATATTTGTCTTTCTCTGTCTGACTTGTTTCACTTAATATGATAATCTCCAAGTCCATCCATATTGCTGCAAATGGCATTATTTCTTTCTTTTTATGGCTGAGTAATATTCCATTATATATATATGTGCCACATCATCTTTATCTATTCCTCTGTCAATGGACATTCAGGTTTCTTTCATGTCTTGGCTATTGTAAATAGTGCTGCAATGAACATTGGGATGCATGTATCTTTTTGAATTATAGTTTTGTCCAGATACATGCCCAGGAGTGGGATTGCTAGATCATATGGTAGTTCTATTTGAAGTTTTTTTAAGGAAACTCCACACTATTATCCATAGTGGTTGACCAATTTACATTCTCAAGAACAGTGTAAGAGAGTTCCCTTTTCTGCACACCCTCTCCAGCATTTATTATTTGTAGACTTTTTGATGATGGGCATTGTGACTGATATGAGGTGATGCCTCACTGTAGTTTTGATTTGCATTTCTTTGATAATTAGTGATACTGAGGATCTTTTCATGTGCCTCTTAGCCATCTGTCTGTCTTCTTTGGGAAAATGTCTGTTTAGATCTTCTGCTCATTTTTTATTTTATTTTTTCAATTTATTTATTTATTTATTTTACTTTACAATATTGTATTGGTTTTGCCATACATGGACTTGAATCTGCCATGGGTGTACATGTGTTCCCCATCTTGAACCCCCCTCCCACCTCTCTCCCCATTCCATCCCTCTGTGTCATCCCAGTGCACCAGTCCCGAGCACCCTGTATCATGCATCGAACCTGGACTGGTGATTCATTTCACATATGATATTATACATGTTTCAGTGCCATTCTCCCAAATCATCCCGCCCTCGCCCTCTCCCACAGAGTCCAAAAGACTGTTCAATACATCTGTGTCTCTTTTGCTGTCTCACATACAGGGTTATCCTTACCATCTTTCTAAATTCCATATATATGCATTAGTATACTTGTATTAGTGGCTTACTTCACTCTGTATAATAGGCTCCAGTTTCATCCAACTCATTAGAACTGATTCAAATGTAGTCTTTAATGGCTGAGTAATACTCCATTGTGTATATGTACCACAGCTTTCTTTTCCATTCATCTGCTGATGGACATCTAGGTTGCTTCCATGTCCTGGCTTCATTTTTATTTTTATTTTTTGACAAAGAGTGGCATGAGTTGTTTGTAGATTTTGGAGATTAATCCCTTTTTGGTCACTTTGGTTGCAAATACTTTCTCCCATTCTGTGGGTTGTCTTTTCATTTTGTTCATAGTTCCCTTGACACTTTAAAATAACTATCATTAATATAATCAAGAAATTAAATGACAAGATATATACACACACACATATATTGTTGTTGTTGTTCAGTTGCTCAGTCGTGTCTGACTCTTTGCAATAAACTGCAGCACGCCAAGCTTTCCTGTCCTTAACCATCTCGTGGAGTTTTCTCAGACTCATGTCCAGCAATGCCATCCATCCATCTCATCCTCTGTCGTGCCCTTCTCCTCTGGCCCTCTATATTTCCCAGCATCAGGGTCTTTTCCAGTGAGTCAGCTCTTCACATCTGGTGGCCAAAGTATTGGCGCTTTAGCTTCAGCATCAGTCTTTCCAATGAATATTAGTCAATCCTTTAGAATTGACTGGTTTTATATCCTTGCTGTCCAAGGGACTCACAAGCCTTCTCCAACACCACAGGTTGAAAACATCAATTCTTCAGCCATCAGCCTTCTTTATGTTCCAGCTCACATCCATACATGACTATTGGAAAAACCATAGCTTTGACTATATGGACCTTTGTCGGCAAAGTGATGTCTCTGCTTTTGAATATGCTGTCTAGGTTTGTCATAGCTTTTCTTCCAAGGAGCAAGCGTTTTTTACTTTCATGGCTGCAGTCACTGTCCACAGTGATTTGGAGCCCAAGAAAATAAAATCTGTCAGTTTCTACTTTTTCCCCATCTATTTGCCAAGAAGTCATGGGACCAGATGCCATGATCTTTATTTTTTGAATGTTGAGTTTTAAGTCAGCTTTTTCCCTCTCCTCTTTCACCTTCTTGAAGAGGCTCTTTAGTTCCTCTTCACTTTCTGCCATTAAAGTGATATCATCTGCGTATCTGAGGTTGTTATTATTTCTCCCAGAAATCTTGATTCCAGCTTGTGATTCATCCATCCTGGCATTCCACATGATGTACTCTGCATATAAGTTAAACAAGCAGGGTGACAATATATAGCCTTGGCATACTCCTTTCCCAGTGTGGAACCAGTCCGTTGTTCCATGTCTGGTTCTAACTGTTGCTTCTTGCCCTGCATACAGGTTTCTCAGGAGGTAGGCAAGGTGGTCTGGTATTCCCATCTCTTTAAGAATTTTCCACAGTTTGTTGTGATCCACAGAGTCAAAGGCTTTGGCGTAGTCAATGAAGCAGATGTTTTTCTGGAATTTTCTTGGTTTTGCTGTGATCCAGTGCATGTTGGCAATTTGATCTCTGGTTCCTCTGCCTTTTCTAAATCCAACTTGAACATCTGGAAGTTCTTGGTTCACATACTGCTGAAGCTTAGCTTGAAGGATTTTGAGTGTAATCTTTTTAACATGTGAAATGAGTGCAATTGTATTGTAATTTGAATATTCTTTGGCATTGTCTTTCTTTGGGATTGGAATGAAAACTGACCTTTTCCAGTCCTGTGGCCACTGCTGAGTTTTCCAAATTTACTGGCATATGAGTGCAGCACTTTAACAGCGTCATCTTTTAGGATTGGAAATAGCTCAGCTGGAATTCCATCACCTCCACTAGTTTTGTTCGTAGTAATGCTTCCTAAGGCCCACTTAACTTCACACTCCAGGATGTCTGGCTGTAGGTAAGTGACACTATAAAACAATAATAATAAGGTCTATCAGATTTTAAATTATGTGGAATTAAAATATCACAAAAGTAGGGAAGTAAGTAGAGTTAAAATATTCTCATATCTTTGCATGGTCCCAGGACATGAGCCTGGGGTCCTCAAGGCCTGCCTGGGGACAGCCAGGCAGCAGCCACAGAGGCCACCAAGCCCGTCCCTCACCCACAAATGAGCCACAAGGGCCAGAATAAACAAGTGCTGAACTGCCAAAAAAAAAAGTTCAAATGTATATCAGACTTGAACAAATCAAAGAGAAATGTTGTGATTTCTAAGGTAATCACCAAAAGAGTAATTTAAGGATATCAGATAACAAGCTAATAAAGGAGGAGGAGTAAAATTATTAACCTAGGAAAGGAAAGAAAAAAATAGAATAGTTGATACAAATAGCAAATAGTAAGATGGTAGCTTTAGGCCCAAGTATATCAGTTTATTTCAGTAACTGAAAACAGCTAAACTGCTCAATTAAAAGGCAGTGTCAAACAAAAAGCAAAACTCAAGTACAATGAAATTTCTATTTTTGCAGATCAGAGTGGTATAATATTGACCATTTGAAATTTTTCAACCAGAAATATATGCTGCTTAAAGAGATACTTAAAGGAAAAAAAAAAAAAGGTTGAGTATGAAAGAAAGAAAAATGATAAATCTCACATATGTAACCAAAACAAATCAGATCTAAGATTATTAGACAAATTAGACCCTATGTTAATAAATTAGGCATAAAAAGGGTAGCTTATGAGTCCACTGAAAAGAGAGAACACTTCTAAAACTATTAATTTAGCCTCAAAAATGACAAAATAGAAGAATAAAAGTAGAATAATTTGGAACCATACTGAGTTTAATTTTTAATTTTTTTTTAATTTTTGAGTTTAATTTTGTTTGGTACTGATAGAACAAACAAACTAACTAAAAGTAAAGAGAGAAAGAATTTTATCAAATTGTCTACCTAATTGTCAAATATAGAGTATGGCACTTAATGCCTATAGAAAACATATTTTCAAGTGCATGTGGAACATTTACCAAAATAGGCCATATGTTGTGCCATACACAAATCTCAGCAAACTCCAAAGAGTGAAATTATGCAGAATAGATTATTTTACCATAGTTGGAATTAAGCCAGAAATCAATAGCTAAAGATAACTGTAAAGACCCCATGTGTTTGGAAATTCAGAAATAAACTAGTAACATCCTATAGGTTAAAGACAATATCACAATAAAATTTTAATGTACCTTAAGCTACTTAAAGATGATATTTAGATAGATGTGTAACAAGTATAGCAAAATGGTACTGATGGAATACTCACTGGAAAATTTTGTTGTATTCAGCTCAAGTTTCCTTTCTGTCCAAAAATCTAAATCTAAAATGTTCTTGATTTCATAATCTAACACATTTGCTGTCCCTCTCAACTCCATGTCAACTACAAATTGGTTAGGCCTAATAATAACATAATGGTCATCTGAGTTAAATTCACCCATTCCAGTCCATTTTAGTTCGCTGATTCCTAGAATGTCAACATTCACTCTTGCCATCTCTTGTTTGACCACTTCCAATTTGCCTTGATTCATGGACCTGACATTCCAGGTTCCTATGCAATATTGCTCTTTACAGCATTGGACCTTGCCTCTATCACCAGTCACATCCACAGCTGGGTATTGTTTTTGCTTTGGCTCCATCCCTTCATTCTTTCTGGAGTTATTTCTTCACTGACCTCCAGTAGCATATTGGGCACCTACTGAGCTGGGGAGTTCCTCTTTCAGTATCCTATCATTTTGCCTTTTCATACTGTTCATGGGGTTCTCAAGGAAAGAATACTGAAGTGGTTTGCCATTCCCTTCTCCAGTTCTAGGAATCAGCGAACTAAAATGGACTGGAATGGGTGAATTTAACTCAGATGACCATTATATCTACTACTGAGGGCAGGAATCCCTCAGAAGAAGTGGAGTAGCCATCATGGTCAACAAAAGAGTCCGAAATGCAGTACTTGGATGCAATCTCAAAAACGACAGAATGATCTCTGTTCGTTTCCAAGGCAAACCATTCAATATCACAATAATCCAAGTCTATGCCCCAACCAGTAATGCTGAAGAAGCTGAAGTGGAACGGTTCTATGAAGACCTACAAGACCTTTTAGAACTAACACCCCAAAAAAGATGTCCTTTTCATTATAGGGAACTGGAATGCAAAAGTAGGAAGTCAAGAAACACCTGGAGTAACAGGCAAATTTGGCCTTGGACTACGGAATGAAGCAGGGCAAAGACTAATAGAGTTTTGCCAAGAAAATGCACTGGTCATAGCAAACACCCTCTTCCAAAACAGAAGAGAAGACTCTACACATGGACATCACCAGATGGTCAACACCAAAATCAGATTGATTATGTTCTTTGCAGCCAAAGATGGAGAAGCCCTATACACTCAGCAAAAACAAGACCAGGAGCTGACTGTGGCTCCGACCATGAACTACTTACTGCCAAATTCAGACTTAAATTGAAGAAAGTAGGGAAAACCACTAGACCACTCAGGTATGACCTAAATCAAATCCCTTATGATTATACAGTGGAAGTGAGAAATAGATTTAAGGGACTAGATCTGATGAACTATGGAACGAGGTTCGTGACATTGTATAGGAGACAGGGATCAAGACCATCCCCATGGAAAAGAAATGTGAAAAAGCAAAATGGCTGTGGGAGGCCTTACAAATACCTGTGAAAAGAAGAGAAGCGAAAAGCAAAGGAGAAAAGGAAAGATATAAGCATCTGAATGTAGAGTTCCAAAGAATAGCAAGGAGAGATAAGAAAGCCTTCCTCAACGATCAATGCAAAGAAATAGAGGAAAACAACAGAATGGGAAAGACTAGAGATCTCTTCAAGAAAATTAGAGATACCAAGGGAACATTTCATGCAAAGATGGGCTCGATAAAGGACAGAAATGGTATGGACCTAACAGAAGCAGAAGATATTAAGAAGAGGTGGCAAGAATACACAGAAGAACTGTACAAAAAAGATCTTCATGACCCAGATAATCACGATGGTGTGATCACTGACCTAGAGCCAGACATCCTGGAATGTGAAGTCAAGTGGGCCTTAGAAAGCATCACTACGAACAAAGCTAGTGGAGGTGATGGAATTCCACATGAGCTCTTTCAAATCCTGAAAGATGATGCTGTGAAAGTGCTACACTCAATATGCCAGCAAATTTGGAAAACTCAGCAGTGGCCACAGGACTGGAAAAGGTCAGTTTTCATTCCAATCCCAAAGAAAGGCAATGCCAAAGAATGCTCAGACTACCACACAATTAAACTCATCTCCCATGCTAGTAAAGTAATGCTCAAAATTCTCCAAGCCAGGCTTCAGCAATACGTGAACCATGAACTTCCTGATATTCAAGCTGGTTTTAGAAAAGGCAGAGGAACCAGAGATCAAATTGCCAAAGTCCGCTGGATCATGGAAAAAGCAAAAGAGTTTCGGAAAAACATCTATCTCTGCTTTATTGACTATGCCAAAGCCTTTGACTGTATGGATCACAAGAAAATGTGGAAAATTCTGAAAGAGATGGAAATACCAGACCACCTGACCTACCTCTTGAGAAATCTGTATGCAGGTCAGGAAGCAACAGTTAGAACTGGACATGAAACAACAGACTAGTTCCAAACAGGAAAAGGAGTATGTCAAGGCTATATATTGTCACCCTACTTATTTAACTTATATGCAGAGTACATCATGAGAAATGCTGGATTGGAAGAAGCACAAGCTGGAATCAAGATTGCCGGGAGAAATATCAATAACCTCAGATATGCAGATGACACCACCCTCATGGCAGAAAGCAAAGAAAAACTAAAGAGCCTCTTGATGAAAGTTAAGGAGGAGAGTGAAAAAGTTGGCTTAAAGCTCAACATTCAGAAAACGAAGATCATGGCATCTGGTCCCATCCCTTCATGGGAAATAGATGGGGAAACAGTGGAAACAGTGTCAGACTTTATTTTCTTAGGCTCCAAAATCACTGCAGATGGTGACTGCAGCCATGAGATTAAAAGACGCTTACTCCTTGGAAGGAAAGTTATGACCAGCCTAGATAGCATATTGAAAAGCAGAAACATTACTTTGCCAACAAAAGTCTGTCTAGTCAAGGCTATAGTTTTTCCTGTGGTCACGTATGAACGTGAGACTTGGACTGTGAAGAAGGCTGAGTGCCAAAGAATTGATGCTTTTGAACTGTGGTGTTGGAGAAGACTCTTGAGAGTCTCTTGGACTGCAAGGAGATCCAACCAGTCCACTCTGAAGGAGATCAGCCCTGGGATTTCTTTGGAGGGAATGATGCTGAAGCTGAAACTCCAGTACTTTGGCCACCTCATGTGAAGAGTTGACTCATTGGAAAAGACTGATGCTTGGAGGGATTGGGGGCAGGAGGAGAAGGGGACGACAGAGGATGAGATGGCTGGATGGCATCACTGATTGATGGACGTGAGTCTGAGTGAACTCCAGGAGCTGGTGATGGACAGGGAGGCCTGGCGTGCTGCGATTCATGGGGTCGCAAAGAGTCGGACACGACTGAGCGACTGAACTGAACTGAACTGAATAATAACATATATGTAGCTTCCCTTATGCTCAGCACTGTTCTGGGTGCTTTACTTGTATTATTTCATGCTCATAATAATACCCTAAATTAGCTACTAATTGTTTACCCATTATACAAAACAAAACAAAAAGAACAACAACTGAAGCTTGGAGAGATTTAAGTAGCCAACCCTGGGTCACACAGCTCCTAATTGATAGGCCAAATCTGAACCAAAAGTCTCCATGCTTAGTCATTACCCTACGGTTTGCCCCTTTAAATCTCAGGGCAATCTAAAACAGACAAGATTAGAATGCTGAACAATTTAAAGACTACACTCTAAGTTAACCCACTTCAGTTCAGTTCAGTTCAGTTGCTCAGTCGTGTCTGACTCTTTATGACCCCATGAACCACAGCCCACCAGGCCTCCCTGTCCATCACCAACTCCCAGAGTCCACCCAAATCCATGTCCATTGAGTCGGTGATACCATCCGACCATCTCATCCTGTGTTGTCCCCTTCTCCTACCCTCAATCTTTCCAAGCATCAGGGTCTTTCAAATGAGTCAACTCTTCAAATCAGGTGCCCAAAGTATTGGAGTTTCAGCTTCAACATCAGTCCTTCCAATGAACACCCAGGACTGATCTCCTTTAGGATAGACTGGTTGCATCTCCTTGCAGTCCATGGGACTCTCGAGAGTCTTCTCCAACACCACAGTTCAAAATCATCAATTCTTCTGTGCTCAGCTTTCTTTATAGTCCAACTCTCACATCCATACATGACCACTGGAAAAATCATAGCCTTGACTAGACGGACCTTTGTTGGCAAAGTAATGTCTCTGCTTTTGAATATGCTGTCTAGGTTGGTCATAACTTTCCTTCCAAGGAGTAAGCGTCTTTTAATTTCATGGCTGCAGTCATCATCTGCAGTGATTTTGGAGCCCCCAAAAATAAAATCTCTCACTGTTTCCTCATCTATTTGCCATGAAGTGATGGGACCAGATGCCATGATCTTAGTTTTCTGAATGTTGAGCTTTAAGCCAACTTTTTCACTCTCCTCCTTAACTTTCATCAAGAGGTTCTTTAGTTTTTCTTTGCTTTCTGCCATGAGGGTGGTGTCATCTGCATATCTGAGGTTATTGATATTTTGCAATATCAATATCAATATCAAGATTCCAGCTTGTGGTTCCTCCAGCCCAGCGTTTCTCATGATGTACTCTGTATATAAGTTAAATAAGTAGGGTGACAATATACAGCCTTGACGTACTCCTTTTCCTATTTGGAACCAGTCCGTTGTTCCATGTCCAGTTCTAACTGTTTCTTCCTGACCTGCGTACATGTTTCTCAAGAGGCAGGTCAGGTGGTCTGGTATTTCCATCTCTCAGAATTTTCCACAGTTTCTTGTGATCCATACAGTCAAAGGCTTTGGCATAGTCAATAAAGCAGAAGTAGGTGTTTTTCTGGAACTCTCTTGCTTTTTCAATGATCCAGTGGATGTTGGCAATTTGATCTCTTGTTCCTCTGCCTTTTCTAAAACCAACTTGAACATCTGGAAGTTCACTTATGGGACCTATAATGTCAGTAGACTGGTTATCACACACATCTTTCATCTTGTCCATGAGGGTACTATGAACGATTTCATTGGCTGCTTTGCATAGATGTCTGCAGTCCCTCTGCCTCTGGCTAGCTCATCACTTAAATGAGGACATTGAACTGTTTGGCCTGACTCCATCTTGGGGCATAGATGCTGGATCCTGGGGATTGTGGCTTCTCTTTTTGGGTCCACACAAATTTTTGGTTTAATAATTCTAGAATTTTGCTTAGAAATGGTGTCAAGATTTAGAATACAGTCTGACCCAGGAGGGGAGTTGGTAAACCCCCAAATACATTTTTATCAGGATACACATGGTATTAAGGGAAACAGGATTCTTGGCTACGGGTCTACCTCATTGGTACACTAGCATTGCTTTGCAAAATTTAACTAATTTTAAAATAACATTAAAATAACTTTTAAATAATAGTTCAGTCTGTCCTAATTCCATCTAGACAAGTCTGTACCATTTGCTTATAATTGTCCTTGATTATATGTTTCTCCTTCCAACTTTTATACATTATTTTAGAAGCTGAACTTATTGAAGCTACTCTAGGACAGTCAAAGCAGTATCTTTAGATTCCTTACAATTTTTTCCTTGGTAGAGTCCTGCGACCCCATGGACTGTGGCATGCTAGGCTCCTCTGTCCATGCAATTTTCTAGGCAAGAATAATGGAGTGGGTTGCCATTTCCTACTCGAAGGGATCTTCCCAACCCAGGGATTGAAACCACGTCCCTTGAGTCTCCTGCACTGGGAATCAGATTCTTACCAATTGAGAACCTGGTGCCGCCTGGGAAGCCCATTCATCAATATGTTGTCAGAATTTCAGTTCTGAACAATTCCTTCCCTTTTGGGTTCAGCCTTCCTTTCAGTGATGTAGATATTGCTATTCAAAGTGTGATCCTTGGACCAGTAGCACTGACAACACCTGAGACTTGCAGAATTGCTACCCACACCCTAGACCTACTAAACTTGCAATCTGGTTTTTAACCAAATCCCTGGATGACTTGTATGCATGTAAAGTCTGAGAAGCACTGTTATACATCAAGGACTCATGACTTCTCTTTTTCTACACTTGTTAAAAATGGCTGCCTGAATCCTACAGCAAGTTCTATCTGGCTGTACCCACCTGCCTGACTTCTATTTACTCTGAGATAATGGGGTTGTTTCCTGTGGTGTCACTTCATCAGATGGTGCCTTCTTTTGGTAAGAATTAGATTTAGAGAAACTGCTGTTCCTCTTTCACTTCCTCTAACTTCTAAGAGAAGTCTGTTTTTGTTTCTACTTTCCTTTATTTCCAAGACACAGAAGCTGAGATATCTCCTCCTTAATTATCCTTTTATATTGAACAAACAATTTACGATGTACTATATGTTAATTCAAAGGCAGTTTCATATTGGCTATTTTATTTGGACCTCACAACTGTTCTATGATGTAGCTAGGGTTAAAATGCTCAGAGCATAAATTACTATTCTCATTTGTCAGATAAAAAAGCTGAAGCTTAGACGCTAAAGCAACTTGTGTGGAACCATACAGTAAGTAGTGGCAACGTCACTGCTGTTATGCGGACCCCTTCTATTCTTGCCACTACTTGTATTCGCTCAAATCTCTGGGCTGTGTCAGAGGGATAACTCCCCACCCTAGCCTCACCTACCAAGATAACACTCCCCTATGAAAAGTGCTCTGGCTTATCTACCCAATGCTCAACTTTAAATTAGCAGAATCCTGATGCTACAGATGGATTGTGTTCAGCTGTATACATATTGCTCGGCCTCCCTTTATGTTAGGGGTGGCCAGGGACACCCTTCTGGCCAAGGAGATGTAAACAGAGGTCATGAGGCATGGATTAGTATGCTGGGGCTGCCATAACAAAGCACTACCAACTGGGTGCTTAAACAACACAAGTGTATTATCTCACTGCTTTGGAGGCTTTAAGTCTGAAATGAAGGTGTTGGCAAGGTTGGCGCCTTCCACGGGCTGTGAGGGAAGGATCTGTTCCAGGTTTCCCTCCTCAGTTTGGAGTTGGCTGCCTTCTCATTCCCATGGTGTTCTCCCTGTATGTACACTTTGGTATCCCAATGTGGTCTTTTCATAAAGACATCAGTCACATTGGGTTAGGGCCCACCCTAATGACCCCATTTTAATTTTATTACCTCTGTAAAGACCCTCTCCAAATCAGGTCACATTCTGAGATATTTAGGAAGCATTCTGGGGTGTTGGAAAAGACCCTGATTCTGGGAAAGATTGAAGGCAAAAGGAGAAGAGGGTGGCAGAGGATGAGATGTTTAGATAGCATCACTGAATCAATGGACATGAATTTGAGCAAAGTCCAGAAGATAGTGGAAGACAGAGAAACCTGGCGTGATGCAGTCCATGGGGTTGCAAAGAGTCAGACATGACTTAGTGACTGAGCAACAACAACTCCAACATACCCTTTTTAGGGGTGTGCAATTCAACCCTGACATGGGAGACCATGGGCTTCTGGGGGAGACTTTGCTTTCCTCGTAAAACGGGACAGCCAGAGGGTGCCGTCTTTCTGCCTTGTATTCAGTCTCAGGAGTTGGAGCTGCCCATCTTATTGGGATAAATAGGGAAAAACCAGGAGAACTAAGGAGTTGAACCAACATTAGGAACTTCCTGACTCTTCATCTTTTAACATGAGACAAATTAACCCCTATGCTAAAAGTCCTTGTAGCAGGTTTTCTGTTATTTATAGCCAAACACATATATCACATTCTCAAAGAGCTAGCTTTACGTGATTTTATCAAATAATACCAATTAATCCAGAGTGAAAGTGCTAGTTATTATCAAGCTATGTGTACAAATGATTTAGATTGAAAATGAGATGGGCCGAATTGAATAATGAAAGTACCGTACCTCTGCAGACATTCTAGAAAACAATGTCTAAGAAAAATATGTATGTTGGAGGCTGTCCACCAACTGCCAGCCAACTCACTTTTGTTGCTAGTTCTTGAAGGTGACTGGGTCTTCCAGCCCTCAGTGATGTTCTTGACAAGCCAATAAAAAAGATCCTGCTTGCTATTCTTGCGTTTATACTAAGGCTGCAGTGTGAGAAAACGAGGTCATGACTTGTAACCCTCAACAGTGGAAGTTTCAGCAAGTCCCTCCTTGTACTCCTTTGATGGCTGAACATGAGATCACCTCTGCAGTTAAAATTTAGAGTCTTAAATGCACCTCTGTCCCCTTTCACAGGCAGGCATCCTGTAATGATCTCTTTTGGAATTCTTGGGGAAGTTAAAGAAGTCTGATAGCAGTGCCTGTTGTGTTTCCAGATACTCTTTAAGTGTAAAACAAAACACTGGGGAGAGAGCAAGCTTCAGTTATCAAGGCAGGAAGGATCTCTCTGAAGGGGAACAGGCACTAGACTAAGGCAGGAGGGGAACCTTGGAAGAAAAATTTAAGGAGGCGCTCATGCGCAGCGCAGGGCAGCAGAGGGTCAGCCCCTCTTAATGTTTGCCCTGGGCGTTTCTCCTGCCTTACCCTCTTCCCAGCCCTGCCTATCAGTAAGAATGATCTCTAACAGACACTGTTATCCCCTTGAATTCATTTCAGTTGCTATACATCTGCTTTTTGCTTTTAGCCGGTATGTTTTTATTAATTTCAGTTGACTAGTTATACTTTTCACCATAATCCTGGTAAGGACACAATCACAGAAAAAGATATTTTCTTTCTACGCAAGCATTTAATGTTTTACAATGATAACTCCAAATAAGTGAGTACCTATGTGACCAAATATATTATGTATAATAGACACTGAGAATTTCTGCAGTCCAGGCATCCGCATCCCACTTGGTAGATGAGTCTGTGCTTAGCATGTGTGCTCAGTCATTCAGTCGTGTCTGACTCTATGCAATCCCATGGACTGTAGCCCGCCAGGCTCTCTGTCCACGGGATTTCCCAGGCAAGAATACTGGAATGGGTTGCCATTTCCTCCCCCAGGGGATCTTCCCAATCCAGGGATCAAACCCTCGTCTCCTCTCTCCTGCACTCGCAGACAGATTTTTTACAACTGAGCCACCTGTAAAGCCTACAGATGAGTCCCAGAGAGAATAAATGACCGGCCTTCACAGCCCCACAGAAGACAGGCCACTCCAACACAGCACCATGGCTGCACTCACTTCCTACACTCTCGTCAGGCCTCGAAATCCCTGCTTTCTAAGCTTTTCTTGCTTTAATTCCCATAATCACCACAAATTCTACCTCTTCGTCTCCTGATCAGGTTTTTCTTTCTTGAGTAAAAGATTTTACTATTGCTTTGCTTTTGTGGTTTCTTGTTTTCCAGCTTTAAAAAAATTTTTCATTGAGTTTCAGAGTAGATCAGTATGTCAAGTTTTCTTAAAACATTCTTTAAGCCATTTTTTTAATTTAAATGTCTAGAGGGCAGAGCTAAATGGGGCCACTAGGTAAGAAAGCAGGATGGCTCCACACACATAGAGGGGATGAGGAAGGAGAAATGGAAAGGCAAAATCTTATTAGGCTTTGTAGGTCAGGGAAATCCTTTCTAGGCTGGATTTTTAAACCTTTTGAATTTTAATTGGAAGCATTTCTCCAGGGTATTTACTTTAACATGACTGTGCACTCTCAAAAAAATATTCCCTATCCATATTAGAAAAATATTACAAATCCCAGGAAGACAAAGTTGCATTAGAAGGAAGAATTTGATGATATGCCCTTTCTGCTTCAGATGTAACCATGAAATTTCTGGTAACTACAAAAGTTGCCAGACTTCTATTGAGCATGTCTGCTGAGAAAAACCCAATGCTCACGGGTGTGATGCATGACTATCTGGTCCCACCTAGGAATCACCAACAATTCTTAAAAGAAGTGAGCAGTACTCTTTTTGAGAGATTTATGTTCATCCTCACCAGAAAATACTCCCAAACTAGACAGTAAAAGATTAGTTTGAACATATCTTTATTAACCTGGGGCTATTGTTGCTGCCAAGTCACTTCAGTCGTGTCTGACTCTGTGCGACCCCATGGACTGCAGCCTACCAGGCTTCTCTGTCCATGGGATTCTCCAGGCAAGAACACTGGAGTGGGTTGCCATTTCCTTCTCCAGGGGCTATTATTAGAAAGGTATAAAAATTAATGGAAAAAAACTTAAAGTCACCCCAATTTCCAGCTTTGACTTGAATACAATATATTGCTTATTCTTTTTTAAGGAGAATAAAGAATCTACCTGCAATGTGGGAGACTTGGGTTTGATCCCTAGGTTGGGAAGATCCCCTAGAGAAGGGAATGGCTACCCACTCCAGCATTCTGGCCTGGAATGGGGTCCCAAAAGTTGGACACGACTGAAGGAATTTCACTTTCACTTAAAAAAAATTTTTTTTTATGTTATGTTGAAGTATAGTTGGTTAGGTCTTCCCTGGTGGCCCAGCAGTAGACTTCCAGTTTACTGGAAGCAGAACTGCCTTCCAGTTCAGGAGACCCGGGTTCAATCCGTGGGTCAGGAAGATCCCCTGGAGTAAGAAATGGCAACCCACTCAAGTATTCTTGCCTGAGAAATCCCATGGACAGAGAAGCCTGATGGACTATGGTCCATGGGGTCACAAAGAGCCGGGTACAGCTTAGCGACTAAATAACAACAACAACAAATAGTTGGTTAACAAGGTTGTGATAGTTTAGGTGTACAGCAAAGTGATTCAGTTATACATATACATGTATCTTTTCTTTTTCAAATTCTTTGTACAGTTTTACACACACACATACAAATACACATTCCAAAAGATAGAAAATTTCAATTGTTTCCTTATAACAAATGCAAAAATCAAGGGACAGCTAAGTTATTGCTCATCTATTTTTAATTAGTGCGTACGTACATTTTTACCCAAACTGGAAATGATTCTCTTCATCTGGCATATAGGCATATTATTACCACTGCGACTATTGGTAACAAGGCAGATTATAATAGTACATTTGTTTAAATAGTACTTTTTGCCTTTCTGTCTGGCTTAACGTATTTTTATAGTATTGTCTTCTCATTATTATCTCCCCATAAAGGAGGTGACATCATTTCTGATTTATAGATGTAAAAGTCAGGTACTGAAAATCTAGGTGATGAAATGTGAGGTCAAACTGTCATGAAAAGTTGATCCTTCAATACACTTCCTATATTTGAATTATTTAGCTCTTTTTAAAGACAGAAAATGGAGTAGAGTAATATGTAAGGAAGAATTTTCCATTGAAAGAGTGCTTCAGCCTTAGAACACATTTTCAAGTCAGGATCTTCCTTTCCAAATTCCTTTAAACATAGCACAGAAGACTAGGGATTTTGGATGGTTCCAAAGCTGACCCACCTGAGCCAGGGCATTTCCTGGACAAGCTTGAAAGAACTCTGAGTAAGAATTCTTGTGATGCTATGACTAAGTGATCGTGCCTTGCCTGCTTCATCCACCTCTTACTCATATTTTCCCAGAACTCTGCTTATGAAGAATCACTTTGGCCTCTCCTTGGAAACATACTCTCCCACACTACTTTAGAGTTTTTGCCTTACTCCAGGGCAGTCTCCCCATTTGACACTGGGGTTAGAGGGAAGTTTCCTGTCCATGAGACTCAAAGCTAGAAGTGGTCTCAGCACTAATGAAGGATACACGACATGTCCATTGATTAGCCATTCATTTGGGTAGGGGTATCTCTTCTCTCCAGGTTGCTCCCTGATTCATTGGAGCCAACTCCCCACCTTCAACTTCATTTCTATTCTGCAAGTCTCATGGATCTTTGCAGTCACAGGAGGCTCAGAGAGACAACAGTATATGGGCATGGCCATGACCTCCACTGTCAGCGTTTAACATGCAGGATGATTCAGCCCAGCCATGAAACAAGAAGTGGATGAGAGTGGAGATGGGAGGGCAACCATCCACACTCTGCAACCGGTAAGATTGTTAACCTCCCACCTTAGCAAGGGCAGAGTAGAAACTGCACGAATCAATCTAACATGCAGGCTCTGTGCGTTTTAACTCTAGCTTAGGTGCTTTCTTTGCTGCCGTTTTCACATTTAGACCTAACAACATCTTTTCTTGAAAACGACTGTGCCTTGAGCATATGTTCAATGCTTTTACATATACTAGTTCTCAGTTCAGTTCAGTTCAGTCGCTCAGTCATGTCCGACTCTTTGTGATCCCATGAACTGCAGCACGCCAGGCCTCCCTGTCCATCACCAACTCCCGGAGTTCACTCAGACTCACATCCATTGAGTCGGTGATGCCATCCATCCATCTCATCCTCTGTCATCCCCTTCTCCTCCTGCCCCCAATCCCTCCCAGCATCAGAGTCTTTTCCAGTGAGTCAACTCTTCACATGAGGTGGCCAAAGTACTGGAGTTTCAGCTTTAGCATCATTCCTTCCAAACACCCAGGACTGATCTCCTTTAGAATGGACTCGTTGGATCTCTTTGCAGCCCAAGGGACTCTCAAGAGTCTTCATTGGACCTTGCTTCTATCACTAGTGGATAGCTATTGATTTTTGGTCCTCTAGTATCCTGAATTATCCCCATTGATAACCCTACTCTGATTTTCCTCTGAGAATGACCTCTTTTCCCCTCTCAGCCCATGAACTTCAGGATAAATTTCTCACTCTCAGCTCCAGGGCTGTCAGTCAGTTCAATTCAGTCACTTGGTTGTGTCTAACTCTTTGTGACCCCATGGACTGCAGTATGCCAGACCTCCCCGTCCATCATCAACTCCCAGAGTTTACTCAAACTCATGTCCATTGAGTCGGTGATGCCATCCAACCATCTCATCTTCTGTCATCCCCTTCTCCTCCCACCTTCAATCTTTCCCAGCATCAGGGTCTTTTCAAATGAGTCAGTTCTTCATGTGGTGGCCAAAGTATTGGAGTTTCAGCTTCAGCATCAGTCCTGTCAATGAATATTCAGGACTGATTTCCTTTAGGATGGACTGATTGGATCTCCTTGCTGTACAAGGGATTCTCAAGAGTCTTCTCCAACACCACAGTTCAAAAGCATCAATTCTTTGGTGCTCAGCTTTCTTTATAGTCCAACTCTCACATCCATACACGACTACTGGAAAAACCCTAGCTCTGACTAGATAGACCTTTGTTGGCAAAGTATTGTGTCTCCTTTTTAATATGCTATCTAGGTTCATAATTTTTCTTCCAAGGAGCAAGTGTCTTTTATTTTCATGGCTGCAGTCACCATGCGCAGTGATTTTGGAGCCCCCCAAAATAAAATCTCTCACTGTTTCCACTGTTTCTCCATCTATTTGCCATGAAGTGATGGGACCAGATGCCATGATCTTCGTTTTCTGAATGTTGAGCTTTAAGCCACCTTTTTCACTCTCCTCTTTCACTTTCATCAAGAGGCTCTTTAGTTTTTCTTTGCTTTCTGCCATGAGGGTGGTGTCATCTGCATATCTGAGGTTATTGATATTTCTCCCAGCAATCTTGATTCCAGCTTGTGCTTCATCCAGCCCAACATTTCTCATGATGTACTCTGCATATAAGTTAAATAAGCAGGGTAATAATATATAGCCTTGACGTACTCCTTTCACTATTTGGAACCAGTCTGTTGTTCCATGTCCAGTTCTAACTGTTGCTTCCTGACTTGCATACAGGTTTCTCAAGAGGCAGGTCAGGTGGTCTGGTATTCCCACCTCTTTCAGAATTTTCCAGTTTGTTATGATCCACACAGTCAAAGGCTTTGGCATAGTCAATAAAGCAGATGTTTTTCTGGAACTCTCTTGCTTTTTCAGTGATACAACGGATATTGGCAATTTGATCTCTGGTTCCTCTGCCTTTTCTAAATCCAGATGTCCAAGTTGGACATCTGGAAGTCCACAGTTCACATACTACTGAAGCCTGGCTTATATAATTTTTTTTTTTTTTTGGCTTATAGAATTTTGAGCATCATTTTGCTAGCATGTGAGATGAGTGCAATTGCGGGGTAGTTTGAGCATTCTTTGGCATTGACTTTCTTTGGGACTGGAATGAAAACTGACCTTTTCCAGACCTGTGGCCATTGCTGAGTTTTCCAAATTTGCTGGCATTTTGAGTGCAGCACTTTCAAGCTTCATCCTTTAGGATTTGAAATAGCTCAACTGGAATTCCATCACCTCCACTAGCTTTGTTCATAGTGATGCTTCCTAAGGCCCACTCGACTTCACATTCCAGGATGTCTGGCTCTAGGTGAGTGATCACACCATCATGATTATCTGGGTTGTGAAGATCTTGTTTGTACAGTTCTGTGTATTCTTGCCACCTCTTCTTAATATCTTCTGCTTCTGTTAGGTCCATACCATCTCTGTCCTTTATTGAGCTCAGCTTTGCATGAAATGTTCCCTTGGTTTCTCTAATTTTTTTGAAGAGATCTCTAGTCTTCCCCATTCTATAGTTTTCCTCTATTTCTTTGCACTGATCACTGAGGAAGGCTTTCTTATCTCTCCTTGCTATTATTTGGAACTCTGCATTTAAATGGATATATTTTTCCTTTTCTTCTTTGCCTTTCACTTCTCTTCTTTTCATAGCTGTTTGTAAGGCCTCCTCAGGCAACCATTTTGCCTTTTTGCATTTCTTTTTCTTGGGGATGGTTTTGATCACTGCCTCTTGTACAATGTCATGAACCTCCATCCATAGTTCTTAAGGCACTCTGTCTGTCAGATCTAACCCTTGAATCTATTTGTTACTTCCACTGTATAATTGTAAGGGATTTGATTTAGGTCATACCTGAATGGCCTAGTGGTTTTCCCTACTTTCTTCAATTTAAGTCTGAATTTGGCAATAAGGAGTTCATGATCTGAGCCACAGTCAGCTCCTGGTCTTGTTTTTGCTGACTGTATAGAGCTTCTCCATCTTTAGCTGTAGCCAAAGGGCTGTACATCCAGGGATATAGCTTGCAAATCAATCCTGGCCCATCAGAATTTCATATTTCCCTGGATTATGTGGAATGAGTCTCATGCATTCTCTAGAAGCTGCCTGTAGAGGATTGCTCTAACTTGATCAGTCTGAGTGCTGGGTGTTGTCATGCTGCTGCTGCTGCTGCTAAGTCACTTCAGTCATGTCCGACTCTGTGTGACCCCACTGATGGCAGCCCACCAGGCTCCCCCGTCCCTGGGATTCTCCAGGAAAGAACACTGGAGTGGGTTGCCATTTCCTTCTCCAATGCATGAAAGTGAAAAGTGAAAGTGAAGTCGCTCAGTCATGTCCGACCCTCAGTGACCCCATGGACTGCAGCCTACCAGGCTCCTCCGTCCATGGGATTTTCCAGGCAAGAGTACTGGAGTGGGTTGCCGTTGCCTTCTCTGGTTGTCATGCTAGGAACCTAAAATCGTTGAGCCACATCACATAGAGGCTAACAATGAGCTAGCCCAGAGGAATCTATGACACAGAGCCAAGAAATGGGTCCTCATGGCAGGTTTGTTGAGGACTGAATCATACGGACCCAAAGCTCTACGTATTCCTACACTCTTAGTAATAAAATTCCTTTTTAGCTTTAGACAGTTTGAATTGGGTCTTCTGTCACAGTATCATTTTGCTGAAAAACTGATTGAACTAATACACAATACTGTTGTAAACACTGTAAAATGTAAAAACTTAGGTAATGCATAGAAGGGGTATTTCAAGAGTATAAGCAGAATTATGAAAGCGTGAAACATTATTCTTGATCTACCCTAAAAAGTAACCCCCACTTCCTATTTTCCCTCTTCAATCATGATATTTAAAGCATGATTCCTGTGAAGAAATTGTGCAAACTGATATATGAATATCTAGCTCATTAAAAGTTATTTGGCTGGATTTTTCTTTTACTCCTTTTGGAACTGAGTGCAGTACAACACAAACTGATCAACAAGTCTCTAACTCTGAATCCTGTCACTCTTTAACTCTTCCTTCCTCCCATCACCAGTTCTATCAAATACTTCCTTAATGTCTATTTAGTCCATTCATCTCTGCCAATTTGTTGTCACTATTTTAAACAGAGTCTTCATTATTTCTTACATGAATTGTTGAAATTAGACATGTACATTGTGGTGTACATGTCTGAGGAAGGGGACACAGGAAAATATTTCAAAATTTTGTTGAAATATTGATTATATATTTGCTTCATGGCCCCAACTAAGTGTCTCCAAACAACAATAAACATGTATTATTTCACACAGTTTCTGTGACATAAGGTTTGAGAGTGGCTTAGCTAGATGGTTCTGATTCAGGGAAAGAGATTACAGTCCTAATGTTGGTTGGAGCTACAGTCATCTGAGGGCTTGACTAGGGCTCGGGCTCTGCTTCCAGGTTGGCTCCCTCACATGTCTGGCAAGTTAGTGCTCGTTGTGGGTAGGGAGCATCTTCCATGCTGCACAGTCCTCTCCATAGGGACGTTGAGTGTCCTTATTGACATAGCAGCAAGCTCCCTCTAGAGCACATGATCAAGAGTGAGCAAGAAAGAAGCCATAATGTCTTTTATGTCTAAGCCTCAGAAGGCACTCTTCATTATCTCTGCATGTTCTTTTGGTTACATTGGTCAACCCTATCCAATGTGGGAAGGGGTATGAGGGCATATAAAAACAGGTGGGGTCATGGCGGGTGTCATCCTGTGGCTAGGCTACTACTGAGAACTTCAGTCTGGAATGTTCAGTTTTGAACAGGAAGTACTTATCAAGCAGTATTGAGGTGAGAATGAGCAGCAGAGAGCTGGACTTCTGGATTGTGAATCAGGAGAGAGGTGTGCACAGTGAGTCATCCGCAAGATGATGACAGCAGAAGAAGTGGGAGTGAATAAGATCACCCAGAGAGAGTGAGAAGAACACGAAGGACAGAAACACTGATACCTGCAGATGGACAGAGAAGGAAGAGGCTGCACAGAAGACTGAGAAAAAATCAACTAGAAAGGTGGAAGAAAAGCCAAGATAGACCAATTCCATCACAGCCAAGGAACTTTCAAGAAAGTATAATTTCTAACTTCCCACTGAATTCTAGAATTCTATGATCCCAGTTGACAGTTGTAATGATATCAGGCTTTGCTAAGAGACTGGTAAGGAAGGGAAAAGTTCAAAGGTTTTTGGAAGTCGATGCCTTACAGTTTCATTTAATGTCTAATTGTCTTTGCCAGCACAAAACAAAGAATAATTTTGTTTCATCTTTGGTGGAGTTGGTTGAATATTTTATTTCTCTACATATTCTGTCCATATATTTTCTCAGATTCTTTCCTGGTTATTAAAATAATACTCATCATTATCTGAAACACCAGACTTGGTTATCAACTGCTCCTATTCTCCTGTCTCTTGAGGCAGCAATAATTTAGTTATGTTCTCTGTGATTTTTGAGGTTTCTAAAATCTCCAGACCACATCTCTGGTCTGTGACATCATGGGATATCAAAGTTTGTAAGAATTCTGTCAGGATCACAGTTTGGGGTTGGTTGGTTGGTTCTCTGATTATCAGTTTGTTCAGTTGCTCAGTCATGTCCAACTCTTTGCAACCCCATGGACTGCAGCATGCCAGCCTTCCCTGTCCTTCACTATATCCCAGAGTTTGCTCAAACTCATGTCCATTGAGTCGATGATGGCATCCAACTGTCTCATCCTCTGTTGCCCCCTTCTCCTCCTGACTTCAGTCTTCCCCAGCATCAGGGGCTTTTCCAATGAGTCAGCTCTTTGCAGCTTCAGCATCAGTCCTTCCAAAGAATATTCAGGGTTGATTTCCTTTAGGATTGACTGGGTAGATCTCCTTGCTGCCCAAGGGACTCTCAAGAGTCTTCTCCAGCAACAAAGTTTAAAAGCATCAGTCCTTCAGCACTCAGCCTTCTTTATGGTCCAACTCTCACACCTGTACCTGACTACTGAAAAAATCATACATTTGACTATATGGACCTTTGTCAGCAAAGTGATGTCTCTGCTTTTGAATATGCTGTCTAGGTTTGTCATAGCTTTTCTTCCAAGGAGCAAGCGTCTTTTAATTTCATGGCTTCAGTCAACATCTGCAGTGATTTTGGAGTTCCCCAAAATAAAGTCTTTCACTGTTTCCATTGTTTCCCCATCTATCTTCCATGAAGTGATGGGACCAGATGCTATGGTCTTAGTTTTTTGAATGTTGAGTTTTAAGCCAACTTTTTCACTCTCCTCTTTCATTTTCATCTAGAGGCTCTTTAGTTCTTCTTCACTTTCTGCCATAAGGGTGGTGTCATCTGCATACCTGAGGTTACTGATATTTCTCCCAGAAACCTCAATTCCAGCTTGAGCTTCATCCAGCCTGGCATTTTGCATGATGTACTCTGCATATAAGTTAAATAAGCAGGGTGACGGTATATAGCCTTGATGAACTCCTTTCCCAATTTTAAACCAGTTCATTGTTTCATGTCCAGTTCTAACTGTTGCTGAAAAAAAAAAAACTTTAAGAAACATATCTTTAATAGAAATATGAGCTAGTCATGAATATACTAGATATTTGGGTTTTTTTTTTTTTTTTGCCTTTGAAAGTCTTTAGATTGGATGTGTGTGGTTTAGAGATTTGTTGTGTTTTATTTAAGACTATTTTAGTCAATCTATGATCTATGTATCCTGCACTTGACCAAATATATTTGCTCTGACCCATTTCATAGATAGTTGTTTGCTATTTACTTTCCAGAGAGAAAAGTGCTTGGTCAGCCAAGGAAAATACTGCCAATGTTAGCAAGAGAATCTTGTGTGATAGCTTAGCAAACCAAATTGCATTTTGACCCTCTTCTCTATGCTCTAAAGAGTTTTGACTTCAAGAGGAAAATAAAATTTATGTTAATGTAGAAATCAAAATTCTTTCCATGAAAATGAAACTTCTACTCCTAAGTACCTTATAACAGTAACTGACAGAACTGCTCCTAATTTTTTTTCTCTCCATATCTTTTCATTCATTTCTGGAGTATGGCCTCTTCTGGCATGGAAAGCAACAAACTTTAACGGCTGCACAATAAGGCGTTTCACAATAATGTACAAAGATAGTCCAGGCCAAAAATGCTACTGTCCAGGGTGAATTTAGCTATAACTTAGTTATAGCTGGAATAACTTAGCTATAACTAGAATGCTGTTGGGTTGACCTTGGTCACTATTTATGAGTTGAATTGTGTTCCCCCCCAAATTTGTATATTGATACCTAGCTTCCAGTGTCTCAGAATTACTATGTTTTGAAATAGGGTCTTTAAAGAGGTAAAATGAGAGTTGAAATGAAGTCACTAAGATAGATCCTACTCCCGTATGACTTGTATGTTCTTATATGGTATATGTCTTTATAATATAATATGTCCTTAAAAGAAGAGGAGACTAGGGCATAGACACACTCAGAGGGAAGACCATGTGAAGACACAGAAAGAAAGTAATCCTCTACAAGCCACAAGAGAGACGTCAGAAGAAAGTAGCTTATCGACGACTTGATCACAGACCTCCAGCCTCTAGAACTGAAAAAAAATGATTTCTGTTGTTTGAACCACAGTGTGTGGTACATTATATGAGGCCCTAGCAGACTGATGCAGCCACAGTGTCAGACGTAAAGAGTTCTGCAGGACTTCCCTCATGGTCCAGTGAATTAAGAATCCACCTGCAGGGGACACAGGTTCAATCTGTGATCTGGGAAGTTTCCATGTGCCACAACTGTGGACCCTGCACTCTAGACCCCATGGGCCCACAACAAATAAGCCTGTGTGCTGCACCTACTGAAGGCCCCGCTCCCTAGAAGCTGTGCTCCGAAACAAGCCACCACAATGCGAAACTTGTGCACCGCAACTGGACAGTAGCCCCTACTTGCTGCAACTAGCGAAAGCCTGCACACAGCTACAAAGACCCACCAGAGCCAAAAATAAATGAATAAATAATTTTAAATAAATAAATAAAGAGTTCTGGGGGATTGCATCTCTGAATTCCAGAAACACAAGGTACATTAGGCACACTGGTTCTCTCCACTTTGTCCCCATAGGTCAACCAATCAGCTCTATTCCTGACTCTCACATCAATTCACTCTTAAATATCTATTTTTTAAATTCATCCATTACATGTTACAGTCTAAGCTAGCCCCAACAATAAGTAGCTAGAGAGCTATGTCTCGCTCAGCATGTGCACACACGTGCACACACACACGAACATTTTCTTGTGCTAATAACTAATAAATATTCTAGTAAGTGTTCTAATGGCCAACAAGAGGCAAATTCTTAGCAAGCCAAGGTACTCTTGTAAATGAGCTACATGGGAGAAATTCAGAGCCCATTTATGTTATTCCCCTTCAGTCATATATTAAGACACAGGATTTAATATGAATCTGTTGGGTGTAGTGAAAAGCATCTCCTAGACATTTTTTTTGGCCCCTTAATTTAACTCAGAATATATATTTGGGATAATGCCCACAAACATGAATTAAACATAGGAAATGGAGACTATTAACATATGAACTAAAATAAGTGCTATAAAACAATCTTTTAACCTGAATTAAATCATCCCACTTATTGCAGAATGTTTATGGAATTTTTGTTCTGTAGGGCAATGATGTTCTCTTTGGATCTCCCAGCTTCTCTGGAAGGGAGGAGGCAGAACAAAATGAGACAAGCTTCACTTTACAAACAGCAAGACAGAGGTTCAAAGAAAGACTGGCCTTGCTCTCACCGTTTAATGCAGCAGTCTTGTCTGGGCATTCCTGTATTGAAGAAAATTTTAAGCTTGAAGTGTATCTTTTTATTCATTTCTTTCTAAGTGATATATACTTGTTTCACTGTAATACATTATGTACATTATAGAGCATACACTAAAAATAGAGATTTTGTAAGGATGAGTTTAACATTCATTTTCTTCTCACAGATTAGCATGTGTTCTCTCTGCTTTGGAAACCACTGAATTATTGAGTGGGGTGTGGGAGTAAGGGGGCAGATCCTTAGGTTCCCTTCAGCATATTTATTTGATCACTCTGCCTCTCACCAGTTTTCAAAAGTAAATAACTTTGTTTGTGCAAAGGAGCACATGCCAGGCACTGCTTATACTCAGGGTCACTGTATCATCTCGCTAGTATCTCCCTCAGGACAAGACATTAAACACAAACATATGGACTTTCTTTCCTTTTGGCTTGGCAGTAGCTTTCCCAAGGGTACCAGTGGTCAAACACTCTGGTTGAACTGGAATTACACTCTCCAGTATCGTTGCATGTTGCAGTTAAATATCACAGAAGAAAATAATCAAGTGATGGTGATGAGTTCAGCATGAAACGTTTTGGTCTCTGTAGCTCCTTGTTGTTCAGTCTCTAAGTCGTTTCTGACTCTTTGAGATCTCACAGCCTGCAGCATGCCAGGCTTCCCTCTCCTTTTCTGTTTCCCAGAGTAGCTCCTTGTAAGTGATCATAAATGTGTGGGATAAACTAGGGCAGAGGTCTCCCCACAACAGATATTTGGGAGCAAGCATTCATTTTTAAGTTCAATAATTCTTTTTGTTTCACTTCAGTTTGTTTTTATTTGTATTAAATTTGAATTAAATTAAAATGGATTCTTCCTTTTTAAGACAGTAAATATAATATGACCCAATGTTATAAAAACATCTCTATCTATTCTGAGAGCAGCTTTACCTGAGAAATCAATGATTCTTTCTGCCTTTACTCTTCTGTACTGCTTGCAATATCTTTTATAATATAAAAATATATTTTGTATAAAAACTATAAAGTAATTTTCCTTTTAAAAAAGTCAGATATTCATATCTAAGTGAATGAATAAAAAATCTGGAAAATCAGTTATGCCTAAAATTGAAAGGAGACTTGGTAGATCAGAGCAAAGGAAGACATCGTTTTGTTTTGTTTTTTCTTTTTGCACGTGCTATCCCATGGAAATGAAATTGTGGTCAGCTTTGAGCCCTCTACCATGAGAGAGACGTTCCACATTTCAGCATTCTCCTGAACTGTCTACACCGTGATCACCAGTACCCTCATCTGCAAGATAATAGTCTAGACTTAGAAGATACACCCTCAGCCCTAAAAACACTTTTTTTTTTCCTTTATATTCAGCAGAATGATTCATGAAAGCCCTAAATTCTAGAAACCTTGAAGTTTAAAGCTGGCTGATATTTCAGAAATCATCTAAGAATGTAATCCCTATACGTTCCAGTTAAGAAGGTCACAGACCAGAGAGGTGCAGCATCTTGCTCACGGTCACCATGATGCAGACAGACCCTGGATGGTAACCCTGCACTCTGACTTCAAGTTCAACAAGAGCCACTCTGCTAACTCTAGGCTGGCACGTTTCTGGTTCTCTTTTCCTTTCATTTGTTCTGACTTATTACTCCCATTTATGGCTTTATTATTGCTGCAATATTGTTGTAAATAGTCCCAAACCATCTGTCAGTGATGGGGGACTAAATATTTACACCACTGACTATACCAGGGCAGCTCTCCTAACCCGCAATGCAAGTGCTTTCTCCAAAGAGGCTGGGGTGTCAGAAGCCTGGAGTTCACTGTTACTGCACGGTCACTGATAATATCTGCTGTATCCCTGAGGCCATGAAGACTTGCAGCAGTGAGCAGCATACTGTACATACACAGGCTTCCTTCATAGTTGGAAATTCCTTAAAAGTGATTTTTTTAATGTTTTTGTATCTATTCAAAAACTTATTTAATAATCACAAATAAAATTACCAAAGGTGAGAGCAGAAGTCCTTATTAGAACAGACTCACAGACATACAGAACAGATTTGTGGTTGCCAAGGAGGGTAGAGAGGTTGGCGGAAAGATGGATTGGGAATTTAGGATTAGTAGATGCAGACTAGCATGTATAGAATGGATAAACAAAAAGGTCCTACTGTGTATCACAGAGAACTATATTCAATATCCTGTGATAAGCCACAGTGGAAAAGGAATATGAAAAGAATATATAAATAACTGAATCACTTTGCTGTACAGTAGAAATTAACACAAAATTGTAAATCAACTGTACTTCAATAAAATAAAATCTTTTAATGAAGAAGTCCTTGTTAGAAACCATGACAATTAGGAGATTTGACAAATAATAAATAAGCATCTATTTGGGAGAAGGGAAATTCATATGACATAATTTTGTATTGACTTAAGAACTCAGATATAGAAGCTAAAAAGGAAACATTTGTAAAGATGGTTTGGTAAAACAACGAGAGTAGAGATAGTAGACGTTGCTTAGAAGATGAGAGCTATTCTCTTCTGGGAAATAGACTTGATCTTTTTTTCTGACATCACTTTACTTTTCATGTAAATACATGATGATATCAGAAGGACAAGAAGGTGGAAAAACATAAGGTCTTTGACTATGAATGAAATCAACAACTAAACTATATAAAAATATTTATCTATATAACACTTAGGTGGTGGAAAAAAATGCATTGACTATATCTGACCCTGAAAACACAACTGATTAGCAATGACACTGAAAGGAACAGTAAGTTGAGTTTCCAGGTCTGGTAGGGTATTAATAATGACTTGCAAAAATTCAATTATAATCCACTTATCTCATGCTAGACGGTTGCTCAGATTATTGTCAATAATCTTTTAACCAAAGAAAATAAGGAAAGAAGAACCTATTATATTAACATTTTAATAAATTTATGTTTTTGTGCTCTATTTCCACTCTTTGTGTGAAAAGCTATAACCAAAGTTATGGATTGTGTATCTTCTATAGACCATTGACATCCTGACAGGACATAGTGGCCATCCTTGAACAACCTGTCTTTAACTTAACTGATCTTGAATCAGAGCTGTCAATCATTATTGGAATAGAACAGGGTGAAATTAATGCAGTGAACACATAGCCATTAAATTCAAGTCAAAGAGTATGAACTATTTTAAATAAGGCTTAAACATAATACAAACCCTTCTATGGTCAAACACAGAAACAGGGTTCTTGATTATTCACTCTGTTTGGGGAGGGGGATAGTTTACATACCATAGGAATCAGATATAAAGAAATGTCAAATTCCAAAGCAAAACTTTTAAACCTAAGAATTGTATTAAGAAGTATCTAGTACCAGTTTTTATTTTCTAGATTCACATAAAGTAGTGTTCATCATCTCGTTTGAAAAATAAAAACTTATTATGTAAATATATATTGATTTCATCTCAATAACAAGATCAACAGTAAAAATAATAATTAGACAATCATCACACAAAATTAAAGGTTTTATGCTCTGTTTGTGTTTATTATAATAATAATAGAACTTCAAGGTGTAGCAATGAAGAATTAGCTTATTTTAGAGCAATTGTGTGGGAGGCAACTAATAAAATTACATTGACATTATATATACTTGTCTTTCCACAAGAATCACAGCAATCAAGTCAAATTAAATTTAAAAGAATACACTAAAATACTCACTGCTCAAAGGTGATCAACAGTTCTTTCTTAAGCATCTAACTGTGATAATTAGGAAGATAATGCTTGATTTGCCCATAAAACTCATTATTTCTTTTTCTATTTCTGGGATTCATTTATCTCACTTACCTGTGACCTGTTTAGTATGGATCTGGGTCACTTTTAAATTAAAGAGTATACATCCTAGGGTAATGAAAACTCCACAAAAGGACTGTGGATATAAATAAAATGCAGGCATTTCCTAAATTACAAATATCTAGCTATGAACACACATGCATGTGAACAGAGGCCTGGAGAATAAAAAGTATAACCAGTTTTGCCAACCCTAATGCTTACAATGTCCCTGGTGGCTTAGATAGTAAAGAATAGGCCTGCAATGAGGGAGCCCTGTGTTCGATCCCTGGGTTGGGAAGATCCCTGGAGTAGGAAATGGCAACCCACTTCAGTATTCTTTCCTGGAGAATTCCAAGGACAGAGGAGCCTAACGGGCTACAATCCATGGGGTCGTAGATTTGAACACGACTGAGCAACTCACACACACACACACACACACACACACACAATGCCTACAACATCAGGTAGGTAAAATATATGTGAATAGAGCCACTCTTTCTTTGTTTTTGGCTGTGCTAGGTCTTTGTTGCTGCATGTGGGCTTTCTCTGGTTGTGGCAAGTGAGAGCTACTCTTCGTTGTGGTAGACAGGCTCCTCATTGCAGTGACTTCTCTTGTGGAGCACAGGCTCTGGGCACGTGGGCTCAGTAGTTACAGCACACAGGCTCAGTCAGTGTAGCTCCTGGGCACAGGCTCAGAAGTTGCGGCAATAGCCTCAGTTGCTCCACAGCATATGGAATCTTTCCAGACCAGGGATCAAACCCTTGTCCACTAGCAGCCAAATTCTTTACCACTAAGCCACCAAGGAAGTCGTAGAGCCACTCTTTAAGTGGAAGCAGCCTCCATCCAGGCCACCGAATTATTGCCATATAGGAATAAGGGGCAGCAAATCCACATCCATATATAAAACCCCTGAATGTTTGAATATTGGACACACCAACTCAAAACTTTAAAAAATACTTTGTAGGTCACACAAAAGACTTCTATAAGCCATTATGAACCTTCTTCAATGTACAACTCACGATGTTCAAGAGAAATAGTTCTCCAGTCCACTGTTATTGAAAATGTGTAAATCTAGTCTGTGCTTCTAAACATGCTTTCAGAATGTAAAAGAGCTGCTCTGTGAGTGGTAAATAGGGGATGATGGTAATAGAACATAACCGACACACTGCCTTTTCAGTGTTTTCTGCCAGCACATTAATGTTTTGTGTCACACAGTAAAGGCAGCTAGCTGCAAAGTATATTAGCCCAGCTCAATGCAGTAAGTGACAGAGGAATAGGGTATTGCTTCATTCACCCTGTTTTGTCATAGAAGTGATTATTTACAATTTCCCCCAATCTTTTTTGTATTTTGGCCTTGTACCATTCTCTGCAGACTCAATACTTCCTTGAACATCCCTTTTATCAAGCCACCTTCATTTTTAAAGTCTCTTATATGCTGTTGTTGCTGTTTAGTTGCTAAGTTGTGTCTGACTCTTTGCAACCCCATGGGCTGTAGCCCACCGGGCTTCTCTGCCCATGAGATTTCCCAGGCAAGAATACTGAAGTGAGTTGCCATTTTCTGCTCCAGTAGATCTTCCAAACCCAGGGATTGAACCTGTGTCTCCTGCAGTGGCAGGTGCATTCTTTATCACTGAGCTAGTATATTTATTAACAAACTGGTATGACTTTGATTTATAAAATACTAGAATCTAATTGAAATTACTGTTATATTGGTACTTTGTTTACAATTTTGCCTCAGTGTTAGTTGGTCTGCCTCAATCTTATTTTCCCCAAAAGTGGTTCTATTTTTGGTACAAGCTTTTGTAGAACACAAGTTCTTCTCAAGAAATATGTACATCACATTATAGCAAAAATATGACCCGTTGTTGAGATATGGATGTGAGATTTCAAGTTAGATCTGTTCACTAATTAGTATCATTAAACTAACCTTTCAATATAAGTGATTGTCTTTCAACTAAACCCTTTGTTCTTAGTCAGTTTACACTGCTGTAATAAAAATACTATTAATAAAAATAATAATACTAAATAATAATAATAATGTAATAAAAATAAAAATACTGAGTGGCTTAAAGAACAAACATTTATTTCTCATGATCTAGAGGCTCGGAAGTTCAAGATCAAGCTACCAGTAGATCTGATATCTGGTGAGAGCCTGAATCCTGGTTTGAAGACAGCTACACTCTTACTGTACCCTCTCACACCAAGGAGAGACAGATTGACAAACATCTGGTCTCCTTCCCCTTACAAGTTCCATCATAGGAACTCCACTCCCATGACCTTAACCAAACCTAATCACCTCCCAAAGGCTCCATCTTCAAATGCCATCACATTGGGAATTAGAGTTTCAACACATGAATTCTGAAGAGACATAAATTTTGCCTACTCAACAATTACAAATTGATTAGAAATGGTACCTGGCAGCCTGCGAGACTTTGGGGCATGGTGGTGAACAAGAACCATCTGGCCCTTACTCTCATAGAGCTGAGCTCCTTATAAGGTAGATGTAGTAATCTCTGCCATAAGTGGTGACCTAGCCAACTAAAGGGTGGTCTCTGCCAAGGAAGCAGGCTGCTCCCCAGAGGCCAAGAGAGTGAAGAGAACCTCCCATCACTGTGCTCCCTCTCACTGCCCTTGGGAAGGGCAAGGGGATTCTCCCACAACACACACCTGCCACCCTCTCCCCATCACCCCCACTGAAAGAGCCAGCAGCTCCCAGGGACTCTTTGCTGCTGACTGACTCTCACCTCACAGCTCTCAGATGTGTGACTCTGGCTCTCTGACCTCAGAACTGGTTATTGGGATATGGTGTTTCTGAAACTTGAACATAGGTTTTTCCTGTACTTTTTTTTTAAATTAATTTTTATTCAAATATAGTTGCTTTGGGTTTTCCTGGTGTTTCAGTAGTAAAGAATCCACCTGTCAATGCAGGGTTCAATTCCAGAGTCAGGAAGATCCCCGGAAAAGGAAATGGCAACCCACTCTAGTATTCTTGCCCGGTAAATCCCACGTGCAGAGGAGCCTGTCCATAGGGTCGCTAAAGAATCAGACATGACTTAGTCACTAAATAACAACAAATAGTTGCTTTATAATGTTGTATGGGTTTCTACTGTACAGCAAAATTAATCAGTCATCCATATACACATATCCCCTCCTTTCTGGACTTCCTTCCCATTCAGGTCACCACAGAAGTATAATTTCCCCGTATTGTTTTAGCTTAAATTGTTTCCTGCTACAGTTTTCAGCTTTTGGGAGGAGGCAAGTATCCTCCTCCATCCCAGCCCTGCGGAAATAATGTCAAGACTAACACCAGCTCCCTGCCAAGGGGATGTTTGGACACTGGGCTGCATTATTGCCATATTATTACCATGTCTGGGGCTCCTACACAAGCATTCCTCCCATCCTCTACCATCCCTCCTTGCTAGGCCTAGGGCCATCGTCTCAGGGAAGCAAGGTGTCTACATGCATAGCTAGTTCTTTCAACCACATTCAATTTATAATCTAAAAGGAACTATGCTTTGAAAGCTGTGGCTTGGAAGGGAGATGTGTTGGGGCTTTTGAGCAGTGGGATATCTCATGGAAAACCACAGAAGAGGAAGAAAGGAACTTTACTTAGGAGATAGCAGAGAGTGCAGAGGAAGGAGAAATGTTGATGATTAAAGGGAGGGATAGAGGGAGGGGTTTAGTTGCAGTGAGAGGGCATTTGTTAAGGACTTTAATGTCAGAGTAAAGAATGTGGGTCTGTTATCGTAAGCAATAGGAAAATCTTGATCAGAAAAATAACGTGATGGTTTCTGAACTTGAGGGCTGTTGCATTCCAGTTGGTTGTAGAATGGGTTGGACAAGAGAGAGGTGAGAATTTGAATAACCATCTAAGAGGTTGTTAATATCTATCTATCTGTTTATCTGGCAAAGAAAATCCAAACAGCCAGGAAAGTTTAGTAATTAAAGAGAGGTACAAACTCAAGGGACATTGTAAGAGATTTTAGGAAGTCATCAGGAAGAGCTTTGTTCATCTAGATCATCACTCTTCAAAATGGAGACTTCAATAAAATGAACCTTCCAGCATTTCCACCATTTTTTAAGACATTTAGAGAGAGAAGTCATGGGAACAAAAGAATTTCCATAATGAATGAAACTCTAGTCTTTGCACTCAGTGTCCCATTGACCATAGTAACCTGGGTTGCCCTGAGAGTACCTGCTTCTCCTCTAGGAGTCCAGATGTGGGGTCAGAGGACCACCAAGTATCTATATGTACACACAAGGTCTCCAGCTGTTGACGGTCTGAATACCAAATATATTAGAATCCAGTTCAGGAAGGGATGTTCAAGAAAGGACTCCCATACCAGTTACAAAACTCCACTGCAAATAACATGAGCCTCTTAGCACCACCCTCCCTATACCATGCAACATCCACCAATGAAGGAAATAGACTTGATGCTACATGTTTCTGCTTTGAGCATGTAAGAGAGTTGGCCTGCTCTAAAATCACCACAAATCCATGTCCTTCACTTTCAACACCTCATCTAAAATTCAATTAAGTGAGGAAACTTTCTAAGGTTATTGCTAAACTTGGTATTTTTCCTGCCCCAGGAGCCCCAAGTATATAACCACATCAAGAACATATTCACACACTTTAAAATTTTTAATATCAATAAGTTAGGCTATGAAAAAAAACCACTTCAACATAAAGGACCCCTATAAATAGCTAATTTTTTCAGCACCTCCCAAGATTCAGTGAGCATTCATCTTTTCAAGAATATATTAATACCTATGGCACTGTTTGTGAATGTCTTATTTAGGCACTTTCTGTTGCTAATTTTGTAATTATATTCTTTGATTACTTTACGAGTGCTTCTGTCTGACTATATTATAAATTCTATGGGGGTACAAACCTACTGTATTAATATTTTGGGTATCATCTGTAGTTCCCACTGCTATTTCTTGGAACAGAATGGGCATTCAATAAATGCCCTTCCCATCAGATCAAGTTGTTAAGTCAGAAGAGAAGTCAATGGTTTATAGTTAGGTCTAAATCTTTTGTGACTGGAGAAAAAAGGAAATGGGCAAGTATTTCAGCTTTAAAATGGCATGGGAAATTTGTTTTTTTCTCTGTAGCAATCCAAGTAGATGATATTGGATTTGCCATGTAGCAAGGATCATGGAAGTGCAATACAAAACTCAGATGACAGTATGAAATGTATTTTGTGTGTATTCACAAAACTCCACAGAATCAATCACCATCCCTTTGACCGAGTTAATATGAACTCCAGTGGCAGTAACCCACGGACCTCTAATAGAATTCACTGATGGGAAATAGTAACAGTTCCCATGGAGGCATTACCTTCGCTGCTGACTGTGATCTATGGATGACAGCCTCCCAGAAAACACATTGACACAATAGGCTGTAATGGCTCAGATGGGGCCTTTATGTGATATCGGGCCAGTGATCCGCAGACAATGTCTCTCCGGGAGGTTTCTCAATTGCCTTCTCCAAAGCTTTCCCTCATGCTTTCAGGGCCTGTCCAGGTTCTTTCCGGAGCTCAGGGATGTCTGCCTGTGCTCTAAGGCTATTGAAGCTTGCCTCAAGGCATCTCCATTACACTAATGAGCCGCTGAAAAGCCAATGAGAAAATGAAGAATAGCTACAGATGGAAGGTTTTCTCCAATTTGCAATGATGTAGGTGTAGACGTGCTTGCTTATCAAGTGTAATTAAGCTCCAACAGTCAGATTTGGGCTTTATGTCTTCTCAAGCCCTGTTAACCAGTTTGAAAACTGCTTTCTCCACACCTAAAGAGCACACAAACAGAAAGAGGCCTTGTTACCAATAGGTCAATTGGTCAATCCATCAACAAATGTTTGTTAAATGTTTGTGTGTGCTAGGTCACTCAGTCGTGTCTGACTCTTTGCAACCCAATAGACTGTAGGCTGCCAGGCTCATCTGTCCATTGAATCTTCCAAATAAGAATACTGAAGTGGGTTGCCATTTCCTTCTCCAGAGGTCTTTTGACCCGGGGATCAAAGCTGAGTCTCCCGCGTCTCCTGCACCTCCTGTATTAGTAGGCGGGTTCTTTACCACTGAACCACCCGGGAAGCCTTTGGTAAATGTGCATATCCATAATTGTGCAAGATATTGTTGTAGATGTAGGAGAATAATTGGCTTCTGCTCTCAAGGAGCTTCTAATTGAGTTATAAGAGGTGAAACTGACTCATGTGACTCCATGTGTAATTATGGATGAATTGCTAGGTTGGTGTATTCTTTGATCTGGACTTTTTTGACAATTATGCACTCAAAGTTGCTTAATAAACACCTGTACTTCACTCATCATTGCTTTAATATAGTGACACAATGGGCATATGATGGCACTGAGCAATAACTCAGGTAATACAAAAAAAAGAATAAGATTGGATTCACCAGTGGGTGCTAAGAAGACCTGAACTGTACATTCTTAGAGTAAATCAAGGGCATATGGGAAGTAGGACTGGGGAGAAGGGAAGAGAGGGAATTACTTACATTTACAAACACCAGTTATGTCCCAGACACTTTACAGGCTGCCTCATTTTCCCTTGACAACTGCCTCGTGAAGTAGAGATTGACATCATTCTACACAGGAAGGAACAGAGGCACAGAGCGTTTACCTGTCTTGCCCCATGTCACACAAGGAGAAAATTAACAAGTCAGAACTCAAACCCAGATCTGTCTGCTCTAAATCCCACACTCTTCCCACTCCTCAACATCTCTTTCTCATTTTCTATCTTCTTTTTAGCTACTGTCTCTTGCACCCCGTTATGGGAATGGTGGTGGTGGTTTAGTCGCTAAGTCATGTCCAACTTGTGACCCCATGGACTCTAGGTGGCCAGGCTCCTCTGTTCATGGGATTTCCCAGGCAAGAATACTGGAATAGGTTGGCATTTCCTACTCTAGGGGATCTTCCCAACCCAGGGATCAAACCCGCATCTCCTGTATTGGCAGACGGATTCTTTACCGCTGAGCCGTCAGGGAAGCCCACTAGGTGAAAGAGTCTTTTTCAAATAATTCCAGGCTGGTGATTCTGGGTTGGGTGGGAAAAGGGAGGGATTGAGCACAAGAAAACAAAGGTGAAGAACAGATTTCAGAGACTGCCTTCTGCCAATTCACACAGTTCAGACCAGGGCTGGTGGACTGCCAGGATGCCTGATCTGAAACACCAGCCAGCACCCATTCTAACCAGTCAGTGTAAAAGTTAGTAGGGGTATGACAGACTTTTAAATAACATCCCCCAACTCCTTAATTGGTTTATGAATTTGAAGACACTGAATATTGGTTCTTGAGAGGAATAATGTCAATATTAAAGGAAGGAAATACAAATAACACTTATTGCTGAGAGAAAATTTATACTGAGAAAAATATCAATTCTTTCAGTCACATACTTTATATATTTTACATAACCCTTAAGATTATTAGAAAACAAGCATAACATTTTTTAAATAAAAATTTAAATACATATTATAATTGGTCTAAACTTACAACATAGAGGACTTTGATTTTTATTTGTTGCATAGATCCTTTGAAAACATAATAACTCTTCTAGCTACCCCAATCCATTACCAATATCTAACTTCTCAGTGGTTTAATTAACATCTAGATTTTTTCTATCCATAGAGGAACATAAAATATATTTGAAATCTGTGTTTGCTTTACAAAATTTAGTCATATGTTCTACTCTGTAGCTTCTTTCTGCACATAGTGTCCAAGGACAGCATTCCTTGTCAATATATAGAATCCAGTTTGTTCTTTTCAATAAGTACATGGTCTATGTATGGATGTATCATAACTTCTCAAGCTTTATTGACATATATTTATAGTATTTTCAATGTTTTTATAACTTAGGTAACCCTACCAAAAACATCTTTGTGCACTTTTCCCACTTACATGAATATTTTAATAAGAAAAATACATCCTTTTAAATACTTTGATATCCTTTTAGCAAATTACTGTAAATATGTATCTGTGCCTATTTTATAGAAATCAATATATATATTTACTCTTCATTTTTATAATTTATTGACATTATTATGCCAATATGATAAATTCATATTAGGATAATATATGACATGTGTTCTTCATCAGATACAATCACCAAATATAACACTGCACTTATAATTAACAGCAATTTTCTTTCAGTCACAGCTGATGGGTAACCAAAGAAGTGAAAACCAAGCACTATCCTAACAGGTTTTAGAAACACTGTCAGAACTCAGAATAGTAACTCAGTGAGGACTGGAATAATCATAGAAGGCTTTTTCAAAGAGCTGGAACTTCAGCTGCCTTGAAATATAAGGAGGATTTGGAGAGCTTAAGACAGTAGGGCAATGGCAACCCACTCCAGTACTCTTGCCTGGAAAATCCCATGGACAGAGGAGCCTGGTAGGCTGCAGTCCATGGGGTTGCTAAGAGTCGGACACAACTGAACGACTTCACTTTCACTTTTCACTTTCATGCATTGGAGAAGGAAATGGCAACCCACTCCAATGTTCTTGCCTGGAGAATCCCAGGGACAGGGGAGCCTGGTGGGCTGCCATCTATGGGTTCACACAGAGTTGGACACGACTGAAGCGACTTAGCAGCAGCAGCAGCAGCAGCAGCAGCAAGACAGTGGGGCAGTAGAGAATGTGAAACTAAGAAGTCAGTACCATGGACAGAGCAGAGATGGGCCAGGAAAAGCATGCAGTTTAAGGAGTTGTGAGTAGAGCTGTGAGAGGTGAAGTGAGGTTTTATGATGAGGATTTTGAAAAGCAGAATCAGAAGGTCTAGATTTGATGTAGAAATAGGAAATCAGGACCAGTGGTCAGTTTATGAGAATTATCAACAAAGCTGACAGCCATAGGAAGTAAGGCTTAAAGAGGGGAAAAAGTGTCATATTGAAACAATGGTAGATCCAAGGTCTGCACTAGTAATCCCACAAATGAAAGGAGAGAGTTAAGTGAGACATTCCACAACGTGCTCCACAATAACAGCTACTGCTTAATTAGAACTTGCCCTATGCCAGGCCCTGTGTTAAGTGCTCATCAGCTCCTTAATACTCATCATGATGACCCTTTGAATCTATGTAATAACTAATCTCATGGATAAAATATGCTCAGGCTCAGAGAGGTTAAGCAACTTACCCAAGGTAACAGAGATTGCAAATTACAGAGTTGGGATTCCAATCCATGTCCATATTGAAAGCCAGGAACAAGGGCTGAAATACAAATTTACATTATAAGCCTTATGAAGATACCATTCCATGTTAGATCATAGCGTCAATAAAGGAGATGGTCCTTCATGTTCTACAATGTTTCCCTCCTTCCAAAAAAACTGTAAAAAGATAGTTTCTTTTAAAAGTGACCAAGTTCAAATCATTTCTGGGATAACTCCACCTAGGCTGATGAAGTCCCTAAGAGGCATAAATTCTAATACCAGCTTTGACAAATCATGAGTTACCTCACATAATATCACTTAGCTTCTTGGAATCTCACTCTCCTCATTCACAGTGAGGTATAAGGAGTGGTATAATAGGCCCCTGCCTCCCAAATACTCTGATGCTCCTATTCTTTGTATATTTGTTACTAAATGAAGCTGGATAGAGGACTGAGCTAGCAAAATCTAAATCTTACCTGGCTCCCAAGATATAACCTCTTATAATTCCTGTATGCATCCCTTAATTTAATTATTTATAAAATAAATATTTCTTGAGTACCTACTATATGCCAAACAATTCTCTAGATGCTGCCTGTATAGCAAGGAAAAAAACATTGGTCTCACCTTTTTAGTAAAATAACGAGAGCTAACTTTTACAGTGTACTCTTTGTTCTTATATGTGATTTAAGTATTAACTCATTTAATCTTTACAGAAATCTTATAAGGTATTTCTTCATAAGAATGAGCCATAAGGAGAATTAGTAACTTGCCCAGGATTATACAACCACATAGCAGAATCAGGTTTTAAACTCAGGCAGCTGAGCTCCAAAACCCCAACTCAGCCTCAACATTTTGCTCAGTAATCATCACATTATCCCATTGCCCATAAGTAAAGCCACCACTTGGCCAAAGTTGAAATGAATGTCTTCAAGAAAAGCCATAGGATTCTATGACTTGAACTTTGGAATTCCAAGACTATGTTTGAATTCCAGTTTTCACACATGCTGGTCAAATTGGTGATTTTAATTTCTCTGAGACTCAGTTGCCTTGTCTATGACATGTAGGTAAAATAATGTCCACCCCATAGGGTTGTCATAAGTCATAAGGTGGAAGACAATGTTGAGTACCACAAAGGGAGTCAGAATAAGTACTCAAGTTATTTTAAGAGAAGACCCTAGCACTTTGGATGTTGGAAAGTATTTATAGATGCAGAACCCATCTTGACTTCAGTCATCTGATCACCTACTTTGAAGAAACCTCAAGAGTCTAAGATATGCTAATTCAGAACTGGAGGCCTTTAAACATCGAAGTGCATTTTCATGGAAGAGTAAATTCTTAGGGGTTACCCATGCATCCTATAATCACCACGAACAAGGGTGGAAATACGCAAAGCCATGGAACGTTCTAGAGCTATCTACCCTGGGGGAAGGTTAAGTTTCCTCTCTGATGGGGGCATCCTTAATAGCAAAGATGCCTTGTGTTTTGTGTACCATTGATTGTATAATGGTCTTCAACACCTCAGGATCATTGTGTTGGCACCAGAACAGCCCCATAAGGAAGATTAGCAGGACTATTTTGCACTTTAATTGATTTCTTGAAACATTTCCTAGATGAGACCATTATTTGCATTTTCCTGATGGCTAATCCAAATGTACATCTTCTAATGGTTGGGATGTGACACACAATAAATTTGTGACAGTAAAAGTAAAAAGAGTCACAATACCTAGTCCCAAGTCTCCAGATGCTAAACCACCTTCTTTTCCTATTATCTGCCTATATGAATAAATGAATAGGCAGACTCATGGAATACAATTTCAAAGTATTACAAAAATTCAATTAAACCTACATGGAAACTGGTAATAGATGAGATAACTCTCAAAACTCCTTGTACTAGAATTATACAATACAAGGCAAAATCTAAATCACAAACATGACTGCCATTTGCCTAACCTTTATATCAGTCTTTGGTAATACAGGATCCAGAACAACAGATTAGCATTCAAATCCTTATTTTTCCAATTTACTAGCTATGGAAATCACTTCTCTATGACTCAGTTTTCTTATCTGTCAAATAGGGAATAAAAATACTCAATAAAAATACCCCAAAATACCCAACAACCACCTTGGGCAATTATGAGAACCAATGATATAATGTATGTAAACTGCTTAGCATGGGGCCTGCCACATAAAAATCCAAATTCACTCTTATTACTATTTTATATACATTTAATGTATTCTATACAGTACATTATTCCATATACAAATAATGCATTTTATATATTGGTTCTGATCTTTTTTAAAAAAACTCCAGAAAAGGTGGTGTTAACCCCTTTGTATAGGTAACACAATGCAGGTTCAGGCCAGACATATGACTTGCACCAAATTAAATAGCTGCTAAGTGTCAGAAACAGGTCTTTCTGATCCTGGAGTTCAGGTGTTTCACACAAGGCATTCTGTCTCTCAGAGTCACCTTGGCCCCCAAAGAAGCCATCATGCTGACTGAAATAACTCCCATCCTACGTCAGTTTCCACTGCCAACCCAGCACTCAGCTCTAAACTCGAGACTCCAGTAAGGCTGCCCCAGACAGAGACAAACCAACACGAACATGTTTACAACATGCCTTTCACCATGGAAACTGGCCATTTTGATGGGCATATTTTAGCAGGAAACAAAGTGGCTTGCTTTCCAGAGTGCTTGCTCTTGCATTTCATAACGGAAGGAGAAGAGCAGCATTTTTTTTTTTTATTGGCCCATAACCTTTCAGTTATGTGAGTTTGGCACAAAATGACAGCTGTTAGCACAGCAGGCCACCTCTTGGCATTCCAGTGATGGCTATATTAGTGCCACCTCAGGCCCAGACCTGTCATAAGCCTTTCGTGAATCAAAGTGCCACTAATTTTCCTCTTATAAAGACCACAAGATGGTATCCAGGCTGTGCCTTTCAATTTATATTGTTCTGTCATGCAGCAGCGAGATCATGAATTTTAAATGCCTACTGTGATTTGGTCCTTTAACTGAACCACGGGCCTGATGCCATTACAGAGAGAATGGTGCAAAGTAAGTATAATAGTATTTTTACAGTGAAATCTACTTACAATAAATTCTGAGAATTGAGAATAAATTTTATGGAAGCTCCTCATTAACTACTAATTCTCCCTTCTCCTCCTTGCCCTCGCCTCACCCTCTCATGCATTACATAAACCTTATCTTAGAGGACTCAACATAGGACTAAAACAATCATCTCACTGCCTTCCATAGATGCTGGCAATAAAGAGGAGATGGTGGCAATAAGATAGAGTACAAGGGTAGAAAAGGAAAGAACTGGAGGCAAGTGTTGACTATGGCTTCATTAATAATTCATAATCTGTCTCTACAAACCCAGGCTTCCCCTAAACTTATTCTCTCAAGGGATGTAACCAATACTCTCCTAAACACCCAGGATTGAAGCAATGAAACCAAACCTTTGCCCTGTTCTCACTTCGCCACTCACACGCAGCCACTAGGTCTGTGGATACTTCCTTCACAATATCTCTCAAATCCAACCTTTGTTTCCATTCCCACTGCCACCACTTTCACAGAGGTCATTATGAACTAACTACTGAATCATTGCAATTGTTGTTTATTTGTAAAGTAGATAAGAATTCAGCTCTTGATGCAAGAAAATCTAGTTTCAAATTCTTAATCAGCCACTTGCCAGCTGTGTGATCTTGGATCATTTATTGAATTTTGGAAATACTGAATATTTCCAAACTGACCCAAAGAAGAAAGAGAACAATGAGTGGCTACCTCTAGTGTTGTTAAAATAATCAAGATAATACATCCAGAGTGCTTACATTATTTTTTGACTATTTTGCATGATCCATTTTCTCCCTCTTTACTTCACTCTACATACCTATTTTGTGTGCCAGCAAATTTGGAAGACTCAGCAGTGGCCACAGGTCTGGAAAAGGTCAGTTTTTATTCCAATCCCAAAGAAAGGCAATGCCAAAGATTGCTCAAACTACTGCACAATTGCACTCATCTCACATGCTAGCAAAGTAATGGTCAAATTTCTCCAAGCCGGGCTTCAACAATATGTGAACTGTGAACTTCCAGATGTTCAGGCTGGGTTTAGAAAAGGCAGAGGAACCAGAGATCAATTGCCAACATCCACTGGATCATAGAAAAAGCAAGAGTTCCAGAAAAACATCTATTTCTGCTTTATTGACTATGCCAAAGCCTTTGACCATTCTACAATAAACTGTAGAACATTCTTCACGAGATGGGAATACCAGACCACCTGACCTGCCTCTTGAGAAATCTGTATGCAGGTCAGGAAGCAACAGTTAGAACTGGACATGGAACAACAGACTGGTTCCAAATAGGGAAAGGAGTACATCAAGGCTGTATATTGTCACCTTGCTTATTTAACTTATATGCAGAGTACATCATGAGAAATGCTGGGCTGGAAGAAGCACAAGCTGGAGTCAAGATTGCCAGGAGAAATCTCAATAACCTCAGATATGCAGATGACGCCACTCTTAATGGAAGAAAGTGAAGAAGATCTAAAAAGCCTCTTGATGAAAGTGAAAGAGGAGGGTGAAAAAGTTGGCTTAAAGCTCAACATTCAGAAAACTAAGATCATGGCATCTGGTCCCATCACTTCATGGGAAATAGATGGGGAAATAGTAGAAACAGTGGCTGACTTTATTTTTTGGGGCTCCAAAATCACTGCAGATGATGACTGCAGCCATGAAATTAAAAGATGCTTACTCCTTGGAAGAAAAGTTATGACCAACCTAGACAGAATATTCAAAAGCAGAGACATTACTTTGCCAACAAAGGTCTATCTAGTCAGAGCTATGGTTTTTCCAGTAGTCGTGTATGGATGTGAGAGTTGGACTATAAAGAAAGCTGAGCACTGGAAAATTGATGCTTTTGAACTGTGGTGTTGGAGAAGACTTTTGAGGGTCCTTTGGACTGCAAGGAGATCCAACCAGTCCACCCTAAAGGAAATCAGTCCTGAGTGTTCATTGGAAGGACTGATGTTGAAGCTGAAACGCCAATACTTGGCCACCTGTTGTGAAGAGCTGACTTGTTTGAAAAGACCCTGATGCTGGGAAAGATTGAGGGCAGGAGGAGAAGGGGATGACAGAGGATGAGATGGTTGGATGGCATCACCAACTCAATGGACATGAGTTTGGGTGGACTCCGGGAGTTGGTGATGGACAGGGAAGCCTGGTGTGCTGCAGTCCATGGGGTTGCAAAGAGTTGGACGTGACTGAGTGACTGAACTGAACTGACATACCTATTTTAAGTTTCTCTTACTAAAATAAAGCAGCAACAGGTCATATTCTGTTCCAAAACTGAACTATACTCCCAGCATGTGAGATGAATAACAAATACCTTGGCCTCTCATTGAAGACCTTTTTCTATCAGGTCCTAAGTTATCTTCCCACCCTACCTCCATTTCATTACTGTTCACAGGTCATAGCACTCTTTCCCCCTTCATTTCCATACCATCTCCATCATCCAAACACGTGCAAATTTAATCTACTTCAAATCCAGCATCCTTCATAAATGTCTTCTTGACACTTCAACTCAAACTAGCCTCCTTTCTCCACCAAACCCTATTTCCCACATCATTTATGTTGCAAGGGACATATTGCCAAACTTGAACTCCTTTTTTCAAGTATTTACATCTTATATTTGCAATTGAATAAGGATGTTTTTCAGTTGCAACCCAAGGGACCACCTTACAAGTGAAATGGTCTCAGACAAAAACCTTTTGATTCTTTAGTAAGTGATTTCTTTTGGTTGCAGTCCAAAATGTACACCTCACATGACACCTTACTTGATAAATTTCAGGAGAAAAACGGCTTTAAACAATGTGAACTGGGACCCAGAAAGGGCTAAGAAGATTTCAGTGTCCTTGATGTGGTAGTAGCCAAAGTGAAGCCAGTGGTGACTATCTAAGATTGAACACCTCTTCAATGCAGATGTCTAACGCAGGTCACTGAAAACAGGGAAAGGGGCTCTTGGGTTTATGGCCATATGTTAATGGACAGAGATAGAATCCTTACCTCATGGGAAAGAGACCAAGGAGCCAGGATCTACCTCACATGTTGAGAGAGCAAAAGAGGAGAACCCTATTGTAGGTGACATCCTTAGTATTCCTGTTTCTAATGATGGAATTCATACCACAAAGCATGTTGTTCGAATGAAGCCTTCATATCATTCATTATGAAGTGAATCATAATGAATAAGAAATAAATCAGTTGTGAATAAATAAATAAATATCAGTGTGAATTGATTCTATTTTAGCCTTATAAAATAGAATCACACTGCATGTCCTTCCTCCATCCTTACCTAGCAAGCAATCTGTTTTCCCAGCCCCAATTCAACAACAGTGTCTTTGTCCTGATCCATTTGACAAGTTATAAAGCCAAGTCCCTCTTTCCCAGAAATCAGTGACAGTTGGGCCTGGAGCACCAGAGAGTGAGCTGAATCAAAACCAGAAATGAACCAAACAGACCAGGGAAAAGTGGTGGTAGGTTCTTCTCAGAAAACCGTATCACCATGGCAGCAAAGGCGCAGCACAGGGAGGTCAATGCGAGATAAGGATGCCACAAGCGAAGAACAAAATAGCATAACCAGGAGAATGATGCAAGCTAACTAAAGGCAAATGTTTGGACTGTGGTAATCTTCATCATCATCATCATCATCATCACTGTCCCCGCTCTGGACCCCTTAGCCCCCTTTGAAGTGTTTTGGAATTCAGAATTTGTGGACTTTTGAGTCTATTGATAATATTAATTTAAATGCATCTGTATTTCTGCAGCAAATCACAGTAAGTGGGATTAAATAGAACCAGTAAATAGCTTCACGTCAGTTCAGGTCAGGCTTTGCCACCAAATGAGTTTTGACTCCAATTTACAAACAGAACAGCTTTTGTTTTTTCAGAATGTGGGGTAGGGGTGGTGTTCAGAATTACAAATGAGACTGTGGACTAAGAAAACACCAAGTGTCAGGTGATGAAGGGTATGAGGATCTCCATATCCCTAGGAGATTGAATCTTGGATACTGGGCATCATCTCTACTGCAAAATGATGAAGCTGAGGACCCAGGAGATTAACAACATTCTCACAGCCATCTCAAAGTTTGCTTACAACTTGAAAACACAACTATAGATAGGTACCTAATTTAGAGATAGAGATCCTCTTTTTTCTGACTATACAAGTAGTCACTTGGCAAGCCATTCACATGCAGTGAACCCAGATTTCAAAGAAAAATTTTATTTGAGGTAGATCTATTTAACTATATTCTAGGGTCTGTATTCTTCTCATATTACTGATTGATTGGCATTGCCATTGCTCTCAAATTGCTATTTTGGAATTCTTCCTTGATGACTTTGGGTTGTATTGGAATAAAGAAGATCAGTTATTTTGATGTTGACCATTTCTTCTAATGACTATTTTTAGGGAATATGTCTAAGGTTATTTAAAAAGTCATTTGATTCTATAATATCACCAGTAATTATCTGGTATCATGAGGTCTGCAAGAGAAAATTTTGTTTAAAAGACTAATTTTTAAAAATGGTATGAGAAGAAAAGATCACACTGTCTTCAATACAGTCTGTAGATCATATTTGTGCCTAACTATTATGTATGGATGTGAGAGTTGGACTGTGAAGAAGGCTGAGCGCCGAAGAATTGATGCTTTTGAACTGTGGTGTTGGAGAAGACTCTTGAGAGTCCCTTGGACTGCAAGCAGATCCAACCAGTCCATCCTAAAGGAGATCAGCCCTGGGATTTCTTTGGAAGGAATGATGCTAAAGCTGAAACTCCAGTACTTTGGCCGCTTCATGCGAAGAGTTGACTCATTGGAAAAGACTCTGATGCTGGGAGGGATTGGGGGCAAGAGGAGAAGGGGACGACAGAGGATGAGATGGCTGGATGGCACCACCGACTCAATGGACGTGAGTCTGGGTGAACTCCGGGAGTTGGTGATGGACAGGAGGCCTGGCGTGCTGCGATTCATGGGGTCGCAAAGAGTCGGACACGACTGAGCGACTGATCTGATCTGATTTGATTATGGAAGTACAACAAACAATTACATGTCTACCTGAACATGCAGGGGACAGCTTTGCTGACAGACACTCTGTCCCTGCACATTGGCGCTTTGCTCTTTCACCTGATACTCACTCCCTCCTGAAGCCACTCCTTTATGTAGACATGCATGTGCATGCGTGTTCAGTCGCTAAGTCCAGTTCAACTCTCTGTGACCCCTGGGACCATAGTCCACCAGACTCCTCTGTCCATGGGATTTTTCAGGCAAGAATATTGGAGTGGGTTGCCATTTTCTTCTCCAGGGGATATTCCAGGCCCAGGGGATTGAACCTGCATCTCCTGCTTTGGCAGGTGGATTCCTCATCATTGAGCCACCTGGGAAGCCCCCTTAAGGGAGTGTGCAGCTCCAAGTTAGACATTCTGTAAGCTCAGTGCCCTTGGCTCCTACTCCCAGCACCACTCTAAAGATGCCTCTCCTTTAGTCACTCTTGCATCGTGACTGACTCAGCTGAAACCAGATTGGGAAGGACAAGACAACAGACCAAGGGGGAGTGGACAGAAGCCACCCACCTTCCCTACCCTCTCCCCTATGCCTACTTTCTTGAGTTCCTAGGTCTTCTCATCAATGACCTCACTCTGTAACCAGGCAACATTCAGAGCAATTTTAAAAGCCATGACCCTTAAGAAATTCATCATCCAGAAACTTCTCCAATTTTCATGGTGCCCAAACTCTCTCCCTCAAGTAGACAGATCCTTTTGGAAAGTAAATACTATTACTTGAGATTTGTTTTCCCCAAGTATTGGTTTTCAAGAATAGAAACCTAGTCACTTGCCACATCTATTTCCCTTTGGACTTGAATGTTCTGAGAAGTAAGTTGATTTCTCACACTTGAAACAACAAAAATGCAGTCGGGAGAGAGTGGAGGGTAGCTAGGCTAGGAGAAGGAGAGGCAGTCCTCCTGCTAATGTGTGCATGTGAAGATTTTCATTTGACGACTATTAATAGTAATGAGGGTGATCTGCCAAAATCCCTGTGCACTGAAATGAAAATATATGCTTTGGTATAGAGATTTCCTCTTACACTGTTGATAATTCATTATATGATGTGATCAACTTATACTATAATAATGGCACTTATACATCACACTTTGAAGATGCTTTTTATTGACTTAATGTGAATATTATTGCCATCGTTTATTACAGAGAAGTATCTTGTAGTAATTGAAATACAATACGGTATCATTAATCATCCTGAATACAAAATGTTAACTTTAAACTGGTCACACTGTATTAAATGCTCCTCTACCCATAAAGCAATTTGATTTGCAAGTCTGTAAAAACTGGATGTTTAGAATTTAGTGGGACTAGCACTTGGAACACATTTCTCTATGTTAGACTTCTCAACAGTTGGCTTTAACTGAAGTAAGTTTTATTGTTTCATTTGGCCAGGTTTTCCCTTCCAATGTGTACTTTACCGGATAAAAATGATTGTTTGAAGTCATTTTCATACAACATAAGAACAGGATTGTTTTCCCATCTCTTTAAATTGACCCTGAGAACTAGTTACCTACCTTCTTCATATTTGCAAGATTTAACAGACTGGGACCTTAAATAAAGTAAGTGGCACTGTCAGAGGAAAATAATTCATGGAGACTAGAGGTACGATTACAGATCTCTGCCCAGACATTATTCTGGTGTGCACTGCTCCAAAAGTCTCATTTGTTGTCAAATAGTGACTGATATTTTATAGGTTAAATGATTTGATTAAATTTTATAGGTTAAATTATTCATATTTCTTTTCACTCAACTGTATCTAATTAAAAAGTCACTTATAACCTGCAAACCACAGGTAAGGTTAAAAGAAGTTTTGTTTTTTTTTTTCTTTAGCTGATAATACACAAAGGAAGAATTATTTGGTTTTGGATATAGCATTTATTTTATAATGAAGAAACATTTCCGTTTACTTTTAACACATCTTTTAAATCAAAAAATATTTCTCAGACATATGACAATTTATCTACATTATTAAATTGTTGAGTGTTTAAGAAGCTGCTTTCTTTATTTCAGACATTTACAAAAATAACTCACTGGGTGGTATTTTTATATTTTAAAAATTTGTACTATAATTCCATTTTGGTTCAAAGTCTTTTGTGGATTACAGAAGTAATGTGTGCTCATTATAGATAATCTAAAATATACAAAGAAAAAATTAAATCACCCATAGTGCCTCAAGGCAATACTTTCAAAGGCCCATGTAAGCATTTTGAATGGTGCAGAGATGTTTAAAACATGCTCTGAAGACTGTTGCCTTTCCTTTTTATTCAGAAAATGGCTATAAGCAGTTTAGCAGCCTCTGTGTCATAGGTAACGGAGTGATTCTCTGTCATTTTAAATTCAACTTTTGTCAGTAGTACTTCTCTTCACAGAGACATTTATTTTTGACCACTTTGCAAAGAGATTAAAATGAAAATGTATGAAGAGTCCCAGAAGGTATTCTGCTTTGAAAAGCTGTTTACTTGCCTTGGGCATGATTTGGGAGGGTAAAGGTCAAGGATGAGTCACAGGAAAGCCCCACGGGCTGTCCATTCAGACGTGCTCAATACTCTTTCATCTCTCTCTGTTTTTGTTGACACCAGCTGTGTCTACCTTAATCCTCCTGTGAGTTTACATCTTTTTTTCTTAATAATCTATAAGCAAACCATAGAAAAGGGGCTTGTGCTGACTAGAAAGTAATGGTGGGGGAGCAGGTGATGGAAAAAAAAAAGGCAGAGGAAAAAGAAGTGTAACGGGCAGCAAATTCCTTTTTATAAAATGTCAGAGAAACCAAGAACATTTGACAAGATTTGATTTGACCCAGAGCATCAGTAGAAGCTGTGATTCTTAAATATCCAACACCTGAAACAAAGCAATGTTAATATGCTGAATTTCCTAAAGAATCTCAAAATGTTTCCTATAGATTTCTTTTTTGTAAGTGTCATAGATGACAAATATGTTTCATGATTTGAAGGCTTTGGTGATCTTCAACTTTAAATACAATTAACCTAGGAGATTATATGCAGTGCTGGTATTTCATATGCAAGTTTCCAGACAGTAGGGCTATCTAAGTAAGATGTTCTACCTGAATACTCCCTTTCCTAAAGCATGAAAGTAAGGGTGACATAGAATTTAATGGATTTTAAACCCTTTAGTGTGGGAAGCATGGGAAATAGGTGATAGAAGGAAAACTGGTACCTTTTAGGCAAAAGAAATATGTGAATGCATGGAAAAGACAAAAGAGGGGAGTTTAAAAGAGAAAGAAAGAAAACCAAGAACAGAGACAACAAAAGTCCTGGAAAACTTTACTGACATCGCCAACTATCTGACGAATCCAATTAAGAACACATTAATTGCTTGACTCTAGATTGATACATTTATTGATGGATAATGACCAGTGGTGGCCCCACCTGTGGAAGGCAGCTGCTGAAACTCTGACTTTAGGTTTGTAGGAAAACCAGTGCTCATGCTGTGACCCACAAGGAAAAACAAAGGGCAACAAAGGCATCAAAGACAGATACCCTAGGCAACATCTAGGGATTTTTCAGCAGAATATTATCTCTTTTTTCTTCCAAAGGAAAAAAAATCTTTAATATGAGCCATCAAGGTTGGGGTGTGATGGAGAAAGGAAAGAAGAGTTGTCTGTCTCTCTGGAGAGATGGAGCTGAGCCTGGAAGTGATGGGTAGGGCTGAGATGCTGAGTGCCCTGCAGTAACCCATGGCAACAGCCATTCCCAGAACAGCTGTCAAGCAGTGACTTAAATGGATGACCCAAGTGCTTGGTTTGTTTTTATTTGGTTGCCTGTTTTTTAACCTCCTGATATATGGCTTTGAACACTGAGAGACACTGTTTTTTGCAAGAAATAAACTGCTAAATATTTTAGGTTGAGAATGTACGTTTTCTTAAATACCCAAGGGAAACAATTTTACTTCCAGGAGCACGAAGAACTAGTTCACGTATTACCCTTAAAAGCCCAGATTCCAAAATTTAGTGCATGCTTTGTGCAAATACTATTATTCGAATTAATGCTTTTTCAGGTTTTAAGAAAATAGTGCTGCCAAGGGCAAGTTCTCCATTCCTACCCAGCCTAGCAGAGGCACAGTACCTGGACCTGAGCCTTAACTCTTCCACCAGCTATTAGTTCTCCAATTCAAGGCAACTATGGACCCCCTCCACTCCCAGTCTGTACATCTACAAAATAAGCGTGATCATAGCAGCACTATGAGATTTGAATTAATGCAGGGACAGCACTACACAGGGCATGGCTCCTGATTAATGTCCAGTAAAAGTGAGCTAGCTATCATTACCGTTTTTATCAAGTGCAAAATGCCATCACTGTATGATACACCATCGTTTTATATGCCACTAAAACAAACAATGGATGCAATACACTGCAACGCAATGCTTTCTTACTTGGCTTTTTTTTAATTTTCTACTTCTGCAAAAGTTCTTTTAAAGTTATATATATATATTATATAACACTCTAATGCATACATTAAAAGGGAAATGTACATTAAATAAATACCTTTGTATTCCTAAAAATCTTTTTAGCATTGAAGCTGGTTCCACTGAATTTCTTTTTGAATTATCAAGGCTCTGTACATAAAAACACTAGGAAAAATTGCTGATGATACAAAATTGGGTTTATTAAACTGCTGAACAAGGGAAAACACCACCTTGATCGAGTCTCAGCAACGTTTTTAAAAGAGGAGACAGGGTAATTTTAGGATTTAGGGAGGTCTGTGAGTAGTCAGAAGGTGGTTAGGGGCAAAAGACTGTAAGCAGGATAGGTCAAGATTTGTAATGAGATGAGTTGCCAGAAGTCCCATTATCTTGAAATGAATGGGTCTGAATAAGCTGATGTTAAAACACTTAGTTTGCCATGTATATCATGGTTTGTATAGCTTATCTGCTTTGTAATTATACTACAGTTTTGAAAGCTGTGTTTCTGTTTTATTTTTGACCCATTGTCATCGATGTCCACATTTTTCCACCCAATGTCATGCTCTGTGCCCTTAAGGCCGTTAGTGATGCAGTACCTCTTAAGGCCTCCAGGATTCCTTTGCACTGCTGCTGCTAAGTCGCTTCAGTCGTGTCCGACTCTGTGCGACCCCATAGACGGCAGCCCACCAGGCTCCTCTGTCCCTGGGATTCTCCAGGCAAGAACACTGGAGTGGGTTGCCATTTCCTTCTCCAATGCATGCATGCATGCTAAGTTGCTTCAGTCATGTCCGACTCTGTGCAACCCCATAGACGGCAGCCCACCAGGCTCCTCTGTCCATGGCATTCTCTAGCCAAGAGTAGTGGAGTGTGTTGCCATCTCCTTTGCACTAGCTGGCACCTGTTCTGAAGATTTCGATGCCCATGTACATTGGCAACCCCACTGACAACCACATTTCAATGGCTGTCCTGCTTATGGTGATCTTGAGACACCTCCTGATTTCAGAATTGACAAATATGAAAAAATGTGTCTTAGAATCAGTGAAATACAGTAATAACTTGATAACAACAATATCTAATTCTCATCTTGAAGAGAAGAACCAACTATATATTTATGTTCGCATTAGAGAATAAGCCACTTACAAGAGATATGTGAAAGATCTGTCATAAAATTACAGGACAAGAATTCTTATCCCTATAGATAAGCCCATATACCCCCTAAATGAGTCTGAAGGGGAGTTTTTATTGTTTGGTTTGTTCTGATCCTTATCATTCTGGCATTAATTTTGTTTCCTTAATTTAACAGTTCACTCACTTTTCAAATCTTTTTCTAGTAAGAAGGTATCTGATCAAAGGAGAAATAAGCTAAATCATGTAGACAGGAAAGTCTGACGTGTCCTGCCTATAGTATTGTCCTGCCATTGTATGAAACTAGAAGAGATATAGATACTCAAAGGTATGTTTTTAATTGGATTTTTAAAAAACAGGTAGCTTTAAATTTCATTCTGTTGTTCCTTTCCCAATGGCAAAAACTATTAATAAAAATGAGCACAATGAACACTCTCAAGAAGAGAAGTCCAGAAGCAAACAATCCCTCCAGACCCTGACCTTCAGCCTTACTGTGATTTCCAAGAACCAGTGAGTATGTGTCTCTGTGTGTGCCTGTTCATATGCTGGAGGGAGAGAACAGAAAATCCATTTCTAGTATCAATATTATGCTTTCCTCTGCAAGATTACCCAAGTGTCAGGCTTACAGAAAATGGTTATGTCACCTTATGACTAGAATGGGTCAAGGAAAAAGTCTCATATATTACCAGGGAGAACATGACGTTCTTTGGAGATTCCATATAGTAAATGGGACTCTGTTCCCTTCCTTATCTGATAGGGACTCAAATTAAAATAATACTAAGTCAAAATAAAGTGTAAAGAAACTCAACAATGTCCTGATTTCTCCATGACTATGTTGATACATTTTTTGAGATGAAAAGTCTGGGTTTTTTTTGTTTGTTTGTTTCTTAACAAAAGAACTATGAGCTACCCCTCCACTGCTAATGTCCTGAGCATATGCTTTGTCTGCCTACTGGGTGATCCACACTGGGTGGCATCTTGGTTTGCTTTTGGATCCGGAAATGCTCTCAGCTTTAGGCTGTGCAGAACAGAGACATTCAAATAAAATTGTGAACTTTTTTTTGTGTTCATTTATAAGCAACGTCCCTCCCCTACCCCTATCCTAACCTGATGTCAAATGGGTTGCTTTTCCAAGTATGATTTAAATTTTTTTCACTGCAGATTATTCACCCTGTTGGGTTTCTTTATCTGAAATTATCCCCGGGGAAACTCTGTGTTTGAAGCACAAAATGATATGAAAAGTCAAGCTAAAAAAAAAAAAGGCAAAGCTAAAAGCTGAAGGCGGATGTTGGAAGCAGGAAAATCATTCCTTGAACTCCCCAGGAGTTGATCAAAGAGACAGCCATAAATTGCAACAAAGGCAGAGATCTACTCTGCTCTGAAAGCCAGCCAGAAACACTGGAAATGTTTCATTATTTATTTCATTAATTCTGTGATAGCAATCTCTACTGACAAGATTTGCAAATCTAATCATTTATTAATGAAACGTGTCTAGTGGGTTGTGCCCAAGATCTTCCTCAGGTCCCAGCCTCTGAATGGCTGAAACCCTTTGCTGGCTGCCAGCTTTCTCTCTTGCCACAATACGACATTAGGATTTCCAAGGTCCTCACCAGGGACTCTCTCTCTGAGCTCATAGGCATATTCAAAGATGGCTGCCTGCACAGTCCCGCTTTGAGGACAGCACGATGGCCATTTTCCAGTATGAGTAAACATGGCTTCATCTATTCATAGAAAACCTTCTCTGAGAATCACAACACCATGTGTGTGGTTTTAAGTCATGGCACAGACAGGAGTGGATCTTCCAGGCTGTATGTGCATTGTTGTTACTCACTCTGATGCAGAAAGGCTTAACCTGACTCTTGACTAAGACATTGATTTTTCCTGGAAATTTCACCATGGTTTCAGATATTTCCAAAATCTCAGCCTGTTTCCTTGGCAACTGTCTAAGCTTTATTCCCTATGAACCCATGTGGCATGATTCATCAGTAAACAGTGAAGCAGCAGCCACCCAACTTACATGTTTCCTAAAGATTTCCTGGAAAGTGATCCTTGCCCTGAGCTATTGATATTTCACAGGCACTGTTGTTGATATTTCATAGAGCACAGCTAAAAAATAATAAAAGTCCCATAACCTTGTGCATAGGGAACAACAGCATTTATGGAGATAATGAAATGCAGAAATGAAAACCCCTCAGCAAAGCCCCTTTAGATGTGCCTAAGCTATGTTCATTAATCTGTGATAATTAGACTTATTTGCAGAGGTTAACAGCAGTGGCACATGGTAATTAAGCACTCCCTCTCTACCAGAGGGATCGAAAATGCTTCTCGTGTGACACACGACCAGTCTTCAAGACATTTTACATTTGCTTTAGGGCTCAGGTTTCCTATAGGGGAAAGAAATTGTATTCTATACAGCCATTACCAGATATCACTTTCTATAATGTGCAGCAACATTGAATTTCAGTTGTTAGTTCTAGAGTAAGAGTGACCTAGGGTTAGAGCAATTGGCTCCATTACTCACTGGCTGTATCAATTTGGACAAGTTGGTAAATCCTTTTGCCTCAGTTCCACCATCATAAAATGGGGCTGAAAATACCTTCTTCAGATTGTTCTGGGTTTTGTTATCAATGATGATAACATTCATTTGCCATTCACTGGATGTTTACAATATGCATGCACTGTTTTAAGCCCCTTACAAATACCCATTAAATCCCATTTTACAGATGAGGAAAAGAGTATGAGTAGCTTGCCTAAGACTACACTTAGGGAGCAAATAATTTAATTCACTTTGAGGCATCCAAGTCCCTTGTGAGCTTCCCAAAGTGAGTGTGAACTCACTCTTTTGAAAAAACACATTTCCCTTTTTCCTTTAGAATAAGAATAAGAGTTATGCACAAAAACAGCTTTATCTTTGGCAACAGTCATAATGTGGGCTTAGGCTAGGTGTAGTGGCATAATTTTATCTTTGAAGGAATCCACTAATAAAGAATTATTGGAATGTAGAAAGTAAATATAATCATAAGGGATTTGATTCAGGTCATACTGAATGGTCTAGTGGTTTTCCCTACTTTCTTCAATTTAAGTCTGAATTTGGCAATAAGGAGTTCATGGTCTGAGCCACAGTCAGCTCCTGGTCTTGGTTTTGTTGACTGTATAGAGCTTCTCCATCTTTGGCTGCAAAGAATATAATCAACCTGATTTTGGTGTTGACCATCTGGTGATGTCCATGTGTAGAGTCTTCTCTTGTGTTGTTGGAAGAGGGTGTTTGCTATGACCAGTGCATTCTCTTGGCAAAACTCTATTAGTCTTTGACCTGCTTCATTCCGTATTCCAAGGCCAAATTTGCCTGTTACCCAGGTGTTTCTTGACTTCCTACTTTTGCATTCCAGTCCCCTATCATGAAAAGGACATCTTTTTTTGGTGTTAGTTCTAAAAGGTCTTGACAGAACCATTCAACTTCAGCTTCTTCAGCATTACTGGTTGGGGCATAGACTTGGATTACTGTGATATTGAATGGTTTGCCTTGGAAACGAACAGAGATCATTCTGTCGTTTTTGAGATTGCATCCAAGTACTGCATTTCGGACTCTTTTGTTGACCATGATGGCTACTCCATTTCTTCTGAGGGATTCCTGTCCGCAGTAGTAGATATAATGGTCATCTGAGTTAAATTCACCCATTCCAGTCCATTTTAGTTCGCTGATTCCTAGAATGTCGACGTTCACTCTTGCCATCTCCTGTTTGACCACTTCCAATTTGCCTTGATTCATGGACCTGACATTCCAGGTTCCTATGCAATATTGCTCTTTATAGCATCGGACCTTGCTTCTATCACCAGTCACATCCACAACTGGTTATTGTTTTTGCTTTGGCTCCACCCCTTCATTCTTTTTGAAGTTATTTCTTCACTGATCTCCTGTAGCATATTGGGCACCTACTGACCTGGGGAGTTCCTCTTTCAGTATCCTATCATTTTGCCTTTTCATACTGTTCATGGGGTTCTCGAGGCAAGACTACTGAAGTGGTTTGCCATTCCCTTCTCCAGTGGACCACATTCTGTCAGACCTCTCCACCATGACCTGTCCGTCTTGGGTGGCCCCACAGGCATGGCTTAGTTTCATTGAGTTAGACAAGGCTGTGGTCCTAGTGTGATTAAAAAGCCTATTGATGAAAATGAAAGTGGAGAGTGAAAAAGTTGGCTTAAAGCTCAACATTCAGAAGACAAAGATCATGGCATTTGGTCCCATCATTTCATGGCAAATAGACGGGGAAACAGTGGAAACAGTGTCAAACTTTAATTTTGGGGGCTCCAAAATCACTGCAGATGGTGATTGCAGCCATGAAATTACAAGATGCTTACTCCTTGGAAGAAAAGTTATGACCAACCTAGATAGCATATTGAAAAGCAGAGACATTACTTTGCCAACAAAGGCCCATCTAGTCAAGGCTATGGTTTTTCCTGTGGTCATGTATGGATGTGAGAGTTGGGCTGTGAAGAAAGCTGAGCGCCAAAGAATTGATACCTTTGAACTGTAGTATTGGAGAAGACTCTTGAGAGTCCCTGGGACTGCAAGGAGACCCAACCAGTCCATTCTGAAGGAGATTAGTCCTGGGATTTCTTTGGAAGGAATGATGCTAAAGCTGAAACTCCAGTACTTTGGCCACCTCATGCGAAGAGTTGACTCATTGGAAAAGACTCTGATGCTGGGAGGGATTGGGGGCAGGAGGAGAAGGGGATGACAGAGGATGAGATGGCTTGATGGCATCACTGACTCAATGAACATGAGTCTGAGTGAACTCTGGGAGTTGGTGATGGACAGGGAGGCCTGGCATGCTGCGATTCATGGGGTCACAAAGAGTTGGACACGACTGAGCGGCTGAACTGAACTAAACTGAACTGAGAAAGTAAATATTCCAATTCTCCCCAGTTTTAGTAATTATACTAAATAAGGGAATACATGCAAAGCTCTTTGTGTGATGCTTTGTGCACACTAAATACTCAATAAACAATACCTACTATTATGATAGAAGTGAACGGGCAGAAAAGCCACAAAAGGGTGAACCATATTTTTTGCTACACATATGCCCATGAATGTGGACTTACTCAAGATTGCAGTCATCCCTAAGTTCATACATGGTAAGATTTTGATCCATTTCAGTCAAATAGTAGCTAGATCTCTTGTAGTATTTAAAAAATGAAAGATTGAAAACTGAACCCTTAGATGAAAATCAACTAAAAATGGATTAAGACTTGAATTTATGATCTGAAACTGTAAAACTTCTAGAAGAAAACAGGTGGCAAGCCCCTTGATATTGGTCTTGGCAATGATCTCTTTGTATTTGAAACCAAATACAAAGGCACTAAAAGCATACAAACAAGTGGGGTGACATCAACTAAAAAGCTTCTGTGCAGCGAAGGACACATCAGCAAAATAGGAAAGCAACCTAGGGAATGAGAGAAGGTATTTGCAAACCACATATTGAATAGATAAAAGGTGAATATCCAAAATATACAAGGAACTCATGTAACACTATAGCAAAAAAATAAACCTCACAAATAACCCAATTAAAAAATGAGCAAAGGACTTAAATAGAAATTTCTCCAAAGATGTCTAAATGACCATCAAGCACATGTAAAGACATTCAACATCACTAACTACCAGGGAAATGCAAATCAAAATCACAGTGCCGTATCACCTCACACCTATCAGGATGTCCATCATCAAAAGTACAAGAGATAACAAATGCTAGTGAGAATATGGAGAACAGGGAACCCTTGCACACTGTTGGTGGTAATGTAAATTATTAAAAGCACTATGGAAAACAGTATGGAGGATTCTTCAGAAGTTAAAAATAAAACTACTATAAGATCCACCAAATGTCACTTTTGGATATATATCCAAACAAAACAAAATCACTATCTCAGAGAGATATCCGTGCTCCCATGTTAATTACAGCATTATTCACAATAGCCATGGTGTGGAAACTACCCAAGTGTCATTGATGTATGAATGGAAAAGAAAATATATACACACACAATGGCATATTATTCAGTCTTAAAAAAGGAAATCCTGTCATTTGTGACAACATGGATTGAACTGGAGGACATTCTGCTAGGTGAAATAAACCAGATAGAGAAAAGCAAATACTGCCTAGTATCACTTATATGTGGAATCTAAAAAGAAATGTTGAACTCATAGAAACAGAGTGGGTAGAATGGTGGTTGCCAGAAAGGATTAGGAAGAGGCTAGTAAAAGTGTATAAGCTCTCAGTTATAAGATGAATAAGGTTTGAAGATTTCAAGTATAACACGGTGGACTATGGTCATTAATACTGTATTGTATAATTGAAATTTGCTAAGAGAGTAGAATTTGGGCTTCCCTGGTGGCTCAGATGGTAAAGAATCCACCTGCAATGCAAGAAACCTGGGTTTGATCCCTGGTTTGGGATGATCCCTCAGTGGAGGGCATAGCAACTCACTCCAGTATTCTTGTCCATGGGCAGACGTGCCTGGGACTATAGTCCATGGGGTCTCAAAGAGTTGGACATGACTGAGTGACTAAGCACAAGAGAATAGAATTTAAACATTCTCATCCAAAACAGAAGTAAATATGTGAGATGATGGATGTGTTAATTTGATAGTGAGAATCCCTTCACAATGTATACAAATATCAGATCATCATATGGTACACTTTAAATATATTACCAGTTTATTTGTCAATTACACCTCAATAAAACTAGAGAAAAGTAAAGAAGGGGAGAGGGAGACAGAGAGGGGACAGACACATGGAAATGGGGGGACGAAGAGAGAGAGAGACATATAAATAGCTTAAAAAGGTAAGCAAACTTTCCACTTAAATCCTGGAAAGCGAAATTTAAAAGCTCCCCAGGCCTTGAGAAGGAGAGAGGGGTTTTTCCTATATTTTAAGATGCTATCAGACCAAGTCAGGAAGGAATAATGGGAGTATAGCTGCTTTGCCTCAAGACAAGGCAGCTGCTCTGCCTCTTTAAAATCAGGATAGCCTCACGTTTGTCACCCTTACTTTCTGTTCAGGTTCTGGTTGAAGCCATGCGCATCTCGCACGCAGTCTAGAATAAGGATCTCAGCAGAGAAACGAAAGCCCAAAGACTGAGCTTGGCTGATTTTCCACACACAGCTGGTACATTCATTAGCAGTTCCTGACTCTTCTTTCTGCACGAGTGTGCAAATGGGCAGCACGGCACTTGTTTTTGCAAATCCTCTTTTTTTTACTTTTTTTTTTTTTTTTAGCTTTTGAAAGACAAGCATTGACACTTCCCACAAAGAAAATCCCTTTGCAGCACTAAGGAAAGAATTAAAGGAGGCCTAAGGAATGATCTGGGAAGTTCTACCAGTCCTCATTCACGCGGGAAATGAGTTCCACGCCTTTCTGCAGCTTGATGGGAACAGAATGTCGTCTCCAATTCACGCCTGCTTTGCTGGGGCTTCACCTTTGTCGTCTGACTTGAATTTCCCCAGCATGATCAACTTTATTCAGCTTGTGGCATGCTGACATTCTTATAGAAACTAGGTAACACTGACATCAACACAGCTTTAGTTGCTTTAGGGTTTTGTTTTTGAGGGAAGGGCAATTTTGTAAACTGGCAACAAATGGCATCTTTTAGAGGGGTTTTCTATTCATACATTGAAAGGAGACACAAGGTTCAACTACATAATTCCTCAAGAGTAGGACTTCATCCACCCCCATTCTGTGATATTGAATGGACTCGATGTGGTGGAGTTCTCTTAAAAAATTTGTAAAGCTCTTCAGACTGCACAATTTCCAGGACAGGCAGGAGTCTTTCTTTTCACTAATAGGACCAGACAGAATATGAATTCTGGCCTTTCCCTGCTCTCCAAACTGTCTTTTCATTTGATGGCCTCTTTACTTAAAACTCCTTCTTCCCCCCGACCCTCCACCTCCAATTTATGACACTGGATTTCATGATGCAAAATAAGAGATAACCCTAAGCCTCACCGATAAGGTTCTGCAGGGGATTGTTCAAGTAATCGTGTGTCTTGGGTTTGAATGAAGAGAATCTAAGCTGGAAGGACAAAGATTGAAAGAGATAGAAAAAGATTTCTCTTGTTAAAGTAAATTAATTAGTTGGATTTATATGAGGAGACAGAAGGGAAGAAGCCAGGCTGTGCCCCATATTAATAACTCACTTGGGAGAAGCCAGATTGGATTGAAAGCAAAAGATGGGGGGAGGGGGAGCACTGTGTCTCCTTATACAAGAAGTAGCCTCAGTTTTCCTCTCTTTGCACTCTGTAACCTTTACATACACAAACACACACTCAGATTCTTGACATGAAAATGATGTCATCTTTCTTTTTGACTCACCAGCTAGACTACATTAATCCCCTGCAGCGTGAAGGCCAGCAGGAGGTTGCTTAAGGGACTTCAGGCCTGTGAATAAATGATGACCCAGTGGTTAGGGGCGGCAGCCTAGATACATTCAGGATGCATTAAAGCAATTAGCTAGAAGAGGAACGAGTACAATTTCCAGTCCCCAAGAAGGACCAGGCCTTATTTGGAACAGGGTGAGGGGCTTTACTGCCGAGGGCTGGTAAGAGCCACTTAGCAAAATGGCTACGCATGAAAGGAGTGTGGGGCTTTCTCCCTTGGCCTTGCTTGATACTAAAGCCCTTTAGGAGGGATTTCAGGATCATGGGAGCTATGAAACTAATTACTTTTGCTAATTGGTAGAGACAATGGTAGAGACAAATTGACGGAACCAGTCTTGTCACAGATGATTCCAAATCATGGTTTGCATACTGGTGTGCCACTGGTTGAATCTGGTCCATGGATGCTTTTTGCTTGGCCAGACCATTCAGTTTAGTGAAAGCGAAAGTGTTAGCTGCTCAGTCATTCCAACTCTTTGTGGACCCGAAGGACTGTAGCCTGCCAGGCTCCTCTTTCCATGGAATTCTCCAGGCAAGAATACTGGAGTGGGTAGCAATTCCCTTCTCCAGGAGATTTTCCCAACCCAGGGATTGAACCCAGGTGTCTTGCACTGCAAGGAGATTCTTTACCATCTGAGCTACCAGGGAAGCCCCATTCAGTTCAGTTCAGTCTCTGAGTCGTGTCCAACTCTTTGCAACCCCATGGACTGCAGCACACCAGGCCCCTTTGTCCATCACCAACTTCCAGAGCTTACTCAAACTCATGTCCATTGAGTCAGTGATGCCATCCAACCATTTCATCCTCTGTTGTCCACTTTTCCTCCCTCTTTCAGTCATTCCTAGCATCACGGTCTTTTCCAATGAGTCAGTTCTTCGAATCTGGTGGCCAAAGTATTGAAATTTCAGCTTCAGCATCAGTCCTTCCAATGAATATTCAGGACTGATTTCCTTTAGGATTGACTGGTTTGATCTCCTTGCAATCCAAGGGACTCTCAGGAGTCTTTTCCAACACCACAGTTCAAAATCATCAATTCTTTGATACTCAGCTTTCTTTATAGTCCAACTCTCACATCCATACCTGACTACTGGAAAAACCATAGCTGTGACTAGATGGACCTTTGTTGGCAAAATAATGTCTCTGCTTTTGAATATGCTATCTAGGTTGGTCATAACTTTTCTTCCAAGGAGTAAGCATCTTTTAATTTCATGGCTGCAGTCACCATCTGCAGTGATTTTGGAGCCCCCCAAAATAAAGTCTGTCACTGTTTCCATTGTTTCCCCATCTATTTGCCATGAAGTGATGGGACCAAATGCCATGATCTTAGTTTTCTGAATGTTGAGTTTTAAGCCAACTTTTTTACTCTCTTCTTTCACTTTCATCAAGAGGCTCTTTAGTTCTTCTTTGCTTTCTGCCATAAGTGTGGTGTGATCTGCATATCTGAAGTTATTGATATTTCTCCCAGCTATCTTGATTCCAGCTTGTGCTTCATCCTGTCCAGCATTTCTCATGATGTCCTCTGCCCATTCAGTTTAGGCCAATATTAAAAAGTCAGAAAACTTCACGAAAACAAACAAAATCACCACCACCACCCAAACCCCACAAGTCTGGAAATGTTGCATCAGTGCTCCTGCTTGACACTAATTTGCTGACGCTGAGTACCACCTTTCCTCTTATACCAGCCACATGCTCTCCAGTTGGCCACAGTCCTCACCACTCCCCATGGCATTACACTTAACCCACTAAACTCACTTACTAGACTCATTCACATCTACCTGGGCCCCATAGGGAATTGAGCTTGTGACCTCTACTCAAAATGGCTTCTGAATTAGGTTCAACCAGAAACAAAAGGTTAAATTCTAGAGTCCCTGAGCACAGTTTGCACATGGACACTCCTCAGTCCCACTCCTAGAAGGGTTTCCTCTAGCGTCGTGTAGGAACCCAGACTGTTTGTGAGGCTGCCACCCTCTCAGATGCAGAGTTGTAGCCTTGGGATGCACAGACAGCTATCTCAGCTTGCTCAGGAATGGAGATCATGAAGCAGCAACCAGAACAAAAGGGCATCTGAATACAATTTTAAATTCAGTGACAGGTTTGGGCAGTATCCATGCCCACCGAAATCTGAACAGTCAAAAATGTCACAAGCTAAATAAAATGCCAGCCAAGAACAGTCTCAGAGATCCAGAAGCTGCTTGGCATGCTTGGTGACACATCACAGCACAGCAAGATGTGAGGACAGAGCTCCTAACAGACCAGAAGTCCCCAGCCGAGGTCCACAGTGCTGATGCCTCTGAACAGACACTAGCCTCTTCCCATAATACTTCCCACATACTTAAATCAATACAACTTTGTCTAGGTTTTCTCTTGTTCAGATGAATCTCCAGTTAGAAATGTCATTTAAAGACAAAGAGCTCCAGTGACCTAAGGAAACCAAATCACACATCTTCCATGAAACTTCCACCTTCTTCCTACTCTCCCCAAACCTTCACATGCTTTTCTCACTTCTTGCTTTTAATCTCTCTTCTTCTCCCTCACAATCACTTAGCCCCAATGGGAATGAAGTGCTAAGTGGCTGCTCCCTTCTTCCTCTCAGCTGACGCTTTTGGAGCTTCTAAAAGGCATCTTCCAGACTGCTGTTGACACAAGAGCCTATGTCAGTAATCCCTTTGCCTCACACTAAAAGACAAGGCATGTTTCAAAAAGATGGCTGAAAAACACGCGTGACTATAATGCCCCCAAAGAGACGGTAACAGACTGCAGTAAAAAGTACCTGGTACAGGGTCAGAAAATGAATAATTCAAACCTTCCTCACATGCTGAATTAACCTTGACTTATTTCATGCTTCCCCGCCCCCATCCACTGACTTTTGCTTCTCTCCAGCCTGACGTTGGCTGGAGTCATTCAGGTGTGCATTTTAATCCCTCTAGGAAACTTCTTCTGCTCTATTTGGATCACAGAAAGTGAGAGCGGTTGGATAAGCTTCTTGTCCAGTGAGAAGGGGTGTCATATGGAAGCTTGCAGAGATGGGGCCCTTGGGGCATCTGCCCGCGCATGGAAAATGACCACCAAATGTTCTTCCACTAATACTGATAGCCAGAGGCTAAAGCAACTTGGGATTTAGAAAATGTCCCTCTTTCTAATTTCACAACACTCATTTTTCTTTAAAGATTTTTTTCCCCAGCTTCCTCACTCACATTACCAATCACAGCAACAACAACCTCCTTTGCCACATCAAAAAAAAAAAAAAAATCAAAAATCCTTTTTCTCACTCAGTTCTTGCAAAGGAAACAGAAGCAGGCACTCGTACCTGCTTTAAAGTCACCTCACCCATCCCACAGTCCATTACAGAGTTCGGCGTTATCTTCCCATCATTTTCCAGGCACAAAGCCATGTGGGGCAGCAAGGTCTGTGAGAGCTCAATTTTCACCTAAATTGTACGCACAGGCCTTTCACCCTGATGAGGTTGGCAGGAAGAGCGGGAGCTGGTTAAGAGACACATGTTCACGTGTGCAGGACTAAGAGGAAGATGTGGGCACATCTGGGCATACAGTGTGCTTTCTTGGTTATGGTTTGAAATAAATACTGTATGTCTTAAATGCAGTGCCACTGAGACAAGATAGTGTGCTCCATGGCGAAAGGGAATCTGGGTTTTATCTTGAGAAACTTGTTCTTGTCATTATGGTAATTTCTGTGAGAATCCTTTCAATGTTATCCAGTAGAACATTCTGCAATGGAAATGTTCTTTATCTGTGTTGTCCAGTATGATAGCCACCAGCCACATGGGACATTGAACACTTGAATTATTTCTACTGTGACTGAGGAACTGTATTTTTAATTTTATTTTAATTAATTTAAATAGCCACTTGTGGCTAGTAGCTATTATATTGGACAGTGTGGGACTATATGTCAAGACATACCCTGTTCTCTGTTCTATTTTGTTTTTGTTGTTATTGTTTTAACCAGTTTAACGTCTACCAGTTTAACGTCTTCAAATGCTTCCTTCATAAATTTCTTCAGTATTATCAGAAACAAGGAAGGCAGGGAGCAAACTCTGGACTATGCCTCCTCCTGGCCCAGACCTGAAAAAGGTGCTTTGGTGCACGAACCTCATTTACGTTCGGTTACAACTTTACAACTCTGTTCTGAATGCTAACTATCCCCATGTCACAGCTGAGGAATCTGAAGGTGATGAATTTCAGTAAATGGCCTAAAATCACAAGATGAATAGCTTGTAGAACTGGAATTTGTGTCTTTGGATCTAGCCCAGTACTAGTTCCATTATAAATAAATGGTATTATTCTCAATCCTATTCTCATTTCACAGACAGGGGGGGCAAAAGTCATTAATTACAAAAGAAATTTCAAGAAGTTACTCTATGAGTGGCAGGCATGGAGGTTTGTGGTCTTTAGCTACAAATTTCTTTCAGATCCAAGTGCACAGTGAAAAGTATTTAATGAAGGAGCATATGGCAAACTTGCACTTCTTGGTGCCAATGGTGTGGTCTGAAATGACTAGTTCAAGGTCATTCTTACTGCTGCTGAAAGATTTCTGAGAACTGCAAGAAGAAGGAGGTATGTATTAGGCAAAGCCGGATCGAGAGATTTGGAATGTGTCCAAAATAAAAGGTCCTAAGAGTCAGGAAGGAAGCACCCTTCATCCAAAAGAACTCAATGCCTTGACTGGGGGAGAAAGTGGAAGAATTACCAAGGTTTGGGCAAGTTCTGTTGAAAGAGGTGTTTCTTCTCTTCCCAGGCCACAGCTGGAATCCCTGGCTACGGTACTAACCAGGAGGGTAGTGAGCAGAAAGCTCTTGTCTGCTGGTAGCCACTCACCCAAGAAGTTCCCTAGAAGGTGATGCTGATTGTAATTAGAGCCTCATCTCTGAGAGGGGGGTTGTCTCAATTCCCAGTCCTGTGCAGGCAGCTGGTGGCGGGAAGCTGCCGCCTGGCACACTCTCCAGAGAGAGTCTCAGCTGTTCCTGCCGTCCAGAATCATCACTCGGTTAAGTTTCCCAGGATAGGGGTGGAGTGTGTCGGGGGAGGGTGCATGGCAGCGCTTCTCCTTGGGAGAAGCCAGTGGACCCCCCACCACCCAAACACACACACACACAGGAGGCTTCTCACCGTGTGTGCCTTCCCAATCGGGGCGGCGGGCTTCAGTTACCCCCCGGTCCCTTGCTGGCTGTTCATTTTCTACGCCAATAGGCTCTGAGGTGACAAGTTCAATTCCCAGTTCTGTCAAACCTGCGTTTTCTTCCCTGACCTACTTTTCCCACTCTGCAGTGTTGGAACAATGCCTCGCTCTGTTCCCTCTTTAGACCCATCTTTTGCCTGAGCTGGTGCAGAAACCCAGACCTTTGCCAGGCTTTTTTGCCTTGAATCCCTGACAAGTGTTGATGGGAAAAGAGAAAAAAAGGAGAAGGAAAAAATAATCCTCACTATAAAAGAGTTCGGTTCCCCCACAGACACCCCGAGTCAGGTGGGAGTAAACGCTGCTGTGGGTAAGGGAAGAAAGCTAAGATCAGGCTCCTCCACTCATCCCTCTCCCCTTCACCTCTCACCCCCACCCTCAGTTCCCAGGCATAGTGAGAAGCAATTGAGGCCATGCCAAGAACACTCCTGACCCCCTGAGCATCAAAGAAGCGGGTGCCGAGTTTGAGGACTGGCACCGAGGGCCCCTACAAGACGGCTCCCAGCCACCCTCACTCAGCACCTCCTCTGTGACCGGTTCCCGCAAGGAGCCTGGGGCAGCTGCTCCCAAAACCCTCCAGCACCAACTGTGGGGCTGGCACCCCCCAAAGTTTTCTCAGGCTTATGGCCACAAGGTGCTATAAAAAGAGTTCTAATGAGGTGGATGAACCTAGAGCTTATTATACAGAGCGAAGTCAGAAAGAGAAAGACAAATATCGTATATTAACACATATATACAGAGAAGGCAATGGCACCCCACTCCAGTACTCTTGCCTGGGAAATCCCATGGACGGAGGAGCCTGGAAGGCTGCAGTCCATGGGGTTGCTAAGAGTCGGGCACGACAGAGTGACTTCACTTTCACTTTTCACTTTCATGCATTGGAGAAAGAAATGGCAACCCACTCCAGTGTTCTTGCCTGGAGAATCCCAGGGATGGGAGAGCTTGGTGGGCTGCCATCTATGGGGTCGCACAGAGTCGGACACGACTGAAGCGACTTAGCAGCAGCAGCAACACATATATATGGAATCTAGAAAGATGCTACCAACGATTGTGCAGGGCAGCAAAGGAGACACAGACATAAAGAACAGACTTTTGGATTCAGAGGGAGAAGGAGAGGGCTGGGATTATTTGAGAGAATAGTATTGAAACATATACATTCCCATATGTAAAATAGATAGCCAGTGCGAGTTTGACGTATGATGCAGGGAACCCAAGACTGATGCTCTGTGACAATCTGGAGGGATAGGGTGGGGAGGGAGGAGGATGGGGTTCAGGATGGAGGGGACACATGAATACCTATCAGTTCAGTTCAGTCGCTCAGTCATGTCCGACTCTTTGTGACCCCATGAATTGCAGAACACCAGGCCTCCCTGTCCATCACCAACTCCCGGAGTTCACTCAAACTCACATCTATCAAGTCAGTGATGCCATCCAGCCATCTTTAGAGCCGATTCATATTGATGATGGCAAAAAAAAAAAAAAAAACCATCACAGTATTGTAAAGTATTATTCCCAATTAAAATAAATGAATAAATTTTTTTAAAAAGAGATAGAGTAGTGTAACTCAAGAGCCAGGGAGGAAGCCCAAGTGAAGTTTCTCTGTGATCTGTAAATCAAATGTGAAAGTGTTAGTCGCTCAGTTGTGTCAGACTCTTTGCAACCCCATGGACTGTACCCTGCTAGGCTCCTCTGAATTCTCCAGGCAAGAATACTGGAGTGGGTAGCCATTCCCTTCTCCAAGGATCTTCCTGACCAAGGGATCAAACCCAGGTCTCTCACATTGCAGACAGATTCTTTACCTTCTGAGCCAAGGGAATGCCAAAACAAATGTGAAGATTTGCAAATAAGTGCTGGATAATCCAACATGGGGAGAGGCAAGAGGTAGAGAGCAATAATAAAATCACGTCATCTTTAGAGACTGAACGTTGTATGGGGGATTGTTCTGTGAATTTAATACACTAAGTGAATTTACATACACCAAGTGTCTGTCCATCTCAAGATCCTATAAGACAGGTACTGTAACACCCCCAATGGTACAGATGGTGAGGTAGAGGGTGGTCCATGGCTAGTCAGTGGTCATGTTGGGACATGGACCCAAAGAATCTGCTCCCGTTACCCCCAGTCTGGACTCTGCACCTCCGCCCTGCTAACACCATCCTCTCATCATGCTTTTCCTGGCTCTCCATCTTACACTCAGGATAACTTGGTCACGGTGTCCTCTCTAGCACCCTAGCAACCTTCCTGTCCCTCTTCACCTTCCAAGTCTAGGCTGCCCACCCAGTCAGTCCTGTTAAGGCAAGTGTGTGGGGAAATCTATGGGTGGATTCCGGGGAAGATTTTCTTCTCAGAGAGGAGAACTCTCCACAGGAAAATGGTTTTGCTTGCATCCTCCTTCTTGCTGGTTCTGCTGCTACGTGAGGACACAGAGCCTAGTGCTGTGGCATCTATCTTGCAGCCATGAGGGAATTCACCTCTAACATACGGAGGATAGAAACAAGGGAAGAAAAGTGCCAGGAACTTGAAAATGCCATTGAGCCACTGCACCAGCCTTAAGCTGCCAACTTTCTGATGTATTGTTTGATTAAAAAAAAAAAAAACTTTAAGCCTTATATTTGTATCTACCAATAGTTAGGGATTCTATTACTTGCCACCCAAAGCACCTACTATTCGAGGTACCTAGAAGCAGCCCTTCAGAAAGGGTGTGAAGGACATCCTGTTCTCAGTGTTGGTCACTGTCCACCCTGACTCACACATCTACTCCCCTCCCCAAGGACACTCCAGGAAAGATAACCTGGCCACCACTCTGCCTCTTTCCAGGTGGCGCTAGTGGTAAAGAACCCACCTGCTAATGCAGGAGATGTAAGATATGGGTTCAATAGCTGGGTCTGAAAGATCCCCTGGAGGAGGGCATGGCAACCCACTCCAGTATTCTTGTCTGGAGAATCCCATGGACAGAGGAGCCTGGCGGGCTACAGTCCATTGAGTCGCAAAGAATCAGATAGGACTGCGGTGACCTGGCCCGCACAGGCATTCTGCCTCATTTCCTGGCCTTTGCCCTCACTACTCCTTTCTGCAGGGAAAATCTCTCCCCAGAGCATCACAGGGCTGCATTTTTCTCTTCACTCAACTTCCCATCCTATATATTGTGTGTTTCCTATGTAGGTAGGAATTGTTTGTTCAAAATCTCTCCACACTCTACAGTCTGTCCATCTTACTTAGAACATGGCCCAGCTCATAGCAAGTGTTACCTGGAACATGGCCCAGCTCATAGAAAGTGTTCAGATATTGGTATGCAATCTCCAGCTAATTTTGCGGTGTTTGCTAAGGTGTCTCAGTGGGTCCTTCTCCTCTTCTTCCTGCACCTCCTCCTTCCTCTTCTTTTCCTGTTTCTCCTCTTCCTTCTCTTTCTTCTCTTCCATCAAATCTGACTGATGCCCTTTATGCTTCCTTTGATGGTACAGATGAACTCTTTTCCAAATTAATCTTCCCAAATTTGTAGAATCACTGCTTGTGTTCAAGCAGCTGAAATGTCAATTTGATCATTTCCAGTGAGAATCAGTTTTAAGGGTATCATTGCAAATTGGTATGCTTTGATGGAATGACAATGTAAGGATGTTTTCAAGCTTCTTATGTTCATTTCACCATATTATTATAGTGGTTTTCAGTCTTTCAGACATTTTAATCTATGCTTAATTATGCTCATTCCCAGAGGCTCCTTAAAAGCAAATGACACAATTTTTTTAATCAAATAAATAATACACATGAGGCCTGCTAAGACTTGATAGAAGCCTGTGTGATCAACTGAAGAGAATGACTGTGATCAGAGGGCCTGAGAAACAGGGGTTTGTAAAGAGTCATCACCTTCCTCTCTGGCATTTCTAGTAGCTCAAGGAAAGTCTTCCAAGGCTGAGAAGATATCATTTTTGCCAACATTGTATGCTAGCCTGTCCTCTCAGCTGGGATAGAATCTGCTAAACCTGATTCTTCTTGGTGATCAGTTTTCTATGCAGAAGGATAAGTATGGTTCATCTTCCCTCCCTCCAAGGTGGCACCACGGAGTCCATCTGGCTGCTTTGAGAAAAGGAGAAAGAACCTCAGTCCCAACTGCTATGATAAAATACAGCCTGAGTGGCTTAAACAACGGACACTTATTTCTCACAATTCTAGGAGAGTCCAAAGACTCTTCCAAGGAGGCTATGGAGTCCAAGATAAAGATACTAGCAGATTTGATGTCTGTTGTGAGTCCTCTTCCTGGTTTTCAGATGGCCTTCTTGTTGTGTCCTCATATGGCCTTTCTTTGATGTGTACACATGGAGAGAAAGAGATCTCATTTCTGATCCTCATTTTATAAGGATATTTATCCCATCATGAGGGCCCTACCCTCATGATTTAATCTATCAATAATTACTTCCCAGAGACCTCAACTCCCCAGAACCATCACACTGGGGATTAGGGCTTCTACGTATGAATTTGGGAAGGGCATAAATACTCAGTCCCATAGCAGGCTCTTCTGCCACTTTGTAATAACGACAAGAATCAGTATAAGATGAGGGCACTGGGCATCCCTTTCTAGGGCAGTCAGGCAACTTTCAGCTCATGATGGGTATCCATCACATGATTTAGCCTGTCCAGAGCTTTGTCACCCTTCTTCTGCTACATTTTGTAATATTCCCTCTTAACGGTTTTCAGAAGGACTATCAGTTAAAGCTCCTCACCCTTATCTAGCTACGAGGTTGACATGAGGCCCAAGATGGGTAAAGCAGATTCTCTTGGGAATTTTCATCTTGAAAAGAACAAGGACGTAATTGGAAGACAACTCAAAACACTGGTATTCCCCTAAAGAGACTGTCCACTGCTTCATGCTACCTAATTCTTTGAAAGTGAAAGAGAAAATGTGAGCTGCTTCTATCATGCCTGACTCTCTGTGACCCCATGAACTGTAGCCCACCAGGCTCCTCTGTCCATGTAATTCTCCAGGCAAGAATACTGGAGTGGGTTGCCATTCCCTTCTCCAGGGGATCTCCCTAACCCAGGGACTGAACCCAGGTCTCCTCCATTGCAGGCAGATTCTTTACCATCTGAGTCACCAGGGAAGCTCAAATCCTCTGGTTCTAGTATTTTCTGACACTTGGTCTTCAGCTTTGGCTTTTACTAAATGACTACTACATATCCTTCAATTAATTGCTTTTTTTCCCTTGTGAGTTGCCAGGTTAATATGTGTAACTTACAAAAAAAGGACCCTAAATTATAGACTTTTTAAACAATGAAGCCCAGAGCTCTACACCTGCTCCCACCACTGAGGCCTCTGAATATGTTTATGTTATGTGTCCTCTTCTAACTCTGGTAATCAGTGTGAAAAAGGACCAAATAATTGAAAAAATAAAAATAAAAAACCCAAAACCCTGGGTCACTCTCTTCCCAGTTTGCCATGTCATTCTCAAGTAGAGAACAAAAGCAGCAATTCCAGAGGCTAAAGAAAAAAAGAGTCTTGAAAAGAAATCTTATCTGTCTTAAAAGCCATGAATGAAATAAAGGAAAAAGTGTTCATCACACCTGACTCACATGATTACTCTGGGCCAGCCATCAATATGTAGATAGAAAGAAAATAATTGGCATAAGCTCCTTGAAATTTCTGCCTCCAGCCTCCCCAAGGAGGCCTTGGGGAGATTCAGATACCATTTGAACAGCTAGGGCTTCATAATGAGAACTGACATTCTAGTGTGTACTACAAAAGACACTTTCCTCCTGGAACCCTGAAAAGTCCTTTAATCAGCCAAAAAGTTGCTACCATAAAAAAAAAGGTGGGGGAATAAAATAAGTTCCTCATTTATTGTTTCTCTGCCACTGCCCTGCCCGCCTCCTTCTCACAGTCCAAGCCCCCCCTGGCATTATCTATGCCTACCTCATTAATGCCACTTGCTCATCGCTATGCCAGAAAGCCCAGCTGATTAACAGGAAACCCTGAGCTGAAGGTTGCCTGGGTTTCAAGTTGCTTATACACACAATTCACACTCCATGTGTTAGGAGTTCCCTCTTTTCCTCAAGTCACTCCACGAGTCTGGCAAGTGGGAAATGAGCTTTGAATTGTCTCTGGCTCCTCGCTGACCAGTCAAACCCCAGGGAACCCGTGGAATATTTGATTAGTTGTAAACTCAAAACAACCATCACAAAGAAAGATAAAAGGTTAAAACCACAAGCAAGGCACCCCAGAGTGAAAAGCCTGAAAGATTGGAAAAGGTAAGCTGAAAAAATACTTAGACTTCCCCAGCAGCAGCTAAAGATAAAACGAGGCATGTTTCATGCCCAAGGCAGAAAATTAAAAATTGAACAGATTCCATTCTGAGAGATGTATTGTGAGGAGAGGTCTCCTTCATACCCCACCCCCAGCCAGCCCCTATCATCCTGTCTGGAGTCCAGTCTTACCTGCCAGCGTGCTGTGTTTTCCTTTGTCCCCTCACTTCTAGCTGGGACAAATGCCCTGTAACTAACAAGTGTGGTCACCAGTATCATCAACAGACAATATTTTCAAGGCAACAATCATAGAAAATCTTAGGCATCAGATCCTGAGGGCTTTGCGTGTGCAAAGTGGGTATCTCTGCAGACCCCTCTGTACAAGTGGCCAAATGCATCCTTAGCACATCTTCTGAATCTAAAGGCTGGAATATGACCAAGGTCATGCCACATTCCTGGGGGCACTCTGCCTCACTCTACTGGTCCATGTGGAGTATATAGACCTGGGCCCCTTGTCCTGATTTAAGATATCTCTGATAATTCTATTCCAGGTCCAGACTACCCTAAAAAAATGGTAGAAAAAAGCTGTGACTGCATTGCAGTTTAACATTTCCCCCTGTTCAATCCTGTTTTATTCACTCCCTAAACAATAATATCCTGAGAGTATTCCTCCAATCAACTTATTGCATTAAAAACAGTTTGGTTTTTTTTTCCCCAAAAGATAGTAGATTGAAAGGTCTTGAAATCCAATGTCCTACCCAGTCACTTCAGAAATCCCTTCTGTGATATCAAATGGCTTTTTGATGAAACTTCTCAGGACTTCCCTAGTGATCCAGTGGTTAAGACTCCATACTTCCACTTCAGGGGCCAGAGTTCTATCCTTAGTTGGGGAACTTATATCCCACATACCGTGGGCATGACCAAAATTTAAAAAGAAGAAACTTTTCTGTATTTAGGGTTCCACATTCTCACACAGGAGTTGAGAGGAGGTGGTACCACATCAGGGGTCGATCTCTGACATCAGGGTAGCTATAAAACTCAGTAAGATGATGAACTGTGTGCCAGAAAAAAAGAATACAGCTTCTTGGAAGGGGCACAAGAATGATATGTAAAGGTTTTAAAAAGTGAGAGTCCGGTAAATACGAGTGTCCAAGAGCTCACAGAAAAAATACCGTCAAATAGTATAGCATCATTTTCCTTGCAGAGGCAAGCTAATAAAAGAATATAGGGGGCCATCCTGCCAAGAGTGGTATAGAAACAACACAGAGAATTTATGATGAAAGGCCAAGGAAATGGGCAAGAAAAATAGGAGCGAAGGATACAAGGACACTACAGAGAGAACCGTTAAACAAGCACCATGCCCCTGGCTTATCTCTTTTGCACACCGAGCTCCCAGAGGCTTCCAACAGAGCTCAGCATGGTGGAGATTGACACAGAGAAAGCTTGGCTTGTCACATATCTAGCACGGCAGGGAAAAGTAGAAGGAGAGCCTCTGAAACAAGGAGTCAGCTGACTTCTAGTAGTCAATTGGGATGATAATTTTTGTAGTTATTGTTGGCAGACACGATCCTCAAACTTCTTGATGATGACCTAAACTAGTCTGGGCAAAGCCAAGATGAAGAATAAGGGAGCTGGTGATGAGCTGGTGGTGGGGGTCTTCTTTTGGTGGGAGGATATCCACACAGGAGTTTGAAGGGATACCAGAGAACATATGGATTGTTCAAGTAAACTGCAAAAAAAGAGGACAGGAGATTTGCACAAGTGTGTTATGGGTCCAGGATAAGACAACAGGGAGTGATGAGAAACGTGGACCTTTCTAAGGCTTTACCTAGCAAAAGCATTTTCAAACATTTTTCTGTCTAAACTGCTGTGTTTATGGCTGAATCTGATTCCCAGGCTGTGAATTTGCAACCCCCATTCTAAAAGATGAAGACCTTCCCAGATTATCTCTAGCAGTTGCCCACTGCTGCCATTGCTCATGCTCACCACTGAGTCGATGGTCTCAATATCAGGTTTATGTTCTGTTCCTTGTCAGAGAACAGCCTCCCACATACCCCTGTCTATGTCTTTGCTGCCACCATTCTTATCACCATTTCTATTTAATAGCTACTTGAAGTCAATGCAACCACCAAAACGGAGGGGAGAAACTGACCAAGTGGAATTAACAAAATGAACATTTAGCAGGAAAAGTGAAGGCCTCCAAGATTGTTCCAGTTCTTTATACAGAATCAGACCATGGCATCTAAAGATCGCTTCCTCCTTCTGAGGAAAAGGAAGTCCATGGAATACCTGGACTGTGCCAAGAAATTCCAAGTACTTTCCTAGAGGAAATCAGGAGAAAGAAGGGTGGGGATAGGACTATAATGTGCATTTTTTCTGTGGGCCATGTGGACTCTGATTCTCAGGCCTCGTAATCTCAGCTGCCCAGCTGATTTTCCTTATTTTACAAGTCATTATGCCTGTGAAAGCAGTTACGCAGGAGCCGAAGAAACAATCCATATATTAAATGTTTGTAACTGATAATAAGACAGAACAAAAGGAACAAACAGAAGCTGACACTGAAAACATGGATGAGAAACTTCCTTCTAGTTCCAAAGCTCCTGAGCAAGGCTTTGTTTGATGTCAGCTGCTCGGTTCTCCGAGACTGTGATCAAAGAGCTGTCCAGGCACCAACTGGAGATGGAAGTGGGAAGAGAGGCTACAAATTTAAAATCAAAACCAAATGGAGCCATTTCCAATGGGACCACACAAACCTCACGTTGGAAAAGAAATGGAGGAATTTTTCAGGCAGAAAGACCTTCCAGATTGTTTCATTCATTTCACAGACGAAGGTACTGAGGTCTGTGGTGACACGATGAAACTGGATTTACGTGCCGACTGTCATTGAGGATTTTGACCTAGATCACGACTTCTAACTTCAGACTTAATCTCCAATTCATTACATAATTCTGCCTCATTTCTGAGATGTTTTTATGCCTCAGCCTTTCCCTAATTTGAAAACACCCTCTCAACTCCTAAAACTCTACATTGACTTATTTCACAAATATGTATCGAGCTCCTAATGGGTACCTAGCCCTATTCTAGGTGCTGGAGATGAAGTGGAGAAGGGTCAGTGGAGAACAAGGCAGATAAGCAAGAAATTTATAGTCCAAAAGGAAGATGTTCGGCAGCATTAGTTGGCCAAGAATATCAAACTTATTAATAGCCTTTCATTGAAGTTAATTTTTCCATGGAAGTTAGTTATCTTGTTTCTTCACATAGGAGTTCTTACATAAAAATAACTGAGGCTTTCTTAGAAACTAAATCCAGACTTATGAGTTGTCATACGTACCCATATTATTGTTATTACAGTATCAAAAATACTAATGCTAAAGCAGGTCACTGTCACTGCTTGCACCCACCCCCATGACCCCTGAACACCAGCCTACATTAGAATTAGCAAGACTTGAACCTGTCACTGGGGGTGGGGGGGGGGGGATTGGAGACAGACTGATTAAAAAGGGAAAAGAAAAGAACAGAAGAGAAAAAAATGGAGAGAAACAGCCAGGAGGGAGTAAAATAATACTAATTAAAAGACAGAAGTTATGGGTAGAGAATGAAATAGAGAGAGCATGGGTATGGGATGCTGGAACCAGGCTGAGGCCATAGCAGCACCTAGAACATTAAGTTCAAGTAGTAGCAGTTTAGTCACTAAGTCATGTCCAACTCTTGTGACCCCAAAGACTGTAGCTGCCAGACTCCTCCATCCATGGGATTGTCCAGGCAAGAATACTGGAGTGGGTTGCCATTTCCTTCTGCAGAGGATCTTCTCAACCCAGGAATTGAACCTGGGTCTCCTGCATTGCAGGCAGATTCTTTTATCGACTGATCTCCAAGTTGAAGGTCACTCTCAAAGTCTTGCAAGTGTCCAGACATCTTGCTTTCCCTCCCCAGTCCCAGAACTGGTGGCCAGAGCCCTTTAGTAACCTTATCAGTGTCACTGGTACCCTACACTGGCCCGGATATGTGCAATACCATCTTCAGTTTCCCTCTCCTAGATGTAGGGGCAGAAGAACTGCTGGAACTTGAGCTCCTTCTACCTCTCGTCCCACCTCATTCCTGAAGCTGCTTTCTCACACCAGGCCACACCACACTTTCCCTCTTCCTTGTCCAGGGTTGTCGAGCTGTTGAGCACTTGCTAATTGTGTCATGGTTGTAATCTCTGCATCTCCAATTGGCATTTAAGCAGTTTGAGGACAAGCACCGTGTTTAATGGACTTCCCTGGTGGCTCAGAAGGTAAAGAATCTGTTTGCAATGAGTGAGACCTGGGTTTGATCCCTGGGTTGGGAAGATCCCCTGGAGAAGGGAATGACAACCCACTCCAGTATTCTTGCCTGGGGAATTCCATGGGCAGAGGAGCCTGGCAGGCTACACCCCATGGGGTTGCAAAGACTCAGACATGATTAAAAACTAACACTTTCATTTTCACCATATCTAATAGTCCATGAGGTCAAGGAAGGTGATGGGGGCACAGTAGATTCTAATAAAGGGACTAAATTAATAATTAATTGGTTGGTTAGTTGTGATGCTGCTGCTCAGTTGTAGAGCTAGAAACAGAGATAATGACCTTCAGCTTGTAATTCACAGGCTTCCCAAATCACACCTTGGCCCCTAAAGTACAAAGAGTTGCCACTATCATGTCTCTCCTGAGCAGCCATGTTGTCACACACAACAGGTGTTGTGAGAAGAGAGCTGAGGGTGATACTAATGAGATTGTCATAGGCCCCAGTGGATGACAATAGAAAAAGACAAGCAGAATATAGAGCAACTCTCTTTGTGGAAAGGATAATGAAACTTGAGGAAATGAAGAAGCTATTATCTTTACTTCAGTAAAAGAACACCCAGATTGCCATATACCTCCACTTATGGAGGGGTGGGGGGGTGGGGAGGGGAATCCACTGTGCATGTAGCTGAAATTCAAAAGAAGCCAATTTCCATAGAACATTCCCAATTTCCAAACCAGTTAGAAGACTGTTGAGATGTTAATCCCATCACTACAAAGGAATTATACTCATTGGGTATCTTTATGTGTGTGTCTGTGCATTAGTCAGTCTCGTCCAACTCTTTGCACCCCATGAACTGTAGCCTGCCAGGTTCCCCTGTCTACGGGATTTCCAAGGTAAAAATACTGGCATGGGTAGACATTCCCTTCTCCAGGGGATCTTCCCGACCCAGGGATCGAACCCAGGTCTCCTGCATTGTAGGCAGATTCTTTACCATCTGATCCATCAAGGAAGCCCTTGGGTATCTTTATGTTCATAAATAATCCTCTAAGTACAAGGAGGAGTCTAACTACTGGATAACTCCTGTCTGGGACATGAGATACCTTCTCTGTCCCTGTAAGCCAGCCTGGGCCATTGGCAGAACAGGCACAATCTGGCCTGTTCAGGTGCGTTGTAAACCATTACAGGTGTTTAGGACAATCACCCTCAAACACCATTGCATGATCTCGGCAATGCTTGGATTTTGATCCTATCTAGGCTCCACTTCTTGGGATAGGAAAAGGCAACTCACTCCAGTATTCTTGCCTGGAGAACCCCATGGATAGAGGAGTCTGGCAGGCTACAGTCCATGGGGTCACAAAGAGTTGGACACGACTAAGCATGCAAGCAGGCACCACTTCTAGAACACTGAATCTACAACACTTTTTAGGCTATCTTCATTTTTTTTTTTTTTTTTTTAATGTTCTGGCCATGCCATGTGGCATGTGGGATCTTAGTTCCCCAGCCAGGGATGGAACCCGTGGCCCCTGCTTTGGAAGTGCAGAGTCTTAACCACTGGACCACCAGAGAGTCCCAGGTCATCCTCTTTAGACTCCTCTTTCAACAAAATCTCACTGGTACCTGATCCTCGGCTTTCTCCTCCTCTGGCTTTCCAGGTCTTGAATTACTTCCCCTGGCCAACACAGCTCTTGCCCCGTGGAACATATCATGTGGCTGGTATCCTGAATGAGCCAACCCAAATGGCCTTGTGAATGCAGTGACTCAAATCCTGGGAGCCCATATACAATCCACCTACCAGAAATGGCAGCACTTATCAAGGTCTCGGTTGACTGGAATGAGGCTGGCAGAAACAGCTAGGCAAAACCTCTCCCTCTGCTCTTACCTACTTTGACTCCTTTACTTGGGGCTTGTGGGGACCCCAAGGGAATGCACAATTTCTGGGGTTCAAACATATGGACACATCTAACAGAACAGGAAGGAAGGGAGAAGGGGAGGCAACCTAAGTTTGCATGGAGGAAATACAAGGCACCTGAGAAAGGCCCCACCATGAGGGAAAGAGCCTGAAGTGTGAACCAGACCCAGTAGCAAGCCCCAAAATCCAAGGGAAGTCATGGTTCTGGCTGAAGCTGGTGGCAGATACCTGAATGCTTCCATTTCAGCTCAGGGATATATTTTGATGAAAGGGTGACGGGATGGAGAAAAGCCTTACACACTTTGATGGAGTTAGTGGTGATGTGAGTACAAAGGGAGTGGGACCTTCTTCTTGCTCACCTGCTAGTAAAGCTTGGGAATATGTTAGTTATAACAGAGCATCAAATATCCTCGTTCCTTTTTAAGGACGTCAGGAGATGCCTGATCTGCCAGAACCAGTCCAAGTACCTTGTCTCTGATCTAGCAATCAGGAACCAGTAACATGGGCACCATAAAGCATCGGCACCTTCATGGTTACAGAGAAGTGATCTCTTCCTGTGCAGAGAAACAGGAAGCAGTTCGTAACCACCACATCCACACAGGCCCTTCACCCCCTCGTGACAGCCACCTCTCCTATCAAGGCCTTCCCCTGCTCTAGCCAAGGTGCCTGGAAGTCTTTACACCTATATCCAGTATGAGCCTTGGCATTTACAATCAAATGCTGTCTTTATTGTTCTCTGTCCACCTCCAGCCTAGAGGATGACAAACACGGGGATCTTTTCATGTTTCTAATCATCCCAGACATGCCTCTGGTTTCCTCCCTGGCTCTCCAAGCTTATGATCTATTTCCTTCTGTGGTGAAGTTGGGCAAGTCCCCCGGGCTGGGCTGGAGAACCATGAGTCATGAATCTCCGCTGCTTCCCCTACAAGGCCCAAAGAGTCCAGTGGGATCCAACTCTGACCCCACGGAGCTTTGTATCTATGACTGGTGCCTTCAGGAATGTGTCTGTGGGAAGCATGAGAAGTTTCAAATACAATGAAACGAGTCACTGATTTTTTTTTTTCTTTCTCTGCCTGATTACAAGAGAGTCCCAAAGTCTGGTCGACTCCACAGTTAAGTAGGCACAGAGAGAGACCTCAGTCCAACTGCCAAGCCATTTCAATGTTTTATATCTGGCTTGCTCAGGGTAGGGAAAGGAACAGGGCTCCCAGTGGAGATATCATGTAACCATGGTCTAGAAGTATTTTTTTAATACATGAAATTTAGAAAGAATTTGAATATTCCATGCTGGGGAGATAAATGGTCGAGTGGAATGGTTGGGGACAGGAAACATTCAGTTCAAGTGATACCAAAGGACATTCAACTAATCTAAAGATTTGTCAAGCTGACTCACTGCATCCACTCTCACCTTCGTGAAATCAGTATGTTCAAGTCTAACACAGGCGTCTACCTCTGAGTCTGGAGAAAGAACTTAAACCTGACCTGGCATCTGGGAAGGGAGAGGAGAATCAGACAGGGAGTCACGTCAGGGGAGCCTTTTCCACTCGGTGAGAGATCTAAAACAAGTTGTGAATCCCCTTTGAGTTAGTTTTTCAATTCTGTGACCCAGTGACAAGCTTCAGCTCATCTAGGCATCAGGAATAATGTTTAAATACTGAGGACGGCATATGTGTTTTTTTTGGAAAGATGAAAGAACATATCTGTTAGAACAAGTGCTTCCTCTTTTGGCTTTAGCCTTGACTGGCTCGGGATGCAGACATACTCAGCACAGAAGGCATGGACAAGGCCGAACATGCTGTTTTCCTCACTTTTTAAGGAGTTCCCTTAAGACACCTGTGTCAAGGCTTTTCCATTCTCAGTCATTTGAGTTCTATTCCCCAAAACAAAGAAGAGCCCATTGATTTAACATTGTGTTCCACCAGATGCCTGCAGGTTGAGAGCTGTCTGGCATTAAAGCACCCCTGATGCTTGCCACCTTCTGAGGTGGGTTCCTAAGATATTAGCACCTCACTGAGCCTTGCCCGGAGGGCCACATGGAATTAGGTGCTGGTCCCTTGAGCGTGAAGGAAAACCAGGGAGGATGGTGATCCTGAGGCTCCCACTGGCCACAGAGGAGTCTTCACAGCTGTGCAGACTGTGGGGTATCCAGGGGCTAGTTCCTGCCACCCCTGTCACCACCACTGTGCAACCAAGAACATGCTGAATCTTGTGACATCTATGCTGATAGACAGATAGAAAGGCATTTCTGGGCCTCATTACAAGCTCTTTATGTGCTTCTCTGGGAAGAGACTGGTAGCCATGAGCAGTGACCCCTTTTGTTGTCACCCTCAATGTGATAGAGGGATTGCAAAAATGCCCCTACTCCTTTCCCTCTCCCTGTGGTCACACCTTTGTAATGCGATTTTTTCATTTCCTCCTGTCGATAAGTGGAGTTAATTTCCCCTCCCTTGAAGTCTGAACTGGCTTTATGATTCACTTTGACCAACAGAATGAGGGGTAAGTGATGATGTGCCAGTTCTAAGCCTCAGCCTGAAGAAGCCTTGAGCACTTCTGCTCTCTCCTGAACTCTGATCATGTGAACAAGCTGGGACTGCCGAACGAAAGAGCTGCACAGCCCAGTCCTACTGTGATCCATGTTGACAAACAACTCCCAGGCTTGTAAGAAAGTAAGACCTTCCTGAACCAAGCAGCCCTTGGCCAACCACAGATGCATGAGTGAGCCAAACAAACTTGGCCAAACTTGGCCCTAGTTAGCGAGCTACACAGCTGACCTATAGACTTTTGAGCCATAGTAACTGCTTGTTGTTTTAAGTCACTATGTTATGGGGTGATTTCTTATATAGCAACTTGTGCATTTAATCATTTAAGGGAGAAGGCACATGCATGACAGGATGGAGTAACTCTACCCTTCAGGTATTTACATACGCATTTATTCTACAGATTTTGGTTGAACTCCTATAGAAATCAGGTATCACTCCAAGTTCTGGGGACACAATGTCCCTGCTCGCTTAGAGTTTGCATTCCAATGGGTAAGGACAGACTATAAATAAGTGAGTGAATAAGTAAAAATATTAGCTTTGTTGTTGTTGTTCAGTTGCTCAGTCTTGTCTGACTCTTCATGATCCCGTGGACTATAGCATGCCAGGATTCCCTGTCCATCACCGTCTTGGAGCTTTCTCAAACTCTTGTCCATTGAGATGGTGATGCCATCCAACCATCTCATCCTCTGTGGTCCCCTTCTCCTGCCTTCAATCTTTCCCAGCATCAGGGTCTTTTCCAATGAGTCGGCTCTTTGCCATCAGGTGGCCAAAGTATTGGCGTTTCAGCTTCAGCATCAGTCCTTCCAATGAATGTTCAGGACTGATTTCCTTTAGGATTGACTGGTTTGATCTCCTTGTAGTCCAAGGGACTCTCAAGAGTCTTCTCCAGCACTGCAGTTTGAAAGCATCAGTTGTTCGGTGCTCAGCTTTCTTTGTGGTACAACTCTCACATCCATCCATGACTACTGGAAAAACCATAGCTTTGACTATATGGACCTTTGTTGGCAAAGTAATGTTTCTGCTTTTTAGTACTCTGTCTAGGATTGTCATAGGTTTTCTTCCAAGGAGCAAGTGTCTTTTAATTCCATGGCTGTAGTCATCATCTGCAGTGATTTTGGAGCCCATGAAAATCTCCTTCATCCAGAAAAAAAAAAAAAAAATATATATATATATATCAGATGCTGCTGCTACTGCTAAGTTGCTTCAGTCATGTCCGACTCTGTGCGACCCCATAGATGGCAGCCCACCAGGCTCCTCTGTCCCTGGGATTCTCCAGGAAAAAATACTGGAGTGGGTTGCCATTTCCTTCTCCAATGCATGAAAGTAAAAAGTAAAAGTGAAGTCGCTCAGCTGTGCCCAACTCTTAGCGACCCCATGGACTGCAGCCTACCAGGCTCCTCCATTCATGGGATTTTCCAGGCAAGAGTTAATGGAGTGGAGTGCCATTGCCTTCTCCGATATATCAGCTAGTAGTAAGCAATACATAGGCCATTTTGAAAGGGTATACGATAAACAGTAACTGTGTGGTTACCTTAGGTTTATGGTCAAGGGATTCTCCTTGCCAAAACATTTAGACTGAGATCTGAAAATCAGTATAGAGTGAGTCATGAGAAGATGGGGGAACAACAGTCTATGCAGAGGGAAGAGCAGTTGCAGAATCTTGAGTCTAGAATACAGGTTGTCTAGGGAATAGCAAGAAGACTATGCATCTAGAGCATGGTAGGAAAGGGGAGGTAGTGGGTGCAAAGAACACATATAACTTTTAAGCCAGGAAAAAGAATTTGGATTTTATACTAAATGTACTAAGCAAGCTATCATCGTTTTTTAACTCAAGAAAGAGTAACATAATTTGATTAATGTTTAAATGAATCCCTCTGGCTGATGGGCATAGAGTGGTTATTAAGGGGCAAAGTGGAAGAAGGGAATCAGTTAAGAAGCTCCTGCAATAATTTAGCCTGAGCCAGGGCTATAGTAATGGAGATTAAGAGGAGTATGTTTTAGGGGAAGAAGTGACAGGACTTGGGATGGATTGGATGTGGGAGATAAAGGAAAGAGAAGAATCAAGGGTAATGCCTAGATCTTTGTTCAGCAATTAGATGAGCTGAAATGCAAGAGGTTAGAGAAGGGAAGGCTTGAGGGCTGGCCAACTTGAGTCTGAGACGTCTATTAGGACAGTGAAGAGGCCAAATATGTGAGAGCCATGTGGGCCTGGAGTCCTGAGGAGGTGTCAGCCCTGGAGGAGTGCCTTGAGGCCTGCAGATATTAGACTTGGGGTGCATGATGTCACCTGAGGACAGTGATTAAAAGAGACAGAGGCCTGGGACATGCCAACATTCACAGGTTGAGCAACGGAGAAGAAGCCAGCAAGGGATACTGAGAAGGACCAACCAGTAAAGGAAGGGGCCAAGAGGAGGTACATACAGTATTACCAAAACATAGAGGGTAGAATGGGCAAGAAGAGGATGTGGTCAGTAGTGTTGAATGCTCCTGACTCAGACGGAGGACTGGGACCTTCCTGCAATCTTGGATGTGGCAAACATTCAAAGACCTTTTTCCCTTTTCAGGGTAATAACACATCCCAGAACATAAAATGGATTGTAAAACTATTTTCTGGACTCTGTCTCTGTGGGCTTCTGCCACTCGATTAACTGAGATTATTAATATCAACTACCCCACACCCCTCCTAATCCCTGTTCTCCTACATTCAGCTATACCCCAAACCCCCACAGGCCTGGAAATATAATGATGTATCAGGTTAGTCGATATAGATTCTCTGGAAACTCTAAGCTTCATGGCAACAGAGATGGCATTTGTCTTGTTTGCACTGTATGCCAGCCCCTAGTCCTGTACCCAACCACAAATAAATTCAAACACTGACTACATACTATGCTATGCTATGCTAAGTTGCTTCAGTCGTGTCCAACTCTGTGTGACCCCATAGACGGCAGCCCACCAGGCTCCCCCATCCCTGGGATTCTCCAGGCAAGAACACTGGAGTGGGTTGCCATTTCCTTCTCCAATGCATCAAGGTGAAAAGTGAAAGTGAAGTTGCTCAGTCGTGTCCGACTCTTAGTGACCCCATGGACTGCAGCCCACCAGGCTCCTCCGTCCATGGGATTTTCCAGGCAAGAGTACTGGAGTGGGGTGCCATTGCCTTCTCCGACTGAGTACATGATGGAATGTTAAATCCACTTGATTTTGCACTTGGCATCGCCTGGTAACCATGCTGCCCCTACCATATCCCTCTGTGGACAGACACAAAGATTTTTCTCAACATCCCCCAAACTGAGATTTCTTTATAGGGGAGGATGCTGCGGCTGAGCCCAGGACCCCAGCACCACTGCCGACTTCTCCAATGTGGATTTCTCACTGGCAGGTGGGACTGCTCATCCCAACAGCTGGGTATCCCCAAGTCATATGTTATGGGTATCACCTTAACTATGTTTAAGTGGCTCATTTCTCCAGAATCTTGCCTTTAAGATTCTAAAAGCATTTATTGTTGTGGAATTTTTCAGCTGCTTTGTATTCAATTCATACACATGCAAGGTCTGTATGGCTGGATGCTAGACTGAGTCTGTCAGCTTGACCCCAAATGCTGTCTGTTTCTAAAAGTCAAGGTTAGAGTACCTGGCGCTGATATCTGGGAAAGTCCACATGACTTCTTGACCCCTGAAGGGATATTACTTTTTGGCTCCAACTCTGCCCTGGATTCTTATGTGTGAATTAGGATCAAAGTTTATACTTCTGGTAGTTCATTTGGACCCTCTCTCAAGGAGGGCATTCAGTAATCATTCCAACCGAACCAACAAGGACGTACCTGCTAATCCCAGTGCAATTCTGATTTCTGTGACAGTCAGGTGTTAGGAGGCAGAGTGCTGAAAAGTTAACCTCATGTGACCTGGGAAAAAGGGCATCCTTTTTCACCTTTAAAATTATTTCACCTTTAATAATGAGGGGTTTTTTCCTTTTTCAACTTTTAAAGGCTTTAGTAATTATATTGGGCTTAAACCTGTAACTATTCTGCTACCACCTTCTACTGTAAGGAGCTCATATTTGTTTGCCCTGTGAAAGGAAATTATCAGAGAAGCAAAATCAGATTTTAGCTGAAGTCAAAACATGTATTAAATCTGATGCTTCACAGCTGACTACAAGCCCCTCCACCTCTGACAGGCTTCTCCCGGCTGTGTGCAGACACTTAATAAATGATTTTGATGAAGGTCCCTCTGTCTTAAAGGAAATTAGATTGTTCTGACACTATCTCCCCATCACTAAACTGTTGGCTATTATCCAGCAGCCTAAGATCCTCTGGGTGTTTGCAGATTGATTATTTAATGTTTTGCATTCCTCTATGTCCACATTTCCAGGGTCAGCAGCCACATCCACAACTCCCAGTAGGTGTTGTGTTTGTCCTTTGCTGGTCTGTGGGCATTTCACCGAACACACACACACACACACACACACACACACACACACACACACACACAAGATTTTTGTTTCAGAATAGTTTCCCAAGCTCTTCGTTTATTCCCTTATTTGTAAGTTCAGTTCAGTTAAGTTCAGTTCAGTCACTCAGTTGTGTCTGACTCTTTGCAACCCCATGAATCGCAGCACACCAGGCCTCCCTGTCCATCACCAACTCCCAGAGTTCACTCAGACTCACGTCCATCAAGTCAGTGATGCCATCCAGCCATCTCATCCTCTGTCGTCCCCTTCTCCTCCTGCCCCCAATCCCTCCCAGCATCAGAGTCTTTTCCAATGAGTCAACTCTTCCCATGAGGTGGCCAAAGTACTGGAGTTTCAGCTTTAGCATCATTCCCTCCAAAGAACACCCAGGGCTGATCTCCTTCAGAATGGACTGGTTGGATCTCCTTGCAGTCCAAGGGACTCTCAAGAGTCTTCTCCAACACCACAGTTCAAAAGCATCAATTCTTTGGTGCTCAGCTTTCTTCACAGTCCAACTCTCACATCCATACATGACCACAGGAAAAACCATAGCCTTGACTAGATGGACCTTTGTTGGCAAAGTAATGTCTCTGCTTTTCAATATGCTATCTAGGTTGGTCATAACTTTCTTTCCAGGAGCAAGCATCTTTTAATTTCATGGCTGCAATCACCATCTGCAGTGATTTTGGAGCCCCAAAAAATAAAGTCTGACACTGTTTCCACTGTTTCCCCATCTATTTCCCAAGAAGTGATGGGACCAGATACCATGATCTTCGTTTTCTGAATGTTGAGCTTTAAGCCAACTTTTTCACTCTCCACTTTCCCTTTCATCAAGAGGCTTTTTAGTTCCTCTTCACTTTCTGCCATAAGGGTGGTGTCATCTGCATATCTGAGGTTATTGAGCACTAAACATGTATGGACTAGCATTAGGCTAATTAATGAGCAGGGATACACTGGAATGCAAGATGATGTAAATTCATGTCCTTATGGAGCTTAAAATCTGGTGATTATAATTTCGTATCGTAGTTAGGATTGTGGATTAAAGGTACTATGATGGAGGTTAAATGGGAGGGGGTCTGGACAGGGAAAATTTAAGTTGAGATTTAAAGAATTAAAGGGGAATGGGTAGCCTTAAAAAGCGCATGAAGAAAAGCTGAACACAAGGGTGTTCAGCTCTCACATGGGGTGAGAGTTTCATTTGGTTCAGAACCTAATGGAGGACAAAGGGGAGTGAACTTTGGGAAGAAGGTAACAAGAGGGGAAGGGGGCAGCCACAGTATCTGTTACTCACAGGAGCCTTACAGGTGGTATGAATGTACATCCCAGTTTGCCAAGAACAGTCTTTGTTTAGACCTTTGCCTCTGTGTATTATTATAAGGCCTCCTTTCCCTCATGAAAATGTCAGTTTGCACAATAAATTATATGGTCACCCTACCCAAAGGCATGTCAAAGAGCTGGGGGATTTTATTACATGTAAGATAGGAAATCATTGAAGGGTATTAAGCAGAGGTATGATATGAGTGGATGTATGTTTTCAGATTGCTCCTCCTTTAGTCTGAATGGGGCCGCGTGTGATTAGTATAGTGGCCCAGGGTAAAGTAGATGGTCAACAAAGCATCAGGTTTAGAAAATATCTTATGTTAAGTAACATACATTCTACCATCTTTCTTTTCATGCCCCCAGTGGTGCTTCCAACAGATTAGACACCGTGGTTCTCTGTGGAGATGTCCCTCCCGCTTCGCCCTCTCACCTTTAGGACTGAGCCGCTCACTCCCCCACTGGCAAAAGTGGGAGTGCTAAGTGGTAGAGGTAGGTTTCTCCGCAGGGGTTGCTGAAGGGAGTTGCATAGCTCAAAGACACACCCACTCCCTGGGGCAGCACACATCTAATTGATCCATATTGGGCTACAAAGGCCCCACTCCCTTGCCTCAATTCAGGATATCTCTGAAGGGCCACTCACAATGCAATTTCTCCTCCACCCCACCCTTCTTCCCTTACACCCTCACAGGGATTGTTCCCCAGAGCTCTCTCCCCAGTCACCTGCATGCAAATATCCAATGCAGAGTCTATTGCCTGGGGAATCTGATTTATAATCCAATGTAAGCATGGCTTTCTGTTAAAATGTGTATTTGTGTTACCTTTCCTGGTGTCTCCACATCTAACCAAGAGGTAGAACTTCCCCTCACTTAATGGCAAATAGGTGAGGAAATAGTGGAAACAGTGACAGACTTTATTTTGGGGTCTCCAAAATTACTGCAGATGGTGACTGCAGCCATGAAATTAAAAGACACTTGCTCCTTGGAAGAAAAGTTATGACAATCCTAGACAGCATATTAAAAAGCAGACATTACTTTGCCAACAAAGGTCCATCTAGTCAAAGCTATGGTTTTTCCAGTAGTCATGTATGGATGTGAGAGTTGAACTATAAAGAAAGCTGAGCGCTGAACAAGTGATGCTGTTGAACTGTGGTGTTGGAGAAGACTCTTGAGGGTCCCTTGGACTGCAAGGAGATCCAACCAGTCCATTCTGAAGGAGATCAGCCCTGGGATTTCTTTGGAAGGACTGATACTGAAACTCAAGCTCCAATACTTTGGCTACCTGATGTGATGAACTGACTCACTGGAAAGGACCCTGATGCTGGGAAAGATTGAAGGCAGGAGGAGAAGGGGACGACAGAGGATGAAATGGTTGGATGACATCACAGACTCGATGGACATGAGTTTGAGCAAGTTCCGGGAGTTGGTGTTGGACAGAGAAGCCTGGCATGCTGCAGTCCATGGAGTCGCAAAGAGTTGGAAACGACTGAGCAACTGAATTGAACTGAACTGAGAACTTCCCCTAAACTTTTCTGTTGGGTATATAAAGGATCTTTTCCCCATTGTCCCTTATGCCCTTTGTAAATTGAATCACGTAGTTTGTTTTGACCTGGATAATTTTATCCATAAATGGTTGTATTGGTTCACGACACTGGTTCCCTGTAAGCCGGCACACTTCCAAGTGGTTATTTCAGATCTTGTAAAATAACAGCTCTTCTTTAAATACCTTGATTCTTGATTACCTGAATTTAGTTTCTTATTTTGGTGCTTGAATTATTTCCTTAAAGAATGTAAATATGTCATAAATTCCTTTTATTTCTTTTATTCATGAGATTATTCCTAGTATTTCTGTATAGTAACTTGAAATTTATTGAAATAAGTTACAGTGGGATCCCATTCTTTATAGCTTGTTATCACCAAGAATGCACTATATCATGGATTAAATCATGCTCTCCTAAAACATAACTACAGCCAGGAAAGGATGGATGTGAAGTCATTAAGATATAATAGGAGAGAGAGTTGGTAATCTTTGTAAAATGACACATCAAGTCTTCATTCCCGTACAGGCATAAGAGGGATAAATGTGCATGGAGGTGATGGGGAATGGGGACCCAGAAGCAGAAAACGCTCACACACTTTGAACACTGGGGCTGGCCTCTGCCCCCTGGTGAAGTCTGGTGACTGATTTCCAGCTACTCAGTACGTGCAGTGTCCCCGTCCTAACCTCTGCTCATGGTACAGAGCACGTGGGAGATGAAAAGAATGTCTGTCCACATAGGCTTGCATACTTTAATTCTTCCAAGTCAGTCATTCAGCAAATATTCCTGAGCACCTGCTACTGGTGGCACTATACTAGGCACACAGCATTGTGGAAAATCATTTGTGTCCTCTCCACCCACCCACCCCTCCACACCAACTTTCATGGCTTACATTATGCCTCTCGGTAGTGAACCTCAAAACAGGGTAATAAAAATATTCCACTGTTTTTTTTCCCTTTTAATAATTTTCCTTTCATTAAAGTTTAAAACTCCTATTTCAAATCATCTACCCTAAGCATACCTCCTATTGTGGAAATCTTTAATCCCTCAATTAATTTCTCCAGCTATCACAAAGATTAGGTCAAAAAGAGTATCTTCTTTAGTTGACTCAGAACTAAACATTGTTCTTGACACTTTTCAATAACTTACTTACACCCTCATTTCTAAAATATTAATTGTGCTACATACTTACCATCTCCAGTTTGTGTCATAGTAGAAAATATGCAGAAATCAATCATGACTTCAGCTCTGTTCTTTATGAACTGTTGGATTAGTATCTTTATTTAGTCTCTCAGATCCTCAATCTCCCCACCTGTCAAATGGGGACAGCACTTAACTTAAAGGACTTTATGAGGATCAAAATGAATCTCAGTGGTAGGTTTGAACCATGCCTGGTATATTTTAACTATGTGTTCTCACTTTTCTTGCTCAGAAACTCTTCATTTATTCATTTGACAAATACACATTGATGGTTAAATTGTGCAAAGCACTGCCACAGTCTCTAAGGGTATAAGTAGGACAATGTACCTGCTGGTGTGCAGCTTCTATTCTAGTGGGAGGAGACAGACAGTGAATGTACAAAAAGAGAGCAGGCACTGATAAGTGCAAGGATTAAAATTAATCAGAGAAGTGTAACAGGAATTAATGGTGCAGGAATAGGATTTATAGAAAACAATTATTGTACATAATAATACATAAACATCTGCTGGATCATTGAAAAAGGAAAAGAGTTCCAGAAAAACATCTATTTCTGCTTTATTGACTATGCCAAAGCCTTTGACCATGTGGATCACAATAAACTGTGGAAAATTCTGAAGGATATGGGAATACCAGACCACCTGACCTGCCTCTTGAGAAACCTGTATGCAGGTCAGGAAGCAACAGTTAGAACTGGACATGGAACAACAGACTGGTTCCAAATAGGAAAAGGAGTACGTCAAGGCTGTATATTGTCACCCTGCTTATTTAACTTACATGCAGAGTACATCATGAGAATCGCTGGGCTGGAGGAAGCACAAGCTGGAATCAAGATTGCTGAGAGAAATATAAATAACCTCAGATATGCAGATGACACCACCCTTATGGCAGAAAGTGAAGAAGAACTAAAGAGCCTCTTGATGAAAGTGAAAGAGGAGAGTGAAAAAGTTGGCTTAAAGCTCATGATCTTCAGAAAACGAAGATCATGGCATCTGGTCCCATCACTTCATGGCAAATAGATGGGGAAACAGTGTCAGACTTTATTTTTTGGGGCTCCAAAATCACTGCAGATGGTGATTGCAGCCACTTACTCCTTAGAAGGAAAGTTATGACCAACCTAGACAGCATATTCAAAAGCAGAGACATTACTTTGCCAACAAAGGTCCGTCTAGTCAAGGCTATGGTTTTTCCAATGGTCATGTATGGATGTGAAAGTTGGACTATAAAGAAGCTGAGTGCCAAAGAATTGATGCTTTTGAACTGTGGTGCTGGAGAAGACTCTTGAGAGTCCCTTGGAGTGCAAGGAGATCCAACCAGTCCATCCTAAAGTAAATCAGTCCTGGGTGTTCATTGGAAGGACTGATGTTGAAGCTGAAACTCCAGTACTTTGGCCACCTCATGCGAAGAGCTGACTCATTGGAAAAGACCCTGATGCTGGGAGGGATTGGGGGCAGGAAAAGAAGGGGACGACAGAGGATGAGATGGTTGGATGGCATCACTGACTCAATGGACATGAGTTTGCATAAGCTCCAGGAGTTAGTGATGGACAGGGAGGCCTGGCATGCTGCGGTTCATGGGGTGACAAAGAGTCCGACACGACTGAGTGACTGAACTGAACTGAACTGAACACAATAATAATTAAGTAATCAGAGGGTCTCTCTGGTTAAGTAAAATCTGAGGTGAGACCTAAATGACAAGAAGGAGTTAAGCCACCTGAATTAACATCTGAAAGAAGAGCTTTCTAGAAAGAGGGAATAGCTAGCAGAGCTCTAAGGCAGGAATGAAATTGGAGGGTTTTATATAAGAGTGGAAAGTGGTGGGCAGACACATATCCATTGTAGGTCATCTGGTCAGAGCAAAGAGTTTGTGTGGTCTTTTTTTTTTTTCCAGTGCCACAAGGAGCTGTGGAAAATTTAAAGTGAAGTGGGGAGCAAGATCTGTCCTACCTGACACTGAACACCTTCAGGAAGGATAGTTGTGGGAGAACAAGAGTAGAGGGAGATAGATTATTTGAAGGCCATTATATAGTTATCCAAGTGAGAGATGCTGATGGCCTGACCACTATGAGGGCCACAGCGATGGTTAGAAGTAAACAGATGCTGGAGATCTTAGACTAAGAGTCAACAGGACTTGGTAAGACAGGAATTACACCCTACCAGGTATAAAATAAATAAATGACAAGGACGTAATATACAATACAGGGAATGTGGCCAATATTTTATAACAACTTTATATGGAGTATAATCTGTATACAACAAGTCTCCTACATATGAACTAGTTCTGTTTCAAGAGCATGTTCGTAAGTCCAATTTGCTCCTAAGTCCAACAAAGTTAGCCTAGGTATCCAACTAACACAAAAGGCTATATAATACTATACTGTAATAGGTTTATAATACTTTTCACACAAACAATACATGAAAAAACAAACACAAAAAATTAAAGAAAAAATTAACTTTATAGTACAGTACCTTAAAAAGGGCAGTATTACCAGCTACATCGCCACTGCTTTTAGGCTTTATTATGGACATCCTTGGCTTGAAATAAAGATATCATACTACTGTACTATATATAGTACTGTACAGTAATGCACACAAAAGCACAACCACTTATACAGGAGGCACACGTATGACAAAGTACACCAGATACATGAACTAACTTATGGGATTGGACGAGCAAACACACATTCATATCTTTGAAAGTTCACAACTTAAGGGTTTGTATGTAGGGGACTTCCTGCAATTCACTATAAAAAAAAAAATCACTTTGTTGTTTACCTGAAACTAATATAGCATTTTAAGTCAACTATACTTCCATAAAAGAGAAGACTCAACAGGACTTGTAGCTGTATTGAATACAGGTGGGCATGAGGGAAAAGCAAAGCATTCCAGCGAAGGTTCCAGAGATTTAACCTGAACCACAGAGGTGTCATTTACTGAGAAAAACACAGGAAGGAACATACTTATGGGAGGAAATCAAGATTTCAGTTCTAGTTATTAAAAGTTTGAGAGGCCCATTAAACATCCAAGTGCGTATGACTAGAAGGCAACATATAATTAAATTTATGAGCATGGATTTCAAGGGAGGGATCAAGGCTGAAGACATGGAGATAAATTTGAGAGACATTAGTCTAAGGATTGGATTTAAAGCCATGGAACTGGATGAGATTCCCAGAAAAGGGGATGCAGATGGAGAAGAAAGGGGGTGAAAGTGCAGGGCCCAGGGCAAACAAGCAGAGGACTCTAAGGAGAGGAAAGGCCAAGATAGAAAAAACAAGAGAGTATAAAGTTACAAAAGCCCAGAGAGTGTTAAGCAATGAGGGTATGATTCGCAATTTTTATAGCCACTGGGCTTGCTTCACAAATACCCCATTAACAGCAAACCAACATTAAGCCCAACCACCAACCTGTCAACCCCAAGAACCATTTAAGTGCTCCCTTCTCAAATATCTCAGTGTTATGCTGAATTGTGTCAACACATTAAGTTACATTGCAGTCTAACCCCAAGCACCTCAGAATATGACCTAATTTGGATATAAGATCTTTCCAGAGATAATCGAGTGAAAATGAGACCATTAAGGTGGATCCTAAGACAGCCGCTGTCCTTACAAAAGGAGAGCACAGACACACACACAGAAGGCCATGTGAAAATGATGCCAGAGATCAGGCGATGGAGCAGAAGCCTTATGGCCAGCAAGTCACCAGAAGCTGGAAGAGAGGCCTGAACCAAATTCTCCTTCATTTTCCTTCAAAGCCCTCACAGCCTTCAAAACAAGCCATCTTAATTTCAGACTTTTTGTCTCCAGAACTCTGAGACAATAGATTTCTGTTAAGCCACCCAGTTTGGGGTACTTCTGCTAGATGGCCCCAGTCAACTAAGATAGTCATTTTATCAGACGGGCAACCATAGGTCTGCAATATTCTTGTAGCTGAGGTCTCCTTTCCCCACCAGCAAGGAACAAATCAGCCTCTGGAACAGTGCTGACCACTGCGGAACACATGCATGGCCTTTGTTCTTGGTGTTTGAAAATGAAACTTTGCTGCCAGCACTTATAAAAACTCTGGGAACAAAATCAGCCATGATGAGTGCTGTCAGACAGAGGTCTGATGGTGCAGGAATCCCACTTTTGCCAAGAGGCAACCAACCCAGGGATTGAATCAGGATCTCCCGCATTGCAGGCAGATGCTTTACCATCTGAGCTACCAGGAAGTCCAAAGGAGAGAAGGGTGCAATCTTCAGGGCATAAATGAAATAATATGATGGAATGAAACATAAACTGAGTGTGTTTATCCAATATAGAACAGTGAAGAGTTGTTGTTTAGTCTCTAAGTTGTGTCTGACTCTTTCGCGATCCATGGACTGTAGTGCACCAGGCTCCTCTGTCCATGGGATTTCCCAGGCAAGAATACTGGAGTGGGTTGCTGTTTCCTTCTCCAGGGGATCTTCCCAACTCAGGGATCAAACCCTGTCTCCTGCATTGGCAGGTAGATTCTTTACCACTGAGCCACCTGGGAAGCCCCAGAATAGTAAGGAGAGCCTTCCATAAAGGAAAGCATGGCTCATGTGGCATTTGGATCCACAAGTAACCCTAGAGGAAGGGAAGGTGCAGGCTGCCTTGCTCCCCATTAGCCCAAATTAGAGATGGCTTGTTTTGACAAGGTGCACACTTTGAAAGGCTTCTCTTTCACTCTGCCTGTTTCTGTTCCCTCGAGGCACACACTTGGTTTCTATTTTTATCCTGATTTCATAAAGTTCAAGAGAAAACGTGACTTTTTTTGCATTCAAAATTTGGAAAGTACCCTAAAGGTGTTACAGTTAAGCTGTTTTTGATCATAAGGAGCAGATATTCACAAATGTGTTCAACTCAGATGGAGTCTGGGGGGCGGGGGTAGTGACTGCTTTCACAACCCACATGAGGCACTCTTGGTCGAAACCAAGAGCAAAGTAGATCACGTATAGTGTTCCAGACATCCTGATAGGTACTCTCACATGTGTTAACTCATTGGTTTCTCACAGTACTGCTATCAGGTAGATACTGTACTTATACCCATTTTACAGATGAAGAAACTAAGGTACAGAGAGATTAAGTACCTTGCCCACAATTACAAAGGCAGTAAGTGATGAGCCAGGATTTGAACCATGGGGTTGCACAGACTCATACTCAAATCCTATCCATGTCACATCATTTCCTATCACACCTTTCTGATTAATGTTAATCTTTGCATGTATCACTGCATGCTCTCCTCTGAGTACTAGTCTGTGTGACCCCATGAGAACTTGAGTGGAACTGTAGTAGATTAGGGATTTCTCCCTCTTGTCATCCTTCCCTCCACATTTCTTATCATCTCTTCCTCTTGGTACTGTTCTTCCACCCTTCTCTTTCCACTCTTCTCTCTCTCTCTCAGCATTTCTATGCTCCCTCCTTCATGTGTCTACTCCAGTCTCTTTCGGCCCCTGAATTTCTGTATGCTCTGTGTTACCCTTTTCTAAAGGAGCCCCTCAATCTAATCAGCTACGTATTGAGTCATAAAGAACTGAACATGGCAGCCACGTAGGGCCAGGGCCAGGGCAGCCACTAAGAGTGATGCCTAGTAAGCAGACTGCCACCTTTGTTTTTGTCCGAAACACCATCTACTGATCAACTCCGTCACAGACAAGCCTGCCGGTCCAGTCCCTAGCCGGTTCTGGCCCGTGCCCGAGCAGACGATGCTTCTGGTGTAGCAATGCTGGTACACGCTGTACATCTCTGTGCGATGGCAATAGCTGATTGCGAGGGAATAAATGAGAGTCTTGTGTGGCTCCTCCAAGAGAAGACAAATGGGCTGCAGTGGCAAGGCATATCTGATCAAAGGAGAACCCAGGCATGCAGAGGAGGTAGGAGACAGTGAACCACATCATTCCATGAGGAGGTTCAGCAGAGGCTGGCCTCTTCAATACACCAGAGTTCTCTGTCTGTGTTGGGAGTAAAAGCTGGAAACCAGAAAAGAGAAGCTGCCTGGGTAAAGAGACAAAAGGAATGCAGCCTAAGCCAGGGGTAAGCCACTATTTGAACTAGAAAGAGAACCCTGATTTCTCCGGGAGCACAGAGAAGCTGAGCTATGATGCGGCTGGACTCAAGGAGCAGACTAAGACATCTTAGTCATTAGAGCACGAGGGATCCATCAGGCTTCTGCGGTCACTGAACAGTGAACTAGGCTCTGTAATATGTATCTGCACTTGCTCACCTGAATACATAAAAGCGTTTAAAAAGCAAGTCTTCTAGCAATTTTTTCTTCTGATTCTATTCCAAAAAAGGTAAATACTTTCAATGACACATGGCTAGGTTTCACATACCTTTTAACAGATTTGAGCAGATTTGTTATAGTGCTGGACAGGTGTTAGAATCTTAGTATTCCCAGTCTTTCATACCTTGCACAATCACTCAGCTTTCCTTCTAAAAATTTTGCTCGTCTCATTGATCCACTAGATTGACTGAAAACAGGTTTTTTGATACACTTAGAGAACAAAAATATTTTTTGCCTTAAAAATAGAATCCCAACAGGCACATAGACTGATATTTAAACAAAGGATATACCCAATCTCAAATGCCGAGACAAATCCATTTTTCAGTACTTTCAGAAATACCTAACAAACTATCCGACCACTTAATCAGAATTTCTGGAAGTAGCATAATGTGTTGATGATTAACCTTGTTGACTTATTTTTTAAAGAATCCTCATCTTGTATGCCATGGTAGTAAAGGGTTCCCCTCTCCCATGCGTGAAGTTCCAGAATGAAAGTGGGTTGTCACCATGGCAACAGAATACAAGGCAGAGAACTTCAGAGAAGGGGGAGGTCTCTATACCCAAGGCCACAGCTACAAGAAAGCCCGGGGCCCCAGAGTCATGGCAGCAAAGAGAAGCAACGCGCTGTGACTTCACACAGCCAGATGGCCTGCTGTTGACACAGGGTTCCCCCAATTGCCAATTATTTGAGTAATTCTGGATCTTTCATTCAAAGAAAGGTAAATACTTCACTTAAGGTATGCATTGATATACTTGTCAGTTTTTCTCTTTGAACAGCCTAGTATTGGAAACTTTCCCCAAGCACCTAACACAGTGCCTTACACACTAAGAAGTGTGAGTTCAGCTCTGTTCAGCCTCTTCTTGAGGCAGGTATTATGCAAGAAACAGAGATGAAAAGGACGTTAATAGGCTCCTTCTCCTCCGAGAGCTCACAGTTGAGTGGGTAGACAAGCATATAGGAAGATCCATACAACCTTCTATGTCAGCTTATGCTATAGTCTTGCCCAGGTTATCAGAGGGGACGAATCCAGAAGACAGTCACAGCCAAGAGGAGAGAGAGGAAAAGAGGGGCAAGTTATTGCCACACGATCTGATTTTGAATGATGGATTAGGAGTTATGGGTGTTCCTTCTCCGTTGCTGGCTGCTTGCTTTGAGACAGTCCTAGCAGAGAGGGCTGCATGAACAGAGGTTCACAGGTAAATAGCAGCACTGTTTCAGGTGGCACTAGTGGCAAAGAACCAGCCTGCCAATGAAGGAGACACAAGAGACGTGAGATCGATCCCTGCGTCGGGAAGATCCCCTGGAGGAGGGCATGGCGACCCACTCAAGTGTTCTTGCCTGGAGAATCCCATGGACAGTGGAGCCTGGCGGGCTACGGTCCACAGGGTTTCAGAGTCGGACGCAACTGAATTGACTTAGCACGTACAACATGGTGAAAAGCATACGCAGCTTGCTTTTGCTGAGTAAGAATCCACAAGGCAGAGAATGGTAGGAGCTGAAGCTGGAGATCCAGGTGGCTAAGGTATGAACAGAGCATGAGTATCCCTCCCCTGGGAGGGCCTAGACTGCATCTTCCTGACAACGGAGGCTCCTACAAGCCAAAGCCCTCTTTCCGGAGTACTTTTAGCAGCATTGTGGAGAATTGCTTCACAGATAACATTGGAGTCAAGAGGACCACTTCCAGGGCTGCTACAGACATCCAGGCAAAAAACAGTAAGACCTTGAATCAAAGCGGGGTATTAGGGATGGAAAGGGTGAGGACAGATTCTAAGAATATTTATTGACTAAAACCATATATCTCCTCAGCAGGATTCACCTCCCCAAATCCCTAAGACTCAAAATCTCCATTCTCCTCTCCATACTGACTCTAACACTAAAAAAAAAACCCGGGCAAGGAAGGATAGGATTGTCAGCGACTGAAACTCCTTCAACAGTACATAGCTTATACAATCACTGAACCACTTAAAACGATGGCAGTCACTTTCACTTTAAAACCTATTGGCTGAGTTGATGGACAGGCAAAAATATTTCTCTCTTGGATTTATTCCAGTACACTGTTTCCCATCATTACTGGTCATGGCGATCAGAAAAAGAAAGGAGATTTTTAGAGAGATTCTGAACAATATATCATTGCCAACTCAGAGTGGCAGGCAAAACAAAACTGATAATGCTTCGTGTTGAGATAGGATCGTTCCTCTGAGGCTCTCCTGCTATCATAGTATATATTAATTTTTAAAGCATTCCTATAAAGTGGACAAGTGGCAAAAGGGGTTGGCTTCATTTCGGTGGAGGCAAAAAAAGATACTAATGCCTGGAGAGATGAACTGACTTATCAGAGGTAAGGAGCTTCCCAGGTAGCTCAGTGGTAAAGAATCCACCTGCCAATGCAGGAGACTCAGGAAATGCAGGTTTGATCTCTAGGCCAGGAAGACCCTCTGGAGAAGGAATTGGCAACCCACTCCAGTATTCTTTGCTGGAGAATTCCATGGACAGAGGAGCCTGGCAGGCTACAGTGCGTGGGGTCACAGAGTCAGATACGATTGAGCAGTCGAGCGCACACACACATCAAAGGTAAGGCTGGTTGGAGACAAGCCTGAGGGCAGAGTTTGGGCTTCTTGGTTTCTTTTCCTGGTTTAATTATCTAAACCTATCCTAATTAGGTTACAGTATTTAACACAGTCTGTCCAGATCCATCTGAAAAGAGGAAGCGAAGACCTGGGTAATTTTCCAGATAATTTCTTTAAAAGAAAAAAGCAGCCCCTCTCTCCTCCAAATTGTTTATAATTGATGCAACACAGGAAGTCTCACTGCTTTTTAATGAGCTCCCAAACTCAAATTCTGCCATTTAATTTTTTTGTGAGATCTGCATTTGCCTGAAATATCTCAGTAATTCTTGTGGAAAGGGAGATTTTACCTAAATTATGAAGATAACTTCGATATACTTTTTGGTGTAACGAAGGGAGAACGAGGCACTGCATGGTATGCAGGCTGTAAGATCCCAGCCCTTTCCCGTGGCCTGAGGTACATGGATCTCCTTCGGTGCTGAATGGGGACAGAGAGAAAACCCCATGCTCCCATTCAGTGCTATGATCCCTTCTGTTTTCCGTGAGAAACATGTGCACGCTCCTCACTTAGCATTTACCAGACTGCAGGAGATGCCACCTGCTATGTTGCAGGGGAAAATAGAGGACTTAGGCTAACAACTGGAAGAAATGACTCAGTTCTTACTAAAGGGTCAGCGTTGGACTCTCTTTTTTAATGTATTTATTTTATGGGTAAATTGAGCTAACAGTGATGAAGCAAGGAAATGACTGCATTCCTTGCTTTTTTTTTTTTTTCCACCAAAGCACATGTCCCAGCTCTTTGTCTGACTCTGCTCCCTGTTATCTGCCACGTGGCTTTTGTCTCTCCTTCTTTTCAGCCAGCCACTCTTCCCTTACTACTGTCTTCTCTCTCTCTCTAGCTCAGTGAAAACCTTTGATTACAGTGCGGTCCATGGGCAACAGTTCCAGTGAAAAGAAGGACTATCCTACAGCTATTTGGGGGACAGGCCATGAATCTCTAGGGGGACCCCAGGAGTTTACCTGTTTTCTGGGGCTTGAAGACAAAAGCTTCAGATTTTGATGATGAACCGAGGCAGCTCCTTTGGGCTGGTGTGGGGTCTGTCCTGCTGTGCCCCCACCGCCGCAGCTACCCCTCCCCCCAGCCATAGTCAGAGGAGTCAAGAACAAAAAATGCTCACCAGGCCACCCTAGTACCCCGCAGGAGCAGCTGGGAGTCACACACACACTGCTCCCCTGCGCTGTCAACCACCCTGCCCAGCTCCCTTGCACACACACCCAGCATGGGGCTCTCTCTTCTGCATTGCACATCTTCTGAAAGGAGGGCCCCTTTCTGAGACTGTATCACTTCATTTCACACCCTAAACAATTAGACATGATTTCCCCAAATGTAAGAGCAGTCAGGAGACCCTATCCAGATTAATCGGCTCTAAGCGGTTAAGGCAGGAGGAGAAGCGAGGAGGGAGAGGGGTGGGGGAAAGGAAAGCAGAGACTCCAAAGTCTTTGTTTCTCTCCCATCTGGCTGGAAGCCAGAGGCGAAGATCGAAGAGACCTATCCTTTGTCCACTGATCTGACAGTCAGTTCCCACACGGCAAAATCAAAGTGGAATGCATTCACACACTCGTGGCCACAGCTCACAAGGTTACTGAGAAATCTAAGTCTTCTGTGACTGGTGGAGGCAGGATTTCTATGCAGCATTGCTGTTTTCAAGGTCATAATGAAATTAAGAAAGAGTTCCACTTTCTCACTGGAGTCTGTCATTGTTAGCACTCTCCTGGTCCTCCAGGGGACCAAAAGCGTGTGCTCTGTGGCTTTAAGGGAGGAGAGAATCCTTCTCAGGCTCTCTCTATCAAGTCTGGTTAGGTTTTAGCATGTAAAGTTCCAGGCCATAAATAATTCAAAAGGCATGAAGAAGATTTTCTTCATTCTCCATCTATCCCCGCACATGACACCCTCCCCCCTTCCTTTCTGGCTTATAACAAATGCTAATTTAATCAACTGGCAGTAAATTGTGCTGGTTGCTGACTCATGCCAGACACAGCCCCTATGGACTTCACCGAGGTCTGCCATCTCATTTGGAAAGGAACAATAAGGAGGTGCAGTCCTGAGCTGCCCACCTTTCTTCTTTTGTCCTCCTTTGTTTCCTCCTATTCCTCCCCCCTCCCCCAAAGAGGACTCTTCACAGTGTGCATGCAGGGAATTCACATCTCAGCCACGCTGCCTGCAAAGGTCTGTGCTCCCTGCCAGTTGCACAGCCTCCTAACCGCCCTGATGACGGGATGGGGATGTCCCCAGTGCTCCCGAAGGATGCTCTCGGGATAAAGCATGTGGCAGGGGAAGGAAGGGGTGGGGCGCTGAGACGAAGAGTGGGAAGGGGTGTGAGGCAGAGCCAGCCCTCGTTATCCTAGCTGGGAAAGCATGTGTGTCAGAGAGGCTCCTTGATGAAACCATAGCGCGGGGATGGAAGCTGATGAGAGGTGGAGGAGCAGCTCCCGTCAGTGGGCCCGTTTCACCCCCACCCCACCAGTGGAGTAGGGGCTCCTCCTGGGGACAGCTGTAACGGAGGGTGGAGGGGACAAATCTCCTTGGAGACAAGGCAGGAGCAGCAGGTAGTGGGCTGGGGCTGGAGAGGATGAGACAGAAAGAAATGCCTCTTAAAAAAAAAAAGACCAAGAGATGGGAAAATATTTATGGGAAGCCTAGGGCCTATTTCCTTTTCCTTTTGCCCTTTTATTTTAGTTATAAATATTTATCTTATAAAGAAGCATTCTCCAGCCCCACCCCAGAGGGATTCCTTTAAAACCCTCCCCATCATGATCACCCAAATACGTGCTGTGGACTAATGTATAAGGAGGAAATGGAATCTCACTTACCCTCTTGTCTTCAAATGTCTTATGAAGCACTTGCAGTGTTCCAAGCAGCAGCATGCCTTATGCTGTTTGCTTGCTCCTCCTGACCACCCTGGGAAGTACAGAGCTGGTAGCATTAGGTCCCTTCTACAGATCGGCTAGACTCCAGGCCAGAGCTGATAGACAGAGTGGTCCTAACTGATGTCATTCCCACTAGACACTCCGCTACCTAAGGGGTTTGCACACAGTCGGCCTTACTGCTTAGGTATTAGGCTTATCATTTACTAAACAAATAGAATAATAGCTCAGCCTCAGTGAAGCTCCAATACTTTGGCCACCTGATGCAAAGAGCTGACTCTTAGGAAAAGACCCTGATGCTGCAAAGGATTGAAGGCAAAAGGAGAAGATGGTTAGATGGCATCACCAACTCAACAGACATGAGTTTGAGCAAACTCCGGGAAACAGTGGAGGACAGGGAAGCCTGGCATGCCGCAGTGTGTGGGGTTGCAAAGAGTCAGACATGACTTTGCAACTAAACAACAATAACAGCATCATCAGAACTTCTGAAACAGTCTGACTCCTGGGTCATCACACCCCACCCATGGTGTTCACCATTTGTGCTTTGGTTTAATTGAACCTACCCGCCTCACTGGATCATAAAGTCCTCCCAGCCAGATGTGGGGCGTTGTTATGTTCCTCACAAGGTGAAGAAGCAGGCCTGGGTTTACAGAGAGCAAATTCAACTTTTCTGGTTGGTGACAAGCATACCTGAAGGCTTTTCAAGTGAGAAATTCTGCCAGGCAGGGCCACCCTGGCTTTCAAGTCCCTTCACTGAGGCTGATGTCTTCGATGACACTTCCTCCAGTTTGGCAGCTACGCCTCCATTCTTTTGGGCTCTTCTTCAGCTGTGTGTGCATGTGTGTGCACGTCCCCATACGTGTGTCTTAAACAGACTGCATTGTTTCATGCCCCTCTTTGAGGGTTTTTCTGTTTTTTTTTCTAGAAGGCTTCCTGCAGCCAAACAGGATATATATAATGGCAAAAGAGCCTCTGCCTTAGAAGGCACACTGGCTTCCTGTAGGAAACACAGAAAGAGGAACAAACAGGGCACCTCCCCGCAGCACCCTCTGTCCCCACACAACCCTCTTCCCTTCTCTCTTCGAACGAACGCACTGATGGCTGGGGAGCCGGTCAAAGGTCAGCCGGCCCTGGGGGAGGCCCCTGCACCAGCACAGGGCACTCTAAGGCACAGACTTCACTGGCCAAGAATGAAAGGCGTGGTTCACTTTGTCCTTATTTGACCAGAAGGCTCGGTCTGGAATGCTGCCTCAGTGCCTCCCTGAGACTCCCGGCCGTCGGTCGTAAATAAGCATGAGGTCTGGTACGGCCTCTTGGCTAAACGTTTGCACAGTAACTCAAATGAGGCAGCAGACATGAGTCAGGAGGGAGAAATCAGCTTAAGAAGCGGGGCGTGGGGAGCCGCAGCGTCTCAAGCTGACAAGATGGTCCTTTACCCGTTTACCCAGAGACGCTCGCCCAGCCTCCAGGGACAGACTTCCTGTCCTCCCCACAATACGGCACCACCTGCTGGAACCATTAACAAAGCAGCTGGTAAGAGCAGCTCAGTGAGCAAGCCCGCTTGTCCACGCTGCGTGCTCGAGGCCAGCCAGGACCTTGCACAGTGCTGAGAGGGGCAATAAAAAGATATTAAGTATTTTATCTATTTTGAACACTCACAATGCAAGCCAGGACTATAGACAGACGGAGGACATAAAGTCTGGGGATAACATTGGTTCTGCAGTATCAGGTTCAATGAAAATATGAAAAGATAATAGCTGCTTAATCCCAGTGATCTCAGTTATGTGTGCAGCAATCAGTGGATCACCAGATTTATCCTCGCCTCCCAGAGCCAGGGCACCAGCAGCTGGTGACCAGAGGTTATTAAGCCCTCCCCAGTATGTTTCATTTTCTCAACTGGGGACCATGAAAGGGAGGGCTTCTTCCAGCTGCTTTGTGCTACTCTCTAAAGGTCTGAAATAAAAGTGTATACTGAAGGATGAATGGATGCCTTCCTTTATTCATTCACAATAAAACTCAGGGCTTTCGTGAAGTTGTGCTTCTCCATTTTAAGTCTGTCTCTCCCTCTCTCAGCTTCTTCTTAACAGTTGTGTCAGCCCACATCAAGGGCTGAGTAACAGAAATTTCTTTTCTTACAATTCTGAAGGCAGAAAGTCCTAGATGACAGTGTCCATGTCTTTACATGGTCTTCCCTCTGTGCATGTCTGTGTCCTAATCTCCTCTTTCTATAAGGACACACCAGTCACAGTGGATTAGGGCTCACCCATATGACCCTTAATTCCTCTTATCATTGTACCTTATTTACTCTTTTAAAGGCCCTATTTCCAAACTCTGTATCATTCATAGGTCCTGGTAGGTAGGACTTCAACATGTGAATTTGGGGACAATTCAGCCCATATAAACAATGATTGTTCTGCATTGCAGGACCAAATATGTGAGTCTCTGTGTGCATAAACATTTTGGTAAACACATGTCCTGCCATTGACACAAGAACACTCAGGCTCTGCCCCAGATGTCTACTTACCCACAGCCATGACCATTCCCCCAAGCCACCCATCCACCAAAGCAAGACCATTCCAGGCAGTGATAACAGAAAAGAAGGGGTTTTATAAGCATTGGCTTTTTAGTCCATTGTTCCATGGCACAGGAGGAAGGAAGCAGCAATAACTTCAGCGGGGCGGGGGAGGGGCCTGTCCACTCCTTGCCCTTATTTCTCCACTTCTGCCAAGGGAGTCCCTCACTTTGGTCCCTTTGAGTGAAGGCAGCTTCTGTCTGACTGCCTCTTGATCAACACTGAAAACAAACAATCAGTTTTGGTCACAGAATGATGGTCCATTGGTTTGGAACTTAAACTGGGACCCAGCATTTGACCGACCTAAGTTACAGGAAAATGCCAAGTGGCAGGTGCATGCCTGACTCTCTCCATGCTGTGTTTTTTCGCCACCCATCAAGTGGCCGTGTCACACTACCCCAGGTAAAACTCACCAAAGGAGCCTCTTTTCCTAATCCCCCCCCCCCCCCACAAGTCTATACCATTTGCAATCTCTCTCTGCTAGGGCTGTCCCAACCATGCACTCAGCCCATTTGAAGACAGGGATGCAGAGGCCTTTTCAACAGCTGAGTTTTGGCCTCATAACTACAGAATAATTAAATGGATGAGAGTCAAGAAAAAGCACTCTTGTGAAACTTTTTTTAATGCTTCAAAAACTCCCATTTAAAATTGTTTTGGCCTCAAAACCGTTTTGTGTGTGTGTGTGTTGTTTTTTGAAATACTCTTTTGAGCCTGCATGCTGGAGACATGACAAATTTGGTATTTCAATCCATATGCCCATTTGAATTCTAGGAATGCACACTGGTTAGGTTTTAAGAACATTTTCTGCTAAATTAAGTCCGAGGTAGATATTGATGCTGATATATACTCAAGCAGACAAGGAAAATTAATTGTAAGAAAAGGGTAGGAAAATCTCTCCCATTTATCTTCTTCCCATCTCATAATTTGTGGAGAAGGCAATGGCACCCCACTCCAGTACTCTTGCCTGGAAAATCCTATGGGTGGAGGAGCCTGGTAGGCTGTGGTCCATGGGGTCCCTAAGAGTCGGATATGACTGAGTGACTTCACTTTCACTTTTCACTTTCATGCATTGGAGAAGGAAATGGCAACCCACTCCAGTGTTCTTGCCTGAAGAATCCCAGGGACGGAGGAGCCTGGTGGGCTGCCGTCTATGGGGTCCCACAGAGTCGGACATGACTGAAGTGACTTAGCAGCAGCAGCAGCATCTCATAATTTGAACTTACATTTCTAGAGATTTAAAAATATTATAATAAGAAAGTCTTAATTGACCAAAATTCCAAGCATGAGTCTAACTCCAGGGAATTAATACTATTTGTATCAATTAATACTATTTGTTCATCCATTGTATACAGGGCACAGAGAGATAGATAAGTACATCTCTGTCTGCCAAGATCACGGAATCAAAGTAAGAAGACACATATAAAGCCATAATTAACAATGGAAAGCTGGAAAAGCTGGTCGTTTCTAACCAAGGGTGACACTCAGTGCTGTTGGGGTTTGAAGACAAGAATGATCACCACAGCACATGGGTCTCCAGGGCTTCCCTGATGGCTCAGACAATAAAGAATCAGCCTGCAATATGGGAGACCTGGGTTTGATCCCTGGGTCGGGAAGATCCCTTGGAGAAGGGAAAGGCCACCCACCCCAGTATTCTTGCCTGGAGAATTCCATGGACAGAGGAGCCTGGCGGGCTACAGTCCATGGGATCACAAAGAGTCGGACACGACTGAGTGACTTTCACTCACTCATTCACTCAACATGTCTCTCAGGGGTCTCAGTGGAGGTGATATTTAAACCCAGATTAGTAACCTGGACCTGCTCTTGCTTTTAGCGGGGATGGGCTCACTGAAGGCTTTTGAGCAGGAGAATGATATTATGACAAAATCGGTATTGGAAGCAAGTACCCTGGCATGGGCACAAGATATGCTGGAACAGGTAAGAAGCAAGGCTGGGAGACCAGCTTGCAAACTCTGGCGGGTGGCCCTGGCACCAGGATACTCACACCTGAGCTGAAGGTTGGCAGTGGAGAGAAGAGGAAGAGATGGATGCTACAGGCACTGTGAAGAAGAAGAAGTAGAGCTTCAAGTCCTACTGACTGTGAGAGCGGGGTACAGGGTCCTGACCACTGACCAGCTACCCAAGGAAAATGACTGCCCAGAGGGAAGGTCTAGGTCCTGGCTGGGCAGCTCTCCCAGCCTCCCTCCTCTCCCCCACTTCCTAGAAATAAGCAAAACCACCCAGTACACCAGGTTCTCCAGGGGGAGTCTTAGGTCATCCCAAGAATGTAGTCTTGCCCTCTGAACAGACAGGAAGAATGTTCAGGGCACAGGGATTAATTATGGAAGGCCGTCATCCAACGAAAAGTCCCAGAGCTCCCTCTGGCTTCAACCCCAAACCCAGACCTCCATCCAGATTGTCCTGAGATGAACACAGGCTGGCCATGACCTTGGACCATTCAGACTTCAGATCACATACCTCTGTCCTTTTTTGGATTTTGTAGTGATTCTTTGCTGGCTCTATGAACATCTAGTGTCTTTCTTCCCTGTCTGCAACAGCCCATATCTCTCTGAGTCTCCCACATCATCCTAGGGGGGTCACAGAGTCTGGATTCAGCTCATCAGGGCACTCCATCCACCGGCCCTTATCGGCATACATAAGCTCTTGGTCCAAACATCCCCTGAAGCCAGACACTCCTAAACCAAAATGTCACTTATATGAAATATCTTTGTTGTTTGAGCTCTGTATTCTATCCAAAAGTCCATGACACGAGCTCCTTGTTGATTGGTATCATTGTGAGAAGGGCACTGAAAGGGAAGATCTCTGTCCCTCTTGAATGAGCTGGCCGAGTGACCTTTGTCAATGCTCCGCATCAGTCTGGGCTTCAGCTTCTTCATCAGCAACGTGAGGGGTTGTACAAGCCAGGCTCTAACAATTCTTCTATTACTAGCTTTGACGCTGGGACTCTACAGCTCCCAGTGTGTTGTCGAAGACCTTGCAAACTTGCCTATTCACCTCCTGATCTGTTCCAAGACAGCCTTGCCACTGCCTCTGTCTGACCCCACACTGTGGCCTATGAGCCCCTTCCAGAAGGACGGAAGAATCAAATGTGGCTCCAGGGTTCTGAACACATGTAAACATGGATTGATTGCAGCATGACCAGAAATAGAGAGTCTGTGTTTTCTTTTTCTGTGGGGACAGGGAGGATACTGGGAAGAGTCAGGGAGGCATGAGTGGGAGTAGAAATCCAGGTCCCTTTTGGCATATGGAACTGGGGTGAGTGGGAGATGGCCAAAAAGGTGCATTTAATCCACTGTGCAAGGTTCCACTCTAGAGGCAAGGTTCCCAATGTTCCTGTTGTTTCACTCACTAAATCGTGTCAGACTCTTTCATGACCCCATGGATTGTAGTCCACCAGACTCTTCTGTCCATGAGATTTCCCAGGCAAGAACACTTAGAGTGGGTTGCCATTTCCTTCTTCAAGGGATCTTCGTGACCCGGGATAAAACCCCTGTTTTCTGCATTGGCAGGCAGATTCTTTACCACTGAACCACCAGGAAAGTCTGAGGTTCCCAAACTTGAGCATAAAAATAACCAGATGATTCTGAAGTAAGTGAGGATTAACAGAAGGTCAGAGATAGAGAGACCCTACCTAGAGGGGCAGAGGCAGTGACACAGAGGGGAGCGCTGACCCTGGGACCAAACAACTTCCCGGGGGAGTGGGGAGAAAAAAGATAAGCATCTGCAGGACTTACACCTGACAGGCCACTATATATTACGAGGAAAAGAAAGAGGAAAAAGAAAGTTTAGTAGAAGGTAAAGGAGGAAACCAAGAAAGGAACTCATTTCCCCTGAGTTGCTGCTATGCGCTGGGCTCTTCACATACTTCAGTGCATGGAAAACCTTGAGAGTGAGTGTGATGAAAGCAAGGAGGGAGCACACCGTCTAGGAAAGGCATCCTGGGCTTCCACAATGGAGAAGCAGGGAGGGGGCAAAAGAGGGAGCGTGAAGCCAAGTCCTGGGCACACCCCAAGAACAGTGGGCCCCCATCTCTTGCATTAGAGATGGGAGCAGACACTCCGGATGTCCTGCACCATAGCCCCCACCTACATTTATGCCCATTCAAGCTTACTCCCATGGCCACCTCTCTCTGCTTTTCAGCCTTAGGGCCCTTTCTGAAGCTGTAGGAGCTTCGCACAAGGAAAGCTCAAACAGCGGAGTTAATGCTCCCCTCCCCCAGCCTGCAACTACCAAGAGATCACTGCCCATGCATCAGGGCCCCAGGCCCTTTCTGTAGATGGTTAGCAGAGACCTCAGTGATGTACTACGGTGAGACCCTGCCTCAGTCTCTCCACTCCCTCTCTCCCAATTTCTGATCTCGGAAAACAGTCCTTGACCGAGATTCTTCTTTCAGGAGAACCCAGACCAAGAAGGATGAGTCAGCCTTGTGGTGGCAGACCGAGAAATGCAGGCAGAAACAGGAGTGTGCATTTCCTTTAAAGCCCTGAAACGTTGAACAAATAGAAAAGGTTTCTGTTCATCTCTGTAACAGCTGAAGGCTGAGCTGCGTCCTGTGGGGCAGGCAGAGATGCTACTTTGGATACAATCCATGAGCCCACGGTCATAAATCCCCTCTCAAGAGGGAGAACAGGAAGCACTAGCTCTCAGGACTCTTTGTCGAAAACACAAACGGGCTGGAGACCCATCTGCATCTCTCCCCTCAGAGGGTTACCTGTTCGAGGACCCCCATGTTGGAGCCGCAGCCTGGAAGCCTGCAGCAGTAGGAAGCCCAAGAAAGTGTTTTGTTTCACTGTCTGACTCATCCTCACAATGTTTTAAAAGCCAAGGTTACTTAGCAGATGTGAGGCTTAATTCCAGTAGAAGGAGCTCAGCACTTTCACTTAGTATATAAGTTTATGCTAAGCACCTTCAGTCCTTGCTGCTACCTGCTGACCCTGGAGGCACTGGATTCAGCAGCTCTCATACCAGCATATTGGAGAGAAGGGGCGTTTGTCTCAGTCCTCTTGTGTGGGGTCCTCCAGCTGTGTCCTCTCTACTGTCTGGCTCCTAAGTTTCCATCTCTATGCCATCTTGGACTCCTCTGATGCACTTGCTGTTCACCTCCTCGGACCTGCAATAACCATACAGAGATGCTTCCACCCTTGGGGGGAAGGGTGCTCCTGGGAAGGTTAGGTAGCACTCTCAGTTCTCCTATCCCAGCTTGGACTCTGACCCACTGCATAATTCCCTGCCACATTAGCTGTAGCAGATCACTGACTCTGCCAGAGTGTTGAGAAGATCACAGAGGATTTCAAAAGCCAGAAGAGAAACACCAAAGTTGAGCCCTGATCTCTATTCCCTGAGTACATCAGCACCTACTGGTTCTCTCCTTGTTCAAGGCCCCTCTTGTTGCTCAGGCTCTGCTCCTCCTGGGCACCTTTTCTGTCCTGCCATCTCTCTCTCTTTCCTCCCTGTGCTAGTTTCCAGACTCCAATGTTGGGCTGCTACTGAGACGTCCTCCTCTTCCCTTTTGAATACCCACCAACCGTCTTTTGGCAGAGTACCCTCTTTCCCTGGGTACTTTTGTAATTTTTTTTCATTTAAGAAATTGCCTTAATACTTTAATAAATTAAATTGCCTTAATAAAGCCATTATAACTCTTCATTGAGCCAACGTCTCCTTTTAAAGGAGACTCAGACTTTCCATATCCACTGGACTATCTGAAATCTTTCTTAAAGTAAATGGAATGGGGTGGTATTAGTTTAGCATGAATCGACACTCAGGCTTTCACCCCAATCTGCATTTGATGCACTGTCACGATTCCATTTAACCCTCACAATACCAAACACATCCTGTACCATTTATAAAGACTGTCAAGATTTAGTATTAAAAAGGAAATAGAGTAAAACCTGTGACCCAAAAAGAGCTCTTGGCATTTTCCACCCAGTGCTCATTCAAAGCTAGGGATATGATAGCTGCCTTAGAGGCAGAATGGTCTCAAGGCTAGACATCTGCCCACGGATTTCCCTTCTGTTTGCTCCTTTAATCAAGTGCAATAATTATCAAATTTCAGTGTGGAGAGAAATTAGAACACAAGGTTGTATGTCTTGTGGGTGATATAAGGGCTTTTCAAGGGTAATACTAAGTTTATATGATGTTCACGTTAGGTGTTGATTATAGAACCTAAAAATATCACTGCTAAGATGTGACTCTTCTGTCAAAGCTTCCTTCAGTAAGAATTCTGCCTTCAGACTAGAATTTCTAAATGGCTGAGAATTTTTAAATGGTGGTTATTATTTTTTCCTTTTTGGTCTCACTACCTTTGGAAAGAGAATACCACCATCCCCCCACCTTGGATCTGGAGTATCCTGTTGAAAGGCACCCCTGACCCCCACATCACCACTAAATAGCTTCTGTCAATCTGGTATAGTTAGAAGGGGAGTAGGGGCCTGGCTTTCTCACTAACCAGTCAGATGACTTGGGGCTGCAAAACCCAGACCTATCCGTTTCATCTTGACGTTCGAAAGCAGAGATCTCCTAGAGACCATCACGTGTCCTGAATTTCCCAGCTTCGTTTCGAGACCTATTTTGTCTGTCGCTGCTTATACCTCTGCTCGGGCTCATGGTAAATGGTCTGCTTCTGTCAATGACTTTTTCATCTATGTCAGGCAAAGGCCCATTAGACAAATCCAATGGGACAAGTTCAGAGAGTTTGTCAGTTCCTGTCACTTTCAGGTCTGGCTGTGCAGTGAAGCACGGACGCAAAACAGACTTGTCAAGATGGGCAGCTTCTTCTGGAAGAAGTTTATCTCAATGGAGAGGAACACGTGATGGCTGGAAATCATCACAACACGAGCGCCTCAGCCTGGGAACAGCACAGGGGGCCGGAAGAGCTGACTGTGAATGAATTAAGTATCAGTCTCCTGTGCACAGGAGCAGTGGGGAGATGATGCTATATACCCCAGATATTTGGGGGTGCTGGGTACGAGGAAGCCATCACTTCTTATCATCAATAATTATTTTCAACTTAACAATCAATAATTATTGATAAAGATAAGTGAGAAGCTAGAGGAGAACTTCCACATAACCTTACTGCCAAGACGGCTAAGCCCCCACATCCTCCCTCAACCTCATACACTTGACACCCCCTGCTTTCTGCAATGAGCAGAAGGCCCTGGAAGCAGTCGAAGCCCAAATCCTCTTGTGCATTGGAGTCTCTTGCCTTATCAACTCGCCAAGCACTCACTCCTAGAGTTGTCTGCCTTCTGCATTATCAGTTCCTCTCCATTGGTCATTGCTTTCAGCTTAACCATGCTGTCATAACTGCCACTAAAAACTTTAAAATCCTTAAACACCTTTTAATCGCCACCCAAATTTTTCTGTTTCCTTTATAGGGAACTTACTTTCTTTCTCAACTCCCTCCTCCTTCCCTCAGTTCATTTCAGTTCAGTTCAGTCACGCAGTCGTGTCCGACTCTTTGTGACCCCATGAACCACAGCACGCCAGGCCTCCCTGTCCACCACCAGCTCCCAGAGTACACCCAAACCAATGTCTATTGAGTCAGTGATGCCATCCAATCATCTCATCCTCTGTTGTCTCCTTCTCTTCCTGCCCTCAATCTTTCCCAGCATCAGGGTCTTTACAAATGAGTCAGCTCTTCACATCAGGTGGCCAAAGTATTAGACTTTCAGCTTCAACATCAGTCCTTCCAATGAACACGCAGGACTGATCTCCTTTAGGATGGACTGGTTGGATCTCCTTGCAGTCCAAGGGACTCTCAAGAGTCTTCTCCAGCACCACAGTTCAAAAGCATCAATTCTTCGGCACTCAGCTTTCTTTATAGTCCAACTCTCACATCCATACATGACCACTGGAAAAACCACAGCCTTGACTAGATAGACCTTTGTTGGCAAAGTAATGTTTCTGCTTTTGAATATGCTGTCTAGGTTGGTCTTAACTTTCCTTCCAAGGAGTAAGTGTCTTTTAATTTCCTGGCTGCAATACCATCTGCAGTGATTTTGGAGCCCCCAAAAATAAAGTCAGCCACTGATTCCGCTGTTTCCCCACCTATTTGCCATGAAGTGATGGGACCAGATGCCATGATCTTAGTTTTCTGAATGTTGAGCTTTAAGCCAACTTTTTCACTCTCCTCTTTCACTTTCATCAAGAGGCTCTTTAGTTCTTCTTCACTTTCTGCCATAAGTGTGGTGTTATCTGTATATCTGAGGTTATTGATATTTCTCCCAGCAATCTTGATTCTGGCTTGTGCTTCTTCCAGCCCAGTGTTTCTCATGACGTACTCTGCACAGAAGTTAAATAAGCAGGGTGACAATATACAGCCTTGTTATACTCCTCTTCCTACTTAGAACCAGTCTGTTGTTCCATGTCCAGTTCTAACTGTTTCTTCCTGACCTGCATATAGGCTTCTCAAGAGGCAGGTCAGGTGGTCTGGTATTCCCATCTCTTGAAGAATTTTCCACAGTTTACTGTGATCCACACAGTCAAAGGCTTTGGCATAGTCAATAAAGCAGAAGTAGATGTTTTTCTGGAACTCTCATAGGAACCTGGAATGTTAGGTCCATGAATCAAGGCAAACTTGAAGTGGTCAAACAGGAGACGGCAAGACTGAACGTTGACATTCTAGGAATCAGCAAACTAAAATGAACTGGAATGGGTGAATTTAATTCAGATGACCATTATATCTACTACTGTGGGCAAGAATCCCTTAGAAGAAATGGAGTAGACCTCATAATCAACAAAAGAGTCTGAAATGCAGTACTTGGATGCAATCTCAAAAACGACAGAATGATCTCTGTTCCATTTCCAAGGCAAACCACTCAATATCTCAGTAATCCAAGTCTATGCCCCAACCAGTAATGCTGAAGAAGCTGAAGTTGAACAATTCTATGAAGACCTACAAGACCTTCTAGAACTAACACCCAAAAAAGATGTCCTTTTCATTATTAGGGGACTGGAATGCAAAAGTAAGAAGTCAAGAAACACCTGGGTAACAGGCAAATTTGGCCTTGGAGTACAGAATGAAGTGGAGCACGGCTAATAGAGTTTTTCCAAGAAAACACACTGGTCATAGCAAACACTCTCTTCCAACAACACAAGAGAAGACTCTGCACATGGACAGCACCAGATGGTCAACACTAAAATCAGGTTGATTATATTCTTTGCAGCCAAAGATGGAGACGCTCTATACAGTCAGCAAAAACAAGACTGGGAGCTGACTGTGGATCAGATCAGAAATTCCTTATTGCCAAATTCAGACTGAAATTGAAGAAAGTGGGCAAAACCACTAGACCATTCAGGTATGACCTAAATCAAATCCCTTTATGATTATACAGTGGAAGTAAGAAATAGATTTGAGGGACTAGATCTGATAGACAGATCTCCTGATGAACTATGGACGGAAGTTCGTGACATTCTACAGGAGACAGTGATCAAGACCATCCCCAAGAAACAGAAATGCAAAAAGACAAAATGGCTGTCTGAGGAGGCCTTACAAATAGCTGTGAGAAGAAGAAAGTGAAAAGCAAAGGAGTAAAGGAAAGATATACCCATTTGAATACAGAGTTCCAAGAATAGCAAGGAGAGATAAGAAAGCCTTCCTCAGCGATCAATGCAAAGAAATAGAGGAAAACAATAGAATGGGAAAGACTAGAGATCTCTTCAAGAAAATTAGAGATACCAAGGGAACATTTCATGCTCAAATGGGTTCAATAAATGACAGAAATGGTATGGACCTAACAGAAGTAGAAGGTATTAAAAAATGAAGAGGTGGCAAAAATACATAGAAGAACTGTACAAAAAAGATCTTCACGACCCAGATAATCATGATGATGTGATCACTCACCTAGAGCCAGACATCCTGGAATGTGAAGTCGAGTGGGGCTCAGGAAGCATCACTACGAACAAAGCTAGTGGAGGTGATGGAATTCCAGTTGAGCTCTTTCAAATCCTGAAAAATAATGCTGTGAAAGTGCTGCACTCAATATGCCAGCAAATTTGGAAAACTCAGCAGTGGCCACAGGACTGGAAAAGGTCAGTTTTCATTCCTCCTTCCCTAACATTCTTTTAAACAATCTCAGGAAGCAATAAGTTGTTATCAAGGTCACTAACACCCTGCACATAAGCAAATTCAAGGACTCATTTTCACAACATTTGCCCTAATTGGTTGCTTCATGTAAAAGGTGACATATTTTTCTGCTAATCTATTCATCATTTTCCCCCCACCCCCCATGCCTATGCACACAATAAGCAATTCTTATGTGAAAATAGCAACTTTGCTCTGTTTACTATGTATTCCCAGCTCCTAGAACACTGCCTGGCACCTGTTAGGTCCTCAAGAAGTACTTGCTGAGTAAATGCTGAATGAACAAATCAACCATTTGCTTTGGCTTTGCTGGTTATCTGGTTATTGTAAGTACGGATCAAAATTTCTTCGAGATATAACTGTGTAATTTCTTTAGCCTAATATTTTGCAACAGTCTGGGAATGCAGTGCTGTTCACTCAGAAACAGAGTACAAGGCAAGAAAAACAAAACCATTATATATTAAGTGTCCGTGTGTGTATGCTTAGTCACTCAGTTGCGTCTAATTCTTCTTGACCCCATGGACTGTATGTAGCCTGCCAGGCTCTTCTGTCCATGGGGATTCTTTAGGCAAGAATACTGGAGTGGGTTGCCATGCCCTCCTCCAAGGGATCTTCCCAACCCAGGGATGGAACCTAGGTCTCCCACATTGCAAGCAGATTCTTTACTGTATGAGCCACCAGGGAAGCCCAAGAATACTGCAGTTGGGTAGCCTATCCCTTTTCCAGGGGAATCTTCCTGACCCAGAAATCGAACCAGGGTCTCCTGCATTGCAGGCAGAGTCTTTACCAGCTGAGTTACCAGGGAAGCCTGTATTAAGTGTCTACTCTATTTCTGCTTTATTGACTATGCCAAAGCCTTTGACTGTGTGGATCACAATAAACTGTGGAAAATTCTGAAAGAGATGGGAATACCAGACCACCTGACCTGCCTCTTGAGAAATCTGTATGCAGGTCAGGAAGCAACAGTTAGAACTGGACATGGAACAACACACTGGTTCCAAATAGGAAAAGGAGTACGTCAAGGCTGTATATTGTCACCCTACTTATTTAACTTATATGTGGAATACATCATGAGAAACGCTGGGCTGGAAGAAGCACAAGCTGGAATCAATATTGCTGGGAGAAATATCAATAACCTCAGATATGCAGATGACACCACCCTCATGGCAGAAAATGAAGAGGAACTAAAAAGCCTCTTGATGAAAGTGAAAGAGGAGAGTGGAAAAGTTGGCTTAAAGCTCAACATTCAGAAAACGAAGATCATGGCATCTGGTCCCATCACTTCATGGCAAATAGATGGGGAAGCAGTGGAAACAGTGGCTGACTTTATTTTCTTAGGCTCCAAAATCACTGCAGATGGTGAATGCAGCCATGAAATTAAAAGACGCTTACTCCTTGGAAGGAAAGTTATGACCAACCTAGATAGCGTATTCAAAAGCAGAGACATTACTTTGCCAACAAAGGTCCATGAGAGTTGGACTGTGAAGAAAGTTGAGCACCAAAGAATTGATGCTTTTGAACTGTGGTGTTGGAGAAGACTCTTGAGAGTCCCTTGGACTGCAAGGAGACCCAACCAGTCCATTCTAAAGATCAGTCCTGGGTGTTTTTGGAAGGAATGATGCTGAAGCTGAAACTCTAGTACTTTGGCCACCTGATGTGAAGAGTTGACTCATTGGAAAAGACTCTGATGCTGGGAAAGATTGAGGGCAGGAGGAGAAGGGGACAACAGAGGATGAGATGGTTGGATGGCATCACCGACTCAGTGGATGTGGGTTTGGGTGGACTCTGGGAGTTGGTGATGGACAGGGAGGCCTGGAGTGCTACGGTTCACGGGGTTGCAAAGAGTTGGACACAGCTGAGCGACTGAACTGAACTATGGTGAGTACTGAACTACTGGCACTTTTGCACATATTTTTCTCCTCACAACCTTATAAGACAGGTGCTTTTATTATCTTCATTTTGCAAATGAAGAAATTGAGGCCAAAAGAGAGGTAAGATAGCTTGTCCAGGTTAACCCAAACATGAACTCAGCACTGACAAGCTTATGCAGTTTTCTAGTTCCTTTGATGCTTAGATATATAAGTGCTGTGAATTTACAGAAAATCAAAGGAACTGAGCTGGTAAAGATATAAGTCAAATCTTTCAAAGTAAAATATATATTCGTTTGGGAATATTTAAGTTGTTGTTTTTATTGTCAAAGAACATCATGGTGTCACTAAAGAAAATGAGAGACCTCAAAGTGACTGCATTGCTTGTTTTCTTTCCCCAGCACACTCACCAGAGGCTTATAATCATTACCCACAGGATACATGTAGTTGTAGAGCAGCTGTCTGGCTTGAGGTGCCAGATGAAATGCAGGAAGACCAGTTAAATCTGAATTTCAGATGAAAAACAAGTAATGTTTTAGTTTAAATTTGTCCTAAGCATTGCACGGGACATTGTTGATGTTGTTTAGTCACTAAGCTGTTGTTCAAGTCTTTGCAACCCCATGGACTGTATAGCATGCCAGCCTCCTCTGTCCTTGGAATTCTCTAGGCAAGAATACTGGAATGGGTTGCCATTTCCTTCTCCAGGGGTTCTTCCTGACTCAGGGATTGAACCTGCTTCTCCAGCTTAGCAGGTGAATTCTTTATGACTGAGCCACTGGGGTTAGCCCAACCTCAGCTTACCCATGCATAAAATGGTAGTAGTCTTAGGTGTTAGAGAGAAAAGAAAACAGGTGATGTGATGAGACTGACTTCTGTAGATACGATAATTGGTCAAAACCTCAGTGAAGCTTTTTAACTCAAATGATTAGAAGAAGGCAGCCCCGTAAAGACTGTGCATACATGCATGTGTGTGTGTGTCTGTGTGTGTGTGTGTGTGTTTATATCTGTGCAACTACAGATAGGACAGAGGAGATGAGGGCCAGACAGGATGGCAAGTAAAAGTATTTAATGGGGATAGAGGATTCCATACTGACCTGTTTTTTTAACAAAAATAAAAGAAACCAGATTCAGAGTAAAGTGAAAGCCTGACAATTGGGGCAAAGTAAAACTAATCTATAAATCACATACCGTGAAGTTGATTTAAGTGGTGAACAGAAATGTATGCTAAGTGAGGAAGAAAATACAAACACTGAGCTTGAAGTTATGATCAAATTAAAATTATAACAAATTTCACCCCATTGATCCCGGTCATTGTGTATCTGAAGGAGGACAGTGCTATCTCCCCCACCTCCAATTCCTATGTTGAAGTCTTAACTCCCAATGCAATAATATATTTAGAGAAAGAAGCTTTAGGTGGTAATTAAGGTGAAATGAGGTCATAGAGTGGGGTCCTAATACAATAGGACTGGTAGCCTTAATAGAAGAGGGAGAAAAATCTTTCTCCCTACTGGAGTGTGCTAAGGAAAAGCCATGGGAGGACATGGCAAGAAGGTGACCATCTGCCAGCCAAGATGAGAGGCTCACCAGAACCCACCCAGGCTGGCGCCCTGATCCTAGACTTCTAGCCTCCGGAACTGTGAGAAAATGCGTGTCTGTGTTCAGGCCACCCAGCCAGTGATATATCAGTATGGCAAGCTGAGCAGAGTAAGACAGACAGTGAGGAATTAAAAACTGTTTGGAGAAACACTAACAAATCTGTTTTAAGAGCCTTGTGGGCTTCCCTGGTGGCTCAGAGAGTAACGACTCTGCCTGTCATGCAGGAGACCTGGGTTCAATCCTTGGGTCTGGGAGATCCTGTGGAGAAGGGAATGGCAACCCACTTCATATTCTTGCCTGGAGAATCCCATGGACAGAGGAGCCTGGAGGGCTATAGTCACAAAGAGTCAGACTGAGTGACTAACACTTTCACTTGTGTGAAAAGTCTACAGTTATTTAATATCAAGTAGAATATGGAACAAGAAAGAGAAATGAAGTCAGTGAGGTAGACAAAAACAACCTAGCAATTAATGGAATAAATAATCAAGAATGAAGCCTCTTTTTCAGTATTGGGACCACCCTTGGGCTTATCAGGTTCCCAAACAAGGAACAATCCTACGAGATGAGCCATCTCAAGTGGAAGGCCCACAATGAATGAGCAAAGCAGTGGACAGTATTGGGATAGCACCCAGCACCAGTTAGAAACATCTGAATCCTGAGTTTGAAAAATTTGAGACCTTTACTACATGAATTTTCCTGTTCTCATGATTCTTCCTCTTGGGTTTTACAGAGAAAGAATAAGGTACAACCTCTTGTCTAAGGTTCATTCATTCAAAGCATCATGTTAGGAAATGTGATTCAAGATTCAATGATGTAGAGGTTCCTGCTCACAAACTGTTCAGTACTATAGGAGAGCTATTCAGAAAATCTGAGAAATACAAAGCTGGGTTTGCAAAACCATTGGATAAATAACTGACATAAGAATGGGTGGATGGTGGATTGGTGGATAGATGAGTGAATGGATGCGACAGTGATTGTTATAGAGGTTCACAGAAGGGCTAGAGTCCTGAGTTCACAGAAGGCCAGAGTCAGCCTCTGGCTGTGTTCAGTCTATTAGAGCATAGGTATTGATCATTCTCTGATAAACTGGTAACAATCTGTATGGGCCTCCTCTACTATGAGCATCTAAGAAACATGAACAGCATCTTATTTGCTTTTGTTTTCCAAAAGCCTAGCCTTGGCACCATGAACTGAGATTCTGACAATTCCACTGACTCTTGAACTAACTTGTTCCCCATTATACTTAGGGGCCTATTTAATGAACTCATTCATTTATTCATTCAACAAATATTAATAGGTATTAAGTACTTGCTCTATGCTACAAGTTATTCTAAGTTCTGTGGCTACATTAGAAAGCAAACATGCTTATGTTCTACTAAAAATTAGAAAATATTGAAAATAAACCAAAAATTAAAATGTATAGTACCTCAGACAATAAAAAGTGCTATGGAGAGGAGTAAACCAGGAAAGAGGGATAGAGCAAGCCAGGGTTGGGAGGGGGGGTTGGGGGAGTTGGGTTGGGGGAGATGTTTAAAGACGTTTTCAGTTTAAGACTCATCAGGAGGGTGACCAGTGAGCAAAGTGCTGGAGGAGTTGGAGGAGTGGCCCATGCAGCTCTCCAGGGCAAAGGTGCTCCAGCCAGAGGGAAAATCAAAACAGAAACTCTGAGGTAGGAGTGTGCCTAGAATGAAAAGGAAAACAGTAGATGGACCATTGTATTCGTACAAAGAAAGAGAAAGACAGAGGATATAATGTCAGAAAGAAGAAGGGAAGGAGACTCATGGAGGGCCCTGTTGGCCCTGGTAAGGGTCTGTTTGTTTTTTTTAATTTTTTATTATTGAAATGTAATTGACATATAACATTATGTTATTTTCAGGTGTATAATATAATGATTCAATATTCATATATATTATGAAATGATCACCACAGTAAGTCTAGTTACCATCCATCACTGCACAAAGTTACAAATTTTTTTTTCTTGTGCTGAGAAGTTTTAAGCTCTCTTAGCAAGCAACTTTTGAGTATTCAATACAGTATTAACTATAGTCATCATGCTATGCATCACATCCCCATGACTTATTTATTTTAGAACTGGAAGTTTGTACCTGTTGATCCTCTTCACTCACTTCACCCACTCCCCTAACACTCCTCCCCTTTGGCACTCCTCACAACCTGTTCTCTGTATCTATGAGTTTTGTTACTTTGTTTGTTCATTTGTTTTATTTTTTGGATTTCACATAGAAGTGAAATCATGCAGTATTTGTATTTCTTTGTATGACTTATTACATTTAGCATATTAGCCTCAAGTTCTGACCATGTTGTTGCAAACAGCAAGATTTCATTCTTTTTTATGGTAATATTCCATTGTATATACATATCACATCTTCCTTATCCATTCATCTGTTGATGGACATTTAGCTTGCTTCCATATCTTAGTTACTGTAAATAATACTCCAATGAACATTGGGGTGAACATCTTTTCAAATTAGTGTTTTTTATTTTTTTGGATAAATACCAAGAAGTAGAACCACTAAATCATATGGTAGTCCCCTTTTTATTTTTTTGAGAAGCCTTCATACTGTTTTTCATAGTGGCTGCACCAATTTACATTCCTATCAACAGTGCATGAGTGTTCCTTTTTCTCTACAACCTTACTAATAGTTATTTCTGTCTTTTTTATAATGTCCATGCTAACCTCAGATACGCAGATGACACCACCCTTATGGCAGAAAGTGAAGAGGAACTAAAGAGCCTCTTGATGAAAGTGAAAGAGGAGAGTGAAAAAGCTGGCTTAAAGCTCAACATTCAGAAAACTAAGATCATGGCATCTGGTCCCATCACTTCATGGCAAATAGATGGGGAAACAATGGAAACACTGAGACACTTTGTTTTCTTGGGCTCCAAAATCATTGCAGATGGTGACTGCAGCCATGAAATTAAAAGATGCTTACTCCTTGGAAGGAAAAGTTATGACCAACCTAGACAGCATATTCAAAAGCAGAGACATTACTTTACCAACAAAGGTCCGTTTAGCCAAGGCTATGGTTTTTCCAGTAGTCATGTATGGCTGGGAGAGTTGGACTATAAAGAAAGCTGAGTGCTGAAGAAGTGACTCTTTTGAACTGTGGTGTTGGAGAAGACTCTTGAGCGTTCCTTGGCCTGCAAGGAGATCCAACCAGTCTATCCTAAAGGAGATCAGTCCTGGGTGTTCATTGGAAGGACTGATGCTGAAGCTGAAACTCCAATAGTTTGGCCACCTGATGCAAAGAACCAACTCATTGGAAAAGACCCTGATGCTGGGAAACATTGAGGGCAGGAGGAGAAGGGGACAACAAGGATGAGATGGTTGGATGGCATCACCAATGCGATAAACATGAGTTTGAGTAGTCTCTGGGAGTTTGTGATGAACAGGGAAGCCTGGCGTGCTGCAGTCCATGGGGTCGCAAAGTCGTTCAGACATGACTGAGCGACTGAACTGATGCTAACAGAGGTGAGGTGATAGCTCACTGTGGATTTGATTTGCATTTCCCAGATCATTAGTAATATTGGGCATCTTTTCATGTCTGTTGGACATCTGTATGTCTTCTTTGAAAAATATCTATTCAAATCCTCAATTCATTTTTTAAATCGAATTGTTTGGACTTAGGAGGGTTTTGAGTTGTATCAAACATATGATTTGCAAATATTTACTTCCATTCAGTAGGTTACCTTTTTATGTTGTCTTTGGTTACTTTTGCTATGTGAAAACTTTTTAGTTCAATGGAACAATTTGGGCTTTTACTTTGAGATACTGAGGAATGATGTGACCTGACAGGTTTTAGAAAGATTACTCTGGCTGATGGATTGAGACCAAGAAGTTGCAGTAGAGAAGGCAGAAGCAGGGAAACCAGGAGGTATTTGATAATCCAAGTCAGAGAAGGTGGTGGCTCCAACCAGACGTTAGTGGCAGAGGTGATGAGAGTATTAGATTTTAAGTATCTTTAGGGAGTAGAGCCAATTGAATTTTCTGGCAATATGGACTTGGGGTTTTAATGAGGAGACTCCTGTTATGTTACCAAGCACTTCTGGTATAAACTCTGGCTTTCTGCAGGGCATCTTCTGTTGAGAGGCTTCCATTGACTGATTGGTTGGTCCAGTTTGAGTTGGGATCCTTCCAGCACCACCAGTCCCTCCCCACCTTCCACAATCATAATTGTGAGTAGGATTGATGGTCCTGCCATTCCAACAGCCTCCACTGACCTGTCACCATTTTTGCCAAGCCCAACCTCTCTTTGCCTGCACTTAGGTTCCCATAAAAATGAAAAATATGGGTTTGAAGGAAGAAAAAGCTCTGTCTAGGTGAAAATGGGTCCAAGTGGGGAAAGCTATTCCAAGCCAGGGTAACATTTATGGGATTACATTGGACCATGTCCCGTAGCACTGAGATGATCAGAACAGCAAGACCAGACGTTGAAAACCAGCACCTTTCTAATTCTCTGCCCACCATCGACTTCCAGATTTCAAGACATTCTGGGTCAAAATGAGTTGAATACAGTTGCCATCTGAGAGCAAGAATAGATAAAATATATAAAGAGAGTGGCTTTTAGTCTGTTAGTCTTAGTTAAGATTGTTTAAGCAACAAAGAAGGGAAAAGAGGACAAAGAGAGAAAGGAAGAAGGAACACAGCAAAAAAAAGAAAGATTGGTTCTTTCTCATTAGCTATTCTACAGAAGCCAGCAATGGGTTATTACACATTCTATACCATTTAGCTAACTTTTAAAAAGAATCCAAGCCATCAAACTCCTGTATATTATCTAATGATTTAAAGCAGGACTTTTTAAAGCAACAATTAAAAACTCCTCTCAGAGAATGAGGCTGAGAATGCTAAGTCTAATCAAATCATTTTTTGGTATTAAAACAGATACTGCATAAATACTTTGAAATACAACTGATGCAATAGATGCTGACTGCTCTTCAAATTCTTAATCGGGATTTCCAGACATTCAGAAATGCTGGGGGAGTGGGACTGGGATGGGGAGGTATGTGCACATGTTGTTGTTTTAAAGCACCCAATACTATAATTCTCTCGTGTGGAAATTTTCCACTGACTTCAGATTTGCTAGTATGAGCCACCAAATCCTCAAAGATTGTGCTAGAGAGATTTGGAGGCATACTTCCAACCTCCCGGTGGAATAAATTATAAGATGCAATGAAGTAGTTATTTCCTAGGGTTTGTTATGTTTTTATTCCTCCCACAAACAAAATGCAAACCATCACAAATTAAATAAATTCCTCAAGGTCCAAAGGAGGCTTCTCATGCTGTTTCTTGTACACTCGGTGGCATGTCGCAACAGATGTTAAAGGGCCAACCCTGAAAGGAGATTATATTAGCGATAAGATGTGAACTGGAAGATGTGAAACTTGAAGGCATTACCCTCAAGAGATATTAGTAGTGAGGTGACATGGTGGGTAAGCATTCATCTCAGTACCTTCCTAACCTCTTTGTGTGTCTTCTTCTGGGGTCTTCCCATTTCTAGAGTAAAAAGTTTAACAGAACATTGGCTCCTTAGAACCTACCCACTTCCTCCCCCCACCTTAATTATTGAAAACATCTTTTCAAACAGCTGCTATGATGATGATGATGGGGACTTCCCAGGTGGCTCAGATGGTAAAGAATCTGCCTGCAATGCAGGAGACCTGAGGTCAGTCCCTGGGTCCAGAAGATCCCCTGGTGTAGGAAATGGCAACCCACTCCAGTATTCTTGTCCATGAGAGAATCCTGTGGACAGAGGAGCCTAGCGGGCTACAGTCCATGGGGTTGCAAAGAGTTGGACACGACCGAGCGACTAACACACCTATGATGATGGACTCTTCCACAAGATGCTACACTTCATCTATGCCCCCGCTGAGTACCTCTTACTTGGTTTTCCCTGCAGAGGCTGAAGTGGCCAGATTCACAGTCAGGTAGAAAAGGTGGCACTGCTCCTGTTACTCTGTGAAACTGAGACTTGGAACTCAGAACTCTGAAACTGCATCTGGACACACACAGCCCACTTAGGCACTTTGAGTGGTGGCCACAGGGCCCAGGAAAGTCGCAATGTTCCCACGTGCCTCCCTGCCCTAGCCTTCATTTATGAACAAAACGTATCACCCCTGATGACCAGCTTCCCTTTCATACTGCACTCAGAGGAGTGGGGTGGCCCAGTGACACCTGAAAGCTTTGGGAAAGTCCATCCTTCCTTCATTTCTGCCACCTCCTGTCCAGCTCTCTTCCTCACCCTCACTTTATGCTGCTATCAGAAACACTGGGTGGCAGTTGGTTTGGGGGTGTCCATACACCCACACATGATTTGTAGTATCTGCCCCTGCTTAGGGCCACTGCCTCAGGGCCTGTCCTGGATGTCTGTGCTTGTGACAAATGAGAATACGCATAACAGACAGCTTATTCAAAACCTAGTCTAGTTAGCATGGCAACAGGAATTAATAAGCTCCATATTCTTTTACTTACCTCTGACTAGAAATGATAACTGAAGCCAGAAGTTATAAGCTTCAGTGAGCAGATTAATAAGAAACCTTGAACGCTTGGGAGACAGTCAACACAGGTAATTTGAGAGACAAATCTTTCAGTTAGAAATTACATCTTGATAAATGGTTAAGAAAATTATTATTGAATATTTGCATACCAGTTACCATAATTTAAGCTGTTTCAACCCATTGTTTGTACCTTATGTTAAACTTTCTGCCTAAATCTCTTTCTTACTGCAATGAGATTTCTTGCAATATTAAAAAGTTTCTTTAAATAGTTCTAAGAACTGTTATAGCCTTGAAACTGTAAGTGTTCACTATAGGAAACGACATATGTTTGTTGTAAAAATGTGTTATTGAATGTTGTAGTCTGTAGTGGAAAACAGCCTGTGTTTACTTTTCTAACCTATGTTGGTCATAGGAGGTTGATATAAAGCACAAATCTGTGATAATTAACTCAGTATTAGTTCACTGCTCTTGATCTAATCTACTCAACCACTACAAAAGGATTGTGCTGTATCTCTTAAAATTAAGACCTAGCTAAAGGCATTTCTGCTCATAAAGATTTATTTTACAAGTATAATTAAAATGTTGATAACAGTGTATCTTTTAAACACAATGAGAACAAGATTAATCACGTTAGTAATGGGATTCTACTGTTTCCAGTTCAGAAAAATTATGTCCTTTACGTTTAGATTTTTTTTTAATTTTTAAAAAAATGTTTAAGTCAAAAAATGGAAAGAAAATCACCCCAAGGGTTATCTTCTTGACAAACAGATTAAGATGAGACTATGAGCCAGTGGGACTGTGCATAAAAAGACCTAACCCAGAGAGTAGCCAGTAGCCAGTAACCCAGAGTACCCAGAGATTGATAAACACAGGCTGAGTCTGACTTAAAACAGTTCAAGTGCCTTTATGCTAAAGTTAGTCTATTGCGAGAGACACAAGTTAACAACCGTATCCTCTGGCATGATATCTAACCCCATCCCAGGTCTCAAATTTCTTTTTATTTCCTTTTTATCCTCAAGAGGAAGCTACACAGAGGAGGTCTACCACGTGAGGTGTCCCAAGAAGAGGAGAGGGGCGCTGTTTCTTCTCCAACCTGCATCACCCCTCTGTGCTCCTGCAGGAGACTCTCAGGTCTCACTGCAAGGAGCCTGGCTTACCATGCCTGTACTGCCCCTGTTACCGCCTTCCTCTTCTTGAATCAGAGATCTTTGGTCCACAGGCATTCCCTACCTCCACAAATGTTCATACCTGTCCTGTTGATCCGCTGATACGCTGCCTAGCATCTCCCACAAGGGAGGGTTCAGTGGGAGGAACGTCAGCAGCAGTGATGCTCCAGGTGTAAGCTGTTCTGGGGTCTGCTTCAGCTGCAGAGACTCTCCTCCCCAAGGTCACTCTCTTTCCTGACAGCCTACAACCCTTGGCAGAGACAGGTGCCCACCAGAGCATGATGCCAAGGACACCAGTCTCAGCATTCCTGGCGATATGGGCCTAGGCCTTTTGGGCCTATATCACAGCAGGCTTCTTTCTCTGCTCGATCTGTTTCTGGTTCCTCCCCTTCACAGGTGTGGAGCCCAGTGAGCACAGTGCTCTGAATCTCTTTCTAGAGAGTCTAGCCTGGGATGGCTCTTACCAATTTCAGTCTCATCATGAGATTATGGGGCTTCCCCCATGACTCAACTATAAAAGAACCCACCTGCAACTCAGGAGATGCAGAAGACACAGGTTCAATCCCTGGGTCAGGAAGATCCCCTGGAGAAGGAAATGGCAACCCATGCCAGTATTCTTGCTGGGAAAATTTCATGGACGCAGGAGCCTGGCAGGCTACAGTCCACGGGGTAACAAAAAAGTCAGACATGACTGAGCACACACACACATGAGATTATTGCCAAATGATTAACCTGACAAAAAAATTCAGGTGAAGAGATATGAAAGGCTGAAAACTCATTAGATTCCATCAGTGGTCCTAAATATTTAAGCCTTTAGAAATAGAACCCTTTCTTCAAATTGTCAAACTGTAAAGTAGGATCAAGTGGGGCATATCAGTTGAAACTTCTGTGGCACACCACGGAGTCCCAGAGAGATGAAAATCAATGGACCGAATAGACCAGTGGTTCTCAACCCACAAAAGGCATCAGAATCCACTGGGGGCATTTAAAAACTACCAATGTCTCGCCCTCACCCCTGAGATCCTGTTCAGTGTTGTAAAAGTCCTTCACGTGAATCTAACAGATAGCTTGGGCTGAGAACTCCTGAGCTCTAAGGCATTTTCACCCTCTGCAGGCTCCTCATCCATAACACATGATGGCCCCTTCCTCTGGTATCAATATTTAATACAGGACCTCCAGCATCCAAGGCCAAAGAGCCAATTCTAGCTTGTACATGAACAAAGGGATTTATTTTTAATTACTTATTAATATCACTATTTTTAATTACTTATTAATATCCCCAAAAGAGAGGAGGCTAACCATGGGGAGAGCCTTCACTGACCTTACCTGCTTTCCCAGGAGCCAAATCCACAGGAAGCTTCAGTAGGACTCCTGGCTTTGTTGTTATCCAAACCCCAATTTAAAGAGTCAAAATGAAAAAAAAAATAATAAAATAAAAAGAATAAAAAATAAAAAAAGAGTCAAAATGCACTTGTTCTCTTTTACCCTCCTGAAGCTGTAGACAGGCACCGCCTGGGAAGCATGATACACAGAATTATTCTCAATTGGCTCCTGACTTTCACCTTTTTTATAACAAATTTTCATTTTTTACAGTTCTTAAATAAACACATACCCTGGCCCCATGTTTACTCTCCCAAACTACCTAAACATTGTTATGATTGAATTTCCTCTAATTCAATTTGTAAAACAAGCACCCATTTTTAAAGAATTTGTTTGGTTCTCTTTATAGATGCACTTTTCAATATTTGATTTTTTTTTAACAGTTTGGATTTGCAGGGGTTGTTTTTTGGTTAAATTTGACAGCTAGTTTTAAAGTAGTTTATACAATATTTGAGGGATTGCTTATGATCAACTGGTACTCAAGGATCCTTCAATTTGGTCAACTTATAATTTCTGCTCTATTTAGTGCTAGGAAAATAGGAATTTCCTGATTACCCCCTTTTGCTGAGTCCCTGTCTTAGATTAAATAATGTCATTTGCAGCAACATAGATGTACCTATGTGTCGTACTGACTGAGGTAAGTCAGACAGAGAAGGAGAAATATTGTATGATATCCATTATATATGAAATTGAAAAAGAAATGATACAAATGAACTTAGAAACAGACTCACAGATTTAGAAATGAACTTATGGTGGCTGGGGGTAAAGAATAGTTGGGAGTTTGAGAAGGTCACATACACACTGCTATATTCAAAATGGATAAACAAACACCTATTGCATAGAACATGAAACCCTATTCAATGTTATGTCAGAGCCTGAATGGGAGAGGGGTATGGGGTAGAATGATACATGCGTATGTATGGCTGAGTCCCTTCACTGTTCATTTGAAACTACCACGATTTTGTTAATCAGCCATACCCCAATACAAAATAAAAAGTTTAAAGTTTGAAAATAAACTAATATAAAAAGGACTATATAAAAAATAGTCCTTCTCTTAGGAAACTTGGATATACCCAATAATCTCATTCCCAATTTGATTCAACACTGATACCAGCAGAATTGTGAGAATTAAATCAAGTAAAATCATTTTGATTCTAAAGAGCCAACATGTGCTCAACATCTAATATCCTCTCTCTATATATATATATATATGGATTTACATATATGTTCATAGAGAATATGTGGTATTACTTTGTGTGCCCTTTGCTGGAGCAGCCGTGAAGAGATACCCGACATCCCAGGTAAGAGAAACCCAAGTAAGACGGTAGACACTGGCACTGAGAGAGGGCATCAGAGGGCAGAGAGACTGAAACCACGATCACAGACAACTAGCCAATCTGATCACATGGACCACAGCCCTGTCTAACTCAATGAGACTAAGCCGTGCTGTGTGGGGCCACCCAACACAGATGGGTCATGGTGGAGAGGTCTGACAGAATGTGGTCCACTGGAGAAGGGAATGGCAAACCACTTCAGTATTCTTGCCTTGAGAACCCCATGAACAGTATGAAAAGGTAAAAAGATAGGACACTGAAAGAGGAACTCCCCAGGTCGGTAGGTGCCCAATATGCTACTGGGAATCAGTGGAGAAATAACTCCAGAAAGAATGAAGGGATGGAGCCAAAGCAAAAACAATACCCAGTTGTATATGGGGCTGGAGATAGAAGCAAGGTTCGATGCTGTAAAGAGCAATATTGCATAGGAACCTGGAATGTTAGGTCCATGAATCAAGGCAAATTGGAAGTGGTCAAACAGGGGATTGCAAGACTGAACGTTGACATTCTAGGAATCAGCGAACTAAAATGGATTGGAATGAGTGAATTTAACTCAGATGACCATTTATATCTACTACTGTGGGCAGGAATCCCTTAGAAGAAATGGAGTAGACCTCATAGTCAACAAAAGAATCTGAAATGCAGTACTTGAGGTGCAACCTCAAAAATGACAGAACGATCTCTATTCATTTCCAAGGCAAACCATTCAATATCACGGTAATCCAAGTCTATGCCCCAACCAGTAATGCTGAAGAAGCTGAAGTTGAACGGTTCTATGAAGACCTACAAGACCTTCTAGAACTAACACCCAAAAAAGATGTCCTTTTCGTTATAGGGGACTGGAATGCAAAAGTAGGAAGTTAAGAAACACCTGGAGTAACAGGCAAATTTGGCCTTGGAGTACAGAATAAAGCAGGCTAATAGAGTTCTGCCAAGAAAATGCACTGGTCATAGCAAACACTCTCTTCCAACAACACAAGAGAATCTACACATGGACATCACTAGATGGCTGACACTGAAATCAGAGTGATTATATTCTTTGCAGCCAAAGATGGAGAAGCTCTATACAGTCAACAAAACCAAGACCAGGAGCTGACTGTGGCTCAGACCATGAACTCCTTATTGCCAAATTCAGACTGAAATTGAAGAAAGTGGGCAAAACCACTAGACCGTTCAGGTATGACCTAAATCAAATCCCTTATGACTATACAGTGGAAGTGAGAAATAGATTTAAGGTAGTAGATCTGATAGAGTGCCTGATGAACTATGGACGGAGGTTCATGACATTGTACAGGAGACAGGAATCAAGACCGTCCCCAAGAAAAAGAAATGCAAAAAAGCAAAATGGCTGTCTGAGGAGGCCTTACAAATAGCTGTGAAAAGAAGGGAAGCAAAAAGCAAAGGAGAAAAAGAAAGATATAAGCATCTGAATGCAGAGTTCCAAAGAACAGCAAGGAGAGATAAGAAAGCCTTCCTCAGCGATCAATGCAAAGAAATAGAGGAAAACAATAGAATGGGAAAGACTAGAAATTTCTTCAAGAAAATTAGAGATACCAAGGGAACATTTCATGCAAAGATGGGCTCAATAAAGGACAGAAATTATAGGGACCTAACAGATGCAGAAGATATTAAGAAGAGGTGGCAAGAATACATAGAAGAACTGTACAAAAAAGATCTTCATCACTCAGATAACCATGATGGTGTGATCACTCACCTAGAGCCAGACATCCTGGAATGCAAAGTCAAGTGGGCCTTAGGAAGCATCACTATGAACAAAGCTAGTAGAGGTGATGGAATTCCAGTTGAGCTATTTCAAATCCTGAAAGATGATGCTGTGAAAGTGCTACACTCAATATGCCAGCAAATTTGGAAAACTCAGCAGTGGCCACAGGATTGGAAAAGGTCAGTTTTCATTCCAGTCCCAAAGAAAGGCAATGCCAAAGAATGCTCAAACTACCCCACAATTGCACTCATCTCACACGCTAGTAAAGTAATGCTCAAAATTCTCCAAGCCAGGCTTCACCAATGCATGAACCATGAACTTCCTGATGTTCAAGCTGGTTTTAGAAAAGGCAGAGGAACCAGAGACCAAATTGCCAACATCCGCTAGATCACTGAAAAAGCAAGAGAGTTCCAGAAAAACACTTGTTTCTGCTTTATTGACTATGCCAAAGCCTTTGACTGTGTGGATCACAATAAACTGTGGAAAATTCTGAAAGAGATGGAAATACCAGACCATCTGACCTCCCTCTTGAGAACCCTGTATGCAGGTCAAGAAGCAACAGTTAGAACTGGACATGGAACAACAGACTGGTTCCAAATAGGAAAAGGAATAAGTCAAGGCTGTATATTGTCATCCTGCTTATTTAACTTATATGCAGAGCACATCATGAGAAACACTGGGCTGGAAGAAGCACAGGCTGGAATCAAGATTGCCAGGAGAAATATCAATAACTTCGATATGCAGATGACACCATCCTTATGGCAGAAAGTGAAGAAGTACTAAAGAGCCTCTTGATGAAAGTGAAAGAGGAGAGTGAAAATGTTGGCTTAAAGCTCAACATTCAGAAAACTAAGAGCATGCCATCCAGTCCCATCACTTCATGGCAAATACCTGTGGAAACAGTGGCTGACTTCATTTTTCTGGGCTCCAAAATCACAGCAGATGGTGACTGCAGTCATGAAATTAAAAGACACTTAGTCCTTGAAAGGTCATGTATGGATGTGAGAGTTGGACTATAAATAAAGCTGAGGGCCAAAGAACTGATGCTTTTGAACAGTGGTGTTGGAGAAGACTCTTGAGAGTCCCTTGGACTACAAGAGCTCCAACTAGTCCATCCTAAAGGAGATCAGTCCTGGGTGTTCATTGGAAAGACGGATGTTGAAGCTGAAACTCCAATACTTTGGCCACCTGATGCAAAGAACCGACTCATTGGAAAAGACCCTAACGCTGGGAAAGATTGAAGGCAGGAGGAGAAGGGGACCACAGAGGATGAGATGGTTGGATGGCATCACCAACTCATTGCACATGGATGTGCATGAACTCTGGGAGCTGTTGATGGCCAGGGAGGCTTGGCATGCTGCAGTACATGGGGTCACAAAGAGTCAGACACGACTAAGTGACTGAAACTGAACTGAACCAAACTTTTTGGGTACTCATAAAAGTGCTATATAAATATATACATATATATATATACATATTTCAGTAATTTGTACTCAATAAGATAAATATCTGATTAATTTTTAAAATAAATGTTTATTGATAATAATATACACTAAGCAGGGCACAAGTGTACAGCTCAAAGAATTTTTGCAAGGTGAACATTCCTTCAGTAATCCCCACCAAAATCAAGAAATAGAAATTAATGTCATCAAAGAACCCTGCCTCAGCTCCTCTTCCTGTTTCTAGTCCCTAGTCTCTACCTAACTTGTATTAGTTTTGCCTGTTTGTGTACTTTATGTCAATGGAATTACAGAGAGCATATTCTTTTGTGTCTATTTTCTTTCAGCCTTATCCTTGTAAGATCCATCCATGTTTTTCCATACAAGTAACAATAGCTTGTCCATACAAATGAGCAATAGCTTGTTCAGTTTCATTGACTGACTATAACACAAATCATTTACTCATTCTACTACTGATGGACATGAGAGTCCTATTTAAGGATACATTTGCACTCATACCCGTGTGTGTATGTATGTAATGTGGGTATATGTATTTTGGCCCGTGTATATAAGCATTTCTGTTGAGTACATGTCTAGGAATGAAATTGCCAAATGATGTAATATACATATATTATCCATATATTTCTACCAAACATCTTTCCAAAACAATTGTACCAAGGTATATTCAGAAGTAAATCAGAGTCCCAGTTGTTCAACATCCTAATCAACATCTTGTATTTTTTGTCAGTCTTTTTATTTTCATTCTAACCATTCTGGTAGATAAGTAGTGATATCTCATTATGGTTTTAGTATATATTTTCCCTGAATATTATTTTGGTTGAGTGCTTTTTAATAAGTTCGTTGGACATTTGAATATTCTCTTTTATGAAGATTTTAAGTCCTTTATCTATTTTAAAGCTTCAGTTAATTAAGACAGTGTGTATTGGCATAAGAATAGACAAATAGATCGATAGAAAAAACAGAAATTACACACAAATACAATCACTTGCTTTGGAATAAAACTGGAAGTGATGAAAAGTAGGGGAAAATGTCTTTACAGTAAATCATATTGCGTCAAAAGGATATTCACACAGAAAAATAAACATTTCAGTCCCTACCTCACACCATAATAAAAAATAAATCCTAGATAGACTGTAGATTTCACTATAAAAAGTAAAGCAATACATTTTTTAAAGAAAAAAAGTCTCAATGACCATGCAGAGAGAAAACATTTCATAAACAGTATATAAAAACTATAATATAAACTACTACTACTACTACTACTAAGTCACTTCAGTCGTGTCTGACTCTGTGCGACCCCATGGACCGCAGCCCACCAGGCTTCTCCGTCCATGGGATTCTCCAGGCAAGAACACTGGAGTGGGTTGCCATTTCCTTCTCCAATGCATGAAAGTGGAAAGTGAAAGTGAAGTGGCTCAGTTGTGTCCAGCTCCCAGCGACCCCATGGACTGCAGCCTACCAGGCTCCTCCATCCATGGGATTTTCTGGGCAACAGTACTGGAGTGGGGTGCCATTGCCTTCTCCAATAATATAAACATAATATATTAAATATAATATAATATATAAAAATTATAAAATGATAAGTTACAGAGTTTTAAATTTCTGTTTATCAAAAGGCACCATTAAGAGAGTGAAAAGACAAGCCACACAAGATATTTATAAGAAGTGTATTTAACAAAAAATTCATATTCAGAACAGATTTAACTTTGCATATTATTCCATAGTATGTATGTGTCATAGTTTATATTTATCCCTCAATTATGATCATTTAGTCTGTTTCTATTAGTTCATTATCTAAATAAGTGTGGTAATGAATATACTTGTACATCTTTGAGTGTTTTCGTAATGAATTACCCAAACATGGGTTACAGAGTCATGGGATAAAGCAGTTTCAAACCACAAAGGCCAATGGAAAGATATTTTTTCCCAAATGAGTTCTCTCCCATCTTGAAAATCTCACTCTGAAACTAACTGTACTCCCTTGGCCTCAGCCTTGCCCAATATATTTTTTCTTTTAAAGACCCTGGAATATCTTAACCAGGGTACATAAGCTTAAGGAGAAGATAAGAATTCTGATGAGGGGGAATAAAAGGACATAAGAAAATGTTTAGGCAAGAGGTTTTCTAATATTCTCTCAAAGATTTTCTTCTTGCCTTCTCAGCAGTTTAAAAGAAATTATCTTTAAGCCCTAGATATTGACTTGAGTAGTATATCTTGTATATCGATATACGTCTTGTATGTTGATGATTGGCAAGTATTCTGGGATCTTTTGAAGTAAAGAATTATTGAATACAAACTTCAATTAAATGATTAAGTTTTTTGGTTACTAAAGAGAGATTGGACATCTATATATTTTCAACATTATTCACTGAAAGTGTTTTTCAAATGTGTATTCATCTACTTTCCCACTTTGGTAAGTACAATATCCTGACTATAGCTGACTATTTCTTTACAGGTGTAAAATCTTAAGATCCTCAGGGTTATAATTTGAACATTAATCTCATCATACATAGCAGTGATATGAAAAGTGTCCCTTGCACATTTTGTCTCATATTAAACTATAAGCTCTTAAGGTCAAGGACTACATTCAAATTCTGATTCCGTCAGGTACAAAGTTTGTGTTCTCTAGTGAGAGTATCTGATTCCCAGGGCTCCCATCTGCAAGCAGAAAGAAACTGCCTAACAACTGACCCAAAGGGAAACGTTGTTGGGAGAATACAAGTTCCTTGTATAAAGTACATGGCACATAGTAGGACTCAGTGAATGTTCCTTTTGCTTCTCTGAAGCAATTTTTCCCAAGTCAAATTTAAATTAGTATAGGCAATAAGAATGATTTCGTTTTCTGACAGTAAGGCATAACGGAAAAAAAAGCCTAATTTGATTTTTTTTTGCCTTGTGAATTACATCTCTCATTTAAAAGGGAAGTGGCACAGAAAATTCCAACATACTGAGATTTTTAATTATTTGTTTCCCATTGTAATCAGGCAAACTTTCAGGCAGGCAGCTTGGCAAAATGTATTACATTTCATTTGCCCCAGCAATCCCACTCTACTAGTTTATCCTAAAGAAATAATTAAGTATGAACAAAGAAGGAATGAAAAAGGATATTCACTGTAAGGTTGTTTATCATACTAAAACCCCAGAAACAGCCTAAATCCTCATCAGTAAGAGACTGATAAAACACATTTTGGATCATCTGTACAGCAAAATATTATGAAATCTTTAGAAGTAATAATATAGCTTCATATTTATAGGAAGCCCACAAAACATTGTCAAGTGAATAAAACAAATTAAATATAGTATACATAAACACTTTATCCCATTTTTGTCAAAATGTGTATCTATATGTATGTATGCATAGAAAAAAGTCTTGAAAAATACATACCAACATGGTCATATGTTTATCTAAAAGCAGTAGGATTATGAATGATTTTCTCTTTCTTTTTAATACCTTTGTGTTTTACCATATTCTTTCATAATAAGTATGCATAATTTCTATACTCAAAAAATACTAAAGCTACTTAAACATTTTTTTTAATTTATATGCAAAAAAAAGCCAACTGATTTAAAAAATTAAAACCCATATCTATATGGATCTTATCTCGTTCATCCTCAAACAGAAGGGAGACGTTTCATTATTGCTGTGTGTAGCAGGGTTTCTCAACCTTGGCACTATTGACATTTTTGGCTGGATAATTCCTTGTCATGGGAGATTATCGGGTGCCTTGTAAGATGTTTGGCAGCATCACTGACCTCTACTCTTGTAATACACATCACTCCCTTCCCACCAAATTATCCAAAAATGTCTCCAGATGTCAACTAAAGGCTAGACTGCCCTGGTTGAAAGTCACTGCTCTAAGGAAACAGGAGATCTGGAATTAAACCCCATGTTTGACACTTACTAGTTGGGTGATCCAACCTCTCTGGGCTTCCATTTCCTCAAGACTACATTATCTTCAAGATAGCTTTGGTCCTGAAAACCATCTTTTGTGAGTTTGCGGAAAATCAGTGGATTCAAAAGGGTCCAGGCTTCCCCAGTGGCTGAGTTGGTAAGAACCCACCTGCCAATGCAGGAGATGCAAGAAACGCGGGTTCAACCCCTGGGTCAGGAAGATCCCCTGGAGTAGGAAATGGCAACCCACACCAGTATTCTTGCCTGGAAAATTCCATGGACAGAGGAGCCTGGCAGACTATAATTCACAGGGTCGCAAAGAGTTGGACATGACTAAGCAGCTGAGCATACAAAGGGAAAGTGGTTGGTCCAGAGTTAAACCAAAAGCCAAAAGTTCAAACAGAAATGCGGCTAGGTCTCCTAACTGCAATCATGCATTTATTCACTCATTTGTGTAAGAAATATTTATTTTGAGTGCCTATTATATCCTGGGCACTATTACAGCACTGGGAAACAGTAATAAACAAGAAAATGAGATCCTTGCTTTCATGGAGTTTACCTTCTATTGAAAGAAGCAAATAGTAATCATGTAGGTTAATAAACAGGAGTATTTTAAATAAGTGATATTAAATAGGTAACATGGTAATGGATGGCCACTGGAATAATGTTAGGAAAAGCAAGCAACATTAGATAAGGCAGCCTGGGAAGACCCCTAAAGGAGCGGATACTTGATACTTGAAAGATAATAAAGACAGAGTCAAGCAAAACTCAGTGGCAAGAACGTCCTGGTCAGAGAGAATCGAAGTACAAAAGTAGTAAGGTGGAGAAGAGCTTGGAACTGTATTAATGATATTTAATGGCAATACATACATGATAGAAGATTACAGAGGAAACAATGTCAACTTATAGTATTAATAATATGGGGAAAGTGTGAGTGAAAAAGTAATCATGATTATATGCTTGCATGCATAGTCACTCAGTCATGTCTGATTCTTGGGATCCTTTGGACTGTAGTACCCCAGGCTCCTCTGTCCACGAGCTTTTTCAGGCAAGAAGACTACGTTGCCATGGCACTCTTGCTGTTTCAAGAGTGGGTTGCCATTTTCCTCCTCCAGGAAATTTCCCAACCCAGGGATCAAACCTGCATCTCCCATGTCTCCTGCATTGCAGGCCAACTCTTTACTCACTGAGCCATCAGGGAAGCCCAGAGTGATTATAGGAGAAATTAAATCCACAAAAAGCCCTCACATCATGGCCTTCCTCAATAATGCAATTGAAAAATTGTGTCTGGGGAAATTCTGAAACCAAATGTCCCCCCAAGTTCACCAATGCCTTCCTATCACCATTAGTACTGGGGTGGGGGGTGGTGCCAAGAAGATGTCTACTGAATTGCTAAAGCAATAAATTGAGGGGATAATCTTTTTGGTGGTTGGTAAGCTCAAGGGGGAGTGGGTCCCGTAGATAAAACGATAACTAGATTTAGTTGACAATTTGCTTTGAGTAAAATGTCGAGCTTGTAAATAATTTAAAAATAGCCTGTCATTCAATTGCTGCATGTCCTTTAAGAAATTTTAATCAATGCAAAACACATTTCGCAAACACAAGCTTCTAACCCCTGTGAAACCAGCTATCGGTCTAAACAAAAAGCTGTGACACACGGTCAGGAGAACGTGTGCAATGGTTATGAAGGAGAGTGAATTGAGCTACAACCCCAGAATCCAATATATGACAATATCCTGCAACCAAGGAATTAGTTATTTCGACAATATGTAATGTGGAAACACACCACTTGTTCAGCTCTTTTTGCTCAAGGGCACAGAGAAGCTGAGGTTTCAATCCACTCATCAGAAACAATCAACATGCACATAAACTCTGCATTTTGGCTGCAAATGGATTGTCTATTTGTTATATTTGCCAAAAGCTCAGCATTGTAGAGCAAGAAAAAGGAAAGGAAAAGCGGAGGCAGAGGAAAGACATAATAAGTCTGAAATCAGGGCATACTTTGAGCGGATAAACTCAAGGACAGAAAGGAATAGCACAGGATTTGAGGGCGGGCAATCTCTCCTGACCCCCACATTGTCAGTAAGCTAGGTTCAACTCCTTTCTACCCAGTTATCCATGTTGAAATGGGGAAAAACACAGATCTTTCCAAACGTGAGTGGAGCCGATTGCCACCTTCCCCAGCCCAGCTTTCTTCCCTGGGGACAGCGGGAAGCCACGCAAGGACTGCTCCTCCCTTTGTGCTTCCCAGCTGCCCAAGCCCTCGGGGCTGGGTCACACAGCCTGGTAGCCTTCTCTGACTCAGCTGTTCTTTTCCCATAGAACTTTTATCAAAGGAAACCAATCATTGTTCAACCCACAGTGCCAAGAGATGCAGCAGCAAAACCCCAAGGACAGTAGAAAGTTTTGTTCCTCTAGACTGAAACTCCTGGAGAAGATTTTTTGTATTTTTTCCTAAGATTTGGAGGTCTTTTCTTCCTCCCCTCCCCCCACAATATTGACATAGATTATGAAGACAATATCCCAAATTTCCAGCATGGTAGCTGCAGTTTAGGAAATAAGCCAGCACATCAGAGAATAAGGACAGCTCTAAAGGTTTAACTGAAATTGGCTCAATGTTTGTTTTTGAACAAATTGATTATCATTAATTATCAAAACATATATATCTTGATTTATCCCTTAAATTGTGGATATTAATAATCACTATTAATTTTGATTAATTAATAGCAACACTATTAATCCTGGATAGATTTAATGATAATAGACAAGAATGCATTATTCACAAATGTTGTACACCAGGATATCCATTATACAACTGTTCATCTCCAGCAATACCATTTTCGTACTCATCTGTTATGATTTTATTTAAACCAGGTTGTCAACATTTTTCAAAATGTTGATTTTTAAAGTCTGCCCTCATAACAAATCAACTCCTCCTCCCAATCTAATGCAGCCATGGAGACCGCATGAGGGTACTGTATCCTTCCCTCCACACCTGGCCTGATTTACACATAGCCACACTCACAAAGACGTGAGTACACATGCCGCTTAGCTGTGCTATTGGCATTGAAGGGTTTCCAGCTTGTCTTTGTCCCAAGGTCAACCAGAATCAAGCTCCAGTTTTTGTCTTCATGTAGGACGTTTTCTTCATTGGTGAGCTTATTTAAATTCCTTTGCAGATATTGAGCCAAATCTGCTCAGGCTGCAACCTCCCGGGGCCTCTCACTCAGGGCCAAGTATAAATAAATACTCATATAGGACAGCTTTGATGAAACATTAAAGATGTCTCTGGTTATATGGCTTCTAGAGTCTCTATTTTCTTTATGAAAAATCCATGGTGGTAGAGAGAGCCTTAGCCACGGGAAGGGAATAGATTTCTAAATTGCTGCCTATGGCCCCCTGGGACTTAATGGCACAGGGCAAAGAAGCAGCTGATCTTGGCAAAGGAAGCAAGATAAATAAAATTAGCCACTAAATCATCTCCCCTTAAAATACCAGCTGTCAATTCCCTCCAACATTTATGAATTTGGGGGCATGTTACTGTCATGTTGCGTCTCATCCAGGACAAATAGCATTGCTCCTTTCACTCAAGAAAGGGTCCCTGGGTCCCCACACAGGAGAGGCTAAAGCAGAGGGCTTGACCTTTTCTTTCACCCTCTTCCCCTGTCACATGTACAAGGAAGAACCCAGTTCAGGCCAATCAATGTTTATTGCTCTAATGATTGTAATTGTTGCTTATTTTTAAACTATGTTCCCAGTCATCCCTTCAAAGATTGGGACTTCCTACAGAAGATGATGCACACGCCTTTTGGAAAAGACCATCTGCTCAAAAGAGTGAATCAGTTGATGGAGGATGAATCTGGATGAGCAGAAACAACACAACGGTGGGAATCCTTGTCCTTCTCTCGTGGATCCCCAGTGGGATCAGACCGCTACAGCTTTGGGAGAGAGGCTAGCAGCACTTGACAAGGACACTGAAATCTCGAGGTAGAGCTCTCCAGGTAAAGACGGGAGACATGCAGTAACAACTAAAAAGCTAACCTTAGCCAGACACTGCACTAACTGCTTTATAAGTATTATCTCACTGAATGTTCAGAACAACTGCCAAGATGGATAATATTACAGCTGCATTTTAAAAACAAACAAACTGAATAGTTCAGGAGTTGTTATTACTTGTCTCCTGCAAAGAAGCACCCTATAGTCCTGTGAGTAGTATGAGGCACCCTCCCTCCCCTGGACATGAGAGCAACCAGCAAACCACAGTCATATCCTGGCCTGAATCATTCCTGCCCAGGCTGAAAACATGAGAGGAGCAGAGAGATCCCTCCAGGCTTGTGCAAATCCCTGAAGCATTGCTGGGCAGGTCCTCCAGGGAGACTTAGCTGGAGTCATACAGGAATCTACAAAGCCCTACAAAGTCCTTCCCTCTACACCCCACACACACCTTTAGGAAACCAGAGGGAAGAACCTGAATAAGATCAAACACAGACTAGCTACTTTACTGTTAATTTCTACCTGACTACATCCTTTGGCTAGAGGATGAAATTTCTATTACACTTTATAGGAGCAAAACCATGAAAGTTTTCTCTAGTTATTGTTGCTTCTAAAAAAATAGAAATTGTACAAAGCTGAGTCCATAGCAGGCATATAAAGACCGTATGTTGGTTCATTAAAATAGTAAATTTTTTGTTACTGTTTATTTAAAAATACATGAAGCTTTTCCACTGTGCCTGGAGAAGAACTCTATATAATCCTTAGAACACTAAAGTCTTTACCATTCCCAAAACATGCAGAATATCAGAATACATACAGACTAAATCCATACTACACAAACTAATTAAAGGACCTGGAGAGAGTGAGCCAGAAGAGCTGATACAGTTTAGTCTGAAAAAAAATCTTCTTTACTCAAGTATAATAAAAATTATAATGCTTTCCTCTTTTTCCTCTTATAAAGAGCTTTCCAATGATATTACTTTGCTTGAGCATCACAAAACAGCAAAGAGAGGGTGTGGTCATCCCCATTTCCAGATTCAGGCTGGCTAAGCGACTGTCCAATGTCATGGTCAGGAGTAGAGGGAACTCAGGCTGTATATGGTAAATTATTTGAGTAATCAAAAAAACATGGAAGTCATCAGGATTTTTCTGCTTGAATTTTCAGCATGAGAGCTGGTCACTGACACAAATGAAAACATACACTCATAAATCGCCTTTGTCCTTGACTCCATCTAGACCCAGATGGAAGGAAATTTTGTGCACGTTATGTCTTCATTCCTCCGGTCACATCTTCAGTTATTCCATAGGAGGTGAGGATAGAAGGGGAGTACAGGTTGGTGAGAGAGCCGCAAGAAAGGCTCCTTGAGGAAAAGTGGGAAAGAGCAGGGGTAAGGCAGGGTAATTTCCCTCCACCTTCCCCCTGGAGTAGAGGGGTCTGCTTTCCTCTAATGGTCCCCTTTCCTCACTGAATTACTATGCTAGGCACGTGGAGACACCACAGAAGGGGTTTCCATAAATTTGAGTTTAAAGGGGATAATACTTGCTGTTAAATCATTATATTAAATCATTCTTTACAAGACATTTTTACAATTTCAAATCATTTTCCCAACTAAGTTGCACAGTAAATTAATTACTGTGTTAGTAGTTCATTGGTGACTCTTGTACACATGTTTTACTCAAAAATATTCTCCAAATATTTGTTCACATATTTGAATCCATTTAAAAGTGTTTCTAATTTTAGGGGGATAAGTATTCTTGGTAATTTCACTGCTTGCCTCATTTTGTCCTGGGAAGAGTTATGTTCATCTTCCAGTTGGCATATAGGATAATTTAGTGTAGCTACTTATGTGGTACTGGCTAACATAATTGAAGATTTTTAAGAAGTCAAACAGAGTTGGGGAAGGGTAGTTATTAATCTAGTAAAGACAACCTCAATAGTTTGGTTCATACATATACTAAAAAGAAAGATGAACCATTTTCTCATCCCTAATGGCTGAAAATATGAAAGGTAAAAATCATATGTAAAAGGGTAAAAATCAAAATGTTTGATAAACTTACAACAAAAGCCACACACTTTATACCTGTTCATGCCCTTTCCAAAAACATTTCACTTTGCATTTGTAAACAAATGCTTAGCCTTATTAAGTGAAAAATGTGTAATAAAGAGAATATACGTTAGCAAGACGACCTCATCAAGATGGGTAAAAAGTATAATTTGGGTAAAAATGTTCTTCATATCAGTAAAAGTATGTTGTGCTCAAATTCTGTATAAATAACTTGGATTGCTTTTACATGCTTCTTAAGCTTTTCCTAAATGCACATATTTAATGTATTAGCTGAAAATCACAAAGCATCAAAATACCTGTGTGAAAGGAACAGACTTTTGTGAGAAGTATGTTTACATGTCTTATATCTGCAGTAACCATTTTCTCCAAGCCCAAGTTTGCCATAAGTGCTTTGATAAGTTCAAGGAAACTCATGGAACAATAGGTATATCTGAGATCCTAGTATTTGAAATCAGGCCTGAGCCCCAGAATCTATGCTCTCTGGCTGCTATATCTCTGCAGAGAATGAGGTCACACAATGCACGGACATTTATGTCCAACATCAAAAGACATCTAAAATCCAAAGTTAAAATCACCCAAATGTCCACGAACAGAGAAACAGACAAATTGTGCTATATACATACAATGGAATACTGAGCAGAAATTACAGCACATTTGTGGATCAGTATATGTTGGCACTTACCTGGTGGCTCAGTGATAAAGAATCCTCCTGCCAGTGCAGGAGACTGGGTTTTGATCCCTGAGTCAGAAAGATCCCCTGGAGAAGGAAATGGCAATCCACTCCTGTAGTCTTGCCTGGATAATCCCATGGACAGAGGAACATGATGGGCTACAGTCCATGGGGTCGTGAAGAATTGGACATGACTTAGCGACTGAACAACAACAACAACTATCTTTTTGAAATGATTGAACGTCACACCCATAATGTTGGACAAAAGTAGCCAGACATGCAAAGAACAGTGTAGAGTTTCATTTCTGTACAGTTTTTTAAAAGCAAAAATACTCTAGGGTATTGGAGTTCACAGATAGTAGCAACTCCTGGGAGACAAAGTCAGTGAGAGGAAGGGGCAGTGAGGAGTCTTCTGAGTCCTGGGATCTTCTATTTAGTCCTCTGTGCTCAGTCTCCAGGCGTGTATGACTCTCTGCGACCCTTTGGACTATAGCCTGACAGGCTCCTCTGTCCGTGGGATTCTCCAAGCAAGAATGCTGGGGTGGATTGTCATTTCCTCCTCCAGGGAATCTTCTCAACCCAGGGATCAAACCTGGGTCTCCTGTGTCTGCTGCATTGCAAGCAGATTCTTTACCCACTGAGCGGTCAGGAAAGCCCATTTAGTCCTCTATAGACTGTTTACATTGTCAGATTTCACTTTGTGAAAATTCATCTAGCTATACACTTAGGATTTATGCACTTCTCTATGTATAAGTTACAAGTCAATAGAAAGCTTGCTTAAAAAGTAAAAATAAGCGACTTCCCTGGTGGTCCAGTGGCTAGGAGTCCACACTCTCAATGTAGAGGGCCTGGGTTTGATCCCTGGTAAGAGAACTAGGTTCCACATGTGGCAACTAAAGATCCCACATGCCACAGCTAAGACCTGGCACAGCCAAATAAATAAATACTTTTTTAAAGTTAAAATAAGGAGACAGCTAAGAAAGTGCTCTCCAAATATAGCTGACCCAAGTACTATGCAGGGTTGACCCTCCCCGTGCCCTCTGCAGGGGAGCAGAGGCCTTTGGATTTTTCAGAGACTCCAGGGAATAAGAACTCACCATCACAAGAAAGCCCTCATCTTATCATACTATTATGGTAAACAAGACATTTTTACCCTAAAAGAAGGGGAAAGCTCGTGGCCTCCCTGAGATAAATACCCCTGAGTGTGTATTGTTTCAACTTCACCATAACCCAGTCACACAGAGCCAGGAATTCTTCCGAGGGTATGTCCGTGGCTCTAGTTAGATGAACTACTTGCCACATGTGTGGACAGCCTCACTGCCTAGAAGAGCCTGTTCACTTGTGAGAAAACAACCTGGTTGGGAAAAGTGCATTCTGCCTCTGAACACCCCTCAGATTTGACAGGGTGCTGTAAAAGCAGTATTACAGTTCTGCTGCCACAGTTAAGAAATGGAGCCTTTTCATTTGGTCTGAACTTTCATTAAGAAATGCACAGAAGGAAATGTGTCCGGGCATGATTGCATTTGGGGAACATGGAGCTCTGCTTTTCTCACCCACACCACTCCTCTGCTTGGAGTCCAGGATCTCCTCTGGAAGCTCACAAACATCGAAACAAAGCCTGGTGCTGACGCTGGGGTTTGAGAGGGCAAGCTTCAATACAAACATGGACAACCAGAAGAGGCAACCGACAAAACCCTGTCCATTAACACTAACAGCTGGGAGAACGGAGTATCATTCCGCACTTTGGCTCTGCCCTCTCCTTAAATCCTAAATAAATCATCCTTTCTTCCTGGGAAATGGCTCTGGAACACTTTCTCCAGGTGGAGGCTAGAAAGGCTGATGGCTATGAGGGAAGACAGGATTTTCCTGCCTGTCTGGGCATGTATCCATGCTGCCCCAGTGAGAAACATCTTTATCAAGCCTGACATCATTCACCATGATCATAACCCTCTGGTTTCTGGCAAGAACACACTAGATCTGTAATCTTTAGTTCTTCTAACCCTATCACTTACTTGCATTGTCATCTTCAGCTAATCATTTAAACTCTCTGGGCTGCGAATACTTTGCCAGCTGAAATTACCCTTATCTTTCTTCAAATACTCAAAGGAGCAAGATAGAGGATGCTTCTATATTGCTTCAAGCATTCACAAACTTAAGTGATTCTCTGAATGGGAAGGCCAGCCTTGTTTGCTGTGCTCTCCTTTTTCATCTCCGTGTATAAGCCCTGCCCAGCTCTACCAAGAGAACTGATGGAGTTCTGCCTTCAACAAGAGGTGGGATGGGGCAAGTGCTTCTCTGAGCTACAGAGAAGTTGGCTCACTCTCAATATTCTTTTGTTTTGAATCAGTGGTCTCTGCCTCCTACCCAAGCTCCTACCAGAGTGTTTGACACTCTGGTATTTTGCCACTTCTCGACTTAAAGAGACTTAAAAGTTTTCCAATTAGATAAATCTGATTTTTGAGGAAGTGATAATTGTTAAATCATGATAAAGAGACATTTTATCATGCTTTTCAGGGGAAAATTGTTGCAGCTGCTGACAATTTAGAAAGAGGCGCATACTTTACAACTAACATGTTAGACGTTAGAGTTCAGAGAAGGTCAATGAGAAGTAAGTGAAAGCATTGTTGAGATTACAATTCGAACAAAAAGGAAAGCACAGTTCAATTTCACCCCCAAAGGGTGATTTTATATGCACATTTTTAAGGGAACACATCCATGATTAAAAGTTAACTACACCTGTAGATCACATTCTTTCAGCACTTTCCAGTAATCCCAGCACAGTATGGAGAAAATGGATGCTTCTCTTAGTCAAGCATGTAATCACATGTTTCCAGATGAGAGGCACAAAAAATGATTAAAGGTTTGGGAAATTGGATCTATGCAGAAAGACTAATGTAATATATATCCTCAAGAAGAAGGAAGGACTAGTAGGAAAAGGGAGCTCTCAACCCTATTATGAAGGGATATGCACAACCAGTGTTTCTATGAATTAACTGAAGGCAAAAGCTTAAAATTCAACATTCAAAAAGCTAAGATCATGGCATCAGGTCTCATTACTTCATGGCAAATAGACGGAGAAAAAGTGGAAACAGTGATGGATTTTATTTTCTTGGGCTCCAAAATCACTGTGGATGGTGATTACCACCACAAAATTAAAAGACGCTTGCTCCTTGGAAGAAAAGCTACAACAAACCTAGACAGTGTATTAAAAGGCAGAGACATCACTTTGCCAACAAAAGTCCATCTAGTCAAAGCTATGGTTTTTCCAATAGTCGTGTATGGATGTGAGAATTGGACATAAAGAAGGCTGAGTGCTGAAAAAATTGATGCTTTCAAACTGTGGTGTTGGAGAAGACTCCTAAGTGTCCCTTGGACAACAAGGCGTCCCGAATATTCATTGGAAGAACTGATGCTGAAACTGAAGCTCCAATACTTTGGCCATTTGATGCAAAGAGCCAACTCATTGGAAAAGACCCTGATGCTGGAAAAGATTGAGGGCAGGAAGAAAAGAGGGCAATAAAGAATGAAATGGTTGGATGGTATCACTGACTCAATGGACATGAGTTTGAGCAAACTCTGGGAGACAGTGAAGAATAGGGAAGCCTGGCATGCTGCAGTTCATGGGGTTGCAAAGAGTTGGACACAACTTAGCAGTTGAACAACAACAACAAACGCATGGCTGTTCAAGAGCAGCCAGATATACTGTGAATAGGTGTTTAAATCTTTGACTATTTTGGCTATAGGACTACTTAGAACCATTCTAACAGTATCAAAAGAGGCTATGGGTCTGTCTGGAAACTTTAAGCAATGTTATACCTGGGATTTCTTTCTGGGTGAGCTTGGTTAGCCACAGAGAGAAGACCAGAAAGACTTTGAGAACCTCTCAGAATTAACATTTTAGAAACTTGACTAGCATTAAGCTCAATAAGATGGCAGCAATCTGACCAGAAAATAGCAGTGACCTTCAACACAGCCTCCTCAATCACCATCCAGATGTTGTCATGGGCCTACATCATCTCCTCAAACCACAGGACTGCCCTGAACCTATCAGCTCCATAAAACAAGTTGTTTAGTATGACATTCCTATCACTGTAAATGATGTCACCTTTTCTACAGTCATCCCAGCATGACACCACAGAGTGATTTAGACTCATCTGTCTCCCTTTGTCCTCACTGCTGGTCTGTCAACAATGCCTGTTGAGTCTTCCTTCTGTCTTTCTCATCTGATAACCATGACTTCTTTTTCACTCCCAGGGGCAACATCGTAATTCAGGTGATCATCAAGACACATCAGTGAGAAAATACTTAGATGTTCAATTTCCCTCTCTCAAATTCCAAATTCTTCATCAGTGTTTCTCAAAGGGTGGTGCAAAGATCAACTCCAAAACTACCAAGTTCAGTTCAGTTCAGACGCTCAGTCATGTCTGACTCTTTGTGACCCCATAGACTGCAGCATGCCAGGCTTCCCTGTCCTTTGCCAACTCCCGAGCTTACTTGAACTCATGTCCATTGAGTCAGTGATGCCATTCAATCATTTCATGCTCTGTCATCCCCTTCTCCTCCTGCCCTCAATCTTTCCCAGCATCAGGGTCTTTTCCAATGAGTGAACTCTTCGCATGAGGTGGCCAAAGGATTGGAGTTTCAGCCTCAGCATCAATCCTTCCAATGAATATTTAGGACTGATTTCCTTTAGGATGGACTGGTTGGATCTCCTTGCTGTCCAAGGGACTCTCAAGAGTCTTCTCCAGCACCACAGTTCAAAAGCATCAATCCTTTGGCACTCAGCCTTCTTTATGGTCCAACTCTCACATCCATACATGACTACTAGAAAAACTATAGCTTTGACTAAACAGACCTTTGTTGGCAGAGTAATTCTCAGCCAACCAAGCCCCAGGCTTAACAACATCCCAAGTTTCACATGACAAAACGAACAGCATTAATATGAAACCATAGCTGCAATTTGCTCACAGATTGATAATGATATTACTTTGCATCCTGGGATTGTAAGTGGGAACCTCAAACTGCAATCTTTGAAGTCTCACCCACGGAGTGGATGGGCTGCCTGGGACATTTTCCCAGTTGGGACTCCAGATGTGCTGTGACACGGGACTTCCCAGTGCTGTTTGAGTCTGGATGTTGGGCAAAACCCAATTTGGTGATGTATCCTCTGCTGTTTCTATTTCTCTTTTCTTTCAATGTTAGTATATTGAAAGTAAGCTAGACAATTCTCTCATAAATATTTGCATTATTTATGTGGCTTATTTTGTTAACAAATTCTTTGAACCTGAGACGAAAGTGAAAACTTTCAGCAAAACATCAACCACACCTCCTCCCTCTATCCCAAAATGTTATTCTTTCTCCATCCAAATTTTAACCATACATGAAAGACTGATTTTGCTTCCTCATGACCCCTTTTCCTGATCACTGTGGGTTGAATTGTGTCCCTCCAAAAGATGTACTGAAGTCCTAACACCTGGTGCCTGTGAATCACTGTCTTTGGAAATAGAATCTTTGCAGATGTATTGATAATTAGCTAAGAGGAGGTGATACTGGATTAGGGTGGGAACTAAATCCAATGGATAGTGTCCTTATAAAGAGGCCAAGTAAAGATACAGAGGCACATAGGGAGTTCATGTGAAAATAGACACAGAAATTGGAGTGATGTACCCATCAAAAGCTAAGAAAGAGGAAAGCAAGGATTTCCCCCTAGAGCCTTCAGAGGGAACCCCGCAACACCTTGACTTTGGACTCTAAAGTGATGAGAGAATAAATTCATGTTATTTTTAATCACCAATTTGTGATAATTGGTTATTGTAGCCCTAGGGAACTAATACACTGCTCCTACCCATGATCACCCTCTTTTACTCCTTGAGTCCCATGGCTCCTAAATTCTAAACAAATCCTTTGGCTGCTGTGGTAGCCGGCCTCCCACATGGCCCACAGGGATGTCCACCTCATGGTATTGATGCCCTTGTATAGCTCCCTTCCATGTTGATAGGACTGATATATATTTCCATGAGTACATTATGGAAATGGTGTGTGGTTTCTGAGGCCAGGTCATAAAAGTCACTGCAGAACTTCCCTGTTCTCTTGGACACTTCCCCCTGGAAGAAGCAAGGTGCCATGTCATTATACACTCAGGAAGCCCTAAGGAGACAGACACATGGTAACAGCCCTCACAACTCACCATTTATGAGAGTGAACCAACTTGGAAGCATATCCTCCAATCCCAGTCAAGCCTTCAGATGCCTGTAGCCCAGGCTGAGATCTTGGCTAAAACCTCATAAGAATCTTTGAACCAGAATTATCAAGATAATCTACTCCTGGATTCCAAATCCACGTAAACTATATGAGGTAAAAAATATCTACTGTTCTAGCATGCTAGGTGATGGGGTAATTTTATCAGCAACAATAGACAAATAATACAACTCTTATTCTCATACACTAGCTCATTTGCTTGGCTCTAAAGATAAAGATATTTGGGGGAATATCTTTACTCCTCTTCAGTTCAGTCAGCTCAGTTCAGTCACTCAGTCATGTCCAACTCTTTGCAACCCCATGGACCACACCAGGTTTTCCTGTCTATCACCAACTAGCAGAGCTTGCTCAAACTCATATCCATCGAGCTGGTAAAGCCATCCAACCATCTCATCCTGTTATTCCCCTTCTCCTCCCACCTTCAATCTATCCCAGCCACAGGGTCTTTTCTAATGAGTCAGGACTTCACATCAGGTGGCCAAAATATTGGAGCTTCAGCTTCAGCATCAGTCCTTCCAATGAATATTCAGGACTGATTTTCTTTAGGAGGGACTGGTTTGATCTCCTTGCAGTTCAAGGGACTCTCAAGAGTCTTCTCCAACAGTTCAAAAGCATCAGTTCTTTGCCGCTCAGCTTTCTTTATAGTCCAACTATCACATCCATACATGACTACTGGAAAAATCATAGCTTTGACTAGACAGACCTTTATTGGCAAAATAATGTCTCTGCTTTTTAATATGCTATCTAGGTTGGTCACAGATTTTCTTCCAAGGAGCAAGCATCTTTTAATTTCATAGTTGCAGTCACCATCTGCAGTGATTTTGGAGCCCCCAAAAATAAAGTCTCTCAGTTTTTCCATTGTTTCCCCATCCATTTGCCAAGAAATAATGGGACTGGATGCCATGATCTTAGTTTTTTGAATGTTGAGTTTTAAGCCAACTTTTTCACTCTCTTTTTCACTTGCATCAAGAGGCTCTTTCAGTTCCTCTTCTCATTTCTGCCACAAGGCTGGTGTCATCTGCATATCTGAGGTTATTGATATTTCTCCCGGCAAACTTGATTCCAGCTTGTACTTCACCAGCCTGGCACTTCACATGATGTACTCTGCATATTGGAGAAGGAAATGGCAACCCACTCCAGTACTCTTGCCTGGAAAGAGGAGTGTGGTGGGCATGGACGGAGGAGTGTGGTGGGGTCTCAAAGAGTCGGACATGACTGAGAGACTTCACTTCACTCACTCTGCATAAAAGTTAAATAAGCAGGGTGACAATATATAGCCTCAACATACTCCTTTCCCAATTTGAAACTAGTCCACTGTTCCATGTCTGTTTCTAACTGTTGCTTCTTGACCTGCATACAGGGCTCTCAGAAGGCAAGTAAGGTGTTCTGGTATTCCCATCTCTTGAAGAATTTTCCACAGTTTGTTGTGATCCACACAGTCAAAGGCTTTAGCGTAATCAATGAAGCAGAAGTAGATGTTTTTCTGGAATTCTCTTGCTTTTTCTATGATCCAGTGGATGTTGGCAATTTGATCTCTGGTTCCTCTGCCTTTTCTAAAACCAGCTTGAACATCTGGAAGTTCACAGTTCATGTACTGTTGACGCCTAGCTTGGAGAATTTTGAGCATTACTTTGCTAGTGTGTGAGATGAGTGCAACTGCACAGTAGTTTGAGCATTCTTTGGCATTGCCCTTCTTTGAGATTGGAATGAAAACAGGTCTTTTCCAGTTCTGTGGCCACTGCTGAGTTTTCCAAATTTGTTGGTATATTGAGTGCAGCATTTTCACAGCATCATCATTTAGAATCTGAAATAGCTCTGCTGGGATTCCATCACCTCCACTATCTTTGTTTGTAGTGATGCTTCCTAAGGCCCACTTGACTTTGTACACCAGGATATCTGGCTCTAGGTGAGTGATCACACCATCATGGTTATCTGGGTCATTAAGATCTTTTTGGTATAGTTCTTCTGTGTAATCTTGCCACCTCTTCTTAATATCTTCTGCTTCTGTTAGGTCCATACCATTTCTGTCCTCTATTGTGCCCATTTTTGCATAAAATGTTCCCTTGGTAGCTCTACTCCTAGATTCCAATTGAAAGCAGGCATCATTTTTTGTATTTCTTTGCATCCTCAAACATGTCTAATAATTATACATATATAAATACAGATATATATATATGAAAGTGAAAGTTTTAGTCACTCAGTCATGTTTGACTCTTTGTGACCCCCATGGTCTGTAGCCCACTAGGCTCCACTGTCCATGGAATTCTCCAGGCAAGAATACCGGAGTGAGAATACCGCCATGCCCTTCTTCAGAGGATCTTCCCGACCCGGGAACTGAACCTTGGTTTTCCACATTGTAGGCAGATTGTTTACCATCTGAGCCATCAGGGAGGCCCTATATATATAGGTATTGATATCTCACATTATATATGTGTGTGTGTGTGTGTGTGTATACATATGTGTATATATGTATACATATATATATATTTCACACACACACAATATGCTTGATAAATGTGGGCATACTGAATGAATAAAAGAGCACAGTGTATCCCATTAGATAGGCTTTCAAAATATTGCATTGAATTGACTCTCATTTAAAGATCAAGTTTATGGACTTCTGTTGCAAGCAAATCACTTGAGAAAAGCTGCGTTTGAAGCCGTTTCGAAGTCATTCTTTTTTCCCTCACCCAGTTCCCTGTCTCTCTGTTGTTGCTTGTTGGCTTCTGAAATGTAGGTCACCTCCAGTAGCATGACCTAATTAGGAGAGGTAATTTAACAAGAAAAATAAAATAAAAGAAATCCTCTGAGATGGCAGAATTGAAACAAAGAAAAGTGGTTCTTTCATTTTATGTTTTTTGGCAGTAGCTTCCCTACTAAAGTTATCCCCTTTCCACCCTCAAGCTACACAATTTGTAAAGCACAAAGAAGAAAGGAAGAAATGAGTTTGGGAGCAGCTGGAAATGATGAATTTATAATGATCGCAAAAGGAGTAAGAGTAAGCTTTACTTCACCAAAGTGCTCTGTGGGGCTTCTTCTTGGCAGCGCCGTGAGTGAGGCTTTGGAAGAAGAAGTATTGATGCTGATACAAAGCATCACACATCTCAGGATGAGAGGAGACCTTATGGCTCGTCTTACCCAACCCCCAGGAAATGCTGTGACACCTGTTGTGTTTGGAATACAATAAAATTTTGTATATACAGCATTTAAACAATAGTGGTTTTTTCTTCATACATTTGGCACACTTCTTTTAGAAAAGATAAAAATGGTAAGTAAGCTAAGCAGATTTTAAGGGTTATTACCAAATTAACTTCTAGGGGATGTCACGGGGCCAGGTTGGATTCAGCCCATCTCCCTCACGTCTTCCTCTCAGAGGCATGATGCTGGGTTCCTGTAAAATGCCTAAGTGCTTTCTGAATCACCCCAGAAACACTTAACTACACTGATCATAATTGAATGCATTATTAATTCCTTTTTGGAAAACTGATATTCCATGCTTGTCATTAAATGATCCCATTGATCTATGTGTTGTTGAGTTGCTAAGTTGTGTCCAACTCTTTTGCGACCCCATGGAGTATAGCTTGCAAGGCTCCTCTGTCCATGGGATTTTCCGGGCAAGAATACTGGAGTGGGTTGCCATTTCCTTCTCCAGGAGATCTTCCCCACCCAGGGATCGAAACTGTGTCCCCTGAATTGGCAGGTGGATTCTTTACCACTTCCCTGATAAACACTATATAAATTATATATGATATAAATTATATTTATATCATATATAATATATTTATAATTTATCAATTATAAATATATGATATAAATATAAATTTTATCATGTATAATTTATATAGTCTATATCTATATATATGTATATATAGATATATATAACTGTATTACTTCCCTGGTGGCTCAGATGGTAAAGTATCTGCCTGCAATGTGGGAGACCCAGGTTTGATCCCTGGGTTGAGAAGATCCCCTGGAGAAGGAAATAGCAACCCACTCTAGTACTCTTGTCCAGAAAATCCCATGAACGGAGGAGCCTAGTAGGCTATAGTCTATGGGATTGCAAAGAGTCGGACACAACTGAGGGACTTCACTAATACTGATTCTTTACCACTGACCCTAAATTCAAAAGCCCCTTTACCACTGACCCAAAATTCAAAAGCCTGCTATGTGTATAACCTACCTGATGGCTGACATTTATTAAGGTGAATACAGTTATATTAATCCCATTTTACAGAGGTACAGAAAGATTAGGCCACTTATTTAGTGAATAAAAGGTTAAATCCAAGAAAGAAACCCAGGCAATCTGACTGCAGAGGCTGTGCTCTTAATTCCCTACATTACTTTAAATTAGCTATAAAACTATATTCTTCATGTACTTGGGATCAGTGGGCATTTACTGCCCAGGCAGTATATCTAGTTCTCTTTACAAGTACTTTCCTAATTGCAGGAAAGTACCCTAGTCATTTTCAGCCTTCTAGGGTAAGAACAGATAGCAAACACTTGACTTCAGCATTTGGCCATAAAAAAGAATGCCCACTGCTGGGCATACACACTGAGGAAACCAGAACTGAAAGAGACACGTGTACCCCAATGTTCATTGCAGCACTGTTTATAATAGCCAGGACATGGAAGCAACCTAGATGTCCATCAGCAGATGAATGGATAAGAAAGCTGTGGTACATATACACAATGGAGTATTACTCAGCCATTAAAAAGAATACATTTGAATCAGTTCTAATGAGGTGGATGAAACTGGAGCCTATTATACAGAGTGAAGTAAGCCAGAAAGAAAAACACCAATACAGTATACTAACGCATATATATGGAATTTAGAAAGATGGTAACGATAACCCTATATGTGAGACAGCAAAAGAGACACAGGTGTATAGAACAGTCTTTTGGACTCTGTGGGATGCGGGGGAAATGATTTGGGAGAATGGCATTAAAACATGTATAATATCATATAAAAAGTGAATCGCCAGTCCAGGTTCGATGCAGGATACAGGAAGCTTGGGGCTGGTGCACTGGGATGACCCAGAGTGATGGTATGGGGAGGGAGGTGGGAGGGGGGTTCAGGATGGGGAACACGTGTACACCTGTGGCGGATGCATGTTGATGTATGGCAAAACCAATACAATATTGAAAAGTAAAAAAATAATAATAATAAAAAAATAAAACACAGAAAATAAAAAGAATGAAGTACATTCTACAGCTTGGATGAACTTTAAAAACACTGTGTAAATGAAAGAAGCCAATCACAGTAAACCATATACTATACTATTCCATTTAAATGAAATATCCAGAACAGGCAAAACTATTATAAAAAGTAGATTATTGGTTGCTTAGGGCTAGGGAAAAAGGGCACACAGTACAGGGGCCAGGGGGTTAAAGATTGGGAGCTATGATAGCCAAAGGATATGGAATTTCTTTTTGAAATAATGAAAATACTCTAACGCAGGCTGCAGTGATAGTTGTACATATCTATGAATATACTATAAACATGTACACTGATAAATTCTATGGATATGTAAAATATATGGTTTGCATCTCCTGCATTGGCAGATGGATTCTTTACCACTAGCGCAACCTGGGAATCCCTTAGATAAGAATGTGCATGTGCTAAGTCGCTTCAGTGGTGTCCAACTCTTTGTGATCCTATGAACTATAGCCCACCAGGCTCCTCTGTCCACAGGATTCTCCATACAAGAATATTGGAGTAGGTTGCCATGTTCTCCTCCAGGGAATATTCCTGAATCAGAGATCGAACCCATGTCTCTTTTGTCTCCTGAATTGGCACTTCTTCACAAGTGTCCACTCCTCACAAAGTGGTGAGGGGAGGCAGGTGGCCATAGACATCTTTTCTTCTGATATTTCCCATTGAGCTAGTGTCCCTGCAGGTCATACCTACTTTGGGAAATATTTTAGGACACAGCCTTACAGGAGTATCTTACAAACGTGGACTCCATTGCCAAAACAAGTCAATGTGCAGATTGTAGGAAGCCCAACAAAAAGCAACGAGACAAGAATCTAATCAGAAGATAGACAGAAAACCGCTTGAAAGACACTTCTCAGACATTTGATATAAATCGTGCCCTAAGTCAGGAGCTAGGGATAAGAGATAAAGGCACTCACTACTGACCACTGAGAAACACCTCGTCAGGGTGAATGTGTATGTGAAGTAAAGAGTGAGGGAGGTGTGGTCTGGAAGAAAGATTTAAAAAGAAAGACAGAAAAAGGTGTGTGTGTGGGAGGAAGCACAATACAGTGCCAAAAGGCTATAAATACAGATCCGAGACAGCTTCTTGTCTCTGTTGCAGAAACTTAGGTCACAAAATAAATCCCCCCCATACACACACACACATGTTTGCAGAATGAACTGGAAACATGGGAAGCAATAATCTTAGCAAATACCCATTGAGTGTTTACTGTTTACTTGTCAGAGCCACCCTAGGAACTTGACATACATCATGTCATCTAATCTCACAGCTCTTCAGGGAGGTACGTTTTTAATCTCTGTTTCCCAAATTGTGAAATTACAGCTTAAAGAGGTTAAGTGACTTGCCCAATGACACTCAGATATGAAATAATTGAAGTTTTCTCCACATCCACATGTTTAAACTCTGCACAACGCTGCCTGGGCAGTGGATGAAGTTTAAAATAGACAGATTTTTTCCCTTGTTTTAAAATAAAACTTTACGTAGGAATGAAAAGGGAAAAAAAAAAATAAAACCTAAGTCCTCCATCCTTAAATCCATTCTTAAAACAGAGTCAGCCTCAGCTGATGAAGGAAGACAGAAACAGGAGGGGAAAAAAAAGGAATGGTCAGTGCATAAGTGTAAGCCACACTCCAGGGAGACCCAACTCCTCTGCAAGAGGACAGAAGAAGCAGCCTTCACTCCGAGTGAGCACTTCCTGTGCCAGATATTGATCCGGTGAGACGGTGACACAGCAGAATGAATTAAGAAGTGTGTACTCAGAGCCACTATTGCCTCAGAATAACATATGCACCAAGCTAGAGTCCATTTTACGGTGGGGGTGTGTGTACACAGAAACAGTTTCCCAGAGATCATGAAAGAGGGGAGAAATGCCTGTTGAACAATTGCAAGGTGTCAGCACAGTCTGTCTGTCTGTTAGAGCTGAAGATCGAGACTCCTTTGGGCAGAAGTTTTTCAGCTGCATCACTGCATGGATCCAGTTAGAGACACATACGAATGTTCCAGTTCTGAACATACTATACACATGCGTGCTATGTTGGTTCAGTAGTGTCCAACTTCAGTCTGTGACCCCATGGACTGTAGCCTGCCAGGCTCCTCTGTCAGTGGGATTTTCCAGGCAAGAATACTAGAGTGGGCTGCGTGCCTTTCTTCAGGGACTCTCCTGATCCAGGTATCCAACCCGCGCCTCTTCTGTCTCCTGCATTGGCAGGCAGGTTCTTTACCACTAGCGCCACATGGGAAGTTCTATATTATACACAGTATGTATTAATAGGGAGAAGGCAATGGCACCCCAATAGAAACAGATCCTTTTATCGGAACCTATGAACTGAACTGAACTCATGGAATTGTCTTGGCCATATTTCTGGTTCCAGAAAGTATTACAGTCAAAGTAGGAGTAAGTGTGGCACCTGAGACACATCCCAAGAACTGTCTTTCAGTTTGGTATCACCCAGATATTTGGGGATAACAGGGCCTCCTTCTGCTGGCATATTCAACTTCCCCAGACTTGGAATCTGGCCATCTTGTCCCATTCTCCCCACTCTAAGATCAAAATTGGCTCTCCTAATTGTCACTTTTGCCGTTTTTAATTTGGCTTCATATAACTTAATCCGAATATATGAATTTTAAGAAATTATATATGAGGTGTGAATCTCTTTGCATAGATGGAATCCACTTGAAGAATCCTTTTGTAAAACCACATTTGCTTACATTTGCCAATAAAAGCTTCATGATAGATTTTCTTTCTTGAGTCTTCCCTAGCATATCCATTATGTACTCTGAATCAGGAAAATGACTTTGAAGAAGCACATGTAAATTGTGAGCCATGCCTTTATGGAGGTGGGATATGGAGAGAAGTTGTGCGATTGGAGGCTTTTTAGGGACGACATTATCTGGGTATCTAGTTATTGCTGTGGATTATAATTCATACTGACAGCCCTCAGCTTATACCAATTGCTAATGCTGAGTTCAGTGTTCAGTGGGGAAAGTATAGAATATTAGTGCTGGAGAGAAAATTAGAAATTTTGAGAAAACATTTTGTCTGTTCTTCTCACTTTATAGATAAGGAATCCAAAATTCAAACTGTTCATAGCTTACTCCAGATCATATGATACTGCAAGTTTGGTAAATATCCCAAACATTATAAACATTCTGCTGCTGCTGCTGCTGCTAAGTTGCTTCAGTCGTGTCCGACTCTGTGCCACCCCACAGACAAACATTCTAACATCACAAATATTATTAACCTTGGGCTTAGCATATACAGCCCAATCTACTGAAGACTTCAAGTGGTTACAGCAATTTTCTCTTATTCTCAGCTACAGTCATGAAGGAAATCAGATATTGTTACCCAGAAAAAAATTAGGGTGATAGGTATTGGTACAGGTTTTGGGGGGGCTGAAGTTTATAAAATGTAGAAGCCCCTCCGAAAAAAAAAATGCTAAGTACAAGTTTAAAATTAGGTACCTTAAAGCCCATTTATTTAGAAGGAAGAAACAAAATACACATAATTTTTCAAAATTAATGAATAAATATCACATACATCACAAATACAAAAAAAGTAACTTTTTTATTAACTTCCTGACATGCCTCTATGAAAACTATTTTTGGCTGCTTGCTCTTTGATAATTTCCTCACATGACAATAACTTTGATATATTTTATCCCATAGAGGAAATAGAAAGATAAACCAGTTTTTCCCCTAGTATGATTGGTCAAAATTAGACTTTGACTATTAATAGTTTAGAAGATCTTCAGTTCCAGAAGTCATTGTTGGTATTGTCATGTAAACTGTTGGCATGGTTGTCAAATTTGGCGAAATCTTCATCAAGTTTCTTTCCTATATATGAGATTTAGGATTTGGAAGAATTTCCCACGGACTGGCTTCTGGCTCTGCATGTCTGAAATATTTTTACTCCCTGTATACACATGTACACCCAGCCTCAGGCATCTTATTGGGATACTCTCAGAAACACCCTTAACCCAGGCTGGAGGGAATCTGAATTTACAGGCTACACTCTGTTCCTCCTCTTTTTCTGTCCTTCAACACAGGGCAAGGGAGAAGGCAATGGCACCCCACTCCAGGACTGTTGCCAGGAAAATCCCATGGATGGAGCCTGGTAGGCTGCAGTCCATGGGGTCGCTAAGAGTCAGACACAACTGAGCGACTTCACTTTCACTTTCCACTTTCATGCATTGGAGAAGGAAATGGCAACCCACTCCAGTGTTCTTGCCTGGAGAATCCCATGGACGGAGAAGCCTGGTGGGCTGCTGAAGCGACTTAGCAGCAGCAGCAGCAGCACACAGGGCAAGGCATCTACAGGGTCAAATGGACATGTGTACTCAATGCCCTCAGACAGAAGAAAATCTGTCTGCAATTCAGGAGACCTAGGTTTGATCCCTGGGTTGGGAAGATCCTCTGGAGAAGGGAATGGCTACTTACTCCAGTATTCTTACCTGGAGAATTCCATGAACAGAGGAGGCTGGAGGGCCACAGTGTATGGGGTCTCAAAGAGCCAGACACAACTGAACGACTAACATTTTCACTTTCACTTTTCACTCAAAGCCAATGCTTCCCACTTCTTGATCTTGCTCCAGGTAGATAGGATCCTAGGATTTCTTGTTCACACAGCACTTGCCCTCTTCCTCTGTCTGTCCTCCCAAGGGCCAACTTTACCCCACTGTAAACATTCCCAGGACAACCTCATTGCCAGGGACAGAGCTCATGCAAATGAGGGACTCAGCCTTAAACTTCACCAGAGTTGTGGCAAATCTACCTCTACACAGCACCCAGCTTTTCTGTGACGCTGCCTATTTATCTTGGACCCAAGCCAACGTGGAAGCTACTCTACCCCCCAAAAGCAGTCTACAAAAATTTCACTACCACCTCAGCATGGCAACCATGCAGGGGAAGCAGATAGAAAAGTTTCAAAGAGATAGAACTGTACATGGCTCTGAACACTGAAATCTTCCTGGATGATAATTATGTGACAGCAGACATCTTGCCTGTCTACCCTCCTGTAGTGCCAGGACGCCATCTTGGCACCCCTCAGAGGGCACCCCATTGCCATGTGTTGCCTCCACTGTTCCCATCTGGCAGAAATTGGGGAACTTTTCCTTAAACCTGACCCCTTCCCAGTCTCTTCCTCCTCCTTAACCCCATAAGATAACATATCAGGTAGAAATCCCTCCTCAGCCCCTCAACAACTCATGATATTGGCAAAGTGGGCCTGGCCATGGTTAATGGGTGGCACACCTCTGTTTGGGGCTTCCCTCATAGCTCAGTTGGTAAAGAATCTGCCTGCGATTCAGGAGACCCCAGTTCGAGTCCTGGGTTGGGAAGATCTGCTGGAGAAGGGATAGGTTACCCACTCCAGTATTCTTGGGCTTCCCTTGTGGCTCAGCTGGTAAAGAATCTGCCTGCAATGTGGGAGACCTGGGTTCAATCCCTGGGTTGAAAGATCCCCTGGAAAAGGGAAAGCTACCCATTCCCATATTCTGGCCTGGAGAATTCCATGAACTAAGTCCATGGGGTCGCAAAGAGTCGGACATGGCTGAGCAACTTTCACTTTCAACTCCATTAGCTTCATCAATTATGTATTAAAGTGAGAGAGGGAAAGCAGTCTGGCATAGCAGTGATCAAGGAGGGTCATCTACCCTCATGGAGTAAAAAGACCTTTTAGAACAAAGCTGATCCTTTGTTGGGGGGGCTCTCCTGCACCAAGTATTGGGTGCCCAGCCCAAGCAGCCACCCTCTTGCTTTCTTTCCCTTTCGTCCTTTGGCCCCTGTGACCACGCTTCCCTCTTACCACTACCCCATCTACTCGGGGAACACCCCTCTGATGAACAGCATGAATCCTCCTTAGGGACCAAGCTGGGCAAGCCCAGGCAAACTGGCAAAGGGGTCTAAGGCTTATTCCAGCCTATATTGCTTGGCGCCTCTCACATGTCATCCTCTTGGTGCCTTCAGGACCACTGGCACTTTCCCCTGACCCTCTGAGGCCCAGCTTATGGGCACTGTTTTTCACATTCAGGTATATGATATTAATAGCATCCCCTGCCTTAAGACGCGTCTTTAAACAGAAGACAAAGTCTTAAGCAAAACGTTCAAAGTCAACAGCTTTAATAAAACGCCTAATACACATTTAGAAAAACTTCTAGGCATCTTAAAATAGAGTGTTGCATTTAATCATCAGAACCCCCTGTAATGGAAAGAAAGAAAGAAACCAAGAACTTTGGGGGTAATGTAGCCAGGTTGAGGGGGGAGCCTTGGGAGTGGGCTGGGTGTCTTACTGACAAGGTCAGAAGAGTAGGGCTGGGGACAAGCTGTCACTGGCCTGGATTCTGTTTAGCTGGTTCCTCTCTTCACACACACACACACACAGAGCACAGCACAAATGCCTTTGGGGCTTCTTGCGGAGGGGGAGATACTAACAGCTAGCCCACGCCCAAGCCTTGCATTTTGCATTCCCTGCACTCTGAGGGGCAGCCAAGGGTGTGCAGGGGGTTGGGAGGGGCATCTAGAAGGAGAAGGACAAATTTAAAAGGAAAGATTTACGAGTCCATGAAGATGTTTCTCCCAGACTCCTGAGTGCAGGAGTATGACTTATTTATTTTATTTTCATTTGTAACCAAAACCTTCCCCTGACTCCCATTGGCCCCAGCTGAGAAGGGAGAGAGGGCCGGCCCGTCAGGCGTTGATCACCGGGCCAACGGGAGACAGTGTGGCGTGATGCTGACGCAGCCCACTGACAAGCCAGCGAGAGGCCCAGGGGAGCAGCTCTGAGCCGAGCAGCCAGAGCCAGGCAGGTAGGGAGCTGACAGCTGGGGAATTGCTAAGAGGCGCCGGGCTGGTGGGGGCAGGCTGGTGAAACAGCAGACTCAGAGAAGGTGTGATTCTGCGATGCGCAGACACTGTTGTTTATCAGCTTTCCTGGGCGTCTTCTCCACGTCCTCTGCTCCACCAAGCTCACCTCGTTTTCAATTTCCTCTCTCCCTTCCCCCACCTACGAGATCACCAGTCAGTTCCCATAATCTCTTTTCTGCAATGTTTGTCTCCCCGACTGCTTTTGGGAGAAGAAAGGGAGCAGATGACTACACATTAGTAACATCACTAGAAATGTCACTTAGTGGTCAGCTCAAAAAGGACAGTCTTTGCTGGCCTCAAGGCAAACTATTGGATTGAGAGCTGCAAAGTCAGAAGAAAGAATGGGCTGGGAACTAAGGGGTGTCCACACTGGGGACTCGTGATGCAAAGGCACAGGGCTCCTGAGTTAGCAAAGGCTTGAGGACTGAAAGTACACAGTTCCTAGAGGGAGGCATCCTAGGGAAAAGGGGAGCTGTGTCCCCAGGCTGGCATTCTCTTTTAGGGAAATAGAAGTTGAGAGGTAAAGGGGGAGCCAAGCTTCAAGCCTTTGGATAAGTCCTGAATTCTCTTCAGGACAGTGACCCAATACTGGCAGTCCCCTGCCCATTTATTGAGGATCACAGAGTCCCTTGCAAAGGCCTCCCATGTAGGAAAATCCATCATCCTTTTCATACAAAAATAACAAACAAAAATTAAGCAGAACTTTATTAATCAGGTTGCATTTACTTATCTTGCCTGTGACTTTTCTGGATGATGTCCAAAACAATGTGAAACCCATGCTGACACCTGTCTTGTCACTGAATATAATCAGCCAGTTCTCTTACACTAGACAAGGCAATATCATAATTTTCACTTATGGAATTATCAGGATAGACACTCCCTATCTGATGCCTGGATTACTCAGACTGATTTGAACCACAGATGATTCTCAGCTGCCCGAGGTCACATGCTCCCTGCTCCCAAGGACTTGTAGGTCTCTGCCCCTCCACCTCATTACTGGATAAGAGGTTATATCATTCCCAGTCTATAAATGGAACAATAAAGGCCTGTTTGGGTGGAAGTGACTCCATGAGTCTGCCGCTTCATCTATTGTATTGGAAGGTGTGCCATTGGAGACATATTTCTGCATCACCAGAGGGCTTCATAGCTGAGTCATCATTATGAAACTTGCTTCACTCCATCAAAAGTCAGAGCCTCAGAGCTTGCCTTCTAGTCCAAACTCTGACACCTGCTTCATGTAGAAGTCTTCAGGTCCAAGAGTCAGAAAGTCTGAGAATTACCACTTAGCAGTCATGTTAATCATATCACTTAAAATCTTCCTGTAGCTTCCTACTGCCTTTATGATAAGCCATAACCCATATTCAGAACTCTGTATGCCCTGGCTGTTGCTCATCATTCTACCCTATCCCACACTTCTCTCCCTCTCACACTTTACTTCCAGCTGCACCAGCCTTCTTTCTATTTCTGAAGTCACTGGGCTTGTTTACACCTGGTTGTCTTCATACCTTTGTTCCCTCTGCCTGTGTTGTCCTAAAAGGAGCCTACTAATCATTCGGAGAAGGCAGTGGCGACCCACTCCAGTACTCTTGCCTGGAGAAGCCCAATGAACTGAGGAGCCTGGTGGGCTGCAGTCCATGGGGTCGCTAAGAGTCAGACACAACTGAGCGACTTCACTTTCACTTTTCACTTTCATCCATTGGAGAAGGAAATGGCAACCCACTCCAGTGTTCTTGCCTGGAGAATCCCAGGGACAGGGGAACCTGGTGGGCTGCCATCTATGGGGTTGCACAGAGTCGGACACGACTGAAATGACTTAGTAGTAGTAGTAGTAGTAATCATTTGGCTCTCAACAAATATGGATTACTTCATGGCAAATTAAGCATAAGTATTATAAAAAGTGATGGCACCCCACTCCAGTACTCTTGCCTGGCAAATCCCATGGACAGAGGAGCCTGGTGGGCTGCAGTCCATGGGGTCGCTAAGAGTCGGACATGACTGAGCGACTTCACTTTCAGTTTTCACTTTCCACTTTCATGCATTAGAGAAGGAAATGGCAACCCACCCCAATGTTCTTGCCTGGAGAATCCCGGGGACGGGGGAGCCTGGTGGGCTGCCATCTATGGGGTCACACAGAGTCGGACACGACTGAAATGACTTAGCAACAATAAAGCAATAGTACCCCCAAAAATATGGGGAAAATAATTTGAGATTTGATATGTTTTTTTGATCTCTCGAAGTCCTGGGTTCAATTCCCTGGGTCAAGAAGATCCCCTGGAGAAGGGAATGGCAACCCACTCTAGTATTATTGCCTAGAGAATTCCATGAACAGAGAAGCCTGGTGAGCTATAGTCCATGGGGTAGCAGAGACAGACCTGACTGAGTGATGAACACTTTCATGTCAGTCATCCTGGGAAAGATAAGAATCTTTCATTTGCTCATTAATTCATTCATTTAGCAGACATTAATGGTACTTACATGCCATCTGTCTCCTCAAACTTAAAATTTAAATTCCATGAAGACAGAAGCCTAGTCTGTCTTAGACTCCATCAGCATACAGAATGTGCTTGAGAAATGTCTGTTAAATAAATAAGTGAATGAATGAACACATAAATGAGTGTAATCTCAGACTAATCACTTAAACTTTCTGAGCCTCAGTTTTCTCATCTTATGACTAACACTAACATACTTGTCTGCTTCAAAGTGCGGAGAGAGTCTGAAATAAATATGTGTATGAGACCTAACAGAGCCTGAAGCAGGGATTAAGTACTGGTGCTTTATTTAGAGGGTACAATCCTAGAGCATCCAGATTGAAGGCAAAAGGAAACAAGACAAGAAAAACAGGAAGAAATGAAAAGATGATGCGTTACTGCATTGACCAGCACTTCATGTGAAGCCACCGTGTCACCACCAGTTACTTGACAGATATATTTGCAGGATTATGTGAGATATCCATGGAGAAACTAGACCTGGAGACAACCCATCAAGGAAAGATGAGGCATGATGAATATTCACCCACTGAAAAACTTACTGCCCCGTACTTCCGGATTGCCCCATGCCTCTACCCCTTGAAAGTACCCAGAAAGTCTACTCCTACGTCCTTCTGAAAGAGCATAGTCTGAAAGTTTGTCCAAGTCTGAAAATGTCTGAAAGAGCCAAAGTCTCCAGGCCTGTGGAAGATTGACCACAGTGGTGACACCCCACAGCCCCACAGCTTCAGGAAGGGCAGCTCCTCAGAACAAGGAGCTGAGTCCAGGCCAGGAGGTGAGTGAGGATGAGAGAATCCAGTGAGGATGAAAAGATACACATACACTATTTCTGATAAAGTATCTGAAAGCAGTTTGAACGCTATAAAGTCCAAAACAATGACAAATGTTGCTGTCTTATTGGTCTTTAAAAAAAAAAAATCAAGTGTGTTTTCACCTCATAGTCTGTGCACTTGTATAAGTTTGATAAGCTTTCAATCAGACACTGCAAATGAAAAGAAGTCTCTTCTGTTTGCATTGCTATTGTTGAAACATCCCTCTCTGAAATAAGCCACCTTATCTCCACATAAAAAATTCTTTTGTCCAAAATGGAAGCATAAATGTGTTCTGTTAAAGTGGGCATTTTTCTTGTTATGTTTATTTAGTTTCTGTTCTTGAAAGAAAACACAGCAAACATGAGCAATTCATATGGGAGATACTTTTCAAGTAAACCTCTTGCCTCGTGATCCTTCCTCCATCACTGCTTTCTTGTAACAGTAGCTTCCTTGAGCCTGTTCTTATGTTTGTACGTTGTCTACACTGTGATCAACTTTAACAGACCTCCAAAATGCCAGTAAATGTTAATAACAGAGAGCCCATGGAATGGTTAGACTGGAAAGACTTCCTAACCTGAAATGCCTCCACTAGAAGTTACATAACTTGCTGATATGTGGCCCCCTCATCAGATTTTATCTACAAATCCCAAGCCTTTACTATTTAGGGTCAGCTTGAATTGAGGAGCCCCGTGTGTTTTGGATTTTCATTTCATTCCTGAGCCCAGTAAAATGAAATGCCTGGCACAGATTAAGATGCATGCCCATGGACATGCACCTGTATAGTCATTAAGTGATTGAATGAATGAATGCAGTCAGTTTGCAGTAGAAATTTAAAACATTAAAAGTATAGCTTCTAGAACCAACATGTCTGGGTTCAAATCCCAGCTTTATCATCAAGCAGTGACACTGGAACGTTTGCTTAACCTCTCTGTGTCTCAGTTTGTGCCTTGGCTTACTCACCTGTAAAATGAGGATAAGTTCACAGTTCCTTTACAGCTTTGTTGCGACAATTAGATGATACACGGAATGTGAGTCTCTTAGCCCAATGCACTATCAAAAGTTAGCTTTGATAGTAATTTTGCATTTTTATTAGCTCCCCTCCTTGTTCAGCCTAGGTCTGGTTGAACCGTGAAGACATGCTTTGCTATCATGCCATCTGCCTTCACTGGTTCAACCAGATGCAGGTTTACATGTGTTAAATCCACTGTAAAGCCTGTCCTTAAAAATTTGTGTAGCCAAAGGGAATCTCATACTGGTCATGGCATTTATGTTACTTTGTGATTTTATTAGCTCCCCTCCTTGTTCAGCCTAGGTCTGGTTGAACCGTGAAGACATGCTTTGCTATCATGCCATCTGCCTTCACTGGTTCAACCAGATGCAGGTTTACATGTGTTAAATCCACTGTAAAGCCTGTCCTTAAAAATTTGTGTAGCCAAAGGGAATCTCATACTGGTCATGGCATTTATGTTACTTTGTGATACACCGTGTTTTTAAATGTGGTGCTGTCAACTGATTTAAGTATTTTATTGGACAATTTTACTGTTCTGGTGCCCCGAAGCTTTTTAAAGCAAGAACCAGTTTTTTAAATCAAATAGATAAATGTAAAGTCGTTGCACTTGAAATAACAGCAGTACAAGCAGTAGGGCCAGAATTTCCACTCTGGCTGTTTAATTATTTCCCTGAAGATTTTCCTAAAATTTAGGGGAAGAGCAATGGGGACAGCTGACTGAACTTTACTACCAACCTCCTAACCCCTTTACCGGGTGTCCCCCAGACTCCCAAGTCCACTTCCCTGAAGTTATTGCCAGGATCCAGGACACATGGCAATTTGCTCATCCTCCAGGGCAGAGGTAGTGTGACCTCAGCTATGTCTCAAGTCCCTTTGACATCCAGTCGTGTCTCCCCCATCACTGATGGAATAATGGATAATGAGTCATCATTTTAGACTATTCTTGCAAACTGTTGCTTGTGTCTATTTTGTAAGCTGCAAATCACCTTACTTTTAGTACAAAGGAGCTCTCTACTGTCCAAAACATAAACTGTTTTCTTATAGAAACACTGAAATTAAAGAACTTTAAAAACTTTAGCATCACTAGTAGCAGAATATCCTAACCTTCCATGCCTCCTGCTATGACGCAGTATGGATCACTTTTGAAGAGCTCTTGACAACCTGAACTGAACTAAACCTTTGACCTAACTTCCAGTTTACAAGAAGTATAGGGAACAGAGGGAACATCACAATAGAACAATAAGAAAAATTCAGAATTTGGGAAGTTCTACAAGATAACTGGCCTAGCTTCTCAAAAAGTGATGTCATGGGGAAAAGGGGGGGTGGGATAAGTTTCAGACTAAAAGAGACTAGAAACACCAAATGCAATTGGTTGACGAAATAGAAAGGAACCAGGATTTGTTTCAGTTGATAAAGCCAGCATTATTTGGGGTTTCTGTGTCTTCCATGAGTCATGATATTCAAAGTTATTTCAATCACAAGTATATGAGGTCAACAGTGAGCTATCCTCATACTGTGCCTGTCCTTGGGTGTTATAACAAAACAGGGCACAAGTGTACATGAAACTGTCTCGGGGCCAGAGTGAAACTAAAAACCAGGACCCAGAAGAGGGGCGGGTGGTGGGAGCAACCCCTGGGTTGTCAGAGGTTACCGTGCCGGGTGGGGGTAGTCAGCCCAGAGGGCTGTGCCATGGCCTTCCGGAACATCGTCCCTAAAAAAAAAATAAAATAAAAAAATAAAAAATAAAAATAAAAACCAGGACCCAAACAACTGAATAGCTGAATATATTTTGAATTGTTCTTGTTTGGAGGATTTACTTCCCTGGAAAACACTTCAGGCTGCCACTTTCTATAAAGCACTCTTCTGCTAGTAAAAATGAATTCTTGCATTGCAAGAGCTCAACATGAAATCTCATCTAGGCCCTTCTTCTGAGACATCAAGAGAGTATTTTATTCATTTATTTAAAATCTAAAAAGAAAACCACGGACATTCATCCCACCCATGTTTTCATTCCTCCTTTTATTCTTTGGATTTATTAAATTCCCACTGGATAGGAAGCACTTCTAGTACTTAGGCGAGAGCAGACAGCATAACTAAGAGTCATCAAGATTCTTGCTTCCTAGAAGTTACACTCTAGTAGGACAGTGAAAGCAGGTTAATAAGGAATAGTGAACAATAAAGAATGGGGGTGTGGGGAACCTACCTTAGATATCATGGTCCAGGAAGTCCTCCTGAGAAGGTAAACTTGGAATTAAGACAGTTGCTCACAGTTACCCATGTGGAGATTTGATGAAGGGCATTCCAGGTAGAGAATGCAAAGCTCCTAGGGTAGGAGCGAGCCTGGTGGACTTGAAAGACAGAAAGAAAGGCCGAGTTACTGAACAATGTGAATGACAGAGAGTGAAATGAAATGTAGGTTTTGGTTAGGAGATTGGACTTTATTCTAATTGCATTGGGCAGCCATTGGAGGGCTTGAAGCAGCAGAGAGGCATGATCTGATTTTCACTTGAAAAAGACCTCTCAGGCTGACGCTTTTGATCAGGGACTATCTCCTCACATTTAGCCCAGATTCCTCCTGCTACAATTAAAGTGCATTTTCTCTCCTCACAGTGAACAGATGCTATTTGGTGCTGATATTAGTTCAGATGCCTAAGGAAACATCAGATGGCTATATCAGGATCCCCAGAAGGCTAGAATGAATGTAGTAAGAAGACCAGGGTGATGATCATCAACCTGAATTACAATCAGAAGCCCCTGATAAAATTAAAACCTGTTTCCTTCCCCAGTGGTGGTAGGGCTGGTTCTTTCCTTAGCTCTCCCATAGCTCTCGCATTCTCATTGTTTCTCAGACCCCACTCCCCACCAAGCAATCCATGGCAGCAGCAACATTAACATGGTGGAAGACTGTGTCAAGTATTTATGGTAGGGAACATATTGTTGGTGTAAAAGACCATTAAAATATGATGAATGGGACTCCCAGTGAATTCTCCCTAGCATCACAACAATTTAGATACAGAAAATTACAAAAATTAAAGTAAAATCATTTAATGTCTCTGGAAATTATCTTAAGGGCATAGAGCAAAAGGAGAAATACTCGTGCAAAATAATCTGCTGAATTGCATAAGAACAAGCATCTATGACATGTCTGCCACCATCTGCTCCTTTAACTCCCATATCCTGGGCATGTGCAGCAAAGAAGAGAGGGGCCTCCTCTCCCTAAAGTGCACCGTCTGGGCTATGATTTCACCCCAGGAGTGGCATGTTGCCAGCAATATTTCTCATACACTAGCCCACTGTTGCAGAAGCTCTATTCCTAGGAAGAAAGATCTAGGGGATGGGGCGCCTTGCCAAGTCCTGCACCAGTTGTAGCTCACCGAAAGTACAAGGACCCTGATCACCCTTGCCCCAGCTCCATTATAGAGGTTCTGTTCAGAAAGGGCAAGCTGAGAAGGCCAGGGGCTGGCACTGCCCCATCCCCAACCAGTGCCCTCATAGAACTGGAGTAGAGTTCTAGTGTAGCAGCATGAGGGTCCCACCCAGGAGGTGAGGCAGACCTGAAGGATGAAGGATCCTGAAACTCTGCCTGAGGGTGTTAATCATTTGGAAAAGGAAGTAGAGATCTCTATGCTTAAGGGTGTTTTAAGAAACATTGGAGATCTTGAAGGTGAAGGTGAAGTTGCTCAGTCGTGTCTGACTCTTTGTGACCCCGTGGACTGTAGCCTACCAGGCTCTTCCGTCCATGGGATTCTCCAGGCAAGAATACTGGAGTGGGTTGCCATTTCCTTCTCCAGGGTATCTTCCCGACCCAGGGATCAAACCCAGGTGTCCCGCATTGGAGGCAGACGCTTTAACCTCTGAGCCACCAGTGAAGATCTTGGTAGAGAGTAATTGTAGATCTTGGTAGAGAGTAATTAACAGGAGAAGGATAGCTCCTGAAGACATGCAAAACAGCAGAGCAGCCAGAAGTTTAACAGAGAGAACTGGGAAAAGAGCAGCCAGGAAAAGCCCTCCTGGGAGCAGTCAGAGTCCAGGATGGAAGCCTTGCTGGCACAAGGGGCTTAAACACACCCCCTGACCAAACCATGAAGAGTAGGAATTCTGATCCAGGGTGACACCTAGGTTTAAAACTAAAATCACACTCGCCCCTAACAAACTGGCAGATTATGGGCATCCCCAAGGCTGAGCCCTCCTGGGAACAATCAGAGAAAGAAGCTCCAAGCTATAAGTCCTTCACTGAACATAGGGCAATAAACACAAATTCCCTGAACTGTAATAGCAGCCTTGAAGCCACATGGATGTCATAAAATATACAGCAAAAATCTGACTGGCTAAGGGGGATAAGTACTACCTTTGGCCAATAAGTGGCTTATGCCAACCCAGACCTAGGGATGACCCTTACTTAGGTGAAGAAAGAAAAGTGAAAGTGTGAGTTGCTCAGTCGTGTCTGACTCTTTGCAACCCCATGGACTACAGCCTGCCAGGCTCCTCTCTCCATGGGATTCTCTAGGTCAGAATACTGGATTGAGTTGCCATTTCCTTCTCCAGGGGATCTTCCCGACCCAGGGATTGAACCCAGGTCTCCTGCACTGCAGGCAGATTCTTTACCGTCTGAGCCACCAGTGAAGCCCTTGGGTAGACAGGCTTAAAAGCAAAAACAAGGGGGAAAATGTAAGTATGGATTAAAGGGGCTGCCCATTGAGGGGGAAATAGATGCCACATGATTAGTTCAGCCAAATCACTAAACAAATCAACAACTGACAAAGCCAACAACCACCACCATCCCTTGGGAGTAAGGAAGGGAATTGGTATCTAGAGTTGCTATAATATACTACCAAGAAATTCAGTTTCCAAAAAAAAACAAAAAAAATGTGAGACATGCAAAACAATAGTAATAAGCACACCTAGCTCCCAGATCTTGGTTTCTAATACCCTTCTCAACCAAAAGGAAACAGGATTTTCTTGGACAAATGACTGATTCTAGGACAGGGGCAAGAAATATACAAGATGAACCTGGAGTATTTTGCAATGACAGAAATAAGGAAGTGCTAAAAAATAAATTAAAACCCTACATTGATAGAGATACGCCAAAGGAATATAGGAACCGATTGAGAGAGCTCCCAGTGGCCAAGGTTAGAATCATTTGAGCAAAATAAATAAATAAAATGGCATTAGATTATAGCCCATAGCATAAAAATAAATATCATGTGCCCACACTGATATAAAAATGATTGAATAAGCAAATAAATAGGGAGAAGAGAAAAATCTCCTGGCAGGAGAATTCCAAATAAATTATGTAGATATTCTGTTCCTAATGAGGGAACCTAACTTCCCATTCCCTACGTGTAGACTGCTGACCTCCTTCCAAAGAATCAATATAGAAGATACAGCTAGGTGAGAGTACCTTTATGGTGGAGAAACCTGAGAAACATTATCTCAGCCAAATGATCAAGGTCAAGATCAACAATGATGAGTCAGGCTGATAGTATGTATCTTGACATGATGTAATGAAAATGGCCCTTGATCTCTATGATCAAGTAAACCCTATAATGCCAGTTTAATCATAAGAAAAACACTAGACAAATTTCAATAGAGGAGCATCTTAGCATTCTTCAAAACTATGAAGATCATCAAAAATAAGGAAAGTCTGAGAGCTGTCACTCCTAAGAGGAAACTAATATAATATTGTATTACATTACAAATATAATGTTCAAATTTGTATATTTGTTACAAATATATGTTCATATTTCCAAATATAATATTGTATCATGGATGGTATCATAGAGGAAAGAAAATAAGTAAAAACTAAGGAAATCTGGGGTACATACCCAAAAGAGTCAAGAGCAGAACTCAGATATTTGTGTGCTCATGTTCACAGCGGCATTACTTCCAATAGACAAAAGGTGGAAGCAATCCAACTGGTCATCAACAGATGAATAAACAAAATCTGGTATGCACAAACAGTGGAATATTATTCAGTCTTATAAAGGAAGAAAACTTTGACATTGATGAAGTTTGAAGACATGATGCTAAATGAGATAAACCAGACATGAAAGGACAAATATTTCATAATTCTCCTTATATGAGGTAGCTAGTTAGTCAAATTCATGGTGATAGAAAACAGAATGGTGGTTGACAGGGGCTGAGCAGAGTGACGGTTGGAGCTAGTATTTAATAGGTACAGAGTTTCAGTTTGGGAAGATGAAAAGATGGATGGTGGTGATGGGTAGACAACAATATAAATGTACTAAATGCTACTGAACTGTACATTTTTGAGTGGCCAAAATGATAGCTTTCAGTTTTTTAAAGCTTAAATTTTTAAAAAGCTTTTAAAATTTTTTTTAAAAACTAAGACAATCTAAATCAACTATGGAATTTACTTAATATATCAATTGTTGTCATTGTTTCATTGCTAAGTCATATCTGACTCTTTGTGATCCCGTGGACTGTAGCCCGCCAGTCTCCTCTGTCCATGGGATTTCCCAGGCAAGAATACTGGAGTGGATTGCCGTGTCCTTCTCTAGGGGATCTTCCTGACCCAGGGATTGAAACTGCATCTCCTGCATTAGCAGGCAGATTCTTTACCACTGGGAATACTGGTTCTTTAATTGTAACAAATGTATTATACTAATGTAAGAAGTTAACAATAGGGAAAATTAGTGGTGGCATATATAGGGACTCTAATATTTTCTAAATTTTTCTATAAATGTAGTCAGTCAGTCAGTTCAGTCACTTTTTAGTCTGTCTGACTCTTTGTGACCCTATGAACCACAGCACTCCAGGCCTCCTTGTCCATCACCAACTCCCGGAGTCCTATTCTGAAAAATAAAGTCTACTTTCTTTTTTTTTTTTTTAATTTTATTTTATTTTTAAACTTTACATAATTGTATTAGTTTTGCCAAATATCAAAATGAATCCGCCACAGGTATACATGTGTTCCCCATCCTGAGTCTACTTTCTAAAAAAAAGGTAGTAAAAGAGACATAGAAAAACAACAGGAAAAAAGACATGAGACACAGAGAACAAAACATCAGAATGTCAGATGTAAGTCCAATTATATCAATGATAACATTGAACATGAATGAGTTAAACAATCTAATCAAAAAGAGATTATCAGATTGGATTTAAAAAACAAAAAACAAAATCTAACTATCTGCTGGTAGAAGACATTAAATACCTTATATTGAAAGATACAAGTAAATTGAAAGTAAACAGATGGAAAAAGGTATATCATGTAAACAGCAACCATAAGAGAGCTAGGAGGGCTATACTAATGTCAAACACATTAAATAATGTGGTCACCCTGCTTACTGTACCAATTTTTGTGGGTCCCTTGCAAGATGGACCCTCCTTCCCAAAATTTGTTTCCAAATATAAGACCAATGCTACCACACCAAAGGGATAGGAAAAGATTCATTGCCTGAAAATGGGTTGAGAGAGCAGGAAAAGGAGACTGACTTGAGATATTTTTGTTGTTGTAGCTAGGCAGTGAGGCCAGGTTGAGGGTTTCCATTTGTTGTTGTTCAGTCATGAAGTCATGTCTGACTCTTTGTGACCCCATGGACTGCAGCACACCAGGCCTCGCTGTCCCTCACTATCTTCCAGAGTTTGCCCAAGTTCATGTCCATTGAATTGGTGATGCCATCCAACCATCTCAACCTCTGTTGCCCTCTTCTCCATCTGCCTTCAATCTTTCCCAGCATGGGTGCCTTTTCCACTGAGTTGGCTGTTTGCATCAGGTGGCCAAAATATTGGAGCTTCAGCTTCAGCATCAACCCTTCCAATGAATATTCAGGGTTGATTTTCTTTAGGATTGACTAGTTTGATCTCCTTGCAGTCCAAGGGATTCTCAACAGTCTTCTCCAGCACCACAGCTCAAAAGCATCAATTCTTTGACACAGCCTTCCTTATGGTCCAACTCTCACATCTGTACATGACTACCGGAAAGACCATAGCCTTCAATACATGGACCTTTGTCAGGAGGTGACGTCTCTGCTTTTTAATACACCGTCTAGGTTTCTCCTAGGGTTCCCATCCACTGCCACAGTAGAAATTTATTCACTTATGAAGGGAACTTCAGGTAAAGGGAACACCAGCAGCGTCTCCAAAGAAGCCAGGAGAGTGTCCAGAAGGGAAAGAGAAAGCATTGACCATTTACAAAGTACTTCCCTGAGCTTCAACACTTGTAGTGTCAGAAAGCAAGGTTAGATATATGCAGAGGGAAGAGTAGAAAAGAAGCAGAAAGATGACCACACTCCCTTCTCTGACTGCAACTGTCAGTCAAAAATAACACAGTGTAATGAGATGGAGAATGACTGTTAGGAGCTCTGACTCCTGGAGATTAAGGCACTGGAACCTAACTGATAAAAAGGAGACAGTCATGATGGAATCTGAAGAAAGAATATTCTAGGCAGAAGGAACACACAGAGTTCCTTGCTGAGCCCACAGCTTGTGTTCCATCAGTATAAACCCTACTAGTGCATCTCATAGAATGACTCACAAAATCATTGTTAGCTAAACAAATTCTCTCCCAGTAGCCTGGAGTTTTAGAAAAATATAATTTAAAGTCATCAAACACTTCATTCATATATACCACTCATATGCCAAGATTCAGCCCACTATGTGCCAAGTAAAAATCTCTGCTGGTCCTCACACATGTGATTATAATTTCTCTTCCATCTTGTATGTCATTGATACTGTATAACTTCAGCATGTGATTTGATAAGGGAATTTTGTGAATGTCATGTTCCTCTTTCTTTCTAGGAATAATGTTTTAATTAACTTTGGTCTTCAAATTTCTTGGCAAAAGTGTGACCCTTAACATTTTTCCTGTAAGAAAAGGAATGTGAACTATGTCATTCCTCTTCTTTGCCTTTAAAGACAAAATCAGTTAATTTCTATCAGGAATTGTTTTGCAGTTGTTCTGGAAAAACTCAATTAGTTTACTAGAGAGGACAGTGGGCTTTAAGTGGATGCACACAGGAGGAATGATGTTGTTATTACTATAATAATGAATGTTTACTGAGCACTTGTATGCCAGGCATCATGCTAAATGCTTATATGACTTATTTAATCAGACAACAACACTACAGAGTAAACATTATTATTTCAATTTTCCAAATGAGGAAATCGAAGCTTAGAATGTTGAAATAATTGTCTAGGGCCACATGGTTCTAGAAACTGAACTCAAGCACTCTAGCTCCATATCCGCACAGCAAAACCTGACCATTGCGTGATTACACCATGCTGCTTAGATGGGCGTGAGGATGAATGCAGGAGAAAGTCAAAGAGACTAAAGGTAAACCAGGCAACTTAGGGATTTTAAGAAGTTGTCCATAGTTGTCAATAATCATTTTAAGAATGACATACAAGATGGAGAGAGGGAACCTTCTTCAATTTTGCACCCCAGACAATTTTTGTGATCTTTATGCTAGTCTTGGTCTGGGAGAGGCAAGAGAAACTGTAAGAGCTAAAAACAGGAATAAGGGGAGGATCCTGTAGGGCCCTGTGGCTTCTACTAAGAACTTTGTTACTCAGAGTGAGTTGACAGTCATTGGAGAGGGTTGAGGAGAGAAATAGCATGACCTAATTTAAGCATGAAACTCTTTGGCTGCAGGATGATAACAGAGTATAGGAGGGTGAGGGCAGGGGCTGGGAGACCAGTTAAGAGACCATTGCAATAATCCAGGCAAGAAGTCATCGTAACTTGGACCAGGTGGCAGTGGGATGTTGGGAAGTAGTTGAATTCTGGATGGATTTTGAAAGTAGAGCTGACAGAATTTGCTGTTGGATCAGATGTGGGATGTGAGAAAGAGATCACGTGGAAGATTTTTCTCTAAGCGAACACCCCAGAATGCCAAATAATCAGAGGCCTAACAAAAACCCTATTGGATTTGGAGTTTAGAAGATGCTAAATGATTTAGGTGAAAGTATTTCATGATTAGTGATGGGGATGGAAGTAAGGTTGAGCTAAGCTAAGTTATAAATGAAACATAAGGAAGTAGAATAAGCTACACTTATGACTATATATGGAAAGGAGTCTTACAGTAGCTAGGACACTCTCAGTCAAGGGAAAGTTGTATATATATTTTTGAAGATGGGGGGAAATTGAGTGTATGTATGTGCTGAGGGCAGAAACCAATAGAAAAGGAGTGACTGAAAGCACCTAGTAAAGCACCCTGAACTGAGCCCCCTTAGGAGATGGGAGTGGAAGTGTCTGCAACCCAGAGCTCACTTAAAGGGGCTAGGCTGAACAAAGGAGGACTTTGGAGAGAAGGAGGGTATGGCTGTCACTGTTTATATATGACAGAAAAAAGAAGTTGAAGGAGTTCTTGCTGGTCAGGATATGTGTATTCTGTGAATTAAGAGGCTATGGGCTTCCCTGGTGACTCAGATGGTAAAAAATCTGCCTGCAATGCAGGAGACCAGGTTTGGTACCTGGGTCAGGAAGATCGCCTGGAAAAGGAATGGCTACCCATTCCAGTATTCTTGCCTGGAGAATTCCATAGACAGAGGAGCCTGGCAGGCTACAGTCCACGGGGTTGCAAAGAGTTGGACATGACTGGGTGACCAGCACTTTCACTTTCAGTAGGTTATGTCATGAGCCAGGCTGTTCAGAATGATCAGGAAAGGAAGCATAGGATTATGGCTGCAATGAGGACCCAGCAAAAGCTTGAGGTTGTAAATATGTAGCTGAACCAACTCACATGGTTGTATGAAACAGACTTACATAACAGTAAACAGTTTTTGCAATAAAACTTCCATCCACAGACACAGTGGACCATATTCAGTGTCTTAAGAATTAATAAAACATGGTCTACAAGCCCCAAGCCACAGTTTCAACCAGTAAAGAACAAATGGTGCCCAAACTTTCTTTGCTCAAGTTATGCATAGACTACACCAAAGCCTAGTGCTAAAATAGGTTTAGGTCAATGTCAGATTTATTTCACTAAGGACTCCCACACTCCCTCCCTCTTTCACACCATTTTTAAGAATATATCCACTTCAGTTTTCCATTGTGTCCATTTCAACATCCGATTTCTCTGATACTAATACATATCACACAATTATGAAACTTTTAAATCTCATCTTAATTTTGTTTTTTAAACAGAGAGAATATTACCTGGTCTCTACTTAAAACATAAATCTTAAAATTAAACTGTTTCATTCTAGAAGCTTTTCCAGCATATTTTTAAGATTTCATCAATCTTTCAATTGCACTTAAAGAAAGAGAGATAATTAAGTGTAGTTGAAAACTGCTTTATCATTGCAGTAGTTGTATCATTAGTTTTTTCCATTGGGCAATGTGCTTAGCAACTTGCACATTAAGCCTTCTATTAAAGTTATATTAATATCATAAATATGCAAAAAGGAAATCACTCTGAAAGTTCAAAATAATAGCAATAACCTTTCCCTCATATAAAACCTTTTATCTTGAGATGTCTATATACTTCCCCAAAAAGCCTGAGTACCCTGTCCAACCACTTTCGCAAGGAGCCAATTAAAACAGCAACCTCACTTTATTCACTGACTCAAAACGCTAGTAAGGATCGCAAAGCAAACACCCAATATAATCATGATTTTAATTCTTAATGTTTCCTATGGCAGCATGTATAATCTTTAAGAGGACCAGACCTCTCGTCTGTATGAAGTCCCTCGTGGCTGCCTCCTTCTTGATTTTATTATTTAGCCATAGCTGATGGAGTATGATAGAAAGCAGAGTGGGGAGGGGAGGGTGGATAGCTGTGGCGAACTCTTTCATATGACTGGAGAAACACCCACATGTCTCACACAGAGACACACATGCACAATGATGCAATCATGGCTAGAAATGAATCAGGGCCCTTGAGGCAAGAGCCCAAGACTAATTCTCTCTAAGGAGCCCATGGGCCGCCTGGTGAACTGGCTACAGCAGGCCCATTACTGAACAAAGCACAGGTGAGGAATGAGAAAAAGGAAAAAGGAGGGGCTGAGGCATTGGGTTCCAGGTTTTGAAACACATTCTCTTGAGATTATCCCCAGGGAATTATTTCTGGGCACTGGAAGGGGAAACTGAGATTTGGCCTGATCGATAACATGCAAACTCACTGTGAGATGAAGGATGACTTTCTTTATTTCCCTGGGCCTTAGTTTCCCCATCTCTAAAATATGAGGAAATTATACAACTACATCAGGAAGACTCCTACTTCCTCCAGTGAAAGTAGCTCAGTTATGTCTGACTCTTTGCGACCCCATGGACTATAGAGTCCACGGAATTCTCCAGGCCAGAATACTGGAGTGGGTAGCCTTTCCCTTCTCCAGGGGATCTTCCCAACCCAGGGATTGAACCCAGGTCTCCCGCATTGCAGGCGGATTCTTTACCAGCTGAGCCACAGTGGAAGCCCAACACCCTATGAAATAAAGTCATTATTTTCTGTCTTTCAAGAGAAATAGAGTGTCATTAAAAAGAGTGGGGGGAACACTTCCCTGGTGGTGCAGTGGATAAGAATCCGCCTGCCAGTGCAAGGACATGGGTTCAATCCCTGCTCTGGGAAGATCCCACATGCCAAGGGGCAACTAAGCCCATGGCCACAGTTGCTAAGCCTTTGATCTAATGCCCCTGTTCTGCAACAAGGGAAGTCACTGCAAGGGGAAACCCACACACCGCAACGACGAGTAAAGTCCGGCTTGCCGCAACTAGAGAAAAGCCCGTGAAGCAACAAAGACCCAGCACAGCCAAAAATAAACAAATTAATTAATTTTTTTTTTTAAAGAGTGGAGGGAATCATTCTTCAGAAAAGTATTTCAGATTCTGGAGGAAGTATGACAAGCTCTCTGGCATGTTTCAACCCTGCTGCTTCCATTTGAAATGACAAACCAGCATAAAGAGTGGAGAGGAAAAGTGTTTCTCTCCTAGTCCTGAAGTCCTGTAAATGTCCGTGAGAGGCATTTTACCAACATGTATACACCGCTGCAGACAGAATCAAGAGGAGCATTTCTGACCACCGCCAGTCTGCTGGAAATGCATAGTGTGGAATATTTCTCACCACAGTGGCTAATTCTGCCCACTCACCACCTTTGGAGACATTATTCCTTAAAGTGTCATTTTCCTAGAATTGTGTCCCAGGGTGCCATTTATTAAACAAGTAACAAAAATCCATAAATATGTCAGCCTCGTTTTTCACCTGAAGAAGAAGTGAAAAAGAAAGATAACTTCCCCCAGCCTAGGTCAAGCCCAATCTAGGACTTGAAAATAACAATAAGAACATTTGGGAGAGGGAACCAAGGAAGGATCCTCAAGAGAGACCAGCAGGTGCTCATACCTTAGGCAGCAGCTACAGTACACAAGAGGCCCCCAGATCTCTCTTTTGCTTCTAAGAAACTGGGAGAGGGGTTAGCCTAGATTTTTCATTTTAATTGATGCCCCTGTAAACCATGTTTCTTCAATTATGGAGGGTGTTTGAAGTCTTCAAGATTGGAAGAACAAAGGTCCTGTTGAGCAACTGAAAAGAGAGCTGAGTTGAGCTGAACTGAACTACAAGTTGACCACAGTTTGGGGTTTGCTTGTAAGTGATATGGCTTTGGTTACCCCCAAAGTGGTAAATCTCCTTTCAGTACTCCTCATGACTGTGATCTGTTGCCTCTTCCTGGTGTTCTAAACAGTTGTACAAGACAAGACCCAGACACATTATATCAGAAGGACAAGGTGCTGAGAAAACTTAGCAAGGTAAGAGGAAGCAAGTGTCAGAAAAGGGAGTTTTTAGATTGGGGTCACAGAGAGCCACAGGAGAAAAGGAAGTTAATTGTGTCTCCAGAGAAATGGAAAACTGTCTTGTTGAAGATTAAATCCATATCAGCATAGAACCAGATCTGCAAATTTAATACTACTCTTGAAGTTTATTTTTCCCCAAGTGTTTTAGTGTAGGTATTATCTACTTTCAATTAGTACAATAACTATCTATCTGAAACTGACATTTACAAAACTAATCAGATGAGGGGCTATATTGATTCTCTCAAAGAGCCTCCCTAATGCACTATGTTACTCACTCAGTCATGTCCAACTCTTTGCAACCCCATGGACTGTAGCCCGCCAGGGTCCTTGGGATTTTGCAGGCAAGAATACTGGAATAGGTTGCCATTTCCTCCTCCAGGGCACCTTCCCTACCCAGGGATAGAACCTGGGTCTCCTGCACTGGCAGGCAGATTCTTTACCATCTGAGCTACCAGGGAAGCGCAAGGCACTAAATATATGATTTACAAAAAAATTATTTTTTCATAGTGTCTTTCAGGAGCACCATTATTATAAAAAGTGAATACCGGTGGTTTCAGACACACAAAAAATAGTCAAGATATATGATTTAGTATTGTTCCAAAAACTTGCCCATTTATATAGAAAACAAAGATTTTATATTTAAAATTTCACTATTCATGAATTTGGTTTTACCTAAAATCATATTATTTGCAACTGTGTCCATCTCACAAATTGTTGACACATAAAATACCATGCTGTTCATGTATCAAGTCAACAACTATCCCATGCCTTTTACATGCCCTGAATTATGTAGTTTCTGTGAGAGGTATAGGGACAGGATATGCACAGTACTCCTTGTGACATGGATTACAATGTTATTCCCCAATAACTTGGTTCTTTCAGATCATAAATGGGTTGCCTTTGTCTTCTAATAATCCATGTGATCTGCAGCAGAAATTTTCTAGATGGCAACCAATGGATTCACTAATTGTTTAGGTTTGTCCAAGACAGAGAGAGTTCCTAGGATGCCAGAGTTCCAGAGTTAAAATTGGGAACGTCCCAGGCAAACTTGGATAAGTTGTTCACACTAAAGAGCTGAGGAAAAAATGAAATTAGTAAATCATATTACTGCAATAGTCACTATAATTCCCATTACCAGTTCCAATGTCTATAGGTTTTTCCCACACTGTTCAGTAATACTCTGACACCAGCTGAGTATCCTACAGTTCAGCTCAATGCCATCCCTAGTACTGGGAGGTAGTACCATATGTTACAGGTTAACAGCTCAGACCTACAAGTCTGCTCCCCATCCCCCACTTCAGACACCAATTGTAAGTCCAAGTTGTCATCCATGCTTCTGACTGACATGCTCTAAACTGGAGATTCCAATATCCCACTCCTTAGGTTTGATAAATTGGCTAGAGTTGCTCATAGAACTCAGAGGAACATTTTGTTTACTTAGATTATCAGTTTACTACAAAAAGATACAACTCAGGAACAACCAGATAGAAGAGATGCAAAAGGGCAAGGTATGAGGAAAGGGCGCAGAGCCTCCATGCCCTCTCCCAGCCACAGTTTTGCTGAACCCCCATTGCATTCACCAGTCTGGAAGCTCTCTGAACCCCACTACCCCTCATTACATAGACATGATTGATTAAATCATTAACCACTGTTGATTGAACTCAATCTCAAGTCCTTCTCCATCTCTATGGAGGTGGGGAGTAGGAGGTGGAGAAACTGAAAGTTCCACCCTCTAATCACACAGTTGGTTCCACTGGCAACCAGCCCCCATCCTTAGGTGTAGCTCAAAAGTCACCTCACTAATATAACAAAAGACACCTTTATCATTCTCATTGATTAAAAATTCTGAGGGTTTTAAGAGCTCTGTGCAAGAAACTGGGATGAAGAGTATATATTTCTTATTATAAATCACAGTATCATACGCCCAGTCATGCTTGTCTTCTTTTTCATTCTCTCTCTCTCTGTCTCTCTCTCCCTTCTTTCCCATCCCATATTCGTCTCCCAGGGTACCTCTATGGCACATTGACTAAGAACCAGACTCTGGTTTCCAAATAAATATATGGCTAAGTTCCAGTCTTGCCATGACTTTTTAAAGAATCTTGAATAACTAAATTTCTCCAGTACTGCTTCCTTACTGTAATACTAAGAGCTGTTAGGTTTGGCAATTGAGAAAATGCACGTGAGGTATTCACCACCATGTCGGACACCTATGTCACCTTGTATGTGTGGTAAGTGTTATTATCTCACAGATCACATAGTTACGGATATTTCAGACTTTCTGTGTTCTGGATATAGTGAGTCTGATTTCAGACCGTGCTGTGGGTCAGCTGGGATTAAATCTTCCACCACAGGGCATTTGCTGAGCCATAAGCAGATCAATCCTTTCTCCCTTCATTAGTCTGAAACCAGAGCTTTTTCAGTTTTATTCATGCAGACTTTTCAACCAAGGTCTTTGCGCTATTGTTTACATATGTATCTCACACACACACACACACACACACACACAGATTTTTATGCTGTTAAGAGGGGAGAGATAGGATAAATATTTTTTTCTCTTGTTTCTTGACAAATTAGTATGAGGAAAATGATGTGGCACTAAAGAAGAACAGAAAAAAGTGAAGAGACAGGACCAGGAGTGGAGGAGGGGAGAAAGTACTGGGAAGAGAGCTGCAGAAAGAAGACTTGATGGGGCACAGAGTTCCTGATAAAAGCGGTGAGGAAGCCCCACCAGCCAGTGTGTGTGACCTCCTGGTAATTTCCCCGGGGAGTCCCCCCTCAGAGAACTTGTACATCCAGAATCAGGAGGAAGCTGAGCTAGGTAAATTCCCAAACAGAGGGGCCTGCCTAGATGATGACCTAAAGACAAACAGGACAGTTTCCAAGCGGGTTTCCCCTCTCTGCTCCAACAGTCATGAACATGAGCTGAGCCAAGTAGAAGGGGATGCTGTGACTAGCGATTCTTGCTGGTATTTTCTTTTGTCTCTCAGCTTCCTGGGTTTGACATGCAGGAATCTGAGGCTTTTCTGTGACCACTCTTTGTCTGGGATTCTTTCCTCAAGAGGCGTTCATGAATTTGTCAGGACTGCCAGGAAAGAGCGTGAGTCACAGCTTCTGAGCAGACAATATTCGGCTTTAGAAATTCCCAGAGATACGACTTGTTTATAGGAAAGGAAACAGAGCTATTCTGAGCTGCCAGGGGAAGAGGAAAGCACTGCTCATTTTTTTCAAATGCTATGCTGAAAGGTCATACAAGTGGCCAGAGTGCCAGCAAGAACCTGGTATAGACATTGATGTTAGCAGTTCATTTGTCTACATTTTGGAGGCTATTTTTAAGCTTGGCATTTAAAAATGTAAGACTCATGGCACTGAAATTCTACTCTCAGTCTTAAACCCAGAGGCCAGAGCTTGCTGAGTATGAGCCAGTGAGGCCTGGCGGGGGCGGGCCGGGGGGTGGGGGGTGCAATCGAGGGGGCAGGGCCTGAACCTTTGGCTGGAGAGAGAGGCGCACACACGAAAGGCACCATCTGGGACCACCTTCCAACTGCACGTTTCATGAGCAGGCCACTGATTTTCATTCCCATTGTAGGGAAAGTAAAATTTCCTCGACCTTCCTGCAGTCTCCAGCTGGGACTGAAAAACAGATTCACAGGAGAAAAGTAGACACATTTTATTTATATATAAATGAGGGTCCTCACAAGAAAAGTGAAAAATGAAGAGCAAAAGAAGTAACTAGACTGAAGTGCTTCTCTACCAGGTGAAACTTTCCAGAGTAGCACTTTTGGAAAAGTAGCTAAAACATAAGGGTGACTAAAGGAGGACGAGCTGCTGAACACGTTTTTTGTTGGTATAGATTTTTCTCAGCCTCAATTCCCCATCTCCAGTGATAAGAATGGTTCTTTCTCCTGGTACAGGGAGGGCACCTTTCATGTGGGAACGTTATTTCCTACTTTTAGGAAGAAAAAGGAACATCCGAGTGCCATCCTTACATCTGCTGTTTTTCAAGCACCTTTAAAACAGCAAAACTAATACAATTATGTAAAGTTTAAAAACAAAATAAAATTTAAAAAAATAAATAAATAAATAAAACAAAGTAATTAATACACTGAAGCCTCACATACTGAGGTGGCATGTCCTCAACTCCTTTACTCTACTCCATACCGCCTCCTCTAATGTGGTTTTTTCATAGTGTTAACAACTCTGATGTCAACTTAGAAAACTGTCCAAAGCTACCAACTTTAGAGAATGTGCCCAAGGAGACGGGTTCAGGGGGGTTCTCTCTCACAACCCTTGCTTCCGCGTTGACCCACTTTCTTGTGTATTGAGTTTGGCCCTGGTGTGTTCAAACTCATCAAGACACCATTTAGACATTTATCATTGTTAGCAGAGCCGGTCAGCTGATAACAGAGATTGATTTCCAAGGAAAAAAAGAATCCACTGAGTATTCACTGATTCAACAATAATTAACCTGTGTGATAATTTCATAGACACCACATTTGATAAAATCAATATCTTTTCCTAATAATGAAGTAAACATTTAAATAGAATTAGGATGCCCTTTAAATCTGATAAAGGTGCTCTTGGCTTAAAATAAATAAAGCGTATATTTAATGAGTAAACACTGGAAATATTCAAAATCAGAAATAAACTTAAGATGTCCTTTAATATTTTTATCACCTTATATTCTCTGGCTAAAGCAGTAAGTCTTGAAACAAAAAGAATCCATTTTTTGAACTAAGATATTAAATAAAGTACTCAAAAATCACATAAGCATATATCTGAAAAAGCCAAATGAATTAACTAAAAGCTTTCTGCATTAATAAAGACATAAAATGACTTGAAATAGGATAAATACCTAAAAAGCAATAATACTCCAATATACTGACAATAACCAAATATACCATAAAATAGAAAAGAAAAGCTATTCAAAGAGCAATAAATAAAAGACCTACCAACTCAATGTGAAATGTATTAAAACTGTTAAAACTTTGATTAAGAGATATAATTTGAATAATTAATAGGAAGAGTTACATTTATATTAAATGGTAAAATTTTAACATAAAGGTGTCATGGCTTCTCAAACTTATTAAAATAATTCTATCCAAAAATACAACAGGACCTCTCTGGGAAGTCATTAGAATTAGTGTGGACTAACTGTTAAGCTTGGTGCCTATCTTATAACAAGGGATCAAAACTCTAAACAGGAATAATTAGCAAAGGAAAATCCCATGGACGGAGGAGCCTGATGGGTTACAGTCCATGGTGTCGCTAAGAGTGGGACACGACTGATCGGCTTCACTTTCACTTTTCACTTTCATGCATTGGAGAAGGAAATGGCAACCCACTCCAGTATTCTTGCCCTGAGAATCCCAGGGACGGGGGAGCCTGGTGGGCTGCCGTCTATGGGGTCGCATAGAGTCGGACACAACTGAAGCGACTTAGTAGCAGCAGCAGCAGTCTTACGGATCAGTCTCGTTGGATATCAGAATATAGATGTGAAGAATCAGCAATTATAACTGAGTTTTGATATAAATGTAAAAATGTAAACCAAAGGAAAGGACCAAACACCCTGGGGACAGATTCTGTTACACTTAGTGTCACATTTATAGATGGCTCTATAGTTTACAAAGCTTTCTACCTGCATTACCATTTATGCTTCAAAACCATGCAGTGAAGCAAGAATTATTCTTATGCTTATTTTCTTTATGAAGCAACTGATACTCAGAAATTAAATGACTTGCCCAACATAATAAAGTGAAGATGAATGTGGACTTGAGCCCAGATTTTTTGACTTCCCAAAGCAGGCCTCCTTTTACTATATTTTTCTCACAAAGCAATGGAGAATGGCTATTTTTAAAGTGATACTGAAATTTAGAGAGAAAAAACTTTAGACTCACCATATATCCCTGCTAAAGATTAAAAAAAAAAAAATCTGATCGTCTGAAGATTTCAATATTAAAAATCAAATTATAGAAACCTTGGCAAAAGAAAAAAAAAACATAAAGACATGAGGCTGAACCAGCATCTGAGATGTCCCCTCACTGAGCCCAGTCAGAAGTGGGAGCTGCAATGCTTCTGCCCTGTCCTGTTTTCTAGGACTAGCAACCCCTATCCACTGCAGATGAATTTCCCATTATCACAAAGATGTAGAAGTTCCCAAAGTAAAGATGAAACTCTCCAGGAAATAACTGTTCAGAGAAAGTGTATAGTCTTCTTGTTGGACTCCTATGACTTGGGAGCATTCACTGGATCTTACAGATGGGCAAAATCAGGAGTGGAAGAGAAGTCCCTACAGGTTGAGTTTAATTAAACAAACAGTTGTTGCACTGAACCAGGAAGGGATTTTGTGGATAACTCGTGTTGTGGTCACTTCAGGAGGCAGGAAGCTATGAACTTTCTCATTCACCCTATACACCCCCTCTCCCATCACAGACATTAAATCTGCTCCTCCAAATGCAAGAATATCTATGGAGTTTCAATGTGTGTGACAGGTACAGGCAGATTGATGGTTGTTTACAGAAACCAGGAAATCCCCAAACTAAAGTGATCTAGAGGAATTCATTTTGCTCCTCTGAATCCAAGTTTCCCTTTCTGTAGCATGGAAATGTCTTTCTTTAACCTTTTTTTGTCCCTCAGGATGTCAAAATAATAAAACAAAAAAAAACTCTATGTAAAGTTCATTGGGACCTCAGGGAAATGTGTTATGAAATGACACAGTCTCATTGTCACCTGATATCTCATGGCTTCAGCTGGCTCCGCTTCTTTGCATTTCCCTTTTGGCAGGGAACTTTGCCATCTTTACATTTAACATGTCTCTGTTGAGGGACTAGCACTATTAAGCTGGTGCTTTGACAACTACATCGACAAAAGAGCAGGATATACGACATGTGAAGGTGAAAGGACAGTGACTACGGGGAGCAAATGAGCTTTTAAACAAGCCTGACACCATCCAGCTAGTCTTCATACTGCCTCCTGTGAAAAATCCTGACATATTGGTACATTGCTATGAGTTATTTCTTCATATAACTGGCTATAGTGGCCTAACATTATTTGATCTTGTAAAGTGTTATCTGGGACCACAAACTTATTTTATTTTAAGCTCAATGACATTTCATCAGCAGTTAACACAGCATGAATAGCTAAAACTCACTTTGGCACAGTGCATGAGGCCCTCAGGATTTCTCTGCTTTATTTTTGTTCGAATACATAGCTCTCTGACTTTTCTACTTTTGATAGTTTTTGTTTTGATACAGCTTTGTGAGTTTTGAGCCATATTTTTAGTCCATTATTATATATATTATTATTTATTTCACCACAAGATGTACTTATTATCTGTAATAGTGAAAACTAATTCACTTCATTTCCCTACATTAGCTACACCTAAAAAGGGAAGACGTTTATTTCCTGATCATGTTTATAGGGGTAGAATGAAGAGGAGACAGAGATGGTCATTAAGTACTCTATGAGATGCTTCCATCCTGACAAACCTCTGTTCTGGGCTTGCAGAGGACTTAAACACAGGCAGGGTTCTCACTGAACCTTCAGAGGATTCTCTCGATTTGAAACTAAAACCCTCACTAAGACCTGGATTGTTATAATGCTTTCTGGAAACTCAAAACTATCAGTCTTAATTGCTATTGAGCTACCAACTCTCTGGGATTTTTTCTTTAAATTCAAGAAATTGTTTATTTTCTAGATGTATTTTAATTTTATTTTGTTTAAACTCTCTGATTTCTGCCCAATCAATAACATCAACCATACAATTAATCTGCTTCTGTCTTTGAGACAGCTGAAAAACTAGCTAATTTTTCAACCTACTAGGCATAAATTCAGCCTGTATGGAAACTCAGCCTACTTTTTCACCAGTTCTGTAACAACTTTCTCATCTGCAACATGAGAAAACAGCCACCTAGGTCATAGAGTCACCAGAAGAATTATATAATAAACAAGACTGCACCGTATTTGGTGATTGACAACATATATTGCTATCAATAGCAATATTTTCTTAATAAAACAATAATAACATATGCCCCAAGAAGATAAACAATAGATTTTTGCATGCTCTGTCCATTGCAATACTTTGCTCATGCCTAACAAGAATTCATCAGTCAGGGTGACCATATTAATTGATAAGGATAAGTGTTGACTTTTGCATCTGTGCTGATTATAATTTAGACCTCCCTTTAGAAAAACTTTTTATGGGTGTATAATATACATAGAGAAAAGAAGTCTGAGTGTTACAATGTGATGAATTTTCACAAAATGAACACAGGGTATGTACCCAATACTTGGATGAGAAAACAGTATTTCCAGCATCCTCAAAGTGCCCCTGTGTACCCCATCCTGCATACTGGAAAACTCCAGAGAAAACCACTAGCCTTACTCCTAATGCTGTAGGTGTTTCATCTGTTTTATAATTTTTTAGACATGGAATTAGACATGGAATTTTATGTATGGAATTATTAGTGCAAGCCTTTCTGAAGCTTAGTTAAGCTTACCACGTCAAGAAGGTCTGAACCCTAAAGAAGCTTGCCTTTTCTTGGGTAACTTAAGGAAAGTGAGCTGGAAGAGAAGGGGGATGAGGAGAAGAACCATATAATCTGCCATCCAAACTGGAACACCTTTGAGAGCAAAAGGAGGTACTATACATAATGCTGCTGGGACAAAGCGTGTCAACAGTGACTGTCCCCAGCAAACCAGGTCAGGTAGTCGCCCTGGTGAGAAGGGATGGTAGAAGGCAGCAGGGTTGCACTAGCAGGCAAAATCTATCTTAAAGACCATAAAATAAAATCCACTCACAGTGCCTGAGATGTAATTAAGATTGGGGGCTAGAGAGCAACTTCCCATAGAGTGTGAAAGTGAAAGTGTTAGTCGTTCAGCCATGTATGACTCTTTGTGACCCCATGGATTGTAGCTCACCAGGCTACTCTGTCCATGAAATTCTCCAGGCAAGAATACTGGAGTGGGTAGCCTTTCCTTCTCCAGGGGATCTTCCTGACCCAGGGAGCGAACCTGGGTCTCCTGCATTACAGGTGAATTCTTTACTGTCTGAACCAACAGGGAAGCCCCCCATAGGGTGTGGTTATTGGTAAAACTCAGGTCAATAATTATTTACTGAGTCCCAGGTAGGTGCAAGGCACCACAAGGGCATAAAGACATCTCAGGCATTGCTCACAATACCACAGTAAAGCTCAGAGTCTAATGGTGGCAATAAGACAAGTTCACAGATAGGTAAACTGCCAATGGAAATATACAAAGCACTCTGAATTCCAAGGACATATACAAAGAGATACATGGATTCTAAGGAATGAGAGGTCATGTCTACTGGGAGACAGGAAAAAGCACCATGGGACATGTAGCAGTTAAGATGAATTTAGAGTCTGCTCCAATGGTTCTCAACCTTGACTGCACATTAGAATCATTTGGGGAGCTTTTCAAACTCCTGTTACCCAAGAAGTACCCGAGACCAGTCAAAACAGAATCTCCAGGAAAGGTATTCAGGCAAAAGTATTTTGAAAGCTCTCTCTCACTGGTAATTTCAGTGAAGAGTCAAAGTTGAGAACCACTATTGTAGAAAGATGAATAGGCATTAGCTGGCAGGAAAGGTGGGAAAGAGAGGGAACCATGGAGAGAACAGATGTTAGTTAGTATATTCCATTTTTGGTAGGCACACAGAGAAGAATCATCCATTGGGAATTATATATGGAGAAGAGGCACCAGGGCAAAAATAATTTAACCCCCACCAGGAAAAAAAATTAATTAATTATGAAACCATTTGCTAAGGCCAATAACAGGGATGGATGGGGAAAGGATGCACTGAACATCAAGGGAACTCAGAATGGTAATAAATCCATCATGAATCATACAAGCCATCTGATAACTTCTGTTCCTCACATTAGCATCCCATTAAGCCGTTATTAGTGAGAGCAAGGAAACTGAATGAAACCAGCTTCCTGGGTTAGCACTAGCAGCCGGGAGAGAGTTAACAAGCTGCAGTCTTCCACTGGCATCTTTAAGGACCTGAGCTCTATTTATAAGGGATGCTTAGAGGCCCCAAATCTTGACCTATCACGCTCCTGCTGTGGAAGTTTGGGGGGCAGCTAGAATTAATCACAGTGGAGACACAATTTACCGATCAATATCAGCCAATTAGAAGGCTCCCTGCTGTGGAGAGTTCCCTTGGAATGCCAGATGACCTCTGCCCTTGACTTTTCATGGGGGCAGATGTTTCTTTATCACAGCTGCTGGTAAGTATGGTATTAGAGGGTGTGTAGCTCATTTCACAACATGCCAACCCCACCAGGGCACCTTGAAGCTGAAGATTCTTAGGACTTACATATGAGCCACCTGTCCACGGAAGACACAGACGGAAATTGTATCAGTAATTAATTCACAGCCAATGTGCCACTTTTTCTGCAAACTAACCCCCAACCTTCAAGAAGCCATTGATAACAACAGAAAGTAGGAAACTCAGTCTTTCTGGTGAATTCACTCTGGTGTCGCTCTCTTGCTCTACTGCTTGTGCTGTATCCATCAGAAGAGAGGAGATTCCAAGACCTGGAGCACAGCCAGAGGTGGCCAGATTTTTAACACATCAGTTTTGCCAATGGCCCATCACAGAACCACCTAGTGGGGAAAAAATCCTAGTAGCTGCCACTGTGTTCTGTGGTATGGTCAAGGGACTCAAGACAGAGCTTCAGCATGGGCTCTAGGACCTCCCATCCTCCCTGAACTTATGTGATAGCTGTTTGTCATTATTGTTTATAGAGTCAGACCAATTATTTTTTATCACTTTTCTGAGATCTTTGCCACAGAGGTAATAAGCCCCAGGGCAAGAAAGTTTAGAAAAAGAGAAGTAAATAATTTTGGAAAATGTTCTGAAATTTATCATTTATTTTTCTGCTTTTTACTTTCCAATTTTTATTTTAAAGAGAAAAATCTATTATTTACAGCCTTTCCTGCAGACTCCAGGACTTCAGGCATTTGACCCCAAACTCCTTATTTGTTTCATCCTCTCTTGAAGGACTGCAATCATGGTTTCTTCAGATGCACACTTAAGGAAAACTTCTCAACTCTTCTCCAAGAATCCCCTGCCTCCATCCCTAGAGAATCATGGCTTCAAAATGAAACATAAAACAAAGTTTTGAGCTGACTTTGGTAAGTACAAGACCTGGGGCTTGTGATTCCCTCCCCTGCCCGTACCCCAATCCATAAATCTTTTCATTTAAGTCAAACTTGATAAAAACAACAATTTAAAATTTCCTTGAAGGGAAAAAACAAGTTTTTGGAAGGTCAACCTAGAAGTTGTGAATGGATATGTTAGGGACAGCATCATAGATTTTGCCTTGGAAATATAGGAAGAGAAGGAAAGTTTCATAAGCTGATGATATTTCTACAAATTAGACCCAAGAATTTTGAAGTATTTAAATGCACCACTTGGGGCCAACCTCTTTCTGTCTTGAGCCTTCTCATTCACCAAATCCCTAAGTGATTCACTCTCTAAGCCCGTCCCCAAATATAAAGCAGTCCTCCCATATCACCTGATCTGAGGGATGACTCTGCCCACATTCATTACTGCTATAAAATGGGACATTGTCACCTTCCTATCTCATCACCTAGCTCTAAAAGCTTTGAAACCCTCTGCTGCGTTGCACTCTTGCCAAAAACGTTTAGCTTGATTCTTATCAGGAGAGAAAAACCCAGACAAGTCCAAATCAAGAGACATGATGCTTGTGTGAGTGCAGGCACAAAACTGGCAAAATGTTAAAGCAATCACTGGGTCTAGTAAATAGTATCAGGACTATATTACTTTTTCAATTTTTCTGTAGGCTCAAAATTTTTTCAAAAACCCAAGGTGTACCTCACACTGACACAGTGTTCGATCTGCTGCATATAGCAGTCCATGAATTAACTATGATAGTAAAAAAAAAAAAAAAAGTCTTACACTAGTATTTGGCACAGGAAATGAAACAGATTCTTAAACCAATTTTCAACAAAACTAGAGGATCTTTATGAAATACTGAATTCCCTTTATCAGGAAACGATCTCTTAAAGGAAAATAATACCATGTCCAAGGGATCAACTTCCTCATGAACAGAATTAGAGAAAGTTCTTCTCTCCACGGTGACAAATCTTGTTTAAACTGCCTCATCAAAAGATGAAGAATTCTCAATTAACTAACTCAAAGCACTCAGATATCAAAATGGCAAATTTTCAGGAGAAAGCCACTGCTTTAGATATGGAAGGACCTCAGAAGTAATTTTAGTAACTACATTAAATGGTATGTAGGTTTCCTGCAATGTGAATGAGACCAAAAATGGATAATCAATTTATTTTATCTAAGAAATGTTAGACTAAATTATACTTTAAATTTCTTGATTTAAGGTCACCAGTTATATTTACTTGTATAGCCACATACATATTACATGATACAAACACGTATATGTGGCATGATACAGAACATGCTTCTAAACGCAATTTATTAGATTTATTTACCACATTGTTTACAAGTTTTGTGCCCAGGAAAGACATTAGTCAACTTATACTATTTTTAACTGCCTAGATGAATTTGTATTAGAATATGAAAATTTATCAAGTTGTCTATTATTTTTGTTGATTAAACACATTTCTTTAAAAAATATTGTAAGTTGACTAATGTCTTTCCTGGGCACAAAACTTGTAAAGAATGTGGTAAATAAATCTAATAAATCGCACTTAGAACCATGTTATGCATCATGCCACAGATATGTGTTTTTATTATGTAATATGTATGTGTCTATACCAGTCCATTCTAAAGGAGATCAGCCCTGGGATTTCTTTGGAAGGAATGATGCTAAAGCTGAAACTCCAGTACTTTGGCCACCTCAAGCGAAGGGTTGACTCATTGGAAAAGGCTCTGATGCTGGGAGGGATTGGGGGCAGGAGGAGAAGGGGACGACAGATGATGAGATGGCTGGATGGCATCACCGACTCGATGGATGTGAGTCTGGGTGAACTCCGGGAGTTGGTGATGGACAGGGAGGCCTGGCGTGCTGTGATACATGGGGTCACAAAGAGTCGGACACAGCTGAGCTACTGAACTGAACTGATGTGTCTGTACAAGTAAATATATATAACTGCCGACCTTAAATCAAGAAATTTGAAGCATACTTTAGTCTAACATTGGCTCAGATGGTAAAGAATTCGCCTGCAAAGCAGGAGATGCAAGTTCGATTCCTCGGTTGGGAAGATCCCCTGAAGAAGGGAATGGCTACCCTCTCCAGTATTTTTGCTTAGAGAATTCCATGGACAGAGGAGCATGGCAGGCTATAGTCTATGGGGTTGCACAGAGTCGGACAGGATTGAGCAACTAACACTTTAAGAGATCATTAACATGTATAAGAAAGAAAAGACAAACAAAGAGTAAAACCATCACAAACTGCGTATCTATAAAAAGAAAATATGCAGCACGTTGTGTATTTTCAACATGATTAACAAGGCTAATAATCTGTATTCAGAAGCATTAGTCCATGTAGCACATGCTACTTAAGGCTCTCGGACTGATGATCAGAATAATAATCATGAACAACTTCTCCTGAATGCTTACCAAGTGCCAGGCACTACATTAAGCACTTTGCATATATTATGTCTTGTTTAACCCTCATTTTGTAGAGAAAGCTCCTCAGACCCAGAGAAGTTGAGTGATCCGCCCAAGGTCATGTGTTTCATAAGTGGTCAAGCAGAGGTCCAAATCCAAGTGTCTCACTTCAGACCCCACACTTACCACCATTCCAGGCACTGCAACTGTCAATGAGCGGCTCAGAATGAGAGCATGAATGGGACCACTCATGCACAAGCCACCTCACAGCATGACAAAACGGTATAACTGTTCTGTTCTCCATTTGTTTTCCAGGTCGAAATCTCAAATACTATAAACTGTACAGTACTGTCTGCAGGTGGACCACATTGTAGGGGAAATAACGTGATTCAAGCCAGCCACCTGCCCCTGCTTTCCAGGATTCTACCACTCAGCTCTGATCAAGCTAGCATCCCTCCTCCTGTCACCAGCAAAGCCCATGAAACATTTCCAAGAATTAAAAATAGAATCTGGGTAATAAAATAAAAGTCTAACCTTTTTTTCCTTTGTGCTTGGACAAAGGAAATAGTTTCATTTGCTCATAGTGGGGCATGTGCAGAGGCCTCACACTGGCCATTCAGACCAGTTCCTAGAGCAAAATGGCCATGCCCACACCTCGGCTCAGGGCATGTGCAGGAGCGCTGTGAATGGCACTGCAATTCAAGTTGGTGGCAGCAGGCTGTGTGCACAGAGCCGCTGCTCTGGCACTGTGACCCAAAGCCCTGAGCAGCATGCCTGCGCCGGACTCACGAAAGCTCCGCCCCCTTTCCTCCATAGTAAGACTTCAATAAAGCAGCCCTGCTAATGGCTTGTTGGGGGGAACGTGTGCTAAAGAGCAAGGTTCCCCAGCCTCTGGGATCTAATGCCTGATAATCTCGTGGAGCTGAAATAATAATAATAGAAATAAAGGGTATAATAAATGTAATGCGCTTGAATCATCCTGAAACCATCCCGCCCACCCCCACCCCCAGGCCAAGGAAACATTGTCTTTCTAAAAACCAGTCCCTGGGGCCAAAAAAGGTTGGGGATCCCTGCTATACAGCACAATCTCGCATCTGTCCATTTTCTGATCCAAAAATAAAACTTTCCTTGGCTTCTGATCCCAGCTTGGCCTGATTGTGTTGGCCGAAAGGACCCCAAGCAGGAGCACCCTTGCTGGGGACCAACTCTGGAAAGTAAATGACTGTCCCCAACCCTAGGTCCCCACTGTGAGCTTGATCATGAGAACCATTTTTGCCCTGGAAAGCATGGAAAGGCCCTGCTAACAGGGGAAAAAATCAACCTGGAGCCTAAACAGGAAAGAACCTTTCTCTTCCACAAATCAGAAGTGGGGCTAAAGATTTTGGTTTTACCTGACTTGAAGACAGTGAAGAATGAAGTAAGAACCACGTATTGCACTTGGCACATAGGAAACATGCAGCAAATGGCTGTTGTTGTTACACAGCTTTTACCCTTGTACTCTCTGTAACAGAACTGAGTCATGCATCTTAGAAAATCTGTGTTGGATTCCAGTGCTGGGGAGAGGGAAAGGTTACCCCTAATACAGTCTGAGAGTGACAGACAGATGGAGCCCTGGGGATCCACAGTTTGCTGGAAGAAACCCCAATTCTTTCAGCGTGTAAAGTAGTGGCACATAGCAGAAAGGTGAAATTATTCACTGGACAAATGCATTAGAACATGTGACTTGTATTCATAGGATCTTTGCCATCACAGTTTATACTCTATCAGGCTGAATGAAAGCCACTATTTCATAATTTTAATTTTAACCTGTAACTCAGATACTAAGTTTCCTCAAGCTACATATTCCCCCTACAACTACAGCATCATCAGTTTGACATTGTAAGTTGGGAGCAGGGGAGCCATTTTTCAAGAAAAGCATTTTTAAGCTAATATATCATTTCCAACACATCCTATATATAAACTACATATAAAACTACTATGTTTCATGGGCTATTTAGATTATTTTAGTCTGTTAAAAAGAGAAAAAAGAAAACATAATACTTTTTGGACACTTCAGACTTCTTTCTCTTTGCTTTGATGATCTTCTTCTTTTCTCCCCTTAGTTTTTTCTCTGTTCAAAAGCAAAGTTTTAGATCGTGTAATTAGAAACTGAAACAATTTCTGGGTTTTGTACATCACCTGGCTCATTCTTCAGAATATTCTTTGCTCTATTTTTTAATGTACATTTTTAAAGGTAATAATGTAATCAACTTTGACCTTTAAAATCTTCAAAGAAATCAATTAGAAAGAGAAAAGGACTAGGTCATGAGCAGAATGGGAAAAAAAAAATATATCTAACAAGGACAGGAAGACATAGAAAAATCCTAAATGGAGTGTGTGTGTTGTTTTTCTTTTGTGTATGTATGTTTTAAGCAAGGAAATTTTGAGTTTAAAAAAAAAGTAAGAAATGAGAAAGATGGTAAGCTGCTTTTTCATAGGCAAAGATTTGTAAAGCAAAGAAAAGGAGAAAAGAATTGTAAAATATCAGTGTGCTGCTCTGTGGCACCTGTTTATACCATCAAGCTGACGCTTCCAGGCGCCTTGTGTCCACACTGTCATTCGGATTCTTTGTTCTCAGCCAGGAGGTGATACTGATGCTCTCTCTATTTCTCTTCCTTTTCCTTCCTTTTCCCTCCCTCTCCCCTCTCTTCTCCTCTCTCTTTTCTTCATTCTCCCTCTGCTTTTCCATTCAGTTTCTAGTGTGCTTCCTGATTTGCCTGCAAACATGGCTCGTTTTCCTGGTACGGATAACATTTTGTTTGATCAAAGAAAATCAGTGAATTAAAAGTCCTTCTGAAACCAAAAGTTCTTCCATGTTGTATCACAGTAAAATCTACAGCAGAGCCCCCGAAGCTGTTATCATGCTGCAACGAACATAGGAGCCGAGGCAAAGCCAATACAAGCTGAGTTCAACAGTCACATGTATCTGAGGCTAAGGGAAAATTACTCCTGAAAGAAGTAATATGTTGGCTGAAATTCATTATGAAATATAAATGACTACTGTCAAATCTTTTGCAGAAGCAGAAATTGATGAAGGGGAGGGCAGAGATAGGAAAGGGTGAGGAACCCTTTAAGAAGGGAGCCTTCAGCAGAAGGGAGAAAAATAAGCAGAAAAAGACCTTTTCTGAAGGTCATCTGGGTCTGTGCTTCTATTTCACCTTGAATTTGCTCGACCCTTCACATATGTGTGAAAGAGTCCAGGTATAGTCATCCAAAATCAAACAGAAAATAGACACCTATCTCAGAAAAATGGGAAGAATCTACAAAAATTCAAGGCAGTCATAGCCTAATTGTGTCTCAGGTTTGGGCCAGCCAACAACTCCCAACCCCAGGTCAGCTCCTAAAATTCTACTGTTCCTGTCTCACCTGGTAGAGGTGGGGCTGTGTGGGGGGGTGCTAAGTCACTTCAGTTGTCTCAGACTCTGCAACCTGGGCAGAGCCAGAATTTCCAAGCTCGTCACTGGACCATTGTTTTGATTCCTCCATCTCTTGTTCCTTGAGCAAATCGGCATTCTCATGCTGGCTTTGCTATCTTAAAGACCTTCAACAGTCTCTGAAATTGGATAGTCCTAATAGACTATTCCTGTCTAACTCTAAAAGTCCATGGCAAGAGGCAGTTTCTCATTTGCTGAGCACTACTTCAGTTTTACTGTATAGGATAGTTAGTTTGTGAGACTAGAATATCTCATTGAGGTCTACTTGCCTCTTCCTCCCCAAAGTATTAACTTATAGAAGTAAAAAAAATTTACCTCCAAAGCAGTTGGGGCATTATTCCCAAATCTGAGGATTACTAAAGGTCTCCTGACATAATTTTCTCCCTAAATATCAATGATAACAAAATGTATTTTTATATATAATCATAACATATCTCCATTTACTTAATGTTTATTATGAATCAGACACTTTATATACGTGTGTGTGTGTGTATATATCAGCTCATTTATAGATAAAATAGTTCTATAGGAAGACCTATATATATATAAATAAATATATCCTATACATATATAGAGTAAGATCTATCCCATTTTACAAATGATAAAATTGAGATTCAGTGATCTTAAACTACTAATTAGTGGCAATGGTAGCACATGAACCCAGGCAGCCTGACTTCAGAAGCCCGTGAGCTTACATGACACTATAACGCCTCTGTATGTGCCTCTGCTGCTGCTGCTGCTGTGTCGCTTCAGTCATGTCCGACTCTGTGCGACTCCATAGACGGCAGCCCACCAGGCTCCCCCATCCCTGGGATTCTCCAGGCAAGAACGCTGGAGTGGGTTGCCATTTCCTTCTCCAAGGCATGAAAGTGAAAAGTGAAAGTGAAGTCGCTCAGTCGTGTCCAACTCTTCACGACCCCATGGACTGCAGCCTACCAGGCTCCTCTGTCCATGGGATTTTCCAGGCAAGAGTACTGGAGTGGGGTGCCATTGCCTTCTCCTGTATGTGCGTCTAGCCATGGTATAACACCTCTGCATGAATCCTTTACAGTAGACCAGAAGCTCCTCACATTCAACTATGTCCAGATTTGCTTGATTTCATATTCTCAGTGTCAAGGCCAGGCCTATAAGAAAATGGTCAATGTACTTGGAAGTAATGCAGGGAGGAGCTTCCCTGGTTTGTACACAAAACACCCTTCTCACCTCCCCATTATATATCTAGGGTCACAGCTATCTACAATGCCATTGGGAAGATGCGCTAAATAAAGCTTTGTAATGTGATTTTGGAATAGATAAAAGTTCCTTTCTTCATATTTGGACCTTATACTGACTTGTGGAGCCTTTGGTAGCATTTACCTGGACCTAACATGATGGTTCCAGTAGCTTTTAGACCATTAAATGGATGGCATATCTCACCTTAACCAGAAAGTCAGTCTCTAGCTTCCACTCCCTCTTCCTTGCTCTCTCTCTCTCTCTCACACACACACACACATGCACACATACACTTCATCTGCTTCCTTCCTGGTTAAGGTTATATTACACTGGGCTTGCCAGGTGACGCTACTGTTAAAGAACCCACCTGCCAATGTGGGAGACATAAGAAACGCCGGTTTGATCTCTGGGTCAGGAAGATCCCCTGGAGGAGGGCATGGCAACCCACTCCACTATTCTTGCCTGGGGAATCCTATGGACAGAGGAGCCTGTAGGGCTACAGTCCATGGGGTCGCAAAAGAGTCAGACACGACTTAGCGACAGAACAACAACAAACGACAACAAAGAACTTCTTTAGGAAATTTCAAATATATTTGGAATATAACAACAGTACACATTTTCTAAAATTATGTATAACAAAGCCATTTTTCCACCAGCTATTCCGGTGGACCAGAGCCTGCTTATTCCAGAAGCCCCAGGATGCCTTAAGAATATTTGTCTCATTATCCCCATTATTTTCCCCTCCAGGGAACTGTCCCTAATAAACTTTGCTATGACTCCTCTCCTGGCTAGTTTTAATATGAGCCAAGGGAAAGATTTCAGAAAAGCATGAGTTCTTTTCTGCCTGGGCTTGCAAAATTGTCTCACGGCAGATGCATCTGTTAGTAATGGTTGAGACAATCTGTACAGCCTAAGACAACTTGTTGAGAGATGACTCTAAAAAGATCCTCTTCCAAGGAACATTTAACCTCTTAGTACCTTTTCATGAAAGTAGGATCATTAATTTAGTGGCTGCAGAAGACTAGATGATGCCTTCTCACTAGCATGGCCATCTTAAAGGAACACTTGCACTGTGAAACCAAGAGGACCTTGAGAACTTCAAGGCTCCCAAGACTATAAATATTACCTGGAAGGATATTTCAGGTTCATATCCCATTTCAAATTCTCACCCTCTCTCTTAGGGCCCCAGATGAATGAGCCTGATAAAGATCTTTGAGAGACTAGAAAACTGTCATTCTGTACATGGCCAAAAAGACCTCAAATTTAAAGCCAAATTCTTAGGATGCTGATAAAATCAGAAAACCCCTATATTTGAACTTAAACTCACTCCTCCTATCACCTTTGGTCTCAGTCTGAAATAAAATCACCATAGTTTCTAGCTAGAAATTTAGAGTAGCCTAGACATGAATACCAGGCTTTCCTGGCAGCTCAGATGGTAAAGAATCCGTCTGCAATGCAGGAGACCTGGGTTCGATCCCTGAGTTGGGAAGATCCCCTGGAGGACAGCATGGCAACCTGCTCCAGGATTCTTGCCTGGAGAATCCCCATAGATGGAGGAGCCTGGCGGGCTACAGTCTATGGGGTCGCAAAAGTCGGACACGACTGAGCAACTAAGCACATCACAGCATACAGCACAGACATGAGAATACCAGGCTCAGTGGCCTCAAGACAAAACTGGAATCATCTTTGGGTGTCCTATTTCCTCTGTAGCTTTATTTGCCAGCATGTTAACTGATACATAAGGCCACTCTGCTCAAGCCAGGGATTATAGACCCTAAGGAGCACATGGCCACATGCCAGGAGAACAAGAAGCTGCAGGATAAACATGAGACATTTTCCTCAAGTGCCAATAATAGGGGAAATTCCTTTTTTTTAAGAGCATTATAAACTAGAATACTATACAAACATGGAGTAAAATGCAAAATTCATGGACTTTTAAAATAAAATGAATCAAAACTATAAATAAATTTTGAGCCTGAAGCAAGAGCTTCCAAATCCTTCCCCAGATCTCCAGGGTCTAAATGTTTATCTTTCTCCTCCATTAGGGGCACTTTGATGGGTATTTGAGAAAAACTGTCTTAAGACACCTCTCCTAGAGTCACTGATATTTTAAAAAGATACTCTTAATGAAAAATAAAATCTGTTACCAAAAAAAAAAGAGAGAGAGAGAGAATGAATTAAGGGAAAAGAAGTATTTACAGTACATATAGCATATACTTACGACACTAGTCCTCGTTGTATGAAGGTGGAATCTGAGATTCAGAAAGGCTGAATAATTCATCTGATGCCACACTGAGTGGCAAAGCCAAGGCAGGCAATGAATGTAGATCGTGAGTAAGGAGATCCTTTTCTGAAACCCCTATATCATTGCCCATGGGCAGTCATTCACTCCACCTCTGGAAAGAGCCCTGGGATCCCCTGCAGTTGGTGTGTGGCTGCAGCACTGCCATTTTGCTCTAGGAAGGATTCTACCCACGTGCCTACCAGCACCACAACACCCTGCCAGACTCAGAGAGAGTGAGCTTACGTTTATTTCCTCAGGAGATATTTCTCATTTTTTCCCAATTTTATCGAGGTAAAATTGACATAAAACATATCCTAAAGAAAATAAACCCTGAATATTCATTGGAAGGACTGATGCTGAAGCTGAAACTCCAATACTTTGGTCACCTGATGTGAAGAGCCAACTCATTGGAAAAGACCCTGATGCTGGGAAAGATTGAAAGCAGGAGAAGAGGGCAACAGAGGATGAGATGGTTAGATAGCATCACTAACTCAATGGACATGAACTTGAGCAAACTGGGAGATAGTGTTGGACAGGGAAGCCTAGCATGCTGTAATTCATGGGGTCGCAAAGAGTCGGACACGACTTAGCAACTGAGCAATGAACAACATTGTATTAGTTAATCATATTAGTGTACCATGGGACTTCCCAGGTGGCTCAGTGGTAAAGAATCCTCCTGCCGATGCAAGAGATGCAGGAGACATGGGTTCAAACTCTGAGTCAGGAAGATCCCCTAGAGGAGGAAATGGCAATTCACTCCAGTATTCTTGCCTGGAAAACCCCATGGACAGAGGAGCTTGGCAGGCTACAGTCCATGGGATTCCAAAGAGTCAGACACAACTTGGCAACTGAGCACATACACACACACACACACACACATTAGTGTACAATATGATATTTGATATATGTGTATGTTTCAAAATGCTCATTATAGTAAGTTTAATTAACATCCATCACCTCACACAGTAACAATTTTTTTTCCCATGATGAGAGTTTTTAAGATCTACTCTCTTAAACAACTTTCAAATATATGATACAGTATTGTTAACTCTAATCACTATGCTGTATGTTTTATCCCCAGAACTTGTTTATCTTACAAGTAGAAGTTTGTTCCTTTTGACCATCCCATTTCCTCCATGTCCTATTCTCCACCACTGTTTCAGAAAACAGTGCATTCTGTTGCTATGAATTCAGATTTTGCAGACTCTACATAAAAGTAAGATCATGCAACCTTTGTCTTTCTCTGTGTCACATTTCATTTAGCATAATGCCCTCAAGGTCCATCCACATTGTTCCAAATGGCAGAATTTCCTTCTTTTTATGGCTGAAATTTATAAATATCACATAGTTTTACTCATTCATCCACCGATGGACACAGATTCAACCCATGTCCTGGCTATTGTAAGTACTGCCGCAATGAACATGGGGGTTATCAGAAGATATTTCTGTTGTCCTCTGTGTATCCCTCCAGCCAAGCCAGGGATAGTTTTGATGAGACAGACTTGCTATGCTTGGCAGTGAAAAAGAGGTCTTTGAAGGAATCACATGAAAATTTAAAAATGACCAAGCTGAGGATGCCTGACTATTTTGGTTCTTCTTCTCTCTGTGCCTCTCTCTGAGTCTCTAAAACTGTTCCTTTCTCAGTTTCCACTTTTCTCTGCCTTTTTTTTTTTCCTTTCTATCCATTCTCTATGTCTTCCTCTTCTATCCATTTTTCTCTTTATTTGGTTTGAAAAATTTGCATCATTTGCTTGAAGACCTAAATGTTAAGACTGGATACTATAAAACTCCCAGAGGAAATCATAGGCAGAACACTCTTTGACATAAATCAAAACCATATTTTTTTGGATCCATCTCCTAAAGTAAAGGAAATAAAAGCAAATATCAACAAATGACACCTGCTTAAACTTAAAGGCTTTTGGACAGAAAAGGAAACCATCAATAAAATGAAAAGACAACATACTGAATGGGGAAAAACAATTTGCAAATTATATTCCCAATAAGGAGTTAAATTTATATATTCCCAGAATATATAAACAGCTCATATAGATCAACAACATATACAAGAAAAGATGTTTAACACTGCTAATCATCAGGGAAATGCAAATCAAAACCATAAAAATATATCACCTCACACCTGTCTGAATGGCTGTCATCAAAAAGTTGCAAATAACAAATGCTGGCAAAGATGTAGAGAAAAGGGAATATGCTTACATTGTCAGTGGTAACAGAAATTGGTACAGCCACTGTAGAAAACAATATGGAGAATTTTCAAAAAAATAAAAATAAAAGTACCATATTACCTACCAATTCCTATATATATAACTACTAGTTATATATCTGAGAAAAACATTAACTTGGAAAGATACATGCATCCCAATGTTCATAGCACCATTATTTACAATTCCCAAGACATGGCAACAACCCAAGTGTCCGTCAACAGATGAATGGATAAAGAAGATGCGTTATAAATATAGAATGGAATACTACTCATTCATAAAAAAGAATGAAATACTGCCATTAGCAAAAACATAGATGGACTTAGAAGGCATTGTTAAGTGAAAAAAGTCAGATAAAGACAAATACTGCATGATATCATTTATATGTGGAATCTTTAAAAAATAGATTTTTTTTTAAGAAAAACAAACTAGTGAACATACCAAAAAAGAAGCAAACTCACAGATACAGAGAATTAACTATGGTTCCAGTGGGATGGGGGAGAATTAGGAGGTACAAACCCCTGGGTGTAAGATAACCTCAAGGATGTATTGTACAACATGGGGAATATGTGAATATTTTGTAATAACTGTAAATGGAAAGTAACATTTAAAAATTATATAAAAACTTAAAAAAATTTTAAAAAGGAAAAACTGTGTCCTTTGCAAACAAGCCTGAGGACATAAGCATTACAATTATGTAATTAAAATATGTAAAGCAACTGGCAGCCCTAGTACATTGCTTGGAATTTTTTGCATATTTATTAATTTATTTATTAATTATAATTTAATTTGAAATATTTTAGCCTAGACTGAGATATTCTGAATATGCTAGTTTAAGCTCCCACTCCAGGGGCAGTCAGCTGCCTTAATGGAAAACCTATACTCCTGGGGTGCCCAGTTAGCATCACATTTGAGAGGACTGTTCTAGAAGCAGCTACTGCAAATGATTTTGTCTTCTGTAGTCTCAATCAGTACCCAAGGTTTTCTAATTAGTGAAGTAAATTTTAGAAATATTTAAAATGGTGATTTATTAAATAAATGAATGGCTTTTTAGAGTATCACAGAAGTTTCCACATATTTGTAACATCACTCCTTAAATATTTTATTTTACAGAAGTGAAACCTGAGGTTCAAAAGGTTAAAAATGTGCTTTATTGGTAAAAATTAGATGTATTCAAGATGTATAGACTGAATAAAATATTTATAAGGCCCTCTGCATCCTTGCTTAGGTATCAGAATCGAGCTGGACCTGTAGCCTGTCTCTTTAAGATGATGCCCCAGACTTGATGTCTGAATGGTCCTACATCCAGTCATTAGCCAGGACTTCTGTAGCCTAAACTGGTCTGAACAGTTGCAGATTCTACCTCTACAATATCACCATGTCTTCCCCAAGTGGACCTTTCATACAAGTGAAGATAAACACAACCAAAAGGTGAGAGCCCTGAGATGTCATCAGGTTGGCAGAGCAGGTTGTATGAGCTCCTTTGTGCCAACCTGTTCATATTCATATATGGGGCAGAATTTGTCTTGAGATCCGCTTTCACTTGATTGAGAGGTTGTGAGGAAATAACTAATTCACCCACCTCCAGTTTCTTCAAGGCTCTGCTATATCCCCCAAAGAACTTGAGATTTGTGCATTAAAAATAGCCTTGGGTTAGTTACGGTAAAGAATCTGCCTGCAATTTGGGAGACCTGGGTTCAATACCTGGGTTGGGAAGATCCCCTTGAGAAGGGAATGGCAATCCACTCCAGTATTTTTGCCTGGAGAATCCCATGGAGAGAGGCTCCAGTCTGTGGGATTGCAAAGAATCGGATACGACTAAGAAACTAATTCACTGTTAACCACAATGTAAGGAAATAAGCAAAGGGAGCTTTGTTTCATATTTTTGCTGCCTCCAAAGGCCTGTGAAAAGGGAAGTCTGAGAGGAGCTAGTGGAATGACAGAATCATGCACTAAGAGGCTGTGAGAAATCTAGGTTCCCCATCTATCCCACCAATTACCTGTATGACTTTGCAGCAAGTCATTTAATCCTGAGTCTCAACTCTGCATCTGTAAAACAGGAACAATTGCTTACTTACACCCAGTGTGTCTTGAGTTTTACAAGTTATTGTTCAAAGAAGTTGCAGCTTTGCTTTGGGGGAGGGGTCATCTTTCACAACTTTAAAATGCTTTGACTCCTTTTTATTTAAATTATTGGAGATTATAGTTTTTGAGGATAGCAGCTTTCAGTTCAGTTCAGTCACTCAGTGCTGTCTGGTTCTTTGTGACCCCATGGACTGTAGAACGCCAAGCTTCCCTGTCCACCACCAACTCCCAGAGCTTGCTCAAACTCGTGTCCATCGAGTCAGTGGGGCCATCCAACCGTCTCATCCTCTGTCGTTCCCGTCTCCTCCTGCCTTCAATCTTTCCTAGCATCAGAGTCCTTTCCAGTGAGTCAGTTCTGCACATCAGGTTGCCAGAGTATTGGAGCTTCAGCTTCAGCATCAGTCCTTCCAGTGAATATTTAGGACTTGATTTCCTTGAGGATTGACTGGTTGACTCTCCTTGCAGTCCAAAGGACTCAAGAGTCTTCTCCAACACCACAGTTCAAAAGCATCAATTCTTCGTCACTCAGCTTTCTTTAGAGTCCAACTCTCACATCCATACATGACTACTGGAAAAACCATAGCTTTGACTAGACGAACCTTTGTCGGCAAAATAATATCTCTGCTTTTTAATACGCTGTCTAGGTTGGTCATAGCTTTTCTTCCAAGGAGCAAGTGTCTCTTAGTTTCAGGCCTGCAGTCACCATCTGCAGTGATTTCAGAGCCCAAGAAAATAAAGTCTCTCTGCTTCCATTGTTTCCCCATCTATTTGCCATGAAGTGATAGGACCAGATGCCATGATCTTCATTATTTGAATGTTGAGTGTTAAACCAGCTTTTTTCACTCTCCTCTTTCACTTTCATCAAGAGGCTCTTTAGTTCCTCTTCACTTTCTGCCATAAGGGTGGTGTCATCTGCATATCTGAGGTTATTGATATTTCTCCCTGCAATCTTGATTCTAGCTTGTGCTTCAACCAGCCCAGCATTTTGCATGATATACTCTGCATATGCAGACAGGCAGATGACACCACCTCAAATATGCAGATGACCTCAGATATACAGATAACACCACCCTTATGGCAGAAAGTGAAGAAGAACTAAAGAGCCTCTTGACGAAAGTGAAAGAGGAGAGTGAAAAAGTTGGCTTAAAACTCAACATTCAGAAAACTAAGATCATGGCATCTGGTCCCATCACTTCATGGCAAATAGATGGGGAAACAGTGGAAATAGTGACAAACTTTATTTTGGGGAGCTCCAAAATCACTGCAGATGGTGACTGCAGCCATGAAATTAAAAGATGCTTACTCCTTGGAAAAAAGTTACGACCAACCTAGACAGCATATTAAAACACAGAGATATTACTTTGCCAACAAAGGTCTGTCTAGTCAAGGCTATGGTTTTTCCAGTAGTCATGTATGGATGTGAGAGTTGGACTGTAAAGAAAGCTGAGCGCCAGAGAATTGATGCTTTTGAACTGTGGTGTTGGAGAAGACTCTTGAGAGTCCCTTGGACTGCAAGGAGATCCAACCAGTGAATCCTCAAGGAAATCAGTCCTGAATATTAATTAGAAGATCTAATGTTGAAGCTGAAACTCCAATACTTTGGCCACGTGATCCAAAGAACTGACTCTTTTGAAAAGACCCTGATGCTGGGAATGATTGAAGGCAGGAGGAGAGGGGGATGACAGAGGATGAGATGATTGGATGGCATCACTGACTCAATGAACATGAGTTTGAGCAAACTCCAAGAGTTGGTGATGGACAGGAAGGCCTGGCATGCTGCAGTCCATAGAGTCGCAAAGAATTGGACACAACTGAGCAACTGAACTGAACTGACTGAACTCTGTATATAGGTTACATAAGCAGGGTGACATTACACAGCCTTGAGGAACTCCTTTTTCAATTTGGAAGCAGTCTGTTGTTCCATGTCCAGTTCTAACTGTTGCTTCTTGACTGCATACAGATTTCTCAAGAGACAGGTATGGTGGCCTGGTATTCCCATCTCTTGAGGAATTGTCCAGTTTGCTGTGATCTACACAATCAAAGGCTTTCAGTTCAGTTCAGTTCAGTTCAGTCACTCAGTCATGTCTGACTCTTTGCAACCCCATGGACTGCAGCACACCAGGCTTCTCTGTCCATCACCAACTCCCGGAGCTTACTCAAACTCATGTTCATCAAGTCGGTGATGCCTTCTAACCATCTCATCCTCTGTCATCCCCTTCTCCTCCCACCTTCAATCTTCAGTCAGCATCAGGGTTTTTTCCAATGAGTCAGTTCTTTGCATCAAGTGGCCAGAGTATTGGGGTTTCAGCTTCAGCATCAGTCCTTCCAATGAATATTCAGGACTGATTTCCTTGAGGATTCACTGGTTGGATCTCCTTGCAGTCCAAGAGACTCTCAAGAGTCTTCTCCAACACCACAGTTCAAAAGCATCAATTCTTCAGCACTCAGCTTTCTCTATGGTACAACTCTTACATCCATACATGACTACTGTCAAAGGCTTTGGCATAATCAATAAAGCAGAAGTAGATGTTTTTCTGGAATTCGCTTGCTTTTTCTATGATCCAATGGACGTTGGCAATTTGATCTCTGGTTCCTCTGCCTTTTTTAAATCCAGCTTGAACATCTGAAAGTTCACGGTTCATGTATTGTTGAAGCCTGGCTTGAAGAATTTTCAGCATACTTTGCTGGCATGTGAGATGAGGGCAATTGTGCAGTAATTTGAACATTCTTTGGCATTGCCTTTCTTTGGGATTGGAATGAAAACAGACCTTCTCCAGTCCTGTGGCCACTGCTGAGTTTTCCAAATTTGTCAGCATATTGAGTGTAGCACTCAATATGTTAAAACAGCATCATCTTTTAGGATTTGAAATCACTCAGCTGGAATTCCATCACCTCCACTAGCTCTGTTCATAGTGATGCTTCCTAAGGCCACTTGAGTTCACATTCCAGAATTCTGGCTCTAGGTGAATGATCACACCACCATGGTTATTTGGGTCATGAAGATCTTTTTTGTATAGTTCTTCTGTGTATAGCAGCTTTACTGAGATAAAATTCAAATACTACACAATTCAAATATTTAAAGTATACAATTCAGTGGGTTTTTTAAGTGTATTCATAGAGTTATGTAATCATCATCACAATCAATTTTAGAACATTTTATCACCCCCAAAAGAAGCCCCATATCCCTTAGCTATCACACCTCAATCTCCCCATCCATTCTCTTCCAGTATCAGGTAACCACAATCAACCTTCTGTCTCTAATTTCTGCCTATCAGCCATCTGTTTCTACTTTCTGTCTATCTTGGATGTTTCATGTAAATGAAATCATACTGTAAATGGACTTCTGTGTCTGGCTTCTTTCACTTAGCATAATGTTTTCAAAGTTTATCCGTGCTATAGCATGTATAAGTACTTATTCTTTTCTATGGTTAAATAATATTCCACTGTATAGATATAACACTTTTTTTCATTCGTTTATCAGTTGATAGACATTTGGTTTATTCCTACCTTTTAATTATTACAATGGCAACCCACTCCAGTAGTCTTGCCTGGAATTCTCCAATGCATGAAAGAGAATGCATTCTCTTTCACGAATTGGAGAAGGAAATGACAACCCACTCCAATGTTCTTGCCTGGAGAATCCCAGGGACGGGGGAGCCTGGTGGGCTGCCGTCTATGGGGTCGCACGGAGTCGGACACGACTGAAGTGACTTAGCAGCAGCTTAGCAGCAATGCTACTATGAACGTTTCATGCACAAGTTTCTGTGTGGACATACGTTTTCATTTGTCTTAAGTATGTACCTAAAAGTGAAATTGCTGGGTTCTACTCCATGTGGTCTCTCTATGTTCTTTTGAGGAACCACTAGCCTGTTTTCCAAAATGACTGCAACATTTTGCATTCCTGCCATCCTTGTATAAGGATTCCAATTTCTCCACATCCTGACAATACTTGCCATTGTCTATCTTCTTTATCACAGCAGATAAAAAGTGGTATCACATGATGGTTTTGATTTGCATTTCCCTGATAGCTAATGACATTTAGCATCTTTTCTTAAGTTTGTTGTTCTTTTTTCCTTCATTTTGTTGCCTGTTCTTTTGGTGTCATATCTAAGAATCCATTGCCAAATCCATAGTGACAAAGATTTACTCCTGTTTCCTTCTAAGTGTTACCATCTTTGGAAAGATGTTTACTCAAATCATTTGCCCATTTTAAAATCTGGCTATTATTGAACTGTAAGAATTCTTTACATATGGTAAATATATATTCTAAGTATTCTTAGAAGATCTGTGATTTGGAAATATTTTCACCCATTCTGCAGGTTGTCTTTCCAATTTCTTGATAGTGTACCTTTTGAAGGAAAAAGTAGTTTTTAACATTAGAGAAGTCCAATTTTTTTTTTTTTCATTTTGCTGTTTGTGCTTTTGGTGTCATATCTAAGAATTCATCGCCAAATCCAAAGTCACAAAGATTTACTCCTATGCTTCCTTCTAAGAGTCTTACAGTTTTAGCTTTACTTTTAGGCCTTTGATCCATTTTGATTTAATTTTGTAGCGGTATAAGGTAGACATTCAACTTCTTTTGCATGAAGAATGGCTGTCCATTTGTTGGGTCTATTCTTTTTCTATTGAATTATGTTGGCATTTTTTTCCCCAAAACCAGTTGACTGTAGATACGTAGGTTTCTTTCTGGGCTCTCATTTCCATTCCATTGATCAGTACGGCCATCCATACTCTGCTACCATACTGTCTCAATTACTGTTGTTTTGCAGTAACTTTTGAAATCGAGAATATGAGTCCTCCAACTTTGTTCTTTTTTTGCCAAGATTATTTTGTTTTTTCTGGGTTCCTTACATTTGCATATTAATTTTCAACTCCTTTCTAAAACTTCAAAAAGAAAAGCTCTTCCAGTGTTGGTGAGCTGTCACATATATGAATTTTTTTTTTCTTTCTGGGGATATAAGAACAAAGAAATCAACGTTTTTCTAAGTCTGCCTTCAGTATAGTAGGAATTTCCCCAAAACAAATTCATCCAATTGAACATTCTTTAAATTTACCCTTTGCACTATTTATCCTCTTCTTTCCCTAATGAGAGATTCTTTAAAATTGTTCAGCTTGAGAAGCTTTGCCTGTAAGAACAATCTCAGACACTTGGCCACATCTTTCTTAATTCCAAGCTTTAGAGGTTGTCACTGGTTAGTCAGAGAAGGAGGCAACAGTAATTAGCCCTGCATCAATTTGCAATTTGACAAGAATATATTGAAGAAATGTTCTCTAAAACCATTCTCTTATTTTAAATTCTTGATATTGGCATCACCTAATAAAAAGCTGATGCCTTTACCCACCCTCTTCACCCCCACGGAGTAATGCAATGGTCTCAAGAATTCATGTAAAAGCCCCCTCTCAAATGAGCATATTTAGAGGCAAGGGAAATGGTGTTGAAAGCAATGGAGACCTGCAGAGAGAGCAGAGGAAAGGATAAAGAGCAAGATAAGGGCAGAAACCAATTGGAACAGAGAAAGGAAGAGAATGAAGAGGGAAAGGGAAAGGGGAGCTCAAAAAGGGAGAGCGAAGCATATGGCAGGTATCAATTATTTACCATTTATGCACAATAAAAAAAATGCACTTTAACTACAGGAAGAGCACCAAATCCACTCAATAACCATTTAAAAGCATATGGAAATAAAACACAGCCATTTAAAGGGCTGTAATAAATGTTCAATGCTCTTTGTAATGCCCCTGAAAGAATACAAGTGTTAAGCCTTGGTAAATTACACTTAAAAGTAAGTGTAACATAAAAACAAAATTAGGCATACAAATAACCTCACACTTAGGCATTTTTTAAAAGTCTCTTTCAAACAGTTAATTAGAAAAGCCTCTAAGGAGCATAACTTTTCTTCTCTCATATTCTCTTCCCTAAACAATAGAACCAAGCCAGTGGCAAAAGCAAATAAACATAGATCCAGGATGCACAGAAGGTCTGCATGTCCTCAGCCCTGGAAAAAAAGAAAAACAGAGGAAGACAACAAAGAGCAGGCACTGTCAGAACCGTTCCCTTCACTTATTAGAGAACTGAATGAAACCCTTAAACATGAGTCATAGGAATATATAGATGGCATCATAGGCTCTGTTTCCCAACTGCACATTTTAATAGCTTAAGTGTTCTCTTCACAATGCAATAAGCCAATCAAAAAGTACTATTAAACTCATAGTCACATTTCCAGTAAACCAGTCCTACATCTTACAGCCTTAAAAGGGAGAGAATCAAAAAGAGGCTGGCTCCAAGGGAGCCATAGCCATGAAACACCAGCTTAAAACAGGGACAGGGTGGGGTGGGACTGCTGGCAGAATTTGCCATGTTCTAGCCTGCAAATGCCACATTAAGGTTCTCATTACAAACAAGAGTTGTCTCAGCTGTCAATGAGCAGCACATGTTTTCCCTACTCTGTCAGCCCCCCAATCTTTTTGCATTTGTAGTACAGCACATGACACCTACAGAATTTCATGAATGTGGCAGCCTGGGTGTCCCAGGAACAGACTCTGAGACAGAGATTAGAGTGCAGGACATCTTTAGGGGGCTGCTCTTGCAATACCAGCACCTGTGGAAGGGAAGGGAAGACAAGGAAGTAAAACTGGACAGAGAAAGAATTCGAGCTGCAATGCAGTTTCTTTCTTTCTTTTTTTTTTTTTTTCTTTTCTTTTTTTAATCTTGGCTGGGTCAGGTCTTAGTCGTGGTGTGTGGGCTTAGGTGCTCTGCAGCATGTGGGATCCTAGTTCACAAACCAGGCATCGAACTCACGTCCCCGGCATTGCCAGGTGGATTCTTAACCACTGGACCACGAGGCAAGTCCCTGTAATGCAGTTTCAGTGGACCTCATTCTAGAGGTTGGCTTCTCAATGCTATCCCATTTGGATGAGAGAGCCAGGGCTCCTACCCCTTGCTCAGGCAGTCCTTGGATGCAGCTGTCCCAGGGAGGGGCTGTGGCCTTGTTCAAAGCAGCTCTCCTCACCAGAGAGAACCCAGAGGGGCTGGCTGCCTGCAGCACCCCAGCAGTTGGAGGTATCAAACCCATAGGACAGAGAAGGGATCTGATCAGCACCACAGTAAGCAAGTAGAACAGGCCTTTTGGGGTTCATCTGTTCATTCAGAAAACATTTGGTGCATCATTTCAATGGGCACGGCCCTGGAGGTGGAAATGGCAACCCACTCCAGTACTCTTGCCTGGAAAATTCCACAGACAGAGGAGCCTGGCGGGCTATACAGTCTGTAGGGTCGCAGAGTCCGACATGACTGAGTGACTGAGCACACATGCACATTCTTTCCGCAAACACTTGTTGCATCATTTCAGTGGGCATGGCTCCCATCTACAATGATTGATGAGCGTTTCCAGCATGTCTGCCTGCAGAGAACACAAAGAGATTTATACTCATCATGCCCCCAGAGTCTCTGTGAGGCAATACTGTATCAGGGACTCACCTGCCCATTTTAGACATAAGAAAACTGATGATGAAGAAAAGCAATCAGCTCAACTCTTTTACAGGTCAACTGTCCAGTATTTAAAAGAAAAAAAAGGCATCCTGAGGAGATGATGGCAAATCTTGCCTGCCAATATAGGCAGTCCACTGACATGGAGTCATAGATGGGCAGGAACAGGACAGACAGAGCTAATGAGAAATCTCCTAAGCTCTGGACTCTTTCCTCCTCCCTGGATTCTAGCTATTTTTGCAGATGCCAGAGGGCAAGATGTAGTCCGTAAATTATACTCTGACCCCATTTTCTAAATTTCATTAAAAACATTTTTTTTTTCTCTTTTATCTGAAAATTTCTCTTTCAACTCCCATAAAGACACTCCTGGGTCAGTCTTATTACCCAATAAGTAACCTGCTACTGTTCACACGGACTGTAATCAAGCCTGTGCCGCGGTCCTAACAATACACCGAAGTGTGTCACAGACCGCCAGCATTCACCCTCTTGTGTCATTTCACTTAATTAATAAGTGGGACAAAGATTACAGAAAAGGAAGAAATCTGATTACGCAGCATTATAATGGCACTGTAGTCTCCTGTAAAGACTGAATGGGGTCTGCCCCCTTAAAAATCTCCATTTGCTCCACATTGCACCACGGAAATGTCAGCTTGACTCTCCCCAGGCGCCCCCCACCCTGAGGTGACCTTTAGCTGCATCTCTCGGTAATACTAGCCCATTAGTCATGCCTGGGTCACTGATGTGTCAATAACAGAATAATTATTGAAGAAAGCCTTAAGAGGAAGGACAGCAGTCTGGATTTTGAGTTAGCTCAACCCAAACCGGCACCACGGCTTGTTGAATAAATGAATGGATGTCGAATAAATGGTCCCTTTACATCTGGAGACCTAAAGGCTGTTGATTCCATTAATCCCGGAGGTTATTTGTAGCTGCTAAATACCTTTTTAGACAAGTAAGTGGCATGGCTTTTACTCCCGCTGACAACACCCCACCCGCTCTAGTAGAACAAATTCGCCGTACTTAATGGTTCTGGCATTTTAAAAGGAAGGCAGTCAGGGCTGTTCAGCCTGCCTGCACCTTTGGGGGCAGGAGTGCACCACTGGACACAGAGATGAACCTCTTCCTACTCACAGGAGGGACAGGCTTAAGATCCTGAAATTAGAGATGCTTCCACACTTTGTGGAGGATCTCTGATAGAAACCAAACAGCCAGGTGCCGATGAAAGAAACGAGGAATGATGAGAGAGGCCAGGTGGCTTAATGGTTAAAGGAGGAGGGCAAGAGGCAGAGGCCCACCCAGACAGAATGCCGTGTAGAGACTGGTGTGAGGCTGCCACAGTTAAGGAACCATCAGAAGCTGGGAGAAAGGCCTGGAACAGATCCTGCCTTGGCAAGTATGGCCTTGCCGACATCGTCATCTTGGACTTTTAGCACCCAGACCTGTGAGACAGTAAATTTCTGTTATTTAAGCCACTTAGTTTGCGGTACTTTGTTATGGCAGCTCTAACAAACTAATATACTTGTTAATAACTTGCAATCAACAGACCTGGTATGGAGTTCTGTCCTCATCATGTACTTGTCGTGTCATCTTGGGCAAGTTACTTCTTTAGCCCTCTAATTCCTACAAAAGCAAGACAATAATAGTTGTGGGAGTCAAGTCTTTATGTATGCAAAAGCACTTTGCAGACTCTAACAGAACACATGTGCATTGTATGTGACAAGAAAGTGTCTAGGATGACATTCTGTATAGTAGTAGTACATCCCAAAAGGTATGTACAAATTAGGGTCTCCAGAATTCTATAAAGATAATTCCAATGATGTTCAGAAAATAAACAAACCAACCCAAAACTCCCGCTTCCTAACCATTTTGGCTATAACAGACAAGATAGATTTGAATAAGAAACAGGGAGTCTATTGAGGAAAAAAGGGAGAGGCCAGATCTAGAGTTACCTCTTCCTAATATTACACTCCAAGTGCAAACAAGAGCAAAGCAAGGTAAATAACATACCAAATAGGCACCAGCCAAGATCAGCTGCCCAAGACACATCTATCCCCCAGGAGCACAGAGGCCCAGAGAGGGAGACACAGCTGGAGTTAAAGAATATAATTCACAACACTCAATGGCAGCTTCTATACTGTAACAATCTTCTTTAGAAGCCATATCTAATATTCTCATGTTGTTTTAACAAGCAGGTGTTTCTTCTATATTCAATTGCAACCAGAATAAATCTATAATTCTTCAGTTTCAGCTATTACATGAAGCAGCACTTTTTTTTTTAAGTCCAAGAAACAAAATGACTGCACAAGGCAACCCACAGATAGCATGTGCCCCTGATTGGATACCATGAAATTGGCACTTAACCTCTATGGTCTTCCTCCATAGAACCTGGTCTAATCATAAGAAAAACAGGAGACAAATGGAGAGACATCCTACAGAATACCTTCCCAGTACCCCTCAAAACTGGCAAGGTCACCAAAAACAAGGGAAGCCTGAGAAACTACCAACCCAAAGGAGTCTAAGAAGGCATAGCAGTTAAATGTAATGTAGTGTCCTGAATAGGATTCTGGAACAGAAAAGGGACATGAAGTAGAAACTAAATGAAATATGAATAAACTGTGAACTTTAGTTAGTAATGATGTATCAGTATTGGTTCAGTAATTGTAACAAATGTACCGTGCTAATGTAAGATGCTAATAATAGGGAAAACTGCATACAGGTATATGGAAACTCACTGTACTATTGTCTCAGTTTCTCTGTAAATCTAAAACTATTGTAAAAAAATGAAGTTCATTAAAAAAAATTTAAAGGCAATCCAAATTATGTTCTCGTCTTTTGAAGAGTACTAGAGGAAATTATATTTTTGTCTTACAAAAACACTTCTTTAAAATCCCCTTTCTTCTTCTCTATAGATATTATACAACCTAAAATTTCTCCAGAGCCTCTTGCTCTTTTAAATCCCTACACACATATGCACACACACACCTGCACGCACACAACCCAGGAACTATGGCATTTTTTTGGTCTCTCATTATCCCTTGCTGAGAAAATGCTATCTCCCTTGTTACCATTCCTCACCCTTCCTGAATGTGTCACCATCGAGACTTCTGTTCCACAGGACTTCCCTGATGGTCCAGCAGTTAAGACTCCAAGGTACCGATAGAGGGGGCGCAGGTCTGATCCCTGGTCAGGGAACTAAGGTCCCACATGCCACACTAAAAGAAAAGACTTCTCTTCTAGCCAGCCAGTCACAGCCTCTCTGGAAACCTGGATGACACAGTACCTAAATGGTACCTATCCCATGTACCTCTTCCTTCCTGTTGTTCATGAAAGAAAAGCATAAGGCATTCCCTAGAAAGTGCAGTTCTTCTCCAGGTCTGTCAGATTTTCTTACATGCAATTCTAGTGGAGCATGTATAACAAATAAAATTGTCTACCTCAATATATGATAAGTATTTTAAAAGTCAAAAAGTAAACATGTCACTAATTTAATTCTCTTGCTACCTAGATACATGAAATAGTGTTGAGTTTTTTTTTTTAAAGGTAGTCCCAGAAGACTATATGCAAAATTCATACTATTTAATAAAGCTCAAAAATAAGCAAAACTAAAGATTATATTGTTTAGACAAATCTGAATAGGTAATAAAATTAATTATTTTAAGAAACAAAGGAGCAATAAACACAAATTTCAGGATAGTGGTCATCTCCTATGAAGGAAGGTAATATTCTAGGTCTTATCTTGAATAAATATTGTATTTTATAACATACATATATATGTGTGTGTGTTCTTTGGTGTGTGTAAAATAAAAAGATGTATTTTCAAAAGATAATTCAAGCCCTATTGGTGTATTTTATCAGCCAGATTCCCCCAGGCAAAGAAACCAACCTTGGGTTATTTGAGCAGAAAAAGATCTTATTAATAAGATATTGGGCAGATCACAGGATAGCTGGAAGGACTGGAAGGCCAGTCTGGGGGTCAACCAAGAACTCAGACAGCAGAGCCAGCCATGGGAAGTCACCACTGAACACAGACACTACAGCTTACATCGCCAAGTCAACAGCACGGGACTCTGATGAGGGCACAAGAACCTTACCACACTGCCTCTCAAAACTGGACAGGGGATAGCTGCAGCCAGCAGGTGCCCTGTGACCCTTGCTTCGTCTCACCTGCTGTCTCTAGTTTCCAGCTCTGGGTGGGTAAGTCTGATTGGTGGGGCCCAGGTCACATGTTTGTTGTACCTTATCTGCAAGGAAGGCTGGGAACCTATTTGGCTTTTCCTGTAGGAAGCGGGCTCTGCCTCCCCCAACACTCATAAGGTAGTGAATCTCCCACACAGAGATAGTGACTTCAGATGTTGGGTGTCAAAACAGTTGATAAATGTCCACATTTCAGCTTTTAAATATCAACTTGCATCCTTATTCCCATGCTTCTGCTTTTTAAAATATTGCTGCTTAACATAATATCCCTCATTTAATCAATGACATATCACCTTATGCCCACAGTATGAAGAGTATCCAAAGACCCAGGGTCTCACCAGGTCCTGTACCCAGCTCCAAGATCTCTGAGGGTCCATTCTTATATAGTTCTATCCTGACCTTCTGTATTCTGTACCCTCTAAACCAAACAAAGTGTTAAGCTAATTCCCATAAATTCACCCTATGAACATAATGGAGGAAACAGAAAAAAAGGAAAAGGGAAGAGAAAGAAAATTAAAGTATAAAAATACATTTAACCCAATCAAAAAGACTCTAGCTGGTCATGAGTCAATAAGTGGTAATTACAGATTCCCTTTTTCTTGGGGATGGTCTTGATCACTGCCTTCTGTACAGTGTCACCAACCTCCGTCCGTAATTCCTCAGGCACTCTGTCTATTAGATCTAATCCCTTGAATCTGTTTTTAACTTCCACTCTACTATCATAAGGGATTTGATTTAGGTCAGCCTCACTACAAACCAAGCTAGTGGAGGTGATGGAATTCCAGCTGACCTATTTCAAATTCTAAAAGATGATGCTGTGAAAGTGCTACACTCAATATGCCAACAAATTTGGAAAACTCAGCAGTGGCCACAGGACTGGAAAAGGTCAGTTTTCATTCCAATCCCAAAGAAGAGCAATGCCAAAGAATGCTCAAACTACTGCACAATTGCACTCATCTCACATGCTAGCAAAGTAATGCTCAAAATTCTCCAAGCCAGGCTTCAACAGTATGTGAACCATGAAATTCCAGATGTTCAAGCTGGATTTAGAAAAGGCAGAGGAACCAGAGATCAAATTGTCAACATCCGTTGGATCATAGAAAAAAGCAAGAGAGTTCCAGAACAACATCTATCCCTGCTTATTGATTATGCCAAAGCCTTTGACTGTGTAGATGACAACAAATTGTGGAAAATTCTTAAAGAGATGGGAATACCAGACCACCTTACCTGCATCCTGAGAAATCTATATGCAGATCAAGAAGCAATAGTTAGAACCGGACATGGAACAGCAAACTGGTTCCAAACTGGGAAAGCAGTACGTCAAGGCTGTATATTGTCACCCTGCTTATTTAACTTATATGCAGAGTACATCATGAGAAACGCTGGGCTGGATGAAGCACAAATTGGAATCAAGACTGCCAGGAGAAACATCAACAACCTCAGAAATGCAGATAATACCACCCTTAAGGCAGAAAGTGAAGAGGAACAAAAGAGCCTCTTGATGACAGTGAAAGAGGAGAGTGAAAAAGCTAGCTTAAAACTCAACATTCAAAAAATCAAGATCATGGCATCTGGTTCCATCACTTCATGGCAAATAGATGGGGAAACAATGGAAAAAGTGACAGACTTTATTTGGCGGGGCTGCAAAATCACTGCAGATGGTGGCCGCAGCCATGAAATTAAAAGACACTTGCTCCTTGGGAAAAAAGCTAGGACCAACCTAGACAGCATATTAAAAAGCAGAGATATTACTTTGCTGACAAATGTCCGTCTAGTCAGAGCTATGGTTTTTCTAGTAGTCATGTATGGATGTGAGAGTTAGACCATAAAGAAAGCTCAGCACCAAAGAATGATGCTTTTGAACTGTGGTGCTGGAAAAGACACTTGAGAGTCCTTTGCACTGCAAAGAGATCCAACCAGTCAATCCTTAAGGAAGTCAGTCCTGAATATTCATTGGAAGAACTGATGCTGAAGCTAAAACTCCAATAGCCACCTGATGTGAAGAACTGACTCACTGGAAAGGACCCTGATGCTGGGAAAGATTGAAGGCAGGAGAAGACGGGAACGACAGAGGATGAGATGGTTGGATGGCATCACCAATTCAATGGACATGAGTTTAAGCAAGCTGTGGGAGTTGGTGATGAATAGGGAAGCCTGGCGTGCTAGAGTCAATGGGGTCGCAAAGAGTCGGACACAACTGAGAGACTAAACTGAACTGATGGATTCCCTACCCATTCTAAAGGTTCCTCTGCCTTCATTCAGAACCTCAGTTGGGTACTCTTGGCCTCAAAGAGTGACCCAGAGTTTTCTTCCTGCAGGATCTGAGTCGATGGCAGTCCCATTTATACAGGATGACTGAGAGTGCTCCATTAATTTCTGCCACTGGGTGTCCAGCCGCCTCCCTCTCGCACAGTAGTAGTGACCCCGTTTCGCTCCCATGTTAGGGTCAGTCAAGCCAGCAAAACCATAACCCGCTGTTGGACCTCTTCTCCCAGTGGTGGGGGGTTCTTACTGGAGTCCCCAAAGCAGTGGTGTTTTCAGAAGTATATTAGGTTTCTTGGGCTACTCTAACAGCTTACCACAAATTCGGTGGCTTAAAACAACAGAAATTTATTCTCACTTAGTTCCAGACTGTGGAGACCTTTTTTAGTGACATACAAAATCAAGATGTCAGTAGGGTCATTCTCTCCAAAGGCTGTTTGACACTTTCAGCTTCTGGTGGTTCCAGATATTGCTTGGCTTATGGCAGCATAGCTCTAATCTCTGCTTGTGTCTGCACATGGCCTCTCCCCATGTGAGAGGCTTCTGTATCTCAAATCTCCTTTTCTCTTATAAGGACATCAGTCAATGTATTTAGGGCCCACCCCTTAAATTCAGGATGATTTCATCTTGAGATTCTTAACTTAAGTACATCTGCAGAGGCCCTGGGGCTTCCCAGGTGGCATTAGTGGTAAAGAACCCACCTGCCAATGCAGGAGACTTAAGAGACGTAGATCTATCCCTGGGTCAGGAAGATCCCCTGGAGGAGAACATGGCAACCCACTCCAGTATTCTTGCCTAGATAATCCCATGGGCAGAGAAGCCTGGTGGGCTTCAGACCATGGGGTTGAACAGAGCCGAAAGGCACACAGCCTTAGCACACACGCAAAGACCCTATTTCCAAATACATCATATTCACACTTGTTAAAAGTCAGGTCTTAGACATCTCTTTTGGGAGGACACAACTCAATTCTACAATGAGCATCCACATAGGACATACAAATTATCTAACTCTGGGCTCATGTTGAGATTTCTAATCATATTTCCATTCCCCAAACTCCTAAGTTAGCAATCTCATTCTTCTTGCCATGTCCCTACACAACCTGCTCATGAACCAGGGTAAGTCCTTATCCAGTCTCCCTCCAATCAGACAAGGTGGGAAATGAGATGTAATGAACGGTATGGAAAGTCTACAGACCAGCTTCGTACCCCTCAGTGGAGGAGGGACGTGAAAAGGAGCTGCCCTGACCTTGCTGCATCTACACACAGACAGGACACCTGATATCCCACAGGTGATGCTATTCAAGATGCCTAACCCAGTCAGTGATCAGTAAAGATAAGTACTTGTAAGCCATTCAGATATGTACATATGAGAGACATAGGAGTTGTATTAATATACATCCTGCTCTATAGAATGAGACTTCCTCTGAATATAGAAATGTTTCCACTACTCCGAGAAGAATTTTCATTCTGAAAAGAAGCCCACCCTCTGGCCCTGAATGGTTGAGGACTGGGTTTCTGGAAAGGTGGCCTTCGGCTTCCAAATACAACCCATTTTCTATTACATTGTATCGCCTCTCAAAATATCCCAGACAAGATAAATGCAGCCCACCACCAAAATACATGTCAGGCCGTAATCAAATGTCACATAATTATGCACTGAGAAAATATTAAACTGCACTTTTCAGGCCAGCATTTTTCTTCTTATCCTTACAGATTATTTGAATTTTCAAAAAAATGAGACCAGGAATAGAATGGAGACCTTTTTGTTCCATTACTTCTGAATTGAGAAGACCTTACTATCCTCCTCCTTTATATTTCTTTTCTCTTGACTAAGGAATTTGTCACTCATGCTGTTTCTCTGACAATCAATTCATTGATCTTCACCATTCCACTCCAAGAATATTTGAAATGCAAATAAGGTCACAGGTCTCTTTTCCATTAAAAACGGGTCGTTCAGAAACAGTAAAACAGTACAGTTCTGTAAATTCCCTATCTTCCTAATACGTGTACATATCACCCTTTCTTTTTCTTTCATTTTTCTCTTTGTCAAAGCAGAAAAATAAACTGTTAGCGAAAGCATACACTAGTTAATCTTCTAAAACACGGGAAATCACTACACTGGAAGAATCTTTATTCATCTGACTGAAACCCTTCAATTTCTTAGACACTGAACATCAGCAGACTTTGCAAAGCTCTTTGTATCTATCATCTACTCATGCATCATTCATGTAAAAGGTGACCTGGGTCCCATTAGTTGACTAGCTGATCTGAATCTTTTGGGTTACTCAGATAAGTCATTTCTAGTGGTTCTCCTTTTAAAATTAATGGAACAGAACAGAATACATGCTACTTAAAAGAATACCCTGCTGGGAATTTCTCACTAAAGTAAGGCTAATTCTTTTCTGTTTTTCCCATTTCTCTCCCACCCTCATTTTTGCTTTCATTCCAAAGGATGATATTTCTGAATTTATTTCAGATCCAGGAGTACAGAAGATCAATGTCAAGGCCCCAGCTGGGACTCAACACACATGAATTTGAATCAGTACCCACCCTCTGGTACAAAGCCTCCTTCTCTCAAAGTACTGTCTTTCTCCCTAAGGCCTTTGGTTTAGCCCCATGAGAACAATGACCTAGTCACTCCTTGGAAGTCCTGTTGATCAGAGCCTCATAGATAGTCAAGGATTTCCCTATAACACCCTACAGATAGGAGTAATTGCTCATTTCCTGATTTGCCATGCAATTATGACTAGCCCCAAATGCAGTCAGGGCTTTTAAAAAGTGTCTTGAGAGATTTAAATAAATGGTCACTGTTCTGTTTTAAAGTCCTTCAGTGGTGATCCATAAATTACAGCCAGAGTTCAAATTCTGAAGCTTAACACACAGTCCCTAGTCCCTGCTTCCCTTTCTGCCATCATCTCCCACCTCTCCCACATGTACATTTCATTTCTGGCATCCTGAGCTGTTTGCGTCCTCCATGCGTCTGTAACTATGATGCCTGGGATGCCCTCAGCCCCTCCATCATCTAGTAACTCTTACTCATCCTCCAATATCAGTTCAAGCTTATTCCTCAAGAATTCTTTGGCACTCCACTCTTATCTAGATATCTCTGTTGTTTTCTCCCAATTGCCTTTTGCTTCCCTTTAAAGCTGTACTTGTGACACTGGCAAGTGTAAATGCTAATTCAGTTACCTGTCTGCCACACTAGTTCACAGCTTCTTTCACTAGTCAAGGAAAGCACAACTTTTTGCCAACAAAGTCTGTGTTAAAGAGGTGGCTATTGGGACTGCCTTGTATCTAAAATGAGAACAGCCAATCAAGAATTGATGTCGTATTTATTAATATCCTCAATAACAGAATTTTTTAATTAACTAGGTGATTTATCATATGGTGCAGGGCTAATTAATTCACACTACTCAATTAAATTATTCATATGCAAAAGTTATTATAGTTTTAAATTTTTAAATCATATTAATTTTCCTACATACATTCTTTAAATTACAGTTGAAGCTTTGAAAAGCTGCTATCTTATAATATGGCCCCACCTCAACCAGTGGCAAAAACATCACCCTACTGAGGAATTATTTCAGTGCCTTTCATTTCATGCTGCAGTGTCTTCCTTATGTCACCAGACACAATAGTTTTTGCTTTGTTTCAGCCCTTTCTATAATCATAACATTTTCCACTTCTTCACTAGATCCCTGTGCAATCCCTTTGTTAATCAAAATCCAGTTGCTAGTGTCAGAAAATACAGGTCAAACCATCTGCAACAATACTAGCTAGAGAAGAGGTGGGGTGATTATTCCTGGGACGTGTAACTGAGCAATTTAGGGCACATAACTCCATCCAGGAGATGAAAAGATGACATCTGTGTATATGTGTGTGTGCTCAGTCGCTCAGTCATATCCAACCCTTTGTGACCATATGGACTGTAGCCCTCCAGGCTCCTCTGTCCATGGATTCTTACAGGCAAGAATACTGGACTAGATTGCCATTTCCTCCTCCGGGGGATCTTCCCAACCCAGGGATTGAAACCACATCTCCTGCGCCTCCTGTATATTTATATATGTATAGTCCAAAGTCCAGTGAAGGCCCACTGCTTGACACGTAGGTGGCCATCTACCTGCTGGGTCCTTCCATGGCAGACAGCAGACAGAGCAAGCTCTTGGTTATCTCATCTTAAAAGGATATTAATCCTGTACATGAAGGCTCCACACCCAAGACCTAATTGCCTGTCAAAAGCCCCACGTCCTAATACCATCACACTGGGGGGTTAAGATTTCAACATGTGAATTTTGAGGGACACAAACATTTGGTTCATAACAGGATCACATTCTCTTTATCTCTCCTCACTCAATTCTTCTCTCCCTGACACACCCAAGCACCTAACACCATGCATAGAAAGTACTTAATAAATATGTGTTGAATAGATAAAGAAACGAATTGCACTTTAAGTGTCTCACTTGCTCCACTGAACATGAAAGACTGCTACTTTTCTCTTTATACAGTTTCTACCACATAGAGTACAATAATACAGAAAAAATAGTTTTAAGAGTACAAAACGTCTAGCAATCTATATAAATTATTCTATTTATTATAGTGAAGGTATTACAGCAATTCAAATATTTAATCTTATGGTCAGAATTCCAAAGGGCAATAAAATTTGTAATTTTAATGAACTTACAAACTTTTTATATGGCACTGTGCTGCGTACTTCTGAATATTTTTATTAGGAGACTAGCATGATGAGATGGGAAGATTAATTCAGTTATAATAGCATATAGGATAAATTGTAGAATGAGATGTGTTAAGGCCAAGAGAATTTAGGATTATTAAAATAGTCCAAGGCTGAAGCTGGAATGTTAGGTCCATGAATCAAAGCAAATTGGAAGTGGTCAAACAGGAGATGGCAAGAGTGAACATCGACATTTAAGGACTCCGTGAACTAAAATGGGCTGGAACAGGTGAATTTAACTCAGATAACCATTATATCTACTATTATGGGCAAGAATCCTTTAGCAGAAATGGAGTAGCCATCATAGTCAACAAAAGAGTCTGAAATGCAGTACTTGGATGCAATCTAAAAAATGGCAGAATGATCTCTGTTCATTTCCAAGGCAAACCATTCAATATTATAGTAATCCAAGTCTATGCCCCAACCAGTAAAGCTGAAGAAACTGAAGTTGGACAGTTCTATGAAGACCTACATGACCTTCTAGAACAAACACCCAAAAAAAAAGATGTTCTTTTCATTATAGGGGACTGGAATACAAAAGTAGGAATCTGGAGTAATAGGCAAATTTGGCCTTGGAGTAAAAATTAAGCAGGTCAAAGGCTAACAAAATTTTGCCAAGAGAATGCACTGGTTATAGCAAACACCCTCTTCCGACAACACAAGAGAAGACTCTACACATGGACATCACTAGATGGTCAACACCAAAATCAGATTGATTATATTCTTTGCAGCCAAAGATGGAGAAGCTCTACACAGTCAGGAAAAACAAGACTGGAAGCTGACTATGGCTCAGTTTCATGAACTCCTTATTGCCAAAATCAGATTTAAATTGAAGAAAGTAGGGGAAATTACTAGACCACTCAGGTATGATCTAAATCAAATCCCTTACAATTATACAGTGGAAGTGACAAACAGATTCAAGGGATTAGGTCTGATAGACAGTGCCTGAAGAACTATGGACAGAGGTTCATGACATTGTACAAGAGGCAGTGATCAAGACCATCCCCAAGAAAAAGAAATGCCAAAAGGCAAAATGGTTGTCTGAGGAGGCCTTACAAATAGCTGTGAAAAGAAGAGAAGCTAAAAGCAAAGGAAAAAAGGAAAGATATACCTATTTGAATGCAGTTCCAAAGAATAGTATGGAGAAATAAGAAAGCCTTCCTCCTTGATCAGCGCAAAGAGATAGAGGAAAACAATAGAATGGGAAAGACTAGAGATCTCATCAAGAAAACTGGAGATACCAAGGGAACTTTTCATGCAAAGATGTGCACAATAAAGGACAAAAACGGTAGGGACCTAACAGAAGCAGAAGCAGAAGATATTAAGACGAGTTGGCAAGAATACACAGAAGAATTGTACAAAAATGATCTTCATCACTCAGATAACCACGATGGTATGATCACTCACCTAGAGCCAGACATCCTGGAATGTGAAGTCAAGTAGGCCTTAGGAAGCATTACTATGAATAAAGCTAGTGGAGGTGATGGAATTCCAGGTGACCTATTTCAAATCCTAAAAGATGATGCTGTGAAAGTGCTACACTCAATATGCCAACAAATTTGGAAAACTCAGCAGTGGCCACAGGACTGGAAAAGGTCAAGTTTTCATTCCAATACCAAAAAAGGCAATGCCAAAGAATGTTCAAACTACTCACAATTGCACTCATCTCACATGCTAGCAAAGTAATGCTCAAAATTCTCCAAGCCAGGCTTCAACAGTACGTGAACCGTGAAATTCCAGATGTTCAAGCTGGATTTAGAAAAGGCAGAGGAACCAGACATCAAATTGTCAACATCCACTGGATCATGGAAAAAGCAAGAGAGTTCCAGAACAACATATACTTCTGCTTTACTGATTTTGCCAAAGCCTTTGACTACAGATCACAACAAATTGTGGAAAATTCTTCAAGAGATAGGAATACCAGACCACCTGACTTGCCTCCTGAGAAATCCGTATGCAGGTCAAGAAGCAACAGTTAGTACTGGACATGGACCAACAGACTGGTTCCAAATAGGAAAAGGAGTACATCAGGGCTGTATATTATCACCCTGCTTATATAACTTATATGCAGAGTGCTGGACTAGATGAAGCACAAGCTGGAATCAAGATTACCGGGAGAAATATCAATAACCTCAGATATGCCAATGACACCACCCTCATGGCAGAAAGTGAAGAACTAAAAAGCCTCTTGATGAAAGTGAAAGAGGAGAGTGAAAAGTTGGCTTAAAACTGAACATTCAGGAATCTAAGATCATGGCATCTGGTCCCATCACTTCATGGCAGATAGATGGGGAAACGGTGGAAACGTGGCTGACTTTATTTTGGGGGGCTCCAAAATCACTGCCGGTGGTGAATTCAGCCCTGAAATTAAAAGATGCTTGCTCCTAGGAAGAAAAGTTATGACCAACCTAGACAGCATATCAAAAAGCAGACACATTATTTGCCAACAACGGTCCATCTAATCAAAGTTTTGGTTTTTCCAGCAGTCATGTATGGACAATGGCATGAGAGCTGGACTGTAAAGAAACCATCTCCTTCTCCAATAAAGAAACCGCAGTGCCAGAAAATTGATGCTTTTGAACTGTGGTGTTGGAGAAGACTCTTGAGAGTCCCTTGGACTGCAAGATCAAAACAGTCAATCCTAAAGGAAAGCAGTCCTGAATAATCATTGGAAGGACTGATGCTGAAGCTGAAACTCCAATCCTTTGGCCACCTGATGTGAAAAACTGACTCATTTGAAAAGATCCTGATGCTGGGAATGATTGAAGCTGGAAGGAAAAGGGGATGACAGAGGATGAGATAGTTGGATGGTATCACCAACTCAATGGACATGATTCTGAGTAAGCTCTGGGAGTTGGTGTTGGACAGGGAAGCCTGACATGCTATAGTCCATGGGGTCACAAAGAGCTGGACACAACTAAGCGACTGAACTGAACTGAATTGTTTGAGTTGCTAATTGATCTATCTCTTTCATGGAATACTGTTTTTATTTGAAAGAAGGCAGATTCATTTTTGCTCTGCAGTAGAGGTGACAGAGGATAAGACGGTTGGGTGGTATCACTGACTCAATGGACATGAGTGTGAGCAAAGTCTGGGAGATAGCGAAGGATAGGGAAGCCTGGCTTGCTTCAGTCCAGGGGTCACAAAGAGTCAGACATGACTGAGCCACTAAACAACAACAAGGCCGAAGGAGGACAGTGACTTGAAACTGGAAAGGGAGAAAGTATTTAAAAGACACAAGGGAAGAGTAGAGGAGATTAAGGTTAATCAGTGACTATAGGGAAAAAATTACAACATTTGAGGCTGGTGAATGAGAAAATGACGATACCTTAACAAGGCTGGAGAAGGAACTGGGGTGGGGGGTATTATAATGAGTCAGTTTTACACTCATTAAGTTTGAGGTTCCAATAACATCCATCCACAATGTCCATTAGGCAGCTGATAATGTTGTAATGGCACTCAGAACTTGACTAGAGATTCAGATTTGGACATTGCGGCATGAAGGGCATCAGCAAAATCCAATTTCCTTCAAGTCCTGTATGTCTGTGTGTGTTTAGATGGGTCATCCTCAGAGCATCCCCCGAAGAGAAGGTACCTTCAGCCTCGGTTCTTCTGATTTTCACCTGAGTGACTTTCTACCTCCAGAACCTGGAATAAGTAAAAATCAGGGAGAGAGTAGATACCATCTTCAAAGCAATCACAGCTCCTCAGTTCCCACTGTTTTTCATCCCCTGTTCACTAGAGGTACACCTTCCCCAGCAAACCTACATCAGCACATTTACACCATTCATGGACAATCTCCTCCATCTGTATTCAGGCTTGAAAAGAGTCATTAAGTTGAGCCAGTAAATATTTATTAAGCATATAATATGGTTCATGAACTGTGTTCACACTGAGGAAATAAAGATGATGAAGACCTACTGTCTGCGCTAAACAAACTATAAGTCTGTGAGGAAGACATAAAAACAGGTAGGCAATGACAGTATGCGGGGTAAAGGATGAAGAGATTTACTCTGCTTATAGGGTTCAGGGAAGGCTTATTTTTAAAAAGCTGCCCAAAAGGACATCTAGGAGACACCTAGTGGGTAGAGAAGGTGAGAAGAAACAGGGCTTTCCAGGCAAGATTATATGGGGGAACAGGGCCTAGGAGCCACATGGTCCATTAAAGGAACAGAAAGAGATTCAGCTGGAAGGTGACTGAATAGGATGAAATAACAAATGGCTAAAAGTGAGACTTAAGGATAAGGACCAGAAAATGATAGATCTTGTTTGGTAACATTTTTAAATTGCAGAGCATCAGTCTTCTATAGCTGAGGCCCATCACAAGTAAATCTCATATCACCTAACAGGGTATAAACTATTTCCAATCACTAGAGATTTTTGTCGGAGAAGGCAATGGCACCCCACTCAGTACTCTTGCCTGGAAAATCCCATGGACGGAGGAGTCTGGTGGGCTGCAGTCCATGGGGTCGCTAAGAGTCAGACACAACTGAGCGACTTCATTTTCACTTTTCACTTTCATGCATTGGACAAGGAAATGGCAACCCACTCCAGTGTTCTTGCCTGGAGAATCCCAGGGACGGGGGAGCCTGGTGGGCTGCCGTCTCTGGGGTCGCACAGAGTCGGACACGACTGAAGCGACTAAGTAGTAGTGGTAGTAGAGATTTTTGTGAACTTTCTGGCCACAAGCCACTGCCCCGGACTCAGCCTTTGGTCACCAAGACTTTTTTAATTCATCTAACCTGGTTTTCCTCCCAATCAAGATCTCATTCATCCTCATTCTCTCTATCCTAAACCGTTTAGGGTTAAAATTCTATCATACATTAGGATTGTTTGATTGCAAGAACAGAAACCTTCTCAGACTAACTTAAACCAGAAAGTTGAGTTTGTGGCCAGTTGGAGCAGTCAGGTGTTCATCTGAGGTGGGCAAATCCTCTAGGGAGTTTCCACGAAAGGTCAGAAATCCTATCATAACAGTCACATAAGTAGCAAATTCAAAGAAGATTCCCCAACCTTTCTCCACCTAGGTCCTTTACTGACTTTCTCCTGGTTCTGGAAAGTGTCCTAGTTTTCCTGAGCCGGACCTCCCATAACCATATCAGTCACCATACCTGCATTCTTGCTCTGGATTTCAATCTGCTTTCTCCACCTAACGCTGATCTTCAGACGACTAGCTCTCTCAGCCCCTGCCCTACCCTTCACTCACCCTCTCCAGAAGTCTCATCCTTCTGCTATGGATCCACCTAACTCACAGGATATATACGTTTCATTCCAGGTAATAGGTTAGGATGTTAGAAAGCCTCATTTATATCTCTTGCATTCATTTTCCATCAACTTCACCACTTTCAAACAGTCTGATAAATCTCAAGTTAACAAAGATCTGTTTGCAGTAGACTACACAGGCAGTTCTCGCCTTGCATAGTACCATGCTAACTCGATTGTGTGCATATCGGAACAATGTCCTCTCTTCTGTGCAATTCCATGGTAACAATCTCTGTATCACTGAACCATGTAAAACAATGACACGGTTCTGGTGTGCACACATTTCAGTTAATGTGGTATGGTGTAAAGTGAGGACTGCCTGTATTCTAACTGGACTTAGGGACTAATGGACAAAAGATTATCCCATAGAGTCATGAATCCAACACCCCAAGAGTTACCCTGTTCTGTCCAGCTCCCTCCTCAGTCTTACAACCTTTGCAGCATCAGAAATCAGAGAGGTTGGAGGGTGGCAGGTCCAGGAAGTTTCTCAGGCCACCTTTCTTGCTCATTTATCCTGTCAGTTTTCACTGTTACTCTTTTATTGTTATCAGGTTTATGGGAGAAAAAGACAGCATCATATTAAGGCATAATTAGGATAATAAACGGGAGCTGTGGTTTGTTTTTGGATTGATTCCAGTTGGGGAGCACACATAATCACCTCTAACTGACTGCTTGATGATTATGACTTTGACAAAGTGGCATTATTTGCTGCTAATGGATGAGATGATGATTTATTACTAATTACTCTCTTTTTCTACAATTTTTATATTATGTTAAATGAAGGATTACAGTTGGGGTAATAAATATTCACTAGAAAAAAAGTGTCGAGCAGCAGAGTTCATGAAACTAGACCCTGAATAGAGAAGCCATTTTAATTACTCAGGGCCAGTTGTGAGAGGAAAGTATAGACTAGACAGCATATCATTAACTCTGTCTCCCACCTCTCCTGTGAGTTTCTGTTTTTTTTTCAGGAGTCCTCAGCCCACTCCAGGTTCTTCAAATCAATCCCTCCACCTACCCTTAGTTTCACTCTCCCTCTTTTCTGTTAAGACATTAGTGAAAACTCAAGAGAAAGAGCTTAAGTTGTGACATAATACCTACCCTGTGTCATTTTGGACTTTAAGAGTCTTCCAGAAAAAAAGAAGAAGAAAACAAAAAGCTTTCTCAATATAAAGAACTAACAATAAGCTGAGGATCTGGAAATGAGAGTGTAAAGAGAAAGAATCAGAGGGACAGAAGTAAATACAATTAAATGTAATAAGGGGCACTAATTCTTATAAACAGTGGTGAGACCTCTGGGGTAAGACGGGAGTTACATTAACCAGTTTCAAATCCCCTTTTGTAAGAGGCACAGATACAGACCAGGGTTGTCCTAACTGGAGCCAGGGGCTTGATGGGTTGGTGTTACAACACGGAAGAGTGGTATGGATACAGACAGTGCTCATTAATCAAAGTTTTGAGTACAGGGTTAGGAGACAAAATGAGAGATGAAGCAAGGCTGAGCAAGAGAACAGATTGAAAGCCCCCTGAGGACAAGCACCAGCTCTTTATACTTCTTGATAATCCCCACAATGCCCAGCAGTGTCCAGAGCACAGAGGACACTCTGAAAATGTGTGCTGACTGACTCCTGGTGGGTTGACTAAAGCAGTGAGGAGCAGTATTCTCCGCACATTGTTGTTGCTGTCATTCAGTTGCTAAGTCACGTGCGACTCTTTGCGACCCCATGGACTGCACTATGTCAGGCTTCCCTGTTCTTCACTATCTCCCAGAGTCTGCATGTAGATTAACCAATAACTACTTTATTTAAAGTGTGCAGGTCGCATTTGTAAAAGATGCCATATTTTTATCAGAAAATGCAATATCACCAACTTAAGCATTATTCTTTTATTCACTTTCACTAGAGGTTTTCACTGCAAGCTAAAATTTCATATACTTTGTAATTAGCACACACAGCAGTATCTGATCTTAATGTTGTACCTGTGATCAAGCTTTATTGTTGAGTAAGTTGCTTTTGAAGCTGGTTTATGTTATTCTTCCTTAACTAAATTTGTAGACCTCTTATTGCAAAATGTGGTTTCTTACAGCATTTTTTAGAATATTATATGTTTTGTTTAAATTCTATCTTCAAATTTTTAAGCATAGGATTTACCTTATTAAGTAATATAATTAAATTAATGTCATAAAGTTTTGAATCTTATAAAATGTTTATACGTCATCACTTGGCTGTCCGTAGAAGGGACCACCTAACCACCCCAATTGTTATTCTACTGGACAAGCCTATACTTCAGCAGTAGATGCAACTCTAGACTCTCACCAATGCTACGTGGTCAACTGACCTGAAGACATAATGGGTCCTGAAGGATGAGTAGGTGTTCACCAGGTAGGGAACAGAGGGTAGGGTACCCTAAACAGAGAAAACTACTTTTCAAGCAGAAAGTCTAATAGAAGACTGAGTGTTTGGGCAATGATAGAAAGGTCACTATAATGAGAATGTTGCATGTAAGAGGATAGAAAGAAAGAAATATTGGCTAGTAAGGTTGTTAGAGTGATACTATGCTAAGTACTTGTAAGGACAAATTTTTACCTATGGGCAACTCCAGAGAAATAAAACCAATATGATACATAAAGAGATTTATTATGAAGAACTGATTCACTAAATTACAGAAGCAGAGAAGTCTCAGAGTCTGCCATCTGTAAGCTAGAGTTCCAGGAAAGTCAGTGTCCAGCCCAGGTCAATTGCAGCCCAGGTCCAGAGGTCTGAGAACTGGAGCTGACTGAGTGTAAGTCCCAATTCCAGGGCCCGAGAAGACCTGTGTCCCAGCTCAGCAGTCAGGCAGAGACAGAGAATTTTTCCCTACTTCCATATTTTTGTTCTATTCAAGACCCCAGTGGATTGGATGATTTTCACCAATGTTCACTCTGTTTTACTCAGTCTACCAATTCAAATCTCTTCCAGTAACACCCTCACAGACACACCAGAATAATGTTTAACCAAATATCTGGGTAACCCACAATCATAAAACTAAACATCATAATTTTAAAATTAAACAACATAATTTTATGTTGACACATAAAATTAACCATCACAGAGACTTAAGAAGAAAAGTAGTATGATTATATCTGAACTTTAGAAATATGATGCTGACACAATGTAGAAGATAGAGTTGAAAGAGAAAAGAACTGAAAAGACCAGTTGGGAATTATCTTAGTGAGAAAGTCAGAAGTGAAGTCCAGGGAGGAGTGGATGGCCTCTACGGATAATTCAGGAGTACAGTCAACAACACTTATAACTTATTAAATGTATAATCAATTGGAAAAGAGGTGACTCCAACATTTCTAATCTGCTCCTGGGTGTGTATGAAAAATTTTGTGTAAAATTGTTCCATATTTTTTTTTTAACAGTTGTCCCATCAGGCTTTGTCTTCTAAAGAACTTTGAGGTAAGTTGAGTAAAGAAATAGTCACATACTATAAAGGAAAAAAAACAACATTATTTAAGTACCTACTAAGTTCTGGCTTTAGACTAACCAGTCATATTTAGTCCTTACAGAAGTCCAATGAGACAGATTTTTTTTTTCTCTATTTACAGATTGAGGCACAGAAAAACAATTACACAGTCAGTTCAGTTGCTCAGTCGTGTCTGACTCTTTGCAACCCCAGGGACTGCAGCATGCCAGGCTTCCCTGTCCATCACCAACTCCTGGAGCTTGCTCAAACTCATCATCAAGTCAGTGATACCATCCAACCATCTCATCCTCTGTCTTCCCCGTCTCCCCCTACCTTCAACCTTTCCCAACATCAGGATCTTTTCCAGTGAGTCAATTCTTCACATCAAAGTGGCCAAAGTATTGAAGCTTCAGCTTCAGCATCAGTTCTTCCAATGAATATTCGGGACTGATTTCCTTTAGGATTGACTGGTTGGATCTCCTTGCAGTCCCAGGGACTCTCAAGAGTCTTCTCCAACACCACAGTTCAAAAGCATCATTCTTCAGTGCTCAGCTTTCTTTATGGTCTAACTCTCACATCCATACATGACTACTGGAAAAACCATAGCTTTTGACTTGATGGACCTTTGTCAGCAACGTAATGTCTCTGCTTTTTAATATGCTGTCTAGGTTGGTCATAGCTTTTCTTCCAAGGATCAAGCATCTTTTAATTTCATGGCTGCAGTCACCATCTGCAGTGATTTTGGAGCCCTTGTGTAATACCTACACAAGGTCACACAATTGGTAAGTGGCAGACCCAAAGTATTCAAATTCAGGGTTTGGGGCTCTGAAATAAATATTTTTCTACTCCCTCCCTTATGTCCCCTCTCAGTAGAGTGAAATACATCATCTTAAAACACAATTGTGTGAATACTTTCATCAAGAAAATTCAAAAGGGCTTTGAATTTCCACTCTGGAAATAGTAGGGAAATGGAAGTAAATAATCATTCTAATATTGTGAGTATACAAAAAACTCAAAAGTCTCAGGTCCCATTAGCAGTTTTGAAACTGACTGGTGGAGCAGCCATTAGAATTATTTTGTGTTGGTTCATCTGTATTCCCCGGTTGTATTATTAGTAGCAATGGGAGTCATTCACAAGCGAAGTGTACCACCTGTAATGCATGTTCACATTTAGCCAGAAAAGGACTGCTTTAAAATTCCAAGAGACATAAGTACAGTTTTAAAAACCTTGCAAAAATGATCGTCTAACAGGCCCTAGATTTGTTCATTGGATTAACATGCCCTACCAGATTCTTCTAGGATACTACAATGAGGATTTAATGCAACAGATATAGGTGATTGTATCGGTTGAATGACTGATTAGCTGAACTGAATCCTAGTGATTGAAAATGTGGAGTGATGCCAGCCTTCCCATATAAACTCTTCTTTATGGATTTTGACGCAGGATTCATTCAATAAATATGTATTGAGTGACTTATATTTACCAGTGAAGTTCTGTACGCTGCAAATACATAGGGGAGTAAGCAAGATAGCCAGGCACGGAGTTGGGGAGTAGGGCAGAAGGAGTGAGAGCAGGGAGGAAAATGGGCAATAACTAAGCAATCAAGCATAAACAGTTCCAGAGAGTTGACTCATGCTGTGAAGATAACTAAACCCGGTGACATAGTAGAGGACTATCCTGGTTGTCAGGCAGGGAACTCCTGAGAGGATGGTTTCAGTATTTGAATGGAGACTTGAGAGTTAAAGAGAATGGCCCAGAAAGAGGTCTGAGCATAAACCCTTCCAGGCAGAAGGAAGAAAGCACAAAAGTCCTAAAGCAAGGATGAGCTTAAGATGAAAAGAGGAGAAGGCTAGTGTAACTGGAACACAGCCAGGGGAATGTGTATGAGAGGGGGCTAGAGAAGTAGATGGGACAATCGGGGAACTTTCAAGACTGTGTATGGCAGAATGTCCCCTAAAAATTTATGCTCCCTTTCCAGAGGGAAGAGAGGTGCCTGGGATGTGGTTCCTGCCAGAGACTACATTTCCCAGCCCCCATAGCTTCTAGTGGGGGTCATATGACCAATGGAATGTGAGTGTTGTATGCAGCCATATTAGTGCCACTGCAACTAAGTGGGTGTACTTTTCCACCCATTGTCCCTCACCGGCCCACAAGATGCAGAAGATTCTGAGGCAGCTAGCAAAGCACAGGACCACAAGATGACAAACCCGAGTCCCTGAATCATCAGTGGAGAACTGCTCAAAACCAGGATCACCTACACTGAACTGCTGCATGAGCCAGGGGTAAACTTTCATGTGTTAAGCCGTGGATGTTTTGAGTTTTATTTATCACCACCTTAACTAATATACCCTGACAAGGAACTTGGATTTTATTCAAACTGCATACAAATGCCACTGGAAGGCTCCAAGGAGAGGATGGAGGTGACCTGGTTAATGGATTTAAAGACCACTGTGGCTGCTTAATCTGGGCAGGAATTTATAGAATCGGTGGTAACAGCATGCATGACCCTCTTTGGAGTTGAGCCAAGGATTTTCTAGCTGATTAGATGTCAGTTTCAGGGGAAAGAAGAGTCATGGGAGTTCCCTGTCTTGTGACTTGGTGAAACATTCTCTGGCAGGAAGGTCTGAGGAATGCTTTCCCTGAAGACAAGCTCAGCTTTTTTTGGCTGTTATTGTACCCATTGACCAGATGGGAAAACTAAATATATTTAGTATTAGGAAGTCTACAAAATAAATAAATAACATTTATTTTTAGTATATATTCTGAAGGAAACAGTAACTTGTTTCACAACTAGCAAAGGGAAAATGCTAGTGCTAGATTAAATGGTTAATCAAAGTCACTGATCATTAAGCTTTCCATTATTGGAAGTATAGCAAAACTAAGTAATAAAATTAAAGACTATATGAATTATAGTGAATGATGAAATTCTGTCTAATAACACTATTGATAATGTGAATGTTGAATCAGATATTTTTTAAAAACCAGTTATTTTTTAAGCTGGTCTTTTTTTAATTTACACCAACACAAATGTATATTATCCAAACGTCACAAACTGTTAGAGCTCCAAAAGACTTTAAAAATTACCCACTAATATGTTCTCAACTTAAAAACAGTGCTACTTACTCCCATAAAAATGCCTTGTCCTAAATCATAAAGCTAAGCAGTTTACCTGACTTGAAACCCATTGGTGCGAATCCAATTTTCAGCATTAAGACACCTCTAAACCATATCAGAAACTAGACTCTCTAAAGTCAAGAATCACAGACAATATGTTTTACTCTATAGTGGTGGTGATTTAGTCTCTAAGTCATGTCTAACTCCTGAGACTCCATGGACTATAGCCTGCCAGGCTCCTCTGTCCATGGGATTTTCCAGGCAAGAATATTGGAGTGGGTTGCCATTTCCTTCTCCAGGGCATCTTCCTGACCGAAGGATCAAACCCTAGTCTCCTGCATTGCAGGTGGATTCCTTACCAACTGAGCTACCAGGGAAGCCCACTTTATAGTAGGTTTCTCAACCAAATAATATTTCAATGAAAATAACTGACCAACTAAAAGAGGAGTAAAAGAAATCCAAACTCAAATATCACTCAACAAATTTACAATCTAATTTTTATCCATCTAATTTGTGTTTCTTTAATCATATGCACTGACTTTGGTAATACAGTGTAATACTAAACTTAGAAACATATAAGCTTTCAAAATGCCTTATTTCATTTATAGGAACCCTATAGAAGAATCTGGAATAAACATTGAAAGAAGGTGCATTCATACTTTAATTTTCACTAGAGAAATAAAACTTTTAGTTTCAAAAGCTGTTTTGCATCATGACATAGTGTTAATTGGAATTTCATCTGATGAACCAAAGCTGAGAACAAGGAACTACACACCCTATAATCCAAAAACCCTCCCTATAGGACTAGCTTAGATGTTGCCAAAACCTGTTCTGAGAACCTGAGCCCATAGCCTGGCAGAAAAAATAAAATAAAAGATTCTTTAGAAAAATTCATGAGAGTGGATTTTTCAGTCCCTTTTCCATGGAGAAGGGAATTGAGGGGTGGAGGGAGTGCTCTCGGAGAAGGCAATGGCACCCCACTCCAGTACTCTTGCTTGGAAAATCCCATGGATGGAGGAGCCTGGTAGGCTGCAGTCCATGGGGTCGAGAAGAGTCAGACACGACTGAAGTGACTTAGCAGCAGCAGGGAGTGCTCTGCCTCCCCTCCCCCATGGAAAACACCCAGCCAACTAGAAAGTGCTGCAGCGCAACTATTTATATATATGAATAAGAGCACCTTAGTTCGTGACTGATGATCACAGAGAATGAGGCTAGAAAGTTTTTAAGAGAATCTGAACTGTCCACCAAGATAGCAGCTATTCCTGGCAAATAAACAAACAAAGATGACATAAGAGTGAGCATGCTGAACTTCTATGTGTCCCAGTGGGATAAAGGCACTCTGGACCATCTGAATGCCACAGAGAGGAGCCAGGCTAGCCCCGTCTTGAAAGGGCTCAGCTAGCAGGGCACTGGGACCCAAAAAAACACTCAGTAGGGTACACAGCCAGAGAAAAGAAACTCAGAGGGCATCACAGAGGTCAGCCAGAGAATATGTGACCTGTGCAAGACAAGAAATAGAAGTGATGTTGCTTAGTTGTGTCTGACTCTTTGCAACCCCATGGACTGTAGCCTACAAGACTCCTCTGTCCATGGAATTTTCCAGGCAAGAGCTGGAGTGGGTTGCCATTTCCTTCTCCTGGGGATCTTTCCAACCCAGGGATCGAACCCGGGTCTCCAGCGTTGCAGGCAGATGCTTTACCGTCTAAGCCACCAGGGAAGCCCCTTTGTACAGGACAACTACTACTACTACTACTAAGTCACTTCAGTCGCGTCCGACTCTGTGTGACCCCATAGACGGCAGCCCACCAGGCTCCCCCGTCCCTGGGATTCTCCAGGCAAGAACACTGGGCTGGGTTGCCATTTCCTTCTCCAAAGCATGAAAGTGAAAAGTGAAAGTGAAGTCACTCAGTCGTATCCGACTCTTATCGATCCCATGGACTGCAGCCTACCAGGCTCCTCCATCCATGGGATTTTCCAGGCAAGAGTACTAGAGTGGGGTGCCATTGGATGTCATGAAACACACTCCTGAAAGAATCCTAGCACTGGGGCATATGCCAGAGAGAACATGGGGATCATTTACACCAGTACCAGGCGAGTCAGAAACTGTCGTCATCTAGTTGTCCTCCCCACTTGCCAGCCTGACTCTGAAGAGGATGGAAGCAGCAGCCTTCTGAGCAGACACCTGGAGGGAAAGAGCAAAGTGAAGAAGCAAAGGGAAGCTAGGACCTGCCTCGCAGACCAGCCACCAGGCAGGTGTGTGTGCGAGCTAAGTCGCCTCAGTCGTGTCCAGCTCTTTGTGACCCCATGGATTGTAGCCCACCAGTCTCCTCTGTCTATGGGATTCTCCAGGCAGCAAGACTGGAGTGGGTTGCTGTGCCCTCTTCCAGGGGATCTTCCTGACCAGGGATAGAACCTAGGCCTCTCATGTCTCCTGCATTGGCAGACATATTCTTTACTACTAGCACCGCCTGGGAAGCCCGCCAGCCCAGGGCTCTTGTCTTCTCTGAGCGCTGGGTGGGCAGTGGAGGGGGATGGGAGGACACAGGAGGGGCGGGATCCTCAGATGAGACTCTAAAGTTGCCATTTAATACTTGAGAGTGAACCTATTTATTAACACCTAGAAACTGACTGAAAAGCTACGTGATCTGTTCAAGTTGTCATCAAGGAGGCAGAGAAAACTGAGCAAGCATAATTAATGGCTGTCGAGAAAGAAAGATAAATACTGTTTCTTGGTTAAACCCTACTGAGTTAGGCACATTTAATAAACCAGTTAAAGCATTAACAACAAAAAAACATAAACAAGATGCTAAGATAAACAAGGAAGATATCCAGTCATAGTCCATACACTTAAGATTCCTTTCTAATCAGATCCAGTTTCAATATATTTGCAACCAGGTGAAATTAGCTTATAAGAGGGCTGCAAATGGCTTTAAACAATTTAAATATTAATTATAAAAAATCAATTTGAGAGATGTCTTCAAGGGAAAGGAAACCAATGCAAATAAGGCTAGGACTAGAAAACTGACGTTACTGGGGAAGCATATTTATTCTCTATCTTCAACGTGTTAAGTGGTGTTTAGAGGCATGAGAAGAATTAGAAGATGCGCTTCTTATTCTTTGAACCATCTGGATGGAATAAATCCATGCTTAAAAGAAAAAAAGACACTAGAGAAGAAAATAATAGTGCAAAGTAAGTACAATCAAGAGCTGTAATAAAAATAAAGGGATATACTACAGAAATGTACACACAAGAAGGTAGAGACACAGTGAAGATAATTTGTCGAAACAGACAATCCAGGAAGACAGAGGATATTGAAAATGCTTTTCTGTTGCAGATTACAAAGCTCAGGTAGAGATAACCCATGAGAGTCAATGGTGATTTCCATCATATGGCCATCTGTTGGCAGTCTCATTTATGGAAAGAAAAAATGAGCACCTAAGAAATTAAGTAGCCTTGCTGTGAATTTTACTGCTAAGAAGAATACTATGGGGAAATGGTTAACAGGATTTTTTTTCTGATCCGAAGAGAAAAATCAGTTGGCTATCTAAATCTGTCAAGATGCTTCTTGACCATGGAATGAAAGTGCTGATAGCATGATAATATTTTGGACTTCTAAATACTAAAGAAAATGAATGGAGACAGACTTACTTTAAGAAAATAAATGTACATGAAGCTATATTAATGAAATAATGAACATTGAAATGAAACTCATTTGGAGAAACCATGGAGAATTTAACCAAAGGATTTCTTTGAATTCAAGTTTGACCAGGACAAAGAGCCCTTTTCTGCTTAAAATTCCAACAAGCTTTTTGCTCTCCACAGTGATGCATGGCCTTGGATTTAGCTCTACTTATAAGACAATTGGGAGAAGGCAATGGCACCCCACTCCAGTACTCTTACCTGGAAAATCCCATGGACGGAGGAGCCTGGTAGGCTGCAGTCCATGGGGTCTCGAAGAGTCGGACACGACTGAGCAACTTCACTTTCACTTTTCACTTTCATGCTTTGGAGAAGGAAATGGCAACCCAGTCCAGTGTTCTTGCCTGGAGAATCCCAGGGATGGGGGAGCCTGATGGGCTGCTGTCTATGGGGTCACGCAGAGTTGGACATGACTGATGTGACTTAGCAGCAGCAGCAGCATAAGACAATTATTTGGCCTGGGTTTCCCTATGAACCACCGCTGAGATTCCAGAAAGACGTTTTAAGGGTTGTGGGTGTGTTTGGTGGTATAGACGATGCACCTCTGGGGAGAAGGCTTTGTGCCTTATTCCCAGACGGTCCACCATTGCATAAGAATCTTGTTACCAACGTGCGACTTGGCTTTGCTGTCCACAGGCCACATGCTGAGAAGTCATTCCATTCTTCAAGTATCACAGAGCATTTGAAAGAGAAGAAAAGAACACATTGGGGAAGGCTGTTCATGTTAGATTTTTGTCAGTTAGTGCACATTCAGTTATGCTGACCCAGATATTCTGACTTCAACAGTTTTCCACATCTACTAAAAAATCCTGATATCAGCAAGCATGTGGCCTGGCAAGCTGGGAGTATTAACCTGCATTCCCATCAGGATTCTTCATCATTTTAACATGGTTCAGCCGTGGTTAGCTAGGCTGTATTATTCTCTCATTTTGGGTGTGGCTCTTGTTGGTACTTCCTCTTATAACAGATGGTAGTGATTCCTGTACATGAGGTAGGACCATCTCTGTCTTTACTTTTTTTTTTTTAATCTGTCAGTTTTCAGTTAGGAAAGAGGATATTCTTTTAAATATCAAAGGGCAGTGCTGAGATCTAAAACACAGCTCTAGGTCTAATTATTTTCTGAAGAAAATAAGATTGTACTCCAGCAAAATGATTAGTCTCTCCATTTGCCACAAGATGTAAACTGTAGACTATAATAGACCACTGAACAGTTCAAACCAAAATTATAACTTCTGATTAAGTAGTATGGCCTGGCCTGCTGAATCACCAGTATGGAAACCCACCCCTAAAGAATGTGGAAGCCAAGATGACATGGGTCACTGCTGTTTGTGGAAACAACATGATTTTTTTTTTTTTTTTTGTCTTTTCATTTAACTCTTTAGTAACTAATCTCATCCTCCAATTCTGCAGCAAAAACCCAGTAACAATGATGAAGCAGGTGTGATCAGAGTCAGGAAATAACAGATAAGTTATGAGGAGCAACAGGCAGTATTCATGGATTTATTCCACAGCAGCTTATGGGTAATATCATCTCTGGCACTGGAAAGAACAGTGAATTGCACCCATGAGACTGTTGCATCTGACTTTTCCAGGCCTAAAGTGCACTCTCCCAACTTCAGAAAGATGTCTATATGACCTGTATAACCTCCAACATTATCCTTGAGTGACTTTAGATGTTGTGAAAGCTACTACATGAATCACTTGGGATGTTTTTGTTGGTAGGTAATAGAAAACCCAGCTCAAACTGATATTAATAGTAAAGTTAATTTATTGGCTTACATAAGTGACATGCCCAGAAACTATATAGACTTTGGGGATAATTTGACTAGGGCTCTGGCTCCAATTTTTGCTATTGTTTTGGCTCTTTCTTCCTCCAGGTATCACCTTTATTTTCAAGCTAACTTCCCTCCTGGTGACTGTGATAGTTACTTTTTGTGTCAACTAAACTGGCCATAGGGTGCCCAGATTAAGCACTATTCATGGGTGGGCTGTGAGGATATTCTGGATGAGATTAACATTTGAACTGGTGGTCTCAGTAAAGTAGATTACTCTCGCCAGTGTGAGGGGGCATCATCCTATCAGTTGAGGGCCTGCATAGAACAAAAGGTGAAAGAAAAAACTTACCTTTCTTTCCTGCCTCATTGCATGAGCTGTAACATTTCATCTCCTATCTTCAGACTGGTTTGTACCATCAAGCTCCCTGGCTCTCAGGTCTTCGGACACAGATTGAATTAGACCACTGGCTTTCCTGAATCTCCAGCTTGACAATGGCAGACTGTGAAATTTTCAGCCTCTAAAATATCATGAGCCAATTCCTCATAACAAATATCTCTCAACAGAAAGATAGATAGATAAATACAGATATATGTAGGCAGGTATATGGCTAGATAGAGATGTGTGGATTATATGTATGTGTGTGGATAGATAGAAATATGTATATGTGTATGGAAATTGTATATGTTTTATATGTATTTTATATGTATATATGTATAAAATTTGTATTTTATATGCATACTGTCTATGCATATAAAATATAAATTTTATATATAATATAAATTTTATATGTATACACAGTGTCTTGAAAAGCAGAGACATGACTCTGCTGACAAAGGTCCATATAGTCAAGGCTATGGTCTTCCCAGTGGTCACGTACAGTTGTGAGAGCTGGACCGTAAGAAGGCAGACCACCAAAGAACTGATGCCTTTGAACTGTCGTGCTGGAGAAGACTTCTGATAGTCCCTTGGACAGCAAGGAGATCAAACCAGTCAATCTTAAGGGAGATCAACCCTGAATATTCACTGGAAGGACTGATGCTGAAGCTAAAGCTCTAGTATGTAGGTCATCTGACGCAAACAGGTGACTCATTGGAAAAGTCCCTGATGCTGGGTAAGATTGAGGGCAGAAGGAGAAGAGGGTGTGAGAAGATGAGACGGCTGGACAACATCACTGATGCAATGAACATGAACTTGGGCAAACTCCAGGAGATGGTGAAGGACAGGGAGGCCTGGCGTGCCGCAGTCCAAGGGGTCGCAAAGACCCGGACATGACTCGGCGACTGAACAACAATAATAACACGTATGTATAGATATAGAATACGTGTAATATATTAATATATAATCTCCACACATAAAGTTGTGTTCAACTGACACTTGAACAATGCAGAGTCAGGGGCATGAACCCCCAAACAATTAAAAATTCATGTGTACATTTGCAGTTGATCCTTCATAGTGATGGTCCTGTATCCATGGATTCAACCAACCATGGATCATGTAATAGTATAGTATTTATTGAAAAGATCCACAAAGTATAAAATAAATAAGATAGAGGATATAATATACAGCACAGGAAGCATAACCAATATTTTATAACAACTTTAGATGGAGTATAGTCTAAAATATCAAATCTCTATGTTGTCCACCTGAAACTAATATAATATTGCAAATCCCAGATTATTAAGGAGAGTTAAGGTGAATTTGCTATTTCTCAGTAACTTCCTATATGGTCTATGAAAAGTGCAAGGTACAATGTCTGCTTCTGAGAACTTCACAGGGTTTGCCAAGCTCACATCCTCTTTCAATGAGTTCCTGTCCCTCGTTTATTGTCTCCAATATTTGAACAAAGTGACCTTGAAAAATTTGCCACAGATGACTGGTCAAAGCACAAGTACCTGATCCAAAAGCAGCAATCTACTGACTAGCCTTTAAGAGGGTCTTATCTGGGAGTTCAGTGGTGGGAGAGGAAGCTGGATGAAGGCAGTCGAATGTATCGAATACAAACTTTCAGTTATAAGATAAAGTTCTAGGGATGGAATATACAATGTGAAAAATATAATTAACACTACCATATGTTGTATATGAGAGTTGTTAAGATTGTGAATACTGAGAGTTCTCATCACAAAGAAAATGAACTTTTTTTATTCCTTTAATTTCGTATCAATATGAGATGATGGATATTCACTAAATCTATTGTGATAATCATTCCATGATGCAGGCAAGTCAAATACTTACACTGTACATCTTAAACTTATACAGTGCTGTATGTCCATCATATCTCAATAAAACTAGAAGGGAAAAAAAGAAGTCAATATTACAGGAGTCCTCTGTACCAGATGGTGATTACCTGACCCAGTCAGATTCTCTGGGGGAGTTTGGACATAAGAGATACATGTCAAGAAGTATGAAGAAATCTGACTTTTCTTGCAAGCTAGCAATTACCCTGCCACACTTTTGTGGATAGTGGCAGGAGACACAAGACGAGTCAGAGACAAGGGACTTACTACAGCACAGCAGGCAGCATAAACTTCATATTTGCCTTGGTTCCCCTTGTCCCTCACCCCTTTAGTCACCAAAAGGGTGACAGAGAGCAGCCCGGTGATGCAGTGAGTTTGCATCACAACAGAGGAAACTCAGGGTTTCCCTGGTGGCTCAGATGGTAAAGAATCTGCCTGCAACGCAGGAGGTCTGGGTTCGATCCCTGGATCAGGAAGATCCCCTGGAGAAGGAAATGGCAACCCACTCCAGGATTCTTGCCTAGAGAATCCTGGGGACGGAGGAGCCTGGTGGGCTTCTGTCCATAGGGTCGCACAGAGTCGGACACTACTGAAGTGACTTAGCATGCATGCATGCATTGGAGAAGGAAATGGCAACCCATTCCAGTATTCTTGCCTGGAGAATCTCAGGGACAGAGGAGCCTGGTGGGCTGCTGTCTATGGGGTCACACAGAGTCGGACAAGACTGAAGTGACTTAGCAGCAGCAGCAGCCAGTATTCTTGCCTGGAGAATTTCATGGACAGAGGAGCCTGGGTGGGCCCCAATCCATGGGGTCATAGAGTCAGACACAACTAAACGATTAACACCAAGAAAATTCAAACTTAGGAAACCTAAATCTTTCATAATGAGTTACTAGCAAATCTTCCCATCTTTGTCCTCGTAAGAGAGATATTATTATACTGAATGGCAAAGAAGTTGCCCTCTGCTCCAGAGGGAAACGCTGTCTCCATCTTCCAAGTCTGCTCACCATATAAACACTCATGAAATGATGATCTTGAATAAGTTGTCAGTGCCTCTGCTTGAAAGACGTGCAGAAATGCAAGAGACCCACAAAGAACTGTCCCCCAACAACAACATACAATGGCAAGTTATGATAACTAAGAGACACAAAGAGCAGGCAGCAAGTTCTAACAAGACAGCAGAAGTAGAGAGAAAAGAGAAATAGGAAGTGAAACTATTTGACAGCAGCAGAAGAAATAGGTAAGAGAGGCACAGCATCTTCATACCAGTGGGAGCCTGGTAGTATTTATAAACATGAACTAGTGTTGTTAGGGAACCATTGACCAAAACTGCCAGGCCTGGCCAGGCATAATAACCACTTTTGTGAGCTATCTCACAACAGGAGGTCCTGATAAGGAACTCAGAACTGACAAGTTACTGCCAGCCAGAAGAATTTGGGAAGAGATGAAAGTGAAAGAGGAGAGTGAAAACATTGGCTTAAAGCTCAACATTCAGAAAACTAAGATCATAGCATCCAGTCCCATCACTTCATGGCAAATACATGGGCAAACAGTGGAAACAGTGGCTGACTTTATCGTTCTGGGCTCCAAAATCACTGCAGATGGTGATTGTAGCCATAAAATTAAAAGACGCTTACTCCTTGGAAGGAAAGTTATGACCAACCTAGACAGCATATTCAAAAGCAGAGACATGACTTTGTCAACAGAGGTCCATCTCGTCAAGGCTATGGTTTTTCCAGCAGTCATGTATGGGTGTGAGAGTTGGACTATAAAGAAAGCTGAGTGCCAAAGAATTGATGCTTTTGAACTGTGGTGTTGGAGAAGACTCTTGAGAGTCCCTTGGACTGCAAGGAGATCCAACCAGTCCATCCTAAAGGAGATCAGTCCTGGGTGTTCACTGGAAGGACTGATGCTGAAGCTGAAACTCCTATACTTTGGCCACCTGATGTGAAGAGATGACTCATTTGAAAAGACCCTGATGCTGGGAAAGATTGAGGGCAGGATGAGAAGGGGACGACAGAGGATGAGATGGTTGGATGGCATCACTGACTCAATGGACATGGGTTTGGGTAAATTATGGGAGCTGGTGATGGACAGGGAGGACTGGCATGCTGTGGTTCATGGGGTTGCAAAGAGTCGGACGTGACTGAGCGACTGAACTGAACTGAACTGAAGAAGAGGGAGGAGACCCCAACACTTAACATGTCCTACCAATCTCAGAGAAATCCTTGAACTGGAATCCATCTTGACTGAGAGATGCACACGCTGCCAGGAATGGCCTTGAATTGGACCAAATATGGACATAGGCAAGAAGATTGGCCAGAGATAAGCTGGAAGGGGAATCCCACCACCATAAACCCTGAGACTGAGGCATGTGGCAGAGCAGTTCTCTTAGCTTCCCTTACCCTGCTATTCTCGACTTTCCCTTTCCAAGAAAGTCTTTTGCTTTGTCAGTACCTGTGTCTCCTTAGACAATTCATTTCCTAGTGTTAGACAAGAGTCCATTCTTGGGCCCTAGAAGGGTCCCCCTTTAGGATAACAGAATCACATTCCCCTATTGAAACTGAATCATGCAACATTTGTATAGAAGTTATCGGTGAATGGGCACAACAAACACCTTGAGAATCATTTTGTTTGAGAGTGGAAATTTCTCACATTTCCACTAAGGTACCCCCCCTCATCAGGTAAGTAAGTCAAGCTAGAATCTCTGGCTGTGTCAGGCTTAGTGGGGAGTTGGGGAGATTGTATCGAGTAGACATGAGTTAAATGCTAGAGGTGACTCACCTCAAAAAGCTAACTACATCTCTATCACAGTAACCACTGATGTTAAAGAAATTGATTTTAAACTGTTTTTAGCTTCTGAATTTTATCTCTTATTTTGCATCTTTATCCAACCTGCTTCTCTAGGCAAGAGGTGTTTACTGTTATTTGTCAGGGGCAATAATAGCCAGATGATTCTAGATATATCCTTGTTAAAGTCAACATAACAATTATCTCAAAGGGGAATACATATTTATTTCAGACACTGACTTGGCCTGTTTCTTATTTGTCTAGTTATGATTAGTTCATCGTATTGTATCTCCAAAAATACAAATATCTCACATTTTTTTGCATTATGTGTACACTACAAGAAGACATTTTAAGTTGTTACTATCTCTTATTTACATCACATTAAGTATTTTATTCACTCCTACAACAACAACAATAAAAAAAAAAAAACCTTCCTGTTCATTGATAATTAGATGTTTTGCTTCATTTGGATTTCCTCCAACAATCTTCTGTTCAGATTCAGCTCTTATAATTAATTACCCTCTTGCTGAACAACTGAAAACTGAAGTCTGACCAAAGTACATCTCATCCCACACAGATGTCCTAGTTACTCCACAAAAGGTTAATTAATCATAAGAGGTGCTTTAGAGCAGGAGGCGCTGGAAGAAATTCAGACCTAGTTTCTGGCAACACAGAAAAACCACCATCATGCCCGTTGCTATTGAGCTCACACTGAGAGAATCATTTCAATGGAACAAAAATTCAACTGCACAAAATAGCTGGTGGATATAATATCATGCCTCAAATAATGGAGCATGCCACTTCCCAGTCACTGATGATTCAGAATCCCAGACTGCCTGTGAGGGAAGGTCAGCCCTGTTTATCCTCATTTAACAGAGGTGCCTGAAACTCCCGAATCGCAGCAATGGCAGAACCGTCTTCATTGTTCTCCTCTCTTTGGCTGGGTGCCATTTCATCGTATGAAAGAACCCTCCTCTCCAGCCAAGGCAGACTAGACATAGTCTTCCAAATACACCTTCCACTTTCCCAATCTGTGGTTTTAGTCATGCAAATCCTCCCAGTCCAGGAATAGGTTTGCCTTCTTCCACTGTCTAGCCAAAGCCTGTAATTCAGTCAAGAGCCAGTTCAGAAACCTCCTCCTCATAAACCTGCCCTGAGAACATTCCAACCCACAGGGAGACCTTCCTCTTTTGACCTAGGAGAAGCTGTAATAGAAGGAACACTGTCCTGGACAACAGAAATATATGCAATATTGGCTCTGTTAACCGTGTGACTTTGAGCAAGTTGTTTAACTCCTATGAGACCCAAACTTTTTTTCAATAAAATGGGAAGAATAGCAACCACTTTGTGGTCTTTATTATGGAGATTAAATAGAATAAGGTGTATGAAAATGTTTGTTATTTTGCTGCTGCTCAGCACTTTTTTTTTTTTTTTGCTTACTTGACAATTGACCATTCTTGTGCTTTCATTTTCTTTCTTTATGTTTCTTCCCTTTAACAGGAGATGAGAAGGAATATCACCTTAACAGTCCTTAAGATAGTAATCATCATCAGAGTATCTACCTAATGAGAATAGGAAGGTGGTTCCATTTTTCCAAATTTGTAAATTATGTATTTTAAAGATCTAAGGACTTCCCTGGTTGGTCTAGTGATTAAGAGTCTGTGTTTCCATTGCAGGGAACATGAGTTCAATCCCTGTTCAGGGAACTGAGATCCCATATGCTGCACAGTATATTTGTCACCCTGCTTATTTAACTTATATGCAGAGTACATCATGAGAAATACTGGGCTGGAAGAAGCACAAGCTGGAATCAAGATTGCTGGGAGAAATATCAATAACCTTAGATATGCAGATGACACCACCGTTACGGCAGAAAGTGAAGAGGAACTAAAGAGCCTCTTGATGAAAGTGAAAGAGGAGAGTGAAAAAGTTGGCTTAAAGCTCAACATTCAGAAAATGAAGATCATGGCATCTGGTTCCATCACTTCATGGGAAATAGATGGGGAAACAGTGGAAACAGTGTCAGACTTTATTTTGGGGGGCTCCAAAATCACTGCAGATGGTGACTGCAGCCATGAAATTAAAAGATGCTTACTCCTTGGAAGGAAAGTTATGACCAACCTAGATAGCATATTCAAAAGCAGAGACATTACTTTGCCAACAAAGGTCCATCTAATCAAGGCTATGGTTTTTCCAGTGGTCATGTATGGATGTGAGAGTTGGACTGTGAAGAAATCTGAGTGCTGAAGAACTGATGCTTTTGAACTGTGGTATTGGAGAAGACTCTTGAGAGTCATTTGGACTGCAAGGAGATCCAACCAGTCCATTCTAAAGGAGATCAGCCCTAGGTGTTCACTGGAAGGACTGATGCTGAAGCTGAAACTCCAATACTTTGGCCACCTCATGCGAAGAGTTGACTCATTGGAAAAGACTCTGATGCTGGGAGGGATTGGGGGCAGGAGGAGAAGGGGACGACAGTGGATGAGATGGCTGGATGGCATCACTGACTCGATGGACGTGAGTTTGAGTAAACTCCGGGAACTGGTGATGGACGGGAAGGCCTGGCGTGCTGCGATTCATGGGGTCACAAAGAGTCAGACGACTGAGCGACTGGACTGAACTGAACTGATGCTGCACAGTGAGGCCAAAAACAAAATCAATTTTTTTTACAAAAGAAAGATATATGAAAAGACATTTCCAGACCTTGGGGATGAATCTGCCAGGGCTATAGAGAAAGAAAAGAGGTCAGGACTCTGAGACCAAGAATCTGAACCTCTCATGTGCAAGCATTGGGGGATCCATTTATGGTACTGGGAGTGGCTGTGAATTGAACTGGGAGAGAGTCTACTATAGGAGGCAATCTTGATTGTGTCTCCCTCACCCAGACAAGGTGTCCATCTGCTACCAACAAACTTTTGTGGACAGTGAATGAGATGGCATATGGATTTCCAGGGGCCCTGAGAGCCAGGAAAGAGGGCTTTGATTTTGGAGATGGAAGCAGTGGTGCTGTGGTAACAGCTATAACTTGTCTCATCCTGTCTCATAAACTGTCAGCATGCTTTTCTTCCCTACTTGATTTTATGCTCCTAGAGACCAAAAACAAGTTTCATATTTTGTATATTTCCTTTGGGCCCTGATTCAGAGTATATGCGGTACGTTTCAGTTTGTCTCCTTGGCCCTCATTCGATGAACCACTTTCCTCTTTTCTGTACATTGTTATATAGCCTTACCGAGAAACCGTAAGAAAGTGGATTCTAAATCAGTGTTAAGGATTCTAGGTGTTTGATGGTTGATATTTGGTTGGTGTTTTCTCCTTGCTGAATGATTCACTCCATTTCTCTGGGAAGCTCCCATGGAAACAGAGAATGAGTGAGCTTGAGGGAAGAGAGAGTGAGAATGGAGTGAGAAAGAGGCTGGGGTACATGGCCATGTATTGGGAGCAAAATGTGCAACTTGTGTTTCCAGAATCAGATACGGTGAGAAAAAGATGGCAGTCCTCATCCATGGTGGCAGCAAGGCGGCAGTGCGGCCCCTGCGGAGTCGAGATCTTCCCAGCCTCCTTGGCCACCATGTTTACTCAAGCCTCATTTGGAAGTCAGTCTTGAACTGACGGTACAGGGAAGATTTCCTTCAGGACTGAGATGTCAATCTGTAAAACGTACTGATGGAAATATATAACAATTTGCATTCAAAGCACCTGTATTCAAGGGTTCACATTTTTTTTCAAGCATGATTGTGCCCAGATAAGAGTACACATAAACTATATTTAAGGATGCCCAAACTGAGTCAGCAAAGTCAAATATCAAGTTTAGCCAAATAGAATTGGAACCCAATTCCATCCTTTAATACATGTATTTATTGTCATTGTTGTTGTTCAGTTGCTCAGTTGTGTCTGACTCTTTGTGACCCCATGAACTACAGCACTGCCAGGCTTCCCTGTCCTTCACTATCTCCTGGAATTTGCTAAAATTCATGTCCATTGAGTCAGTGATGCTATCCAACCATCTCATCCCCTGTCGCCCCCTTATCCTCTTGCCTTCAATCTTTCCCAGCATCAGGGTCTTTTCCAATGAAATTTATTGTCATTACTATCATTCAACAGCATTTCTAATGCTAACACAATCCACTGTGAGGAATTCAGCCAGCACCTAAAACGTAGCCAGGGAGACAATGTTTAATAAAAAATAATTCTGAGACCAGTGCACTTCCAGTTTTTGAAAGCCTTAAAATAAATCCCAATCCCAAATTTATTCCTAATGGTACAAAATTATTTCCACAGCTGCTCCAATAAACATCAGAAAAGGCTTTGCCAACTCCTGACTATTCAGGCTACTGTTGTATAAAAGAGGAGCTTTTAAAAAAAATAACCCTTATCTATCCTCATGAAAGGCTTGCAGGCATTACCAGGTTCTAAAAAATAAGATGTTTAATTTCAAGTCTTTTCAAGACTTTCTTGTTATATTTACTCACTTTCTCAATTAGCAGGTGTTGGAAGCCCTGAAAATTTTTCTCTCTGCTCTAATTTTATAGTCAATGACATAGATACAGAGATCTAAACAGATATGGAAATGGATATATCTTGTCCATCCTACTAACCAGATTGTTAAGCTGCTCACAAGCCCTAACTGCAGCTAGAGTTCTCCTGTATCTCCCAGGTAGATGACTACTACAGTTTACTCATGACAGGCCTTTATAAATGTGTGTTGATTGTTGACTCAATGTAAATATACAAGCCAGTTCTGAATGGATGGAAAAGTAATGGGGAGCTCAACAAATCATCCCATAGCTTTACCTTTCCAGCTGTAAAAAAAAAAAAAAAAAAAATTAAAACTATAGAGGCTGTAGTCTTACCTGTAGCTCAAATGGTAAAGAATCTGCCTGCAGTGCGGGAGACTCAGGTTTGATCCCTGGGTTGGGAAGATCCTCTGGAGAAGGGAATGGCAATCCACTCCAGTATTCTTGCCTAGGAAATTCCAAGGACAGAGGAGCCTGGAGGGCTACAGTCTGGCAGGCTACAGTAGGTGGAGTCACAAAGAGTCAGACACACCTGAGTGACCAACACTACTTCTATAGAAACTGTAAAAAGGTCAGTGGCTTCCAGGGACTAGGGGGACAAGGGAGGAATTATGACTAGGTGGAACATAAAAGATTTTTAGGGCAGTGAAAATATAATATGATACTATAATGATGGATGTATGTCATTACACATTTGTCTAAAACCATAGAATGTACACCTCTAAAAGTGAACTCTAATGTAAACTCTGGATGATAATGTAAACTTCGGGTGATAATAACGCGTCAATGTAGGTTCATTAGTTGTAACAAATACACCACTCTGGTGTGGGACGTTGATAAAAGGGGAGGCTGTGAATGTGTGGGGGCAGGTGGTAGATGGAAAATCTCTGAGATTCCCTCTCAATTTTGCTATGAACCTAAAGCTGCTCAAAAAAAAAAAAAATCTTAAAAAAAAAAATGTTCTTTCCTAATTGGGTGTAAAGACATGCATGCCACTATTTACAACAGCCGGGACATGAAAGCAACCTAGATGTTCATCAACAGATGAATGGATAAAGAAGTTGTGGTACATATATACAATGGAATATTGTGAAAGTCGCTCAGTAGTGTCCTACTCTTTGTGACTGCATGGACTATACCATCCATGGAATTCTCCAGGCCAGAATACTGGAGTGGGGAGCCTTTCCTTTCTCCAGGGGATCTTCCCAACCCAGGGATCGAACCCAGGTCTCCTGCATTGCAGGCAGATTCTTTACCAGCTGAGCCACCAGGGAAGCCCCAATGGAACATAACTCTACCTTAAAAAGGAATGAATTTCATTTTAGTTCAGTAAACTGAACCTAGAGCTTGTTATACAATGTGAAGTAAGTCAGAAAGAGAAAAATAAATATCATAAATTAAGATTTTTTAAATGGAATCTAGAAAAATAGTACTGATGAACCTATTTGCAGGGTAGGAATAGAAACGCAGACACAGAGCACAGACTCATGGACACAGCAGGAGGGGGAGAAGGTGGGATGAACTAAGAGTAGCACGGAAACATATATGTTACCATATGGAAAACAGCTAGCTAGTAGGAAGTTGCTGTATAACACAGGGAGCTCAACCTGGTGCTCTGTAACAATTAGAGGGGTGGAATGGGGGAGGGGGTGGGAGGGAGGTTCAAGAGAGAGAGGACATATGTATACTTACGGCTGATTCATGTTGTATGGCAGAAACCAATACAACATTGTAAAGCCATTATCCTTCAAATTAAAATAAATTAAAAACAAGAAAAAAACGTTCCTTCCCAATTCTGCGTAAAAACATGCAAGCTGGTGCCATGCACAACTTCAAAAGGAAGGAAGGCCTGCCATACTCAGGTTGTTCCCTGGAGCTACTCAGCATTAATGAGGTGTTCCAAAGCAGGGAGACAGGCAAGCAAGGGAGCAAGAGAAGAGACAGGCCTGTGACAAGTGGAGAAGCAACTCCACAATCACAGATATGTAGGTTTAGATATTTCCCCCCCAGTGATTTAACGTGATATAATTGGATCTATCTTTGGCATCAGAGAAATCTGGGTTGAGTTCTGACTCCATCTCTTACGGGATGGGTGTACTTGAGCACATTACTGATTCCCTCCAATCCTCATTTTCATCACCTGTAAATAGGTGGAATAGCAGATTTGCTGTGAAAATTAAATACGCTAATTCACTCAAAGTGCATGAACAGAAACTGAACATTCAACTACTGTTAGTTTATTTGCCTTTCTGACCTCCTTCTCTAACAAGGTTTTTCCATAAAAGCAGGGCTGAGAGAGATCACAAAGTAACCCAACTTCTCGCCATCACAATTTTTCTCAACTTTTAAGAATCTACATGCCTCTTGATCATACAAAAATTCTCTTTCCCACATCCCATGTTGAGATTTATAGCTCTGACCCCTTAAAATGGGCTGGTAAATTAAAAAGGCAAATAATACACAAATATTCTCCAAATCTCTCTCTCCAAACCACAGAGAGTGCTGTGGACAAGCCCACAAGTCTGTGTGTGGATGAGTGTGGGTGTGTTTCAGAGTGAATTTTTCATTTGCTACTCTCTGGTTACTTAGCCCCTGCCAGAAGAATTCAGTTATTCCCAGAAGTCAGACACAAGTCAAGTCAGCTGTTTTGCTTAAAGAAACAAGATACAAATTAAAGCCCCAAATGGAAAAGTGAGGGAAGAAGAAATTGTTTGGGTGGCTATATAATCACTGAAGTTCTTGCCAGCAGCCCACGGCAGGCTCTCACCACCTGACTGTTTTTCAGGAAATGCAAATAACACATAGCCTTGCTCTGTGATATCTCTGTAAGCCAACTTGCTCGGTGCTTGCATTGGACTCTGTGGATCCAGCATTGGGAAGGGTAGGGAGGGAGTGAAACAGGCATCTTTTAGATTTCCCTCACTCTTTACTCTGTCTTTATCCTGGTTGGAATCCATCAGGCTTGTTCAAACACGTTACCCAATTTGCACTAAATTCGTGAGACAAAGGGCTCCATGTGGCTTGAAGGTGATCTTGCAGCCACACAGTTAAGTGATGTCAAAAGGTTGCCACAATTCTCTGTTAGTCTGGGACAGAAAGAAGTGCTTCAGCAAGGTTTGTGTAGCATACCTCTCAAGAGGGCTCAATGGGAGCTACAGGGAGACTTTGAGGGAAAAAAAAAAAAAACCTTTTTTTTAAAAAAGATGAGCATTCAAAATAATTTCAACAAATGCCAAAAAATCAAATCAAGATCTCTACACCCTAATCTGTAAATAGATATGCTGGGTTACCTTTTTCATATTCTGCAATTTCATTTTTTTGATAAAAGCTACATTCTTCTAAATTGGTTTTATCCGATGCTAATCACATATACACACATACATAGCCATATCCAAAAAGACTAAAAGAAAACTTTTCTGGTCATTAAAACCAGGCTAGTTTTAATGACCAGAGTAGTGATCATACATCTCAGGGTAACCTTCTAGGACTGGCAGCTTTTTCCTTTCTGAAACATACCATTTTGACACACATGGGTCATTCTCTGGCATAGAAAGCAGAGCCCAGCAACTTCTTTATCAGAAGAACTCACAAGCATTAATTTCTAACAAAGCTAACCCATCCCTGTGCCAGCAACACAATAGACCTAAATGCCCACACAGGCATGTGTGTGCACATACACACACACATGCGTGCACACACACACACACACATGCGTGCACACACACACACATGCGTGCACACACACCCTGAAATTCTGTTTGATCAGCTTCTAGTCCTCACTGCCTGGGTCTGGGAGGGACAGACTAAACATGGTCACCCATGTTTAGTGATATTTCCTACACTCAGAACAACCAATGAGAACCACGATCTCACTTTTCATTCTGTTCTTTGAGCGACCTTCCACAAAGAAAATCCACAAGTACAGGGAAAGTGTGGAGCAATGCCTAGAAATAGACACTGAGGCTAAATTAACATTTTGCCCTTGACCTGACTTAAAAGCAGCAACAAGCAAAACTGGAAAACAGAAGCACTCCCTCTCTTAGCCATGTCTGGCTGTCTTCTCTCCATGCTTAGTGCTAAGGATACAAGATGAACCAGACAGACCCAGATTCTGCTCTCATCAAATTTACAGAACAGGGGCAGAAACAGACAAGAGGCAATTGCAGGACAGTGTGATAAGTGCAAAAAGAGAAGTCAGCTAAGGATGCCCTTGGAGTGCAGAGGGGAATATCTAACCCTGGAAGGTGATCAGAAGTTAGATCAAAGACAGGGTGGGAGGGGAGTGGTAAGGAAGAAGAGCCCTTCTGCTTCTGTGTGGCCGGGGTATGGTGAGTTATAAGACTACACAGATAGAGAGGGTCAGGTAGTGAAAGGCCTTATAAACCAGAATAAAGACTCAGGGAGTCAGAGTACTTTAAGCAGGGGAGTGACATGTTCAGATTTGCTGTTTAGAAAGAGCACTTTGTCTGCAGTAGAGAGAATGAATTGGAAAGCAGCATAGTGAAAGGTGGGGAGAGCAGTTAGAAGCAGTTGAAGTAGTCCAGACAAGAGCCAATGGCAGCTTGGCTTACAGACTTGACAGTGAAAATGGAGAGAAGTGGATGGATTCAAGGAGCCAAATCTCCACCTTCCCTCAATCACATGAAGGGGAATGATATCCTACAGCGGGGAGGGGATGTGACATTGCGTCTAACGTCCTTCAATTAGGAATAATCATCTCACATTTTCTCTTAGAATACCATCTCCTGTTCATCTTCTTCACTTGAATTCTTAGTCATCGAAAGAAATAAGAAATCTATCATTTATTTTGGACCCAGAAAGATCAGACAGTTCTCCTGGCTGATACAAACAATTCATTTTGTAATCATCCAGCATGTATTTTCCAGAGGACCTGCACAGCCACTGTTTCACTCCTGGCACGTGTTCATCAGTCCACTTTCTCAAACTGAGTGAGTGAGCAAATGGCAATCAATGTTCCCAATGAAAGTTTTAGGAGATAATTACAGTGATGGGAAATGTAGTCATTACAATAGTCATGCTGGGTGTGTTGTGATGCTACTAATCACACCAAGTTTTCTGATTTCATGTAAATTGCAGGTACCTTTACTCTTGTAGGAATTTCTATTAATAGATAATATCATTATGCTAATAGCTGCTTGAAGTATAATTTTAAAAATTTAAGTGATCTAAGCCAGACATTTTAAAACACTATGACAACCTAACAAATATGAACCAAAAAATAAATCTTATCACATTTAAGGAAATTATTTTTAAAAGAGAGATATCTGCAATTTACCCACTAAAACATAGAATTATACTTCATGGACAGATTGAGTATGTACCTTTTTTCAATTACCCAACAAAACAAAAGTCCAAATGTTCACTATCTGAGCTCCTGTTTATTGCTACTGGGTGAATGTTTATACATGCACACTACAATTATGGAATATAGAAAGGTATGCCAGTGTTTATTTGTTCATTCAAGAGACATATACTAGGCACTTACCCTATGCCCAACGCTATGGTAGGCACTACTGACAGGCCAGAGGGGTAACTTATATTCAGAGAAACACGATACTGATATATGTGCCAAATACGGAAAAGCATAAGACACTAGAATGCTATAGAGGAAGATGTCCTTAATCACGGAGGGCTTCCTAGAGGAGATAATTTTTAAGTTAGCTTTTGGCAAAAAAAAGTCAAGAGCTTGGCAGACAAATCCAAACAGTAGGGGAATAACTCAGAGGAAAAAAAGACTGCTCAAGGGTACAGAGGTCCAAAAAGAACAGTGTGATCTGGGATTGAGCATAAAGAACATTAGAGAAAGGTCAGGTGAAGACTGCTGAGGGCTTGTTATGCCAGAATACAGCCATTAGGGTAGGAAAGAAGCACGGATAGATTGTCTTTGACTTACTCTGTAGAAAAAAAATATCTATGCAGCTAGGGCACCATTTCTTTAAATTAGTTTATTGCAGTTAATGGTATAGTAACCAAATTGTTCAAATCATTGCATGGAGCAGACTATTGAAAAATAAGACTGTCCTCAGAAATTTAATATATATCCCCTTTCTTACCTACCTCCCTTACCTTGATAACTCAGACTCAGCCTTCAGTCTTTGGCTTCAGCATCACTTCCTTAAAAGTCCTCCTTGATCACTCTGATTGGTCAATGACCACATCCGTGCTTAGCCATTTTGAGAGTAGTCTGGTTTGCACAGGATCATGTACAGACTGCTAAAAAGCACCCTTCCCTTTCCTCCTTTCTTTATACACACACACAGAGGTACACACACACACACACACACACACACACACACAATACTCGCCCATACACCAAGTGTTGAAAAGTCTCACACTTGATAAGGGCTTGGTCAGTGTTATCTGGGAAAGCCAGATAATTAATTATCTGGCTTAAGTTTAACAGGAAGTAGTTTATCCAATTAACTCTAGCATCATAGTCCTAACTTAAAGTCAGAACACCAGGAAATGCCAGTTGACTGGGAGTGTGGAGGAGGGGTACTGGGGAGGCGGGGAGCAACAAAGTAGCAGGAGACTCGCTGGGGGTTGGAGCCCTACTGCAAGGACAGTGGGAGGAAGCCAAGGCACCCCAAGAATGCAGACACTGCAGAGGATGAAGTAAGAGCTACTGAGGGCTATCTGAAAGCACAGAGCTTGAAGTTCATGTAGAAAATTCCAGAGACAGCCAGTTGCTTGATAAAAGCCGCAGAAGAATTTCCTGTCTGAATCAAGTCTTTTCAGCTTCATCAGGAAGTAGTATCCTGTTTTCATATCATCACATTTCTGCTATCTGTATCGCCCTTCAACTCCTTTAAAGCAGTCCTACCTCCACTGAAGTCTGCAGCCTTCCCGGGGGCAGTTTGCAAATACCTAGGGCCCCACTCAGTCAGGACAGCACTGGCATCAATATTTAGGGATTTTAATCTTTCCACATAAATCACTCCCTCCAGCTCCTTAATCATGTGTGACAACTTGCAGTGACTGCATCTCCTTCTCTGATTTCCCTGAAAGGTCTTGCAAGCTAAGCAGGGTTAAGCTGAGTCAGTAACTTAAGATGTAAGATGCAAGAACCACACAGGAAATGCACAAAATGAGTCAACAGTCAGCACATGTCTCTGTGAGGTCCGCCTCTCACTGTCTGGAAGAGGGGCTCCCTGGGTCTAGAAGCCCACTGTTTTCCAAATGATAGGGTCAGTCTGTGAATATCACAGCACACTCTCCCAGCTTGTAGAGACTGAAAGCTGGACCAGGATCCCAAAATCCCTTTAAGCTTTGCCACGTGCTGTGCTTGTGCTCCCAACTTCCTTCAAGAGGCAGACTGTCCTAATTAAAGTAATATCAGAACAAATGAGGTTGGTATGGCAGGAGGACTTTAAACCTACCTAAAAGGAATTCTGGACTTGTATCAAGATTCCCAGGCCACCACTTCAGAAAGGAGGCTAGGTTCCAGCCCTTTATTATTCTGAATTGAACATTACGGTAGCCCCATACTTCCTTATCTGTTAAACAGAGCTTCTTGGTGATAACATACGCTTCCTTTGCCTCTGCATGTGATGTTAAGATCCCTGTAATTCTGTGTATTTACTTGATCTACTGATCCAGGACACGAGAGGTCTCCAAGTGCCAATTCTAATAATAATAAGTAACATTTACCCAAAAGCTTAATCATAACCAGCACTCTTCTAAGCACTTGGCTTATAAAAACTTAAACTTCTCAACAACTCTGTAGGGAGATGAGAAATTGAGACACAGAGAGATTAATGCACTTGCCAAAAGCCACACAGAGAAAAAGAAGCAACACTGGGATTTGAACATAGCTAATATGATCCCAGTGGAGAAGGAAATTGCAACCCACTCCAGTATTATTGCCTGGAAAATCCCATGGACGGAGGAACCTGGCAGGCTTCAGTCCATGGAGTCACACAGAATTGGATGTGACTAAGCAACTGAGCACGGACACATGCAGTAAGATCTCCGAGCCGGGGGGCATGATTCTCCTGTTCTACCTAGACCCTCTGGTACTACTTACTCTAAGAGAAAGAGATTTCTTCCTCTTAAAGAAATTTATTGTTCAGTTGCTCAGTCGTATCCAACTCTGCAACCCCATGGACAGCTGCAAGCCAGGCATTCCTGTCCTTCACCATCTCCTGGAGCTTGCTCAAACTCATGTCCATTGAGTCGGTGATGCCATCCAACCAATTCATCTTCTGTCGTCCCCTTAAAGAAATAAGCCCTTATTATACTCGTAATTTTCATTAACCTCTCTGTGTCTGTTTCTCTTCTCCCTTTAGGGTGGTTCAGAAGTTTAAGATGAGTTATTATGAGCAAAGCGCTTAGAAGAAGTATAGTCATAAGAAAATGAAGTAAATTACCCAAGGTCACACAGAGGTCAGTGGCAGTGCCTAAAACATAGGCATGTGGCAGGCAGCCTGACCCAGAGGCTGAGCTCCAGTCACCAGGCCATTGCCTCCCTGCTGCCCTGGAAAGAGCAACGGGGAGGAGGCAGATTATAGATGGAAGAAATACCAGGAGCAACTAGGGAAGCAGGGCGTGGAGGGGAGAGGTTGGTGGGCACAGTAGCAGGTGAACCTTAGAAAGATTTGAGTTTTTCTTCTGCCAAGATCAGAGGGAAAGAATAGAAATGGGGGGAGCACACAGAGTGTCCTAGCAAGACAAGGGAGGCTAGCTTGTGTCCCCTAGGTCTCATTTTCTTGTGGAATTAGAACAAAGGTATCTGCCGAGGTCTCTAACCCTAGAGGGATTGTGTGGGAGTTACAGCTTAAGACTCTGGGCTGTATGAAACAGCTGCTGGGCTGGGCTGCCCTGCGAGTGAATGCAAGCCAGGCTCAGCAGCTCTGGGGCCCTTTCTGAGTTTCTGTGGACTTCAAAATGAAACCAGTTTGCCCTGGTTTTGTAATTTCCTCTAGCAAGGAGAAATTCTGAAAGTGCAGGAGTAGGATTAAAGAAAATGACTGAAGTTCTGTCCTTACTATTAGGGACTGCTTGCAAACCCATAGATGTCCCAGGGTGTTAAAAAAATTATGCAGCTTCCTCCAAAGAAGGAAAGGTTGAGGCCTGATAACCCATACTGGGAAAGGCCAAGGCGTCCTGTACCTAAAGTGTAGCCTGTGGTTCACCATAGAGACACAGGCATCAAGCGTGGGTTCAGTTCCCATCAGTGCCTCTTGCTAGCCGGTGACCTTGGATAAGTTCCTGAGCCTCTTTGTGTCTGTTTTTTGTTTTTTTTAACCTGTAAAAGGAGGTATTACTTGAGCATACTTCGTAAGGTCGTTGTATTATATAAAGCACTTAGCATAACGTCTGAGACATAATAAGTGGTCAATAAACGTTAACTTTTATTAAGGCTCAAACAAGGATGCTCCTAGCTGCTTAGTGTCCTCACTGATCAGCATTCACTACTAGAAGCAGGGCATCTCATGCATATACATGTGAGCACTGCCATGTGAGAGACTAGAATCTCCAAGCCATCAGTGGTGGGTTTAAATTGTCCAGCTGTGCTGACTAGTTCTTGTTTTCAGATATAAACAAAGCAGTGGGGTAATGGATGATGAGTTTGCTCCTAGGGAAAGTAGCCAACTGTTTCCTATTTAATGCCAATAAGACCTTGACCTTTCCTGCTTACTATGTCAGCCGTCCTCTCACAAAGCAAATCCAGACCACAAGTCTAGCCAGAGAGTTGATATTAAATTAAACCTAGAATTTTAAAACATTGCCCAGGTCTTTCTCAACAATTACAATCCGTTTTAAGCATTAGATTTTCTGTGCAGGCTCCCGAAGAGCTGCAGAATAGACCTGGTATTGCTATTTCTTCTTCTAAATCTCTGTAGTCTATTCAGCATCATTGCCTTTTATATTCTCTCAGGTGTAAGTAATACTAGTTTGCCTGGGATTGAGTTCTTTTTCTCCATAAACAAAAATATTTTCTTAAAAATGTGATTAGAATACAAATGTCTTAGACACTTAGATGTGTTAAAAAGCTACATTCTAAACTTGCTAAGAACTTCCTTTTCATGAACAAGAAGTGTTTTGTTTTGTTTTTTTCCTTTTCTGGAAAATAGAAGTAATAAAATACAGAAGCCTAATGACTAAGTATACCAATATTCCTTTCTCCAAATTCTTGTGTTGATTTGTGGTCTATTCAAGGCCATGCCTCTCATTGTTGCACTTGTTACTGTTTTCTTCCTCATTTGGGCAGAAATATATTTTGGCTTCCCTGGTGGCTCAGATTGTAAAGAATCTGCCTGCAGCGCTGTTTGATCCCTGGGTCAGGAAGATCCCCTGGAGAAAGGAATGGCAACCCACTTCAGTATTCTTGCCTGGAGAATCCCATGGACAGAGCTGAGCGACTAACACTTTCACCTTTTTCATCATTCGCTTCTCCTACACTACCTAATAAGCATCTAAAAGAAGAGAAGTGATCCAATAAAAACGTTCTGATCGACTGAAAATACTTTTTGTTTAATTAATTCATGTAGATCAGGGACCCACGCTGGTAACTGAATACTGAAGCAGGCTAGGTATGCGACGATATGGTGTGGTAGGGACTGGGGCTATAGGAGACATGCAGGACCCATCTAAGGGGACAACTGGGATTCAGCTCTACATCAGTGATGCAGAGTGATGCTTGTCATGTAGCCATGTAGACCCTGTGTTGCTAGATATTCCAATTTTTAGACAGACGATAAAATCTCCCAAATTTTATATAAGAGCAACCAATTTAAAAAATAAAAACAATAATACAGTAGGGGCCCAATATCACACATCTGTGGACCAGGTTCAGCCCAGACCGAGCAATTGGTAATATCTTAAGTTAAAGGAAACGCCTGAGAAATTACATTGAGTAATTCAGACTCTCCCTATCTATCCTTGACACCAGATCCACCTGCAAGCAGCTTGGTGACCCCAGCCTACAGTCCTATCCTCTGTCTCCACCTATTGCCAGTTACAACTGGCCTGGCTCTCACAGCAAGACTCATCCTTGAGTCACTACCGAACAAAACAAACCACATTCACACAGCCCGCTGAGCCTTTTGACGGTGTTGTACAAAACTGAAAAGGTGGTAATTGGTAGAGAAGGTGTCCAGGTTAAATATTGTGACAACCCTTTTTAAAGACCTGGATGAATGTTCATGATTTTAACACAGCCCAAGCAAAGCCACCTGAAGAAATGACATGGCTAATCAAGTGTCACCCTTCAGATGTCAGTGGAGATTGTCTGTATCAGAAAGGCAGGAAGGGTCAGAAGGAACAGTCCATTCTCCCCTATTCTCATCAGCTCCAAATTAGATGATAAATAGCAAAGATTTCTACCTTCCTGTGAAGCTCAAAAACAAGTTCTTGCTAACAGAAGAGTATTTAACTCAATAATAGGTTTGTAGTCTTGTCAGAATATAAAAATTTTCCTTTGGCATAAAACTCTGATTTCATCTACCACCGTGAACCTCAGTAAGATTTAGTACTTTTTTCTAAAATAAAGCGCTTCTGAAGGATTCCTGGTGGATCCTGTATCATTTCTTTCCCCAGCACCTGGCACAATACCAGTCACAGACTACAAACTTGATAAATGTTTATTTAATGAATTAATTAATGATGGAATGATTGAACTCAATCCATGCCTCAAATGGTCTTGCTTTATGGAAAGGCACTGGGGGATGGGATAGAAAAGAAACAGGGCAAAGATCAGCATCTTTACATGCAATATGCGGTGCTTTGTCTTTGTTTTTAAAATACTTTAGAGAATTGGGTGGTAATTTATCTAATTCACTCCGTCAGGAAGAATCTGAAGACGCAATCTCTGCCTCCCTGCTAAATCTTAGCATGTGCTGATTTCAGGTGGCTCCAGAAGTGAAGCTGAAACAATTAATTGCACTATTAAACAAATACTTTATGTTCCCTGAAAAATCTTTAACAAAAGCTCGTGTCAGAGAGGGAAAGATGCTGAGACATCAGAATCATGAAAGAGACATTACATTTCTTTCTGCCTAGCAACCTTGAGGATTCCAGTGTCTGCTCCCCAGCCCTGCAAAGTTCACAGTTCTTTAACATGACACTGAGCTTGACAGAGAAATTGCAGGTACTTGAGTGTGTATCTGCATTGCAACAGATGTCAGCATCACGTTTGGAAGGAAATTGAATTACAGATGGAAGGATCCTGGGAGCTGAGAGCATCTGTTATAGGAATCTGGATTTGAAAGAATACATTTGAAAAATAAGTCTCTTCAACTTCCGAATGAACTAAAATTGTTCATGATTTCTACTGCCATTCTCCTTCTCTCTCTCTCTCTCTCTCTTTCTTTCTCTGCTTGTAGAAGGAATGAGAAAAGATTGAAATTATTCCACTTTGTCAAGATGGAGAATATTATTAGAAAATGTTTTAGAGAATAATGCACGCTTTTCTACCAGTAGTGGAATGCCAATTAGAAATGTTAGAATATCTTAAAGATTTTCTTCAAAGAATCCTAACATCCTTGCCTAAAGAAAAGCACCATGTTGTCTGGGAATTTTTAGAAGCGATCTATTATGCTCTGTTGGGGGCTTCGCTGGTGGCTCAGCATTAGTAAAGAACCCTGCAAAGCCGGAGACACAGGAGATGCAGGTTCAATCCCTCAGTCAGGAAGATCCCTTGGAGGAGGGCAACCCACTCCAGTATTCTTGCCCGGAGAATCCCACGGACAGAAGAGCCTGGTGGGCTACAGTCCATAGTGTTACAAGGAGTCAGACACGACTGAAGCGACTGAGCACGTGCACAGACGTATCATGCTTGGCCAGCACACAATGCCTAGAACCTGCTTGTGACCATTTTTATTGCCATTGTCCATTTTGTTTTAGCTCATGTGAGAAGCAACCAGTCAATCCAAGTAGTTACCACTGTTTTATTCAGCAGAGACGCCTCTCTTTGAGCAAAGAGTTCTCAGAGGATCGTTCACGGCTCTAAGAAAAATCATTCCTGACAAACACGCTTCTTAAATGACACACGAGACACAGCTCACGCCTTCCAAGTTGTGTTCCGACAGTGGCTCACCTCACACCTGACAGAACCTGTTACAGCTGTGTGGGCGCAGGCTGTGGAGGAAACGACAGAGCACACGCTCATTTCCACACAGGTCTGAACAATGACTTCCAGGCTCTCACACCCTGCAGTTTCCCCAGTTTCATCCCTACTTGTGAAAGACACGTGATTTACAGATAGATTCTCATCCGAGGGACAGTGATAATCTGTGAACTCTTCACATCACCCTGGAGACCAGCTCGTGCCTAGACCAGGATGACTGCGCCCAAGTGCCCTTAAGCCCTGGTAGGACTTTTTATTCTGGCCTGTCCAGCCCCCACCACCACCACCAGGAGCTTCAGTGTCCTCTAAAAGCTCCTTCCCTGTTGCCCTCAGTGTTCTTCCCACACCATTTAGTGCTGAGGTAAGCTTCTCACCAATCAAAAGTGGGTGAAGGGGAATGAAAGGAAAGTGGAAGGCTTTATCCCCAAATAGAAAGCAATTAAGCAAGGATAGATCTGTACCAAGGCAGGATAGTTCTGAGACCAGAGGTGGTTGCTTAAATATGGCCGTGCAATGTTTTAGTCGCTCAGCTGTGTCCAACTCTTTGTGACCCCATGGACTGTAGCCTGCTAAGCTCCTCTGTCCATGGGGATTCTCCAGACAAGAATACTGGAGTGGGTTGCCATTTCCTCTTCCAGGGGATCTTCCCAACCCAGGGATCAAACCCAGGTCTACTGCATTGCAGGCGGATTCTTTACTGTCTGAGCCACTTGTAAATGACCCAGTGGAGATCATTGGAACTTGGAGCAGGGGTCAATTATCCTTAAAAAGAAAATGTATCCCTCTTTTTACTGGACCTTAGAAAAGCCTTCACCATTCCTCCCTTCCTCTGAGCAGTGACTCTCCAATTGCTCGGAGGAGTCTCCTGTGTGAATGAGCTGGGAATCTTTTGGGTGTGTTGTATTGCTGCTTTCCCACCACCTTCACTCTAATCATGATGAATGTGATGGTGTGGGCACATCTGGCTACAGACAGGAGTGTGAGGCAGCCACATCTGGAGTCTGGCATTATTTCATCTCTAATTTAATAGCTGCCTTTCCGGTTCTGAAGCTGACAAAGGACTTGAGCATAGAAAAATGAAAGGAGGATCACTAAACTTTGTTGGCTTCCAAGCCCTTGCTCTTGCCTTGGGGAAATTTATATCCTATTCCACCGAAGACACTGCTCAAGTGACAGTCATAACTCAATAACAGTGCTCACAAGATTTTCCAAAGATTGACATTCTTACTGATATTCCTTCAACCTGTGATTTGGGTGAGACCTATACTGTGGAAATTCCCCTTTAGGCCAAGGGCATGAGGTCATCAGTTCACTAAAGAGAAACAACCCATTCCCACTTTCAGACTTCACAATCCATTTTTATTTTCTTCGTCTTCATTAACCTTGTTGATTCTCTCACTTCCTTGCACTGTCCCAAAATCATCATTTATTTTACTTATTTAGTTAAGTTTTGTTTGGGGTATTTTTTTTTTTTTAGGATGGCCTCAAAACATCTCTGGTAAAATTTTTCTTAGAGTTGCTGCCAGTTAGAGTAACATTCTCCTCATCTTCTCTTTTTTGAACAACATTATTTCATAGGCATGTCTTGATCTTCACATATCAACCCCTCATTTTAGGCCCTTTATTCTCCATGTTTGCAGTTTAACTTCATCATCTTTGCACAGAGTTTAGTGGACCAAAGAAATTCACTGTAAGACTCAGGGCCTCTGTTTATTTATTTTTGAAATAGAATTCTTATATGGATCTAATGTGACTGTATTAAAATATCAAACTGAAAATATAAAGTAAAATACTATGTAACTGCTCCTTGTATAATAATCTTCAATAAATGAATTTAGCTCATACACCTATAGAAAATACCAAGGAGAGTTATTCAACCACAGAACTGACTGAATAACAAAAGACCTTACCTGACAATCTGAGACTTTCAAAAATTCTATCCCTTTGGAATCATCTAATGAGCTCATGCCTGCGTGTGTGCTCCGTCACTTTGGTCATGTCCAACTCTTCACAGCCCTAGGGACTGTAGCCCACCAGGCTCCTCTGTCCATGGGATTCACCAGGCAAGAATACTGAAATGAATTGCCATGCCCTCCTCCAGCAGATCTTCCCGACCCAGGGATCGAGCCCATGCTTTCTGGGTCTCCTGCATTGCATGTGGATTCCTTACCCCTGAGTCACAGGGAAGCCCCCGTGAGCTCATACCACGTGCACAACGTGAGGCAAGGTGCCAAAGGGGTGAAAACAGGAACTTGGAGATAATTCTTACCCTCCAAGCCACTCATCATCTAAGAGGAAAAGCAGATAACAGTATCTACTTTGACAGTAAACCAAGGCCAGAAAGAACTGGAAGAAGGCTGGGCGAGCCAAGCCCTGAATAACCAGATTCTAAAGCAAAATGTGTCTCTAATTACGTTTGCTCTAAATCCTGCCCTAGGAACCAGTACCCTCCTCTCCAGGTCTGCAGCTGGGGTGCCTGACATTATGGCTGGGGAGCATCCACTCCAATGTACTGTAATACTTCCATCTGGAGAAATGCAGGTAAGAGTACTCCTGTGGTCACCCTCACAAAATACAAATGGAGTAGGTGTCAGATTTTCAGCGGTGACACCTAGTCCTTCGGTCAGAGGTGAGAAGTCTAAGAGCATGAAGCCAAGTTCTGAGAGTGGGTGAGCGGTGGAGCAGCGCAGGAACTGCGTCCTCCTCTTAGTACTCCCTCCCCTGGCCCTGGAGGCGGGGCTGCAGGGGTCAGGGTCGGTGGGAAACTGAAGGCCTGGCTGGTTATCGCGGGCCAAGCCCAGAGCCCTCTGGCCTCCTTCGGTAACTCTTCAGACACGGCAACCCCTCCCGCCCCATTTCCAACAATCCACTTCCGACTACCTTTTTATGACTTTACAACACAGTTTTTCCTCGAATTTTATGGCATTTCATTAAAGCCGCCAGAAGGTGATACTGCCCCTTTTCTAGGAGTGAAATAAATTCAAGTTTTATCGCTTCTGGAAATGCCCGAGCAGCTGTCAGGACATTTGATAGATTTTCTCAATTACAGGACTTGTGGAGCATTTTATACTTACATCTGCACCGAAGCCCAATATAGTAGATGTTCGTCTTGCCTCCCTCTCTTTTATCTCATGCATCTTTTCGCTTTTAATGACCAATTTGTTATTTTTCCCCTTTTATTTCCCCTTACCTCTTTTTTTCTGCATTTTGTTTCTTTTCTTTTCTTTCTTTTTTTTTTTTTTTTTTTGCTGTTGGGTTTAAAGAATGATGTATTTTTCATGCAAACTTACATCATTTGTGAAAGAAAAGGAGGGGGGTGGAAACTAACTAGGGTCCATAGAAGAGAAAAGAAGTCAATTAAAATTTAAAAGCAAATCAATTTTCCAAGGGGGAATTTACTGTTAGAATAAGGCACACTTTGCACATGCAGTATTTATTAATGTGACGTGACATATGTTGAGTTTTTTCCTAATGGGATAGAGGCTTTGGAGTGTGTGACTTTTTACACTAATAAGGCTGTTCATTGGTGTTTTTCTTCATTATCAACATAGAGAATATCAGCTTTTAGTGACAACTTCGTGGATTATTCAAAACTGCAGAGCCTTGGTCCCAGTGGATGTTGAATAAATAAAAAAGGCTAATGTATAACAAAGACCATGCCAGTAGAGTGTACCGACAGACTGTGGGTTTGGCACATAAAATTTATTTCATTGACTTTGAATGTATCATCTTGTGGACAGAGCAGAGACTTCAGAATGTAAGTGGATGATCAAAATGTCTTTTTTCCTAGAAATGCTTTCACTTAAATAATGTTTTAAGACATTGGAGTCCTTTTGCAAACATTATCAAGTATAACCTTCCCAGCTATCCTGGAATTTAGACAAGATGAGTGTCATTACCCCAATATAAGAGAGGAAGAAACTGAGACTCACAAGGAACCAGTGCTTCGCCTAAGGTCGAAAGCAGAATCTCAACTCCAATCCAGCTCTGATAAATTCCATTGTTTTTCCTCAATTGTTGATCCCACACAGTATCTGACACTCCTAACTAGAAACAGTTGATTCCTCAGTTTCTGTATAGAACACCCTAGTAATTCCTCACAAATTCATATGACTTTAAAGTCTTCAGTGTGGAGATTCCTTAAAAAACTAGAAATAGAACTGCCTTATGATCCAGCAATCCCACTGCTGGGCATACACACTGAGGAACTGAAAGAGACACCAATTGAAAGTGTACCCCAATGTTCATCGCAGCACTGTTTATAATAGCCAGGACATGGAAGCAACCTAGATGTCCATCAGCAGATGAATGGATAAGAAAGCAGTGGTACATATACACAATGGAGTATTACTCAGCCATTAAAAAGAATACATTTGAATCAGTTCTAATGAGGTGGATGAAACTGGAGCCTATTATACAGAGTGAAGTAAGCCAGAAAGAAAAACACCAATACAGTATACTAACGCATATATATGGAATTTAGAAAGATGGTAACAATAACCCTGTGTACGAGAAAGCAAAAGAGACATTGATGTACAGAACAGTCTTTTGGACTCTGTGGGAGAGGGAGAGGGTGGGATGATTTGGGAGAATGGCATTAAAATATGTATAATATCATATATGAAACGAGTCTCCAGTCCAGGTTCGATGCACGATACTGGATGCTTGGGGCTGGTGCACTAGGACGACCCAGAAGGATGGTATGGGGAGGGAGGAGGGAGGAGGGTTCAGGATGGGGAACACATGTATACCTGTGGCAGATTCTTTTTGATATATGGCAAAACCAATACAATATTGTAAAGTTAAATAAAATCAAAATTTAAAAAATAAATAAAATAAAAAAATAAAGTCTTAAAAATCTTTAAAGTCTTTTAAAAAAGTCACACCAGTCTCTCTGAATTTCCCCTCAGTCTTTATAGCATTACCTTGTTTAATTTTTTATAGTTCAAATCACACTCTACAATTGTATTTCTTATTTATTTACTCACCCATTTTTTTATATTTTTATTATTAAATACTGTGTAACAAGCCACTCCCAAAACTTAAAAAAAAAAAAAAACAAAAAAAAACCCTACAATTCATTATTTCTCACAAGTTCATGATTGACCAGGCACAGGTTGGGTGGTTTTTCTGCCTAACATGACATAGCTGAGGTCACTTATGTAGTGTCGTTGAGCTGGGAGCTTGGCTGGGGCTGAAACCCTGAAGATGGGCTCTCATCCTCCAGGCACTTCCTGTGTGAAGCCTTTCAACCTTTAGTCATGGAGTCCCAAGCTTCTAACGACGTAGCAGCTGGCTTCCAGAAAGAGCATTCCAAGAGCTAAAGCCCCAGTGAGCAAGCACTTTTCCAAGTGTCTGCTTGTATTCTGCTAATGTCTTATGGCTAAAGCAGTTCACGTGGCCAAATCCAAAGCAATGTGAGAAAGAACTACCTAAAGCTGTGAGCTCCATGTGGGACTTGGGAGCCAACGCAGTGACGGTGTACTGTAGTGTTTAGGGAGAGACTACTAGAATGTCAACTGCATGAGCACAGGAACATTGTCATGCATCCTGCTACAATCCTAGCATTAGAGGAGTTCCTGGCAAACAACAGAAGCTCAACAAATATAAACGTTTATTAAATAAATATTTTTAAATAAATGAATCAATGGATAAGACATCCTGTGAACTGACAGATGTTATAAATATCAACTCCTTTTATTAAAGTCAACTCCTTATGCCCCTCCGGTTATTACCCATTTTAACGGGTATTTGCTACCCTGATTTCTAACACAATGAACTAGTTTTGTCTGTTTCTGAAATGTTATAAACACAGAATCATACAGTATACATATGTACTTTTCTGTGCCTGGCTTCTTTTGTCAACACTGTATTTGTGAGATTAATTTGTGTTGCTGTATGAAGCTGTAGTTATTCATTCTCATTATTGTACAGTGTCCCACAGTATGTATTATGGATTCATATAACTATCTATCCTATTGTTCATGGATAGTTGAATTGTTTCCAAGTCGGAGCTATTGTAACAGTGTTATTCTGAACATTTACATTCTTGATTTTGGATGAAAGTGTGCATTTTCAAGTGTAAGTGAAATGGTGAATCATCTACTGAACTTTGGAAGATACTTCTAAACTATTTAGCCTAGTGGTTGTAACGTACACTTCACCAGCAACATGGGTGTGTAAGTGGTTCCACATCCTCACTAACACTTAAAATTATCCGTCTTTTTCGTTTTTCGTTTTTTCTTTTTCTTTTTCGTTTCGTTTTCTGGAGGTGGATAGAGGTATCACATTGTGCTTTTAATTTGCTTATCCTTGATAATTGATAAAGACAGTTTATTAGTCTGCTATGGCTGTTGTAACAAATTACCATACATGTGGTGGCTGAAAATAACATAGATGTATTCAGTTATTATTCAAGCGGCCAGAAGACTGAGATGAAGGTATCAGCAGAAGGCAATGGCACCCCACTCCAGTACTCTTGCCTGGAAAATCCCATGGATGAAGGAGCCTGGTAGGCTACAGTCTATGGGGTCGCAAAGAGTCAGACACGACTGAGCGACTTCACTTTCTCTTTTCACTTTCATGCATTGGAGAAGGAAATGGCAACCCAGTGCAGTGTTCTTGCCTGGAGAAGAATCCCAGGGACAGGGGAGCCTGGTGAGCTGCCGTCTATGGGGTCGCACAGAGTCGGACACGACTGAAGCGACTTAGCAGCAGCATACTCCCTCTGAAGGTTTCAGGGGAAAATCTAGTCCTTGATTGTGGCACTCCCTGAATTGTAGCTACATCACTCTCACCTCCCATCTCTGTGTGTTTTTCTGTGTATGTCTGTGTTAAAATTTCCTCTGTCTCTCTCATAAGAACACATGTACTGGTAATTTCATATAGGGCTTACCCAGATAACTTTTGCCATATAAGATGATATGCACAGATTCTGAGGATTAGAAAGTGAATGTATCTCTGGGGGGGGGCTGGTACTTTTCTGCTTATAAGTGGGCACCCTTTAAACTGTATTTCCTGTTTTGTGAAGTTCCTGCTCCAGTCTTTTCTAGTGGGAGATCTGCCTTTTTCTTATTGATTTATTAGGTCTTCTATATTTTCCTGAATACAAATTCTTTGTCAGATGCTTTGCAAATTCTTTTCTCACTTTGTGGCTTGCCTTACTCCTCTAATTGTGCCCAGCTCTAAATTTAGTTTAGTCCAATTTATCTCACTTTCTAATAGATTAGTAAATAGGTTTGGAGAAGCCCTCTGACTTTTCCAGAATGTGTGTCTAATCAGAGGGAAATGCTTCTGTGCAAACATGTGTCCACATTACCAAAGTGTATTAATGGATCAAAGGAAGTTTTCAGAGCTATAAAATTGCAGGGTATTTCTAAATGTTTCCTTAGGCATTTAGAGATTTTATTTTTTTAATAATAAATTTTTAAAAATTTAATGTGGTGTTTGAAAATTGTGGTTGGTTTCTTTGCAGAAATTGGCAAGCTGATTCTAAAATTTTATGAAAATTCAAGAAATTCAGAGTAGTCAAAACAATGTGGAAAAGAAAAATGAGTAGAAGGACTCACACTTCCTGATTTCAAAACTCATGACAAGGCTACAGTAAATAAGACAGTGTGAGGTTGGTGTAGGGATAGATCAGTAGATCAATGGAATAAATCTTGAGAGTCCAGAAATAAACTCCCATATCTTGATCAACTGATTTTCAGTAAAAGTGCCAAGATGATTATTAATAAGGAAAAATAGTCTTTTTTTAAATGATACTAGGACAAATAAATAACCACGCAAAAGAATAAAGTGAGACCTCTACCTCACACCATATAAAAAAATTAACTCAACGTGGAGTGAAAGTCTAAATGTAAGATCTAAAATTATAAAACTCTAAAACTAAAAAATATATGAATCAATCATGATCTTAGATTTGGTGGTGGTTTCTTACATACAAACACTAAAAGCAAAAGTAACAGAAGAAAAAGTAAATAAATTGGACTTTGTCAAAATTTTTAAAATTTGTGCTGTAAAGGACATCGTCAAGAAAGTGAAAAGATAGCTGGCAGAATAAGAGAAAATAGTTGCAAACCATATAGTTGCTAAGAGACTTGTATCTAGGATATAAAAAGAACACATGCAATTCAATAATTAAAAGACAATTTAAAATGGGCAAAGAATTTGAATAGACATTTCTCCAAAGAAGATATACAAGTAACCAATAAACACACGAAAAGGTACTCAAACCATCAGGGAGGTACAAATCAAGACTACAATAAAATACTACTTCACACCCACTAAGACAGTTAGAACCAAAATGATAGATAAACATAAGTGTTGGCAAGGATGTGGAGCGATTAGAGCCCTCATACACTGCTGATATAAATATGAAATGATACAGTTACATGTTTTTTTCAGAAATACCATTTTGAAGAACAGTCTAGCAGTAGCAGTTAATCCAGAGGTTAAACACAAAGTTGCCATGCTGCTACTTCTGCTAAGTTGCTTCAGTCGTGTCTGACTCTGTGCGACCCCATAGACCGCAGCCCACCAGGCTCCCCCGTCCCTGGGATTCTCCAGACAAGAACACTGGAGTGGGTTGCCATTTCCTTCTCCAATGCATGAAAAGTGAAAGTGAAGTCGCTCAGTCGTGTCCGACTCTTAGCGACCCCATGGACTGCAGCCTACCAGGCTCCTCCGTCCATGGGATTTTCCAGGCAAGAGTACTGGAGTGGGGTGCCATTGCCTTCTCCACAAAGTTGCCATACAACCCAGCAATTTCACTCTTGGGTATATACCCAAGAGAAGTGAAAATAAATGTATGTCCACACAAAACTTGTATGTAAATGTTCAAAGCAGCATTATTCATGATAGCCAAAAAGTGGAAATAACCCAAATGTCCAACAGGTGATGAATGGATAAATAAAATGTGTTATATTCATCCCATAGAATATTACTCCTCCATGAAAAGAATGAAGTAATGACATATGCTACAACGTAGATGAACTTTGAAAACATTATACTAAGTGGAAGAAAACTGTCACAAAATTCATGATTGCATGCATGTGAAATATTCAGAATAGGCAAATCTATGGCGATAAAAAGTAGATTAGATTAGTGGTTGCCTAAGAATAGGGAGATTGTGGGTGCTTTTGGGAAATGATTGCTACTGAGTACAGGGTTTCTTATGGGGTGAATAAATGTTCTAAAAAAAAGTGATGTTTCACAATACTGAAAATACACTTAAAAACATTGAGTTGTTGTATTTTAAATATAAGATGGACAAACACATTCTTTCTTATTCTATAATAAACCATCTTTAAATTGAATTCTATTCATTTGAAATCTATAATAAATTTGGCAGGACATTATCTGATGCAGTCCATGGGGTCGCTGAGGGTCGGATACGACTGAGCGACTTCACTTTCACTTTTCACTTTCATGCATTGAAGAAGGAAATGGCAACCCACTCCAGTGTTCTTGCCTGGAGAATCCCAGGGACGGGGAAGCCTGTTGGGCTGCCGTCTATGGGGTCGCACAGAGTCGGACACGACTGAAGCGACTTAGCAGCAGCAGTAGCAGTATCTGACACAAAAGACTTATAATGCAAGTGAATTATGTAAGCATAAAGTTTTATGAAAGATGTTTAGGAAAACTTATTGTACTTTTTAAAAATGCAACTTTTTTGCATTTATAGTAGTTTTACTTACCTGGTTGCATTGTAACTGCTTATCCATATATCTCTTTTCTTAGACAAAATCTCATTTATAAAGAACTCAGATTTTCCTTATTTTTACATTTCCAGTACCTGGTGCAGTGCCTAGCAAATAGTGTGAAAGTGAAACTGATAGTCACTCAGTCCAACTCTTTGCGACCCTGTTGACTGTAGCCCACCAGGCTCCTCCATCCATGGGATTTTCCAGGCAAGAATACTGGAGTGGGTTGCCAGTTCCTTCTCCAGGGGATCTTCCCGACCCAGGGATCGAATCCAGATCTCCCTCAATGCAGGCAGACACTTTACCATCTGAGCTACCAGGGAAGAGCAAATAGTATACATTCATTCAATAAATATTTACTAAAGGCTCGCTGTTTCAAAGTACCACATTCTGAATACTTCTGACTCCATTCACCTAAAAACAATAACTGTGCACATCAAAAATTATTCTTTTTTATTTTCTTTGTAAAAACAACTTTATTAGGAAAATTTCTGCTAACTTTCTTCAAGTTATACATTTCTATAACTTCTTAAGCTTCACATCCACACTTCTTTACACAATGTGGTATAATTTCAATTTTCCCTAACTCAGTCCTCCCTAAAAATAATCTGAACAAGTGAAGCTTCACTATACCAAACCAGTATTTCTGTTTTCAATTTTGGATTGGAATATGCATATTTTTAGATCCAGACCTCTCATCCTTCATATATTCACCCCTGGATTGATCATCATGATCCATGAAAGTTTATGAGGTGGAAGTAAATATAAACAAACTGTTGGTTACATTTGCTTTAGAACCAACATTAGCACTTATTTGGGGTGGGAAGTACACAGATGTTTGTTAGAATATCTTCTGTATTTCTTGCACAAATATTAGGAAGCTACCATGAAGGGTGCTGATTGAGACGTTGTCCTGAGCTAAACAGGAAGATCTGGCAGTAGGCAGTCAAGAAAAGCATGAATAGGTCACACATGCAGAAAGGAAGTCGGTGAAATATGTGGGTGAGGGATCTAGCGCTGTGAAGGCCAACATTGGCCCCATCTTTTAGTTGCATGTCATGATGAGTTGGTAGTATTTTTCATTTGTGGATTGGTGTTTTGTTTTGTTCTATGGTCTGTTGGCTTTTTTATATCTGCTAAATACCCAGAAATCACCCTTCAACTCAGTCTTAAATACATTCTCTTTAAAAGAACAGACATGCTCATAAGTGATGAGCTTTCAATATCAAGCTAGAATCCAATTCTTCTACTGCCTTATTTCTATTTGTGTTTTCTTAAACTTCTCTGACAACAGTTCCTAAACTGTTTAGGTTGTTGCAAGGAAAAAAAATTAAGATAGATGGTCAGATAGAAATTTTTATAATACCCAGGGCAACAACAAGCAAAGAAAGAGGGGAAAAAAAAGTTCTTCCTGATGGTAATTCGTTTTATTCCACACATGAGATTGTATTACCCTTGTCTTAGCAGACAAAGGTTAGCCTTCTTCATAAATTTTATCCTGCCCACGGACCAATCTAATTATAGTAAATAATTTTCTCAATTCACAATTCTGCTTTTCTCCAACCTGCCCATTATGTTCTATAGTTTTGCAATAAGCTACTACGAAATTGCACGTTTCATTACCAATTCAGCATCTCTCCAAAAGCAATGCGTGCCTAAGTCATTTCTTTCTCACCCAGCATCAAGAGCACTGTATTCCCTAGTCTTTCACACCATAAAATCTCTATTCAATATAGAAAAGTTAACTTTTGATCAGGGAAGTGGGGGTTGTAATAGTTTTACAACATCAGCAATATTACAGAAACAGAGAACCAGTATTTTATTTGTCAGTGTGGGATGGTAGAAAAATCTTCAGATTGGGAGTCAGAAGATCTAGAGACCTGTTTGCTGTGCAACCTTGTGTGAGTCCCTTCATCTTTCTGAGCTTCAGGTTCATCACCTAGAAAAGTATCACCCATCTTTTACGGTTATTTGGGGGCTCAAAAAAAGAAGTAAAAATATTTGAAAACTGTAAAGAGCTACATAAACAGGAAATATTATTTTATAATTTAAAATAACATACAAGTCTTTAAAGGCCCAGCTTCCACTCCATTGGCAGGTAGCTCTACAGTCCTGAAGAAAACACCCAAATTGAACCTACAACATATGACCTCATATTTACTATTTGTTCCCAAATAAATTATCCTGCCATCTCCTTGCATGGGTTTGTCTCATGGATTTTGGTTTGGTTTGGGGGTGGGACATTTGTTTTGTTATCTTGCTATCTGAGCTATTGATTTTGTAGCTTTCCTCTATATGAAGTGAAAATTTTCATAGGCAGAAATTCATCTCCATACATGCTATCATTCCATCATTTCGCTGCACTAAGGGAGACAGCCTACAGAACCTTAAACCTTTTTTTAAAGACCCCTGTGATATATGAACATTCATTTCCAAGCGCTCCCACTAGAGTCATTCTAATCTGGGGAGCTCTAGGGACTGTTTGAACGCGGACTATATGAAGTCGTTTCTCAGGCACTTCTTCTCACTGTCATGTAGCCAACAGGCTGAATCAACCACATGCAGTAATGAAAACATCCTGTATTTATAGGAGTATTTCTCCAAGGAACATCCTTCAGCAGGAATGCCTGAAAGAGTTCTAAGAATTGAAGGACATATTTCAGACATGTCTAACCTGTCTCCGAACCCCTATAAAAATGGTCAGGATACCAAATTGTGCCTTTCCCTGCCTTGTGCTATAAAATGAAATGGGAGAGTTGTTTGGCTTTATGGCTCTCCATGTCATTGTGTCTTTTTGCTATTACATGGGTGTAAAAAAATAAATAAAAATAAGCTATATTAAGCATTATGCCATGTCACTACTTCACCAAGCGGCTACATAACTTTAGCTGTGAATTTTGTTTTATCTTAAGGAATTTTTTTAAACATCAGTCTGCACAAAATAGTCTACAGGCATATAATTTTTAGATTTTTTTCCCCAAAAAACAAAGCTCTTGGCATCTGGAAATATTGGAAGGAGGAAAAAAAAGACATGAAGGATTTGTAGAAAACCAAAGTTTATATTTTCTCTTCTTTGAAGTAAAGAGGAGTTGGGATATATTTGCTTTAAGATTCTTGCACTGCTTAAATTCTTGAAATATGTAAACAGGAAAAACTGAGTAGTCAATTATTTCATAGTAGATTAAATAGGTATTTTTCAAAAGCCTTTCCATGGTTGTTAGTTGCTCAGTTGTGTCCGAACCTTGTGATCCCATGGACGGTAGCCCACCAGGCTCCTCCATCATGGAATTCTCCAGGCAAGAATAATGAGGTGGGTAGACATTCCCTTCTCCAGGGGATCTTCCCGACCCAGGGATCAAACCTGGGGTCTCCTGGTTCTCCTCCAAAGAATTGCAGGCAGATTCTTTACTGTTTGAACCAGCCTCTATTTAAAGTGACCTAAGAGAAGGGTTCCCAGGATTTCTGGAAGAAGTGGTTGTTGATCATTTCCACAGTCACAAGCTGGGAGGGAGGGATGTGGAATTCCCCCAGAGGAATGTGAAGGTGCTCACACACCAGTGGCCCTGAAATGGACATTCATTTCAGGAAGGTAGACAAGAAATCAAACCTCACTTGGAGACCAATGAAATCGGATCCAATCTATTTGGATCCCAATCAGGGATCTTTGCCTAAGGGTTCATGCTGACCCAAACTGTGATTTTCAACCACCCTCTTTGTTCCTTGACACATTTGTTCACTCAAAACAAGTTTAAAGAGGTAAAGCAGGTAGAGGTAAAAAAATGTCCCTTGACCACTATGAAACACCATACAGATTGAGCATAGCCATTATGTGTCAACCGTCAACCACGTGGGAAGGACTAGAAAGCTGTATGCATTGCTTTAGCCCAGGATGGATGGGAATGGTTCTCTATTCTCTCCATGCCCTCCGTGCCTTTCCACTTTCACCTCAGGTGCTGACTTCAGCATAGTTACTCAAAGTGTATTGCAAGAAGTGATCAATATGTGCAAAAGAATATTCTGAAAAATTATAGCATGTGAAACAGTCATACCTATAATATGGAGGATCTTGAGAAACTATCATCTATCCCAATGAGCCATCATCATCACTCTCTGATCACCCTCTGAAGGTAGAGGCTGGAGCAAGAGTTTCACCAGCGTTGGCTTATCCTAAGGAAAGATAAGAAAGCCTTCCTCAGCGATCACTGCAAAGAAATAGAGGAAAACAACAGAATGGGAAAGACTAGAGATCTCTTCAAGAAAATTAGAGACACCAAGGGAACATTTCATGCAAAGATGGGCTCGATAAAGGACAGAAATGGTATGGACCTAATGGAAGCAGAAGATATTAAGAAGAGGTGGCAAGAATACACAGAAGAAACGTACAAAAAAGATCTTCATGACCAAGATAATCACAATGGTGTGATCACTCACCTAGAGCCAGACATCCTGGAATGTGAAGTCAAGGTGGCCTTAGAAAGCATCACTATGAACAAAGCTAGTGGAGGTGATGGAATTCCAGTTCAGCTACTTCAAATCCTGAAAGATGATGCTGTGAAAGTGTTACACTCAATATGCCAGCAAATTTGGAAAACTCAGCAGTGGCCATAGGATTGGAAAAGGTCAGTTTTCATTCCAATCCCAAAGAAAGGCAATGCCAAAGAATGTTCAAACTACCACACAATTGCACTCATCTCACACGCTAGTAAAGTAATGCTCAAAATTCTCCAAGCCAGGCTTCAGCAGTACGTGAACCGTGAACTTCCAGATGTTCAAGCTGGTTTTAGAAAAGGCAAAGGAACCAGAGATCAAATTGCCAACATCTGCTGGATCATGGAAAAAGCAAGAGAGTTCCAGAAAAACATCTATTTCTGCTTTATTGACTATGCCAAAGCCTTTGACTGTGTGGATCACAATAAACTGTGGAAAATTCTTCAAGAGATGGGAATACCAGACCACCTGACCTGCCTCTTGAGAAACCTATATGCAGGTCAGGAAGCAACAGTTAGAACTGGACATGGAACAACAGACTGGTTCCAAATAGGAAAAGGAGTACGTCAAGGCTGTATATTGTCACCCTGCTTATTTAACTTATATGCAGAGTACATCATGAGAAACGCTGGACTGGATGAAGCACAAGCTGGAATCAAGATTGCTGGGAGAAATATCAATAACCTCAGATATGCAGATGACACCACCCTTATGGCAGAAAGTGAAGAGGAACTAAAAAGCCTCTTGATGAAAGTGAAAGAGGAGAGTGAAAAAGTTGGCTTAAATCTCAACATTCAGAAAATTAGGAGCGTGGCATCTGGTCCCATCACTTCATGGGAAATAGATGGGGAAACAGTGGAAACAGTGTCAGACTTTATTTTTCTGGGTTCCAAAATCACTGCAGATGGTGATTGCAGCCATGAAATTAGAAGACGCTTACTCCTTGGAAGAAAAGTTATGACAAACATAGATAGCATATTAAAAAGCAGAGATATTACTTTGCCAACAAAGGTCCATCTAGTCAAGGCTATGGTTTTTCCAGTGATCATGTATGGATGTGAGAGTTGGACTGTGAAGAAAGCTGAGTGCTGAAGAATTGATGCATTTGAACTGTGGTGTTGGAGAAGACTCTTGAGAGTCCCTTGGACTGCAAGGAGATCCAACCAGTCCATTCTGAAAGAGATCAGCCCTGGGATTTCTTTGGAAGGAATGATGCTAAAGCTGAAACTCCAGTACTTTGGCCACCTCGTGTAAAGAGTTGACTCATTGGAAAAGACCCTGATGCTGGGAGGGATTGGGGGCAGGAGGAGAAGGGGAGGACAGAGGATGAGATGGATGGATGGCCTCACCGACTCAATGGACATTGAGTTTGGGTGAACTCCGGGAGTTGGTGATGGACAGGGAGGCCTGGCGTGATGCAATTCATGGGGTGGCAAAGAGTCAGACACAACTGAGCGACTGAACTAAACTGATTGCTAGGAAAATGGAGCTAGGACCCTGGCAGGCAGGGGGAATTTGAGTCAAAAAGAAAGAGAGAAAGATTGGGGCAAGAAAATCTGCTCTGATATCCATTGAAACAAATCCAGTAGGCCTAAAATGCAACCCAGTGGAAGAAGTTTTCCACCTCACTTTAGACTTCATGTGTATTCATGATGATCACCCTGGACTGAGCTCTTTTAAATCATATATTGTCCTTCGAGATGTTGCAAAGTTACAAGAACCTTATTACAAACTACAGGCCCAGAAGTAGAAACTGAAACCCAGAGAAATCAAGTAACTTGCACAAGGACACACAGCTCGCACGTGGTAGACTCAGGACTCCAGCCCAGGTCTGCCTGACTTTGCAGGTTGTGTCTCAGTCACCACAGAAGACACTTCTCAGTAATGGCAGCACTCCTGCTGTTTCCTCTTCCCCATTAATGCACATGGGCTGCAAAAGGTATCAGTTTTCATCATCCTTTTTCAAACAGTTCTTTGTGTTGATGGTACGTTTATTCACATATTTCTAGGTACACCATAGTAGTTGAAATAACTTTTTCCACTATTCATTTCACATTTATTCAACACATATCTCCTGAGTCCCGGAGCCAAGCCAGGTATTGTGCTGGGTGCTTTAGGAAGTCACAGTCCACTGGAAGAGATCACATTAAAATGAAAATAAGTGCTTGGTTTCCCATGGCACAGTAAGGCATAACCAAGAGATTAGACTTTGCTTATTGAGCTGCAATCCAAAACCACATTATTGGGCTATAATTTCCTATTTGATTGACAAGAAAGGACTGAGCAACTGGCCCAAGGTCAAACAGCTAGTCAGTGGCAGTTCATTTCACTTACTTTATTGTCTCTGACATACCATGTTTTCATGATTCACCCTCTCTTAATAGCCTTATGTAATGTTCATAACATATTTTATGTTTTACAGACATTTTTAAAATGTAAAGCCAAAGAAGCAAAAGCATCAAAAGCTAACATTGGGCTGGATCACAGTTCGACTGCCAGTTTTAGGGACGGCAGACAGCCTACAAGGTTTGGCTTCCCCCCAACATGTTTCCAGGCTATGGAAGCCGTTAATTCTGTCCTAAATGCACGCTGTGTCCTCATCTCCTCAGTAGCCTTCTATCTGGGCTAAGACTTAATTGGTTTGGGTTGGGTAATTCATAGTGCCTCATTAGGGCATCAAAACACATACTAGGCTCTCTAGTAATTTTCTCCCCTGAAAGAACATTGATTGCCTCCTTCATTGGGAAAGGAATTAGCTAAAGGACTCTTGGGTTTGTGCAAAGAGATTAAGCCCACAATGGGTAATTTCAAAGTGTATTGTACAATCAGATTTCTTTGAGCCTATCTGTCAATCAAATTTCTCTTGCTAAAACTTCCTGCACACCTACCAAACAGCAAGTTGAGTGTTGGTTACCTTGCAGAAATGATATAACCTATAAGTATTTTAAAGCTTTCTCTAGCCAGTCTCCCAGTTTTCTTTTGTCTGAGATGAACTTTGTTAATACACTGATAGGAAAACCACCAAAAAATGGTTTTTCTGCTGATCTTGTTAATTACTCTGCTTCCCACTCTTGCAATAATAGTCTGGGTGAGTGCCTATCCATATCCACTCACCTCTACACATCAAAGGACACTGTGAATATCCGCGATTCTCTACTTTTTGGCTCCAGGAGATGAGTCAGCCCTCCTATGAAAGTGAAAGTGAAAGTTGCTCAGTCATGTCCAACTCTTTGCAACCTGAATTCTCCAGGCCAGAATACTGGAATGGGTAGTCTTTCCCTTCTCCAGGGGATCTTCCCAACCCAGGGAGGGGGACACTGACCAATGACAGAGAGTGTTTGGTGGATATACATCCCAGCTTCCTCACCTCTCAACTGGGATAGTTCTAAGGTATGGTCTACACGTTCCCAGGGTTCCTGGACAGAACACCCTCCAGTTACTGAAAGTCATGACCAGTCTGATAACTACTGGCCTCTTTCCTTTCTTGTCCTGCTTCCTCACTCCACTGCCAGTGTTTCCTGGGGTCATCTCCCAAAAATATCACCTCCACTTCTGGGACTTTTCTTCTGGAAAACAAAATAAACTCATTCCCTTTTCTCTGATATCCTGAGACTCCTAAAAAATACTTGGGATTGTTCTATCAGTATTTGACTTCCACCATCTGGCATTTAAATCTCAAGGTTATTGAAATGCTATTCTGCTGCAGTGCACTGGTGCTTTCTCCATTGACTCAATGTTCATCCTACAGTCCAGACATATCTGGTTGAATCTGAGGGCTAATAGACTAAACTCATGAGAAGCCTTTTCTCCTTAAGGTTCAAAGAACTACCTGGGAAATAACTTACCCTAAAAGAAGAGAGAGTTGAGACTTACCAAGTTGGTCTAAAGATTTTAGATCAGTATTGGTGGGAGGAGAGGATGTGGATTGAGACAGTATTAAGTAGTATGTTAATAATACCTTCTGCGTTCTCATATGCAGTATATCCTTACTCCATACCCATGATCTTCTGAAGGCCCTCTAGTGGAGAATGGTGTGGGCAAGGGAAGGGAAGGCAATAAAAAGAGGGAGAAAAAGAAACTAGAATAAATGAAATGCCTACTGTCCTTACAGTTGCTAAAGGAGATCAAAACAGAAACTTATTCTGCCTTTTGTTATTGTATTCTTGGATCAGTGTGTCATGGGGAAACATTAGTAAAACTTTGATCAACATCTCATAAATATAATTTCCCTGACAGTAGCCTGGCTTGGTGCAGCCAAGACATCTAATTCCTAAAAACCTGCAAACTTGTTTCTCAAAATAATATTCTGGGACTTTGCTGCTGCAAAACAAAATAAAGTCATTCCCTTTTCTCCAATCATGCAAAATATGCATTGGGCATATTGCCTTCAATAGTCTCTAGAGGACTAACCTGCTGCTTTCTCTCTTATCCCTTGCTTTCCTATAAAACTGGTATCAGCGTGAACAAAATTGTGAATGGGACTTGCTCCTGACTTACGGATTCTGAATCCTCCAGGAGCATCATGATGCCCCTGTCAGTTGGTTTTGCCCTTGGGTATCTAATTTAACTGACAAATCTGAAGAGTCACGTGGAGGCAGCCACCTCCCCAGCGACTTCACAGATGGGAACCCCGCAGTGAGTAAGTTATTCCAGCAAGTTTGACATTAGCTTATGTTGAACATTTTCCTGACAGGTCTGCTCGTTTCTTAACAGCATAAAACAACCCACTGTTATTAGGCATGAGTCTCCCTTGACTTGATAAATACCACGGCCCATTTCTGACTGTTTTTATGGACATCCTAAAGGCATCTGAATATGGCATTTTACATTTGGCAGATGCCGATCAACAACAATCTTTTCTAATGAGTCTTGGAAGCAATGCACAGGGTCAAATATTCCAACAAGTGAAGGACATCCAGCTCTACAGACATGCGCACTTTTGAGGGTGAATGGAAGTAGGGAGGGCATTTTTACTGCCTGAGCACATGTGGGCATATTTTGCAAAAATCAACTTAGCTGCAAATTTAACCTGAAATCAAATCATGTCCTGGCATTATGCCTAGCAAGCATTATATAGTTGTTAGTTTCAATCACAAGAACAATTACTTCAAGTTATAGTACAGACCAGTTTTTAAAGGCCTCAGGCCAGCAAAGTTTTCCTAGGATACAGCTAGCTGCGAAAAAAATCCATAGATGAAAGAAGTGCCATACTTTGTTCTTCCAGCTTTTATTAATATTTTGTCAATTGGCAACAGGCACAGAGCCCTGGCACTACACCAACTCCGCAACATGGTGCCGAGAGAGTGCAAATGAATGTGGAAGACATGACCCAGGGGCTCAGAAAACTCAAAGTCTACATAGAGATTCAGGCCTTACTGAATAAGCATACCCCCAAATTGAAGAAAGGATACAGAAGTCTGGGTAAAGACGAGATAATGAATGCAAAGCACTTCGTTCTGTGCCAGGGAGGCCCACAGTAAACACTAAAGGAGGAGTAGCTATTATGGTTATTTTATTAGAAAGCTTAACTCATAATTACATAAATACTGAGAGGAAACAAACTCAGGTTGGAGGGAGGTGAGTTCTGAGTCAGAATAAAAAGCTCTGGAGGTTCAAATTGGAGCAGAGAAAACACAAGGCTCCTTCCCATCAGAGAAAGCTGTGTAAGCCACAGCACAGTCATAGAAGTGAGTTTATTTCATTCAAGGGCAGCAGGTCTGGCTAATCTCAGACAAAGATTCCATCGAACAAAGGTTAAAATAAGAGGTTACTGAGACCAGAAGTTAGGCAATCACCTTAGTGGCTAGGTAAAGCAGTAAGGTTTAATAGAGTCAGAAAACAGGGATCTTTAAGCAGGCCAACCACATAATTCTCAGAGTCCAGAGCAAAACAAAAACATGGATCCCCTTGTTCAAAAATTATTAAAAATTTCAGGACTGACAGGAGAGCATTAAACAAGTATGGAGCTCTTCTGAGCCTGAGCCCTTTGAAAATACACAGGTCACATGCCCATGAAACCAGCCCTGTCTTTTAGAGTGTGACGACGATACTTCTCAAAGACTACTTATGGGATACATGGGAAAAGGAAAACATTTTGGAAAGAGAGACTCATGAGGGGACTCTTTACTGTAATTAGCCAAGAAACATTGCAGAAAAAATATGAGAGAAGTTGACAACAGAAAAGATGTAAGGCATAAAGGAGAATGAGGGCTTGAAATCACCTCAAGTTCAGAGGGAGATTTAAAAATTCCCTCAAGGGAGATTTTAAAAAGGAGAAATACAGTAAGAATGCTTTTAAATGACCAACTTGTTTCCTTAACTGGTGATATTAATCCCTCTGTAAAATGTGCTGACTGATATCCCAGGACCCTGGAAATCAGGCTTCCCTGCTGGCTCAGTGGTAAAGAATCCACTAGCCAATGCAGGAGGCAAGGGTTCGATCTCTGGGTTGAGAAGATCCCCTGGAGAAGGAAATAGCAACTCACTCCAGTATTCTTTCCTGGGAAATCCAGTGGACAGAGGAGACTGGTGGGCTACTGTCCATCAGGTCACAAAAGAATCAGACAGGACTTAGCAACTAAATGAAAACACCAAAAGATGGAAACCCCAGATAGAAACCCCAAATGGGCAAAAGGTTTTTGTCAGTTTGGTTCCTTTCTATATACTCAGGGGCCCGGCATATAATAGTGTCTGACATACAGTGCCTAGCATGTAGTAGTCACTAAACAAAGATTAGATGAATGAATGAATGAGCCTGTGTTGGGATACTCCTCTCTAGGAGACACTGTGATTCTAAACTGAACCCTTTTATCCTGATCTAAGGGCCTTCTATGCTGTGCTGTGCTCAGTTACTCTGCTGTGTCCGACTCTTTGTGACCCCATGGACTGTAGCCCACCAGGCTCCTCTGTCCATGAGGATTCTCCAGGCAAGAATACTGATGAGAGATCGAACCCTCCTCTCCTGCATTGGCTGGTGGATTCTTTACCACTGAGCCAGCAGGGAAGCCCAGGTGGCACTAATGTAAAGAATCTACCTGCAATGCAGGAGACTTGGGTTTGATCCCTGAGTTCGGAAGATCCCCTGGAGTAGGAAAAGGCGACCCATTTCACTATTCTTGCCTGGGAAATCCTGTGGACAGAGGAGACTGGCAGGCTACAGTCCATGGAGCCACAAAGAGTTGGACACAACTGAGCACATACACATCCTTATCTAAAGTCAGTAACTTTCCCAAACCTGTTAATGTCACTTGCATTAGTTGTTGTAATTATAGAATCTATTCAACTATGGAAACCAATGAAGTGTGTATATGAAGAAAGGTTTCATAAAACTTGGTTGAATCACTGGAGTCTATAATGGAAGATTATTAGGGAAAATATTATCAATTAGATATGGAATAGCAGCAGCAGCAGCAGATATGGAAAACATCACAAAAGAATAGGGGAAAATAAATAAAATTCTAGAATTCTTGACTCAGATTGCTTTGCAAGTGATTCTAAGTCCTCACTTCACTTTAAACACACTAAAATTGGAAATTGTAGTTTATTACGAATGTGTTGAAATCAAGAAAGACTGTGCAGACTTCACACAGCCAACTTAAGCTCAAAGAAAAGGCCTTAGCCCTACATCAGAAGATAGATGACTATAAGGTTACTTACTGTTACCATGTGTTGAGTACCTACTACTTCTCAAGTATAATATTACCTTCTCTGCTCACATCATCACTGACTTAGGTGGCAACCCTGCCAGGTAGTATCCTTAGTCCCATTTCAAAGACAAAGAATTTGACACTCAGCAGTTCAGTTAGGTTGATACTTGACTTAAGGCTATACAGAAAGTGCCAGAGCTGGATATAAACACAGAATCTTCTGGCTTCAAATCCCAGGATCTTTCTGCCATATAAAACACTTAATAATTTGCTCAAAGTAACTGAGATCTTCCTATTGTAAATCTAATTTACTTTCCATTACATCAATAGTATATTTTAATCAACTGACCAACCATGGGGTCTGACTGCATCAGATACGAATAAACCAAATTGAATAAATAAATGAATACATAAGCAAACTAACTTAAAGGAAATAAACCAAAATGCCAGCATATTAGGCCAATGGCCTAATTGTAGATTATAATTTTAAGGTTATTATAGTTATAGATAATTATTTATATTTTATACCTATATTTTAATTTCTTTATTATTTTACATTTGTATTTAACATACATTTTAATTTCTATGGACACAATTGCTTACATTTTCTATCCTGGAAAATTCCTTCTGATACCAAGTTATCTGGGAAGTGAATTTAATCAGGATGCACATTGGTGGGCATACAGTGATAATGCAGAGTTCTAAAGAATAGCAAGGAGAGATAAGAAAACCTTCCTCAGTGATTAATGCAAAGAAACAGAGGAAAACAATAGAATGGGAATGACTAGAGATCTCTTCAAGAAAATTAGAGATACAAAGGGAACTTTTCATGCAAATATGGGCACAATAAAGGACAGAAACGATATGGACCTAACAGAAGCAGAAGATACTAAGAGAAGGTGGCAAGAATACACAGAAGAACTACACAAAAAAGATCTTCATGATGCAGATAACCACAATGGTGTGATCACTCATCTAGAGCCAGACATTTTGGAATGTGAAGTCAAGTGGGCCTTAGGAAGCATCACTATGAACAAAGCTAGTGGAGGTGATGGAATTCCAGTTGAGCTATTTCAAATCCTGAAAGATGATGCTGTGAAAGTGCTACACTCAATATGCCAGCAAATTTGGAAAACTCAGCAGTGGCCACAGGACTGGAAAAGGTCAGTTTTCATTCCAATCCCAAAGAAGGGCAATGCCAAAGAATATTCAAACTAACGCACAATTGCACTCATCTCACATGCTAGTAAAGTAATGCTCAAAATTCTCCAGCCATGAAATTCCAGGTATCCAACTGAGATTTAGAAAAAGCAGAGGAACCAGAGATCGAATTGTCAACATCCGTTGGATCATCAAAAAAGCAAGAAAGTTCCAGAAAAACATCTATTTCTGCTTTATTGACTATGCCAAAGCCTTTGACTGTGTAGATCACAACAAACTCTGGAAAATTCTTCAAGAGATGGGAATACCAGACCACCTGACGTGCCTCCTGAGAAACCTGTATGCAGGTCAAGAAGCAACAGTTAGAACTGGACCTGGAAAAACAGACCAGTTCCAAATTGGGAAAGGAGTACCTCAAGGCTGTATATTGTCACCATGCTTATTTAACTTATATGCAGCATACATCATGCAAAATGCTGGGCTGAATGAAGCACAAACTGAAATCAAGATTGCTGGGAGAAATATCAATAACCTCAGATACGCAGATGACACCACCCTTATGGCAGAAAGTGAAGAGGAACTAAAGAGCCTCTTAATGAAAGTGAAAGAGGAAAGTGGAAAAGCTGGCTTAAAACTCAACATTCAAAAAACTAAGGTCATAGCATCCGGTCCCATTGCTTCATGGCAAATAGGGAAACAATGGAAACAGTGAGAGACTGTAATTTTGGGGGCTCCAAAATCACAGCAGATGGTGATTTCAGCCATGAAATTAAAAGACGCTTGCTCCTTGGAAGAAAAGCTATGGCCAACCTAGACAGCGTATTAAAAAGCAGAGACATTACTTTGTCAACAAAGGTCCGCTAGTCAAGGCTATGATTTTTCCAGTAGTCATGTATGCATGTGAGAGTTGGAATGTAAAGAAAACTGAGCACTGATGGATTGATGCTTTTGAACTGTGGTGTTGGAGAAGACTCTTGAGAGTCCCTTGGACTGCAAGGATATCCAACCAGTCCATCCTAAAGGAAATCAGTTCTGAATAGTCATTGGAAGGACTGATGCTAAAGCTGAAACTCTAATACTTTGGCCACCTGATGTGAAGAACTGACTCATTTGAAAAGACCCTGATGCTGGGAAAGATTGAAGGCAGAAGGAGAAGAGGACAACAGAGAATGAGATGTTTGGACGGCATCACTGAGGCGATGGACATGAGTTTGAGCAAGCTCCAGGGGTTGGTGATGGACAGAGAAGCCTGTCATGCTGCAGTCCATGGGGTCACAAACAGTTGGACACACTGAGAAACTGAACTGAACAGTGATAATTGCTCTGGAAGAATGTCTTATGCAAACTCAAGAAAAACCCAGTGAAGTATCCCTACTCCATAACCAAATACACTGCCTTGATGACCAGATAATGGTTTCCCTAAATCCAGAACCCTGAAAAAGAAAAGTGAAAGTGTTAGTTACTTATTCGTGTCTGACTCTTCGTGATTGCCAGACTCCTCTGTCCTTGGACTTCTCCAGGCAAGAATACTGAAGTGTATTTCTTATACTGATATAATTAAGAAAAAAGTATTGCCCATTTATATGAGAAGAAAAAAAAAAGGGAAATAGAAAAGTAACTCCCAAAACTATAGGATCTGAGAATGGAGCAGGTTGATTGGAGGCAGGCAGAGGAGACAGCAGACATTTTATTTGTCAGGACTATTTAGGTGCAAGTAACAAAAACTAGCTTGGGTTACGGTGCCCACCCTTGGGTCAGTTACAGTTTCCAGAAGAGTAGTGCACCAAATCTGGGTAGAATTGTCACCAAATTCATGTGGAGTGTGGAACAGGCAGAAAACCAAAGAGGGAAGGGGCGATTAACATAAGAAAGAATAAAGAAATTCTTGCTAGTCAAAACAGTCTCCCTTCCCATGTCTCTAACCCTAACAGAAAAAAAGAGGCACAGCAAAGGGGACATAAAGAATGATCAGAGAGAGTAAAGGTCATGACAAGCTCGGTTTTAAACATATTCAAGTCCTGGTGTTAAAAGTTGCCTCCAGTGTAGACACTCTAAAGGTAACTTGAATGGATAATAGGTAACAAGATTTGTGAGTCATCTGCATGACCTGGTAACTTACACAGTCAGAACTCTTTGCATGTCAAGGGACAAAAGCCCATCTCCTATTACCTTAAACCAAGGAACTGGAAAAGTCCAGAGTAAAATCCAGAGGTTTATCTGGGTCTAGATGCTCAATAAATGGTGCCAGGTATCTGTCGTGCTCTATCTTCTCAGTTCTGCTTTGTCTGGGCTGACTTGATTACTCTGTATGCTCTTCCCACAAGATAGTGAGGGGATTCCCCTCTACGCCCCCACCGACAGTCTGAGCATTCATCTTACCAGTTCAGTGGCACTAGCAGAAAGAGAGCACCACTTTTGCAACTGTTCCCAGAAAAAGTTCTGGTGCTCTTCAGACTGCTTTTTGGCCACATCTTGAGCCAGTCCCTGTGCAAGAGAGAGAAACATACACACATGGGCCTGCCCTGGATCATATGCTCAACCCTGGAACCAGGAAGAAGGGCCAGTGAAAGGGTGTCAACAGAAGATGAGAGATAAGCATAAAAAGCGGGTTCAGAGATAAGGCTTTCCTTCCCCTTTCTTTTGACTTCACCATGGTTCCCTCCCAGGATGTTGATTGAGGGGGTATGTATCTTCCACTGGCACTCTATGACTGCTCACTTACTCACCTAAATCTGTACATCTACCTCCTTGTCATTATAACATAGGTTGAGTGTCCTGGACCGCAGTTCAACACCTGTACAGTCCTCCCCTGATGAAAATCCTGATGTAGTTTGTTTTCTTCCAAATATGTGCAAAACACATTATGCTCCTTTGATCACAATTATGCAGAGAAACAGATGTTTACCTTTCATTATCTTACAGATAACAGTTGGTGTTTGAATGCCCTACCTCAGGTTTCCCTGCCCTTGTCCTTTGAATTCTCTTTTGGGGTGTATGTTCACATGCACAACTGCGTCATTTTTCTCAGCTAGTTTTTCTTAGATTGAATTTGAACATACTAACATAGTGTTCTGGTTTTCTACTGCTAAAGCAACAAATAACCACAAATTTTAAGGCCTAAAACAACACTCAAAACATTTATTATCTCACAACTTTATGCATCAGAAGTATGGGCAGCTGGTTCCTCTGCTCCAGGTTCACAGATCAAATCAAGGTGTGAGCAGAGCTAATTTCCTTTTGGGAGGCTCCAGGGAAGAACCTGCTTCCAAGAATACTCAAGTTGCTGTCATAATCTTGTTCCTTGGGGCTGTAGGACTGAGGCCCCATTTGCTTACTGGCTGTCAGACAAGGGCTGCCCTTCACTCCTAAAGACCTCTCTCCAGACCTTGTAAGTGGCTTCTACACTCAGAACAAGCAGCAGCACTTCAAACTCTCCTTACATTCCAAGTTTCTCTGATTCCCTTTCCTGCCTCAGTTCTACGGCATTTCTCTGACTCCAACTAAAGTAACTTCTCTGCTTTGAAGGGCTTATGTGATTTCATCCCACCCACTTAGAAAATTCCATGTCCATAATCTTAGCTACAGATGCAAAGTCCTTTTTGTCATATAAGAAAGCATATTTACAGGCTCCAGGGATGCACATCTTTGGGGGGGACTATTCTGATAAGCTACATATAGCTTATCAATTTTGTTCCTTACCACTTTCTCTACTCCACTGAGAGAACTCATACTTTTGATGGTGAAAGAGTACCAAATTTGGAGATTCCATGATCTGGACATCAAATCATCTTTTCAGTGGTGAAGTATGGATATTTCATTGAGCTTTACTAAAGTTTACATAAAACTTCCTCCCAAAGCAATTTTCATCTATGCTCATCAATCAGCATTCTGATTAAACTCACCTCTAGGTAACTTGATGTTAGGAAGGGACATTTCAGGATAGAGAGTGCAAATAATTCCACAGAAATTAAAATGTAACTACAAATTAATATATTAATATAAATTATAAATATACATTAATATAAATATAAATTAAAATGATGACACTCTGCTGTCAACTGGAATTGATCATGTGAGTCGATAGTCAAAAGAATGACCAGGTCTAGGAGTACTCTTGCCTGGAAAATCCCATGGATGGAGGAGCCTGGTGGGCTGCAGTCCATGGGGTCGCTAAGAGTCGGACACGACTGAGCAACTTCACTTTCACTTTTCACTTTCACGCATTGGGGAAGGAAATGGCAACCCACTCCAGTGTTCTTGCCTGGAGAATCCCAGGGACCGGGGAGCCTGGTGGGCTGCCGTCTATGGGGTCGCACAGAGTCGGACACGACTGAAGCGACTTAGCAGCAGCAGCAGGAGTACTTAAAATATCCAGTGTCCTCACTCTAATACGGTGGCTCAGATGAGTTGATCCCCTGAGAGACTGTGTCACTAGAGGCATACATCAGCCTCATCATGGTCCCCCTCCCCACAAATCACCATTGAAGAGAGACATTGGAAAATAATTTTTATACACATGCTAATTGGCATAATGAAAGCAGAGGACCTGTCCATCAAGACAGAAGAGTCAGTAGGCCAGGATCTCGTGGGAAGACACTGGTTATTAGTAGGTAGAGATAAAGAAAAGTGTAATAGATATCCCACCCCAGGAAGAATGAACCATTCTGTAAGAGGTACAATTTAGGCTGCCTCTCCTAGCATCTTGACTGAAATTGTTAATGACATCCACTTGGCACACCAAGCAATTCCTGGAGATATTATTTATCAATGGATATTATAAAAATAACCAATGAATCCAACACCGTGGAATGGGAACAAACTCATGTACATATCTGTATGCATGTATATGTACACACACATTATATTCAATCCATGTGCATACATTTAAATAGGATTCTGTGTGGGCTTAGTGTTCATTTCCAATCCCTCGGGGCTCTGCTGCATCCCATGCCTCATGCTATCTGTGTGGCCAATGGATCTGCATCAGAGTCCTGAATCCTGCTCTTTTTGTATTTTTGCCATGTTGGTTTTCAAGCTGCTATACTTTTATATTATTATTTGACAGCAAACACTACTTTTCCTAATTTGTCATGGCTAAATTTCTGAAAAGTGTGCTCCCAATCCACTGCTTCATCACATCATGTGAGAATTCTTGGAATTGTACTACTTTTATAACTATACCACTTTATTCTGTATTTTTTTTTTACCATTTTTGTACTTTTTTGTTTACAGTTAGTTATTGCTGTATTACTTTTTTCACTCTGCTAGAACTTCTGCACTAACTCTAGACTCTTAAATCACTAGTTTAGGAAGGGAACCAAGAGGTCAAAGAGGAAAGAACAGTTATTTGCCAAACTCCACTTGCAGCTGGACACCAAGAATATATCACAGAACAGGTTGACTGCCTATGACTTTCATAAAAGCTTGATTTTCATTAGATTTCCCCTCCAACTTTTTCATAATCTAGGCTTCCTGCCCTGTGTTAATTATATTTCTGACCCAAAACCAACAAACTAAGAGGCTGCATGTTGTGATGGAAAGCATGCTGGACCAGACGCCAAAAACTGTGTGGTTTAGGGCCAATTCTAGAGCTAACCAGCTGTGTGACCTTGCACAAGTCACTTCATCTCTCAGAACCGTTGTTCCCTCGCCTCTTTAATGAACAGTTAATAAAATTATGCCTATGATTTCTTCCCAGTCAACGTTATGTTATTCTTTGATGCTGATTGCTCTTCTTCTCACAATTAATGTACTATATATAACAACAAAATCGACAATTCTTATAAACCAGACTAAGTTTTTATTACTACTTCCTTCAAAACATAAATTACTATTCAGGAGCTATATAATACTAAAAATGAACACTATATGCAATTTAAAAAACAATTTTGTTAAATTTATTTCAGGTATGATTCAGCAAATGAGGTATTTAACATACTGCTGTGAAAGTAAACCTTGGTTTTAAATCCCAGCAAATAAAAACTGGATCTGAAAAACTGGAGCTAAGATTGGCTGGGATCCATCATCTTTATGAGAGTAGAGGGAGTTAGAATATACCATTTGCCTAAGAACCGGACAGATAATCTGGAGGAAGAGGGCAGAGGGTGGTAAATTGGTGGGAAAATTAAAGATACATTTTCCCCAGCTGTTTGATTTTTCATGCTGTTGAGTTTTGAGGTTATAGTACGTAGCTCATATATGAAACATCGCTAGGAGGAAGGGAACTCATTTAAAATTATGTTAGTTGTAGAATTATAACTAGATGTAAAGCAAAGAAAGTAGTTATCTATTATTCATTCCTTCTGAATAGACATTTCCTGTCTGTGAATACAAAGCATGACTAGAATTCACTTGCTGAAACTCGGAGATGCTACGAGAAAACATTTCTTTCTCGTTTGATCTGACCTTGTGTATGATAATGGAGCTTCTTTAAAATACTGTGACACTAGTCTGTTCTCCATATATTGCACCCCTGAGAATTATTCCTTCCTCTGGTCTCATGGGGTGGAAATTAACTTCAGAGGGTTTTAGTGTCTTGTCCAAGGTCATCCCAAGGCTCTGTCTCTGTAGGCAATTCTGGACAGATCTGGCCACAAAAGTCAGTCAAGCTAGTTATTTATGTGTCTATATGTGACTGTCTATATTACATAAAGCATTTCTCTTATTGGTATCTGATCCCACCTAACCAGCAGATTGACCAGAAATTAACATTCCAAGTGTCTCTAGGTGCTGAGTGAGCCTATGAAGGTAGCTTCTCTTTAGCACGGTAATAGAGAAGAAATGTCTTGCTAGAGACACTATATAGAACATACATGTACCAGACATAGATGAGTCTCATGTTCAACTTCTTAAGTGAGTGACTTGTCTCCTGTCCAAGGCCTTGATCTGAACCAGAGCATAAAACCACAAACTGCAAGAATCTCCATAAACAGAGATAACACTTCCTGTGGTTAGCTTCTTTTGTTTCTGTTTTCTCCAATTAAATTATGCACTAAATCAACTTTAATATTCAGTCAGATTTGACCTAGAATCTAATCTACTCATTTTCTAAAAATTATTAAATCAGAACATAATCTTATTGAATTGATGTGTCATCCAGTTTAAGTCCTCCCAAAATTGATGACCAGGTGGATGGTTCGATCCCTGGGTTGGGAAGATCCCCTGGAGAAGGGAAAGGCTACCCACTCCAGTATTCTGGCCTGGAGAATTCCATGGACTGTATAGAGTTGGACACGACTGAGCAAATTTCACTTTGACCAGTTCAAGCCCTCCCAAAATTGATGGCCAGGTGGATGGATAGGTGGATAGATTGGAAGGTGGATAGATTGAAAGGTAGGAGGAGGGATGGGTGGATGCATGGACAGATGATGGATGGATAACAGATGGATAAATGAAACGGATTGATGAAATTCCTTTTCCTAGATCATAGTTACTGGTTCCAAACTCTATAGAGTACAGAATGTACCTCTTCATGTAGCTATCTGCCTGTTAAAAATCTCGCACTGATTAAAAAGTGAATGTAAATTTTCTCTGATGAGCTTTTTATCATGTTCCTAAGAAGGAGAAGTCTGATATAAAGTAGTAAAACAAAAATAAACAAACCTATAATTTGGAGTAGCAGCTCTGGGGACAATAACAAGGTTTTCCAATCTCCTAGATCATAATTAACAGTGTAAAGAATTAAAGGGAAGTTCAGGAAGGAGTGCTTAAACCTTTTTGTAAATTTAAAATCAAGTAATGATCTCCAATGCTGGTCTCCAGGTTTATTCAAATTTGGACAATTAGGACAATTAAACATAAAACAGAGACAGTTCTAAAGAGGGAGCTGCAACAAAGCAGAATAATTGCTGGTACAGGCTATCAAATTTACATAAAAAAAGATTAAAAAGCTGATTTCCATTTAAAAAACAAGATCAGGCAACATCTAAAATAGATAACACAACCCGCTGAGAAAAGCTCTTTTCATCAATAAAGGAGAAGCAAAGGTGATTATACATAACAAAACTAATCTTCTATATTGCTTTAATCACCTAAAACCACTTTAACTGTTTATTTGGGAACTGTTATGCGAAGAAAAAAAATACTGCGTGTAAAAATGTCTAATTTCCAGGTTTCAATAAAACATAGACACCATCAAGATCATGCTCACACATTCTCTGTTCACCACCTGCCCTCTTCTCTAGATCCTGTCTTCTCTCAGTTACCAAATTTTTCACCAATTACAAACCCACCCATTCTAGAACTTGAAAATTTGCCATGTAATTGGTTTAACAGATGCTTCCAGGATAGCAGTTCTGTTTATTGCTACAGCATCTCATGAACAAAGTAGATTGTAATGCCTTTTCCTTCCTGTACTGAGCACCTACGTGGCATTTTGAGCTCTTTTCAAAGCAGAGAAATAGCATAATTACCTGAATTTTAATGCATGATACACCAGAGCCTTGTTAATATTTACTATCCTGTGTGTGTTTTCAAGAATAGTTATTTATTTATTAGTTCAGTACTTTCATGATTTGAGCTTGAGGAATCAGAAACATTTAAACAGATCTCAAAGTCAGGGGATCAATTGTCAGTATTTATTGTTATTATTGAAGCTTCTTGTTAATTTCCCCTAGAAGTTAAGAATTACAACTATCCCAGTCATGAATTTTGATTGATTAAGAAAAATGGAAGGAAGCTAAAAATTGGGTCACAATCCCATTTCAGTCCATTTATGTAGAAGCAATGAAATGTTGATATCAAAAGCTTTCAATATACCAAATGATGGGGTTCAGAACATGGTGCCCCTAAATATGGCACCTTGGCATATGGAAAAATTCAAGCTGAAGGAATCTGAGAACAGCTGGTGCAGGCCAGACCTTCTGACCTTCTCCTGAAGCCAATCATAAAACCTTCATGTGGGAGGTACCCTCCCAATACCCCCAGGAAAGGAACACATTTACCTCCAAAGACGAGGGACCCTGGTAGTCATCTGAACCTTGTAAGTTCCCCCATTTACCACCTGTAGCTCATACCCCTTTGTCCTACCACGTTTGACAACTTTCCACACTTCATCAAGCCTAGTATAACACTCAGGATGAGCAGTTTTTTCAGGTCTTTATTCCTTTATGAAGGTCCTCATGTCACATAAAATTCACATGAATTAAGTATTCATGCTTTTCTCTTCATCTGTCTTTTGTTATAGGGGCCCCAGTCAAAAACCCCAAAAGGTAGAAGGAAAAGATGTTTTTCCTCCCCTGCAACACAAACCACAGGTCAAACAACATGAATCAAAACAAAATCCAACCCTAGGACAAGAAGGGAAGAGATGGATTTGACTTTAAACTGTTTTATAAATTCTCTCAAAACCTATACACACTCTTTTTTAGCTCCTATGTCTTCAAACTGAAAAGTGACTACTGTATGTTATTTACATGGAAAAGTTCCAAATGCATATATTTGTGAATGTAAGTTTTTAACGTCTTGTATCTGATTTATGTAGAAGCAATACCTATAACAACTATCACAAAAGGTAGAGAACAATACATTTAAAGACAGGCCAACAGCACTTACACACACAGAATGAGACAACATTATGATAAGAACTCACATAATAATAGAATTCCAAAACTTTAAACCTCCCCTGATGATTGTGGTTATACTAATATATCTCTTTCCATGGGAATAATCCTAAAGCACTTGCAGGGATGAGAGCTGCCCGGGATTGAATCCAACAGAAAGAGTAAGCTAGAACTAAATTATACCTTCAGTTTTGCCACTTATGTTCTCTCAGACTTGGAGTCAGTGGCTTACCTTCAGAGCATGTTAGCTTACCCATCGGCAAAACAACCTTGATGGCTTTCCTATCAAGCTCTAAAAGAAAATGAAAAGATGAACTAGAAACTGCAAGTCACTCTGAATCCCTCAGATAAAGAAAGACCCATAAATATTTATTACTGCTGTTATTATTACAGTAAAACAGGCTTCAGCCCCAGACACAACTATTTCAACTATACATGCCATGCAACCAGGGAGAGAAGACAAAAGCTTGCCTTCGTTCCATAACCGTGCAAACCAGAATCTAGTCAGCATTCACCCATGCGATATTTTTAAATGTCCAAAATGTGCTAATCTGATAAATACGTAAAAGACACAGCCTGTACTTAAAGAAGTATGCAAGGTAAAAGGGAAGACAGGGCAAAACATAAAGAATAATCAGACATAAAAAAAAAAAGAAACGCTATTTTAAAATAACAAATAATGTAGATGGATCTCATGTGTATTTAACAAGTGAAAGAGGCCAGATATGTAATATATGATTCCATTTATAAGAAGTTCAAAACTGGGCATGCATATGTGTGCTAAGTAGCTTAGGTCACATCCGACTCTTTGTGACCCTATGAACTGTAGCCCACCAAGCTCCTCTGTCCATGGAATTCTTCAGGCAAAATACTGGAGCTGGTTGCCACACGCTCCTCCAGGGGATCTTCCCAACCCAGGGACTGAACTCACGTCTCTTACATCTCCTACATTGGCAAGCCGGTTCTTTACCACTAGTGCCACCTGGGAAGCCTCAAGACTGGACACAACTAATCTATTGTTAGAAGTCAAATAGTGGTTGCTCTCCCTGGTGGTGTTTGAGAAAGCACACGGGGTGCTGGAAGTGCTCTAAATCTTGATCCAGGTGGTGGTTTCCTGGGAAATATCATACGTAAAAATTCATCTACCTACATACTTAAAATGTATGCCTTTTATGTACATTATACCACAATTTTTTTAATTTTTAAATAAAGAAAAGCTATAGGTGCTTTATATTTGACAGCGTAGTTCAATCGGTAGTTATAATCATGAAAGTCAGAGGGATGCAGGGCTGGCTGGAGCAGCAGAGAAGGGCAGGGTCCCTCAGACAATGTTTTTAGCCGTGTGGTTTCCGTGTGATGAGGAACGTGATTTAGCATGGAGGAAGGGAAAGAGCATTTACCATAGAGGAACAGCAAGAGATTACCACATAGTCCAAGACCACGCTTCCAAGTCATCCAAAACACCATGGATATAACTGCATTGGAAGGCTCCAAGACGAAAATCTGGCAAAATGCTCTCAGCTGAACAAACAGAGAACAGTCCTATAACTCAAAAATTTTGGTGACATAAGCTATCCCAAGAGAATAAATCCAAGATTTAAGGTCAGAATACTTAAAGTCTTCTCACAGCTGGAGAAAGTTGGAACTCAAGCAACTGTATGTCCACAGACGTGTTGGATGCAGTCATCAAAATGGCATCGATTTACTCCAAGAGCATTCTGAGAAGCAACCATGCACACATCAACTGCACATGTGTAAGAGGACAAGCAAACTTTATCCACGTCTCACACTTTCCATGTCTTTGATAACAAGACTGCTAACTTCAAGTTAGCAGTTCAGGTTGGCTATCAGAAGGGCTGGGATCCCTGAAGCAGAGCCTGAGATTGGAATTCAGGGATACATGATTTATTAAGCATCTACTTGAAAGACAAGAGGTGTCAGGAGGTGAGGGGAGCAGGCCGGAGTAGAGGAGCCAATGAAGAGTGCAAAAGGGGGATGCCCCTGCAGAGGCGCACCCCTTTAGGTAAGAAGTCTTGCCTTTTGTAACCACCCTGTCAATCATTTACTACGGGCCGGGTGAAAAAGACAGTAACCTCCCACGAGAAAGCTCCTGTAGTGCTGTGCTGTGCTGTGCTAAGTCACTTCAGTCATGTCGGACTCTTTGTGACCCTATGGACAGTAGCCCACCAGCATCGTCTGTCCAAGAAATTCTCCAGGCAAGAATACTGGAGTGGGTTACCTTGCCCTCCTTCAGAGGATCTTCCCGACCCAGGGACTGAACTCACATCTGTGACAGCTCCTGCACTCACAGGTGAATTCTTTACCACTAGCGCCACCCGGGAAGCCCACTCAAGCAGCACATCCATCATCTTTAAGTTAACATTCATGTTGGCAATCAGACCAGCTCATCACTTTCACACCATCCTTACAATTTGCATAATCTTAAAAAAAACATTGGGTTTTCCTATAAATGCAATAGCATTTCAATATTAAAGATGTGGATTAGTTTCAGTGATGCTTCAGATCTCTTGTGTTAGTAGCAGTAATAAAAACAAAGGGATTATAATTTGTGCTAGGCAATGGCAATAGGCTCAAGTTTGCCTTCAGAAAAGAATTTCCTTCAGATCTCAGGAAATTTAGGAAGTAAAAGAGAAACAGAATAAAATTCGGGAGGGGGACAGAAAGTGTCTTCTCTCAAACCATAAATCATAGAAATTGAATTAGATCATCTCAAATTGAGGGACAAAAAGCCAGTTATAGATCCATTTCACGACACTGGCTGACATGGATTCCATTTGTGACTCACTGAGTAGCATTACTTATTCTGAGTGCTCCTCTGACAATGCAGGCACTTAACATGAAGACATGTGTAACGCTACAGGAGGAGAGAGGAAAAAGCAAAATCTGACAGTTTGCCTAGAAAGCAAACCCTGAGTGTCAAGCATTTCTGAAGCCTGTTCTCAGGGTCTCTCTTAAATTCTGCTGTTTGCATAGCTCAAAATGTATAAAATCCTTTTCTCTTTTCCAGACACAATTACCACCATCAAACCATTTTCATCTCGACCTTAGGGCAGTAGACTGCTAAAAGGCTAACTAGGTGATAGGGATCCAGCCCCAGAGGGTGCGGGTGGGGGAGAGGAGCGGAACGTCAGAGAAGGGCTTCGACTTGAGAGCTGTGGCCTCCAGATGGGGGTGGGGACTGCACCCCTGGGAAAGCAAGCGGGGCGAATAAATACCCCAGTCACTCTCTTCTCCTACTTCCTGATCCCCTGTCAATCCACCCTCATCTGAATCCATCCAGAAGCCAAGGGGGAAAGGGTCTGCCCCATGCAGTCCGCAGCGGCTGGGGAAGAGTGGAGAGCCGATGCAGGCAGCAGACAGATAATATCCAGCATGGTACCCCACTATTCCAAGCATGCAGCTGATACCTTTTGTAAACAGGTTAGCAGTTATAGTTTAAAAAGGGGGGAGGGGAGGGTAGTTTCATTTATTCCTTGTGGGAAGCGCTTCATGTATCATTTATAATAACATCTGCTAGATATTTTATGTTATTTCACCCTCATAATAACTGCATAATGGGTGAAATAGCTTTGTTTTATAAATGATCAACGGGAAGCCTAGAGGAGGTAAGGAACTGGCTTCACATTACATTGCAAGGAGAGGAAGGAGCAGGGATGAGACCCAAGAACTTGCTGATACCGTAGCCCATGGGGTCTCCTCTATCCTTCCCTACGACAGAGATGCTACCATTGTTCAGAACAAGTTAGAAGCCCTCCTCTGCTTGCTTTTACAGTGCTTTTAGGAGCCTTCCCCTTTCCCCCAAATCAGTCGCATTACTTTACAGGCACACATTTTTAACAACAGCCGAAGAAGATGGAGATGATTCATCCTCATCACGTTCACCAGATGTAAGCCCAGATGACGCTTGAGTATTTCCAAAAGTCAAATTAGATTCTCCAAAGACTCAGGAGATTAAAAGTAAGCTCTGAATGACAACTCCAAAAGAAAATCTCAAGAACATCTGTAATGCCGGACATCTCAATGGAGAATGTGGTGCCTTTAAAACTGACAGCAGTTCTCTCACTGAATAATCTCAGGCCTCCGATAGAGTTGCTTGTTTATAAAAGCTGGAAACTGGAAACAACCCAAATCTTTAAAAGCAAACATGTTTGTGTATTACCTGCCTCCACCCCACTCTACCCTTCCTCACATGGAAATCAACACAGGGATAGGAACTGGCTGCCTTGCCCACCTGCTCCACCCAGCTCTATGCATGGAGCCTGGGCATGGTAGATCCTCAGATATCTGTTGAATGAATGAATGGATAGAATTCCTCTTCCTTAACTAGAGCATATGTGTGTGCTAGGGCACTCAGTCATGTTTGACTCTTTGTGACTCCATGGACTATAGCCTACCAGGCTCCTCTGTCCAAGGAATTTCCCAGGTAAGAATACTGGAGCGGGTTGCCATTTTCTACTCCAGGGGATCATCTCGGCCCAGGGATCGAACCTGCACCTCCTGCATCTCCTGCATTGGCGGGCAGATTCTTTACCACTGAGCCACCTGTGAAACCCTCCTAGAGCATAACCTTTGTGTAAACATTCCATACCCTTTGGTGTCATTCTGAAAGAAGAATGGACAATAATAATGAATACAAAGTGTTTTGTTCCCACCACTTATGAAGCCAGGAAATCACCTATAGAATTACCAATGGGAAAGTAAGAAAATAAATAACCCCCTCCTCCTCTCATCCTCTGCACCACACTCTCGCTTCCTCACACACTCAGGTGTCAAAAGAATCACCAGTTCCGTTTGGCAGACTTCAAGCATCCTTTTCTTGCAAGGCCATCCAAAAAATAATGAGTATTATGACATCTCCTCCACAGCCATGTAATCAGCTAATACTAAAAGTGCTAAGAGAGATGGCGTTTTGCTGGTTCGCATCTAAAATGTAGACAATCAACCATGAATGCCTCAGGCTGATCGCATGCTGGGAGAAGCAATAATAATACGTCTGGCCAGATCTCCATGCCAACTGGAAGGCCCAGGTTGGGGAGCAGATGTGCCGTGGAGGTGATGCATTTGGTCTTCAGTGGGGAGGGTCTGTGGGTCTCATCTGTCTTCCGCACCCCTACTGGTCAGCTCAGCGCTCAGCCCTAAAGCCAGCTGCTTAGGGCCCCGCTCCTGTGTGAATCCTCCAGTCACAGGGACAGAAGCGTGCCCGAAGGAGAAGACAGCCCAGGAGCGATATGTGCCCTCATGGCACTGCCAGGCTTTGTACACAGGCTCTTGTTTTCAATACAGTGTCAACCCTTCCTTTCTCCACAGCCAGAGTTTGGTGGCATTCTTTCAGGTGAGTTCTATATTGCTCTGCTACGCGAGGGAAGTCTAGCTCCTGCTTATGCAATCAGCCCACAGATCCCGTGTCAGCTGGAAGCCACAGATGACCAACTGCAAGATCAATAGGCCTCTATTGCTGCCACATGAGGGAGACCCCAAGCTTATCAGTAGCATCATGATAAGTACCTATTTGCCTGACATCTCCTCAATCAATAACTTTGTTATTGTTTGCATTATCTGACTATAAGTTTGGTCAATATGCCCAGCTAATGGGTAACATGAGCCAGGATTGCATTTCAATTTTTTTTTTTTCTTTCAAGTTTAACTCTCTCTGCGCCAGCTTGAAGGAGTCACCAACTGAACCTCGCCAGCTCTACTTCCGCCTTTGCTGAGTTTCACCGAACCCCTCAAGACATAGGCTGTCTTGAGACGGGAAGTTAAAGTTGCCCAGGTCTAAACCAAATTGAATAAACCCTGCCTTTCTTTGCCATTATTTTTTATTAGGTTTTCATTAGGATGGGCAGATGGTTTTACGTGTGTGTTTCCTTTACTTACTGCACTGGAGAAAAAAAAAAAATCAACTAGCTAGTGTGTGGATCAAGATGTACGATGCAAATGGGAGTTAGCTGGTTGGAAAGTGGGCATGGGGCTAAACAAGTTTTTAACCCATGAATAGCCTAAGATAGATATGGTAACACCATAAAGTAAATAAAATATAAAAGTAACTTCTTGAATTGTGTCACAAATCAGCCCTATGTGCCACATCAGAAGGGCCCCAGCCATTGTGTGATGAGAAGTACTAGCAGATGGCCCAGCGCATGAAGACAGCTCCAGCTGGCCTCTCACCCCTCTCAGGATTGCACAGGGCTCTTTTACAAGAGCAGGCCCAAGAGGTTATGGCCAATCATAAATAGAGAAATAAAACTTGTAGTAACAACAGTGTGCAAGGCACAGAATGCTTTGATTTTCTTGTCACATTAAAAATATTTACTGGTTTCTCCAGTCCAGATTTAGTGGCAACCCCAAGTACAGAAGGAATAAACAAATTACTCACTTACCAGAATGAGCCTGGGAGTATTCATCACCTACTTCATCATTCTGCCTTCGGGTGCTTTTTTTTTTCTTGTTTTGATTGGTGATAATAAGTTATTCATATATAACTGCATTGGTAATGGGGTATAAATTTATAGATCACAGGTTTTTTTTTTAAATAAATTTTGATAACTTTAAGAGGGTGCTACAGGGTTTTCAAATGGTAAGCTGCCACTTCTTAGTTCATGGACTCATGGAGCCCCAGAGCCAACCACAGGGCATGTGAAGCCTGGCCCCCTGAGTTCACAGCTGAGTGACAGCCCAGATCTCAACTTCCCGCCTTCAGCTCCCCTGCTCGGAAGGCCTCCCGCACACCTTTCCACTTGGCAGTCCTCATTTCTCCACTTCCCGTCCCTCAGCTGTTCGGTTCTTTTCCATCATAGAGAGAGGGCTTGGGGACAAGAGAGAGCTGCTTGGGGAGAGGCAAACACTTGACCTCTATCACACTCCGAGGGTCGTTCAGACCCTGTTTGTCATTTGTAAAGGAGAAGAAAACACAGAAAACCAGAAAGTGCCAGAGAGGAAAGGCTCAGATAAGAAAGGAGGGGAGGGGAGTGCTTTGTGTCCATCTATTCAGACATAACAGTTGCGAATAAACGCCTCCCTTCCAAAGCTTGCCTTCCCTCCCCCTCTGACTATTAACTTAACCTAAAGTCCTAACAAGAATTGATCTGTTAACAAATAGATCCAAAGGGGCTAACAGGGTTGATGTGGATGTATCATGGGAAATAATGAGTCATGGAAAATTATGAATGAAAAACAAGTATAATCAATATATGACAATAGATGTGAGGGGAGGGTGGTAATGCTTGCAAGCTCACATTATGACTGATGGAGTTTCGGACATGCTGCCCCCAAACCAGCACCTTGATATACTGAGTGTTTTCAGCGATGGAGTGTGAGCGAACAGTAGGTGAGGGAAGACTCTCGGGCCTCCTTCCCTTGCCCATCTCACTGAAAGAGGCCACAGCGTCATGTGAGAGGCGCCCTCCCTCTACCTGGAGTGAGGAGAGGCGCATCCTTATCACCTGAGATGGAAAGCATCCCACCCAAGAGGCCTGGCAAATGCCCCAGTTACTACATTCAGCGCATTCTCTTCACCTAACCATGTGTGCTCTGCTAAGTCACTTCAGTCGTGTCTGACTCTTTGCAACTCTATGGGCTGTAGCCTGCCAGGCTCCTCTGTCCACGGGATTCTCCAGCAAGAATACTGGAGTGGGTTGCCGTGCCCTACTCCAGGGGGTCTTCCTGACCCCAGGATCAAACCCATATCTCTTACGTCTCCTGCCTTGGCAGGTGGTTCTTTACTACTAGCGTCACCTGGGAAGCCGTCACCTCATCATATCTCTCTGTCATCTCTCTCTTTATCCAGTCTGGTATAAAAGCACTCAGTTTGGGACTTCCCTGGTGGTGCAACGGTTAAGAATCCATCTGCCAATTCAGGGGACATGGGTTTGATCCCTGGTCTGGGAAGATTCCACATGTCACTGAGCAATTAAGCCCTGGCACCACAAATACAGAGCCTGCACTCTACTGAACCCCACTACTGAAGCCCACAAGCCCACAAGCCCTAGAGCCTGTGTCCCACAACAAGAGAAACCCCCGCAATGAAAACCTCACACACCGCAACTAGAGAGTAACCCCTGCTCACTGCAACTAAAGAAAGCCCACAAGCAGCAACAAAGACCCAACGCCACCAAGAATAAATAAAGAATAAATTATTTTTAAGAAACGCTCAGTTTTAACCATTTTTCGGGGTCCTCACTTCCTTATGGAGACTCTCGTGTCACAGAAAACAAATAAATGTGTACACTTTTCTCCTGCTCCTCAGTCTTTGCTCTGGTTTAATTTTCAGACCCAGCAGGAACACTACAAGGGTGGAAAAAAACTTTATTCCCCTCACACATGACACTCATCACCAGAGCCCATGTGCTCCAGACTGGGCATACCACTGAGACCTGCACTGATTGCCTAGACCGAATTAGTTATGTCTTCTGCCTTCTTGCCTTCTGACTAGAACGAAATGCTGTGGTTTCACATTTACATCCTGCTCTTTTTCTTTTAGACTTGTGAGCCTGTCTTTAAGTTTGGGGAGATGTGGAAAGAGGAAGCTGTGGAGAGAGGAGGCCTTGGAGAAGAACAATGATCACTTAGCCCATGAACCTCAGAGAGAGTTTAGTGAGAAAGCAGGGACCCACTGGGCTTGCAGGCACCCTGCTGAGCTGGTTACATACTCAGTACCCCAGCCCCACTAACCATCTGCTCATTGTCCCTTCTGTGTGGACGGGCTCTCCTTTGTGGCAAACTCCACGGTCTAGGATCTCAAATTCTGACCAGGTTTCCTAATTCATAAACCGGTAGGTTTTAGTGAAAGATTTACCCTTTCAAAACAGAGTTCTGAGACAGGATCGACTTGGAGGTTTCCCAAGTGCCTGCTGGTGGGTAACAGGATTCTGCAGAAATAAGTCCTGTTAAAAAAAAGAGTCTGTCCTTGGCACTGTAATCTGAAACAGCGATTCAGCCTCTCTGGCCATCTTCATGTGTGTTTCCTGCCCACAGAATGAAGTTGGAAAGTCAGAGCCGTCATCTGTCTCTACATGCGATTTCTTGCCCGTCAGCTGGACAGGGAAGTGCCTCTTTCTGGTATATTGATGTTAGTCCTACTAACACATTTCCAAGTTCTCCAGCTGCCATGTAACTTGAAACGGGTCAACTCTGGGAGGGAGAGGTTTGCTTTTCCTTCCTGTAACCTCAGGACTGATTTAATTAAGCAACTCCTCCAGCCCCGATTTATAGTCTGAAAAGTGTTCTCGCCGCAGCCCTTCGATGTGCTGTGTTTTTCAATGAGCTGAAATGCATTGTTCAGTGGAAACACCATTCTGAGTGTCTGCTGCCACCCCGAGAGCTGTTCCAACATACGCACCCGTCCCTGTATGTTTAAATGCAAAGGGCTGGATAAATGAGCCGTGGCTTCCTTTGATAACTTAGCACAGTTTTAGAAATCAGAGGAGAGGATGGCTAAATTCCCCCATGGGTTCCCGAGGAGGGCAAAACTTCACCCTAGCCTCCTGCTGTGAAGAAATAACCTTTTAAACCTCATTTTAGAAATCAGTCTTTTTTCCCAAGATTAAAACTAAAAATAAGAAAACCCTGGCATGTAGGGGTGGAGGAAGGAAAAAGAAAGGATGCCACAGCGTGACTGTCCTCTGTCTGTCCCTCGGGACTTTTTGTTCTACCATCAGACCCCAGATGTCCTCCCCTGTTTGACAGTCCTGACCCATCCCCCTCCCAACCTGCCACCTAGGAATGAATGAAGCCAAATTTCCCATAGGAAAGGCCCTTTCCTAGTCTCTCAAAGGCTTCCACCTCAAAATGAAATCTGACAAAAGAAACAAATTAGATTAAATTGCAGCGCTAAGGGTTTCAGATTGCTCAGATAACAGACTCAGACAGTGCTGTTAGGACTAAGCAAAATCATCTGCTGCAGTGTGGGGGAAAACAGAGTTTCCTTCCCTTCATCTGTTCGTGCTGGCCATAGTGCAGTTTTTAATATCATTGAACGATAATGAATAGACAGTGGGAGATGGGAGGACCGAGGGAAGGACATCAACCAGAGCGCCCAAAAGCCAAGCCAGTCGTATGTGTGAATGAAGCTGGATCAGTGAGAAATTTCACGTGATCACTCCAGATTTTTAAATGTTAGCAATCCATTCCATTAAAAACAGAAAAATCCACCACGGCTCCTTCAGTGGTTATTGAGCACCTTCTTATACATCCATGCTGTTATTACCTTCTGTTCTTTTCCTTATACATCCATGCTGTTATTACCTTCTGTTCACCGATGGGGAAGAGCAAGTCTCTTAAGTGGCAAAACCAGTACCCACCCACAGCTTCGACCACATTTTATCCACTGAACTGCCTAGGAGTTTTATAGATAGAGAAACGGAGACCCCCTCCCCAGGGTTAACTAACGTGACCAGGATCATAAAAGAGTCAGGGTGACTTTTTAAAAAATAAATCATCAAACTACAGAAACTGAGAGGAGAATGAAAAGGAGACATGCTGGGACAGAACAGAGAAAGAATGAAACATAAAAAAGAGAAGTACCATCACTGGATGGATGATAACAGCCTCATCCTAACGGCTGCCTAGACCACGAGATAAAGATGTATTATTGAAAAATACTGCAAATTTTCAAACATAAATAATTCTGCTTCTATTATCAGTCCTTGTGCTTGAAACCAAATGGTGGAAGACCCTCATAGTTATCTGTGAGGTTCAGATTTAGGCTTCATTCTGGGATTTATGTAGACAATGCTGCCCTCTCCTGGCCAACATTTTAATAACATGAGTCATTGTTTAAATTGAAACATTTTTATATTTTCTCAATGTATTTTGAAGAAACTGGCATCCACTTAGCATCATATATATGCATATTATTTACACATAACAATACCCTCTCAATTTTTTTATATAACTTGTGATTGAGTTTGTATCATTTTTACATGCATTTTATAGAGCACTCGTGCAACCTACCTACATAGATAGCATATTAAAAGGCAGAGACATTACTTTGCCAACAAAGGTCCGTCTAGTCAGGGCTATGGTTTTTCCAGTGGTCTTCACAGAGTTGGACTGTGAAGAAAGCTGAGCACCAAAGAATTGATGCTTTTGAACTGTGGTGTTGGAGAAGACTCTTGAGAGTCCCTTGGACTGCAAGGAGATCCAACCAGTCCATTCTGAAGGAGATCAGCCCTGGGATTTCTTTGGAAGGAATGATGCTAAAGCTGAAACTCCAGTACTTTGGCCACCTCATGAGAAGAGTTGACTCATTGGAAAAGACTCTGATGCTGGGAGGGATTGGGGGCAGGAGAAGAAGGGGACAACAGAGGATGAGATGGCTGGATGGCATCACCGACTTGATGGACATGAGTTTGAGTAAACTCTGGGAGTTGGTGATGGACAGGGAGGCCTGGCGTGCTGCAATTCATGGGGTTGCAAAAAGTTGGACACGACTGAGCGACCAAACTGAACTGAACTGAAGTCCCTCAGTCGTGTCTGACTCCTTGTGACCCCATGGACTGTAGCCTACCAGGCTTCTCCGTCCATGAGATTTTCAAGGCAAGAGTACTGGAGTGGGTTGTCAGTTCCTTCTCCAGGGGATCTTCCTGACCCAGGGATCGAACCAGGGTCTCCTGCATTGTGGGCAGACGCTTTACTCTCTGCACCACCAGGGAAGCCCTTTATAGAGGACTAGAAGGCATAAATGGAAAATAAATCACGTTGCTATGGGGCTCCTGAACTTTCAGAATTCAGTTCCTTCAGGAAGAAGTTATTTTCTCATGACAGGAAACTTAGAAGAGCTCCAGAGCAGAAAATATTTGAGTGTCTCTAATCTGAACATTATCGGACAGAAATGACTATGCCCTTCCATTTGAAGGAAAAGGGGTTATTATATTTGAGGGAAACAACAGATCAGTTCATAAATATATTTTTAGGTAAAAGCAACTATTCATGCTCATGGTGATAGAAAATCACCTTCTGGTTTCCTGTACCTATAGGTCATTTATACTTAGAGAAATCACAGACCAGGAAGAAACTGTCAGATAAGAGTTACCATACCAAGGTAGACACCGCAAGGCAATTTCCTTAGAGCTGAGTGACAGTTCTCAGAACTCTAACAGAAGCCGGTTGCCTCACAGCTTGTTCCAGAGCGCCTGTCCCATGAGAGTCACACCTCCATGGAAGTCATGATGCAGATGTTGGGTAGACAGCAACCCTAAGGAGAGAAAATACCTTTTATGGAAACACGGTTGGGGAGCATTATTAGAGGAAGAGACACAGTCACCATCAAGGTCCCTCTTGACGAATACATGCACGTGTACAGAGAATTTTTTCACTCACCAAATCAACTATTATGCTTAGGGGAAATCTAAATCTGAAAATATATGAAAGCCAAAACTCAAAAATGCCAAGAGTAGACTGAGGCCTGCAAGGCACACCTCACTTGCTAATATACTATTGTGGCCTGTTTGTTCTTTGGTCAAAATATTTTACACAATAATCTAAAGTTGAGTTTTTCAGTAAAGGCAGAAGGCCTGGCACCACTGGTCCTATTTTTCCACTAGAGCTGAGGACTGGCTGCCCCCCTGGATGGGGCATGCCCACGGTGGGTTTCCCACCATCCCCACCACACCCTGACACATACCCAGCCCGTTTCATTGATTTACAATACTTGTCGTGCCTTGCAGTTCTTTCAGTTATTTACCTTTTTGCTCTAGCTCCGAGAATTGTGATGCCTACATCTATTCTTTAGCAGCCACAGAGCTCAGCAAATTTAAACAGCACTCCAACTTGAGGGAGGGGAAGGCAAAGTTACAAGCACTAATCCTGATTTATCTCTTTTCTTTTCGCCTACACTTTTCCTCCATGTCTTCCTTCATGATTACAAATTCCCGTAAGGGTTTTAGTTAAAAGGTATCTCTAAAGCACCTTAAGTTTTAGTACAGAAAATTTTAATATAAATCTATATTTAAAATAACTAAATCAGACTAATGGAAAGCACATTGAATTAGGAAGCAGAAAACCTGGGATACTATTTCAACCTTTTCCCCTGATAAACTCTGTAACATTAAGTAATTCACTTAAACCCTCTTTACCTTTTAATACTCCATAAATAAGAGATAATAATAGTTGTTCCTTCTACCTCACTGGGATTTTTTAACAATAACCATAAATCAGAAGACATCTGAGTCTACAGAAGAATATGTTATAAAGACCAAGATAGCATTACCATGAGGCAGCAGTAAAGTAAAATGTTGTTCAAAGGAAAAAAAGAAGCTGTTTTGAAAAAAGAAGTTGTTGCTATATAATGATTTCTTTGGAGACTATACATCAACATGTTAATAGTAGTTATATCTAGGTAATAGGATTTGGGGAATCTTCCCTGGTGGCTCAGACGGTAAAGCGTCTGCCTACAATGCCTACCATGTGGAAGACCTGGGCTCAATCCCTCGGTCAGGAAGATCTCCTGGAGAAGGAAATGGCACCCCACTCCAGTACTCTTGCCTGGAAAATCCCATGGATGGTGGAACCTGGTAGGCTATAGTCCGTGGGGTCGCAAAGAGTCGGACACAACTGAGCAACTTCACTTCACTTTCCCCCTTCAGCTTACAGGTATTTTTTCTTCCCCTATAATGAACACATGTAATAATGTTGTATATTGTAATGTTGTGTATTATAATGATATATAATAAAAAATATGACAATAGTAAAAAAAATAGATTGGGAGAAAGAAAATAAAACTCTATATTTCCCATTTTACTAGGCTTGAATAATCACTGATTTCAATTGCAACCATATATAAAATTGCCTATATATCTTATGTTAGAAACCTGAAAATTAGAAATCTCCTGAGAAATATTTTTTAGTATATTGCAAGCAAACTGGACTAGTCAAGGTGAAGCTGTTGATTAACTATTTTGTACCTTCCCCTTCCAAGCACTACAGGAACTTTAACTTTCTGATCCCCTCTTTCATTACACACGAGGCACATGTGAATTTCTGTGCCTGTGTTCCCACATCAGAATGTAGAAGTTTCTAATTCTTAACATCCTCTAGCCATTTTGCCCTTTGTAGAGACACTGTTACTGTATCCCAATTCAAGTACCACTGTAAACCCATGCTTCTTCACTGAGGGTGATATATCTCCCCAGGGGACATCTGCCCATGTCTGGACACATTTTTAATTGCTGCACTGGAGAAGGATGTTACCAGGATCCTGAATCTAGGATCCAGGGATGCTACTCCATGTCTTCAAATACACAGAACAGCCCTTACCATGAAGAACTAGCAGTAATGGGTTGAGAAGTCTCGCTTAAGTGAAAAATGCCCTAAGTTCAGATACAGTATCATAAGGGTATTTCTGGAGTCACTGGGATGAAGGTTATCAACTTTGTACCTAATAATCAAAACAGGAGGAGGAGGGGCACCATCTAGCAGATTTAAATTATCTGATAATTTGATATTTCAAAAAATATTTACTAGTCCTGTTCATAATAGCCATTGCTTACTGTTGAATGAGATTATTTCTTCTTAAAGTCCCACATATTTGAACTCTATAAAAGGTGATATCACAAAGAAAAACCAGGGAAAGAGTTGTGAAGAGCTCGGTTCATCACTATTTACATTTCTCTCTACCCATGAAGATGAGAGAAAGTATGAACTCAATGCTTTGCTGGAGTAAATGAAACCTACACCCTCAACATCAAATATGCTGACAGGACATCACTCTTTCCAAATTCAGAAAGAAAAATACTCTCAACAAGAAATGTGGAAGCTCAGGGTTGTATAATTGTTTTTAACTTATTCTGAGAAACAGTATCCTTAACAAAGGAAAATCAACTCTATGCAAGAATTTTTAAAACACTCAGGTTAAAGTAGAACAAAAGCAAAAAGATATATTTAGACACAAATGCTATAACTGTTTTCCTTTGAAAATCACTCTTTAGAAATTTCTCTAATTAGGCAAATAAAAGGCTTTTATACTCCTCAGATTTGTTTATTAGTGTGGATTATCGTTCCTTTTGTGTTTGCAAAACAATAGGGCTTCATCAGTCAAAGAATTATTCAGGATAATAATTAGCAAGTTATTTTGGGGGGTGAAAATTTTTACTAACATTTAAAAATCCTATCACCACTCTACCCAGAGATAAATTATGAAATAACTGGGAAAAGAGAGAGAGAAAGGACTCATGGAGGCTTTGCCTCTACTGTCTTTGAGCTGAATCCTTTACACTCATTATTAATATGTTTTGTTCATGATAGTCATTATATAGGAAATTCATTTGCCTGATTATTCTCTTTTTGACCCGAAGGTCACAGAGCATCCTATTTATAATTCTGGTCCAGGAGGAAACTGGAAAAGGGGAAGAACACAATATAGTCTCATTGCTCCGTTAATTAACAAGCTGAGTTGGTCCTCGGAACCCCTGACCTCACTCTCTAGATTTGGTGTGGCAGAGAGAGGGCTGGACATGCAGGAGAGGTCTGTGCAGAGTGCTGGCCAAGTATGTGGCCCTGGCTCTCATGTAGCTGAGATACCAGATACCAGGAGAAAAAATAGATACAAGTACTAATGAAAGCCTCATAAAGTCCACTTTAAACCTCTGCAGAGGAGGATCAAGAGTCCTGGGGAGAGCCAAAAAGGGACGCATGTGACAGCTGAAATCAACATCTCTCCTGACAGGTCTGGTTGCTGTGCTTTGACTGGCATAAGCCCGAGAGCCCATCACACTGGTTTATGGCAGTTGGTCCACAGGGCTGCTTCTGCCCGTCTCTGAAGACATCTTAGCTGCTCCCTTTGTCCCCTCTGGCCCCAAAGATGTCCAAGCAGACACAGGCAAGATATGTGAGGAGGAGGAGAAGGGGGAAGCAGGGGAAGGGAAGAGAGAGAGAAGGGGAGGGAAACACTCAGGAAAAGACACGTGGGAGAAAAACAAACCCACGCGTCTTTACTTCTAAAGAAACCACTGGAAACACTGTAATCATGGCTAATGTTTTTTGAGTGTTTACTATGTCCCAAGTTCTTTCTAAACACTTTGCATGTATCAACCCACTTAATCTCTACATCAGCCCTCTGTCATTTTCACCTCTATTACCCCATTTTATAGAGAAACTGAGGTACATTTCCCTGGTTACACAGCTAGTAAATGACAGATTTGAAAAAGGAATCCAGGTGGTCTGATTTCCGAGCCCATGCATGCTCTTTACTGTGTTATGTTATCTCACCTTCCCGGTATCTATGAGGGCTGGTCATTGCCACAGCCTGTATTTTATAGAGAGAAACTAAGAAACAGAAAGGTTATGTGATACATCATCCCACAAACCATGATGCAATGAGAATCTACTGTCCCCATCATTTGCCCCCATTATATTTTTCTGCCCCTCTGACCCACATTTAACCAAATAATTTGACAAAAACATGCTTGGAACCAAGTCCAGTTCAACAAGTACATTAGCATTATGAATTAATAGAAAACAAAATACAAATGGAGATAATCTGCCTTTATGTCAATTGGGTTGTTCTCTAATTATTCTATGTGTATGAATGTCTGCTGCCGCTGCTGCTGCTAAGTCGCTTCAGTCGTGTCTGACTCTGTGCGACCCCATAGACGGCAGCCCACCAGGCTCCCCCGTCCCTGGGATTCTCCAGGCAAGAACACTGGAGTGGGTTGCCATTTCCTTCTCCAATGCATGAAAATGAAAAGTGAAAGTGAAGTCGCTCAGTCATGTCCGACTCTTAGCGACCCCATGGACTGCAGCCTACCAGGCTCCTCTGCCCATGGGATTTTCCAGGCAAGAGTACTGGAGTGGGTTGCCATTGCCTTCTCCAATGAATGTCTGAAACTGCAACAATTCCCTAGTATATTGACATGAAGTTATGCTTGACAGCTTGATGAGTCATCAGTCTGTCAATCAACTTGCATTTGTTGAATGTGTATTATTAAGTGCAGCAGGAGACAAGTAATAAGAGAAATAGATTAAACCTGTCTTCATTTAATGGCAAATGGGATAAACTAAATACTTTAAAGATTAAGAATGAAAACATTCTCCCTTCTTCCTTTTTGAAAGACCTTATCTCTATTTGAGGTGGCAAAATAGCCAGTTAGAAATCCTCCCCTCTTCCAGATTGCCTTATGGTTAGAGGTAGCCATGGGAAGAAATCAGTGCTGGCTGATTGCAAACAAGAGCTGAACTCAAGGATGAACCTTTTGCAGTACTGTCTCCACAGTTCTCATCCTGCCCCTTTATCTTGTCTGGAGCATGAACACAGTGCCTCGCGGTGGAGGAAAGGTGACCGTAGGGCCTGGGAAGGAGCCCAGGTCTTCAGTGACTTCCTTGGGCACCAGCATCTTCGCTGGACTGCCCCACCCAGATTCCTCATCACATGCATCCTTGTCTAAGCCAGGGAAGCCAGGGCTTTCTTCCGTGCAGCTGAACATTATCCCAGCCGATGGTAACTGTTCATCGTGTCCCTTTGTCCTCTCCCCTCACTGGTTTTGAGGAGCATATGTCTTCTAATTTCTGCCTATATGGCCACAGGCAGAGCTAGTAGAGGGGGGAAGAAATGAAAAACTAAAAGAGATACAATAAAACATCACTAATTGCATATTATGTAATTTTTACAGGTTTGATTATTTTGGGAAATTATTTGGAAGGAAAGCAGTAGATTTGTTATTACATTTTTTTCCTTCAATGTCCTCCCATCTGTTTAATTTTTACACCTCATCTTGATGAAATCAAGATGTTATTTTCCTCTTCAAGTTTTTTCAATATGAGGCTTTTGAAAGATCTCCCACTAGACTTTTCCAGTCGATTTTAATAACTATTTCTTGCTCCAACACTAAACTACCATGGTATCTAGGATCCTCAAGACTATAATAGATCTGAAACATTATATAAATTTTCTTAGAGATGAAATCTTTATCACTTATAAACCATAGCTAAATCCACTAAAAAGTTTTCATATAACTTCTAAGGAGTTCACTGAAATTACTGCTTAAAAATTATTGTTAAAGGAATCAACACATTCTTTGAGATGCTCAAATAGTATCTTAGGCATCACTTTGTTAGCCTTAGACTCATATAGCAGAAACAAAAATATTTAAATCCAGCCCAACAGAGGTTTAAAAAATTAGAAGTTTAAACAAGTCTTTAAAAAAAAAACTTAGGAAAAGTTGATATGTTAATACATATTCTGCTAAACCTACAGTTATTCATACATCTCAAGTAAAATCACAATTTCATTTTCTTTCATTCCCTCAATATTGAGAGAAAAGCTGATTTGGGATTAAGAGCTATCAGGATGCCTGCTTTATTTATCCTCAATATCACTATTCTTCACCTTTTAGTGTGTGAACCTAACTTTTAACTTGGCCATAGGAAAAAAGTATTTCAAAATAAACGTACCAAATGAAGAACCCAACTTAGAAAACTTTGCCTGGCATTTATTCATAAAAAACAAGGAAATGAAGTTTGGGGCTGATGAATCGCTGCATAGCCTGGGAAATTTATTTTCTAGGACAGTCTCTAGGTTTCAGATGCCTAAATTAGGTACATCTCTTCAATACAAATGACTGCACCAGCCAGGTGGCTCCAACACTTCCTTTCCTCTACACTGCCATTATTTGGGATTTCTTTCTCCCTCTGTCTCTCCTCTCCACCCACCACCCACCCCCACTCCTTCCCAACTATAACCCTTTGATATTGCAGGACAAATCTGGAGGGACAGAGAAGGAGGAAGCAAGGGAAAATCTGAGGGAGGAAGAAAGAGTATGACTTCATCTCCCATTCCTTCTGTCCCTTCTGCACCCTGTGACATCTTACGTTGCCTTCTGGGAGCAAGGGGGTTTGTGGAACTCTTCTGTGACCACACAAAAGATCCTTTATGATCTGGCGTTTGCCTTTTTTTCTTTTTTTTTAATGTAATGTAATGACTTCAGTAGACTCATTCCCAGGAGGAACCCTACCCAGCTCAGTTTCAGTATCAGTCTGGTGTGGTTAGGCTCCTTCCTGAGCTCTCAGGATGTTCATTCCTCCTGTGTACCCTTTCCCATTTAATATCCTCTTCTCTGCACAGTGAGCAACTTGGGAGTAGAAAATGTCTTTCATTTGTATTTTCAGGGCTTAAGCGGCCTTGTTCAGTGACTGGTTCAAAAACATCAATGGTGCTCAAAAAGTATTTGTTGAAGTATGTATGAGTGACCCCAGAACTTTTCCAAATGCTTCATCCCAGAGGCCCTGCTCTACCGTCTCCCACCAGAAGTTACTCTTCCTTGATAAAGAAGGAAGATAAATTTAACTGAGCTTATCAACTATGCTCCAATATAAAATTAAAAATATTTTAAATTAACTGAGCTGCTCTCCTGAGGCGGAAACAATGCTACTTATGTCTCTTTGCTAGCCTGGGATCCAGCATTATCAACTATATGTAGCTTTGTCTCTAAATGGAAACGAGATGCCAGTCCAGGTTCGATGCACGATACTGGATGCTTGGGGCTGGTGCACTGGGACGACCCAGAGGGATGGTATGGGGAGGGAGGAGGGAGGAGGGTTCAGGATGGGGAGCACATGTATACCTGTGATGGATTCATTTTGATATTTGGCAAAACTAATACAATTATGTAAAGTTTAAAAATAAAATAAAATTTAAAAAATTAAATTAAATTAAAAAAATAATAAATAAATGGAAAAAACAAATAGAGTAGAAGGTTGTCACTGGAGAGGCCCACACTTTCATTAAATGGGTGGGGATTTTTAAAAGAACAAAGGTGAAGATATGGTTATACATAATAATGACCAACATTTACTCACCCTTTATTCTGTCTAGATACTATTGTAAATATACTACCTCTACTGTAATTTTTCATTCTTGAATCAGCCCCAGGAGTACTTGTTCTCCCTGAGTTAGGATGTAGAAACTTTCTCTAATCCATTAATAACCATTCAACAGGATATTACCAGGCCTTTAAAAATATATATATATATGTGGAATCTGAAAAAACCAAACTCATCAAAACAGAGATTAGGCATGTGTTGGGGGGGTGGGCAAAAAGGGAGAAAGGAGTCAAAAGATACCAACTTCCACTCACCTAGAGTCAGACATCCTGGAATGTGAAGTCAAATGGGCCTTAGGAAGCATCACTACAAACAAAGCTAGTGGAGGTGATGGAATTCCAGTTCAGCTATTTCAAATTCTGAAAGATGATGCTGTCAAAGTGTTGCACTCAATATGCCAGCAAATTTGGAAAACTCAGCAGTGGCCACAGGACTGGAAAAGGTCAGTTTTCATTCCAACTCCAAAGAAAGGCAATGCCGAAGAATGCTTAAACTACTGCACAATTGCACTCATCTCACACGCTAGTAAAGTAGTGGTTAAAATTTTCCAAGCCAGGCTTCAGCAATACGTGAACCATGAACTTCCAGATGTTCAAGCTGGTTTTAGAAAAGGCAGAGGAACCAGAGATCAAACTGCCAACATCTGCCCGATCATTGAAAAAGCAAGAGAGTTCCAGAAAAACATCTATTTCTGCTTTATTGACTATGCCAAAGCCTTTGACTGTGTGGATCACAATTAACTGTGGAAAATTCTGAAAGAGATGGGAATACCAGACCACCTGACCTGCCTCTTGAGAAATCTGTATACAGGTTAGGAAGCAATAGTTAGAACTGGACATGGAACAACAGACTGGTTCCAAATAGGAAAAGGAGTACGTCGAGGCTGTATATTGTTACCCTGCTTATTTAACTTATATGCAGAGTACATCATGAGAAATGCTGGACTGGATGAAGCACAAGCTGGAATCAAGATTGCCAAGAGAAACATCAATAACCTCAGATATGCAGATGACACCACCCTTGTGGCAGAAAGTGAAGAAGAACTAAAGAACCTCTTGATGAAAGTGAAAGAGGAGGGTGAAAAAGTTGGCTTAAAACTCAACATTCAGAAAACGAAGATCACGGCATCCGGTCCCATCACTTTATGGCAAATAGATGGGGAAACAGTGGCTGACTTTGTTTTTCTGGGCCCCAAAATCACTGCAGATGGTGATTGCAGCCATGAAGTTAAAAGACGTTTACTCCTTGGAAGGAAAGTTATGACCAACCTAGACAGCATATTAAAAAGCAGAGACATTACTTTGTCAACAAAGGTCCATCTAGTCAAGGCTATGGTTTTTCCAGTGGTCATGTATGGATGTGCAAGTTGGACTATAATGAAACCAGAGAGCCGAAGAATTGATGATTTTGAACTGTGGTGTTAGAGAAGACTCTTGAGAGTCCCTTGGACTGCAAGGACATCCAACCAGTCCATCCTAAAGGAGATCAGTCTTGGGTGTTCATTGGAAGGACTGACTTGGAAGCTGAAACTCCAATACTTTGGCCACCTGATTCGAAGAGCTGACTCATTGGAAAAGACCCTGATGCTGGGAAAGATTGAGGGCAGGAGGAGAAGGGGATGACAGAGGATGGGATGGTTGGATGGCATCACCAACTCAATGGACATGGGTTTTCGTGGACTCCGGGAGTTGGTGATGGATAGGGAGGCCTGGTCAGACACAATTGAGCGACTGAACTGAACTGAAGTCCTAGAGATGTAATGTACAACTTGGTGACTAGATGTGTATGTGTGTATGTGTAGACTAGATGTATATATACATATCTATATATAGATAGATTTATGCTGCTGCTAAGTCGCTTCAGTCGTGTCCGACTCTGTGTGACCCCATAGACGGCAGCCAACCAGGCTTCCCTGTCCCTGGGATTCTCCAGGCAAGAACACTGGAGTGGGTTGCCATTTCCTTCTCCAATGCGTGAAAGTGAAGTCGCTCAATTGTGTCTGACTCCTAGGGACCCCATGGACTGCAGCCCACCAGGCTCCTCCATCCATGGGATTTTCCAGGCAAGAGTACTGGAGTGGGTTGCCATTGCCTTCTCCGAGATAGATGTATACGTGTAGATATATTTTATACATATATACCGACTTTCCTGGTGGCTCAGATGGGAAAGCGTCTGCTTACAATGTGGGAGACCTGGGTTCAATCCCTGGGTCAGGAAGATCTCCTGGAGAAGGAAATGGCAACCTACTCCAGTATTCTTGCCTGGAAAATCCCATGGATGGAAGAGCCTGGTAAGCTACAGTCCATGGGGTCAAAAAGAGTTGGACACAACTGAGCAACTATATATACACATATATATACATATGCACACACACAGACATATATATACACTGCATTGTGTATTTGAAAACTGTTAAGAGAGTAGGCCTTAAAAATTCTCATCACACACAAAAAATTGTAACTGTGTGGTGATAGTTAACTAGACTTACTGTGGTAATCATTTCTCAGTATGCATGTATATCAAATCATTATGCTGCACATCTTAAGCTTATAGAAAGCTATGTATCAATTATATCTCAGTAACACTCTCGCCTGGAAAATCCCATGGATGGAGGAGCCTGGTGGGCTGCAGTCCATGGGGTCGCTAAGAGTCGGACACCACTGAGCGACTTCACTTTCACTTTTCACTTTCATGCATTGGAAAAGGAAATGGTAACCCACTCCAGTATTCTTGCCTGGAGAATCCCAGGGACAGGGGAGCCTGGTGGGCTGCCGTCTATGGGGTCGCACAGAGTCGGACACGACTGAAGTGACTTAGCAGCAGCAACACTGGAGAAACAGATGAGGTCTAGGTAGGATCCTTGTCCAGGACTGGACAGGATCAGTAAGTAAACAACCAGATTGTCCGTAAAAGAGAAAGTAAAAGAGGTCCTAGCAGAAAATCAGTGAGAAATAGCTCTAAAGCTGACCAAAGATCAAGAATTATTCCAACTCAGAGATATGGGCTGACAAGTTTGTCCCCCTCCATCTCTTGGCCCCAGATTCCCAGACCATCCACCCACAGAACCACAAACCCCAGACTGTCCTGCCCCTGCCAAGCTTGACTGACTCAGAAATATAAAAATCCCCTCTCCCAAAACCTGGCTGGGAAGGGAGGTAGAGGGTAGATCAAGTGAGAATGCCCAGGAGAGGATCTGTTCCTGGCTCTCAAAGTCAGAACAAACTTGACCAGGAAACTCTCTCAACCCTGCTGATCCCTTTCTATGGTCCGGCAGTCAGTGAAGTTAATAGGTTTCTGTGGGTTGGGCAAATCAACCTAGTCTAGGCAACTGCCTTGACTGTATCTATGGGAAAATCCATGGCAAACACCAAAGAATCAATTACAAAAGAATCTTTGAAACCCCGCTGCTCCTGTGTGACCCCAACCTTACACAGTCAACTTGACTGAAGGAGTTGCAGGGGAGGTCATTGCCCACAGGCTTTTTGCAGAGAGATTTCATTTTTTATTGTCATGGCTTTGTTTCCTTACCATATTCTCTTTCCCAGCTAAATCAACACTTAAAACTTTTTAAATTCAGATTTTTTTAATAGATAAATAAAACATTACAGATATCTTTAAAGCCTCCCCAAACTCCTCCCTGATTTTGTTGCATGTCATTCTTCAGGGGCATCCATTGTCTTGAATGTGGTGTTTCTCATTGCATGCATAATGGTATATTTTCACTGGGTATGTACGTGTCCATCAGCAACATGTACTTTTGTTTGGCATGCTTTCAATCTTTACATATATGTTACTCTGGACCGGCATTTCTTTCACTTGGTTTTTGCTCAATATTGCTTTTGAGATTTACTCATATTAACGTGGCTCTAAGGAATTCATTTCTAATTTCAGCTTTCAGCATTCTATTATGTGATATCATAATCTATTATGTGATTAATCACATATCTATTATGTGATTAATAATATCATATTACTATTATTATTCTATTTACCATTAGTGTTCATTATAGTATTTCATTTTAGTATTCTGTTATGTAAAGACACCATCATTTGTTTCTTAATTCTCTTGAAGAGTAGAATAGCTGGATAGTAGAGTATGAGCATTTTTAACATTAAAGAGAAGTTTGGTAATGCCTCATAAAGCAGTCAAGCCAATACTTACCCATGCTACCCAGGTTGAGAGCTTCTTCTATTTCACATCCTCAGAAACACTTGACATTGGCAGACTCTTTAATTTTTGTCCACATGATGGAGGTGATATATGACCTCATTTCTGGCATTATCTTTATTCACAGATTGAAAAATATTTTTTTCAGAATGATCTTATAGGTCAGTGGTTTTCAGAGTTTGGTCTGGGGACCCCTGGAAGAAGCTATTTTATAACAGCATCAAATGCTGTTTGCCTTTTTGAGGCTCATTCTTTCACAGGAGTATAGTGGAGTTATCCAGAGGTATCTGGATGTGGTGCTGCCCCAAACCGTATGATCATCCAGCTGTCTTCTATTAAGCCCGACCAACATTAAAGAGATTTACACAAACGTAAAGCAATGCCGCTCTTCTAGTTGTTTTTGTCTTGGAAAAACTTACCATCTTCCATTTTTTACAATATGTTAACAGATAATGGGTTTATTCTAGCTCTCATATAATTAATAAATGCTTTTAAATATTTCAGTTTTAATTTTGAATGTGGTTAAGTATTACTAGATAAAAGGTAAACAATAGCTCTTCCAAGTCTTCAATAATATTTATAAGCTTAGGGGGCCCTCCAGATACCAAAAAGTTTGAAAGTCATTGTTTTAGGCCATAAGTGATGACAGTTGACTTTTAGAGGGTACTTCCTGTGATGGACCATCATGCTGAGTGCCTGGGGGTCACTTTCCCCTTAACCTTCAAGATAGTCTTGTAAAGCAGATTGGCCCCACTTGAGGGGGAGGAAGCTGAGACTTGGGTCAGGTGGGGGGTAACCCTGAGGTCAGGAATGGGACTGAAATCCAGGCTTGCTGTTTCCCCAGGCCTCCTTGCCCTTAACCTTCACAAGTCTGTCTTCCCTTATTACTCCCTCCCATTTTCTTCTTAGTCATTCTCTGAGTCAGCCATCTTGAAACTATCGACTCATCTTTGAATCATCCTCTCCGTTTCCTTTGAAATGATCCAAATCCCCTTTCCAAGGCAGCAGAGGGGTGAGACACTCTGGGGCCAGCTTCCTGAAGATGGAGAAGCAGTAAAACATGGCCAAGCCCGAGGCTTCCAGGCAGTAGAGCCAGGAGTCAAGGCAGATACGCAGGATGGAGACCTGGAAACAGAACTTCCAAAAGGGCTGCACTAAGCAGGAAAATATTTGCTACATAGATACTAGAAGGAGAGATTGCAGAGGCCCTAAAATAGAAGGGTAGATCTTTTTTCCTCTGTGTTTCTTTGCCTCAGGCCCACAGGTGGAGAGAAATTATTAAAGTCAGACATCTGCCTATTAACTGTATCCATCTCTTATGCTCTATTCCCACTCACTGGTTTTCTTCATTCAACAAACATACAATAGTGTGATAAGTGGATTTATTGGGTTGATAATAACAGCTGACATTTATTGGTGTGAAATTATCCAGGTGCCTAGAAATGGGACTGTGGAGAGAAAGAAGAGCCAGCTTGTGAAGAGTTGGATTTAACATGAAAGGTTTAATAAAGGGAGTGACATGCTTAGATTTGCTTTTACAAAGATCCTCTGGCTGCAGAGTGGAGAAGGGATTGCTGGGGAGCAAGGCAGGAGGCAGAAAACGGTAGGGCCTGGAACTTAGCATCAGACTAGTAGGGATGGGTGAAATCAGTGATGAAGAGGCAGGAGGCAAAGATGGGAACTATTTCTCACATGCCTAGAATCACTACTGTAGCCACCTAACAGGATTTCTCATCACCAGGCTTTTTTTCCCCCTTCCAATCAACCCTGAGATTAACCTTCCTTAGATAACACTTCGGAGAAGGCAATGGCACCCCACTCCAGTACTCTTGCCTGGAATATCCCATGGACAGAGGAGCCTGGTAGGCTGCAGTCCATGGGGTTGCTAGGAGTCAGACACGACTGAGCGACTTCACTTTCACTTTTCACTTTCATGCATCGGAGAAGGAAATGGCAACCCACTCCAGTGTTCTTGCCAGGAGAATCCCAGGGACGGGGAAGCCTGGTTGGCTGCCGTCTATGGGGTCACACAGAGTCGGACATGACTGAAGCGACTTAGCAGCAGCAGCAGCAGCATATAACACTTGGGCTTCCCCAGTGGCTCAGTGGTAAATAATCCTCCTGCAATGCAGGAGATGCAGGAGACAAGTTTGATCGGGGAAGATTCCCTGGAGGAGGGAATAGCTACCCACTCCAGGATTCTTGCCTGGAGAATACCATGGACAGAGGACCTTGGTGGGCTGCAGTCTATAGGGTCGCAAAGAGCTGGACATGACTGAAGTGACTTAGCACGCGTGCAGATACCACTTATCCCATTGAGGAGTACTAGAGTCCACTGCTTTGGAGAAGGCAAGGGCACCCCACTCCAGTACTCTTGCCTAGAAAATCCCATGGATGGAGGAGCCTGGTGGGCTGCAGTCCATGGGGTCAATAAGAGTTGGACATGACTGAGAGACTTCACTTTCACTTTCACTTTTCACTTTCATGCATTGGAGAAGGCAATGGCAACCCACTCCAGTGTTGTTGCCTGGAGAATCCCAGGGATGGGGGAGCCTGGTGGGCTGAAGTCCATGGGATCGCTAAGAGTCGGACATGACTGAGAGACTTCACTTTCACTTTCACTTTTCACTTTCATGCATTGGAAAAGGAAATGGCAACCCACTCCAGTGTTCTTACCTGGAGAATCCCAGGGACAGGGGAGCTTGGTGGGCTGCCGTCTATGGGGTCGCACAGAGTCCGACACGACTGAAGTTACTTAGCAGCAGCAGCAGCAGTAGGAGAGTCTACTGCTTAAGTGCATTAGCAGCACAGCCAAACAGCTTGGGTTCAAATTCTACCTCAACCACTTCACTATGCCCAGTTTCCTCATCTGAAAAATGAGATCCTAGAAATGGTGCTTATTTCCCAGGGTTGAGGTGAGTCAATGTATATGAAAGAACTTGTATCATTACTTGTATATGGTCTGATCTGTTGTCAATAAGTCATGTTGGACTCTTGTGTTCTCAAGGACTATAACCTGCCAGGCTCCTCTGTCCATGGGATTTCCCAGGCAAGAACACTGGAGTGGGTTGCCATTTCCTTCTCCAGGGGATCTTCCTGGCCCAGGAATCGAAACTGGGTCTCCTACATTGCAGACAGAGTCTTTACCAACTGATCCACAAGGGAAGCCCACCTGTATATGGTAATCCTTCAATAAAAAATTAATTACTATTATGACATTTCTCTATTCAGAAACCTTTCTTAGTAGAGGCGACAAGATAGGGATATGGGATTAGGAGATATAAACTACTACGTATAAAGTAGACAAGCAACAAAAATATATTGAACAGCACAGGGAATGATGGCCTTTATTTTGTAATAACTTTTAATGAAGTATAATCTATAAAAATATTGAATCACTATTCAATGCACCTGAAACTAAAATAACATTGTAAATCAACTATATTTTAACTTAAAAAAAGAAACCTTCCATAGAAAGTATTCTATTTTCATTTGCTGGAATACCGAAGCCTGCCTCTCCAGATCCTTCATAATCCAGGCCCACCACACCACTAAGCCTCATCTAATGCTATTCCCCCAATATATTCACCGAATACACCAGATAGAGCACCTCTGTGCCTTGGTCATGCTGTTTCCCTCATTTCAAATGCCTTTCTTTTTCCCATCTATCCTCCCAATCCTCTGTCCCTTAAATGCTCATCACCACTTCCAGAAAAATTACTCCAAATGCAATGACCAGCAACCATATCCTGTATAATCATTTTCCCCCAAGCAGGACAGCATGTCACTCCAACCAGAAGGCTATCATTCCAAATAACTCACACAGCCACTCAAGCTCCTGCCTGTCACTGCTATCTAAATGCTAAGCACTCACAGAAGGCCCAGAGCATAAACTTGTCCTTCCCATGCTTCGTGGAGCACTATGGATGCCCCCAGAAGCCCATAAATAAAAAATAACTTTGGTGCAAGTTAAGTTTTCATCAGGACTATCAGCTATGAAATATTTAAAGGCTCTCATGGGCTGTTAAACCAAACCAATGTTGTATGTTAAAAAGAGATAAGACCAAAAATATATGAACAAATTGACCAAAATATATTTTAGGGGAAGCAAAGTCTTATCCTAAGCAGGAGTTCATAAAGCACGCGTGTCTTTCCATGCTTCGTGTCTTCTGTCTGACATGTGATTCGAAAGAAAAGACTGCACAACATTGATAAATCTCATGTCTTTTTAATCACGAAGCTTTATAGGAGTCAGCTTTTGTGTTAGGTTACTTAAAATTTTCTTTTATTTTCAAACATGACAGTGTAATGATAAAATCAAGTTTTGCCTACAGGGCTTTCCACAGTTGTAAGTTACTAGAAATTTTCCTTATTTGGGAAAAATGTGTTCTACAAACTAGAAGAATTTCTTTTTCAATGAAAATGATAACTTTGCATTTTTTAAACCAGGATACTGTGGGCACTTGCTTTGAACTAGAAAAAAAAAAGATTTTTTCTAAATTAAGTCTCTCATTATCTACAATCTTGCTACAGATTGCATTCAGTTCAGTAGAAACAGTGAGTGAAGAGACAAAGAAGAACTTCTCTCCATGTTCTCAGAGAGATTCAGAGAGGTTAAGAGCGAAAGACTGCATCAAAGTGGTACCACGCACCAGAACCCAGAAAACATTTATTTTTATTGATTCCCGTATTCAACCAACATTTACTAAGCCCCTAATTTTTACTGGACTACATAGCTTTGCCCCATCAGCAGTTTCCAAACTATTTTGAAATGTAAGACACAAATGTTCAGCCCCTGCACTGACCCAATAGGCAGCTGCACTTATGGAAGGAAACCAGCTGCTGGGGAGTGAGAAGGAGGTGGTAGTGGTTGGGGGACCCCACGTACTACATCTTTGCTTTTCCCACTCCACCATGATGGCTCATGGTTAGATGGTTAGATGGTTTCTAACTCAATTTCCTATCCCTTCTGGAGCTAAAATATTTCCATGAATTCTAGCCTGCTTAGATGAGCCACAATCGTCAATACCAAGAAGTGGCTCTTACTTCCTGAGCCAGAGCTGCTGGCCAATGCCCAGTTGTGAATGGATTTGTCATCTTGCCTGACCATGAAGAGTCACCTTGAACATTTGTCAAAACTATAGATTCCCAGTCCCTGACCCCAATCTGTTTGAATCAGAAACTCTGGGGGAAGGGAGGTTTTCTAGATGAGGAAACTGAGGCTCAGAGAGGTGAAATTATAGGTTCAAATCTACACATGCAAGGGTGGAGCCACAAGTAAACCCAGATCTATTCAGTCTCACCTCTTTTTGTGTTACAGTTAGACATGTGAGAGAGTATTGCTTCAGCCCCATCCCCTTTCTTCAATCACAGCCTCCTTACTCCATTTCCTGGAGTCATAGCCTTTCTCAGTTTCTTCAAAAAATGTAATCTCATGTCACAGAAGTCAATACTCACAATAGACAGAAGGGTACAGTGAATGACTGAAGCAGCCGTGACTGCAGCATGCATGGAAGGAGGGTACCCTAGAGAAAACTTGAGTTATTTCATGTCCAAGCTATTAACACTGGTACTACTCAGCTCCTACCAGTCAGAATGTGGGCCCTGATTCACTGAAAGATCTAGATTTTTTAAAGGTGAAATCTCAAACTGTCAACCACATAATCATACTATACTATGTAACACTCCATGGTGGGAAGATCCCCTCAAAAAGGGAATGGCAACCCACTCTAGTATTCTTGCTTGGAGAATTCCAAAGAGAGAGGAGCCTGATGGGCTACAGCCCGTGGGCTCACAAAGAGTTGGACATGACTGAGCAACTAACACTTTCACTTAGAGATTTCAGAGAGCAAATCTATGGCTGCCCTTGAAGAAGCAAGGTGCTATGATATGAAGTGCCTGTGAAGAGCGCCACATGTCAGAGAGCTGACGACAGCCTCGGGGTGCAGAGGGCTTCAGTCCTACAACCACAAGGAACTGAATTCTGCCAAAAAACATGGGAGCTTAAAAGAAGATACCAAGTTCTGGAAAGGAATGCAGCCCCACCAGCATTTTTATTGCAGAGTTGTAACCTTGACTAGAGGACCCAGCTAAGCCAAGCCCAGGTTCCTGACCTACAGAAACTGTGAGATAATAAATGTGTGCTGTTTTAAGCTACTACAATTGTGGTCATTTCTTATACAGCAACAGAAAACCAATATACCCTTCTAGGCCTGCCCTTCTCAGAGAGCCCTTCAAACTCCCTCTGCCATCAACATCTAACAGCTCTGATCTCAGCTGACTATCAAGAGAGAAAGTAACCTGGCAAACTGATTTACCATTTATTACTTCCCTACCCCTTAGCATTTTTTAAGAGAGGGCTTAGAAAGGTACTGGCTAAATCCAGTATATGATTGATTCAAAATGAAAGAATTACGGAAAATGATGCAGAAAAGTAGGAGCCATTTGGTGCCTGGAGATTGTCCCAGTGGGCCTCAAGGCATAGCATAGTGCTTACCTCAGAATGCAATCAGCCCAGCCAAAAACACTCTAAACAATGGGACCAGGAGCCAAAAGCTGCATTGTCACTTATTAGAAAGATTTATTGGAGAAAGCTTTAGTTTTCTTTTCTGTCAAATAGTGGTGAGACCTACCCTGCCTCCCTCAAGAGACTATTGTTGGCATATGTGTGTGAGATCATAGGAAATATGTATGTCTCTACCCCCAGTTACCGGGACAGAGCTCCTGAAACCCTCGTAATTTCCTGGGTGATAGGAGTATCTTTTGTTCTAATGAGCTGACTCTGGCTGGTCTTCTGGATGAGCGCTGGCCACTGGAATGAGCAAGCCATGATTAGAAGCTTGGAATTTTCAGCCCCACCCCTCATTCTCTTGAGAAGAATGAAGGGGAGGAAATGCAGTTAATAATTTATCATGCCTGTGTAATGAAGCCTCCACCAAAACCAAAACTGTATGGTATTCAGAGAGCTTCCAAGTTGGTGACATACCCCAACTCCACGGGCCAGAAGTCCCTGTGCTTGGGACCCACTAGAATCTCATTCTACATGTCTCTTCATCTGGCTGTCCCTCTGTAGCCTTTATCATATCTTTTAATAACCTACTAATTATACGTGATTCCCTGAGTTCTGTGGGCAGCTCTAGCAAATCAGAGGAACCCAAAGAAGGGGTTGTGGGAAACTCTGGTTACAGCCAAATGTCCCGGACAGAAGCTGTGGGTGACCTAGGGACCTACTACTTGTGATTGGCATCTAAGGGCGGGGCAATTTCATGGGACTGAGCTGTTAACCTGTGGGATCTGACACTATCTCCAGGTAGTCACTATCAGAACGAGTTAAATTGTAGAACACAGAGGTAGTATCTGAGCACTGCTTGGTGCAGGGGAAAAATCCGCACATTTGGTGACCAGAAGTGTCAGAAGTGTTGTGAATGTGATAGTCTCATGATGCTGCTGCTAAGTCGATTCAGTCGTGTCTGACTCTGTGTGACCCCATAGATGGCAGCCCACCAGGCTCCCCCGTCCCTGGGATTCTCCAGGCAAGAACACCGGAGTGGGTTGCCATTTCCTTCTCCAATGCATGAAAGTGAAAAGCGAAAGTGAAGTCGCTAAGTCGTGTCCGACTCTTCGAGACCCCATGGACTGCAGCCTACCAGACTCCTCCGTCCGTGGGATTTTCCAGGCAAGAGTACTGGAGTGGGGTGCCCTTGCCTTCTCCGGATAGTCTCGTGAGAGTAAAGGAAAAACATAAGGAGAAAAAGACTTGGCTTTTCTACTTAAAGTGAAAGCACTCTGGAAGTAAAAAATATATTCACAAAAATAGATTGAAGTGATGAAGTAATCACAGATAATTTAAGCCAAAAAGATTCTGGCGCACGCATTCTGATTTCAGGCCTGCAGCTTCAGCAGTGATCTTGTCCAAGTCTGCTGTCAGGCTTCCCTTTCCTTACCACCTTTCAGTTTCAGCCAGAGGCTGACATTCTCTTGCCCAGCTCCTATGCGGCCGACAAGGGCCAGGGAGGGACTGAGATGACAGTCCTCTGACATCCCAACATGTGATTAACGAGGAAGAAGCCTCCAGGAAGGTCACACAGATGTCTGGGGAGTCTCCCCACACCAGAGCTAAAACAGCCCCATCGAACTCCCGAGGCTCCAAAAATGAAACCACTCTTAGTGAGACTGAGTTTGCTCAGTCCTTCAAACCCAACCAGTCAAGCCTCTGAGAATTTTAGCACTCTGTCTCATCCAGCAGGGCTCCATTGCATCCGGATCCATATTTCAAATGGCAGGAGCAAGCAACCACCTTCTTTTGATGTCTACATGGCTTAGAGTGAAACCTACACCAGGCAGAGTTTTATTAGATTTAAATGGACTAGAAAAAAAGTGAGGAGAAAAGGAAGAAGATGATTTATCCTCCTTCTAGTCTAACAAACATAAAAAAAAAAAAAAAAATTCTCATAACAACTCATTTTAAAGCCAAGGGTTGAAGTCAAGGACCACATGACTGATTGGAGGAGTGAAAAAGTTTCCTTCTAGAACTAAACTAAACCATTAAATTATAGAAATTAATTATAATAATAAAACAGCCATAACAATACAAACATTTACTGCCTATACCCTGTACCTGGCACTGTGCTAAGTGTTTTTCAAGTTCACCAAACATGCCTGAAGGAGGGATTTACAATGACCCTTCCCTCTTAGAGAAGAGATAATAAGCCCACAGAAGAGCTATTAATCTTAAGATAAGCATCAACATCATTGGTATTTTTTCTTCTCTAGAAATAAAATATTAATTGTATTAATATTTTAAATTTATAAGCAATAAAGAATATTTTATGTAATGTTTTACTGTAAGCTAATTATGTTTACAGTTCAGTTCAGTTCAGTTCAGTCGCTCAGTCGTGTCCGACTCTTTGCGACCCCATGAATCGCAGCACACCAGGCCTCCCTGTCCATCACCAACTCCCGGAGTTCACTCAGACTCACGTCCATCAGTAGCCTTGAATAAAAAAGCATGGGTTAAAAACGATCAAATGTTTGCAACCTGAAATTAATATTCAGTGCACTGGGAGAATGTAAAGTTTAAGCAGAAATGAGAGTGAAAGCAATAATTTGAGCAATGCTAGCCTCCGTGTGGCAGAAGAGGTGATCGTTTAGAAGGACACACAGGAGCCAAGAAAGGTCAGTGCTGGCTTCTGTGTCCTATTCTCAAAGCCGCTCTTCCATTAAACAGATCTAATCCTTCATGCTATAGAGAGCTGCATGGAAGGCAGTTTGGAGGTATACTTAATTATAAAGAAGGAAGGGAAGAAGGCAAATCAGAAGAGTAGAATAAGAGGAGGTGAAGAAAGGAGAAAAAAGATTAAAACATAAATGCGGACTCTGAGTTAAATCCAATGTAGGCAAATAAAATCAGCATAACCACAGAAAGATTTTCAAGTTTGCAGATGTAAAGCCTCATGAAATCTGCATATTAAAAAATGCAAAGCAGGGAATTCCCTGGTGGTCTGGTGGTGGTTAGGATTCCAGGATGCCATGGCCCAGGTTCAATGCCTGGTTGGGGAACTGAAATGCCACAAGCCACGTGGCAAAAAAAAAAAAAAATGTTATTTTTATATTGAAATTCTTGGTATCAGAACTTGGCCTGTAGTTCAGAAAATAGCAGTGTTTAGGGCCACAGGAGGGAGTAGAATAACATGGTAACAATATTATTTTTGATATTTGTACTATATATGTAAACCATGTAGAAGTTTTCCAATTTTGGGTTTTCATAATAAGAGCTATTATTTACTGAGTGCCTTGTGTACCCAACTCTGTGCTAAACACTATTTGTAATACTCTGTTTGATTTGATATCCCAACAGGTCTACCAGATAACTATAATTACCCTCATTTGTACATGAGAAAACTGAAAATGAGAGAAGATAAGTTGCTCAAAAAGGAGCAAAAAAAGGTACTGCATTTGAGACAAAAGAGTCTGAAATGCAGTACTTGGGTGTAGTCTCAAAAAATGACAGAATGATCTTGGTTTGTTTCCAAAGTAAACCATTCAATATCACAGTAATCCAAGTCTATGCCCCAACCACTAATACCAAAGAAGCTGAAGTTGAATGGTTCTGTGAAGACCTACAAGACGTTCTAGAGCTAATGCCAAAAAAAGATGTCCTTTTGTCTTTTTCATCGTAGGGGACTAGAATGCAAAAGTAGGAAGTCAAGAGATACCTGGAGTAACAGGCAAATTTGGCCTTGGAGCACAAAATGAAGCAAGGCAAAAAACGCACTGGTCATAGCAAACACCTTCTTCCAACAACACAAGACTCTACACATGGACATCACCAGATGGTCAATACTGAAATCAGATTGATTATGTTCTTTGCAGCTGAAGATGGAGAAACTCTATATAGTCAGCAAAAACAAGACTGGGAGCTGACTGTGTCTCAGATCATGAACTCCTTATTGTCAGATTCATACTTAAATTGAAGAAAGTAGGGGGAAACCTCTGGGTCATTCAGGTATGACCTAAATCAAATCACAATTATTCAGTGGAAGTGACAAATAGATTCAAGGCATTAGATCTGATAGACAGTGTGCCTGAGGAACTATGGACAGAGGTTCATAATATTGTATAGGAGGCAGTGATCAAAATTATCCCCAAGAAAAAGAAATAAGAAAAGGCAAAATGGTTGTCTGAAGAGACCTTACAAATAGCTGAGAAAAGAAGAGAAGTGAAAGGAAAAGGAGAAAAGGAAAGATATATTCATCTGAATGCAGAGTTCCAAAGAATAGCAAGGAGAGATAAGAAAGCCTGTTTAAGTGAACAATGCAAATAAATAGAGGAAAAGAAAAGAATGGGAAAGACTAGAGATTTCTTCAAGAAAATTAGAGATACCAAGGGAACATTTCATGCAAAGATGGGCACAACAAAGGACAGAAATGGTATGGACCTAACAGAAGCAGAAGATATTAAGAAGAAGTGGCAAGAATACACAGAAGAACCACATAAAAAACATCTTCACGACCCAGATAACCACAATGGTGTGATCACTCACTTAGAGCCAGACGTCTTGGAGTGCGAAGTGAAGTGGGCCTTTTGAAAGCATCACTATGAACAAAGCTAGTGGAGGTGATGGAATGCCAGCTAAGTGATTTCAAATCCTAAAAGATGATGGTGTGAAAGTGCTGCACTCAATATGCCAGCAAATTTGGAAAACTCAGCAGTGGCCACAGGACTAGAAAAGGTCGGTTTTCATTCCAAACCCAAAGAAAGGCAATGCCAAAGAATGTTCAGACTACCACACAATTGCACTCATCTCACACACTAGTGAAGTAATACTCAAAATTCTCCAAGCCAGGCTTCAACAGTATGTGAACCAAGAACTTCCAGATGTTCAAGCTGGATTTAGAAAACGCAGAGGAACCAGAGATCAAATTGTCAACATCCGCTGGATCATAGAAAAAGCAAGAGAATTTCAGAAAAACATCTATTTCTGCTTTATTGATTATGCCCAAGCCTTTGACTCTGTAGATCACAATAAACTGTGGAAAATTCTTCAAGTGATGGGAATACCAGACCACCTTACCTGCCTCCTAAGAAATCTGTATGCAGGTCAAGAAGCAACAGCTAGAACTGGACATGGAACAACAGACTGGTTCAAAATTGAAAAAGGAGTACGTCAAGGCTGTGTATTGTCACCCTGCTTATTTAACTTATATGCAGAGTGGTGATGGTTTAGTCGCTAAGTTGTGTCTGACTCTTGCAACCCCATGAACTGTAGCCCACCAGGCTCCTCTGTCCATGGGATTTCCCAGGCAGGAATACTGGAATGGTTTGCCATTTCTTTCTCCAGGGGTATATGCAGAGTAAATCATGCAAAATGCTGGGCTGGATGAAGCACAAGCTGGAATCAAGATTGCCAGGAGAAATATCAATAGTCTCAGATATGCAGATAACACCAGCTTCCCTGGTGGCTCAGAGGTTAAAGCGTCTGCCTGGAATGTGGGAGACTCGGGTTTGATCCCTGGGTTGGGAAGATCTTCTGGAGAAAGAAATGGCAACCCACTCCAGTACTCTTGCCTGGAGAATCCCATGGAGGGAGGAGCCTGGTAGGCTACAGTCCATGGGGTCGCAAAGAGTCAGACATGACTGAGCGACTTCACTTCACTATGGCAGAAAGCAAAGAGGAAATAAAGAGCTTCTTGAGGAGTGCAAAAGAGGAGTGAAAAAGCTGACTTAAAACTCAAGATTCAAAAAACTAAGATCATGGTATCCAGTCTTATCACTTCATGGCAAATAGATGGGGAAACAATGGAAACAGTGACAGACTTTATTTTCTTGGGCTCCAAAATCACTGCAGATGATGACAGCAGCCATGAAATTAAAAGACACTTGCTCCTTGGAAGAAAAGCTATGACAAACCTAGACAGTGTATTAAAAAGCAGAGACATTACTTTGCTGACAGAGGTCCATCTAGTCAAAACTATGGGTTTTTTTCAGTAGTCATGTATGGATGTGAGAGCTGGAGCATAAAGAAGGCTGAGCACCAAATAATTGATGCTTTTGAACTGTGGTGTTGGAGAAGACTCTTGAGACCCCTTGGGCCACAAAGAGATCAAACCAGTCAGTCCCAAAGGAAATCAATCCTGAATATTCATTGAAAGGACTGATGCTGAAGCTGACACTCCAATACTTTGGCCACCTGATATGAAGAGCTGATTCATTGGAAAAGACCCTGATGCTGGGGAAGATTGAAGGTAGGAGAAAAGGACGACAGAGGATGAAATGGTTGGACAGCATCATTGCCTCAGTGGATATGAGTTTGAGAAAGTTCGGGAGATGGTGAAGGACAGGGAAGCCTAGGGTGCTGCAGTCCATGGTGTCACAAAGAGTTAGACACAACTAAGCAGCTAAAGAACAAGCTGCTCAAAGATACACAGGAAGAGGCAGAGCTGCTCATCAGTGCCAGTTCCATGTAACTAGCACTACTCTCAAAACTGCTCCATCATAAGCAGTAGCATCACTGCCAACAGCCACACTTTGGAGCAATTTACATAGAGTATCAGTTTTGATCCCCACTTCCATTACTGTTACTCCCAATTTACAGGAGGAGAAACTGGGGCTCAAAGAGGTTAAATAATACCCAAGGCTACCTAGCTAGTGGGCTTCCCTTGTAGCTTAGCTGGTAAAGAATCTACCTGCAATGCAGGAGACCCTGGTTCAATTTCTGGGTCAGGAAGATCCCCTGGAGAAGGGACAGTCTACCCACTCCAGTATTCTTAGGCTTCCCTGATGGCTCAGATGGTAAAGAATCAACCTACAATGCAGTAGACCTAGGTTCAATCCCTGGGTTGGGAAAGTCCCCTGGAAGAGAGCATGGCAATCCACTCCAGTATTCTTGCCTAGAGAATCTGCATGGGCATAGGAGCCTGACAGGCTACAGTCCATGGGGTCACAAAGAGTCAGTCATGACTGAGCGACTAAGCACAGCACACACCTAGCTAGTAAGGTGGTGAAATTGAAATAGAAATGCAAACAAGTTAACTGCATATATTAAACTAGAGCATGCTTCAGTGTTCTATGCATTTCAGAAATATGACTAACAAATGAAAACACTTCTCTACAAATAATACAGAACTACTTTTACAATAAATGTTAGTAAATGGCTTGCTCTGCACTCTGAATGTGAGAATTAGCATGAAAATCAGGTCAGATTCAGTTATAGGTCATTTAATGCAGAGACCTGTTGATTGTGTATTATTTTTGTTTTCTCATTTTGATAGAAATATGCTGTAATGAGTTAACTGTAATAAATCACATTAATAGTTTATTGGAGTTAGAAACAAAAGAATTGATGCTTAGTCTTACTATCTTTCTAAAGCAACAGTGAATTAAATTAAGAAAAATATTCTAAACAGTAAAGGATGTGACTGGAAACTGTTTTCTTCTACAGGATTTCAGGTATATGCATATTTGTAGATGCATACCAGGGCTATTGGGCTTCCCTGGTGGCTCAGAGAAAGCGTCTGCCTGCAATGCAGGAGACCTAAGTTCAATCCCTGGGTCGGGAAGATCCCTGGAAAAGAAAATGGCAACCCACTCCAGTATTCTTGCCTGGAGAATCCCATGGACGGAGGAGCCTGGTGGGCTACAGTCCACAGGGTCACAATGAGTCGGACACGACTGAGCGACTTCGCTTCACTTCACTTCACTAGGGCTATTTGTCTGGCAACAAGCAGACAAAGATGAACTTTGAAGAGTTCAGCTAATCTCTCCTCTTCCGCTCTCTTCCTACACTTTAACTTTTATAGTAAACTGGTTAAGTTATAGGTATTTATCTAACAACCGAGAAGTACACTAGAAAAACACATTTTATAAAACATGCATTAATCAGGATAACATAGACTATGCTAGATTAAAGTATGAGCCAGTGACTCTGAAAAGTTTAATCTCTTGCTCACACAGGGTGCTATGCCAATTAGGCAACTCCCCAGGGCATCTATCCTTTATCTGGGGACTCAGTAATCTAAGCTGCTTCCACTGAATGGCTTTGCTATCTCAGGACATGGCCTTCAAGATCACAGCAGGAGAGAGGGAGAGGGAAGCTGAAGGATCATATACAGGTCTTAAATGCTTTGTTTGAGAACTACTACGTGTCATTCTACTTACAATTCAGTGGCCATTCTGCTTACATTCTACTTACAATTCAGTGGCCATTCTGCTTACATTCTACTTACAATTCAGTGGCCATTCTGCTTACAGGCTCATGACTAAGAGGGCTTGGAAAAGTAGCAAGTAAGTGCAAACGTGATAGATAATATATCAGTGTCTCTGATATAGGGCACTGTATTCATGTTTTCTTAATACTACTACTGCCACTATTATTAATACTAACACTACAACTAATAATAAAACCATATATTTATCACAACTAAAGTTTATTTTTGTTATTTATCATTATCAAGGAACAAACTTTTCATTTTTATTAGTCAGTTCCACTGAGGTTATTTTGCTTCATTTAACCTGACATAAATCTTTCTACTCTTTGGGATTTCTTTTTGTTCTTTTTGTATTTTCTTGAGCTGGGTATTTTATATTCAATCTGATTTATTTTCTAATAAACACTTGTTATAAATTTCCCTCCAAATGACACTTGTCTACTTTTTATAATTCTGATAGTACTACTTTCATTGTGGTTTCATTCTGAATATTATACAATTTTATTCTGACTATCTCTTCATCCAGAAAACTATTTAGGAAAATGTCTTGCTAATTTCCAAATGTATAGATTTCTCTCCTTATTGCTTATAGGATCTTAGTTCCCTGACTAGGGACTGAACCTGGGCCACTGCAGTGAAAGTGTCATGTCCTAACCACTAGACTGCCAAGGAATTCCCAGGTAGCTCTCTTTTATTGTTGTTATTGTTAACTTATAATTGTATTACATTGTAATCAACCAGCATGGTTCCACCTATTTGGTAGCAAATGCTTAACTTGTTGAAATTTTTTTGGCCTGTTTTGTTTTTGTGTTACTATGTTTATCTCATTCTCTAAAATAAGGTAAAGAATTACCTAGAGGGTTTTTACAAGATAACATATAGCCAAATGTTTCTCCAGACTGTTGTTGTTCAGTTGCTAACTCATGTCCAGCTCTTTGCAATCAAATGTACTGCAGCATGCCAGGCTTCCTTGCGGAGAAGGCAATGGCACCCCACTCCAGTACTCTTGCCTGGAGAATCCCATGGACGGAGGAGCCGGTGGGCTGCAGTCCATGGGGTCGCTAAGAGTTGGACACAACTGAGCGAGTTCACTTTCACTTTTCACTTTCATGTGTTGGAGAAGGAAATGGCAAACCACTCCAGTGTTCTTGCCTGGAGAATCCCAGGGACGGGGGAGCCTGGTGGGATGCCATCTATGGGGTCGCACAGAGTCGGACATGACTGAAGAGACTTAGCAGCAGTAGCAGCAGCAGGCTTCCTTGTCATTCACTATCTCCCAGAGTCAAGTTTACACAAACACATGTCCATTGAGTCGGTGATGCTATCAAACCATATCATCCTCTGCCACCCTCTTTCTCCTTTTGCCTTCAATCTTTCCCAGCATCAGGGTCTTTTCCAGTGAATCAGCTCTTCACATCAGGTGGTCAAAGTATTGAAGCTTCAGTTTCAGCATCAGTCCTTCCAATGAATATTCAGGACTGATTTCATTAAGGATTGACTGGGTTGATCTCTCTGCAGTCCAAGGGACTCTCAAGAGTCTTCTCCAGCACCACAATTCTAAGGCATCAATTCTTAGGCGCTCAGCCTTCTCTATGGTCCAAATCTCACATCCATACACAACTTCTGGAAAAAACATAGCTTTGACTACTTGGACCTTTGTTGGCAAAGTGATGTCTTTGCTCTTAATACACTATCTAGGTTTACCATAGCTTTCCTTCCAAGGAGCAGGCAACTTTTAATTTAATGTAATGGCTACAGTCACCATCTGCAGTGATTTTGGAGCCCAAGAAAATAAAATCTGTCACTGCTTCCATTTTTTCTTCTTCTATTTGCCATGAAATGATGGGACCAGATGCCATGATCTTAGTTTTTTGAATGCTGGGTTTTAAGCCAGTTTGTTCACTCTCCTCCTTCACCCTCTTCAAGAGGCTCTTTAATTCCTCTTCACTTTCTCCAGACTATACGTCATGATTTCCAGGGGCAGTTATAGGCATTGTATTTTTACTGCCCATTCATACCTACCACAGCAATGATTCTCACATATACCACTGGTGAAAACCTCTATTCCAACTATTCTGTAGTTTTGGAATTTGATGAATTGAGATTGGGGTTGAGAAGATCCCCTGGAGAAGGCCGTGGCAACCCACTCCAGTATTTTCGCCTGGAGAATCTCATGAACGGAGGAGCCTCGAAGGCTATGGTCCACAGGATCGCACAGAGTCGGACATGACTGAAGTGACCTAGCACAAACACATGCTACTATGAGCATCACATGATAGCTAAAGATCTGTATAACAGAAATAAAACCCTAGTTCATCTTCTAAAATGTCGATGGCTTGTGAGAAGGTGTGACATTCGCATTACTTTTGCATCTTGTCTCTATGCACAATCTTGAGCATTCAGTAAAAGCTTCATAAAATGTCTTAAATGTAATTTATGAGCATGTGCCTTAGTTTCATGTTGCTACTGGAGCAAATCACCACAGACTCAGTGACCTAAAACAACACAAATTTCATATCTTAGAGTCCTAGTAGTCAGAAGTTCAAAATGGATCTCACTGTGCTAACCAAGGTGTTGGCACGGCTGCATCCATTTCCGGAGGCTTTAGGAGAGACCGTATTCTCTTGCCTTTTCCCGCTTCTAGAGGCTGCCACATTCCTTAGCTTGTGGCTCCCTTCCATTTGCAAAGCCATCAAGGGCAGGTCTTTCTCACAAAGCCAGTTCTCTTTTTTCTAACGTTTTTGCCTCTGCCTTGCCCACTTAAGGATTCCTGTGATTACATTTGGCCCACCAGATAATCCAGGATAATCTCCTTATTTTAAAGTCAGCTGGTTAGCAACTTTAATTCTATCTACAAACTTAATTCCCCTTTCCATGTAACATGATATATTCATAGGTTCTGTGGATTAAGACATGAGCATCTTTCAGAGGGCATTATTCTGTCTACCACAGTACATAAGACCAAAAAGGAAAAAGAAAAAGAAAAAAAAAAATAGAGGAGGAAATGACAGTGAATTTTTTAAATGGAGTAGTAACATTTACAACAGTAATAAAATTACAAATATATAAGAATTAGTGCATTAGACTATAAGCATCTGGAACAAAGCAAAAAAAAAAAAAAAAAAAGCTTTATTCAACACTATTAGTTTATTCCAAAAGCACACACACACACACATACACAGAGTAATACCTTGGTTAGCTGATGCTACAGCTGGGATATTACTGTTTATTAATTAGACAAATGAAATAAAAAATGAACAACATGTTTGCTAGTTATTACACTTTTGTAGAAAAAGTTCCTAAATGCCTTTCTTCCTGGAAAAGGATTTTTTTCTTACTGCTTCCATTCCAGCTCACCTCTAACATTTCCGGAAAAGTTCTAGGAGGATGGATAAAAGCCTTAACATTTGCCTCCCAGCTTAATTCGTCACAGCGCCAGGATGGATGGTGACTATGCAAACGTACTCTGGAGACAGAGCACCGCTGGCCTGAATCAGAAGCAAAGGCTGGTCAACATCGCCCCCTTGTGCAGAGAGGCAGAGACATCACTCCCTCTGGCTACCCAATCGGTATACTGCAGGAAATTTCTTGGCTGAAACTCCACGGAAAATGGCTGTTTGGAGAATGAAATTCCCCAGAGCTTTTAGAATCAACTCTTTTCATCGTTTTAAGCCTATTTATTGGGAAATCTCTCTAAAATATATTACACATAAGAAATAATCATACTGAGTCAATACTGCGTGAAAGAATGTAACGGCATAAAATAAATTATTCATTGCCTTGCCTTGTAAAGAGCACTCTGAATGCAATTTTAACTATCCTTTTTGGCTGTGAACCTCAGTCCATTTACTGTTCCACAGAGTAGATAAAACACCAATATTCTTTTGCATGTTTATGACTTTTTTTAAGGTTTTTTTCATCATTGCTGTTTGGGTTTTTTGCCTCCTCTGTTGCTTATCAGTGGTCACTTTATTTTGAGTTTGTCAGTGTGGCTTCCTTAGCAGCTTTCTTTCCTTTTTTATTTGCTGTGGAAATAGTAATTAGGATACCAAGCTGGTTAGAATTATAAGTAAAAGGAGGTTAAATAGGCTCTCAATAAAACCCTCTCTTACAAGTAAAATGTGTGAAATTTAAGACCAAACTAGAGAGACAGTGCACACAGCCCTGCCTGTTGCATTGCATTTCAGGGCTGTTTGATATCTATTTGACTTCTTAGCAGCTATTTTTCCCTCTTCCCTATTTTTTTTTTTTTTTTTTCTGAATAGGTTAGTGTGCTTTGGCAAGATGGAATATTGTTATATTTTTCAATGTGTCAAAACTATTAAATGGAATTTCCTGGGAATGAAAAAAAGAAAAGCCATATCCCTTTGAATGCTTATGGCAAATTGATACAAAACCAGGGATGCAACTTAAACACGAATTAATAGGAGAAAACGCAAAAGGTGGCTCATCTGTATAGCAAAATACTATGAGATACGAGTTGTGTATACCACATGTACGCACATCGACTGGAAAATATGTTCACTGTCCTGTGGTTTAGTTGCTACACTGATAGAAAAATGTGCCTCTCTTTGGTTCCCCAGGGGACAGTGCTGAGATCTATTTCAGAAGGCCCCTTGGGAGGTGGCAGCGGGCTCTAGCACTAGTCACCCGCAGGCTTGTCCCACTCAGTAATGCATCCTGATATTAGTTGCCCCTCATTCCCGGGTTCACTCCTCCAGTCCTTACTCTGCTTCCTTCGATCATCACCGCAAGTCATTGCACACAGCCTTTGTCTTGGGCTTTGGTTTTGAGAGAAGCCAGGTTAAAAAAAAAAAAAAAAAGACATTGCCAAAGGAGAATATGATGAGCCGCTGCACCCACTTACAACCGTGAGGGAAAGACTAAGAGAATGCAAGAAACTGACCCAGAACCATGGCACCAATCTGCTACAGAACCATCTACCTCTAGACATCTTGTTGCATGAAAAGAAGAATCCCCTATTAAGTTGTTGACAATTGGGTTTTGTGTTGTTTGCAGCCAAAGTACTTCTTGGGAGTATCTCACTTAGAGCTGAAGGCAGAAGGATCAGCCCTCATGTGGGAAGCCTGGAGGAGTTCCGTTTTGTGGAGAATGCTGGCAGAGACAAAGACAGAGGGAATGAGTCCTGTGGTTTACATTCTTCTACCAGTAAATTCTTCTTTTTGCCTAAGATAGTTGATGTAGTTTCTATCACTTGCAAACAAAAGTCCTGCGTCATTTAAGTCTGAGTTTATTCTTGTTCTACAAAAAAAAAAGTGGGTATGTGTGTGTTAGCGTATGTTCACTGAAGCATGGGAAAACACAAATGGATGTACTGAATGGCTACCAGCAGTTGTTTCTGAGAACTGGAATAGAGGGGAGTAAGAAGGACATGGGCTTCCCAGGTGGCGCTAGTGGTAAAGAACCCGCCTGCCAATGCAGGAGACAAAGGAGATGAATTTCGATCCCTGGGTTGGATCCACTCTAGTACTCTTTCCTGGAGAATCCAATGGACAAAGGAGCCTGGAGGGCTACAGTCCACAGGGTTACAAAGAGTCAGACAAGACTAAAGCAACTCAGTGTGCAAGAAAGTCATATGTATAATTTTCACTTTATGAACTTTTAATGTTTAAACTTGTTATAACCAACTTTATCATTTTTGTACTTTTAAAAGACCAATAACTGCAGAAATTCTGGGATAATGTATGTGTTGTTTGAGGCTGTTTAGTTTGAGATGTGTGGCAACTGAAAACTAATACACGAGTCATCACAAACCTGAGAATCACAGCTTACAAACCACCCAACAAACCTCAGGCAGACAACCACAAATCCCAAGGCCCAAATAAAAGCAGAAATAAGTGCTGAGTAAGGAACTGATGCCGGGAACTTGTATCCAATCGGCCTGTGACTATGGCCCCCTACTCTCCCAAACATATAATTTCCATTACTTCTCCTAAAACCCGACCCAATAAGCCCACGATCTAAGTTAAAAACAAACATAAAAGTGTGCCTGCCATGCAAATGCAGCTTCAAAGCAAGCTCACCCATTTACCCCTTCGCTGCCTAGACACAACAACCTAGAGCAGCCACGGCTTCCAGAGTCAATGTCAACAGCCTGAATGAAGCACTAAAGAAAATGGGAGGTGTGCTGGGCTAACCTGAGCACAGGGGCTGACAGGATGCAGCCAGGACCAGAGGGGATGGGGTCGTGGGAAAGGAATACACTGGCTCAGCCACACAAGCCAGCTGGTAGATGGACCAACGCAGAAACTAACAGGGACACGACACTCTCAGGGTCGAGATGGTGCCGGCAACTGGAGCACTGACAGGGGAAAGAAAATCAGGACCAGCAGGACTGAAGCCAGCAGGACCCAGAGCAGTGGCAGGAGGACACCAGGAACAGAACTCAGGGGAGGACCAGCAAGATCCAGTGTGAGGCTGCAGGGCTGGGAGGCAGCAGCTGATGAGGGCCGAGACCCGGAACTCCAGGTGGGGATACTGAGGCAGAAATCCAGGGATATGAGGAGTAAGAGCTATATATGCATACTTACCACATACTAAGTGCTTTAAACTCACAGTGCACTTAATTCTTCCAAATATCTTGTGAAGGGGAACTTTTACCATCTCCATTTTTGAAAAGAAGAAATTAAGGTTGATAGAAGATACTGATTTGCTCAGCCACGTGCTAGTATATTGGTCAGCTTGGGCTATTATAATAGAATACCACAGATCGGGTGATGTAAAGAACAGAAATTTGTTTTCTCCGCCTTCTGGGGTTTCAAAGTCCAAGATCAAGGTGCTGGCAAGGTTGGTTTCTAGTGAAGTCTCTTTTCCTGGTTTGCAGATGGTTGCCTTCCTGCTGTGTCCTCACATGGCCTTTAATTCAGTACACATGTAGAGAGAGAGATCTCTGATTTATCCTCCTCTAATGAAGACATCAGTCCTGATGGGTTAGGGCCCCACCTTATGACTTCATTAAACCTTAATTACCTTCTTAGAGGCCCTTATCTCTAAATATAGTCACATTGGGCTTTCGGGCTACAACAAAGAATCTGGAGGAGACGGGATGGGTAGGGGAGTGGGGATGGAGTGGGAAAAAGACACAAATCAGGGGAAAAAACACAAATCAGTGCAAAAGAGCTAGTTAGTAGTAAATACAGACAGTATGACTTCAGAATAGTTCAATAAATTAAGATTATAGTTCAATGAGTTTTGAATAAACGCATATACATTCAAATAACCCACAGTCCTAGCAAGAACTAAACAGTACATCTTAACCTTGAGACTCCCTCTACCAGACTATCTGATGACAGGAGGTGATGCTACTGGTAGATTTCACAGCAGCCCGGAGTCATCTCTGGCACTGAAGACACAAGGTCCGCGAGCAGCAAGACTGGATTATGAACTCCCTTCTACACACACCCACATCTGTACGGGGCTCCCTGCCTGGCCAGTCCTCACCCTCTGCTGCTCTGGATTCTAGCAGACTGATCCTCCCGAGCTATTACTACCCCTCCCTCTCTGTGTAAGGCAGTGCCTCTGGCATCTTCTCTGTGGCTCCAGCTCCTACAAAATAGTCCCGCAGTGGTTTCCACCAGATGACCCTCGTGCCTCCTCTACTTTGGTAAAGAAGCACTTCCTCCCTGTTGAGTTCCAGTTCAGAAGAATCAGGGGCTTCCTGCTGTTGCTAGTCTCTGAGTTATCCTGCCATCCATTGCTTGGCTTCTCTGCTCTTCCATCTCCTATACCAACAGTTACCTGCATTATATTCCACAGATTCAGACACTCAGCATGGTTTCTCTTCTCCTGGTTATGCTTTTCAAACCAGGGCTGCTACAGCCCCTCAGAAACTGGGGCAGTTCTAGGCATTGGACGGCGCCCGTGCACAGACGCTGGAAGATGGAGGACTCATTAGCAGAGATTTCTCCAAGAGAATACCAGAGATTATGTTTTTGTTCTTGACATGTTGACACCTTGCTGGTCTATCTTGTTAGCAAATTAGCACTTCCCTCCAATCCATTTGTTGCCCGTGGCTCACCGGTTTTTCAGGTGGACCTGTGCAAGCTGTCGAAACTAGCGATGCTTTTATCACATGGTTCTTTAGCTACTGTCATGACATTATGCTACTAATTGGATTTGTCGAACTGCCACATATTTTCCCCCAAAAAAGTGCATGTCTCTACGAAGTGGTTGGGGAGAAAATAGTGACTTTGGAGTGCAAAATCGGATACTCCAACACTGAGAAGCCTTCAACGGCCTGTGGGTATCCCCTTGGATGCTGCCAACCAGCTGGGGTGGGGTCGGGGAGAAGCCTTTGCAGAGGCTTAAAAGAGGCACAATGCCTGGTCAGCTCTAGTTCCAGTTTACGTCAAGCTCTAGCTAACTGTAAAATCCATATTGAGTAGATTCCCAGGACTACCGCAGAAGGAACCCCATCTCTAGTTTGGCTGCAAAACTAAGCCTTGGCTTCCAAGAGAGGGAACACCAGGAGGCAGACTGCACCCACTGGCTCACTGCCCTGTATCTGGGGACTTCTCCAGAGCTGCAATACTTCTGAGTCAAGTCTCCTTTCCTCAGCGCCCACCTCCTAAGTGACAGGCTGTTGGCCGGTCCTGATTGCCGGAGTAGAAGTCCTGCTGTCTGGGATGGGGAAGGAAACCAGACAGCTCCCACTTCTCCTTCACTCACTACGTGATAGATCACTTCAGCTGGAAGAAGTATCGCAAAAGGACCTGGAAGCTAGTGGGAGAAATGTGACCCCAAAAAAGAAAGAAAGAATCCTTTAGTCACAGAGCTTTTTATTCTAACCACAGAACAGGCTCTTGCTTTCTGTGGGAATAATAAAATCCTAGGCCCGCACTATACTAGCTCCTCAAACAAAAAGCAGCTCCCTAGACTGTAACTCCTCAGGGCTTCTGGGTTGGATTTAGTTTTCACTGGGTAAAGGAATACATTAAAAGGAAAGACTGAGTACCCTTAAGAAAATCAAAGGAGTAAATAAGCTTGGTGTTCAAACAAGGAAAACACAGGCTGCAGGCAGCTCTGCCCTGTGGTGGATTCTGCACCTGGTGAACAGACAGCACTGTGTCTGCCCCAGCGGGACTTTCCCCACAGTGGACCGGCGGCTTCAGAGGTCCAGCAGACTGCCAGGGACGGCTCTCCCACCTGGGAAAATAGAGTGAAAAGGAAGGGCTGAAAGAGAGAACTTCATTCCAAAGGAAAAGCACAACAGCTAAAAGTTATTATAAGAGAAGGATCTCAAAGCAGGTGGCAGGAGCTATTTTAAGGGTAAAGAAATATTCTTGGTGGAGAAGTGTTTGGGAAAAAAACACAAATAGTGCATGAATATCATATTAGAGGAAGAAAATGTTCTCTCCAAACTAAAGAGCGGGTATGGAGTCAGTTGTTTTCACATCACATAAGCCCAGTGCATGCCACCTCAGCCTTTCCTCATCTCACCTGGCTCCTGTCTTTGGCAACCCTTTCCTCCAAAGGCAGCCAGATTCAGAATTCTCTGAGAAGAGTGTTCCTCTAAATTATTCATAGGACAGTTCTACCAACTTCCTATCCTCCCCTTCCCAGAAGTATCTGCTCTGTAATAATCCAGTGAAAATGACCAATGCTTGGAACAAATAATGAATCACTCCTTGTAAAATTTCAGGAACTTGTATATATTTCATACAGGGAGGAATGTCTCTTCAATTCAGTTCAGTTCAGTCGCTCAGTCATGTTCGACTCTTTGTGACCACATGAATCGCAGCACGCCAGGACTCCCTGTCCATCACCAACTCCCGGAGTTCACTCAGACTCACATCCATCGAGTCGGTGATGCCATCCAGCCATCTCTTCCTCTATTGTCCCCTTCTCCTCCTGCCCTCAATCCCTCCCAGCATCAGAATCTTTTCCAATGAGTCAACTCTTCGCATGAGGTGGCCAAAGTATTAGAGTTTCAGCCTCAGCATCAGTCCTTCCAATGAACACCCAGGACTTTAGGATGGACTGGTTGGATCTCCTTGTAGTCCAAGGGACTCAAAAGAGTCTTCTCCAGCACCTACCCACATCCTAAATGGTACCACATATAAATATACTATAAACTTGACCTTTTTTAGGGTATGAGGTCTTGTTTTATGGGAGTGAGAACATTATTTTTTAAATACTGATTTTCAAAAGTTGAGATCACTACTTTCAATTAAAATCTAAAACAGACCAGAAAAATATTTATGATGTTATTTCCAACTTGTCTTCTCTTCCTCGTACGTGAACTTTGTTTTTAGTAAAGATACAGGAAAGTGTCTTAAATAAGCAAAAAAAAAAAAAAAAAAACCTTTCTAAAATCCTATTTAATCTTGTATTTTTTTTTTTTTTTTTTCATTTTCAAAACTGGCTTTAAATACTCATCAGAGTGCTATGCGAAGCGACTGGAGTGAGAGCATGTTACACATATGAGCGGGGGCTGGAGTGCCCTGAGAGAAGAGGGACCCATCCACCAGGGCAGCTGGGGTGCCCCACACCCACCCTGGGATAAAGGAACAGATAGAGGCCCTCTCTGGAGGGTCCCATGGGCCAACTGGGAGCCAGCCCTCCCTTCGAGGTAGATCATCTGGGAGGGGACCGAGAAGGAGCTCTCACAGTGGCGGTGATAGGCGGTCACTTCCTCAGTGGTACTGCTGATAGCTTGGGTAGCTTGGGCCCGGGGTACCCTCCTTAGGGGGCAGCTGGCCAGGGTCCTCCAAGAATGGGGGTGCATTGTGGCACTGCTGGGCAGTATAGCAAGTGAGAAGGATGCCAACACCCTCGATGAGGGCCAACAGGATGGTCCCCCATCATTGCCGAGCCCACCATGGCCAATGGGCCACTGCGGGCAGCCAGCACAGCCCTGGTCTGTGCTCCACTGGTGATGGAGTTCCAGGGATCTTCCTTGCCCCGAAGCCGCATCAGACCACACTTGATGGTGGAAAACCGCGCTCCTCCCCCGCCTGCCATAGTGAAGGCTCGACCGCAATCATCCACAATTCGCCATGGGCAAGGTTCCTGAGCATACTCCTCCATGGCGCCGCACAGTATGGCTAAACCCCAGCTGGGCCACACCCCCCGTTGTATTTCTTTTCTACCAGTGCACTTTTGGAAGTGTTTTATCCATATGACACTCTAGTCCTGGTAGGGATAAAACACGACTGACAAGTCTATGTCCATATTTACAACTGGTAGGGATTCCTACCATAATATTGACATTCTCAGTTCTCACTACAGTAGACTATTGCCAGGGACAGACACAATAATCCCCTCAATTGCATGCTTTTTCAATGTGACTCTGCTACTCCTTCCATCAGTGCAAGTGAAAGTGTTAGTCACTCAGTCATGTCCGCCTCTTTGGGACCCCCATGGACTGTAGCCCACCAGGCTCCTCTGTCCATGGAATTCTCCAGGCAAGAATACTTCCATCAGTGAGTGGAGTCCATTTCCTCTCCCCTTGAACCTGGGTTGGCTTTGTGACTTTCTTGACTCACAGAATTTGGCAGGTGTGAGTTCCAGGCATCCTTGTGGAGCCCCAAACCTCCATGTAAAGAAGCCCAGGCTGTCCTGTTAGATAAGTGTCTCAGAGGAAGGAGCCCCAAGGTGCCCAGCTGACAGCCATACCCAGACATGTGAGTGGGACCTTGCTGCATCCTCCAGCCGGAGCCATGACCAGCCCACACATGTAGAGCAAATGCGTATCTTTTCCACTGAGTCCACTCAGATGGCAGGTCTACAGAATCATAAGCAAATTACTGCTTTATGCCACTGTGTTTTGGGGTACTTTGTTACCTAGCAGTAGAGAACCAAACTACTGACTTTACACAAAATGACTAAATTGTGTACAGCTACCCAGATTTGGTACATCCAAAATGAAATACTTAACCTCAGAAAGCATCATCTGTCTAAATACAAAAATGTAAATGATTGAAGTTCAAATTATGCTCCAAATCAGAGACCACTTCCCCCAGACCCCTGCTCGCCTTCTTCTATGGCAGTGGCCCTCAAAGTGTGATGCCAGAACAGCAATATCAACAACACATGAGAACTTGTTAGAAATGCAGATTTTGGGCCTTCTACTGAGAGAGAAACTCTGAGGATGGGGCCCATAAATCTGTATTTCAACAAGCCTTGTAGGTGAGTCTGATGCATGCTGAAGTGTGACAACCACTGTTCTATAGCAATAACACTTCTGATGCTTAACTGGTATACCTGGCCACCTGGATAAAAACTAGGTTAGGTGGCTAGGTAAAGCCACGGCTAAGTTCCGACAAACAAAAAGTAAGCAGAAATGGGAAAAGGGGTGTTCTCTTCTCTGTCTCTTTCACCTTCATGCTGGCTGGAATTCAGATATGATGGGTGGAGCCCTGGAAGCTGTCTTTGATCATGAGATGATCCTGGGAAAGGAATCCATGCACAGCAGAGCAACAAGACAGAAGGAGCCCAGGCCCCTGATATTATGGAGATGCCACGTTCCCTGACTTCCTGAACATGAGGAATTCCTATCTTCAGTTCTGTTTCTAAAGTTTTCTACCCCTCACAATTAAATCCTAACTAAGATATCATTCTAAGTAGTACCCCTTCCCCTTACCAGCTGAAATATTCTTTAATATAAGAATATTTTATTTTCTTCACTTGTCACAAGATATTCTTTAGGTTGTTTCTATTTTCATTTGCCTATTAACCATCTCCCTATTTGACTGGAAGCTCATGGAGGCAGTTTTATTCATCATTGAATCCCCAGCATCCAACACATTTTACCCTCCAAACGAGGACTTGGAGAATATTTACTGAATCAGATGGACAGATGAAAGAATGGATGTAGTAAAGCCACAGTTTTTCCTGTAATCTTTAAGCACTGATAAAATGATCAAGCCTTAAATAAATCTTTTTACATCCAGTAAAACTATCTCCCTACAACATCTTATCTGTTCCACAATGTAATCTAAACATGAAGCAATAATAGTAACTAACACTTTTATACATCTTGTGTGAAAGTCACTCAGTCGTATCTGGCTCTTTCCAACCCCATGGACTGTAGCCTCCGAGGCTCCTCTGTCCATGGAATTCTCCAGGTCAGAATACTGGAGTGGGTAGCCGTTCTCTTCTCCAGGGGATCTTCCCAACCCAGGGATTAAACCCAGGTCTACCACATTGCAGGCAGATTCTTTCCCATCTGAGCCACCAGGGAAGCCCAAGAATACTGGAGTGGGTAGCCTATGCCTTCTCCAGCAGATCTTCTCCAGCAGATCTTCCTGACTCAGGAATCAAACCAGGGTCTCCTGCATTACACCAAAACAAGCTCCAAAAGAGGCACATACTATAATATACCTTACCAGTATTCCTCAAACCTGTCAAAAATCATCAAAAACAGAAAGTTTGAGAAAGTGTCACAGGGAACTTAAGAAGACTAGAAAATGTAACCTAGTATTCTGGATGGAATTATGGGAACAGAAAAGGGCATTAGGTAGAGACGAAGGAAATCTGAATAAATTAAACACTTTAGCTGATAATAATATGTCACTATTGGTTTAGTAATTGTAACAAATGTACCACACTAATACAAGATGTTAATAGCAGGTAAACTGGGCCTGGGGTGGGGTAAGGGGGGGTTGTGGGTATATACTCTCTGTACTGTCTGCTCACTTCCTTAAATCTAAAACTGTTCTAAAAAATGAAGTCTATTTTTTAAAAAAGACATATATTAATTCTCATGAAAACTGAGATGGGAACCATGATGAGCCCTATTTTACAGATAAGAGTACCTTAAGTTCGGTTCCCCCAAGTCTTTGAGACTTAGAATATACGTCTCTTCTGCACCAAAATGTATTTGATTCATTTAAATAATGTGTATTGATTACTGTCTGCCAGTCAGAGACTGAGCTTAGGTGATTCTATTAAGAGAGGCACAATTAGGAAGGCAGAAAGAACTTTGTATCTACCTACTGAAATTAAAGGGCACAAGCAAACATTTTATTAATAAAGTGTGCACAATCCTAAAGTGTATTTTACATGGTGACAGCACATATACTCCTTCAATAGCTAGAAACAACTGAGCTTGACATCTAATTATCAAGATAATTATTTAAATATGAAGCCACCAGCTGGCATAAATTTTTAAGAACACATAAGCCATATATCAGAAGTTACAAGGCTGTTTAAGAATGAATTTGTATCTTATCCCAGATACTAAAATAACTAAGGCTCTATCTTTGAGGACAATCCCTGGTCTACTGAAAGAACACCTCAAAGGAGAAAACTTCCTATGTCATTTGCATTCCTTTCTGAAGATATTCAGTGTAAACTTCCTTAACTGTTATTTTGGCTGGTAGAACCTTAACATTTTCATTACTGATTACTCCACTGATCAAAACAAAGATTTGGTACATTGGCTGATCAAGCTGAAATTCCTGGCCCATGCCAGTCTGACCATGAAATGTCATACATGCTCACATAATGTGGTACACGAAGACAAAAATAAGCTTTTTTTTTTTTTTTTTTGCAAAGTGTATTACCTCTGGGGCTTCTTGATTTTCATACCTGGAACTGTAAGCAACAGGTAGACTCCAATCTAAATATCCACCTGAAACAATACCCAAGGGAGCACTTGTACCCGTAACTTCACTGCTTCTTGTGATTCCTTTAGCTGCCTCACTGTATTTAGCCTTAAAAGTCCAGCTGAGGCATTAGGTCCTTCACAAAGTTTTAGCCCGCTCAGTGTGGGCCATGGCACCTTGTACAGACCTCAGTCATAGTACTTACCACAATTCAGTACATTTTAACAAGTAATAAATGCAGATGAGGTACCATTCTGGGCATCTGGGAAACATCAGTGAACAAATCAAAGATGCCTACCCTTGTGAGGAAAAATATACAATAAATAAACTATAATAAGTAAATTTTATAGTATGCTATAATGATAAGTGCTATGGAAAAGTAAAGGGCTTCCCTGGTGGCTCAGTGGTAAAAGAATCGGCCTGCCCATGCAGGAGATGTGGGTTCAATCCCAGGTCTAGGAAGATCTCCTGGAGAAGAAAATGGCATCCCATGGACAGAGGAGCCTGGCGGGCTGTAGTCCATGGGGTTGCAAAAGAGTTGGACACAACTTAGCAACTGACCAACAAAAACATATGGAAAAAGAAAACACGGAGCGGGTTAAGAGGGCTGGGATGGACTAGGGCACAGAAGAAGGTTCAAGTTATAGCACTTGAACTATATATAAGAGTACTCATGTTCTCTTCTGTGAGAACAGGATTTAAGCAAAGACTTGATGGAGGTGAGGGAATTAACTCACTTCCTTCAAGTCTTTGCAGATCCCAGAAAAAGAGGCTTCCAGATAGTGGAAAGAACAAGAGCAAAGACCCTCACACAGGAAAATGCTTGGTGAGTTTGAGAAGAAGCTTGGAGGCCAGTGAGTCTGGAGCAAAATGCCTCAGAAGGGAATAGGAGGGGAAGAGAGAGGCAAAGCAGGGAGCATCAATGATGGCAGCTTGTGGGCCATTACAAACACTGTGGCTTTTACTCTGCGTGAAGTGGGGAACTGTTGATGGGCTTTAAGTAGTGGAGAGACATGATCTTATTTTTGCAAGATTCACTCAGGTCATTATGTGGGGAATAAAATTGTAGCGGGTCCAAGACAGAAGCAGAAAAACCTGTTAGGAGGTAATTATAAGAGAGGAGGATGCCTCAGGCAAGAGAAGTAGCATAAAGTGGGGCAGATGAGAGCCAGGTTTTGGATTTAGCATCATGGGGGAAGGAGTCGGGTGTAATCCTTGTGTTAGTCGCTCAGTCATGTCTGACTCTTTGCTACTCCACAAACTGTAGCCTGCCAGGCTCCTCTGTCCACGGAATTCTCCAGTCAAGAATACTGGATTGGGTTGCCATTTCCTTCTCCAGGGGATCTTCCCGACCCAGGGATTGAACCTGGGTCTCCTGCACTGCAGGCAGATTCTTTACCATTTGACCGCCAGGGAAGCCCCGATAACAAACAAAGGAGAGCCAAAGACGTCTTCAGGGATTTTGTCCTGAGCAACTACTACAATGGAGGTATCAGGAACCAATGTGGGAAGACCATAGAAGAGGCAGATTAGTATGTGAAGAGCAGGAATTCATGAAAGAACATGAATTTGGTTGTTGTCTGAAAATGTTCTGTTGACAGTTTCTGGTAAGATGGAATAAATACAAGGAGAGTGGGTGTCAGCACTCTGAAAGAAAATCTGGGATTCAGCAGAGCAGCACATTTTAGAAGTGCTCCATTTCAAATTCCCAACACTTGATATCAGAGACAACATTGTGAGGAAAAACACAGAAATCAATGTCTTTGAATCTAAAAGTGATGGTGAAGAATTAGACTCTGAACACGAAAAAAATCTAAAAACACCTCAAATGATTTATCTACATTTACCTCTTTATACATGACCTGAGAATAAAATATGATTTTAAAAATCCACTAGATAGGACTAAATTTTCAAAAAATAGAAAGTAACTTCAGTGGTAAGAAATCACCATGTAATAGTTTAATGGGCAATGCTTTTCTTAGTGACACAAAAAATATCTTTAAATTGGATACAAGGAAATAATGATGATTAAAAATAACTAATACTTACTAGCCACAATGAGCCAGGGACAGTGCTAAGTGCTATACATGGAATTTTTTTTTTTTTTACTCTCACAACAATCCTATGAAGTAGTAACCAATTTCCCTCCTTTTAAGAGAATGCCCAAAATAGTGCAGAAAACTTATGTGTCTTTTGTATGTCCCATACAATCTTTGTGCTTTGCTACTTTTTCCCCTTTGGAAAAAATCATCAGCTTCCTATTTAATAATTCCTCACCTTTAAGAATTTTAAGAAGGAAATCTTTAGCATGGGTCTTAGATGCCTGCTGCATTTATTATCCCAAGTCCAGCTGCTCTCTCTGCTACACATAGACTTCTAATTCCAGTCTTTTGTGTGTGTTTGGGGTTTTGTTTGGTTCCCTTTTTCAAGTCAAAAAATAGGCATGGGAGACTTCGCAGTGTCTGGGACTCTGTGATCCCAATGCAGGGAGTTCCAGTTTGATCCTGGGTCGGGAAAGTGAAAGTGAAAGTCACTCAGTCATGTCCAACCCTTGTTGACCCCATGGACATACAGTCCATGGAATTCTGTAGGCCAGAATACTTGAGTGGGTAGCCTTTCCCTCCTCCAGGGGATCTTCGCAACCCAGGATCAAATCCAGGTCTCCCACATTGTGGGTAGATTCTTTACCAGGTGAGCCACAGGGAAGCCCAAGAAAACTGGAATGGGTAGCCTATCCCTTCTTCAGAGGATCTTCCCAACCCAGGAATTGAAACGGGGTCTCCTGCATTACAGGCGGATTCTTTAGGAACTGAGCTCTCAGGGAATTGGATCTCAAGTGCTACAACTAAAGATCCCATGTGCCACAACTGGGACCTAACACAGCCAAATAAATAAATAAATTTTTTTTCAACAAAAAACAAAAAAACAAGCACAGAAGGAGGTGCAGGGCTAAAGGGATGAGTAACTGTCCCTGCCTTGAGGCACTTACAGTCTAATTGGTGAAACAACACACAAATGGGTAATCTACTCCCTCTCACATGCCAGGTTTTCTGTGTGTGCAGCAAGCTCTGACAATGCAGCAACAACTCAGGGCAGGCCCTGATGGAAAGAAAAAGTGGGTGTTTTCTCAACTCCTTCAGCTTCATGCTGGATTACGGGTCATTCTGGTAAACATTCTTGGGCTGCAGTGAGCCACTCTGAGGGTGTTTTGATAACTCTTTGATACCTTGTATCACATAGGCCACAAGAGCATACACTGTTTGTTTAATCTTGGACTAAAGATGACAGACTAGGTTCTATGTAAGTCCTGAAGATGATTCAGTTCCGGCTTCCCAGGAAAAAAAAAAAAAAAACAAATTCTGACACACAATTACCAAAGCATGGTACTGGCTGCGCTCAAAAACCACAGTTACAAAAACTATTTAGCAACATACTGTAGAATAAATGTTCATTGACATTTACAGAGTATTAGTCAATAATATATTAAACAATAACATTTACAGATTTATTACATGAATCTACACAGGGTACTTGTACTGGGGTTAGGGAGTGGGGGAAAAAAAGGACGTAGTTCATTTTGGAAAAGGATCAGTCTAGTTAGGGAGCCTCTGTGAACCTAGAATAAAAACCAGAGTTATAAACACACCAAATTCTAGTAAATTCAATCCCATTTTACTGATGTTTATAACCCTCATAGGCTGCAGTCCATGGGGTCGCAACGAGTCGGATACGACTGAGTGACTTCATTTTCACTTTTCACTTTCATGGGTTGGAGAAGGAAATGGCAACCCACTCCAGTGTTCTTGCCTGGAGAATCCCAGGGACGGGGGAGGCTGATGGGCTGCCGTCTATGGGGTCACACAGAGTCGGACTCGACTGAAGTGACTTAGCAGCAGCAGCATAACCCTCATTCATAGTTTGAGACTATGTGCACTAAGGGACCTCTTATATTAACAGCATCTCAGAACTGTGACAATATCTGCTCAAACCAATGGATTAGGATGATATGAAGTTTTTTTTTCCTGATCTGCAACTACAAGACCCTAATGGTATAAAATCTGCTTGTGCAGGGGAGGGATGAGCAAGAATGTGCTCTAAGTTCAGCTGGCAATAAGATATTTCCTAGAAGAAGCAACACTGTTGTTAATGCAATTTACAGAAACCTATACCAAATCACTGTCATTTTTGACAGGTCCCTTAGGAAAAAAAAAAAAAAAAAAGTGTGTCAAATACTAAAACATTAGATTTTAGCTGACTGGATTAGATTCCTTGCTAAAAGCTGTCTACACAGAAGCAACATTGACAATCATGACACTGAAATTTTTAAGGGTTCTTATTCTCATCTGTAGCCTTAGGATGTGTACAGATGAAAAGATTTATTCTCTCCTCCATCATCCTTACAAACTCAAACAAGTAACTTCATCTAAATTCCTTGTAGAGGGAAGGGGTAAAAGCCTAGGTGGGAGGAACTTTTGAAAATAGTGTCTCTTCCCCACTCCATCTTTTGATGTTACTGATGGAAATGGTCTATGTGTGAAAAAGAAAACCTGAGAACCACTCATCTGAAATATCTGAACACACAACCAGATGATACAGATAGTTTCAGGAGATACGGGAACTGCTACCATTAAGCTCACCTCCAGTACAATTCCACTATATAGAGAGGGGATGCCTCCTAGGGTGTGGCTTGAACCGCTGTATCCTGTACCTGAGTTTAAGTGAAAGTGAAAAGTGAGAGTGAAGTCGCTCAATCATGTCCGACTGTTTGGGACCCCATAGACTGTAGCCTTCCAGGCTCCTCTGTCCATGGGATTTTCCAGGCAAGAGTACTGGAGTGGATTGCCATTTCCTTCTCCAGGGGATCTTCCCAACCCAGGGCTTGAATCCAGGTCTCTCACATTGTAGACAGACGCTTTACCATCTGAGCCTCCAGGGAAGTACCTGAGTTTAGGTAATAACAACTCCTGTGAGGGCGTGAGTCAGCTGCGTTGCTTTCCAGTGTCACCAAGACTACATACATGACTAAACCACAATTATCACAGAGATCAGAAAAGTTTTATCAAGATGCACGTGAACATCAGCATGAAGACTGATGCAGTTAACGACCACTTCACCCTTTTTATTCATATATTGAAAGAAATGTTAACTCTTCTAGAGAAGAAATGTGCTCTGATACTTCTGAAGTACATCCTATGATAAATTATATTTCACTTCAGCACAGTAAAGCATCAGTTTTTAAGCCCCAAAAGACATCCTGTGTGGATGCTTTGCTTTCTTTGAATAAGCATTAGGGAGCAAAGGCATAAAACCTAAAGGGGAAGGAGTTAAGAATCCAGTAAGAGAGTTATAAAGTTAAGAGAAACCTATCTTTTTGGACTGATGTTAAAGCTGAAACTCCAATACTTTGGCCACCTGATGTGAAGACCTGATTCATTTGAAGAGACCCTGATGCTGGGAAAGATTGAAGGCGGGAGGAGAAGGGGATGACAGAGGATGAGATGGTTGGATGGCATCACCGACTCAATGGACATAAGTTTGAGTGTACTCCTGGAGTTGGTGATGGACAGGGAGGCCTGGAGTGCTTCGGTCCATGGGGTTGCAAAGAGTCAGACACGACTGAGTGACGGAACTGAACTGAAGTGAATGCTGTAGATATGTGACTGCTACAACTAGTAAAAGAGTAGTGTAGCCAAAAATGCAGTATTTGGACAGGACTGCAAAAAAGAAAGCTGTTATCCTTAGAAAGTCAAATGTTTCCACCTTCTCAGGGTTACTAATGCTGTTTTCCCACAGCTTCTTGGAAAAATATCGCTGTTTTCTCTGGGCTCTTTCCAGGTGCTTTATTGAGAGAGCAAAATGGAGGAAGAGGAAAATACCATAAACAACTTCACTGTGGAAGGATGGGAAATGCTGACCTCAATCTGCTTCTGTTCTTTCTGTATAAAATTCTCATATGCGTAATTGCAGAGGAAGAAGGATAATCAGAAAATATGGCATTGGTCATTTGCTGATTGTTCTAGCACAATAATTCTCAAATATATTCATCCTTTATAGTCTAAATCAGAGCTTCTAAAACACTCTATGGTAAAGGACCAAATTTTAAAATTTCCAGTCTACTGCAAGCTTTTATAAATTACAGTAGAAATGAGTTACTAGAAAAGTAAATTTTTAAAAATATACAAAATATAAGCCCCCAAATTTTGTATTAGTGATTTCAACAGGCATAAAATACTATGTCAAATTGCTATTAAAGTTTATAAAAGCTTATTCTCAGCTTCTGTACTTACCTTGTGGCAGATGGATAACAAACTATTCTGAACTACAGTCTGAAAAGAATTGTCTTAACCACACACCTATTCACAAACATGGGACACATATACATCACAGAAGCACACACAAGCACATCAAAGTAAAGATAAATTTCTATCCATTTAAAAAATAATTTAAATATATATATAAAATAATTGTTCTATGTATTTCTTTAAAATTCACTTTATACCAAAAAAGTTGATGAGAAAGCAGCCATCTCCTACCCCACCTCTCCCCTTCAGTACCTACCCAAAGTGGCAGCTGTCTAACAATCACACCTATCAGGGGAGCTGTCATTGCCAACCTCCCGTCCCCCCAGCCTGACTTTCCTCCTGGGGCTCTCTTCTTCTCACAGTTGCTGACCTGAGTATTCCCTCTGCCTCTCTTCTATGCAGGGATACCCTTTGAGAAACACTATAATGCTGTTCAAAATATTTGCTGCTCCTGCCTTGGGGTTGATTATACTCACCCCATTGATGTCAGGCTTGGTTATGAGTTGTGACGTCCCATCCGATGGGAGGATTTTCCATCTCTGCCTTGTTAAACTCAGAAGTGACCGTGTGACTTGCTTTGGCCAATGACATGTGACATTCCAAGGTGGAAACTTAAGAGAGAGTTCTATCATCTCTTTTCGTTCTGCCACAAGTCTGGCAATTTCACAGATAAAGAATGCTCCGCCAGCCTGAGTCCAATTATGATGATGAAAAGGAGCAGAACTACACAACGGGCACAATGGGTGAAAAGAAATAAACCTACACTGTAAACCATTGAGAGTTTGGCACTGTTTGTGACTGCATCAGAGCCTGAGTTGATGAATATATCTGTATTTCCTAGATCTCCTTTGTTTTATGCTCTAATTTTGACAATTTATCTTCCAGTAGCTTCCTGAGAAAGTGTCTATAACAGGCAAAGATCTAATATGTCTGAAAATAATAGAATACTGCATTTGAAATAATTTTCTCTCTGAATCAGAAAGCACGGAGACATTGCCTTCTAGTTCCCAATGATGCTGTTGGGAAGACCACTGTTATTTTTATTTCTAGTCCTTTGTGTGTATCTTCACCCACTCCCAGAGGCTTTTAATGGCTGCTCTAAAATTTCGTGGTTATGTGCTTTGTTACGGGCCTTTTTCAAGAGACCTGAGTATCTTTCAATCTTAATGCTCATGTTTTTGAAATCTCGGACGGAATCTTCAATATTTATCTTAAAATCATCTTTTTCTTTTTTAAATAAAAATTTTAGTTTCATCAAAGTTAAATATGCTCTAAGTCTGCAGAGTCAACAACCTTCTCACTGAATATTTACTGTTCCCCAGGGACAGCTACTCTGATTTTTTTTTTTAGCTAGTTCTTTGGTATTGACCTCCATATCTCTACACATATATTTAACTGTGGTAACATGATATTTCTGTTTTAGGCATTATTTATTTTCATTATGGAAATGAGGATTTATTCTCCTCCTTCTCTGCACATCCACAACATACATGCTCCTTTCACTATATATCATAACTTTAATTAGATTAATCATGAGTATTTACATTATTGGGACCTTGTATACCAGTTAGATTTGAGTCATGTAATAACTATGATTACTTTTCCTCTCCTACCAAACTTTTTGTTTTCCCTGGAGTTAATAATTGTATTGTTCTTTTCATTTAGTTTCCTAAGCATATATTGGCAATTCAAAACTCTCCACGACTCATTTAAATTTCATCTCAGTACATTTTTACATGTCAGACTTTCTAGTTTGTTGGTTAGTTGGTTGGATAGTTTGTTGGTCTCTCTCTTTCATGCTGGACAATTCCCTCAAGTTCACTGGAGCACTCCCAAATGGAGGTCCTTTCTCCTCATTTCTCAAGAAAGAAGGATTGAATATACTTTAGTTAGCAGTTTGTTAGCTGGGTTTATAACTTTTAAATATTTGGACAAATGTTCCATAGGCCTCTTTTTATGCTCTTTTCCCAGGCTCTACAAATGGCATAAAGCAGACACGGCCACTAACCCCTGAACTCTGGCTTCCTGTCGGGCAAATTTGCTTCCTTTTCATCAATACCCCTCTGCAGGCTTAGGTATCAGCTTCCCAACTCTGCTAAGTCAGTTGCCCTTCCTCCATTCATCCTATCTTCTAAGCATGCATTGAATTCTCTCAACTGCTGTTATCAGCTTTTCTGTTCCTTTGTCCTTGAGGGGTCGTAGAAGTATCCTATTGCTGCTGTGACCAATTATCACAAACGAAATGTCTTCAAACAACACAAGTTTATTATCTTAAAATGCTGGAGGTCTGAAGTCCGTAATCAGTCTCAGTCCGCTAAAATCAAGGTGTTGGCAGATGGCATCCCGTTAGGAAACTAAGGGAGAATCTGTTTCTTTGCCTTTTCAAGTTCCTACAGGATGTCTGCATTTGTTGGCTAGTGACCTCATCCTCTATCCTCAAAGCCAGCTGCTAAGCATCTTCCATTCTTTCTCTCTCTCTCTCTCTAACTCTCCTGCCTCCTTCTTTCCCTTATAAAAAGCTTTGTGAAATCACGTCCAACTCTTTGCAACCCCATGAACTATAGCCTGCCAGGCTCCTCTGTCCATGGAATTCTTCAGGCAAAAATACTAGAGGGGGCAGCCATTTCCTTCTCTAGGGGATCTTCCTGACCCAGGGGTTGAACTCAGGTCTCCTGCATTGCAGGAGGATTCTTTACCATCTGATCCACCCTGGAAGCCCTCGGGGATTACACTGGGCCCACTCAAACAATCTAAGATAATCACCATATCTCAAAATTCTTAACTTAATCACATCAGCAAAGTCCTTTTTTTTTTCAAATAAGACAATCCCAGGTCCCAGAAATTAAGATAGGAGTACTTATGAAGGGACTGTTATTCTGTCTATCGTAAGGGTTTACACTTTTCTTACTCCTTTAGTGTGGAATGTCAGAAATGAGCAAAGCAAAAAATATGTGTTCAATCACCTTGTTTGATCAGGAGCCCAAATAGTATGTGTACTGTTTCCAGTCCCTGGGATTCTTCTCAAATCTTTTTTCAAGTAGATAAAAATAACAGATAGGAATAATAATAGAAATAACCAAATATCACTGAAGCCTTTAATCTATACATGAGATTAGAACAACCTTCAGAAATTTTTCATGAATCATAAGTGTCACTGTTTGGAAGAGAATCTGGCAGAGTAGAAATGGGAAGAAAATGAATAAAAGTGGAAAACAGAACAAATGAGTGGGAAAAAAATTTTTTGAAGGAGGTGCTTATAAGATTATGAAATATACCTGACACTCAGTAATATGGGTGCTAACCACAGACTGACAGACAAGAATCAAAGATGAGAACAGAAAGGTCACATCACATATGAAAAAAAGTTAAATTTAGAATTGGAATTTCTAAATTCAAACCCCAATTCTCAAACTTACAGTCTGATCTTGTGCAAGTCAATCAGGTGTCTCGGTTGTACAGCTGAAGCCGAAACCATCAAAAAAAGTTATCTCAATTTAAATCAGCAAACATATATGAAAGACTTCAGGGAGCCATCAATCACATTGCAGTTGGATGTTAGTTGAATCTAAAGCAGAAATCGGCACTAATTGAAAACTAGCATTATGGCAAAGTAATGATAACATAAGAACCCAACAGCTGGAAGGCAGACTAAAAGAAAATTTTCTTTCCTATTTCTAAAACAATGGACTTAAAAAAATAAACAAACAAAGAAAAAGATGGACTAACCATAAGAAAATTCACCTTAATGCATGGTCACGATTGCAGATATTCTATAGAAATACCACTTTTACTCATTATTATTACTATTTTTTACTGAACTCCTTCAGTGTGCCAAACACCCCATGCTAGGTATTAAGGTTATAGCAGTGAATAAGGCAGATGCAATCGCTGCCCTCACAGAGGTTAGTCTAGTAGGGAACCAGAAAATTAAGCAAAAAATGGCAAGTAAGTGTGATAGGTGATTTCAGTTCAGTTCAGTTCAGTCGCTCAGTCGTGTCCGACTCTTTGCAACCCCATGAATCGCAGCACGCCAGGACTGCCTGTCCATCACCAACTCCTGGAGTTCACTCAGACTCACGTCCATCGAGTCAGTGATGCCATCCAGCCATCTCATCCTCTATCTTTCCCTTCTCCTCTTGCCCCCAATCCCTCCCAGCATCATGGGAACCAAAACATGGACTTCAGGCAGTGAAATCAGACTAGGGTGCAAGTCTGAGGTAGGGGGTTAAGTACCGTGCTCAGAGTTCATGACATACCCTTCAGAGCTCAGCCACACAGCAGGAACTAGCAAAGCAAAAGTGAAAGGGGATGGTTAGACAGAGGGTGCCAAGGAGCCTACTCCTTCACCTAGGAAGACTGACAAGGTATTTTGGAAACTTTTTAGCCTAATTCTTGTGTCATGTATGAAATGGTGACAGGACCACTATGAGAGTAAAGTGCTTGTATTACTATGATGCTATCAGACTCACACTAATGAAATAATAATTACTTTGCTTTCTTCTCAAAGTAAATTCCCTCCCTTACTTCTCACTCTACAACCAGGCAGTGGAGCACAGTGGCTAAGAGTGCCACTGTGGGATCCGTTTGCCAGATCTGGAAATCAGGCTCCGGAATCAGGTTGCCAGCTTTGGGTTCACATTCTCACTCTTGCCACTTGCTAGCTCTAAGACCTTGGAGAGGTTATTTTCTTCATCCCTTTAGGCTTCAGCTTACTTATGTACAAAATGTTCCTAATGTTACTATTTTCCTCATTAAGTTATTATGAGGATTAAGTTAGTTAACAAGTCAAAAGTGTTTAAAACAGTGCCCAGGCCAAAGTAAGAACTCAATAAATCTTCACTTATTGCTGCTACCAGTTTTATTTGCCAACCACTGGCCTTTTGTAATTTCCAGGAGGATAAGAGGTCAGTTGATTTTGTTTACATGGCATTGCTTTCAGTCACAAGGAAGACAAGAATGCAGCAAGACTACTAGCTTACCAACTGGTCCTCAAAATAGAAATAAGACGCAACCAGAATCTTGCTGATCAGTTCTTCGGTTCTGACTCTGAACGTGGGAAGATCAGAAAGCTTCAAAGAGGTCTTCGTCTCTTTCAGGTTATATAGAACTAAGACAGAGATGGCAGAGAGTGTGACCATGCTGAAATCAGGTCCCATAAGAAGGCAGTACTTTGGTGGACTCTTATGATTCAGGCTGTAAAACAGAAACAATATTTATAGATGCATTTAGAGACTATCAAGCTAAGGGAGACCTGTTTATGCAAACCAATGCCAGGAGATTAAGTCCAAAATTTCAACTGCATTCACTCATGAAACATTTGAATGGCAGCTATGTATAAAATACTGTTCTAAATGTTAAGAATATAGCAGTCAAAAAAGAGACGAAAGTCCCTGCAAACATATTAAATGAGCTAAGTATATATCATACCAGAAAGTCACAGGTGCCATGGAGAATAATAAAGTACCAGAAGGAGACAGAGAGAGCAAAAGAGCAAAGGTGGGGTGTGGGGTGAACAATTTTCATCAGGGTAATAAGGGAAGGCCTCATGGAAATGGGGACGTTTAAGCAAAGACCTGAGGAGGTGAGAAGGACACGGAAACGTCTCAAAGGAGCATCCTGACCAGAAAGAACAGCAAATTTGAGTCCCTGAGGAGAATGTGTCCAAAGTGTTGAGGAACAGCAAGGTGGTCAATGGGCCTGAGCAGTGAAAGGTCGGGTGAGAAGAGCAGGAAGTGAATCAGAAAGGAAATGGGGTCTTGTAAGCCTAACTGTAAGAATCACAGCCTTTTCAGAGTGAGGTGGGAGCTACTAGATAGCTTTGAACAGAATCATAGTTTAAAAGGATCACCCTGGCTGCTGGGCTGAGAAGAGAATGAAGGCTAATGGAGGCTGATATGAAATCCTGATTGAAGGTAACGGCAGCTTGGACCAAGGCGGTATCAGTGAGGATGGGAGAATTAGTCACATATTTTGAAGAAACAGCAGCAGGATTTGATGACAGATTGGATGTGGGGTGTAAAAGAGTTGCTGAGTAAGCCTCAGCAGTGGAAATGATGGAGTTACCATTAACCGGGACAGAGAAGGTTTTAAGTATAGAAGGTTTTTGAGCAGAGGAGAGATCAGATCAGGAGTTTAGTTTTAGTATAATAAAATGGAAAGGTCTATTAAACATCCAAGGCTTCCTTGGTAGTTCAACTGGTAAAGAATCCACCTGCAATGCAGGAGACCCCGGTTCGATTCCTGGGTCAGGAAGATCCACTGGAGAAGGGATAGGCTACACATTCCAGTATTCTGACATGGAGAATTCCATGGACTGTATAGACAGTCCATGGGGTTGCAGAGTCAGACACGACTGAGCGACTCTCACTTTTCAGAGGTCTATTAAATATCCTTGGATACACAAGTCCTACTCTGAGACTGGGGAGTTGTGAGCATATTTATATCTGATGCCATAACACTTAATGAGGTACTGAGGGAGAGAGCATGAACCAGAAGAGGTGCAAGGTCAGAGACCAATAGTAAGAGGTCAGTGAGCAAAAGAGATTGAGAACAATGACTAGTAATGCATCGTGAATATCAGAGGAGAGTAAAGTGCCCTGTAATACTGAAGAAACAAGTGTAACAAGTGAAGTTACATGGGCGGTTGTGATTAACTGTGTCAAATGCTGTTGATAAGTCAACTGAAAAGACTGAGAACAGGCCATTGGATTAAGTAACATGGAGAGCAGTTTTGGTGGAATTCTGAAAGCAAGAGCTAGTTGGAGTGAATTTAACAGAAAATGTGAGAAAGGAACTGGGATGGTAAATACAGAACTCTTTCAGGGATACTCACTGTAAAGAGAAAAGAAAAAAAAAAGGGGGACAGTAGCTAGAGGAGAAAGTAGAAATAGAGAGTTTTGTTGTTGTTATTGTTGAAGATTAATTTTAAGACGCAAAATATTAATTTACATTGTTTTTCAGTTGCTAAGCCATGTCTGACTTTTTGTGACCCCATGAACTGCAGCATGCCAGGCTTCTCTGTCCATCATTATTTCCCTGAGTTTCTTCAAACTCATGCCCATTGAGTCAGTGATGCCATCCAACCACCTCATCCTCTGTCACCCCCTTCTCCACTTGCCCTCAATTTTTCCCAGCATCAGGGTCTTTATCAATGAATGAGTCAGCTCTTCGAATTAGGTGGCCAAAGTATTGGAGCTTCAGCTTCAGCATCAGTCCTTCCAATCTACCTTATCTAACTTATGTAGGGAACTATAACTGGTAAACAGAACACAAACAGATGTAACTGATCAGTGCTTTCTCCTCTCTATTGGAAAACTATTGGGAAAGTCCAATTAAAGTCAAAAGACTAATTCATGGGCATGGACAATAGTTCTACCTTACCACTGTTTCCAATTATTAAGACTCTCCAGCATCCATCTACACTGCAGGAAAAGTACTGCTAAGTACATCAGATGCTTTAATCAGCTGGGCAGGGTACCTCTCCTGTGACCAGTGCTGGAGAAACTCTAACCATTCTAATCATTCCTTCATTCAAGAAACATTACTGAGCGCCTGTTACACGCCAATTACTAGGGATACAAGTCCAACAAAATGTAACATCGCCTTTAGGAAGTTCATGGTTCAATAAAGGATGCAGACAAGCAAGGAAATCAAACCAGTCAATCCTGAAGGAAATCAACTCTGAATATTCATTGGAAGGATTGATGCTGAAGCTCCAATACTTTGGCACCTGATTCGAAGAGTCAACTCACTGGAAAACACCCTGATGCCTGGAAAGACTGAAGGCCAAAGGAGAAGGGAGTGGAAGAGGATGAGATGGTTAGATATGTAATGTTAGATGTTTAGATATGTTAGAACTATTTAGTGACTGAACCACAACTAAATAAATAGTTCTCATTTAATGGTAAAAGAGGTATGTGTACATGTAAGAGACAAACTTTGAATTAAATAGTTAATTGCTTAGTATGGGGACATCTAGGTCATTTCTTTATAGATAAGCTTCCCTGCTAAGTCACTTCAGTCGTGTTCACTCTGTGCAACCCCATAGACAGAAGCCCACCAGGCTCCCGTGTCCCTGGGATTCTCCAGGCAAGAACACTGGAGTGGGTTGCTATTTCCTTCTCCAGTGCATGAAAGTGAAAAGTGAAAGTGAAGTCGCTCAGTCGTGTCCGACTCTTAGCGACCCCATGGACTACAGCCTACCAGGCTCCTCCATTCATGGGATTTTCCAGGCAAGAGTACTGGAGTGGGGTGCCATTTGCCTTCCCTGGGGGCTTACAAATCCACCTACCAATGCAGGAGACATGGGTTCAATCTCTGGGTCAGGAAGATCTTCTGGAGAAGGCAATGGCAACTCGCTCCAGTATTCTTGCCTGGGAAATTCCATGGACAGAGGAGCCTGTCTTCTGTTCATGTGATGACAAAAGAGTCAGACTAAACAACAACAATGGTTCAAGTGTTTGACATCCATCAGTGAACAAAACAAAGACACTCCTATTTAGAATGTGTATATCAGCAGGGGAACCAATACACAATGAACATAAAAAGTAGTAAAACAGACAGTGTATCTGAAGATAATGACTGCTATCGGGAAAAATAGGGGTGGCTGAGGTAGGTGTCAAATTGTAATTTTAAACAGTATGAGCAAGGCCTCAGTGAGAAAGTGGCCATTGGGGCAAAGACCTGAAGGAGGTGAGGGAGTCAGCTATCTTCAAATTTAGAAAAAACATTTTAAGCACTGAAACAGACCCAAGGTGCTAAGGTAGAAGCGTAGCTGGTGTGTGGCAGGGGGAGAAGTAGGGAAACTTCTTAAGAAGTAATTGCAGTAATCCAGGCAAGAGATGAAGGTACTGCAGATCCAGGTCACCTGTACCTGCAGTGGGGGTAGTAGTCAGTTTTTGGATATATTTTGAAGGTACAGCCAATAGAATTATCTACAAGAATAGATGTGGAATAAGAGAGAAAAGAAGGTATTAAGAATCATTCCAAGATTTCTAACCTCAGCAACTAAGATGGAAAATGCTGCAGGTGCAGATGTGAGGGGGAAATCAGCTCAGTGTTGGACATATTGAGCTTTAGATGTCTATTAGACACCTCTGTAGCACCTAAGATCCTCTTGGCCTTCTTGCCTGTGGGATGATTTGCAACTTATTTTGTCCCTATTGCCATGGCCACCCAATCTCAGGCAGTAACCACCCACTAGTGCTTTGCCTCATGCTCAGGCCCCACGTCTCACACAAAGGTCTGCTTGGTGCCCACACAAAACATAACTGGGTATATGTTCCAGAGGAGGATAGTGTTAGCATTTTCTGATTGAATCTTAACCTTCTCTCCTGACTCACTTCTTTTCCCTACCCTCATTTCCCCAGGACGGTACTCCCTAATAAGATAGGAGCACAGAAGCCTCTGCCTCAGATTCTGTTTTCTGGGAGAACCAAGGCTAAGACAACATCCTAAGACAACAGCGAAGGCATGAGTGGATAGCTGTTGGGAGTATGGAGTCTGGAGTTTGGGAGAGTGATTTGGGGAAAAGATATAATTTTGAGAGTTAATCAGCATGGGTGTTGTATTTGCAATCACAAGACAGGATGAGGGCATAAACGAGTGAACAAAAAAGATAAATATCAGATACTGGAGAAGTTGACGATTTTATTCTAGTATCTTTGAAAGCAGTACTTTTGAGAGCAGAAACAACCTTTTATTCATTGCTATAGCTCCAGTTTTATAGTACAGGGCACAAAGTAGGTGCTCAACAGTTATTTTTAGAATAAACAAAATAGGTCATCATGGCCCTCGGGTTAGATAGAAAAACAAACTAAGTCACGAGAGGTGATGAACTAAAACAAGCAGGATTCATGGAACTTGAGTTCACAGTGAGGGTAAAAATTAGGTTCAACAGCGGAAGCAAGAGAGAAAAATAACAGGAAAAGGAAGTGGTGGTTAGAAAAAAAGTGCTCAGATACCACTTTCTCCTTGAAGCCTTTTACAATCATCTCATCTGCCTTATTCTAAGTCCACTTGCACCCATGTGCTCTTCTCTTTCATTAACCCTGTTTTCCAATTGAAAAATTAAGTCATGAATGGGAGTAGCTTTCAAGTCCCAGAGATAAAAATGGATGCTAAAGTTGGATGATTCTAGTTCATTTCTATGGTTTATGGATATGCAAATACATGAAATTAGAAGACTACATTTCAAATCTGAAGTATATCCAAAGTGTTTAGTAAAATAACATGCACTTGAATGACTGGATGACTGAATGAATAAGTGAATTAACGAGGTCAGGTAAGAACAGAGGTCAGGGGAGCTGACATCAAGGACAAAATACAACTGAATGACTGTTGGAGGCTCACCGATCTGACCATAGGGCAGAGGTGAATCAGGGAAGTGGGGCTGCAGTTAAAAAGCACCTAGGAAGTTAGCAAAGCAACCAAGACATGAAGAGGTAGGGCCTAAGTGAGTTCACAGTGTGAACAGAAAAGGAGAATGCAGGGAAATTTTAAAATTAAAAATTACCATATTTGTTGAGTCGTAAGTATAGGCTATGAGTAACTTTATGACCCCATGGACTGTAGCCTGCCAGGCTCCTCTGTCCATGGGATTCTCCAGGCAAGAATACTGGAGTGGGTTGCCATTCCTTTCTCCAAGGGATCTTCTGGACCCAGGGATCCAAACCCAGGTTCTCCCACATTGCAGGCAGATACTTTACCATCTGAGCCACCTGGGAAGCCCCAAATAATCCCAATATTTTGGTATCATGTATAGTGCCAGGGTAAGAAGAACAAGAAGGTAAGCTACATTTTGAAAGTGTATTTGACACAAAGATGAGATATATAAATAAATCTAATAATGGGCAACATTTTAATTGACACTTGTTACATGTCATTGTGCCAAGTACACTTTCCATGAATGATCTCATTTAATTACCATAAGTCAGTCATGTCTGACTCTTAGGGACCCCATGGACTGCAGCCTACCAGGCTCCTCTGTCCATGGGATTTTCCAGGCAATAGTACTGGAGTGGATTGCCATTTCCTTCTCTGCGGGATCTTCCCGACCCAGGGATCGAACCCGGGTCTCCTGCATTGTAAACAGACAGTTAACCGCCTGAGCCACCATTTCACTGATGGGAAAACTGAGGTGCAGGAGGGAAGACCATGCCCAAAGTCACACAGCTGAACCAGGATTTGAATCCTAAAATATTAAGAAATTTTGCCATGACCACAGAGATATTATTTGTTCAATAAATACTTGATGAACACCACTGCATTGTGCTGAGGATGGGAGGAGAGAAACTCTGGTGGCAAACGAGGCACACTTGGTCACTACCTGCACAGAATTACATGGACAGTAAACAAACAATTCCAAGAATGATGAATCAGGAAAGTGCTAAGTTACAATTAGGTAGGAGGAGTGGGTGACAGAAAAGAATTTTCAAGGAAAGGGAATAGCATGTATAAATACCTTGAGGTGAGAGCCTACAGTAGAGAACAAGAGAAAAGAGTCTGGAAAAATAAAAGACATGGCTGGAGTGCAGATAGCTAGAGAAATCATTGGGGAGGCTGAGAACACAAGCCTGGATAACGGAGGGCCTGGCCTTCACGATAAGGACTCAGATTGTGTTCAGTAAACAAAGGGAAGGACTGAAGGAATTCAATCAGGGTAGTGACTTGATCAGATTTGTATTTGTTAAAAATTACTCTGGCTGCAGTATGGCAAATGGATTGGAATGAGCCAAGACCAGTTTTGTAGGACCTAGATGCTAGTTGCTCAGAACTTCCAGCAAGAGGTGAAGTTAGCTTAGAGTGGGATGGAAATGTGGTCATAAGAACAGAGAGAAGCCACAAATCCTATTCTTTCAAGGTAGGTCTAGGTGATTCTGATGTGTGTTAGAGGTTTCTTAGGTTTCTGAACTAAGTAGATGGATAGGATTTCCTTTACTGAACCAAGGGCTATTAGGAAGAGGGGTTTGGCACACCCAAGTCATCCAGATGAAAGTGTAGCAAAAGCACTTGGAAATATGAATCTAGAGTTCAAGAGCAAGATCTAGGCTTGAGCTCTGAGCTGGAGTCTTTTGCATCTGGTATCTGAAGGGAACAGAAGAGGAGGAGACCACCTAGGAAAGCATACACGGTGGGACTCCAGAAGCAGGTGAAGCTCAACAGGATTCCAGTATTTAACAGTTGGCTAGAGGAGAAGCGGGTTGTTAAAGAACCAGAGAGTTAAGAGGAAAACAAGAGTTTAAGACAAGAGCATACGTGGATGAGGGTGTGGGCAATAGTAAGATGCCAGAACAAGGTCTTGTAAGCAGAGGCCTGAAGCTTGTCTGTGACAATTCAGAGCTGCTCCAGGTGTGTGGTAAGAACAGAAACTAGACTAGAGAGGGCTGAGGAATGAGTCATGAGAGAATGTCCATGTGGTAAGACATGGAGAGGGACTTAAAGACAGAAATCTAGGCGTGAGAGATTTGGTGGTGGTTTAGTTGCTAAGTCGCGTCCGACTCTTGTGACCCCATGGACTGTAGCCTGCCAGGTTTCTCTGTCCGTGGGATTATCAAGGCAAGAATACTGAAGCGGGCTGCCATTTCCTTCTCCAGGGGAGAGAGACTTAAGGCTGTTCAAATACTAGACAGAAACGCCAGTAGAGGAAGAAAGGTTGAAAATAACGGAAGGAAAGGAGGTTATTCTTCAGCCCAAGGAGAAAGCAGGAGGAGATCTACAGTACTAGGCTACAGTACCGGGCTAGGGAACTCTTTCAACAGCAAGTCAGTATGGGGCGGAGCTCTGACTTGGACCCTCTCCGCTTCCTAAGACACATTTGCTTTAAGCGTGCCTGCTAAGTTGCTTCACTCGTGTCTGACTCTTTGCAACCCCATGGGCTCTTGCCCTCCAGGCTCCTCTGTCATGGGATTCTCCAGGCAAGAATATTGGAGTGGGTTGCCATTTCCTTCTCCAGAGCTTTAAGCGACTGAAAGTGAATTACAACAGACCTGAAAGACCGGGAGAGAGCATTGCCGAGTTAAATAAAAAGAATAATGATAAAGTCAGCATCGAGTCTCGGGTGACCTCTCAAGGGGCAAGATCAGCAGCTTCCAAGCAACGGAAGTCGTACTGAGGGTTCGGATGGGGGAGTGGGCGGTGAAGAAAAGGGGGCAGCGGCTGCAGTAGGAAACTGTGAAAAAGAAAGTAATACAGGATGGTTCCCCCTCCACCGCTCCCCCCCCCCCACAAAAAAAGGAGGGCAAGTAAGGGGGGTTAGGGGAAGACACTTCGAAACTGCAAAAGAGCAACCTCGGTCAGGGCAGGTCATGGCTCGGAGGCCGAAGGTGTGCCCCACGGGCCTGGCCTTCCTCGCTGCCCGGCTAAACTCCGCCAGCTGCCCGGAGTCCCAGGGCCTCCGTGCCCCGAAATTGAACGGTCCCGCCGGCGCTCGCCAGGTTTCTCTGCGGATTCTCAGAGCGGAGCCTCCCGGCCTGCCCAGAAAGGCGGAAAACCCTTCCCACAGGGGCCCACGACGCCCCCGGGCCGCGCCGAGGCCTAGCATCCCAGCGTCCGGCCCAGGCCTCGGGGAACCGCAGAGCTGCAGCAGGCCTTCCTCCCCGGCTCCGCACGGCTTCCGCGCTCAGCCGCGGCCCCGACCCGGTGGCGCGTCTTTCTGGTCCCTGCAGCTTTTGAAAGTTCCCGGGGCCGGCGGCGCTCTGGGGCCCAGGCCCGTGACGCTGCAGCCGCCCTAGAGCCCGCCGCTTACAGCCGCAAGGGCAGCCCGCGCGGGGGTTTCCATCGAACCGTCCACACCCTTCGGGAATTCCCCACCACGCCACACACAAACCCCAATTCTTCCTGCAAATTTCCGCCGCCGGTTTGAAACCGTCGATACGCGGCGAGGGCAGCGGGGGTGCGTAGACAGACCCCCTCTTCCCCACCCCTGGGTCCCAGCCCACCGCCTCTTTCCCTCTCCCGGAGGAACCCCTCCGCCGCGCCCGAAGGAACTCGAAGGTCTTCGGCAACTTCCGCCTCCAGCGCGGAGGGCGGGGCCGCTCGAGCTCCTCCGGGCCGAGCTCGGCTTTTTCCGTGCGCGGCCGCTGCGCACTCGGCACTGGGCGGCGCTGGCTGGCTCCCTGGCTGCGAGTCCTCAGTCGGCGGCGGCTGCTGCTGCCTGTGGCCCGGGCGGCTGGGAGAAGCGGAGTGTTGGTGAGTGACGCGGCGGAGGTGTAGTTTGACGCGGTGTGTTACGTGGGGGAGAGAATAAAACTCCAGCGAGATCCGGGCCGCGAACGAAAGCAGTGACGGAGGAGCTTGTACCACCGGTAAGAGGAGCAGGAGGAGGAGGCAGGAGCCGGAGAGAGCCGGGGGGACGGAGGGGGGACGGGGAGGCGCCGGACACCCGCGCTCGGGGCCTTCCCCTCGCAGGAGGGGCCGCGGTAAAGATGGAGCCTCCGCCCGAGCCCCACACCATCGCCGCCGCTCGCAGCGAACAAAGAATAATGGCGGCGGACTGGAGCCAGCGGCGGCCGGGGCGGCAGCGACTCTGCCTGCAGCCAGCGGCGGCGCTCATGGCGGGGGGCGGCGGGCGGCGGGCGGGGTGGGAGCCGGCGGCCGGGGGTGTGTGCGGGCGGGCGGCCGGCCGCGGCGAGCTGGCGCCCGCGTTCCCGCCGCCGCCGGGCCGGGCGCGGAGCCGGGAGCCCGGAGCCGCCCCGGGGGAGGCCGCCCGCCGGCCCGGCCGGCGCTGCCCCCTGTGCCGCCTGCCCGGCCCCCGCCGACAGTCTCGCCCCCTGACCCGGCCCGCAGTCCGCCGGGGCAGCGCCGCCGAGGTGCCCGCGGGGGGTGGAGGAGGAAGAAGGCGACAGTTAAGGGCAGAGGAGGTGAAGGTGCCTGCCTTCCCGGTAGCCTCCGTGTCTGCCATGCCCGCCTAGCGAGGGGAAGCGGTGCTCAGTCTGACCTACTCTCCTCTTCTCTCTTTGTGCAATAAAGTTCGAAACCCAAGGTTTTCCTCTCGTCCTGTATTTTATTCACGCCCTTTCCCCCCGCTCCCGCCCCATTGGGAAAATGCTGTTTTCTGTGCTTTTCTGCTTACATGAGGTAATGAGAACTCGCGCTTTTTAAAATAATTTTTGACTCTTTCCCTCACCCTCTTTTTTTTTTTTTTTTAAATCAGTAGTCATGGAAATGCATTCTTTGGAGGAGGAAGGGGTGCTAAGAAAAATACATTTGTAATTAAAAACCTATTGGGATCTTGTAAAAGGGAAGCTGATGTTTGAAAACAGTTTCGGTTTTAACCCTTTTCAATAAGGTAATCACTTGAGAGCTATCATTCTGAAACACTTCGTTGAAAGGAGTATTAGCGATGTACTTTTGTTTCACATCACCTTGGCGGGGGGCAGCCGTGGTGTTGGGTCCTTTGGATCTCCCCTCGCACCCCGACCATATTTCTCACATCTTTCTTAAATACGAGATTGGTTAACCCTAATTCTAAAAATAGCCATTTAAAAGTATCCATTATTTGCCTCGCCCGTAGTAGGTAACCCTAGCCCCAGACCCACAATAATTTAAGCCACAAGGTTTATTTTTTTCTTGCCCTATTGGGGAAAACGGACAGCAGAAAAATCATTGACACATCAAAAATTAAAAGACAGTTTTTAAAGGACCATGGGATGTGACCTATTTAAGTTTCTCTTACCTTCTTCAGAAGTTAAAATTTCATGCTAGCGTTAGCTTTCATCAGTTCTGCCTTCTAAAGGTTTAATATAAAATACTTTTGGTTGCCAGTTGTTGAAATCTTTTACATTCATTTCCTGATTTAAATATAAAGCCAAAACGGTTATTTTAGGTGATGCAAAAGGTTCTTTTTAAAATACTTCCCTGTCTCATGGTATGATAGAATGGTGATTGATACAAGGTTTCTTGTTAGGAATAAATACTGTTAGTAGGAGCATTGTCTTCTGATATTCTTTATCCAAGTCACTTTTCCAAAACCTCCTTGCTGTATTACTAGTATTAAAAAAAAAAACACATTGGCCGTTTTTCATTGCCAAGAAATTTAATTAAGATGAAATAAACAGTATTTTTCCGTTAAGGGTTGGGAAGATGATTTTATTTCCAAACACTGAGGAAATTATGGTCTTGATGATGCCATAGATTACTGGTTTTCCTTAAGGATTTTCTGCAAACCAGCATAAGTTGAACAGAAGTTCTTTGCCCTTACAGATACTATCTGACAATGACGCTTCCTTTGTTGAATTTTTTTTTAAAGTTATGATAGTTTTTTCTTTTGTTTCATCCAAAAGATCTTTAAAATTTTTTAATTATAAATTCATAATCTAATTCTTACCAGTCTCAGGTGAAACTTCGTAAACTTTTGTAATCATTAATATTTGGATATTTTTTTGTAACATGTTACTAAGTTATACTCTACCCCCTCCAGGGATCAGCAGAAATTACAGTTAAATCTGCTTGAACCTTTTTTTAATGGACGTGTATTCAGAAAGCCAGTGAGTCTTTGATAGAAATTAACTGAAAACTATTAAAAGGGCATTTCTTATGGAATATAAAACTCCAGTGTAACTCCTTTTGAATCATTTTTTTTCCTCCCCCAAAGAAGAGCCTAAGGAAACTTATTCATAAAATGGCACCTTTTTCTGCTTTCTGAAATTCATTTTCATGATTAGATCTGATTAATAGACATTTTTGTTTCTTTATAGAGACGTACTTTTATTTTTCATTCTAAGACACTGAGTTTTATTTGGGGGGATATAATATGGCTACAGTAAAAGCAGGTATATAGCCCTCACTTCACCTCATTTTAAAAATTCTTTTCCTTTATTTACACAGAAAAAAATTCTTGTACTCTTATTCATACAGTGTATCAGTGAAATTTGTAATTTCATTTATTCTGTAAATGTCTTATCAGACATGGTTATGTGGACTTGTTTATAGCCAGCCTGTGATACAATCTTACAAGCGTATCTTTCTTGATACATAGTGTCACTTCAAGTGATGGCTTCTTTATTGACTAGTTAGAGCTCAAATCTGAGTTTAAGGATAGTAGTCAGAGAATGAGAAAAAGAAAATGAAAGGATTTTTTTTCTTCTTACTCAAGTATGAACACATTTCTACATTATCACTTGAAACACAGTTTATGGCGCTGAGTCGGACGAGACTGAAGTGACTTAGTAGCAGTAGCAGCAAACAGTAGTATTTACTGTGATAGAGAAGGTAGTTAGTGGAAAAAGCACTGGGTTTGGGAATCACAGGCCAGTTTGAATCCTGCTGTTGCCACTATTATCCTGTGCCTACCCTCAAGGAATTTTGTGACCAACATGAAGTTTCTTGATCTTTCTCAGTCTTTGTTTCTTTATCTGTTAGAATAATGCCAGCTACTTTTAGTGTTGTCAGGTAATTATAAAGTACTTCCTTGGGGATTAAATTTATTTTTAAGTTTTATTTTAACTTCCTAGCTGTGGAACCTTGGGCAGATTTCTTCTCTGTACTTCTCATTTTCCTTGATCTTAAGTAAACAGTTATCTAACTCAGACACGTGGGAATTAAATGAGTTAATACATATTAAACTCTAGGCATGTCACAAGTGGTCAACAAATGTTTCCTTTATGTTTTAAATTATCCTTCATCATTATTGTTACTGTGTTTTAATTCACTAGGCCAGAAGCTGCAGCAAATCCAAAGATGGATTACACTGTCATATCTCTCTACCCTCAAGGAACTATTGGGGACATGATGACTAATAAGGCAGAATATATGCCATAAGAAAGCAGTCAAAAGGAAAGAGAGATCACACTTGATGAAGATGGAAGAAAAGAGGATTATACTTTTGTATTTCCAGTTTTTATTTTTTAATAAGTAATTCTTTTAGATAGTCCATAATTCAGAACACATAAAATGTCATACAGCAGAAGGTCATGTTTTTTGCCCCCACCCTCCAATCACCCAGGTGTTAGCAGTTTCTCTTTTGTCCTTTCAGAGGTACTCTATCCATGTACAAACCAGTATGTATGTACTCTCCTGGCACATCCCCTTTTTTATTTGAATGGTAGTATGCTGTGTACACTCCTATATCTCGGCAGTTTTCACTTAACACGGCTTAGCATTGGGGTTGTGTCAGTACATAAAGACCTTCATTCTTTTCATTATCAGGCACTTTATCATCTGGATATACCTTTGTTTATTGACCAGTTAGTGTGTTGATTTTATTTTTAACTCTCATGGCTTTTTAAAGGAAATCTGTTATTACGCCTTTATTTCTTTAAATGAAAGATTTCATTTGAATGAGAGATAGCAAGTTATTTAAACTCCCTCGATTATCTTCAGTTTCGGGGTTTTTTTTTAAGTTTTATTAAAATATTTGAGATGTACATGAATAGGGAAGCAAGCTGTATAAGAATTAACTCTCAAAGTAAATTTAGTCTGTATTTAACGTCTTTGTTGTGGTCCTTAGAGCCCTAAACAGACTCTTCCTTTTATTATTTCCGCCAATAAAAGTCTATAGTTTTCTCTTTAAATGAGAAAGAACATCTTACATAGTCTAGATCTTTTTTTAAGTAGACCATTCTCATGGGATGCGATTACCCAGTAATCTTGATTACTGTACTAGCTTTCTCCGAGTTAATTTTTTACACACTCATTAACTTATTTTTTTTGATGATTTTCTAATATTTCTTGGTGTAGTTATCAGTGAGTTTTATATTTGATACCTAAATAAACAGTTTCACCTATATGATTTTCTACTGAGATTTTTCTTCTTAGATGAATTTTTTTTTCTTTTACTGTGGAAATCCTTGGCCAAGTTATTACTTGGCCCAAGTAATAACTCCTTTCAACAAAAGCACAAAAGAAAAGTTTCAATGCTCTCTTTTTCTTTTTTTCGACCTTCTAAGCAGCATTTAACTATTTGTACATTTTAAATATACATCTGTTAGTATATTTATCTTTAAAATACACATGCTATAAGGTCTTTAAGTTGATTAAACTTAGAAAATGATAACTAATAATCTAGCAGCAGGGACGCAGAAAGCTCTCTTATCTTTTGAAAAAACAAATCATTAAATGAAGCTGTTTTGGTGATCTCATTCTTTGTATGCTTAACTTGACATATTAAAGCTTTTAATGTAAGAATATTGTCTTATTTTGAGGATTTACTAGTATTATATAAAATACTAATACATGCCAATTTTACCCACTCAATGACTAAAATGTTTACAAAGCACTTATAGATTGGTAGGGGTCGGGAGTGGATAATTGAAATTTGTAAAGACAGGAAAGTTTTCCTCTGGAACATATCTGGGGGCTACCAGGGAATTAAATGATTTCTCACAGTCTCGTTGTATCGGTGAATTGCCTTTTGGATTGGAGGTAAAGATCGTGAACTAAAACAACAAACTGATGCTGTGAAAATGGCTACTTGTTTTCCTCTGCCAATTTAATAAATGTGCTAACTCAGTCATTATAAGTGCTTAGTCTTGGTCAACTTTTTGAAGTTACAAGAAGTATGGTTCTAAATTTATACTATCAAATCTGTAAATGTAGATTTTTGAGACATATTTGAAACACATTTGTTTCTCTTCTGACTCAGTATGCTCCCTTAGTATATACAAACTCTTTGTCTTGTGTTTTGCTTTGCATTTTTCTCTTTGCTTAGCTCTGCCAGTCCTGATCCTGTACAGATGTGTTTCATTATTTTACCTAGTTTTGCTTACCTGTCTCCTCTGTTACCAGTAAGAAGATGGGGCAAAGATTTCTGGTGTTAATTACAGCAGATAAGTAGATGACAGTATTTTACATAACCAGTGATGAAAAATTACCTTTATGTATTTAATCAATTACATGAATCACAGTTTAAGAATAGTACCCCTCGTTAAACTTTTAAATACCTGAGTTGCTTTTCCTCAGGGTTGAGGTAAGGTTAGTAAAGTTTAGTTTACCATAAGTGAAATGGGCTGTCTGAACAAATTCTTCCTGGTTGGATTTATCTAGAATCTCTGGATATTCTATCACTCATCAAGGTTTAGAGAGTAAGAAGTCTGAGGCATTGATGCTAACTTTTTTTACTCCTTTTGAGAAAAGTAAATACATTTGTTTGGAGAAGAGAGAATTAAGTGAGAAGTTAAAATAACTAAGTAATGACCTTGGTGTCTGAGTGGAGGATGGGCCTGAGAGTTTATACCAGTGGTATTAGAAAATGTCTACCAAAGATTACTAAATCTTGGAAACTAAGATTTCTTTCTTTAATTTTAAGTCTTTCTCTAATGAAGTGGTTATCTGTGTTTGAATTTCTGGTTGTTATTATATGACAGTATCTGTGTTAAGTTGCTTCAGTCGTGTCCAACTTTTTGTGACCCTATAGACTGTAGCCCCCAGGCTCCTCTGTCCATGGGATTCTTCAGGCAAGAATATGACAGTATAGATGTAACTAAAAATGTTTGTAATCTAAACGAAGCTGAGTAACAATTTTGAGGGGGGTTATCCCTTTTTGTGTAAGCAATTCGCAATAGGAGATTCATAAATACCTTGTCATCGTTGAATTGAAATTTATTGCTTTTTCTGAACTCTCTACTCTTAAAAGGGCATCACATTCTTAAAATATTTATTGTTTGCTGTTACTGCCATTTATCCATCTAGTCATTCTGTGAACATTTATTGAACATCATCTTTTTCATAGTTGGTGAAATAGTCATAAGAAAATTTAATCAAGTATTTTTAGAGATATTAAATAAACCATTGTTCTAGTTGCTATAGAAGCCTGAGTATGTGGCTTTACTGCCCTTAAGGTACTTACAGTATAATGGAGATGACAGAAACAAGTATAATAAAAAACGGTTTATATGTGGCAGAATGTCAGTTCTCACTGTCTTGAAGGACTACTGAGTTTAGAAGAAAAGGTGTTCAGTGAGGAAACTTATGAGAAGATAGTACTCAAATTGCATACGGAAGAACTTGGAAGGTGAGAACGAAGGCGAGTGTATTGTGGGCAGTGGCATGGACAACAAAAGTGAAGACATGGAAGCAGAATGAACTTGATACATTCACCTTTCTTGAGGTGAAGAAAGTGTCGTATTAAATGTAAATCCACAGTATCTAGGAGCCCTAAGTGTGAAGCAGGAAGCTTTAAATTCCATTTAAGAGGAGGAACAACATAAACAGAGGAATGGTGTGATATGACAAGCTAAAGTGTAGGTAACCGGGCTGCATACCCCCAGTTCTAGGCAACTACTAAAGTTCCCTAGGCACTTTTTGTCTCCAGTGCTGAATTCTTTTAGTGCTTAGTCGTGTCTGACTCCTTGTGGCCCCATGGACTAGCCTGCCAGGGTGCTCTGTCCATGGGATTTGGATTTCCCAGGCAAACATACCAGAGTGGGTTGCCATTTCCTTTTCCAGGGGAATCTTCCCAACCCAGGGATCGAACTCACCTTTCCTGTGTCTCTTGCATTGCAGGTGGATTCTTTACCTGCTAAGCCACTGGGGAAGCCTATTCTGAACATTGCATATAAATGGATTGCATTGTGATGAGCTTCTTTTACTTAACACAGTAAAACTGTTAGGGTTTATCCATGTTTATCAGGACTTCATTCCTTTCTGTTGCTAAATAATATTGTTTTATAGACATGCAATATTTTATTCATGAATTCATGGACATTTGAACCTTTGGGCCATTGTGAATAATGCTGCCACGAACATTCATTTATTACACATGTTGTCATTTCTCTTGGGTTTATACCTAGGAGTGGAATTGCTGGCTTATATGGTAACTATGTTAACCATTTTGAGGAACTGCCAGGCTTAGAGTGGTACCCTTTTACATTCCCACTGGTAGTGTATAAGAGTTATTTCTCTGTATCCTCAACACTTGTTTTTATTTTTCATTGTAGCCGTTGTAGTGGGTGAGACGTAGTATCTCATTGTGGTTTAGATCTGCATTTCCCTAATGACTAATGCTGTCAAGCATCTTTTTGTGTACTTATTGGCCATTTGTATATCTTGGAAGAAGTGTCTGTTCAGATCCTTTGCCCATTTTTAAATTGGGTTATTTGTCTTATTATTGAGTTGTAATAGTTGTTATTCTAGATACAAATTTATTACCAGATATATATGATTTATGAAACTTTCTTCTATGGATTGTCTTCACTTCCTTGGCACAAAAGTTTTTAATTTTGACAATTTCCAACTCATCTTTTTTTTTTCTCTCCCTTTCATTGCTTGTGCTTTTTGTTGTCATATCTTGGACATTATAAATTCTTAATTATTATAGACATTTTCTAAATATCTCTGAAAGCCACGACTATTTAATGAAAAATATAGTACATATTTGGAATTACACCCCACTTGCTCTGATCTTCTCTTTTATCCTATGTCCAGATTCCTTAGTTTTGAGTACTGACCAAAAGAAGCAAAGGTAAATATCAAGAAATAGCAACTTTGAAACGAAGTTTAATTCAAATTTTTGTGAATTATTTGTTACTAGAGAATTTATTATGTTTGTGTGAATGTAGTGTATTACTCGTGAATGTAAAAATTCTCCTGTATTAAGGGAATTCACACTTAGCAGACTTTTACCATGGAGGCATCCCTGGTATCTTGGGCATAAGCAGTCTGCCTACAGTGTAGGAGACACGGGTTCCATTCCTAGGTCTGGAAGATCTCCTGGAGAAGAGAATGACTACCCACTCCAGTACTGTTGCCTGGATCATCCCATGGACAGAGGAGCCTGGCAGTCTACAATCCATGGGGTCGCAGAGAATTGGACACGACTGAGTGACTAACACACACACACCATGGAGGTGGTACTAACTCCTTCATTTTTTGCAGTTGACTAAACTGACCTCTGGAGAATTTAAATTTACAAACTAGTAGAACATTTTCCCTGGGCAAGAAATAACAGTAAAGCATAGTCTTCGTCACTCTGAATATTAATAGCATAATCTCTTTGTGAAGAAAGTTTTGAAGGTTTAGCTTTATTGACAATTGTTAAAATTTGTTGTTCCTCATCAATAGTTTTGGTTTATAAAAGTTCATTTACTTGAAGGAAGTATTGTAGCCAAAGTCTTGTAAAAATATTGATTTTGTTATCTTATTAATCAAGTCTGCATCAACAGAAAGGTTACCATAAATAGCCAGCTCTTGCTTTCCTTTTTTCCATAATTCATTGTTTTTCTGTCATTTCAAAAAAGTTTATGGTTTGAAATAATTATTAACTAAATACTTGTTTGGAGGGAATTTATATGTAAACTGATGGTAGGGATTAGTTTATACTTGCCTAGCTCTTTGGTAAGTTTGTGAGCCCTTTGAGAGAAAGGGTTCTTGGCTGCTTTACTCTATAGTCCCCATAGTTTTTGGCAGAACACTTATTATGTAATATGCATGAAAACTTACAATGAATGAATTCCTCTTGGAGGGTCACAGATTTGAAAAGCAGGATTAAAACCAATCCCCCTTAAGGTTTTGCACGAAAGGGACTAAAACCAATCTCCCTGAGGTTAGAGGAAGCTGACGTATATGCATATGCTTAGACAATTAGGGGCTTCCCTGGGGCTCAGATGGTAAAGAATCTGCCTGCAATGCCAGAGAACCTGGGTTCCATCCCTGGGTAGAGAAGATCCCCTGGAGAAGGAAGGGAATGGCAACCCACTCCAGTATTCTTGCCTGGAGAATTCCATGGACAAGAAGCTTGGCGGGCCACGGTCCATGGGATCGCAAATAGTCGGACACTTGTAATTGCTTAGACAGATTACAGGTTTATTTTTTAAAAGCCAAGGAAATTAGATTTGTTTTTTCGTAGCTTAAAAATAAACTTTTTTCACTGGAGTCTAAATTAATTCCGATGGTTTACTAACGCTTTTCACCTCTGAAACAGGAAAAATAGCATGAGACTATTAATCAAAGTGATTACCAGAAGTCACTATCAGGTTGATAATAAAGTACATTTACATGAAATGCTGGACTTGATTTTTCAGGATTAGAGATAAAAGATATCTAAATATGAAGTGAGTCCTTATCAAAACTTTACATAAAGTCGACTGTGGTCTACATGTCATTTTTCATCTTTGTAGATTAACTATGGCTATTTTTTAAGATACAGTTCAATATATCCTTGGTGCTTTGAGTGCTCGAGATTTTTCTAGTAAGCCAAATATAATTAAAATGATTAGCATGTTGCTTAATAGTTTATGCAGTTCTGCTGCCGTATATTTCTTCACTTTTTATAATATCAGAAACTAGATGTGCATAGCCCTAAACAGTCTTATAAAGTTCTTAGAAATCTCTTAACATCTTTAGTTCTCCATCTGTGAAGTCAGAGCTAAAGCCAGAATTCCTGTCTTATGACTCCTGCCATGTAACGTGTACTGTGTTACTTCGGGAAAACTGATTTTCACTCTTTGTTGTCTAGTATGTAAATAATTCACCAAGACTAGCATTTAAAATTTAGTTCAAAACAAACTGTTATAATAATAAATGTTAACTTCATACACTTTTTTTTTAAAACACTTGGACATTCATTTTTCATTTCAATATAGTGATTTTCACATAGTCACTCAGGTTGAGTAAATGGAATAATGGGCTATAAATATTTAATCTCCAGGTATAACTTCTGTAAGTCCTTAACAGTTTTAGCCTTGAGCTAGTTTATGAAGCAGAACTTGAAATTTGAAGACAGCTTCACTCTTTACTCAACATGGAAATTGCTCTTCTAAAAGTAATTACATGTAGGAGGTGCATAATGCTTTTTTCCCTTTAAAAAAAAAAAAGCAGCTTCAAAAATCTAGTAGAATTTCATATATAGAACCTTATATAAGGTCACTTCTTTGTAAGGCTAAAGGTGGAAAAAGTTGTGAAAATGGTATCAGATGGGTGTTTGGATAGAAAGAATGGGAAGAGTTCAGTAAAATGTTATTATGTAAAATAATGCATAGTCATAGCTGCTGCTTTGCTAAGCAACATTGTTTGTCTCTTGGTGACCAGATACGTGAAGGCTTGTTTTAGAGCCACAAGTAGTCTTACCTGAAGGAAAACAAGACAGATACATTTTGCCAGTACTTAAAAAAATAACAGTAACTGATGTGAGAAAGTACTAAAGCTTTCTTATTAAAAGATAGTATAGAATTAGTCACACTAGAATATGAGGATGGTTTATGTAGATCAAATAATAACTTTCCTAATTCATTTCAGTTAAGTACTGCCTTTGAGGACAGTTTCTTACAGAGCATACTACATATTTTAAAATAACTTATTAAAAATAGCATTCAAATACTGTAGTAATCTGAAAACTGCAATAAATCATAACATGTAAATCTTGAACTTAAGGTGGTTTTCTCTAAGTTCAGCCCAATAAACAAAAAAATTAGAGAATTAGTTTTAATAAATAACATTGAAAAGATTCCCTTTTGTTGTATGTGTTTTTGTTTTGTTTTGTTTTTAGGTAATGGTAGTTGAGTACTGGCAATTACTATTAATAATTTATTAAAACATATAAACACATTTTCAAGCTTTTACTTTTGTCTCATGAGTGATTAAATTTCATCAGATTCAGATCATATAGAATTAATTTCAGATACAGCTTTTCTTCCCTTCCTCTAATACTAGACTATAGGCTAAATAAAGTATGGATTTGTATTCCAGTTAAGGGAGAAGGATCTTGGTAGGATCATAGAGAAAACTTTCTGAAAATTATGTCAGAATTTACGTAGCTTGGTAAAGTTACCAAGTTATTTTAGTTTTTCACATTGCCTATTCTGGTTCTTTCCCTAAAAACATATATATATATATAACCTTAATTTGATGGCATCACCGACTCAATGGACGTGAGTTTGAGTGAACTCCGGGAGTTGGTGATGGACAGGGAGGCCTGGCGTGCTGCGATTCATGGGGTCTCAAAGAGTCGGACACGACTGAGCGACTGAACTGAACTAAATCAGTCTCTAATCTAATAAGGTTCTTACAGCTGGAGTTGGTACGTGTGTTGAGCGTGGAGTATACTTGTGTACGTGTGTACATACCTACACACGTGTATACATATACATTACAACATTCAAATATGCTATTTTCCTATCTGGTTTCAGTGAAAGTATGCTGTATTTAATACCAAATGACTGTTATTAGCATCAGAAACCTGAAGCATTAAATTTCCAGTATTGATTGCATACATCTCAGTTCTGCTTAATAGGGCATAGAGTGAAGATAAATGAAGTATCTCAAGGTTAACAACCAAAAAGCATACAGGAGGTAAAAAGAGGAAGCAGTGCACCATAATCGTTGACTCCTGGAAAGCGAGTCCTTTATATAGCAGCTGAACATTTAGTTTTAATTTGCTTTATTAAATTAATCATGTGGTGGTGGTTTAGTTGCTAAGTCGTGTACAGCTCTTGGGACCGCATGGACTGTAGCCCACCAGGCTCCTTTGTCCATGGGATTCTCAAGGCAAGAATACTGGAGTGGGTTTCCATTTCCTTCTCCGGGGGATCTTCCCAACCCAGGAGTCGAGCCTGGGTCTCCTGAATTGTAGGCAGATTCTTTACCAACTGAGCTACAAGGGAAGCGCAAATTAATCATAACACTCAGAATATTACTCTTAATCAAGACATATTAAATGTGTACAAGTAATGCTAGCAAGGCTTTCAAACAGCTGTAGTATACTAAAAAATTAACAAGTACAAAATAACTATGTAAAAAGTATTGTACATGAGCCTTAGATGTTTTTAGGTTTTCTGCAAAATATTTTTAGTAATACATTTGACTATGACAACAAACTGGTCATTTAGTTTTAAAATCATGTGCCCAAATGTGACTTTTTTCTGTGATTACTCTGGAGACTTTAAAGTCTGCTTTTGTGATTTCCTTAAATCTCTAGACTTGGTGAAAGAGTTCAGGAGTCACCCACTTGCTAGATACAAGAGCAGGTTTGTTTTTTTTTCCCCCCTCGTTTATAATAAAGGTCATTTGCATTTTAAAAACCATGGCCTATATTCATATGTTCTCTTAGTTATGAATGTATTATTTATTCAGAGTCAAAATTCGTAGTTATTTCTATGAATACTGAACCTTTCATTCTAAACTGGATTACATTTGTCATAGATTTAAGGGATTAAAAAGTAAACTTGTGAGGGAGATGGATTTATTTTTCATAAACTTGAGCTAGAATGTTTAGGATCTTAAGGACCTGGGCACTTCTTAGAGTTCAAAGTATTTTAGGATAAAGAACAAGGTGAAGATTTACAGCATTCTTTGCTTTCACTTAATGGTTGTTAGTGAAAGTGATGATACAGGCTTGCTTTCTTGTTCAGTGACCTTTATTACAGAATTTGGTACTGCCAGATATTTCTCCCTGATTTGGTATAGTTCTGTATAGGTGCTGGGTAGGTGAATTTGAATGCTACCTTATCCATGAGGTATCCACTTTTATAGTATTGAAAATCCCTCAGCATCCTTCCCACCCTTATATTTTACCCAACACTTAACTGTGTTCTGATTTGTTACATGTTTTACTTGTTATACTTTCTCTCTTCTATTTCCACACACTAGAATATAAATTCCACAAAGTTTTAAAAAAAATTTATTTCTTCATCTCCAGTAACTTGAACAAGTGCCCAACATGTAAGTACTTGGATATAATGCTATAATACAAGTATACTGTATATAATGTAAGTTGTTAAAATTGAAGATCCTGTTAGTTTAAGAACAGTGAATTATTGACTTCTGGTGAGTTACCTCGGGATATATTGCTTTACAGAGTAAAATACATTGCAACATAAAAATTCTAAACCCATTAACTTAACTTTGAGACATCATTCTCATATTCTCATTTTGCCCTAGTAGCTGCAGATTGATTAGAAATGACCATCCTTTATCTTTTATCCTTTATACACCAGCCACTGACTCACTCATTTCTCTAAAGGCCTACTGTTATTAAAGTCTTTGCTTACACCGTTTTTCTTATCAGAAAATAAATGCCCAAATTTATTAATACTGTATTTATCCTCAGTGTTTGGCATTCCACCACTCTTGACTATTGCAGCATACTGTCTTCTCAAATAGACACTTTACTGGAATGTTTATCCTAACTATATTGAAATTTTTGAATATCGTCTTGACTATGTAAAGGTACAAAAGTAATACAATCCTAGTCAGATAAATTTCTTGATACTTTCTAAGATGGAAAGAAAAAAGCTGCTCTATCCTCTTTGAAAATTAAGAAAAGGACTGTTAAACTGATAAATTTTATGTATCATATCTGAATGGTAATATTTTTATATTTGCCCAAGATTAAGAGGCTAGGCGACGTATTTTTAGTCCATCTTTGCTATGAACCGTATAGTAAAAGGAGGTAATAAATATTAAGTGGCCTGCATAATTGTGTGTGTGTGCATGCATCTTGTGTTGTCACTTCCTAAGACCAAAGCATTTAAAATTGAGATAGATCTTTTTATCCATCTCTTGTTTTCAGATGAGGAAACTAGAACACAAAAAACTTAATTTTGTCCTGTGACCACTTGATGACAGCTCCAGCTTTCCATCAAATGCTAGGCTCTTTTTTCAGAACAGCATTCTTTGTTTCGCTCAAGGTGAGGTGCGTAATACTGCAGAATCATTCCCTTTTTGTTTTTCATGTTAAGAGATAGAACTCTGAAGACCCTTAGAGCAAAATGGCATGTCTTTGTGAATGAATTTTTAAAAAAAATTTTTTAGGCATAACACTATTTTGAAATTCATTTTTAAGTTCATAGTTTTCAAAGAATTACATTCTATTTTTAGGGTTAAATCATGAAAATACCTAAATCTTAAATATCATTCCCAAATAAATTTTGGAATTCAGAATTATTAGAAGAACTCAAGAATTCTTGATAAATTGTCAATTTTCCATGATTTCTAAAGATTTATTGTTTCTAATGTTCCAGATCCAGTATTGTTACAACATTCTATCAGACTTCATATGTACCTTATCTATGCTTATTCAGTCTTTTGCTTGTTTTTGCACTCCCAAAATGCATTTCATTTGTATAATCAATTAGGAATCTACTTTCTTCAAGTAATTTTGGAAACCCAGATATTGGCTCTGTTAAATGATCCTGTGTCTGAATACTGCTCTGCTGACTAAAATTGCTCCTGGGTTAATAGAAAAATTGAAGACTGTATACATCATACCTTATTATCTCTTCTCTCTCCACCTGAAGATACAAACACAAAGGAGTAAAAGCTTTCAAAGTCATAATTAATGTGCTCACATTAAATGCTAATTTAGTTTAGTTGGAGACTGCTGTTTCAGTACCTTCAAGGTGAAAACCAGAAGAATAGTTTCTGTTTTAGTTGACTCTTCTGAATTTCTTACCTGAAACAAATTGTTTTTCCTTAAATGATTCTCACTTGTGCTTTGAGAAAGGCCTGAATTAACTGATAAAAGACAATTGTACTGTTGCTCAAATGGTTGATATCTGCTGAAGCTAATTAATATGGCTGTCCCCCACTTTGAAAAAGGTTTGGTTGTCTTCCAGAATGAAATGGTAATGAAACACTGGCAGTTTATTTACATGGGGGATCCTAACCATTGGAAATACCACACTTTGTCTTTAGAAGAAAATTAAGTAATTTAACATCATCTAGTTGGGGAAGGAAGAAGATGCAAATCAATCACATTCTTTCTTTGAATGTGACCTTGTAACTATAATTACTTATGTTAACTGATGGTTTTATTCTTTTATTATAGAATCATAAATATCTTATTTTCTGAAGCAAGTTGCAATGATACCCTTCCCAGGTGGCACTAGTGGTAAAGAACCAGCCTGCCAATGCAGGAGATACGGGAGACGTGGAGTCCCTGGGTCAGGAAGATCCCCTGGGGAAGGGCAAAGCAACCCATTCCAGTATCCTTGCCTGGAGAATCCCATGGACAGAGGAGCCTGGTGGGTTACAGTCCACAGGGTTGCAAAAAGTTGGACATGACTGAAGTAATTTAGCAAGCACACACCTTAAATGTTAAAAGAAAATTAAGTGGCTCTAACATATTGAAAAGTAAACAGAAGAAGTATGATCTGTGCTTTGAGTTACTTTTTATCAGATGGTAGGGTGAAACTGTTTGGATGACAGCGTAGGTTAAAAAAAAATGCGGCGGACGTCCCTGGTTGCCCAATGGTTAGGACTCCGTGTTTCCAGTGCTGGGGAGGGTGTGTGATCCTTGGTGGGAGATTCCACATGTGGCGTGGTGCAGCCAGAAGATTTAAAAACAAAATGTGGCTTGGACTGAAGTCTTTTCAAAATGGTTGTGTATTCTCTATGAAAAGGTATTATGATGGTAAATTTTTGTTTATCTTTGTTCTCATTAAGTTGATTATGTGGGGCAGAAGATAGAGAAAAGTTTGTGGGTTTCTGCTGTTATTTACCTTGACTCAGTGCTGTCCTCAGATGGATCATTTACTTACTTTATTGTTATTATTAAGATTAGATTGTTTTGCTTTCATGTTTTCTTCCAGAGCAACAGTATGAACCGTATTTAGTATTCACAAACTATTTTTTGATGTTGCTTTCTGTTACTTTTAAGTCTGTGTGAAATTTTTTAGTTTAAAAGAACATCGATTTTAAGTGTACAACTCAAATGAATTATCACAGGGGGTAGTAAAGTTATTTTACAATTCTTTTAAAAAATTAGTTATTTTTACTCTTTGGAAATTGGGATAAACAGTTTAGGTAAATTTTGAACAAATACTAATTTCATATTATAGGTATCAGATTAAAAACTTTTTATCCGTGGATATCTCAAAATCATGACTGAAGTAAAGCTTTTGATTCGTATTTTGAAAATGTTACCCATCGTTTCTGGTATTAAAATGTCTTTACTTGAACACGTAATCCTGAATCCATGCTCACAGAAAAGTACTGAAATATATAAAAGGTGCAAATCATCATTTACAGTTCTACCAAATCTTTCTCTCTTCAGAGCCAGCACTTAACTATGGTTCAGTTAAAATTTCTACACCTTTTCCATGCATATACCTTTATAACAATTTGTTATACATTTTTTTTTTAATGTAAATGGGGTTCTACATTATAAAAAGTTCTATAACTTGCCATTTCACTGTCTTGGAAAGCTTTATTTGTCATTCCATTATAGTTAGACTTCATTGTTTTTCATTGCTTTAATATTTTAATGGTCCTTCTAATGATGGATACTTGTTTCTAGTTTTTTACTATTCCAAAAAAAATTCTATCTTTGTAAACTAGTCAATAAATAATAAGAGTTTCTTACTGAGTAGTAGTTTCTCTGTATTCTAGATGTTATTGTGTTGATTGTATGTATGAGATATTTTCTCGTTGTGTACTTGTCTTGGTGGCTTTTGTCTTGTTAATATTTTAAATAATTATGTAGTCAAATCTGTTGATCTTTTCCTTTGTCATTTGTTTTGTGGCTTCTTTATTTCTAAATTATTCATTTCCACAGAGATATTTTCATTTTTAACTGTCACTTGTAAAAATATTCTATAGACTCCTGTGAATGGTGGCAGAATGTTAGTATGTGATACGTTTTGATGGCATGTAATAATCACATAAGGATTAATGACTATTTTGATTATCAGTTTCAGAGTTATAAAATAAATGTAATAAATTCTGGAAAAGCATTGGAGTTTTTGTGTTGTTTATCAAATCGCCATAGGTAGTCCTTACTATTAAATTTATTTTTGACAGGTAATATGTTAGGAACTGAGTGATAACAGTAGTACACAAGTAAGAAATAATCCCTTTTATTGTGACTCCTTGAGACACAGTTCCTCCCCCAGTTTATCTGCTATATATATATAATCAGTTTTTCTAATCTCAAAGTAGTGTCCGCTGCTGGGAATTGCCCTCCACTTTTGCAGTCACCCAGTGCCAGATCTAACAAACACTCTAAACTCTTAGCAAAGCAGGATCTAAAAGGATCAGCCTTGATTAATGTATCCAGAATCTAGTTAAAATTTTTAAGTGTTTTATTGTGTGTGTGTTGTTTGTGGGTATACATGCACGTGTGGAGTGTTGCACATTATATAGGGTAATGAGTCAGAATGCAAAAGAACCTTTTACGTGTTTGAGGTCTCTAATTTGACTCTGTGTCAAGAGCCATAAGTTGAGCTCCTGAAACTTGGGCTATTTTGTCTTAACCACCAGCAATTTCCTGAAGAAGTAGGTTATAATTTTTCTGTTTCTTCCCTATCATAGAGGGAATACCTTTATAGGAGGTACCTTGAAGCCTGTATCTCATAGACCCTGTCATCAACTCACTTCTGCTCTCTGCCCTCCCTCCTTACCTGATTGATACATTTTGAAAACATTAAAACTTTGCTGCTGCCCTTCCTCTCCTTTTTAGGACAGATTCATGGAAGAGGGGAATCCCATCTTCCATAACAGATGGAGTAATATTGGGAAGTAAAAGGAAAAAGCTTTTTTCTTTTTTGAAAAAACTAGAACTTTTACAGCTCAGCATATTTGGACAAGTCTTGACAGTAATCCAACTACATTGTAGCTTAACTAGATTTCTGAGTGCATCTGCTAACCTAACCACCACATATACCTTTTTATAACTTGAAAATTGCCTTTAAAACCACAAAAGCACAAAGCACTGTAGTGCTTGTAACACTCTTCCATATTATTGTAGGTAACTAAATGACCATGGAATCTGGAGCAGAGAACCAGCAGAGTGGAGATGCAGCTGTAACAGAAGCTGAAAGCCAGCAAATGACAGTTCAAGCCCAGCCACAGATTGCCACATTAGCCCAGGTATAAAAACATGGAGAGATTCCAAGTTGTCTCTTCTAAGAGGAATATGTTTCAAATACAAGAGAACTTAGTTTTTATTAGAGATATACATAGAATGAGTGGTGACATTCTTAGAATATCAAAATTCCTATTTATTTAGTATCAGCCTAATTTTAGAAATGACAGTATTCAGTAACAGAAAAATGTATTGCTAAATACTAACACACTATTTGTAGTAGTGACATGATTCAGGATAATTACATTTAAACTGATGGGTAGGTGGTCTCTTAAAGGAATAAAACTATGATAACTGGGGTTTTTTTTTTTTTCATATCATAGATTTATTTGGGGGCATGGGGACACATAATCTGAAAGGCTAATTTTACATGTGCTTAAACGAAAAAGATAGAATAAACAAATAAATTGACACACAAGTAAATATCAAGGATGATAGTTTTTGTCCCTGTATTTCTTAAAGTATGATTCATAGTTCTTTCATTTTGTCTTTGTCTTAAACATTCTAAGGTTATATTCTCATCTTTATTTTTTGTTCTTATGTATTTTTCCTCAAATGTTTTATTAACATTTATTGGCATTATGTTATATATGAGTGAGAAAAGTGGTTAATATAAAAACCAAATAGCAAACAAATAACCTGCTAGGTAAGAAGAGTGGGATGTGGAGCTTCCGCTTCCCAGAGAGTTTAAAAGCTCTCCTACAGGAGAGTCTGGAGCAAGAATGGATCTTGGGAAATGGAGGACTAATCACATATGGTCACCACACTGAGCTAAAATACGGGTCAAATACTAGGTCTCTAGCAGGAATACTAGGGCCGAATACTAGGTCTTCTGGTAGTCAGAAGCAGTGGGATGTTCTGTGTTTTCTCCCAAGATCACTGGGGCCCACCTCCAGCCCTGAGGAGTAAGGCAAAGCAGATTATATTTAGGGATGAAGTAAACGTACACTCACGATGAAGCAGGTGCAGGAACAAAGGTGAGAGCATCAGGGCCTCTTAAGTACATGTCAAGGCAAATGTGTACAGGTCCTAATCGGGACTCATCCAGGCACTCAGCCCTCTAGTAAAAAGAAGATACAGTACCAGCAGGGATTTTGGTGATGACAGTCCTCAACATACCTATCTCTCGGGACACCATTCTTCTGGTCTGGATGTCCTCCACGTCTGCTGTGTAACGTCATTCTGGAGGTTGCCTTCCTACTGTCTTGTGGAGTTTTGTTTCCAGTGGTTCCTTGAGCAAGTTTGACTGGGTAAAGAATTCCTGGTAAAGAAAATGTTTTTCAAATTTTTAAGGCACAGTCATTTTCTAGTATTGATGTTTTAAAAGACTAAACCCATTTCTTACTTTGTATCTCTTGTTATCTTGTAAAAATCTCTGTTCACAGTGCTTCACCATTTCATTATCAAGGTCTTGAATTGTTACCATCCATTGTGCAGTAGTCTTCAGTGCCCCCCCCCCCCCTTTTTTTTAAGTGGAAACTTGGGTCTTCATTTCTGGGCAATTTTCTTAAGTTATTTCGTTGATGATTTTTTTCTCTCCCTCTTCTTTCTCTTTTATCTCTTGGATTCTTGTGATCCAGATGTTAATACCTCTAGGACTGTTTCTCTAGTTTTCTCTCCTGTTTCAGTCTGTCTTTGCTCTGCCCTCAGAGATTTCTTCAACTTCACACTTCACCCCATCTGTTGGATTTGTTTTATTTCTGCTATCATGTTTCCAAGAGTTCCTTTTGTTTCTGAACAGTCCTTTTGTATTTTAATAGTATCCTGTTTGTTTCAGGCTTCCCTGGTGGCTCAGACAGTAAAGAATCTGCCTGCCATGCAGGAGACCAGGTTCAATCCTTGGGTCAGGAAGATACCCAGGAGAAGGAAATGGCTACCCACTCCAGTATTCCTGCCTGGAGAATTCCATGGACAGAGGAGCCTGGTGGGCTACAGTCCGTGGGATCGCAGAGTCAGACATGACAGAGCAACTAACACTTACACTTTTTTTTTTTTTAATGTTTCATGCAGGCAGTATTTTCCCTTTATAATATTAAGTTTTAAGTTTTCTTCTCTCTACATAGATTTTCTTCTGTATACAGTTTTCCTCTTCTATCTTTTTGGTCACCATCTTTCATATTAGAAGCTTTCTTCATATTTGATAACTTGTGGTTGTTGGCCTACATTTAAAAGTAAGGTGACCAAAAACCTATGTTTGATGTTGTGTGTATACGTTCGGGGCCTGACGTCTGTGAGTTGTGAGGTTCGTGGTAGGGTGGCATCCCAGTGTCATTATGTTAAGTCTTCTTAACTTGGTGTTTGTTGGTCAGGTTCCCCAGAGAAAAGCTTTACTATCTCCTGCATGTAAGTAAAGACCTGTGAGCCAACCAACGGAAGGAGATTGGAGTTCAGTACCTCACCTCAGCAATGCCTGGTGTCAAGCAGTCAAGAAACCCTCCATCAGAAAATAAACCAACGTTTTTCTGTCCTCATAGGGGAGATTAGTGTCCGTTCACAGAGGCTGAGGAGGGGATCTGCTTGCTTTTCAAAGAGCCTTCAGTCAGCCTTCCTTATCTTCAGCCCCTCCTTTCACTCTACCTTCTAGGGGGCCCTAGATTCTGAGCCTCTTAAGGACCTTGTAGCACAAATCAAGCTGTCCCTGCCTCCACCTCATGAGTTGGTCATCTGAGGTCTTCCAAGTTCGTTACCATTCACCCACCTGTTTCTAGCCTCCAAAACTCATTATTGTTACTTCCTTTCCCATTCTTCTCTGCTGGTGTGATTATGCCTGTAAAAACAAAATCAGTTTTATGAAGCTTAATTGGAAATTCGGGAAGGAACAAAATTATATGCACATGTTCAATTAGCATATAATCACGGATAAGTGGAATGACATGATACTAGAGTTTTAGGAGAAGTAGTGTCTGTTCACTTTTGTAAGTTTTGTTGTTGTTCTTTTTAATACCTGATTACAGAGGGTTTTTTTTCATTTGCTCATCCAAGTCCTTAACATATATTTTGACGTAATTTCTCAGAATTCTGATACCTATTTTTGTTGTCTCGTAGTAAACTGTAAATTTGTAATAAAATTGTCAAGACCATTGTGATTTGACCATTGGATGTAAAAAAACAAATTCAGCCTAACTAGTGAAGGAGGAAAATCAATCTAAAATAATAATGAAATGTCTTCTGTTACTTTTGAAATTTACAAGTATTTCTTTTAAAGTGGAAAAAACATTGGTTTTGACTATAAGAATGTTAATTTTTATGGAGGGCTTTAAGTAAAGAGTTGGGTGAAAGGATGATTGCTGCAATACTGTTGTCGCCTTTCTTATAACAGGCACATTTGAAAACCTAAATGGACAGTAATAAGGAATTTATTAAATTATGTAATTTTACCATTACACAGTCATTAAAACCGTTAAAGAATACTATTAATGGTATGAAGAGATATTTGAAATGGATTTGAAAGATTCTGTGATAGTGCCAAAAAAATTGAGTGTGTGTGTGTGTATATATATATATATATATATATATATGCATCTTTATAAACACATGTATCTACAGCAAAAATATTAAATGATGAGCTCTGAGTGGTAGGAATATAAGTGATTTTTTTCTATATTGGTGTATCTGAATTTTCTAAATTCACAATGAGAGAAACCATTATGTGGAATGATTAGCATAGAAAGAGGATTATTTGTTAAGTTAGCTTGTTACATTTACCTTATAGAATACTCAGAGGACATACTAATTGCTTCAAATATTAGAAGAGCTTTCCATTGATATGAGATATTCTGAATAATTTACAGTTTTGGTTCTCCAACCTTGATGTCGGGGAACATGTCCTTGGGTCCATCAGAGGTTGTGACTAATTTATAAACAGGTACCCTATGTAACTCTAGTGGAGGTAATCCGTGGATCACATTTTGAGAACCAAGTAAAACTTAAGTAAGATTTGTAGTGGCCAGAAAAAAAGTGATTGATAAGGAAGGACTTCCTCACTGTCCAAAGGGGAAGCTCAGGACTTAAGCCTCTGCCTTTAGTAGGTGTCTTTCCCCCCAAGCTTTATAGTCAGATATTTAACTGCCTTGTAAACATCTCTGCAAATTCAGATGTCGTATCAATTCCATTGTTTTCCACCATTACCCCAGCCACCCATAAGCAGCTTCTTGTGTTCTCTGTTTGGCATAGTTTACCCGTTTTCACCCACATGTGAACTATGTGGGTCGTCTTTGATTTCTCTCTCACTTCCTTCCATCAGTCATTCATAAATCCCTTTCTGGTCTGCCTCCTGAATTTTCATTAAATTACTTATATTATTTCCATCCCTAATACACCTAGTGCCTAATTGCTGGCCTTCACTTTTACTACTATATATAGGCTTTCTCAGTTGGTCTCACCTCTACTTTCTTCTTCCTCTGAAATAAGTATCTTTTACCCTACCACTAAAGTAAAGTGATCTATCTAAAATGGAAACCACACTATGGTATTCAGGAGTTCAAAAGCCCTTCAGTGCATAAAATGCAGATTCTTTAATGTAACTTATATAAGATTTCATGACTAGCCCATCTGGCCCCTATTATTCCATCTCTCCATACTTCCTACTGCCTATAGTAACACACTTATATGTTCCAGTAGTAGTAACTGCTGGTCATCCCTCTCTGCCATGTACAGACATTGCTGTTCTCTTTGCTTTTGCCAGTGTCACCGTCTTCGTGAAGTTCTGTGCCTCCCCTCTGCAACTCATAAGAACATGCCTTACTCGTTCTTTCTTTTTTTTTTTTAACTAGTATGCTTTGTTTCAAATTAACATACTTTCCTGGTAGCCTCTCCTCCTCTTGCTTTGGGTGGGATCACTCTCCTCACTGTGTCCATTTTTCTCTTTGCAGACTACATTACTTCATTGAATTATATTTATTTGTGACCTTTTCCCCATTCCTTCATACACATGCCTCAATAATTTCTTTAAGGGCAAAAACCTATGTCTTTCTCATTTCTGTAGTTTCAATTCTAGCATTGTTCTGGCACACATATCCCCAGTAGGTGAGTTCAGTCACTCAGTTGAATGACTCCTGGACTGAGTCGACCTCATGGACTTGAGTCGACCTCATGGACTGTAGCACACCAGGCCTCCCTGTCCATCACCAACTCCCGGAGCTTGCTCAAGACATGTCCATCAAGTCAGTGATGCCATCCGACCATCTCATCCTCTGTTGTCCCCTTCTCCTCCTACCTTCAATCTTTCCCAGCATCAGGGTCTTTTCCAATGAATCGGTTCTTCACATCAGGTGGCCAAAGTACTAGGGCTTCAGCTTCAGCATCAGTCCTTCCAGTGAATATTCAGGACTGATTTCCTTTAGGACTGACTAGTTGGATCTCCTTGCAGTCTAAGGAAAGAGTATGATCACATGACCTTCATTAAATTCCCAAATTTATTACCAAATGGACAAATAAAATTGCTACCCTCAAACACATTCAAGCGCAGGAACCATAAATACTGTACAATCTGATAGATACATATGACTTAAGAGCCCTTTTAACCTGGGTATTGACTTATTAAGATTGCCTTCTTTGTGCCTCAGGAGAAAACTGGTTTCTCAAATTCTCTCAATTCTGCCCCTTTATCTCTTCAAGAGGAAGATAAATCCTTAAAATATCAACTATTACCAGTTCAGTGCTGGGAGGAGATAGACATTTTCAGTTTGTACTTCCTCATGAATGAAAGGCATACTTGTAATAAGTTTATAAGAGAAAAATATGCTTTATACTGTAAGATATGTATTTGTTTTAGACTTAGTAGCTAAGCTTCACCCAAGTTTGGGAACAATTATACTTTAGAACATGGCTTAATTTAACACATGATATTCTGAAGAATTTTACATTCCTTCAAAGCTAGCTTATCTCTTGACCTTGGGTAAGTTGCTTAATCTCTTGGAGCACTTAATGTTTCTGTCTCTCAGTGGGGAGAGAATATCGGGATGACTCTTATTCTAACCCAGTCTGATTTCTTCAAAGAGCAAATGAGAAATTGAATATGAAAGCAGGTGGGAAACTTTAAAGCACCGTACAAATAAAGTGGTATTTAGTGTTCAAAAAAGTCTGTGTTACATATTTTGATACTATATTAGAACAGTTTTTTGATTTTTGTCATTTGGGAGGAGTTTAAAAGTGGGGGGCATGGGAAGTATTTGCAGTGTTTGTTTCTTTTTGTTTTTTTTTTCCAAAAAGAATATTAAGCTTAATGTTAGTTCCTTTCACACCATTGGAATACTTAAACCTAGCAGAAGGGTCATCCTTTTGCTGCTAAAAAGTTGCTTCATATTAAACATGAGTACTCCCAAGGAGGTATCTGTGATGGTAATTTTTTTCCATGTTCAACACCATAGGTATCTATGCCAGCAGCTCACGCAACATCATCTGCTCCCACCGTAACTTTAGTACAGCTGCCCAATGGGCAGACAGTTCAAGTCCATGGAGTTATTCAGGCGGCCCAGCCATCAGTTATTCAGTCTCCACAAGTCCAGACAGTTCAGGTATGTGTATAAAAAGTTCTGCATCTACTTTCATAACTGTCGTTGATAGCCATATTTCTCTTCCTCTCATTATGAAAATAGGAACATGTCTAGTTTAGAGTTTTATTTTATAGTAATTATGGAATATGCTGCATCTGTATAGTCACCTTAAGTATAGGAACATATATACACAAGAACAGACATAATAAAAAACTGTTTCTTAAACTGGAGGAAAAAAAGAATTGATTGGGAAAAATCATAAAGTATACGGGATAAAGTGGAAATGTTGGGAGAGACTATAAGGGTACCTCAGGGAAATAAGATGCAAAATAATAACTTTGTAATTATTTTCTAAGCATGCAATTGGAAAAAACAGCCCTTGTCAAAAATTAATAACCTTACCTAAGTATTATTTGAATTTTAGAGAAAAACAACTATGTTTACAAGTCTTAAGTTAGAGTATATACAACTTCGAAATGATACCTTCAGAAATTGTACCTTAAGAATCAGGTATTTTTCCATGCATGTTATCTTATTCTTTGGAGAGATTGTTCCTTTAATTTGGATCCAAGGGGAATAAAGGCATGTAAACCTCTACTTAACTGTAGGGAACCTAGGGCAGTATACATCTTTGCAATGAGCTTATTGGGGAAGGAAAAAAAAAAGACTTGAACGTTCATTCAAGTAGGCCATAACCCCAGCCTCCCATTTCATATTTTTTGCTTCACAGTCTTCCTGTAAGGACTTAAAAAGACTTTTCTCCGGAACTCAGGTGAGTCCTAGGTCCTATTTTTAGAAAGGAAGGTGAGAAATTATTCTTTATATCTTTGTCCCTTCTCTCTAAACATGGAACTCAAGGTTTAAATAAAAATCTTAGGTATCTTCTAGGTGTAGGCCAAACTTGTTACCTATCCAGCCCTTAATCTGTTACTTAGTTTCCCTATTTACATCCTTCTCCCCTCCTCCAAACGGTAGTCTGGCATTACTTCGACTCTTTCAGAGAAAGGAGGCAATCTCCAGAGGTAACCAGTTTATAATCGGGTGATTGCTAAAATATTCTTCCCTGAGGTGAACCAGAATACCTTTCTAAAAGTATTACCTAGTGGTCCCAATTCTATCCTCAGAAACAAGCAAATTTAACTCCTTTTTCTATTGGACTGCTTCCTTTTCCCTATCTCCCACATCCTTCCCATTAAAAATATGTCCAGACCAAGTAAATGCCTGTTTTTCTTCAGCCATTTATAATCGACATTGCTTTGTTTCCTCTTTACCATCCATGTCGTCATCTTGTGGGTGAGAGCTGTTTTCTTTCTTTTCCCCTTGAGTACAGTAGCCAGATTGATTGATACTTGTAGAGGGGAGAAGTCCCTTCTTTGTCTTCTATTAGTGTCATCAAAGGATATAATAGATGTTAACTCACCTCTACTTCATTTGATCTCTGTGCTTTGGTTTGCTTGGACATTTAGGGCAGGGGTAAAAGGAGAAAGAAGAATGAATGTTTTTATATAAGTAAAATCATCAAGTTGTAATATTGAAAAGGAATTTGTTGTTACTAAATAGATGGTATAGTCCAGGTAAAGACTGAAGAATTTGTTATTTCTATAGAACCACACTGACTGAACAATAGTCTCCTATCTTTTGTCTCAGTTTTTATTTCATTGAATGCTGCCTAACTGTTGTTCATATGATGTATGCCATTACTAATTCCCTGCTTGTATCTTCCTCTTGATAATAGTGGAAAGAACCTGACCTTCTAGTCAGGAGACCTAGATTCCAGATCTCACATTAACCTTTACTTTTTCTTTTTCACTTACGATAGGAGGTCTTTCTATAAAGAACACACAAAAATTAACACAAAATTTGCTAACATTATAAATATTGGTTTTAATAAATGATGTTTAATTGTTGATTATATTCTTAATTTTAATCTTTACTCTGTGGTAAGAATAATAATAATGACCATTAACTTGTAGAAATGTGTGAGCTGTGCTTATAATTAGAAACCTGAATTCCAGAAACAGAAACACAAACAGTATTTTTAATTTAAAGGCCCTAAACCATAGAGAAGCTATTAAACTTCAGTGGTATTTCAGCTGGTTCACAGTGATTAGAATTAATCATTAGAGAATGGTTTATAACAGAAGAGGTGATCAAACAAGGAGAGAACTGATTCCTCAAACTTCTTGATGGAAGAATATTAGTATTCTAGAACAGCATTTCTGAAATATATAAGGTACATTTCTCTTGATGTGAGAATAAGATATTAAGATTTCTGTTTATCTTTTTTCATCTCAGAGGATTAGAAACTAAGCTTTACTAATATTTCATATTCATCAGTGCCCTAACTTATCCCTTAGGTATACGTGTAAGTCAGATCTCACAGATTATGTAAAAATTCCCACAAAAATAATGGGAGTTACACAAATGTATAGAAGTTAACAGTATCATCCTCACTTTTCATTTGTTAATTTTGGATGCATTTTTAATACAATGCAGTTAAAACATTGCATAGGATTTATGGATTATGTTACCTTAAATTATTACATTCATTCCTTCAACGAATTTTTATTGATCACATGCTATGTGCCAGTCACTGTTCTAGGTGCTGTGAAAGCAGCAGTGAGCAAATAATACTTCTCTATTCTCATGAAGATCACATTTGAGCGAAGAGAGACAATGAAAAAATAAATTATGTCAGGTGAGGATAAGTGCTGGGAAGATAATTAAAGCAGGGGAAAGGGATAGAGAATAATGTGGAGGGAAGGGTATTTTATTTTATGTAGAGTGGTCAGGGAACACAAAGAGCAGAAAACTAGAAAGCAGTGAAGGAGGCTAAGCCATACAAATAATAAAAGCAAGTCCAGAGGCCCAAAAGTGAAAGTATAGCAAGATGACATGGCCTGGATAGAGTGAGCAAGAGGGATTGTGGTTGGCACTGAAGTTTTTGATACAGCCTTTGCAATACTTCATAATGTGATGGAGACACACATTATGTCTTTTGTGATGGAGGCACACACAAGTCTTTTGTGCAAGGTATCCAGTGGTTATCATATAGCAAATATTTGAGTTGCTGAACAAACACAAGGATGTTACTTGTTTATTTTTACATGACAAGTGTTCCAAAGTTGCTGATCTTTATAATGGCAAGCAAGAGATAACCTATAAAGGATATGTTAACTAACAGATATTTTTGAAAAAAAGAAATTCTTTTCAACTATCCTTTCTGAGAGAAGGTGACATTTTAACAATGTATGAGAGAATACCTCCATTTTGAAAAGAAATCATGCTTTGGACAGAATATTTTGAATATAGAAGTTTGGAAATGTTCCCATACTTTTTTTTAACTGAAAACAGTATAGATTTGTCACCTAGAAACTCAAATGTATATACTTTTAAAACTCTGGAAATAGAGTTTTCCAAACTATTCAGAAGTGTTCTTGAGTTTCAGGAGGTGTTGAACTTATTTGTTAAAATGTAAAAGCTTTTATTAGCATGTAATAACTGACCAAGAGTCAGGGAGATGAAAGTATACTAGTAAATTTCATCAAAAGTTTGTGCAATTGATAGATGAAAGTGAAAAAAAAAATGATTGTTTTATTTAGTAGGCCCAATCACAAAGCACTTATTCCTATATCCACATGTCATGAACTCCTTTTTTCAGCAGTTGCAGATGTCAGATCACATTTCAGAAAGTCCAGGCTTAGAATCACATTTTTGCGTCACTGTTATAAAATATTAAATGGTTTCTTAATGAACCATATTAAAGCACATCACTCTTGTTGCTATGAAATATTAAGAAATTTACAAGTGTATTTTAATACTTACATTGACTCTTTAAAAATTAATTTGTTTTATGATATAGATAATACTTAAAACTTGAAAATAAATGTATGTGCTTATATCAGATTTTCTTATTTATAAGGGAGATCTGCAGATCAAAACAGTCTGGAGATTACTGCTCTAGACTTCTATTAAACTCCTTGATCCAGTGAATAAACTTGGGCCCTAAACCTGAGCCTGAACTGTACTCCAGGAAAGTGCTTAAGTTTTCAGGGGACCATGTATAGTTTGAGAAAACATTTAATACAACCATTTTTAAAATTTCGTGCTAGTCACTGTATATTTTATTTTGACATTTCAAATAACATCGAAATAGGGATTTTTTTTTTCCTTCTTATATAAATAGGAGGTATGGTTTTTTAACAAACTTTGTCTTAACAAATAAAGAAAATATTGAGAAATACAGATCTAAAAGGTTCAGTGATGGGTTTGGCTTTTTTTAAATTTCTTGACCTATAAGTGGCCATGATTAAAGTCCTATTTAAGGAACTCAGGAAGGGATTAATAATAGAGGCAGGAGGAGGTGAAGACCAGAGGAAGGGGCTCTGTCATTGGAGTGTGATGATAGTCTTTGATACTTACAAGTGGGATATAGTTTTTCATGTTATTTTTTTAATAACCTATTAAACGTGTTGAACTGTTATTATTTAAAAGGATTTTAATGGTGCTTAATGGTCTTAGCAATGAGGATTTAGTGGTTTAGGGGGCGGGTTTGGTTTTTTTGTTTGGTTTTGGTTTGAGGTGGGGTATGGTGTTGGGGGTGGGGGGAGTTTTGTTTGTTTTTTGGTAGATAGTCCATAGGAATTGGCTTCATATTCATAATTCTAAGTTCTTTCTGGATAGTATTCCACCAAAGAGGAAATACTACATTCATTATGTAGTATTGAATAGTTCTGAATTCCCTTTACATTTAAAAAATTGCAGTACATATCACTTATATGTGGAATTTTAAAAATACAACAAACTAGTGAATATATTAAAAAAGAAACAGACTCACAGATACAGAGAACAAACTAGTGGTTACCTGTGGGGATAGGGATGAGGAAAGTGGCAATATAGGAGTAGGGGACTAAGAGGTACAAACTATTATGTATAAAATAAGCTATAAGAACTTATTGTGCAACACAGGGAATATAGCCAATATTTTATAACTGTAAATGGGACATCGCCTTTAAAAATTGTGACTCACTATACTGTATACTTGTAAATTACATTGTACAGCAGTCATACTTCAAATTTTTTTTTTGAATTGCAATCGTAGAGTATAAGTTAGTTCCTTTTGTGTGAATTGACAAGTTATTTCAGGTAAGAGGAATAGGAGACTTTGTTCTACTGGGAGCAATAGATGCATTGAGTTTGGGGGAAAAAATTAAAGGCCATATATTTAAAAAGCAGTGTTAATTTGTTTCATTTCAAAATTGTCCTATGTGTAGTTTATGTAGCATGTTTTAAAGTTGTTATTTTAATGACTTTCAACTTGGAAGAGTGTGCTTCAGTTCAGTTCAGTCGCTCAATCATGTCCAACTCTTTGCGACCCCATGAATCGCAGCATGCCAGGCCTCCCTGTCCATCACCAACTCCTGGAGCTCACTCAAACTCACGCCTATCGAATCAGTGATGCCATCCAGCCATCTCATCCTCTGTCGTCCCCTTCTCCTGCCCCCAATCCCTCCCAGCATCAGTCTTTTCCAATGAGTCAACTCTTCACATGAGTGTGCTTACATCATTATATATCCTTGAAAGAAGGTTGTAAGAATGAGAGTTAAGCAAAAAAAGACAGAATGTAGAGAAACTAAGGTTCTAAAAAACATTAATGAGGATAAACATTTGTCAGGTTATTCACTTTGAGTTCGATCTTGTTATCCGTTGAAATTCTGGTTCTCTGCTAAGGCCTTTTTACAACTCCTCATCAGCTCTACATCTTTGAGAAAGTCTGTGTAGAGACTCTGCTGAGTGAGCTAGTTAACAGCAGCTACAGATTAGTGGGAAAGTGTTCTGTGTGTTCGTTTGGCAGTAACTATAGTGTTGTTCGGAGAAGGCAATGGCACCCCACTCCAGTACTCTTGCCTGGAAAATCCCATGGACGGAGGTGCCTGGTAGGCTGCAGTCCGTGGGGTCCCAAAGAGTCGGAAACAACTGAGCGACTTCACTTTCACTTTTCACTTTCATGCATTGGAGAAGGACATGGCAACCCACTCCAGTGTTCTTGCCTGGAGAATCCCAGGGATGGGGGAGCCTGGTAGGTTGCCATCTATGGGGTCGCACAGAGTCGGACACGACTGAAGCGACTTAGCAGCAGCAGCATAGTGTTGTTACTCTACCATGAATCACAGGTCTATAGGACTATACTTGGTTCACTTTAAAAATGTTTTAAGGGGCACATACATTACTTTAACATAGATCTATTTTGTGAAAAATTACTAGATTTAACAAACTTCATTTTAAAGTGAGTGTGTATCACAAAGCCCTCCGAATACAACTGCCTGCTGTCCAGAACCCTTAGGCTCGGACCACATTCTTGATTTCTCAAGTTTCTCTTAACTGTGTTTGTTCTTACTGCCTTTGCCATAAATTTTGATAAGGCGCTATCCCACATAGACCCTTTTGCCTTGGTTAAATTTAATTCTCACTCCGACAGCAGCATGCTCACCTAGGTTAGGAGAGAGCAAGAGGCTCCTGCTGTTTAGCCTAGGGAAACTTGGCAGTGTAAATTTGACAGACTAGCTTACCTAAATGACTGAAGTTCTAGTCTAAAAATGGTCTGAAAATGCTCTGGGTTGCTGCTTCTGACAAAATTGGTTTGAGATTGGAACCAGCAGGATACTGATGCTAGTATCAAATTTAGTTGACATCTAAATTTGAGATGTCAGGTGTTGACAGTGGCTTCACTACTTCATAGCTTTGTGACTTGGGTGATTTACTTAAACGCTTTGTGCCTCAGTTATTCCATCTATAAACTGGACATACTAATGGTACTTATCTAGTACCTAAAGTGAGTAATGTAATATATGTATATGCTTTAACATATCATCTGCCACATAGTAAGTTCTCAGTAAATGCTAGTTGCTGCTATTATTATTATCCCACATAAAATCTGTATTCATTTACCTTTATTCCTTCTCAATCCAAGCGTACTTTCCAGAATACACAGTTCTTTACCTTGAAGTTTTGCTTAATAAAAATTGTGGATTGCCAACTTTGACACATGTCTATATGTAGCAGAGGACTTCTTCCAGAATTGCTAGAAACAGCCATCTGGAACATGGTTGAAGGATCACCGATCTTACTTGTACAATTGTAAATATACTCAAAAGTATTTACACATCAGTTAAAGGAAAATATTGTACAATCAGTAGACTGACAGCTAGATATTTAGTCATTTATTCTTTCCTTTGTGTCAGAACTTTATTTTACTTGGTAGTTTTGTTCTAACTATAAGAAAACAACTGACAGGTGATACTGATACATTCAGTGTTGATTATAAGAAGACCTGAAAGAGATGAGACTGAATTTGGATATCACAAAAGTTTGGTTTTGACAAAAAATTTTTAGGTTCTCTGACTTATGTAGGATGGGGAAAAAAGGGGAGAGGAAAGGGATGGTATGATTATTTCCCATAAAAACTAATTTTCTACTGAAGCATGTATAAGGTTGATACATGCCCTTTTGTATTTTACCTTTTCTTAAAATTCATAAAAATTTTATGGGAACTAAATTTGATTATCATGATAAAGTTCTTCTTTATTTTCAGATTTCAACTATTGCAGAAAGTGAAGATTCACAGGAGTCAGTGGATAGTGTAACCGATTCCCAAAAACGAAGAGAGATTCTTTCAAGGAGGCCTTCCTACAGGTATGTAGGTAGTTGAATAGTTAAAAGAATTTAGGATCAGAAGTATAAAGGTGTACCCCTATGTAGTTACAGATGAAGAGATGTCAGAACGCCAGTTAGATGCTCTATTCAGGACCATACAGAACATGTCTTTTCATCTTGAGTTGCTTCTCTCAAATAAGTTGAAGCTTGTCATATAGAATAAGAGCACTTCTTAATCTGAACATGTTGTGTCTGACTCTTTGTGACCCCATCAACTACAGCCCACCAGTCTCCTCCCTCCATGGGATTTTCCAGGCAAGAATACTCGAGTGAATAGCAGTTTCCTTCTCCAGAGGATCCTCCTGACTCAGGGATCGAACCAGGCATTGCAGGCAGATTCTTTACCATCTGAGCCACCAGAGAAGCCTTACTCTGAACAGTCCTGGATAAAAGACTGATTTTTTTTTTTTTCCTTCTGTTTTTGTAGACTGTGCTGGCTGCTGCTTTTCTGTTTAAAAGATTGGAATACATTTGATAAGGTTATAGCATTTTCTAGTTATAAGTCAGTTCTGAGACTGTACCATGTACTTCATAACACATTTCTTATTCCATGGTACTTAGCATGATAACTGCTTGTTAATTTAATAGTTGCTTAGGGTGATGTTTGATGATATTCCCTAATTTTAGGGGCACCTTACTGCAATTTTATGTTCAGCTACAAAAGTTGCCTAATCCATACCTTGCTTCCAAGATGGACCAAAACTGTTTTTAGTACTACATAGAAATTGGAGCCATATTAAGTATTTCCAGGAAGAGCAATTCCACAAATCTTTTAAGTTCAATTCATAGTTTAATAAACTTCAAGCTTATTCTTCCCTTCTTTAGCCTACATTATTTCTATTTATATATATTTCTATTTTTCAAAGGAATGTTATATCTTTTCCATTTTCTTGGCTGTTAAGCCAGCCCTTTTCTTTATCCTCACAATTTAATTAGGGATCCTAAAGAAATACCAGTAAATTGAGGTCTTGAGGATTCTGTGTTACCAAGTATGTGTTGTATTTATTTATACTCATAATTCTCAAAATATAGCTAGTTTTATCTTTTAACTTTGAAATATATCTAGTGTTACTATGTAAGACATTTGATCCTGAAGCAAATTCAACTTGATACTAAGAAACAAGCTACATGGCTTCTCTATATAAGTTCTAGGTAAACCCTAGCTGTAACCTTATGATACATGATGTGTTTTATGTTGGAAAAAAATCTTTTTTTTTTTTTGCCTTAATTGGCACCACACATGTGTAGAGAAGGGTATTTTCCCTTATAATCAAACCTCCATAATGGAGTATGCCATTATTTTGCTTTTAGTTTATGAACTCTCAAAACCTAGCCTGTATGTCTTAATTTGATTATAACAAGATCTGTATCAATATTCTTAGGTTATTTTTGTGAAGTTGGAGAAATGGGAATTAATTAATACATGCTGGGTTTTTATTGGAACAGCCCAGCTTTATAGTGATCAGTTTTTACCCAGAGGAAGTCCTTGAAGGGTTCTCACTGGATTTCATCTGGCTTGGTGTTTTTATCAGTAATTGAGCTGAAAACATAAAAGCCATGTTTATCAGATCAACAAATAACAAACTTAAGGGCAAAGTACCCTAAGAGATGGTAGAATAAAAACCTTGAAAGATCATAGCAGCCAAGGGAAATAGAGTGAAACGAATAGTCACACTTTATTTTTTGGGGCTACAAATCACTGCAGATGGTGACTGCAGCCATGAAATTAAAAGACGCTTTACTCCTTGGAAGGAAAGTTATGACCAACCTAGATAGCATATTCAAAAGTAGAGACATTACTTTGCCAACAAAGGTCTGTCTGGTCAAGGCCATGGTTTTTCCAGTGGTCATGTATGGATGTGAGAGTTGGACTGTGAAGAAAGCTGAGCGCCAAAGAATTGATGCTTTTGAAGTGTGGTGTTGGAGAAGACTCTTGAGAGTCCCTTGGCCTGCAAGGAGATCCAACCAGTCCATTGTGAAGGAGATCAGCCCTGGGATTTCTTTGGAAGGAATGATGCTAAAGCTGAAACTCCAATACTTTGGCCACCTCATGCGAAGAGTTGACTCATTGGAAAAGACTCTGATGCTGGGAGGGATTGGGGGCAGGAGGAGAAGGGGACGACAGAGGATGAGATGGCTGGATGGCATCACTGACTCTATGAACATGAGTTTGAGTGAACTCTGGAAGTTGATGATGGACAGGGAGTCCTGGCGTGCTGCAGTTCATGGGGTCGCAAAGAGTCAGACACGACTGAGTGACTGAACTGAACTGAACTAAACTATAGGATAAAATGTTGAGGATAATGGTAAAATTTCTGAACTTGAGTTTAAAATAAAATCAGTTATTCCCATACAGGATTCTGGATTAAGAATTCATCTAAAAAAGATAATGTTCTTTAATTATCATTGATTAAATGTGGTTGCCAAAAAAGCCAATACACCATAAGATTGTATTGGTTTAAAAGAAAAAAATAACCTAGTGTCTAGATTAAAGTGAAAGTTGCCCAGTTGTATCCAAGTGTTTTACCCCATGGACTATAAAGTCCATGAAATTTTCCAGGCCAGACTACTGGAGTGGGTAGCTGTTCCCTCCTCCAGGGGATCTTCCCAAACCAGTGATTGAGCCCAGGTCTCCCATATTGCAGGTGGATTCTTTTCCAGCTGAGCCAGCAGGGAAGCATTCTTTGCCATGCAAAAGGGTTGTTTTTCCTATAGTCAGTTTTTCTATTCATCTCTTCTTTAATTGCACCTGGATTTTGAATCATCGTCTTTTTTATGTTCACTGAAAGGAGAAATTCATCTGTGTTTTTTCTAGTCCTCATATGGTTTTGACATGTAGATGCCCTGATTGATTTTTAGTTTAATGTTGCATATTTTATTGTTTATTATTGTAAGTTTTTACATTTTAAACTATAACATTTTTAAATTCTATCCTAAACACTCAACTTTCTGTCAGTTTTCTGATCTTTTCCTCTTCTTTGTATTTGGCCAGTAAATGTTACTTTTATTTTAACTGATACAATTCTCTATTTTTCTAGGAAAATTTTGAATGACTTATCTTCTGATGCACCAGGAGTGCCAAGGATTGAAGAAGAGAAATCTGAAGAGGAGACTTCAGCACCTGCCATCACCACTGTCACGGTGCCAACTCCGATTTATCAGACTAGCAGTGGACAGTATAGTGAGTAATTGATATTTCTGTTTTGGAAAATGAGTTGAAAAACTAATGGCTGCATTCTCAAAGTAATCTTATAAAAGCAGTCGGCACTTTGCTAGATCTTGATTGTCACTGTTATATTTCCTTTCAGTTCAGTTCAGTCACTCAGTCGTGTCCGACTCTCCATCGAGTCAGTGATGCCATCCAGCCATCTCATCCTCTGTCGTCCCCTTCTCCTCCTGCCCCCAATCCCTCCCAGCATCAGAGTCTTTTCCAATGAGTCAACTCTTCGCATGAGGTGGCCAAAGTACTGGAGTTTCAGCTTTAGCATCATTCCTTCAAAGAAATCCCAGGGCTGATCTCCTTCACAATGGACTGGTTGGATCTCCTTGCAGTCCACGGGACTCTCAAGAGTCTTCTCCAACACCACAGTTCAAAAGCATCAATTCTTTGGCGCTCAGCCTTCTTCACAGTCCAACTCTCACATCCATGCATGACCACAGGAAAAACCATAGCCTTGACTAGATGAACCTTTGTTGGCAAAGTAATGTCTCTACTTTTGAATATGCTATCTAGGTTGGTCATAACTTTCCTTCTAAGGAGTAAGTGTCTTTTAATTTCATGGCTGCAGTCACCATCTGCAGTGATTTTGGAGCCCCCAAAAAATAAAGTCTGACACCGTTTCCACTGTTTCCCCATCTATTTCCCATAAAGTGATGGGACCAGATGCCATGATCTTCGTTTTCCGAATGTTGAGCTTTAAGCCAACTTTTTCACCCTCCACTTTCACTTTCATATATTTCCTTTACTTATATGCAAAGTTTTGTAACAGAAGCATTTGCTTTTCTTCAGGGTTTAGTTAGGATTACCCACGTATGTAAGACCTCTAAGTGGCCCTTTGTTTTGTTCAGGTGCATGGAGAGTCTAAGAAGTTTTTTAAACCACTACTTAAAAATGTATTTCAGTCCTCATATAACACGTTAATAGAAAACATGAGTTTTCAGATAATTATTCTTTGATTATGTTTAAGGCCAATTTTTGTCTCACAGAAAACAAAGATTTTTTTGAAAAATTATCAAAGTTCCCATTTCTCTGATGTCTCTGATACTTGGGTCTCTCTTCTTATCTTTCATCTCAATCTATTACAAAAGTACTTTTTGAGTTCTCCCTTTGTTTGATCAAAGGCATTTGTGTGAATGGTACCTTTTTCCTCTGTTTTTTCCCAATATCTTTTTGCCTTCCACAGTGCCTCACACACTGATGTCTTCATTTTTATTTGTTTATTAAATACAATGCTGCCCGCTATATAGTTGCCCTCCCTCTCTTCTTTAATAACACATCAAATGTACACATCGAAACTCTTACTACATTGGTTTTCTAATGTCCTGGGGTAGTCTGTCTCAGAAATATGTATAAAAGTTTGACTGCCAGTTCATAATTTTCCAGTTACACCTTGGCCTTGGTTTGCATAACTAATTTGCATTCCACCCATATTAAAAACAAGTAGCACACTTTTTAGCTCTACCAAAGCTGAAACTTTTAATAGTAAGTAGAAGGCAGGCATTTTTGACTAAGCTTCTTGTCGATTCTGTAAGTTTATTAGAGTTCACTCATCCTCTTCCTTCTTCATTGGCAGAAAGAGGTGTATTGTGTATTTTTTATCAAAATAATTTGAGCTATTCAAGGTATGTGTGCTAACATATTGATACATGAACTTTTTCTCCAACTTTAGTACACTTGAGGAATATAGCATAGTGCTATTAGTAACAGAGATTCATTTACCACAGCAGTTCTCATTTGAATTAGAAATAGAAGGCATGCTCTCCAGACAGAGGCATATCAGAATCTGAAATAGGGAAGTGAAGTTGAGGGAGGTAAAGCTCAGAAAAACAGGTTTCATTTGGCACACCCCTTCCATTCAGCAGCTAACAGTTGCTTGTTTTAAGGTTAATACTTTGAGATTTTAAAGGCTTTATGCATTAATGTTTATGCCTTATTCTCTCTGTATATGCATATATGACTTTGATGGAACTGATTTAACATTATGTTCTTATTATTAACAATCAATATAATGACCACTTACATATGTAACAATATTATATATTTATTATAAAACAAGTATATGGTTGGGAAAATTCAAATGGTAGAGGTTTCTAGTATTAATAAAAATTAAAGACCCTTCCCATCCCTCCCCAGTAGTAAGAGTTTGGTATATATTCTTCATTCTTTTTCATTCTGTTTATACATACACATGTAAAATGTACATGTGAGACCTGCATTATTTATATACTACAGACAAATATATGCATATATAGTTATGTAAGTGGTTTATTTTAATAGCTACATTGTGTTTCACTGTATAAATATAACATTTGTTTAAAAATCACATACACTGATGAATATTTAGGACTTTTCTACTGTTTCAAATAATGCTACATAAACATTCTTTTAGTATATAGTGCCCTATCCTGTCAGTGGGGTAGCGTCTAATTAGTGGAATTGTTGAATCCTAGTCAGCCTGCCCAGTTACCCTTCCCAGTGACTACATCAATTTATAGCCAATAAATTGGTGGTTGTGTTTTTTCATTAACACTAGTATTAGTTTGTCCATTACTTGGTTCACAATCCCTGATAATAAGTGTTGAAAAGATGTTATTCTTAGGTAGAAAAACATGTTTCACTAAATCGTTTTTCTCTTCATTTTGGCTACTCAAACTCTCAGCTAAGTTTGTTTAATTATACACTTTCCTTATTTTGTGATAGAATCATTATATACATCTAAATACACGTTAGTTACTTGACTTCTTTTCCTTCTTGTTTTAATTTAGTTTTTTTGAGAGCAATCTTAAATCCTTTTAAAATATAACGTGTATAAATAAATATTAAGAGAAAAACAATGTTTGATAGGATCAGACTTCAGTTTTCAGAGTACTTTCCTATACACATGGTCTCATTTGAGTTTTATAACAATTATACTTACGGGCTAGAACCATATATTTTTACTTTTACAGAAGAGATAACAGATTCAAATAATAGTTTAGTGATGGAACTTGGACTAGAACCCAGATCTCCTGATTTTTTAGTTTGCTTCTTTCCTTCCACTTTGATTTCATTGGTATATAGTCAAGAAGAAAGCTGTGTGTGTTGAATACAGTGGAATTTGCTCATTAACTCTAATTGAGAAATTGTGGTTTGATTCTGTTACCCTTCTGATTCTTTCAAGTTATCCAGCAGTGTTAATCTCAGAATACTTTTTACATATTTCTTTTTTCCCCTTTGTCTAACATAAGTAAAATTTATGGAGTTAGCTAAAGTAGATGGATTGTATATTCCAGTATCTGAATTTTCACAGGTATTATTTACTAAACTAAATTGTAGCCATTAACTGTTATTATTTCTTTATTAAACAGTAAATAATATAATTTTTAATACATAAATGACTCGGGATATTAGTCATGCAGAGCTAGCTGACAGTTGATCCCAAACCATCAATAATTTGCTTCTAAGAGACACAAAGTAACATGCTCAAGTCAGACATGTTGACTTTGTTAAAATCCATTATGTAGTTTTATATGTAATACTGTGATTTTTTAGTCCTTCTCTTTCTGGAATACTTGAACTCTTAACAGGAGAAAGTGTCTAACTTTTTCCATGTACCAAAGGTTAATTCAGTTTCTTTTATAAAGTGAAATGTCTTGTATGAGCCAAAATTTATTTCCTTTGGAGCAGATGAATGACACATGTGAATAATCAATGGATTCTACGTGAGAAGGCTTGAATATGTAGCTTAGAAATAGCAATAAGATACTTTTTCCTAAATGATCATCTTGGGCTCCAGTTTTAAACTCTATGAGAGGTCTGTGGTAATTAAGTTCCATAGGACATTTCAGTTGTCTCATTGAGTGGATTTCTGTTACACTTTATGTATTCCTAACTGAGTAAGAGAACAGAATGCACTACTGAATTGCTTTATTAATTATGCATTAAAATAATCATTTATTGGGTGCCTATTACATACCCATGTCTGTGGTAATAAATACATGAATGTAGAGAAGAAATATAGTACATAGTTAATGCAAGAATAAAGGAAGTGTGGGTCACAGTGGTATCTGTTCTCAACCAAATAACTTCAAATGGAATTTAACATTTTCTCATTTTATTTTTTTAATTGTTTTAACTAACATTATTATAAATTGTAATGTGGTTCATAGAGTATACTTGTATTCTAGAAATTGGATATAAGTTTTCCTGAGCAGAAAGTTCGGAGAAGGCAGTGGCACCCCACTCCAATACTCTTGCCTGGAAAATCCCATGGACAGAGGAGCCTGGTAGGCTGCAGTCCGTGGGGTCTCTAGGAGTCGGACACGACTGAGTGACTTCACTTTCACTTTTCACTTTCATGCAGTGGAGAAGGAAATGGCAACCCACTCCAGTGTTCTTGCCTGGAGAATCCCAGGGATTGGGGAGCCTGGTGGGCTGCCGTCTTTGGGGTCGCACAGAGTCAGATAGGACTGAAGTGACTTAGCAGCAGCAGCAGAGCAAAAAGTTACTTGACTATACAGAATCTTTCTTGGTGATGTTATCTGCTGTAATAATTTCTCCTAGATATGTCTTGCAAATTATTCTTTGAATTTAGTGTGTGTGTATGTTATATGGTATTAATTAAACTTGTAACAATAAAATCTGTTGGATTTTAGTTGCCATTACCCAAGGAGGAGCAATACAACTGGCTAACAATGGTACTGATGGGGTACAGGGCCTGCAGACATTAACCATGACCAATGCAGCTGCCACTCAGCCAGGTACTACCATCCTGCAGTATGCACAGACCACTGATGGACAGCAAATCCTAGTGCCCAGCAACCAAGTTGTTGTTCAAGGTAAGAGAAGTTAGAACTCACAGGTGTAAATTCTTTAAAAGGTTAAAATTTTACAGACTCAGAAAAAAGTAAGTATGGTAATGCAAAGCACTGTTAAAATACAGCTTATTTTCTGCAACATAGATAATATTTTCCATGAACTCTTCTTCCGTTATTCCAATTAGACCAAAATGTCATGGCATAAAAACAACTATTTTCAGTTTTAAAAATATAACTTCTATATTTAACACCTTTAACATTTGGATGTAGGAGAAATGGGGTAGGCTAGAGGGAAAGACAATAAAATTAGGAGTTTAAAAAGCTAGTTTCTAAATCTAAGTATATAGATTTGCTTTGTGACCTTCAGTAAGAGCCAGCCTCCCTTGACCTCATTTTTTTTCAGTGTGTCACATGAAAAGTTGTGCTAAATCACTGATAAGAATCTTCGGAGGTTCAAATTCTGTTTCTCTGCTTTTAGTCAAAAGTAATTTATATCTTCATTTCTATGGTCATCATTTTTTATTTCAAAGGAAATCATTATATTCTGAAGAATCTTTGCCAGTGTGCAAGTCCACTGCTCTATGAGCAAGAATAGTTAAATCCATGATGAATTACAAAAATTCAAAAACTACAAATATTTTTTCTTTTTTTGTTTTCTTGTTGTTTTCTTCCTGTTTGTTTCAGAAATCTCTATCAATAGTGGATCATTTTTCTTTGAATTCATTGCATATTTTAAGAAAGATTTATGCCAGATTTAAAATTTGCATATTAAGGAGATAATACATATGTTTCTAAAGATATTTTCATTAATAGTATGTTTTGTCTCTATTAGGTAATGACAGATATGCCCCTTCACCATGGATGATTAATTTTCAATAATTCTAAAACCAGCTAAAGAATCATAATATATTTAAAGGGCCCTAATGTACTTACAGGATATTTTGTTACTAAACAAATAATATTTGAAGAAGATAATATTTTGCTTATTAATGGGAGTAAAACACCTTTTCACTTTACACGCAGGTACTCAAAAATTGTAAAGCAGGATGTCAGTGAATTTGAATTCTGAACGTCAGTTTGAAGATGGTAACACATTTAGTATATACATCTTTTTGACTCAAACTACACATTTTAATTGATATTAATAACAAATATGGATGATTTTTAAAGAGTTTCAAATTCTCTCAGATAATGTTAGGTTTCTTATTCCTAGGAGGGCATATTTATTATTAAGCTGTTTTTAGAAAGAGACTTTTTTATTTCACAAATGATAGATCATTTAATTATGAAAATAAAACTTCAGTTTATTTAGCCATTATCATTTACATTAAAGCAGTGCTTACAGGTGATATAATTGATCAAGTGATACATTTTTTCGTCCTTTCAGTTTTGTTACAATCAGGAATTTATAATAGTTGACCATAATGCTTTATTTTCTCTTCGATTTTGCTATTTTTTGAAAAGTCATGGTCGTTTTTATGTCGTGGCAAGAGTTTACTTGAAATTTTTTAATGTGAATTTACCAGTATCAAAGGAAGACATTGAGGACTATATTTTGTCTAGGAAGATCATCCAAGCTGTGCCCTACTTACCTTTTAGGTTTAAGGCTGGTAAACATGTTAACAATAGAACAGAACTATGTTCCAATGAAAGATAAATGTAAGATCCAGCAGATATAAGTCATGAAGATCCTTTTTCATCCAAGTGCCTATACTAATAAATACACTAAATTGGGAATTATTTCTGAGTAATGAATGAGCCAAAGAGTGCTGCTGATCTCAACATTTTAGTCAGAATCATCTGTTGCTTTTTTTCCTTTTAATTCAATATGTATGTTCAGATTGATGATTGACCCGTAGTTTTACCAAGTCACAGTGCTTCAGTGTCGCACACCATGCTCACTGTTTCTCTTTTCAGCTGCCTCTGGAGATGTACAGACATACCAGATTCGCACAGCGCCCACTAGCACCATTGCCCCTGGAGTTGTTATGGCGTCTTCCCCAGCACTTCCTACACAGCCTGCTGAAGAAGCGGCGCGAAAGAGAGAGGTTCGCCTCATGAAGAACAGGTACATACATTGCATTTCCTTAGATTGTTGTAGGTCAAGTATAACTTCAGATTATGTCAGTAGCATCTTTGCATTGGGATTTTTTTTTCTAGTAAAATTGATGGATCCTGCTAAAACTTCTTTATTTAATAAGCTGCACTTAATGATGGCTGATGGTCAGTCTTTGATGAGTAGTAGTTCTCTTTCATGCAGTTTCTCCATGAGAGAGATAATGCACAACTTTGCTGTATTTTAACTATTGCTTCAGCCAGCTGACTCAGTTATTTAAAAATTGTTTTTTGTCACAAGTAGTATCATTAAGAAAATTAGGAGTTGTGTGTGTATATAAATGGTAAGTTTTATTTACATTAAATGTATTTGTAATAAGATAAATGTATGATGGCCAGTCCAAGTTTTAATGCATATTAAACACCTAAATAAAGATTTTCAAAAAATAGAGTAATTCTGAGAATATCTTATTATTGACAAAAATTTTAAAATAGAGCTAGTCTTCAACAATGAACATGCTAGATGTCAAAAATTTCTTAAACATGGGAAAGTTATTTCCATAAAGTAAATTCATAGCTGTAAATAGCTTTGTTATTAAAAAACAAAAGCAGAATAAAAAATGTTATTTACTTGTATTTACCTTAGTATTTGTATGTATTTAGCTTAGGATTTAAATATTTACCTTAAGATATGGAAGTTATCTAAGACAAACCAAAGAAAAGGAAAATAAAGATATTAAAAGTTTGAAACATTGAAAATATTCCTCTGCCTTTCACCCCAAGATTCTTCACATGCTGTGATGAAGTGAAGGAAACATGAAAGTTGAATTTAGAGGATCTAGATTCAAATCCTGGGTCTACCCCTTTTGCTGTGACTTCAGAACATAACCTCCTAAACCTCAGTTTTCTGGCATTTTTACAAAGAATCTGTTTTAAAAATAGAATCCCACTACCCACCCAGAGGGTGGTTCTGTGGGTCAAATAAGATAATTCCTTTGAAAGCACTTTGTAACTGCAGTGCTCTATTGAAACATTTGTTTTTCTGCAATTTCATTTTTCAGCTCAGATCAGCCTCTTTGATTCCTAAAATATTCCTAGCTATTACAGAATGTTAGTAAATTAGATCTAGACTATGAGAAATGGCAGTTTTTTTCCGGGTTATTAGGAAAAGAGTTGGAAACAAGCTGAGTAACTTATTTGTGCTCTATCAATCTGTGATTTTCTGTAAGTATTTAAGTTAGAATAATAAGCAGAAACATAAAAGCTGTGTTCATATTTAAATGTATTTAAAAATATAAACTCCGTTTAAACTTTTTCAGTTTTAAATGTTTGTAAGGAAATGTTTTAACCCTTTTTAAAATTAGAAGCAAGTCTGATTAGAAGTCTCAAGTAAAGGCTAGGCTAAAAAATGTAAGATAACAATATTTACTGAAGAAACCAGTTCTCAACAGACACAGCAGTCAGGTAAAAAATAAATCTCTTGATTGTGAAAACATCAGAAAGACTTCAGATTATGTCTATGTAGTCTGGCTCTGTAGAACAGAAACACTTAAGCACAAGCTGAGCAGGCAGCACTATAGCTTCTTGTCTACTCTGGTGTACAGAGAGAGAGCTGCCCATTTATAAAAGCAAATTAATTTGACTGGCATACCAAATTTTCCTTTTTCTCTATTCATTTGATTCATGATTTCCCACACACACACCCACCCACCCACAAACACACATACCTCCAGGTTGGGGACAGGGCACACAGAGCTACAGCTCCTAACAACCTCTGCTTGCCTGAGATATTCAGGGAAGCTACCTAACTTACTGTGAACTCTTTAATAAAATACTTTGGCTTGGATTTAATTTCACTCTAAGGAAACTTCCCATTGACTGCTATAGCTCCCTTTTCCCTTTATTCCCAGATTCCTGCTGCTTCTACTTTTTCAACTTTCATTCACTAGAATTTGCCTTCTGAGCCCACCATACCACTCCTGTGTCTACAAAAACATACAGATACCCTCCAATTTGGCACATCTAGTATTCTGTTCTCATTTCATTTTACCTTTATGGGAGTATTTGACACTTCTAACTGCTCGTTTCTCTAAGCTCTTCTTTGGCTTATTCACCTGGTTTTCTGCCTACTTTTCAAGTTTTCCCTTGAAACTTTCATGCCTACCTGTATTTCAGGCACCACCTTTATGTTGATACAACTTAATTATATACTGGTTTTGACCTTTCCCTTGAGATATCACTTATTTAGGTACCAGTATATATTAGACACAGTACTTTGTTTCTTTATATATTTCATTAGTTCTGCCCACAGTAAGAAAGAAGCTTATCTCCACTTTACAGTAAGCAAGTAAATATTTTGGCAGAGGTCACACCTTTTAAGAAATGGGTAGAACTGGGATATGAGCCTGGATCTGACACCAGAGCATGTGCACATGCTACCTCTCTTGTGAGCATGCAATTGTCATCGCCTGCTCTGCCGCGCAAACTGGAACACATGGTGGCAGTGTGCTGGAGGTATGTAGGGCCACGAAGCAAACATGGGAGCTTCCCTTGAATATTTATTTTGCTCAAAAATTTGGCAGAAACAAACATTTTAAAGGTAAAACTAAAGATTCGAAACTAAAGGTAAAACTAAATTCATACCAAAGGTAGTTGGCTTTGGATTGTGCCCCCATCCTTAGTTTTCTCTGGTATTATGGTTACTTAGGTGGAAAAGTTAGAGAATCAGTCTTCTGAACATACTCACTAGGATAGATACCCCTTATGTACCCCACACAAAGGCTGTCCTCTAAACTTGGATTAGGAAAAGTTGTGATTCTTCAAATTCTGTAACATTCAAATTGCCATATACTCAGAAATGAAGCGGTAAATGTTCTAAAAGTATAGATGGTTACATTAATTGTGTTGCTACAGTAACAAAAAATCAGTGTCTTAGAAACAAAAATCTCTTCCTCACTTACTTACATTTTGGCAGCTGCAAGTCATATGCTATGGCTCTCCTCCACGTGCTCCCAGCCAAAGGAGGAGCATCTCTTTGAGGCCTGTCCTTGTAGCAAAGGGAAAGGGGCAATGCTTTTTGAAGCATCTGCTTGATTGTGATGAACATCACGTCCACTCGAGTACCACTGGCGAAAGCACAGGTGAGGACAAGCCCAACGTCAGTGAAATGGGGATGTATACTCTTCCCACAGGGAGGGAGGAGTAAAAAATTATGGAAGCAATGCAACCCCTGTCTTGTAATTTTAGAATGCAGGAAGAATATAACAGTTTTCTTAAAAGTAGACGTCATAAAGGAAAAGGTTAAGTAGGTATGACAACACCTATGATTAGCCAAGGAAAAGATAAAATAGCAAAGCAAACAAACTAGAAACCTTTTAACATATAAAATCAGGAGACTAATAAGGGTATGTAATAGGTAGATTTAAAGACAATGAATTAGAAATAGGGTTTAAAAAAATAAAAAATTCAAAGCAAGTTAAGTGTATGCTATGTCAGTGAAGGTACATCCATTCAGCTTCCCAGGTTGCTCAGCTGGTAAAGAATTGCCTGCAAAGCAGGAGGTCCTGGTTCGATTTCTGGGTCAGGAAAATCCCTTGGAGAAGGGATAGACTACCCACTCCAGTATTCTTGGGCTTTCCTAGGGCTTTCCCCTGGGAAAATTCTTTATGGCTCAGACCGTAAAGAATCCATCCTCAATGCAGAAGTCCTGGGTTCAGTCCCTGGGTTTGGAAGATCCCCTGGAGAAGGGAACAGCTACTTATTCTAGTATTCTTGCCTGGAATATTCCATGGACAGAGGAGCCTGGCAGGCTGTAGACCATGGGGTTGCAAAGAGTCTGACACGACTGAGCAACTTTCACTTTTTCATTCAACTATATAAAACCAACCATTAATAATGAAGGTTTGTTTTTATTGAGATGGGAAGATGCTCATAGTGGAAAAGAGCAGATTACCAATATATATATATTATAATCCCATTTTTATTTATTTTTATTACAGAAGATAAACATAGTCATTATAAGCATATTAGAAAACATAACCTAAAATATATACTCACCACTAATGTACCACCCAAAATGTTAACATTCTGGAGTATAATTTTTTTCCCCTAGTATATATGTGCAATGATAAATAACATACTTTTAGTATAGTTTTTAATTTTTTATTTTGGAAAATTTTTAGCTTATGGGAACAGTTAAAAGCATTTTAGTACAGAGTTCTAGATACTCTTATCAACCTTCTCAACTTTCTTACAATTTTAGCATATTATATAACCAGTCTGTGTTTCTTAAAACTAAAGAAATTAACATTCTGTCATATACTGTGGATAGTAATTAACATAGTATTTTTGGACTTCCCTGGTGGCTAAGACTGTAAAGTGTCTGCCTACAATGCGGGAGACCAGGATTCAGTCCTTGGGTCGGGAAGATCTCCTAGAGAAGGAAATGGCAACCCACTCCAGTGTTCTTGCCTGGAAAATCCCATGGACAGAGGAACCTGGTAGGGTACAGTCCGTGGGGTCGCAAAGAGTTGGACACGACTGAGCGACTTCACTTTCTTTCTTTTTTATCATGGTATAATACCATTAACTGAACTATCCATTTTATTTGAATTTCCTCAGTTATTCCACTTTTCTCTACCAAAATCCAGTCCGGGTTACTACATTGCATTTATTCATTGTGGCTCCTCATCCCCTCCAGTCTGTGACAGTTGTTTTCTTTTGAAGAGTAATAAACTTTCTTTCAGAATATCCTTTACTTTGGACCTGTGTGCTGTTTTCTTATGATTAGATAAAGGTAATGAATTTGGGGGAAGAATCCCACAGAGGTGTAGTCTGCCCCTTCTTGTCACTTATCAGGAAGCACATACTAGCATGATTCATTCCTGACAATGTTCACTTTGATCACTTGGTTAAAGTGCTCTCCAACTGCTCCACTACATTTATTTTTCTCTTTTTACACCCTCTTCCCTACAAGCAAGTTACTACATTCAGCCCACACTGAAATGGAGGATTATTAAATACCACCTCCTGGAACAGAGAGTATCAAAGAATTTGTGGTTACAGGTGAAAACTAACACAGTAATTGGTGTAATTTCACAAAGATACTTGGAGACTATGCAAATATCTTATTTCTTTTTCAGGTATTCCCCACTAATTTTAGTATTCACAGGAAGATCTTTCCTGATTATTACTATGATATTATAATGAGAATTTTGTTTCCCCATCCCTTCTGCAATTATTAACTGGAATTCTTTAAGGAAAATCTTTCCCTTCCCCGTGTATTTTTTATATCAGTATGAATTTATAGATATTTACCTTATTCTTTGGGCTGTAATTCAATATTACTTAATTATGATATTGTTAAGATTATTCCAGCTTTGGCCATTAGGAGTTCTTGTAAGTTGGTTCCTGTGTCCTTTAGATGGCATCTTAATTTTCTTGAAGCTCATCTTTATTTTCTGACACTACATTATCCAGGTTCAACTTCTCATCTTACGGTTTTCTCTGCCCTAGCTTTGAAATCAGCCATTTCTTCAGTGAGCCCTAGTTTCTTTCATTGGAAAATGGTTTACTTTGACCAATTGGTTAAAGTGCTGTCCAACTGCCCCCCATTACAGTTATTTTTCTCTTTTTATAAATTTTTCAAAGTGCTCTTTGCTACTGCGGTTTCACAGGCCCTCTTAAAGGACAGAGCTAGGAAATATATATGTGCGTGTGTATATACACTAGCTCATGTATACACACATCTATAGTTCTGTGTATTACTATATACTGTAGTAATTACTGTAAGTATGTTTTACTAACCCCACTGACTAATCTCTAACCACAGGGTTTATTTTAGCCTTACCTTCCCCCTTTGCTTATTTGTAACTTCGTTCTCTGAGAGAAACTTGGCTTCCCAATAAAGATGGTTTATTTATGTATTTATTAAACACTAGTATCATATAAAATAGTTTTATAATTGCTAACTTATACCCCTGTGAGAAACAAATTTACAATACAACATTTATGTACAATTCTTTTTTTTTTTTTTTTTTTCCGCTTATAACCTTAAAGTACTAGTAAAGGCACTGTTTTCAGAATTACTTAGCTGTGCTTCTTTTTTCTCTACTCCTTTCAGTGAGGTGGGTGGTGGTGGTGGTTTAATTGCTAAATTCTGTCCAACTCTGTGACCCCATGGACTGTAGCCTGCCAGGATCCTCTGTCCATGGAATTTCCCAAGCAAGAATACTGGAGCAGGTTGTCATTTCCTCTTCCAGGGAATCTTCCCGACGCAGGGATCAAACTTGTATCTCTGCTTCACAGGCTCGTTACCCCTGAGCCACCTGGGATGCCCTCGGTGAATTTATGGCATACATTTACAGTAAAGTTAGATTTGTCAACGTGTTCATTCAGTTCTGGGATTACCTGATATCTTGTTCTCTGTTTTTAAGTTGTCATTACTTTACTCTTTGTGCTGCGTGGTTCTCTGGCGTCTGACAGACATATCTCCCACCACAGTGCCGTACAGTGCATTTATACCATTCTAAAAAGCATTCCCAGTGATGATTCTTGGTGGTTGGCCTCTACCCCTTTCCTCAGCTCCTAGAAACCACTGAACTGTTTTCCATCTTCTTCTGTCTTTTCCAGAATCTCCTATAACTGTAACCTTTTGGATATGACTTCTCTCACTTAGCACAATGCATTCAAGATTCATTGTTAGTGGTGTATGAATCAGGTAGTTGGTTTTATCCCTGGTATTCTATGGATGTGGTTTATCCATTCACCTTAAAGTTTATCTTCATTTCTAGTTTTGAAGTATTATGAATAAAGTTACAATGAACAGTTAGATACAGGTTTTTGTATGAACTTTCAGTTCACTTGAGTAAATATCTAGGAGTGGCCTGGATGGATGCAATGATATGTATATATTTAATAAGAAACTGCCAAACTGTTCTTCAGAGTGGCTATACCATTTGCCTTTCTACCAGCAATGTGTGAAAGTTCCAAGTGCTCTGTATCAAGTGTTATAACTATATTTTATATTTAGGTCTTTGATCCCTTTTGAATTAATTTTTGTAAGGTGTGAAGTGTGTTCAGGTTTATCTTTCTGTATCAACTGTTTATTCTAGCACCATTTGGTAAAAAAGATTATTGTTTCTTTGTGGAATTGCCCTTGTACTTCTGTCAAAATGTAATTGACCATATTTGTATAGGCTTGTTTCTGGGGTGTCTGGCTTGCTTCATTGTTTTTTTTTTTCCTTTTTTTTTTTTTTTTTTGCTTCATTGTTTTGTGTATCTGCCCTTTTGCCCATTCAGTCCATTGGGAGAATCTTTTCATTCTCTTCTTTTCTTAAAAGTACTCAGATAGAAATTTTTGAGACACTTTAAGAGGCACTCTCTAAGCTAAAGAGTTCTTTAAATTTTTTATTTAAAGCTCATTTGAATTTTTGTATTCTATTCCAAAATATAGTAATTTTTATTTTCATGTGAGAATGCTTGCTACCCTTCTGCCCCATCAATTAAAATTGGTGCTTCAGAACAGTTTTTTTTTTAATCAGTTTTCTATGGTATGTTGAAAATTTTACATTAGGCAATTTCCAAGTCATTCTCTTTATTTTTTCAAATGCCTAATCTATAATATATTAAAATGTTTGTTGCTTTGAGCCAGATCTCTTTTTTTAATGTATTCTATCTAACCCAAAATAAAGGCTGCAGAAATGTTGCCTAATCTTTCCTGTCTTTTGCTTATAGGGAAGCAGCACGAGAGTGTCGTAGAAAGAAGAAAGAATATGTGAAATGTCTAGAAAACAGAGTGGCAGTGCTTGAAAATCAAAACAAGACACTGATTGAGGAGCTAAAAGCACTTAAGGACCTTTACTGCCACAAATCAGATTAATTTGGGATTTCAATTTTCACCTATGATGGTGGGAAAAGGACTGGCTTGGCCACAACCAGAAAGACAAAATAAACATTTTATTTTCTAAACATTTCTTTTTTTCTATGCGCAAAACTGCCTGAAAGCAACTACAGAATTTCATTCATTTGTGCTTTTGCATTAAACTGTGAATGCTCCAACACCTGCCTCCACTTCTCCCCTCAAGAAATTTTCAGCACCAGGAATCATGAAGAGACTTCTGCTTTGTATCCCCTGCCCTCTTCAAGAAGTAATAATTTGTTTACTTGTAAATTGATGGGGGAAATGAGGAAAAGAAAATCTTTTTTTAAATGATGTCAAGGTTTGTGCTGAGCTCCTTGATTGCCTTAGGGACAGAATTACCCCAGCTCCTTGAGTTGACGTAATGTTTGGGCCGCATGCTTAAAGTAAGTAAGGTGCAATGAAGAAGTGTTGATTGCCAAATTGACATGTTTTCACATTTCCATTGTGAATTATGTAAAATCGTTGAAGAGACATACCCTGTGAGAAAAGAATTTTAGGATGGTGTTGAAGAAATTAAGAATGAATTCAGAGTGCTTTCTATGTATATTCTCTTCAATACTGAACACTTGTCCTTGGTTCTTAAAAATATTCTGTATTAACTATAGCTCTTCAATAGGGCAGTTGTTGCTTCTTAATTCAGTTCTGTATGTGTTCAACATTTTTGAATACATTAAAAGAAGTAACCAACTGAATGAAAAAGCATGGTATTTGATTTTAAATTAAATCAAAGTAAGTAAAATTACAAAGCTTCATTTAGTTTAGTACTAAATTTTTAGTACAAAGATGCTCATTAGTAAACCAGTTCCTTGAGTTATATAACAAGGTTTTTAAATAAATGTTTTTGTCATCACCTTCAAAAATATTTATATTGTCACACATTTACTTTAAAAGGTTTTTCTAATTAAACTGCTCCTCTTTGCACTTATACCACCAACAGGAAAGCCTTCAAGATGTTGAAGCAAAGTGATATATTTGTTTATAAAATGTTATGTGTTGTAGGAAAATGCTGATTTTAAATTGTTTCCATATTAACATACTTTAACAGTTTAGTGAATTTTTTAATGAAAAAAGTTATAAGGATATAGTTTAAAAGTACAATATTAGATATACACAAGGAAAATATTTTCTTCAGACTTATTTGAATGACTGCTGTACTACAATATTTGAATTGTCATTCTTGCAAGACCTTTTTTTGTTGTTTTCTTCCAAAAGGGATAGGGATGCTTAGCTTTCCAGTATGCTGTATATCCTTTGTTATTCTGTGAAGGAGCTACCTGTTTTACCTGACTAGAACCGTCTGTATGTATCACACATTGTTTCCAATATGACTTTTAATTACTAATACTCATTTTATTCACTAAGTTGATAAATTTAAAAGTTACCCTTTAAAAAAATAAGACTGAGATAGATCTGAAAAATTTGAAATTGACATAATGTTAAATTATAATTTCTCATTTGAAAAGGTGTTCTTTTTTTTAAGAGTCTAGGATTTAATGTTTTATATTTAGTTATGTCATGGGTTGTTTTTAAGTTTGTTAATGTGTTAACAAAATATGCAGATGTGGGTGTTAATTATTGAGTCCATTTTGAAAAGTAAGACTTTTAATTAATATTTGTAAATGGTATTATTTTTTGTTTGTAACAAACCGTTGTCTTTTTTTAAGGATGAACAGAGTTTATGAAGCCAGCATCATTCTAAGAATTGAGTGATGTAGTCTTATCTTTGGACAGTTCACCAGATTCTCAAGAAGGCTTTCAAACGACTGTAAATTTTGTTGTTTATCCTGCTGAGCTAACGGTGAAAGTTGTAGCATAAAAATTATTTGTATGCCAGCATAGATATACCATTTTCCAAAACTGGTTTGATAGAAACCAAGCAAAATCACAAATCTGTTTGCAAACCAGAATTTTTAAATGAGTCAGAATGTCAAAACTGAACATTTTAAAAGTCATAAGCTTTAGAAATGAAAATTGCTTAATATTTAGCAAATTAAATGTTTTCAGAAATCAAGGCTGTTTAATTAGCAAGTTGGTGGTCTCTTAGTCCCTGATAAATCAAGGCAATCACATCCATATTAGCTGGTTGGATTTATAAGTTACTTTGAGGATGACTGCTCTGGTTTGAAGTCAGTTAATGGTGAGGTAAGAAGTATATTCTGTTGCTAAATCTGTTTAGACCTTGGAGAGACTTGAAGATTTTCGTTTATACAGATAGAAATTAAGCATCTTTTGTGAAGACTTTTTTTTTTTTTAAGAGAATTGGGAAAAATGTGTTTGTTTTTAAGCATGCAACTTTGAGAATCTTTGTTAACAACATAATTTTTAAAAATCTTACAGCCAAGAATATATGTGGCCACATTATAAATGTTTTTTGTCTTCATGTTGGCCAAAAGGGAATAAAACTGTCATCATAGGAATCTGTACATATGCTACTGATTTGCCTAGAAAATAGCAAGTTTGGTATTGCTCACTTTGCAAATATAGGGCCATGTGGCACTTTTATCTATAGGACAGATTAATTCTAATAAAAATGAAGTGGGAGGGGTTTATTTTTGATATATTGCTCTTATGAGTTTTTAGGCTTTGATAGTGTTTAACTGAAAAGTGGTTTAGAAAGGGCTAGATCCAATGTGTTCACATTATTAAACAGAATTGATACCAGGTGTAATTTTTAAGTTCATTCTTTTTCAAACTCAAGTACCATATTGGCAACCATAATATTGTCATAGGTGCTCTATTCATTTAGATATTCTTGGGGGGATGGCATTTGTATAATACATGTGTACATATATATATACATACAGTATATATCTGAGGCTCTGAGAGCTCTTAAGTCAGGAATGCTAAGTATTATAGTATATTGAGGTCAGATGAAATTTTACATTTTTGCGTGATCTATTGCATCCCTTTTGGTAGTTTCTTGGACTGCATTACTCCAGCACTCATGATGGATTTTTTTATCTGCTAATTTCCTTTTTTTTTAATTGTTAATTTTATTTGACTTGATACTTTTAAACATGTTACTAGTCACTTGAACCACCACCACAACCACCACCACCCCCAAAAGTATTTGGTTTTTATGCTTTGTCTCTGGCAGCTATAACAGTGGTGAGAACATTTTGAAGATAGCTTCTAAAAGGTACCACTGATTTTTTCAAAAATCATCCTGGGGGAAAATTTTTGGTGTTTTCATTTGAGCAGGGATTTTTGTCAGAAAATACACTTAGATGGTAAGTCAGCAGCAGTGCTAGTATCTGAAAGCACAATACCAGTCAGGCAGGCTGTCCGATCAGAAGTCATCTGGCTGAGGTTTATCTCTGTCTCTCAGGCCTAATCCCTGATCCTTTTGACCATTTAGGGTGACATGTGGAATCATACAAAGGCTTATTAGGAAGATACAAGTTTGTTTAAACCAGGATGCTTTTACTTACTTTAAGTGACTTCAATCTAGATTTCTTATTTTCATTTCTAATATTTTTAATTCTGTGATCAGCTTTAGTCAGCTGTCAGCATAAATTGGTCTCTTTATTTTGAAGATCAGAAGGTTGGCTGCTTCATTTTTCAGGATTAAATAAGGCTGACATCTTAAAGTTAAAATTTTGAATTAAAGTAGGTTCCAAAGACACTTGTTACACACCATTTCATTTTTTTCAAGAGGCTCTATTTGTTGCCTTTGTAACCCTGAAAACTGTGGGTATATTGTTTCCCATTGACTTAATACAAAAGTTGTATATTTATTTGGATTATATTTACATTATATTCTTTGTAAATGTTTGGTGTAACTTGCACTTTTAAAACGACCCTGTTTGGGGTATTAGCAAACTTGAGAAATTCCCTCATCAATTGTCATCTGACTTTTTATGTCTTTCTCCTCTCTTCAAATCATGTGTCTTTTTTATGGAAGCTTTTCATTGATTAAAATATTTTATTTAACACCTAAATGCTAGCCTTATAAATAGCTGTAAAAAGAGGAAAATAAGGAAATTAGACTAGCTCAATTAATTTAAAAATGGGTTCAAACCCTATCTAATTCTCTTTCATCATGAATAAAGATAGTAGGAAATACAACTCAAGTGAATAAATACTTATTTCCAATTTTAAATGAGATTCTGTCCTCACCCCAACAATACTATCTATAGGATCCTAAGATATCCTTGAATTTGTGCAGAACAGTGAAAGACTTCAAGGTAATTAATTATTGTTGTCATGGAGAACACGTAATAATTTGATTAACTTTTTCACTTTAAATTGTCTTTGTTAACATAAAAAATAACTGTCTAAATTTGACTGGTTTCAGATGAGAGGAAAAGTGAGGTGTGCTTATAGTAAGCCTATAGGTGAAGAATTGTGGGATAAATTTGTTCACTCAGTTGTACAAAGCACAACTAGAACTTTTTGTTGGATGGCTTACATACATCTTGAATACTTTTAATGTTGATGTGTTGACTTTTTTTAAGTTGACTGCACAGTCACTGTTTGTACTAGGAACTGGTTTCCTTGACTGTCTAGAATCAACGGCTGAGAGAGGCACTAATCCCTGAGGGGTTGAACATATCATGGAGCTGAGTCAGTATGGAAGAATTTCAAATCAATCAAACAGGGTGCTGCAGTTCCATCTGTCTCATCTGCTGATGATAAGTTCTTATTGATGAGTGAATGTAGCTTAAGCCTTTGTATGTGTCCTCAGGGGGCAGACAAACTTTAAGAGGGACCAGATAACATTTGAATGGAGGAATTATATTTCAGGTGTTTTAGCTTGAAATTTATTTTTTAAAAAAATAAAAATAGAAAAAAAAAAAAAAAAGAACAAAGCCTGTGAAGCAATTTGATACTATAAACAGGCTGAGTTGTTTAGCACAGAGAGAAAATATTGACCTGTCTGCATTCTGGTACTGTACATACAGGTCCTAGTTGGGTAAAACACGATACATTTTGAGTTATTCTCACCAGCAAGTAAAAGTAAAGTGAATATTCTTCAGTAAGTGTCTTTTGAAAGGGTCAAACTATAGGAAATGCAAATTTTACCTGCTTTATACAGGCATTATTTAATACTTGCCTATAGAAGTATGGCATTTCTAAGCTGGTGTCTGAGGAGCATCTCAGATGTGAGAGTAAATCTAACATAGTTCAAAAATTGGTAAGGGAGGAAGAAAATCCCTGCAGATGATGACCTTAGTCAGCTGGCCAAGTGAAACGATCTGTCATTGTGTTTGGGAGGTTTTATTTTCTTACGTTTTTAAAATTGAATTGGTATATGCTTTATAGACATTGTATTTTTATCCAGGTGCCACTCCAATCTGTGTATGTAATAAAATTATTTATATTAAAATTGGGAAATAATCCGTGAGTATAGATGAGGATGGCAGAGAAGAGTGCTCGTTCGCAGTTTTCCATGTAAAGTCCCTGACTAGTTTGTCATGTCAGTTGTCATCCCCACCCAAAAAAGGAATTATTTCTAACCTAGCTGTATCACTTGAAACTTTAGAAACAAAGTAATCAGGGAAGTTTCTAGAGAGAAAGGTGTCAGGTTTTTGGTTTTGTTTTGTTTTTCCTTGAGGATTGGGGTCAAGAATACCTCCCCCCAAAACTGTCAGCACAAAACAGGGTATTGACTTTTAACTCTGATGTTGCTATTGGAGTTGAATACTAAATAAGTAACTATAGTGAGGAAAATACATTTCTAATAAAATTCCCTACATTCTAGAAGCATCCCTGTTTTAATTTTTTTTTTTTTTTTACCTAAATCTTTTTGTGCTTTGTGTAAAAAGAAAAAATGTACTGAGTTATAATGCATTTTATTAACACTATGTACATATTAGCTGCTTTGTGTTCAGAATGGTAGCAATTGCTTTGTATATTAAAGTAATCCTTGTGAATTTGTGAAATATTGTCATAAAGTGCTTTTTCTTACTGTAATCTTTGTGGTATCAACTGTCATAATGCCCTTTTTACACAAACATTTATGTGCTGTCACATAAACATGCTTTTAAAAACTCTCTAAGTCTCTCTTTTTGGGATGGGATCATCTACATTGTGGTTTTCCTAGGTGTGTTAAGCAATATTTTGTGGACTTGGTTTATTTTGTTAAATGGCAAAAGTTATGCTAGAATATATCACAAGCTTATGTTGCACAGCAGCAGAAAACTAACTCAAACAACATATCTTTACTTAATTTTACTGTATTCCTGGTTTTTAGCACAATATTTCTTTTTTCAGCAAAATTAATGAACAGTGCCTTTTTTAGGATTTAGAGATGTTACTGCCCTGTTGAGACAACCGATGGGAGACATACGGCCAGCTGTGTTTAATGTCTCAAAATGCATGTTTGCATTGGAAGGATAAGAACAGATGGATCTATTGGGTCTCCTTGTAATTCTAAAGTTCTGTGATTGCATAAAATGGAAGGAAAGGGGAGGAGATGTGGTTAATCTGCTCTTTACTTAAAGCTCAAGAATAAAAGATTCTCTCCTGTACTATTGATTCAATTTCTGAAAATTAGCAGTTGCAGTCTACAGGGCCTTTAAAAATTGCCATGTTGTTTAAGCCTGTTATATCTGCCATTGTATTGAAAGAAATACATGAGTTTTATTCCTTTCTTCTTCTACAAAGAGTGACCACATAATGTACAGACAGACATTTTTGCGAGGGAAAGGGTGAGGTGTAAGCCAGGACTATGATGAGCTAACTGGGATTTACGGTGACCTTCCTTGTCAGCTGAGCTTAGGTGCTTGGATCTCCAGTAAAAACGAAGAGTGCCTATCCTCTCCATCCACAACTTGCTGTCACTTGCTTATTTCACAAACACGTACTTGTTGAGAACACAGTTCAGGGCACTGAAAAGTTCCTGTCTTCAAGAAACTAAGACACACAGCCAAGGAAACAATTGTAACACATTAATACAATTTGAGTCCTGAACTCTAGACTCATATTTGTCATCTGTACTCCGACTGCAAAATAGAGGTCCAAACTGAACTTTTAATTTCTCCTCTAAATCTATTGTCCCTTAAGCTGGTTCTTCTCCATCTGGAAGGTGACACCATTATCCACTAAGCTGCCTTGAATCAGGGTTGTCCTTCCCTCTTCATTTTAATTTCTCCACAACTTAAGCACATTGACCATACTAGGGCTTAGAATGCTAGTGAGGGCCTAACAAGAGAGAAGGTAATTTGAGTTTGAATGTGACTTTTGTTCTTGAGGTGCAAATTCATAAAACATCATTTTGAAGTGTGCATTCATAATGTATTACCACCACCTATATCTAGTTCCAAAACTTTTATCACTCCAAAGAAATGCTGTACTCAAATAAGAATCATTCAGTTTTCCCCTCCCTTCAGCCCTTGACAACCACCAATCTCTGTAGATTTACCTGTTCTGGATATTTCACATTATCATACAATATGTGACATTTTATGTCTGGCTGCTTTCAGTTAGCCTGCTGTTTTTGAAGTTCCTCCACATTGTAGCATTTATCAGTACTTCATTTCTTTATGGCCAAGTAATATTCCAATGTATATATATGCCACAGTTTGTTCATCTGTTGTGCCTTTTTTGTTCCCACTTTGGAGCCATTGTAAATGATGCTTCTGTGAACATTCGTGTGCAAGTTTGGTGTTTGAGTGCTTGTTGTCAACTTTTGAAGGGTATATACATCTAGAAGTGGAATTGCTGGGTCACATAATTCTGTGAGTTAAATTTTGAGGAACTGCCTCAGTGGCTGCACCATTTTCCATTCCCACCAGCGATGCAGAAGTGTTCCAGTTTCTCTACATCCCGGCCAACACTTGTTTACTTTTTGGAAAAAAAAAAATAGTAAAGCCATTCTTATGGATGGGGAAGTGGTATCTTACTGGGGTTTTGACTTGTAATTCCTTAATGATTAATGACACTGAACGTCTATTCATGTGTTTCTTGGCCATTTGTATATCTTTGGAGAAGTGTCCAATTGCATTGCTTGGCTTTTTCTTGAGTTTCGAGTTCTTTATATATTCTGGATACTACATCCTTATCAAATAATAGGATTTTGCAAATATTTTCTCCTGTAACTTTTCTTCTCATTTTCTTGATAATGTCCTCATTCTAATTTTTTAACTTAGTTTTTTAAAGTAATAGTATATTTGGAAAAAAACAGTACAAATGGGTGAGTTTATCCTTTTAGTGACAGTCTGTCACTAAATGTACACACACATGTAAATCTTTTCTCTCCTTGCCTCTTTTTTATAGATGGTGCTTTATTCCTCTGAATGTGTCTTGGCAATAGTTGTATTTCACCACATGTCTATCTACCTCAGTCTAACAGGTGTGAAGTATCCCATTGTATAGATACAACACAGCTTATTGAACTAGTACTCTCTTTCTGGACATTTAGTTTGTTTGAAACTGCTGACTGTTAAGATATACACAAGTTAGTATAGATGTATATACAAGTTAGTGTATCTCCAGGATAGATACCAAAAAGTGGAAACTTATTAAGTATAGTTTTCTTCATATTTCGAGGTGGTTTGCCAAGCAGTATTAAGAAACTGCTAAGTTAATTTTAAAATGTCGTATTCATTAGTATTTTTTATGTCAAACTTCACAGTCTCTCTTCTCATAAATATTCAGAGAAAAATTAAAAGCAGACTAGCTTAAGGTTAGTAGTCCTCATTTCTGTTTTACTGTTTTCCCTTCTAATCTTCCTGAGCAACAGTTGTCCTCAGCTAGGGAGCATGTGGTGATGCCATCTTTTTAGTGTTAGATTTTAACCCTTCTCTGGTTGGAAGAAGAGCATAACATGATTTTAAAGCAGAAACTTCTGAGCTAAGAAGTCCTTGATTTTTGAAGTGAGAGAGCCCTGAGGACTGCCCTGCTTTTTTTCTGGCAGCTCACGTCAGTGGTGAGAGAAACCAAATCTCCAGTTTCGAACAACACGGAAATATACTCACTATAGCGTCTCACCTTATTCTTGTAAAGCACTTGAAAATGCTGCTCCTGTCTCAGCAGAGGTTGTGGGAGCCATAACATGACTTTTTCTAACACTAAATCACGTGTGTATTTCACCAACTATACCCAGGACCTCTTATCAGCTCAGTTCAGTCCCTCAGTCGTGTCTGACTCTTTGCGACCCCATTGACTGCAGCACTCCAGGCCTTCCTGTCCATCACCAACTCCCAGAGTTTACTCAAACTCCTGTCCATTGAGTCAGCGATGCCATCCAACCATCTCATCCTCTGTCCTCCCCTTCTCCTGCCCTCAATCTTTCCCAGCATCAGGGTCTTTTCAGTGAGTCAGCTCTTTGCATCAGGTGGCCAAGGTATTGGAGTTTCAGCTTCAACATCAGTCCTTCCAATGAATATTCAGGACTGATTTCCTTTAGGATGGACTGGTTGGATCTCCTTGCAGTCCAAGGGACTCTTACCAATAGTGCACTAAAAGTGATTTTTAAAAGAATCTTATTAATAAATTGTTTCAATTCCCTGGCAAGTCCAGTGGTTAAGATTCTGCCCATTCATTGTCAAAGGTGTGGGTTCAGTCCCTTGTCAGGGAACTAAGATCCCACAAGCTACATAGTGCAGTCAAATAAGAAATTTTAAAAAGTGCTTGAATTTTAAGAACAGTATCTTAAATTGTTATTTTTGTTTCTTGATTTTAAAAATGACTGAAAATCATTTGCTTCCATCAACCACCATAAACTAAAGGCATAGATTAACCAGAAATGATGTTGGAACTGAATCTTTTATATAAGTGCATAACAATTTTGTTACTGAGAATACACTTTACATTTTGATATCGCTGAGAATAAGCAATTTAATAAGGTAACTGATAGGTAAAGGAATATTTATTTTTCATGAGTATATATTTATTGAACAACTTTTATGAAGAGGACACTGTTAACACTTGAAATATAAAATATGAGGTACAGTCCTTGCCTTGCTGGAGCATAAACTGTACTTGGAGAGATGATGAAACATTTCAGACAACGTTACTCTGCCCTCGGTTTTCAATCTAGTGTTCAGTTCACTTAGATAAAGTTTTTTGATCAATTATAATTGTGATCCTTGAGTACAAAGAATAAATGTACTATTAGAAGCTGTTAGAAACCATGGCTTCAGATGGTTCTGTCATGAACTAAAGCAAGATATCCTTAAGAGGGATCTTAGAAAACAAGTGGACTTTAGAGTTTTAGTTCTAAAAACCTGATGTATATTTTAACTGAGCATCTTGGCATTTGATTCTTTTTCTTTTTTTAATATAAATTTATTTTAATTGGAGGCTAATTACTTTGTAATAGTGCATTGGTTTTGCCATACATCGACATGAATCCGCCACGGGTGTACACGTGTTCCCCATCCTGAACCCTCCCTCCCACCTCCCTCCCCATACCATCCCTCTGGGTCATCCCAGTGCACCAGCCCTGAGCACCCTGTCTCATGCATCGAACCTGGACTGGCAATTCGTTTCACATATGATAATATACATGTTTCAATGCCATTCTCCCATATCATCCCACCCTTGCCCTCTCCCACAGAGTCCAAAAGACTGTTTTATACATCTGTGTCTCTGGCTGTCTCGCATACAGGGTTATCGTTACCATCATTCTAAATTCCATATATATGCATTAGTATACTGTATTGGTGGCTTACTTCACTCTGTATAATAGGCTCCAGTTTCATCCACCTCACTAGAATTGGCATTTGATTTTAACTGGGAAAAAAAAAGTTACTGATACCCACTTGGCTGTTAACCACATAACAGTTTAAGAAACCGAGCAATGTGAGAATCAAGGCTTAGGCCAGTAGGTCTAGAGGAGACTAGATTTCTATCCTTGAGGACAAAATAAGCACACTTTAAAATGCATATTTATAGAATAAATTAATCCTTTTCTCAGAAATAAAAAGTCGCAACTCTGTTGACATTTATAGTGGACCAGATATATTCTTACACCCCCTCCCTCTGTACACACCCCTGAAGCACTCATTTCCCAGCTTCTGGTAACATCGGTGGCTGATGGCGCTCAGCTGAGTCTCTCAGGAACTGTCTCCACCCCAAAGTTAAGCCCCTTGGATCCAATGACTGACTACACAAGGATGTAAGTCCCACCCCCTTACCTCAACACCCATTTTCTGGCCACCCCAGCTCTGAATTCTGCTGAGGGCTTTCCCACCTGCATCCCAACCCAATTTCTCCCTCTTTCCCAATCCTGCTACTTTTACTCCCTCAGAGGTGTTGTTCTTGAAAGCATTCTCATTTAAACTTTCCAAACCTTAACCTTCAACCCTGAGTCTATTTCCCTAGGGAAATGGACCTGTGCCATTTTGAACCAAAAGCCAAAAAAAAAAAAAAAAAAATGACTTGATTTTCACTTAGACAGCCGAGCTATTGCAGGTGAATTTTTCTCACCTTTTCTTCTATTTGTAGGACAAGGGGAAAAAATTACCTTCCACTTTTTCTGATTCTTAATGTTTTACAGAAACGTAAAAGAACCCAATCACAGCCTCACTTGGTGGTGCACCCAAGCACTCTACTGCCCCCCCCCCACCCATACCCAGACATTCTCAGAGCTCTCTCCAGAGTCAGGGATGTTCAAGCAAAGGAGCTGAACTCCAATCAATACATTCATTTCTAGTAACAAACCTAGATGGGGTTGGCCTTTCATTATAGTGTTGTTAATATTGCAGGGCTTTTATTTTACTTGTTTTTAAAGATGTTCCAGGCCCATGGTACAGTACTGGCATTTTATGGATTCGGTTATCTGTGGACATTTCCATTTCATGTGCATTTATCAGAACTGTGTTGAACTGGCACATCACGATCCTCAGAACTTTAAATTCACCTTTATTAAAGTAAAACCTCTATCTAAACCTCTATTTAAAATATGACACATCCAAAATAGTCATTAAAAGTTAAGAGGGAGGAGGTCTTGTTTGTAATGTTTTACAAAGAAATCTATCTCTAGTACGAAACATCATACTGAAATTATAATATTCTTGTGGTCTAAATGTTTAAGCTGTTGTTTAAGCTTTTACATTGTGGGGGTAAAAAACAAAAGGCCAGGGTATGTGTGTGACTTCATAACGTCTATCAAAGGTAATCATAAAACAATGTAGCAATCAATCAATCCAAAGATCAATACCCTCTAACTGTAATTCATTCAACAAATATTTGGTTATAATATACTAGATACTGGGGAGACCATAATGAAAGAGGCAGAGGCATTCCTGGCCCCCCAAGAACCATACAATCTTCTGGGGCACACAAACATTGAATAAACAATTATAAGTGCAATGTGGAAGGAGCTGAGACTTGGGGAGTTAACCTCCCATGGAGGGATGAGGTCTAAAACTTTTTCTTTTACTGTCATCCTGTGCATCATGAGGAGGCAGGGAAAGCCTACAAAACAACATTTGAGAAATACAAAAACATTCGAGAAAGGGTAAAGCTGAAGGGAGATACTACAGCTTTTGATTTGAAGAAGATAATCTATTCCCAGCACATAGAGGTCTAAGATTTTAGGAGCTTACCAAAAAGTAACTAAACTTTTATTTTTATTTACTCTTTTGTTTATATACCTAAATGTGAAATTACACCAAAAATGCATATGAGTCCTCAGAAAACTCACATCCTAATCTTTAGTAACCAAAAGTACTTAAGGCCTAAATACATCAGACAAAAGATTTCAACAGTATTAACAGATCAAGGAATGTACATTAAACTTCTTGTCTTATAAAATTAGACAACTGGGATAAACATATGTCTTACAATGTGTTTTAAATGATTTGCATCACCTAGCCTCACCAAAACAAGTTCTTTATACCAACCCTTCATCAGAGCATCGATGAAAATTGTTTATTGAGAGGCAGTATATGGGATACAGAAAAAACACAAACCAAAATCTCACACTTTCCTTTCATGTTAACTGAATTTCAGAGTTAGTAATATATAACTAAAGAAGTCACAGCTATGGGACGAAGTGCTGCTTTGTTTTACAACTGCACATTTGCTTTGTCTTTTGAGAACCTTTGGTTAAACTTGTACAGCGGGCTACTTTATTACATATGATTATATTCCCCATATAAGACCTTAATTGATACACTCAGTGACAACATTCTTATAAATTAGAACCAATTATAAGTCCTCTCTCAGGCATCTCCTCTGTGCTTTGTAAATATGTACGTCTTTTTCAGAATCATAGTGAACCTTACTCACAGTAAATTGCCTCTCCAGCATTGCTAAAAAGTTGTAATCCCGTTCATAGCGAATTCGGCAAGCTAAAAGAACCACAGAGTGGTTGCTACAGAGATGCTCCAATGTTTGAAGAAGATCTGTGAATGTTTCTTCTAAATATATGATATCAGCTCCAAGTATCAGGTCAAATTCTCCAGGTGAAAAACTCCCCAAATTTTGTCCCCAAGTCAGCTCCTTAACAACAGCTTTGGGCTGGATATGGGGTGGTAAATTGGCTTGAACGTTTGATTTAAGAAACTCTAATGCTACTTTTCGATCCGTGATAGTCACATGAGCACCTAGAATGTGGGACAGAAAGTAATGCGCACATCAGTACAATTAACAAGGAGAGGGGTCAAGTTAAAAAGCAGGGTGAGCGACTCTACACATTTCACCTAATACCTCAGAACAGTGGCTAGAAGCTCCTCCTCTAGTGCCTGCGGGTAAACATGAAGCTTCTGTTCGCCTCTATGACTTCTCACTGTTTGCAGAAGTTAGGCCTATTAAATACAAAGTCCCCAAGTGATAAGCTAACTGATGCTTCTGAATTCTGCAGGCAGAAGTGGCCCACCCTCCATAGGTGTCTACCATTACACTTCATTCCTTAGGGTACCATCTTCAAGTCAGTAGGCTTCAGGGCAGAATGGAAGCCAAAGATGAAAAATCTGGGCGCAATTGATTATGAAGACAGCAAGATACTTTTAAACACAGAAAGGCTCCTTTCTGGGGCTAAAGCTTTAAAAAGCAGCATGGAAAAGATTAACTGGCTGCTAAGAAATTTCAATCTACCTCTACTTACGCTGTCAGGAAGCAGCCAATCTATATGCAATCATTCAATTTACATATAATTATGGAAAAATGATAACATTAAAAATCACAAGATTGTATCACAGTCCTGTAGGTGAAATAATGTTCTCTGTGTGCTAAGTTTCTACAAGCAATGTGTAAAATAAAGGAGGCAGTATTGTATTAATCTGTTTCTTGTGGGTTGTTTACAATGAACTAAGAGATTCAACTTTTTGAACCAGTATGGCGGAGAGAAGTCTGAACTGGTAGGTAGCCTTCAGGTGAAGCAACTATATAAGGTCAGCCCTGAAACACCTCATCTACACTGCATTAACACTATCATACACATAATCCTGCTTGGTTTTAACCCTGTAAATTCTAAAACATAAACATTACACTTCATTCTTTCATAAATTACTTTTCATCTGTACCCTCCAGTCTGCAGTCTTCATGGGCAATCCCCCAGAGGATCCCAGCACAGCTGTTGGCAGCACCATTTCCGTACAGTTTATACTGAAGGTTTCTTATCTTGACATACAGCGTATTAGAGTATATAATTCAGCTGGACATGTGACTCAGTCCTGAGTGTGATACTGTGAAAATGTGCAAGTTGACAGATGCATGCACCTATCACTGTTGCTAGACAGAATGCTGCCTGGTGAGTAGAATTCAGTGATACTTTCCATCTCTCCTGGTAACAAGCCTTTCCTGCTTTGACCTAGAACTTTACCTCTGGACTTCCTAACAGTCTACAGAGCACTCTACTGTCAGCACTGGAGTGATGTGGTTTTCCATATGCCACCTCAGTGTTCACATTAATAGCTCTTAGATGTAGACCTCCTCGAACGCCTGCCTCAGAGGTTTCTGAGGCTACCTCTGACCTGCCAAGTGTGCCACAAGTTTCAGTAGAATCTTACTGTCAGTTGACCATTCCCCAAAACATCCACCAGCTCCATAAATATCCAAGTGGCTGCCATCAGCCATGGGACAAAGACCCCTACCTTCACAGAATCTACATTCAAGTGAGGAGAGAGGCAGCAAGGGGTGTTTTTAAAAGTAGGGTATCCAGTATGTTAGTCGGAGGTACACACTAAGGAAAAAAATAAAGCAGGAAAGAGAGATAAAACATCAGGAAGTAAGAAGAGTTGGTTTGAAAGGAAGGGCCTCACTGAGAAGGTAACTTAGGTAGGGGAATAACCAAATGCATAGACACATGTATGGAATCACGATTATAACTATGATTAAAATATGAGTGGAGATTCCTTTAAAAAACTAGTAGTAAAACTACCATATGACCCAGCAATCCCACTACTGGGCATACACCCTGAGGGAACCACAACTGAAAAAGACACACGTACCCAGTGTTCATAGTAGCACTGTTTACAATAGCTTAGGACACAGAAGCAACCTAGACATCCATCCACAGACGAATGGATAAAGAAGTGGTGGTACATAAATACAATGGAATATTATTCAGCCACAAAAAGGAGCAAATCTGAGTTAGTTCTAGTAAGGTGGATGAATCTAGAGCCTGTTATAAGAGTGAAGTAAGTCAGAAAGAGAAAAATATATCATATATTAACAAATAAATGGAATCTAGAAAAATGGGACTGATGAACCTATTTGCAGGGTAGGAATAGAGACTCAGACATGCAAAACAGACTTGTGGTCATAGCTGGGGAAGGACAGGGTGGGATTAAATAGAGAGAGTTGTCCTGAAACATACACATTACCATATGTACTGCCAGTGGGAAGCTGCGGAAAACAGAGGGAGCTCAACCCACTGCTGTGTCTCAACCTAGAGGGGTGGGATGGGGTGGGTGGTGGGAGAGAGGTTCAAGAAGGAAGGGACATGTGTATATTTATGGCTGATTCACATTGTTGTACGCCAGAAACCAACACATTATAAAATTACTCTTCAATTAAAAATAAATTTTTAAAAATATGGATGGAGAAAAGGAAAAGAAGGAAACACACCAAGATTCTAATGGTAATTATGTTGTAAAGTCATGAACAACCAGAATCTTTGGTGGGTTTTTCCTTTTTTTCAGACTGCTTCTAGGGCTATTTTTGTAATAGAGTTATATCATTTTTATAACAAACAGTAATTTTCCTGATTTTCTAGCTCATCTTTCATTCCAAAGCTCTTTGGGCATCCACTGTGTGCCAGCTGCTGTATTCGCGCCAAGGACACACAGAATGAGACACCATCCCCCTCCTCGGGAGCCTCAGCTGGCCAGGAGAGACGGACACCTGAAACAACCGCCTGGAGTCAGACGTGGCAGAGCTGGGGGCAGAGGGGGCACCGAGCCCTGGGGCGGCAGAGAAACGAGGCCACAGCTACTGCCGGGGCAGCCACAGGCACGCCGTCTGCCCTTCTGCATTCTGGCCCCTACCAGAGGCCCCATCTTTTGTGGCAACAACTAACTAGTCCCTTGCTCTGGGATGGTCTTTGCAGAACCTTACCTGGCTTTCCCAAGCCCACAAATGCAGATTTCCAGATCGGAAACAAACACGCAGAGGGGCTATGAACACTTGCTGAGCATTTACTTTGTGCCAGTCAATGACCTACAGATGTCTACAGGTAATCTCATTTGATCCTCGCTGGGCAGTGAATACGGTCATTATCCCCATTTTATTGGGAAACTGAGGTTTAGAGATTCAGCAACTTGCCCAAGGTAACACAGCTGCTGCTAAGTCGCTTCAGTCGTGTCCGACTCTGTGCGACCCCATAGACGGCAGCCCACCAGGCTCCCCCGTCCCTGGGATTCTCCAGGCAAGAACACTGGAGTGGGTTGCCATTTCCTTCTCCACTGCATGAAAGTGAAAAGTGAAAGTCAAGTCGCTCAGTCGTGTTCAAGTCTTTGCGACCCCACGGACTGCAGCCTACCAGGCTCCTCTGTCCATGGGATTTTCCAGGCAAGAGTACTGGAGTGGGTTGCCATTGCCTTCTCCAGTAACACAGCTAGTAAGAGGTAAAAGAAGTCAGAGGTGGTGGAGTGCTTACTTGCGGCTGGGAGGTGGTGAGGGAGTGGGCAGGAGGGCATATTGGGAGTTTGGGATCAGCAGGTGCAAACTATTGTATGTGGGATGAATGGCAGCAAAGTCCTACTGTGTAGCACAGGGAACTGTATTCAGTATGCTGTGACGGAGCAAAATGGGAAATGTATGTATGTATATATATGTCTGGGTCGGGTTGCTGTGCAGCAGAAGTTGGCATGACATTGGGAATCAACTATGCTTCAGTAAAATTAAATTGAAAAAAAAAAAAGAGGTCAGCGCCTAGTGGGCCTCTAACCCTGTGCACATCACCACAGTCTGTCTTGACAGCACTGAGGACGCCCTTGTTCTCAGGAAGAGACAGAAGAAACCTCTTTCCATCCAGTTAACTCCTCTCACGCCACCAAGACGAGGGTTAGTGTTGCAGAAAGAAAAAAACTCAGGCTGCTGTATCCGACAAGCCCGGTTTGAGTCTCAGCTCAACACTAATCAGGACTTCAAAAAGTGGGTTAGTTTCCCAGAACTTCCAGCTTCACTGGCAAAATGAAAATTTTAAAACATACCTAACATACACAGGGATGATACAAGGTTAATGTGAGGAGAACAAAAGGTGGTATCACTGAGGGCCTCCCTGGTGACTGAGAGTGCTGTGACACCAGATACGCGTGTGGGCTAAGTCGCTTCAGTCATGTCTGACTCTTTGCCACCCCGTGGAACTGAAGCCCACCAGGCCTCTCTGTCCACGGGGTTCTCCGGGCAAGAGTACTGGAATGGGTTGCTGTTCCCTTCTCCAAGGGATCTTCCCAACCAAGGGATGAAACCCACATCTCTTGCGTCTCCTGCATCGGCCGGTGGGTTCTTTACCACTAGTGCCACCTGTGATGCCAGACAGATGGACCTAAATCAGCCTCTAGGTACGTAATTCCACCCACCGCCCCGCCTATGCTCCCCATGGGAAGGCAAAATCTAAACAGAGAAAGTAATACTGAAAAAGATATGTTGCCAGAAAAAGAACAGGACAAAAGTGGGGCTTTAGTGGGTCCTCAAGTACTTGTACGCACAAGATGGAATTCTAGATCCTGACCACCCCAGTGTGGTCTGAGGACCAGCGGTTTGGGCATCACTGTCATCACTTGGGAGCTCATAAGAAATGCAGGCTCTTGGGCCCCACTCTAGACCCAGGGAAGAACAAACAAGAGCCCCAGCTGACAATACTGAAGTGAGGAATAGTATATATTATATCTTAGAGGCAGGTCTACCCAATCATCAAATAGCTTGAACTGCACAAGCCAGAAACTGTAGAAAAGAATCAAAAAAATTGTCAACAGTCAACTCTTTGTCAAAAAAGAGTCAATGAATTATGAAATAGAAATGAAGGTTAAAAATGCTCTAGGCCTAAATTAATGTCTGTATGCAAAACACACACACACACAAACCTTGACATCAAGTCAGAACTACGTACTGTTTAATAGAGGATGTCAGTTCAAACTTCAGGGGACCCAGCCCTTCCTAAAAGGAACAAACCACCAAAGATTCCTCAGCAACAAAGGTAAAAGATTTTCTGCTCTCCTTACTTCCTTGGGGTAAATCCAAACATAGACACAGGGATAGTGGTTTAGTTGCTAAGTCATGTCCAGCTCTTGAGACCCCATGACTGTAGCCCGCCAGGCTCCATGGGATTTCCCAGGCAAGAATACTGGAGTGGGTTGCCATTTCCTTCTCCAGGGGAACTTCCCAACCCAGAGATCAAACCTGCTTCCCCTGCACTGCAGGAGGTCGGTACCTAAAACTGTAAAATAAAAATAAAAAAATACATGAATTGGATAATTCTCTTTGAATTCAGTCTCCTTAAGATCATCACAGAATTGAAGGGGGCAAAGCATCTCCAGTGAGAATATAAATAACAGGATGAGACAGAAAGAGAAGGAATGAGCCTTCCTGGAGTTGTGAACATAGCAGTTGTGGCCCGTGACTCATAATAAGTACAAGGAGAAGGACAGTAACCCAGTAAGAGGGAAACTAACAATGGGTTTGCGTCATGAAAAGGCGACCCTTCCACTCACACGGGAGGGAGTCCTGCGTCACACTCACCCAGCAGGGCAGCCACTATGCCCACCAGCCCTGTGCCAGCACCCAGCTCCACAGCAGAGCAGCCCCTGAGCTCCACAGTGCCCATCTCCAGATACGTGGCAAGAACGACAGCCTGAGTCAAAACACAGTATGACAGTTAAGGTCAACAAGCGCTTCAGGATTTCCAGCAGGCTCCATGCTCCAGGAAGTTACCACACACCCCCTCCCACTGAGAGGCTCAACTCCCAGGTTAACAGCACCCGTGGGAACTCAGCTGCTGCTGGTAGGGTCACCTAGAGCAAACATGGATACCAAGTCCCACAGCCCAGCTGCCCCCAGCCCCACCGGAGGCCCTTGGGGGGACAGCAGCAGTCAGTGATTCTGTCCACCCAAGACCGGGTCCTGCTGAATCTGGGAAGGTGGTTAACTTCTGTGTCACAGCACTCTGACACTCAAGGTTTACAAACCCATTCTGGCAGAGCTGACATGAACAGTCTCTGTGATTTGGCTTAAGGAAAGTCCAGTTCCTAAACCGAGTTCAAATCAGCAAAGCCAAAACCAAAGGGGACAAGCAGAGCCCCACTAAGCCTCTCGGAGCTGCACCCCTCTCTCCTGCTCTCCTGAGCCCCTAACACTCATCACCCCTCAGCGACCCGACATCAAGGGGTAAGTTTCAGATGAAGGGTTGGACTTGATATGTGAGTTAGCATTTGCAAACAACTCTAAAAATCAATGTATGCTCTTAACATAATTTTAATTTTTCATGGCCACATAGTATACTGAGCAATTCCTCTTCTCGGGGAGAATGAAGGAGACTCACCCATTCCTCGCTATTCTGTATCTTTACTACTTTCTGAGAAAACTTTTCTTGTAGTTACCTTGGACTAGATTCCTAGAACTAGTACCACTGGGTTACAGATATATCAATATTTTGTATCCCTGAATGTTTCTGACACCCCTAATACAATGTTAAGATGGTAAAACTGTATCTATGCCAATCATTTATCCAGCATTCACTGAATCCTGAGTTTCCCACTGAATCCCAGGTGTGGCTAGAGGCTGAGGGCAAGTCTGCCACAAGCAGTTGAAAGAACAGGGCTGGGGAGAGGGAAAAGTAGCAATTAAAGTGTCCTTTTTTGATCATGACAACTATGGAAAACTTAAAGAAAACACATGATCCTCCTGTGGGGCTTTGTCAGTTACATTTTCTTTGTGCAATGTTAAACTTAGTCTCCAAAGCAGCTAGGGGCTCCAGTGGCAAGTCATTTAATTTCTCTCAGCTTTCTTTACTCACCCTTAAAATGCAATCTATTTAGTGGGGTGGGGGGCGGGCAGGAAAATGATTCTAGTGGGTAGAGGTTTTCTGGGGATGGGGTGTGGTGATGCAATGTTTTAAAACTCAGCATAGAGGTACTTGCACCACTTTGTGAATTTACTTAAAAAAATAAAAAAAACAACTTGAAGTGAAAGGTACAGTATATGAATTACAAGCCAACAAAGCTGTTAACTTTTCAAAAATAAGAGCAGTCTTATCATCAATTGCTGATATTTTCAGAGGCGTCCGGGGCTCACTTACCGCGTCCCAAACCACCGCTGCGACTCCCAGTTGCTTCCAGTCCTGCCGGATCTGTATCGTGTGGTTTGCAAAGGAGAAGGTGGCCAGAGGCTTGTGGAATCTCTGCAGCCCCATCTCCGCGGTCTCCGTATAGGGCACCAGGGCCATCTCGCCCCCGCCCAACTCTCTGTTCCCTCCAAGCTGTAGGGCAAAAGAATCCTGAGTGAGGCTCTAGCCAGAAAATGCATGACCTCTTTAGTAGCTCCAAGTGCTCAAAGCCAGTTGTTACAAGTTCAAAAGAAGAAAGAGTTGAGGCGAAGTCTCTAATCCCTTTTGCACGGCCCTCCTGGGAAGTGAGATTTCGCTCTGAATTCACGCCAAAGGTGCTGGATGCCCTATACATTCAGCTGTAACCACTCAGTGAATTCGGTAAGAGTGAGCGAAGTGGAGATGTCAGCTCAGGGCGCGGACAAAGTAGCGCTTTCTAAACCGCCTGGGCCCGCGTGGACTGCGGCTTGCAACCCGCCGCGATCGGCGGGGCATCTATTGTTTTGTGTTGGTCTCCCCTCGCTCCCTCTCCCTCGGTGAGTTCAATGGGGACCACCACGGACTCGAACCTGAACTTCAACCCGGGGTTAACGTTGTGATTATCCTGCTTTATGGTACCAGTTGGATATACACGGTCTACGCAGATCCATTTCCTGGAGACTGAAAGTGAAAGACACTCGGGGATTCTGAATCACTCGCGGGGAGCGGGACCATGGGTCCGGCATGGAGTGGCCCCCCTCCGCGGCTGGGAGCCCTCCCCGGAGTCGCCCGCCCCGCCAACCCCAAAGAGGGGCAGCGGACAGGGACGCACGTCTTTCCGCCGGGCCCTGAGGCTACGGGAAGCAGCGGGGTAGGGGCTGGAGCCTGGAGAGGGGCCGCCCACTCGGCGCGGCCTCACCCCGCCCCGGGAGCGCCGGAACCTCCCCGCCGATGGCACGGCCAGCACCCCGGGAGCCCGGCGGGCCACACACTGGGGCCCGCGGCACGGCCTTGCCTCTACTTACGGCTCCGGAGACGGCCTCGCGTGGCGCGCGCGTCGCTTTCCCCGCCCCCAAGGTCGCCGACGGAAATGACCGGCTTTAAAGGGCCAGAGAGCGGGTAGACCGCCGGGCCGGGCGGGGGCGAGCGGCCGGCGCTGGGCCACCCGTTTCCGGTCCCCCGCCTTCCCAGAACAAGCGGTCCCCGAGCGCCAGCGACGCGGAGCGGCGGGTGCAGTGTGGGGACCCAGAGCGGGGATGGCGGGGCGGAGGCGGGGGCGGGGCGGGGTTCCCGCTGTGTGTGTCCGCAAGGTATCAGCACCCGCAAGTCAGTTTCTCTGGCCACCGAGGGTGGAGCTCGTGGGGGATCCAAGCTCTCTAAATCGGGGCGTTCTATAACGACCACCGCAGACTCGATCCTGAACTTAAACTGGGCGGACTCGATCCTGAACTTAAACTGGGCGGACTCGATCCTGAACTTAAACTGGGCATTAACAGTATGATTATCCCGCTTTAGGATACCCTCTGTTATTACTGCCCCACCATCATCTCCAGTATTAGATACAAGTGACATTCGCAAAGAACCAATGAATATCTACAACCTTAATGCCATAATCCGGGACCAAATCAAACATCTGCAGAAAGCCGTGGACCGGTCCTTGCAACTGTCTCGTCAAGGAGCTGCAGCACGGGAGCTGGCCCCCGTGGTCGATAAAGACAAGGAAGCCCTAATGAAAAAGATCCTCAAGTCGCTACTGAGCACCAAACGGGAGCAGATCCGCCACACTGAGGGCGGTGCTGAAAGCCAACAAACAGGTGATCTCATTCTACTGGTGAGCTATGCTAGCCAACACTTTAGTTTATGCCTAAATGTTTTCACTGTCCACTACCATCAGGATGGGAGAAGGAAATGCCAACCCACTCCAGTATTCTTGCCTGGAGAATTCCATGGACAGAGGACCCTGGCGGGCTATAGTCCATGGGGTCACAAAGAGTCGGACATGACTGAACAACTAACACTACTACACTACTGGATATACACCGCTGGAGATGCGGGGGCGCGGAGGGCGTGGGTGCCACCGCGGCCGGGGACCGCGAAGCCACCCGCCTGGCGCTGGACAGGCGGTGGGTCCACCTGCCAGTCTCTGTGCTAGTTCTCGCGCTCGCGCTTTTGTGTGTGTGTGGTTTTAAAATTTGTGCGCTTGCGGGTCAGTTAGCGGGTGTAGGAGAAAATTCGCCCCTAAGAATACGTGGTCACCCATCCACCACCCATCACCCATTCACCATCTCACCAAAGTGAAGTCCGAATTAGTGAATTCGCGCGCTCGTGGCTGCGGAGTGGAAAATGCGGGGTTGTTGCTAGCGCGGTCAGCCGGGATCCTGTCTCCTTCCTCCCCCGGCCAAAAGGTCAGCGCACCTGCCCTGGGGGCACCCGTTCTTGAGACGAAACTGCTCAGAGTGTGGTGTCTGGCCGCAGGCCCATGGGAGGGACGCGGTTGGAGAGAGCATCCAGGAATGTGACTGCGCTGGGGGCTGGAGGGAGGGGGGCAAAAATGACGAGATGAGGGCTACCCTCCTTCTCCCTGGAAGGTTTCTTTTTCCACTTGGATCTTGACCCCCAGACCCTGCAACCCACCCGCCGCCGCTCTCTCGCAGCGAGTCTCAGCTCCGCCTGCACTTTGGAATAAACTGGAGCGCTTTTCAACCCTGCAGAGCTGGATGCTGCCACTGCAAAGTCTCAGCTGGTTAGCGGTGGGGCCAGAGCAATCCTATTTTTCAGAGCTTCCCGGGTGATTCCGGCCGGCAGACTGGACCATGCCCCTCCCCACGACCCCCGCGTCCCCGCTTCCTATTCCTCTCGCATCCCGCAGGGGGCGTGCTCTGCTCTCTGTCCAGATTTCCTTAGAAAGCTGGGACCCTCGGCTGCAAAAGTGACTTGAAGAACTTTGAAAGCCACCAGTGAAAATCTTTTCCATTTTTCCTTCCTTTCTTTGCTTTGCTCAGTTATTCATCATTAACTTTTTTATGTTAGTGGCATAAAACTGGCAAGAAAGTGCAACGATTCCCCAAACACTCCCTGCCCGGTGCCTAGCCTCCCCGTTTATCATCTCCCACCAGAATGGTACATTTATTACAACTGATGAACCTACGGTAACACATCATTATCACCCCAAGACCAGAGTTTACACATTAGACTTCACTGTTGGTATCAGTTCAGTTCAGTTTTGTTGCTCAGTCGTGTCTGACTCTTTGCGACCCCATGGACTGCAACATGCCAGGCCTTCCTGTCCATCACCAACTCCTGGAGTTTACTCAAACTCATGTCCATTGAGTCGGTGATGCCGCCCAACCATCTCATCCTCTGTCGTCCCCTTCTCCTCCTGCCCTCAATCTTTCCCAGCATCAGGGTCTTTTCAAATGAGTCAGCTCTTCACATCAGGTGGCCAAAGTATTGGAGTTTCAGCTTCAACATCAGTCCGTCCAATGAATATTCAGGATTGATTTCCTTTAGGATGGACTGGTTGGATCTCCTTGCAGTCCAAGGGACTCTCAAGAGTCTTCTCCAATACTGCAATTCAAAAGCACCAATTGTTTGGCGCTAAGCTTTCTTTTTAGTAAAACTCTCACATCCATACTTGACTACTAGAAAAACAATAGCCTTAACTAGATGGACCTTTGTTGGCAAAGTAATGTCTCTACTTTTTAATGTGGTGTCTAGGTCATAACTTTTCTTCCAAAGAGTAAGCATCTTTTAATTGCATGGCTGCAATCACCATCTGCAGTGATTTCGGAGCCCAAAAAAATAAAGTCTGACACTGTTTCCCCATCTATTTGCAATGAAGTGATGGGACTGGATGCCATGATCTTTGTTTTCTGAATGTTGAGTTTTAAGCCAACTTTTTCACTCTCCTCTTTCACTTTCATCAAGAGACTCTTTAGTTCTTCTTCACTTTCTGCCATAAGGGTGGTGTCATCTGCATATCTGAGGTTATTGATATTTCTCCTGGCAATCTTGATTCCAGCTTGTGCTTCATCAGCCCAGCGTTTCTCATGATGTACTCTGCATAGAAGTTAAATAAGCAGGGTGACAATATACATCCTTGATGTATTCCTGTCCTCATTTGGAACCAGTCTGTTGTTCCATGTCCAGTTCTAACTGTTACTTCCTGACCTGCCTACAGATTTCTCAAGAGGCAGGTCAGGTGATCTGGTACTCCCATCTCTTCTAGAATTTTCCACAGTTCATTGTGATCCACACAGTCAAGGCTTTGGCATAGTCAATAAAGCAGAAATAGATGTTTTTTTCTGGAACTCTCTTGCTTTTTCAATGATCCAGCGGTTGTTGGCAATTTGATCTCTGGTTCCTCTGCCTTTTCTAAAACCAGCTTGAACATCTGGAAGTTCATGGTTCACGTATTGTTGAATCCTGGCTTGGAGAATTTTGAGCATTACTTTACTAGCATGTGAGATGGGTGCAATTGTGCGGTAGTTTGAGCATTCTTTGGCATTGCCTTTCATTGGGATTAGAATGAAAACCGACCTTTTCCAGTCCTGTGGCTGGGTTTTCCAAATGTGCTGGCATATTGAGTACAGCATCTTTTAGGATTTGAAATAGCTCAACTGGAATTCCATCACCTCCACTAGCTTTGTTTGTAATGATGCTTCCTAAGGCCCACTTGACTTCACATTCCAGGATGTCTGGCTCTAGGTGAGTTATCACACCATCATGATTATCTGGGTCGTGAAGATCTTTTTTGTACAGTTCTTCTGTGTATTCTTGCCATCTCTTCTTAATATCTTCTGCTTCTATTAAGTCCATACCATTTCTGTCCTTTATTAAGCCCATCTTTGTATGAAATGTTCCCTTGGTATCTCTAATTTTCTTGAAGAGATCTCTAGTCTTTCCCATTCTATTGTTTTCCTCTATTTCTTTGCACTGATCACTGAGGAAGGCTTTCTTATCTCTCCTTGCTATCTTTTAGAACTCTGCATTCAAATGGGTATATCTTTCCTTTTCTCCTTTGCTTTCTGCTTCTCTTCATTTCACAGCTATAAACATTCCTGTACAGGCTTCTCTATGGTCATAAGTTTCCACCTCCTTTGGGTAGAGACCAAGGAGCTTCACTTCTGAGTCACATGGAAGAGTATGTTTTGTTTTATAAGAAACTCCCAGCTCTGCAACTTAGTTTCAATTAGTTGTGAGACCTTAGCTAGGATGCATTCACCTGTGCCTCACTCTGTTCCCCAGCTATAAACTGTTCACTCTGTTCCCCAGTATAAAGAGGGGGTAATGTGCTGATTAAACTACTAAACAAGGGCTTCCAGGTGATGCTAGCGGTAAAGAACCTGCCTGCCAATGCAGGAGACATAAAAGACGCAGGTTCAATCCCTGGGTCGGCAAGATCCCCTTGAGGAGGGCACAGCAACCCACTCAGTATTCTTGCCTGGAAAATCCCCATGGACAGAGGAGCCTCGCAAGCTACAGTGCACAGGGTCGCAAGAGTCAGACCTGACTGAAACTATTTTAGCACGCAAGGTGAGGTTCAAATGAGTTATCTAAAGTACTTAAAACCATGCCCAGCAAACAGTGAACTTCATGTAGCATTTGCTCTTACTCGTCTATGTTTGGGATGGGACTAACCTCAGCCTTGACTCCAGGACCAGACACATGGCCCCAGCCCGGCCAAAGAGTATTTCCTTCTATCTGGTGGGTCAGAAGTAGGCATGTGACCAAAGCTGGGCTTTCCTGTGGCCAATCGTGAGACTTGCTGGGACTCTCAGAGAACCAGAGGGTTGAGGAGGACGAGAAATCCGAGTCCTGGTAGTCATCTGGTCCCAAGAGGACTGAACCAGGAGCGACTGGAGCCCCTGCAGGTGCCTGTGGAAGGAGAAGTGCCTCCCGAGGTGCCAAGTGACCACCTGGATCCAGTGGGCCAGAGTGCTGGGTTATTTGAGCTGTTAAATTCCCTAATTAGCTTAAACGAGTTTGAGCTGCTTTTTCCCTTTTGTGTCCCCTGCAGAAGAAAAACAATCCTGATATTTTCAGTCTGGGCTGGTTCCTTGAACAAAGGAGAAAAAGCCATGCCCATCAGGGCCACCCGGTGTGCTGTGTGTGGAGAAGCCAGGCCTCCAGATGGTCCTCCAGGTCCTGCTGCAGCTGGGCTCCCAGGGTCTACAGGATGCCAGTGTAACCTGATAATAAAGCTCCTTTTTTTGCTTTAGCTATTGTATTTTCTGATGTGTTTTTTTAGGAAGTAACATAAACAGAAAATGAACATTCTATAAGGTCCTCATGTATATAATAGGGCTTCACTTTTGGCTCAGCTGGTAAAGAATCCGCCTGCAATGTGGGAGACCTGGGTTCGATCCCTGAGTTGGGAAGATCCCCTGGAGAAGGGAACAGCTACCCACTCCAGTATTCTGGCCTAGAGAATTCTATAGACTGTATAGTCCATGGGGTCACAACGAGTCGGACACTACTGAGCAACTTTCACCTGTATAATAACTTGCTATTGTATTTTCCAAACAACAAATATGATCCTAATAGATGGACTTGTGTTTGAAAGACAAAAAAATCTCCTCTCTACACTCACTGTCAGCAGATGACTGGAGTCCACATGTGCGTGCTAAGTCGCTTCAGTCATGTCCAACCTTTTGTGACCCCATGGACTATAGTCTGCCAGGCTCCTCTGTCCATAGGATTCTCCAGGCAAGAATACTGGAGTAGGTTGCCATGCCCTTCTCCAGGAGTTTTCCCAACTCAGGGATTGAACCCATGTCTCTTACATCTCCTGCATTGGCATGCAGGTTCTTTACCACTAGCACCACCTGGGAAGCCTCCCCTCCCACCTTGATAAATATGTTGACAAAACAGAAGTGTGATCTCTGGTTGCATCTTTCTTGTCCATTCTAGGATGAAAAGGCACCCCCACCCCCACCTCACACAGCCCTAAGTCTTCTGTCTTCTCTCCAGAACTGGAGAGGATTGCTCCCCAACTTTTTCCACCAATGGCTTCTCCTTTTTGCCTTCAAACAAGTCTGCTGCTGCTAAGTCGCTTCAGTCGTGTCCGACCCTGTGCAACCCCATAGACAGCAGCCCACCAGGCTCCCCCATCCCTGGGATTCTCCAGGCAAGAACACTGGAGTGGGTTGCCATTGCCTTCTCCAATGCATGAAAGTGAAAAGTGAAAGTGAAGCTGCTCAGTCATGTCCGACTCTTAGCGACCCCATGGATTGCAGCCTACCAGGCTCCTCCATCCATGGGATTTTCCAGGCAAGAGTACTGGAATGGGATGCCATTGCCTTCTCCATCAAACAAGTCTAAGAGTCCCCTATTATCTAAAAATTCAGGATTTTAAGAGTGCTATAGGCTTGCCTCTGCCTGTAACCTGCCTACTCTTCTTGGCGCCCAACTGGCATGTTCTGTTCTCTCAGAGTGCCTCTGGCCAGCGCCAGGTCTTGGCTCTGTCCTGGCACCAGCCTTCTCTGGACATTGGTCCTCTGAACCTTAAAAGGTTCTTTCCTCTAGGACATCAGGGCACCTGTCTCTGGTGTAGCCCTTCTGCCACCAGGGTCCTCCAGGCCTCTGCAGCTTCTCAGAATGCTGGCCTTTCTTCTTATGCTCTTGCCTACTTAGCCTCTTTACTGCAATTTCAGGGTTCAGTGTATTCAAAATCACCACTTCTGCACAAACAGTGGTCTGCTCAGCAGCTCGGCCGAGCAGTGGAAGAGTTGGGGGCTGGGACTGCAGGATGCAGACTTGAATCCCACTTCCACTGGTCCCGAATCTCACAACCTTGGGCAAGTTACTACCACACCTTGAGCTTCAGTTTCCTCATCTGTAGATGGGGTTGATAATAATACTCACCTCACAGGATTGCTACAGGCACCAAGAGGGATGCTGTATGGAAGAGCTCATTGAACACTTTAATGCATGGTATTGTTCTTGCCTGGAGAATCCCAGGGACGGCAGAGCCTGGTGGGCTGCCATCTACGGGGTCGCACAGAGTCAGACACGACTGAAGCAACTTAGCAGCAGCAGCAGCAGCATTGAGTATCTTTAGAGTGAAAAATTAAGAAAACAGACTTAGAGTCAAAGCCTGGACTTTACTGCTGGTCATATCCTTTCCTAACTGTAGGACCTTGACTCATGAATTAGCATTTTGTGAATTTTCCTCATCCGCAAAAGGGACGTCTTATCATGACCCTGACAGCTTGATAGGAAGAGGAAGGTGGTGACCACACGCTCAGTTCTTCGACCAGTACCTTGCACACAGGAAGTATTTATTAAACATCTGCTGTAACTTACTTCATCACCCTCATCTGCTACCCCGACTTTTCCCTAGTTCACAGGATCTGTAACCTTCCCGCCTTCCAGTGCCCACGCCTTCAGTCTGTTTCATCAGTACTCATGTGATCCCAGGTGGCTTCGGTGACCGAGGTGTGTTCAAGGCACTGGCCCTGGTGGTGCACATCCAGGGAAGAAGCCTGTGGTTTCTGTCTCCCTCATCTCATCCTGACATCCTCCTCCAACCAGGCTGCTTGCTTGGGGTCTGTCTCTGACCTGAGGGCACCGTGAAGTCTTTACATGATTTGCCATCCTTCAGTTTATTTGTCTAATGTGTAACAGGCTCTTACTGTTTCTTCCTAAACACTTTCCTTCTCTGAGACAAACCCCCTTGTCTGTAGACTGGCCTCCTGGTCTCCTGTCTGCCACCAACATCAGAACACACTGGGCAGCCCTGCTGGTGGTTGAAACATTCCAATACTGGCTGCAAGTATGTATGTGTCAACCCCAGTCTCCCAGTTTATCCCAGCCCTGTTTTGCCCTTGTTTCCTTTGTATCCATATATCTATTCTCTACCTCTGTGTCTCTAGTTCTGCTTTGTAAAATAAGATTGTCTGTACCACATTCCAGTTGGTGTACTTTGTTATGGCAGCTCTAGGAAATGGTTACACTGACTTCATGGGCTGGAGCCTTGGCTGAACCTAAGCTGCTGAGAGTGAGCTGCCTGAGAGTGGTCTCCTGGCTGGCTGACCTGCTGCCATGCCTGTGGGTCAGTGTCCTGCCAGGTTGTCACTCTACCATCCTCCCATTCTCAAAGTGAAGTGTTAGTTGCTCAGTCATGTTTAACTCTTTGTGACCCCGTGGACTGTAGCCTGCCAGGCTCCTCTGTCCATGGGATTCTCCAGGCAAGAATACTGAAGTGGATTGTTATTCCCTTCTCAAGGGGATCTTCCCAACCTAGGGATCGAACCCAGATCTCCTGCATTGCAGCCACCAGGGGAGCCCCAGTATTCTTGCCTGGGAATTTCCATGGACAGAGGAGTCTGGTGGACTACAGTCTATGGAGTCGCAAAGAGCTGGACACAACTGAGCAACTAATACTTTCACTTTTCTGGTCCCCTTCTCAAAGCCCACTTCTAAAGAGACCACTCTGCCTGCACACAATCTTTCTAGCCATGCATTTCAGTAGCTTCCTATTGCCTATCAATTCATTGCATCAAATTAAAAAACCTAAGTTTTTTTTTTTATCCTCCTCTGTTCCAAAAGATATTTAGGATAGTATCTTATTTACTTTTTTGAGATTCTTAGTGATCTCACTGCAAAACTAGACCTTCCAACAGTCTCAGAATCCAGACCAAATTATTAGCTTAATTTGTTCAGATCATCCGTTCATTTGCTGACATTGTCTCTGGGGCCATCTACTCTGTGTCTGGCACAGCTGTGCATCAGTAGTCAAGGCCTCGCTCTCAGGAGCGTGAGTTCAGCTGGGGCTCCAGCCCATGGCGTCAGTGTATCCATTTCCTGGAGCGGCCATAACAAAGTACAAAAACTGGGTAGCTTATAAAAACAGAAATGTATTGATACTTCCTCACAGAGCTGGAGGCTGGGAGTCCGAAATCAAGGTGTAGGCAGGCAGGGCTATACTCCCTCCAAAGATCCCAGGGAAGACTCCTTCCCTGCCTCTTGCAGTTTCTGGGGGCCCTCAGTGTTCCCTGGTCTGTGACAACGCAACCCTAATTTCTGCCTCCATCTTCACACGGCAGTCTTCTCCCTATATGTCCAGATTTCCCGCTCTTTATAAGGTCACCAGTCATTGGACTTAGGGCCCATTCTAATCTAGCATGTCTTCTTAATGGCATCTTAGCAAAGTCCCTCTTTCCAAATAAGGTCACATTCTCAGGTGCCAGGTGTTCGAGCTTAACATCTCTTTTATGGGGACACAACTCAATCCACAACAAAGCATCGAGGACAACAAATGAGAACAAAATTTTAATGAAAAATAGCTTTTTAAAATACTCCAAATTTGCTTAAAATTCATAATTTTATAGTACAAACCAGTAATGGACAGTGGTTGAGAGCTTGGCCCAATGAATCATAGCATCTGAGTTTAAATTCTAAAAAGATAAACTTCTTCCCTTTTTCAGAAATAGGTTAATAGTAGTGAGATGGTTGGATGGCATCACAAACTCAATGGACATGAACTTGAGCGAACTCCAGGAGATAGTGAGAGACAGGGAGGCCCGGGGTGCTGCAGTCCATGGGATCGCAAAGAGTTGGGCATGACTTAGTGACTGAATAACAACAAAATAGTAATGCCTATGTCATTGAACTGTTGGGAGGTGGTGAGCATGTCAATTTAACATGATAAACATGTCAATTACCATATATAACACCGACCTATTTAACCACTTATTCTGATTTACTCCTTTTTAATTTATCATTTAGAATCTTAATTTTTCAAAAAGGTAGAACATCTTAAAGCCATTGTTATTGCACCTTAAATCAAGCATTATTTGCACTTGTGCAATCCTTAGCTGTCGTTTGTAAATGGGCTACTCTATGCTCATACAGTTCACCTTCTATTAAGTAACAGGGATTATAAATATCAAGTTATTCAGACACTGTATTCCATTACGGTGAACATTCTGCTCGCATGGCCTACCTTCTATGGGAAGGTAAATCAGATTATAAAATTGAGCCATTGTGACATCATATAGCCACTGCAGTGAACTGGAAGACAGTGCCTACTTGATTTTATTTAAACTGAAATTTCCCATAATGACAGCAGCCTGGGACAACATAACCACCCATTAGCCAAGTTCAAGAGCTATTTACACAGTACATAGGTAAAATGGGTTTTGCTACTATAAATTTTACCTGTAGTGACTTTTCATTAATATGGGCCAAGGTAAACTGATTAGGCTATCAATCTCTGGAAAGTCGAAGCCTCACTGATTGAATATTATAGTAAGACCAAATTGGCCACACTTCCCCACTACTCTTGAAAGGAATGGCCACCAGGGAAGCATGTAATATAGTTGTACCATAACCTCTTTTTAAAGGTATAGAAATTGAGATGTGTGGGCATTTTCCCCCCCTTTTGGCCATGCCTTGCAGCATGCAGGCTCTTAGTTCCCCAACCAGGGATTGAACCCAAGACTCCTGCAGTGGAAGCACAGAGTCTTAACCACTGGACCACCAGGGAACCCCCAAGATGTGGGCATTTTTAAAAGGTATTTTTTAAACTTTGCACTCTTAATTGAGTGCAAAGTTTAAATTGAGACTCTTAATTGCTGTACGCTAGCGTTTGAACTGTGACTAGAAAACACATTGCCCTGAACTTCTAACCCAGCAGCAGTTCTCAAACTTTTTGGTCTCAAGATCCTTTACACTTTCTGAAATCATTGAAGAACCCCCAGAGAACTTTTGTGTGGGTTGAAAGTGAAAATGTTAGTTGTTCAGTCATGTCCAACTCTATGCAACCCCATGGATTGTAGGTCACCAGGCTCCTCTATCCATGGAATTCTCCAGGCAAAAATACTGGAGTGGGTAGCCATTCTCTTCTCCAGGGGATCTTCCTGACCCAGAGATCGAACCCAGGAAACCCTGGGTTTCCTGCCTTGCAGGCCTGGCATATTCTTTACTGTCTGAGCCACTGGGGAAGCCCTTTGTGTGGGTAAGATCTATTAATGTTATATTAGAAAGGATACGTTTTAAGAAAGTAAAACAAACTATTTGTTAATTCATTTTAATATTATAGCCACATCGCCATTATATGTCACTGTTACAGCAATGACATCATCATATGTAGGGAGCCTCTGGAAAGCCCCATAATCTATTCATGAGAGAATGAGAGTGAAAAAGGTGAATAACATCTCAGCATTATTGTGAAAATAGTTATAGGTTATCAATTTGCTTGTTATCTTTAACAGGGAAGCAACATAGGCAATACAGAGTTTGGGTTCTGAGTGGACTCAGGAGGTTGATGCCCTGGGTAGAATTCTGGCTCCACCACTTAGCTGCATGGCCTTGGGTCAGGGGTGAGGAGTCACATAGCCTCTCTCAGCCTCAGTGTCCTACCTGGAAAATGAGAACTCTATTCCCCATTACCTCAGAGGCCTGCTGTGGGGTTTAACTGAAATAATGCCTATAAAGGAAGACTGCTTTCCCAGCCACCTTTCAGGTAAGGTAGGCTTGGCCATGAGGGTGAGGGCCATAGCGTCCCTGCCTGAAAGCCTTTTCTCGCCCATCCTCCTGCCCTTGGAGGCGTGAGGAGGAGCTGGAGCCCTGAGCTGCTGGATTGTGACAGGAACAAGAAGTAAATCTTCATCTTATTAAGCCACGGAGATTTGGAGCTTATTCACAAATGCAGAATAGCCTGGCCCATCTTCACTAATACGTAAGGGAACTCACTGGAAGGAGAGGACTCTAAGGGGGTGATATTTAAATGGAAATTTTTAAAGATTAAAGAGAAACCACTACTTAAAAAGGCTGGGAGGCTTTCCAAGCAAGGGAGTAGAAAATACAAAAGCCCCTAGAGGGAAGGAAGACCAGCTGTGAGCCAGAGAGGGGCAGCAGGAGATGAGCCTGAGGGAGGCGCCAGAAGATGAGCCTGAGGGGGTCGGTAGGAGGGGGGCAATAGGAGATGAGCCTGAGGGGGGCCAGCAGGAGCTGAACTTGAGGGGGGCGGTAGGAGGGGGGGGCGCCAGGAGATGAGCCTGAGGGGGCGGTAGGAGGTGGGCAGTAGATAAGCCTGAAGAGCAGTCAGACCTGGCACTGAACCACTGAAGGACCCGACTCCCTGGGCTTTCACCCCACAGGAGAGGTGGTTCTGGGGCACCACCACCCAGCTCCTCTGGGTGAGTCACAGAGCCCTGGGTGGCTCCGGGGTGAGGCTGACTGCCCTGGATGACGTGAACACAGCCAGAGAGGCAGTCTCGAGGATATTCGAGAAGCCTAAGGAACAAGGCTCACGTTGGTGCTACAGAAAGTTAATCACATTCAGAGCCCTGGCATGACCATGTTCATTACCATCTTCCTGAAGTTATTCTGCAGCTTCTGAATGTCAAAGTTTCTGTAAGACCTCACCGAGAGAGAAAAGGAGGACTGCCAGGAGCTCTACCCCAAGGGGATGGGCAGCATCAGTAGCCGCATTCGGACATTTCATGTTGCCGGTGAGGTTGCCCTGGTTCACAGCTGCATAGCAGCTGCAGCTGAGCCTGACATTCTTGTTTAACAGCACAAGAGGCAGCTTCAGGAGAAGTTTCCAGGCTTGTGTTCTGGTGGGTTTTGCCATCACAGCTGTGGTTTTTAGAGAACTGCTGAGTAAACACAGCTTCCCAGGTGGTGCAGTGGTAATGAATCCACCTGCAGAGGCAGGAGATGCAAGAGACTCAGGTTCAGTCCCTGGGTCAGGAAGATCACCTGGAGAAGGAAATGGCAACCCACTCAAGTATTCTTGCTTGGGAAATCCCATGGATGGAGGAGCCCAGTGGGCTACAGTCCATGGGTTCACAAAGAGTCGGACGCAACTGAGCACGCACACACATGCATACACCAAGTAAATATTTGTTGAATCAATGTTACAATTCAGAACCATCACACAAAATTATGGCCCACCTCACTGCAAGAGTTTTTTAAGTTCAAATTCCACTTATTAGGCACCTTGGAGTCAATGATGCTGAAGAGTTAGCAGTGTTTTATCAACCTGATTCCAAGAAAAGGGATGGAGCCATTTGCTTTTCATACTGGGCATGTTAATTGATATGTAACTAGTATAAAAGTGTATACATTTTAAGTAAGTCAGATCAAAAGGAGAATCAAATGTTATCAAATGAAAATGATTAGCTTGTAGTTCCAAAAGAACTCATTCACTTACAGCAATGTCCCTCTTCAGGTGTCACATGGTATTTGGAATTCAAGTCTTGCTGATGGACTGTAAGGAAGTTTTCCAGATGGGATGATGGAAGTGGAATTACATGCAAATGTGAGCAGGGAGGATGCGGTGCTGAGGGTCCAGGACAGGATGCGGGCAGCTGTCCCTGACTGACAGCCTTTGGACAGCCTTGACTTACAGATAAGTTTTGTTCATTCCACACCAACTTGGCTCTCATGGTTTTAATTTTAATTTTGTTGTCAACATTTTGAAGTGGGGAGATAGAGACTTCCCTGGCAGTCCAGTGGTTAAGTCTCTGAGCTTCCAATGCAGAAGACATGGGTTTGATCCCTGGTCAGGGAACTAAAATCCCACATGTGGCCCCCAAAAATGTTTTTGATTTAAAAATTAAACTATAAGAAAAAAAAAGAGGAAATGTCAGGTAAAAATCAAGGTCTCTGGCTTTCTTTGAAATTTTTGTAAGTATCTGGCTAAAATGAGCCTAAAAGCCCAGAAGATAGCAACGAGTTAGAGCTGAGCTGGCACTCTCCTCCCAGGACGGTACACTTTCTCTCCAGTTTGCCACAGTCCCCTCCACTCCTTAGTGTCTTCTCCTTAGCCAGTTTCATGCATTGCCAACACCATGGGAGTCTTTGAGGGGCCCTCAATAAACGGCATCTCTCTTTTTCTTCTTTGGGTTCTAAAGAAGCTGGAGAAAGAAAACAGCGAATAAAGCTGAAAACAAAAATATCCTTTTTACTTATTGAGAGAGAAGAGGCTGGAGGCGTGGATTATATCTGCAGGCAAAAGCAAGCTGACACTGGGTGAGGGCAGGACATGCAGTGACTCTCACAGTACAGGGAGTGTGGGCTCTGTGCATGGACCTGCTTCCAGGAGGAAAAGGGACAGAACCGAGCCACATCTCAGAAGTTTACCCTTCCCCAAAGGTGTCAAAAGGCAGAGAGGCCTGGAGTGATGGTCTTGAAGATCCCAGAAAGGGGAAGGAGCCCAGGTTGCTGGCCTGGCCCCCGGGAGCACTGGGCTGAGGACGGCTGGAGAAAGGATTCCAGAATGTGCCAGGCTGATAAAAACCATCTCCTCCCATGGTGGTGGTGAGTTCTTCAAGTGGCTTTTAGCTCAAGGCAAATAAATATGGTAACATTCAGCAACAGTGAAAACGAAGAGTCTAGAAAGAAAGAAGCCGAACCCACTGATAAACTGGAATGAATCAACAGGATCAAGCTGGCATCCATTCGAGTGGAATGAAAAGCACTGAAAATGAAGGCCAAGGAATAAAGACGAAGAGCTGAAAGGGAATCCAAGATGTGCTGAGGACATGGGGGCTAAATTCAGGAAAATAAGGGAGAGAGAGACAGAGAGGGAAGGAGAACAGACTGGCAACCAGCAGAGATGGAGGGGCAGCAGCTGAGGGAGTATCATCATATTTATTGAGGGCAGCAGGTGCCGAGCACATTCACGACCCTACAAAGCCCAGGCGTGCCTCGCCTTACTGCTCTCCACTTTACTGCACTTCACAGATAATTGTGTTTTTTACAGATTGATGGTTTGTGGCAGTCCTGCTTCGAGCAAGTCTATAGGCACCATTTTTCTGACAGCATTTGCTCACTTTGTGTTTCTGTGTCAGTTTTTGGTAATTCTTTCAATATTTCATATTTTTCCATTATTATTGTATTTGTTAGGGTGATCTGTGATCAGTGATCTTTGATGTTACTATCATAACTGTTTTGGGGCACCATGAACCTTGATCATACAAGACAGTGAACTTAATTCATGAGTATTGTGTCGCTGCTCCTCGGACCAGTTGTTCCCCCATCTCTCTGCCTTTCCTAGGGCCTCCTTATTCCCTGAGACACAACCATATTGAAATTAAGCCAGTTAAAAATCCTACAATGGCTCTAAGAGTCCATGTGAAAGAAGAGTCACCATCTGTCACCTTAAACCAAAAGCTAGAAATCATCAAGCTTGGTGAGAAAAGCATGTCGAAAGCCGAGAGAGGACAAAAAGCTAGGCACCTTGCACCAGTTAGCCAAGTTGTGCGTGCGAAGGGAAAGTTCTTGAAGGAAATGAAAAGTGCTACTTCAGTGAGCACGTTGGTGGTAAGAAAGGAAAACAGCCTTATTGCTGATGTAGAGAGAGTTTGAGTGATCTGGATAGAGGATCAAACCGGCCACAACATTGCCTTAAACCAAAGCCTGATCCAGAACGAGACCCTAACTGGCCTTCAATTCTATGAAGGCTGAGAGAAGTGAGGAAGCTGCAGAAGAGAAGTGTGAAGCTAGCAGAGGTTGGTTCATGAGGTTTAAGAAAGAAGCCATCGCCAGAACATGAAAGTGGAAGGTGAAGCAGCAAGTGCTGGTGTCGAAGTTATCCAGAAAGACCTAGCTTAGACAATTAATAAAGGTGGCTGTGCTACACAACATCTTCAGTGTACATGAAACAGTCTTATATTGGAAGAAGACGCCATCTGGATGTTTCATTTCTAGAGAGAAGTCAGTATCTGGCTTCAGAGCTTCGAACAACAGGCTAACACTCATTTATTTTCTTGGGCTCCAAAATCACTGTAGATGGTGACAATAGCCACAAAATTAAAGGTTGCTTGCTCCTTGGAAGAAAAGCTATGATAAACCTAGACAGCGTATTAAAAAGCAGAGACAATGCTTTGCCGACAAATGTCGGTGGAGTCAAAGCTAGGGTTTTTCCAGTAGTCATGTATGGATATGAGAGTTGGACCATAAAGAAGGCTGAGCACTAAAGAACTGATGCTTTTGAACTGTGGTGCTGGATAAGACTCTTGAGAGTCCCTTGGACAGCAAGGATATCAACAAGTCAATCCTAAAGGAAATCAGCCCTGACTATTCATTGAAAGGACTGATGCTGAAGCTAAAGCTCCAATACTTTGACCACCTGATGGGAAGAGCCGACTCATTAGAAAAGACCCTGATGCTGAGAAAATTGAAGGCAGAGGGAGAAGGGGATAACAGAGGATGAGATGGTTGGGTGGCATCATTGACACAATACACATGAGTTTGAACAAACTCTGGGGATAGTGAAGGACAGGGAAGCCTGGCATGCTACTGTTCATGGGGTCACAAAGAGACAGACACAACTTAACAACTCAACAGCAACAACACTCTATTAGGGACTAATGCAGCTGATGACTTGAAGTTGAAGCCAATGCTCATTTACCATTTCTAAAATCCTAGGGTCTATAAGAATGATACTAAATCTACTCTGCCTGTGCTCTATAAATGGAACAATAAAGCCTGCACGACGGCACATCTGTCTACAATATGGTTTACTAAATATTTTAAGACCACTGTTGAGGTCTATTGTTCAGTAAAAAAAGATTCCTTTCAAAATATTACTGGCATTGATTATGTACCTGGTCACCCAAGAGCTCTGATGGGGATGTACAGTGGGATTACTGATGTTTTCATGCTAGCTAACACAGCATTCATTCCACAGCCCATGGATCTAGGAGTCATTTCAACTTTCAAGTCTTACTTAAGAAATACATTTCATAAGGCTATAGTGGCCAGAGATAATGATTCCTCTGAAGGATGTCATGAAGGACATTAGTGATTCATAGAAAGCGGTCAAGATATCAACATGAACATGAGTTTGGAAGAAGTTGACTCCAGCCCTCCTAGATGACTTTGAGGGGTTCAAGACTTCAATGGAGGAAGTAGCTGCAGATATGGTGGAAACAGCAAGAGAACTAGAATTAAACGTGGAGCCTGAGGATGAGACTGAATTGCTGGAATCTCATGGTGGTGGTGTAGTCGCTAAGTTGTGTCCAACTCTTGGTGACCCCATGGACTGTAGCCTGCCAGGCTCCTCTGTCCATGGGATTTTCCAGAGAATACTGGAGTGGGCTGCCATTTCCTTCTCCAGGGGATCTTCCCCACCCAGGAATTGAACCCTGGTCTCCTGCATTGCAGGCAGATTCTTTACCAACTGGACTACCAGGAAGACCCAATAAAATCTCATGATAAAACTTTAATGGATGAGGCATTGCTTCTGACAGATGAGCAAAGAAAGTGATTTCTTGACATGAAGTCAACTCCTTGTGAAGATGCTGTGAAGAGTGTCGAAATGGCAACAAGAACAAAAAATAGAACATAATATGAACTTGACTGATAAAGCAGTGGTAGGGCTTGAGAGGATTGATTCAAATTTTGGAAGACGCTCTACTGTGGGTAAAATGCCATCAAACATCACTGCAGGATACAGAGAAATTGTTCCTGAGAGGAGGGGTCAATCAATGAGGCAGCTGTCATCATTGTCTTATTTTAAGAAATTGCCACAGCCACCCCAGCCTTCAGCAACCACCACCCTGATCAGTCAGCAGCCATCAGTATGAGGCAAGACCTTCCACAGGCAAAATATTATAATGTACTAAAGGCTGATCATGGTTATCATTTTTAGCAATAAAGTATTTTAAAATTAAGGTACGTATTTTTTTAGACACGATGTTAATGCACATTAATAGACTCCAGTGTCATGTAAACATAACTTTTATATGCACTAGAAAACCAAAAAATTCATGTGAGTTGCTTTGTTGCAATACCCACATACCTCAGAGATATCATAGGTTCAGTTCCAGACCAACGCAGTAAAGCAGATATGAATAATGCACTATATAGTCTTTAAAGATGAGGAAACCAAGGCCCAGAGTGGTTTTAAAGGGCCAATGGAGGGACTCCAAGGCTAGTCTCACTGGCTTCTAAATCCTTCCTCTCTTCCTTCCTGTCCTTCAGGCCAAGCATAAGCAGTTGCTCTGAAAGCAGGGGGCCAGGGTCAGCTCCGTCAGAGAACCACCATCAGGAGTCAGGGAGCTGGCTGGGTTGGGAAGCCCCCATCTGACCTGACCCTGGGCAGGTAGGCATGCTGGCCTCTCCCTGCCAGGAGATTGTTTGCTCTTGTCTGTGGTGCTGGGACCCCACCTTTCCCATCTTCTGCCCACTCCCCCTCCCCATGAAGTGAAAAACATGGGCAAACAGAGGTGACTTTGACCACCGCCCCACCAACCCTGCACACACTGTTTAACCCTCTCAGGTCATCAGGAGTAAGTGTTCTGGGAAAACGGGAGAGGTGCAGGCCAGACCTCTCCCTGAGGGGCTTCCTTGACTACAGTTTGATCCGGAAGCCCCCAGCAGACAAACCTCAGTCACACCTATTCCGGGTCACATTCACTCAGTATTTCTCCAAGAAATCAGCCGTTGAAACGTCCTTAATAGGAAATGTTTTTAGAAGGAGCATATGGAGAATCAAAAGGGAGCTAAATATAAACCTGAATTTGCAGAACTGAAGAAGGAGCAAAGAGAAGCTGAACAGAATGAGCTGGATGGAGAAGCTCTTTGCTAAAATAGGTTTTTTTCAGTGGATGTGGGTGTGTGTTTTGCTGTATATGTGAATTTCTAGAGCATTAGAGTTACCTATAATTAAAAAAAGAAAGAAAAAAAAAACAGTTTATGAGGCCAAAAATAATTCTGATGCCAGTCACATTATGGAAGTAGCTGAGGGCAGATGCACTAACTTCCATCAGAATAAATCCATGTGTCTGCATTTTACAGACTTAGAAGTGGTCAAATAGAACAGAGATTTTTTAAAATAGAAGTTTCAAATTTAAGATTTTTTTTAAGTTCTTGAAGCAGCTCTAGGAAAATTATTCTACATCATTAATGCTGAAATAAAAAAAGGCAAACGTTGAAGTTAGGGCATAAGCAGGCATGAAAGAAATTCCCATGGTCTAAAAAAGGTGAGGAAAGAACAAGGACTCCCCTGGTGGACTTCCCTGGCAGTCCAGTGGTTAAGACTCCGGGCTTCCACTACAGGGGGTGTGGTTTCAATCCCTGGTTGGGGAACTAAGATTCCACGCACTGCAGGACGCAGCCAAAAAAAGAAATTTGAAACTTTAATAAATGGAAAGACATCCCATGTTTGAGGCTCACAAGACAATATTATTTTTTAATTAATTTTTATTGAAGTATAGTTGCTTTACCATGTTGTGTCAGCTTCTATTGCAAGGAAAAATGAATCAGCCATACATATACATATGCCCCCTCCCTCTTGACTTTTTTCCCATTCAGGTCACCACCCAGAGAATTAAGCAGAGTTCCCTGTGCTATACACTATGTTCTCATTAGTCATCTATTTTATACATGGTATCAATAGTGTGTATGGGTCGATCCCAATCTCCCAACTCCTCCAACCCCCTTCTTCCCGCTTGCTATCCATACATTTGTTCTTTGCATCTGTGTCTCTACTTCTCCTTTGCAGGTAAGATCATCTATACTATTTTCTGCTTTGCAGGCAAATTCTTTACCTCTGCGCTACTAGCTGCTGCTGCTGCTGCTAAGTTGCTTTAGCCGCTTTAGTCGTGTCCGACTCTGTGAGACCCCATAGACGGAAGTCCCTAAATTCCACACATAGGCATTAAAATGCAATATTTGTTTTCTTTCTGACTTCACTCTGTATGACATAGATGGACCTAGAAAATATTATTAAGATGACAGTGGTCCTCAAACTGATCTACAGAGTCAATGCAATACGCATCAAAAGTCCCAGTTGGGCTTTCTGGAGAAATTGGCAAGTTGATTCTAAACTTAAATGAAAATCAAAGATACCCGTAATAGATGAAACAACCTTGAAAAAGAACAGTTTTGGAGCACTCACAGTCCTCAATATCAAAACTTACAACAAAGCTAAAGTAATCAAGACTTTGTCATACTGACAAGAAGAGAGACATATAGACCAGTGGAACAGAACTGAAATTCCAGAAATGAACACTTGTGATTATGGTAAGCAGACTGTTGGCGAGGGTGCCAACATAATTCGAGGGCCAAATCAATGGTTCTGGCATCTTTCAATAAAGGGTGCCAGAACCATTGGATATTCACATGCCAAAGAATGAAGTTGTATCTTTATCTTACAGCATATACAAAAATTAGCTCAAAATAGATCCTAGACCAAAATTTAGGAGCTAAAACTATAAAAATTTTAGAAGAAAACATAGGGATACATCTTTTTAAACTTGGGTTAGGCAGTGGCTTTTTAGATACACCATCAAAAGCACAAGTAATAAAAGAAAAAATAGAAAATTGGACTTCATCAAAATTAAAAATGTTTGTACTAATGACACCATCAAGAAGCGAAAAGACAATCATAGGAGAAAATATTTGCAAATCATTTGTGATAAGAAAATTGTATTCAAAATATATCAAGAGCACTTACAATTTAGCAATGAAAAAGATACCCCAGTTTAAAATATGCAAAGTCTTTAAATAAAGGTTTATTCAAAGAATTACAAATGGCCGATAAGTAGAAGAAACTATGCTCAATATAACTGGTCATTAGAGAATTGCAAATCAAAACCATAATACGATGCCACTTCATACCCACTAGGATGGCTATAATAAAAATACACACAATGACAAGTGTTGGAGAGGATGTGGAGAAACTGGAATCCTCATAAGTTACTGTACGAATGTAAAATGGTGCAGGACTTTGGAAAACAGTTTGACAGTTCCTAAAATATTAAGGATAGAGTTTCTATATGACTTATCATTCCACTCCTAGGTATATTCTCAAGAGAAGTGAAAACATATATATCTACACAGAAATTTGTACAAAAATATTTGTAGTAGCATTATCAATAATGGCCAAAATGTAGAAACAATTCAAATGTCCATCAGCTGACAAATAAAGAAAATGTGTATATCCCATCTGGGATATTATTCACCCATTAAAAGGAATGCAATATTTATACATGTTACAACATGGATGAGCCTTGAAAACATGCTTGGTGAAAGAAGCCAAACATGAAAGACAGTAAGAATCTGTGTATATGTGACTCCATGTATTATATGATACTATCTACAGTGGACCTTCGAACAAGAGGGAGTTAAACTGTGTGGGTCCACTTACACATGAATTTTTTTTGATAAATCCATACTACAGTAATACCTAATTAGCAGTTGATTGAATTCAATATTGAAGAAACTTGGATACAGGGAGGGCTGACTGCAAAGTTATATAGATTTTCTACTGCAAGGAACATAGGTGCCTCCAACCTCCACATGGTTCAAGAGTCAATTGTATATGAAGTGACCAGAATGGGCAAATCTATAGAGACAGAAAATAGAATAGTGCCTTCTTAGAGCTGGGGAAGGCGGGGAACCGGGAGTAAGTGCTATGGGTGTGAGCCTTCTTTGGGTGAAAATGAAAATATTCTAAAATTAGTTTGTCGTTAATGATTGCACAATTCTTTGAATGTACTAAAAACTACTGGGTTATACACTTTAACTGAATAAATTTTATAGTATGTGAATTATATCTCAATGAAGCTGTTTTTAAAAAGTGAATTAGCCTTTAAAGCTAATAATTAAGCAAATTAATGTTTTACTATAATTTTAGGACAAGGTGATAATTTTCTTATGAATTTGATGGATATTTTAGGAAATAAGCCTCAAGTTTTTCATTGTAAAAAGATTTGCTGAAGTTTGGATTCTGTTTCTTCATTGAGGAATTTTCTCTCTTTCATTGTTACCTTAAGGAACAATACTAATTATTAAAATCTTGATCTTTCCCCTATTCCCTCCACACTAAGAAGCCCTAATAATAGGTAGCTAAAATTTTAAGGCAATAATAACCAGAAACATATCTGCTAGATCAGTGGGATTCAGACTTTTTTTACTTCAGCTCACACTAGAAATATTTTCTTTTGCCAACTAGAACATGCCAACATATGCATGCTTGCTAAACTCACTTCAGTCATGTCCAATTCTTTGTGACCCAGTGGACTAGCCTGCCAGGCAACTCTGTCCATTGGATTCTCCAAGCAAGAATACTGGAGTGGGTTGTCAAGCCCTCCTCTAGGAGATCTTCCTGCCCCAGGGATTGAATCCGAATTTCTTACATCTCCTGCATTGGCAGGCTAGTTCTTTACCACTAGTGCCACCTGGGAAGCCCATACTAATATATAAGCAAATTAAATAGAATTTTCATGAATCAATATTCCCCAAAGAATAGTAAGAAGAGATAAGAAAGCCTTCCTCAGTGATCAGTGCAAAGAAATAGAGGAGAACAATAGAACAGGAAAGAAGGCAATGGCACCCCACTCCAGTACTCTTGCCTGGAAAATCCCATGGGTGGAGGAGCCTGGTAGGCTGCAGTCCATGGGGTCGCTAAAAGTCGGACACGACTGAAGCGACTTAGCAGCAGCAGCAGAGATCTCTTCAAGAAAATTAGAGATACCAAGGGAACATTTCATGCAAAGATGGGCTCAATAAAGGACATATATGTATGAATCTAACAGAAGCAGAAGATATTAAGAAGAGGTGGCAAGAATACACAGAAGAACTGTACAAAAAAGATCTTCACGACCCAGACAATCATGATGGTGAGATCACTCACCTAGAGCCAGACATCCTGGAATGTGAAGTCAAGTGGGCCTTAGAAAGCATCACTATGAACAAAGCTAGTGGAGGTGATGGAATTCCAGTTGAGCTATTTCAAATCCTAAAAGATGATGCTGTGAAAGTGCTGCACTCAACATGCCAGCAAATTTGGAAAATTCAGCAGTGGCCACAGGACTGGAAAAGGTTGGTTTTCATTTCAAACCCAAAGAAAGGCAATGCCAAAGAATGCTCAAACTACGGGACAATTGCACTCATCTCACACACTAGTAAAGTAATGCTCAAAATTCTCCAAGCCAGGCTTCAACAATACGTGAACCGTGAACTTCCAGATGTTCAAGCTGGTTTTAGAAAAGGCAGAAGAACCAGAGATCAAATTGCCAACATCCACTGGATCATCAAAAAAGTAAAAGAGTTCCAGAAAAACATCTATTTCTGCTTTATAAACTATGCCAAAGCCTTTGACTGTGTGGATCACACCAAACTGTGGAAAATTCTTCAAGAGATGGGAATATCAGACCACTTGACCTACCTCTTGAGAAATCTGTATGCAGGTCAGGAAGCAACAGTTAGAACTGGACATGGAACAACAGACTGGTTCCAAATAGGAAAAGGAGTACGTCAAGGCTGTATATTGTCACCCTGCTTATTTAACTTATATGCAGAGTATATCATGAGAAACGCTGGGCTGGAAGAAGCTCAAGCTGGAATCAAGATTGCCGGGAGAAATATCAATAACCTCAGATATGCAGATGACACCACCTTTATGGCAGAAGATGAAGAAGAACTAAAGAGCCTCTTGATGACAGTGAAAGAAGAGAGTGAAAAAGTTGGCTGAAAGCTCAACATTCAGAAAACTAAGATCATGGCATCCGGTCTCATCACTTCATGGCAAATAGATGGGGAAACAGTGTCAGACTTTATTTTTTGAGCTCCAAAATCACTGCAGATGGTGATTGCAGCCACGAAATTAAAAGATGCTTACTCCTTGGAAGGAAAGTTATGACCAACCTAGACAGTGTATTAAAAAGTAGAGAAATTACTTTTCCAACAGAGATCTGTCTAGTCAAGACTATGGTTTTTCCAGTAGTCATGTATGGATGTGAGAGTTAGACTATAAAGAAAGCTGAGTGCCAAATAATTGATGCTTTTGAACTATGGTGTTGAAGACTCTTGAGAGTCCCTTGGACTGCAAGGAGATCTAACCAGTCCATCCTAAAGGAAATCAGTCCTGAATATTCATTGGACAGACTGATGTTAAAGCTGAAACTCCAATACTTTGGCCACCTGATGTGATTCAAGGGAAAGATTGAAGGCGAGAGGAGAAGGGGACGACAGAGGATGAGATGGTTGGATGATATCACCGATTTGATGGACATGAGTTTGAGTAAACTCCAGGAGTTGGTGATGGACAGGATGGCCTGGCATGCTGCAGTCCATGGGGTTGCAAAGAGTGGGACATGACTGAGTGACTGAACTGAACTGAATTGAACTGATGTGTGGTTTGGTGGTTTAGTCACTAAGTTGTGTCCGACTCTTGCGGCCCCATGGATTGTAGCCCACCAGGCTCCTTTGTCTATGGGATTTTCCAGGCAAGAATACTGGAGTGGATTGCCATTTCCTTCTCCAGAGGATCTTCCTGACCCAGGGATGGAAGCTAGGTCTCTGCATTGCAGGCAGATTCTTTACTGACTGAGCTATGAAGGAAGCCCTGATGTATAACACCCTCTAATATTTTTCCTGTTCTATTTCATTTTTGGAAGTGCTGGTCATGACAGTACATTTATTTTTATGAACCACAAATGGGTTCCCTGGAGTAGGAAATGGCAACCCACTCCAGTACTTTTGCCTGTAGAATCTTGTGGACAGAGGAACCTGGCAGGCTACAGACCAGGGGGTCACAAAGAGTCAGACACAATTGAGCACAATGGGTCCCTGAAAGTGGGTCTGAGTCACTTAGTCCCCTTGCTATCAGAAAGTATGGGTTCAGCTTTTTGTTTTAGGAAAAAGCAAAAAAAATATTTGGAAAAAAATTATCAAAAACAAATGCATACATGTTCATGAATGTTTTCATGGAAAATAATCTGATGATACAATAGGCCAGCCAGGCAAATTAAATGATCTAGGAATATAGATGCATTCGAAGTCACTTCAGTCATGTCCGACTCTTTGCAACCCTATGGGGTTCTCCAGGCAAGAATACTAGAGTGGGTTGCCATGCCCTCCTCCAGGGGATCTTTCCGACCCAAGGATCAAACCTATATCCCCTGCCTTTCCTGCATTGCATGTGGATTCTTTACTGCTGACCCACCAGGGAAGCCCAGGAATACACATAGGTCTTAAAAAAATGTATCTGAACACAGAGGCAGGATTAGGGCTCCATGTGGATGCTTGCTTACTGAGATAGATGAGAAATAAAATGGGTGGAAAATGTGAAAGTGAAAGTGTTAGTCGCTCAGACCCCATGGACCGTAGCCTGCCAGGCTCCTTTGTCCGTGGGATTCTCCAGGCAATACTGGAGTGGGTTGCCATTTACTTCTCCAGGGGATCTTCCCAACCCAGGGATCAAATCCGCATTGCAGGCAGATTCTTTACTATCTGAGCCACCAGGAAAACCCAAAATTGTTGAAGGAGGTTTAAAAAGGAGGAAGCACTTTGAGGAGTATTTCCTGGTGGCCCAGTGGTTAAGACTCCAAGCTTTCACTGCAGGGGGTGTTAGTGTGTGGTTCCTGGATCCCTGGTCTGGGAAATCACATCCCACAAGCCACACAGCCAGGTGCGGGGCAGGGGTGTGGAGAGGTTTGGGGGGAAGCACTCTGAGAAGAGGTTAAAGAGTAATTCCAGGAAGAGCCATAAGCCAGTTTCTGATTCTCTATGCCAAGTTTCTGATTACCTTATCACCTTCCTCTTACTCTTCAAACTTTATATGCTGATGTTCTAATGCAATAATTCAATCACACTGCATTAGCCTGAAGCTTGATTTGGAGGACTGATAATCCAGTCTTGTTTTGATGACATTTTGAACTTGGAGCTAATAGAGAACTCTTTTTTGTCTAACTTAGCTCAGCCTAAAAAATTATACCAGCAATAATAACAGTATCATTTTACAATGAAAGTTGAATTGGAATGTGAATGAAAGTGCTACTGGCCAAGGGCCCTTTTCCACTAATTACATCTTATTTGAAAATCTGACCCAAGTATCTGACAATCAAAAAGATGACAATCAAATGACATCTTGCCATTATTGTTCACAGTTATTCCATCTGGTTCTTATAACCAGAAGAAAACTTGGCACTTTCATCCGATGAGAGTGACTGTCAATTCTCAAAACATCTTATTTTCTCTTTGCTGAGAATAAGTGACAACTGATCTCAAAGTATGAGTACTTATCATGTAAAACAAGAGACTTGGGTGAGGGATTTTTGTTTTGTTTTTTCAGAAAATAGGGCTGGAAGAGCATTTTGGTGTCAATGGATATCTCATACTATCTTCTAACAGTATAATCTAATTTATATCTCTTTGTGTTTGTCTGAATTTTCAGTTCAATTTAACAAGTACTTTTTGAGCACCTGCTATATGAAATGAAATGAGCCAAGCACAAATGAATATACCAAGTTGTATTAGTCAGGGAAATGGCTGTAGCTCTGTAAGAAAGAAAACATTGGGTTTCAGTGGCTTAACCCCCTGAAAGTTAATGTTACCCTCACTTGATAACTCAGCGATGGTATTCCAGGCAACTGTCTTTCAGCTGATGATCCAGGAGCGTAGGCTGTACCTCTTGAGTCCCTGCCATGCTCTACTGCTACTGCTAAGCCACTTCAGTCGTGTCCGACTCTGCTCGACCCCATAGACAGCAGCCCACCAGGCTCCGCTGTCCCTGGGATTCTCCAGGCAAGAATAGTGGAGTGGGTTGCCATTTCCTTCTCCAATGCAGGGAAGCGAAAAGTGAAAGTGAAGTCGCTCAGTCGTGTCCGACTCTTAGCGACCCCATGGACTGCAGCCCACCAGGCTCCTCCATCCATGGAATTTTCCAGGCAAGAGTACTGGAGTGGGGTGCCATGCTCTAGGGTTCCGGAATTTTTGGCTTCAAACTGCCTAAGAGGAGGAAGAGTGAAGAAGGCAGGCACATTTCTTTCTCTTTTTTTTCTGCAATTCTTAAAAAATTATTTTCCACTGGGACTTCTCTTGTGGTCCAGTGGTTAAGAATCTGCCTGCCAGTGCTGGAGACACGGGTTCCATCCCCAGTCTGGGAAGATCCCACATGCCTCAGTGCAACCAAGCCCAGTGAACTTCTCAACGACTGAAGCCTGCGTGCTCTGCTGCAAGAGAAGCAGCCACAGTGGGAGGCCCGTGCACTGCAACTAGAGAGTAGCCCCAGCGCCTCGCAGCTAGAGAAAGTCTGCCCATGCACAGCAACAAAGACCCAGCACAGCTATAAATAAATAAATAATTCTTTCTCATTATGGTTTATTATAGGATATTGAATACAGTTCTCTGTGCTATACAGCAGGACTTTGTTGTTTATCCATTACAAATATGTATATAAAAGCTTACATCTGCCAACCCCAACCTCTCTGCTGCTGCTAAGTCGCTTCAGTTGTGTCCGACTCTGTGCGACCCCATAGACAGCAGCCCACCAGGCCCCGCCGTCCCTGGGATTCTCCAGGCAAGAACACTGGAGTGGGTCGCCATTTCCTTCTCCAATGCATGAAAATGGAAAGTGAAAGTGAAGTTGCTCAGTTGTGTCCGACTCTTCGCAACCCCATGGACTGCAGCCTACCAGGCTCCTCTGTCCATGGGATTTTCCAGGCAAGAGTACTGGAGTGGGTTGCCATTGCCTTCTCCAACCCCAACCTCTCGGCAACTACCAATCTGTTCTCTGTCCTGTGATTCTGTTTCTCTTTCATAATAGGTTCATTTATGCAGTATTTTAGATTCCACATGTAAGTGATATCAGACAGCATTTGTCTTTCTCTTTCTGACTTACTTCTATCACACTTGCTAGTATGATCATCTCTAGTTGCATCCATGTTGCTGCAAATGGCATTATTTTGTACTTTTAATGGCTAAGTAGTATTTCATTGTATGTACATACCACATTTTCTTTATCCATTCATCTGTGAGAGGAACAGTTTCACTTCATGGGTGTTTGTCTTGACTATTGTGAATAGTGCTGCTATGAACACAGGGGTGTATTTATCATTTTGAATTATAGTTTTTTCCAGACATAGCCCCAGGAGTGGGATTGCTGAATCACCCGGTGGGCCCATTTTTCATTTTCCTAGGCCCCTCCCATTGTGTTGTTTTCATAGTGACTGCACCAGCTTACATTCCCACCAACAGTGTAGGGAGGTTCCCTTTCCTCCACACACTCTCTAGCATTTGTCATTTGTAGATTTTTAAACGATGGCCATTCTGACTAGTGTGAGATGGTAGCTTTGATTTGCATTTCTCTAATAATTAGTGATGTTGAACATCTTTTCATGCAGACGTATTTCTTAAAACACCCAGCCCAGAAGCGACACCTGTAAGTGTCCACTTATATTCAACTAGTAAGAACAAGCCATTCAGGCACACCTGGCTGTACAATACTGACCAATGTAGTCACTGGCTGAGTAGCCACTTCCTGCAACAAGTTCATACTCAGGAAGGATGAGAACGAACTAAAGGTCTCTAGAACCTTCCTCAGGGTAGAGAGAAAGGTCAACAAGGGAGCCGTTGTGGAGGTGACTTTGAGAAGATGGTTCTTGATTAACAGACAGAACTTCCAGACCGTGTTGGTAAGAGAGGTGTTCCAGATGGAGTGACTGGCACTAACACCGCGTGGAGGTGGGGAGAGAATGTTGAGAAACTAGTTTTCCTGAAACAAGGCTTTGCATAGGACAGCGATCAAGATTAAAAGGTTGTTTAGGTCAACATTAAGGCCTTGAATGTTGGGAGTTTGAATCCTGTGCTTCCATTATCACGATTATCATGCATTTTTAACACCAGGGCCCCAGAACAATGAGAGCATTAATCCCTGATGAATAACAGTCACAGACCAGACAATACATTCTGTATGAAGGGATTTCATCTCTTCAGATAGAAACACTAAGGACAGCATCGTATTGCATTCACAGGCTGTAACAAAGTCCAACATTTTGCCTTTGTTCCCACGTGTCTCGGTGTTTACGAAGTACAACCCAAACGTTTACACCTCACTCTTGCTCCTTCTCCCAGGATTATCTCACATAGTTGTCTAGAGATGCAGGGAGTAGCCTTACACACAGATGGCACATGGCAGGCGTGCCTTCTCTCAGGTACCACAGAGGACCTTCCTGGGGCTGTGAACTCTGAATGCCAACACCAAACACTGCACATTCCGAAAATATGATTTCCCTTCCCCTTTGACCGATGACGCAGTCACAATATTAAGGTCAGCGATGGCGTTTAATTTATTGTTGTTGCTGTGGAAGTCACTAAGTCATATCTGAGTCTGCAACTCTGTGGACTGTAGCTTGCCAGGCTCCTCCGTCCATGGGATTTCTCAGGCAAGAATACTGGAGTGGGTTGCCATTTCCTTCTCTAGGGGATCTTCCTGACCCAGGGATCTGTTGAACATTTAATGGGCATAAATATTTGTTTTTAAAAATTCAGGGGCAAAGAGACAAGGGGGGACATACAACAACATTGGGGAGCCTTAGGAAGTGGACTAGAAATTAAACTTCTTCTGAAAGTACTTAGGTTTCCGATCCTAGTGTTCTGTGAATTGTGGCTTTAATGTACAGCCCTTCAAATACAACAGTGACTTTAAAATATACCCAAGTAGAACATTTTAAAAATTCTGATTGCAGGTAGGATCTGACTGTTTGAATTGTGCTGTGTATATCAGTGTATTAGTTGTCTATCCTTTGGGGATTAAGGCAGGAAAGAAAGAGACAAACAGATTAAAGAGAGATGCTGCCTTTGTCTCTTCTACAGAAGTCTTATTTGAGGCCGTTGTACCTGCCTTGCCAGGTACTTTCTTACTCTTTCATTCTCATTTAATATAATGCAGTTTTCAAAACAGTTTTAAAGCCAATGTTATCTTGGTTTAAAACAGTCTAAATAGGTATGATATAAACTAGAGTTTAGCTGTACAAAGCTCTCAAATATGTTTAGTTGTATATACCTAATCTGTTTTGTGTCATAAAATGAGACAATTATGAACAATTATTTTCATAACCATCAGTATTTTTAAAGTCCACATTCATAACCATTTTTTCCCACTATAAAATTAACCCCAAAATTTAAAAGATAGTATTTGAAGTTGGAAAAGGTACTGTGAGATGAGCAGTTTCACTCACCAATGCTGTTCATTTTAATAAAAACAAATTTTCTGGAAAGTAATTTGGCAAAAATATATCAAGGGTTGAAAATGTCTATTCCATTTGTTTCTGTTAAATACGCATTCATAAACAGCAAAAATATATTCTCCTCTCAAAAAAAAAAAAAAAAAAAAACACAACCCGAAGTCTTAATGGAGGTTTGCTCTTGGTGATAATAGGTAGTTTTACTTTGGAGTTACATATTTTAAAAAAATGTCTCCCCAGTGAAAAAGTATTATTTTTATGATTATGGTGAAAATCCTTTCCATATTACAGAATATTTATAAAGATTTTTAATGAAATAAGTTATTCATAGTATTCAGCAAGAATACCATATTTTATAAAGAATATAATATAAACTAATTCTATATGTACTTGTGTGCTTATGTATAAATATACAACTGTTAGGTAGATAGAATAGGGAAAAGGAGTCCAAAATGGCGATAGCTAAAAGACAAGGAAGGGAAAAACCCGCAAAAATAGAACAAAAGAAGGTCCGAGGACCAGAGTGAGGACCTCAGGTAAAACAAACAACACTCCTGGCTGGTCCAATTTACATAGGACAGGCCCAGGGAGAGGAAAACATATCAAAAGAGGAGCCAAAGCTAGTGCGTGTGCGCGCTCTCTCTCTCTTTCTCTCTCCCACGCGCTGGGGCGCTCTTCTCCTCTTGTCTTTGGATCCACGTGCTCTCACGCCTCGAAGATGGACTTCCCTGCTATCTCCTAAATAAAATAGAGCTGTAACACTGAGCTGTAACACTGATTTGTCTAAGAGCTATAACATGGTCCATTCGAGACCTGAGAGCTATAACACGGTCTATCCAAGACCTGAGAGCTGTGACATGCTGAGGGGGCTTTAATGTCCATCACTCCAAATCTTTGTTGTGACGAAACAAAGAACCGAGGAACATACACTCATGTGACACAACCATTCACTGAATAAATTCATCTGTTTTCTAAGGCCTAAAACGGGGTACAAATGAACTAAGTCTAAAACCATGTTTATTAATGTGTTAGGATTACTGGAATATGAATTATGGATTATTTTTAATTTTATTTAATTTTTAATTTTCCTGAGCTTGTATTGATTTCATATTAAAAAAAAAAACACCTTAAAATCAAATGGAAAAAAAAAATCTTTACAGAGCATGATTATATCATCCCAGGTGGCTCAGTAGTAAAGAATCCAGCTGCCAATGCAGAAGATGCAGAAGACAAAGGAGATGCAAATTTGATCCTCAGGTCAGGAAGATCCCCTGGAGAAGGAAATGGCAACCCATTTCAGTATTCTTGCCTGAAAAATTCCATGGATAGAGGAGCCTGGTTGGCTACAGTCCATGGGGTTGCAGAGTCAGACATGACTTAGTGACTAAACAACAGCATTCACTGTATGGTTTTAAATCATGTCAAGTTGTCAGCGTCCTCATTTGTAAATTAAGGGGATTAGGCTAGATGTTCGCTAAGGTATTTACCAGGCCTAAAAGACTCTCAGTCTATGAACTCTATAGCCCCAGTACCTAATAAATATGAAAGAAATGGACCAAATCTATTGTAATTCTAAAAGGACTCCAACCTTGGGTGTCATGATACAATAATCAGAACACAGCCTTAAAGAAACTTGATAAGAATCCTGGCTGGGTCTCAAAAGTGGGGATAATACCAAAGTTCCCAAAGAACTGAAAAAGAATTGAAATGTGTGAAATGTGATAACAAATCTGAAGGTCTTCGAACATTGTTGGCTGGCATGGAGTAAATGATTGTTTTCTCAATAATCCAAGACTTAATCAGTATATTTGCCAGATTGCCCACGACTGTCATTTCCATTCCCTGGATCTAAACTCCCATTTTGAACCCTGCAGCTGGATGTGGAGAGTGACACTTGTGAGGACTAAGCCATTTCAACTTGGTGAAGTTGAGACGTGGGTACTGGTGGGATCCTAGTGATCAGGTCTTCAGGGTTCTCTAGTCCTGGGTGAGGAGAACCAGGTGGCACAGAGAAGAAGCCTGGCTATGTATTTCCCTTTGCTCCTGCTTGCTCACCTGTCCACGGTCTTTCTTCCTTCTCCCCTCCCTTCCTTCAGAAAATTAACAATATAGATTCCATGGCAGTCTCCATGCTTGGCATCAGAGTCTGAATATTAAGTAAGATTGGTGCTTACCTTAAGGAGCTTATAGGCGAGTCTGCTGCTGCTGCTGCTGCTAAGTCGCTTTAGTCGTGTCCGACTCTGTGCGACCCCATAGACGGCAGCCCACCAGGCTCCCCAATCCCTGGGATTCTCCAGGCAAGAACACTGGAGTGGGTTGACATTTCCTTCTCCGATGTATGAAAGTGAAAAGTGAAAGTGAAGTCACTCAGGTGTGTCCGACTCTTAGCGACCCCATGGACTGCAGTCTACCAGGCTCCTCCTCCATGGAATTTCCCAGGCAAGAGTACTGCAGTGGGCTGCCATTGCCTTCTCCCATAGGGGAGTCAGATACTCATAAAAATCACAGGCCCACGTGATCAGCCCTGAACATAGGGTCGATTGATGGTCCAGAAGAGGGTGAACTTGGTTCTCTTTGCAACAGATAATGGATGGGCTACAGGACATGGTGGGAGAAGGCCTCTCAGAGGTAATCCCCCCAAGGTAATTGTTCTTTATAACAGAAGTAGAATTTTTCTCCAATGGTCAAGATTTTTTTTTTTTTGGTCAAGATGTTTTTGGAGTAGGGAGGGGAGCACCCTGGCAGGAGCTACACTTGGAGACATCAATAGCCCCAGCTCCTCTAGTAGAGAACTTCTATGAACTGAGCCTGCCACAGAGAAGTGTAGGAGGTAAGGAGAGGACGGAAATGGGGCTGATGTCCAAATAAGATCAGGAAGGGTGTAGACCATGCTTAAGAATTAAGAACGCCACAATAGAAAAACAAAACAAAATAACAACAGCAAAAAGACCCCAGATTTAAAAAAAAAAAAAAAAAGGACTTCACTAGACATGTCTCCAAAAAAGAAAAAAGATGTGCAAATGGCCCACAAACATGAAAAGATGTTCCACTTCACTAATCACAAGGGGTTGACCACTGTAAAATAATAACAATATAGTAGTCTCTTCCAGCATCACTACGTTTACACTTTGGGACCATTATTAAGTAAAATAAGGGTTACTTGAACACAAGTACTGAGATAGCATGACAGTTGAGCTGATAATCAAGACGGCTGTTAAGTGACTGACTACAGGGCGGATCCGTTGGACAAAGGGATGATTCACGTCCTGTGTGGGTTGGAGTAGGATGCCTCGCGATTTCATCATGCTTCAGAATGGCCCACAGTTTAAAAGTTATGAATTTTTTCTTTCTGGAATTTTTCTACGTAATATTTTTGAACCATGGCTAACTGAAACCGTGGAAAGTGAAACCACAGGTAAGAGGGGACTAATGTAATAAGTACTGGTGAAGATATAGAAAAATTAGAACCCTTGTGCACTGTTGGTGGGAATGTAAAATAGTGTAGCCACTATAGAAAATGGTATGAAAGTTCCTCAAAAAATAGAATTATCGTGTGATCCAATAATCCCATTTCTTGGTATGTATCCGAAAGGATTGAAAGCAAGATCTTGAAGAGAGAGGTGTTTGTCCACTTTTGCTCAAAGTAGCATTATTCACAATAGCCAAGAGATGGCAACAACCCAAACGTCCATCAATGGATGAATGGCTGAATAAAATGTGGTGATCTTCATGTAGGGTGGAATATTAATATTATCTGTTGCCTGCCACAGTGTGGATGAACCTTGAGGATATTGTGCTAAATAAAATAAGCCAGTCACAAGAGGACAGATGCTCTATGATTCCACTTACATGCAGTCTCTAAAGTTCTTAAACTCAGAGAGACAGGAAGCAGAAGAGTGATTATCAAGAACTAGGAGAGGGGAAATGGGGAATTGTTCAGTGGGTATAGAATTTCAGTTCTGCAAGACGAAGAAGTTCAAGAGATCTGTTCAGCACAACAGTGTGCTTATAGTTAATTAACATGAATGTACGGTATACTTAAAAATGGTTACGGTAGTAAACTTCATGTTGTTGTTTTTTTTAACCAGAATAAGAAAGAAAGAATTGGGAAGTCTCTTGAAGGCAATGGGCCATTCCCTGAAGTATATTAAAGCTGGGAGGGACAAGGCTACACTTGCATTTTAGACAGCAACCTCTTGGGAATGTGTCTGATGGATTGACCATGAAATGGGCTGGAGCCAGAGGGACAATTGGAGGGCTTGCCATGGCCCAATTATGCTACTGGGCTTTGTGCTCAGTTGTGTCTGACTCTTTTTCGACTCCATGGACTATATATATATAGCCCACCAGGCTCCTCTATCCATGGAATTTCCCAGGCGAGAATGCTGGAGTGGGTTGCCATTTCCTCCTCCAGGGGGTCTTCCCGACACAGGAATGGAACCAAGGTCTTGATTGGCAGGTGGATTCTTTACCCCTAGTACCACCTGGGAAGCCCATGGTCCAGATGTGGGTTAATGATAGTGTGACCAGCTCAGAGAGAAACAGGAAGGCGATATAACAGCACGCAGGAATGCAGGTGTGGCTGGGAACCGCTGTTGTCGTTCCTGAGGTGTATAACCTTGGGACTTGTCCAGCTGGGCGTGCTGTTAATACTGCCGGGAGAGATCATTTAATTCAAGAGGTGTCCTTGTTAGAAATCACATTAACCACTTGTGATTCTTGTTCTGTATGATGGGGACAAGAATCTTTAGTGTGTGTTATGGGTATTTTTCTTTTTTTTTCCCTTTCTTTTTCCTTTTTATAATCAGTGATTGTTAAAAATTGATCCCTTGTATTAATTGATTCCCTTGTATACTGTCATTCAAAGTTGCAATTTTTCTAAAGCCAATTTGAGTCCTGATTCAGCTAATATCTCTAGAAATTCAGCAACTTTCCACTGATCTTTCTGTTATCACCATTCAATGGAATTTCTCAGCGATGATATCATTCTCCATAATGAAACCTTTCTGAATCCCCACATTTGAGAAAAACTATTGCAGTGAATGTTTTCCTTTGTACAAATATTAATATATTAACATGTGGCTTCTGGAGAATAGTATGTCACAATAACCTGGTAAAAAGAACAAGGCCTCCTTGAAATTCAGGTGCTGAGGGGTCATATAGGATACTTTCACGTGAGGGACTCTATCAGACATACCATGGTCTCAGCATTATTCAAATTTTGACTCAAAATAACATGGTTCTCTATGTCATTGGCTTTGGGGATTGCTTACGAAATGTGACCATCACTGAATGCCAAAAGCCAATAATAATTTCTTCTAAATTAATCATGAATGATCTTTGGTAAAATAGTGTTGCTTGTTAAAATCATCTTTAATGTTACAATTTACAAAACATCAAATCTCTTGTTTTTGTCCTTTGATATTTCACTCACTGTTTCCTAGCTTGGATAAGTTATAATTCTTTTAATGTCATAACTGCTTATTTCTGCTTTCTACTACTTAGCTGTGACTTGATTTATATGTTTAATTGTTAAATCTATCTAAGAATTTTTTTTTGTATAATGTGAATTAAATTGTTTTTCAATATTGCCGGCATCAAGAAATAAATCCTGGAGGGGTTTTACTTCTCCATAAGGCAGACAATTTGCATCTTTTGTAAAGTGCTTAGCACAGTACAAAAATGAGGTAATTTAAGCCAGAGGAAACAATTTTTTTTCACTCCATCTCTCCCTTGGAAAATATCTAAAGTACAGTGGTCACATATCTAATTTTCCTTGAAGGTATTTTTGGAGAGAATCCAGGAAAACCACCCTTTGTGAAACCGATGAATGTTTTATCTGTAAATTTGGTCCCACTCAAAAAAAAATTAACTACCAAACATGTTTAAGTGTCTATGTTAGTTACTGTGGTACAAATTATATTCACTAAAAGTTTCCTGCTGAGAAAAACCATGAAGTACGTAAGATGAATGCCTGCAATGTGATTATTCTCTTTGGGAGCTAGAAAATAACTGCTTAGAAAGATTATGCATGAGGGTAATTGCTGTTTAATGGAGAAAAACTGAGGAAAATAATTATACGAGAGAAGGAGATATTTCCTAACCATCTGTCATTTAAAAATAAGAAACAAAAAAGAAAATATATAGTATATTTTTCAGAAAGACTTGGAAGGGATGCCAAAAGGTAACACTCTAATGGGACACACACAAAAGAACTTTACATGAAGCAATCTGAGATTGCTATGTGTAAAAGTCCTTGTAGAGCCATGACCAAGGTGTGTTTTACTATGACAGTCAATTACCTTTATTTGACATCTCTCCATAGCTGCAGTGGAGGACACACCCAAGTGAGATGTCAGTCATTGGAAGCAGGAGGCGCCATTAGAAAGATAAATCATTCCAGGGGGTGGGAGGGGGAAGGGGAAGGGGTGAGGGGAGTGGAGAGGACAAGGTAAGGTGGCCTTTAATCTCCTCTTAATCTCCTATTTAGTGCATTGAAGAAATATGAGGAAGCTAATAAAGGTCTATATTTATGAGCATATATTGCATATTCAGATAGCATCTTATTGATGTTCTCTTCTGTTGGAGCGGCATTCTTCAGTCTATAGACATGAGCCCCTGCAACATGCCTATCGGAGTTCTCCAGCCCTGCCTCGGAGGAGCTGATGGTCTGGAGGCAGAGGAAGGAGCGGCCCTGTGAATTATTCAGTGTGACTGGTTTGCTGTTGTTCAACAACACAGGAATCAGCAACCAGACAAGACAACAATAGAAGAGATGCTAGGCAGTATGTGATTAGCGTGCAGCTGGGAGAAATCTGCCTTTCCTCTAAACTTCCAGAGCACTTTGTCTGTGCTTCTTATGGCACCTCCTTTCTCCTCTCTTATGTTACTGTTGTTCCTGGGTTTTCCCCCTACTCAAGAGTGAATGACTGGCGGGCAAGCTCCAGTGCCGATTCTTCTTTGATCCCCCACACAGAGCCTAGCCTAGGCCTGCCTAGCGTTGCCACTGGTGAACACCTGTTATTTGAATAAAAGGAGGGACACAGACAGTGTTTGGGTGTGAAGGGCATGGAAGGAGGGGCAAGGGTTTATGTGAAGATTCTCATGTTGATCAAAAATGGATTTAAATCAAATAATAAATGTCTGAAGCAGACATTGCTTTTTACCTCTATAGCATCCATTCATCTTTTTTTTTTTGTAGTGAGGACTACATGATCTTCCTTTGGAGAACTGTGACTCCCCTGTTGCATGTCCCCTTGGCCTAGACAATCTCGCTGTCATGGAGACGGAACTCAGGCAAAACAAGGACAAAAATTGACAGTGATTCACTCTGGCGATAGCCTGTCAGCTAGGACAATGGAGATTATCCATTTGGTCGGCCATCCTTTGGCAGATTAAAGACGGCTATCCATTATCAGTCTCTTCTCCCACTAAGAGGTGGAGCCTGTGACCCGCCCCTTCAGTCTGGGTAGGTTCTGTGACTGCTCTGACCAAGAACAAGTGAACGTGACTGCCGGTTTCAGTGCCTAGCTCTCACAGACCTCTTCCACTTTTTGTCCCTTAGCAGGTTTGCTCTTGGAGCTCTGAGGCACCCTTTAAGTTCAATTACCCTGAGTCCACCATGCTGTAAGGAAGCCAAAGCTAGCCACATTGAGAGGTCCTGCAAAGAAACCCATGTCCAGCCAGCACCCAGTGGTTCCAGCCATCCTGGCCCAAGTGCCTAACACGTGAATGAAGAAGCCTTCACGTGACCCCAGCTTCAGAAGCCATCTGACTACAGCTGCATGACTGGCCCCTATAAGAGCTGCCCAGATGAACCCATTAACCCCCAAACCATGAAAAATGACAGTAAATTATTGTTTTGATCCAATAAGTTTTGAGGTGATTTGTTACACAGCAAGATAACTAGAACACATCTAGACTCCCAGCTCTTCAGAAGACTGTTGTGCAACTTTTTCTTCCAGTTTCAAAAGAGTTCCCTTGTTCCACCATTACAATTTTTTTGAAAATTTATTTTGCTGCACTGGGCCTTAGTTGGAGCTCTCAGAATCTTTGATCCTCATTGTGGCATACAGGATGTAGTTCCCTGACCAGGGCTAGAATCCACACCCCTGCACTGGGAGCATGGAGTCTTAAGATACTGTACAACCAGGAAAGTCCCATCCTTCATTAATAATTATAATACTGCCTTGTGTTCTGGTAGCATGTAAAGTGTTACTAGCATGCTAATTGTGCATCATCTCATCTGTTTTTTATGTACCTCTGTTTCTCATCCACAAAATGAGGTTATAAGGTCCTTTTATCATGGAGTTGACATAAGGTAAAAATGAATTAATATCTATAAAGCAGTTCAAGTATTGACTAGCAAAAAGTAAAGGCTCAATGAGTATAGCTTTTGTTATTTAAAAAAATAAATGTATCAATAATATTCCTGTGAGGTAGATGAGACCGTTAGCCTTAAATAGGTTAAATCAGAGACTGCAAAGTGGCCGAAAAGGCCAAAGTTGGCCTGCCCAATTTAAGCAAATATTTGAATCAACAGTAGCCATTTCAAAACCTGATGGATTTCATATGAATATCTGTAATTCTGGCTTATTGCAAAAATGGGACTATCTCTTAGCACTGGGCCTGCATTCCTGGAAGGTACCTGCTGGCTCTTGCTGGCCAGTAACTTTGCCCATTCCTGTGGAGCCTGGGTTCTCCAGCCCACCATTGCCCCAGACTTCCCACACTCACATCCACAACTTGTGTTTATTTAGACAACTTGCCTGGCCCTTAGGGACGTGGGAATTTGCAATTCAAAAAAGACAGGAAAGATGAAGAAAGAGAGAAGAAGGATAAATCCCGTAAGTAGACATGTTCTTTTCTGACTGTAGCTACATTGGCAAATCCTTTAATAATCAAAAAGTGCTTTATTCTGTAGGAGGACCAAATCCACCTTTGTAGAACTGGAACCTATTTCAACCATTGAGACAAAACAAATGTTCAATTCGTAGATGTGTTTTTTTCAAAAACTTGCAAAATCTTATTTCTTGTCTTGGAGATGCTGTCTCTCTTTAGGGAGAACTTTGGGATGTCTAGGATGTGTTTGTAAAATAGGCCAACATATTTTAAAATATTTTCTTTGAAGGAGATGCTTTCTATGGAAAATCCTTATTTAAAGTTATTTAGATCTCCTTTGCAATCTTACTTTTCTGTGTGGTCTCAGTATTAAATTTACCCCTTCAGGACTAGGATTGCTATCTTTTCAGAAACAGTGTCTGTTCTAAGAGATTCTGTACTCTTCCAGTAATTAACATCCTTTTAGGGTCCTTTGATTTGCTGCTTTGTCCTGAATTATTGGAGCCATTCGGCATCCACATTTTATCCCAAGGGAGGCTGTAGTTACTCTCATCTACAATGGCATAGTATGACTTTAAAGATACTCTGTCTTCCATGTGAGTGTGTTCTGTCTCCCCTTTTCCCTCCCTGCTCAGAAGTGAACCTGGCTGTCACCTCGAAGCTGACTTTCCCTCTAAGTCAAGGCCTCAACCTGGTCTACTGACATGAGAACACTGTGGCTCATTTTTAGTAGAAAGGTTTTTAGTCTTTTATTTATTTCTTCTCTTTCCCTTTCCCTCCAAGTTCACTCCTTCCTATATGACAACATTGCTTTTGGCATATACCACACTTTTCCATCCTCTTTTTCTTTCAAATTTCATATGGTTTTGTTTTAAATGGTATGGCTGTAGACTGAAACCTACAATATCAGAGTAAGTCAGGAACATCAAACCTCTACTACATACCCAGTTCTGAACTGGAGATCCCAGCATGCCTTGCCACCCTGAACACCCCTGATCTCCTCTGATCGTGGAGGCTAAGTAGGGTCGAATCTGGTTAGTACCAGGATAGGAGACATTGTAGATATCATAAATTCTTTCACGCCTCAGATTGTGTCTTTGAATTTCTACTTCCCAACATCTGCAGCTTCCTATGAACCCACACCTCTAAGGTATGGGTAAGCCAACTTTTCCGTTCAGTTTCATATGAGTAGAGGGAGTCTCAGCCCTAATCTTTGTCCTCAGTGTTCTCTGTATGAGGCTGTATCTGTACGAGCTACAGCCTTGGACAGATGGGAATGGAAGATGGGAAGGTATACAGCTGAAATTCTGCTCTCCTCAACTGTGGTGGGTTTTGTTTGCTTCAGTTCCATGGTGGTATTTATATTTATGTTTTTTAAATTTGTTCATTGAGGTATAGTTACAATACACAATTGTTCAGTCGCTAAGTCGTGTCCAACTCTTTGTGACCCCATGGACTGCAGCATGCAAGGCTTTCCTGTCCTTCACCATCTCCCAGAGTTTACTCAAACTCATGACCGTTGAGTTGGTGATGCCATGCAACCATCTCATCCTCTGTTTTCACCTTGTCCTGCTGCCTTTGGCCAAAATATTGGAGCTTCAGCTTTAGCATCAGTCCTTCCAATGAATATTCAGGGTTGATTTCCTTTAGGTTTGACTGGTTTGAATTCTTTGCAGTCCAAGAGACTCTCAAGAGTCTTCTCCAGCACCACAATTTGAAAGCATCAATTCTTTGGTGCTCAGCCTTCTTTATGGTCCAACTCTCACATCCGTACTTGACTACTGGAAAAGCTATAGATTTGACTATACAGACCTTTGTCAGCAAAGTGATGTCTCTGCTTTTTAACACTCTGCCTATGTTTGTCATAGCTTTTCTTTCAATGAGCATCTTTTAATTTTATGTCTGCAGTCACTATCTGGAGTGATTTTGGAGCTCAAGAAAATAAAGGTGTATAATATAGTGATTCAAATTTTTTATATATTATGTTCCATTTAAATTTTTATGTAATACTCCCTGTGCTGTATACTATATCTTTGTATCTTAGTTATTTTATACATAGTAATTGTATTCCTTAATCTCCTACATTTTTCTTACTACAAACCCTTTCCCTCTCCCCACTAGTGACCAATAGTTTGTTCTTTATAACTGAAAGTTTTTCTGTTTGGCTACATTTGTTTGTTTTATTTAGATTCTACATATCAGTAGTGACATATACTATTTGTTTTTATCTATCTCACTTATTTCACTAAGCATGATACCCTCCAGGCCCATCTGTTTTTGCAAAAGGCAAAATTTCATCCTTCTTTATGGCTGAGTAGTATTCCATTGTTTATATATACCACATCTTCTTTATTCGATCATCTGTGGTGGACACTTAGGTTGCTTCCATGTCTTGGCGATTGTAAATAATGCTTCTGTGAACACTAGGATGCCTGTATCTTTTTGAATTGGTGTTTTTGTTTTTTCAGATATATACCCAGGGGTGGAATTGCTGGGTCATATGGTAGGTCTATTTTTAGTTTTTCTAAGGAACCTCCATACTCTTTTCCACAATAGCTGCACTAATTATATTCCCCCAAGAAATGTACAAGAGTTCCCTTTTCTTCAGATTCTTGCCAAAATTTTTTATTTATGTTCTTCTTGATGATAGCCTTTCTGACAGATGTGAGGTATATCTCACTGTGGTTTTGATTTGCATTTCTCTGATGATTAGGAATGCTGAGTAGCTTTTCATGTGCCTGATAACAATCTGTATATCTTTGGAAAAATGTCTACTCGGTTTTCTGCCCTTTTTTAAAATTGGGTTGTTTGTTTTTTTGGATACTGAGTTGTAAGAGCTGTTTATATATTTTGGATATTAACTCCTTATTAGTCATATCATTTGAAAATGTTTTCTCCCATTCAGTAGGTTCTCTTTTATATTTTGTTGACAGCTTCCTTTGCTGTGCAAAAAAGTTTAATTAAATCCCACTTGTTTATTTTTGCTTTTGTCTCCTTTCTTTATTATTATTATTTGGTCTCCTTTCTTGAACTCAATTATATCATTTTGATTTTTCCTTTTCATATGCTATTTATTATTACTATGTGTTTGGAATAGATGTAGGCACTAAAGGTGGAAGGGAGCATTTTATCAGAGCCTGAAGCTGCTTCACCAACTGACCAGACATCAATCAGTTACTTGTTTATATTTAATACGCAAACCTTTGGGACTTATGTGATCAAATATTACTTCATTCCTCTTTTTCTTCCTCTTCCTACTTATAACCTTAAAGAACTCTCTCCTCCAGACATTAAAAAATATTCACCTCTTCCTCTTTGTCTGAAGATTTTACTATTTCAATCATTAGTTTTAAAATTCTACTTAGAACACATTTTATTCTGAAGTTTGGAACCAGAAAATTCTTTTTAAAGAGCTAAAATCTTCAACACCAGTTATTGAAAAGTCCTTTCTTTTCTCTCTATCATTTCCTAGTGTATTACATATAATAAGATTTATTTCTAGGCTATCTGTTCTGTTAAGTTACCTCTCTAGTCATCTTCCAACAGCATTCTACTTTAGTGTACCTTTTATGTTTTGGTATCAAGCAGAACGAATGTCACTGCATTATTCTTTTTCCAATATATGTTTTAAATCATGTCTGTTTAGTTTTTCCCGATAAACTTCACTTCCTTTTTTTAGTTAAAAAAATCACATTGGAATTTTTATTAGTATTTGCATTAAACCCACACATTAATTGAAGAAATTTTGCAGGAGTATGCCTGTATTCATTTATCATTTTAAAATCTCCCATTAAAATGTTATTGACTTTCTTCTTGTAGGTCACATTCAATTTTTTTTTATTTTAGCCTTTTAATTGCTTTCTCCCCACCTTTCCATTATTTTTAAAAATAGTAACATTTGACCTCTAGGGCAATTCTATCTTGTTACTGCTTCCTATGTTGGTTGGCATTTCTTTCTTTTTGCTTATTAGGGAGAGCATTTAAAGGCATGAATGTAACTCTTTGGTTCTGAAAGAATTTCTTGCCCTTTAAAAAAAAAAAACTATGTTCAAGTTTTATTTGGTAAGTTGTTAAGTACTTTTTAGTTTTTATTCCTCATTACAAAAGCTGTAATCCTTAGTTATGCAAAATTATGAAAACCCAAGAAAGGAGGAAATTCTAACTTGGAGATGATGTATGGGTTGCTTTATGGATGCCTTTTCTCTGAAGACGTACCCTGAATAAATAATTCGACAGTGGGATTGGGAGGTGAGGGAAGGAAAGATAAAAGGATAATCCAGAGGAAAAAACAGTTTGGAAGTAAAAATCTTTAGCATGGCTCACAAGATGTTGCTGGGTTCATGGAATCAGGATGGACCTAGATAAGATTGGAAGTGAGCTGGGATGAGCTTTTGGAGATCTTGAGTGTTAGGCTAAGGAATTTGGCATTTATATTCTACAGGAAGTGAAAAAATGCAAGTCCCACATTTGTCCTTAAAAAATCTCAACTTCCGGAACACAGAAAATTCCAGTAAAGCTCTTTTTGTACTGCAGCACATAGAAGCACAATGTTATATTTGAGAATCACTATTTGTTCATTTCCTGCAAGACATGTTTGAATGTAAAATAGGAGGAAAAGCCTTGTATTTAAGTTCCTTCCTGATTTTTTTCCCCAAAGGGAGGGGGGAAAGTTACAAATTAATCTTCTACAGTTGCATACAAGCGAAATTCCACATCTGTGCCCAACTGTGAAACACAGTCACAGAAATGGCACAATTACTACGGATACAGAAAAAGTTGTATATTGCTGGAAGAGCACATTTACCATCAGTAAAGATTCTCTGTAATGTTTTCTGAAACCTGAAAGGTCTGCAGTCTTGGTGTTTGCCCAGTAAGTTGAAAGGAACTTTTTTTTTTTTTTACATCTAGGGTTTAATTTTTCTTGGTCTAGTGCCCAATCTATCACGAGTGGTGAGCAAGAATGGATGCCTGAAATAGTTCATGGGCAGCTCTTTATGCTCATGCCTGATCTTCCATGATGGCCAGAACTGTTTCTTGTTCATCTATTTGTTTCACAAAAGGCCAGTGAAGTGTTCATGTGTTAATCATTTGCTGAATTATATAAAAAGTTTTCAACTCATCTCTCAAAAATGTGAGACAAATTTTTGTCTCAACAAATAGCACTGTGTGATGTGTTTTTTCATATGAACTTTAGGCTGGTGGTTAGAGCCATAAGGACAAAAGAAACCAAATTTTCTTTTCCCTTTTCCTTGACTGAGAAAACTGCTCAATAAATGCTATGAGCTGACGAAGAAAGTTCCGTTAAAGATATTTTTTTCAAAATATTAGTAGAAAAGTAAAACTACTTACTTACAGAAAGTGGTCATCATAAACTGGAAAGACAAAATTACACATGAAGCAGTGATATCTATCTTTGGGGGTGAAATAGAATAACAAATGCCTCCTCTCCAAAACTCTTTAAACAATGAAAACTATCAGCCAATAAATAATATACTGCTGCTGCTGCTGCTGCTAAGTCACTTCAGTCGTGTCCGACTCTGTGCGACCCCATAGACAGAAGCCCACCAGGCCCCACCGTCCCTGGGATTCTCCAGGCAAGAACACTGAAGTGGGTTGCTGTTTCCTCCTCCAATGCTAGTGATATGCAAATTAATGGAGGTCACAGATTCTTAAGAATGTCATCCTTAGGTAGAATGAGAGGGTTTGAGTCTTCCCACGTCTCACTTCTGCCCTGCCCTGCACAGGCAATGGTGGCCTCTGGAGCACTTCTCAGCAGTGACACTGTGCTTCTGTAAGAGCTTCTATTGGCCATACACATGGGTACCATATTAAGAAAGCATGAGAAGTTGGGCAGGAAGAGTTTAGGAAAAATTGTTACTAAAGGTTGTCATAGACACTAGCTCAAAGAGAATAAAGACTCGTTGCCCTAGACGTTTTTGTAGGAGGTAAGCTGGTATTGCTCTAAATTAAGGAAACAGATGGGACTCTGGAAATATTCCCTCCCTGGAGCTCCTGGACATGATTTATCTTTTCATCATTGCCATGTATCTCCCCTCAACCACCCTTGAGTGCTGAATTAGAAAGTAGCATAACACATGGTTCTATAAGTAGGTTGGTGGTTGCCAGGGATTGGGGCGGGGAAATGGGGAGATGTTGGCCAAAGAATACAAACTTCCAGTAATACACGAATAAGTTCTGGGTTTCTTATGTCCCCAGTTAGCAAAACTGTATTGTGTACTTGAAAATTGTTAACAGAGTTGATCTTAAATGTTTCCATACCAAAAAATATTAATTAGGTTAGGCAATCAATGTGTTAATTAAACTTACTATAGTAACCATTTTCCAATATATAGGTATATCATATCATCATATTGTATACCTTAAACTAACACAATATTATATGTTAATTATATCTCAATAAAGCTGGGGAAAAAAGACAAAAAGACTCAATTTCTTAAAGTCTGGTGGTGGAGATTCATTTACTTATTCAATGCATATGCAGCACCTACGTGCCATGATGGGATTCCTTGGTGGCTCAGCTGGTAAAAAATCTGCCTGCAATGAGGGAGACCTGGGTTCGATCCCTGGGTTGGGAAGATCCTCTAGAAAAGGGAAAGGCTACCCACTCCAGTATTTTGGCCTAGAGAATTCTGTGGGCTGGAAAGTCCATGGGGTCACAAAGAGTCGGACACAACAACTTTCACATGTGCCACGAATATGTGACAAGAAGGCAGAGTATCTGCCAAATGAATGGTACAGCTACTACATGCAATGGGGTTTAGGAAGCTATCCTTATAAGTTGATGGCCTGGACAGGCTTTACTGGGACTTGTGGAATGGGTAGGATTTGAATTGGAAGAGAAGGAGAAATTAACAGCTGGAAGCGGGATGAATGAGTAGGAGACCTGAGAGAATTCAAGCAAGAAAGGGAGGTTTAGGCCAGATTGAAGAACACCTAGGGGTTAAAAAATATGGGCAAAAAAGGGAAAGTGTGGTAGGCAGAATAATCCATGTTGACCCCAAGACATCCATGGCCATATATGTCACTTTACATGGCAAAAGGGACTCTACAGATGTTAGTTATGGATGTTGAGATGAGAAGATAGTCCTGGTTTATCTGGGTGGGTACAATGGGATCCAGAAGAAGAAGGCAGGAGAGTCAAAAGACGATCTGATCATGGAAGCAGAACTCGGAGGGATAGAAAGAATGGGGCCATGAACCGTGGAAGGCAGGCAACCTCCAGAAGTTGAAAATGCAAGGAAATTGATCTCCTCCAGCCTCCCTGGAGGAGGGCATAGCAACCCACTCCAGTATTCTTGCCTGGAGAATCCCATGGTCAGAGGAGCCTGAGGGGCTACAGCTTATGGGGTCGCAAAGAGTTGGACATGACTGAAGCAATGTGAGAGTTGGACTGTGAAGAAAGCTGAGCGCCGAAGAATTGATACTTTTGAACTGTGGTGTTGGAGAGGACTCTTGAGAGTCCCTTGGACTGCAAGGATATCCAACCAGTCCAATCTAAAGGAGACTGGAGTCATGGGTGTTCTTTGGAAGGAATGATGCTAAAGCTGAAACTCCAGTACTTTGGTCACCTCATGCGAAGAGTTGACTCATTAGAAAAGACTCTGATGCTAGGAGGGCTTGGGGGCAGGAGAAGAAGGGGACGACAGAGGATGAGATGGCTGGATGGCATCACCAACTCGATGGGTGCGAGTTTGAGTGAACTCCGGGAGTTGGTGATGGACAGGGAGGCCTGGCGTGCTGCGATTTATGGGGTCGCAAAGAGTTGGATATGACTGAGCGACTGAACTGAACTGAAGCAACTAACACCGGAGTCAAAGAGAATACAGCTCTGCCCACACCTTTGATCTTAGCTCAGGGAGACCCTCGTTAGACTCCTAACATTCACAGCTTCGAGTTACCAAAGCGTGTTGTTTTAGGCCACTAACTCTGTGGTTATTTGTTACAGCAACAACAGGAAACTAATACAGAAGAGAAGTAGCATTAAAGCACTTCACATGAATCCTTTAAAAAATATTCACAACATCCTAACAAAGCTGGAACTACTCTTATAGTTATTTTACCAGGAGGAAAGTGAGGCTTGGAGAGGCTGTGAAAATGCTACGAGAGTCTCATACACAGTAAACTACAACTTCGCCCCAGGAAGGATTCTGAATGGGGAAAGGGAATTTGTCCATACGTAGGGAAAAAGAAAAGGGGCTTCCCAGGTGGCTCAGTGGTAAAGAATTTGCCTGCCAGTGCAGGAGACACGGGAGACACTGGTTCAGTTCCTGGTTGGGGAAGATCCCCTGGAGTATGAATTGGCAACTCATTCCAGTATTCCTGCCTGGAAAATTCCATGGGCAGAGGAGCCTGGCAGGCTGCAGTCCACGCAGTCCCAAAGAGTCAGCACGACTGAGCATGAATGCAGGCACCCAGGGAAAAAGAAAGGTTTCGCTAAAGAGAGAGAAAGACAAACGGGTGTGGCGGGGGGCGGGGGAAGGAGTATGTCAGTGTGGAGGTGTATCTCTGTGTGCGTTTTCATACTATTTTACCTAGTCTCTTCAGGAGGGATGCCTCTTGACTCTAAAGAAAGTCTTTACTTCTACTTTGGCTACAGCAGCCAGGCTCAGATGGGTCCCTACCTTGATTGCCATTACTGAAGGGCCTTGCCCCAGTGATTTGATCTAATCACTTTTCTCTCCAAATGTTAAATGTTGAGTTTCCTTTTCTTTTAAACAAATCTGTAGAACTATTGAAAATGAAAATTCTTTTTTCACTGTCCAGTACCATGTTAACTTATACGCAGAGTACATCAGGAGAAACGTTTGGCTGGAGGAAGCACAAGCTGGAATCAAGATTGCCAGGAGAAATATCAATAACCTCAGATATGCAGATGACACCACCCTTATGGCAGAAAGTGAAGAAGAACTAAAAAGCCTCTTGATGAAAGTGAAAGAGAAGAGTGAAAAAGTTGGCTGAAAGCTCAACATTTAGAAAACTAAGATCATGGCATCCGGTCCCATAACTTCATGGGAAATAGATGGGGAAACAGTGGCTGACTTTATTTTTCTGGGCTCCAAAATCACTGCAGATGGTGATTGCAGCCATGAAATTAAAAGACGCTTACTCCTTGGAAGGAAAGTTATGACCAACCTAGACAGCATATTAAAAAGCAGAGACATTATTTTGCCAACAAAGGTCCGTCTAGTCAAGGCTATGGTTTTTCCAGTAGTCATGTGAGAGTTGGACTATGAAGAAAGCTGAGCACTGAAGAATTGATGCTTTTGAACTGTGGTGTTGGAGAAGACTCTTGAGAGTCCCTTGGACTGCAAGGAGATCCAACCAGTCCATCCTAAAGCAGATCAGTCCTGGGTATTCATTGGATGGACTGATATTGAAGCTGAAACTCCAATACTTTGGCCACCTGATGTGAAGAGCTGACTCATTTGAAAAGACCCTGATACTGGGAAAGATTGAGGGCAGGAGGAGAAGGGGATGACAGAGGATGAGATGGTTGGATGGCATCACTGACTCGATGGATGTGAGTCTGAGTGAACTCTGGGAGTTGGTGATGGACAGGGAGGCCTGGCGTGCTGCAATTCATGGGGTTGCAAAGAGTCAGACACAACTGAGTGACTGAACTGAAGTGAACTGAACTGTACCATGTTAAAAATGGATCATTGAAATGAAGTTTTTATGCTTTGTAAATTATATGCTGCCCTGTGCTTAGTCACTCAGCTGTGTCTGACTCTGTGTGACCCCCTGGACGGTAGCCAGCCAGGCTCTTCTGTCCATGGGGATTCTCCAGGCAAGAATACTAGAATGGGTTACCATGCCCTCCTCCAGAGGATCTTCCCAACCCAGTGATCAAACTCAGGTCTTCCATATTGCAGGTGGATTCTTTACTGTCAATTAAAAAAAAAAAAAAAATTAGATGATTTAGCTAAGATCCCTAGAAGGAATTAAAGTAAATATTATGAACTTAACCTAAAATCAAAGCTAGAGTCACTTTTTAACCAAAGGTTACATCCTACCCAGCATATCAAATGAAAATTACTCTGGAAAAGTCCATGAATTGCCCAGGATACAGTAATATTCAGTATTAGTTTAGTCTTTACCATTTCTTAATGAATCCAGCACTGCCAGTTCTTCCCACAGGATTGGAGTCCTTCGCTGTTTCTCTTGTTAGGCAACAGATAAAGTTGTTGGCTTGCATTTCAGGCCTAGGTCATATGAAAACTACAATTTGAATATGCACAGTTGACTTGTCAGAAACAAAAGACATATATACGCAATTTCTCTGTATGATTCAATTCTACTATTTACTTCATACTACGTCATCTAATCCCTTTCCTAACTTCTGTTACTTTATAATTAAATTCTACCATCTAGTCCTAGTGAACCATAACATTCCTCTGTAGATAATACATGCCCCTCCAAAAAACACAAAATCATAGTTTTTCCACATAGTATACATAACCATAACACTTTCACAGATTTCCTTATAATCATTTCTTCCATATTTTTAAACACAGTTGAGATCATCATATACAATTTGTTACACATTTTCATTGTTTTTAGTTTTCTGAGATAAATCATGCTGCAATGGACAGATATGAACACAGATTTGACCTTTCTGACTGTACTTTTAATTTTTGGAATTTTTGAAATAGATTTAAATTTTGAAACAATTACAGAAAAGTTTTAAGTACAGTTCAAAGAATTTTACTTTCTTTAATCATTTGAGAGTCAGTTATCTACCTGATGCCTGAATATTTCTATGTGTGCTTTCCTAAAAATAAGAACATTCTCCCACTTAACCATAAAATAAAAACCCAAGTCCAGAATTTAACTTTGATACACTACTACCATCCAATAATTCATAGTACCCATTCAAGTCGGCCAATTGTTCTAATAACTGCTTTAGAGCAAGTTTCCACTTCAGAGTGAGCTATTATATGCAGTTGTCTTGCCTCCATCCTGTCCTACATACTGGAATGTTGCTTCAGCCTTTTCTTGATCTCATGGGCTTGACACTACTGTCTTTGTTAATGCCTCTCATCTCTTTATATGTGTCTCCTGTGGATTTTTACAAGATTCTAAATAAGAACCCATAAGTGCCAAACTCTAAATTTCCCACCTTTTCTGACAACTGTCATCGTCTCTTAAACCAATCCTTTGATTTAAAAAAGAAGAAGTGGGGAAGATTTTAAAGAAATCTGGTGTTTCATCTTTGTGCCACAGACTTGTTGCTTGCGGCCCCTTGCCTTTTGTCTCCCTGTTGTTTTCCTGCTTCTCACACACAAATGTGTGACCCTGGACAGATCCTCCTCTTCAGCCTGAAGCAACGTAAAGAGACTTCATGGTCTTTTCATCATCTGTGGTTGTCGTTGTTTAGTCGCTAAGTCATGTCTGACTCTTTGCAACCCCATGGACTGTAACCCGCCAGGCTCTTCTGTCCACGGGATTTCCCAGGCAAGAATACTGGAGTGGATTGCCATTTCCTTCTCTAGAGGATATTCCTGACCCAGGGATCAAACCTGCGTCTCCTGCATTGGCAGGCAAATTCTTTACCACTGAGCCACCAGAGAAGACTTTTCATCACCTAGTTAGCCCTTTTGATTTATTTGTATCATTTTTATAAAGTTGTAGGGCAAAAATAAAACCTCAAGCAGAGTTTGGGGCTAAAATAATGACCAAACTAGAAGCTCTAATTTAAGGAAGCAGCTCAATTTCCTAAATGCTCTCTAATTATGTTTTTCATTTATTGTCAAACCAACGGCGACCATAAATTGAAGCGCTATAGTTAGAGGGCACATTTCTGATCAAACGAATCATGAATCTAAGTCAGCCAGTCAAGTCATAGCATGCTCTTTCCCCTTTTTACAGTCATAGGAAGCAATAAATGATGAAGACTCACATGCAATAAAGCTGTTATCAGACTGTGAGAAAAAAAATCCCATATATTAGTGGCTACATTATAGCTTTACCAAGCTAACAAACTCAGATGGCTTTTATATGCTGGGATATTTTCCCATCACGAGTGAGATACCATGTAATGTTTGTCTTTCCAAAGATTTGTCACAGTCATTCCTACCATTCCTGCATGAATCACCCTGGCTCATCTGTTATGACTGAGAAGATTGCAGCCAATGGTCAATATAATCGAAATGATAAATGTGCAGTTGGCTTGTGTGAAAGCCCATGTGGGTTCATTTCAGAAGTAACGGGGAAGATTTATGGTGAGAAGGCAATGATATGTGTGGGAATTTCAGCTGCTGTGGAGCTGAGATGCAGAGGGATCAGAATGAGAGGGTGAAACCCAGCTATTGGGCTGAGAGAAGTAAAGTTTAGAAAGAACTGCTGAATCCAGATCACAGCTGCAAAGGACAACTTGAGTCAAGGAAGGTGTCAGGTCAGTGCTAACCTAGATGCCCCAGGTTTGCCTGGGGGACACCAGAAGGTCTTCAGGCAGCTTCTGCTGTGAGATGAATAATAACTCTCTTTCCTTTTCTCAGAGGAGTCTCTTAAAGCCAATGAGATGACACTTGACAAAAAGAGCTTACACAAATCTTGGTGATGTCCTATACAATAGGAAACAAATTTTATATCTTTTTTAAAAAAGATAATTCCTACCATTACTCTCTGTTGAGGCATCATATAATTAAGGAAAACTCATTTTAGTGATCCCCTGTGGCTCAGCTGGTAAAGAATCTGCCTGTGATGCGGGAGACCTGGGTTCCATCCCTGGGTTGGAAAGATCCCCTGGAGAAGGGAACACCTACCAACTCCAGTATTCTGGCCTGGAGAATTCCATGGAGTGTATAGTCCATGGTGTTGCAAAGAGTCAGACATGACTGAGTGACTTTCATTTCATTCATTTTAGTGATGTAGCTAAAAATCAGAACCTACTAGTCAATTACCCTTGGGTTGTGCTTATCTCTATCCAGCCCTCTCAAATTTTTCATCAACAACAAGGAGAGCATGGGTGCAAATGGCAGAAATCTCAGGAGTGAGAGTGGCTAGTGGCCACGAGCACAGAGGTGTGGGTGAGAGGTGCCCCATTATGGTAGCTTTCATTTTCCTCTTTGGGGCTCTTTGCCTAAGCTCAGGACTAGACTTGTGGTGATGGAAGAAGCTCAGATCATTTCCCTATTATGGTAACTGAGCAACTATAGCATATACTTAACCAATTATGTTTAATTTGGATGAAACTTCGCTTTGGCATTTATCATAAGAAAAATCTTGGGAAAGACACAAAGAAGTATATCTAGTTTTCTTCTGGTCATTATATTTAGTTTTAAAGAATTACCTTAACCATGGTTTGGTGTTGAGGGTGTTTTCAGATGATGCCTAAGAGAATGGTGAATACAGTTCAGAGTAATTTCTTAGCTTTTTTGCCTACTTCAACATACAAAAGTGACCTACTTAGAGCATTTCTACCTACTAAAGAATTTAAACTCGATGGACATGAGTCTGAGAAAGCTTCGGGAGTTAGCGATGGACAAGGAAGCCTGACATGCTGCAGTCCATGGGGTCACAAAGAGTCAGACATGACTGAGCGATTGAACTGAACTGAAAGAATTTAAGGAAATGAAGGTCATGTAATCATACACGAAGCGCTGTGAAAATTGAAAAAGTTAGATGCTCTAACTATTGTTAATGACGAATCTCTAGTGACTCTCCTCAAAATGAAGGCGATGCACCAGGTGTGTTAATAATCTGAGATGATCTTGTCCAGAAAATCTCTTGAGAGATCCAGCTAAGACAACTCTTCCCCTTTTAGAGTTCCAAGAATCCCATAGAACTCTTACAAACCATAGGATTTCTGGATAAGATGCAAAAAACTTTAAAATACATATAAGCTTGGAAAGGAAATACTGAGGCATCAGAACAGAAGATAGAAATCAAAACTAGAGCAATATGTGTATGGGATGACATCCAAGCCCCTGGGGCACTGGGGCCAGATGCATGTCCTAAGGGCTGTGGGCTGGCATTTTAGCAACCATATAGGAATAAAGGTCATGATTGAGGGCTCGCAGCAGGTGGGGAACTGGAACCAAGATTGCTGCTTCAGAGCAGAGTCCTAGAGGTCTGGTCCCTCTGTGAAGAGAGTATTAGACACAACACACCAGTGGCCTCAAGGAAGCTAGTGCCCTCGGCACTTTGTGCATAAAGAGGAGTCTCCACGGAGAAATTAAAACCCCAAGCAGAGATGTAAGATCTGAATTGATATTGTCCATGAGGTATGAGAATCCCAAGCCCAGAAACCAGTATGAAAATGTATCATGAGTGGGATGGAATCTCTGAGAGATAGACCAGAAGCAAACGCAAAATCTTTCTCTGAGGCACTTTTATAATGTAAAGCACGTGGACCATCTAAAGAACCAATGTACCTGCTAAAGACATGCCCACAATTAAAAATTACAGACCATGTGAGGAAATGATCCACTGTAAGGGAAAGTCAGTCAGTTCAGTTCAGTCACTCAGTTGTGTCTGACTCTTTGCAACCCCATGGACTGCAGCATACCAGGCTTCCTTGTCCATCATCAACTCCTGGAACTTACTCAAACTCATGTCCATCAAATCGGTGATGCCATCTACCTTTCTCTGACATGAAGGTGATGTCATCCCCTTCTCCTCCCACGTTCAATCTTTCCCAGCATCAGGGTCTTTTCTAATGAGTCAGCTCTTCACATCAGGTGGCCAAAGTATTGGAGTTTCAGCTTCAACATCAGTCCTTCCAATGAATATTCAGGACTGATTTCCTTTAGGATTTACTGGTTGGATCTCCTTGCGATCCAAGCGACTCTGAAGAGTCTTCTTCAACACCACAGTTCAAAAGCATCAATTCTTCGGTGCTCAGATTTCTTTATAGTCCAACTCTCACATCCATATACGACTACTGGAAAAACCATAGCTTTGACTAGACAGAACTTTGTTGACAAAGGAGAGAGTCAGGAGACAATAAATGGGAGAATTAGCACTTGAGGAATTTGAGATAACAGAGAATAAAATAATCAAGGAAAGAAGATGAGATGAATAGATTATTTAGTAAAAGAAATATGTTAGAATGTGAAATAAGCACACATATTCCTATAAAGTCACTAGGTCATAAAGGATCCAAATGGAAGCCAAAGAATTAAAAGTAAATTTGACATATTTTGATCATTATACTTCAGAATAGATTACCTACAGGGATAATAGAAACTTAATTATGTGACTCTTATAGAATTATATTAAAATCATCAAATAGGTTTAGTTTAGATTGTAATTACATAAGCTTTTCATTGACTTTTGAGTTGGTATATGAATAAATTTTCTTTCATATAAATGTTTTGCTAGTTTTTAACTCTCTTCTCACTATCACAAAACAATTCATCTTCATATTTGAGACAAATTCTGAAATATGGAAAAGAGGCAAAAAAACCCCCACCACATTCTAATAGTCTCACTATCCTGAAAATATTTGTACTGAAATATAACTTAGCAGGCCCTTGGTTTTATAAACTAAACATTATATCATAAGCATTTGCGCATGTTCTTTAAAGTTGTTATAAATATAGCTTAAAGACTTGCGTAATAGTTCCTCACGGATATACCATTTATATTCTAATTCTCTTATTATTGCCCTATTAGATTGCTTGCAATTTATTGCTGTAACTCTCAAATAAACATTTGTGCATGAATCTTGCTTTATGGGGTTATGTCCTGAGGCTATATCTATGATTTTTTTGAATCAAGGGACAAGTCTTGATTTCATAATTAATGTTTTCAAATGTATTTTTTACATTCAACAAAACTTACTGAATATCTACTGTGTGCCAGATAACCATACACTTAATTACTATGTTTTTTTCCTAATTGTCAAAATTATCACATGCACTGTAGAAAATTTGGCAATTGTACACACATGTGCAAGTGTGTGTGTGTGTGTGTGTGTGTGTGTGTGTAAAAGGACAAAGTAGGAAAGAGGATGTATAAGGGAATTCACCTACTTCTCTGCATCCAAGCCAGCAAAGAGAAAACTCCAGTTAGAAGAACATTTGCTCAGTTGCTCAGTCGTGTTCAACTCTTTGCAGCCCCGTGAACTGTAGCCCGCCAGGTTCCTCTGCCCATGGAATTTTCCAGGCAAGAATACAGGAATGAGTTGCCATTTCATACTCTAGGGGATCTTCCCCACCCAGAAATCGAACCCGAGTCTCCTGTGACTCCTACATTGGCAGGTGAATTCTTTACCACTGTGCCACCTGGGAAACCCCAATCTTTAGAATATATCTGTACTACAACAGGGAAGTTAGATTACTTCCTTCCCAGAATTTCTCCCATCAGAACTCTAGGATTTGATGAAAACTTTTGTAGCTACCTTCAAAAATGATATTAGCTTACCAAGATATCTGTTCATCTGAAGCATACACCCATCAGAGCCACATATACAAACTCTAAGCTTTTCATTACATTTCAACTCAGAGAAGCAACACTAACCTAATGTGATCAAATGAATCAACTTTATCCCAGAGCAAGGACTTCCTGAAAAATCCAAATTAAAAAAATTAAGTTGAATCTCTTTCAAATAGGCCAACACCTGAATTTCTGTCTTACACATAGGTAAATATATTGTTTTGCTTGTCTGCTCAGGTTCTGCATTGCAGAGAAAAGAATTTAAAAGTCAGAATGCTAAAATTTGGAATTAAGGTAAAGGATTATGTAGATAGAGCAAGGGGAAAAAGTCAAAGGACAGTAAATTCCTATTATTAAATTCTCTGTTCTAGTGCTGGATTTTTCTAGTGTTTAATTGGTCAGTCGTGTTTGACTTTTTGGGATGCTATGGATTGTAGCGCAGCAGGTTCCTCTGTTCATGGACTTTCCCAGGCAAGAATACCGGAGTGACTTGCTATTTTCTTCTCCAGAGGACCCTCCCCAGCCAGAGATTAAATTCACGTTTCTTGTGTATCCTGCATTACAGGAGGATTCTTTTTACTTGCTGAGCCATCAGGGAAGCCAGAATTCTTCTAGCACAGAGCTCTAACTTCAGGGGCACTGCATGTAGTTATGCATTTGTGCACTGAATATTCCTAGGCAGTGCCATTCACAGTGAGCTCTGGTTGAGGACTCAAGCTCTCTAAGTCTATTTGTGTCTGTCTGTCTATGTATCTGGGTTTCCCTGGTGGCTCAGTGGTAAACAATCCCACCTGCAGTTCAGGAGCCACAGCAGACCTGGATTCAATCCCTGGGTCATTAAGATCCCCTGGAGGAGGGCATGGCAACCCAGTCCAATATTCTTGCCTGAAGAATCCCATGGACAGAGGAGGCTGGTGGGCTACAGTCCATGGGGTTGCAAAGAGTCGAACAAGACTGGAGCTACTTAGCATGCACACATCTATGTATCTATCTACACATAAAAACAACATTTTTATATTACATCAATTTGTGAATACATATTTATTTATCCAATATTACAGACTGAGATGACTTCAGACAGAAGAAATGACAATGGTTTATTGTATGAAGGGACTTATTTCTGAAAAAACAAAGAAAAGTGACAGTTCTGCACACAGTTCAGGAAAGTGAAACACCTTTTTGCAAGGGAAGTGTCTTTTCCACAGTGCACCAGGCTGAGCTGGAACCATCACCAAATTTTTCAACAGTGGCTGTTAAAAGCTAAAGCTATGTATCAAAAAGATGGATTCTGTATCTTTATATGTGTGATTTTACGTGCTGGGAATGTAGATGCTCGCCCTTTAGGATGGTTTTAGGTGGCATCATGAAGTTCCAAAGATGCTGCTCATATTGATTACCAAATATTTCTCAAACACCCACTTTGCGCAGTATAAGATGTGAGGTTCTATAAGGATTAAAAGCATGAGTAAGATATAGACCTTGAATACATGTAGCTTAGAGTTGATTTGGAATATAAGCATATAAGAATACATACGGTAGAAGAGCACAAGATATTTTAAAAAATAGCTCGAGGCTATGAACCTATGTCAGAAGACATTTAAGAAAATAGAAATTACTGCAATTTAGTACTGAAATATTTCCTCAAACAATGTTCAATGGTAAGGAAGAGGAAGCTCAAAATGAATAACAGGAAAAACTACAAGCTGAAGGTTTTCACTCGACAAGAATAGTTTCGCTTGTGCTTCTGCTCCCCACCTGTGACTTGAATCTTTTCAAACCCACTGGCCTAAACAACCAACTCAAAAAATCAGAGAAAGGAGTGGAATCAGGACCCACGAGGATAGATTCTGACCCTGTGTCTCTCAGCCTAAGCATGGCCATAAAAAGTCCGGTTTGCCTCGAGCCTGACCGGTGCTATGGAACGCTGGCAGCTGAAGATGACAGCCTCTTTACTTTCTGTTTCTGGAGCCAGCACTTTCCTTGCTAAGTGGGAGGTAAGACTGGGTTTTAAGCCCTGAGCAAGTGCCTTCCTTTCTTCATCTGAAAAATGAGCAAACAATGAGCTCCTCAAGGAGAGACAGTTAACACATGAAGACAATTTGATACAGTGGCTGGCACACAAAAAGAAAATATAGCAGGTGCTGAGCAGCTGCTTAGTAAGGAAGACCTGCTGCTAGACAGATGGAGTTGGAGGCTTGGTTATGCCACCTACAGCTTAGTAGCCCTGGGCGCGTCACTTCAACTCTGTACCTCAGTTTCCCCATAAGGTACTTTGTGGGAAACTGTGAGAAATAAACTTCCCTGGTGGCTGACAGTAAAGAATCTGCCTGTAATGTGGGAGACCCAGGCTCAAAGCTTGGGTTGGGAAGATCCCCTGGAGGAGGAAATGGCAACCCACTCCAGTATTCTTGCCTGGAAATCCCATGGACAGAGGAGCATGGAAAGCTACAGTCCACTGGGTCGCAAAGAGTCAGATAAGACTGAGCAACTAACACTATACTTAAAAACACCTAATACATGTACAGTGCCTGACACACCATAAATTCTCAATAAAACTCTTAGCTATTCATTGCAGTGAGCCCCTGGTGGCTCAGCAGGTAAAGAATCTGTCTGCAATGCAGGAGACATAGGAGACACAGGAAACATGAGTTTGATCCCTGGGTCGGGAAGATCTCCTGGAGGAGGAAATGGCAATCCACTCGAGTATTCTTGCCTGGAAAATCTCATGCACAGAGAAGCCTGACAGGCTACCGTCCAAAGTGTTGCAAAGCACAGAATATGTCTGAGTGCGTGCACGCCTCTGTGCGTGCACACGCACACACACACACACACACACACACATACACACTAGGAATTAGTAAATTATTTTACCTATCTTTCAAGGTTGTTGAAAGGTTAGTATAAGACCACCCATAAAGGTACTTACCAAAGCTTCTTGCTCATGCTAAGTACTCAATCAGAGTTGCGTATTACTTCAATGATTATTATTACTATGATTATTGGTATTGTACTATACTGAGTACATTCCAGTGTTCTCCCCCGGAGAATTCTATGGACAGAGGAGCCTGGCAGGCTACAGTCCATGGGGTCACAAAAGTTGGACACGACTTAGCTACTAAACCACCACAACCACCACTGTATCGAGTAGTTTAAAAAAAAGATTTGTACATTTCTAATGATTTATTATTCATAGCATCACCAGCTCAATGGAGATGAATTTGGGTAAATTCCGGAAGTTGGTGATAGGGAGGCCTGGCGGGCTGCAGTTCATGGGGTCACAAAGAATCAGACATGACTGAGTGACTGAATTGAACTGAATTAGGTGCTATCATAAGTCAGTAAAAAAAAAAGCAGTTTTTTACACATGGCTAAGAAAAGATGTGAATTGAAAAGGGTTATAAGAATATAGTTAAGGAAAGAACAAAATTGATTGGCCTTTCTGGAAAAGTCTTACTTTACTACTTTCCAGCTCTTTGCGAGATAGATTTTCTGAGCTTTTAATGTTTAGCCATCTGAGTTAAAGATATATTTATTTCCTCCGCAGTAATTCGAGTCAGTCCTCTGGTATTCAGCTAAATTGAACTCGAGTATTTTGGAACGGTGTCTGTTGACATGAATATATTTGGCATCACTAGGGAATCTAAAACTACATACAGACGGTGTCATGATCCCTCACACTCAAGATGACCCAGTATCATTATGAAATAGAAGGAGTTGCTAAAAAGTTTCATGCTGTCATTTCTAATACTGAGCATAAAGGCATGCTAGTGTCTGGTTAGCAATGGTAGTTACAAAGATTATAGTTTTGCAAACATACTTAATGATATGTATTAGATACTTTTTGCTATTTTGCTCGAAAAAGTAGAAATGGGACTCTGGTAAGACATGCAAACAGACACATAACTGTTTACTCACCTTCCATCTGATTTTGAGGTGACTGTGTGTGGTGGGAAGAGTTCCCTCACCTGCTTCCTCCCAAAGGCATATCGGATTCTAACTCAACTTGGAGAAGATGGATGTACACTTGAGATTTTGTTTTGGTCTTGCCTAGATATTTCCAGTCTAGATAATTCCCTGATGGCTAAATTTAACTAAAAAGCTAAGAATTCTGGAAACAAATTCGCCTCGGAAGAATATTTGTGGCTCTGGGTCTTCTGTGATAACGTTTTATTTTTCTAAGTAAAGAAGTAACATGAGGAGGCCCTTAGTGCTGAAGGACCAGACTTTGTCACCTCGCCTTGGTTTCAGGTTTTCATGGGGCCTGTCAGAGGTCAAGACAGGCACAGGCCACTTCCATATTAAATCAAAACAAAATAAAAAAGGAAGAAAAAGAAGGGAAAGAAATGCAAAACAGAGTTACAAAAGTTGTGATATATTTTGAAAGTCAGTATCTAAGGAGTGAACTGTTTCAACCCACACATGCTCCCGTGTATTTATTCAGTTCAATATAATTATGCCATTCCCAAGATGATTAAAGGAGTTATTAGGGGATTTATTAAAAATATTGATTCATGATACACAACAGATGTGGCCCAGTAATGAGACACAGAGGTAGGTTGAGCAGTTATGTCTTCTTTCTTCAAACCTACCAATGCTTCTCTGTAATCAGGTATAACTGGGTGGCATTGTGGCTCTTTGTGACAGAGATGACCAGGGCCAGTGACTCTCCTGGTGTTTCCCTTCCCTACAGGCCCAGGGCATCTGCACTGGTGAATATCCAGCTTATATATCCACCTGTTAATGTCAACTCTCTCCTGTGGTCAAAGAGGGGATTAACCTTCATGTCTGGGCTGCACAGGCACACTTGCTAATGGAATCTGTTTTTTTCCAGTTTCATGCATTTATTGTGCTTTAAGAAAGGTGATCCGTTTGATCCTTTATTTTCAATGAATAACAGTCAAAATGCAGCCAAAATAGAATGACAAGTGTACACTGATGGACTCAACAGGCCTTGGGTGGGAGGCAGTGGAGTATATGGAAAAACTTTGAGCAGAAGCTAACAATAAACACATATTCTTAAAGGAAGTTACCGATGGGGGCTTTTTCTATGAGAGAGGACCTCTCAATAGCGTAAGAGGAGTCTGGAAACTGATGAAAACCTCCTGAGAGTGCTCAGCACACTGATCAAAGTTCGGTCCAAGCTGCACTGTTATTGCCCACGCAGCTGTTACCTCTGGTTTGTTAGAAAAGCCCTAAGTTTCCAACTGGGTTGAGTAGCTGTGACTTCACCTGGTGATTGTCCACTTCCATGAAATTTCATTTGCAGATATCAGAGGTGGCTTCCCTGTCTCCTTTTCCCAGAAAAAAGTAGGAATGAGGGAAAGAAGGAGGAGGAAGAGAGACAGAGAGAAGAGTAAGATGGAATCTTAGCAGATGGCAGTTGGTGCCCATGAGTTAAGAGGTTTGAGTTGGTGCAGGGAGCCTGAGGATTGGGATCCTGAGTGTGAGACCTGGTGAGCAGGAACAGACATAAGTGAAGGAAGCAACCAGCAACCAGCTAGCCTCAGCTTGGGGGAGGAGAGGCCCCACACTATGACCCTGTAGAGAAAGACTCATGGCAAAATCTGAGGCTGGTTTACAATGACAGTTGATACAGTTTGTCAGATTGGGGAGTGAGGTGCTAGGGGTGCAAAGAAGACTTAGGGCTTGGGGCCAATGTCTGAGAAGCTCCCCCCCGTGCTTCTCCTTCCTCTTATTAAGATGCAGTAATAAAACATTTTATGAACTCATAAAAGGGTTACAAGGACATCCCTGGTGGTCCAATGGTTAAGATTTTGCCTTCCAAGACAGGGGGCAAGGGTTCCATCCTTAGTGGTTGGAGCAAAGATCCCACAATGCCTAGGGGCCAAAAAACCAAAACATGAAAAGAAGCAATATCGTAACAAATTCAATAAAGACTTTAAAAATGGTCCACACACACACACACACACAAAAACTTTAAAAAATAAAAGCGTTACAAACTTTTTGATACATCTTATCTGGATTCCACTCAGGAGCCAAGACCTTTGTTAAAATGTCAGGTCCAACTGTCCTCCAGTGCTTTCCTGTTTCCCCAAAGTGTAATCTGAAGTTCTTTCTGAGATCTGCGGGGAGCTTTAGGACCCAGCGGTGCCCTGCTGCCTCTTCTGACCTCCTTTCTCCCTCAGCCTCCCTCAGGACCCCAAAAGCCTTTGCTTTTCTCCAATTCAAGCTCCCAAGCCTTGGGCCTTGTGGTCCCCAGACTTCACAGGGCTTGTACCCTCCCACTTCATCCTGGCCTCTTTCTCCAAATTTATTGGTTTCCAGGGGCAGCCATGACAAAATTCCACAGACCCGGTGGCTTAAATAATGGAAATTAGTTTCCTCACCATTCTGGAGGCTGAAAGTCTAAGCTGAAGATGCCAGCAGGTTGGTTTCTTCTGAGAGCTGTGAGGGAAGGATCAGCTCCTGTTCTCTCTCCTTGGCTTACACGTGGCCATCTTCTCCCAGTGACCTCCTTATTTCCTCTTCTTGAAAAGATCCCAGTCGTAATGGATTAGGGGTTACACTTAGGATCTCATCGTAGCTTATCACCACTCTAAAGACCCTATCTCTAAATATGGTCACGTTTTGAGGTACTGGCAGTCAGGACTTCAACGTACAGATTTTAGAGGGACAGTTTTATGGAACTGTTAAGCATTAAAGAATCTGCCTGCAATGCAGGATAAGAATATACAACCAGAAGCATTTCTCCCAGTTTTTTTTGTTGTTGTTCTTTAATAAGCAAATACGTGGGCTTCCCAGGTGGCACTAGTGGTAAAGGACCCGTCTGCCAATGCAGGAGATGTCAGAGACTTACAAGTTTGATCACTAGGTCAAGAAGATCCCCTGGAGGCGGGAATGGGAACCCACTCCAGTATTCTTGTCTGGAGAATCCCATGGACAGAGGAGCCTGGGGAACTATAGTCCATGGGATCACACACAGTCAGACAGGACTGAAGTGACTTAGTATGCATCCGCACAAGCCTCCCTGATACATCCAAAATAGTGTCCCTACTAAGTAGCATACATTTATTGTCCTTTTTTTTTAAAGATCATCTTCTACCTCAGTGTCAACCCTAGAGGGCCAAATTCTTTGTTTTGTTAATTGATGTATCTCTAGTGCCTAGTCGGAAAGTAGCAGGCCCCCAGTAAATATTCATGAAAGGATGAATGTGTATTATGAAGACATTACAAATTACTCTGCAAAGAACAATGACAGAGAATGATGTTCAAGGTATGTTAAATGAAGAAAGCACACTTTAAAAAGCTGCCTGCTTAGCATGGTTTCATTTTTAAATCATACACATATAATTTATCTTTATTAAAAGAAAGCTTAGAGAACAAAAATAAATAAATCTTGGAGAGATACGTAACAAAATACTAACAGTGGGTGGCTCTGGAGGTGAGATTTTGATTTCTCTTATATGTTCATTTTCTAATTTCTCTTTAGTGAATATGTATCACCTCTGTAAGAGGAAAAAGACAATATATGTATCAAAAGTTAATAGAACATATTTTCCCATAATTTGTAACTGACTGTTATGTTAAGAGAGAAAAAAATACATTATTTGTCCTTTTCACTGGGGAACGGTAGGAAATACAGTGAATGGGCAGTCTCTTGGAGCCCAGTGACTAAGAGCACAGCCCATGGAATCTGCCCAGCCTGAATTCAAGCCCTTATGTGTCACTTTCTAGATTTATCATCTCAGGCATACTTGCCAACTGTACTGAGTCTCAGTTTCTTGTCTGTACAATGGGCTAACAGTGGTACACATGGGGCTTGGGGCTACCTTCTATCTCTGGCCCAGGCTGGAATTTGATTCTTTTGAGCTCAGTGATTAGACACCAAAGGTCAAGGACCAATCCAAGGATCTGACTCTTCTTTAGTCTCTGGTCAAGAACAGGCCAGGCAACATCCAGAGCACCCCATGCATTGCTTCTGGGCCTGGGCAAGGATACGCAGCAGGAAATAATGAGGCACTTGCTGCAAGTGCCGAAGTTTTAAGGGGACCTCAAAACGCTCACTGATCAGGAGAAATAATATTTGGATGGGATATTTTTAATAAATACATGTTTAAAAATCTATAATGAACAAAATGTCAACAACTTAAATAGACACAGATAAGCATTACTAATTCCTCCTTTGTTTCAGGCTCCATTACGGCTCAGCGTGGCACTGCTCCCAGCCCACAGACTGAAGGTGGGGAACCTTCAATTATTCAAATCATTATTAATTGCTACTTAACTATAATTAATTATCTAAATTGTCCTGAGTCTCAGAATGAGCATTGCTGTTTCTGTGATTGTTTGGCCCTCAGTCAAGGCCGTGTAAGGATACCTGTGTGTGTGTGTGTGTTCAGTCACTCAGTTGTGTCTGATTCTTTGTGACTCTAAGGTAGGGAATGCATATTTTTCTGATCCTATTTATTTCTTTCTCCTCAGTAGATACCTGATCACAATTGCTACCTAGACACAACCTCATCTTGTTGAAGACCCTGAGGGGCAAGTTTCTTCCTATTGTTTTACAGAAACATAAAATGCCAGCAAAGCAGAATTTCTACCTAAAAGAGGGCCAAACAAAATTTGCAGATGTTGCAAACTCCTCCCCTGGTGCTTCTGGGGAAGGGCACACAGACCTTGGCATACACCTTGTTTCAAAAGCAGGCAATAGTAAACAGTGTGTTCATTCCACCTACTTCTCTGGAGAAGGGAAGATCCTTATGAGGTGGGATCAGATGGGCCATTGGTCTCAAGTGGAGTTTTCCTGAAGGGCTTTCATATTACTGTATTACGGCGGTGGTTTGTGGATATTTGTTTCTGCATATCAAACGCTTCACAGTATACATTCACATGGAAATCGTTAGTTAAATGTAGCAGCTGTAGAGCTTCCCCAGTGGCTCAGTGGTAAAGAATCCACCTGCCAATGCAAGAGACAGGAGTTTGATCCCTGGCCCCAGAGGATACCACATGCCATGGGGCAACTAAGCCTGTGTGCCACAACTATTGAGCCTGTACTCTACAGCAGGGGAGCCACAGCTACCGAAGCCCGTGTGCCCAGAGCCTGTGCTCCACGACAAGAGAAGCCACCACAAAGAGAAGCCCATGCACCACAACGAAGAGTAGCCCTCTTAGCCACAATTATAGAATGCCTGTGCAGCAATAAAGATCCAGCACAGTCAGAAGTAAATAAAGGAAAAAAAAGTAGCAGCAACAATAATGTTTGGAGTTTTGTTTTCATCAGTGGTTTCATTTTACAGGACATTTTTTTTTTTTGCTGAAACCGTAGATTCTAAGTTGCTCTGTCAAGGTAATCACTAGAAAAATAAGATATTCTCTTGCCTGGAAAATCCCATGGACAGAGGAGCCTGGTAGGCTGCAGTCCATGGGGTCACGAAGAGTTGGACACGACTGAGCGATTTCACTTTCACTTTTCATGCATTGGAGAGGGAAATGGCAACCCACTCCAGTGTTCTTGCCTGGAGAATCCCAGGGAGGGTGGAGCCTGGTGGGCTGCCATCTATGGGGTCGCACAGAGTTGGACACGACTGAAGCGCCTTAGCAGCAGCAATAGCAGCAGCAGCATATAAACTTTAGGAAATTTCTATTACTCTTCTCCATTTAATGCACTATATGTTGTTTTCAAGAAAGAATCTGCCTGCAATGCAGGAGACCCAGGTTCGATTCCTGGGTCGGAAAGATCCCCTGGAGAAGGAAATGGGTACCCAATCCAGTATTCTTGCCTGAAGAATCCCATGGACAGAGGAGACTGGCAGGCTACAGTCCATGGGGTTGCAAGAGTCAGACACGACTGAGCGACTAACTACCACCACCACGTTGATTTCAAGCACATCATGTGAGATATCACAAGATGAACATAACCTATGGCAGATTTGTTTCTGCGCAAATCTGTGTTCTTTCTAGCCACCAAAAAACTCAGAGACCGAGCAGGGAAAGGAACTGTTTGAATGGCAGGTAGTGCATAAGACTTAGATTTGGTTACAGTATAAGTTTAGCATAATACATTATAAGGTGATGGTCTGGATGAACTTCAGAGGTTGATGAACTTTGGTGAATAAGTTAACTTTGAGGTTTGTTTTTTTTTCTCTCTGATTTAAGGAATGTTGCTCACTATACCTCTCCCTTCCTCCTCCATATTTTTAGATTAATACGCTTACTAGGGAAGCAAAATACACTGGGATTACATACCTGCATCCAATAAGCAGTCTGACTCTCCTTAGACCACCATGTGCTGATGCACGTCCAGCTGGCTCCAGATGTCCCAGCCTTCATAGACTAGGCACCTGACAGGAGAGTGAGGAAGCCAGCTGACAGCCAGAACAGACACTCCGGCTTTGTGGCCCTGCACGAACCATGTCCAGTTGCTAGATCCACTTCAAATGAGGCCCGAACTGTTCTGGGTCAGAGAGGAGAGGTCCCCACTGTGCCCTGCCCATGGGGACCCACAAAATTGTGAGCATTAGAAAATGACTAGTTTTTAAATAGATTTTTATTGGAGTACAGTTGCTTTACAATGTTACATTAGTTTCTGCTGCTGCTGCTAAGTCTCTTTAGTCGTGTCTGACTCTGTGCAACCCCATAGACGGCAGCCCACCAGGCTCCCTCGTCCCTGGGATTCTCCAGGCAAGAACACTGGAGTAGGGTGCCATTGCCTTCTCCATGTTAGTTTCTACTGTACAGCAAAGTGAATCAGTTATATGCATACATATATCCCCTCATTTTTGGACTGCCTTCCTATTTAGGTCACCACAGAGCATTGAGTAGATTCCCCTGTGCTATACAGTAGGTTCTCATTATTTATCTATTTTATACATAGTAGTATATATATGTCAGTCCCAATCTCCCAATCCATCCCACCACCTCCCCTTCCCCCTTCGTGTCCCTACATTTGTTCTCTATGTCTGTATCTCTATTTTTGCCTTGTAAATATAGTCATCTATACCATTAGAAAATGACTATTGTTTTTTTAAAAATGCTGTAGAGGAACAGAAACTAGAAGCAGAGGCACAAAAAAAAAAAAAAAATAGAGAAGGCTGAAAAGTAAAGAATAATTGTATCAGTTCTCAAACTGTGATTGCTGGTACTCTCAGTCCAACTTTTTCATTTTTCCAACTTTTATCATTCATTTATTTATTCAAGAAAAAACATATTGAGACTGTTGCAAGCCAGGCATTATACTTTGTGCTGGGGATACCAAAAAGCTGAATAAAATAGCTCTGTCCTCAGGGGAAAGGCTGGTTTAATGAGGATGTCAAGCAATTACCATACAACGGGATACAAGGCTGCTTTAGAGGAGGAACTGATTGCACTGAAGATGCAGAGTTTCCTAGCTTTAAGAGTCAGAGAACATTGCAGAAGAGGTGAGATAAGCCTCAAAAGAATGAGTAGAGGTTTACCAGATGGCCAAGGTGGGACTGGGCAAATTCTATGACTACAAAGAGTAGTGGATTCTTTTTTTGGACAGTAGCTTCAGCTGCTCCTGTGGTCTTGATTTTTCCTTGCCTCTCCTGGGCAAAGCATTGATTGCATAACCAGAGTATTACTTTCAGATGAGTATTTGATTTTATCTGCATGGTAAGTATGACTGGAAAAACACAACTCATGGGGTGTATGGCCATACTCAACCTAGGCTTGTCAAACAAATGCCCTACATAAGCGAAACTTACTCACCAGAGGGGACAAGGCTTTAGCCCCCCTCCACACCCCCACCCCCAAAGTAACCTGTGTTATTGTTTTTTTTTTTTTTTTTTCCCCGAGTGTGCTGTCTATTCAAATCTGACTCTTAGGACAAGTTCCCTGGCCCCTACTTCCTTCCAGTTTGCTGTCTTAATCCCTTTTGATAGAAAAGTTCTAGAAGTACTTCAGGGTGAATGCCATGCTATGAGGATAAAAATTGATTATATGAGAAAAATTTCATGTCCTAAAAATCTATGAGCTTTGTTTCTAGCAGACAAACTTGGTGAAAAAGGCATCTTCAAACTTTTCCCTACTGCCAAGTTTAATGAAACTCCTTTTTCTGCAGCGTTTTTAACACCAACTTGGTTTCAGGAGGCCGTTGTCAAAAAGGCTAGGAAAAACTGAGGGGAACATGGTGAACCACTGCAAGAAAATGGTTCTAACTTCAATAAGGCAACTTGGCCAAGGATTCCATTTTAGGAGTATAAAATTAAATGGAAGTGCAGAGAATAAACATCTTAAATACCCTAAGATAACACACAAGGGAAGCAAGTGGAAATAGTGAAATTTGGAAATGCTGGGGGGGAAGGAGCATTGGCATGATTAAGAACAAACAACAGAAAGCATCTAATATGTGTTTTTAATGTGTTTTTAAAAAACACTCTGCCTTGTTGTAAGTGGATTTGGCAGTGAGTTATTTCCTGGGTAAGTATAGAGGGGAGGAGCTCTCTTATGAGACTAGTTAAGTATAGACCACATACTGTTACTGTCTTTGGAGCTGGGAGCAGAGCTGGCACCTGCTTTAGAAAACCAGCAGCCTGAACAAGGCACTCCCAGAAGACAACGGCTCCTCTACCTTCACTTGGAGGTGATCAGAGGAAGCTCTGGTGGGCTGAGAAAGATTTTAGATTTCCTATCATACTTAGACAAATGGAACTGGAAGTAAATAAACCATTAAATGGCAGAGAAAAATAATGGCCCCAAGAAGGCAGAAGGAAACCCCTCGACTCTTCTAGAACTGCAGACTTTTCCTAGAACTTGTCTGAGAAAATGCCTCAATATTTGGGATTGTAGCCACAGTGACTTGTCCAGTGAGCATTCATTGCCCTGATGGTATGGTAAACTAACAACTTTTTCATTTTTTTAGAGCATCATTTCAACTAAATTCACATTCTCATCTCAACAGACTCACTTCGCAGAAGGAAAACTAGATGGTGTGAGAAGAGAAAGAAGTTGGGAGAACAATTCAGAAGGAGTAGGGAAGGAAGACAGTTGGAAAAGACATGGGGTCGTTTATTACAATATGACTCCCAGTACTGTCTAATGCCCCACTTACTCCAAAATCTGGATTATAATGTTCTGAAGTCGGGAATTAGAGAAGTCAAATTGTTCCACATGAAATCAGGTATAATAGTAATTCTCAACTTTTTTGTTCACATATGCCACTGAGAATATGATGATAAGGGTAGACTCTACATCCAGAAAAAAAATGTACCTATTACACACAAAATCCTCTTCTGTAAGACCAACTAGTTGTAATACTCAGGACAGTAGGGTGGAGGAAGAGAAGGGAGATTTTTTCAGAAATCCACATAGCACAATGCTTACATATCATTGGCGTAAAGCTTAGTCCCATGGCCATACATAGCTGCAAGGGAATCCAATTACTCACAACACACATATAATATATAATCCTGTTTATTTGACCATTGTAGACACTTTCTTGCATCTGACCTAGTTTCATTCTACAGTTTGTCTTTCTCCACTTTTTTTTGTCCTTTTAGCTTAAGAAAAGATCGTTACAGAACTCCTTGTATAACTTTTTCAAATATGCTTGGAAAAGGCTATGAAATTTTATCATGATCATTCTTGCTTTAAGTTGAAATTTCTCTAATCTTTCCTTACAGATTGTTCCTTACAGAGTGCTTTCAATATCCAATTTCAATGTCTAGTTCACCCTTCTGCATTAGTTACTCAGGTATATAATTACATTTTCTAGCCTCCCTTGCAGCTATGTATAGCCATAGGACTAAGCTTTAAGCCAATGATACGTAAGCACTGTGCTATGTGGATTTCTGAAAAAATCTCCCTTCTCTTTCTCCACCCTACTGTCTAGAATGAAGACACAATAGCTGGAGACAAATAGACATCCTGGGCCATGAGTTTGAGGGGTGCTGGATAAGACTGGTTTGTGGACTCCCTTATTGGAAGATAAATTTCGTGAGAACAGGGACCTTGTTTTTCTTGGTCAAAGCAACCTAAACCTGAACCTATAAAGTGTGGCCTCTAGTAAGAGCTCAGGAGCGTGCATGCTATCTCTTCAATTGTATCTCACTCTGTGGGACCATATGGACTGTAGCCTGCCAGGCTCCTCTGTCCATGGGGATTCTCCAGGCAAGAATACTGGAGTGAGTTGCCATGCCCTCCTCCAGGGTATCTTCATGACCCAGGGATTGAACCTGCATCTCCTGCATTGGCAGGCAGGTTCTTTACCACTAGTGCAACCTGGGAAGCCGAAGAGTTCAGATGCTGTGCTTAATTGCTCAGTCGTGCCTGACTCTTTGAGACTCCATGGACTATAGCCTGCCAGGCTCTTCTGTCCATGGGGATTCTCCAGGCAAGAATACTGGAATGGGTTCTTTGCCCCAACCCAGGGATCAAACCCAGGTCTCCCACATTGCAGGCAGATTCTTTACCTTCTGAGTCATCAGGGTATTGAACAGCCATTAAATGAATAAGTTGAATTAATGAATGCGTTTACTCCAGATCCATGTAAAACAGGGAATGTTCATACATCAGTTGGCATTTGCAAATGTCAGGTTCTATCACAGAATCAAATTCTAGCTGAATTCAAACGTCATTACTCCTCTGCCTCCCTTTTCTCTCCCAGATTTGCCACTGTCATAAAAGGATAAGGTTTTTTCTCACTGCCCTCCGATGTTCTTTTAAAACAAAATATTCTCAAATCTATTAATACTTTCGTAATGGTGCTTCTGAATATTTTTTCTGCTTAGCAAGTTTAAAATTCTTTAATTTTCAAGGTCATGCATATCTATTTTTGTATGTCCCTGATGTTAAATGCAGGCACTATTTTGAAACTTAATCTTAGGCGTTGTCTCAAGTCTATAAGAATCATCCAAAATGGTAGCTGATGACATTCCTAGGACTTCAGACAATATTATTATTGTCATGGAATGTAGTCACTAGTTCCTAAGGATTTAATGAGATGTGTTCACTGAAACTGAACTTCCTTGAATCCTTTCTCATTCTACCATGGTTTCCCACATTTCAATGTATTGCCTGTTTTTGTATCCAAACCTTATTTATATCTTTTAAACAATTAAATTAAATATTATCTTTGCTTCCTTGATTTTTGAATTCCGTCCTGGTATTCTTTTAGCAAAGAAGAATACTCCCTCTGGGTTTTTTTCCCTTTCCTTTTGGTCTCATGTGTGATTAAAGGGTTTGTAAAAGTTCACATGTTTTGCAATTACATGTCATTTCTTAATTTTTTAAACTCTTCCCCCTCCAAAGTTGTTGCTATTTCTTTTTACTATTTGGAGGAACAAATGTTCCCATCATCCACTTTTGTGACATACCTGTTTTATACCTGAGCTCCTTGGTTTTTTGCTCAAATTTATTTTCAACTTTCCCAATTTTGAGGGAAGCTATCATTTGCTTTTTATTAGGTATATCAAGCTTTTCTAATGTTTAAACTTCTTTACACATTATCCTCACTTTCCTGGAGTAGCTTTCCAAACAGAAGCCTATTATAACAGAGAAAAATAGAGCTCTTTTCTCACGTCATCAGATGAGCTCTTCCTAAACCTCTTCTCTATCAGAAATGTCTCTATTCTAACAGACCCAGAATAGGCATCTGTCACTCAGGTCCTGTTTCCTTCCTTGCTTTTCTCTCAATCCAAAGCTAACCTATGCCTGCCCTGGAGTACATCCACTTCTGCCTTCTTGAGGACCTTGCTCTGTCAATTTTCCCATCTCCTCTAACCTCAAACTCCAAACTTTTTTCTCCATAGGCTTATACCCTTTAACATATAAATATACTCACATTTTTCCATCTTAAAAAAATTATTAACTGTACATTTCCTTGTAATGACTGGCAAGTCTTTCTTCTCAGCCAAATGTTTGGGAAGAAAATCTTTGTGTCCACTTTATCACCTCCTATTTATTTCTTTTAATCACTGCTTGCCTTCCAGTTTGCACCCATCCTGTCACCCATGTACCATATTATTTGTAATTTTCCTGCCCTCTGGACAACATTGGACTCTCTTTATGGAATTACAAATAGAGCTTCTACTGGCCAGGTACTATGCTGGGTGCTCTGTTTCAGAAAAGAGAAGCAGATGTGATTTCTCATGGAACTGAGCTGATCAGCCATTTCTGATTAATACACAGGTCCCTTGATTTCCACTACTCCCTTTGGCAGCTTTACTTAAATGCCATTTAAATTTCCCTATTTTTGAAGTTCCCCTCTCCCTCTTCCTCCCTCCCTCCTTCCTTTCCTTATTATACACGTCTTCTCAAGGCAATCACTTCACCCACAGCTTCAACTACTTTGTACTCCAATGACAATTTTAATATTGTTCTAATTTAACAGTTTTATTTTACATAGGACATGTCATTTACTAAAACCATAGATTCCAAGTTGCTCCATGAAAAATATTATAGTCTTAACTGTCAGCATTAGGGGATTTCCACAATTACATTTAAAAATTGATTTAATATGTATTATTTTCAAAAACATAAGATGGGATATCACAAAATGGGCTTAGCCTACAGAAACTTACATCAAACTTTCAACCTGAGCACTCTACTTCCATGCTCCCATTAACAGAGCACCAAATGATCTTCCTCCTCAAACCTCTTCCTCTTTCTGCATTATCTAGGAAAAACTCACTGTGCTCTCCCTGGTTCCCTAAGTCAGAACCCTAGCAGCCAGTTTTGCCTCTCTTTTCCCCTTCTTGCTCCATATCTAGTCACTAAATGACCTCAAATCCTTTCCCACCACACCAGTCTCTGCCACTGCCTTTAGTTTGAACTCTCACTCCCCTCTTAGATGAATATAAAGTCGGTCTTGTTTCTTCCATCAATCCTCTTTATTGTCCAAAGTGACCTCACTAGAAGCCACCTGATTGTGACTCCTTAACATCACAATATTCAAAGGCTTTCATGTTTCTGGGGGGAAAATCAAGCTCTTTACCCCAGAACCTACTTTGGGGTTAGATAGATCTAGGTTTGAATTTCAGGTTCAAGTACTTGGCAGCAGTGTGACTGACCTCAGACAACTGGACTTTCTAAGCCTTTATTTTCTCATGTGCCTGACTGAGCTCATCGAGGGCAGGGCTATTGCAGGAAAGTGGGAGGGACTAACCAATGTTGAAAGAAGGGAAAGTATTTTTAAATTCACTTCAAAAAATTGTTCTCCCTTAGAGAAAATCCTATGCCACTTCCAATCAAATTTGACTTCTACATTTATTTTCGGATAATCACAATAAGGTGCCTTTGGGGATCCACACAATCGGAGACCAAATCCTGGCCATCCCCCTGAGCAATCATGTGACCTTGGGAACATATCTTTACCATCATCTTTATTAAATCAAAACCGTGGTACTTCACTTTGTGACTCTCAGTTTTGTATGAGAGAATCATGCTTTGTGCTTTATGTTACTGGTGAAAGTAGGGAAACCTGGAGACTCGTGCCGTGGAAGAGAGAAACAGCGAGAAAATCGAGTTGCTGAATCCCAGCGTTTCAGAGTTGGGAGGGAGGAGTTCGGTCCCTAATTTACCGATGAGGAAGTGGAGGGGTGACGTGTCCTCAAGTCTCATTCAAGACACAGACACAGCTCTTTATTGAGGACCCGGGGGGTTGCTATGGTTAAACTGAAGGCGGAAACCTACACTCTTTCGAAGTCAGTTAGAGAGGAGTATTTAGTTACAAAAAACTCAACGATTCGGGTGTAACTAAGTTTGTTGAGCAATGCATCAAATGAGTCATCTGTCAGATCCGATGAAACCGAGTTGCTAACAGAACTGACTCTTTACTAACAAGCCTTCTATAGAGCCCACTGACTCAGAACAGCTTCGATTCACAAACTCCCTCAATGCTTCCCGAAGGACCCGAAAGCTCCGAGTGCCGCAAGATGAATGGAAACAGGAGTCCAGGGCGCGCCACTCGAGGGGCGGAGCAGCCGCGGGGTGGGGGCGGGGCATTGTGAGTCACGTGCCTGCTCTCGGAGGCGGGCTCTGGGTGGAAACTCTGTGTGTGATTGGTCCGTCGTAACCAGGTGACCGAAGGACGCGTTCCGGTTGGCAAGGGCCGGCCAGGCCAGCGCCTTTCAGTCGGGAGGCGGCGGCGGAAGGAGGAGGAGCTCTGACCGCGCTCTCTCCCGGCAGTGGCTGCGCGTCTCAGCGCTTGTCGGGTCCCCACCCCTTTTAAATAAGCCGGGCTGGTCGCCGCCTTCACAGACTAGTTGACTCCGGGGAGGCGGCGGCGGCGAGACAGCGGGGGTGCGGCCGGGGCCGGAGCCCTGCCCCGGGCCCGGCGGCGGGGCGGACAGGCGAGAGGCAGGCGAGGCCGCGTCTACATGCGCGGCGCAGCCCCGGCATAGCCCGGGGCTGCCCGTGCCCGCCGCGCCATTGTTGGGGGAGGGGGCGGCTTCTGAGCTCGGCGGAGTCGGGGCCGAGCGGAGGCGACGGCAGCGAGGAGCGGAGGCGCCCCATGGGGAACACGCTGACCTGTTGCGTGTCCCCCAGTGCCAGCCCCAAGTTGGGCCGGCGCGCGGGGCCGGCGGAGCCAGACTATGAGTCTGAGGTCTACGAGGCGGCGGCCGGAGACGCGGTGGCAGTAGCACCGGCGCCGGCTACCGTGGAACCCACCGAGTTGGATTTCGGAGCGGGTGAAGGCCACCACCTGCAGCACATCAGCGACCGGGAGATGCCCGAAGGTAAGAAAGCGGCCGGCGCGCCTCGCCCCTCGCGGGGCCGGCGCCGTCTGCTCTCGAGCTTACCTCTGGCCTCCGCCGACCCCCGGGTCCCGCGGGAGGGAGCCGCCGCCTAGGGCTCCTTCCTGCCTGGAGTTGGCTCTCTCGGGGCTGGGCACCGGGGACGGAGGCTGGCCCTGCCTGGCGTCCCCACCCCTTATTCTTTCCCTGTCGCGTCCGGCCAGTCTCTCTCCCTCTTCTCTACCCGAACGCCCAATTCTTCCCCTATTCCCATTTCGCAACCCGACCCGAGACCCTCAAGTCTGAGGCCCCTCCTGTTCGTGATTCTATTTAACATCTCGTGGGACTTTGTGAAGACTTTCTGATGTATTCTCTGTCTTCTCAATGAAAACTTAAATACTCCCAACTTCGGCGATATCCATCCCATCTCCCTATCCTTACGTATCCAGATGGTACCTAAGTGAAGGAACGAGGTAAGGATCTAGATACACTTCCACTCGTTAGGATAGTTGATACTCGGGACAATTAAGACAGATTTTAGGATTTGTTATTTAATATCAAAACTGAGATCGACAGAGTTAGTGTGGCGTTAAGTAGAATTCTGTCTAGAGTTGTCCTGATTGAAGCGACCTTATTCTAACTATAATCTGAACACGATAGCAAAGAAAAAGGTGAGAGTGGGGCTTAAAATAACTGAACGGAGTGAAACGTTACTGCAACGGCTGCAGGGAATAGATTTTTTTTTTTTACCCAGAGACGACCCCACGGAGCTCTGATTAAGAGTCCCACTTTGACACAAAAATGTCTTCAGCTTTAACCAACTTCACTTGCATGTTGCCTCTTCTAAGGGAGGGATGGGGGTGGTTCCTGAGACTGTTGGTCAAAAGTTTCAAAGGAGAAAAAAGAAATTCAGACTTTTATTTGTAATACAAAGATTTGGCAGTTAAGATGGCAGATCCTGCAGAAAAGTTGTCTCCATGACTACCTCTCCTTCCAACCCCCTCCTGCCAGTGGAATCCTATTCAACTTTCAGAATGTTCAGGTAAAATTCTGAAGACCAAATGGCTGGGGGTGGGGGTGGGTTGTCATGGAGAAGAGAAAAGAGAGGAGAGGAAATGTTTGAATTTTTTCCTCTAGAATTTTGAAACTGGACGGCTCTAGGTTTTTTGTTTTTTTGTTTTTGTTTTTAAAGATTCTGGATAACACTGGCTCATTAATAAAGACTGTTCTTTAAAGTAGAAAACATTGTGTGATGAAGATGTTAAAGCCCCATTGGCCCAATTGTTGCGTTTAAATGCCAGAGAGTATTTCTTTATTTCATAGAGAAAATGTCTTGTAGCTTTTCTATTTAAATTTTATTTGCGTTTACTTAATTTCTTTCAAAGTTAGAATAGGTAAGCCTGTGAACTCACCCATATGATGGACATGGCTTTGTAAGTGGAAAGTACTCCCTTTTCAGATACTGTCAGATACTAGTCAGATACTGTGAAAGAATAAATTATGTAAATTAATTGTAGCTTTAAAAACAAAACTTGTGCATAGTTGTGAAAATGGTTCAGTTTGTTGCTATAAGGTAAGCCTCTAAGGGATTTTAAAAAACAATATGTAGGCTAGTGTAGTTGGACTTTTGTATAATTCTTTTAAGATTTACAATGTATTTTCGGGTGTATTTCACTTGACCCTTCCATCTATAAATAAGACCTGTGAATATTCTCCATGTGTTGCCAATGAAGAAACCAAGACTTAGAGATCTGAAATAACTGTGTAACATAGCTGCTGAACAGAAGAGACAGACTTGAGAGTGGTAGATACACCAAATTCAGTTGTTGGGTGCTTAAAAAAAACTATTTGGAATGCACTTTTTATTTTATAATTTATCTGTAAGATAGGCCTATCTCAACTTCAGTTTTGATTATTTCCATTTGAGTTTATTGTTCACAACTCAGAAGCAACATTTACCTCTCCATTCTATGTCTGTACATTTATTACAATGGATAGGAATAAAAGAAGTCGTGAAATAGCCTAAATTTACCAGTCAGGTAAACATGTTGGTATATTCGAAAGAGTTTGTTCTGCTGACCTCGAATTGAAGCCGAGAATGCCCTGGACAGAGGGACATTAGGAGAAGCTGGTAAGCAGGCAGGTAAGGTACAAAGCATTTAGTGAGGAGGAGTGCTAAGTCGGGAACTAGAAAAAGAGAGTTCATGAGTACAGAATTTACCTTTTTATGTTTGACATGATTGTTAAAATTTTACTTAAATTTGTCTCTCTTTTTTTTGGCATTCAATAAAGTGATAAGAGAAACCTCAGTTTCAGCATTTGCCTATTATTAAGTTTCCATAGAAACAAGGTCAGAACACCGAATGTAAAGTGCAAGCACATTGGAAGTTTGCTCTTAATGTTTTTATTTCAGACAATTTTATATCAGTTTCCCTGGAAACTGAGAAATACATTGATATAAAACATTTTGGCTTTTCTGCAGTGAAGAATTATTTGGTTACTTAGACAAAATCAAACATAAATGATGCTGTGTCTTGTTCTTCAGAAACCTTTGAGAAGAACATGATTTCTTCAAGCTGTTTCAGTTAACTCCTAAAGAACCTAGTATAAATATCAGACTTAAAAGAATTTTGTTGCTACCTTGCCTTTAACAGTGTTATCTAATGTAACTGTGATATTAGTGTCAATAATAGAAAATAAGATGCTATGGTCCTATTATCTGATTTTATTATTATGCATCTGCTTTTCAAACAGCCTTTATATTGTGCCCTTAGGAACTTTGCTCATTTTCTGGTACAAGGTGTGCTCTCAAATGATTCCTTCCTTCCATCCTCCAAAGAGTGGATAGGGAAGGAATTGACGATGTAATGGGGAAAAAACCTCAGAGCAACAGGTCTTCCCTCTTTTCAGTAGCTATTATAAACACTTTTTTTTTTTTTTTTTTACTTTTTTGATAACAATAAACATTTGAGGTAAAAGATTTACAAAATACTGAAAAGTAGTTCACTCATACTCAGAATATCAAGAATTTTTATTAATACTTTGGTGTTGATTCTTCCTGAACCTTTTGTATACATATAAATAGAACGTTGTGTTGTATGAAATTGTTCTTTGTGTGCCACTTTGTAACTTTCTCTTGTAAAGTGAAGAAGGGAAGCTCCTGGAATCATGCTGACACCTGAAGCACGCTCCAGGATGTATTTCCATGCAGCTGCATGTAGCTGTACAGTCTGCTTTTTATCGCCTGTTTAATGGTTGGAGCATCATTCATTTACCCACCCTTTATGGTTGTCTTTTATAATCCCATTATATTGCTTTATTCTGGGCATCGACATAAAAAGTGATGTGATGTACTTCCCTGTAGAATTCTGGTAGTACACTTTGTCTTATGACTTAATTAAATTCATAGGGTGAGTCATTTTGTAGTTAAGGTATTTTAACATTAAATGTTCTTTCCCCAAATTAAAGTTACCGTTGATTTTTCAGTGAAGAGTAGATTTCCTCTCTTAGGTTTTTGTGGTTCTTGGAAACCTGTCGGTGTCTTTGATTCTGAGTAACTAAACTACCACTCTCAGAGATCTGAAATTAATGCTGGTCTTAGGTGACAGACACATCAAAGGACAGCATTAGAAGGAATCCTAGATGATGAAGGAAAATTAAGGAGAAGCATAAATGATCTGGGGTACACTGAAATGGATGATTATTGGGCACCATTTAGGAGCAGGACAGACAGAGGTTATACAGACAAAACCCAAACCCTAACTCTGGTCTTTACTTCCTAGAGGTGCCGGGGGGGCTGATGACACAGGAATAATGTTAAGTAGCGAGACACTTGAGAAGAAAGAAAATGATGATCACAGACTGGGGAGGAGTTTTACTGAGGGTGGTTTCCTTAAGTGACCAGTGAGCATCCTAGGAGTGAGGGGGAGCCATGTGAGGTCCTTAGAAGGGAATATGCTTGGGGTAGGCAGAGGACAGAAAGGGTGGCTGCAGCTGAGTGAAAGAATGCCAGGAGGAATATCAGGGGATTAAGGCCTTGACAAGAAAAAATACAGATTTTAGTCTAATTGTAATGGGAAACCATTGAAAGGTTATATGCAAGGGAATAATAATTCTTAAAGAAGGGGAGGAGGGCAGGAGAGCAGACCAGCTACTCTAATGTGGGCAGGGGTAGAATGAAGCAGGGAGACCAGCTAGGAGGCTGGTGTAGTTGCTCAGCTGAGAGCCAACAGTGGTATGAACAAAAAAGCAGTATTAATAAGGGCCTGAAATAGGCCGACTTGAAGAAACTGAGTGAATCTAAAAGTAGGCTAACCACAATATGAATGGGACAAGTCACAGAAAAAGAAATGCAGATGGCTTTTAAACATATCCTCACACATAAGAGAAATGAAAATACAACTACTGTAGCTTCTGTTGGGAGAAAATTCAGAAACTTGGCACTGCATTCTTTGGTGACACTGAAGAAAGCTACATTCGTATATTGCTGGTAGAAATGGGAAATCGATCAACCCCTTGAAGGGGAAGTTGGCACAGTCTCACTTAATCCAGAGATCGTACTAAAGGAATTTATTCTGAAGGTATAGGCCGCATATGTTGCATTATCTTCAGTAGCAAAATACTGGAAATAATTCAGATGTCCAGTAAGGGACTGGTAAACTAGCACATCCAGACAGTGAAGAATTAGGGACTGTGAAAGAGCTCTCTCCACTGTTAATGACTTCATCTCCAGGGGATGTTAACCTGAAAAAAAATGGGGAGAGAATATACACTAATCTCCATGACAGAAGCAGGAAAAATGGTATGTATTTGCTTATTAAAGAAGAAAAAGGAAGAACACTAGGAGAAATGCCTGCCCTTCTACACTCTTATCCTCTTTCCTTTAGTGGGTAGCCTGACTCAATGACATGAGTTTGCACAAACTCAGAATCGTGTAGGACTGGGAAGCCTGGCGTGGTGCAATCCATGAAGTTGCAAAGAGTCGGACACAACTTAGTGACTGAACAGCAACAGAGCATTGTTTGTTTAAGATATTATTTGGCTGAGGGTGATGAGTGGAGATAAATTTTCCTGTGAAATGCTAAATGTTCACTTTTGGCTTTTAGTTAATTTGTGAAAGCTTTCATGTGTCATTTATTATGCTTTATATAGTATATCCCCTTCATGGATCGCAGCCTTGTCATGGCGAAGGGGCTTATGTAACTCAGTGAAGCTATGGTGTATACATTACTCTTGAATTTCATTGGATTCTCATCATGTTCTGAGTTAGGCAGTGTAGGGGTTGTTCTCTGAGGTACAGAGTTGTCCAAGGTTTTATTCATTTTTAAAACCTTGATAGATGAGGACTGTAAATTCCAAATACATGATGTACAGGAACAGAATTTATTGATGTCATTTTGTGCTCTGCTTTGCAATACTACCTTTTTTCTCACCCCTTTTTAAAAAATTGTTTATTTTTAGGGTATTAAAGTAATAAAACTTTAAGAGTTAAAACAGTAACATTGCATAATGTGAAATGAAATCACCGTAGCTTGCAACCCAGAAAGGTTCTTAAAAGTCCAAGAAGCCTAAGTACTCTTTAGAAATACATAAAGCCAGGTATATTTACCTGTATATCATCTCTTAGTCATGATTATTACAACATTGATTGAGGATTAAGGTAAGGCAGAACTGAGAACCCAGTTAGAGGCAAGTTCAGAAGCAGTTTGGAAGCCAGGATGGTCAGAAGCTAGGGAAGTAGTAGCAGTAGAGGGGCTTGCAGGAGCATGCTGTGTGCCCTCTGGTGAGACAGCCCAGTTCAGCATCGGCGGGCAAGAACCACTTGGCTAGGGTGCAAAGTGTGGACTCAGATGAAACACCAGATGATCGTAAGACGTGAGATGTATTATTAGCCATAAAACTAATATATTATACTACTGTGGCTGGATGGCATCACTGACATGATGGACGTGAGTCTGAGAGTTGGTGATGGACAGGGAGGCCTGCGTGCTGCGATTCATGGGGTTGCAAAGAGTCGGACACAACTGAGCGACTGAACTGAACTGAGGGGTGATAGGGCAGTTCAGTAAATGGAGTAAACCTTTAAGTAAACTGGAGCCCAGAAGTTGGCCCAGAAAATGCTGACAATCCTGTTTAATTGCAATATATTAAGTGAAGATAGCATATTAAAAAGCATGAGATAAAAAGCAACCTAGATAGCATATTAAAAAGCAGAGACATTACTTTGCCAACAAAGGTCTGTCTAGTCAAGGCTATGGTTTTTCCAGTGGTCACGTATGGATGTGAGAGTTGGACTGTGAAGAAAGCTGAGCGCCAAAGAATTGATGCTTTTGAACTGTGGTGTTGGAGAAGATTCTTGAGAGTCCCTTGGACCGCAAGGAGATCCAACCAGTCCATTCTAAAGGAGATCAGTCCTGGTTGTTCTTTGGAAGGACTGATGCTGAAGCTGAAACTCCAATACTTTGATCACCTCATGCGAAAAGTTGACTCATTGGAAAAGACTGATGCTGGGAGGGATTGGGGGCAGGAGGAGAAGGGGACGACAAAGGATGAGATGGCTGGATGGCATCACCGACTCAATGGACATGAGTTTGGGTAAACTCCAGGAGTTGGTGATGGACAGGGAGGCCTGGCGTGCTGCAGTCCATGGGGTTGCAAGAAGTCGGACACGACTGAGCAACTGAACTGAAGTGAAGAAGAACTAAAGAGCCTCTTGATGAAAATGAAAGAGGAGGGTGAAAAAGTTGGCTTAAAGCTCAACATTCAGAAAACTAAAATCATGGCATCCAGGCCCATCACTTTGTGGCAAATAGATGGGGAAACAATGGCTAACTTTATTTTTCTGGGCTCCAAAATCACTGCGGATGGTGATGGCAGCCATGAAATTAAAAGACGGTTGCTCCTTGGAAGCAAAGTTATGAGCAACCTAGACAGTGTATTAAAAAGCAGAGACATTACTTTGCCAACAAAGGTCCGTCTAGTCAAGGCTATGTTTTTTCCAGTGGTCATGTATGGGTGTTAGAGTTAGACTATAAAGAAAGCTGAGCACTGAAGAATTGATGGTTTTGAACTGTGGTGTTGGAGAAGATTCTTGCGAGTCCCTTGGACTGCAAGGAGATCCAGCCAGTCCATCCTAAAGGAGATCAGTCCTGGGTGTTCATTGGAGGGACTGATGTTGAAGCTGAAACTCCAATACTTTGGCCACCTGATGCAGAGAGCTGACTCATTTGAAAAGACCCTGATGCTGGGAAAGATTGAGGGAAGGAGCAGAAGGGAACGACAGAGGATAAGATGGTTGGATAGCATCTCTGACACAATGGACATGGGTTTGGGTGGACTCCGGGAGTTGGTGATGGACAGGGAGGCCTGGCTTGCTGCGGTTCATGGAGTCGCAAAGAGTCGAACTCGACTGAGTGACTGAACTGAACTGAAGTCAATATGTTGGCATTAGTCTCCTGTCAGATGATTTCTTGGTCACTACTTTCTCTGATATTTTGACAGGGAAAAATCATTTATTGACAGTTTGACAGCATAATTTTAACACTTAGGCTTTGGTAATGCATTTTGAATGTTCTAAGTTGCCTTTATTTTCACATTTTTAACATCTGCAATTAAGATGGATCTCACGATTGATAGAATGTTAGGTTGGAGGAAAAGCAGCGTTCAGTGATCTGGTATACAGGTTTCCTCCTGGGAGTGTTTATATTAAGACCTGAGCTTAATTTTTTCTAGTCATCCTTTTTCTTCATAAGTCTATCATGCTGTCAAATGAGTTGCAATTTAAATTGATAATATAAAAGTGATGGCTCTTAAAATATAACTTTAATGATAACCCCTAATCAAGAGCTCAAGAATATTTCTCCTGGGTTAAAACATTCTTAAAGATTGCTAAAGAAGTAATTTTAGAAAGAATTCGCATATAAAATGCACAGTAATTTCTCAGAATACCTCTAACATTATTGTGTGTGCTGGTTGCGGGAGAGGGGATGAGGGGAAGGGTGGGTGGTAATGCTTTGCTTCCTAGTTGACAGTCTTACCTTTGTGACAGTGAAGAGTATGGTACATGTTTTTCATCGTCTCCTTAGACTCTTGGCAAAACAGTTAATGGAGTGTGCAGAAATATTGTGTGTATGTATGAGTTTATTGTCTAATGGCTTACCTGTCAAGTCTAAAATAGTGATGTAGTTTTCACTGGCAAAAAGTGCAAGTTGTATAGAAAATTGTTCTATAGGCTGTAAACAGAAGATTAGTATTTTCTGAAAACCTCATGCAGATTGACAGCAGTAGGGCCCTAGTATGTTTAGTACCTATAAATGATAGGCAGCTCACCACAGTGGAAATGACACTGATAATTATGGGAAAGTGGTCAAAACTATGTAATCAAAAGAAATACAGATTAGATCTACAGTGTTATTCCTTATTTCTGTTAGTAGGACTTTTTCCTCCACAACTCTGCAGAGCAGGGGGAGGAACTAAAACTGCCATGATTGGTAGCATTATACATTAATGTGGCCCCACCTTCTTCAGGAAGCAGTTTAGCACTGTACCTTGAGCCAGGAAAATGATCTAACCTTTTGGCTTAGACATCCCACTTTTGAAGATCTTTGCTAAGGAGATAAAACCATTATTTATTTAAAAAGCTGTATAACAATAGATGAAAAGTTTCCTCATCAAAGAATAGAATGTTTTAAGTACCTAAACCCCAGCAATAGGGAATTGGCTAAGTACAGTATAGGAATAACGCTTGATGGGCTGTTGTGTATTCATTAAACAGTAAATATGCAACAGTCAGATGTAGAAGGGTTGTTAATAACAAGAAGACATAAATTCTACACTAATTAGAGCTTTTTCTAATGTGTAAGGAAAACAACTAAAAGTAAGGGTTGTGAATCTGTGGGTTAATTTTTAAATAGTGTCATTTTGGCGCATGCAAATTTTTGTTCATGACATTTGTTAAAGCAATGAGCAAATGACTTTTACCTTTCCCCACCTTCAATGTGATCATCAGTTCTGCTGGTTAACCAGGTCTCTTTCTGTTGCAAGTTTGAGAAAATGTCTCAGAATAGCTTAAATTAAAAATACATATATATTGACTTTTATATAACTGGAGTTGATAGAGTAAATTAAGCAGTACTTGACCCAGGAGTTCAGTGACCTCACAGCCTGTCTCAGTTCTGTTCTCCTCTGTTGATCTCTCCCGAAAAGCTTTTCCCCTCTTGATGGCAAGAGGAGTGTCCAAGCAGCTCCAGATTAGCTAAGGAGCCTAGGGTACCCCTCTGCCTTTTTCTGCTTCTTGGAAAGTCCCAGGAAAGCTGCAGTCTATTAGCCAGTTCTGGGTCATGTGCCCACCCTTGAAACCTCTAGAGTAGGGTAGGGGGAGTGCCAGCTCTTTTCTGATCACTTGGGCAAGTTTACCTTTTTCCTGCATGTCATTTCTTTTATCCCAGCCTTCTTGCTTTCTCTATATAGATCTGTAGTAGCACATCATAGCATACCACTAGCACACCCTGGTTTGGCAGGGTGTGTGTGCGTGTGCAGGGTGTGTGTATGTACAGGGTGTGTGTGTGTATGTTAAAGCTTGCTTCTCTTTGATCCTGACACTTACTTTTCCTGGACTTCCATTGACTCTTGTTAAATTTTACCATGCCATAAACCCTGATGAAAAATATGGCTACTTTGCAAGCATTTCTGCTTATTTTTTAGATTCCAGTGTAGCCTGTTTACTTTCTGGTACAGATAAGTAGTCATGAATCCTTTCAGAAGCCTTAGGTCGAAAGTCTCTGCCTGTCAACTTTGTGTACAACTGAAATAATTTATTTTCTCGGTGTCGAATTTTTCAAATATGTAGGGGGTAAAAAACTTTAAAATAATTTTATGGGTCTTTTACATAAAACTGTTGAATAGAATATTTTCTCCAAAAATAGCTTAATAAACTCCAAATGCAGTGAAGGAATTTTCATGAAGAACAAAGCAGTTGGTTTACATATGTAAATTTATAATGCTGGCAGTAACATTAAAATTCCCATTAAACCAGGAAATCCCAAATTACTGTTCATGCAAAATTCTTTCTTTGAGGAAGAAAAGGGTTCTAGGTAGATAACATTTGTGAAATGCTGGGTTAGACGGAATTCACTACTGGACTGGTTGGTTTTTAATATATCAATGTATATAGCTTTTTGATTCTCAGGGATAACATGTAAATCACTTTGACCACCAAACACCCCTTTAAAAATAGGCCAATTATTATGTGGTTTGGGAAATATTGCCTTAACTATTACTCTTTAAAAATCTTGGTCTAGTTTCTTAAAAGATTGTTTAATTGGTTTGAGGTGGACTTCACTGAGTAAGTGCCCATAGGGCTTTTATGTTTGTTTTAAACAACAACCTTACTGTCCAATGTGGCAGCTTGTGCTTGCTTGATATTTCTGCCTAAATAGAAGACTCTCCCACCTTGGTGCAAAGTGAACTGCCAGCAGACCCACCTTTTTTACGTAGGTATGGGCAAAATTTTTTTCAAGCAGCCCTTTGATGTGCTCCAGGAAGTACTCTTATTGAAGCCTTCTATTAATCATGCACCATGAAAGGAAAAAGTGAGAGTTTAGCTTTGGAAATAGAGGGCAGAGTTAAAAATCACCATCTTGGAAGTGTTCCTATGGATCAGAACATTGAACTCTTATGTATTCCTCTTAAATCTGCCATGATGAATAGCCCCTAGATAAACGGCAGCCAACTGTTGAGTGGAGTTAGAATTAGCTATTGGATTGTCTGAAGAACACTTGCCAAAAGCAGCTCATTTGTTTATAGCATATTTGATAGATTGAGCTGGTATCTGACAGTAATTGACTACAGCATAACTTGCTTCTTGAGACTTCCTGAAATTTGCTAGTAATATCAGCTTAAAGAGAGGTGACTGAATTTTTAATCAATAAATAGGAGGGGAGGCATAGATTAGGTGCAAGTTTAAAAAAAAAAAAAAAGCCTAAGACATAGCCCTGGTTTTATTCCACATGTTTGGAGAATTTCTACAGTTTTTCTGTTTACCAATAGAATTTTTATGTTGTTGCCTTTACTACAGTTTCCTTCTTGTCATTACTAAAAGCTCTTCTTAAGGCTATTAAACGTGATTAAAATCAATGTGTAGCTGTTTTAAAAGTCATGTCTTTTTCTACTCAACTAATTGTCACACCTTTCTCTCTTCTTCCTGTGCAGACTTAGCTTTGGAATCAAACCCTTCTGACCACCCAAGGGCAAGCACAATTTTTCTGAGCAAATCTCAAACGGACGGTAAGACAGTGTTTTTCCCCCCCTGAGAAAAAGATTGAAAACTGTTTTTGTTTTGTGTATTTTAGGAAGATACAGAAAAACACTTGGAATAGTTTAAATATTTTATTTTTTAATATGTGATAATATTTTAATATTTGATATTTTAATATGTGATGATACATTTTTACTTTAGGTGTCACTATTTTAATGAGAAACACTTAGACCATCTGTTTATACACTCTGCTACTTCTTTATCAACACAGTCAGCTTGCCACATGATTTAGTTGTGGTCTGTTTTTCCATGCTACTTTGTCCTTTTCCTCTTGCTCCAAGAGCACATGAGTTAAAGATGAATGATAGGGTTTAGGTCACAGTTAGGTTTTCATTTGATAAAAAAAAAATCAGTTGTTATGTATGGGAATTGAGTCTTGTGATTTTGGCACCATTTTGCACAGTGCTCAACCAGATGAACCTTTCTCACATCCAGATTCATGTAAATTTTTAAGTTCTTTTAAAAGTTCTTATAAGAACTTTTAGCTCTTCAAAGTTCTCTCATCCTAATGTGGTGCTGGGCCAGGGTAATCAGAGCAGCATGCCTGCCATATGGGGTTTTCCAGAAAGTTATCCTCAGTAAGGGAAACCTTGTGTAAATTTCTGGTGTCCTGCTTGTTTTAAGATGAGAATCAGAACTGGAAGTTTTTGCACTCCTGCTTGTTGTCTTGCCTGCTTGTCTTCCTTAATATATGTTAAATCCTAGTTTATTTGCTAAAAAGCCACACATGATCAAGTTTTTCGGTTGTTTATGAGAGCAGGAATACAAGTGAACGTTCTACAATATTTGAAGTAATGCAGCACAATAAAAAATAGAGGGTTCTTTTTCTTTTATTTTCATTAGATTACCGGTTTTTATCAAAGGGTCTGTCTCAGAAACGGCCAGCCAGAAGAGGGCCAGGCGTGGGGGTGGGGCACAGAGCGCTCACGCCCTCTCGGAGTGCACCATGTGTTCTCCAGCCTGAGGGCGCCTGCATTTTCTTAAAGTGTGTGTTCTTTGTCTTGAGGCAGTTATTTCTAGTTAGGATTACTGTATTTCTCAGTCTTTTCCAGACTCATGAGCTGCTCACACTGTAGAGAGACAGTGGAGAGAGTAAAAGAAACACAACCTCATGCCCCTGTCTCTCTTCAGTCTAAAGGAATTCATGCTTGTGATGCCATGGGAACGAGTGTGGCCTGAGACTCTCTTTGAGCTTATATTCTTCTGGTCTTTGTTGGAGCAAAACAGTTCTATGTTCTGTCAATGCATGTTAGTGAGGTCAGCACACATGTTAAAGTTTATAGAGCTTTCCAGTGTGTAAAGGCCCTGTATTTTTTAACTTGGGTGTTTGAGTAGGTGACCAATAAGTGGTTCAGGATGCTTCCAGAGACATGGTTGCTTGACCAGAAACTGGTTCTTAGAGTTGTCATCTGTTAATCCTGGTGACTAATGTACATGTAGAACTAGAAAATACTACATACTGTGCAGCTGGTAAATTTTTTTATTAGCTAAATATCTCACCTGGCCTAATTTGCTTTGTCCTTTTCTTTTGTAAATGGAGAGTCTTTGATTTGTACCTAATACAGAGTATCTGTTAGGTCAAATAGTAAAACTAAGTTTTTAGATATTATTTATAGGATTCATTTTGCTGGGTGATTTAAGTTATATGTTTTGTTGGAAATTATTTTTAAAAATAGAATGAAATTTTAACTCATTGTGTATATTGGTAATCCATCAGATAACTAGTGACTTATTTTTCTATGGTATTTGTATCGGAATTCATCAGTTAATTTTTTTTATTCTTAGTGCGAGAAAAGAGGAAGAGCAACCATTTAAACCATGTAAGTAAATAGTTGAAAAGTTAAGAAATCAATAGTTCAATTAAAAGCATGTCTGCCATGATTTCCTAAAAAGTATGATGGATCCAATACTGTTAGCATTGACCTCTTATTTATAAATTTTCTGAATGTCTAGTTCCTAATTATCAAGTATAATTCAGAAAGGTTTTTGACTTAGTAGTTCCCTTTTTTTTTTTAAGGGTCCTGACATTTAAGTTAAATTTCAATAATATGGTTATAATATAAAGATCGAGCTTCAGCTCTTTTGCCTTAAATTTTTGATCTTAGTTTTTAACCAAAGTAATAAAAGTGTAATAGGTAATTTAATTTTTAGCACTGTCCATTGACTTCTTGGCACAGCAGGTGAAATCTTAACTTCCTTGTCCACCATGATTTTATCTCCCTCCTTCTGTTCCCTTTGCGTGCATCAGTTTTTATTAAATCAGAATCACTGTCTACATCACTCCGACTACCAAGTGTTGTCCGTCGCTGAGCCGTGTGGTTCTCCGTGCTGCCTCCTTGTGCACCTTTCATTCTTTTTCTTCAATGTTAATGAAATCTCAGCACTTCTGCACTTCTCAGGATAATCCAATTCTGCTTTTTCTAGCAAGCATGATCTCACACAGCCAAACACAGTTGAGTAGCTCCCTGGCCAATCTCCCTATTTTCACATTCTTCATTTTTTTCTGTGGAATTAATTTCCTGACTATATTCACTTGCCTGTTTTTTAACAGCTATTTTTTCCCCCAAATGTTGTAACATTTGTCACATACCCATCAAAAATATTTTCCGTCCACAAAACCACATCTGTTCCATTTTTTCTTGGAGACACTTTTTGCCAACCTTTTGTCTTCCTACCCTCTACATACTAGTGTTTCCTAGATGGGCTCTGTGCCTATTTTCCTGGGATATCTGTGTGAAGTCACCTGGGATCTCACATCACTACTCTCTGATGTTGGATCCCCTATGTCCTAGATTCTGTTTCCCTCTGTCTTGTTATACTCCCTTGTTTTACTGGAGCACATTTTCCTGGAAAAAGGCACATGGGCAAAAATTTTTTAAAGACCTAGCCTCTATGAAACTCCTTATATTTGATAAAGTGTAGAATTCTAGGTTGAAACTAATTTTTGCAGTTCTAGAGATGTTTCTCTCGTGTTCTCATTTACAGTGTTGCTCTTAAATCTGTTGAATTTGGTACATTGTATCTTACCAAATTAGTCATTTCTCCATTCCTTCCTCCTGTGGAACCTTGTAGTACCTTCTGTCTTTGTGGGGTTTTGAAATTTCATAACATGGTTTGATATAGACCTTGTCACTCTATTGGGGCCTTTAAACATACAGAACATCTCTTCTAGTGAATTTTTTTATGTGCGTCTTTGGTATTTTCTCTTTTTTTTTTGGATTCCTGTTAGTCAGATGTTGAAAATTTTAGAGCATATTTCTGCACAGATTTTTTTTCCCCTCCTGTTTTCCGTTTTGGCTTCTTGTCCTACTTCCTGGGGGTTTCCTTGACTGCTCTAATCCTTCTATTGAATATATTGTTTTGTCTACCTTATTTTTATAGAGTTCTCTTCCATCCTTTTATTCTTTTTTCACTGATGCAATTTCTCATCTTTCTGTAGATGTTGAAGATTTTTTTTTTTTAAGTTTTTATTTGCTCCTGCATTTTTATCTTTCCTGTCGATGCCTTCTTCCTGTTTTGATCTCTGACTTCTTGGAGGTTTCCCTCAAATATGTGATTCTCCCTCACTGTTAAGATCTAATTGGAAGCATCACTTTGCGAACTCATTAACTGATAGACCTCACTGCAAGGATTTGGTGACCATGCCTCTGAATTCTGAACCTGCCTCAGGTTCTGTAAGACAAATTGGTTTTGTTGTTCCCATCCCAGTCACTCTGTAGGTTCCAAGGTTGTGCTTCCTCTGTTCTGCCATGTCCGTTACCACTCCTTTATCTAGTTTTTTCTTCTTTCAAACATCAAAAATCATCTGCTGTTTATCCTGTCTTGGGTATAGCTTTTTTAAAAAATACTTTTAATTCTAATGAGATGATATCTCTGAAAGAAGGGGGAAAGGAAGTAGATTTGTGGTTAGTCCACTCTAAGTTGGATTTATACTTTGAATATAAATTCTAAGTTTAAAAGTTTTAATTCAGTATAATTAATGGTACTGATTCAGACAATACTTTCTATTATATCTATAATTAGAATACTGTACATTTCTACTAAGACCTTGATTAAGAATCCTATTCAAACTACTTATCCTGCCACATTGTCCGTTAATGTGTAGTAATGTAGGGAGTAGTTTACACTAAGGCACTTCTTGTTGTTTTATTGCTAAGTCAGACATGACTCTTTTACAACCCTATGGACTGTAGTAGCCCACCAGGCTCGCCTGTCTGTGGACTTTTCCAGGCAAGAATACTGGAGTGGGTTGCTATTTCCTTCTCCAGGGGATCTTCCTGACTGAGGAATCAAACCCACGTCTCCTGCTTTGGCAGGTGGATTCTTTACCCACTGAGCCACCAGGGAAGCCCCACACTAATGCATTGAGTATTACAAAATTTTAAGTAAAAGTCTTAATAATTACTAATAAACACATCTAAAACTTGTGGAAAGGGGAGGAAAAAAGTGAATTTCAGCTTAATTTTTTTTGATGGGTTAAACTCAGAGGCAATAGGCAGGATGGGAAGATTCACTGGGTGGGGGCAGAATTTCAACAGGTGCTTGACTTTTAATGATAAGTTTTGCGGGCGATTGTTACTTATTAGTCTTCCAGTATGATTATTTTCTAGTCTCTGCCATTAAACCTGAGGTCTACTAAGTAAGCCTTTTCCCTTCTTGTAAAGATTGTAAAAGTCCATCGGTTCTGTCCTTAGCTCTGAATGACAGTAAATACTCTTCTTCAGTGAACATTAAAGTATCAGTGGTGGGTTTTGCTGTTTGATTTTTATATTTGCATTTTATATCATTAATCTTTGTCAGTGTAGTTTATTGAGGTTTTGAGCCAGCGATGATAAGGCTTTAATCATAAAGGACAGTTACCTTAAATTTTAAAGTGAGATGAGGGGAAAGTGAGCTGTTGGCAGCTAATATATCCAGGCTTTGCTCAGAAACTTTAATTCTGCCATCCTTTAGTGAATAGTAGATGCCAAAAGTTTGAATCACTTCAGGAGTAGGCCTGGAGAAGTGTTCACTGTTTCTTGGTAGGATCTAGCTAGTAGTCTGTAGGTTGCTGATAGACTAAAATGAGCCCCACCCCGCCTTGGTCTGTAGTGCCACGTCTAATTAAACTTCTTAAATATTTCAGCACTAATATTTCCAAAGATAAACAGATATAATTCATAATAGAGAAAAAGTTTTAATAGAGAAAAATGGGATAAATATCACCCAAAGCCAAAGCTCTACCAACGAGTCTATATTTTGGTGCATTTTCTTACTATGTTTGTTCCCCTCATAGATAGATTTTATAGTCAGAACTGACTTTTACTATGTGTAGTGCATCATACTCTTAATAGTAGTGACCTTGTAAAAGATAACTTCATTTAGAATATAAGCATTTGAATAAATGTTCAGTTTTCATGCTGTGTCTCCTTTGAGATTCTAAAATTACACATTAACCAGATAGCTTAAGAAATATGTAAGTTTCAGTTTAAATCATTTCTAGCTTGAAGGAGAAATTCCTCCAAATAGTGGTACTTTTCAGGTATGTTTTGTCTAGAACTTTTTGTTAATAAAGGAGTAAGTGGCCTTGCCATAAAATATCTGGAAGAAGCAAAATGGTGGTTTATACACCATTTGGATAGTTCTTATTATTGGCTATTGGCACTGTTTATTTAAATGGTCTGTATTTTAAAAAAACATCGACTAGATTTTCTCCTTGTTTCACCTTTGATGTATTTGTGGAGGACACTGATAGAGTGTGACAGCATGGTGAAAACTACTTTATATTAATAGGAGGAAGGAAGGCTCATCTGAATTAGTAAACAAAAACCAACAGAACCAAGTGTTGAAATTGTTTGTGTTCTGTGGTATTAAAGAATGCTATTACTTTGAGCTACTGACAGTGACTGGGATTTGAGTATTGGCCTTTACTTAAAGGAAGAGAATTGTCCTAACATAGTTTAGGCTATTTTAGTATTTGACTATGGCTTGTTCTTGGGCTCTTCACAAATAAATGGATACTTCTAAAGTGTTTTAAAGACAGTTTATTCTCTAGAGGGTCTCATAAAGTTCTTTGTCACCTATCCAGCACCACTGCAGATAGTTCTAATGTGTATCATTAGTATGATTTACCTTCCAGTTGTAATTGATCTTAAATAATTTGTCAAAGGCTTGTTGAATCCTAATTTGTCCCAGATTCTGTGCTCAGCAACTGGAGTAGGAGGAGTAAGAATCTTCTGTAACCTGGAGGAGCTTGCTTGCTTACTTAGGAGGGAGATACCAGGCAAGCAATTGAGACCATGTAACTGGTGGTGAATTAGATGTGTAAGTGTGCAGAAAGGGAGAAGTTCAGTGGTGTGGCTGCTGGCCGAGGTATGCTGGAGGTCATGGGGTCAAGTTTGCTGGGACAAGAAGGAAGAAGAAGCCAGTGCAGGCAGAGAGCAGCGTGTGCAAGGCACCAGAGTGCCATGATGAGCGTCAGATAGCATGGAGAGAAGAATTAATAAAACTGCAATGAGTGGGAAGTATTCTCTAAGGCTCTCACTTGTCTAATATATGGCAGTCTTACTTAAACATGAAATGAGAAGTTAAATTCTCAGAGCTGCTTTTATCTGTTTCTTGGCTGTGAGAGAATCTTAAAGCTGTACCCTTTTGTCCTCCAGATAAGGAAACTGAGGCCCAGAGAGATCTATGGCCTCCAGGTTGCGAGTGATAGAGCAGCCCTGGCATGCCCAGCCTCTGACTCAAAAACGCTTGTTTCCTCACACTGTCTCCCAAGCTAATACACTTATGATTGGCGTTCATTTACTGCAATGGAATGCTCTCACATCGATATTACATAAAGCAGTGCGTTTTATTGTAGTAAATGAATAGAAATAGAAATCTCCGCTGCATTTCATTGCTTAAGGAAGAAACACTGAAATCTTACTATATGCTTTCTACATTATTATAAAGGCAATTTATAATAGGTGCTTGCCAGGTTCATTTATGGGTCCTGTATCAAGGGCAGCAGTTTATACCACATTTCTCAGATCTTGCCTGTGGAAGTTAGAGTACAGAGGTTTCCCATGGAGCTGCACGTGATGCAGCACTCAGCAGTTCATGGAGTGTAAGGAAAATCTTAATGCTTTATCGTTTGACATTTTAACCAAGGAAAAAACACACTTTTATAGGTTTAACTTACTGTGACATTTTCTTCTATCTCCCTTCCCCTTCAGGTATCTCCAGGGCAGCTTACTAAAAAGTATAGCTCATGCTCAACCATATTTCTAGATGACAGCACAGTCAGCCAGCCTAATCTTAGAACCACAATAAAATGGTGAGTACAACTAGGTTGCCAAGGGCTGAGTGACAGACCCCCTTCTTGCTGAAACCATTCTAGCCATACGTAATTTCATTCATTTGATTTGTCCTTTTCAGTGATCAGGTTAAGAAACTGGTGTCAACTATATGTTGGTTTCAAGGACCTAAATATGAGTCTTCAGTTTCCATTTTTATTATAGAGTACATGATAGAAGGGAAAGTCAGTTAGCAAGTAAGAAATCCCAGGAAAAATGTAAATCTTATTTGATGATTTCTATTGTTAAGATAATATTGAACATAATGAGAAAGAGAGGGGTACCTTTTTATTGTATGTTTCTAGAAAAAAGTATTTCTTTATGAGTTGGGAGTGTCCTACAACAATGTATACTAGTTTGGAAGCTACCGTTAGAAGAAGGAACAGCGTGTCCCCTACTGGCACCAAAGCGAATCTGCAGTTAAATTTAATTGGACTTCGTCAGATTTATCACACCCTGCATTTTTTTCCTGCAGTATTTCTGTATGAAATTTTACTTCTCCTTCCTCTCCCCCAAAGAGGGGGAAAATATATCAAAACTGTTTCAAGGGGCGTACTCTCAAGCTTAATTTCTCCATAGATGAAATTTGTTCAACTAAGATTTTAACTTAATAGACACATTTAATTTTTGTTTATATATGTGTATCTCCAACACACTGTATCAATCAAAGCAGAGAACAATAAAAGAGATGAAGTTTCAGAAACAAGGCTGTGGTCAGGCTTATACTTAAGAAGACACGAACAGTGTTACGATGACAAAAACTATTCCTCCATTTCTGGAAGCCCCTCATAGTCCACAATTGGAGATGCACAATTCAGAACGCCCTAATGATGGGAATGTTCAAGTTTATTTAAGAGAGAATTAAAAACCAAACAGGATGCAGACCTCCATGCCTCTGTTGGAGTTGTCCAGGAACATTAACTAGTGTCTCCTTAGCATATGAATGTTAACTTTCCAGAACAGTTTGGGAAATGCTACTTGAAAATATTAGTATCCTTATCATTAATTTTAGTTTTCTGTCTTAAAAATATAATTAGCTTATACATTTAATTTCATTTTTAATGTGCAAGGCTTTTTATTTTTTAGCTGTTTAAATGATGAGTATACTTCTAACTTTAATTAAAAACAACCAGTTCACAATCATAATAATGTAACTTTCTTATTAGTTTTGGTCAAATCGTGTTTCAACAAAAACTGAGCCCCATTGCTCTTTAAAGTCCTGAGTTTTGGCACTTCTCTCGAAATCAGTGTTTTTATTCAGCCAAGACACTAAATCTGTGGGTTAAAAAACTACTCTCACTGTGGCTAGAGTCACAGCTTCTTTTCAATTCAAAAGAGCCTGATGTTCCAGTATATAATTCAGAAGTAGTTTTAAAGATTAACCTTGCTCAGATGAGTAGGTTTCATGCTTTTTATTCTCAACCTAGTCTTAATGTTTGGAAATACAGTAAATTTTTCTCTGATTAAGTTTTAAAAATGACCATTCAGCACATTCATTATTGGTGAAATAAAGGTTTACTGAGAAAATTAGGGCAAATTGGCTTTTAGGAATGATTCTGAAAAGTACCATGGGATTAGTTTTCAGTGGGGTAGGTGAGCCTTATTAGAATCACCTGTGCAACTTTTTCAAGATGTGTATCTCTGAACACATGGATTCCACCTTTCCTCCCTGCCTCCAAGACGCAGAGTCTGTGGGTCTGTCTGGCTCTCTGTCTCTTTCTCACACACACACCCCTTTTGACAAGCTGAGGAATGATGTGTTTGAGGCATGATTTTATAGACAAAAGCATCCTGAGAGATTCTGATCTTAACCCTAACTCATTCATTCCTAAACTTGGCTGCACGTTGCAGTCACCTGGGGAGCTTTAAATACAATCCTGATGCCCAGGTCGTACCTAATGGAGTTAAATCAGAACATTTTGAAGCAGAAGCCAGGCAGTGTTTAAAGTGTCCCGGGTGATCCCAGGATGCAGCTGAGCTTGGGAACCACTCTCTGCTTCAAGGGTAGGAGAAAGAGAACTACTTCTGATAATTGGTGGGACCTTGAGTAAGTCAGTTTTTAGCCTTGATTCCCTTATTTGTAAAATGGGATAAGTGTCATATAAGGTTCAGTTGCCCTTTTTATTATGTAACTTTTAATTCTGTGACTTTAAGGTCAATTTGAAGAAACTTTGAAGCACTATAGAAGTATCCATCTTTGATGCTAACAGTGTTACTGGCCTTTCTGCAAATGCTAAGATTCTATAGACTAGTTACAAAATTCAGATTTGCCTTCTCTCAATTATTTTGAGTTTCATTTTAGATACTGAGAACAGAGGGAAACAAATAACTTAACCAGAGAACCCCTTAATGGCCTAATACACAGCATCTGTGAATAACTTAGGGCTATAGTAATGTAAAAAGTATCTGAGGACTTGTATCTATTGGTTAGTTAATACTTTATTTAAAATAATTTGGAAATACCTGTCATTAATAGTGTACTGTGCTGTATTGTGCTGCCTTATTAGCAGTGCTTATTTCAGGATAACTAGGCTTATCATCAATTTTGTGACTATAAAACTTTGCTATTAAATTGTCTAATAATTATGTGTGAAAGTGATTTTAAATCCATTTTATTTGGTATGGAGCACTTGTATTACTTACTTTTAGAGAAATAATGGAAAATAGACATGTTAGAGGGATACTGAACTAAATCAGCTGAAATGCAGTGCCTAACAAAAAGCCATGTGTGGCTTAAATTTAACCATGTGGATAGATGATATAACTTGTATGGGACGAAAGATTTGGTGCATAGAAGGACAAATGACTGGGGAAATATATAACAACATATATTATAATAATCAACCCAAACATGTCTTCTAAGAGCACATCTAGCATTTTGGGTCTCCTAATTTTGCTAAAAGCCAAAGAACCTAAAACATGGGGGATAGCACCTGTGGGTACTGCTCTGAATTAGAGGATGTGGGGGCCACTGGGCATCTGGAAGGTCTTACCTCTCTGCCAACCCTTTTTAAATGTCTTCAGGCCTAATGTGATAAAAATCAATTATTACAATATATTTTTTTCCTCCACAGTGTGACCTTAGCAATATATTACCACATAAAGAACAGGTGAGCTCTTTTAAAACCTATTTTGTTATTCCAGCTAATTAATTTACACAGTATAAAGTTTAGTGTTAAGTAATAACTATAGACAGTATTTAGAGTAAGTTTTTACTGTTAGAGTGCTTTTATTAGAGTATGGAAGTAAGTCATTTATTTTTATTTTGGGACTCTTAATTCTTTAACCACTCTTATGTGGTTTATATGGATATTTACTGTATTAGAAATTGAAATTGAAAATTTAAAAAATTAAATCCATTGTATGTTAAACAGGCTTTCCTTAGCAGTACTGAAATTTTGAGCTGGATGAAGCTTTGTTGTGGGGTGCTGTCCTGTGCGTTGTCGAGCACTTCACAGCACCCCTGGCCTCTACCCTCTAGGTGCCAGTAGCACATTCTGCTTCTGTCCACAGTAGGACAACAAAAACTGTCACCTGAGGGATGAGATCACCATCTGGTTGGGGACTCCAGTGTTTAAATAAGTCTTTTTTTTTTTAATGAAAAATAACCATTTTCCACAACAAAATAGTGGAGAGAAAAGTATCTCATTAATAGGAGACAGTTGATTCTCATATCAACACTGTCTTCAGTCATTTGCTTTGAAGAAGCAATATGAAGATCCAGCCACATGTAGACATATAGTTGGGAAAAGGTGAATTTTTAAAGCCTTGAGATAATTTGGCATGTTCTTTGATACTGTCCCCAAAATCCACATGTGCTAGTTCATTAAATTAGTTAAAATGGAGTTCCAAGTCATTATCAGTGAACTTGAAGTAGGTACTATGTTAAATTAATGCCCATTGATCTGTCCTGCATACTGAGTGGATCTGTTTATCTGTACATGATTTTATAATATTATACATTGTCATTTGCAAAGTATTGGCTCACATTTCTTTAGACAGTGTCAAAAACTCACTCTTGTTAGTATCACCACCAATGTTATCAGAAAAGTCTTTAAGTATTGAGAAATCAAGCTCACCATAAATAAAGCTCACACTAGAAGGTACACGTTTTCCAAAAATCCTGATATTTTTAGCTTGATGGTTTGAATTTTATCATTGGTAATAAATAGTTGTGAGTTTTCTTTGAAGTGACAGGCTCACTTTATTCATTTTTTGAAAAAATGACTGTCAGTTGGTGTTTCATGAAAAAAGTGGTTTAAATATGATGTTCTAGGGGAAAAAAGTGACTTACCAGTAAGTTACAAGTGCTCTTCCTTAACAGAGCCATATTTCAGTACATGCAAGTGCTTAATGCATACTTTCCACTTAGAATATGAAAAAGAAGAGTAAAGGTTTAAGAATACTTAATTTTTACTCTTTCATCAAGGATGTTCTTAAGTGAAGCAGACTTTTTACATGCATTTGGCCAGGAATAACTGAGTTACTTCTAATTTAGTTTCATACCACTGCCTTGATTCACACTCAGAAACAAGCAATTTTACCCACTTTTGCTTTTATACAATCATAGTTAAGTGTCATACAGTGTAAAGGCAGGTGATGTCTTGGTATTCTTATAAAACACAGTTTTGACCTCTTAGACTTTTAGGCTTTCTGAAGAGGGGCCAGGGGAGAATCCCAGAGGCCTATAGACCACATTTGCAGAACTGCTGTTTAAATGGGCACAGAGTAGTAGTGTGGTGGAATTTGAAATAAAAAGCCTGGTTTCTCTTAAAAGACAATTAACATTTTTAACTCAGACTATTTAAAAGAGACAAGAAATAACAATATAAATATATAGTTATAGAATTAGATTATATTTATATATAATATATGTTATATATTATATATGTTATAATAAGAATATAATATAAAGAACAAAAGAGGGGAAAAAAACAAGAAAAAAGCATGAATCTCATATTTACATTCATTGAAGTTAGAAGACTTTATTGCCCACTACTGCCACTTTATAAAATGTTCTTGTGTATTCCAGTGTGAGGTTAGTGCAGTGAAAATGTATTGGTCTACTAACATTGCCTGTTAGAAGGGGTCTGTGCAGGTAAAGGCAACTCTGGCTGGTTGTAGAAAAGATTTCAAGCAACTTGGTGTGCTGAGTATAAAATAGGTCAGAAAACCTTTCTAAGGGCAGAATCTAGGAGAATATGTAAAACTGTTTGCTTTATTGAAGGTTAATCTTCCTCTACTCCTTTCTCTACTCTTAGCAGATACTTTACTAAGCTAGTAACTCCTGAATTAATTTTTAAAATATATATTCTTATTTTATAGAGATGCCAATAGATCCTTGGATATTTTTGATGAGAGATCACATCCACTCACAGTAAGTGTCACTTTTGATTGAAGTTGTGTTTTTATTGTGCTTTTATTGTAGGTGTCCAATGTGTATTTTAATGATTGTAGAACTTGAACTGCTCTAGAATATGAATGACTAGCTTTGTGTTTTACTCCTTTTGATTTGTGTAAAGGATCTCCTATGAGGAGTTCTCGATTTAGACTTTAATATTGTGTGGTTACTTCCTTGACTTTACTGAAAAAATATTAAAGTACTTAGTATGCCAGTATCTAACTTGAACTGTAAGTATTAAATATCTTATACATTTAGTGCAGGTACCGTAACCAAAAGATATTTCTTATTTTGGTGGATTGAGAGGTAGCTTTCTGCTGTATATTATAGCAGTTACAGATTTGATCATAACTGCACCAGAATTTGGATCATAGAAGTGCACTTCCTAGCTATTTTTTATTTCGGTGTAAGAAAACACAGTGAGAACCTTATGGGTAGAATGTAGCAGTTACAGCAGAGGTAACTACACTGCAAGACTTAGGAGGTTTGAGCATGTGACACTATCCTTTTGTTGGGGAGCAGGGTATAAAGATACACAGGAGATATAGAGTAGTTAACAGTAACGTTTTATATGTATGTTTTAACTTCCATGATATTTATTATTTTGTAGAGACGTTTGTGATTGTTTATAGAGTTATTGATTTTATTATATTTATGTATAAGGTTGATTTTTTTTAAATAAATAAGCTGCAGTTGTATTTATTTAAATAAATAAGTACAGTTGTATTTATTTCATGCTTATTTGCTTTGAAATTAATTACTAGAAGAAAATTACTGCCTCCAGCTCGAAGCCAAGATTGTCTTCCTTTTAAGTCTTCTTCCCCCACCCCATGTTATGTCTAGTCATTTTACCAAAGGCATGTTGTGTCAGGGGTGTGACTGATAAGAACCGAGTTGCGCTTTGTATGACGAGTGAGTGGGTAAGTAAACATCAAGTAACAGAAAATGTAGCTTTTTAAAGGATGATTTTCCATAGCATCACATAATATAAACATTTCCTAACAAATATGTAAGACCTCTAAGGAGAACATTAAAATAGTGTTTAAATTTTAAACTAATTAAAATGACAGGGTTTTAAAATTCACTTCTTAAGGTGCTCAGTAGACGTGTGACTGGTGACTGCTGTGTAAGACAGCAAACTCTTAGCGCCTTCTGGTTACAGGACACTGGAAAGGTGTTTAAGTAGCACGTGGGCACACGTGTGAAGATTGCTGTCTTGAGGGTACTTTTAAGTATTTTTCTTCAGTGGATACTTACATTGTGTTTTTTCTTCTTTCAGCGAGAAAAGGTTCCAGAGGAGTACTTTAAGCACGACCCTGAACACAAATTCATTTACAGATTTGTTCGTACTCTTTTCAGTGCCGCACAGCTGACTGCCGAATGTGCAATAGTGACTTTGGTAATATATTTTTCTCTAATAGAAGCATCTTTAGACATTTTTTTTCTTGTACAGAAGGTATGGGCCTGTTTTCCAAATGAAAGTAGGTTCCTGAAATGATCATCGGAACTTTATTAAAGAGAAATGTATCAAAAGGAAGTAAACTGTACAGATTTGAGCTTTAGTAATCATAATGATTTAAAATGTTGCCATTGCTTTTCTCATCGCAAAACAGTTGGTGTTAAGGGCAGCAGGAGAGACTTCTGGTTTCTCCTTCCACACGTCAGGGCACGTGCACACACAGTGCACACAGGTGCACACTGACAGTGTGTTGGGCGGTAGGATGGAGGTGATCACTCAACTTTCTGGTCCACGGCAGGCGCAGATTCAGTGTGTTTCTGAGTCTCAGGCTGTGTTGCCTAGGCAGTTCTAATGTGTGTCTTGATTGAGACTGACTGCCTTCAACTCCCTGTCCTTGGACGATAATGTTAACCATCTCTACTGTCCTCTGGTGCCTGCATGTGAAGGTACCCAGGATTGGGTGTCAGTGGTGCTTGGAAAGGCTTGACTCAAGTTAGCCTGCCAAGCTCCAGCTGTGTAAGGACCTTTGTGTCATCCATACTGAATTCCTATGGTAAGATTTTATCATTTGAATAATAAATCATATTCAGCTGAGAGGCAGTTGGGATTGCCTAACTCCTCCGTATAGCAGACCTATAGGGGAAAGTCAACTGGATCGTCTGGAGGGAAGGAGTACGTCCACCTCTGCCTGCTCCCCTCCAGGCAGTGTAGGAGAGGAGGCTTCTCCTTGTGCAAAGAGACCCCTCAGTGGGCACCGGGTCAGACACAGGCCTTTTCTTGGAGCTGCAAGCCACTTGCAGTGCTTAGTTAGCATGTGCTTGAGAGAGGCAGGGTGGCGCTGGCACATGCAGAGCTGGGAAATGCAGGCAGGAGAGTAAGGGTTGGAAGAGGGGCATTTCTTTGTAGACAAGTTAAGCCCGATGGACCTGTGAAACAGCAGAGTGACAGTGTCTAGCAGTCATTTGACTGTATGGGATTGTAGCCTGAAGCTGAGCGAGAGGCAGGGAATTACGTATAGCTGTTCAAATGCAGAGAAAGTACGTTAAATAAAAATTGAGGAGAAGATAGATCTGTGGGGACTATCAGCACTTATGGACACATCCCCAGAGGAGTGGCCAGAGTGGTAGGAAACCCAGGAGAGAATCACAAGAGGTGCCAGGAGAGATTGAAGGAGGAGAGCGTGATGCACATGCTGAGTGCTGCCAAGGAGTTCCTCAGGGCATACACACACACCAAATACCTACCTGTGTCACGGTTCTAAGTGCTGGGGATAGAGGAGAGTTCTTGCCTTTATGAAGTAAGTATAGCAGACATAAACAAAGGGTGTTTGTGTTTTTTTGTATTAAGTTTTTATTGGAGTATGGTTGATTTATAGTGTTGTGTACAGCAGAGCATAAGACTTTTTAAATGAGTATTTTTTAAAAGATGACTATTTCAAGTAGTAGTGAAAGCTAGAAAGAGAAAGCAAGGTAAAGGGATAAAGAGATTAGAGAGGCTTCCCTGGTGGCTCAGACAGGAAACAATCTGCCTGCAGTGCAGGAGACCAGGGTTCCTGGTTTGGAATCCCTGGTTTGGGAAGATCCCCTGGAGAAGGGAGTGGCAACCCACTGTAATATTCTTGCTTGGAGAATTCCCCATGGACAGAAGAGCCAGACGGGTCCATGGGGTCACACAGTCAGACACGACTGACTGACTTAACGCGTGCACGCTAGAAAGACCAGAAAGAGCTTCTTTACAGAGCTGAGATTTGAACCAGGACCTGGCTGGACTGAGGAAGATGAGGGGCACTGATCCCACAGGCAGAGGGGTAGACCACAAGGCACTGAGACAGGATCAGCAAGGTGGCCACTGTGATCAGAGTAGGGAGTGAGGGAAAGAGCACAGGTGATGAGCTCACAGAAGGACGATGGCATCTCACACAGGGCCTCGTAACTTGCAGGCCACAGAAATTATCTATTTGATGGGAAAGCCCTGGCAGATAACCTATAGTCTGTCCTGGCTGCTCTGGGGAGAACAGACTGTGGTTGGCAGTCAGTGGAAGCAGAGAAGTTAGGAGGCAATGGTAGTGATACAAGTCAGAAGTGATGGACAGAAGAGCAGAGCCATCAGGTGACCAGTGAAACGGAGATAAGAATTCCGAACAGATTGGAGTGAGATAACTCAAGTGGAGGTTTTTGGTCCCAGCAGCCAGGCATGTGGCAGTGTCTTCAGCTCTGAGGGCAGGCTTGGGGAGTGGGGCATTGTGATGAAGAGCTCTGGTGGTAGGAAGGCAGCAGTGACTCTGCCTGAGTAGTTTCAGTGGAGCAGTGGTGGCCAGGGGCAGACTAAAGTTGGATGAGGAGAGGATGGGTCATGAGGAGCCAGCCTCAGGACATTTCCTGAGGGAAGTGTTCTAAGGGGTGGTGAGGGGATGGGCTGAGAATATGTAAGAGAACATTGGAGAAAATCTCTGACAGAGAGGGGGTTGTTCAAGAAGAGATGAATTGTGGGAACAGTGTTCTGCAGAAATGAGAAATGGGACTGACTGCGTTCATAGAAGAGTTAGCTTCAGGAAAAAGAAAGATGTCACTTCCACTGAGACGGGAGGGCAAGTGGTATAAATGAGACCAAGTTTGCCTTTAGTAAAGGTGAGAGGAAACTGAGGGATTGCCCCTAAGGTTGAACTGCCTCTATTAGTGCCATAAAGTAGAGAGGTGGACCCTGTAGGGAGATTCGTTCTTAATACTGGAGCATGCTGAGTTCTCTGGGGAACAGGGGCAGAATTTCACTAAGGGTATATAATCTCAGTAACTGTGTTTGAAACAGTTGAGTTTGGAGAGCTTTGGCAGATTTGAGCTGTCAATCTGATAACATACTCTGATAAAAACTGGACGTTTTTCTTTTTGTCAAATGGCATATATTCTCTTCTGCAGAGGTAACACCATCACCAACAACTGTCTTTAAACTTTACTCAGCTGTTAACTTGGTCCGGTTCTTTATCGAATAGCCATTTGACACACATAAAAGAAGCCATGAAGTCATCCCACAAACTACCTGGCAGATTTAGAGGAGCCCCAGGGATTCAGACACTGGCAGCTCTTAACCACCTCAGAACCAAACAAATTGACTAAGTTGCAGAATATGTAAGACGAATTATGAAATAATGGAGATGTGAAAAATGGGGGATATGAAAAAAAATGCTCTTTGTATGCATGAGTCTTCCTTAAAAAGGCACTAAATGTGGTAATGTAAAGCTGCTTTGTACTGCCTGTCCTGCTGTGCCACACAGCAGCCACTGGGAGGCTCTCTTGACCACCAGTTATCATCTTCAAGTTCATCCTCTGAAGAGAAGATAAAGAACTGCTCAGTCTTACCAGAGTTTTACATACTCAAGCTTTATGTAAAATTGCCACGTACCCACCACCAGTATGGTAGGTACATTGCGCACGGTAGGCGCTCAAGCATTTACTGAACGGTTGAATTGATGCTGGGCTATATGTGCTGCCTTTTGCAAGTGGGAAAGTAATAACACAATGCCTGTCTTTAGAATGCCCTTTGCTGAGATGTCCTTTCATTCCTGCGACCAAAATTGGGTTGGAAATTCACATGGGCAGAGTAGAAATACCGGACTAACAGAAATACCTGCCTTACAACTGTGACCTGGCCTTTGGCCTTGGCTGGCCGAGCAAAAGTCTCTGTAGAACCAAAGAATAAAAGACATGTTAAAACAGATGAAATCTATCATTCCTAATAAATCTTATCACAGCCCTTAAACTGAACTAAAATCAAAGATCAGTCCTCTACTTTTGCAGGTTTACTTAGAAAGGCTTTTAACTTATGCTGAGATCGACATTTGCCCCACTAACTGGAAAAGAATTGTTTTGGGAGCCATTCTTCTTGCCTCCAAGGTTTGGGACGATCAGGCTGTTTGGAATGTGGACTACTGCCAGATCCTCAAGGACATTACAGTTGAGGACATGTGAGTTTGTAAGGTTACGGTGAACTGTCTAACCATTTTCCAATACCTCATTTGCTCCCATAAAGTTTACATCTTAAGAAATGTTACATTTTAAGAAAGGTTACATTGTGCAGAGAGCTGAGTTAGGTATAAATATAAAATTAGACTCTTGTCTAGCTGTAGTATAACCATTTGTATTTCCCATCATTAATTAGTTAAATCTTGGTGTGTTATTGTAATATTCTGCTTGATAAATTGAAATTACTTTTTGATGGTTTTTGCCAAACATTTTACAAGCTCACTACCAGAACAACATGATGCAGTAAATAATTTCACGTCTTTCTTAAAGCTGTCTACCGGTCCAGTCCGTTTTTAAGAGGCACATGTCTGGCCTTGGAAGTTAAGTGGTCACTGCTGAGGTCTTAGCACCTCCAGACTACTGAGAGGTTATAACTTCAACTTGAGTCACACGTTGTACGTTTGTTTTTGCAGGTCTTTTCTTCTTTTGTAATCTGAGGTTGTATCTAAGGTTCTATTGTTACAGAAACCATGATGTACAGATAACCACACAGGTTTCAGATCTCTGTGTTCTCTCTCCTCCGCTGTTAGGAGTGTTCCCCATGTTTAGAAATAGAGGTCTGCTGAGTTAGGAAACTCCTTTGTTCAGGTAGCCCAGGAAGTGTCACTGGGGCCTCACCCGGAGCACTCAGCAACCACAGCAGCACTTGATGGGGCCTTGAGTTAACTTGGGGGGTTCCTCACAGATGGCATGCTCACATGGGCATGAAACATCAGGCTTCCAGTCTGGCTGAGGGGAAGGCCCCGAAGGTGGGAGGCAGCAGGAACCAGAGAGGTATTTGCAGAAGACTCTAGAAGTGCTCACTTGACAGCGAAAATGTCCTTGTGGGTGGCATTTAGGAAAACGTAAAGGTGTACCTCTTTATTATAGTGAACAGCAGAGGACGATCAAGGTCACGGCAGGCAGTGGCAAGAGTTTGTTTTTGTTACCTTTGCCCCTGACTCTCAATTCAGAATTACCAAAGTGCATATTTACACTGAAGCAAAGAAGCTTGTGACTAAGAGAAGGGACCAGTGATTGTTGGTAGCTGTCAAAGTGACTTTTGGTGAAAATGTCCACTTTGGTGGTAAAAAGTGTCATGGTGATGTTGCTGGTAGCCACCGTAGTGTTATGGCAGATAATTCGAGATGAGTACAAGTACTTTTGGAAGTTGTAGAAACGAAAGTGACATCGAGCACCACTATCATCCATCTCTAAACTGGTTCCTTGAAGGAAGGGAAATGTGTAATCATAAACACCAGGCCTGCCATGATGGCAGCTAAAATTTTCTCAGAACCTACAACTAAGCTGATGGGGGCTCTGGGTCCAATTAGAGCATCAGAGAACATGCAGGGAAGTGTGTGGGTGTTCATAGATGTGAGCCCAGTAGCACTGATGGCAGTGTCTAGCTACAGGAAGAAGCTAATTGCAAACAGCACTTTTCTGTGTAAAACAGAATCACCAGGAGCTGTGTTTGTAATAGGCTGCTTTTGTTTACGATCTTTGGAAACTGGAAAGCATTACAACCAAGTGTTCAAGTCACATTTGTCTCATCCCCCTGCTGTTTGTAATGGTCTCATTTTGAGTCTAAATTGAAAAATTGGCATCTGTCAGCTTTTCCTTAAAAGTTTTCAAACATCCATGTATCTTGTTTGAATATATTTCCCTTCAAAAGAATAAGTTAAACTGAGCAGCTGCTGTTCAGAAAATTTGCTGCGCCTATAAATGGCATGCTCTTCAGTCATCTAGTCATTTAAAAAACAACAGCCAAAAAAAAAAAAAAATGCAGAAGATACGTATTCTGTAGGCCTAATGCTTTTTTCTTCAGTAAGTAAAGCTCTGTTAATAGACATGTTAATCCTATGAAGTACTGTATTTCCACACAATTAAAATGTATTAGGAGAAGAGAATATAAAAGGGATAGTGAAGTGCATTTATTCCTGTAGTAAATTAAGTCCTGATTAGCTGATTATCAAAACATTATCTGATTTACATTTCTATAGACTTATGGCCATTTGAACAGGAAATTAATTTTGGAGGTAGGTTCAGTTAGGTTTAAAGTTAAACAAATGAGAAACCTCATTTCTGCTCACACTGTGCTCTCCACACAGGAGAACATCAAGCATTTGATGACTTATCCAATGGATAAAATATTAACACTTTAAAACCAGGAAACAAATATATTGAAAAATAAGTCACTCTCATTTGTCTGGGTATTTGTCATTTTTATATAATTAACTCTTTAAAGTGATTGCTGTGAAAGTGGTAAGACTTACTCTGATTTTCTTTACTTAAACATTAGACAAGCAAATGACTGTGTATGGTCCCATAGCAAAGACCTGCCCCCAGCACCCTACTTTCCCACTTCATTGAATTCGCCCCCTGTGTGTGTGTGCACCTTCTGTCTTAGCTAGGGGCGGATGGAGCACAGGGGAAACTGCTCCATCAGAGGTCATATGCTCAATGCATTTAGTCTAGCCCAGACGTCTACCCTTAATCCTGCTGCCTCCCATAGCTTAAAAAGTGTATCCCATCCTGTCCCAGGAACACCTTCTCATCCTACTGGGGTTAAGAGGAACAGAAACTTGCATTCTGCCCTTTGCCACAGTCCCCTGTACTGGGGCAGGGGGAGGGGATTCCCTTTCCCATCGAGTGTAGCTTATTTATTTATTTATCTGAGATGAATCCTTGTTGCCTCAAGAGTCTTCTCCCCTCAGAGATAATAGCAGTGGCTCTCCATGGCTCCATTTGTTGCCGTGGTGATGTGCTTACTCCTTTTGTTGGCGTGTCTCTACTTCAATAAGCCCCTTCCTGTTATCGGCCCGGTGAAAATGTCTGCAAGTTCTCCAGAGCTAATAAACAGCATACATCATTCCTTTCATCTGATGACTATAGCGGGGCCTTGTGAGTGAGCGTGGAGCATGAATGCACGGCGGCACTAATGGAACTCTGAAGAATGAGCCCCCGAGTCAGCAGCACGGGTGCATAAGAGGGCCATAACCTCTCCCCCCTGTCCCAAACTCAAAGTGCCAGGACGCAGAAAGAACCACAAATAGCTGTACCTTGTCGGAACATTAGTGTATTAATCCAGCTGGGGAGCCATTATTTGTTTCAAAACAGTATTTAGAGCTGTTGTAGTGGCTCAGAATGGGGTTTCTGAAGATAGCCCAGTTGACTAAAATTGTCCTATGTTGGTTTTGTCTTGTCCTCCTCCCCCAGGAATGAGATGGAAAGGCACTTTCTGGAGCTCCTTCAGTTTAATATTAATGTTCCCGCCAGTGTTTATGCCAAATACTACTTTGACCTTCGCTCCTTAGCAGATGACAACAACCTGAATTTTCTATTTGCTCCTCTTAGCAAAGAAAGAGCACAGAACCTAGAGGTAAGACTGTGGAATCACTCACTGGGTTTTCTGTCAGCCACCAAAGCCAACATCTGTGGCTAACTTACACTAAGCAGTGACTAGGAAAATGAAAAGCTGTTAAATTAACAGTTTGAAGAGCTTATTAACCCGTTGGCATCTTATTCCCTGTGTCTTTTATGGGTTAGGGATCTCACATTATTTTTTTTAAAAAATTACAGATATTCTGTCTTCTGGAACCATAATTCAGAATATTTTAAATCAGATTTAATCTGTTCTTAATGGTTTTCCATTTGAACTTCCACACTTAACTAGAGAAGGAAATGGCAACCCACTCCAGTATTCTTGCCTGGAGAATCCCATGGACGGAGAAGCCTGGTGGGCTACAGTCCACGGGGTCACAAAGAGTCTGACATGACTGAGCAACTTAACTTTCATTTACATATAACCATACAGGCATAATTTCTTTATAATTGTATCCTTAAATCATATGTACATTGATAATCTACTTACCACTCTTAACTGTCTTAGCTTGCAGTGTGTGTCCCGTGAGTTTATTAGACCAGAAGCATCGGTTGCTAACCTGCGAGACCTGTACTTGGAAATTACAATGTGGGTTCAGAAACAGGATGTAGAAAGTACATGGGTTTTTAATGGAAATGGTAACATACATGGGATGAAGTAATTTGTAGTGGTGATTTGAAGTAGCTTGTGATTTCTGGTGGGTATACAGCAAAATTTACAACTGAAATGAATACATATAAAACTGACACTTTTCTGGTATCTTGGTACTTTGGAATAAGACGTTTTTCCATGGTAATTTACATGCATATGAGCACCTTGTAGTGCTTCATCATTAGACCTCTCTTGCCTTTAACACACCTACCTCATTAAAATTTTCTTAGAGTGTGTAGTAAATAATGAAGACTGAATAGAAGTTGAATAGCTGGGTAAAGACTGATTTTGCTCAGGTGTGTTCATTATGTTTAAGGATCTAGTATGTAGGTAACATCATATTGCTGTTAGACGGGGCCTATTTTGGGAACCCAGTTTTTAAATAAGTTCCCCCCTGCCCCAGCAATCTCATCATAGCCCTTCAAGGATATTACCTTAGGGAATCAGCAGTGTAGATATGAGCTATCCAAAGTAGCAGTAACTGTGAACCTAAATGAATGCAGATGTGTGGCTTATCAATGATGCTTTCTTTTTTTAAGGTTGGAACTTTTTTTTTTTCCCTAAATATACCTATGTTCTATCTGATTGACTTTCTTAGGCCATCTCCAGATTGTGTGAAGACAAATACAAAGACTTGTGCAGAGTTGCTGTGAGAAGGTCTTTCAGCGCTGATAATTTCATTGGTATTCAGCGCTCCAACGCCATCCTCTCATAAACAGAGAGAGGTGAGGGGTTGTAACACCATGAACCCCTCGTAACAAGGACTGGAGAAATACCACCTCTCCTGCTCAGAAACCAGCAGTTAGTATTTTCACCTAACAGAAAGACACTGAATTCAAGACTCACGACAGCAAGGATTATGGTCATAGGAAAAAACTGGACTTGTCAAATGCAACACACTCTTCTGTCCTTTTTAATGTAAACAGAGTTACAAAAACCACTCCAAAGCCAAAAGCTCCCCACCCACCCACAGATATTTGCTTACTATGTAGGCCAATAACTGTGAACTATGTGAGGTTTTTTTAAATAGTTTAAATTTTTAGACTTTAAAGACACTAACTATATAACTTACTTTTTCCTATTTTTCTCGCCCATATTGCTGCATATTCCTTTAGAATCAATGCAGTATTACTATTCGAACATGGGACTCCTAACAACTCATAAAGCCACTTAGGAACAGACTGTTGTAGCATTGTTAGGTTTTGAAGGATTCTTCCTCCCTACTATTTCATTGAAGCTGCTAGTCATTTTTGGCAATCAGTTTAAACCAAAAAGCTGCTGAATAACACTTGTCATTCAAATTTTTTGCAAACACTACTTATTAGCATATTAGCATGTTTGGGATCATAAGCAGAGAAAGTATGTTGTTACCTACTTCTATTGGGTCCGTGCTGTGTTTCTTGTTAACTCTAATGGTGCTTCTCATTTTCTGACGATTTTCCTCTTTGTTAAATACTTGTATTAAAGGATATTTTCATAATTCCAGCCGACCTGTTAGTCCAGGAATAAGCAGATAGTGAAATAGGTGTCCCAAAAGTCTTGGTGCAATTTTAAGCTTTAATACAGTGTGTGTGGACACTCCAGGACACTGCCGCAGAAGTATAAATGCTACAGACACAAAGCATCACTTGAAAGTTTACTTGAATTTCTTCTAAACTCATTTAATTTTATAAATCTTAGATGTTAAGCTTTTAATTTTAATTTTTTGTTTCAACCCCTCTTGAAGATGGCAAACAATGGGCTGAAACAAAAAAGTAAAATTAAGAGCTTAATGTTTAAAATTTACAAAACTGAATGAATTTAGAAGAAATTCAAGTGGACTCTCAGGTGATGTTTTGTAAGTTTGTAGCATTTATACTTCTACAAGTATCAGAGCTTCAGATTGCACACAGACTTCAGGAGGATATCTTGTGTCTTTATAGACCTGGCGCCTCTTTTGAAAATAGTCCTTTGCCTCCGTGGGCTGTTTATCTGCTTGAGCACCGAAGTTTCTTTTTTCTAGATTTGGTAAAGGAATTATGAACAACAGCATTAATTCTCCTGTAATAAATTGAAAGGAATTGGACCCTAATCGGACACAACTGAGCAACTTCTCTTTCACCTTTCACTTTCATGCATTGGAGAAGGAAATGGCAACCCACTCCAGTGTTCTTGCCTGGAGAATCCCAGGGACGGGGGAGACTGGTGGGCTGCCGTCTCTGGGGTCACACAGAGTTGGACAAACTGAAGTGACGCAGCAGCAGCAGCGATAGGAAAGTAAGTGATATGAAACAGCTTTTCTATCCTGTGTGTTGACCTGGCTGTAGGTGTGTTGTGTTATTTGAGGAAAGATAAATCTTAGGAACCCTTACCTCAGGCTTTTTAAAACACAGGGTACCACTTAGCCACCAGGAAGCCCATTAAAAGACAGGGATGTCCAGTAATCAGTCTTTTAGGAAATTGGTAATGATGTCACCTAAACTTGAAACATTAAAAAAAAAAAGTGTTCTCAACTATGTAAAATCTTTCTCCTCCTACCTTCTCAAATGTAATCCTAGGAATTTTGCCTGTCAACAAAGCATTTCTGGGCCAGAAATACTTTCTCTCTTTATAGCAAGGCTTCACATTATATTGAATGCCACAGGTTCCATCATTTTTAAAGGACACAGACATAAATGATAAATAATAGATATAAAAATATTACAATCTACCACCTCAAAAAATATTGTTTATGGAGCTTGGAGATTCAAGTATTGATTGCAGTTTTATTTTGAAAAGAATGCTACAACTTACGTGGTTTTTCTTCCTCATGTTTATATTAAAAGAAAAGCTAATAAACTCTATTTTAATTAAAATACATGGCTGCTGTGTAACTTCTCACTGTTCATATAACATTGTGGTTCTGCCTAGCTCAAATGTTTTCAATCAGCTCTGATAGTCAGGCCTTGAAGCATTTTCCGACTGACCATTCAAAAGTTGTTTTGACCGTTGCCTTTAGTTAAGAGGCAGGCATTTATTTCTTTGGCTTATGTTCTTTTCAACCAGAAGATAATTTAGTACACTTAAAATCACTGGCTGTAGTGCTCCGTGGCATAGTGCATTAGATGGCACTTTGGAATTGTGTGTTATTGTACCAAAAGGAAAAAGCACTTTGCAAGATAAAAGGTAAAACACAGAAAGAAAGGAATTAAAGAAATACTGTTGAATCAGAACATGAGTTATTTGAGGATATAAAGCCATTGAACAGGAAAGAAAATGGAAGAAGAGGAAGTAGATTTGCGGTTGTTATAAAGAGGGTGACTTTTAAACAAGCCATGTAATATACAAAATCACCATAAGGTTTCTTTAAGACCCTAGTCACCGCCCTCGAGCAGTATTCCATCACTCCTGATAGTATTGCTGTGTTTTCATCCACCTTAATTCACTACTTAAGGTCAGATCTTTTAACTTTATTCTTGATAGGCTGTTGATTAGGAGAAATGATCTGAATTAGTGCAGAAGGAGAGAAAAACTATTGCAAATCACTAAGATAGTTTGTACCGTGTAATAATATGCCAGTTACTAAGTAGAAATGCTGACATACCTGGAGTGGTCAAAGGTTAAAAAAAAGTGGGGGTGGGAACATTGCTTGGACACGACTGTAGCTTCAAGACAAGTTAGTAGAATCACTAAAAATTGCTCTTTCAGTGTTAATTCTAGAGACAATAACAGCCATTTTGATAAATGGGGGAAACTTAAAGATTTAAACCACTGAAAGTAGGTTCTCAAATACTACAGGGTATGGAAACTAGTTCCTAGGGGCAATAGGGTAGCTTTGAGATACTAGGAAGGGTTTATTCCCTAAAGTACTAAGACTATAAAAGAAAACCTCAACTCAAATTTATTTTCATTTTTAGTTTTTGGAATATACTGACAGTGCAATTTTAACTGGAATACTGTGAACTGAACTTTATAAGGAAAAGACAAAAAGGTTTCAAATCTATGTTTGAACTAAATGAAACTGTCATTTTTCTACATTAAACTCACGTGGTTCACCCTAAGACCACTTAGGGCCCAGTGCTTCTGAGACGTTTTTTCCATCCTGTATTAGATTCTGTCATGACCCTATTCTACCACGTCTACTCCTAAAGCACCCTGTATGCCCATTATTGAAACTCAACATTACTAAATCCTGGTTTTATAACAGCTGGTTTCATTTGTTAGTTTTCCCATTCTATAAAATATACCATTACTTGATTTTTTTTAAAGTGCTGAAGTCAGTATTTACTGGAAAATAATTCACTATATTTTAGGTTATACAATGTTTTTGGAAGTGTTTACCTACAGCATGTAGGTTACCTGAACTCTTTGATCACACAAGCCTTCTAACCACATGTAAAGTGACTAGGACTGTTTCCTCACCCAGAAGCTGTCATCTTTGAGTACAGAGCTACTTGGTAAAGCACTCGACAGCTGGCAGAGCCTCTCTCAGGCAAGTACTAGTTTCTATGCAGAATTTGTAGATTATACCTAGCATCTATCAAGGATTAGATCACCTAAAATCTTAACTGTCAGCTTAGCAACCTGGCCATCCTGACTGCCAGGAAAATATAAATCCAGGAGCGCTTCAGCAGTCTGGTCGCTTGTACACAGGTGCAGTCTGTATGGTTCCTGAGGCAGTTTACACTAGTCTATTTTAAATGGGTTTGGCAGATGAGAGAACATTTACTTAATGTGAAACAAATTTTAAGAATACCAGTTTGTGGTTTAGGATCTCTAGGATGCAGAAAGAACTAGGAAAGTGAAATAGAAATTAAGAGGAATCCAGAGTCAAATGAAAAGTGGTTAACATTCTTTAAAAAAGGCCCAGGTTAGGTGATTATTCTAAGTGTGAAGGGAGCTAGTAATTTGAATATTAGAAAAATCCAGTGACAGCCTCAGAACCTAAGGTCCTCAAGAATGTGTCCATGTCTACTCAGATTGTTCTTTCTCTTAAAACATCTATTCCTTCATCATAGCATTCTCATTTCCAACCTTGTAGCTCCCCAGACAGTGGCCCTGTATTTCCTCACTGTGGGAACTGACTCTTCCAAAGGCAGAGATTCAGTGTTTGGTCACCTCCCACTGGCCTCTCTCAAGAGGATCATCTCAGCTTCACCCTCTGACTTTCTGCTAGTGCCCAATGTGGCAGTGCTTGATGCTGGTTACTACTATGATCCATTTCCAAAGCCTTAGCAGCAGGTTCCAGGAAATACAGGATTTATGTGGCTCACAGGCCAACTCGTCCCTGTGATCCCCTTTAATCAACTACGTGGGCCCTCCTCAAGGTGCTGGTGCCCCACTTGCTGCACTCAGTCCCCTGACCTGCCCACAATTCTAGATGCATCTCCTCAGGCTAAGCAGCAACCCCACGTTCCAAACCCCACAACTTCTTTTAACTTGCGTTAGGAACAGATGCCTCACTCTTAAAGTAACCCCTCATCCAACGGAGGCAATTCCATCCCAACTCTTAAAATCAAACTTCTATATCCAACCCCATCCCCTCCCCTCACCAATTTATTCCGCTTCAAAATTGCATTCATCTTCCCAACATGAGGATAGGGCAATTTGACCTTGCTTGGTCCTTTACGTGTCCTAGTATTTCACAAGGTGTGGTCCCCAGACCATCTGCCTCATGGGCTGAAAGCCTGTAAGAAATGAGTAGAATCCTGGAACAGATAAAGAAACTGGAAAATCTGGTGAGATCCAAATGAAGTCTAGTTAATATGAGAATCTTGACTTCAGTTTAACAAAAGTGCTATGATAATATGTTAATATTAGGGCAAGATGTATATATTTTTGCAACTTCTCTGTAAACCTAAAATAATTCTACTAAAAAGCAAACAAAACAAAAAGACCCACTTCCTGGACCCTAGACTAAACAAATCTCAATTTCTGGAGCAAAGCCAGGAAATCTACATTTCTAATAGGAACCCCCAATGATTCTCACACAGACCCAAACTTGAAAACTAGTCTTTTTCTCTTCCATTCCATGCCTGAATGGCTGCTTCCTCCTTTTATTGATACTTACCTTAACCTGGTTTAATCATTCAGATCCTCTCAACTCTAAAATATAAATACTATCATTATCCCCCTTTCACAGATGAGAAAGTACTAAGATGAGAGTACTAAAAGGTTAAGTAATCTGTCTAGGATCAAGCAGCCCATGATGGATGGAGCTGGAATTTGAGTCCCTTGTCAGTCTAGCTCCCAAATCTATGCATAGAACAATTCTACTGCCTCTCATTCTGTTGAACATGACCAATTAAAGAGCTCTGAAACTAAACCACTAAAGCATTATGACCTATTTCTCTAGCCACCTAACAGGCCCCTTTTCTACTGCTGGGGAATAAGCAACGAGAAAGCACTGGGAAGATGTGTCAACTATGGAGACCTGTATGGGGAAGGCACAGTGGCTTTTCTACCAGGATCCAGCTCAACTGCTGTATTTTCTATTCTCTCAAATGCCCTAATGTGTACCAATCTAACAATGCTCATCATACTCACTTTGACACTACATTCTCTCAGGTTTGCTAAGCATCTGTCCATATTGTCAGGGAAGTGGCAACTTTAAATCAACTTACAATAGGTCCTCTGTATCCACAGGTTCTGATCAGTGGATTCAATCAACCACAGGTTGGAAATACTTGGGGAAAAAATATCAGAAAGTTCCGAAGAACAAAACTTTAATTTGCTGCATACCACCAACCATTTGCATTATACTTAAAATAGCTCCTTACTGAGGATTTGTATTAGGTATTAGAAGTAATCTAGATTTCGGAGAAGCCAATGGCACCCCACTCCAGTACTCTTGTCTGGAAAATCCCATGGACGGAGGAGCCTGGTAGGCTGCAGTCCATGGGGTCACGAAGAGTCGGACACGACTGAGCAACTTCACTTTCACTTTTCACTTTCATGCATTGGAGAAGGAAATGGCAACCCACTCGTGTTCTTGCCTGGAGAATCCCAGAGACGGGGGAGCCTGGTGGGCTGCCATCTTTGGGGTCACACAGAATCGGACACGACTGAAGCGACTTAGCAGCAGCAGCAGACATGATTTAAAGTATACGGGAGGAGGCAGGGGGAAGATGGAAGGGCTGTGTGTAGGTTATATGGAAATATTGTACCATTTTATATAAAGGACTTAAGCATCTGTGGATTTTGGTATTTGAGGGAGGGAAAGTTCCTGGAACCAATTCTCCACAAATACAGAGGGAGAATATATATCTGTTTATCTGAGCTCCCTGACTGGTGTTTAGACCTTAATGAAAGTGTTAGTTGCTCAGTCATGTCCAACTCTTTGTGACCCCATGGACTATAGCCCGAGAGGCTCCTCTGTCCATGGAATTCTCCAGGCAAGAATACTGGAGTAGGTTGCCATTTCCTTCTCCAGGGGATCTTCCAGACCCAGGGATTGAACCCAGGTCTCCAGCATTGCAGGCAGATACTTTACCCCCTGAGCCACCTGGGAAGCCTGAATACCAAGTTGTAAATCTAATGATAAAGTTTGGGGAGCTTACGACTGCCAAGCAGGCACACAGAACAGCACCACTTCCATCCAAATTGCTTCAGCAGAGTCTAGACAGAGCTGACAGAACACAATGTCAGGTAGTGTCTCTGTTCTTGTGTATTTCCTTTCATTTCTTCAAGTGAATCATAAAACAATCACAGGATTGGCAGGAGAAACCTAAGAAGTATATTCAAGTAAAACATGTTTTCATTAGTTCTGCTTCTGTGATTGGAATTTGTTTGATTTTATTATCAATAAAAAGGTTGCCACTCATATCTGAGAAATATGATAGTTAGAATCCACATAGCACCTTCAGCCAGCACATGCTCATTCATGTCCAACTCTGAGATGCCCTGGACTGTGTAGCCCACCAGGCTCCTCTGTCCTTGGAATTTTTCAGGCAAGAATACTGGAATGGTTTGCCATTTCCTACTCCAGGGAATCACTTAGAAAGCAGTGTGTCTCTTTGTAAAAGCATGAGGAGAAAAATACTTGTATAGCATCTTTTTATTTACTTTACCATTGCTTTAATGCACTTTAAAATTTATCTACATTAATTGGGAACAAAGAAACAAAAATAGACATTTCTTTGTTTTTCATAAATAACTACTCTCCATATTTGATAAAAATCTCAAACCATTATTTTAGCTTCCCACAAATATAATACATACAGATTTTTTTTCTGAAATAGTGTCAGCAAATTAAGTACCTTGAAACTAACAACCACATACAACTGCTGTTCTTCTGACTTCCAGGAACAAAACAAAAACAAAAAACTTCGTATCAAGATGCTCTGGGTTTCCTTTTGTTAGTGTTAAGAGATTCAGAATTATAATCATCTGCCAGTAATAATTTATAGATTTGAGTTGATTGTCTACAAATAAAATACCACTGGCGTTGCTTTATGAGTTCTGGATTTGACATGACATCGACGATACCTCATGGGACAGGCAGTACACATGTGTGGAAATCAGAAAAAGTAATGAATGCCCTGCGCTCAAACTGCTGACTCGGTATGTGCCTCATTTGGCTCAGTAATAAATTCACCTGCACCAAACCCGTATCAAAAGTCACTAAATCTCCCATATATATAATATATATTATTTATATACACCCACAACACATACACACTATACATACAGTTTGTAACAACATGAAGTAATATTGTCTTCAAATAATGTACCACAGACATTATCCTGGCTGAAATAAATCCTGTAATTGTCATCAAGCTGCTAGAAGCTTTTGAGAGTTCTGAGTCAGGTTACTTAGTTACTTTCATCCTGCCTACCCTTCACCCTGCTTTCATGTGTTGGTAGCTTTTTCTTTCAGAACCACCCTCCTCAACCCAGGCAGATTTCTTTCCCAGGATCACTTGATTGGACTTTGGAGGCAAGAAAGGGCACGCAGAGGGAGCAGGCAATTCTCAGCCACTGCACCTCACACCTGCCTCGATTTGTGATGTTCTCTGTCCTGTTGGCCCCATTCGGTGTTAGAAAGCAGTGATTCAAAGCTTTGTCCCTCCTACCCCCCTTGGTCTTTCTGTAGAGCACAAAAGTGAAAGAAGCCTCTTTAGCAGGGGTGGCAGTTCATTAAAATATACAACTACATTTCCTAGCTCTGGGGTTCCCATTCTGTACTTGAGACTGCAGGTCACGGATGCTGTTATTAAGGTTCGGTGTGGGATCCATGAGGTTTCCTCCTGGCAGCCGGTGTCAGGATTAGTGCAGCCCTAACCCAGGAGGAAAGGGCCTAATGAATACCAACTTGGAAACAGTGCTGTTGGCACATTATTTAAGCCTGTACATGCGCACGTGACACACAACACACACACGGGCCCGTCGTTGGAAATGACCGCAAGAAAATATGACCAAGGTTTGCAAGGATAAACCGATAAGGCACCAAGAGAACTTTCTTCCAGTCAATTTAGACAGCTTCAAAATGTGAGGTTAATAATACATATTAAAAAGACTTCCTAAGTCTCTTTGTCAACTGATTCACTGATAGGTCACATATTAGTTCCTTCTAAACCTTTACCCTCCTATCTATGATGAGAGACATTCCTTAAAATTGAACCGTGAAAGGGACAGCCCAAAAGCGGTATATGAATGAGACTAAACTGGGCCTTAAATCCTCATTAAAATCAGAGCTAGCTCTGAAGAAGTTGCTAAACTACCTCACAACCTTTCATTTTATAATTGTTTTCATGAGTATGGATTGTCTGCCTAATGAAAATAAAAATCAGGAGAAAATCGAGTACGGGATGGAAACAGGGTGAGCATAAATACATGGATTTCTCTGCCTGGGTAGGGGGAGGGGTGGTTGATGCAAGACTTCAGGAAGCAGGTGGGCTTAATCTTTGAGAGAAGGGAGAGCAGGGGTTAGAGAGAGAGACTTGAAAACAGGCAACGCCAAGAACTGGGATGAACCTAAAAAACCTCCAGTGCATTACCTCTATTCTTGCTCTTTGCCTTAGTATCCTTTCTCTTAACCGTCTTACATTCTTTTTTAAAGTAAATTGGTTGTTCTTTTTAGGTTTGGTATGTTGCCAAAATAAAATAATTGTTTTAAAAGTAAGAATTAAATCACTTCAACCACATCCTCTCACAACTTTTAGATAAATTCTGCATCATCTTTACATTCTTCCACACACAAAAAAAGAGAAAGAGGAACAACCCAAATTAGACACAATGACTGAAGGCAGCAGAATAATCTATGTACTTTCTGGGAAGAGGTCAAGATGATCAGAAAAGGTCCTCATTTGAAAAACAGGAGAGGACCTGGCCCTCAGGCAGGGGATCTATTTCAAGGTTCTAAGAAGCTGCAGAATAAGTAGAGGAATTACATGTGCAAAAAGTTCTGTAGCTAGGTGTACCAGGTTTTGTCAAATATACTGAAATTTAATTTTGATTTAGATGAGTGTGTAAGAGCAGTGCATTTTTATAAACATGAAGAGCCTTTGAAAGTTCATGAAAACTGTTAACATCATGTTTCTTTCCACCAGCATAGCACTTAAATCCACTGTGGAAAATATATACGTCTTTACTTAATATCCATAAAGTAAAACCTGACCTGGGCTTAAATCTTACTTTTCCAACTTTGGTATAAATGAAGAGCAAATCTTTACTCCCAAATTTTAATTACATTTGCCATTTTAGCTTCTTAAATTTAGTCCCGAGTATTTTACTGTAAAATGCACTTTCACTCCCTTCCCCAGCTATAGCCTCACACTCTTCTTGAATGAATGAATGGTTAAACAGATTAGGAGAGCAAACAGCATTTTTAACAGTAAAGTGTGTGTGTGTGTAGTGTGTGTACGTGTGTATTCAACAATACGCAGGCTTTCATATATGAATGAGGGAATGGTTCAACAGATTAGAAAAGCAAACAGAATTCTCTAACAGTAAAGTGTGTGAGGGTGTGCTCACCAATATATAGGCTTTCTCAGAAGAGGAGGAAAAGAAACATATATTGAGGTGGGGTGGGGAAAACAGCTTTCCTTTTGCTACACCGATCCACGTTTCTAAAGCTTAAGCAAGTGTGTTATGGTCTCAGTTGTTGTCAGAGGCTGCAGAGAGCAGTGTCTCGCTGCTTTTGAAATATCTGGCTGTAATCTAGTCCAAAGTCCAGGGACACTCATTTTCCCTCATTGCTGCCAATGTTTGTTCACAGGTAGCCAGCCTCCCTCCTACCCCACCCCCCTTTCAAGCACCTCATTCAAGGATGGGTGTGGTTTCTAATCACAGCTCTCCAGGAGAGGAGGAATAAGAAAAGCCAAAGGACTGTTTAACATGATAAAGGAGGTGGGATGGGGGTGGAGCAGATAAGAGAAGTGCTGGAAATTTACTTAATTACAGGAGGTATATCCAGTTTAGTCCTTAAATGTAAAAAGGAGCCCCCTTCAGCTCTATCAGTAAGTACTCTCAGAAGAAGGAAGTGGGTTCATTTTTACCAAAATATAACACAAGTTGTTTTTTTTTAAAAGTAAGATCACTGGAGTCTATTAACAACCACCCACTCCTCCAGCACAAAGCTGCCATCTTAACAGTCTAGTATTGAAGTTCAACCAATCACCATCCCTTAGGTTAGCACTATTCCAAACATTTATTCTGGACACTTACAATGCTACCTCTAAGTCATTCAAGCAAAGCTGGCACTGTTAAGAATGAGAATGATTACAAGTACTACAGAAAAGAAACCCAAGCTTGCTAAACAAAGCTAGGACACACACAGAAACTCTGAACACTTCCTAACCTTGTCACTTTCCGGAGGCCCCAGACCCATTATGCTTCCTCTCCTCAGTGTGACTTAGGGTGTCCCCCCCTAAGTTAGGGAAAGGGTCAAGCAGCTCACCGTAAAGCATCTGGGACACTTTAAGCAGTGGAAGGAGAAGTAAGCTGGAGAAGCCCACGGGACAACTTCCCGGTCACAGCAACCTGAACTTTCACTGTTCACATTATTTTTAAAGACACAAGTATAGGAAATACATTTTCCCAATTGAGACCACACAGTTCAGAGAAACCTGAACCAAGCGGAACTTCATTATAATGCCAACCTTAGGATTGTAAAGCCCCCACAAAGCAAAGGTAAATTTTGCTGCCAAAATGCAACAAAGTTAAAAATTAAGAAAACGACATATAAATTAAAAACAGGGTTTCCCTCGAAAAGGCAGGAAGATAGAGCAGACATCAGCTGAGCCCCTCTGAGAAGTCCTGGGACAGGTGCCCCCCTGGAAACAGCCTCTTCCCTCCTCTCTCCAAGTTGCCCCAGGAGGGGGCGTCAGCACCATGAAGGTAAACGGAAGTGACCTTGGCAAAGCTACCAAACAAAAACAACCTAGCTCCCTCAACTCCCGCCCGGCTCCCGGTCCCTTGGCCTCCTCCTCCTCCTACACGTGCGACAGTGACACCTGCTTGTGGTAGGCGGCGGCGGGGCCGGGGGGCCCGGTCCTGCCCGTGAGCGCGGCGCTTGCCTCGGCGTAGTCCCCCGCGGCCGTGGCGCCGCCGCTCTTGTGGCCCCGCCGCGGACGGCAGCAGCAGCGGCTGGTGAAGCGTCGCCATGACTCCACAGTCTTGCCGGACCAAATCCATACGCCTGACGTGATGCCCACCACGAGGCACATGAAATACTTAAGCATGAGCACCCAGTACTCGGGCTTGGCGCGCGGCTGGCCGGAGTCCGGGCCCGGGCACGCGCACGTGAGCGCGGCCTCCCAGCTCTCGCGATAGTGCTGTTCGTACAGGTAGCAGGCCACCACGATGCTGGCGGGCACCGTGTAGAGCAGCGTGAAGATGCCGATGCGGATCATGAGCTTCTCCAGCTTGTCCGTCTTGGTGCCGCCCTGCTTGATGACGCTGCGGATGCGGAAGAGTGACACGAAGCCCGCCAGGAGGAAGAGCGTGCCCACCAGCAGGTACAGCACCAGCGGGCCCAGCACGAAGCCGCGCAGCGAGTTCAGGTTCTGGTTCCCCACGTAGCAGATGCCGGCCACCGGGTCCCCGTCCACGGAGCTCAGGGCCAGCGCGGTGATGGACTTGACGCTGGGGATGAGCCACGCGGCCAGGTGGAAGTACTGCGCGTAGCCCGCGATGGCCTCGTTGCCCCACTTCATGCCGGCCGCCAAGAACCAGGTGAGCGATAGGATGACCCACCAGATGGAGCTGGCCATGCCAAAGAAGTAGACCAGCAGGAAGACGACAGTGCATAGCGCAGGGCCCGTTGTCTCGTAGTGGATGTGGCTGTGCTCGCGGCTGCAGGCGACGCTAGCATGGCCCACGACCAGGCGCACCAGGAAGCCCAGCGACACGCAAAGGTAGCAGGCTGACAGGAAAATGATGGGGCGCTCCGGGTAGCGGAAGCGTTCCATGTCTATGAGGAAGGTGGCCACCGTGGTGGAGGTGGAGATGAAGCACAGCACAGACCACAGGCCGATCCAGAAGGTGGCGAACGTGCGCTCGTCGGGGCTGAAGGACGGCTGGTAGCAGGGCACCGCGCAGTTGGGTACCTGGCCCGTCCGCACCTTGTTGTAAAGCGGGTGTGACTCCTTCAGAATGGGCACGAAGGGCTCGCGGCACTTGCACACCGACGGGCCCCCGGCGGCGCAGTCGTTCCCCGAGGCCGGCGACCCCGGCAGGCCCGAGAGTGTGGGCTTGACCGGGAAGGGCCTGGGGGGAGCCGTGGTGGCCTCGCTGCGGTTGTAATCCATGCACAGGACCTCGGCGTCGCGGCCCAGCACCGGAAGGCGGTCGCAGCTCATGCGTTCCGGCCAGGCAAAGCCGTACTGGCGCATGAGCGGGGAGCAGCCGGCTTTGGCGCGCTCGCACACCGAGCGGCAGGGCGGCAGCGGCTTGTGGTAGTCCGGCAGGCAGATGGGCGTGTACATGGAGCACAGGAAAAAACGCAGGTCCGGAGAGCAGTGGATCTCCACCAGCGGCCAAAACTGGTGCACCTCCAGGCCCGCCTCGTCCTGCGTGTCGTGGTTGAACTGGTTGGGCATGTGCGTCAGGTTGTAGCCGATGCCGCGGCACATGGGCACTGTGATCTCCTGGCACGCCGGGGCCTTGGAGGCGGCGGCCGCCCTGCCCGCCAGCTGCGCCAGGAGCAGCAGCAGCAGCGAAGGCGGCGCGGACGGGTCAGGCCGAGCCATAGCCCCCTCCCTCCCCGCGTCTCCCGCAGCCCGCGCGGGGCCAGCTCTGGCAGGAGGAAACCGGGATCGGAGCTTCCCTCTCCGCGGACTTGTGTGGCGCCTGGGCTGGCAACCTGTTGGTTTCTTTTTCAAGAAATCCGTCCAAAGACCAACTGTTTCGGGAAGGCGCTGCCTCCGCAGGAGCGCTCAGCTCTTCGCTGGACAGGGCTGGAGAGGGACGATTAGGCTCCGATTCTGGGGAAAAAACTCTTTAAGAAAAAAAAAAAAGTGGGGGAGAAGAAAAATGGCAACCACTCCCAATTAGAGGGGCGTCAACGGTACAATCCCCTCAAGCGGTCTCCAAATCTCTAAGTTAACCTTTCTCCTTTCCCTCCCCTCCACCTCCTGGAACACAACTACAGACTCCCCGTCCCTCACCCTGCCTCCTTTTTCCCTGGGCCTTCCAGGCTGCACCCCGAAGGCACAGCGCTCAGCCCCCCAGGAAAAGGGCTGAGGGACAGGGAAAGGACGGGGAGAAGGGGAAGACGCGGGCTCTCACCTCCGAGAATCCCGAGAGAAGCAGAGTCCGTAGCCAGCCTGGGTCCCCCGTCTCTGGGACACTCCACGTTTCTCAGAGACGGACTGGCATCAGGAAAGTTTGGCAAGAGGCTGGGTATCCGAGGAAGCAGCACATGGCAGCAGGTGGGGGCGTCTCAGAGAGGGGGTCGCCCCCTGAACGAGGTCGCCGCAGACTGGTCACTCGCCCTCTCCTCCTCCGGGGCCCCCCGCATGATCCGGGCGGGAGTAGGGCGGGGACAGGCCGTGCGTTCCACCAGGGTCCGGGAGCCGGACGGAGGGGCGAGTGCGCCTGGCTGCACCTGGGCGAGAAGAAGGCGACTGGCGGATCCTGCCGCCTCACAGCACCGCGAGCAGCCAGCGCTGGCCCTGCCGGGACCGCACGGTGCGCGCCCGCCGCCGCGTCCCGCCCGCCCGCCGCTCGCCTCCTCCCCTGCAGGGGGCTCCGCGCTCCAAGCGGACTCCTGGGGGCGGTGGCGGCGCTCCCCGGACGAGCAGGGCTCGGCTCCTCCCCCGCACTCTAACACCCTTTCGCCCACCTCCGCCGGGTATTGAACTGCACGCGGCGGCGGTGGCCACAGCAGAGTCACGGTCGCGGGCGGACTGGCCTCTCCCGCCCCGCCCGGGTCACCTGCTTCTAATGCCCGCCGGGAGACTCCGCCCCAGCCCCGCCCCTTCGCGCCGGGGCTCGGTTGGTGGGCCGCCCCGCCACACTCTCCATGCGTCCCCGCCCACTGCCCCGCCGGCTCGGCCTCTCCCCAGGCGCCCTTGGGTCCAGCCCGGAGCGGGTAGCCGAGGAGCGCGGGCCAATCGCCGGCCGGGAAGCTGTGGAGGGCGGGGCGAATGCTAATCACGCCTTCTTGAGACCCTGAGCGGGAAACCCTGGCTAGAAGTCCCTCCCGAGTTCTCTGCTGATCCCCACTTACGCGGGGCTCACTTTCCCGTAATGTTCTAGCTTATGAACCCTTGCTTCCAGGGCACCTACCAGATCTCTTCTCTGCAGCTAAGTACCCTTAAAGTCCAGCGCTTGTTTAAAAGACTGCTCAAAGACTCACTCTTAACCGTGGCACCTGTCTCCGCTCTGCGCCGCCCTCACACCAGGTGAGCTCAGATTTAGAGGAACAAATGCTTACCGAGTCCCTACTGTGTCGGACAGCGCGTTAGTCATTCACATCTTAATACAGGACGTCTCAGATCTTTAAAATAATTCTATGAATCAGACACTCCTTACAGGTGAAGAACAGAGTTTAGAAACTTGACCAAGGCAACCGAACTAATGTTAATGACCCCCAAGAAAACCACAAAGAAATGTTGTTCAGCGCGGTATTCCGAGCGCCTGGCGCAGAGTAGGCACTCAAATGGGAAACCCGGGATTCGAATCCAGATAGTTGGGTCGCGACATCCACAATTTTTACCACCTCTTTCCCCTCCCCGCCCCCATATTCTACCGGTTATCTCCCAGGCTTTAACCTTTACTTTTGCATTTCGTAACAAAATCTTACTGTTGCAACAAGAAAGTAATTTTCTTTCCGTCTTTGGAAGACTCCAAACATGTTAGTCCTTTATCAGTTTATCGGGTTAAAAATCCAGGCAGTTCCGAAGCTGCCTGCAGAGAAAAGCAACACTGGCTCCGGGCAGTGTAATGGGCAGGGGCTGTACCCCCTCCCCCTCGACCCGCCCCCGTCGCTCCCCCGGGCTACCCACTGCTTCGCGGTGCGGCCGACCGCCGCCGGGGATCTGGGGCATACGAAGCAGCGGGAGCCCACGGGAAGACCTGCTGGGCTCCCCCAACCACTGGGACGCACTGTGGCGCTCTCCAGATGGGTTATTATGCTGCAAGTTTTAAATGTCCTAAAAATGCCTCTTTTCTACGTGTTCTAATTAGGTTGGAAGACTGAGGTGTTTAGCATTCTTGAAATTCATTCACACGCTTACAAAGAGGGTTTGAATTGTTTCCCTTTCCCCGACCCCTTCCTTCTACTGGGAAGAAGGCGGAAAAAAAAGGCAGGAGGGCCTGAGTTCTCAAAGTACTCAGAACTGGACTAAAGGACCGAGACACACCGCGGCTATTGTCGTTCTTGTGTCCTGGATCCCACTTACATAGACTGGGAAACTAAATTGCAGAACAGTCCTCTCCTCCCTGCTTATCAACAAGACTTGTAATGAAGAATATGTGTATTAATTCCAGCCTCAAAGTTAAATATCAATCGCTTCACAAACATCAAAACTATTAATAAATACGTTTAAAATGTATATTACTTATTTCATTCCCTGTGATTGTACCTGTGCTTATATTTTGTTTGTTTGTTTGTTTTGGGGAACTACTTGGCAGTCAATGTCGGCAAACATCCCAGGGTTGAAAGCAGTGGGAGTTTTCAGCTATGGAATAGCAATCAAAAAGAAAGGGAAACCTCAGTGGAAAGTATGCACAGATTGTGAACATGCCAAGAGAGGCTGCCTCATTCTGTGGCCTTTATGCAACGTGTGTATTATTGGGGATGGACAAGTGTTGGCTAATAATAAAAATTATTTGAAGTTGGAGAATGTTAATCACTCATGCTGGAATTTGGCCAGAATACATGTGTTATTTCACTTGGTTCTGACTCAAAGGATGTTATCTCCTAGTCTGTAAACTTTTCCCTTCTCAGTCAACAGGGAAATGTTATTTTTGCTTGGAGATCTCTAATAATAGTATTGTAATAGTAGTAACAGTGGGAAAACTTTGCCAAAAGAAAGTTACTTTGCATTGTATAGCTTTCCATGTCATTTGAATTTTTGCTTTTTCACCTATATTACCTCACTTTAAAGGCAGTTTAAAATATGCTGTTTAACATGAGTTAGGTGCTACCTAATTCATTTCAGTTAGCTCATTTAATCCTCACAACAATCAGATGGAATTGGCACCATAATGACTTGCTTGAAATTACGTATTTAGTCCACGGAAAGAACAGAAATCTTGATTTTTTTCTCCTGAGTAATAGTTATTGTTTAACAAACTGGAAAACATGAAATTATTTTTAAAGATGCAATTTTTAAGCAACTAGAACACTGCCATGCCTTTTCACCTATTAGTTCACTTATCTGTCTTCCATCTAACCATCCATCCATCTATCCATCCATTTAAAAGCATCAAATTTCTGAGTTGAAGACACTACTGCTATATTAAACATGTTACTCCAAAGTGAAATTTATGAGATTCAACTTAAATTATTGTCCCAGGTGTACTTTGCAGCCAAAGATGGAGAAGCTCTATACAGTCAGCAAAAACAAGACCAGGAGCTGACTGTGGCTCAGACCATGAACTCCTTATTGCCAAATTCAGACTTAAATCGAAGAAAGTAGGGAAAACCACTAGACCATTCAGGTATGACCTAAATCAAATCCCTTATGATTATACAGTGGAAGTGAGAAATAGATTTAAGGGCCTAGACATGATAGATAGACTGCCTGATGAACTATGGAATGAGGTTTGTGACATTGTACAGGAGACAGGGATCAAGACCATCCCCATGGAAAAGAAATGCAAAAAAGCAAAATGACTGTCTGGGGAGGCCTTACAAATAGCTGTGAAAAGAAGAGAAGCGAAAAGCAAAGGAGAAAAGGAAAGATATAAGCATCTGAATGCAGAGTTCCAAAGAATAGCAAGAAGAGATAAGAAAGCCTTCTTCAGCGATCAATGCAAAGAAATAGAGGAAAACAACAGAATGGGAAAGACTAGAGATCTCTTCAAGAAAATCAGAGATACCAAAGGAACATTTCATGCAAAGATGGGCTCGATAAAGGACAGAAATGGTATGGACCTAACAGAAGCAGAAGATATTAAGAAGAGATGGCAAGAATACACAGAAGAACTATACAAAAAAGATCTTCACGACCCAGATAATCACAATGGTGTGATCACTCACCTAGAGCCAGACATCCTGGAATGTGAAGTCAAGTGGGCCTTAGAAAGCATCACTACGAACAAAGCTAGTGGAGGTGGTGGAATTCCAGTTGAGCTATTCCAAATCCTGAAAGATGATGCTGTGGAAGTGCTGCACTCAATATGCCAGCAAATTTGGAAAACTCAGCAGTGGCCACAGGACTGGAAAAGGGCAGTTTTCATTCCAATCCCAAAGAAAGGCAATGCCAAAGCATGCTCAAACTACTGCACAATTGCACTCATCTCACATGCTAGTAAAGTAATGCTCAAAATTCTCCAAGCCAGGCTTCAGCAATATGTGAACCGTGAACTTCCTGATGTTCAAGGTGGTTTTAGAAAAGGCAGAGGAACCAGAGATCAGATTGCCAACATCTGCTGGATCATGGAAAAAGCAAGAGAGTTCCAGAAAAACATCTATTTCTGCTTTATTGACTATGCCAAAGCCTTTGACTGTGTGGATCACAATAAACTGTGGAAAATTCTGAAAGAGATGGGACTACCAGACCACCTGATATGCCTCTTGAGAAATTTGTATGCAGGTCAGGAAGCAACAGTTAGAACTGGACATGGAACAACACACTGGTTCCAAATAGGAAAAGGAGTACGTCAAGGCTGTATATTGTCACCCTGCTTATTTAACTTCTATGCAGAGTACATCATGAGAAACGCTGGACTGGAAGAAGTACAAGCTGGAATCAAGATTGCTGTGAGAAATATCAATAACCTCAGATATGCAGATGACACTACCCTTATGGCAGAAAGTGAAGAGGAACTCAAAAGCCTCTTGATGAAAGTGAAAGTGGAGAGTGAAAAAGTTGGCTTAAAGCTCAACATTCAGAAAACTAAGATCATGGCATCTGGTCCTATCACTTCATGGGAAATAGATGGGGAAACAGTGGAAACAGTGTCAGACTTTATTTTTCTGGGCTCCAAAATCACTGCAGATGGTGACTGCAGCCATGAAATTAAAAGACGCTTACTCCTTGGGAGGAAAGTTATGACCAACCTAGATAGCATATTCAAAAGCAGAGACATTACTTTGCCAACAAAGGTTCATCTAGTCAAGGCTATGGTTTTCCCTGTGGTCATGTATGGATGTGAGAGTTGGACTGTGAAGAAGGCTGAGTGCCAAAGAATTGATGCTTTTGAACTGTGGTGTTGGAGAAGACTCTTGAGAGTCCCTTGGACTGCAAGGAGATCCAACCAGTCCATTCTGAAGGAGATCAGCCCTGGGATTTCTTTAGAAGGAATGATGCTAAAGCTGAGACTCCAGTACTTTGGCCACCTCATGCAAAGAGTTGACTCATTGGAAAAGACTCTGATGCTGGGAGGGATTGGGGGCAAGAGGATAAGGGGATGACAGAGGATGAGATGGCTGGATGGCATCACTGACTCGATGGACGTGAGTCTGAATGAACTCCAGGAGTTGGTGATGGACAGGGAGGCCTGGCGTGCTGCGATTCATGGGGTTGCAAAGAGTCGGACACGACTGAGCGACTGATCCGATCTGATCTGATCTGAGGTGTAGTTATTAATTGATGAAAATATGGAGGATCATGCTAAACATTCCATCTAGTAAGCTAAACATTCCATCTAGTAACACTCCAAAAGTTTTGAAATATCAGTGTTGGATATTGTATTCAGGGAATAGTTACTGTGTTTCTAATGTTAAGACTTTTGTTGATTATAACTGTGTATTCTGGGAAGATACTTGAGAGTTTAGTGCTATAGGGATGACTGGACAATTAGTCTCTGTTACTCTTCAATATCTTGATAATCCAGTGTGGAACAGTATGCTGCCCAGAGATGCCTTCCATAAATATTTGTGAAATAAATGGATGAGTGAATGGCAACTGAGAGTAACTGTTTAAACTCTAGCAAATGGTATTGAATCCTTGAATAAAGCTTATATTATGAGCTGTCTCAGGTTGACCATGCCCAGTTGAATGCAACTCGAGTCCAAACCGTGGCTCTCCCTTTACGAGCTGTGCCACCTTGGACAAGTCACCTAACAGCACTAGATCCTCTTCCTTCATCTGTAAAGTGGAGTCACAAATAATTATTTACCTAGTAGAGCTGTAGTGAGGAGTAAATTCATTTACATGGTAAAGGGTTAGAACCATGCCTTGCACCTTGTAACGCTATGTAATTCTATTATTAGTTTCTACTGGGTTTATTGTATTTTTCTGTTTTTCCACTCTTCTTTGGGCTTCCCAGGTAGCACTAGTGGTAAAGAACCCGCCTGGCAATGCAGGAGACATAAGAGATGTGGGTTCGATCCCTGGGTCTGGAAGAGCCCCTGGAGGAGGGCATGGCAACCCACTCTAGTATTCTTGCCTGGAGAATCCCATGGACAGAGGAGCCTAGCAGGCTCATAGGGCCACAAAGAGTCAGACATGACTGAAGTGACTTACCACAGCAGTTTTCTTTATTTTCTTTTGTGTGTCACTTTAATAATGGGAAAAAAGTTAGTTTTTAGATGTACAGGCATACCTCAGAGATATTATGGGTTTGGTTCCAGACTACTGCAATAAAACAAATATCACAATAAACTGAATCACACAAATTCTTTGCTTTTCCAATAGTGTCTAAACTGATGTTTATACTATTCTCCAGTCTCTTAAGTGTGCAATAGCATTATGTCTAAAAAATGTACATACCTTAATTAAAAAATATCTCTAAAAAATACTAGCCATCATCTGACAACTCAGAGTTTTCACAAACCTTCAATTTGTAAGAAAAGCAATATCTGCAAAGTGCAGTAAAATGAGGTAGGCTTGTACTTTATGTCCAAGCACACTCCCAGCTGTCACCAACTATCTCTAGTCTTTAGATATTAGCTAGATTTTATGCCAAAGCAGGGATCATTTCACTTGCTCTGGATCAAAGTACAAAGTACATTCACCTGACATCAACAACCAGCCCGAAAGTGTGCAAGCTTGCACAGGGCTGGCACAGAACAAATACCTATAAGCCAACATGTATCCCTCACTAGATGTTTCCAGACTAGCCTTTTTCATGTACTAGAGCATTTCTAATCACTCCTCTTCTCATGAGACACCGCTAAAGGAGAAACCAAGACACTAACCAAAGGATTAACATGATGAGTCATTTATCCAGGTTCATAATAAGAATGCCTTGTTCACATTATAAGTGGAATCATGCAACTATAATCTTCAGTCCTCTCCCCTCTGCCACTGTGGTGGAGATTATAGAAAAGTAAGAGCTTCTATCTTTTTTCCCAGAGGTGACAGACGTACTAATCTTTTCCACACTGAGCAGTGGCTCTCAGGTGCGCATTACGAGCATGTGGGGAGCCTTAAGAAATACTGATGCTTGGGCCCTATTGAATCAGAATCTCTGGCTGAGGGACCCAGACGTTGTTTCTTGGTTTGGCTTTGTTTATTTTTGTTGCTGTTTTTGTTCTTAACTCTCAAGTGATCCTGAACTTCAGCTAGGGTTGAGAGCCACTGACAAAGATGGTTTTTGTTTTTTCTCAGCACAGCCCCAGTCTTGTGCCTAGCTGGATCTTCTGCAAAAAAAAAAAAAAAAAAGGGTTAATCACAACAGAATACAAAATGGAACATCTCAGGAGTGGATATAGAGAAGTGTATTCTAGTCTGATTGTGTGTGTGTCTGTTTGGGCTGAAGGAAAATATATGTATGCAAAGTAAAAAATATGTAACAGAATTGTACAGTGATGGCACAGCCAAGAACAGTGGAGACAATAATAATAGCAACTGATGGATGGATACTGGGCATTTCCAATGTTTCACACACTGTGCTAAGCATTTTACATATATAATCTCTTCTACCCCCAAGAATCCTGTGAGGTTAATATTATCAACCTGACTTTATAGAGGAAGAATCTGAGGTACAGACAGGTTAAGTAACTTACTTCACAAGCGCACATACCTTCCAACTTGGGTTTTCCTCACTCCAAAGCCTATGCTGCTAATTCCAGGCCTTGTTGTAGGCCCAGCAGTAGATGGTGGTCTGGTGACCATCTGAGAACCACCAGATCATAGTTCTTGAGATAAGCAGCTTCCCTTGCTCCTTATCCCTTTCATGGGTACCAGGTCAGATCTTCAGTGCTGGTGTGACTTCTTATGTGGTGGGCTAAAGTATGGAATTGTTGAGGGCTCTGGATTCCTCTAGAATGCAGTTGTAGTCTAGAATGAACTTGTCCTTTGGACTTTGCAGAACAGGCATGAGACGGGCATAATCTAAACCTTTGTCTAGATTTCAGGACCATCCTAGTATCTTGGCAGAGGAAGTTTCAATTCAGTAAATATTGACACTGCACATGCTGTGAGCCAAGCACTGGTGTTAGGGGTACAAAGGTGAAGAGGCATGGCTCCAGGCAGAGCATGGAAGGAGAACAGAGGAGGGACCTGGCCCAATCTTGTGCCTAGCAGGCTAAACATGAATTAGGTGATCTATGAGTCAGGGTTTAGCACAGGAAACAGAAAGCACTCTAGGTATTTCAAACAGAGAAAGATTTAAAACTGAGAATCAAGCAGAGGCTTACAAAATTGATGGGCTGGAGGGGCAGAAGTCAGGGGGCTACTCATGGGCTATTGAGTTCAAGGGCCCACCACAGTAGCGATGTTCCAGAAGTCGGAATGGTGCTTCTGCCGCCACAGCTCTTCACACCCACGAAACTGGTGACTAGACCCCAAAACAGAACTTGGAGTCCAACAGCATTAAATGGCCCTTAGAATTATTGCTCAAACCTTGCTTGCCAGCAGCACTAGCAGCAGAATGATACCTTCTTCTTGCATCTGTCTCCAAATCTCCCGCAAGTGTACCTCATTGACTGAACTTACTTCAGAGCCAGATCCTAGCTGCAAGGGAGTCTGAAAAAAGTAGTTTTGCAATTCCCAATCTCTTTAAGTATATTACTAGAAGGATAGAATGGAGGCTACAGAGGCAATCCCCAGTATCCACTACAGGTGAGGCAACTGGAAGGACTTCCTAGACAGAAGAATTGGTACAAATAAAAGGCACAAGGCCATGAAAGAGTATGATATAAGGGGTGAACAGCTGGGCGTGGCTAGGCCATCAGAAGCATCTGAATCAAGGTTTTTACCTGAAAGTGCACTCATGTCTAATCAACGTATTTTTGACTAATTCCACTTGTATATACACTCTACACATAACAGTCTTTCCTTGTGATACAGCACTTGATTTATTCAACTAATTACTAACACAGAAGGAGAAACGAAAGGAGCTAAAAGCATGAAAAAGAATAAATAGAAATGTTAGATAATCTCTATCTACAAAGAAAACAAAACCTTAACCTTCCAAGGCTCAAGTTTTGGAAACTTCCATGTACGGTTGACTACATGCTAAAGAGTCATCTCTCTTTTCTTCTTCTAACAAAACCCCAATCATTTGTTTTGTTCTTTTGGGGTGTCCATCCTTTATTGAACAGCCCTGTGTTTTAGGAGAGGCAGGACCTTCTGGCACACCCCTAGGAGTAACGTGTGACTAGTCCATTTGTTCATGTTGCTCCCCTTTTTCTTATCAGTGTTTGGGTGACATATGTGCATGGAACACAGTTCTGGCCAATACGGGATGCCATGGGGGCCAGTGTGAGGTAATCTGTCAGGGGATTAAGGGAAAGAGTTATTCCAAAGGAGAAACAGTCCTCTCCCTGCTGGGTATTGTTTTGTCTGCCTGTGATGCCTACCACTGTAGATGCCAGCTTGCAAACGTGAAAGGGCCAAGCTGACCCCATGAGGAAGGATGGCATTGAGGCTGCCTGAACTGCAGGCCTCCAAACTTCTTGTTATGTGATACAATACACTACTAAGTTTTTAATCCATTTGAGTCCCTCTTTCACTTTCAACCAAGAACACTGTAACTACTCCATGCAGTCTGTACATTTAGGATGAGGATCTGCCCACTTAACTGGGCTGATGGAAGTCTCTGGAGGAGATTTAAAGACAAAAATTTATTCCCCCCTTTTTTACCAGAAAAATTGTATTTATCCTTCAAAAGCATTCAAGACCCACTCAAATGTCATTTCCATCAAGCTGAGTTCTTTGTTGTTGCCTTTCCTTTCTCAGTCCTTCCACTACTTCTCTATTATAGCACTTACTCTTTCAACAAATATTTACTGAGTACCTGTTTGTGGCTTGGTAATGTTTTAGGCACAGGGGTTATGGTAGGGAACTAAATGCGTGGAGATTCCAATCTAGTGGAAGACAGAAAATGAATGAGAAGATTTAAATGTGATGACTCTTATAAAAGGGACCAAAACAAAATGGATTCTTTTAAAGAAGGGAAATAACTACCTTGATATTTATTTTATTGTACTGTGATTATCTCTTTGTACATCAGTTTTTTCCACTAGATTTTGTGTTCTTGCAACCTCACATCACCCAACCATTCCTTGGGAGATTGCCTTTTCTAAAGATGACTGCAAAAACCTTTCGCATCTGACATATTTTTCTGCAGTTCCCCATAGGAGAGGGATGTAAAAGGTCCTAAGTCTCCTCCTCTTAAATCTCAATGGACTTGTGATGGCTTTGACTTATAGACTGTGTTGGAAGTAATGCGATGGGACTTTCACAAATAGGTCATAAAAGGCCGTGTAGCTTCTACGTGGTTCCCTTGGGACACCTGGTTTTTGGACATGCCTTTGGTTGGGACATCCACTTGACACCTGCATAAGATGTGGCTCCAGTTGACAGTCCCAGCCAAGTGAGCTTTCAAGTCATTCCAGGTTAGGTGTCTGATATATGAGTAAAGAAGTTTCCAGATGATTCCAGCCCCCAGCCTCAAGTCACTGCCAGCTGTTCAAGTCTTCCCAACTGAGGCCCCAGATATCATCCATCCCTACTGTGCTCTCTGCAAATTCCTGACCCACAGTATCCAGGCGCATAATAAAATGCCTGTTGGTTTACACCACTATTTTGGAGTGGTCTGTTACTCGGAGGCGATGCCTAGAATCCCCCCAGTTCTGCCCTTGTGTGAAATCTTACTTGAGTAGACAACTTTTTTCTTTTCACCTGACCCAGTTGGTGATCAACTTCTGCACTGAAGCTTGAGAACTTTCATCCATCTTACTTTCATCCTATTGAGTGTGGCTGTTGATGATATGCATGTGAAATGTCTAATCTTTTAAAACACAAATCTTCACCATTGATCTTAATATCCTGCTGCAGTGAGTTCCCCAGGTCAGTTGTGTGTAGTGGGAAAAAAGTACCTCCTTTTATCCATTTTAAACATACTTCCTTTTCATCTCATCTTGTCCTCTTGTTCTTCCCCAAGTACAACGATTTCCATTTTGTGGGTGCCTAGACACAGAGAACTGAGTTGAGATTAATTCTTTCTCTGGTCGATCAGAAGGCCTTGTGTGTGCTGTGATGGGGAGCAGTGGATTTTAGCTAGTGACTTAAAGGTGGTGGAACACTGTATTCTAATTAATCACAAGTCTAATTTGTGACTAATTTTAAATAGTCTTAATTTCTGCAAGATGCAATGGGTATCTTCTTGTGGTGCAGGGAAATGGAACAGTATCGTGGGAAGGGCATTGGCCAGTACGTGGGCAATCTGGATTCAAGTCTCATCTTGTAAGCCAGCTCTGTGCCCTTGGGCATAACACTTCTCTGGAGCTCATTTTCCTCAACTGTAGAGTAAGGAGATTCAACAAGAGGATCCCAGAGCCCCCCTTTCCCTCTAACATTTTATGAATTCTGTATACTTGCCAGTACATATCTACTACCTAAATCCTTGGAAAGGAAAAGTTTATCCTCTAAACAGTTTGTCTTTTTAGCTCTAAAGTAGGACTGGAAAGAACCTCCTTCCCCCACAAAAATATTCCCTAGTTTTTGGAAAACAAATGTTATTTTCCAAAAACAGAATCCAAATTAGGCTTTAGTTACCAAAAATATATTCCTGCTGTGACTGTTAAGTGACAGTTCTTGCAACCTGAGTCCTTTTAGTTTGGTGGTGCACCCCAGGGCTCCCATTTCCTGAGCCTATCAGTTCTTATGGTGCCTTTGCTGGATGTCTGCATGGGGACAACGTCATGCTAAGGAATGAGAATGAATGGATAGGGTGAACTGCCTCTGCATGCCACCTTGGGGAGGAAAAAGAATATTGTCCCAGTGAGCAATGCAGCAGGAACCATTCAAGTGAATCTCAAGAAATCTGAAATCTCTCCCCAATCCTTTTGCTCCATGAAAGTGAAAGTGTTAATTGCTCAGTCATGTCCAACTCTTTGTGACCCCATGGACTGTAGCCTACCAGGTTTCTCTGTCCATGGAATTCTCCAGACAAGAATACTGGAGTGGGTTGCCATCCCCCTCTTCCAGGGGATAATCACAACCCAGGGATTGAACCTGAGTCTCCTGCATTGCAGACAGATTCTTTACAGTCTGAGCCACCAGGGAAGCCCCTTTTTCTCCATATAAAAGGAAAAAAGCTTTTACCATGTGGATTTGCTGAAAGCATTCAGTCTCACTCAGCCTAGACTCATTTTGCTTATTTTCTGGTCTTAACATTTCTTCAACAGTTGTGATTCTTAGAACTTCATGGACTCTAACCCACTTCTTAATCTCTGCATCCAGGTTGGTTTTGTTATTGTTGTTTGTTTTTTGGCCACACACAGCATGCAGGGGCTTACTTCCCCAACCAACGATTGAACCCATGCCCCCCACACTGGGAGCATGGCATCTTAACCACTGGACCACCAGGGAAATCCCTCTGCCTTCAGTTTTGTCTTATTGAAGTTTTACTTTCCAATCCCAGGTGGTGGAAAGGCTTCTCATCTCTGATTTTAAAATTTATTAGAGAATTTCCACTATTGAAGAGCTACCATGCATTGGGAGAACAGATTGCTTTTACTGTTGGATTAACAAACTCTATCAATAGCAACAAGTAGCATGACAAGGTCCTACTCAACAGAAACCTCTTTGCAATGTTAAAAACAAAACAAAACCCCTGAGGTCTTTGTAATTCATGGAGGATAAAGATTTAGACAAAACTTCAGGTAACAAGTAGGAGAATAACATCAGTGAAAGTAATTAAAACTATATATCTAGTGTTTAGAAGAACTTTTTGGAAATATTCTGAAGAAGAATCCTCCCACACTTTCCTTAATAAGATACGTCATGTATGATTATGCATGTCTCCTTCCTTATCATCAGCATTAGATGCAAGAGCTTTTTAAAAATTTACTTATTTTTAATTGAAGGTTAATTGCTTTACAGTATTGTGTTGGTTTCTCCCAAACACCAACATGAATCAACCACAGGTTTACCCATGTCCCCTCCCACTTTAACATCCCTCTCACCTCCCTCCCCATCCCACCCCCACTAGGTTGTTACCCAGCTGGTTTGAATTCCCTGAGTCATACAGCAAATCCCCATTGGTTATCTGTTTTACATATGGTAATGTATGTTTCCATGTTCTTCTCTCCATACATCCCACCCTCTCCTTCTTCCCCCACCAGCCATGTCCATAAGTCTGTTCTCAATGTCTGTGTCTCTACGGCTGCTCTGCAGATAGGTTCATCAGCGCCATCTTTCATACACAAGAATGAAAGTGAACGCGTTAGTCACTCAGTCGTGTCTGACTCTTTGTGACCCACGCATGGTACTCTTTGTGTCCATAGCCTGCCAGGCTCCTGTCCATGGAATTCTTCTGGCAAATATACTGGAGTGGGTTGCCATTTCCTTCTCCAATATGCAAGAATGTTTTGAGGTCCTTGTTAAGGCCTTCAAGGAAGACTTGAAAACATCACAGCAGCATCTACAATGAATAACACTGTCGAGTGTACCAGTGGCAGGTTGGTAGATCATGCAGGTTGACTCACTTGCTTGTTATTTGCTTATTTAGATTATTTGCGTGAAACAAATTGGAAGTGTGGCTTGTTTTTTAGAGAGGTGCTACCCATAGTAGGCTATCTTCCTGTGCTCAGTGACTCCTTGGTCATAGCTAAAAGAGGGACCCAGTGTTCCACACACCATATTCTGTTCCCCCTTCTGCTGTTCCTGCTCACGCTCTAGCAGGAGGATGATTCTGAAGGCTTGTTGGCTTTGAAAACCTTCTGCCTATATGGGCCAGGCTGCACCGTTGCTTGTAGCCCAAAGGTGCTCTGCAAAGATAATTTACTGTCTAAGAAAGTAGTGCATACAAAACTGGTCAAGCAATGGGTTGAACTTTTTAAAAACTTAGTAGACAATTTTTTAGGGTGGTTTTAGGTTTACAGAAAAATGAGCAGATAGTACAGAAAGTTTCCGTATATCCTCTCCTTTTTCCACTCACAATTTCTCCTGTTATTAACATTTTGCATTTAGTGTGGTTACAACTAGTTACATTTGATGAACCAATATTGATTTACTATTATTAACTAAAGTCCATAGTTTGCATTAGGATTCATTCTTTGTGTTGTACAGTTCTATAAGTTTTGACAAAAAATGTCATGTATCCCTCAATACAGTATGCTACAGAAGAGTTTCACCACCCTAAAAATCTCCTGTGTTTTACCTAATCATCACTTCCCAACCCTGCTTTGACCCTTGACCCTTGACTATCACTGATCTTTTTACCCTTTTCATAGTTTTGCCTTTTTTAGAATGTTGTCTAGTTGGAGTCACCCAGTATCTAGCCTTTTCAGATTGGCTTATTTTACTTAGCAATACGCACTTAAGATTCCTTTATGTCTTTTCATGGTGTGATAGCTCATTTCTTTTTTTTTAAAAGCCTTTTTTTTTTTTTTAAAGAACAAATTACAACACATTAGCAAAAATGTTCAGAAAGTACAGATTTCCCATATACTCCCCCTGCCCCCACACTTGCACAGCCTTCCCCATTACCAACATCCTGCACCAGAGTGGTCCATTTGTTATAATAAATGGACCTACGCTGACACATTATTATCACCAGCAACCATAGATTACATTAGGGTTCACTGTTGGTATTGTAGTCTATAGGTTTTGACAAATGTGTTATAACACGTATCTACCATTATAGTATCATAAGAAATATTTTCACTGCCTTAAAAACCCTCTGTGTTCCACTTATTAATCCCTTCCTCCTCTCAACCTCTAGTAACCACTGATCCAGTTTGCCTTTTTCCAGATTGTCATAATTGGAATCAGCGTAAGTAGTCTTTTAAGATTGGCTTCGTTCATTTAGTAGTAGCATTTTATGGATGCTCTATGTCTGTTCATGATTTGATAGCTCTTTTCTTGTTTAGCACTGAATGACATTTCATTATCTAGATGTACCAGAGTTTATTTATCCAGTCACCTAATGAATGACATGTTGGTGGCTTCCAGGTTTTGGTAAACAGGAATAAAGCTGTCAAAAACAACTATATTTGAGTTTTTGTGTGACAGAAGTTTTCAGCTCCTTTGGGGAAATAAATGCCAAGGAGTGCTAGAATGTCTGATAAGAGTACGCTTAGTTTGGTAAGAAGCTTCCAGACTGTTTCGCAAAGTAGCTGTACCATTTCCTATTCCCACCAACAGCAAATGAGAATTTCTGTTGTTCTATATCTCAGTCAATATTCGTTGTTGCAAGCATTTTGGATTTTGGCCATTCTAATAAGCATGTAATTTTAATTTTGTTTTAACTTGCGGTTCTCTAATGACATGATATGGAACATCTAATATGTTTATTTGCCATCTGTATGTCTTCTTTGGTGAGGTAAGCAGAAAGCGCAGACGAGACATTAGAGTCTTCTCTCAAGGGACGCAAAGCTAGCTTGACTTAGGTAAGGCCCACCAAAGGGAATACCCAGATACAAGGATGAAAAAAGTTTTGTCTTTTTTGATTAATTAATTTGGCTGCACTGGGTCTTGGTCGTGGCACGTGGAATCTTCATTGAGTAGTGCAAGATCTTTCGTTGTGGTATGAGAACTCTAGGTGTGGCACATGGGTTCCAGAGCACATGGGCTCAGTAGCTGCGGTGTCCAGGCTTAGCTGCTCCTCAGCATGTGGGATCTTCCCAGACCAGGGATCAAACCCATGTCTCATGCATTGGCAGGTAAATTCTTATCCACTGCACCACCAGGGAAGCCCAATGGTCATGTATTTTTATTTCCTTCTTTTACAGATGAGGAAACAGGCCAAGAAAAAAGATTTGGGATAGCTTAAAAAACTGAATGAGGGAAAAATAAAGTCCATACACTCTTAGTGGAGAGGCTAGGGAAGGCTTTCATCGCGGAGCTGTGGGCATTGAACTATTCCTCCAGTCCTCAGATGCACAGGTGTGTGGCCTTGGTCAGTACAGCTTTGTGACTGGTGACATTATTATTATTATTTAATTTAACAAAATCCCATGGATGGAGGAGCCTGGTAGGCTGCAGTCCATGGGGTCGCTGAGGGTCGGACATGACTGAGCGACTTCACTTTCACTTTTCACTTTCATGCATTGGAGAAGGAAATGGCAACCCACTCCAGTGTTCTTGCCTGGAGAATCCCAGGGACGGGGGAGCCTGGTGGGCTGCCGTCTATGGGGTTGAACAGAGTCGGACACGACTGAAGCGATGTAGCAGCAGCAGCATATTCACATGTGAATATTGTTATTTGTGTAATTATGAAAGTCTTTTTATGTGTGTTAGTCGCTTAGTCATGTCTGACTCTGTGACCCCATGAACTGTAGCTTGTCAGGCTCCTCTGTCCGTGGAATTATCCAGGCAAGAATACTGGAGTGGGTTGCCATTTCCTTCTCCAGAGGATCTTCCCAACCCAGGGATCAAACCTAGATCTCCCAAATTTCCAGCAGATTCTTTACCATCTGAGCCACCAGGGAACATAGTGAGCTTCTAATCTAAACCAGACAGAGAACTGATGATCACAGAGTTATCTGAGTTGGAAACTGGATCTTCCCAGGTTTCCCTGAGTTTAGCAGTTTGTTTGGATTTCGTGTCATAGGTGATCAGCTTCCTAGTGTATTTATTTTGACAATGGAAGGCATAGGATATGCAAGAAATCTATTGGAGACATTTCTCTTAAAAACTTGGTGTTATACGTGGAAGTCTTCCTTCTTGAGCCCTTCTAAGAAGCAAAACAAATCTCAGAAACTGTGAGACTTGTTGCTTTTCCATATTTCTCTTCTGCAATTATTTCAGAGTTTCTTGGTATTGTTCATTGTTCTTCCTGGTTTTAGATCTCTCCCCCATCTCTAGCTTCCGCCTCTGCAGGGCACCCACCTACCCTTCCAGTTCATCGCATCCCTTTTCCTGCTTTGTTCAATTCCCCTAGACTTTTGGTATAAGACTCCCTTCAAGCCAGAGCGTTTGGTCTGTTGCTCTAATTTTATTTTTCAGAGCGATTTCCCCAATATAAATTACACCCTCAATTACTTTTCTCTTCCTAGAGCAGTGAATCACATTTCAAGAAGCTGTTAGCCTGGGGACAGCTGGATACAGAGCCAGGAGGTTGAAGCCAGTGCCAGTCTGTCCCCCTTATTTTCTGTTGACGCTGCTGCAACAGGCCAAAACGTGGCCTTGTGCTGGAGTTCTCAGCAAAGGAAGTACCCTCAGAACCCATTCTAAATACACTTATGTGCTCTGGTATCTATGAGTGGAGACCATGCTTTAGAGCATCAGCTTGTGCTTGGAGGCATGAAGAAAAATTAGTTTAAGCCAAGATGGCTTGATATTTGAGTAGATTGTCTTAATGCCCCAAATCTTCATTCTTCCCTATATTTCTACCCTCTTCCATGTGACTTTGTAGTTCTTCCTGTAAAGAGATGAATCTCTTCTCCAACCCACTGTTTCTTTTTCTTTTTTGGTCACGTGGGATTTTCCCTGAACAAGAATCGAACCCATGCCTCCTGCGTTGGGAGCTTAGACTCTTAACCACTGGACTGCCAGGGAAGCCTCTCCAATTTACTGATTCTGACTGTGACACCTGCTTTGTTCAATAGGATATTAGGAGAGGCTTGAAAGTATGCTTATATCATTGGACCTTGGCCTCTTGCATCTTTCTGTTTCTATGGGAAGTTCATCCCTGGGCTGACCCACTGGTCCCGGGGGGATGAAATCAAAACTACCCCAAGGAAGCCTTCCCAGCTGAACCTAGCCTAGCACTGAGCTGTCCAGTTGACCCAGAGATATAGGAACAAACCCAGCCAAGTTGAGCAAGTCTGCCTAACGAAACTTCACATAAACTGCAGATGCTGGAGCTGAAGTAGGAAGTGCTTGGTGTTTTAAGACTCTGAATTTTGAGGTGTTTTGCCCCCCTAGCAATTGCAATGAGGCCATGCCTCCAAGACTATTATGATGATTACATAACCAACTAGAAACAAAAGCACTTTGCAAACTTAAAATTGTAGGGGGTGAGTATAAGGGGGTAGACTGTTGACCAAGCTCTGGATCTAGAACCTGAAGATCTGAGTCCACCCAGATCATGGGGTCCATCCAGGCCCTCAATTCACTCTGTAAACTTGGACAGTTAATTTAAATTTTCTGGGTATGTATATGTATAACTGATTCACTTTGCTGAACACTTGAAATTAACACAGCATTGTAAATCAACTACACTCAAAAAAAATAAAATAAAATAAAAAGGTAAGATTTCTAGGTCTTATCATCAAATTACAGAGCTGGTTTGCAGACTCAAACTATGAGAGCTTGAGATAATGTCAGAAAATTAATATGGGTCCCAGAACCTCATTGGTGAAGAGTTAAGAAAGGCATATGGAAGATGGGACAGAGTTTAGAAGGTATTTTCTTCAGGTGTAAGTATGTGGCCTTAGTGGAAAAGAATCTGCCTGCCAACGCAGGAGACATAAGAGACTCAGGTTTGATCCCTGAGTTGGGAAGATCCCTGAGGAGGGCATGACAACCTATTCTAGTATTCTTGCTTGGAGAATCCCATGGACAGAGGAGCCTGGCAGGTTACAGCCCATAGGGTCACACAGAGTCCAACACGACTGAAGTGACTTAGCACATATGCATCATATTATACTCAAAGGAAAGGGTCAGATCCATAGGGTATTGGCTGATTTTAAGCAACAGGTTTGATTTAAGGCTAAGAGATAGAGTTGGAGCCCAGATATAAAATCAAGTCTCATTTCTCTAAAGAAAAAGACACTGTCTTAAAAGTGTGAGATGCATGAATAAGTAAGGGAAGCAAATGACTGTGAAAATTCTTATAGAAGGTGCCTTCCTGACAGCTCTTCAGTTGAAATAAAGCAAAGCTGAGGACAATTATGAAGTCTTTGGTCAGATAGAAAGAAAGATGGAAAGGTAATAGTCAGATATACCTGTGTGAGCTCCTACCTTCACTGCCTTTAACTTTTCTTGGTCATTTGTTACATGACCTTGGACAGGTCACTTATCCTAAGGGTAAGTGGAAGTATGCTTCATTCATCCACTACATATTGAATAGATGCAACATCCCAGGAGGTGCCCTGGACCCAGGGAATGAAACCGTGAGTAAGACTTGTTCCCTGAGCTGTCTATCCTTACATTGTCATTCATGTCAAAACATGTAATACTAGATTCTTTTTCAGAGGGGAAAATTATAGCTCAGAGAGATTAAGTGTCTCGTCCAAGATCATACAACTTAGAAAGATGAAAACTTACTCCTTTGACCCTGAAATCTATGTTGATTCTACTGAATTATGCTGAATCTTCTTGTTGTTTGATTTAGTTTACAAAAAAATTAATTTTTACATGTTTTCGGAGGACATCCGTGTATGTAAAGTAAAACAGAGTTGGGTGCTTGGGTTTTTTTTAAATAATTTAATTAATTTCTTTTTTTTTATTTTTTAACTTTACAATATTGTATTGGTTTTGTCATATATCAACATGCATCTGCTACAGGTATACACGTGTTCCCCATCCTGAACCCTCCTCCCTCCTACCTCCCCATACCATCCCTGTGGGTCGTCCCAGTGCACCAGCCCCAAGCATCCAGTATTGTGCATCGAACCTGGACTAGCAACTCGTTTCATATATGATATTATACATGTTTCAATGCCATTCTCCCAAATCATCCCACCCTCTCCCTCTCCCACAGAGTCCAAAAGACTGTTCTATACATCAGTGTCTCTTTTGTTGTCTCGTATACAGGGTTATTGTTACCATCTTTCTAAATTCCATATATATGTGTTAGTATACTGTATTGGTGTTTTTCTTTCTGGCTTACTTCACTGTGTATAATAGGCTCCAGTTTCATCCACCTCATTAAAACTGATTCAAATGTATTCTTTTTAATGGCTGAGTAATACTGCATTGTGTATATGTACACAATTTATTTGTTTTTGGTTGCACTGGGTCTTCGTTGCTGCGTGGGCTTTCTCTAGTTGCAGAGAGCTGGGGTTACTCTGCGTTGTGGTGCATAGGCTTCTCATCGCAGTGGTTTCTCTTGTTTCAGAGCCTGTGCTCTAGGGCAGCTCATGGCCTCAGTTGTTGTAGCTCCTGGGCTTTAGATCATAGGCTCAGTAGTTGTAGTACGTGGGCTTAGCTGCTCCGTGGCATGTAGGATTTTTCAGGACCAGGGATTGAACCCATGTCTCCTGCATTGGCGGGTAGATTCTTTACCACTGAACCACCAGGGAAGCCCAGTGCTTGGATTTTATTGTTTTTCTGTGGAGAAGCTGTATGATTTATAAGACAAAGGATCAAGTTCTCAATTTCTGGGACTATGGAAGTAGGTCTCTCTATTGAATAGGAAAAGAGCTTAACTGTACAGAAATAATGGGATGGCTTGATCAGTATGGGTTTTCTGCTCAGTGGAATTCTTTAAAAACATTAAATACAATGACTATCTCTCCAACTTTACAGGTGGGAGTGTAGATTGTTACAACACTACACTCAAGTAGGGCAATTTGAAAATATATTTCAAAACTACAAATGAACATGCATTGGTTTTTAACAGTTTTAACATAAGGAACTTGTTCTACAGAATTATCCACAGGTTACAAAATTATTCAGAACAGTGTTGTATTCCTAGTAAAATATTGGAAGTAATCTAAATGACTATCAATAGGAAACAGTTAAATAAATTATGGTACATCCTTAGAATAAAATAGCATGCAACTATGAGGAAGGCAGAAGAGAAGAAAGAGGAAGAAGAGGAGGAAGAAGGGGAAAAGGGAGAGGAGGAGGGGGAAGAAGAGGCTCTTTCTGGTTCACATGGAACATTTCCAAGATGTCCTGCTAAGTAATGATAATATCATAACACTCATAAAGAGGGCAGACAGAGTCTCTGAAATTCCAGGAAGAGAAGATCACTTGGCTTGACTTACTGGATCAGAGGCAGTGAAAAGAAAGAAAGAAAAGAAAGTTAGTCACTCGGTCATGTCTGACTTTTTTCGAGCCCATGGACTGTAGCCCACCAGATTCCTCTGTCCATAGGATTCTCCAGGCAAGAATACTGGAGTGGGTTGCCATTGCCTTCTCCAGCAGATATTCCCCACCTTGGGTCTCCTGCATTTTGGGCAGATTCTTTACTGTCTGAGCCACCAGGGAAGCCCCACAGAAGCAGTGAGTTTCCTCTTAATCAATCTGTGCCACTTTTATGGACAATGTATCATATGAAAGGTGCTCGGGTAGGTTCTGTAAAAGATATAAAATGATATGAGAAAGATATAAAATGATAGGTACTTTCATCTAGTACAGTCTAGTTGGGGGAATCCTAGTCACAAGTACAGCTTCTTGTTGAGAGACATGGCAGGACAATGCAAACACAGAACTTTGAGTCACTGAACAGTAATTCATCAAGAATTATATTTATAGTAGAATGATGTTTAGTAGAACAAGTAGTTTCACATGTAGCTGAGCATCAACAAATCTAAAATTGGGAATATAGTATTATAGATCTTTCTGCTTCTTTTCTTAGAGTGGGCTAAAATCAAGTCTTCCATCCCCAAATCCATGAATTGAAGTGGTTTAGTGTTTTGTTCGGAGAAGGCAATGGCACCCCACTCTAGTACTCTTGCCTGGAAAATCCCATGGACGGAGGAGCCTGGTAGGCTGCAGTCCATGGGGTCGCTAAGAGTCAGAAACGACTGAGCAACTTCACTTTCACTTTTCACTTTCATGCGTTGGAGAAGGAAATGGCAACCCACTCCAGTGTTCTTGCCTGGAGAATCCCAGGGATGGGGAGCCTGGTAGACTGCTGTCTATGGGGTCACACAGAGTCAAACAAGACTGAAGTGACTTAGCAGCTTAGCAGTATTTTGTTTATGAAACAAATTATTGAAAAAAACTCAAGGAAAAACATGGGGGAGGTTCATGATCTTTATGTATAAAAGACAACTAGCAATTGAAACCATCACACGATCAGAGAATGAACATGAAATCAACCTGTTAGGATGAGGAATACATTTAGGCTTGAGGGGATCAGCAGTCTTCCGGAGAATTTCATTTGAGTTTACAAGAGGATTGTGGGAGTTAGGCAGGAGACTCAAGCAGAGGCAGAGTCTGCAATGAGCAAGGTGAGTTGGGGGCCAACAGGACCACTTTAACTGGAGATAGGGAGATGGGTTTAGAGAGTAATTCAGTGCTAAAATCAGAATAATAGATTGGGGCAACACTGAGGAGGAACTTGGATGCCAAGATAAAGATCTGGAATTTTGCTCAGGTATTTGGGCCAGGGGCAACATGCACAAGACAGGGTTTGGGGAAGTGTAATCTGGCCACCATTTGACAAGTGGATTGTAGCAGAGGACATCTGAGGTTAGGAGACTCCGGGAGACCTGGATAGGAGTACAGGGACGAAGGGAAGAGGCCTAACCTAGGTCAGTGGCTGGAAGAGTAGAAAAAGAGAGGCAGGCACTAAGGGCTTATTCCTCACCCTACCCTGCCTGGACATGACTTTGGTGTTCCCCTGGCAAGTTGTAATTATTGTGACAGTTACTGTGTTGGGTTTTACAGGTGTATGACACTGTCGATCGTGTAAGCACATCGAGGGCAATGGACAGTTGTGTTCTGTTGCGTCTCTTCCTCTGCAGATTGCTACTGCAAACTGCAAACTGTTACGGAGGCTGTTTTCCAGCACACCCAGAGCTGCCCAGCCTTCTGCTGTGTTGGCAGAGAAATCATAAACATGGGTAAATCCATTTCCTGAAAACAAAGGCTACAGGGCAAAAGTGATTCTTTAAAGTTATTTTTCAAGTATTCAGTCAGAACTTTAATTGATGCTTTCATTGAAAAGGGGGTTACTAAAATAACACCATTAATAAAAAAAACTAGATTATGAGTGCTCTCATGTAAAGGGGTCCATGCTCTATTGTTAAGTAATAAAAGCAGGCTTACTGATAGTATCATTATGCACTACTTCTGCTAAAAGCTTTATATATGCTCTAAGTATGAAGTCTGGGAGGTCACCCTCCAGCTGGGGCACAGGAGATGTGGGAAGAATGGTACACAGTCTGGGAAAGATCCTTTTTGCTTTTGAATAGCTGCAGAGTTTTACCAGCAGGTTAATGCTTATCATGAAAAGATTCTTAAAGGCACTTAGCACACCCCAGAGAAGGACCCCACGTTGCCTTCCTCAGTTTCAAGCCTATATAGGAAAACAGAGGGAAATGTTAGTTAGAGAAATAAACAGAAGCAGGGAGAGCGATAATAAAGGTCATCTAGATGGCTTCTCCAGGCTGACTCCCTGGAAGAGTCCAGTGTGGAAGAGTTCAGTCCAATGTGAAACAAGCTTGCACTTGTTTCGTTGAGCAAGTTATTTATGTCTCCAGCCTTCAATTTCCTCAACTGTAAAGTGAGGATGTTACAATAAAATGAAATAAGATATACAAAGCCTTACTTTCCTCATGGTGGCCAGTATCTGCTAGGTGTTTAGTGATTGCTGGGTATTATTATTGTTATTGTCTACTTGACATTTCAACACCTAACAATGGCTTTATACTTCTCCTTGACTCTCTAGTTATTTACTTGCTTGACCCCCTACTAGAATGCGTACTCCCTCAAAAGAAGGCTTTTAAAGTTATTTTAATTGGTTTTCTCCTCTTCTTACCAGGAAGAAAAACATCTGAAAAATAGACTTTCATCTCAGCCCGTAAAGATAGTCACTATAGGTTGTGGTTGCTATAGATTTCTCTAGAATAAAGGTTGGGGAAACTTTGAGACCCCTTTTCTGCTATGGTTCAGATAGTAGATATTTTTGGCTTTGTAGCCATATGATCATTGTCACAAGTACTCAACGTTATCTTTATAGCAAGAAAAAGTGAAGTGAAAGGTTAGTCGCCCAGTTATGTCCAACTCCTTGCAATCCCATGGACTGTAGCCCACAATGGACAGGATCCTCTGTCCATTGGAATTGCAATGGACAGGATCCTCTGTCCATTGGATTTTTCCAGGCAAGAATACTGGAGTGGGTTGCCATATTCTACTCCATTATAGCAGGGAAGTAGCCATAAACAACACCTAAATAAACAGGAATAGCTGTGTGCCCATAATGCTAGCTTTGCAAAAATAGGCTTCATCCTAATTTGGCCCTGAGACCTCTGTTTGCTGTCTCCTGACCTAAAATGGTACTTGATGTTTAATAGAAGTATAATTAGAACCATATATGTAATGTTACATTTTCTTGTAGATTCATTTAAAAAAATCCAGTTTTTCTTAAAAAAAAAACTAATACCAGTTTCAACATTATCTTTTATTTAATATATACAAATATTATCATTTCAACCTATAATCCAAATAATATTGAAATGTTTTAGATTCTTGTTTTCATATTAAATCTTTGAAATTATCTGTGAAATTTTGCACTAATAGATGAATTCAGATCAGCCACATTTCATGTGTTTAATAGCCATGTATGTCTATTGCTACCACATTGGACAGCTCAACTGTAGAATCTAGACAGATTTTTTATATACATAATTACACAAATTAAGTGGTATAATATACAAGCTCTTTTGCTGAATAATCTTACCTGGCTATCTTTTCTTATCATTCCACAAAATTTATCGGTTTTTTTTTTTTTACAGTTACAGTATTATTGTTTGAATTTTTCATAATCTATTTTATTAGTTCCTTATTGATGGACATTTGCATTGTTCCTAATTTTGAATTGTTATTTAAAATAGTTCAGGGATTATCTTTTTACATAGAAGTGTTGGCACTGGTGGGCGTATATCTTTAAAATATATTCTTGGGAGTTGAATTGCTGAGTCAAAGGCTGTGATAATATTTAACTTTTTAATAACTATTGCCAGGCCACTCCAGTCCTCTTGCCTGGAAAATCCCATGGACAGAGGAGCCTGGTAGGCTGCAGTCCATGGGGTTGGGAAGAGTTGAACATGACTGAGCGACTTCCCTTTCCCTTGTCACTTTCATGCATTGGAGAAGGCCATGGCAACCCACTCCAGTGTTCTTGTCTGGAGAATCCCAGGGACGGGGGAGCCTGGTGGGCTGCCGTCTGTGGGGTCGCACAGAGTCGGACACGACTGAAGTGACTTAGCAGCAGCAGCAGCAGCAGGCTAGAAAGCTGGAATTCTAACTTGTTTTCATCTCCAGCATGTTGGCACTCCATGGCTAATTAATTGTTAAATGAGTGGGTACATAAAAATCTCACACCATTGAGAGAGTGAGGAAGAGAGAGAGACAGAGAGACAGAGGGAGAGGAATAATGTGGGAACAGTTAATTGCGCGTAAAGGAGACACAGTCTGAAACACCCTGGGTTAGTATAATGAAAGATGTTTGTTTAATAATCAGGTAAACTCCTCCTGGGGCTTCCCCGGTGGCTCAGCGGTAAAATACACCTGCAGTGCAGGAGAGGCGGGTTTGATCCCTAGGTCAGGAAGATCCCCTGGAGGACGGCATGAACCCACTCCAGTATTCTTGCCTGGAGAATCTCATGGATAGAGGAGCCTGGCAGGTACAGTCCATGGGGTCCCAAATAGTCGGACATGACTGAAGCGATTAAACATGCATTCACCCACGCACGCAAGCTCCTCCTGAGCCCACCGCAAACTCCACTCCCTCTCTGAAAGTCTCCAGGCCTTGGGTCTTGGATGGTGGCATTTTGTGTTATGCTGGGTATTGTTCCCTGCATTTGCTGTGGGCAGGACAGGGTTTCTAGTTAAGGGTGGGGTTGGGTGCTGTCTTCTCCCAGGGCAATGGGAAGACCCCTGCTTTCCAGATTCAAACAAGCTTTTGGGGTTCTGGAGTCCCGTCCGTTGAGGTCTCTGACAAAGCTGCTGCCCTTCTAGAAGTAGAGGCCTCCTTCTCCAGGCCAAGTAACCTGTCACCATAGGGCAAATGAGGGTCCACTTTTCCATGGCCAAGAACAGGGAAACCAAAACTTGACTTTATCCTGGGTCTTCCCTGTCCCTCCACCTGCTAAGAGTTCTCCCCTGAACTGTCTCCCTCACCAACTCCTCTGGTGGACTCGAAGCCTGACTGGGCTCTGGCAGGCCAGCCTCCCAGCTCCCAGCCTCCCTGGTCTTTCTTCTCCAGTTCATCCAGCCTTCCTCCCTTCCTGCCCCACCCCCAACTCGATCCTATGCCCTGGCTTTTCTGCAGCCCTCTGGAAGCCAGAGCCTGTCTTCCTTTCTCCTCAGAATCTGCCTGGCACACAGTTGGTCCTTAATAAATGTGAGTTTAGTGAAAACATAAAACAGTCCCCAGACTTTTTAGTTTGCCCCCCAACAACCTTCTATATGAATAACTCATTGGACAAGCACTGACCAAGTGCCAACTATATGCCAGGCACTGCATCAGGTAAATAAGACAGGATTCCTAAGTTCACAGAGCTCACAATTTCAGATTCTTTTCATATCTAAGATTTCACAGCCCCCCAGCCACCCATGGATCATTCTGTAAGTGATCCATGTAAATGATGTGTGTTATTCACTTATATATTTTTCTGACCACCTATTATGTGTGGGCAGTATTCTAAATATTAATATACATTTTCTAATTTAGTCCTTACAAGAACTCTCCAAGGCAGGTGATACCGGCTCCACTTCACACGCAGGGAAAGTAAGATTAAGTAATTCACCCAATCACATAGGCCCAGGAGTGAATGGGGCCAGCCTCCCACCCCAGGCCTGTCTACACCCCCTTCATCCTGGAGCTCCAGGACCTGAGGCCTTCACGTCTGCAGGGATGAGGGAAGAGCATTCCTGGAGCCCAGTGGGAAATCATTGCAGTATGAGTATGACAGTGTGGGTGTGTGTGTATGTGTGTATGTGTACGCATCTGAAGGGCTGTTCTACTTGACTAGGGAACAAGAAGGCTGGTTGAGAGTTAAGACGGGAAGAGACAGGAAGTAGCAGAGTGTGGGGTAATTTCATGAGTTGCTTTTTCCTATGCCCCTAAACACCGGTCCTCAGCCCCTCTCATGATTTCTGTGGACATACTTCTCTGTCAGTTTTATCTTGCTGCTCTCCTTGGGTGTCTGAAGGAAGGCTCCCTGCGGCGCCTGGACTTGAAGTGGCTTGTCCAGGCTTCCCTGGTTAGCAGTGGCCAGGACTGCAATCCAAAGAACCTGAGCTTACTTTCCAAGCTCTGCTGATTTTTTTTTTTTTGAAACGAAAATCTAAGTCCACGTTGTCATTGCTCCCTGGGGGCTGTCATCAGAGGGGCCTCAGCCTTGGTGCAGGAGCTGCAGCGGGCTTTAGTGTCAGGCCCTTGCCTCCCCTCCTGCTCCTGCTTTTCGTACAGCTGCCAAGTCATCTCCCTCCCAAGGCCAAGCCTTCAGGAGTGAGGAGGGAAAAGCGAGGGTAAGTCATTTTGATAAAATAAGAGCTAATTGATCCAGGAGAAATTACTGTGACCAGAGCCACAGACACTCCCTGGGCCAGGTGCGGGAACCTGTAAAATCCTAAGGCTCACATCCACCTCTCTTCTCCCCCCTCCACTGCCCCAAGTTCTATTTACTTTGTGTAATTTTCTGCCCTGATGATGTTTAAGATCTCGCCAGAGGCAGGAACACAGAGGGGAAATATTCCTGCCTGTAAACAAAGGGAAAATTTTCAGGAAAGGGACTTAGAATTTTGAGACTTATATTGGGATGAGCAGCAGGAAAATCTAGAGCTCAGGAAAGAAGGATCCCAGTGTTTGGTCACTCAGGGGGACAGCCATCTTACATGACCTTAAAAATGTTGCTTCAGCTTCTTTTCTTCCCAACTTGAAGCCACAAACAGGATAGTTTGTTCATTTATTCAGTAGTCCATGGAGGGACTTCCCTGGCAGTCCAGGGGTTAAAACTCTGCACTTCCACTCAAGGGGGTGTGAGTTCAATCCCTGGTCAGGGAACTAAGATCCTGCATGCTGTGTGCATGCCTGCTCAGTCACTCAGTCGTGTCCAACTCTGCGACCCTATGGACTGTAGCCCGCCAGGCGCCATTGTCCATGGAATTTTCCAGGCAAGAACACTGGAGTGGGTTGCCATTTCCTTCTCCAAGGGATCTTCCCGATCCAGGAATCGAACCTGTGTCTCCGGTGTCTCCTGCATTGGCAGGCAGGTTCTTTTTGGCTGATGGCTCTGGGAAACCCCCGTGCTGTGGTAGGACCAACAAAACAAAACAAAAAACCCACAACTCAAAGGACCCTCACTATTTCCGGGGAACTAGTGGAGATACGAAGTGCAAACACAGTTCTCCAGACATCTAGGAGATCATAGTGCAGCAGGGAAGACCAAACCCAGGAGTAACCACAGGGCCTGGTAGATAGTGATCAATGACCCCCAGGGATCCTCTCACTGCCTGCCCCCGGGCCAGGGCTAAAGTCTCACCGGCAATGCTCCCCTGGACAAGCACTAAAGGGTGTTTCCCAGACCTTCCTGGATCATCCACATAGCACACCACTCCCATCAGCACCAAGTTCATCCCACCAGAGAATTTAGATATTGGTCTGTGAAATCTGGACTTGAATCCCCTGCCTTCGCTGGGTTGCGAAGGAAGGAAAAAGAGTTTCAGAAGACAGGAAATTGGTCCTGGTACACTGTGAGCTGGAGACTGCACAGAGCTAGACTCATCCTTCCTTCTTTCTTCCCTGGCCACATCCAGAAAGCCGTGATGAACAACGTCTATTCCTCATGGATGCTCAGCAGTGGGGATGCTGACCATGTTTTCCCACCTCAAAGGGCAAGAGGTCTGATAATGACCCCATCCCCGCTGCATTCTTGGTGTGTCTACCTGAAAAGGTCTGCTCCTACCTTCCATCTCTAGCATTATTGCTCATCTTTTCCAAATAAGAAACCCAGGACCCTGAGTAATTGCTTTTATTTTTTAAACTTGACTGCGGCATGTGGAATCTTTGTTCCCCAACTAAGGATCAAACCTGTGCCCCCTGCAGTGGAAGCTTGGAGTCTTAACCACTGGACCACCAGGGAAGTCCCCCTGAGTAACTGATTTGCCCAAAGACAAAGAGCCAGTTTGGGGTTGAAATCAGAGGTCTCCCAAATTACCATCTATGGTATCTTCTGCCTTACAGTGCCACGTTCTCCTCATTCCAGATTTACTTTTTTCTCCCCAACTCTCTTTGCCTCCATTTCATCCTGACAGTGGCTTATGAGGCCCTGAGTAGGAATGCATAAAACAGTCAACTTGAATCCAGCAATCCCACTTCTAGACATTTGCCTGAGAGAGAAAACATATGCCTTCAAAAAGGCTTGATGTGAATTTTTTTGCATCTTTATTCATAATAATAAAAAAAACTGAATACAACCCAGGTAGCCATTGACACGTGGCTACATAAACTGTGATTTATACCACGGAATATTACTCACCAATACAGTGTGGTTTGGTCGCTAAGCTGTGTCCGACTCTTGCGACCCCATGGATTATAGCTCACCAGGCTCCTCTGTCCATGGGATTCTCTAGGCAAGAAGGAATCAATTACTGATAAATTTCACCACAAACGTATCAGTATGAATAATGAATCTCAGACATTATGATGAGTGGAAGAACCCAGATACAAGAGTTCGTTCCATATGGTTCTGTTTATATGAAGTTCTAGATCAGGCAAAACTAGAAATCAGAGCAGTGTTTGCTTGCAGGGGCTGGAAGAACAGGGGGATAGAAGGGGTATAGAAGAAGAGGATTAACTGGGATGGGGCATGAGGGGACTTTTGGGGGTGTTAAAATTGTTCAATATCTCGATGCAGGTGTGGATTCCATGGGTATACGCATTTGTTAGAATAGTCTGTGTATCTGTGCACTTTTACATTGTAAGTTATAGCTAAACTTAAAAAGTAGAAAACATAGTTCATGGCTGTCACAAGACTATCCTGAAGTAATGAAGTAAGCAAAAGCTATTCTTATATCCGAATTTTGCTTCTCTGAGCTAACCACTGTTTGCTATTTCAGGCAATAACCTTCCATGGACTCTTTCTGGGCATATACTTCCACATAAATGGGCTCACCCCATCCACAGGGCTGTATCCTGGCTCATGGCAATGCTTAGAACCAAAGGAAGGCATTTTGTGCCTTGAACACCAAGACAGGGATGGACATTTCTGAGTGTCAGCAAATTCCTATTTTCATGTTAAATATTATTTCCATGTGAGAGTGCTTAGAAAGATTTTGTGGACAGCACTAAGGGGAAAAAGAATGCTCTGATGATATGTTTTCTAAACAGTTTTTCTCTTAAGAGAGGTACATCTTTCCATTCCCAGCCTCAGCCCAGCCTCTGTCTTCTCGATATCTAAGATCATGCTGTTTAATCCCTATGGCTTTTTTTTTCTTCCCATGTCAACTGTGCAAAAAACATTGTCACTTTTCGTGGGCTCGAGACCTTCTGAAGTGCATGGAGAAAGGGCCGCTCTCTCAGAGGCTAGATCAGTGGTTCTCCAGGAATAAGGACCCTTTCTTAAAGTCTAAACACCCCAAAGACATTCCCTGTATATACATTCCCTTGAATATCTTTTGAATGAAACAGTACATGGAAAGAAAAAGCTACTTTTAATTAAATATAATATCTTTAAACAGATTTGTATTTTATTAATTATGACAGAATCTATAAGCATTAAATAATTATTAGCAGCTACTATTTTTCTTTTTGACCACATCTCATGGCATGTGGGATCCCCACTAGGAATTGAACCCATGCCCCTTACACTGGAAGCATGGAGTCTTAACCACTGGACCACCAGGGAAGTCCCTAGCAGCTACTATTTATTGTTATGTGCCAGGTATTTTGCTAAGTGCTGGGTACACATTATCTTCTGCTCATCCCACAACCTTACAGAGTGCAAACCATAGCATAGATGAGGAAATGGAGGCTCAGAGAGGTTCAGTAACTTGTCCAAGCTCACACTCACAGATGGGAAGTGGTGGCCTGGCAACTGGAAGATTTAGTGCCACTCCATTCCTGCCTCTTTTATTTACTTATTCTGTGGACAATGATTGGTGTGCCTATGAAATTTCCTGCCCCTGGCTTAAACTCTGGGCCTCCTAGGAATCTGAGACCTCCAGGAGTGGGCCACAGGCTGTTTGGGGAACTACTGTGGGTGTTAAGCACTCAGCTTGGAATTGAGCTTCAGTTCGTTAACTAGAAATGGGCCTTCCTAACTCCAGCCTCTTTCTTTTAGCATCTCTCAACCCTTGAGGCTCTGGTGCTTTTGTTGGCTCTGCCCATCGGCTTGGCCCAGTGTCCCCAGAGGCTAGCAGGGGTTAGCAGTTGAGAACCTGTTTGCAGACCATTAGAAGCAATAATCACCTTGCCAGTAACCTGATCTACCTCAAAAGAAGGGTCTTGATTTTAGCAAACAGTTTAAGTGGCCTCTGTGTAAAGTGGAGGGTGGAGCAGGCCTGAATCAGCTTGCTGAAAGTGCATTTCTTCTGGGCAGTTGAAATTTGTGTGGTGACCAAGGCAGGCCCAAGGGCCAATTCCTGGAGCCTCGGTGGCTAAGAATTCTGAAAACTGTGTCTAGTGATCACAAGCCCCACATCGCTGCTTTCCCTACCAGCCAGGGCGAGTAATTCTCTATTTGATGTCCACCAGACCAAGCGCATGCTCTGAATCTGTATTGTTCACTCAAGTGGACCATCTCCTTCCATCCTCACCACTAAGCATCATTGCTATTATGTCTTCCATTTCACAGGTAAGAAAGATAAGACTTAGAGACAGCTGTGTGTAGGAACCAGCGTTGACTGGTAAACCTTAAGGAGTTTGGCAAGCTAGTGGTTACACATAACTGTTAAATATATAGGGCTTCCCTGATGCCTCAGTGGTGAAGAATCCTCCTGCCAATGCAGGAGACACACATTTGATCCCTGGGCCAGGAAGATCGCACATGCTGTGGAGCAATTAAGCCCGTGGGCCATAGCTGTTGAGCATGTGCTGTAGACCCTGGGGGCCATAGCTACTGAGTCCATGTGCTACAACCACTGAAGCCTGTGCGCCCTAGAGCCGATGCTCCTCAACAAGAGAAGCCACCACAATGAGAAGCCCATGCACTGCAATTAGGGAGTCGCTAGAGAAAAACTCGTGCAGCAATGAAGACCCAGCGTAGCCAATAAACAAATATTAAACAATTAAATAAACTATAAGTAAATTATATTACAAAGGTAACAGATACTCAAATTTATCACTTCCTAATTATTTTTTTACTTTTCACTATCATCTGTGCTTTGGAGGTGGTATATGTCTGTTGTACCCATATGAAGGAAGTATTGTGTAATAATGTGTAACTTCACAGTCTCGTCCTAGCTTTCCATTTTGCAACATCATGTTGGTGACTTGAATCTACCATGGTGGGGGCATTTATACCATAAAAATTGACCAGTGTGCAAATTAGGGCTTGAAATCTGCCCACGCCCCTACCCCTGCCCCATGCCCAGACTGGTTGTTAAACATTTACCAGTACCCCTGTGCTGACAGAGGCTTGACTAACTTGGTCAAGGTCACAAGGCTTGTGGTGGAGCCAAGATTCCAGAGAGGGTTACCGCTATGTTCTTCTACCTCTCCAAAAATAATAGAGGTCCCTTAACAAGTTAATTGCAAGGAATAAAAGAGTTGAAGGAATGTTAATGGTTAAAGATTAAAAGAGACTTAAAGACTTATCACATGACCATAATACGCACATCTTACTTGGATTCTGATTAAAGTAAGCAAACTAAAAAATAAATTATGACATTTATGGGGTATTGGAGATTTGAGTTCTTACTAGGTATCTAATAACATTAATGAGTTTTCATTATTTTTTAGGTGTGAGAATACCATTATCTTTTAGAGTGCTGAATATTTCTGATGAAATGAAACATTGTCTGAGATTGGCTTCAATAATAATACTGGAGGGAAAAGTGAGAGGGTATAAAGATAAATGGTTCTCAAGATGTGCTTGCCTGAACAGCAGCAACACCTGGGAACTTGAAAAATTCTAATTCTCAGGGCCTACCCCAGGCTACTGGATTAGAAATCCTGAGAGCAGGGCCCAGCAATCTGTGGTTTAACAAGCTCCTCAGGTGACTTTGATGCCCACTCAAGTTTGAGAACCACTGGTTTAGATGAAACAAGACTCTCCGTGAGTGCATAGTTGTTGAGGTTGAAGTGGAGGGATGGGGTGGGGGTTATATGCATGCGTGAAATTTTCTATAATAACAAGTTTTTTAAAATAATTAAGCATATTGGATGAAGGGGGGGGTGTAGGTATGATGAAGGAGGGGTCGGTCATAGCTGGATGGCTGCTGATGTAGAACGAGAAAAATGGATTCTCTTGGAAGAATCCAGGCCTTGTACTGCTGCATGTGTCTTTCTTGTCTTTTGAATGAAAACTCCAGGTTAGCAGCTGCCTTAGCTACTGATTTTAAAGGGCCCTCTTTCTCTCCCTGCCAATCCCTGACCCCAACTCCTTGTGTTTCTCTAATCAACCCGCCCCTTCATTTGAAGCCCTAGTGTTAATAGGGGTTGACTCTGGAACCTCAAGGCTCCTGCTGAAGCAGCTACGTTAATTTTCAACTTTCACCTAGAGCTGTGTGACTGTAAAATAGCCACCCACTAGACCTGCTTTATCAGCTACAGCCGAGACACAATTAATTAACTTTATGCAGCCTCTTGCCACACAAGCTGCTTAACTCCTAGCCCATTGTAGTTCTGGTTTACTTAGCAGATAGGGTCTAAGAGCCTGGAACTGTTTACCTCCCTCTGGAGGGGCTGTCCTGGGCAGATGAATTCATTAGTTGGTGTTTGCCTAGCAGCAGGAAACCGAAAAAAAGCATTAGGTGAGTTTTTATTTTTACTTATTTATTTTTTGGTTTAAAAGATACTGAAAAAGGGAACTTTTGCCTTGGCCTGAATTCACATCCCAGTTATGTGGCTGCATCCTGTGGTCCTCAGTTTGCCTGCAATTAGGGAGTAGCTAGAGAAAAATCCATGTAGCAATGAAGACCCAGAGTAGCCAATAAATAAATATTAAACAAATATATAAACTATAATTAAATAAATTATATTAAAAACAAACCCCCACCCCCCACTATCCTGCCCTCTTCCTCCAGCCTGTGGTTTTTTTTTTCTTTTTTTTTCTGTATCTCTCATTTCCACTATTATCCCAACTGGAAAACTCTGGATTTTATCCCAGAGGATGGAAAGGGTCTGTCTGTCCCATTACATGGGATATGTAAGGATTTTTAGTCTTTTTGGTTTAAATACCAAAAGTTGGAAATCCTCTGCTTCCTCCTCCCACTCCAAGAAACTATCTATTTTCCTTCCCCACTTCCCTTCCTTCCCATTCTTTTTCTTTTAGAAACTGTCCTGTTGAGACTTGGTGAAGAAATAGCAAGGGCATCTTTTCTAGAAAGTGTACTTCCTAAAGCTCTGAAGAAGGAAGAAGAAAAGAAGTGCGCACTTTCTTATAGAGAAGGAGGAGAGGGCAGAGTAGGGAAAAGAACATTCTGGTGGAGAGCTCTGCCCCACCGTTTTCAAACATGACTCTTAGAACAGGGTTTCTTACCTTTGCTTCATGCATCACCGAAGGTAAATTGCAGATTCTGGGGTCACAACTGGATCACAGTTTCTAAGTATGGGCTCTGAGAATCTGGTTTTGTTTTTCAAGTTTTTTTTTTTTTTTTTTCTTTTGGCTGCAAGGTTTACAGCTTCTTAGTTCTCTGATCAAGAATTGAATCTTCACCCTAACATGTATATTACCATATGTGAAATAGATTTCCAGTCCAGGTTCGATGCATGAGACAGGGCACTTAGGGCTGGTGCACTGGGATGACTCTTAGGGATGGGATGGGGAGGGAGGTGGGAGGGGGGTTCAGGATGGGGAACACATGTACACCTATGGCTGATTCATGTCAATGTATGGCAAAAACCACTACAATATTGTAAAGTAATTAGCCTCCAATTAAAATTAATTAATTATTTTAAAGAAAAGAATTGAACCTTCACCCTTGCCAGTGAAAGTATAGAGTCATAACCACTGGACTGCCAGGGAATTCCCCCTGTGAATCTGTTATTTTTAACAAGCTCCTCAGATCATTCGGATGCCCACTGAGGTTTGCAAACCACGGGTCCTATGGGTAAGGCACAGGGTCCTATTTATTGATTGCCTTCTAAATGGGGCTTCCCTGTTGGCTCAGACAGTAGAAAATCTGCCTGCAATGCAGGAGACTGGGCTTGATCCCTGGATTGGAAAGATCCTGGAGAAGGGAATGGTAACCCACTCGAGTATTCTTGCCTGGAGAATTCCATGGACAGGTGAGCCTGGCAGGCTATACCCCACGGAGTCAAAAAGAGTCAGATAAGACTAAGAGACTAACACTTCTAGTGCCAGCTACTGGGAAAGGGAGAGAAATAGCTTTGACTTTGGCTTTTGAGAGGTCATAACTCTAAATTTAACAATACGTGAACCATGAAAGTGGAGAGTGAAAAAGTTGGCTTAAAGCTCAACATTCAGAAAACGAAGATCATGGCATCTGGTCCCATCACTTCATGGGAAATAGATGGGAAACAGTGGAAACAGTGTCAGACTTTATGTTTTGGGGCTCCAAAATCACTGCAGATGGTGACTGCAGCCATGAAATTAAAAGACGCTTACTCCTTGGAAGGAAAGTTATGACCAACCTAGATAGCATATTCAAAAGCAGAGACATTACTTTGCCAACAAAGGTCCATCTAGTCAAGGCTATGGTTTTTCCTGTGGTCATGTATGGATGTGAGAGTTGGACTGTGAAGAAAGCTGAGCACCGAAGAATTGATGCTTTTGAACTGTGGTGTTGGAGAAGACTCTTGAGAGTCCCTTGGACTGCAGGGAGATCCAACCAGTCCATTCTGAAGGCGATCAGCCCTGGGATTTCTTTGGAAGGAATGATGCTAAAGCTGAAACTCCAGTACTTTGGCCACCTCATGCAAAGAGTTGACTCATTGGAAAAGACTCTGATGCTGTGAGGGGTTGGGGGCAAGAGGAGAAGGGGACGTCAGAGGATGAGATGGCTGGATGGCATCATTGACTCAATGGACGTGAGTCTGAGTGAACTCCGGGAGTTGGTGATGGACAGGGAGGCCTGGCGTGCTGTGATTCATGGGGTTGCAAAGAGTCGGACACGACTGAGCGACTGATCTGATTTGATCTGATGGTTTTCCCAGTAGTCATGTATGGATGTGAGAGCTGGACTATAAAGAAAGCTGAGCACTGAAGAATTGATGCCTTTGAACTGTGGTATTGGAGAAGACTCTTGAGAGTTCCTTGGCCTGCGAGGAGATCCAATCCATTCATCCTAAAGGAAATCAGTCGTGAATATTCATTGGAAGGACTGATGTTGAAGCTGAAACTCCAATACTTTGGCCACCTGATGCAAAGAGCTGACTCATTTGAAAAGACCCTGATGCTGGGAAAGATTGAAGGCAAGAGGAGAAGGGGACGACAGAGGATGAAATGGTTGGATGACATCACCGACTCAATGGACATGAGTTTGAGTAAACTCCTGGAGGTGGTGATGGACAGGGAGGCCTGATGTGCTGCAGTCCATGAGGTTGCAAAGAGTCGGACATGACTGAACAACTGAACTGAACTCTAAATACTCTTTTAAAGAAATGAGACCTCATTATTTTATATGAATGGTACTCATTGGGTGCTTAGTATATGCCAGATGCTTTTAAGCCTCACCTCCTTCCCAAATCTATATTTTTGTTATAACCATTTTACAGGTGAGAAAACTGATGCTTGAAGAGGTTAAGTAAGTTTGCCTACTTCATACCAATAAAATGTGTATTTATATTCCTATATTTCTGGCTCAAAGCTGAGCTGTTACCACCCAGGTAGAACCATGGTGAGAGTATTTTCCATACTGAAAACTGAAAGTGGTGACATCACAGATATGCTTCAATCTTTGTAGACAGTGGTTCATGATATTTGCCATCGTGGTCTCCTGGCATGCCGTAGCCTGTTTTTTACTTTGTAGGATGCTATCAAAGTCAAATGGGGCAATCTGAGGCCTCACTTGCCAAGTCCTCTGGGCAGGAGACCCCAGCCTTCCTCTCAGGTACTGGGAAATTGTGGATCTATTTTTAATTATTCAGCAATAAAGATAAATCAGGAGTTCTCCTTTATCTCCCCTTCTCCTCCTCAGAGGTAACCTTTGAGACCAGTATTGGGTATTTCCTAGGAGACACTTCTTTACGCTTTTGCACAGATGATGCGTTTCTTTTCCTTAATACACATGGGACAATATTGTACACATCAAACTTGCAATCACCCTTTTTCACAAAATGATTTATCTTAGACGTCTTTCTTTGTCTACCTTGTACTTTTTTTTTTTTTCCCCTCTTGCATTTTTAACAGTAAACGCTCACTGAGGAAGTTCAGTGATGGGAGGGGGAGGAAGAATATCCAGTAAACCTAATTAAAGATTAAAAAAATAGTTACTTTGGAATCCAAATTTAGAAATGTTTTAAGATTGTGATTAATATCTATAACATAAAAGTTACCATTTTAACCATTATTAGGTTTACAATTCAGTGATATTAAGTCCACTCACGTTGTTGTACAATTATTACCACTGTCCATTTCCAGGGCTCTTTGTTTTCCACTAAACTCTGTACCCATGAAACACCAGCTCTCATTCCTTCCCCTTCAGCCCCCGGCAGCCTCTATTCTACTCACCGTCTGTGTGAATTTGACTACTCTAGGTAGCTCATATAAGTGGAATCATACAGTATTTGTCTCTTTGTCCAGCTTATTGCACTTCGAATCGTGTCTTTGAGGCTCAGCCGAGTTGTAGCAGGTAATAGAATTTCCCTCTTCTCAAAGTCTGAATTATATAGCCCATTGTACGTGTGTGCATTTATTTACCTATCCATCTGTTAATGGAAACTTGGGTGGTTGTACCTTTTTGCTCTTGGGAATAACACTGCCATGAACATGGGGGTGCAGGTTTTTGAGTCCCTGCTTTAAATTCTTTTGGGAAAATAACCAGAAGTGGAATTGCTGGATCATATGATAATTTTACGTTAACTCACTCTTTTTAAATACTGCACAACCTTCCACTGTGTACTTCGTATGTTTATTGGCAATTCAAGTTCTCTTTTCTGTAAATTGCCCATTCTCTGGTTTGATTTTTAGTGGGACTTTAAACAGTATTTATGTAATCCGGGTAGTCTTTATCTGTTGTATATATGGCAACTTAGACACATTTAAACATGTTTCTACATCATTCAGATCCAAGACCTTGTCCTTATCTCTTTGATTATTTAAGGAACAGTTATTGATAAGAGTTTTTATTGTTATAAAAATAAAAGGAGACAGGCAGCCATCTGGATGCAACACAGGGCCTGTTTCTTCGTAGGTGTTCCATAAATATTTACCAAATGATTAAATAATATACTTTTGAACAGCCCATGACTATGATCAGTCAAATCCAGAAACTGAACTAAATTCTTACTGATACATCAGAGCACAGTTTTCCGTAAGTTTAACTTTGTTGACCAGTCTTAGGAAAAAAAAAAAGCCAAGTGCCTCTGAAATAAGTAAATCATATTTCTGCTGTTTGATAAGCGCTCCAGGGAATCTGTATTTCCATGAGTTTTGCCAAAATGAGGCTAGTTCGAGATCAAATAACTCACAGACCAGAATAAAGAGTAGAAAAGGAACAGTGGTTCTTTGTTTTTCCACTTAATTTTTATTAATCTTTAATTAATTTTTAAAATTTGTTTTTAATTGAAGGATAATTGCTTTGCAGTATTGTGTTGGTTTCTGTCAAACATCAGCCATCGGTATACCTATGTCCCCTCCCTCTTGAACCTCTCTCCCACCTCCCAGTGGTTCTTAATCATACTTGGTCTTCATCAAAATCCTGCAAGGGAAACTTTATCACCCCATTTGACAGATGGGAAAGGCTCAGGATGGTGAAGTCACTTGCTGGAGGTCACACAGCTCATGGTAAAGAGCAGAGCTGGGAATTCATCCGTGTCCCATAAGCGACAGGCACTAAAATCTTCCTGACTGTTATCTTACCCTGTGTTCATGGTCCCCTAACACTGGATCTGAGTTATTGACAGGCACCGTGGCCAGAAGGTGGCTTTGCAGTGTATTGCCCTGGAAGGCGGGCAGGAGAGGAATCATGGTTTTGCTGGGTGTCCCGGATTGGATGTGGGGATGCAGGTTGGAGTGACTGCATGTCCTTAACCCTCTGAGGTTTACAGCTTCATTGATCGGGCCCCTCCTCTTCCTGGGACTGCTTCCCTGAAACCCTGCCAAATCCAGGGGCTGGAGGAGGTTCCTAAAGCCAGCATGAAGGCTCCAACTTATCATCCCTTGGGAATGGCTCTCCTTATCTCCTGGGGGATGCTGCCTCCTGACTGTAGCCCCCAGAGATCTCTGCATTTCCCAGCTCTGACCATACTGGGAGCTTTCAGCCCATAACTTAACATGGACTTGCATTTATTCTTGTATTGGTCTCTAAACTTTGTTCCTTGTCACATAGGCAGACAAATAGTGATTCCTCTGGGGTCAGAGATCTGCGTTATGTTTTTTTTTTGTACACAACTCCCTTTAAATACAGCTCTAGAGCCAAATAGTGACTGATAAAGTATATTTTCAGTGAACCATTTCAGATCCTCTGTAACCATAGAGTCAGCTGAGAATAATTAGCATGAACAACTTCTCAGAAGAAAGATGTGGAGAATGCTTCAACTTGAATTTTATATTTCTGGGAAGAAAGTTGTGTATCTGAAGCCCCACAGTATCATTTATTATTTTCCCAGTTCTCATCTTGACTTCCCAGGGTTCTTGTTGTTGTTCAGTCGCTAAGTCATCTCTGAGTCTTTGCGACCCCATGGACTGCAGCACACCAGGCTTCCTTGTCCTTCATTATCTCCCAGAGTTTGCTCAAACTCATGTCTATGGAGTCAGTGTTGGTATCTAACCACCTCATCCTCTGTTGTCCCCTTCTCCTTTGGCCTTCAATCTTTCCAAGCATCAGGATTTTTTTCCAATGAGTCAGCTCTTCACATCAAGTGGCCCAAGTATTGGAGCTTCAGCATCAGTCCTTCCAATGAATATTCAGGGTTAATTACCTTTAGGATTGACTGATTTGATCTAACTTCCCAGGCTTCCCTTGTGGCTCAGCTGGTACAGAATCCACCTGTAAGGTGGAAGACCTGGGTTTGATCCCTGAGTTGGGAAGGTCCCCTGGAGAAGGGAATGGCTATGCACTCCAGTATTCTGGCCTGCAGAATTCCATGGACGAGTCCATGGGGTCGTAAAGAGTCGGACATGACTGAGCGACTTTCACTTCAAACTTTACTTCAAACTTCCCAGGCTTAGGTGTAGCTAATTCTCCAGAAATGTCTATTCTAGGGCCTGTGAAAATGGAGAGTGCCCCAAGGGAACCCAAGATGGTGGTGGTGGAGGTGGTGGCAGTAGAGATGAGGGGAAGGATCCATATTTTACTTGATGACCTGAAAGTTAATCTCTCCTTTTTCTAAAATATTTATCAATAATTATATTATTATTTTTTGGTCATGCCATGCTGCTTGTGAGATCTTTATTCTTTCACCAGAGGTTGAACCCGGACCTTCAGCAGTGAAAACATGAAGTCCTAATGACTGGACCATCAGGGAATTCCTATAATCTATCCTTTTGATGATAACTTTTTAATTGAAGTATAATTGACGTATTTGTTTCAGGTATTGTTGTTGTCGTTCAGTTGCTGACTCTTTGCGACCCCATGGACAGTGGCGTGCCAGACTCCTCTGTCCTTCATTCTCTCCTAGAGTTTGCTCAGATTTGTGTCCATTGAGTCAGTGATGCTATCTAACCATCTCATCCTCTGTGGCTCCTTCTCCTTTTGCCCTCAATCTTTCTCAACATCAGGGTCTTTTCCAGTGAGTTGGCTCTTCGCATCATGTGGTCAAAGTTTTGGGGCTTTAGCTCCCTTCTGATGCATATTCAGGATTGATTTCCTTTAGGAATGGCTGGTTTGACCTTGCAGTCGAGGTTTCACATATACAACAGTGATTCAATATTTTTGTAAATTACAAAGTTATCACAATATTACTGACTGTATCTCCTGTGCTGTACATTGTGTCCCTGTGACTTACTTATTTTGTGACTGGTAGTTTGTACCTCTTAATCCCCTTCATCTACTTCACCCATCCTCCAGCCCCACTTCGTGGTTATAAGCATTTGGAACTATGATCCAAATCCTATAGGGACTTTCTCTTTGCTGAAGGTTGTGGATCATTTTTAAACACAGAAGAGCCAAGAAGCTCACTCTTGTGTCATGTGATCCGCCCGTGCCATCCTGAATCTCAGCCATATAGTTTTGTTGTGAGTTCTACTCACCCAGCTGCTCTCACCTTTGAAACTGTCCCCAGATGATCTACTGATACCTGTTTTGATTATAGAAGTTCTCACTGAAAGAAACGGTGCACCCTGATAATGGAATCCTCTCCTTCTCTCGTCGCTTCACTACAAGTCTTTAACAATCCAGCACCCAGAGGACTCTCCACTGGTGCTGTACCCAGAACTCAAAGGCCCTGTGAAGAACCATAATTAGTGTGAATAGGAACCTTTGACAACTGTGGAGGAAAGGAATGAAGACTAGTCTTATTGCCCTTGGCAACCAAAATACCTGACTCTATCAGGTACTTCCCTCTCAGGTGTGGAAGGCTCTTTGTTCTCACTTCCCAGGTAAGACCGGATGTGTCTATACCAGGGGGCCCCAAATTGTGGTCGTCAGCAGGCTGTGTGTGGAGAGAGGTTGCTGGTTTCACTCAAGGAAGCCAGGAAAGACTGATTCCCCTGTCACTGAAAATCTTTGTCCTCAGGAAGTGCTCAAAAGCTTGTGATTTGCACAGAGGTCTTTTGGAAGCAGCAAGGTTTGGGAGCAGACTTGCTCCCTGGCCATGATGAGAATCGATCAGTAACATCGTGAAGGGTTTGTGCTGTCCAATGTGGGAGCTTCAATGTGGCTATCAACTTTTAAATGAGTTCAAGGGAAATAAAATTCATCATTCAAACTCTCAGTGGTGGTCAAGTGGCTAAGACTCTGCACTCCCAATGCAGGGGGCCTGGGTTTGATCCCTGGTTGGGGAACTAGATCCCACATCTGCAAGTAGAAGACCACGCATGCCACAACTAAGACCCAAGTACACAAAATAAGTTAAAAAAATTCAGTCTCTCAGTTGCATTAGCTATGTTTTACATGCTCAGTAGCTTGTGTGGCTGGAGAAGGCAATGGCACCCCATTCCAGTGTTCTTGCCTGGAGAATCCCATGAATGGAGGAGCCTGGTGGGCTGCCGTCTATGGGGTCACACAGAGTCGGACACGACTGAAGTGACTTAGCGGCAGCAGCAGCTTGTGTGGCTGGTGGCTTCTGTACGGAACATTTCTGTCACTGTAGAACGTTCTATTGGACAGCATCACTCAAAGGCATACCACTTAACAGAGGCCACTTTACTGGTCCCAGGCAGCGGTTTAAGTGCACGGTTTCTGAGGGACCCAAGTGAGGCTACAGTGAGAATATAGATCAAGGTGTACGCAGAGCACAGGTATGGTCATTGGAGTGAAAATGATACTTTCAATAAACATTTATTTCTTAAATATAGCACTCGAGTCAACGTCACTCAAACGAGCATCAGAAATCTCAGTACTTGTGCAAGATACTGGTTCTGTCATTTTCGCATGCCTAACCTGTAAGTTGAAGCAGGAAATAAATCAGACTAAGCTGTGATAAACTGAAAAGTGAACAATCATACAGAGTCACTACAATCTTCAGACAGGGGAATGCAGGATGATTTGCAGAGTAGGAGACACGCAAGCAAAATTTGATGAGTGATAGAAAGCTTGGCAAATAGATAAGGAGAATGTGCCAAACAGAAGGAACTGCACAGACCTGGAGAACTGTAAGAAGTTAGCTGGCAGAGCAATGTGAAGGGGAGGAAGGAGAGAAGCAGTCGCCACATTTTATGGGTCCCATGTAAAATGAAGGCTTCCCAGGTGGCTCAGTGGTAAAGAATCCGCCTGCCAATGCAGGACATGCAAGATGTGGGTTTGATCCCTGGGTCAGGAAGATTCCCTGGAGAAGGAAGTGGCAACCCACTCCAGTATCCTTGTCTAGACAATCCCATGGACAGAGGAGCTTGGCGGGCTACAGTCCATGAAGCTGCAAAGAGCCAGACATGACTGAGCACAGCATAGAACACATACGGTGCAAAAGGCAAATACAGGGCCCTTGTTCAAAAATTCTTCAGAATTTCAAGACAGCAACAGCTGAGCATTAAATCCATAATGTGCCAAAGCACAGCTCACGAGCCCAGGAGGCCATGCTGATGGCAGGAAAGGAAGTTAAAGGGAAAGACAGGCCTATACCGTCAAGGGCTTCTGGGTCAGGCTGTGGTGTTCGGACTGTGTCCTCAAGGCAGCTGAGAGCCTTAAGAGACTTTTAAGTGGGGCTGGGGCAAGATCAGACTTGAGCACTGAAGGGCTTGGTGGGAAGGCTGGTTAAGAAGCCACTGAAATGGCCTGGGGAGAGAGAGGACGAGAATGGGAGAAGTAAGAGTGGACAGAGAGGAGATGAGATTCAGTGAACTTGATAACAGAATTTCAGGCTTGACGCCTTGTTTGCTGTGGTCCGGGCCAGGCCACCCTCCGCTGGGATCCTGTGTCCCTCTTTCTTTGCAGGTTCCCAGGCTTTGGGTTTCTGTGAGCCCTCTGGGAGCCAAAGGCTGAGGATGGAGGAAGATGGGAGGTGCCATACCCCAAGTCGCTCACCAAGCACCCTTTTGGGCCCCACTCCTCTGTTTGCCACATGAAGCAGAGGTTCCCTTGCCCCAGCTCTGGGGGCAACCAAAGCACCCGCCCCCCTCTCCACTCCAGTCCCAGACACCCCGCCTTTAGCAGAAGCTCAGTCAGCATTGTTTCCTTATGGCCTCCCTGGGATTTGCATTTCCTGACTTGGGGTTTTTGTGACATTCCAGGGGCCATTATCAGAGGGTTTCACTCTTTATTTCCTGAGGGAATCAGGTACCGTCCTTTTTCCGCGGGGTTGGAGATGGGAGTGAGGGAGCCGGTGTGGACAAGGCGTCCACTTCGAGCGAGTGGTACAGCTACATGGCGGGGCGCTGAGGGAATGAAAAATGAGCTCCTCCTCGGCCTCCGGGCCGCAGACAACGCGGAAGGAAGCCGGTGTGTATTCACTGCCCGGCGGTGTGTGCCAGGGCTCCTCTCTTTTCGTTAGGCGGTCTCTTCTCATCCTCATGACAATGCCTGAAGGTGAGCTCAGGGGCCCCCCTTTTGCACATGAACACCCAGCGGTCATTGGCAGGATGTGGATTAGAACTCTGGGGTCCCCCACCCCCACCCCTCTCTGGTCTCAGCAAACGCCAGGAACAGCCCCCAGTTCCCTTGGCTTCTACTTGACAGATGGAAAAACCAAACAGAGGAGGCACCAATGGTGAGCTGGTCCTGGGTAAAGCGAGGGGAAACTGTTTCTCAAGTGAGTGTGATTTTATTAAACCTTGCATGGAATGGATGTCTCCATTATTTAGCTTATTTAAAACAACAAACAAACAAGCAAAAAACCACCCAAACAACCAAACATTGGGAATCTGGTCTGACTCAGACAGAGGGACAGGGGAGGCATATTTAGTGCATCTGAAGGGAAATAAAACCCCCCAGGTCACAGAGTGAAGTCGGCACAATTTTACGAATTGGGCTGCACTGGGTTGGGTGGTTCCAAGAAAAATCTTACAAATGACACAGGAATATTCTTGTTTGGTGGCCAGTCTGACATGGTGCATCTTGGCACATTCTAGAAACTGGAGGGTGTGGTAGGGCAGGTGGGAGGAGAGAGAGGCCAGTCTAAGGGCAGGGTGGCTGCCGGCTCTGGGGTTCAGAGAGCATCCTTTGTACCCGGAGCTCTAACAAGCAGGGAACACGTTGATTTTTGGGAGGGATCCATGAGGACCAGAGGAGTGAAAACCGGGGGAGCTATGTTTCCAGCCTCAGAGCCCTCTGACGAATGTTCCAGGTGACTACTAGCTCAGAAGCCAAGGCTGCTTTTTCAGGCTGGTCTCGTGTTTAAACTGGGATATTCATCTTTACAAGCAGGAAAGAGGTCTCTTGGATACAAAAGTTTGGCTGAGAGAAAAAGTCCACAACCTGTGGCTCTGGATTAAAGGGCTGGGCCTCTGGGGGCATCTTCTAGGCTGCAAAAAGGGCCAGGCTGCTGGAAGGGCACTTGAAACAAATAAAACAGTGACTCCCAAACTCACCCATATGTCACGTTCTTCCAGAAAAATACCCTCTGTAATTAGTTACAAGCTGTAGAGAATGAAATCCAATTTACCTGTCAAAGAGAAAGACTGAATTCCCCGCCCCCCGCCGCCCCCCACAACCCACAACCCAGATTGCTGGGAGCAAGTGTGGCCCCTTCCTTCCCCTGGCCCCACCTTTCTCCCCCCACCTTCTAGATTTGAGAAGACTGAAAAAAAATAAAATAGAAAAGTTGGGAAAATCCTCTAAAGACACACAGTGTTCCAAGCACAATCAGACCACTAATTACTGTTAAGCCCAAGCCCTTTTTTGTGTTCTGAGGGGGGCTTCAGTGTGTGGAGACCACTTGGATCTTTTCATGAGTTGGGGCTAACCCCTGAATAGCAGGTTTTTTTTTCTTTTCCTTTTCAACATTTTTTACTGCCTGCCTTCTTCTCCTTCATCTTCATCATCATCTTTTTCCCTCCCTTTCCTTCTTTTTCTTTCCTCCTGTTTTTTTTTTTTTTTTTTCTTTCTCTGTTTTTCCTTTTTGCTTTTCTGATAGCGTTTTTCTTCTGGCGTTGTGTTTTAAGTCTCTAAATGAAACTTGACTGCCCCCACGGCCGGCTGGAGAAGCACAAAGGCCGCCCATTCCACTGGCTACAGTAACGCCATTGTGTGTCCTAACAATGCACTAATTGGCGGCGACAATTGTGGGGTTGGGGAGGAAGAGGGGGGCCGCTCTTTTCCAATCAGCCGGCCACTGAAATAAAGGGACGGGAGTGAGGACGGGAGGCCCAGGTTCCTGATGGAGAGGGGGAAGAGACCCACAGAGGGGGCACAGTGCTGGTGTTTGTGCTGGGCCTTCTCAATTAAAAATAAAAACAAAGGAGAAAAGAATTATTTTGAAAAAAAAAAAAAAAGTACAGACTATGCCACAAACAACTTCAGGGTCCTTGACCCGCTTCAGGGGGAGAGGGAGTGGAAGGGAACCAAGGTGAGGCATGGTGAGCGTCATGCGGAAGAACCCTTTGGGAAGGGAAACTTGAATCAGTCGACCTGCACATCCAACATTTCTGTGTTTCTGCAAACTGATGCAAAAGTGGGGGAGGTTGGTGAGAAAAGGTTCTGAGAGGAATACCGGACAGGATAGTTGAGAGGCAAGTGCTGAGGTTGGTGAGTGGTAAAGTCCTCGATTCAACCACATTTCTCAAGAAGGGGAAGCCAGCGAGGGAGAAGGCTTCCATTTATTGGATGGTGGTAGGTTTGTTGTTTTTGTTTAGTCAGTCAGTCAGTCATGTCCGACTCTGCTGTGACCCCGTGGACTATAGCCCGCCAGACTCCTCTGTCCATGGGATTTCCCAGGCAAGAATATTGGAGTGGGTTGCCGTTTCCTTTTCCAGGGGCATCTTCCTGACCCAGGATCGAACCTGAGTCTCCTGCATTGCAGGCAGATTCTTTACCACTGAGCCACCTGGATAAGGTGTTCATATACTCCAGAAGCTGCAGAAGGTGATTCTGACTTTTAAAATGGTCGGGAAGGGGGAGCTGAGCAAAATGGTAAACAAGAACAGAATGATAACCAAATAGTGCTGTTGAGCCCACAGGGCCTGCTGGAGAAGCCCCCCAAATCTCAGGACCCCAGCCCCTGGAGCCAGCAAGAGCCTCAGAGCCACTGGGTTCCAGCTCACAGCCCGGCTGTACACAGAATGAGCCACCTTCCCAGACCAGCCTCAAAAGGACCCACTCCTGGAAACTTTCCTGGCCCGGTGATATGGACCCACATGCTGTCCACGCTCTTCCCCTATACCCTGGATGCCTCTCCTCTCTTTCTGTGTGTCAGGTCCGGTGCTAAATGTCTTGTCTGCATTATTTCACTGAAATCTCACCACAGCCCCATAACCTGATGACTATTATTATCCCCAGAGAGAAGGAGATAACGACTTGCCCGATGTCACCGAGCATCATAGCTGAGGAGCCAGGAATCTAACAGTTGCAATAACAGCACTGGTAAACACTGCCCTCTTGGCTTCAGGGAGCACCTCTCTCCATTCACTCTATGTACATTTCGGGTTGGGGGTGAGGAGGCAGGGAGGCTGTGCTCCAGCATCTAACAGAACACTTGACATACGGGAGGCCTCCAAAAGGTTTGTTGACCAAAGAGGGCGGCAGGGAGGGCTCTCACTAGCAGACATTCTTTGTGTGCTTGTGGGTCTCAGACTTCAAGCTACATCAGGATCCCCTGTGGGGGAAACTGTTAAAATACAGGTGTCCCCTCCTGTCCCCATGTACCCCAGTCATGAATGAACTGAGAATGTGCACTTCTAATACATCCCCAGCTGATGTTGTGAAGCTGGTCTGGGGACCACAGTTTGAGAAGGGCTGCTCTAGTTCCCGCATAATGTTCACATTGCATCAGGGATTCCATTCCTGCCATTATCTCTGGTTTTGTTATTGTTGTTGGTTGTTTTTGTGGTGTGAGATCAGAAGTTTTATTAAGGAGGAATTAAGGGTGAAAAGTTTTGGCCATTGTTGTTGTTGTTCAGTCATTAAGTTGTGTCTGGCTCTTTGTGACCCCATGGCCTGCAGCACATCTGGCTCCCCTGTCCTTCACCATCTCCTGAAGTTTGCTCAAATTCATGCTCATTGAATTGATGATGCCATACAACCATCTCATCCTCTGTTGTCCCTTATTTGTCCTGCCTTCAATCTTTACCAGCATCAGGGTCTTTTCCAAAGAGTCAGCTCTTTGCATCAGGTGGCCAAAGTATTGCAGCCTCAGCTTGGGTTCTTCCAATGAATATTTAGGGTTGATTTCCTTTAGGATTGATTGGTTTGATCTTGCAGTCCAAGGGACTCTCAAGAGCCTTCTCCAGCACCACAGTTCAAAAGCATCAATTCTTTGGTGCTCAGCCTTCTTTATGGTCCAATTCTCACACCCATACATTACCACTGGAAAAACCATAGCTTTGACTATATGGACCTTTGTTGGCAAAGTGATGCCTATGCTTTTTAATATGCTGTCTAGGTTTGTCACAGCTTTGACCATAACGAGAAATAATCTTAGATTCTTTCCTACTTTAAAAAAAAGTCTTAATCAAACAGTGATTTATATCTAATTTAAAAAATAAGATGATCAGTGATATGCCCAACTAACAACACCGCAAACAATGACATGCTTTAGAAAATATCTAGATAGAGTCTTTTATTTGGGAAGACGTCTTGGAGAGTTCTTTTCTCATCAATTTTTGTGCCTCTTAATTTTATGTCATGAATATTGTATACTTTAAAGTGAAATGCTCCTCCAGTGGAAGAATTGAATAAAGAGGATTTTAATTCTAAAGTCCTTTTGGTGAGGACATCTTGGTGGATGGGTAAGAAGTTGAGGAACCCACCCCCGGGGACCCCCAACGTGTTGGCTCAGGAGCTAGTGCCTTGGGTCCCAACATGGTGCCAGGGAACAGACAGGACCCTCTGCACTGGGGGAAACTGCCTCCCTGCAAATAAAGGGTTCTGTCTCCACTCAGTTCTCTAGGAACCAACCCTGTTTCTTGAGCTAGTCCTTTTAGTTAGTCAGGTATTCAGCATCCATTGGTAAGTCACTATCGTCATGTCAGGGGTGCAGCAGACTCCTGAAATGCCCCCTTTTCTCAATTAAAGGCAACTTTCCCTCCAGCTTTGGTGCAGCTTTCTGAATGGAGAGGTTGAGGATGATGCACCCTGGCAGTGCTCACTCTTGTGTGTTCTTGTCTCCTGGCTGCATGGGGTGGCATGAATAGGGCAGGGGGTACTGTCCTCCGAAGAGACTGGGACCTCTGCTCCCTAAAGAAGGAGAAATGGAAGCTGGAATGGGACTGTAGCCCTTACAGTGTGTCAAGCCTTCAGGAGGACCACCTGATTTTGTAAAAGCTTTACCGTCAGAACAAACAAAACAAAACAAGGTATTTGGGGGACCATGAGATAAATTTGATTTGGGATCGAGCAGCAGATGATAACAAGAAATTATTACTACTTTTGTTCAGTGTGTAATGGCATTGTGACTCCATAGAAGAAAAATAAACATCTTTTGTAGATGTGTGCTAAAGCACATCAGCATGAAATATCACTATGTCTGAGATTGGCTCTGTGATATTTTCTCAAAAAAAGAAGAAGAAAAACAAGCGTAGGTGGAACAAACAAGGCAAACATCGAATAATTTTTATTTTTAAAAAAGTTTATTATTATCTCCAAATATCCCCATGGTGGGCTGCATATGAGCTGACTATTGGGGTTCCGGGGGGACAGGTTTGGGGCCAGTGTGGGCAGAGCTAGTTCCAAGGACTTGCTGGTTGTTGGACCACATGTTGATTTTGATATACGTTTGCCACAAGTACTGGCACTTGGCAAACTCCATCAGTCAGTGCCAGGCCTCTGCTGTCCCCCTTCCCCTTGGTGTGGAATTGAACTTGCATGAGCAAGAGGTATTTCCTGAGATGTCTATCATTAGACATCTCCTCTGGGCACTGGGGCTGCAGTGGCTGCTTCCTTGGTGGCCTCACTCCTGGGCAGCAGTGAGCAAGCCATCTGGGGAGCTTGGCCCAGTTTAGAATTCACATTCACTTCCCTGCCTGTGCAATTGGAATTTATTTCCTCTGCAAAAGGCTTGAATCTCAGAGCAAAATACCTCCAGCTGGGCTTGAGTATGCGTGCAGTGATCCTAATGGAGAAAGATTCTGGTTTATTTTCCTAACAGCGTGCACCTTGTGGTCTCCTTGGAACCCGGCATTATTAAGAGTGTGCCATCACAATACAGCGCGGAAGCTAAGGCAATTTGGATGTCCTTGGGCCCCAAATTAATATGTGCTTTGTATAGTCTTGTAATCTGGAAGGCAATTTTCCATAACACAGTGAGAGATGTTCCTTTTATATATTTGAGATAATTTAGCTCAATGTTCATTTGAAAAAATGATGGTGCTAATAGCGGCTCTTCAGCTTCAGAACAACAGACCGTCCTGAGAGAGCACAGAAGCCACGGAAAGTGATTCTCATATCAGGCTGTCTGGAAGGGATTGGATAAAAGCTGGAGGAATTTCCCCCAGACCAACAGCTGCCTGAGATTGTATGGCAGGATCTGAAATACTGTATGAACCCATGAACTTGAACTGATTGGCTTAAAACCAATAGCTCTTAATGGAGGAATATGAGATAGAGTGGGGGGCGAGGGGGTTATTATGAATTTCCTGATTGTCCAGGTAAATTGTAAGTCATTGCACATAAATCAGAATTTCTGTATGCTCAGCTGTGGTAACAGTTTGTTCTTCCTGCTGGACCTTTCTGTCCAAGCTATGAAGGAATAGATACAAACAAGGGAGGATAAATGAATCTGCTGTGTGGGTTTTGCCTTGGGCTTCCTGAGTATTATGTACCAGGGGCCATTGTTCTCTTGGGGAAGGAATCCTCTACTCCAATCAGAATCCAATACAGTAATAAAAATCCACTTTAAACACCGCCCCCCCCCCCCCCCACACAACCTGGCCCCACTCAAGTCAATAATGTAATTTTTAAGGATGTTGCTTTAGAACAAGTCCCAAGTTCATTTCTACTTGCATCCTTGCCCTTTGGAAACACTGTCTTTCTACAATGATTCTCAATAAAGTCTTTGCTGTGGAGGTTCCCCCTCTGGTAAGCACTGTGGGAATGGAGCAGATCACATCTTTTATAAGACTGAACCATTTGTACAAGTGCTCCATCAATGAGGAATATTTGTCATCATCAAAGTTACTGACTTCATAAAAGGAGGAGGGGGAAGAACTAACTTTCCATTCACCTGCAACTGGCAGGTGGAGAAGGCAATGGCACCCCACTCCAGTACTCTTGCCTGGAAAATCCCATGGACAGAGGAGCCTGGTGGGCTACAGTCCATGGGGTCGCTAAGAGTTGGGCACGACTGAGCGACTTCACTTTCACTTTTCACTTTCATGCATTGGAGAAGGAAATGGCAACCCACTCCAGTGTTCTTGCCTGGAGAATCCCAGGGATGGAGGAGCCTGGTGGGCTGCCGTCTATGGGGTTGCACAGAGTGGGACACAACTGAAGCGACTTAGCAGAAGCAGCAGCAACTGGCAGGAGAGCTTAAAGACTGTCTGTTCAATAGATGCCTGGATTCAGAGTGACTGTGGTTAAATTAAAGTCTATAGTTTTTCCACGAAGCCAAGGCAAATCTAGACACGGCTCAGGTTTTTCCGAATCTCCGAGGCCTTGCTGGGGAAGAAGCACCTAGTGAGTTTCCATTTAAACAACACTGTCTGGAGTGATAAGTTTCATGTTTGTCAGGTGGGCCTGACCTGGGCGCAGACTGTCACATGCATACATTTGAGGACAATTGCAGCATAATGAGGAGGAATGAAAATACGAAGGGAAGGGTACAGGACTGTCTTTGTAGGCCAGCTTAGTCACCTGTGGCCATGACTTCTATTCACCCGGCTGTCTGGCAGTGGTATATACTGGATAAATAGACACTAACCACACCCCGGAAGAAAATGAAGAGGGTATAAAGTTCAGGTTTTATGAAAACAATGGCAATCTATGAGCAGCAGGTTCCAAAGTACTGGGCCTGTTCGGTGTCTGTTGGGAGGAAGGGAGACAATAGCTGTGAGCTGGAGGGCAACTAAGACAGCTCAGTCCCGCTACATACCTTTGACATCTTTCCCACTGTGGACTTCCAGTATCCCAAGCACTTGGCTATTTCAGGGAAACTTGTTTCATTCAGTCTGCTGCTGCTGCTAAGTCGCTTCAGTCCTGTCAGACTCTGTGCGACCCCAGAGACGGCAGCCCACCAGGCTCCCCGGTCCCTGGGATTCCCCAGGCAAGAACACTGGAGAGGGTTGCCATTTCCTTCTCCAATGCATGAAAGTGAAAAGTGAAAGTGAAGTCCCTCAGTTGTGTCTGACTCTTAGCGATCCCATGGACTGCAGCCTACCAGGCTCCTCCATCCATGGGATTTTCCAGGCAAGAGTACTGGAGTGGGGTGCCATTGCCTTCTCTGTTCATTCAGTCTAGTGGGTTTTAACTTTTAGGACGCACAGGGCTCACCCAGGGAACTTTAAAAAAAATACAAATACTCAGGCCCCATCCAGAAAGATTCGGACTCAGTTGTCTGCAACGGGATCCTGAGTATTTTTGTGTTACTCCTGTGGGAACCGCCGATTAAAGTCATCATCTAGTGGCTTCATCAAAGGACAGGACTGGAAACGATTCAGGGAGATTCCAATCACATCTCCTGAGGGTGGGGAGAGAGGAACAGAATGGTGTCTCTTTCCACCCTTTGGAAATGACTTGTGATAATGCGAAAACTTCCTGCAGTTATCCAGTCACTCAGGTTTGCTGCCACTGGGGGAAGGCTAACCCGTCCTGTAAATCACAGGAATCGGGGCTCTGGCTGCACTGTCTAGTTTGGTTCAGTGAAACATTAACTTGTTTCTTTTTATTGTGGATTGTGGCAGGTTGCTCGTGAAGATGAGGTCCAGTTGTTCCTTGGACAGAATGGGCATGAGCTCCAGTGGCTTTCCTGGGGGTGGAGGAGGGGGAGCTGGGCATGAACTTGTTTAGGTGTGTCCTAGAGAGTGAGGCTCAGAGTCCACCTGCGGTAAATGTTTAACCAGAAGCACCTTTTCTGGTCTCTTCAATGTCTTTGAGTAGGTGAACTTCAATGGGGCTTTTGAAAGGTTCCGAGTGGATAGTTGTGCCCGTGGTCTTTTTTGTGGCCATGAGGGCCAGCCCTGGGGAAGGTCATGTAGATATTTTCCATCACCTCTCGGCTCCCAGAGGGCTGCTGTCCTCACAGAGATAAGTCCTCTCTACTTTCACTCTTTGCTCTCAAAGTATGGTCTTCATGGTCTTCGGGAATGACCAGTGGCCTTGCCTACCATCTGGCACTTGCTTCTCTAATTTGGAGAGTGCAGTGGTGATGAAAGCTTGGGGAAAAGCTGGGATAGATGCTCCGTGTGGGAGCTGGGGTGGGTTTGTCTCAGATGAGAAAGAAATCATGGTCTGTTTCGGCCAATGAGGCCTAGAGCACCACATTTGCAATTTTTTCAAAGTTTAATTATATTTTTCATAAGCATAGGAAGGGCTGATGAGAATATTGAGGTTGAAGAAATCAGGAAAAAATGAAGTCTGTAAGATTAATATTAAGAGCTATTTTATATATCTATATATCTGAATCATTTTGCTGTATACCTGAAACTGACATTGTAAACCAACTACAGTTAAAAAAAAAAAAGTAAAAATCTTAAGAACTATTTCAAGGTCCCAGTAGCTCACTTTCAATAAAGTTTAAATCTTGACTTTGAATTAACATCCAGCACTCATCTTGGGCTTTCACCACCCCCGCAAAAACAGCATTTGAATGGAGTTGTTATGAGAGGAGAAAGTACTTTCTGCATTGTTTATTGAGAGAGAGATAACTTTATACATCAGGAACTGGTGCACTTAAATTATATGACAGATGACTGTAAAAACTAGGGGTCTTGTCCACAACACAGTTTCTTTTTTTTATTATTACAGTTATTGATATTTTAAAAAATGATGTAAACAAAACTATGGATAACTTATGCCCAAACAAAAGGCAATAAAATCCAGAAAACAAAAACAATACATATATAAGTTACAGTAGATATTACAAATAGCTCAACACAGAGTGACAGAGTAATAGCCCAAGCCCCAAGTTTTAGACAGTTCTGTACAGCATGAACAGAAATAAGGGAAAATGACATCTATCTGACCCAGGAGCGTTAAGAACAAGTTGTGCAAAGACTTCCGCACCCCACGTTCGATACTCTTCATTTACAACCTACACATTTCCTCTCTTTTTACTGTTCTCTAAAGATAGATTTTTTCCCCCCCTTGAATGTTCTAGGATAGGCTACTCACAATAGGATCCTGAGAGGTGACCAAATCAGAACCTAAGCCTCTGGTGGTGAAAGCCTAATGTAATAGCTTGTTGGACTGCCCTCGCCATATAGAAATGCCTTCACTACAATCATCCAAGAGGCCTCTCACTTCCCACTTGGAAGACAGGTGGCAAAATAAAAGAAACCCTTTATACAGTAAAGGAAAAGAAAATCCTTGTGTTTGGGTAATTTTTTTCACCTGAAAAAGGCTAAGTTCACTGACTTTACAGATTGGAATCTAAATAACCAGTATAATTTCTCTACCCATTGGCCTTGACATCATGACATTCCCCTGAGTTTGGTTCATGGAAAGCAAGCAAGCAAGCAAAAGGAGTAATTTGAGAAACAGCATAAAACAGAGTCAAAACATTATGTGGTTGTGTTTTTTGTGTTTCCTGGGTAAGTGTCAATGGCGCCAAGGAGTGTTTCCACTAGTCTGCTCTGACAATGTGCTTCCAACAGGAACCCTTGTACTCATGAGGTTAAGGCACCAGGTTAAATGAAGGTGGAAGGTCTGGCATGTGCATGGAATATGTGGGCTCCGAGCGTGCCTGTGTCGAGAGCAGCCAGCAGGGAAGAAGCAAGGTGATCCATATTGAGGCAAAGGACCCTGCAGGCTTCAAGTGGGTCTGCTAGTCTAGACTAGAAGCACGAGGCAGTACTGTAAGGCACTCCTATGGGGAAAAAGACATGAATACGATGGTCAGTGTGAGGAGCCATGAGCCCCAGAGGTCCACCAGCCAGTTTACCAGGCCTGAACCTGGGCTCAGAACTGCGGCAAGGAAGGTCAAGGGAAGGGAAGAGAGGCTGGTCTGCAGCTCAGTGGCCTAGGAGGGTATCTTATTGTGCTAAGAGTTGCCATAAGCGCCTGAATCTTCTACCTGGGTAACAACTGGCTTCACTGCAGACCTTCCTAACAAGAGGGCGTCTCTCTCTACAGGGAAAATCCAAACAAAACAGCAGCTGTCTCTTCACTCGGGGTTAACAGTGCCTTCCATTACCTTGGAGGCCACTGCAGGAGGAAAGGGCTCTATTGCATGATCCCTTGGAGCCCATTTAAAATAAAAGCCCTGACGACTGTGGGTGTGCTTGAGACGGTGTTCCACACTTTTCTTTTGACTTTTGTCAGTGACTTTTGACAATGGCTTGGGGTACTGGTACTTCACTGTTGAAACACTGTTTCCCATGATAGAAATCCCATTTGTCTGTTTAGATGAGCTGAGCAGGGCTTGTTCACCTGTCACTGGGTTCAAGTAGTGAAGTAGGGCAGTGAGTTCTACTAGACTGAGGATTGGAAGAACAGTGCAGAGGACACAACACTCAGAGCTGTTTTTAATGCCCAGGTGTTGGCAAGGACCAGGGAAGGGAAAACAGAGAGTGGTTCCAACAACTCAGTTCAGGCCAACGAGGGCACGTTCACTTCGTTTTGCCCCAACTCTCTACTTTTCTCACATTGTCTTAGAGGAAGAAAAGTAGTAAGACAGGAACCTCAAGCAAATAAGGGGGCGGGGGGAACTGCACTTACCTCTCTTTACTGGGGGAAGTAAAAAAAATAAAAAAGAAAATCACCTTGTGTTGACTCCAGGCAGTATTAGAATCAGGAGCTGAAGATTTACTTCACAGTCTAGTTACTTCAGTCAAGAGCAGCCTGTCAGTGGAGGTGAGGAACACTGCCCCCACACAGCAACAGCAGCGTTGGCTTAACCCTAAATTAGGAGCCGAGTGTATCTTGGCTTCCTCAGATCATGCCTCTGTTTGCAGAAAATGCTCAGTTCGGCTTCACACAAGTCCTACCCTGATGCAACGATTTACGTGTGGCCCTTTCTGGCTCATGGGTAGAGACAAAGCCACAGGTTTGGAAGTCATGCCTTTTCGAGAAGGCATGGGAAGAAACTATCCAGTGTCGGTGTGCAGTGTGTACAGATGCACAGACAAAAACAGACAAAAACAGACGCTGGACCCCATGCAAGGGGACTCGCTGTAGCTTAGCAATGGTGGCCTCCGTGCAGCCAGAAGGAAGCCAGGCACAGTCCCTCAGCAGGGGTCTGAAGGACACCACTGGGTTGGCTGGAAACCACAAATCCCAAGTCCTAGCGATATTCCCTTCTTGGTGGAGGCCTAGTCTGGAAGAATCCAAAAGCGATTGCCTTCTCAGCTCATCAAATATTAAAGCTCCTAGAGAGATTACTCTTAAGCACAATGATCATGAAGACGACCATAATACCGTCCCCTGAAAAGGCAATGAGGCAAAGGGGGAAGATGGGAGTTTTATGTGGCTTTCACATACAGAGCTTTCAACTTGGAGAAAGAGCCACCCTGGAAAGAACATGACTCCCATCCCAGTTGACTGCTTTTTAAGTACTTTGCGGCCTTCCTGCTGCGGTGCAAACTGAGGTCTATTTTAGGAACCGGCTTTTTTACTGCAGGGTGAGATGCCAGCATTTCACCAGGCTTGGACTGTCCCACAATCGAGTTTCTGGCACGGTGAGGAGGGATTTCCTCAAGTGATACACCAGGGAAGGGGCCTTTCAAGAGAAAAGAGGTTCCCTGAAGTTGGCTGCCAGCCCTAGGAGATTAATGGGCCATTTTCTCCTGGGCTTTATGTACAAGATATTTAATATGGGATGAAAAATGGACTATGAGGGAAAGCAGGTATTAGCTTAGGTCTTAAGGAGGTGGTAATCCACAGATTTGCTTTCGTTTCGACAGTTTCTAAGTAGTGGAACAATTACCTACAGTGCACCAAGTAATTTGTTAGGGTCGAAAACAGTAAGGGCGTTCAGGTGTGCGCTAAGGTATCCTGGGTTGAAAACAGCAAATTTGAATTTTCGTGGCAGACCCAACTGCTAAGCCAGCTCTGCCCTGTCCGTTCATGTTTGGGGGTTGGTGGCTGAGTGTGTCATGTAGGCCTGCGGCTGGCACCGGCCAGGCTGTCGGGGCTCCACAAAGAGGAGGGAAATGGGCTGCTGGGGTATGCTTCCAGCTCTGGTAGCTGATGGTGATAGCACATTTATCATTTTTTTTCCCTTTCGAAAATAAGCAACAATGTGGGTGGGAAGTTCTCCTTAGAGGTTCACAGGGATTGCCACTATTCTGCTGGGCCTCGAAACAACCCTGGTAAAAGCCAAGGCCTTGGGAGCACAGACCCAGAGTATCAAGCCGACTCTCAGTGGGTCTGACCCTGGGGCCTGTGAGACAGGACAGGAAATTCTGTACATGCAGCCAACGTGCTAGAAGGGAGGAGATGGCCCTGTACTCTGGGTCTCCAATTGCAGTGTGCTAGGGATGGCCTTGCTGACAGTTGGAGTCACAGATACATTAATTACGGCGAAGGCAGAAGTAAGCTACAGTGACAGGGAGCTGGGGGCGGAGGGAGAAGGCACTTTGCCATCGGAGCACATCTGTTTTATAATAAGCGGGTCTGTAATTCTCTTGTGAAAGATCACGTTTTGCTATCTTCTCTGAGGCTGGAATATATAAATACTGTATTTCACGAAGGGGAAGAGGAAAGGGGAGATGATCAAATTTGTTTGCCTGTTTGCCAGCGCTTGTTTGAGATTTTCCACCCTTTTTCTTTTGTGTGTAACAGTTTCTATAGAGTGGGGTGGGGCGGGGAGAGGGAGTCAACTTGTTTTTCTAAAAGTAAAAGGTACCGTAAGGCGTCTCATGAATGGGGCCCCGGCCTTTTAATAAGTTTTCATGCCTTGGCTACAGCTACTGTATAATCAGAAGATAAATGCATGAGTGGTGCTGAGCTATTAACGTTGAAATGTGTGGTCTGGGGCCAAAGGAATGGGTGTGGGTTGAGAGGTGAAATGCTCATACCCAACAGTCTGCACAGAAGTGAGTCTGAAATGTCACATCTCCAAATGAACAGAAGCATCATGAGCTGGGATTGGAGGGAGCCAGGTGTGGGAAAAGGAGCAGTGGGGTTAAATGTCCCATGGGCTGTGTGAACACTGGTTCTCTAGGTCCTGCTAGGAGTGTAGCTACTAAACCATGGAGGCTTTGAAGGCATCTGCTTAGAGGAACGGTAAGAATCTTCTCATATAACCTACTGAGAATTGCTTAAATATAAGCTTATTTTTTGATTCTAGAAAGAGTTAAGGTGGAAGGAATGGGAGCCATGCTTTCTGGTGCCCAGCTATCTGCCATTTTGGTCACCGTGGCCACTGTGCTAAGAGGGTGCTGCAGAGGGAGAATACCCCCCTGCCAAGTGCCTGAGCAACTCACTCTCATTCTCATTCCTTATTAGCTTAGCACTTTGCATCTCACTTCACGGTGGCAATGATGCATGTGCGTGTATATATATATATATATTTAAATAATATTAGATTTAATTCCTTAATTATATTTGTCAGTTTGGTATTTTCTTCATAGTCTAAAGTTGGTACTGTGAAGTTCCAAGGTGCTCTGATTTTTCAAAACAATTAAGAAAGTATGAAAGCAGACGTGGTGACATTGACAAATGAAAGGTAGGAGTGAAAGGGCAATGAAGAACAATAAAAATAAATAAAGTGTAATGAATAGGTGGGAACTCCCCACACAGGATTCTGTGAAAAGAAAACTGCAGATCCTGTCTTGGAATGTGTGGACTCTACACCCGACCTCCTGGTCTACACACTGATGTATTTAACAATCTTAAGCAATTTCCTCCAGCCAATTTAAAAAAAAAAAAAAATCATCCTGTCACCCCTGGAACTCCTGGAAAACTGCTCTTCAGAGCCATGTTTCCAGCCTGGCAAATACGGTCATGTCTCTGGGCGGGTGTTGGGATTCGTACCAGCAAACAGATGGACAACATGTAGGTTACTGAGGTCTCTTGTCAGGAAAAAATGCTTTCTGAGATTAACTTCAGAACAATTTAGCTCCTCTAATAAATTAAGGACACACGCTTTCTGTCAGAGGGAGCCTGCACTCCTGATTTCCAAGCTGTTTAACTCAGCTTAGGGGATCCCAGCCTTTGTGAAGACACGGAGGTGGGAGCTGGGACATGGGCTCCTGGAAGGATCCAGGAGTCACTGCTGTGTTTTGAAGCTTTTCTTATGAAACTTGATGATGGGTGCTTGCCTCAGTTACCTCATCCTCTGTGAAGGCTAAAAATAAATAACACAAAAATAACTCAAAGCACTCTTCTGGAGAAAATGCTTTCTCCTATGTCTTGTGTAATAAATAGCTCCTGAGAGCCCACAATGTCTGAACTATACAGCCTTGTGTGTAAACCATGTTTGGCTTGGGGGCAAAGCAGCTGAAATTCATGGCTAAGTGTAATCCCGCTATTGGTAACCTCTTGAGCCACAAAGCTCCATGGACCTTTAAGACAATGACTTATACTGAACATACGTACAGGACGTATAGGTATGTGTGCATGTACATTTATAAATATATATATCTAGCTGAGGATGAGACATTAACTTCCCCCAGAGGGGTCTAACTGTCTAGTTTGGAAGCCACTGGGGCTGATGGATGGTTGAGAGGTCACCGCCCGGCCTTGGACTCCTGCTGAGTCAGGTGTTCTGGTAGGACAGCTCAAACATGTTGCAAGCCTCCTCCAGGCTCTCATCCATGTTCAACCTCCGCCAGAAAGACTTCTGCTTCATCTGCAGCTCTCGGCGGACACATCGCGGGCAGGGGACAGACTTCTCTTTGCATTCAGCATGGAAAACAGCTCCACAGCTTTCACACCTGCAAGAGCCAACCACGGAGATGATGAGTAAGGTTGAAGTGAGCAGGGCAGGAGGCTGGAAGTCCAGACCTCTGCACAGCTCAGGTCACAGCCTTTTATTCCTGACCCCTCAAAGAGACGTGACTCATAGAAGTGGGTTCTTTCCTTTTCCAAAAGACTCAAAGTTGAATTTCATTTGAAAAACATGTGGGTTTTTTTTTTTTTTTTTTTTCTGATTAGAACTACCTAGGGACAGGCTTATGTTTTCTGGGTGAAGGGGAGTCAGCAGTCAGTTAGCGATTTTGTGATCATGGTTACAATCGACAGAGCTCTAGAAGCTCCATGTGTTAGCTTGACTGAGAAAGAAGTGGGGGTAGTGACTCTAGGGTGAAGTGACAGAAAATAAGAGTGGAGTGCCCTGCCAACTGAAAACACTCCCAACACCAGTGACAGCCCCCGTGTCACAGCTGTGAAAATGTGGCTCCTCACTTCCGCTAACAAGAGCCAAGCGGTTCCCTGTCACTCCCTACCTTTATTTGACACTTTGCAAAGTGTCAAAATGGCATACTTTCAATTTCTGAATGATAGACTGTGGTCTGTTGCTCTTTTGAGTTTTGTTTTTTTAAATTAGAAACTCCCTCAAACCTTTCTATAGCTAGCTTCATAACACACGTGGGAACAGTAAAGCATGAGAGAGTGGGGGAGAGATCTTGTTTTTTAAGAAAAACAAAAAACACACAAATGCTGTAATTTATAGAGAGGAGACATTCCAGGTGGATGATGTTGTTTGGCTTGGTGGAAGCCTGTAGGAGTCTAAATGGCTTGTTTTTACTGCAAAGCCTTTAATAATGAGTAACTGACAAGCTTCCCTAGTGGCTTAGATGGTAAAGATGCCTGCAATGCAGGAGACCTGGGTTCAATCCCTGGGTCAGGAAGATCCCCTGGAGGAGGGCATGGCTACCCACTCCAGTATTCTTGCCTGGAGAATTCCATGGACAGAGGAGCCTGGCAGGCTACAGTCCATGAGGTTGCAAAGAGTCAGACATGACTGAGTAACAGTTTTCTCACTTTCAACTGACTAGCACAACTATAGCTGCTCCATTGGGTGGCTTACCAGTGGGGATTAAGTTCTCATCCTTCCTCACGTGAGTGACAACCTAGGACCTCATCCCAGGAGCCCAGGGAACTGGGCCTGTGTGATTTTGCTCCACCGACAGTGTCCATGCAGGTTCAATGATGGCTGTGAAGGAGCCAGTCCTCAGGGCTCAGCCTTATGCCTCCTACTTTTCTTTGAGTTTCAGACCTGGGTGTGAGATGGTCTTTGGAGCACCACTCCCTGGCCTGCTATTGGCTCAGGATTCAGAAAGTTTGGTCAAAGGAGGATCTTCCCACCCACTCTGGTACCCAGGAGAGAAGGCAGGGACTTAGCGGGAGAGGCACTAGTGTGTGGGGAGGGGCTGTATCTACCAGCTTAAATCTGTATCTGTATCTATCTTAAATCTGTATCTATCTGTATCTACAGATTAAAAGACAGAAGCTTCACTGTACCCAGTGGTCTCTACCTCCAGCTCAGCTATCTGGTCTAAATACTGCATAGCAGTGGTTAGTAGTGCAGGCAGGGTAAGATGGCCTAATGCCAATCTATCTTCAGATCACATTCAGCCTATAGGACTGCCATGGATGGAACTGTGTGCCCCCCAAATTCCTATGCTGATGCCTCAACCTCCAATGTATCTGTATTTGGAGATGGGGTCCTCAGGAAGTAATTTAGGTTCACTGGAATCATAAAGATACGTCCTGATCTGATATGATTTGTGTCTTCATAAGAAGAGAACTAAAGAGGAACTAAAAGAGCCTCTTGATGAGGGTGAACGGTGAGAGTGAAAGAGCCAACTTAAGACTAAATATTAAAAAAAACTAAGATCATGGCATCCGGCCCCATTACTTCATGGCAAATAGAGGGGGAAATGGTGGAAGTAGTGACAGATTTCCTTTCTTTGGGTTCTAAAATCACTGTGGATGGTGACTTCAGCCATGAACTGCTTCTTGGCAGGAAAGTGACGACAAACCTAGACAGTGTGCTGAAAAGCAGAGACATCACTCTGCCAACAAAGGTCCATATAGTCAAGGCTATGGTCTTCCCAGTGGTCACGTACAGTTGTGAGAGCTAGACTGTAAAGAAGGCAGAAGGCCAAAGAATTGATGCCTTTGAACTGTTGTGCTGCAGAAGACTCCTGAAAATCCCCTGGATAGCAAGGAGATCAAACCAGTCAATCTTAATGGAAATCAACCCTAAATACTCACTGGAAGGACTGATGCTGAAGCTGAAGCTCCAGTATTTTGGTCATCTGATGCGAACAGATGACTCACTGGAAAAGTCCCTGATGCTGGGAAAGATTGAGGGCAGAGGAGAAGAGGCTGTCAGAGGATGAGATGGCTAGATGGCATCACCGATGTGATAAACATGAACTTGGGCAACTCCGGGAGATGGTGAGGGACAGGGAGGACTGGCATGCTGCAGGCCATGGGGTCACAAAGAGTCAGACATGACTGGGTGACTGAACAACAACAAGAAGGATAACAGAGAGCCCCTTCTCCTCCCCTGTCTGTACTCGGAGGAGAGGCTATGCAAGGACTGAGGCAGGAAGGCAGCCGTCTGCAAACCAGGAAGAGAGCTCTGGCCAGAAACCAAGCCCTGCTGAACCCTGACCTGGGACTTCCAGCTGCCAGCACTGTAAGAAATAAATCCAGTCTGTGGTATTCTCTATAACAGCCAAAGCTGACTAAGACAGTGACCTTGAGGAAGTTACTTCACTTCCCTGAGCTTCAATTTCCTTATCTGCTAAGTTGGGTTTCCATTAACATGTACCTCGTCTGGTGCTATGTGGCTCAAATGAGATCACAGATGCAGCGTTTGCACAGTTCCTGGCACCTGGTTAACACTTAATAACACAGCTGAGGCGGCTTCCTCCAGTGTCAGCAGCTACTTGCTGCCTTCCTGCAAGTCTTCATTTCAGCCTGATTTCACCTATGCCACCGTGGTGACCTGAGGGCACTCTGATCAACCCCGTGATTTCAGAGAGAGGAAACCTGAGGTTCTAAGTGGGGTAGTAGTTGTCTCACGAGGACACAGCGAGTGAAAGCCAGAGCAGAGACTAGAACCCAGGACTCCTGGCAGCCCAGCCAAGGCTTGTACCCGAGGGCTGCTTATCTAAGTGAGAGCAGTGCGTGATCACGGAAGGACATGTGGGACTTCAAGTTAGAATCCTTGGGTCCAAATCTCTAATCTTTCTTTGAGTGACCTTGGGCATGGAATTTATATTCTTGGTACTCACAATGACTTCCTTCCTAGTCAGTGGGGTTCTCAGACGAAAACGGGTGGATGTATGTGGAAGGGCCGGTCAAATGGCAAGTGGTTTGAGGAGCAAGCAAGGGGGTACACCAGCTCCCATGGTGACACTGGCACCTGCCTTCTTGCCTGGAGCTGCCAGGCTGCCATGGTGAGGTCATCATTATCATCTCTCTGGCCTCAACCCCTCCCTCCTTCCCAGGAAGAGTGCAGGTGGGGAATGAAGGGCAAATGCAGGTGTCCTTGGGCCTCTCTTGTCTGGCCGGCTCCTCTCCGGTGGCCTTGTCCTCAGTGGGTCACACCTCTGTAACCTCCTACTACTGAAGGGAGATGAATGATAACTTTAATAAATTTCCTCCTTCCTGCCTCCTCGATCCTGCTGAGTTAGTCAGTGACTTACACACCTAGGGATGTTACCCTAGGGAATGACTGATAAGGAGACAACCGCTGGTTTCCTTCAGTACCACTCCCTGTCTCTGCTGATACCCCTCTCCCACCCCACTGTGAGTGGAGAGGTTGAGTCTTATCAGATACTTCTGGTGCAACAAACACCCATGGGGTGATGGAGGGACACCTGCTCTTTCTAGCCAAAGGTCACTAACTGGAAAATAAAAAAAGTGTAAGATAAATAAATGAATGATTTCAAAATAGAACCAAGTCCTATTTTTTTTTAACAATCTGTAACCCAGCAGGCATCTTTTGACCTGTATAAGTGGATAGACTTATCAATGACGTTCCCAAATTCAGAGATTGTACTGTTAAATTCCCCCTCCCCACCCCCTGCCCCGATCCTCCCTTTACAGAAAAGGAACAAGGGCAGGAGAAGGAAGGAGGAAGAGAGACTCTCACATAAGAGTTATGAGCTCTGTAGTAAAAATGTAGTATGCAGTGTTTACTTACATTAAATGTAATGTTTATTTACATTAAAAATGCAATATATAGGTATTAATTATAGGTATTCTCTGAGAATAGGACTTTACTAAAAAGAACCTTTCACGCTAAAAAGATTCACTGACCCCTTAGTTTTTACTGAATTTCTTAACTGTATTAAAAATACAAAATACAGTTAAACATAACTTTTAAGGAACATGTCTTTTATATAAGGCATAGCTACCAATGTATTTGTCTGGGCAGAAAATTGCTACAGATAATGAAAGAGCAGCGTCCCTTTGGCATTCCTCAGTGATACATCAAATGAAAGCCAGCACCTTCATTTCTGAGTCATCCAGTCCAGCAGTCAGCAGTGTTCTGGATTCTGCTGTGGCCCCTGGAGAACAAAGACTGTGTAGCCTCCCTTTGCAGTGTCGTGTCATGGAGGATGTGACTGCATAGACATATACTTGCTATAACCAGGGCCACGCAATAGATTTTCCTATTTTTTCTTGAAAGCATTCACTGCTTCACCTAATCCAGGGATCTCACCTTGGCGCTAGTGATGCTTGGGACTTACGGTTCTTGTGTTATTCCGAGCACTGTGGGCTTCCCAGGTGGCGCTAGTGGTAAAGAATCTGCCAATTTAGGAGACGCAAGAGACATGGATTCGAACCCTGGGTTGAAAGATCCCCTGGAGGAGCAAATGGCAATCCACTCCAGTATTTTTGCCTGGGAAATCCCACGGACAGAGGAGCTTGGTGGGCTACAGTCCACAGGGTCGCAAAGAGCTGGACACGACTGAGCAGAGACACCACCACCACCTTCTGAGCACTACAGTATGTTTAGTGTTATCTCTGGACTCTGCCCACCGGATGCTAGTGGCAAACCCTGCTCTTCCCGTCAATGCCTCCAGGCACTGCCAAATGTCCCTGGGGTGGGGTGGAGGGTAGGCAGTGGGAGGAAACCTTCTGGGTTGAGAACCATTGACTCAACCTGTCTGGATAAGGTATCATAGAGAGGGTACCCAGGGAGTACATAAACAGCACCCTCTCCAGGTAGAATGTGCAAGAATTTCCCGTGGGCTTACAGTGGCAACCCACTCCAGTACTCCTGCCTGGAGAATCCCATGGAGCCTGGTAGGCTACAGTCCATGGGGACACGACTGAGTGACTTCACTTTCACTTTACAATCAAATTAACCAATAAGGTCCAGTGTAGTGTGTTTATTCACATCATTTTCACAAATATATATTTTAATAATCATTTGATTAAAATAGCTGAAACTCACTTAGCATTAACCATCCTATGGTTTCTAAAATTGGTTTAGGCCATCATTTAAGAAGTCCATACCCATGGCACAATTCTGTGTATTGACTGTGCTGTGCTGTGCTCCGTCACTCACAGTCGTGTCCAACTCTTTGCAACCCCCTGGACTGTGGCCCACCAAGCTCCTCTGTCCATGGTGATTCTCTAGGCAAGAATACTGGACTGGGTAGCCTATCCCTTTTCCAGCGGAACTTCCCAACCCAGGAATTGAACTGGGGTCTCCTGTGTTGCAGGCAGATTCTTTACCAGCTGAACTACCAGGGAAGTCCATGCATTGACTAGCAACCCTCAACTTTCTATCAGCTCACTTTGATTTTTCCATTCTCCCCAAAGGCCATCTTGGTGACTGACCCTGCACCACATTTATCCCCTCTTTGGCCAAGAACTTCCAAGGTATTTCTCTGTGGTGTTCCTTCTTTGAGTCCTATCTAAGCCATCTAGAGAACCAAAACTAAATACTTTTCTATTTGCCCCATAAAATAAATCTCTTTTACCTAATTGTGAAGCAGTTCAGTTTCAGTGACTTCTGCAATGGAAAGGAGACCAGTAAAATATCAGTGAGGCCACTTACTGCAGAAGGGAGAGCACAGTGAGAGAGAGTAATCCTGAAATCCTGTCCCTAGTATCACTGGGATCTTGGAGAACTTACTTCATCTCAGAACCTCACTTTCCCCAGAAGGCTATGAGAAAGCTGGATTAGATGGTATTTAAGGTTCCTTAAAATCCACTCCAGTGTTCCTGCCTGGAGAATCCCATGGACAGAGAAGCCTGGTAGGCTGCAGTCCATGGGGTCGCACAGAGTCGGACATGACTGAAGCGACTTAGCAGCAGCAAGGTTCCTTACAACCTGCAGATTTTGTGCAGGGGAAAAAGAGCTACTCTGGGTTTTATCTTCTTCTTTCCAAACTTCCATGGCCCCAAGTCTGTGGATGAATGAGTGGGAATGTAGTCCTGCTGGTCCCTTCTCAGAAAAATCTCAAACTGACAAGCTGGGAATGAATGAGCCTTAACATGAGATGAGCCTTAAAGTGAAGAGTGAGATTTTAAATGTTATTTGCATTCATTAGTCAAGTGATGAAATAGCTGATATGTGCTAGTACATACAGCTCTGATCATCAGGAATTTGGCCAAAAGAGTTGACCCTGCCCTTTCAAATAAAATTTCAACTAAACATTAAGGACTTCTCTCTAAGTTTTCTCTCAATCTTCATCAGCATCCCTTTTCCCCAAGAAAAATCCCCAGAATTGTTAAATGTTGCGGGGTTTTTATTTTGTGGGGGTGAGGACTGGCTAGAGGCAGGAGTCATTCACCAGCCTGCATAGAAGTACTTACTTTTGTGTTTTAAACACTGGGACAGCCACACTGGAGAGGACCGTGTGCCGGTCAGTACAGTGTATGCCAGAGGATGTGTGAGGAGAAAGGAGTAACTCAAGGTTCGAGTCTGCGGAAGCCCTAGGGGTCAATACCATTAATGACTGGTGCGCCCCTCGCAAATTGGTCCCCTTCCTTGGAATGGGGCAGAGGAATATCTCCACCAGCTAGAGGAAACAGAAATCTCATTCTATGTCTTAATAAAGGCATCATCAAACGAGACTCTACTGTTGTTCAGTCGCTAAGTCGTGTCTGACTCTTTCCAAGCCCATGGACTGCAGAGGCTCCTTTGTCCTTCACTATCTCCTGGTCACTCAAAGTCATGTCCATTGAGTCGGTGATCCTATCTAACCATCTCATCCTTAGCTGCCCCCTTCTCCTTTTGCCTTCAATCTTTCCCAGAATCAGGGTCTTTTCCAATGAGTCAGCTCTCCACATCAAGGGGCTCAAGTTTGGAGCTTCAGCTTCAGCATCAGTCCTGATGAATATTCAGGGTTGATTTCTTATAAACAGCCCTAAAACTTGGCTTACTGACCTACAGCAAATGAAAGAGAGGTCCAGAACCTAGAAATTGAGTAGTCAATTGCCAAGAGATTGGACAGACAGGATGTTCTTATTACAAGCTATCAAATTCAAGAAAACTCACCTGTGACAAAACTAACAGAACTAAATATGTGCAGGGGAAAAGGCTTGCTTCTCGAATACTATGGCAAAGAAGCAAGAATTTCTGGCTGCTGAGAGTTTCCTGTTCTGGAATGCTGATGATGTGAAACCAATTAGAGACAGGCTGATGATGGCTTTGTCTGTGCCCTTCCAGCTTCTAGCTGCACACAGGGAGGTCACAGGAAGCCGCTAGAGGCCTCTGCCCCAGGTTGAGGTCACCGAGATGCTTCTACTCTGTGCATGTTGGGTTCCTCCCTGGCTGCATTTTTATTTTTGGCTCAGGCAATGACCTCAGATATTTCACTAGGATTGAAATTCAGGCTTAGCTTGGTTGGATCTCTGACAAGGGAAAGACAGGCCCACAGAGCAGGGTGAGCTCTGGCTGATTTCCACTCAGTGGAGCCCACGACGAAAAGGGTGGGGCGCAGAGTAAGTGCACATTATCAGGCATGTGTGTGTGGTTTGGGGTATGGCTGCTATGTAAGACGCCTCACAGGGTCACTAGTTATTATCGGTTTTTCTCAGAAACCAAGATGATTATTCAAATCTCTTAGCTAAGGGAGGTAGTTATTGGGGCCTGGTTATTTTCATGTTTGGGGTTGGTGTTTCCTTCTGTTCTTGAGTCAGTAAATGGATATCAGCAAACAATTTATAATTTGCTTAAATAGGAAACCAGCCAATATCATATCCAGCATGTCTGTCTGTGTGTGTGTATGTGTGCTATGCATGTACTTACATAGCTATATATATGCTGTTTAGAAGAATACACAGAATATGTTACTAAACATTCAAAGGTCAAATGAATTAAATATGATTTAACTAGATGATACAATCTAATAGATTCATTCTTTTGAATGAATGAATGAGCAAGCCTTGTGCTGGGATAACCAGAAATCCATTCCCCAGGTACCCTTCGGTTCTCGACCCGCCCCCCCACCCCCCAAGCAGGTGGGAGGGGGGAGGGAGACAACAAAGGGTCTGGCTCCTTGGAGAGTGGGGGCAGGGATGAACTGCATCTGGGTCCATCACATTTAGGGTTGATAACTGTGATTTTTTTTTTTTTGGCGGAGGGGTAGGGAGGTGGGTAGTGAAAAGGTATCCCCTATAGTTTGATTGGAGTTCTATGAGACTAGAAAAGATCAAAGATCCAGTGCCTTTGGCTAAATGTCAGGCAGATTTAGGCAGTTATGTGCTAATTTGTAAAGCTATCCCAGTAGTTCTGAATCGTAAAATGCACAAATTAGATATTTAAATCAGACAACACCTATATGACCCTTTGCCCCTATTTTTACATAAATTATCCTTAAAATAGCTGTCCTAGTTGTATGCCCTTTTTAAATAAGCCAGTCAGTAAATAGATAAACATGAAATGAAATAATAAAATAAACTGGTGGCTTCTCTGGTTCCAGAACTAGTAAATGGTGGGTCAACTTTGGCAGTGATTTCTGTCTTCTGACTTAATTCTAGCCCTCTCTCCACGTACTAGCCACATGGCCCTTAAGTCACTTAGTATATCCCCAAATACCTGCTAAGACTCAAATCTGGGAAGAACAATTGGTATGCCCTGAAATGATCTTTGTATTTACCTTTTAATCCCTGAAGTTAATTAAGGCAGGTTTTCCCCCTGATTACAGCCCACAAAGCATTTGGTTTTCACAGGTCTTGCACTTTTAGTTTGTAAACCCAAGCTCAGCTAATACCTTTGACAAGAGCTTTACTGAAAATCTTGGCTTTGAAAATAGAATGTAAACAAGGGTTAATTAATTCATTTGCTAATTTTGCTACCCTACTGGGGACAGTAACTCACCATTATCTTTAGTGCTAATGCTTAATAAATGCTTCTTGCTAATTTGCAGGTGGTGACAGGACTTCTCGGTAATACTCCACGTATGTAAAATCATAATAGATTTGACCTGAATGAAATATCTTTTTGGAGATAGGGAAAAACTGGAATTTCTGACACTTCTAAGTTTTTGTTTTTTTTTTAAATGGTTCACCTGGCAGCTAATATCATTCTCAACAGACAAATGTCCATTACTTCAGGAAAATCTTGTTTTAATATTAGAAAAAGTAAACTGAAGGAGGATTTTAAAATTTTCTACAATTTTTGTGAACAGCTAGGATATATCACGATTGAAGCCATTAAAAAACCATAAATAAGAGCAATGGCTTTCTGTGAAAACCTCTAAAGTAGTTCAAAATATCTAAGAGTCCAAGAGATGTTTAGAAATATCTTGCTACATCTAAGATAAAGACAGTAAATATAAGAATAGTATTAGGCTAATGCAGATTTAAAAAAATATATATGAAGTTATCTTATGTATATAGACTGCTGTTTAATTTACCAGCCTACCTTTAAAATGTAAAACTGAAAAATTTAACTGTCAAGGTTTGAAGTAAAACCTCTTTAAAAGAAACAATAATTTATAAAGATAGATACCAAGATTCTGATGGGATTTACTAGTATTTAACATACTACATTTCAGTTCCTCAAGACACTTGATGGAACACACATAAAAGAAACTGTCAAGCATGGGTACATTAGAAAAATGCAAAAAAGTTCAGAAGGTAAATCTAGTTTAAACAGTATGATTAGTTGCTTAGGAATAAGTTAAATGATGTAAATTTAAAAGGAGAAAGGCATTCAAATAAAAGACCCAAAGTGTTTTGTCATTACTTATTTCCCTATTTGTCTCTTCTCATCAATACAATTTTTTACAATACAGTATTACTTTATTTTCGAATACTCAATGTGTTCTAGGCCAATGGTTCTCAAAGTGTGGTCCCTGGACTAGCCAAACCAGCATCACCAGAGAATTTGTTAGATATGCAAATTATTGGGTTCTACGCCAGACTTACTGAACTGTAAACTACAGGGTGGGGCTTGTCACTCTATTTTAACCAGCCCTCCAGAGAATTCTGATGAATAAAAAAGTTCAAAAACAACTGCTCTAGGCCAGTCATTTCCAAAGGCAGTTGCTCTAGTTGATATATTAGACAAAGCTATTCTATGTATTCTTGGGGTTCCCTGGTGGCTCAGATGGTAAAGAATCCACCTGCAGTTTGGGAGACCTGGGGTTTGAACCCTGGGTCAGGAAGATACCCTGGAGAAGGAAACAGCTACCCACTCCAGTATTCTGGCCTGGAGAATTTCACGGACAAGAAGCCTAGCAGGCTACAGTCCATGGAGTCACAAAGAGTTGGACATGACTGAGTGACTTTCACTTTTCATTCTAAATACTTAGAACAAAAATATGGACTTAGCAAAATGAAATAGGAAGTGAGGTTAATTACTGTTTTTACATAGGACTTTACATTTCATGTCTATTAATATTTTCCTATGGCTGATAAGTAAGCATCTCATTTTATTTTGCTTTTATCACAAAATGGAGTTGTTCTTATATTTATTGGCCATTTGCATATTTTTTCTGTATATTGGTTTGTGTCCTTTGCATTTCCTAATGACTTTTATAGATTTCTTTTTTTATATTCAGGAAATTAATGCTTTGTCACATGTGTGGTAATATCTCTCCAAGTTTCCTGTTTACATTTGCTTTTATCTGTAAAATTTTAGGCATTTAACTTTTAAAAAATGTATTTAAAAGCATTTCGCTTTCATGGCTTCTGGGTTTGTGTCAAGTTTAAAGAGAACTTCCCCATTTTAACATGATAAAATATTCACCCTTCTTTTCTTCTAGTACTTTATGGGTTTTTGTTTTGTTTGTTTTATATATTAACATATTTGATCCATTTGGAATTTATCTTGACGTAAGGACTATGGTAAAATCCAACATTATTTTTCTTTCTCCAATGGTTATCTGGTTCCCAGTTCCTTTTATGGAATGATCCATTTTTGTGTTACTAATTTGCTGTGCTACCTTTATTGTGCATTAAATTTCCTTATAACTTGGATTTATCTCCATGCTTTCTGAAATCCTATTCCACTGATTTATTTTCCTATGCGAACACTATACTGTTTTATTTTTTAATTTTATTTTAAAAAATATTTTAATTTATTTTTTGGTTGTGCTTGGTCTTAGTTGTGGCACTCGAGATTTTCAGTCTTTGTCACAGCATGTGAGATTTTTAGTTGCAGTATGCAAACTCTTAGTTGCAGCATCTTGGGATCTAGTTCCCTGACCAGGGATCAAACGAGGGCCCCCTGCACTGGGAGCGAAGAATCTTAGCCACTGGACCACCAGGGAAGTCCAAACAGTATACTGTTTTATAATACATTCGGATATCTGGTAAAAAACAGTCTCCCTTCAATAAACAACTTTAGAATTAATCTAAAGAGTTATAATTAACATAACTAATTAATTATAATTAATATAATCTAAAGAGTTAATCAATCTAAAGAGGGCTTCCCTCGTAGCTCCGTTGGTAAAGAATCTGCCTGCAATGCAGGAGACCTGGGTTCAATCCCTGGGACGGGAAGATCCCCTGGAGAAGGATGTGGCAGCCCACTCCAGTATTCTTGCCTGGAGAATACCATGGACAGAGGAGCCTGGCAGGCTACAATCCATGGGGTTGCAAGAGTTGGACACGACTTAGCGACTAAACCACCACCACTCCCCAAAGACTTATAAGATTCTATCTTGACTCTATTAAGTTCAATGCTGTCCATCTTTATGTTTTTTTTAAATGAAAAACTGTGAAGAAGGCTGAACACCGAAGAATTGATGCTTTTGAACTGTGGTGTTGGAGACTCTTGAGAGTCCCTTGGACTGCAAGGAGATCCAACCAGTCCATTCTGAAGGAGATCAGCCCTGGGATTTCTTTGGAAGGAATGATGCTAAAGCTGAAACTCCAGAACTTTGGCCACCTCATGCGAAGAGTTGACTCATTGGAAAAGACTCTGATGCTGGGAGGGATTAGGGGCAGGAGAAGAAGGGGACGACAGAGGATGAGATGGCTGGATGGCATCACAGACTCGATGGACATGAGTCTGAGTGAACTCCGGGAGTTGGTGATGGACAGAGAGGCCTGGCATGCTGCAATTCATGGGGTCGTAAAGTCGGACACAACAGCAACTGAACTGAACTGAAATGAAAAAAGTTGAAATATATATCATCAACCAATTAAATGTATATTATAATTTTATTTGTTGTTGTTGCTGCTGCTGCTAAGTCACTTCAGTCGTGTCCGACTCTGTGTGACCCCATGGACGGCCTCCCACCAGGCTCCACCGTCCCTGGGATTCTCCAGGCAAGAACACTGGAGAGGGTTGCCATTTCCTTCTCCAATGCATGAAAGTGAAAAGTGAAAGTGAAGTCGCTCAGTGTTGTCCGACCCCTAGCGACCCCATGGACTGCAGCCCACCAGGCTCCTCCGTCCATGGGGTTTTCCAGCAAGAGTACTGGAGTGGGGTGCCATTGCCTTCTCAGTTTTATTTAAAAAGAGATGCAGCAGTATAAACATATCAGGTAATCAAGGACCAATTCTGACTTTTTTTTCAGTCTTTAGATATTTGACATTTTGAACATCTCAGTTATTTATTTATTTTTATCTTTATACAGTGACAAAAGTATTAACTTTTGGTGGGTTAAACTAATAGACTGTGTACATGTTTATTAGATTAGAAAACATGGTTTAACTATTCAATAATGTATAAGGTTTTAGCCTAGTGTGCTTGAACCAAACGTGTTGAAAAAATAATCTAATAATGCGTAAAACATTGAATGAGAGAAAAATGCATGAAAAACATGCTTTTTTTTTTAGCAGCTCCTTTCATTCAGTGAGAACATTATTTGAAAATTTCACTTCCACTCTGCATATTAGTAAAAGCTGGATGGGGATGGAACCCAGGTCTCCCACATTGCAAGCAGATTCTTTACCATCTGAGCCACCCAGGGAAGCCCAAGAACACTGGAGTGGGTTGCCATTCCCTTCTCCAGGGGAGCTTCCGAACCCAGGAATCAAACTGGGGTCTCCTGCATTGCAGGTGGATACTTTACCAGCTGAGGTACCAGGGTAGCCCCTGAAACTGATAACATAGTAATAAAAAAGTGTTATGAATAGTTACACTATGTACACAAGTAATAAGCAGACACATTATTGCAGGAAGTCACTGCAAGTTGTATTTCTTTTAACCCTGTGAATATTCACTCTTAAGACAGGACTAGGGTGGAGAAGGCTAGAGGGTTGTGTATCAGCAAAGGAAACTCTCAAGGGGAGCAATGTGGTCATTCACTGGGAGAAGCCAGTGTGTGCCTTTCGCTTAGGTCTGGTTAACAACGTGCTTGCTAACTAATAACTAAGCCTTTCAGTGTCTCTGGGAGGTGACTTGGGCAAGCCCTCTAGACCCCTCAGTAAGAAAAACTTAAGCAGGAAACTTTTGTGGGGTTAGGTGGGGAAAAGGGTTAAGAACTGCTCTTGGGTACTTCTAAGCATTAGGGTTTGCCCGATTAGATCTGTCTTTTTCATTTTTTAAAATTTATTTATTTTTTGGCTGTGCTGTGCAGCTTGTGAGATCTTAGTTCCCTGACCAGGGATTGAGCCTGAGCCCCGACACTGGAAGCAAAGAGTTTTAACCACTGGACCACCAGGGAAGTCCCAGGTCTCTCTCTTCTAAATAGTGGACCTTACATAACTCTCAGGAAAGAGGAGGAAGGCAAAAGTCACCTTTCATGCTTGCTGCTTTGACATTCACATCACTTGTGTCCCTTAGCCCCTGGGCTGGTGCCTCTTTCTGACTGCATGAAAATCATGCCATCCCTCAGGTTAAATCAGGCTTCACTCTTCTACCCGAATGTCATCCTACCCAACTCCACCCCTTCTCTTCCCAGGGAAATTCTGCTTGTTTCTTCATTTCCATTTCTGAAGTTTTTCTTCCCAATCACTGATATAAGCTGCTTTCCTACCTAAGTCTTTTAATTTAAAATTTCTTTCTCTCCACCACCTTCTTCTAGAAAAAGAATGTGTCAACTCCCCTCTTAAAGAAGAGCTTTAAGATACTTCAACTTCCCCATGTTCAACCCTAACTAGATCTTTTAGCTTAAGTTACCTTACTTCAAATTAGTGGCTTCCAATGTTTCCAGTGCAGTCTTTAAACCAGTCACTGATTCATTATTTGCAAGTCAGTCTACTATGTTACTGGTTTTATAAAAGGCCATTTCCGTTTTTCACATGAATTATTTTTTAAAAAATATTTACTTGGCTGTTTTGGCTCATGGGATCTTTGTACGTTGTGTCACGTGGGATCTCTTGCACAAGGACTCTAGTTGTGGTGCACAGGCTTAGTTCCCTGACCAGAGATCGAACGGGCATCCCCTGTACTGCAAGCCAGATTCTTAACCACTGGACTACCAGGGAAGTCTCATGAATCACTTCTTTTAATACTCTCTTTCCCTGTTCTCTCATCAAAAAAGTTCTTCCCATTAATTTTGGTGAGAGCACGTACCCCCACCCCAATCCATCAACTAGCTAGCTAAGGATACATAGTAAGTAGTCTTTTACCCTCACCCTCCTAGGATGCTTTGTGCCTCCCTCAAACTTCAGGCAAGTGCTGATAATACAGTGAGACAGAAAGAATACTGTACTGTTTGACAGCCTGAATCTCCAACTACCTATGGGAATGGTATTGTAGGGGATGCTGGCATCCATGGATGGTGGAGTGGAATGGGGAAGGGGAGTGTGTTGCAGGGTGTGGGGGCGATGTGTAAATGATTGCTAAGCTCCCCAAGTTCTATGCTCTGATACAATTCAGTCTAAAGAGCAACTTTTGTACAGAGTGCAAAGGTCTATGAACTGTGCCTTTAACTGTTTTATGTACTATGAGAGAATCAGGAACCAAGCAGATGATTATTAATGGTAGCTATAGGTGGCATAGGCAGATGTTTCCTGATGCAGCACTGAGTGGTTTAATATTCAAAATACTGAAAGGATTTCATAAAGATATAATAATGCTCATTAGATGCTGAAATAAGAACAAGAAAACAACTTTAACAGGATACTATTTGTACTTCTACAGTTGGATGAAAAAAGTCTCAAACCATCATGAACATATACTGACAAAACCAAGACACTACTGTACCTCTTGTAATTCTAAAGTATAAAAACAGTTCATTTCAAAACATATTGCTCAGTCTGAAAAGTCAACATTTTTTATATGGAAAGGTAAATACTCTTTCTCTTCTCCATTGTGTATTCAGGTTACTTATTTACAGTCCCACAGAGAAGGAAAAAGCACACACTAAGAAGTGACCTAAAAGATGTTTTGAAAATTAAGTTACCTGGGTAGCTTAGCAAAGCTCAAGTTTTTGACAGTGAAGTCTCCATTGGGCCAATAAAACACATCTGCCCCTAATATATAATTGAATGTTAGCAATCACTTGATAAAAGTCAGATATCTTGGCAATGTCTACATTTAAGCAGGCAAATTCCCTGAAATGAGCTTAAAAGCTGTTTAAAATAAAATAGGTAAGTACGGGTTTGAAAAACCAAAGTAAAATAAACCATTCATTCATAAATTATTTATTGAGCATTGATATTAAGAAGAGATGACAAGAATACACAGAAGAACTATACAAAAAAGATCTTCACGACCCACATAATCACGATGGTGTGATCACAGAGCCAGACATCCTGGAGTGTGAAGTCAAGTGGGCCTTAGAAAGCATCACTACGAACAAAGCTAGTGGAGGTGATGGAATTCCAGTTCAGCTATTCCAAATCCTAAAAGATGATGCTGTGAAAGTGCTGTACTCAATATGCCAGCAAATGTGGAAAATTCAGCAGTGGCCACAGGACTGGAAAAGGTCAGTTTTCATTCCAATCCCAAAGAAGGGCAATGCCAAAGAATGCTCAAACTACTGCACAATTGCACTCATCTCACACGCTAGTAAAGTAATGCTCAAAATTCTCCAAGCCAGACTTCAGCAATATGTGAACCGTGAACTTCCTGATGTTCAAGCTGGTTTTAGAAAAGGCAGAGGAACCAGACGTCAAATTGCCAACATCCTCTGGATCATAGAAAAAGCAAGAGAGTTCCAGAAAAACATCTATTTCTGCTTTATTGACTATGCCAAAGCCTTTGACTGTGTGGATCACAATAAACTGTGGAAAATTCTTCAAGAGATGGGACTACCAGACCACCTGATCTGCCTCTTGAGAAATTTGTATGCAGGTCAGGAAGCAACAGTTAGAACTGGACATGGAACAACAGACTGGTTCCAAATAGGAAAAGGAGTTCGTCAAGGCTGTATATTGTCACCCTGCTTATTTAACTTATATGCAGAGTACATCATGAGAAACGCTGGACTGGAAGAAACACAAGCTGGAATCAAGGTTGCCGGGAGAAATATCAATAACCTCAGATATGCACATGACACCACCCTTATGGCAGAAAGTGAAGAGGAACTCAAAAGCCTCTTGATGAAAGTCAAAGTGGAGAGTGAAAAAGTTGGCTTAAAGCTCAACATTCAGAAAATGAAGATCATGGCATCTGGTCCCACCACTTCATGGGAAATAGATGGGGAAAGAGTGGAAACAGTGTCAGACTTTATTTTTCTGGGCTCCAAAATCACTATAGATGGTGACTGCAGCCATGAAATTAAAAGATGCTTACTCCTTGGAAGGAAAGTTATGACCAACCTAGATAGCATATTCAAAAACAGAGACATTACTTTGCCAACAAAGGTTTGTCTAGTCAAGGCTATGGTTTTCCCTGTGGTCATGTGTGGATGTGAGAGTTGGACTGTGAAGAAGGCTGAGCGCCGAAGAATTGATGCTTTTGAACTGTGGTGTTGGAGAAGACTCTTGAGAGTCCCTTGGACTGCAAGGAGATCCAACCAGTCCATTCTGAAGGAGATCAGCCCTGGGATTTCTTTGGAAGGAATGATGCTAAAGCTGAAACTCCAGTACTTTGGCCACCTCATGGGAGGAGTTGATTCATTGGAAAAGACTCTGATGCTGGGAGGGATTGGGGGCAGGAGGAGAAGGGGATGACAGAGGATGAGATGGCTGGATGGCATCACTGACTCGATGGACGTGAGTCTGAGTGAACTCCGGGAGCTGGTGATGGACAGGGAGGCCTGGCGTGCTGCGATTCATGGGGTCACAAAGAGTCGGACACGACTGAGCGACTGATCTGATCTGATCTGATCTGATTCTAGACGTAGAGGATGGAGCAGTGAGCAAAACAAGAGTCTGTTAAGAATCCTATATTACTTCTAAATGGTGGACTGAATCAACATTTGAATTTATATCTTAATCCCTTTGGGTGGATTGTATTAAAAAAAAGCAGTCAACTTCCCTGAAAACATCGTGACAAACTATCAAGAGACTAATACAAAATGGACCTGAAGTAAAGCTCTCACGAGCTCTTACTTCTTTGGTCAATAAGAGCTTAAAACAGTGTCATATGCCTGCTATGTAGAGCGGTAGGGGATGGCTTGTTGAAGATCACAAAGCAACTGAGTGGCAGAGTTAGGAATTACATCTAGACTTTCAAGTCATCAGTCCAATGATTTTTCTGAGGACTGCTGCTGCTGCTGCTGCTGGTAAGTCGCTTCAGTCATGTCCGACTCTGTGCGACCCCATAGGCAACAGCCCACCAGGTTCCCCCATCCCTGGGATTCTCCAGGCAAGAACACTGGAATGGGTTGCCATTTCCTTCTCCAATGCATAAAAGTGAAAAGTGAAAGTGAAGTCGCTCAGTCGTATCCGACTCTTCCAGATCCCATGGACTGCAGCCTACCAGGCTCCTCCGCCCATGGGATTTTCCAGGCAACAGTACTGGAGTGGGGTGCCATTGCCTTCTGAGGACTAGCCTGCCTCTATTTATTAAATGGATCTTCACAATTTTAGAGCCAGTTACATTTTTTTTCCCTGTAAAATTACCCATTAGTGAAAATATATAGGTTAAATATGACTATTTTCCTGGTTCTACTATGATGTGATAAAAAGACTGGATGCAATCTCAGTTTTATTAAAAATATATATGCATATATGAGTATGGAGAATTCTCTTCATTATATTTTTATGTACTTTAAGCATTTTCTATAACGAACATCAATCACTTTTACAGTTGGAAAGGTAAAACAGGAGTTTTAAATAACTTACCCCTACTCCAAACCACAAAAAATTAGGTTAACTGAAATGCTTAGAGAAAAGATGATTAACACAGTGTTAACCAGACACATAACCAGAAACTTGGTAAGAAATGTGTCTGGGGGAGACAACAGCCATCTATTCAAGTGACCAAATGGCTTCAAAAAACAATAGCGGCCTCACCAGCTAGGATTGTGTTTACAAATGCATGGTGTTTATCAAGTGGCTTAATGGCATAAAGGGTCAGGTCAGCCCTGAGGATTACACAAAAGTCTTGCCTGTATCAGCAGACGTTCCGAAACATTTCAATGTGTGAATATAGGAGCCACGAGGCCAAGGTGAAATGTTATTTACCAAGTTACTCTTTGACCAAAGTTTAAAAGCCGAAACAACGAGCATTGTGCTCCAGTTTTTATCAAGGAGAACCTTTACTCACTCAATAAATACACTGAAGAGCAGGCAGTCATGTAGCCTAAGAGGAGCAGAATTCCATCTTGTAAGTCAGTCTCCTTCTTCTGCCCCTCACAAAATCTGTACGCTCTCTGGGCTTCAGTGTTTCTACGCTAAAAATGTTGACATGGTCTCTACAGGTCCTTCCATCTTTGTTAGTTTTGATTCTAGAACGCAGGCAGGGGAGTTAGAGAACTATGGAGAAAGTTCTTTAATATGCTCTTCTTCAACACCAGAGGGAGAGAGAGGGTGGGGGGGGGGGGGGGGGGGGAGAGAGAGAGAGAGAGGTAGGGAGAGGGAGAGATAATAGAGCAAGAGAGAGAAACACTAAGCAGATGCAAACCACCGGTTCCTCAGCAAAGGCACCTAGGAGGAGTCATCCAAATTCCCTCGAGCTGCTGGGAGAATCCCACACCTCATTACAATACTTGCTGAGTGGCTGCGTCCCAAGAAAAGCCACAGAAAGGAAATATCATTAAAAAAGCGTATATGCATTGGGGGGAAGCTGTTCCCTCCCTAACACCCGACTCAGCCAAGGCTGTTGTTCCCTATTGTTGAACAGGATGTAACAGGACTGCCAAGCACAGCCCAGGAACCTGCTAATTAGGTGCACCGACAGTGTTTGTTTTGGAACCATTTACCAACAGAGGAATGTGTCAGGCTGATTAGTGAAAAAAGGGTATGTAATGTATGTGTATTCGAGTCCAGATGAGGGCATAATCCAGGTATTTGGTCTGTTTGTGCAGGGACTCACAGAAACTGAAGGCTGAGCAAATAGGAAGCTACGAGGGAAGACCAGCGTCTGCGTGGTGCTTCTCCCGCCTCCTCCTGCGGAGTTTTCTCCTACTCCCCTGACTCCCACCAAAAGATTCCTGCCCAAATGTGAAACTCTCTTTCATGAAATGACAAAACTCTAATGGGTTGCCCAGAAAAATGGAAGAGCCTTTGTAAGGTCGCTGACAGATTCAGAGTTTGATAATTTTCTAGGCACGGTAAGTGGCAACTCAGGCAAAGCCATCTCCACGATTACCTTCCATGAACAAATCAAAGGAAACTAGGGCGATGGGAAACACAGCTCTTAATGGACTGTTGAAGATGTGCTAAGAACTGCCCATCTCAGCATCTTCTGTGTGAAGAAGTAATTCTATACTTCATAACAAAGCAGTTTTCTTTCTCTAGTTTTAAACAAACCTTTTAAAGGTTGGACTACAGTTAGTTACTTGAAGCTTCATGTCTTGATGAAGCTTAAAGAAGGGCAGAGGGTGCCAAGACAAAGAACAAAGTCCATGCCCCAACAAGTTCAGGTCCTGAGGGGCAGGATGATGTGAATTGCAATGAGATGCAAAATGACAAAGGCCAATTCCAGAGGTCAAGGTGTTGGGAGGAGTCCCTGTGCTCTTTGGTACCAGCTAGACATTTCTGGAGTTTGGCCAAAATGGATGAAAGTGATGGGGCTTGAACTGAATTCTTTAGACTTTTTTTTTTTTTTCTTCTGTAAGCTAACCTGACAAAGGGCTTGCCAGGTGGCTCAAAGAGCAAAGACTCTGCCTGCAATGTGGGAGACCTGGGTTTGATCCCTGGGTTGGGAAGCTTCCCTGGAGGAGGGCATGGCAACCCACTCTAGTATTCTTGCCTGGAAAATCCCGTGGAGGGAGGAGCCTGGCAGGCTACAGTCCATGGGGTAACAAAGAGTTGGACACCACTGAGAGACTAAACACAGCACAACCTGATAAAATAGATTTCAAAAGTGAAAAAGAGGATAAGGCCTCTTAGAAACTCACTCACTATGGGCTGTTCCATTCGGCCAGTGTTTGTTCTCAATAGACAACTGTACGGAATGTTCTGTGAATGTGTGCAGACTGGATGTGGTGTCAGAGTATGTTAACTCAACCGGTAAGAGTTTGCTGTTGGTTAAGTTCAGGGTCCTGTATGCAATCATGGTTTCTTAAAGGAGGGGAGGAAGTTGCTAACTACTAGCTAACACTCAGTCTGCTTCTCCAAGTCCCTACTGCTTCAACAAAACATGTAACCCTTTGAGAAGACTAACCAGGGAGCCGCAGATGCCCTAACACAGGAAGAACACATGCTCGGCGATGCCTTCCCAGGACAAGGGCATGTCATCACTCTCCCTAGGCCAACACTCACGCCAGAGAATTACTTGAAATGATAGATCAGCTGCTTCAACCTTATGTAGAAAGCTGCAGTGTTACTTCAGACTTAAACTATGTTCCTCTGAGTGTTAGTTGTTCAGTCATGTCTGACTCTTTGCAACCCCATGGACTGTAAGCTCGCCAGGCTCCTCTGTCCATGGGATTCTCCAGGCAAGAATACTGGAGTGAGTAGCCATTCCTTTCTCCAGAGGATCTTCCCAACCCAGGGATTGAACCTGGGTTTCCTGCACTGCAGGCAGATTCTTTATTGACTGAGCAACAAGGGAAGCCCAATGCTCCTCTAGCTTCATAAGTATTTTTTTCCAGGTTTATTGAGATATAGTTAACATATAATATTGCATTAGTTTCAGGCATACAACATGATAATTTGATGTAGGTACATGTTGCAGAAGGATCACCACAATAAGTTTAGCTAACTCCATCACCTTACATAGTCACAATTTTTTTTTTCTTGTGCTGAGAACTTTTAAGATATATTCTCTTAGCAACTTTCAAATATATGATATAGTATTGCTATCTCCAATTCAATCTCTGGATTGGGAAGATCTTCTGGAGGAGGAAATGGCAACCTACTCCAGCATTCTTGACTGTGAAATTCCAAGGACAGAGGAGCCTGGTGGGCTATAGTCCACAGGGTCGCAGGGTCAGACATGACATAGCGACTAAGCCTGCTGCTGCCGCCACCGCCATGCTATACAGTATTCATCTTATAAACGGAAATCTGTACCTTTGACCCCCTTAACTCATTTTGCCCACTGCATACCCGCCACCTCTGGCAACTGCTAATCTGTTCTGAGTTTGCTTTTTTAGATCCCACATTATAGGTGATATCATACAATATCTGTCTTTCCCTGTCTGACTTTTTTCACTTAGTGCCAGTATTATAAATTCTCTTAACTAATCACTGCAGATGGTGACTGCAGCCATGAAATTGAAAGATGCTTGCTCCTTGGAAGAAAAGTTATGACCAACCTAGACAGCATATTAAAAAGCAGAGACATTATTTTGCCAACAAAGGTCTGTATAGTCAAGTTTTTTCCAGTAGTTATGCATGGATGTGAGAGTTGGACTGTGAAGAAAGCTGAGTGCCGAAGAATTGATGCTTTTGAACTGTTTTGTTGGAGAAGACTCTTGAGAGTCCCTTGGACTGCAAGGAGATCCAACCCATCCATTCTAAAGGAAATCAGTCCTGAATATTCATTGGAAGGACTGATGCTGAAGCTGAAACTCCAATACTTTAGCCACCTGATGTAAAGAGCTGACTCATTTGAAAAGACCCTGATGCTGGGAAAAATTGAAGGCAGGAGGAAAAGGGGATGACAGAGGATAAGATGGCTGGATGGCATCACCGACTCAATGGACATGAGTTTGAGTAACCTCTGGGAGTTGGTGATGGACAGGGAGGCCTTGTGTGCTGCAGTCCATGCGGTCACAAAGAGTCGGACACGACTGAGTGACTGAACTGAACTAATCAGTTTTTTAAAAAAGCTCTGTCAGTATTCTTAATGAACACACATAACATACTTGGGAGAGCTGAACCAAACAGTAAATAGTTATGGGATGTTTACTATATGAAACCCACCAAATTCATGTGGTAGTGGTTTAGTCAGTAAGTCATACCCGACTGTTAAGACACCGTGGACTGTAGCCTGCCAGGCTCCTCTGTCCATGGGATTCTCTAGGCAACAGTACTGGAGTGGGTTGCCATTTCCTTCTCCAGGGGATCTTCCTGATCTAGGAATTGAACCGGGGTCTTATGTGTTGCAGGCAGATTCTTTACTGACTGAGCTATGAGGGAAACCAAATTCATGTATTAATGTGTAATGTTCTTATAGTACTCTACATCAAAAGTGAAAATGAAAATCAAAATGTTAATTGCTCAGTTGTATCCAAATGAGTCACCCTATGGACTGTAGCCTGTTGGGCTCCTCTGTCCATGGAATTCTCCAGGCAGGAATACTGGAGTGGGTAGCTATTTCCTTCTCCAGCGGATCTTCCCAACCCAGGGATTGAACCAGAGCTTCCCTTGTGGCTCAGACGGTAAAGAGTCTGCCTGCAATGCAGGAGACCCGGGTTTGATCCCTGGGTCAGGAAGATCCTCTGGAGAAAGAAATGGCAACCTATTCCAGTACTCTTGCCTGAAAAATCCTATGGATGGAGGAGCCTGGCAGGCTATAGTCCATGGGGTCACAGAGTCAGACGTGACTGAGTGACTTCACTTTCTTTCTTCTTTTCCGGCACTGCAGGCAGATTCTTTACCATCTAAGCCACCAGGGAAGCCCATTCCATATCTAAATACAGCCCCAAATGGGAGTGGGGTCATTAAATCTTAAAGTGCAATGTTTTCCATACTGGAAAACCTGTGGGGATGGCTTGTCTGTGGCATGAAAAATTCAACATGGCTGAATGGATCAGATTGAAAGGATGGAATTGATTTATGATAGCTGGTATATTTTGTTAAGTCTTATGTTAAAATGCATGCAGAGTATTATCTAAGAGGAAGCATTTATGTCCTTGTGATGTGGAAACATTTCAAGATTGAGAACTGGTACCTTCACAGACATGTGTGAAGCAGGATGGCTTCCTTAGCAGCATTCTGTCCTTAGTAACAAAAGATCAGTGATATGCAGAGATATTGGAAAGAAAGCTGGATAGAAGGTAATTTTAAGATTAAAAAAAAAAACACACACCTAAGTTCTGGGTCATTCTGTGGGTTTATGTGACTTTTTTGCTTTTATACTGATTGCTTTCTCTTACATCTTAGGGCTGTTATCGGTCTAATCTTCTGATTTGTCTTTCTGAGAATTTAGAGCCCTTATTTCTTACTCTCCATCAAGAAGGCTGTGTTTTGTCATTCCTCCTTCCTCAGGATGTAGACCTGGACCTTTGTTTTCACAGAAGGTCCCTCTCTCCTAGAGCTGAGCTCTCTTTTCAGTCCTCTACAGGGGTAAATGCTGGATTAGGCTCAAGTAAAGCAGTTTTGTGATTCTGGATCTTTCTACTGTATTCAAAATCTTGCAACCTGGATTTCAGTGTTTTCCTATTTAAAGGAGAGAGGTATGTATTTAATCTGGGATGTCCCTTCCTAAACCTGATAAAGGCAGGCCCTCATTCCACAGGTACCCCCGGCTGAACATGGCCTGCCCCGGCTGCACAGAGGGGGAAGCCTGGCTGTGGTCCCCTTTCCCAGCTCCCCCGCCCCCTCAGGATAGCCCTTTGGGGGTTCACAAAACAAAGGCAGAGCTTTCCCCCAGCCCAATCTAACTCCAGCTCACTGCTCCAAGTATAAAAAAAAAGTCCAGGTTGGCAAATAAAGGGAAAATTGTAAAGAACAGTTTTGTGGGGAGGTTTCTTTAATAACAGGTACATACGATTTTCAAATTTCTTTTAGGGGTATGCTGCAAAAACAGTTTGAAGACTATAGGTACAGAAAAAACAGTGATGTACAATGAAAAAAGCACAGATTTTAGAGTCAGATATATCTGGCTTCACGTTTTGGCTTTATCTCTTGGGCCAAGTTAATTGCCTCCTCTGAAACTAGGTTTCCTCATTATAAAAATGGAGGTAACAATACTTTCTCAGAGGACTGACAGAAAAATTAAATGATGAGATATGAAAACTGCTGGCACTAGTAAGTATTACTGCGATTCCCCTACAAGCCCAGAATAGTGGCTATGTCAGCCAGAGGTGCTGTTCTAAAAATTAATACTAGGGTTTTACTTCTAAATTACACATTTGTGAAGTTTCCTTCTGCAGAACAATTCATTTAATAAGGAAAAGAAAGTCTTAAGAGTTGACCAATGTTTGATAATGTTGTTGTTTAATCACCAAGTCACGTCCAACTCTTTTGTGACTCCATAGACTGTAGCCCGCCAGGCTCCTCTGTCCATGGAATTTTCCAGGCAAGAATACTGGAATGGGTTTCATTTCCTTTTCAAGGAGATATTCCCAATCCAGGGATCGAACCCACGTCTCCTGGACTGGCATGCAGATTCTTTACCACTGAGGCACCTGGGAAGTCCTGGTGATATAGCCATAATCAAATAAGCATGTTAGAACTGGGTATATGCTGATACTGAAGTGCATGAATCAGTGCTTTAGAGCTCAACGTGGAGTTTTCTCCTCTGTTTAGAAATTGTGGAACATCTTTCTACTCACAGTGCATGTCATTCTCCTTAGTGGAACCCCAGGTCGACCTCCTCCACTGTGGCTCCTCCCACGTGTGAACACAGCTGCCTGGTGGCTTGTCTGTCTCTTACTGGAGACTGTCAACTATTTGTGAGCAAGGAGCATGCCGGGTTCACTTTGTGTCTCCAGAACCCAGCCCAGTGCACAAACATAATATGCTCAGTGAATCATTTATTGAAGGAATGAATAGTTCTAATGCTTGTGGAATGTTCTTTACTGAATTGTAATTATGTTGTTCACATGATAGTTGGGTCTGAAAGGATATTAAATATAGTTCTGAGGGCACAGGGGTGTTGGATTTAGCAAGATGGTTTAGATACGTATGTGGTAACAATTTCACTAAAACTAAATTTCTAGGATTTTCACATATAGATTTTTAAAACATATTTTACTATGGAAAATGTCAAACATATTCAGAAAGTAGAGAGGATAGTATAATAAACCCCTGCACACCTATCACCTAGTTTCAATGATTATCTCGTTCATCTATATTCATCTTCTCCCTCCCACCATCAGATTATTTTGAAGCAAATCTGATTTATCATCACTTCATCTGTAAAGATTTCAGTTATACATAGATTTTAAAATTTATCCCACTATTCAAATTTATTTTTATTTATATATGTGTATGTTGCTCAGTTGTGTTCAACTCTTTGTGACCCCATGGACTGTAGTCTTCCAGGCTCTTGTCCATAGAGTTTTTCAGGCAAGAATACTGGAATGGATTGCCATTTCCTTCTCTGGAGGATCTTCCTGACCCAGGGATTGAACCTGGGTCTCTTGTACCCCCTGCATTGGCAGGTGGATTCTTTACCACTAGCGCCAGCTTTACTTAGTACATCTTTATAGCTATGTTTTAAATCTGCAACTCTATTTCTGATTACAGTTTTCCTTCAGTAAATCTTTTATTAGGGTTTGTTTGTCCTTTTCCATTGACATGTATAATCCACTCCCAGCATTTAAGTGGAAATTGAACACCATGAGAAAGCTCGGCAGGTTCCTGGCAAGTATTATGAACCTGGAGTTCCAGGAAGGCTCAGGGCTCCTTCAAACTCAGACATCTGTGCAAGCAAATTAAGGGAACTGAATCTAAGGGAGAAACAGAGGATTCCGACTGTATTCCTTCCTACAAGGTAAAGGCCTTATGAGCCCATGGCCGTGCAAATGTGGTCATTTTGGTTGTGAGAATCCAGCATCTTGGATCATGACAATAGGTATCTTAGAGGAGGGGTTCTTTCTCCTGCATGTGACTCAGAATCACATGGGGAGTCTTTGAAGATACTGATTCTGGGGATTTAAAGAAGCCAGATCTCACAGGAGATTCAGATGTGCAGTGAGAGAGGAGCACCTGTGTCCTGCAAGAGACAAGTACCGAGACTGAGGGCTTTAAACGTGTGTGCACCCCAGCACCCTGATTTTGGTTTCTAATATTCTCTATTAAAAAGGAACCGGGGCCCCCTGAAGAAATGGCTGCTTCTACGATTAGGGCAGGAATTATATAAGATGAGCTGGGAGCATTGGGCAGTGCTAGAAAGTAAGGAACTGCTCAACACCAAAACCTCCATAATCACTGTGATATGCCAAGGGGACACAGGAGCCAACTGAAAGAGTTAAATGGCTAAAACTGGAACGGTTTGAGTAACACAAGCAAGTGGTTTTGGATAACCCAAAGTACAAAATAAATACTTTTTATTTATTTTATATATTTTGGGCTCCCTGGTGGCTCAGATGGTAAAGAATCTGCCTGCAATGCAGGAGACCCAGGTTCGATCCCCTGGAGATGGAAATGGCAACCTACTCTAGTATTCTTGCCTGGAGAATTCCATGGATAGAGAAGCCTGGTGGGCTACAGTCCATGGGGTCACAGAGAGTCAGACACAACTGAGGGACTAACACACACACATAAAATAAATATGCATGAGTCCATACTGATATGAATAAATAATTGAAAAAATAAATGGGAAAGAAGAAACAAATCTCTTAGGCAGAAGAATTCCAAATGACTTTGTACATATTCCACTCATATAAGTCCCCACTGCTTAAGTGTGGGTCAAACACACTGACTTCCAGAAGGAAAGTATAAAAAGGAGATGGGAGTGGGTGGGGGATGAGTAACTTTGATGTGGAGACACAAAAACTATAGTAATCAGTCATGTTCATAGTATGTACCCATGATATGATATCATGATGAAATGACACTACCTCTTTGTTCTTCCTCCCAAACCCATAGAACCTGGTATAATCATAAGAAAGACAACAAGTATGACCCAATAGAAGGACTGTACAAAATACCTGACCAGTACCCTGCAAAACTGTCAAGGCCATGAAAACAAAATCTGAAAGACTGGTACCACCACGAAGCAGAGAATGATGAAGCAATTAAATGTAATGTGACATTCTGGAACAGAAAAGATGACTAGGTAGAAACTAAGGAAATCAGGAAAAAAAAAAAAAAAGCCTAGGGATTTCAGCTAATAATTGTATATCAATATTGGTTCATAAGTGTAACAAATGTACCATACTAATGTAAGGTGTTAATAGTGAAAACTGGGTATGGAACATAAAGGACTTTTCTGTACTATCTTTGTGATTTTCCTGTAAATCTAAAGTTGTTCTAATAGAGTTTATTAAAACTTTTCAGCTTTGACCTCTGAGCCAAATGTTCTGCTGAATGAACTGTTTTAACAGGTTTTATTTTTTAGGATAGGGCTTCCCTGGTGGCTCCGCAGTAAAGAATCCACCTGCTAACACAGGAGATATGGGTTTGATCCCTTGGTCAGGAAGATACCCTAGAGAAGGAAATGGCAACCTGCTCTGGTGTTTGCCTGGGAAATCCCATGGACAGAGGAACCTGGCAGGCTATAGTACACAAGGTGCCAAAGAGTTGGACACAACTTAGCAACTAAATGACGACAACATTTTTAAGGTTTAGATTTACAGGAAACTGAGTAGGTAGTACAGAGTTCCCATATTATGACCTCCAGTTTTCCCGATTCTCGACATCTTGCATTAGTGTAGTAGTTTGTTACAATTAATGAACCAATATTGGTATATTATTAACTGAAGTCCACAGTTTAAAATAAAGAGTTATTCTGTGTTGTACGGTTCTATGAATTTTGACAAACGTATAATGTCATGTATGCACTATTACAGAATCATATAGAATAATCTCATTGCCCCCAAATTTCCTGTGCTTCACCTATTCATTCCTCCCTACTCCCTCTCAAGACCCTGGCAATCATTGATTTTCTTATTGTCTGTATAGTTTTGCCTTTTTCAAAATGTCACATTCTTGGAATCATACAGTAAGTAACTTTTTCAGATTGGCTTCTTTCACTCAATAATATGCATTTAAGTTTCCTCCATGTCCTTTTGCGGCATAATAGCTCATTTCTTTTATCCCTGAATAATACTGCACTATATGGATAAACCACAGTTTCTTTATCCATCCACTTAGTAAAGGACAACTTGGTTGTTTCCAATTTGGGGCAATTAGGAATAAAACTGCTATAAATACCCATGTGTAGATTTTTAAGTGAACGTAAGTTATAAACTCATGTTATTTAAAGGTATATTGTTATTTTTCAAATATTTGGGTATTTTGCAGGTATCTTCCTATTACTGATTATAGTTTAATTTCATTATGGTCTGAGACCATATTTTGTATAAATTCTATTCTTTAAAATTTGTCCAGATGTGTTTAATGGCCCAGAATGTGATCTCTCTCTTAGTAAATATTCCATGTGAGCTTGAGAAGAATGTATATTCTGTTTTTGGATGGACACATGAATTGACATGGATGTCCATTAGATTCACTTTGTTGATAGTGCTTTTCAATTACTATACATTCACTGATTTTCTGCCTATGGGATCTGTCAGTTACTGACAAAGGGGTGCTGAAGTCTCTAGCTATAATAATTATTACTTGCTCAGTTGTGTCTGACTCTTTGTTTCCCTATGGACTGCAGCCCACCAGACTCCTCTGTCCACGGGATTTCCCAGGCAAGAATACTGGAGTGGATTGCCATTCTCTTCTCCAGGGGATCTTCCCAACCCAGGGTCTTCCACATTGCAGACACCAGGGAAGCCCAACTATAATAATGGATATACTTAAATATAATTGTGGATTCATCTGTTTCTCCATGCAGTTGTTGGTTTTTGCCTCATGCATTTTTGACTCTCTGTTCATACACACTAAAGATGGTTTTTTATTAAGAACTGATCCAGTTATCATTATATAATGCCCCTCTTTATCATGGTGTAAAGAATTGGTATTATTTCTTCCAATATTCAACAAAAGTCACCAGTGAAGCCATTTGACTTCTTCATGGGAAGAAGAAGAAAAAATTACTATTTCAATTTCTTGTTGAAGGCCTATTTATATTTCTATTTCTTCTTGAGTCAGTTTTGGTACTTTGTCTTTCTAGAAATTTATCCATTTAATCTAAGTGGTCTAACCTGTTGGCATGAAGTTGTTTATACTGCCTCTTAAAAATTCTTTTAATTGCTATACCTTTTTTCTTTCCTGATACTGGCAATTGGTATCTTCTCTCTTAATTTTTTGGTCAGCCCACCTAAAAGGCTATCAAGTTTGTTAATCTTCTCAAAGAACCAATTTGTGGTTTCATTGACTTATTGTTTTTCATTTCATTGACATCTTCTTTAATCTTAGTTCTTTCTTTCCTCCTGCTTGCTTTGGATTTACTTTGCTTTTCATAAGTTTCTTAAAGTGGAATTTTAGGTTATTAATTTGAGACCTTCTTTCCTCTTTTCTGATATAGGTGTTAATAGCTATAAATTCCTCTCAAAGAACTACTTAAGCTGCATTCCATACATTTTGATATTTTGCATTTCATTTTCACTCATTTAAAAATATTTTAGGGATGTCCCTGGCAGTATTTAAGACTTCACCTTCCAATGCAGGGGTTGCAGGTTCAATCCCTGGTTGGGGAGCTAAGATTCTACATGCTTCACAGCCAAAAACACCAAAACACAGACCAGAAGCAATATTGTAACAAATTCAATAAAGACTTACAAAACTTATTTTAAAAATTGATACATTAAAATGGTGAACTTAATGCTCTTTAAAATTTTTTTTTAATTTCTCTTTTGGTGGATTTCTTCTTTGACACATGGGTTTTTAGAGTACATTATTTAATTTCCAAATACTTTGGGGTTTTTCAAAATTTTTTTCTATTGGAGATCTTAATTCCATGTTTCAGAGAACACATCTGGTATGGTTTTAATCTTTTAAATTTATGGAGACTTCTTTTATGGCCCAGAATATATGGCATATTCAGTTGGAAGTATTTTTTTAATTTTTACTTTTTTATTAAACATTTTTTATTGCAGTATAATTCACATAAAACTCACTCTTTTAAAGTGTAAAATTCACTGCTTTTTAGTATATTCACAAGACTGTATAACCATCACCACTATCCAATTCTAGAACATTTGCATCACCCCCCCCGCCCAATAAATCCATGCTCATTACTAGTTATTCTCTTTCCCCCTTCCCCAGGCTCTAGGCACCTACAAATCTACTTTCTGTCTCTATAGATTTGTCTTTTGGGTACATTTCATATAAACAAAACATACATGGCCTTTTGTGTCTGGCTTCTTGCGCTTAGCATAATGGCTTCAAGGTTCATCCACTCTGCAGCATATACTTCATTCCTTTTTAGATGGGATAATATTTCACTATGTGGATATATCACATTTTGTTTATCCAATCATTAGCTGATAGGCATTTATATTGTTTCTAATTTTTGATTACTATGAATACTGTTGCTATGAACATTTGTATACAAGTTGTGTGGTATACATTTTTAAGAAGTATATAATCTTTAGGCTAAGTATATAATCTTGAGCTAAATAACAGTACTCAGGAATCTGGATGCAGGAGTGTGTGTGTGTGTGTGTGTGTGTAGGGAATCTTATGTTTCTGTGTCTGTCTTTCTGTGTGTAGGACCTAGATGTTTACAAATAGTCTTTGGGTTTAAGAAGAGGCCAGAAGGGCTGAGTGGACTCTTAATATCTTAGCTTTACCACACATGCTTCAGCTCTCCCTGGCTAAGTGCCTCACCTTCTATTCTGAACCACAGAGTAAGTGAGCCCAGCAGGGTGGGAAATGAGCCATGACATTCATGCCCAGAGAAGCCAATGCACTTATGCACAAACAATGTATATTCCTATTATGCTTTTGGAATAAAAGGAAAAGTGATATGTATCATTTTATGACTCAAGAAACAGGCAACAGGAAAAACCCCACTCTTAAGTCAGGGGAAAAAAGTCATCCATCAATCAATGGAAGTGATGATACCCAAATATTACTTTGGTTAGAAAAATAATCCCACATGGACTCCCACTTTTCTCTCCTTTGGATCCTAAAACTTTCATCACTAGACTGTGGTGCATCTATAGAGAAGAGCATGTGGTGAGCTAGACAGCTGTTCACCAGTGTCCTCTGCTTTTCTTCCTAGTCATCCATCCAGTTTGGGTCTTCCTCTGAGACTACGATTTCCATAGCCTATCACTTGACCCTGGGATGGTTGTGAGAATTCTTCCACCCCCATCTTTATTCTAAAAAATGAAGCTGAATACTCTCTGTTACCAAATAAGGCAGATCTAGACTGTGGTTTTTTTGCAACTTTGTTATATCATTCTGGATAAAGGAAGCATGGTGAGTTGGAAATAAATGTAGGAAACCAAAGGGTAAAAAATATTCTCCAGGAAAATGGGAAATCTGATGCAGAGGCAGAGACAGAGACACAGTGCTTGACTAAAAGGTGGCCTGATCTGGCCCAGTAACACCGCATGTGACATATTCAGGTATACTGGTATAAGACAAGAGATTCTGTACCTGCTTGTTGAAATATCCTCAAAAGGGTAGAGGATCTCTCCATTGTTACAGATTTCACAGATGAACCCCTTCTGGCTACAAAGACTGCAGCTGTACACATGCGAGGTGGCAAATTTAATGACCTTGCCCAAGAATGGAGCCAGCTTTCCCTCTATTACCTGCAGAAAGAGAAACAGAACAGGGAAGAAAGCAAATTTATTGAGAACAAAAAGTCTTGTAGATGCAGGACTGGAATTCCTTTCCTTTACACAACAGGAAAACCTCTAATTATAATTTCTCAGCAACTCTGAGAAAGAAAAGACATAGTATTTTCGCTCCAAAAGAACTCTCTGGCTTAAACCACTGGGGGTTGAAAAATGAAGATGTTGAAAGTTCTCTTGTATTGCTCTTTTTCTGTAGTGTGTTGTAGCAGATAGAGGATCAACAAACGGGGAAGCCTACTTTCATAGACACAGTTATGGTGTAGTATACGAGGAGTGTGGCGGATTTCCCAAAACAGATTGAAAACATACAGGGTAACTACTGATGTAGAATTTTATGTTATGTTATATATTCAATAATATCTGTTTCCTAATGAGTTAATAGAATAGTTTTTTTTTTTTCACCAGCTCACCTAAGAACATGTAACAAATGTGGAAAAATAGGTTTCTCTTGCTGCTGCTAAGTATCATAATAACAGACGTTGCAATTTGGCAGTCTGAGGACTATATTTAGCCTGAAGATTTTTTTTTTTTAATCTCTTAGTGTTTCAAAAAATGAGCCAATTTAATAATTGGGGGGGGTTACATAAAAATTCAGATTTTTGGCTTCTTTTGAAAAATCATTAGATCTGGCAAAACTAGGCCTGGATTCCAACATGATGACGATCCCGGCTGTGAGTAGAGGCTGCTGGCTCCTGCTAAGACATGTGCTCTTCAACTGACACTTGACTCCACGAGGCCCCAGTGTCTTGTCTTGAGTCTGCCTACCTCCCACGGCCCCCTCCCCTCAAACATTCATGAGTTTGGAGCCGATGGTTCATCAGAGCCCCCCTCACTTAACTAATAATGCACAGGCTTCAAAGACTTTAGCAGTTCCTATATTAACAAGATAAAATCTGCCTTTATTTCTCTCTTACTGAGGCACGTGCATATACATGCTGATTTTGATATAAGAAAAAAATGAAGATTGAATTTAATTTGGAAATAGCTGGAAATGGATACTTTCAAATGAATCATAATTAAAATGAGAATTCTACATAAAAATAACATCTGAGAGCAGTAAATCATACTTAAAGAGATATTACAAGGTTGCTGCTGCTAAGCCACTTCAGTCGTGTCCGACTCTGCGCGACCCCATAGACAGCAGCCCACCAGGCTCCCCGTCCCTGGGATTCTCCAGGCAAGAACAATGGAGTGGGTTGCCATTTCCTTCAATGCACGAAAGTGAAAAGTGAAAGTGAAGTCGCTCAGTCGTGTCCGACTCTTAGCGACCCCATGGACTGCAGCCTACCAGGCTCCTCCATCCATGGGATTTTCCAGGCAAGAGTACTGGAGCGGGTGCCATCGCCTTCTCCGTTAAGGTAAACAAATAGTAGTGGCTGATAATACAAAAGTAAAAGACTATAAGGAATATAAAAATGTATTCTGCAATTTCTTTACACACTAACAATGAAATATCAGAAAGAGAATGTAAAAAACCACCCCTTTTAAAACCACATCAAAACAGTAAAATAAAATACTTACAAATAAACCCCACCAAGAAGGTGAAAGACTTACATACTGAGAACTACAAAACATTAATAAAGGAAATTGAAGATGATTCAAAGAAATAGAAAGATATCCCATGCTCTTGGATTGGAAGAATTAATATTGTTAAAATGGCTATACTACCCAAACTAATCTACAGATTTAATGTGATCCTTATCAAATTAACTGTGAAATTTTTCACAGAACCAGAACTGATAACCCTGAAATCTATTGGCCCTTCCCTGGTGGCTCAGACAGTAAAGAATCAGCCTGCAATGTGGGAGACCTGGGTTCAATCCCTAGGTTGGAAAGATTCCCTGGAAAAGGGAAGGGCTATCCACTCCAGCATTCTTATATTCTGAGAACAACAAAATATTAATAAAGGAAACTGAAGATGACTCAAAGAAATAGAAAGATATCCCATGCTCTTGGATTGGAAGAATTAATATTGTTAAAATGGCAATACTACCCAAAGTAATCTACAGATTTAATATGATCCCTATCAAATTACCCATGACATTTTTCAAAGAATCAGAACAGATAATACAAAAATATCTATACACAATGATAAAAAGCCCAGATTTCCCAAAGCAATCCTGAGGAAAAAGAACAAAGCAGGAAGCATAACTTTATCAGACTTTAGACAATACTACAAAGCTACAGTAATCAAAACAGTATGGTACTGGCACAAAAAGAGACATATGGATCAATGGAACAGAATAGAGAGCCCAGAAGTAAACCCACACACCTATGGTCAATAAATCTTGACAAAGAAGGCAAGAAAATAAAATAGGAAAAAGACAGCCCCTTTAGCAAGTAGTGCTGGGAAAGCTGAACACCTGCATGCAAATTAAATTTGAACACACCCTCACACCATATACAAAAATAAACTCAAAATGAGTTAGATACTTAAATATGACATAATACTCCTAGAAGAGAATAGAGGCAAAACATTCTCTGACATAAATTGTACCCGTGTTTTCTTAGGTTAGTCTCCCAAGGTAACAGATATAAAAGCAAAAATAAACAAATGGGACCTAATCAGACTTATAAGCTTTTGTACAGCAAACAAAACCATAAATAAAACAAAAAGATAACCCATAAACTGGAGAATACATTTGCAAATGATGTTACCAAGAAGAGCTTCAGTTCAGTTCAGTCGCTCATACCTGTCCAACTCTTTGCGACCCCATGGACCACAGCACACCAGGCCTCCTGGTCCTTTAACTCCCGGAGGTTACTCAAACTCATGTCCACTGAGTCAGTGGTGGCATCCAACCATTTCATCCTCTGTCATCCCCTTCTCCTCCTGCCCTCAATCTTTCCCAGTATCAGGGTCTTTTCAAATGAGTCAGTTCTTTGGATCAGGTGGCCAAAGTATTGGAGTTTCAGCTCCAACGTCAGTCCTTCCAATGAATACCCAGGGCTGATCTCCTTTAGGATGGACTGGTTGGATCTCCTTGCAGTCCAAGGGACTCTCAAGAGTCTTCTCCAGCACCACAGTTGAAAAGCATCAGTTCTTTGGTGCTCAGCTTTCTTTATAGTCCAACTCTCACATCCATACATAACCACTGGAAAAAACATAGCCTTGACTATACAGACCTTTGTTGGCAAAATAATGTCTCTGCTTTTTAATATGCTGTCTAGGTTGGTCATAACTTTCCTTCCAAGGAGTAAGCATCTTTTAATTTCATGGGTGCAATCACCATCTGCAGTGATTTTGGAGACCCCAAAATAAAGTCAGCCACTGTTTCCACTGCTTCCCTATTTGCCATGAAGTGATGGGACAGGATGCCATGATCTTAGTTTTCTGAATGTTGAGCTTTAAGCCAAGTTTTTCACTCTCCTCTTTCAACTTTCAAGAGGCCCTTTAGTTCTTCACTTTCTGCCATAAGAGTGGTGTCATCTGCTTATCTGAGGTTATCGATATTTCTCCCAGCAATCTTGATTCCAGCTTGTGCTTCTTCCAGCCCAGTGTTTCTCATGATGTACTCTGCATATAAGTTAAATAAGCAGAGTGACAATATACAGCCTTGACGTACTACTTTTCCTGTTTGGAACCAGTCTGTTGTTCCATGTCCAGTTCCAGCTTTTGCTTCTTGACCTGTACACAGGTTTCTCAAGAGGTAAGTCAGGTGGTCTGGTATTCCCATGTCTTGAAGAATTTACCACAGTTTATTGTGATCCACACAGTCAAAGGCTTTGGCATAGTCAATAAAGCAGAAATAGATGTTTTTCTGGAACTCTCTTGCTTTTCTGATGATCAAGCGGATGTTGGCAATTTGATCTCTGGTTCCTCTGCCTTTTCTAAAACCAGCTTGAACATCTGGAAATTCAGGGTTCACATATTGCTGAAGCCTGGCTTGGAGAATTTTGAGCATTACTTTACTAGCATGTGAGATGAGTGCAATTGTGCAGTAGTTTGAGCACTCTTTGGCATTGCCTTTCTTTGGGATTGGAATGAAAGCCAACCTTTTCCAGTCCTGTGGCCACTGCTGAGTTTTCCAAATTTGCTGGCATACTGAGTGTAGCACTTTCACAGCATCATCCTTTAGGATTTGAAATAGCTCCACTGGAATTCCATCACCTCCATTAGCTCTGTTTGTAGTGATGCTTCCTAAGGCCCACTTGACTTCACATTCCAGGATGTCTGGCTCTAGGTGAGTGATCACACCATTGTGATTATCTGGGTCATGAAGCTCTTTTTTGTACAGTTCTTCCATACCATTTCTGTACTGTATAGAGCCCATCTTTGCATGAAATATTCCCTTGGTATCTCTAATTTTCTTGAAGAGATCTCTAGTCTTTCCCATTCTGTTGTTTTCCTCTATTTCTTTGCATTGATTGCTGAGGAAGGCTTTCTTATCTCTCCTTGCTATTCTTTGGAACTCTGCATTCAATGGGTATATCTTTCCTTTTCTGATTTGTGTTTCATTTCTCTTCTTTTCTGGAGAAGGCACTGGCGACCCACTCCAGTACTCTTGCCTGGAGAATCCCATGGACGGAGGAGCCTGGTAGGCTGCAGTCCATGGGCTTGCGAAGAGTCGGACATGACTGAGCGACTTCATTTTGACTTTCACTTCTCTTCTTTTCACAGCTATTTGTAAGGCCTCCTCAGACAGCCATTTTGCTTTTTTGCATTTTTCTTGGGGATGGTCTTGATCCCTGTCTCCTGTACAATGTCACGAACCTCTGGCCATAGTTCATTAGGCACTCTGTCTATCAGATCTAGTCCCTTAAATCTATATCTCACTTCCACTGTATAATCATAAAGGATTTGATATACGTCATATCTGAATGGTCTAGTGGTTTTCCCCACTTTCTTCAATTTAAGTCTGAATTTGGCAATAAGGAATTCATGATCTGAGTCATAGTCTCTTCCCAGTCTTGTTTTTGCTGACTGTATAGAGCTTCTCCATCTTTGGCTGCAAAGAATATAATTAATCTGATTTTGGTGTTGGCCATCTGGTGATGTCCATGTGTAGAGTCTTCTCTTGTGTTGTTGAAGAAGGTGTTTGCTATGACCAGTGCATTCTCTTGGCAAAACTCTATTAGCCTTTGCCCTGCTTCATTCTGTACTCCAAGGCCAAATTTGCCTGTTACTCCAAGTGTTTCTTGTACTGTTACCACAGTCAATTTTAGAACATTTCCTCCACTCTCCTCCAAATCCCCACACCCATTAGCAGTCACTAATCTTTTCTCCCTAACCCATCCCACAAGCAATCTCTACTTTCTGTCTTCATAATTTTACCTACTCTGGATATTTCATGTAAATAGAATAATATATATAATATGTGGTGTTCTATGACTGGCTTCTTTCACTTAGCATAATGTTTCAGGGTTGGTGTTGATTTTTTAAAAAAAATTATTTATTTATTTTTGGCTGCACTGAATCTTCATTGCTTTATGTGGGTTTTCTTTAGTTTCAGTGAGTGAGGGCTACTCTTCATTGCAGTATGTGGGCTTCTCACTGCAGTAGCTTCTCTTGTGGAGCATGGGCTCTAGACATGCAAGCTTCAGCAGCACGCAGGCTCAGTTCTTGCAGCTCGAAGGCCCTAGAGTGCAGGCCCAGTAGTTGTGGTGCACCCGTTCAGCTGCTTCACTGCATGCGGAATCTTCCTGGACCAGAGGTCAAACTTATGTCCCCCACATTGGCAGGCGGATCCTTATCCATTATGCCACCAGGGAAGTCCTGATTTAATAATGAAATAAGATTCTGGTTTTATTTATGGATGATAGCCTTTTTCCTTGAATCTATCCAGCATATATACTAATCAGGTTTATACATTACTTTCATTGTGTGTTATCTCTTCCCTCAAACCTTTGGTTGAATTCTTATTTTACCATTAGTAAAAACTCTTCATTCATTCATTTCAGAAAATTGCATTGAATTTGCTGAATTCCATGCATAGTCGGCATTGAATATACTTGGCTATTGATAGAAGCAGGAACTAGACAAAACTGGAGCTTATATTTTGCCTCGTGTACAAGTGTCTCCATAGGCTAATTCAAAACTGTCTATCCAAATTCATTTTCCATTCCCTTGGTATTTATGTTCTGTTGTGAGGGAACTCTTCCCTGTGTAGAATATGCTTGTTCTTGCTTCTGTGCCTTCGCCAATGTATTTCTTCTATCGGGAGTTTCACTTCTTCTCTTAACACTTACTTAAATGTCACCCAGGATTCATGGCTCAGATCTATTCTGGCTTGATCTGGACAGTCATCTTTGGCTACTTCACCTGCCATGGATCTCTCGTGCTTCATATAACTTATTTTTATAACCACACAATTTAATATGGAAATTGATGTTCTCCTGTATTTTTTGCTATCCTTTAACATTTGATTGTTTTGCTTTTCCAACTGTAGATTGAAAATGTAAAAGTGGAGGTACTAAATGGTGATTTTGCCCATAAAAGTAAAATGGTGATTTTACTTATAAAAATGGCAATTTTATGTAAAGCAACCTAAAAGAATGTAAATTGCTTAAAGGCAGACTGAATCTCACACTAGTCTTAAATACCCTCTCTCTGCCAGGCATCTAGGTTCTTGCTGAATGATTGAGGATGTTTTCCAGTCTTTTTCCTTTGCTGAAACAGTCATATCTTTGCGCTATTTTTGTGTCACAACATTTTGAATCATTCCGCTGTGTGATTTGGGGAGGAGAGTGAAGAACATGTGAACTTGGTGGCAACTCAGCTAATTAGAAACCCTTTTTGCTTCTTTACACTTAAGTAATCGGTCTTCCTATTTGTCAGGTGAGGTTCAGGGCCATGTTTCAAAGTGCTGAAGTTGCTGGAATTTTTCCCTTCAGAAAAGCGAGGTAATACTCTGTAAGTTTATTTTAGAATTGACAAACATTTCTTTAATATTACAGGGAAGAAAACTTTACACTGATTTCAAAGGGTAAAGGTAAATTTTAGGAGATTTAATCTTGTTTTGAATATAACAACTAGCAATACTTGGAAGCTATTCTTGCTTCTGGTCTAGAGGCTTCAGCACTAACAGAAGCAGGGTCCAGGTATCTGGAGCTCATATCTCACAGCGATATCTTTACTTGAGATACTTGCTTAAAAAGAAGTAAGATATCCTACCATCTCCTCCTGCCCTCAAGAATCGTGCTTTTCATTCCCACTTTCCTAGCCAACCTGGTGGGGTGTTGAGGTTAGGACCATATTCCACAAACATCAGGAAGATGGAAGCCTCAAGGAAGACCAAAGCTCGAGGAGCCTTTCTTTTTCACTTTTTCCCGGTCACAAGTTAATATAACTTTACATCCTTCCATCACAAGTCACAAGGCCATTCAGCTTTAGCATTTAGAAGACTGGTGGTTTGTAACCAGGCCCTCATTTGGATATGTTATAAGTGCTGGTGAAATAGACCTCTGAGATGAAGTTTAGTTATCCTAGGCTTAGTTATTTTCCCCAAGTGCCTGTTAAAGTGAAGAAAATCATGATAAAGTAATTAGCAGAAAACATAGGTAGCTCTTCATCCATCTCCTCAATCTCCCTCATCTTCTCCATACACCAAATTGTTCTATCTCCTTGAGAAAAAGGCATATGTCCAAAACACAGTGAAATAGTTTGCTTCTGTTTTCCATTAAACTTAATTTCTTGTATGAAAGAAAGTCCTAGTCTGATTAATCTGGAGGTACTGCATATATGATTATTCCAGGGGTATCACAGGGACTTCGTGTTCAAAGAACATACACTTCCATTTGTAACTTAAAATTATGTGTCTTTTTTATTGCACTGTACAATAAAGACAAATGCAATATCAAGCTGATACCTTCTTCAGGAGTTTTCTATTTTTGACTTTCACATTCTCTCTACAAATTATTTTCACTCTATCAACTCAGGTACTTCTAGAACTCAAGGAATAGTCAAATATCACTTTCCATGATCCCATAAACTGACAAATACACTAAATATGCTTACCCTTCTTGTGTGACAGTAGCCCACGAAAGCTGCTGGTTGAACTTCCAGCTCAAGGATACAAACATTTTCCCCCCTCTTCTATTCTGGTCAAGATGGTCAGCACTGGAATTTGAGGCCTATGGCTTTCTTGCAGACTAAGACAACAGACTTTATTTGATTTGCCTTCTTGCAGAGCAATCAAAAATCACAATTAAGTTAAAAAATAACCTAGTGCTGCCTTCTCCAAACCACAGTTTGAGAAACAGCTGCTCATTACTCATGTGTGGCACCAGGAAATTGCAGTGTCATGTTCAAGGTCTGCAGCCAATAGAGATCTGTGGGATTGGGAAAAGGGCACAAATGATTCTTTTATGTCCGTTACCTTCACTCCCTTGGCACCATCACAAAATTCAAAATCTACACTGGGAGAAAGACGGAGCACTGGGGGACTTAGACAAGAAACAAGAAAGAAAAATCTCCTTCTCATTGAATGTATGCATCAACGAATTCCTTCCCCCTGATTTGCAAGTTACCTTCCATTTCAATACTGGCATTCCTCCGCCATTGTGTAGCATCTAGATTCTGGACAACTGTTGGGAAGACTTTGATGGGGAGGGCTGCTGCACTTGACAAATGGCCCCTCCTCTGAAAGTCTAACCAAAAGATCCCATTCATGTTCAACAAAGCCACCTGCCACTCACTAGTAACAAGCAAGCTTGGTGAAATGGAAGAATCAAAATTGTCATACACTGTAAAATGATTTCAAATATAATTTCGTTTGCATTTGCTTGGCCAGAGGATTCTGAAAGACAGCACTCACTATTTTCTTTCTGAGTGACATTTCTTAGCGTTACCAGGTGGGGACAGTGATGGTTAGTGATCTAGGCCTGGTGAGTTCCTGAAGATTTAGGAAAAACAGTTTGTGGAGTCTGCTCAAGTTTGGAAAGCTAACACACGCAGGAATAATTCTGCATTCTCATTTGATTCTAAATTTTACTCCTTTTTTCTTAAAAAAATTGATATGTAATGTTATATTAGATTCAGGTATACATTATAATGATTTGGTATTTGTATATATTGCAAAATATCACCACAGTAAGTCTAGTTAACTTAATTTTATTCCTCTTAGTAATAAATCCTTAAAAACAGAAAATAAAAAGAGTACTACCATATTATTTTTCTTAAAAACAGAAAATAAAAGGCATAGGGGATTTTCCTATTTCAAAAAGTTTGTTAAAATCCCATTTCTCCATAATTAGCCTTAAAGCTCCTTATCATGGCTCAATGCTGGGATGTTTGCAGAAAAACAGGAAACTGTGTCTTCTCTAATTAGCTGCTCCACACCCTTCTTTATCCATTATGGGACTGTTCTAACAGGACGAAGGTTCTGGCTAATCAAATACTTCACTCATGGTGGATTATGATGTCAACATTGGGCTCTTATCTGATTCTCTTCCAAGGGTGACAATCTCTACTTAGATTCTGGAAACTATGTTATAATTTGGGTTGTCTGGGGTGACGTAATTGGGTCAATTTGTAAGTGGCCATCACCATTCCTATCAAGCAAATGCAAACGAAATCAAATTATACTTTGCATCCTGGTAGAAACTATCTCAGGGACTAAAAGAATTTCAACTTTCTCCAATGGCTGAATGGTAAAGCTGAACCCAAGAACATAAATTTCTTAATTCACAAAAACATATAGGATGGGGTCTACTTCAGTTTTTCCACATTATGGAAAGTGCCTCAATGGCTATAGGCTCATGAAGCCATAACCTCATGGAACATCAGTAGAAGCATTTGCAAAGAGTAAGTACAATTATGTGGCCCACATATTCTGAGCCCCAAAGCAGGCCATATGGTCTCATATAAATGCATGTGTACTATTTACGGGGAAAGTAGATTAAGATATTTTAAGTTGAGACAGTTCAGGAAATTCTTATGGTATGATCAGCAGAATCTTACTTCTCTATTGAGTTAATTAGCTATGTGTCTAATATAAATCTGATTTAGGTCACAACTATTCATTTTGGCCCAGTTATGTCATTATTACTCACTGAAAAGTATATAAGGAAAGGCTCTAAGTCAGCAGCCCCCCAAGCTTTTTGGCACCAGGGACTATTTCATAAATTTTTCCACAGACCAGAGATGGAGGTGAGATGGCATCACTGACTCAATGGACATGAGTATGATCAAACTCCGTGAGATAGTGAAGGCCAGGAAAGCCTGGCATGCTGCCATTTATGGGGTTGCAAAGAGTCCGACACGACTGAGCAACTGAACAACAGTGAGAGGTTGGGTAGGATGTGGTGGGAGGGGGATGGTTTGGGGATGATTCTCATAAGGAATGAGCAACCTAGAGCCTTCACATGTGTAGTTTACAACAGGGATCATGCTCCTATGAGAACCTAATGCTGCCACTGATGTGACAGGAGGCTGAGCAATGTGAGCAACGGGGAGCAGCTGTAAATAGAGATGAGCTGCTTGCCGCCGCTCACCTCTTGCTCTGTGGCCCAGTTCCTAACAGGCCATGACCAATACTGGTCTGTGGCCCAGGAACTGGGGACGCTTGCTTTAAATGGTTTCTTTAACTTGGCTAAAGGAGCCCAGAGAGGTGATGGGGAGCACCCTGGTAGCTCAGATGGTAAAGAATCTGCCTGCAATGCAGGAGATTGGGGTTCAATCCCCGGGTTAGCAAGATCTCCTGGAGAAGGGAATCACAACCCACTCCAGTATTCTTGGAGAATACTGCCTGGAGAATCCCATGGACAGAGGAGCCTGGCAGGCTATAGTCCACGGAGTTGCAAAGAATCGGACACAACTGAGCGACTAACATACACACACATACAAGGGAAAAACTAAGGCCCAGGGAGGTGATGGGGAGCTAAGATCACCTAGCTGGGTTATGTCAGGCCTTGGCACCTCCACTCCCGTCTCCTTAAGTATTCTTCACTGTTCTCAGAAGGGGCCCTAATGAGGGCATCTAGGGTCAGAGTGCAGCCTTGGGGTTTGGTTCAGCCTGAGAATCCTGAAGTCACTGGATACGCACGGAGCCATCATACAGAAATGGAGGATTTCTAAACCGACTCAGTCCCTGCGTGGAAATAAGACGCGCAGGCTAGATTGGTCCAGGCTTACTCCCACAGTTTTGATCTGAACTGGATCTGTCTTTGGCTTATGTAAGGATTTATTTTCTAACATATTTACTCCTTGTACAAAAATCTCTTAAGTAGTCACATCTTGTGTAAATTTCTAAACACGGAGTATCATTCTTATTATTGAGTGAAGGACTGAGAAATTCATGAATTAAAGTAACATGAACTTCAATAAAAAAATTAAAAAAGATAAAGTAACATGAAATTCTATGATGAAAATGGACTTATTAACTTAAACCCTAGGCTATTTACCAAGAGAAGTAACTTTATTAAAGGAAGAAGCAACTACGGCTGGAAAAAACCAAAGCAAACTAAATCAACTCCCTGAAAGCATGTATGTAAGAGAAAGTGAAGAAACAGTGCTTTTCAGAGGGACCTGTTGAGGACATCTTACCAACAACAAAAGACCCCATGTTTAAAGAAGTAGAGAAACAGAGGAGAAATTAAAGCAATGTTACCTGATGATGCGTGGGAATGACCCACCAAGGGTTAGGAGAGACATAAAAGGTAGAAAGCAAAGAATGAAAGGAGAAGTATGTAAAGAATGGAGTTAAAAAAAAAAAAGTTTTTTTTTTTAAAGGGAAAAGCAACTGAGACGCTCACAAAGAGAAAAAAGGATCGAAACTGATTTGAGATCTGAAATGGGAGCTAAACATCTTGACTTCTTTTCTCAGTTCTGTCCCCACTAAGCTGTCTGACCTTTTTAATAAGTCCCTTAATTTCTCCATGCCTCAGTTTCCTCACCTACAAAATAAAGTGATCATACTAAGTTATTCAAAACTAGATGATCAATAAGGATTTCTCTCAGCTTGAAGATCCTATGATTTTGTGACTAACAGACAGGGAAAACATCAAAAGAAGCTTGTTGAATACCCTCAGGAATGTAGAAAGGAAATGTCTGGGGAGATAGATAAAAGGTGAGTTTAACCAGACTAATTAGAAGATACCCAAGGAAATTTTCAAAAGAAGTAAAATAATGTCACCAGCTTTTTATTCCTGTGCTTTCTGAGCGCCATTCAAAGAGAGAGTTAATGCTTTTCAGGAATCATGCCCTCCCAGGTGTGCAACCAGATATCAGTTTTCCTGATGAAGTCTGCAAATCCTTTGCTTTCATCAATGCATTTAATTAGTTAATGTTTAGATAGCACTTAGGGATGAAAAGTACAATATAAGTGCCCAACATTATTATTACTTAACAGCTTTTATGAGACCATCAGTGCCTAAGATTAAATGAGAAACAAAAATGAGTTCCTGACTAGAAGGTTGTGATCTAATAAACTGCTGGGTCACTGATGTGAGGAAAAACAAACCCTGCACATAAGTGGAAATAGGTGTTCTTTATTAGCTTGCATGCCATTGTCTTTAAGAATGTGGGCAGTTTTTTATTCTTTGCCTCAAGGTGTCAATAAGTAGCAAACCACCAGTCAGTACTGATTATAACGTCACACATCCTGTTTTTCAAGATTATCTGCTGTGTTTGTGGTGCTTATGCTGTATATCTGTATACCCAGGATATGGATTCAAATACATATGGAAATTTAATATACAGTGAAAGTGAGGAGAAAGAAATTATTTAGTAAATGATGGTGGGGCAACTGTTTAGCCATCAGAGAAAAAAAACAAAGCTGAATCTCTAATTCACTTCATAAAAAAATGTAATTCCAGACAAATGGAAAATTTAAATATAATAATAAACCATAAAGGTATTTTTAAAATTATAAACATATTAGAGAAAAATATTAGATAAACACTTATGTGAGTAAATATTTTATAACCTTAGAAACCATAGAAAAGTGATAAATCTGAATATGTAATATTAGAAAATTAGTTACAATACAAAATACCATTTACAAAGTCACATGACAAAAAGTTGGGAAAAATATTTCCTACTTAGATAAAAAGAATACCAATTTCCTTAATATAATTTAATTATAGGTTAATGAAATAAAAAGGCAATTAACAAAAAGTACATATGGCCAATATAATATAAAAAAGATACTCAACTTTACTTACAACGAAAAAAATACAAATCAAAATCATACTGTGAAGTTATTTTTTATTTATCAGGATGGTTAGGATTAAAAATATTGTTAACACAGAAAGTTAATGTGGATATAAGAAAACAATCATTCTTAAGACACTGAATGGAAAAAAAAATTGGTTTCTCCTTTTCAAAAATCAAGTGGCAATATATATCAAACTGCAAAGTATGCATACCTTCTGACCTGGTAGTCTCATGTTAATGAACTTACCCTACAGACCCATTCACACAACTGTACAAGAACATGTATGAGTGTGTGCACTGCAGTACTGATTCTAACAGAGAAAAACACCACAGGTTAAAATATCAAGGTAACTCTATATCATGTATCTAATAAAAGAGTGAGGTAAAGCTTTATGCATACTGAATGGGCACATGTGCCCAATGTCCACAGTATACTCTTAGTTGGAAAAGGCAAAATGCAGAAAGGTAGGATAGTTTGATCCCATTTGCAAAGAAATAAAAATATTCACATGTGTATACAGGAATGTCTGGAAGAAGACAGACCGACTATAAAACAAAAGCTACCTCTGCAGAGTGTGATGTGAAGAAGAGAAAGGCAGATGTTAAAAATAGAATTCTGCAATTATCAGAGAAATCAATACAATAATAATCCCATTTACAATTACATCAAAAAGAATAAAATACCAAGGAGGTGAAAGACCTATACACTGAAAACTATAAGACCTTAATGAAAGGAATTTAAGATACAAGTAAATGGACAGATATTTCACGCTCATGGATTGGAAGAATCACTATTGTTAAAACATCCATACTATCCCAAACAATATACAGATTCAGACCCTATCAAACCCTATCAAAATTCCAACGGCATCTTCTACAGAAACAGAACAAATAATCCAAATATTTGTATGGAGCCACAAAAGACCCTGAATAGCCAAATAATCTTGACAAAGATGGAAGCATCACACTCTAATTTCAAAATATAATACAGAGCTATATTAACCAAAACAGTATGGTACTGGTATAAAAACAGACACATTGATCAATGGAACAGAAATAAACCCATGATATATATTCAATTAATTTATGAAAAAGGAGCCAGGAATATACACTGGGGAAGGGGGAGCCTCCTCAGTAAATGGTGCTGGGGAAATGGAACAGCAAAATGCAAAAGAATGAAACTGGAACACTATCTTATACCACTTACAAAATTAACTCCAAATGTATTAAGAACTTGAATGAAAGATCTAAAATCATAAAACTCCTAGTAGAAAACATGGACAGTAAGCTCCTTGACATCAGTCTTAGAGATGATTTTTTTTAATCAACACCAAAAAGCAAAGGCAGCAAAAGCAAAAATAAACAAGGGAAACTATATCAAACTAAGAAGCAAAGAAAACCATCGACAAAAGGAAAAGACAAAATCAAATGGGAGAAAATAATTACATATCTGATAATGTTAATATCCAAAATATATAAAGAACACATACAATTCAATAGCAAAAAAAAAAAAATCTGATTTAAAAATGGGCAGAGGATCTGAATAGACATTTTCCCAAAGAAGACATACAGATAAATAGTTACATGAAAAGGTGATCAACATCACTAATCATCGGAGAAATGTGAATCAAAATCATAATGAATCCTCTGGTCCCTTCAGTGGTCCCTTCCTCTCCCAGTTGAGCAGGCACTTGCTCCCAGCACCCAAAGGCACCCAAACTCCTCCTGGTGCCCAAATGGCTTCCTCTCCCCCAGCAGCCCCTCAGTCCTCCTGGAGCAAGTGAAAGGGAACACTCAGTGCACTGCAGGTGGGAATATGAAATGGTGTAGCTGCTTTGGAAAACAGCCCAGCATTTCCTGAAATAGTTTAAAACAAAGAGGTACCATATCCATTCCTTTGTATATACTTAATGATAGGAGCATCAAGAACACAGGTCCACAGAGACTTGTACATGAGTGTTTATAGCAGCATTATTTGTAACAGCCAAGAAGTAAAAAGGTCCATCAGCTGATGAATGGATAAAGAAAATGTAATATATATCCATTCAATGCAATATTATTCAGTCACAAAAAGGAATGACTTAACTGATACAGTCCACAACATGAGTGGACCTTGGAAATACTATAATAAGTCCCCTTCAGCACCATCCTTCAGCTCCACCATTTCCCACTTCCTTTCCTTCCTTCAGTCAGTAACTCTTCTTGCCTATTCACTCGATGCCAGCCCCAGTAGGTCAGTTGTTATACTTTACTACTGTACTTTTCAAGATACTATATTGTAAGATTAAAAATATTTTCTTTAAAAAAAAAAAAAACACAATGAGATACCACCTCACACCTGTTAGAATGGCTATCATAAAAAAAGACAAGAGTTGGTATAAATGTGGAGAAAAGGGAATCTTTGTGCATTGTCGGTGAGAATGTAAATTGGTGCAGCCATTATACAAAATGTTACGGTATGGAAGACCCTCAAAAAATTAAAAAACAGAACTACCATATGATACAGTAATGACAATTCTGAGTATTTATCCAAAGAAACCAAAACAAAAGACAGATGTACTGCTATGTTCACTGCAGCATTATTTACAATAGCCAAGATATTGAGGAGGTCATGGCAACCCACTCCAGTATTCTTGCCTGGAGAATCCCATGGACAGAGGAGCGTGCAAGGCTATAGTCCATAGGGTGTCAAAAAGCTGGACATGATTGAAACGATTTAGCACACAGCACAAGATATGGAAGTGACCTAAATGTCCATTGATGGATGAATGGATAGAGATGTGAGGCATGCATGTGTGTGTGTACATGTTTGTGTGAATACTGTGTGTGTGTGTGTGTGTGTGTATTCAGCCATAAAAAAGAGTGAAACCTTGCTATTTGTGATGACATGGATGAACCCTGAGGGCATTATGTTAAATGAAATAAGTCAGACAGAGAAAGGCAAATACAGTATGATCTCCTCATATCTGGAATCTAAAACAAAACAAGCTAGCTTATAGTTACATAAAACAAATTGGTGGTTTCCAGAGGCAGTGGGTGGGGAGTAAGTGAAATAGGTGAAGGGAGTTAAAAGGTACAAACTTCCATTTATAAAATATGTAAATCATGTGGATATAATTTACAGCATCATGACTACAGTTAATGACACCATATTGCATATTTGAAAGTTGCTAGGAAAGTAGAAGAAAAGAAATTCTGTAACCTACTGTGGTGACGATCATTTTGCAATATATACAAATAGTGAATACTCCATTGCACACCTGAAGCTATCATGTTATATGTCATTTAAACCTCAATTTTTTAAAAAAACCTATCACAGATACTCACACAAAGATAAATTCTTAAAACTAAAAGAATAACAGTAAGAGTGGAGACGGAAGAAAAATTTTTAAGAAAAAATTGAGTGGTGACATTGGAAGAGCACGTTTGGTGACTGTGTGAATGATGTTTGTGATAAAGAGTTAAACTCTGCTGATATTTGACTGCAAATAGCTTTTAAGCCTCGCACCTGCTTCTTGTACCCCACACCTGGGTAAGCTGATAAGGAAGCCCAAACACCTACCGGAGATTCAAACCACCCACTCTCCTGCCTTCTGATGGCAGTCCTCACCTGGCCCACTCTCAACCACAATAAAAGCCCCAAGCCGGTGTGCTTTACCTGCTCTCTGCAGCCATTCTGGACCAGCCTGAGACTGCTCTGCTCATCCCAGAGACCTCAAATTATATGTAAGTAATAAACCTTTTCATACCTTCAAAAAATATATATGTATATAATTCTGTATTTTTTAATGTTTATATGAATACGTGTGGCCGCTTCTTATAGTAAATGCTTATATTGTTGAAAGAGAAAACAATGACAGTGCCATAAAGCCTGGCTTTAGAAATATGTATACATTAATTTGCATATTATAAACATTACAAAAATGTAAAGAACCTTCATTTTTTTGGTTTTATATGACCTGTGTTTTCACTTATCCCCATAACATGTTTATTTTCACAAAAGTTCTTGAAAACTGCCTATCAGTGAACCTGTCATGGCCAGATCAGATTCAATGCTTGTATCCAAGGAGACCTGTCCGTCTAATCAGAATGTTCTCTTGACTTATGGGTTTTTAGGTTTGGGAAGGTAACACTGCCCTGCTCAATTAGAATGATTTATAAGATATGCATAGTGTCAATAGCCGTATCTAATTCTAGGCAATTTAAGGTTGGTTTTTGTTTACATAATTATCACTGAATTCTAGACATTTAATCTTATCTTTTTAAATACTTAACTGGGAGTTAGTAAGTAAGCAGTTGGTTAGGATGAATATTGCATTTTCTACGAATGGCGTTTAAATGTTTTAAATGCCCTTCTCTAGCTCTGCTGGGTCTCCTGCTCTATCAGAATTGACTCACCCCCTCAACGCTTCATCCCTGGAGGCACATTACTTGATCTGGATCACCTGGTTGGTCTTGCAATTCCTACAGTTTTAGATTGTGTTTTTGCAATCAACAGGAGAAACAGAATTGGTATCAGGTTTTAAGAATCCATTCCCCAGCTATTCTGAGGTCACAATCATTCCACGTCTCCCAGTGCACCTGCGGGTGAAGTGTGTTGCCCGTTTGAACACTCTTACCACTTCATCTGGTGTCAGTCCGAGAAGGGTCAATGTGCTGACTAACCTGCTTTAGACGTGGCCTTAAGAAAGAAATGAGAATGGTGGTTTTACAACAGGAGGACATTCAAAGATAAGATGAGCTTCAAAGAGAAAAGCACTCTGAATAGTATTCCCACCTGTGACACATTTAGAGGCTCAGTAAGACCGAAATGGAAAAGTGCCCTAAGGTAGGAAGCCCTGTAAAAGAGCAGACTTTACAGAGGGCCAAGGGCAGGCAGGACTTGGATGCAATCTCAAAATGACAGAATGATCTCTGTTCATTTCCAAGGCAAACCATTCAATATCACGGTAATCCAAGCCTATGCCCCAACCAGTAATGCTGAAGAAGCTGAAGTTGAACAGTTCTATGAAGACCTACAAGACCTTTTAGACCTAACACCCCAAAAAGACGTCCTTTTCATTATAGGGGACTGGAATGCAAAAGTAGGAAGTCAAGAAACACCTGGAGTAACAGGCAAATTTGGCCTTGGAGTACAGAATGAAGCAGGGCAAAGGCTAATAGAGTTTTGCCATGAGAATACACTGGTCATAGCAAACACCCTCTTCCAACAACACAAGAGAACACTCTTGGACATCACCAGATAGTCAACACCGAAATCAGACTGATTATGTTCATTACACCCAAAGACGGAAAAGCTCTATACAGTCAGCAAAAACAAGACCAGGAGCTGACTGTGGCTCAGATCATGAACTCCTTATTGCCAAATTCAGACTTAAATTGAAGAAAGTTAGGGAAAACCACTAGACCATTCAGGTATGACCTAAATCAATATGATTATAGAGTGAAAGTGAGAAATAGATTTAAGGGACTACATCCGATAGATAGAGTGCCTGATGAACTATGGACTGAGGTTCATGACATTGTACAGGAGACAGGGATCAAGACCATCCCCATGGAAAAGAAATGCAAAAAAGCAAAATGGCTGTCTGGGGAGGCCTTACAAATAGCTGTGAAAAGAAGAGAAGCCAAAAGCAAAGGAGAAAAGGAAAGATATAAACATCTGAATGCAGAGTTACAGAGAATAGCAAGAAGAGATAAGAAAGCCTTCCTCAGCGATCAATGCAAAGAAATAGAGGAAAACAACAGAATGGGAAAGACTAGAGATCTCTTCAAGAAAATCAGAGATACCAAGGGAACATTTCATGCAAAGATGGGCTCGATAAAGGACAGAAATGGTATGGACCTAACAGAAGCAGAAGATATTAAGAAAAGGTGGCAAGAATACACAGAAGAACTGTACAAAAAAGATTTTCATGACCCAGATAATCACGATGGTGTGATCACTGACCTAGAGCCAGACATCTGGAATGTGAAGTCAAGTGGGCCTTAGAAAGCATCACTACAAACAAAGCTAGTGGAGGTGATGGAATTCCAGTTGAGCTATTCCAAATCCTGAAAGATGATGCTGTGAAAGTGCTGCACTCAATATGCCAGCACATTTGGAAAACTCAGCAGTGGCCACAGGACTGGAAAAGGTCAGTTTTCATTCCAATCCCAAAGAAAGGCAATGCCAAAGAGTGCTCAAACTACCACACAATTGCACTCATCTCACACACTAGTAAAGTAACGCTCAAAATTCTCCAAGCCAGGCTTCAGCAATACGTGAACCATAAACTTCCAGATGTTCAAGTTTGTTTTAGAAAAGGCAGAGGAACCAGAGGTCAAATTGCCAACATCTGCTGGATCATTGAAAAAGGAAGAGAGTTCCAGAAAAACATCTATTTCTGCTTTATTGACGATGCCAAAGCCTTTGACTGTGTGGATCACAATAAACTGAGGAAAATTCTGAAAGAGATGGGAATACCAAACCACCTGACCTACCTCTTGAGAAACCTGTATGCAGGTCAGGAAGCAACAGTTAGAACTGGACATGGAACAACAGACTGGTTCCAAATAGGAAAAGGAGTACATCAAGGCTGTATATTGTCACCCTGCTTATTTAACTTCTATGCAGAGTACATCATGAGAAATGCTGGGCTGGAAGAAGCACAAGCTGGAATCAAGGTTGCCAGGAGAAATATCAACAACCTCAGATATGCAGATGACACCACCCTCATGGCAGAAAGTGAATAAGAACTAAAAAGCCTCTTGATGAAAGTGAAAGAGGAGAGTGAAAAAGTTGGCTTAAAGCTCAACGTTAAGAAAACTAACATCATGGCATCTGGTCCCATCACTTCATGAGAAATAGATGGGGAAACAGTGAAAACAGTGGCTGACTTTATTTTTTTGAGCTCCAAAATCACTGTAGATGGTGACTGCAGCTATGAAATTAAAAGACACTTACTCCTTGGAAGGAAAGTTATGAGCAACCTAGATAGCATATTCAAAAGCAGAGACATTACTTTGCCAACAAAGGTTCGTCTAGTCAAGGCTATGGTTTTTCCAGTGGTCATGTATGGATGTGAGAGTTGGACTGTGAAGAAAGCTGAGCACTGAAGAACTGATGCCTTTGAACTGTGGCGTTGGAGAAGACTCTTGAGAGTCCCTTGGACTGCAAGGAGATCCAACCAGTCCATTCTAAGGGGGATCAGTCCTGGGTGTTCATTGGGAGGACTGATGCTAAAGCTGAAACTCCAGTACTTTGGCCACCTCACGTGAAGAGTTGACTCATTGGAAAAGACCCTGATGCTGGGAGGGATTGGGGGCAGGAGGAGAAGGGGACGACAGAGGATGAGATGGCTGGATGGCATCACTGACTTGATGGACGGGAGTCTGAGTGAACTCCGGGAGCTGGTGATGGACAGGGAGGCCTGGCGGGCTGCGATTCATGGGGTTGCAAAGTGTCGGACATGATTGAGCGACTGAACTGAAGGGCAGGCAGACGGTGATCCAGCATCTAATACCCTTCTTCACAACACCCAGATGGCCTGCCTTTCTTGGTTTCAGCATCTTCACATTCCTGGGCTGGAAGAAGACACAGACTCTCCTCTACATTCATTCGCTACTGCTACAGGCAGCTCCAGCAAAGAGAAACTATCCACAATTCAGAAAATTGTATGAGTTCTAGAGGTTTGTTTTCCTTGGGCTTCCTGTCCTTCAGAAACATGGTTCATTAAAATAAGTATTTCACTTGTTGTTCTTCAGTTGCCCAGTAGTGTGGGACTTTTTGCAGCTCCACAGACTGCAGCATGCCCAGCCTCTCTGTCCCTCAAAGTTTGCCCAAGTTCATGTCCATTGCATTGGTGATGTCATCCAGCCATCCCATCCTCTGACACCCTCTTCTTCTGCCCTCAATATCTTTCCCAGCATCAGGGTCTTTTTCAATGAATCACCATTAGCATCAGGTGAACAAAATATTGGAGCATCAGCTTCAACATCAGTCTTTCCAATGAATATTCAGGGTTGATTTCCTTTAGGATTGACTGGTGTGATCTGCATGCTATCCAAGGAACTCTCGGGAGTCTTCTCCAGCACCACAGTTTGAAGGCATCAATTCTTTGGCACTCTGTCTTCACAGTTCGGCTCTCACAACTGTACATGACCACTGGGAAGACCATAGCCTTGACTATACAGACGTTTGCTGGCAAAGTAATTTAGTCTCTGCTTTTCAAACACTGTCTAGGTTTGTCATAGCTTTACTGCTGAGAAGCAATCGTTTTGTGATTTCATGAGTGCAGTTACTATCTGCAGTGATCTTAAGAGCCCCCAAAGAGGAAATGTCACTACTCCCTCCTTTTCTCCTTCCATCTGGCATGAAGTAATGCCGGATGCTATGATCTTAGTTTTTTTAGTATTTACTTTTAAGCCGGCTCTATCATTCTCCTCCTTCGCACTTACCAAGAGGCTCTTGAGTTCCTCTTTGCTTTCTGCTATTAGAGTGGTATCATTCTCATATCTGAGGTTGTTGATGTTTCTCCCACCTATCTTGATTATGGCTTGTAACTCATCCAGCCCAGCATGTCTCATGATGTGTTCAGTGTATAGGTTAAATAAATAGGGTGACAGCCGACAGCTCTGTTGTACTGAGAAGAGGTTTCATTGGTTATCTAATCTATTAAACTGAGGAAGGAATGATGCTAAAGCTGAAACTCCAGTACTTTGGCCACCTCATGTGAAGAGTTGACTCACTGGAAAAGACTCTGATGCTGGGAGGGATTGGGGGCAAGAGGAGAAGGGGATGACAGAGGATGACATGGCTGGATGGCATCACTGACTCGATGGACGTGAGTCTGAGTGAACTCCGGGAGTTGGTGATGGACAGGGAGGCCTGGCGTGCTGTGATTCATGGGGTCGAAAAGAGTCGGACACTACTGAGCAACTGATCTGATCTGATCTGATAACATAGATAAGGTGCATGGATCTGAAGTACACAGTGCAATAATCTTTTAAACTTATGTGTGAAACTACCTGTTTTCTTGGCCTCCAGCCCCAACCACTCCAACCCATTCTCTGTGCCATCATCAGAAGGATTTTACTAAAACACAGATTTGACCAAACAATAAAAATAATGACATCAGCTTTTGTGCCACCCCCACAGCAGTGATTAACTGTTAATATGTGCCAGTCATGGCTCTAAGCTTTTAAATTAATGATTTCCTTTAAGATAATACAAGTCAAGCACTTGGAACATTGGCAGGCATGCAGTGAATATTATTCGCAAGAGCCCTAAAAGGTCATTATTGTACAGCAGATGGAACTCTGCTCAGTGTTATGCAGCAGCCTGGATGGGAGGGGATTTTGAGGGAAAATGCATACATGTGTATATATGGCTGAGTCCATCCACTGTTCACTTGAAACTAGCAGAGCTATGTCCCAATAAAAAATAAAAAGTTAAAAAAAAGTCCTAGAAGGTCAGTATTTTTATTGTTAATAATTTATAGGAAATAGAACTGAGGCTTAGAATGCTTGAGTCATTTGCCCAAGGTCACCCAGCTTGGATGTGTAGAGCAGGGAGCTGGACTCTGAGCCCAAGTGCTAACCATGAGGTGTTAGTGCTGTCCTAGAGCTGGCATTCTCTTAATGAGAACTCCCAAAGCCTCTTCAGCCCCTATGGGATGAGATCTCAACTCCTCATCAGGCCCTACAAGGGATTCCCACCAGCTGGGTGCAGCCCGTGTTTCCACACTTGCTTCTGGTTTTTATCTACCTTGCATCCATCTCCTGCTCTCAGATGCCTGCCTACTCATCATTCCCTGAAAAAATTTTGATCTTAATAGCTATCATCATTGCTCTCAGCATGTGTGAGTTCTGGGTGCTTCTGTATCTATTTCCAATTCTTACTGCAACTGTCTGAAATAGTATCACACTCATTTTAGATATAAACTGAGACACAGGAAGATTACGGGACTTGTTTCACGGTCAGTGAAAATGAAACGTTAGTCGCTCAGTCATGTCCAACTCAGTGATCTCATGGACTGTAGCCTGCCAGGCTTCTCCATCCATGGAATTCTCCAGGCAAGAATACTGGAGTGGGTTGCCATTCCCTTCTCCAAGGAATCTTCCCGACCTAGGGATCAAACCAAGGTCTCTTGATCAGATCAGATCAGATCAGTCGCTCAGTCGTGTCCAACTCTTTGTGACCCCATGAATCGCAGCACGCCAGGCCTGCCTGTCCATCACCAACTCCCGGAGTTCACTCACGTCCATCGAGTCAGTGATGCCATCCAGCCATCTCATCCTCTGTCGTCCCCTTCTCCTCCTGCCCCCAATCCCTCCCAGCATCAGAGTCTTTTCCAATGAATCAACTCTTTGCATGAGGTGGCCAAAGTACTGGAGCTGTAGCATCATTCCTTCCAAAGAAATCCCAGGGCTGATCTCCTTCTGAATGGACTGGTTGGATCTCCTTGCAGTCCAAGGGACTCTCAAGAGTCTTCTCCAACACCACAGTTCAAAAGCATCAATTCTTTGGCGCTCAGCCCTCTTCACAGTCCAACTCTCACATCCATACATGACCACAGGGAAAACCATAGCCTTGACTAGACGAACCTTTGTTGGCAAAGTAATGTCTCTGCTTTTGAATATGCTATCTAGGTTGGTCATAACTTTCCTTCCAAGGAGTAAGCATCTTTTAATTTCATGGCTGCAGTCACCATCTGTAGTGATTTTGGAGTCCAGAAAAATAAAGTCTGACACTGTTTCCACTGTTTCCCCATCTATTTCCCATGAAGTGATGGGACCAGATGCCATGATCTTCGTTTTCTGAATGTTGAGCTTTAAGCCAACTTTTTCACTCTCCACTTTCACCTTCATCAAGAGGCTTTTGAGTTCCTCTTCACTTTCTGCCATAAGGACGGTGTCATCTGCATATCTGAGGTTATTGATATTTCTCCCAGCAATCTTGATTCCAGCTTGTGTTTCTTCCAGTCCAGCGTTTCTCATGATGTACTCTGCATATAAGTTAAATAAGCAGGGTCACAATATACAGCCTTGACGTACTCCTTTCCCTATTTGGAACCAGTCTGTTGTTCCATGTCCAGTTCTAACTGTTGCTTCCTGACCTGCATACAAATTTCTCAAGAGGCAGATCAGGTGTTCTGGTATTCCCATGTCTTAAAGAATTTTCCACAGTTTATTGTGATCCATACAGTCCAAGGCTTTGGCATAGTCAATAAAGCAGAAATAGGTTTTTCTGGAACTCTCTTGCTTTTTCCATGATCCAGCAGATGTTGGCAATTTGATCTCTGGTTCCTCTGCCTTTTCTAAAACCAGCTTGAACATCAGGTAGTTCATGGTTCAAGGTCTCTTGAGCTGCGGGCATATACTTTACTGTCTGAGCCACCTGGGAAGCCCCATTTCATGGTCAGAGAGCCCATCAAAGTTGGAGTCTGAACTCAGGCTGTCTGACTGCTCTGTGTGATCCGTCCTACTCTGCTGCCATTCCCTTCAAGCCACACATTCCCATAACTGGCTCAAGTGTCACCTGGTTTCTAAGGCATTTTTGACTCTAGCCACCATGTACCTGTCTTGCTCTGTTGCTTTCCACAGGTACAAAGAGACGACTCGTTAAAGAAGAATGGCCCATGCTCCATTTCTATTCTAGGCCTTTCCAAGTGCATTCAACCTCTTCATTAAAAAAGCTGAAACTGAATATTTATGGAATTTTCCCAATGCAGGCCCTGGAACAACACTGCTGTCCAGACAAACTGGCAAGTCTTAGGCCAGACGGGGTTATAATCTGATGGCGTGAACACAGAGGGCAAATGGAGAAGCTGCTGCCAGTTAAACACCATGTGTTCTTCAGCAGAACCTCTTGGGCTGTGTGATTCATGCGCTCCTGGGACATGGATAATTCCTAAGAGATGAGCTAGCCAGCTCCTCAAACCTGAGGACAATGGGAGGATGAATTCTGTGGGCCACTGGAAAGGCCGGAGTGGGCAATTTTTGAATTGATCTTGAAAAGCGTTTTATCATCGGAATAGCTAACATTATTGTTGATTATGTAGAATGAAAAATACCAAAGCATTTGAACATTTGATACATGTTCAGTTCCTTTTGTACCTAAAAAGTGAATATTAATGTGCAATCTGTGAAAGTCTCACAACTTGACGGGGAGTGACTGGCTCTGCAATGACCTCCTGACAAACTGTGGCAGCATTTGGTTGTCATCATTCAATCACATCTGTAGTTAAGATTATAAAATAAGTCACTTGATTCTTTAGCACATTATTCTTCCATAAATTTAAACTAATACTTTATTTTTTAATTTTTTCTTATTTTTTAAACTTCAAACTTTTTATTTTGTACAGGGGTATAGCTGATTAACAATGTTGCGGTAGTTTCAGGAGAACAGTGAAGGGACTGAACCATACATACACATGTATCCATGGATGGGAGGGGGGTTTGGGGGAGAATGGGTACATGTATATACAAACTAATACCTGTTTTAAATTCCAAGCTAAAAAATCTCATTGTTAAGAATACAGAAATCCAATTCAGAATGAGCACAATTATTAAATTACAAAGTATATTGGGTGGACAAGGTAATTCCAAAGTTGATCTAGAAAAATAAAAAGGCAAGTACAAATAAGACAATTTGAAAAATGAGAATATGAGATTGTATTTATACTGCTGCTGCTAAGTCACTTCAGTCGTGTCCGACTCTGTGCGACCCCATAGACGGCAGCCCACCATGCTCCCCTATCCCTGGGATTCTCCAGGCAAGAACACTGGAGTAGGTTGCCATTTCCTTCTCCAATGCATGAAAGTGAAAAGTGAAAGTGAAGTCACCCAGTCATGTCCGACTCTTAGCGATCCCATGGACTACAGCCTACCAGGCTCCTCCGCCCATGGGATTTCCCAGGCAAGAGTATTTATGCTACCAGACATCAAAATATATCATACAATTCAAATAATTGGTGCCGGCATCAGAATGGGTATTGAGGAAATAGAAGTGACTGCTCAGAAACAGATCCTAGAACACATATGTAATTATGATAAATATGGAATAAAAAGCACAGGAAGGATGGATTACTTTAAAAATAGAGCTGAAATCACTGCTTAACCATTTGGAGGAAAATCAAACTATATCCTCACTTTATATCAAGAAGTATAACAAATCCCAACATTACATTATTAAATATATAAAGTTATCTTTAAAAAGACAAGAACATGCAACATGCAAATGATGATTATCTGACCTGAGCATGGTGAAAGGCTTTTCAGCCTTTAAACCAATGGAAAAGAATCAAGGGGAAAAACAGACAGATCTGGACATATAAGAGTTAAACTACTGAGCAAAAAAACATCATATATAAAATTCAAGGGCAAACAACCAAACTACGGAAAATACCACACAAAGTATTGATAGCCTAATATCGAAGGAACTCACATAAACTGAAAACACAGCTTATCCCCAAATGGTCAAAAGATATGGTCAAACAACTCATGAAAAAAAATAGTATTAGCAAGAAACATATAAAATGTTTAGCCTCACAAATAAAAAGTAGATATGCAAAGTCAAACAAGGAGAATTTTTTTCTGCTTCTAATATTACCAAGTATTTGCAGTTTTAAAACGACGATGGCTAATGCTCCAGTGTTAGAATTTGCTTACACTGTTGGTGTCGGTATGTGCTGTGCTGCGCTTAGTCGCTCAGTCGTGTCCAACTCTTTGCAACCCCATGGACTGTAGGTGGCCAGGCTCCTCTGTCCACGAAGATTCTCCAGGCAAGAATACTGGAGTGGGTTGTCATGTCTTGCTCCAGGGGATCTTCCCAACCCAGGGATTGAACCCAGGTCTCCTGCATTGCAGGCGGATTCTTTACTGTCTGAGGCACCACGGAAGCCCTGGTGTGGGTATAAGTGAAGTTGCTCAGTCATGTCCGACTCTTTGCGACCCCATGGACTGTAGCCTACCAGGCTCCTCCGTCCGTGGGATTCTCCAGGCAAGAGTACCTGGAGTGGGTTGCCGTTTCCTTCTCCAGGAGATCTTCCCAACTCAGGGATCGAACCCGGGTCTCCCGCATTGTAGGCAGACGCTTTACCATCTGAGCCACCAGTTGTATCTAGACCTTTTCAAAAGTTCAGACCCTCTACTTTAGTAGTTCCTCATTTGAATTTATCTTAAATAGTCAGAAACAAAATGATTTTGGCACAAGGATGTATATCGTGTTATTTGTAATAATACAAAATTGGAAACCCCACAATGTCCAATAAAAAGGAGGTTAAACTAGCTATAGCAATGGAGATTTTAACATAGGAGTTAACAATCTTCAGAGGTACTGGTATTTGTGAGTTAAAAGCAAGATAAAAGTTTATATGCTCTGATGAATGGCCATGCTTTACCCCCACACATGCATAGAACAGAGCTTGCCAGATATGTACCTCAAAGTTAACCTTGGTAGGGGGTTTACAGCTCCAGTAGCCAGCCCTGGCGGGGTCTGTGAGCTCCTTTAATTCCCACATCATCATCCTAGGGATCTCACCACCCCTGTTTCTATACAAACACTGAGTAGTGGGACCCAGAGTCAGGTTTTCAAGGCCTGGGATCTGAACCTCTCTGCCATGCTGCTTGGGCGGTTCTTTTCTCTTCAGTATCTTCCCAAATTCTCTGCAATGAGTACACTTTTATAATGCAGAAAAAACCCACAGCTTTCAAAATAGCGAATCGAGGCCAAGAGCCCCTGGAAGTTTTGTGTTCTGTTCTGTTCCGACAGCCCACAGTGTGGGAGACAGTTCTGCCATTCTTCCCCCGGCTCTGGGTTCTCCTTCCATTTCCTTCCCTTTCTTCTACTCATTCCAGTGTAAATCATGGAGTCACTCAGCCTAGAGATGGAGTAAAGGCCTTGGTGCACTGCAGAGCCATTCCAGGGCCAGCCTGGCTACTCGTTTTCTTTCCTTCGCCTCCTTCTTTTCCTTCCCTCCTGCCTTTTCAGCACCCCCTGTGAATAAGCCTGGTTCAAAGTTCTGGCTTAACAAAACAAACCAGGGCATCCTGGGGTTAACTGTGGGCTGGCCTTTCACAGTTCTATGATTAAATTGCATTTTTCAGTGGTTCTGCCTTTAAACTCCAAGTCTTTTAAAGAGAAATTTAAGGAGAGCAAAACATAGGAAACAGTGCCAAACACCAATAACATATTTTAGTTGTTTGGGGAATGGGCAGCTTTAGAAACCACAAATTCCCACTTATGCAAGGGCGACTTGAGCTTTTTCTTTATTGCTTAGTGACAGAAGCCTGGCTATAGACCATAGTCAGAGTTGTTCTCTCGTTTTCTTTTCTCTCTCTCTCTGAAAACAGTTATAAAAGGCCTGAGCTATCACAAGAAGAGTTGGCTAATCCAACAGCTCTAATCAAATACCAAAAATCATTTTCCACTGATGCAGTTACTTCAGATTAAAAGGCAGCTCCAAGTCTCTGTCTCAGTAACCTGCTATACCTGCTCTACAAGCTCAATCACGTGGAGACACACTCAAAACTTGGGAGGCTCCACCCGCTTGACTTTACCACCAATTGGCAAGGCTTTGGTAGCATGTGTTCAAATAGAAATCTGTCTCCTTTCTCCCAAAGAAAATAACTGAAAATGGAAGATAAGATGTGAATATTGTTTTGTGACTATGCTTTCCAAAACAAGGCTGGCACAACACAAAATGGAAAGAATCCCAGAGAGCTCTCTTCTGTGGCCTTATATCTATTCTGACTATCAGGAACAATGAATTCTATTGCCAGAATCTGATGATGAGGTTCTTAAAAACCCCCGCCATTGGAGCCTGGATGAAGGTGTGACCCAGCCAGTCCTAGGGCATGAACTGGTAAACTGTACTACATTCTCACCAAATAAACTGGAAATAAGGTGCCAGTGAGGTTGGGTTTTCATACTCACTCCTCAAATTACTAGCAAATGTGAACTTGAGTTCACATAGTCCCACTTGAGAATAAGAAGATAGCAATGAAGTTCTAAAACAACTTCTTCATATAGAATACTGAACATTTTTGGTAGTAAGCATGTGTAAGGTGTACAAAGCCACTATAAGTCAGGGAAACAGCCTTGGAATGAAGCAGCTGACAGTTATCTGAAGTAGCAACCAACTAACATGGGTAGAAGAGTTCAGTTTTATATTTATTATTATTACTTTTGGCCATGCCATGAGGCACATGAGATCTTAAGTTTTCTGACCAGGGACGGAACCTGCGTTCCCTGCATTAGAAGCATGGAGTGTTAACCACTGGACTGCCAGGGACGTCCAGAGATTAATTTTACTAAGTAAAGGCTAAACTCAACAGATTCCATAAAAACTGCAAACAAAAAAACCTAGAAAGTAAGAACTACAAAAAAGTAGAAAAAAGATGAAAATATCCTCAATAAAACACCAGCAAATTGAATCCAGCAACATATAAAAAGAGTTATACATTATGAACAATTGGGATTTATCCCAGGAATGCAAGGTTGGTTTAACATCTGAAAATCAAACAGTATAAGAGTTTGATTACATTAAATCACCACATTAACAGAATAAAGGACAAAAACCACATAAGGATCTCAATAGATGCAGAAAAATCATTTGACAAAATCTAGTATCTCTCCACGATAAAAATACTCAACAAGTAGGAAAAGAAGCTTGTATCATATTGAGTAACATACCTAACTATGAAAGAGTCAGTTCATTCTGAATAGCAAAAAACTAAATGTTTTCCCCTCTTTTCTCAAGAAAAGACTTACCATATCTATTCAACGTTGTACTAGAGGTTCTAGCCAGTAATTAGGCAAGAAAAAGAAATTTAAAACTCTAGATTGAAAAGGAAGATCTAAAACCATCTCTAGTCTCAGATGACAAGATCTGGTATAAAGAAAAGCTAGAAACATTTTGCTGACATGAAAGTCATAAAAATAAAACTATTATATTTTTGAACAAGACTCTGTAACTATATCCATGTAGGTTGCTTATACTCTTAGAGAGTCTGACTGATTAACACTATCCAGTTCAGAGTTATGCAAACACTAGAAATCCCATTCAACAAGATAAAATGGTAATATTACTGTCAGAGCATATAATAAATTCCCATTTCAACAGAAAGAGGTATATATGTATTTTTATTAGGAGAAAATCAGTTTCTCTTCCCCTATCTATTAAACATATTAAATACTATTTAAGTACCTACTGAAAATATCTTAAAAAGTATCACTGAGTAAGATTCCAAATGGCTGAGTTCAGTTCAGTTGCTCAGTCGTGTCCAACTCTTTGTGACCCCATGGACTGCAGCGTGCCAGGCTTCCCTGTCCATCACCAACTCCTGGAGCTTGCTCAAACTCATGTCTATCGAGTTGGTGATGCCATCCAATCTCATCCTCTCTCATTCCCTTTTGCTCCTGCCTTCAATCTTTCCTAGCATCAGGGTCTTTTCCAATGAGTCAGTTCTTCACATCAGGTGACCAAAGTATTGGAGCTGCAGCTTCAGCATCAGTCCTTCCGATGAATATCCAAATGATGAGCCTGCCCGAATATCCCCATATTTCATTCTGGCCCTGTCTCCTGCAGGTATTCTGAGTCATCGCTACTCACAAGGGAACAAAGATGACATCAATGTGATAGGCCTGTTCCAGCTCCCTGTGCACTAGATAGTAAAAGATTCCACACAGACATGTGGCTTCGAGTTGACTGGAAACAAGCCATGGCCACCCGTGGCTAAAACTGAGGCCAAAGGGTAGATGAGGATGAGAACCTACATGTTTCCCTGAAAAGATCCTTTAAGGCACAAAGGAAAGCCAAGTTAAGGAGAAGACTACTCAGACATCTTAGAGTTAGTAAAAAATAAAAGCTCCATGTAATCCAGTAATATTCACTAGTCTACAGAGTGATCCAGGTGCTTGGGAATGTCTTGGTCTGAGCCTAGTTTATATTCTCAGCACGATGTCAATGGCAGTGATCCTGTTGCTTTGGGTTTGCTGACCAATGCTAGTCTTGAACTTGCCAGATCTTCCCTGGCTAACTCGTACATAACCTGAAAAACCACTTTAAATCTTGCTGGAGTCCTTCAACTTTGCTTCTTGTTTGTATTTTGGCCCTATAGTCAACACTTGCAACTCTAGTCTCCTTGACTTTGGTCATTTGGGCCTCCTCTTTTCCCTTTTACAAATCTTTCTGTATCTCCAAATGTAGCTCCTCTTTCTAGACCAACTTTGAAATCTCATGTAAAGTACTAATGTGTTGATTAAAACAATGAAGAAACAGAAAAAAAAAACCAAACAAACAACCTTTTAAAATTTTCTTAAATCTGTCCAATTTTTTAGCTTCTCTTTCTCCTGAGTGCCAGAAACAGCAGCAGCAACATTAAAGAAAAACAAAGCGAAACAAACACTAACTTCTTAAGTATTTCTCAACCATGCTCTGAACTTGCCAGTTTGGAAGTGAAAATGAAATAAACATGTTAGCAAGTATAAGTATTCTAATAGATTGGTTGCTTACAACAGTTATTTCAGATATCTCATCTTTCAAAAAAATTTTATTAATAAGTAGCACTGCAGTCCTGGCAGGAAAACTATAAACCTAGAGAAAAGATGTAACAGAATTCCATAAAAGGAGCTATTGAATCATTTCCCTGAAGAAAATGCTTGAATGCACTTTATTATTATTTTTTTTTTGAATGCACTTTAGAAAGAATTGGCATGACTCCACATCACCCTGTCTGAAGTACTCAAAGCTACTTGGGCGACTGAAAGGAATCATACTATGACAGTGACTGAGCAAGAGCACCCAGGTTTCATGTTTTCTGGATCAGTACAATTTTTAAAGGGGCTTCCCTGGTGGCTCAGCGGTAAAGAATTCACCTGCAATGCAGGAGACACAGGTTCGACCCCTGAGTTGGGAAGATACCCTGAAGAAGAAAATGGCAACCCACTCCAGTATTCTTGCCTGGGAAATCCCATGGACAGGGGAGCCTGGCAGACAACAGTCCATGGGGTTGCCAAAGAGTTGGACACGACTGAGAGACTAAACAACTTTTTAAAAAGTGCCCTGTTTTTAATTTTGCCTATAAGGACATGAAGAGCAGCACTATCGCCACATTTCACAAGAGAGGACAAATTCACCACATTATATTTTTCTCCTTTCCTCATGACCTGGTGAGAACTCTGTCCCAGATGAGTTTTCAACGCACAGAAGAAAATTGACATTTTTGTGTGATAAGAGAATAAGGATCTCACTATTTGCCAAAACTATTGCTTTAAAGTGAATTTCAAAATAGAAGAATTGGGAAAGTTTCCAAACTTCAATCATGTGAAAATACCTTCACAGATGTTTTCAAAGCAGCATTTCCACTTGTGTTCAGTTCAGTTCAGTTTAGTCGCTCAGTTGTGTCCAACTCTTTGCGACCCCATGAACCGCAGCACGCCAGGCCTCCCTGTCCATCACCAACTCCTGGAGTCTACCCAAATCCATGTCCATTGAGTCGGTGATGCCATCCAACCATCTCATCCTCTGTCATCCCTTCTCCTTCTGCCCTCAATCTTTCCCAGCATCAGGGTCTTTTAGAATGAGTCAGCTCTTCGCAGCAGGTGGCCAAAGTATTGGAGTTTCAGCTTCAACATCAGTCCTTCCAATGAACACCCAGGACTGATCTCCTTTAGGAAGGACTGGTTGGGTCTCCTTGTAGTTCAAGGGACTCTCAAGAGTCTTCTCCAACACCACAGTTCAAAAGCATCAGTTCTTCGGCATTCAGCTTTCTTTATAGTCCAACTCTCACATCCATACATGACCACTGGAAAAACCATAGCCTTGACTAGACGGACCTCTGTTGACAAAGTAATGTCTCTGCTTTTTAATATGCTGTCTATTGGTCATAACTTTCCTTCCAAGGAGTAAGTATCTTTTAATTTCATGGCTGTAATCACCATCTGCAGTGATTTTGGAGCCCCCAAAAATAAAGTCTGACACTGTTTCCACTGTTTCCCCATCTATATCCCATGAAGTGATGGGCCCGGATGCCATGATCTTTGTTTTCTGAATGCTGAGCTTTAAGCCAACTTTTTTACTCTCCTCTTTCACTTTCATCAAGAGGCCCTTTACTTTCTTCTTTACTTTCTGCCGTAAAGGTGGTGTCATCTGCATATCTGAGGTTATTGATATTTCTCCTGGCAATCTCAATTCTAGCCTGTGCTTCTTCCAGCCCAGTGTTTCTCATGATGTATTTTGCATGTAAGTTAAATAAGCAGGGTGACAATATACAGCCTTGACGTACTCCTTTTTCTATTTGGAACCAGTCTGTTGTTCCATGTCCAGTTCTAACTGTTGCTTCTTGATCTGCATATAGGTTACTCAAGAGGCAGGTCAGGTGGTCTGGTATTCCCATCTCTCTCAGAATTTTCCACAGTTTATTGTGATTCACACAGTCAAAGGCTTTGGCATAGTCAATAAAGCAGAAATAGATGTTTTTCTAGAACTCTCTTGCTTTTTCCATGGTCCAGTGGATGTTGGCAATTTGATCTCTGGTTCCTCTGCCTTTTCTAAAACCAGCTTGAACATCTGAAAGTTCACGGTTCACGTATTGCTGAAGCCTGGCTTCAAGAATTTTGAGCATTACTTTACTAGCATGTGAGATGAGTGCAATTGTGCAGTAGTTTGAGCATGCTTTGGCATTGCCTTTCTTTGGGACTAGGATGAAAACTGCCCTTTTCCAGTCCTGTGGCCACTGCTGAGTTTTCCAAATTTGCTGGCATATTGAGTGCAGCACTTTCACAGCATCATCTTTTAGGATTTGAAATAGCTCAACTGGAATCCCGTCACCTCCACTAACTTTGTTTGTAGTGATGCTTCCTAAGGCCCACTTGATTTCACATTCCAGGATGTCTGGCTCTAGGTGAGTGTGAGTGATCACACCATCGTGATTATCTGGGTCATGAAGATCTTTTTTGTACAGTTCTTCTGTGTATTCTTGCCACCTTTTCTTAATATCTTCTGCTTCTGTTAGGTCCATACCATTTCTGTCCTTTATCGAACCCATCTTTGCATGAAATGTTCCCTTGGTATCTCTAATTTTCTTGAAGAAATCTCTAGTCTTTCCCATTCTGTTGTTTTCCTCTATTTCTTTGCATTGATCACTGAGGAAGGCCTTCTTCTCTCTCCTTGCTATTCTTTGGTACTCTGCATTCAAATGGGTATATCTTTCCTTTTCTCCTTTACTTTTGGCTTCTCTTCTTTTCACAGCTATTTGTAAGGCCTCCTCAGACAGCCATTTTGCTTTTTTGCATTTCTTTTTCTTGGGGATGGTCTTGATTCCTATCTCCACTTTTGTTAATTAATTTCAATTGAGTCACTGTTTGCTTAAGTAAATACATTTTAAAATGACAGTCTTATATGAATACCATAAATGGATGGCCAGAATCCCTTATAAAATCATGATAACTTAACTGCTGAAAGGCCCTGAACTTCCCGATAACTCTGAAAGGGAGATATACAGGTATTAGGGGTTCAAGTCCCCCCAGGACTGGAATGAGACTTTGCTTGATACAACCTCAAGGAAATGTCATTTAATGCCATGACCACGTACTGCCTAAAAGCATATCTTATACCAACTAATGGGGCTTCCCTGGTGGCTCAGAGGGTAAATATCATTTTGGTAGACGTTCCATAGCATCAGAGGTATCCTTATATAGTAATTAAGAGCAATGGCTAACTCGGTTCAAATTTGGAGACTTACCCATGTACCAGCTAGTAACCTTCAGCAAGCCATTTGCCTTCTCTGCTTAGGTCTTCATCTATGAAATGGGGATAAGAATAATACCCACTTCATTGTGAGGGTCAAACTAGTATCTACAGGTAAAGTTCTTTGAATGGTAAGTGACAGGTATTAAGAGCTCAAAAATGTTAACAGTTATTCTTATTCTCCTACACTTGGAGAATACCAAAACGTCTAGGCATCTGTTAGACTATATCAGGCCTCTAGTGATACAGTAACATGTTTCTGGAGAAAACATATAGCTAGAGAATAAGAATGACAATTCCTTTGCTAATTTGCATTAAAGTGAATAACTTGGTACACATGTATCTAAGGCAACTCATTGTTCCTTTGGTTTGTTTCCTTCCATGGCCCATTTTCTAGGTCAAGAGCAAGTCTGAATGATATATTTTTGCCTCTAAGGCATAGAACACAATGCATTTGACACAAAAAGATTACACCATAGAGAAAGGCTTTCAGAATCTTAACTGCAAGTCACTACTTAGGTAAACAAGACCATCAAAATATACTAGGCTTCTAAGTATGAAATTAATGTCATCTCTATTTAGAGTAAACAGTAGAATTAATGTAGGATTGAACCCTCAGAGTGGGGGGATTTAACCCTCACATGTTATGATTTAATTTATATTACGAAACACAGTTCAGAAGGACTTACTCATTACCAAGTCATCAAATAAATGAGCTAACATCAAAAAGCAGGAGTTCTAGGGGGCTCCTAAGATGGATTAGTTGGTCTTGAACAAGAAAGACATATATTAACATATCCTAAGCTGTTGCCTTTCATGTGTCTCATCCCTTTTGTCCCTGGGACTATATTTAGCACAGTGAGAACAGCAGCACTGCCAGGGCCGTCAAGTAGAAAGAGAGGGTATTAATTTAGTAGATCTTGGTCAAGGTTAGGGCAAGAGATAGTGGACAAGTATATATTTAGTTTATTAAACTACAAGATAAGGTCAAATTGAAAATTTATAGTTAATCTCTAGATCTTCTAATGGGTCTACTTGATGGAGGTCTCCTTCAAAGGAGCTGGATTTTAAAAATATCTTCCCCAGTTTGTTCACTGTAGATCAGTTTCTGCCATTGCTACAAGATAGTTCTTGGTAGCATCTTTTTCTCCCCGTCTCCTCCACTCAACTTTGGCTGTTTCTTCCTCTAAGGTCTCAAGTTGAACATCTCAGCTTTTCCTTTTTGCTGTCATGATCCTCCATTTGTAACTTGCCTCCCTTTTCTCTACAGCCCTTTCCTCGCAAGGCTTCTCTTCGGATGAGACCAGGTTGTCATCCTCAATGTCCATGCTCTTCCAGGCAGGTCCCCCAACTTTTCTAGTGAATTCAGCATCAAACATTAACTACTCTTCCTAAAAAATGCTATCTTCCCTTTCTTCTCTTCATTCCCTACCATCAAGGATATTTTTTTGAAAAATTCCTTCACTCTACTTTTAAGTCTAGAAGTAATAGAATGTTCCAAATTTTGGAAGTGGAATTAGGTCACATCTTTTAATTTTCCTTTGTACCTTTTCCCTAGCACTTCTTTTAGAAGCTTAGCTTGAGTTCTTTAAGAAACCAAAGAGAGCTGAATAAGCTCAGATGCAGGGCTTCCCTGGTACCTCAGTCAGTAAAGAATCTGCCTGCAATGCAGGAGACATGGGTTCGATCCTGGGTGGGGAAGATCCCTGGAGAAGGAAATGGCAACCCACTCCAGAATTCTTGCTTGGAAAATCGCATGGACAGAGGAGTCTGGCAGGCTACAGTCCATGGGGTCACAAGAACTGGACACAACTTAGTGACTAAACCACCACCACCACCAAGCTCAGGTGCAAAGCAGTGAATTCCCTTCCCCTTTGTTTACTAATTTTGCATCTGGTCTGGGTATATAATCAAAGAATGCCCAGGACTGGAGCTCAATTAACCTAAACTACTGGCAGTGGCTCTAGCTTTCAGTGAACCCTACACCCTACTTATAAATGGCCTCTATCAGTTCAGTTCAGTTGCTCAGTTGTGTCCAACTCTTTGCGACCCCATGAATTGCAGCACGCCAGGCCTCCCCATCCATTACCAACTCCCGGAATTCACCCAAACTCATGTCCATCAAGTTGGTGATGCCATCCAGCCACCTCCTCATCTGTCATCCACTTCTCCTCTTGCCCTCAATCCCTCCCAGCATCAGAGTCTTTTCCAATGAGTCAACTCTTCACATGAGGTGGCCAAAGTATTGGACTTTCAGCTTTAGCATCATTCCTTCCAAAGAACATCCAGGACTGATCTCCTTTGGAATGGACTGGTTGGATCTCCTTGCAGTCCAAGGGACTCTCAAGAGTCTTCTCCAACACCACAGTTCAAAAGCATCAATTCTTCAGCGCTCAGCTTTCTTCACAGTCCAACTCTCACATCCATACATGACTACTGGAAAAACCATAGCCTTGACTAGATGGACCTTTGTTGGCAAAGTATGTCTCTGCTTTTCAATATGCTATCTAGGTTGGTAATAACTTTCCTTCCAAGGAGTAAGCGTCTTTTAATTTCATGGCTGCAGTCACCATCTGCAGTGATTTTAGAGCCCCCAAAAATAAAGTCTGACACTGTTTCCACTGTTTCCCCATCTATTTCCCATGAAGTGATGGGACCAGATGTAATGATCTTAGTTTTCTGAATGTTGAGCTTTAAGCCAACTTTTTCACTTTCTTCTTTCACTTTCATCAAGAGGCCCTTTAGTTCTTCTTTACTTTCTGCCATAAGGGTGGTGTCATCTGCACATCTGAGGTTATTGATATTTCCCCTGGCAATCTCTATTCCAGCCTGTGCTTCTTCCAGCCCAGCGTTTCTCATGATGTACTCTGCATAGAAGTTAAATAAGCAGGGTGACAATATACAGCCTTGACGTACTCCTTTTCCTATTTGGATCCAGTCTGTTATTCCATGTCCAGTTCTAACTGTTGCTTCCTGACCTGTACACAGGTTTCTCAAGAGGCAGGTCAGGTGGTCTGGTATTCCCATGTCTTGAAGAATTTTTCACAGTTTATTGTGATTCACACAGTCAAAGGCTTTGGCATAGTCAATAAAGCAGAAATAGATGTTTTTCTGGAACTCTCTTGCTTTTTCCATGATCCAGTGCATGTTGGCAATTTGATCTCTGGTTCCTCTGCCTTTTCTAAAACCAGCTTGAACATCTAGAAGTTCATGGTTCACATATTGCTGAAGCCCGGCTTGAAGAATTTTGAGCTTTACTTTACTAGCCTGTGAGATGAGTGCAATTGTTCAGTAGTTTGAGCGTGCTTTGGCATTGCCTTTCTTTGGGACTAGAATGAAAACTGCCCTTTTCCAGTCCTGTGGCCACTGCTGAGTTTTCCAAATTTGCTGGCATATTGAGTGCAGCACTTTCACAGCATCATCTTTCAGGATTTGAAATAGCTCAACTGGAATTCCATCACCTCCACTAGCTTTGTTCATAGTGATGCTTTCTAAGGCCCACTTGACTTCACATTCCAGGATGTCTGGCTCTAGGTGAGTGATCACACCATTGTGATTATCTGGGTCGTGAAGATCTTTTTTGTACAGTTCCTCTGTGTATTCTTGCCTCTATACGCTCGTGTAAATTAACGCCTTTGAATCTGTCTGATTCCTTTACAATGATCTGAATGGGTAAATAGTGCCTTAGAAATATCACTCCACCACTAAAATAAGGAACAAAATATTCATATTCATTCACAGGGTGCCGGCAGAATGCTGGGCACTGTTCCAGGTGCTCAGGATATGGGTGAGCAGCTCCAACAGGTCCTGTTTTCCTGGAGCAGTGACTTCCTGAGAGTATTTAAAGGCCAAGGAAAATTATCACAGTCACACTGGTCAAGGAAATCAGCTTAAAACCATCCTATTAAAGAAGAGGGGGGCAATTCATTGGTGGATGGGCCACTGTTAATAAAAGCTCCACCTCCCTGAACTAGGATACACATTTAAGAGTGGGCAGGAGGTTTCAAAAAAAAAAAAAATTCCTAACCCAACCCAAAAGATAATGGGAATCATCTGTTCTGCTCTCATGTGCAAACCTATAATTTATGGAAAGATGGGAAAGAGAAAGTCCCTGAGGAGACCCAGCCAAGTTCTGCGGTGAAAATTCAACTATACTCAACGCTCAGACTGGAAGAGGTGGGGGTGGAGCGGAGCAAGAAGCCACAGGAAAAATAACACGTCCTGAGGTGGCCAGCTCCCTCTCCTTTCCGACTTCCAAGGCCATTCCTGGGACAAGCTGCCTTCCTCCTCTTCTCCTGCCACCCTCAACCCTTCCCATTCATGGGTGATTGCTTTTTCTTCTTTATTTTTCAGTCATTTTTTAAGGATCCCAAACTGGCTGTGGTGCTCATAATTCCTGTCACAAGGTAATGTCAACAGTATAAATTACAGGGCATCCGAGGAAGCAGGTAGTTAAGATCAAGTGCGAACGTATGTTATTAAATTAAAATGGAGTTACCAGGAATCTTCAAATTATGGAGAAGAGACCATTTCCTTAAATATATGGCTGTGTATAATATATATTTGCATATATATTTGTGCACACTTACATATAAAGTAATTTACTATTAAAAAATATGCTATACAACCTGATAGCAGCAAAGGCCATCATTAAATGCAAGGTCACGAGCAGTGTCGCTCTACCAAATTCTGATTTTGCATTTCCATTCTATATCAGAATGGCTACATACTGTCTTTTTTTTTTTTTTTTCTTGGTTCTTCTATTGGGATATTGTTACTTAGCTTTATAATACTGCCTTTAAAGAGTATGGTTATTAATAAGTTGACTACTATTTTCAATGTAATTTTTTTAATGCCAGTATTAGTGCTGTGCCACTTGAAAACATTTTATTACACTTAATAATTCGCTAAGGTACCTCAGTAATATGTCAATGTATACTTTATTAGTTTCCTTATCAGCCATGTAAGGTAAATTATAATCCATGTCAGAGATGAAGAAATTGAAGCCATCTAAACTATAAGAGATTGGTGGTAGAGGCGGAAGTAGGATTTGAAATAAATGTCAAATTGTCCAGGGAGGGAATCCCCTCTGAACCATTTCAGAATTTCTATTGTCAGTTAAGGTGTTCTTCCTATTCACAGACAGCTAGAATTGCTAGTCAGACTAAAAAAATCCAGATAAAGAAGCACCGGCATCATAGGGCGCAGCCTAAAGGCTCATCAGTGTTATAAACCTGCTGAACCTTGTTAATATTACGGTGAGGGACTTTCCACAGCAGTGTCCGTGGAGCATCCACTGTACACCAGGCATTCTTCTAAGCACTTTACGTATTTGTGACTTGCTTAACTTCGCCGTCTTGTGAGGGAGGTACTTTAATCATCCTCATTTTAATAACTGTTTAACTGACTTGCTCAAGATCACAAGATGCAAACCCAGGCTGTCTTGTTGCCAGCCTCTGTGCTCTCAACTACTGGGCTACACGCAGAGGGCATGCCGCAGCCTCACCACAGGCCATGGTTATTCACAGCTTTACTGCACAGACAGGTGTCTGAACTCAGAACCAAATAGTCCCAAAGCTAAAACACAAAAAAGATAAATGTTAGTGAGGTCTTCAGTTCACAAAGGCTCACTATGCAACAACAGCCTGTAGTAACGCACAACCCCCTTCGAGTTCATTCTCATCCTTGTCTTGCTCTTCTAATAACTGATTAATTCAGCAGATGTTTACTGGGCACTTCCTCTTGCATATAAGATAGAGATGGCATTCAAGGTTGACTCTTTCACTTACAGTAGTAGAGTTAGTGGCTCAGTCATGTCCTACTCTTTGCAACCCCATGGACTATAGCCCACCAGGCTCCTCCCTCCATGGGATTTTCCAGGCAAGCATACTGGAGGAAGGAATTGCCAGGGTTGCCATTTCCTTCTCCAGGGGATCTTCCCGACCTAGGGATTGAACCTGGGTCTCCTGAATTGCAGGCGGACTCTTTATGGTCTGAGCCACTAAGAAGCTTTCACTTATTTATGGATTGCTTTAAAAGTTCCTGTGAACAGGCCTAAGAGCTAAGTAACTCAGGTGACATTTAATTTGGGGAGCATGTCTTGTAAAGAATCATAAAACTACCCTTTCTGCTCCCAGCTTGGGGAATGAGGACACCCCATTGGGCCAGCTCCTCCAGATCCTGCACGTGAAGGGTGGATCTTTCTTCCTAGATGTATCTCTTTCAGCACACTACTCACTGGCACGTGTGTCTTGTCATATGCATTTTAATTCAGTGCATCACAGTTCTAACAGTTAACAAATACCTGAAAAGTTGTAAAATATAGTCCATAAATCAAAGGGTGCCAGTAGTTTCCTGAGACGCTCATGATCATTTGAAAATATTCTTTTTTTTTTTTTTTTTTACTGTGGTAACTATAGATAGCATAAATTTTACCATTTTACCATTTTTAGGTGTATCTGATTACTTGTGAATACACTTCATGGATTACTCTTCTAAATACTATAAACTACTACATCTTAACCTTTTCATGGGTAATAAGATCACCATCCAGACATTAAGCTGGTTTTCCTAATGAACTAGCCATAGTACTGTCTGAGAGACCAGCTTCTCTCTGGATTGGGGGCACTTCCATCCTTGGGGGTGCCCCTTTCCTCTCCACCGTTGATGGACTCAGAAGCTAGCTCTGAGGTTTGAAGTTTCTTTGCCTCCCTCATCCTAAGCAGCTGAATCAACTTCTCTCTCCACCCCTTTCATTATCCCATTCCATCCATCCCATTGCCATCCATGGGGTGGAGACTCAGCTTATAAGTGTGCAGAAGAAAACCCCAGAAGCAAGAAACTAGAATAACTTGCCCCTGCTAACAAAACAAACCAGAAAACACAGTAGAGGCCAAGACCTCACAGTCGCTGAGTTCCAAATCCTTCCTTATCCCAAGGAGACAGACTGCCTGCCTCTCTATTCTAAGCTCAGGCAATGTGGCTTAAGCAAACTCATAGGAGGAATTCAAGCCTCAAGATCCATTTTCAGCTTCTCCCGGATCCCCATGTGCCTTTTTATCCTTACTCCATCTTGGCCAGCCAAATGTGAAAGCCTGTGTAAAGACCATTACATGCCTCACTTTGAAAGGGCTTTAATGCCCTTATGAACTAACTCCCGGCTGAAATCTTTGGTCCCATGGAAACAGAGAAAGCAGCAGCCAGTTGCAAAACAAAACAAAACAACAAAAAAGAGCTGTTATCTCTGTGTTAAATTAAACTCAGATCTGCTTAATATCTTGGCCAACTTATGCCACAATTATTTTGGCCCTTTCTGCCACCCCAAAGTCTTCTGTGGCCGAAATGCACCGTGGTGCTGCTGTCTGACACCGTGCCAGCAGGCCTGTGCCAAAGCCAAGTAACACCCTTCCTTCTTGGGGTTTTGGGGGAGCAGGGGAGGGTTGCTAATTCCTTTCGTGACCACTGACTAAGAGCTGAGTGGCCAACAATTTGGTAAATTATATACACACCTAAAATGTCAGCTGCATCAGAGATTTTTGCTCTCTATCTTTCCAGTCGCTGAAGGGAAGAGAACCTTGAGGCTAAAGGCAATTCTAGACGAGTTGGGTTTCCTAACCACATTCGGTAGGAGGGATATTCGCAGGACTCCAGGCATTCAGGATCCCCAGCAGCAAAGAATCATCTTTGATAAGTGTATATGCCAATGATTCAAACCAATGGAAAGGGCTGGGAATTAAAATTAGTCACAGTTATAAACACACACACACGAAAGAGGAGAGAGAGGAGCTCAACCACAAAAGTCCTTTTTGGAATCAGACTAGCTGTAAAATACAAAAACACACACGACACGGGTCAGCCGGTTTTGAATGTAGAATGTGTTAACTCCAAACTTTTGAAATGCAAAAAGCAAATTCATAGCACAAAGAATCCACATGTATTTAGCCCTGCATTACCTTTGGAACTGTAAGTTAATATATTCTGTGGATAATCCATTTCTGTGTTCTAGAAACTCGTTGTTTTTGACATCTACAGGTCAATGGGTTGGACAGTATGGAGATATTTTGACCACCACGGCAGAGGTCAGAATGCAAACTGTTAGGGGGTCTGGCCCGTGTGGGGGAAGCTGGGCAGGGGACTGGGTCTGCCCACTACGATCCCAGTGTCTCCACTAAGTGTCCTGGGCTCTGGGACTCTTGCCACACATGGTGCTGGCCCTCTGGCACCTCATTCTCATCCCCTTTGCTTAGAATTCCCTCCCTCCACCCACTGGAAAGACTTGGTGGGGCTTTGGCAATGGTGGGGCTTGGCCTTGCCACCTGGGGAATCTCGCTACCAGTTTGCATTTAGAAATAAGAGAGTGTCAGTACTTGAAGCAGATGGTACAGTATACTGCCTTGGAGTGCGTGCCCTTAGTGAAGGGACTCCTGTAGCTAGTGGGTAGTAGTTATTGATTTTTGTCTTGATAAATCTGAAAAATTTCATACAAAATTGAAAAAGTTTCAAAAATAAGAGTATGTGCTAAAGACAGGACGGCCTGGGTTTGAACCCCTGCTCCTCTACTTTAACTAGGAGAATTTGGACAAGTTCATCCCACTAGCAAAAGATGAATAATAATACTCCTGTCTTAGAGGGCTGTTGTGAGGATTACATGAGTTAATCCATGTAGATTTTGAACAGGATTTGGCCTAAAGTAAGCACTCAAAAATAAAAGTAACTAACATCTCTTGAAAGTGAAACTGAAAGTCGCGCAGTCATGTCTGACTCTTTGCTACCCCATAGACAAAAAGTCCATGGAATTCTCCAGGCCAGAATACTGGAGAGGGTAGCCTTTCCCTTCTTCAGGGTATCTTTCCAACCCAGGGATCGAGCTCAGGTATCCCGCACTACAGGCAGATTCTTTACCAGCTGAGCCACAAGGGCAGCCCAGCATATAATAAAAAGTAATTATTGTTAATCTAAGTATTAGTACAACCTCCTTATTTTACAAAGATTTTAAGTGCCCGGGATAGAATGTGACTTGGTAAGAGCTGGTGCAAGGTGCTCAGTCATGTTTGACTCTTGGTGTCCCCAAGGACTGTAGTCCGCCAGGCTCCTCTCTCTATGGAATTCTCCAGGCAAGAATACTGGAGTGGGTAGCTGGGTAGCCATTTCCTCCTCCAGAGGATCCTCCCCACCCAGGGATCAAACCCACGCCTCCTGCATCTCCTGCATTAGCAAGTGGATTCTTTACTATTAGTGCCACCTGAGATACCCTAATATGTATAAGCAAGGACAGGCTTCCCTGGTGGCTCAGACAGTAAAGAATCTGCCTGCAATGCAAGAGACCTGGGTTTGGTCTCTGGGTTGGGAAGATCCCCTGGAGAAGGGAATGGCTACCCATTCCAGTATTCTTGCCCGGAGAATCCCATGGACAGAGGAACCTGGTGGGCTACAGTCCATGGGTCACAAAGAGTCAGACAGGACTGAGAAACTAACACTTTCACTTTTCAAAGGATAGGCTGCTGTTATTACTGTGGATAGTGGGTTTCCTGAATGTTCCTCTCTCTCTCCTTGCTGCGACATGACAGCGGAATGAGCACTTGGCCTTCAGTGAGACTGTGTCTTAACCACTCAGGAGCAAAGCCCTCAGGTTGAGAATCCTGGCTCTTTCTAGTCCCTTTCTTCCACTTGTCAGATGATGAGTTCTTGCCTCCAGCAGGCAGTAGGCAGAGAAAAGAGAAAAAGGGGAAACTCCAACCAGTAGTTTTATTATCCATTATTGCTGGGACTTTCTCTGCACCCTTGACCTCTGCTCCAGCCAAGAATCCATTCACAATATCCTGCCTTGTTGTCAGGTCTACAGCTTCCCTTATGAATGCCCTGTCCTTTTATTGTCTGAGCTGCAGTGGGCTCTGTGCTGTTAGCCCTGCCAAACACCAACCCACTGATCACCAGATAACCTGAGCGACGCTGCCCATCTTAGGAGCAAACCCACTAAATGGCATACCCACTAAATGGCATACTATCTTTCATATGTTTTTATTGGCCAACTTTTGTATGCTGGGCATTATTTCTAATTGCCAGTAGGTTATAAGGTATTAGGAAGACAGTTTATCTGTTGAAAAACTGATGCTTTCTAATTGTGGTGCTGGAGAAGACTCTTAAGAGTCCCCTGGACAGCAAGGAGATCACACCAGTCAATCCTAAAGGAAATCAACCCTGCATATTCATTGGAAAAACTGATAATGCAGCTGAAGCTCCAATACATTGGCCACCTGACGCGAACAGCCAACTCACTGGAAAAGACCCTTATGCTGGGAAAGATTGAAGGTTGGAGGACAAGGGGGTGACAGAAGACGAGATGGTTGGATGGCATCATCAAATCAATGTACATGAGTTTGAACAAACTTTCCGAGGTGGTGAAGGACAGTACTGGTGTACTTCATTCAGTCCATGGGGTTGCAAAGAGTCAGACATGACTTAGCGACTGAACAACGACAAAGGTATATACAAAAATCAGTATATTTGACTTATTTTTGAAAGCTGTCATTTAGATTGTATTTGTGAAAATGCTTAGAACTTCTATTTAATGACAAAAAGTTGAAATACCAGTTGACCTTTGGCATATGGAAATCCTGCCATTTGTTGCTTAGAACTGAAGGAGCTGAGAGCTGGCTCTCCTCCAGGTTTCTGGCTATGCCCTGAGCTTGGTTGTTTTACACAGACTAACTGGGAAACCTCAGAAAGTAGGTACAGGTAGAGTGGCTTCCACAATTTAATTGCTTCTCGAGGATCCTAAAATCATAGAACCAGGGCCGTAGGGCTGGAAGGGGCTGTAAAAATTCTTAATTCAACCTTTTCACTTCACAAGTGAGGAAACTCAGGACTCAAGAAGTGAGGTGATCAAGGTGGTTTTTATCCAAATAACACCTGTGATTCTCCTCTTGGGAACAGAGATAGTACAAAGCCAAAGTCAGAGAAAAAAGTGGTCCAAAGTTGGATGTAGTGTATGAATTTGTCATTTAAAGATGCCGTATAGGTTTAACCCGAGGGTTAACAGGGTTGAGAATAATCCCTATGAGGGTTAAGTCAAAAATCTGTTAAAGAAAAGAAACTTGGATTTTATAAGCTATGAGAAGTGATAAGGATGGAGATATTTTCAGAGGTAAGCTGTGTTTCCATTCCTCACTAAGACTTGATAGAACACATGGGTTCAGGGAGATGCAGAGCATTTCAACACAATTCAACATCAGTTAATTCTCGGAGTAAAGACCCTTCAGTCCAGCTCCCTTCCACCTCAGTGTTAAAGGAAGCTAGAAAGCCAGTTACTCTCACAGCAGGGCCTCTCCCATACTGCATGGAAGAACGTACTGCAAACCTGTGTGCTTTACAAGCAAGTAAAACTATAATTGCACGTGGGAAAGAACATGGGTTCTCTTTGTTTCTGCCAACATTTCAGTCTAGCAAGCTCCTCCCTTCTATAGCTGCAGAAATAGCACAGACTTTTTTTTTAGCACACAAAATATGTATTCCATGGCTCTATAAAACTTAACAGAATGCTTTTTGTTAACATTGAAAAGATAATCTCTGCACAGCCCACCAAAAGGGCATGCATTCTTCAGAGACAGGTGCTGAAGGTGCCCACCTTTATCTGGAAAGCAACACCCACCTTCTGGTTGAAGCCTGGAAAGTCTCTTAGCAAGGCTAACGAAGGTGGCAAGGGTGGCAGGGTAATACCTGACTTGCTCCAGCAGAGCCTTGGGGAGATCTTGCTGCCTGGGAGAAAGGGGTGGGATGGAGGGCTATCCAGGTGCAATCCCCCTTATGGGGTCATTTGGGAGGTCTGGTCCATGACTGCCCTGGAGGCAGGAGGAAGCTTTCCCTACCAAGGTGCTGCTCCATATGGTGACTCTGCTTCCCAGGTGGACCCAGTAGTAAAGAACTCACCTGCCAATGCAGGAGACATTGGAGATGTGGGTTCGATCCCCGGGAATATCCTCTGGAGTAGGAAACGGCAACCCACTCCAGTATTCTTGCCTGGAGAATCCCATGGACAGATAAGCCTAGCGGGCTACAGTCTGTTGGGTTGTCAAAAGAGCCAGACATGACTGAAGCAACTTAGCATGCATGCATGCAGCTGCTGCCACATCGGAGGAACCTGTGGCCTAGAGCCCCCTGCAGAATCTGAGAGGCAGAACTCAGGGTGCAGCCGGCATTATTTATGTTGTCACAACTGCAGTCTAGTGTCCACAGATGCAGAGTCGTGGTGCCACTGAAGAAAGCTGCAGAGGGCCATTTACAAAGGTCCACGTCTCCAGGCAGCACTATACCAGTACGGGTACCACGGGCACATCTCCTCTCTCTTAAACCCTCTCTGTTAAGCAGAGTTCTAAGGTCGTACATATTAACTTCTTTAAACCTCATAAGCACATTTCAGGGTAGGTACAATTACTATCCCTGCTTCAGAAATGAATTGCTTCTTCTTTTTTTTACTTAAAATTTTTTTAAATTAAAAAAAAATTTTTTTTTAAGGTTTTAAAATATTTTGGCTGAAGCATCCAGGATCTTAGTTTCCTGACCAGGGATTGAACCCATGCCCCTGTGTAGTGGAAGTGCAGAGTCTTAACCACTGAACCACCAGTGAAGTTCCTGAAGTGCTCCTTGAGGCACCAAGTGAAGTGACTTGCCCAGGGTCACCTAAGCGAGTCTGGGGTGAGCGTCTGAATGTGGGCAGCTGGTTTCCAAGGCTCCATGTATAATCACTGCACTGTTCAGCCCTTCTGTGATGCCTAAGGTCAGGTATCATCCCCCTTTTGGAGACCTTTGCTCCAGGCAGAAACTTCATCCCCTGTTGGCCTCACACTGGCTTGCTGGTCTCCTAAAACTTCCTGACAGCCATCTTAGTTTTGATTTCTATTTAATTTTCCACCTCAGAAAGCAGTGCCAGGGAGGGGGGGAATCTGGGATACTTTTGAAAACGATTTATTAACCAACAGTTCGAGGAAATGGAGGGCTTCCTGGCTGCCACCTGACCTCTGTCTGCGGCCTTCCTAATGTTTGCATTACTGCCCTGACCTTGCAAAGTGACCTGGAATAGCTTGCCTGCTTCCTTTTGCGTGTCCACTTTCAGAGCCCAGCTGTCAGCCTCTGCGAGTCTGTCAGTGAGTATCTCAAGGGTTTGAAATGGGGTGTGCAGCCTTTGGAGGAGCACAATCTAACACTAAGCTCCAAATTCCTTCCCATAATTGAGCATTCATTAGTTTGACAGAACAAAAGCTGGCATTCTCTCTTATAAAGCAGGGGTCAGAACCAGTAGCTGTGTTTTGTTTGGCCTGCAGAGTGTTTAAATATTGAGAAATTTCACATAAAAATACAGATTTCCGGCTCCTCTTGGAAAAAAGGGAAGGGATGACAGCTCTGGGGCTCAGAGGAACAGCTGTCCCCTTCAGAGGGGACACTCCCTGGCTTCTCAGCATGACCTGCAGTCTCACCCTTGGCCTGCTTTGGGCATGGGTGCCGCTTTCCTGGCCTCTGCAGGAAGTGGAGTTGACAAAACACTGTTCTGAAACCGTACTTCCCTCCCTTAAAGTGTGGGCTGGCTTGGTTAGGCTGGTGGACCAGGATGGAACTGGGAGAGCTGGTGCTCCCAGAGTGCAGTGTGCATGCTAAGTCACTTCAGTCGTGCCCGACTCTTTGTGACCCTATGGACTGTAGCCTGCCAGGCTCCTCTGTCCATGGGATTCTCCAGGCAAAAATACTGGAGTAGGTGCCAAGCCCTCCTCCAGGGAATCTTCCTGACACAGGGATCAAACCTGTGTCTCTTATGTCTCCTACACTGGCAGGCAGGTTTTTTACCATAAGCACCACCTAGGAAGCCCCCGCCTGCCAAGAGGGCAGACGCTGTGTTTCTTCTTTCCTGTCCCTGCACATGGCACGTAACTGTCTGGCACATAACAAACATCACTTAGGAATAAGTGAGTGACTAGCTCTCTGGGAAAAAAAAAAAAAACATTTCTGAGTGACAGAAACCTGCTCCCCAGCTACAGAAGTCCAGGCTTATTAATGCTTCAATAGCTTTTTGAATGACCGAGGCTGCACTCTATACTTTTTAATTGGTTATGCTATAAAGATCTTTCCTGCTGTCACAAATGATATTGAATCCTATTTAAAATCCCAGAAAGTGTGTTGATAGTTTATTAGAATTTAGCCAGAAATTTAAAAACAAAGAACAGTATGAACAGCTGCCCCCGTCAGCCTTCTAATTTTTCCTCGAGAGAGTTGGGGGTGATACTATTGAAGAGCAGCAAGTTACAAACGCAGATGGAATTGCAGGCCACTAGCACATGCATCCGGAGAAGGCAATGGCACCCCACTCCAGTGCTCTTGCCTCGAAAATCCCACGGACGGAGGAGCCTGGTGGGCTGCAGTCCATGGGGTCGTTAAGAGTCAGACACGACGAGTGACTTCACTTTCACTTTTCACTTTCACGCATTGGAGGAGGAAATGGCAACCCACTCCAGTGTTCTTGCCTGGAGAACCCCAGGGACGGGGGAGCCTGGTGGGCTGCCGTCTATGGCGCTGCACAGAGTCGGACACGACTGAAGCAACTTAGCAACAGCAACAGCAGCAGCACATGCAGCTGAGCTACCAGGGAAGCCAGGCTGGCGGGCTACAGTCCATGGGGTCGCAATGAGACAGACACAACTAAGCGATTCAACACAGCACGTACAGCCAAACGTTTCAGCTAAGACACATGCGCTAATGCTGTCCAATGAGGCCGCTCTGCTTTCTGGATCCATCTCTAGATGATGTGGTTATGCTCAGTCGTGTCTGACTCTTTGCCACCCTTTTGACCATAGCCCACCAGGTTCCTCTGTTTATGGGATTTCCCAGGCAAGAATGGGTTGCTATTTTCTCCTCCAGGGGATCCTCGCAACCCAAGGATTGAACCCATGTCTCCTGTGTTGCGGGCAGATTCTTTACCCACTGAGCCATCAGGGAAGCCTATCTTTAGAGCATCAAACAAATGAACTTTGTCTTTTTTTTTTTTAAAAATATTGAACTATAGTTGATTTACAATGTTGTATTAATTTCTTCTGTGCAGGAAAGTGACTTAGTTATACATATATCTTTTTAATATTCATTTCCATTATGGTTTATCATAAGACACTGAATATAGTTCCCTAAGCTATATAGTCACTTACTCCTTGGAAGGAAAGTTATGACCAACCTAGACAGCATATTAAAAAGCAGAGACATTACTTTGCCAACAAAGGTCTGTCTAGTCAAGGCTATGGTTTTTCCAGTGGTCATGTATGGTTGTGAGAGTTGGACTGTGAAGAAAGCTGAGCGCCAAAGAATTGATGCTTTTGAACTATGGTGTTGGAGAAGACTCTTGAGAGTCCTTTGGACTGCAGGGAGATCCAACCAGTCCATTCTAAAGGAGATCGGTCCTGGGTGTTCTTTGGAAGGAATGATGCTGAAGCTGAAACTCCAGTACTTTGGCCACCTCATGAGAAGAACTGACTCACTGGAAAAGACTCTGATGCTGGGAGGGATTGGGGGCAGGAGGAAAAGGGGACGACAGAGGATGAGATGGCTGGATGGCATCACCGACTCGATAGACGTGAGTTTGAGTGAACTCGGGGAGCTGGTGATGGACAGGGAGGCCTGGTGTGCTGGAATTCATGGGGTCGCAAAGAGTTGGACATAACTGAGCCACTGAACTGAACTGAAGCTATACAGTAGAACCTTGTTTATCCATTCTCTGTATAATGGTTTTCATCTGCTAATCCCATACTCCTAGTCCTTCCCTCTCCTACTCCACCTCATTTGGCAACCACAAGTCTGTTCCCCACGTCTGTGAGCCTGTTTCTGTTTTGTAGATATGGTCATTTATGTCATATTTTAGACTCCACATAAAAGTGGTACCATATGGCATTTGTCTTTCCCTTTCTGACTCACTTCACTTAGTGTGATAATCTCTAGGTCCATCCATGCTGCTGCAAATGGCATCATTTCATTCTTTTTTCATAGCTGAGTGATATGCCACTGCGCATATGCATCATTTATACACACACACGTATCTTCTTTATTCATTCATCTGTCAATGGACATTCAGGTTGTCTCCACGTCTTGGCTGCTGTGACATAGTATGAACATAGACATGCAGGTATCTTTTTGAATTATAGTTTTGTCTGGGTATATGGCCAGGTGTGGGATTGCTGGATTATATGGCAGCTATAATTTTAGTTTTTTGAGGAACCTCCATACTGTTTTTCATACTGGCTACATCAATTTACAGTCCCATCAGCAGTGTAGGAGGGTTCTCTTTTCTCTACATCTGTTTCAGCATTTGTAGACTTTTTTGGGGCTCCCAAATCCCCATGGATGTTGACTGCAGCCATGAAATTAAAAGATGCTTGCTCCTTGGAAGGAAAGCTATGGGAAACCTAGACAGTGTACTAAAAAGCAGAGACATCACTTTGCCAACAAAGGTCCAAAAAAAACTAGTGTTTTTTTCCCAGTAGGCATGTATGGATATGAGAGTTGGACCATAATGAAGGCTGTGCACTGAAGAATTGATGTTTCTAAATCATGGTGTTGGAGAAGACTCTTGAGAGTTCCTTGCATCACTAGGAGAGCAATCCAGTCAATCCTAAAGGAAATCAACCCTGAATATTCACTGGAAAAGACCCTGTTGCTGAGAAAGATTAAGGGCAGGAGAAGGGGCTGACAGGATAAGATGGTTGGATGGCATCACTGACTCAATGGACATGAATTTAAGCAAACTCCTTGAGAAAGTGAAGGACAAGCAAGCCTGGTGTACTGCAGTCCATGGGATTGCAAAGAGTTGGACACGATTTAGTGACTGAACAACAACAGACTTTTTAATAATGGCCAAGCAAATAAACTTTGAACATGCTAGAAATCTCCTCAGCCCCCAACACCTGACCGGACAGAGCCTTTTTATTATTATCCCTCTGCTCTTAGAAGACTAGCTACAAATGTGGTAGAATGGCTGGCATGAAGCAATTAAGGGGTAATTCGCTACTGGATGTCACCAGATTGAAGCAGAACTATAGGTAGTCTCTGCTAGTTCTTGGCACTCAAGCAGAACACAGGGGTTTAACCATAACTGTCAAGTAACGCTTGTGCTTTTCTGAGAAAATAAGCCCTCTCAATTTCAGGGCTGACATGCTCTGGGCACATCCTGCTGCTGCTAAGTCACTTCAGTCGTGTCTGACTCTGTGCGACCCCATAGACGGCAGTCCACCAGGCTCCCCCATCCCTGGGATTCTCCAGGCAAGAACACTGCAGTGGGTTGCCATTTCCTTCTCCAATGCGTGAAAGTGAAAAGTGAAAGTGAAGTCACTCAGTCGTATCTGACTCTTAGCGACCCCATGGACTGCAGTCTACCAGGCTCCTCCATCCATGGGATTTTCCAGGCAAGAGTACTGGAGTGGGGTGCCATTGCCTTCTCCATCTGGGCACATAATATGTGCTTAATAAATATTTGCTGAATGAATAAATGAATAGAGAGAACACCCTGCTAGAGTCTGATGGAGAACCGGGTTCACGGTTCAGATGTGCAGGTGGGATGAAAAGATTATAAATGTCACGCTCCTTGCTGCTTGAGGCACATCACAGAGTCATTTCTGAGGAGAGTGATGTGATACCATCATACTTGTCCCATGAATGTTCTGAGAGAATTTATCAATATCCTGAAGCATGCAGACAGAACTGGCAGAATCAGTAATGAAAATTGCTCTTCGTAAATATCCAAGTCAGTAAGGAGAAATTTTTCCTGCTTGCCTCTCTCCATGGGTTTGGTCACAGAAGGGTTTGAGGCTACCAAGGCCTGGAAGTCCTCTTCCCATTGTCCTTCACCTGGCTCACATTTATAGAGCCTCACATTTTAATTTAGAGTCACAGCCACTAAGAAGCCTTCTCTGACAGCCAAGTTACTGGGTGTTCCAGTTACTATTGCTTGTAAAACAAATTACCCAAAAACCTAGTGGTAAAAAACAGTCATTATGTTCAGATTCTTTAGGTCAGGCTTTCAGGCAGGACACAGTAGAGATGGCTTGTCTCTCCTCCATGAAATCTGTAGCCTCATTGGAGCCTCTGCTGAAAAGACTTGAAGGCTAGGGGTGGTGGGAGTCATTTGGATGTATCTTTACTCACATGTCTGTCAGTTGATGATGGCTGTCAGCTGGAATGACGACATGTGACCTCTTTCTGTGGGGTCTCTGCATGGGCTAATATGGGCTTCCTTACAACATGGTGGTTGGTTTATAAGAGTGAGCATTCCCAAAGAGAACCAGCTTGAAGCTGTATCACTTTTTAAGACCTAGCCTTGAAGTCACATAGCATCACTTCCATGGTCACAGGCCCACCCAAATTCAGAAAAAATTAAAAAATAAAAACCAGATACCCCTTCTCAATAGGAAGAATGTCAAAGTCACCGTGTAAGAAGGGGATGTGGGATGGGAAATAGAGTTGTGGATATCTTTGTGGACTATAACCTTCCACACTGGGTGAGATGTGTTTCCTGACTCCAGCTCCTCCTAAACTTAAAAACTGCTTGTCTGCCTCCTCCTGAGACTGTGAGCTCAGTGAAGGAAGGAGCTGTGTGACTCACTCACCTTCTGTTCCTAGCACAGGGCCTGGTACACACGGTTATTGAATTGAACCAAATAAAAAGGAAGAGTCAGAAGGACTCTTGGAACCCCCTTTCATGCTGGCTGTTGGCAGCATAAAGGAAGTCTGACCAGGGCAATAAAAGAAATATGACAGAAATGTACCCAAACATATTTCTGCAGCCTAAGGCTATTCCCTGTGAGCATATCACGTATGATAAAGGAGTTTGCTTCCTTACATCTCTCAGGTTGTACAGGAAATAACTTTAAGAATTATAACTGACTTCATGTGTTTCTCTTCTTGAACTTTTTGGAAGTATGTTTCCTCCTTATATCTCTGTGCCATAAAAATGGCAAGTATGAGATGAGAGTACCCAAAAGGCTGCCTTTATTTATTTATTTTTTTAATACACACACTCATGGTACAGCAGAAAGAAAGGAGTCAGAAATCCCCGACTTCAGTCTTGGTTCAGCCACTGAGCAGAAGCCCTGTAGCTTTGATATGCTGGCTAATTTTTCTAAATCTCAGTTTTCTTGCCCATAAAGTGGGTAGAAAAAAGGTGATAACACAATATACAAAAAAACAAGATGCTATTACAAAGTATGGTGGTTTTAAAATACACTCACCCATTCTTTGACATGCCTCCTTTTAGAAGATGGACTTTAATTTGTCCCATAAATGTGGCCTGACTTAGTGATTATTTCAAATGAATAGAGTATGGCAGAATATGATGCTGACTTTCAAGGCAAGGTCTCAGAGGTCACTCACAAGCCAGCCATCATGTCATGAGGACACCTGAGAAGCTCATAGAAAGGCCCATGTAAGGAGGAGGAGAGGACGCCCACCAGTAACCAGCACTTATTCGCCAGATGGGGGAGTAACCCACCTTGGAAGGAGACTCTCCAGCCCTGTCAAGGCTCCTTCAGATGATGCGGTCCTGACCCACCAACATCAGGACTGCAGCCTCCTAACAGACTCCATACCCATGCTGCCCAACTAAACACCTCCAGGATTCCTGACCCACAGAAACCATGGGAGGCAGTATTTACTTTTAAGTTACTAAGTCTTGGGGTAATGTATTATACAGCATTAGGTAACATATATAATTAAACCCCACTAACCAACCAAAGGTATGGCCGGCATTTGTTTCTCTGAACACATGATGGGTTAGTTTTGATCCAAATACTGTCATTCAAGGTCAGGAGGGGCAGCGGTGAGGAGATACCCCTCGTCTAAGGTAAGGAGCAGTGGCTGTGCTTTGCTGGAGCAGCCATGAAGAGATACCCCACGTCCAAGGTAAGAGAAACCCAAGTAAAATGGTAGGTGTTGCAAGAGGGCATCAGAAGCCAGACACACTGAAACCATAATCACAGAAAACTAGTCAATTTAATCACACTAGGACCACAGCCTTGTCTAACTCAATGAAACTAAGCCATGCCTTGTGGGGCCACCCAAGACGGGCAGGTCATGGTGGAGAGATCTGACAGAATGTGGTCCACTGGAGAAGGGAATGGCAAACCACTTCAGTATTCTTGCCTTGAGAACCCCATGAACAGTATGAAAAGGCAAAAAGATAGGATACTGAAAGAGGAACTCCCCAGGTCAGTAGGTGCCCAATATGCTACTGGAGATCAGTGGAGAAATAACTCCAGAAAGAATAAAGGGATGGAGCCAAAGTAAAAACAATACCCAGTTGTGGACATGACTGGTGATAGAAGCAAGGTCCGATGCTGTAAAGAGCAATATTGCATAGGAACCTGGAATGTCAGGTCCATGAATCATGGCAAATTGGAAGTGGTCAAACAGGAGATGGCAAGAGTGAACGTCGATATTCTAGGAATCAGCAAACTAAAATGGAATGGAAAGGGTGAATTTAACTCAGATGACCATTATATCTACTACTGCGGGCAGGAATCCCTCAGAAGAAATGGAGTAGCCATTATGGTCAACAAAAGAGTTCGAAATGCAGTACCTGGATGCAATTTCAAAAACGACAGAATGATCTCTGTTCGTTTCCAAGGCAAACCATTCAATATCACAGTAATCCAAGTCTATAGCCCAACCAGTAACGCTGAAGAAGCTGAAGTTGAACGGTTCTATGAAGACCTACAAGACCTTTTAGAACTAACACCCAAAAAAGATGTCCTTTTCATCATAGGGGACTGGAATGCAAAAGTAGGAAGTCAAGAAACACCTGGAGTAACAGGCAAATTTGGCCTTGGAATACGGAATGAAGCAGGGCAAAGGCTAATAGAGTTTTGCCAAGAGAATGCACTAGTCATAGCAAACATCCTCTTCCAACAACACAAGAGAAGACTCTACACATGGACATCACCAGATGGCCAACACCGAAATCAGATTGATTATATTCTTTGCAGCCAAAGATGGAGAAGCTCTATACAGTCAGCAAAAACAAGACTGGGAGCCGACTGTGGCTCAGATCATGAACTCCTTATTGCCAAATTCAGACTTAAATCAAAGAAAGTAGGGAAAACAACTAGACCATTCAGGTATGACCTAAATCAAATCCCTTATGATTATACAGTGGAAGTGAGAAATAGATCTAAGGGACTAGATCTGATAGATAGAGTGCCTGATGAACTATGGACGGAAGTTTGTGACACTGTACAGGAGACAGGGATCAAGACCATCCCCATGGAAAAGAAATGCATTGTGCACTGTTTATAATAGCCAGGACATGGAAGCAACCTAGATGTCCATCAGCAGATGAATGGATAAGAAAGCTATGGTACATATACACAATGGAGTATTACTCAGCCATTAAAAAGAATACATTTGAATCAGTTCTAATGAGGTGGAAAAACACCAATACAGTATACTAACGCATATATATGGAATTTAGAAAGATGGTAACAATAACCCTGTGTACAAGACAGCAAAAGAGACACTGATGTATAGAACAGTCTTATGGACTCTGTTGGAGAGGGAGAGGGTGGGAAGATTTGGGAGAATGGCATTGAAACATGTATAATATCATGTATGAAACGAGTTGCCAGTCCAGGTTTGATGCACGATACTGGATGCTTGGGGCTGGTGCGCTGGGACAACCCAGAGTGATGGTATGGGGAGGGAGGAGGGAGGACGGTTCAGGATGGGGAACACATGTATACCTGCGGCAGATTCATTTTGATATTTGGCAAAACTAATACAATATTGTAAAATTTAAAAATAATTTCTTAAATAAAAAAAAAATTTAAAAAATAACAAAAAAAGAAATGCAAAAAAGCAAAATGGCTGTCTGGGGAGGCCTTACAAACAGCTGTGAAAAGAAGAGAAGCCAAAAGCAAAGGAGAGAAGGAAAGATATAAGCATCTGAATGCAGAGTTCCAAAGAATAGCAAGGAGAGATAAGAAAGCCTTCCTCAGCGATCAATGCAAAGAAATAGAGGAAAACAACAGAATGGGAAAGACTAGAGATCTCTTCAAGAAAATCAGAGATACCAAGGGAACATTTCATGCAAAGATGGGCTCGATAAAGGACAGAAATGGTATGGACCTAACAGAAGCAGAAGATATTAAGAAGAAGTGGCAAGAATACACAGAAGAACTGTACAAAAAAGAGCTTCACGACCAAGATAATCACGACAGTGTGATCACTCACCTAGAGCTAGACATCCTGGAATGTGAAATCAAGTGGGCCTTAGAAAGCATCACTATGAACAAAGCTAGTGGAGGTGATGGAATCCAAGTTGAGCTATTTCAAATCCTGAAAGATGATGCTGTGAAAGTGCTGCACTCAATATGCCAGCAAATTTGGAAAACTCAGCAGTGGCCACAGGACCGGAAAAGGTATTTTCATTCCAATCCCAAAGAAAGGCAACGCCAAAGAATGCTCAAAGTACTGCACAATTGCACTCATCTTACATGCTAGTAAAGTAATGCTCAAAATTCTCCAAGCCAGGCTTCAGCAATATGTGAACTGTGAACTTCCAGATGTTCAAGCTGGTTTTAGAAAAGGCAGAGGAACCAGAGATCAAATTGCCAACATGCGCTGGATCATGGAAAAAGCAAGAGAGTTCCAGAAAAACATCTATTTCTGCTTTATTGACTATGCCAAAGCCTTTGACTGTGTGGATCACAATAAACTGTAGAAAATTCTCCAAGACATGGGAATACCAGATCACCTGACCTGCCTCTTGAGAAACCTGTGTACAGGTCAGGAAGCAACAGTTAGAACTGGACATGGAACAACAGACTGGGTTCCAAATAGGGAAAGGAGTACGTCAAGGCTGTATATTGTCACCCTGTTTATTTAACTTCTACGCAGAGTACATCATGAGAAACGCTGGGCTGGAAGAAGCACAAGCTGGAGTCAAGATTGCCAGGAGAAATATCAATAACCTCAGATATGCAGATGACACCACCCTTATGGCGGAAAGTGAAGAGGAACTAAGAAGCCTCTTGATGAAAGTGAAAGAGGAGAGTGAAAAAGTTGGCCTAAAGCTCAACATTCAGAAAACGAAGATCATGGCATCTGGTCCCATCACTTCATGGGAAATAGATGGGGAAACAGGGGAAACAGTGTCAGACTTTATTTTTTTGGGCTCCAAAGTCACTGCAGATGGTGACTGCGGCCATGAAATTAAAAGACACTTGCTCCTTGGAAGGAAAGTTATGACCAACCTAGATAGCATTTTGAGAGGCAGAGACATTACTTTGGCAACAAAGGTCCGTCTAGTCAAAGCTATGGTTTTTCCTGTGGTCATGTATGGATGTGAGAGTTGGACTGTGAAGAAAGCTGAGCGCTGAAGAATTGATGCTTTTGAACTGTGGTGTTGGAGAAGACTCTTGAGAGTCCCTTGGACTGCAGGGAGATTCAACTAGTCCATTCTAAAGGAGATTAGTCCTGGGTGTTCTTTGGAAGGAATGATGCTAAAGCTGAAACTCCAATACTTTAGCCACCTCATGTGAAAAGTTGATTCATTGGAAAAGACTCTGATGCTGGGAGGGATTGGGGGCAGGAGGAAAAGGGGACGACAGAGGATGAGATGGCTGGATGGCATCACCGACTCAATGGATGTAAGTCTGAGTGAACTCTGGGAGTTGGTGATGGACAGGGAGGCCTGGTGTGCTGCAATTCATGGGATTGCAAAGAGTCGGACATGACTGAGTGACTGAACTGAACTGAACTGACTGTCTTGCCTGCTCCCAGTGACTCAAAACATATTTATATGTGAGGTGGCAGGCTGAGGAGGAGGTGGGGGGTGGTGGCTGGGGGGGGGGGAGTCCAATTTCACCTTCAGTAAGAGCCACACTAACCTGACCTTTTATCTTTAAGTAAACTGGAAACAGGCCCTTACCTAGTCAGTATTACAACTGCTTTTTAATAAGTGGGAAACAGCAACAATAACACAAACCACCAAATTAACAACAGAACGCAGATGGTCAGAAGCCAAAGCAGACGAGGCGGCCAGGAAACCGGACTCCAGGGAAGTGACTTCAGCGCTGACCGAGCACCATCCAGTGGTGTGGCTGCATCGTCATCCACTAGCTGGCTTTTTATACTCGGGGCGGGGTAGGCTGGAGGGCAGCGGTGGCTCACGGTTGGCTTCTGGAATCCTAATCTCTGAGCTCTTTCTCACCTGGACGACATGGCTCTCCATCCAGCACTCATCACTAAGGGCCATTTTTCTCACCTGGTGTCCCCAGAAGAGCAAGACCTGTGCCCCTGGCTAGCCACGTTTTGTGCCGTAGCCCCACCACCCAGTCCCTAGCCCTTCGCTCGTCTGTGGGCTAGGTGTGTGGCTGCAGTCGGGTGTGGGGCCGGGGTCTATAGGCAGGCAGTTTTCTCTGGGCGAAGACTAACCAGCTGGTGTAACAAACAATCTGCAATACCCCTGTGTTAATCATCTGTGTTAACCCACTCGGCTAATTGGCCCCGACACTCAAACGCCAACAGTCGTAATCAGCAGGTCTCCGAGGACCAGAGGCCTCAGGGAAGGAGTCAGAAGAGCCCGGTTACAGCCGTGGCACTTGTCACTTCCCCCTCTACCCTCCTGCCAGAATCTGAAACCCTGGGAGACGAAACACGAGTTGGGAACTGTTCCCACCTGCTCTCCTGAGAAAGAGTGACTTTTCATTTGCTCTGCTACCAGCCTGCCAATCCTTCAAAGGAAGGGACATTTGGTCCCTTCCCTTCACCGTGAAACATCACGTTCTCTTCAACATTCACTGTTGAAAACCCTCCTTACTTAAATGGCATGATTTGTCTCCCAGATAACTTATGGTCCTCTCTCCTAACTCATTCACTGGTTGGACTGACCTTGATGAAAGTACTCACAGAGATTTAGTGATGTTTTAATGGAGGCCTTGTCCCCATCTTGCCCCAGATTATACTCAGGAGTTTCTGAAGGCTGTGAAGGCTGCAGGGGACACAGGTTCTGGCCATGAAGCAACTCAGGCAAGCTGTCACGCTTTGTTTTTCTGCTGGTTAAATCCAAATGCTCCTAATTAGTTATCCTGCCCGCTAAGGCCTGGATGGACAATGGCGCGGGGATCAGGGGTGCTGAGAGGCTATGAATACAAGTTCCTCGGGCTCCTGAGGTCTCGGCACCAGTGACTGGGTTGTGGGCACCGAGGCGCTGTGTTCCTGGGGGCTGTGGATTCAAAGACGTCAGCCCTTGTGTGAATAAAGGTCATCACCTGTTACTTCTTCGGTGAAAGGGCAGCTGCGCTGGGTGCCCACTTAGGCTTGGCCTTTGTCTGCTGACTTTGTGAATAGCGCCCACAGAGAATAACATTCTCTGATTCTGTGTTTGCTTGGTGGGGCAGAGCCATGCAAAATAACTTGCATACTTCCTCAGAGAAGAATTCGGCCAAGTATGTTTTTAAAAAGTGGCCTCGAAATGCCTTACACGTCACCTTTTGTGATCATACTCACTAGCAAGAACACACTAGAAAATCTTCATGGTAGGGCTGGCCACCGCTTGTGTTATTTCTTCAGGAGCCAATTCTGACAAATGTTTAAGCCCCAAGGAGGACAATTCCTGAGTTCTGTGGGAGTGGAAAACTAGAGAAAAATCGAGCTGAAAAGTCAGTGAGCTGTTTGGGAAGGTTTAGTGTTCAGAAAATTTGCAACACTGAACAACCTACTGTTGTGCCAATATGTAAAACATTGAGATTTTATTTGCTTTCAGAATTCTGTGCATTATTTTACAAAGCAGCATTTCTAACATTGTTTCGTTTAAGGGCTTATGTTAAATTAATTTGTTTGCTTTTCTTTTATGGGGAGAGAGTGCTAATGAGTTCAGGACAGTGTACGTACGTGTGTGTGTATCTATCCATCCATCCATTCATCCATCTGTCCATTGTGTCATTGGAACATTCACATGCTCAGTTGCTTAGTATAAATGTTCACTGCTTTAGCATAAAACAAACAATTCAGACCACCCGAGGCCCCTCTAGAAAGGCAGCAGGCTTCTGATTTACCCCTCTCTCTCTCCATGGCTCTTGAGGGCTGTGAGTCCTCCGCTCTAGCGCTCTTCCCACTTCACATCTCTTTCGGAAGTACTCCAAAGTTCATATTCTTCCACCTTTCTTCATAATTAAAACTCACTTATTGGAATTTATCTCCCCTCAGGTATCATTCTGTGCTTTCAACTTAATAAGACAAAAGAATTTGTGCTAAAATAATAATTTACTCCTCTCAGGAAATATATAGGCATACCTCAGAGCTACTGTAGGCTCAGTTCCACACCACTGAGATAAAGCAAATATCATTGTAAAGCGAGTCACATGAATTCTCTGGTTTCCCACTAAACTGCTATTAAATGTACAAGCATTATGTCCAAAAAAAAAAAAATCACACACCTTAATTAAAAAATACTTTATTAATAAAAAATGCTGATCATTATCTGTCAATGCAGGGTTGCCACCAACCTTCAACTGGTGAAAAACACAATATCTGCAAAGTGCAATAAAATGAAGTATGCCTGTGTTTCATATTAACTAGAATCGCATTGTCTTAAGCTGGAGGTAGGGGCTAGTCTGGACAGTTAGGGCCCAGGAAGGTGAACAATGGGGAAATCAGTTCTGAGATTGGCCTACAAGAAGAGCGTGTGTGTGTCTGTGTGTCTGTGTGTGTGTGCTGGCAGGTGAGGTGGTGAGTGGTGGAGGGAGTGGTGGGGAAGGGCTGCTCTAGCCAACTGCCTCACCCCTGGGATCAACCAGTATCCTTTCTCATGAATCGTGTACAAATGGAATCATTCATTGCTTAACTTACATACGTCCCAAAGGTGAGTAACACCAGAAGAGTTAGTCATTTACACACATCTTAGGCTTTTGTCACAAGAGCACAGGTAGCCAAAATTTAGAAGTCAAATCTGACCTTTCCTTTCAGCAAGTAGAAAGAACTTTAGAAGAAGCCTTCATTCACTTACACAGCCCGAGGAATGGCATATTAAACCGTGGTTCTGATTTGCTCCTTGAGAGCAGCTAGGATCCAGTGAATGCTAATTTGCATATACTAATGTATTCTACTGATAAAATGTGGGATTTGCTTATCAGTGTTAAAAGAGCCAAAGGGATCTGAGTAAGGAGATGGTTGTCACACATGCAACAGAGGAAGGGGAGAACTAATACAAAAAGCCAAGCATGGAGGGTTATGGGATTGTTTCCGCTGTCCCACTGGAGTGTATCTTTTTGTTGTATTTCTGTTGTAAAGCCATCCCATGAATCTCCAGTAATGCTGGGCAGATTGAAACTAACGAAACACAACTTCTATTCTACTTTCCTTTCTCAAAGCATCAAACTGGGGAAAAAATCTCTAAAAAAGTAGCCTTGCTTCCCCATTAAAAACATGCACCAACACTTGTCCATTCATTCTCACATGCTTAAGATAGACACTGCCTGCCAAATCCTTTCTGAGGAACTGCTGTGTCATTTTAAAACACCGCTATGCATTCAAACCTCCTGAAAATTTGTAAGATTTTATTTGAAAGAAAAAAAAAAGCACATTCTGTCAGGTTTATATTCAAAGAGCAAAGATCGCATGTTTTTCTAACAATATCTACTTTACTGAAAAATTCATTTGCAATTCCAAACTTAAATGAATAACTCAAGCTGGTGTACCCACCCCCATCCCCCAGCTGCTGGGATTTGGAGAGTCTCTGCCCCCATCTTCCGTGCCCTGCTGGTAGGGCGGGAGAAGTGCTTGTTCTGTCCTACGTGTTACAATGCTGTCACTGATTGTTGGGTTGCTTTACTTGCTAAGTCATGTCTTTTGAGAGCCCATGGACTGTAGCCCACCAGACTCCTTGGTCCATGGGATTTCCCAGGCAAGATTACTGGAGTGGGCTGCCATTTCCTTCTCCAGGGGATCCTCCCAACCCAGGGATTCAACGTGCATCTCCTGCATTGCAGGTGGATTCTTCACCATCTGAGCCACCTGGGAAGCCCCTGCCACTGATTAGGAATGACTGTGGGAGTTAACTGCTACACTTGCCACCTGCTAGTTAAAGCCAGTGAGCAGCTTACTTACTGGTGAGATAAAAAGACAAGTAAGCCAGAACAAGAGAAATGTCATATGACATCCCTTATATGTGGAATCTAAAAAGAAATGATACGCATGAACTTATTTACAAAACAGACTCACAGACTTAGAAAAGGAACTTATGGTTGCTGGGGGGAAGAATGGGGGGAAGGGATAGTTAGGGATGGACACGTACACACTACAGTATTCAAAATGGATAACCAAGAAGTCCTACTGTATAGCACAGGGAACTCTGCTCGATGTTATGTGGCAGCCTGGATGGGAGGGGAGTTTCGGGGAGAATGGATTCAGAATGTATGGCTGAGTCTCTTCGCTATCCACCTGAAACTCTCACAGCATTGTTAATCAGCTATTGTTGTTGCTCAGTTGCCCAGTCATGTCGGACTCTGTGACCCCATGGACTGCAGCACGTCAGGCTTCCCTGTCCTTCACCATCTCCCGAAGTCTGCCCAAGTTCATGTCCATTGCACTGGTGATGCCATCCAGCCATCTCATCCTCTGACGCCCTCTTCTCCTTCTGCCCTCAATCTTTTCCAGCATATCCAATATATTGGATTATATCCAGTTATACTCCAATACAAAATAAATGGTTTAAAAAAAAGACAAGGATTTGGCACTGTCATAAGCTACCAATGGTGCCAATAATTGGCAACACCACTCACTGGCCAGTGGGCAGGTGATTAAAGTGCCCAGATCAACTAGAGGAAGTCTCATTTGCTGAGGAGTGTCAGTCCGTGCTATTGATCTCCCATGTTCAAGTGTACAAAAGTAGACAGAGTGCATGCAAAGAGGCCAATGAATTCAAATACTAAGAAGAGGGGGGAATTTTTTCTTGAGTGTAGTATCAGAGGCATAATCTGCTGATTCGCTGAAGTGAATCTATCTGCTAAAACTTTGGGGACTATTACTTATAAACATGAAAACAGCAAGAAAGAAAAAGGTTGCACATTTTTTGATACCACAATTCTTTCAGTGTCTTTAGTTAGGTGGTAATGTTGTGTACTGTATTATTTTAAGATTTTTGGATATATACTTATAAATCCCCTTTTATAGTGTTTGTTCAATTTTTACCTTTCTTTTTCTCTCTGGAGAGGAAGATATTTACATTTTGTTTTTAAAATAAAAGCTAATAGAAAAACTCAAATTCACTTGAGAGAAATTTGTAGAAAGGAATCTAGGCCCTTAGGAAAGAGATACTTATATTGACATTTGTAGTCGTGGTTCAGTCACTAAGTTGCATCTGACTCTTGCAACCCCATGGACTGTAGCTGGCCAGGCTCCTCTGTCCATGGGATTTTCCAGGCAAGAATACTGGAGTGGGTTGCCATTTCCACTACTCAAGATTAATTCTTCAGTTACTTACTTGAGTTTCTGCCTTTCCCTTGAAAAATTTATAAACTGAATTCATTCCTCTATAGTCATTTCACTTGATAGAAGAGACGTGTTTATTTGTTGTTCCATTGTTAAGTCGTGTCCTACTCTTTGTGACCCCATGAACTGCAGCATGCCAGGCTTCCCTGTCCATCACCATCTTCCGGAGTTTGCTCAAACTCATGTCCATTGATTTGATGATGTCATCCAGCCATCTCATCCTCTGTTGCCCCCTTCTCCTCCTGCCCTCAATCTTTCCCAGCATCCAGGTCTTTTCCAGTGAGTCAGCTCTTCGCATCAGGTAGCCAAAGTATTGGAGCTTCAGCTTCAGCATCAGTCCTTCCAATGAATATTCAATTCAGGGTTGATTTCCTTTAGGACTGACTGGTTTGATCTCCTTTCTGTCCAAGGATGCTTTTACAGAGACCTTTATTTTAGGAGTGAGGATGGGAATGGAATGGAGGAAATACTCTGAAACTCCTGAAGCTGACTTGAAACAGAGTGGCATAGCACCCAGACAGAGGCGGAAATGGTATAGGACAACCTGGGCTGGCAGCTGGGTTAGTGATGTGGGATTTCCTGCTATGTCTGACATGCACTGTCACAAAGCAATAGTATTTTTCCCCATTCTTGTGTTCACTTATCAATTTGCAAGAACAGTTCAGATTCAGAAAACAGACCAGAAATTTACTCTGAAACCAAGGGAAGATGGGGCAGAGGTTTCCTTCAGTACTGATAGCCTAGATGTAAATAGATCAAAAGCTAAATCCAATTTAACCCACCTCAGGCAGAAAAAGTAATTGAATTAAACTTCCTCTCAATATGATAGATTTGGAGATCTTAAAGCCAGGCACAAAGAACCAGGTTAGAGAGAACTGTGGAGTAAATGGACGCATGGAGCTCTGGCCACCCCCGCCTACAGGGAGTTTGATAAGCTGTAGATTGCCTCTATTGCTTTACGATGGAGGCTGAAACTGATTAAGCTGCTTATGGGGCTCTGAGGCTAATGGTCTCGCCCACCAAGAATACAGCTGCCACTGATTTAGGTAAGCTGCTTGGCATTGTATGGTTTGATTATTACAAGGGGGAACAAAAAGAAAAAAGACAGCAGGGTATAAGAGAGCTTTTTAAAAGAGAAGGCTTTATTATGCCAAATAGCTACACTACTTTGACACCCTAAAATGAATATGGAATTACTGATTCTTTCTCTTCATCTGGTATCATAACTTGTTTTTGAAAGGCTTCCTCAAAAAGTACTCACTCTGGAGCCTACCCATTCTATTTCAAACCACCTTTACAGAATACACCACCTGTGCCTTTAAACTCACTTCTCCAGTGCTAAGAGTCTGGGTCCTTAGATCACTGATCCTGATCCTAGAAATACATAGGTGTACACTGGGTCTTGTAACCAATTCCTCCCCGTGAATACCACTGGGCAATCACAATTAAAACTGCATCTCTTTCCATACCATCCAGCAGATCACTGTTTGATTACGTGGTAAAGGGCAGCAGGACTGAAGGGGTGGAGAGAGCTGGTAGGTGCAAACAGATTTTAAGTTGGATGCACAAGTGAAAATCAAAACCCTAGTGTTCACTCAGCCCTCTCTAATAAACACTCTAAAACCATTCCTACCATTTAAAATAAGTTGCCTGCCTCTGGGGGAGCCAAAAAAAAAAAAACCACACAACATAAAATCCTTGAGGTGAAATTACTTCTCAAGGTTTTATTTATTTTTTCAGTCTTGAAAATGAGTGAAGGATCTAAACACAGATTAAGTTGACCTTCTTTCTTCAGGGCAAAACAACAAAGAAAAGAACCGAATCACAGCAGTTTGATATGTTCTGAAAGTTGTCACAATTACTACTACTATTATTATTACATAATAGACCGGGAGCTGACTGTGGCTCAGATCATGAGCTCCTTATTGCCAAATTCAGACTTAAATTGAAGAAAGTAGGGAAAACCACTAGACCATTCAGGTATGACCTAAATCAAATCCCTTATGATTATACAGTACAAGTGAGAAATAGATTTAAGGGCCTAGGTCTGACAGATAGAGTGCCTGATGAACTATGGACAGAGCTTTGTGACAAGGAGACAGGGATCAAGACCATCCCCAATAAAAAGAAATGCAAAAAGGCAAAATGGCTGTCTGAGGAGGCCTTACAAATAGCTGTGAAAAGAAGAGAAGTGAAAAGCAAAGGAGAAAAGGAAAAATATATCCATTTGAATGAAGAGTTCCAAAGAATAGCAAGAAGAGATAAAAAAGCCTTCCTCAGTGATCAGTGCAAAGAAACAGAGGAAAACAATAGAATGGGAAAGGCTAGAGATCTCTTCAAGAAAATTAGAGATACCAAGGGAACATTCATGCAAAGATGGGCTCAATAAAGGACAGAAATCGGATGGACCTAACAGAAGCAGAAGATATTAAGAAGAAGTGGCAAGAATACACAGAAACTGTACAAAAAAGATCTTCACAACCAAGATAATCATGATGGTGTGATCACTCACCTAGAGCCAGACATCCTGGAGTGTGAAGTCAAGTGGGCCTTAGAAAGGATCACTAAGAACAAAGCTAGTAGAGGTGACGGAATTCCAGTTGAGCTATTTCAAATCCTGAAAGATGATGCTGTGAAAGTGCTGCACTCAATATGCCAGCAAATTTGGAAAACTCAGCAGTGGCCACAGGACTGGAAAAGGTCAGTTTTCATCCCAATCCCAAAGAAAGGCAATGCCAAAGAATGCTCAAACTACCACACAATTGCACTCATCTCACACGCTAGTAAAGTAACTCTCAAAATTCTCCAAGCCAGGCTTCAACCATACATGAACTGTGATCTTCCAGATGTTCAAGCTGGTTTTAGAGAAGACAGAGGAACCAGAGATCAAATTGCCAACATCCGCTGGATCATGGAAAAAGCAAGAGAGTTCCAGAAAAACATCTATTTCTGATTTATTGACTATGCCAAAGCCTTTGACTGTGTGGATCACAATAAACTGTGGAAAATTCTTCAAGACATGGGAATATCAGACCACCTGACCTGCCTCTTGAGAAACCTGTATGCAGATCAGGAAGCAACAGTTAGAATTGGACATGGAATAACAGACTGGTTCCAAATAGGAAAAGGAGTACATCAAGGCTGTATATTGTCACCCTGCTTATTTAACTTCTATGCAGAGTACATCATGAGAAATGCTGGGCTGGAAGAAGCACAAGCTGGAGTCAAGATTGCCAGGAGAAATCTCAATAACCTCAGATATGCAGATGACACCACCCTTATGGCAGAAAGTAAAGAAGAACTAAAAAGCCTCTTGATGAAAGTGAAAGAGGAGAGTGAAAAAGTCGGCTTAAAGCTCAACATTCAGAAAACTAAGATCATTACATCTGGTCCCATCACTTCATGGGAAATAGATGGGGAAACAGTGGGAACAGTGGCAGGCTTATTTTTTTGGGCTCCAAAATCACTGTAGATCATGACTACAGCCATGAAATTAAAAGATGCTTAGTCCTTGGAAGGAAAGTTATGACCAACCTAGACAGCATATTAAAAAGCAGAGACATTACTTTACCAACAAAGGTCCATCTAGTCAAGGCTATGGTTTTTCCAGTGGTCATGTATGGATGTGAGAGTTGGACTGTGAAGAAAGCTGAGTGCCGAAGAATTGATGCTTTTGAACTGTGGTGTTGGAGAAGAGTCTTAAGAGTCCCTTGGACTGCAAGGAGATCCAACCAGTCCATCCTAAAGGAAATCAGTCCTGAGTGTTCATTGGAAGGACTGATGTTGAAGCTGAAACTCCAATCCTTTGGCCACGTGATGCAAAAAGCTGACTCATTTGAAAAGACCCTGATGCTGGAAAAGATTGAAGATGGGAGGAGAAGGGGACTACAGAGGATGAGATGGATGGCATCACCATCTCAATGGACATGAGTTTGGGTAAACTTCAGGAGTTGGTGATGGACAGGGAGTCCTGGTGTGCTGCAGTCCATGAGGTTGCAAAGAGTCAGACATGACTGAGTGACTGAACTGAACTGATTATTATTATTTAATTGACTCTTGAAAGAATCCAGGAAATATGGAAAAGAAAGCAATGCTTTCATGTAGCATCTGAAAACATGTTAGAGAATGAGCTGTTAATTTAAATGATTAAGCAAAGCCTAACATATTCAGAACTTTGGGTTGGTTTTCTTCCTGGCTATTAACTTGGTCAATCATTGAAAGGATATATGTATTCTAATAAAAGTATAAAAAGATGATTTTCACTCCTACATGCTCTGTTCTGTTGTTTTTTTTTTTTAATGTAACATCATCGAACTGTTTGGCTTGAACACAAGTCAGAGTTTAATATATTCATTGTCCTTGATGTCTTTTTTCCTTGTACAATTTTTTTTACTGATTCAATTCACCTATCATAAAATTCACTCTTTTGAAGTATACAATTCACTAGCTTTTAGTACAGTTACAAAGTTGTGCAACCATCACAAATAATTCCAGAACATTTTTATCATCCCCAAAGAAAGCCCCACACCATCAGCAGCCACTCCTTACCCCATGGCTTGTCCTGGGCACTGGCAATCACTCACCTTCTTTGTCTCTAAGGACTGGCCTATTTTGGACATTCTAAGAAAAGACTACATAAAATAAGGACCATAAATATCTATTCTTTTCTGTCTGGCTTCTTTCAGCATGATGCTCTTAAGGCTCGTCCATGTTGTACCCTTCATTCCTTTTTATGTCCAAATACTATTGCTTTAAGTGGATATACAACATTTTGTTTATCCATTCATTAGCTAATGAACACTCAAGTTGTTGCCACTTTTTAGCTATCATGAATAATGATGTTTGAACACTCCCTTACAAGTTTTTATGTGGACAAATGTTTTCACTTCTCTAGGGTATGTGCCTAGGAGTGGAATGGCTGGGTCACAGGGAAACTCTACATTTAACTTTTTAAGGGACTGCCCAGCCATTTTCCTGAGGGGCTGCACCACTTGCCCTTCCTACCAGCAAGTGTACGAGAGCTCCAGTTTCTCTAAATCCTAGCCAGCATTTCTTATTGTCCTATAATATCTTTTTACATTAAGCTTTCTCACTCTGAATAGAAAATACTTATCTGGGCTTGTGAATATAACTATACTAATGATGACAGAATTCAGTACCAAGAACATAAGCAACAAAAACACATCCCTGGGGAGAAAACAGACATGAAATGGCCCCATGAAGTGCTTACCTGCTGCAGATCAGCAAGGGAATACAGGTGGATCTGTTGAAGGAGGTATTCTCTGGGGAAAATTCTGAAAACAAGGACAGAAACACAAATTGAGGTACTGTCACAAAACACTTTTTTCTGAGAAGTTTCTAAGTTCTCATTCAAGAATCCCTTTCCACCTAATGACTCCTCCTCCCCACATCCTCTGAGAAACCTATAATACCTTTTCCAGGTATTTTTCTTTCTAACACAGATACCAAAGAGGAAGTAAAAGTGTGATCTTTGATTTCTGATGTACTCCAAGATACTCGGAGTACAGTGCAGTGGTCCAGGCCTGAGGACCAGAGCGCCAGGTTTCTCGCACCAGCTGTGCCCTTGAAAGGTGTGTCATCTCAGGCAAGTCCTAAAACCCATGTAGCTTCAGATTCTTCATAGTTTAATGAAGATGACTGAACTCGGTATCTTAAATATCTTTCCAGATCTATTATTCTATGTCTAAATGAATAGATTGTGGAGTTGAGAAAATCAACGAGAGTAGCAACCTGTGTGTCTTTTTCTAGAGGCTCCTGTGGCTTTCATTAATGAGGATGGTGGTGCCAGACCTCACATTAATGAACTATCCTCTTATGTATATAGGGATGAGCTTTGGAGACCAGGTATGGATGGAAATAATAGGACAAAATATTTCAAGTTGAGGCTCCCTGACAAAGTCCAATATCTTTGGATGCTGTCAGTTCATAGAATCTGGAAAAGTGACAGTGAGTGAACATGAAAAAAAAAAAAGAATTAGGGACAAGTATATAGATACCAAGCATAGATGGCTACAAAACACCACACACTCACACACACACACACACACTCACACACACACACACACACACACACACACACACACACTCATATAATAGATGGCTACAAAACACCACACACTCACACACACACACACACACACACACACTCACATAAAACAAAACTCACAGTGTTAGCATTTTCTGTCTTTGCCTTAGGATACAAGAAAATTGCATAGAACCACCCAAGTGAAAGAAACGATCTCAACTTAACGAACATTAGTGATGATCTACTATATGTCAAGCACTGTGCCAGGCACTGGAAGACAGTTATGAACGAGACAATCCCAGTATCAGAGTTCAAGGAGCATAAAGTCAAGTAAGGGAAAGATCATAAACCGTTAATTACAATATGGTGACTGGATGTAAGAGCTATGCACAGGGTACATACTTTTAGATTGGTCCAGCATGGTAGGTGCCCACCTTGGCTGTCTATTAGAATTATTTGGGAGCTTTTAGAAAATAATAGGGCATAGGAATCAGTAGAACCCAGAAATCAGTCTTAAAACAAAAACTCTCCTGGTGATTAGAGCAGCCAAGGTTTAGAATCACTGGTCTAATACCTAGCTCATTGGGGAATTCATTATTCAGTCTTTCAATTAAGTGTGCATTACTGGACAAATCCTAGAGATTAAATCCTTCATCCTTCCATTCATCTTTCTATTCATTCAATTCTGATTAAGCACAGATATGTGCCAACTACTGTACTAGGCCACTGAAGAAAGAAAGGGCATTGAATCAATGAGAAAAAGTCCCCGGCAGGGAGGCCCCCGATAAGCATTTTGTATTAATAGTTTGGCTTTCTCCTGGGAAGAATGATAGCTTCTGAAGAATTCTGCTGAAAATCCCTGTTTCATCCACAGAGTGAGAACAGACCATTGAGTGACACGGTCCTTGTACTCTGAAGAACAGAATTCACTTCCTGAGGCCGGGATCCCTTCACCTCTAATGGTTCGGGGCTGCACACATGACAGGAAGCAGCACACAGTCCCTGCCCAGCTGGGAAGGGTGGAGGCAAAGTGCTCAGTCCCTCCATGAGGGATGAAGCTTTCCTACTGAGAGGCCCCTGTTGTAAAAGGTAGACCACGGGCCCAGGAGGGCTCGTGAGACATGACCAACTTCCATTTTCAATTCACACTCATAGGGTACAGAGATCATCAAGAGACCTGTTCCTCAGGACCCCTACAGGGTTAACAATGAGAAGAGCCTGCTTTGGGTGTGGCCCTCAATAAACATCTCATTTTAGTTCTCACAACAGCCCCATGTGGTAGGTACCACCTCCATTTTACATAAGAGGAAACTGAGGCTCAGAGGCAAAGACTAATTTGTCCAGGGTCAAAGAGTTGGGCTTCAAGGCCAGGACTTTCTGACTCCAAAGGTCTGTGCTTTCTCTACTTTCCTGGAGATAAGGATGGAAAAAGGAGAGACGTGGGTATGAACTGACTGTCTAATATAGCTGTATAATACATCTCTCTTCCAGGTAGGTGTTTATTACTGTTTAGGCCAGCAGCAATAGAGACCAATTGTTATTTTTTAAAAGAAGGATACTGACACTGATGTGCTGGGTCATGCCCACTTCCTGAAGGCAGTGGGGAGGCTGGCAAGACTGCAATTAGGGACAGTCCTGACCAGGTACCTGTGGCCTAGGGTAACCACACGGCGAAAGGAAATGGGTGAGTACATAGACAGAAGAGACCCTTTGGGAGGGCTGACAACACTTGGAATGGGTGAAAAAGGAGAAAGGAACTGAAGGTGATTCTGAAATTCTTAGCTGGGATGTCAGGATGGTGATGTCACTGGCCAACACAGGGCAGGCTGCTCGGGGACGGGATAAAGCACTGAGATTTATCTGTGCTGGACAGCAAGTGCTCGTGTGGGGGACAGCAAGTGTGGCCCTCAGGGATGTGGGGTTGAGAGACGTGGGAGAGCCAGGGGCACTTCTGACATCAGCACAGAAGCTTTGGGGATGGGGTGGGGAATGGACCTCCGAGGAAACCGAGTAGGAGGAGGCTTGGCATGAACAGGGGTTGTTTTATTTTGTCTATCTTACAAAGCCTAGAAGTATCTGAAGTACACTTTGGTAGTCTGCAATTTTTCTCATGCTTGAAAAACTGCTTTGAAAAGAACCAGGATGTTCACATGTACTTGATTTCCCAATACATCCTCCCTTTGTGAAATGTTTGTGATCTTATACCTATTACCTGGCTTCCCCTAATCTTACACAATCATGAGCCATGGTTCATTGATAAAATGAAGAAATGAACAATTATGTAAATTAGAACTCATTCAGATTTCACCAATTGTTTCACTAATGTCCTTTTTCTCCCCAAGGGCCTAATCCAGAATACAAGATTACATTTAGATATTTTTAAATATATATAAACACTGGCAAGTTGAGACCCAAACATACGTGCAGAGAAGCAAGCCTAGGATTCAGTCTTTCTGTGGGGTCACTAGGGCAGCAGAATATGGTCATCTAATATGGGGACAAAGGATGTTTGAGTGTGGTTGAATAGGAGGAATTATCTTTTTCAGAGGCAACTGCTTCGTAATGAAGTCTCTTAAATAAAATGAAAGCAATGTGCCAGCAGAGCTAAGAAAAAGAGACAGAGTGAACCAAACAAGTAGGCTGGAAAATCATTTCAAGGTGAGCTCCTGCCTTTTCTGTTGGTTTGAACACGTGAAGGTCAGCTGGAGAAAATGTTAGAAGGAAGGTGACTGAAATGAACCCTAGCAGGGGAGCATATCGTTAATGTTTTGCTACTTAAAGTTCTTCTCTAAAATCCTTAAACTTCCACAACTGAGAGTATACAGGATATAAGAATTAATTACAGATTTACAAGTGGAATCACACTGGTTTACCCTTACTGGGGTACTACAGTCAGTCGGTGATCCAGTCAACAAACAGTACTCAGTGCCTGAAATGAGCCAGTGTTGTGCTAAGGGCTGGAGATGGATACATTCAATGAACACAGCTGATGAGCAACAAAGAGGATTTCTACTTTCTCCACTCCAGGTGGATCCTCATTGCCTTCAAACACTGCTCATTCTTCTCACAATAACTAACCAACTTTGGGCACAGTCATCTCTCATACTCCTTTCAGTTCAGTTCAGTTCAGTTCAGTCGCTCAGTCGTGTCCGACTCTTTGCGACTCCATGAATCGCAGCACGCCAGGCCTCCCTGTCCATCACCAACTCCTGGAGTTCACTCAGACTCATGTCCATAGAGTCAGTGATGCCATCCAGCCATCTCATCCTCTGTCGTCCCCTTCTCCTCCGGCCCCCAATCCCTCCCAGCATCAGAGTCTTTTCCAATGAGTCAACTCTTCGCATGAGGTGGCCAAAGTACTGGAGTTTCAGCTTCAGCATCATTCCCTCCAAAGAAATCCCAGGGCTGATCTCCTTCAGAACGGACTGGTTGGATCTCCTTGCAGTCCAAGGGACTCTCAAGAGTCTTCTCCAACACCACAGTTCAAAAGCATCAATTCTTCGGCGCTCAGCCTTCTTCACAGTCCAACTCTCACATCCATACATGACCACAGGAAAAACCATAGCCTTGACTAGACGAACCTTTGTTGGCAAAGTAATGTCTCTGCTTTTGAATATGCTATCTAGGTTGGTCATAACTTTCCTTCCAAGGAGTAAGCGTCTTTCAGTTTTATGGCTGCAGTCACCATCTGCAGTGATTTTGGAGCCCAGAAAAATAAAGTCTGACACTGTTTCCACTGTTTCCCCATCTATTTCCCATGAAGTGATGGGACCGGATGCCATGATCTTTGTTTTCTGAACGTTGAGCTTTAAGCCAACTTTTTCACTCTCCACTTTCACTTTCATCAAGAGGCTTTTGAGTTCCTCTTCACTTTCTGCCATAAGGGTGGTGTCATCTGCATATCTGAGGTTGTTGATATTTCTCCCAGCAACCTTGATTCCAGCTGTGTTTCTTCTAGTCCAGCGTTTCTCATGATGTACTCTGCATATAAGTTAAATAAGCAGGGTGACAATATACAGCCTTGACGAACTCCTTTTCCTATTTGGAACCAGTCTGTTGTTCCATGTCCAATTCTAACTGTTGCTTCCTGACCTGCATACATATTTCTCAAGAGGCATCTGGTATTCCCATGTCTTGAAGAATTTTCCAGTTTATTGTGATCCACACAGTCAAAGGCTTTGGCATAGTCAATAAAGCAGAAATAGATGTTTTTCTGGAACTCTCTTGCTTTTTCCATGATCCAGTGGATGTTGGCAATTTGATCTCTGGTTCCTCTGCCTTTTCTAAAACCAGCTTGAACATCAGGAAGTTCACGGTTCATATATTGCTGAAGCCTGGCTTGGAGAATTTTGAGCATTACTTTACTAGCGTGTGACCATGATCTATATACAGCTAAAGTCAGCTATGTGTTGTTTCTGTGTGTAAATATATTTCACATATTTATTTTCTCTTTCCCTCTGGAAGAAATTCTCAGCCCTTCCAGAAGCACCATATTTTCTGTCTCCTCTTTGGCACTCTTCAGTGTCTAATACTAATAATTTACAAGAGTTCGGTCCTAATGACACAAAGAACTGGAAAATGCAATATACACATATTGTGTATATTGTGTTTGGAGGAGATGTTGTGTCCAAGAGATTTAGTGGTGGCCATAAAAAATATAGACTTTTAAGACAGATAATGCCAGTCAGCTTTTCTTCTCCATGAGGATGGAAATTATATCAAGAAAGCATTGAAGTCAAATATGAGAATAAATTTCCTGAGAGGGAAGATAGCGTGGCATTTAAATATGTCTCTTTAATGTAAATAAACACTTTTTAATGTACATAAAAGAAGAAAAAGATTTATTTAAAGGGAGGGACTTGCTTTTCTGCTTAGAGGGGAGAAGGGTTTCAAAGGTGGGCTCAGGTAACCCCATCAGCTTGTTCCTCTTTCTCATTGCTCGTGTCTTTAAGGCAGACTGAACTGGTAAGAGCATTCTCTGAATATCTTCTTTTTTAAAATTTTTATTCAGTTTGTAAAGCTTACCTTCCATTTACAGTTATTGCAGTGCTTGCTTTGGCGGCACATATACTAAAATTGGAACGATACAGTTATTGCAAAATACTGGCTATATTCCCCATGTTGTACAATACATCCTGGAGCCTGTCTTACATCTGATAGTTTGTATCTCCCATTCTCCAATATTGTTGCCCCCCTCCCGAAATGGTAACCATGAGTTCATTCTCTGTATCTGCGGGTCTGCTGCTTCTTTGTTATATTCACTAGTTTGCTGTATTTTTTAGATTCCACACATAAGCGATATCACACAGTGTTTGTCTTTCCTGGAATATTTTCTTTAGGCTGATGTCCACAGGGGAAGTGCAGGGCAAATAAGCACATGAAATCCAAGCCCAGGAAAGGCAAGGGCAACTTCCTGTTTGGGGGACGCCAAGGGCTTCCCCCCATGGTGGCTTCGGTGTACACGGTTGCCCAGCTTGTGGGAGCTCTTTAGGGAATGGATGGAACAAGTGGGGCCTTCCAGGGTAAGTTATGGAAGAGCTGGTGGAGAAGTCGCAGGCCCAAGGTGTGCTTGGGGAGCATTACAGGGCTCTGCAGGGCACACAGCCACTTCAGGGAAAGCCAGGGAAGCTGCTCACGTGTAGGAGGCAAAGTTTGGCACCTCCTTGAGAGCGTGGCAGCACTGATTTTATAATTTTACTATTTGTGTGCTTAATAAAGAATGAATGGTTATTGAAGTTTTTTGGTCAGAAAACAACTTGTGATCACCATATGGTGCAAGAATTCAATGCAAATGAAGTCCAGTTCTGTGACCTCTGTGACTTGCCACCATGGTGAAGAATCTAAAATCAGCACACATTTTCACTGTAATAAGCAGGTGCTGGTACACATGGGACAGGAAATTTGGAGAACAGTTTCTTCCCCCTAATACCTATAAATAAGTGAGATAAACAGACAAGTAAGCAAGTAACTCCAGCTCTATCATGGAGTGCATGGGTGAGGGAGCCTGCAGGACGCCTGTTCAGGAAAAGCCTCAGAACCAACATGTCAGAACCCACATGAAGGAGTGGAAGGGCAGGTATTCCAGGTAGAGGGGGCAGCGTGGGTAAGAGCAGAGAGGCCAGGACAAGCATAATTCTTTCAGGGAACAAGCTCTGTATGTGTACATGTGTGTATGTACCCATGCTGGGAACCAGGGTACTGCAAGGTGTGAGCTTGGAAAGTGTGTAGCCGGACATGAGAGAGCTTAGATGCCTGGAGAACAGCCTACCCTCAGAGAGATGAGTGCCACAGGAGTGCCTCAAACAAGAGGAAGACAGCATTAGATTTGTGCCTGCCTTGTTGCTGGTGGCACCAAGTTGCATCTGACCCCATGGACTGCAGCACACCCGCCTTCCCTGTCCTTCACTATCTCCTGGAGTTTGCTCAAACTCATTCTTTGTGCATATAAAAGTTCATTGAGAGCAGAAGGGGAGATAGACTAAAGAGATGGGACAATTTTGGGGTAAACTAGCTGAGAAATGATGGGACCCTGAACAGAATTTAGATGGTTGCCCTTGGGTTGGAGAGAAAGGGAGCCTACCACAGACAGATTTCTGCAGTACCATCCACGTGCCATGAAGACTACCAGGAAACGGAAGCCAGGAAGGAGCCTGGCACTGCTCGTGGTAAATGCAAATTCCATTCACTGACACAGGGGCTACAGAAGAGGAGTTGCCCATGAGGAGAAAGGGAAGCTCAGTTGTCGGGGAAGAGGTCTGGAACTGTCTGTGGAATGTCCAAGTGGAGTCATCCATGTATTCAGAGAGGAGAGCTGTGCGCCTACAGGTGAAGACATGAAAATGAGGAGCAACCCAGGACAGCACACAATAGAGCAACAGAAAAGACTGCATGCCGGCAGAGCAGTTCCAAGAACCGCTGCAGGAAGAAAGCTGCAAAGGAGCAGTCTGATAGGAGAAAAGGCAGAAGAGCCAACATCCAGGAAGCCAAAGGAGGAGAGAGAATTTTAAGGACAAAAAAGGTCAACGGCATCAGAGGCCCGGAGAGGTCAAATAACCCGGGAAAGACACTCACAAGGCCTGAAAAGTGCCTGCTGGATTTGGCAAAATGGAATTCATTAGTGACCTCGAGAGGAAGAAGACACCAGACTGCAGAGGGGCGAAGGGCTGTGGATTACTCTTTTAAGAAACTCACTTTAAAGGAGAGAAACTGGGCCATAGCTACAGAAGGATGCAGGACTAAGAAAGGATTCTTTTCTTAGAGATGGAAGCCACTTGGGCATATTCACGTGCTAATATTGAAGAAGCCAGTGCAGAATCAGGAGCTACGGAAAGAAAAGTGGGAAAGATGACAGAGCCTGAGCCTGGAAAGGCCTAGAGGAAATGGGACATGGACCCCACTGGGAGCTCTTGCAAATGAATGTTCGCCATGTGTGAGGGTGCATGTACATACACACACTCTTTTCTTTACTGAAATGCTTCAAGTTTCTACTAAGACTTTATGTAAAACATAATTACTAATTTCCCCAATGTTCCCTTCAGACTTCAACATCCTAGGAACGGAAAGCTACAAATCAACTGAAGGCTGTCTGACTTGGCAGTGCTTTGGTAAACGGCCTCTTTGCTGCAGGAGGGTGCTGCCTTTGCTTTCTGGTGAGGAAGCTGTGTTTAGGGTTTTCTGTGCAAAGTGATCTCGCTGTACTGCAGGCCTAGTCATCATCAGGTCAGACAGCATTTCACCAGCAGGCTAAGCATGAGGACGGCCCTGCTTATGCCAGTGTAATGGTCCTGACACCAGAGCCAGAGGACAAACACCATAAGGAGAGTCAACGCCACGCCTCACTCACCGGCTGAGGGAAAACTGCATCACTGGCAGGTGGCACTGTAAAGTTCTCTGATACCAAAGGACAATGAAGAAACCTGCTGAAGGATCATGAAAACCAACCAGCCCAACTGTTTCTCGTGCCAACTACTTTTATTTTATCACCTTTAGAATTTCCTGACATACTGAGCAGGTAAGTCAGGCTTCACTTACAGATCGTTCCGATGAGAAAAGTGAGAAAAGATTAAAAGGGAAAAAAGGTCATGAATGATTCAGATCTCTTATATTATATAGGTGGCACTTGGGGTTAAAAATGCAGAAATAATGGCCTATGAAATCAAAGGCAGTCTATATAAAACAAGTTGGGAGTCCTCTTCTATTTTGTACCAGGACACTGAGTCAAACACATCAAGACTCATTTAACCTGACTAATTTCTGAGGACTTAAACTCAGTTTCCACTGAGCCCTGATGCTCATGAAAGAAAAGGGACTAAGTCAGGCCCTGAAGTAGGCACACCCTTTGCAGGATTTAATAGATTTAGTAATATCGCCATATCCCTAAAGCTCAGTTCTTTGAGCTGCATAACTGGCATTAAAAACCCAATGATTAAAATGAAAATATCTTAACACATGTAACAGATATGCTTTAAAGACTCATCTCACACAGGGTGAGGGGAAGGAGCAGGTGAGATGAATGGGGACAGCAGCATTGAAACATATACATTACCACATATAAAATCAGATAGCCAGTGAAAATTTGCTGTATAATGCAGGGAGCTCAAAACTGGCACTCTGTGACAACCTAGAGGGGTGGGATGGGGTGGCAGGTGAGTGGGAGGTCCAAGAGGGAGGGGACATATGTTTACCTATGGCTGATTCATGTTGCTATATGGCAGAAACCAACACAATAATGTAAGACAATTATCCTCCAGTTAAAAATAAATAAGTTAGAACTTCCCTGGTGGTCCAATGGCTAAGACTCCACTTTCCCAATATAAGGGCCTGGGTTTGAGCCCTAGTCAAGGAAGTAGATTCCACATGCCACAGCTAAGACCCAGAGCAGCCAAATAAATAAATATTTTAAAAATAAATAAGTAAAAAACAGACTCATCTCCCTCCCTTCTTCCACATGTCTCTCTGTCTGTCTCTCCATCACTCTCTCTCTCTTAAACACACACACACACACACACACACACACAGATATACACAATAAAAAAGACAACACCACCAAGGGAAAATCTCCAATTCTGATTCTAAACCATAAAGATCTAAACGAAGATTATGTGTAGAAGTGCATAAGAAGTAATTTAGAAAGGAAAACCATTCATTCATGAAGTATTACTGTGTTTTCCAAGAGTCAGTGCTCCAGGTGAGGTAATTTGTATGGAATGGAAAGGGTTGCAGTAATTTTCCTTTGGAGGGCACAAGTACCCACACCAAAATCAGCAAAAAGCACGGTGAAATATTCCCAGGGAGATGCAATTTGGTGTTCTTGATATGAGCTACAAATGTTCCCAAAATAGTTACATTAGACTGGATATGGACAGGACTCTTATGTCCAGCCATGCTCCTAGCTAATGGAAGAACAATTTTAAATCAAAGGCAGATATTGCGATAGCCATCCAGGTGGAAGAAACAAGCTTCAATCATTTCTCTAGATACTTCATTTTGCTAATCTCATTGGTTGAAAAAATAGCAAGATTGCATCAGATATTATATCTTGGCAGACAGGTATGGGAAAAAAGGGTCTCTTTTACATGTTCATTCAGAAACTGTGCCTAAGTTTCTTCAATCTAAACCCTGGAGTAGAAATACTTGGGAAGTAATTTGGGTTGTTATTATTCCGGGGTCTGATTATAAAAGTGACAAATTATATCACATTATAGATCCTAACTCAAATCCCTATGTTATGCCACAATTCCAAGAATATAACACTTTTTCTGCCATGAGTTTTATTTTTTTGTCATCTCTTAGAAAATGATTTTTTATAATCTACAGATTTCATTTAATCTCAGAATAAGATAAAATCACTTTTTAACTTGCTATGGATTTCTCAATAAAAAAAAGTTCTGCGTACATTATAGTAAAATTAATATATAACTTGCCAGAGCTCCTTTCTCAAAGTTTATTAATGTCTTAGTTTTGAGTGATGGTTTTGCAGACAGTCTATAGCTCCTTTTTAGAGTGCTGATACTAGCACATATATACATGATTTGCTGAATGACATCTCTGGAGAAAAATGAGGGGAGGAGAGGGGCTCAGGAGATGAGGGGCATAGCTGACTTGAAAACCTTGGTTCTTCGAGTCATTCAAGGGAAAAGGAATTCTTGAAGGAGACTGAGAATGGCTGCTTTCAAAAACTATCAAACTAACATTTTGTGTTTTAGTAGGTTTTGAGTCTCGATAGATTCACATAGCTAATCTGTTGAGAGGAAAGCCCCAAAGACACTTTTAACTAGCTAACTCAAAAACTAGCCACAAAGTCTAGCCAATATTAAATCTTACAGAGAACATAAAGAGCTGTGTTCATTTACTAGGCTTAAAGAAGTGTTATTTATAAATTTGAAGTGCTAACAATCTCTGGTCTTTAATGAGACTAATTTAGTGATAATATTGTGGCTAAAATGGGCTCATCCTTCTAAAATTCAGTATTAACCAGATTTTGGCTAATGATTGGTTGCACGTTTGGATCTTAGATTTTGGCTATAGACACTCCTCATTTTCAGTTCAGAGACACAGCAAGTCAAGTCTGTGTAGACTATGTTTTAAGAACGAGGCTGCCAGAAGAGACATTAAATGTATTCAAGTCACAAGAGCATGCAATCTTTTCTCTCTGTAACAGATAATCCCTCTACCTAATATGTCTGACTTACTGGGAGGTAGGGAGATGAGGAGTTGTTGCTATGAAATGATCTTTCAGCTCATGCAGTCTTTTGTTGGGTACACTGAATAATATCCTCACATACTTCTAAGATTGAGGGTGCATCAGAATGTTCACGTATCAAAATACCATTTTCACTCAGTGATTCATGATGCTTTAGACAAATATTTACTGGCATAAAAAGATGTTCACAATATACCAAGCAAAATGATTGGGTTAAAAGTAGTATGTACATTGGTTGCTGTTGGTGGTTTTTAGTTGCTAAGTCATGTCCAACTTTTTACACCCCCATGACCTCTAGCCCACTAGGCTCCTCTGTCCATGGAATTTTCTAAGCAAGAATACTGGAGTGGGTAGCCATTTCCTTCCCCAAGGGATCTTCCTGACCCAGGGATTGAACCCAGGTCTCTGGCATCTCTGCATTTGCAGGCAGATTTTTTGCCACTGATACCACCTGGGAAGCCTTGGCTCAGTGGTAAAGAATCTACCTGCCATGCAGGAGACTTGGGTTTGATCCCTGGGTTGGGAAAATCACCTGGAGTAGGAAATGACAACCCACTACAGTATTCTTGCATGGAAAATTCCATGGACAGAGGAGCCTGGCAGGCTATAGTTCATGGGGTCGCAAAGAGCCAGACATGCCTGGGTGACTAACACACACAGTCACACACACACAGCATGGTTCAAGGCTCTGGAGATACAGCAGGGCCTAAGACCACAAAACAGATAAAAAGCCATGACCTTTCGTAGCTTACATCTAGTGTGGAGAGCACAGGTCTCTGGGCACGGCTATACAGGCTGAGAAAAGCATGACCTCCACAGCCATATGTGTGGCACCAGAGAGGGAGACAGACAATATAAAACACTACATTACGTGGTAATAAGCAGAGACTAAAAAGATGAAGTGCGTGTGTCAGGGAGGGCGCTGGGTGCAGTTTCAAATAAAGTGGTCAAGGATGCCTCATGAACATGATGACCGCATATGGATCTAAGGGAGATAAGGAAGCCAGCTATGCAGTTACTTGGGGAAGAAGAAAACAAGCACAGAAACTCACGTGGGAGCCTGTGTGCTGTGCTCAAGGACCAAACAAGGCTGGTCTGGCTGGAACAGAGTAAAGGAGGGGGCACATATCGGGAGATGAGGGCAGAGAGGGGATGGGGAACCAGCCATATTCGTCCTTGGCTTTTACTTGGGTGAAGAGAGGTGAAGCTATCAGGTAGTCTGAGTCAGGGGTGACATCATCTAATGTACACATTAACTCTAACTGTAGTCTTAAGAACAGACTGAAGGGGGAGACCAGTTACCGCAATAATCCAGGGGACAGTGACAGTGGCTTGGACCTTGAGGGTAGCAGGGGAAGTGATGGTTTTATGATGATTTCAATTTGAGTGGATATATTTTGAAGGTGACGCTGATAGGATTTGCTGGTAGGTTGGATTCAGAACTGAGGGAAAGGTGTTTGGCCTGAACAACTGGATGGGTGGAGGTGCCAGTAAGGCAGATGGGGGGCCCTGCAGCAGGAGCAGTTTGCAACAGGAGTAGGGGAGGGGCTACTGTCTCAGTTTTGACCATATTAAGTTTGAGATGCTAGTGGACACCCAAAGGATGTTTCAACCTTTGGACTAAGCTTCCTGTCTAGTGAACTCAGTAGTCAGACAGACAGCTTTCCCTGGGGGTAAGGAGCAAAGAATTGGGAAAGGAAATCTGGTATATTAAATGACATTTCTGGGGACTGTTGCTAAGAGCAACTGAAGCAAGAGCAACTGAGCAAGCTGCTGAATTTTGCTGGAAGGAAGAGGAGGCAAGGACAGTCTGACAGGATAGACACACATACACATTCGCTCATATTTTTCTGGCACTCAGCAGGCTAGACAAAGTCAATAAAAATGCCGGTTTTTATGATAGAAATTTCTCACTGTTCAATAAAGCTGGTATTTCAGTGATAACTAATTCTGGATATAATTTCAAATAAAATGTGAGACTGAAGACAGCAAAAGGTGACTTATCCTAAGTTAAGCTGTCAAATTGTTTAGAATGGTCTAAGCAAAGAACTAACCTTAACAAATAAGTAGGACTACCTGTTCCCCCAGAACCATCACAATTGTGCTCTAAGTAACTGGGAAGGCAGGCATAACATTGCCTAGTGGCTTCAAGTAGTGTTGGAGAGAAACTAGTTTTAAATATTTATCACAATAGGAACTTTGCATTCACCAGGCACCCAAAACCCCAATCATCTGTTAATGACAGAGAATGGGAAACACTCAGGCATCCACCAATTGATTTCTGTAATATCTTTCTTTGGACTGGATAATTTCACTTCAGCATTCAGAAGAAAAAATATGACTTAATTCAGGATTTCTGAAAAGCTAGTCCAAACAACTGGTATTGCTCTGGCAATGTTTTTCAGCAATCCAAGGCAAAATGAGACAAAAAAAAGAATAGTAGATTGAATTTTAAATCTATTTGACTTTAAAAAGCTGTTTGATTGCTGTTCACTTTTTTTTTTCTTTGCATTATTACGTTCTTTTATGAAATGATGGTGAGAAAGAGATCGTAATATTTATTTTAGACATGGATAAGATAACCCTAGAGACACCTCTACATTTACAGGACTATGCAACAGAAAGGTCTGGGAAACACAAACCGAGAGGAAAATGTGCTCATTAGCGCTAAGCCAATAGTCATGCCTTGCTCTCCAAGCCCAGCGCTGGCAGTGAGTACGGCAACCGTACCTTCCCACACAAGAGACATTACTGTCTGCCACCTCGCTGCCTTCACACTCTCCTACACAACCTCAATGAAGGCCTTCAGGAGAAATAAAAGGGGTTCCTTCCTCTGAAGAGTCTAGAAACTTCTGGACATCACTGCCACCAGCAAATGCCCCTGGGAAAGCAGCAGCAATTTGAGCATCAGAAAGCCTGGTTCCAAGTGTGAACTCTGCTCCTTGCCAGCTCTGTCACCTCAGGCAAGTCACGTAGCATCTCAGAGTCATAGTTCCTTCCATTCTTTCTAAATACCATGTCTTACCCATTTGAAGGGCTGTTGTAAGGACCAAAGAGTATATTTATGGGAAAGTACTTTTTAACTGATAAAATCATGATTATCTCACCATCACAAATAAGTGAAATGGGCTGAGGATGAGAAACGCAGGGCAGCAACATATTATGTACCGATTGTCAGTGGGTTTGGGGAGATAACAGGAGGGGCAGAGACTATGGCAAAGTGGAGAGTCTAATACGTAATGCTGATTGCTACATCCAGGAATGAGGGAAGACTTGTGTACTCAGAGCTTCTGATTTCCTAACAGAAACCAGAGAGCTTTATTTTGTGAGAGCATGAAGAGGCCTGATTATTTAAAGGTTCGCTTTGGCTGTTGTTCAGTCTCTAAGTCATGTCCCACTCTTTGCGACCCCATGGATTGCAGCACACCAGACTTTGCTCTTCTTCACTATCTCCCAGAGTTTGCTCAAATTCATGTCTACTGAGTCGGTCAGACATTTGCTACTATTTTGCAACTTTAAAACCTGGTGGGACCATCCCTGAAAGGCCAAACAAAACACGTCTAAGGGCAAACCTGGTCCCGAGGTGACCATTTATGACTTCTGATTTATGCTTGGATCCCACCGTTCCTGTGTTCAGCGCGGCATGCAGACCGGAGGCCCTTCCCAGCTCTTCCCGGGGTCTCTCCTGAACATGTCCTTAACGGCTGCTCATCCGGATGTATCCTGACAGTGCGAAGATTTTCCACAGAGTACTTCACGCACCTCCACATGTGGACACTGTAAATAATTCTTCTTGTGAAAAGTTAACTAGACCTTGAACTGATCCAGCAGGGTCGCCATCTGGGAGTCCTCAGAGGCCGTGAATTGTCAGCACTATAAACATTTTAGACTTCATGGAAGACACTGACTTTTTCTAAACTAATCACCCCTGCCAGTCAAGATTTGCAGTTCGGGTTCAAGAACAAGGCGTTCGTTTCACAACAATAACAAAAACAGTGAGGATAAAAACCCAACGGTCATCGTAATGACAGGCCTAAAAGCCAACTGCGACTTCCCTAATAAGGCGATGACCAAAGTTGGCTCCCTGGCGGTCTAGCGCCCATACGATTAATCAGTCTGTTTCCAGGTTCCTCACGACAGCAATATTAACAGTTTGCTTTATTCTGTTTATACAGCACTGACAGGTCTTCAGCATGTTGGGCCTACTTGCTGGAGATTAATGGCAACTTTTATATGGAGGTAAAACCCAGGCAGGGAGAGAATGCCTTTTACGACTAGATAAGAACTGGATTCCCTTGCTCTATTTTGGTTCCCTTGTTGCTCATCAACTCCCCCCTCTTTTAGTTTCTATCAAGGATCTATATGGTTAGTTGTGCCCAGCAGGTCCTTCTCACTGTCTAAACTACTCCCCAACCCCACTCTAGAGGTGGTACCCCAGGTGAAACAAAGGAAACCTTCAGTATCCTGCTTTTGAACAAGCTTATTGTCACTGAAGGTACTGGTGACTGATTTTGTTTTTAAAAAGTCAGATTCTGTATAAAAGTGAAAGACAGGTAAGAGATGGCTTCTGGTGACAGTCATTTTAGCATGAGGGGGGCAATCTCCTCTGTTAAATGGTTATTTTTATAGACACTGAAGAAGGCAGAATGAATAAGCATGGTCCAGCTGTAAGAAGTATCGACATCCCAGAAAACCTTAGACGTATTTCACTAAACAGTCATATTTTAAAATAAATCCAAAAAAGCTCTTAACTCCCCCCTCCCAAAGCTATGAGTCTTGCTTGCTACTGGTGTACTTTTCTCTGTGCCAGGTTGGAGAGCTTGGTAACCTCAGAGATTATATAAATACACAGAAATTAAGACAACAACAAAAAAATTATAGCACCTCTTCTAGAGCTCTGTAGGAATCATCGTCTTATTCTTTGCTCTCAGGAAGTCTTAGGGAGCCTCTTGCTCCACCCATTTTTATGCAACAAATGCACAGATAAGTATGCACCGCATACCCAGAAACCACAGGCCCTGTGCCAGACTAGCTCTCCAACCCACTTCCTCTTGCTCACCCCTCTCCAGACACAGTGAGTAGCAGAAGAAGGGGCCCGATTCCAGTTACAGAGCATCAGGGGTGGCTTTTAAGTGGACTCTTTTAACAAGGATTTTTAAAGCTAGAGACAAGAACAATCTAGGGTAAGAAGCAGTATTAATAATAATAGTATTTATTATTTACTGTGTACAGGCACTACTGTAAGCCCTTCAGTTGTAAAAACCCATTTAATTTCCACAACAGAATGTACTGAAGGGAGAATTAAATGATTATTTGTGTTTGAGAGAGTAGAACAAAATACTGGGTTAGATTGGGGCAGATCTTTAATTCCATACTTGCACTTTAATAATTTGTCTGATGTGAAGGTTCAGTTGGAAAGGAAAGAAACCCAAGTGTGACGGACTAGTTAGAAGGATGCTGTAATGGTCCTGAGACTGAACCAGGGGAGTGCACTGGAAGTGAAAAGCAAAGGAAAGATTTGAGAGCTGTCCCAGAAACAGAACCAACCAAATCTTTTTTGTGCTGGTTTGGTCTGTTCATTTATTCAACAACAATTTCTAAAGGTTTCAGAAGGTTCAAACACTGTACTAACTGACAGGGAAGTGAGAAAAAGAAGAATCTGAAGATGACTCCTCCCTCCGAATTGGGCTACCAGCCACAGCTCAGTGGTCTAAAGAGACACTGTAACAGACATCCATTCATCACCCATCCCTCCTTACATCCATCCATTCAGTACCTACTAAACACACACCGTCTCCCAGGCCCTACACTGAATAATGGTCATGAACAAGTCCAGGAAAGAGAAATGAAGGGGGGTAAAAAAAGACTCCTATTTTCACTCTCACAGCCCCAGGACTGCCTTCTCTCTAGAACTTCCATTCCTTTCCTGGTGGTCTGGCCATAAGGCGTAGTAGTACATGGTGGTAAGCCACCAAACTGCTGGAACAGCATAGGTATGCTTAGTCATCCATATGGAGAGAGGATCTCCTATTTAATTTCTAAATGCATGCCCAGATTTGGCATATTTAACCAAAGCAAAACATTACAACATAAAGGTATTCAACAAGATTTCTGTGTGTAGATTTTAACATTAAAATAAAAAATTAAATTTAAATTAAAAAATTAAAAATAAAAGCACAAAGAAAAACCAGCTTTGAGCAAAGCCAAAAGGTACTGAGAGTAATAGAACAAACATACTTTGAATGTCAAAATTCTTGTATCTAGCTTGGTTGGTAAATTTGTTGGAAACACATAATTTTATTACCTTTCAGACAAAGCTCCAATCTTTTAAAATTAAGATTTGCCTAGACTTTACAAGAGTAAATCTTGACTACTTTCTAGCGTTTTCTGAAAAACAACCAGGTGAAAGAATGGCTACCACTATGAGGCATTTCGCTCTACGGCAGCTGCCTTTTCATTATTACTTTTATGAGAGCTTGTCTAGATATTACATGTCCTTTACTATCTACATTTAGTTCTTTTCAAAACATCTTCTTCAGAGGCCTGGGGTTCTTCGGATATTAATTGGATTTCAAATAGCAAACGATCACTTTCTGAAGCTTCTTATTCACATACGCTTGCCTCCAAAAACCATGACTAATGTATGCCTTCAAGTTGCCATTAAAAAAAAAAATTAAAAGATATGTTTAGGTACTTATGAACACCAACAACAATTATTTCAAGTATAAGCTAGTTTGTGTATACCAAGGGTGAGAATTTAAATGCCAATAAAACCTAACTGTAAAAGAAGGAATTTGATGAGAGCAGGCACATTTTTTAACTTCAATTTTATGTTAAGGTTCTGAGCTTGGTATGGACTTGTGTGTTCCATAAACTTGGACATAACCAACCTATGGAAAAGCAGCCTATGCCAATGATAACATGAAAAGGCAGAATCCTGAGCCTTTTTATGGTGGGTTGTTTTTCTTTTTTTAATGTATTTTAATTCCAGCTGTACGGCCTGTATCATTTACCAAGTCTGTTTCTGTCTGTAAAATAAGATTTGAATAACCACTTACTAATTTCTCATTGAAAAAAAAGGTTTTTGAGCTATGAAATATTTCAAACATGCTTATTTTCACTGACGATAATAGGAACTGAAATTGGAGAAACTATAAGATGCTACAATCAATGAAGACATTTCCATGAATATTATCTCAAGTTAACCTATAGGTAAAGAGAGGTCTTCACCGTCGTGGGAACTCGATGCATGGGTTAAAAGCCCTCAGTTCCACTGAGATATTATTTTCATTGTGCTTGGCTCAACCAGACAGAGGCCCTCAGAGGAAAAAGTCAGAGATGAGCCCTGAGGGAGAACCACAGAATTCCAGCTACTCCACGTTGTAAAGGCCCTCGGAGATCATCTAACCACCCTCCCGGGGCAGGAAAGAAAAACAAACCGGAGCTGTCTGACATTTATGACTCTTACCTGCGGCGCAGATCCTCGGCCACCGCCGCCCGGCAGCTGAACAAATAGGCTCGCAGTGACTTCAGCCGCTGCCGCAGCCGCACCACGGTGGCCAGCGGCTCGGCGTGTCCGTACAGCATGGGGTTCTGCTGCTGGATGTCGATCAGGGGCTCCTCGTACACGTACTCCAGGAACTCTTTGGCCTGCTTAGACACCTACGAGAGAAACTTCCTCCATCAGCGCTGGTGCCATCACCGGCTCTCCACACCTCCTCCAGCTAGGAACCATAGCTTAAATACCAAAATGACATCATTTTCTGAACACAGCCAAATGAAAAAGCCCATAGTGTAACTAAGTATAAAATGTGGCTTTTCTTTCTCTCTCCCAAGAAACTCAATTGGTAAGAGCAACCTGGGCATTGAAAGGAATTACAACATATATTAACTCTGTTTTTTGATTGTGTGATTCCCTGGAGAATCCCATGATCAGAGGAGCCTTGTGGGCTACAGTCCATGGGGTGGCAAGGTGTTGGACACAACTGAGTGACTAACACTTTCACACATATGATAAAATGACACAGAACTATACAGACTCAGTATACCAATGTCAATTTCCTGTTGTTTTTTAAAAATGTATTACAGTTATTTAAGATACACCCAGTGGGCAAAGTGGGTGAAAGATACATAGGACCCCTCTGTGTTACATTATCTATACAACTTCCTGTGAATCTACAATTATTTCAAAATAAAAAGTTTAAAAAATAATTCATTAAGGCTCTTTTAACAGCAATGCTGATTTTAAAAACTAAAGCTATGTGCATATATATGTACATATATTCTATAGTATTTTTATACAGAGGTTACTTTAAAAAGATAGGTAAACCATGTACATTGAAAGGAATGAAAGAATATCTCCCAAAAAGGGGGGAAAAAGGATATTATATACAGAACAATGTGCATAGAAAACAAGCTCAAATGCACACTTTAGTGAGCAGAAAAGAGTTGCTTTTATTAGTAAAGGTCTAAACTTGGGCTGGGGGCTTCCCAGGTGGCACTAGTGGTAAGGAATCCACCTGCCAATGCAGGAGACATAGGAGATTGGTGGCTCAATCCCTGGGTTGGGAAGAGCCCCTGGAGGAGGGCATGGCAACCCACTTCAGTATTCTTGCCTGGAGAATCCCACGGACAGAGGAGCCTGGTGGGCTACAGTCCATGGGATCGCAGAGCCAGAAACGACTGAAGCGACTTAGCACACGCTCATGGACTTGGGCACACTGACTCTAGCCAATAGATGCAGCCAATTCTATAACCACTTCTGTCAGTAAACACCAAGAGTATAAAAGCTGATTTTAAAATGTCATTTGGCAGTAGAGATAAACAGAAAAAAACAAAATGCACCTGAGCTACAGCTTAACTAATGCATGCCCCGTGGGTGGTTTGGGGGAATCTTTACATACCGATTCACTGATACGAGGACATGCATCTTTCCACAAAGTTTCCACTGGACCCTCTCTAGTACTGGGAGTAAGACTAGAATTCAGCATAAACAGAACAAACAACTTTGCTCATTAACAAAACTGAAAATCCACTGTTCCCACTCTAGAAGAGTACTGATGAATAATAAACAGGATATGCTCCCTAACCTCCTGGGATTTGCTGTTGAGTATGCTGCTGCTAAGTCACTTCAGTAGTGTCTGACTCTGTGTGACCCCATAGACGGCAGCCCACCAGGCTCCCCCGTCCCTGGGATTCTCCAGGCAAGAACACTGGAGTGTGTTGCCATTTCCTTTTCCAATGCATGAAAGTGAAAAGTGAAAGTGAAGTCGCTCAGTCTTGTCCAACTCTTCGCAACCCCATGGACTGCAGCCTACCAGGCTCCTCGATCCGTGGGATTTTCCAGGCAAGAGTACTAGAGTGGGGTGCCATTGCCTTCTCCAGATGTTGAGTATAACAGAACAATAATTAAAATAAAAATATACATGTAGCACATAGCCAGTCATCCACCACAAAGGAACATGGATGAGGTCCACTGGGAGCTTGAAGGAGGGAGACATCAACCATGCTGGCAGAAGGGAGCTAGGAGCCAGGGCAGGCCTGGCAAAGCAGGTGACACCGGCTCAAGGTCTAGAAAGATAAACAGAAATGCACTAGGTGGGTAAGGATAGGACAACAAGCAGATACAACCATGAACTCGATCAATCTGTACATGTGCTAAGAAAGTGAAAGTTGCTCAGTTGTGTCTGACACTTTGCAACCCCATGGACTTTACAGTCCACGGAATTCTCCAGGCCAGAATACTGGAGTGGGTAGCCTTTCCCTTCTCCAAGGAATTTTCCCAGCCCAGGGATCAAACCCAGGTCTCCTGCATTGCAGGTGGATTCTTTACCAGCTGAGTTACTAGGGAAGCCCAGTAACTAAATGTATGGTTATTATATGTTGATTAAAACATGTGTTTATTAAATTCACTATTACCATGTTCTTTATTATAAAGTTAATATGTAATTATAGAGGTGCAAAAGAAAAGCATCAATGCTTTTTTCTAATAAAAGTCATTTTCATCATAGAAGCAATTATTTTTGAGATGCCTGTTCTGTTGTGTGGTCCTCTGGGATCCTGCAGTTAAAGAGTCGAGAAGATAACAGTCTCTGCAGATGGTGCTCACAGAGCGGCACCGAGAATCAGCCAAAACCTTGGACTATGTAATCAGACTGGAAAGAGCAGCTGACGGGGCTAAATAATGCCTCATTTTGAGGTCTAGAGACACAGGTACATCCATGGCAGACACCAGAGCAGGTGTCTGGCCACTCAGTGGAGACGACAATGGGCAGGATCCTGCCCTCACATAGCTCACCGTTCAGGAGGGAAAGACAGAACCGGGTTCAAATGTTTTGTTTATAATGGTTAAATATTTGCTATATTTAAAAATTTTAAATGAGGAAAAAACGGATGGTGTTTTGGAAAATGAAGTACAATCCACTTGAAACTGTTGCTGAAGAATGATGTATTGTACAATTCAATTAGTCTTTCTGGCTCTATTGAGCAGTGTTTATACTGAGCCAGGGCCCTGCTGAATTAGGTTAACAATGCTACCTTTTAGTAGGTGAACAGAAGGACAAAGGGCACTGGCCAGTCTCCCAGGCCTTAAAAGGCTTCTCTCTTCAGGTGGTACTTAAGCCCGAGTGGGGAAAAAAAAAAGAGCCTTCTACAGAGACAGTAAAAGCAGTGAGACAAATGGGATGGCAGCTACTGACATCTGCATTCATACACTGAAATCACTAGAAACAAAAACAGAGCTAGTCTCAAGAAAGTCTAAGGCCCTGTTTCCCGAAGTTACTAGCTAGTGTGGAGAATACAGAGCATACTATGACCCCGGCAGCCTCAGTATGTGAACAAATAAAGCCCTGCCATGCTGAGCTGTTTTTGGCTGCAAAGCACATGCTCATTTTTTGAGAACCAACCACTTGCATCGGTGAGGGAATTTGGGAGAGGACTCAAAATTCCGTATGAAATGCTATTTTTGCAAAATAGGAAATCAGTGGGGATATAGTGATCGAAATTCAAAACCATCCTCTATTCTGGTATGAGCACTCTACTTTCAAACTCAACTGTAATTACAAAGCTTTTCTAAAAATATATAGTTACTTATGGAAGGAAGCCAATGATATTCTTAAGTGACAAGTTTATGTGAGAGAAAGTTTCTTTCTCATTAATAGAACCATTTCATGAGCTGTAAGGGAACACTAAATATATTCTACTTAAGAGCCAAGAGCTACTGTCCTACTTCTTGCCTACCAAATTATGACAAATATCAAAAACCTGAGTGCTGTTTCTGATATGAAAACTCACCTCATAGGTACAAAAGGATAAGCCCAGTATTCCTTACTTTAAAAAAAAAAAATGAATGGCTTAGGTTGGCATTCTTTTCCATGATCCTACTCCACTTAGATTAGAAGCAATTTTTACAGGGTTGACAGTTCGTTTTTCCAACCTATTGGCCCGTTAGTATCTTACTAAATAATATTTATTAATGATATTAGTATTATTAATATTAACTAGTTAATATTAATAATATTAATACACCAGTTTCTTCCATAGATATTTTAACTTTAGAATAGTTTATGCTGTAAGAACTTCATTCTGCAACTGTGGTTTTGTTGCAGTTTGTGAACTGGTTCTCTCTTTACCTAAAAAATCCCATGGACAGAGGAGACCTGGTAGGCTACAGTACATGGGGTCGTAAAAAGCTGGACATGGCTGAGCAACACTTTTTCTCTTCACAGACCGGCAGTCAACATGGTTCGAGAGAGGTGAGGAGGAGGAGGGCCAGGCAGAAGCAGGTCTCCTCCCCATCTCATACTCAGGAGGAGTTGGAGAAAACAGCACAGTTCAGGTTATAATTATCCATAAACCAGTAATGACAAATCTGCTAGATACACATATGTATTTATAAATAAGCATATTTGTCATTTGCTTTTAACAAGCTAACCATCATTGGTATAGATTTTAATATAATACATCTTCTGTTATGCTGGTGACAGGTACCTCTGAAAATAAAAATTCTCAAATGTCATTCAGGTTTCTGTAATTCTGAAAGGTTCTGAAATGGTGTCCTGGTATGTTCCCCCACAAAAACAGTCCTGGGTAATAATGTGATGGGGCGAAAGCAATGTGGTGACCAATGATAGCAATTTGGAGAAGAGGAGAATGATGTGGTGGTGGTGAGGACTTTAGTTTTTGTTAAAGGAGGAAAATGGATCAGAGTAAAATGGATGAGAACATAATCTTAGAATAACAATAATGGGTACAGATAAAATAGACTTGAGTGCCAAAGAATTGAAGTTTTCGAACTGTGGTGCTGGAGAAGACTCTTGAGAGTCCCTTGGACAGCAAGGAGATCAAACCAGTCCATCTTAAAGGAAATCAACCCTGAATATTCATTGGAAGGACTGCTGCTGAAGCTCCAATACTTTGGCCACCTGATCCGAATACCTGACTCATTAGAAAAGACCCTGATGCTGGGAAAGACTGAAGGCAGGAAGAGAAGCGGATGATAGAGGACAATATGGTTGGATGGCATCACTGACTCAATGGAGATGAGTTTGAGCAAACTCTGGAAGATGGTGAGGGACAGGGAAGCCTGGCATGCTGCAGTCCATGGGGTCTCAAAGAGTTGGACACGACTGAGCAACTGAACAACAGATAATCTAGTTCAGTTTTTTCTTAACCTGTGTCCCAAGGAATACCAGTCATATGGAAAAGATCCTCTGAGGTCCAACAAAAAATATGGCACATGCCACATTCTTCTCTTGATGATTCAAAGTGCAGCGTGTTAACATATTAAAACTCTGGGACATGGAGTACTAGAGAAAACCTGCTGAACCCAGCCACTTTCCAACCAATCTGGCTACAGACAGGGCAGCTGGTTAATGTCATGCAGACTGTAGTGAGGGGTAGGGGGTGGTGAGAAATGAGTCAGCCACGGTTCCCCTCATCATCTGGAGGAAGGGACCTCTTTCTCTACCATTACCTGCACTTAATAGAAAATTGAGTCCCGAGAACTTAAATGACTTCTCTGTGGTCAGCTCATGGTAGATCTCGAGCCAAAACTCAGATGTGGGGACACACTGCTCTGTGCTTGTTAGCATTGTTTACATTCACAGTTCTTTTTTAAATAACTCCACCAACTGTCTGTTCATCACTCTTTAAAAGAGGAGATCCCAGTTCCTGTTCTGTTCCTCTCTCCTCTCCAGTCAAATAGAAAGCAAGTGGGCTACCAATGGAGAAGAACCCATAATTTAAGGAGGCAGTACACCGGTGTGTGGGTTTCCATGTGTCTTTAACTCTAAAACAAAACTAAAGTCCAATGACAATTCATTTATCTAGAAGTCACTTATTTGTACATTTGTTTACTGTCTTTTATCACCTGAAATTCATGATGCAGAACACATGTCCTAACGCCTAGAATGGTGAGCATAGTAAGTGTTCAGTAAACATTTGCTAAACAGATGAATGAGTACTTTACAGGGCTCTGGCCGTGACTCTGAACCACACACTTCTATCAGTTTGATTCTTTGTTTCTAAGTTCACAACATATTTAGAATTAATAAAGTAGGAAAGGGGAAGGACAGCTAGAGGCAGCACAGTGACAGCAGAGGTGACAGCTGACATCCTGGTACTAAGGGAAGGAAGGACCTGCAAGGAGATATTAAAGTACAGCATACAACCTGATGCAAAGCGATTTGGCAACATCTATCAAACTCATAGGTGTACATATTATGTCTAGGAAGTTACCTACAGAGAGTCCCATTCATGAATCAAAGAACTTACATTCGAAATAATGTATAAAGTTATTCACAGAATCACTGTCATATTAGAAAGACTGAGAAAACCTTAATGCTGATCAAAAGAAGTTGGAAAATTGGTGTGTTAAATTCATGGTGGAATATGGAATGGCTATTTTTAAAAAGCCCAAGGAAGAGTTTTATGATCTAAATGGAATGTTTTCTAAGACCAGCATGTACACTATATTGCCTATTGCCATTTTTGTGTAAAACACATGTATGTAAAATATCTCTGGAAGGAGTGATTTGGTTGCCTATGGGAAGAACAGGGTAGGTGTGAAGAAGAGAAGGGAAGGAGATTATCCATGTGTATATGTCCTTTGTACTTTTGAACCTCGAAATGTGGAAGTATATTATGTTCAGAAAAAGAAGAATAAAAGTATAGCAGTACAAGGTAATTTCCTTACAGAAAGAAGTCTCCCATACCATGCTAAACCACACTGAAGTTATTGGTTACAAGATTTAGAACACTCATATTTATAATGATAATTCTGAGGTATTAAAAAAAGGTTAATTTCTAGTACAAATTTTCTGAAATAGAATCTACAGAGCTACGTGACAGTTAAAATTTATAAACTAATAAAAATAATGTAATCACATTACTAAAAATTTGGAGACTAAAGAGTAGGAGAAGGCTTCCCTAATAGTTCAGTTGGTAAAGAATCCGCCTGCAATGTCGGAGACCTGGGTTCAATCCCTGGGTTGGGAAGATCCCCTGGAGAAGGGAAAAGCTACCCACTCCAGTATTCTGGCCTGGAGAATTCCATAACTGTATAGTCCATGGGGTTGCAAAGAGTCGGACATGACTGAGCGACTTTCACAGAACAGAAAAGATTAGGGGAGGAAAAAATCCACCTATAATCACAGTAAAATAACCACTGATTGCTTTGGTATAAGGTTTCCTTCTAGCATTTTCCCCCATCTCTATTATGAAAAACCATGGCAAAGTTTTAAGAAGATCAATTCCAACCATAACACTTCTTGGTCTTATTAAAATAGGCGCTGTGGACTAGTGGAGGAGGAATCAAGAGATCTTAAGTTTAATTACAATTTGTTCTCAAAATCTCCCAGTGGCTCTGAACAAGTGGCTTTTCCCATCAGTGAGCTATTCTCCAGCTCTGCAAGGCCAGCAGAGCTTGCCTTGAATGCCTCTCAAGATGAAGAGATAGGAAATGATTTGTGTAACATGGAAAACCCCTAGCTAAATGGAATGTGCATGTTCAGGCTAGGAAACAAAAATATTTTTTAAAAGCACAATTTAGGAAGAGTTCAGGCAAAGTTTGATTTCCTTACTACCTCTTTGTCATGCTTGATATTTTTGAAAGGGGGGAGGGTAAGAGGAAACACCATTGTCCAAAAACAATTTCATTAGAAAAATTGCTGTAGAATTGGAGGATAGAATTTAGCTGCTAGGTAATCCTGGAGCTCAATTCAATATGCAGGATGTACACTGAAAAACAGATGAAATCCTGCTTTAAAAATAATTAGGATTATTATTACTCTGCAGGGCAGACAAGGAAGCGCTTAAAATGACAGATTTCATTCCGCTCTGCAAAACCATTTGTTCACTCTTTCAAATGGATATTCAAGCCAGTCACGTACTTGCAATTAGGGGGAGCAGGCAGCTCTAACAGGACGATGTCTGGTCTTGGAAACTGATAGGTTTGAACTGATCCTCACAATTAGGAACATTAAGTTAAACCCCAGCATTTGAGCAAAGACAGACAGACACTGGACTAAATGGAACACAGTTACTTAATGTCAGTGAGAGATGATCCAGATAAAATCGACCAGCTCTGTTCTTGATTTAAAAATCTTCCCTTGTCCGCTGAAAGCCTAGGAGGGAATGGTCTCACAAAAGACACTTTCCTCTTGGATGAAGTGTGGTACCTAATAACCTTATTACTTACCTGTCCTCTCAAAATCAAACCTTATCAGTTGAAGGACCACCACCACAAAAATATCTGCTTTATAGTAAAATTATAATAAGCCTGAGCAATGGCTGGATTGATGATTTCAGGGGGCTTCAGCCTTCACTGCAAACAGACCTGGACCTTCTCCACTGCAAGGGTTCTTAAACCACGCCTGAGTTTTTCACTTTCCTCATTCAGTGTCACCTTTACTGCTTTAGCTCCACTGATGGGCACATATTCTGAGGGCAGGTGCCACCAGCCTAAGCCCTCAATGATCACGGGGTTGGGGCTGCCTCACTCACTCACTCTCTACACACATCTCAGCTGTCAAAGCTCTGCTCCAAGGAGATTAAACTGTTCAAACCAAAAACTCAACTAGCGTTCTTGCCCTAGAAATAAATGTTTATCTATTACACACATGGCCAATATATTTATAGCCTGTATTCAGAGTGTCAAGTACAAGATGCAGAGGAGAGAATGACAACTCTGTGTGACAGAGGGGAAGGGAAGAATCAGGAGAGGAAAGAACGTTTAAACTGGGTTTAGGATTTGAATGAGGGCAAGAAGGAGACAAGAGGTGTGAAACAGCCTGGCAGGACTGGGTGATGGGAAGGAGTATGCTCTTAAGAGACTCAGGGGTGGGAGGCAGTGGATGGAAGGGCTAGAAAGGCTGGGACTAGAGATCATACATGCCTTTATGTCAGGTAAAGAGATTTAGAGTTATCTTATATTCAATCATTGTAAAAGCTGGCATTAACTGAGCACTTACTTACATTCTAGACACAGCACTAGACGTTTTCTGTGAATTATTCATTTAAGCAAATAGCATCCTTAAGAAGTAGGGACTATCCCTACTATTGTGTATGTGCTTAGTCACTCAGTCGTGTCCAGTTCTTTGCCACCCCATGGACTGTAGCCCGCCAGGCTCCTCTATCCATGGGGATTGTCCAGACATGAATCCTGGAGTGGGTTGACAGGCCCTCCTCCAGGGGATCTCCTTGACCCAAGTATGGATCAAATTCAGGTCTCTCACATTGCAGGCTAATTCTTTACCATCTGAGCCACCAGGGAAATCCAATCAGATAGCTACTAAGTGACAAAGCTAAGACTTGAACCCAGGTAGTCTGGGTTCATTCTACAGATTAGGAAATGGAAGCTCAGGAAAGTTCAAGTTATTTGCCTCAACCAGTCAAGCACCTAATTAGAGGCAGAGAGAGGATTTTGATAAAGGCCTGTTGAACAAAAGTTCCTGCTGCTGCTGCTGCTGCTAAGTCGCTTCAGTCGTGTCCCACTCTGTGCGACCCCATAGACAGCAGCCCACCAGGCTCCCCCATCCCTGGGATTCTCCAGGCAAGAGTATTGGAGTGGGTTGCCATTTCCTTTTCCAATTCATGAAAGTGAAAAGTGAAAGTGAAGTCGCTCAGTCTTGTCCGACCCTCAGCGACCCCATGAACTGCAGCCTTCCAGGCTCCTCCATCCATGGGATTTTCCAGGCAAGAGTACTGGAGTGGGGTGCCATTGCCTTCTATTAACCCCTAAATAAGTGCAATTCTAGAGATTCACACATGTGTTGTGGTGGCACAGAGAGAAATTCTTATTGTTTAGTTGCTAAGTTGTGTCCAACTCTTTGCAACCCCATGGACTGTAGCCCGCCAGGCTCCTCTGTCCATGGAATTGTCCAGGAAAGAACACTGGAGTGGGTTGCCATTTCTTCCTCCAGAAGATCTTCCCAACCCAGGGATCAAACTTGCATCTCCTGCATTGCAGGCGGATTCTTTACCACTGGGATTCTTTACCACCAGGGAAGCCCATGGGGAGTAACTAACAAAGTACAGATGGGGAAAGCAGGAAGCATCAGAGGTTTCATCAAGGAGGACATTCTTCTATCGGCCCTGGAACAAAGAGCCGGGGTTCCTGAGATGGGTAAAAGTATCGGGAGCACATGTGGAAGGAGGATCTCTAAATGAGGGAAAGGGCTCTTCTTCCCAGCCCAGGAGGGGAGGCAGTAAGGACAGATACAGATGTAGGCAGGCTTGCAGGTATTCGAATTCAAATCTTCAGTTTCTCCTTGAAGTAGGAGGCATATGCTGAGAAGGACTCCTCAGGGAGGAGGCAGAATAAAGACATGTGGATGATTATTGGGCACAACAGGAGCTGCCCAGGGATGCAGAAAAGGATCCAAGCCGACTGGCCACTCAGAGTGGTCAGTTTCAGTTTAGACTTCAAAGATGATAGGTAGGTAGCAGCTACACGTTCCATTCCCGCCCATGTTGCTCCAGGGCAATACCATTACAATGAAAGCAAGACTCAGACATCTGTTAGCAAGGAGGTATAAAACCCATCATACAGCCTGTTTTTGTATGTAGCACCTTGCATGGAAGGTTCGTTCAAGGCAGACGTGACAATATTCTGGCAGAAGAATGAGGAAAGCTTCTAGTCAGATCAGGTAACAGAATTCTCTATTGGGTCCCGGGACCCAGGACCACACAAAAAATAAATAAATGTCCTAAACCTAGAGTATGACTCCAGTGGGGGTTAGATTCCTTGACTTGCCAAATTTGATTTATGCAATTTGGTTTACACAAGGGTATACACGCTGTGCAACGAAGCTAACCAGTTCACAGGTCTAAAGGATGACTAGGTTGAAAACCACAGTTGAAATAAATGCCACCAGGCAATTAAATCCACAGGTCTCAGTTTCAGTAGCAAAACTGGAGCTGGAGATAAATGTAGAAATTATCAGCCTATGATTCCCAGCCTAGAAGGGAGGGAAATTATGCAATGGTGGTTTAGTCGCTCAGTTGTGTCTGACTCTTTTGGTGACCCCATGGACTGTAGCCCACCAGGCTCCCCTGTCCATGGGATTTCCCAAGCAAGAATACTGGAGTGGGTTGCCATTTCCTTCTCCAGGGGATCTTCCTGACCCAGGAATCGAACCTAGGTCTCCTGCATTGCAGGTAGATTCCTTATTGACTGAAATACAAGGGAAGCCCCAAATAATGCAATAGAAATAGTATAGAGTGGGAAAAGAGCATACAGTTGTAGCGTTTATGAGATGACCTTAATCAGGTCTGCCTCAAAGTCTCATTCTCTTTAGAATCCACGTGACAACAAGTAAAAAGCAAAATCACTATTATGCAGTGAACCCAGGTTCAGCACCCACCTTGTATTTTGAAGTGTCCCAGTTGTGGACTATGCGGGCTGGGATCAGGAAGCTGTCGTCCACGTGGCAGCTGCTGCAGTAATACCACCCGCTGTAGCTGCACACCTTGGCTTTCCCGTTGGAAAGGCCTATGGATCGCTGGCATCCTGTTCAGGGGAGAAGAAAAGTCTGTGATTACTGTACTTCTCTAACACTGTAGAATGAAGTTATACAATCCTCAAGTGAAACAAAAGTCAACAACAGGAAAGAAATTGCAGAGAATACATATACAGACACGTCCCCTTCTTCCGCCTGCAATGCAGGAGATGTGGGTTCGATCCCTGGGTCAGGAAGATCCCCTGAAGGAAATGGCCACCCACTCCAGTATTCCTGCCTGGGAAATCCTGTGGACAGAGGAACCTGGTGGGCTGCAGTCCATGGGGTGGCAAAAAGTCAGACACGACTGAGTCACTGAGCATGCATGCCTCCTTCCTAGCCTGGCAGCTTCGCCCCTTTCGCCTCCTGGGGGACTGCTGATACTGGTACATTTCTGATCTCTTCTAATTCCACTTCTGTGCACAGCAGCCAGAGACCATCTCTCTACAACCAACGCCCTTTCATCTCCTCTCTTCCGCCTCAGAAATCCTACTTCCACCAGGCACTTGGCTGAGGGCTTCTCATATAGGATCTTATTTAACCCACGCAACAACTCTATGAGGAAGATATTATCAGCTCTTTTTTATAGATGAATAAACTAAGGTTTATTTATCCAGGTGAAGTATTTTGTCTTGAGGTCACCAAGCCAGTCAGGGTTTCCCTGGTGATTCAGATGGTAAAGAATCTGCTTGCAATGTGGGAGACCTGAGTTCAATCCCTGGGTTGAGAAGATCCCCTGAAGAAGGGAATGGCAACCCACTCCAGTGTTCTTGCCTGGAAAATCCCATGGACAGAGGAGCCTGGCAGGCTACAGTTCATGGGGTGGCAAAGAGTTGGACACGACTGAGGGACAAAGCACAACACAGCCAGTCAGAGATGGAGACTGGGTTGGGTTCTAAACTTGTCTGATTCTAAGATGAACCTAAAACCTGACATGTAGCCTTCCTCTGCTGACAAAATCAGTGAAAGGAATGTGTCCTTTGATTGGCCCCTACCTCTCCTTTCCAACTACCTACTCCTGTGATTCTCCAATGGAAATAGAACCTCTTGGTTGAAGTCAGAGAAGTCTCTCCTCATTGTTCCCCAAATACACACAGTGTGCTCACTTCACCCTCCATATCTTGGCATGATTTACTTCTTTCATGATATCCTTTTCTTCGATCTCTACTTTGCCAGATCCTGCCCATCACTAAAGACCACTGACTGCTTGCAAATGATTGCCAAGGTCTTTTTCATGTCCAAGAAGTCCATGATTATGTGAGTACCATCCTGGTACTGACAGGGAAGCTGGTAATAATCATGGCCTTGACAAAAAAGAAGCCATTATTTACCTTTAGCTAGGAGGAACTATATTCTATTGATAACAGAAATTCTGTTACAATCAACCCAAAGCACAACATCCAGAACAGGTCATCAGCATTATATACCAGCATCACTTTTCTGACATGTCTTATCTACAGATTTCATTTTAGAAACCCTTCCTCATGGCCCATTTCATGGTTGGATGCCAAGAACTATATTGATCAAAGAAATCTCATATTAAGCCTATTTCATAAAATGGGTACAAAATCAAAGTGTGAGTCGCTCAGTCATGCCCAACTCTTTGCAACCCCATGGACTGTAGCCCACCAGGCTATGTAGCCCTCTGTCCATGGAATTCTCCAGGAAAGAGTACTGGAGTGGATAGCCATTCCCTTTTCTAGGCGATCTTCCTGACCCAGTCATAGAACCTGGGTCTCCCACATTGCAAGTAGATTCTTTACCATCTGAACCATCAGGAAACATAGATTACTCTTAATAGTAATAATAATATAATCAGAGTTGCTCCCCATTTCCACTAGAAGGAGCTCAAACATGTTTGACAACCTAAGAGGATACTTACATGAATTCATGAATGAAAGTATCAGAAAATTCCTAGAGCTTTCATGTTCATCACAAATAAAACAACATCAAGCAGGTCCACAAAGTACCCTCCAGAAAGAGAACTAGATCCCACTGTTTTGGAATACAAGAGATATTGAAAGACGGGGAGTAAATGTATTGGAATTGTGCTTCCAGAGTTTAATACTGTCTTCCTAGAACAACTCCTTCTTTACGGTTGAGTAGCAACAAGATGGTAACAAGTTCCTATTTTTCAGATTGGCTGAGGACTGAGATATGCACAAAATTGATAAGGAAAAACCAAACACATCTGCTGCTTCTGTTGGGAGTGGAAGGTGCCATCACTAGGCTCTGAACACTGGAATGCCATCTGCCGCACCCACTGAGCATGGTGCTCATTTGGCATATAGTGCATGCCTCCTTAAACTATTGTGCTTTTTGATGTGCTCGTATAGCCACAACTACACTATAAATTGCTCAGATCTATTTTTTATCCTTAGCACTTAACACAGAGCTTTACACATGACAGACCAGCAATAAATGTTTATGTTGAAGAGACGATAAACTGAATATTATTTGGCACATAAACAGCCTCATGCATATAAAGAGATTTTAACATCCCAGAGCTGTTCTGGAATTGATCCTCCTAACCTGCTCACCTGCCTCTTGAAATTGATCCTGCTAACCTGCCTCTTCACTTTGGTGAATACCCCTATGCAGATATGTTGCCCGTTCCAACAATTACACATTAAACATGGCCACATATGGACTGTGAAACAGAGTTCAGCAGAACTTGACATATTCTAGACACTGTAGACATTCAAGCTGACTTCACACTGAAATGATACTGAACAGAATTCAATCTTCCCTAATGATTTAGAAAGTGAACGTGATCTTGTAGAAATTTGGGAGCACCATTATAGCTGAAACGTACACCATAAAAGATTGCAAAAATAAATGTAAGTTATTTTAGCTTTTTTGCTTTTGCTTGTTTGAATTTGGGATATAATAAACATTAATGGGAGAAATATCAACAACCTCAGATATGCAGATGACACCACCCTCATGGCAGAAAGTGAAGAGGAACTAAAAAGCCTCTTGATGAAAGTGAAAGAGGAGAGTGAAAAATTTGGCTTAAAGCTCAACATTCAGAAAACGAAGATCATGGCATCTGGTCCCATCACTTCATGGGAAATAGATGGGGAAACAGTGGAAACAGTGTCATATTTTATCTTTTTGGGCTCCAAAATCACCACAGATGGTGACTGCAGCCATGAAATTAAAAGACGCTTACTTCTTGGAAGAAAAGTTATGACCAACCTAGGTAGCATATTGCAAAGCAGAGATATTACTTTACCAACAAAGGTCCATTTAGTCAAGGCTATGGTTTTTCCTGTGGTCATGTATGGATGTGAGAGTTGGACTGTGAAGAAGGCTGAGCACCGAAGAATTGATGCTTTTGAACTGTGGTGTTGGAGAAGACTCTTGAGAGTCCCTTGGACTGCAAGGAGATCCAACCAGTCCATTCTAAAGGAGATCAGCCCTGGGTGTTCTTTGGAAGGAATGATGCTAAAGTTGAAACTCCAGTATTTTGGCCACCTCATGCAAAGAGTTGACTCGTTGGAAAAGACTCTGATGCTGGGAGGGATTGGGGGCAGGAGGAAAAGGGGACGACAGAGGATGAGATGGCTGGATGGCATCACCGACTCGATGGACATGAGTTTGAGTGAACTCCGGGAGATGGTGATGCACAGGGAGGCCTGGCGTGCTGCGATTCATGGGGTCGCAAAGAGTCGGACACCACTGAGCGACTGAACTGAACTGAAACATCAGTAAGCATTTGCTGAATGCTTTAGTAGGTCCTATTGGGCTTATTATTCTATAACTTTTAATGACTTTATTATTATCTCCTGCTGCTGCTGCTAAGTCACTTCAGTTGTGTCCAACTCTGTGTGACCCCATAGATGGCAGCCCACCAGGCTCCGCCGTCCCTGGGATTCTTCAGGCAAGAACACTGGAGTGGGTTGCCATTACCTTCTCCAATGCATGAAAGTGAAAAGTGAAAGTGAAGCCACTCAGTTGTGTCTGACTATTATCTCCTAGATGCAACCTAATACATAGGCAATGTTAAAATACACAAGTGTGCTTTTTAAGAAAGCACATAGCCTGCAAATGTGTATATCAACCAGGCACACAGGTTCAAAGCTTAACAGGCTGAGGGTTCAACTCAATAAGCTAAACAGCTTCAGCACTTCGCACAGGTGTCCAGGCTCGTAAAAGAGAAAGAGAACATGGCTAGGGTTCATACTTGTTTTAGCTGAGACACAAGCAGCAGCACATAAACTCCCTCTAGTTCTTGGGTGTCTTTACTTTTATAACGTATTTAGAACCATGCTCTCCTACTTTTGATGCTGAAATCACCCTACAAAAATGAATATAACAGAATACCTCATTCAAAATGGACGTAGGAAGCCCTGAAAGAGGAGGTCTCAGGCGCATGTTATTTGTGGCAGCTTACTTTATATAGCCAAGCATGAAGAAGGAAGACTTTTTCCTTGTCTGTCAACAATCCAACCAATGAGAAGACACCATAACCCCGCATACTCACTGTCGTCCAATGACCTTTCCTTCAACACAGCCCCTCCCAGCTTCCCCTTTCCTAATAGAATTGCTCCTCTCCACTGTTCTCCAAACTTGCTTATGGTTCACCATAGTTTGCATGTCCCAAAGCAATTCCTCTGCTATTCCCAAATAAACTCAATTTTGTTCACTAAACTCTCAACCTTTTTTGTTTTAAAAGTTGACAGCTTCTAATGACCTAGAGGAGAAGGCAATGGCACTCCACTCCAGTACTCTTGCCTGGAAAATCCCATGGATGCAGGAGCCTGGTAGGCTGCAGTCCATGGGGTCGCTAAGAGTCAGACACGACCAAGTGACTTCACTTTCACTTTTCACTTTCATGCACTGGAGAAGGAAATGGCAACCCACTCCAGTGTTCTTGCCTGGAGAATCCCAGAGACAGGGGAGCCTGGTGGGCTGCCGTCTATGGGGTCGCACAGAGTCAGACATGACTGAAGTGACTTAACAGCAGCAGCAGCAATGACCTAGAAGGTTCCGACTTCTCCCTGTGCTTAGGAGTGTTCTGGATACATGGTGTACAGACAAGCATAAGTCTAGAGTCAGGAACCCTGGTTGCTCAGATGGTAAAGAATCTGCCAATAATGCAGGAGACCCAGGTTCATTCCCTGAGTTGTGAAGATCCCCTGGAACAGGGAATAGCTACTCACTGGCAAGCCACTCCAGTATTCTTGTCTGGGAAGTCCCATAGACAGAGGAGCCTGGCGGGCTACAGTCCATAGTGTCGCAAAGAGTCGGACATGACAGAAGCAACCAACACAGAGTCAGGAAGTGTGCTCTTTCGTAAGGGAACATGATGAGCCTGACCCATTAAAGTCCCTAGGCTGCCTGTCCTCACCACAAAATAAAGGAGTCAGCCTAAACCAGTGGTTTGCCAAGTTCAGTGAGCATCAGAATTTTCTGGAGATGTTTGTGAAAAATGTAGTCCCTCTCAGCCCCAGCCTGGCCCCAGAGATTCTGACCCTGTAAATCTCGGGTAGGGCCCAGGAACTTGCATTTCTACCCAACCAACCACCACCAGGGGCTGTGGTGGGTAAAAGCTGAGGAAAGTTCCCTGATTTCTAGGTGACTGCAAAGGTCCCTCCATGCTCAAAAATTCTGATTCTAATTAAGTGAAATGCAGAGGGAGGGTAGATTGCTAAGTGAAAAGCTCATAATTTGTCACATAGTTTACTTTCTAGGCTTCTAAACTCAACATTTTAAATTCTTAGTCAATTTTCAAAAATTTACTATGTAGAAACAACAGTTCATTTTACCAGCATTTTTTTTTTTCCAGAGCATTCACTGAGAAGCATCTTATTTGACTTAGAAAGAATTAAAAATTTTAATCTCCAAATCCAATGTATCTGTCATTGAAAGAACACAGGATACTCAGGAAAGATTAGAGCCCAGTTAGTGGCCTGGTGTAGATTCATTTTCTAAAAAATAACAGATACCATTTATTTGAAAAAGGATACACCCGTTCTTTTAATTAACTGCAAGATTTCCTGCTTTAATATCCTCCTAGCAAATCGCGGACTAAAACTGTCTGAAACGATTCCCCATAACACCCTGGGATTTTACTCTATCACTATGAGGTTGTCAACAGGAGTGGGGGGGACGTATTTTCTTAATAATGACCACTAGAAAAACACATTTTTTGGAGGAGGCCAAAGCTGGACTCTGACAAGGGACCTTCTGAGGAAGAAAAATAGAGCTGCAAAGCAGAGACAAAAAAATAATTAACTGAAATAACTAATTAGAACTTATTTACATATTACATTTTCGTGTACTTTCAAACAGACTTTTCAACAATGTTTCTAAATTAAAAGGCATTTGTAGTAGAGAACACTCCACATGTAGGATCAAAGCAAATACATTCTTCCCTGTCTCTTTTTGAAAGTTTTCAGAGAGTGTATTCAATTCATAGGAACAAAAAACTATCTCACAAGAGAACCTACTGGCCTTTTTTTTTTTTTATTGCTTCCCACCCCACTTCAATCTTTAATGAACACATGTTCTGAAGAGCTTAGCTTCCTTCTGATACACTTTGGGAAACAAATGTCACCATTTAACCAAAATCCTATTTGCTGCTTGTACAGTCCATTTCCCAAGGGGCCTTTCACTACAGACACCCAAAAAAGTCTGTTGCTGGGGGCTGAAATAGAAATGTTGGCATAATTCTCCACGAGGGCATAGTCTTTCTTCTAACAAGGGTACCTAGTTAGCTCAGTTGGCTGCAGTGAGGTGTTGCTGAGGCTGAGATCTTGAGACGCCAACCAACCATCTCCCTCTACTTCCTGGCTCCCGGCTACAGCCCTCCTTGCCCCGGCCTGCAGGTGGAAAATTCATGGGCACAAGGGAAAAGTAACGAGGTCTGTGTCTGGACCAGGTGATTCACTAGGGAGAGAACTCACCCAGTGCATTCTAAGTGGAGCCAGCCACGCTACCCTCTCCAGCTCATTTGGTAGGGGAAATCCAGGACTTTGTATTGGGAAGGAAGAAATGCCCTAAGAAGAGAACAGGAACAGAGAGAAGACAAGGTGCTTTTATAAAAGAGAGAAGAGAAAGAGAGTGCACAGACTAACTTTCATTTGCTCTGTTAAAATAGAAAAAATAAAACTGGCAAGTTTCGTTCCCTCTTTTACCTGGTGCACGAAGTAAGGACTGATCGACATAAGAGCGGAAGCAGCCCAGTTCCTGCCTCCTCCCTCCCACCAGGTGTTCTCTGGGGGAGACAGTGAGCCGTGGGAAGTGCTGGGCAAACACTGATCGAATGCCTGGAGCCTAATCAAATGCCCTAGGAATCAGATTTTCTAAAATGAAGGAAAACAACAGGACTTCCCTGGTGGGCCAGGGGTTAAGCTTCCACTGCAGGGGGCAGGGGTTTGATTCCTGGTTGGGGAACTAAGGTTCCACATGTCTCAAGGCATGGTCAGAAAACAGAAATGAGGATTTCAATGACTTACTCTTTTACAAGAATTAGGGGGGAAAGGCATAAAGAACTTAGCTTTCCTAGCTTACAGTCTATAACCATTGGCTCATTAAGAAAACGTCAAATAAGTACTTTTTAAAAATAAGATGTCACACTCAGTATACAGTAGAAAATTCTGTTTCATGAGCCTAGTATTAGCATAAAGCTGGGCACAGTGTTTAAACAAAGGATTGCTGGACACAGGGAAGAAGTGACTTTTGTAAGGTAGCTTTGGTGTCCACTAAGGGCAGTTGAGGGCAAGAGAAGAGTGACAGAGGATGAGAGGGTTGGATGGCATCACTGACCCAGTGGACATAAGTTTGAGCAAGCTCTGGGAGATAGTGAGGGACAGGGAAGCCTGGCGGGCTGTAGTACATGGGGTCACAAAGAGTCAGGCACGACTTAGCAACTGAACAGCAAAAAAAGAGAACTTGGAACAAAGCACCCTGGCCTCCAGACTTGCATCCTCCACTGTCGAAGGGGATGGAGCTTCCAGAAGAGACTGATCACACACATTGTTCACAAGTTAACACAGGTGGAACCAAGGCTACAGGATTCTACATAATTGCAACAGGAAGAGGACAAAGGTGAAGGACACTGAGAAATACCTTCTTAGAAATAAGTGATCCAAAACTTAATCCTATCTCAAGCATCCAACTTACTCTGGGATCGGGTGGTGACCCATAAAGTACGAGACATCTACTTAGTCATGAAATCAATTAAGACAAGAAATACTTGGAGAATCGGCACATGAAAACAAATGTCTCTGAGTATGCATTTTGTCTGTTACAATGAAAATAGTACCTATAAGCATCTCAAATGAAACTAAAGGAACAAAAGGGGAAATAAAGAAAAATCAATTGTGTCCCTCCTCTAACTGCTCATGTGAATAATATGATATGCTGCTGGTAGTCGCTGTGTTATCTGGTCTCACTTTGGATGGTGTGCTGTGCTCAGTCATGCTTGACTCTTTGTGACCCCGTGGACTGTAGCCCGTCAGGTTCCTCTGCCCACGGAATTATTCCCGCAAGAATACTGAGTGGGTTACCCTTTCCTTCTCCACGGGATCTTCCTGACCCAGGAACTGAACTCATGTCTCTTGTGTCTCCTGCATTGGCAGGAGGGTTCTTTACCATTAGTGCTACCTGGGAATCCCCTAAATGGTGATACTTCCAAATTATATTCTCCATAAGGTTTTAAGTCCTCTGGTAGGGAATTCTCCAGGAGATGAAAATTTCATGGTTGGGAGGGAATACACATACCCAACTGTATTCCTGAAATGTACAGGCTGGTTGCTTCCAATGCTATTCTGAAAATCATTTCTGTTCATCAGAAAAGAATTTTCGTCCAGTGGGCTTCATTTGATGTTTGTCTATAAATGACTTTCATGGCACTGAGAGATTGTAAAGAGAAACTGTTACTCATTGTTGGCCAAATATCTGACTCCAAAAGTTGGGCTACAGAGTCAGAGGGCTGACACATGTTAAAAAGTCTAAGTAACACTTGGAAGGAAATGTTCCTACTGTAGCTGACACATATTTAGGATAATTTAAGCTGGCACTTGTAGAATGGACTGTAACTATTGCTAGGACAGCTATAGCCTTAAGTACATAACAGAAGTAAAAAACTCCTCTCATACAAAATGGAGGTGCCTAACCAAGGAATTTTCCTTTCAACACAGCAAGATGGCAAATGTTATACCCGTGAGGCATGAGCACTGCACCTGGACACAGTGAGTGTTCAGTGCACATTATATCCAGAGAAGACAGACAGAGGCAACTGAGACCAAGAGCCGTCAACCGTTCAAGACAGAGGTCATCTAAGCACAATCATATGTTACTTGACTATACCTGCAGGACAGTGGCAACCAAAGAGAGATCTTTAAAAAATCTAATCTGAATACTAATTGGTTTAAAATTTTTAAGTATTCTAGGGCTTCCCTGGTGGCTCAGTGATAAAGAATCCGCGTGCCAATGCAGGAGACAAGGGTTCAATCCCTGGTCCGACAGGATCCCACATGCTGCAGAATAACTAAGCCCATGAGCAAAACCCACGTGCCACAACTACTGAAGCCTGGGGGCTGAAAAGCCATGCTCCGAGAGAAGCCCACACACAGCAACAAAGAGTGGGCCCACTCACCGCAGAAAAAACCTGCATAGAAATGAAGATCCAGCACAGCCAATAACATAAATATATAAAATTATTTAAAAAATAAAAGTATTCTCCAAGCTGTTAGCTGAGGGCTTTTTTTTTTTTCCACAATGAAATATTTAAATTGCTAAGTCAGTTTCGATTTGCATGTTGTATTAACAGAGCTAGAAGTACTATATTTAAGTAAGAAATGAAGGGAAAAATCATGCCAGGTAATTACTGCGGATTGAAAATACAGGCAGCACACCTGGTGGTCTCATGGATCTGTCTCTTGTTTTGACAATGTCTGGATGGAACAGATGCTGGGATACCCCTTCTTCCTACCTCTCACCACCTCCCAACCTCCTTTCTAGTTGTGACTGCTGGGACCCTCACCGCCCTCTGCCACTAGGACCGGACAACGCCAGTTTTTTGGTTAGCGCCTCACTGCCTACCAGATTCACCAGAATTATTCCAGCAAGGTAGAGTCCACTGTCAACTACCGGTCGGCCATCTGTGGGCCTCCTGCACCCACGGCTCCATGGGCATCTAGTTGCACTGTATCACTGTGGCTCTGGGGCGTGTGAGTCCTTTCTGCCAGGTGGCTTGGGAGTAACACAAGGGCGATGACTGTCTCTTGAAGATGTAAAACTAGCTCGGTGGCTGCACCCTCTTCAGGACGTGCAGAGGCCCTCCCAAGATCGGTGGTGTGAAACTCTGGAGAAGACCCTGAGCTGGGCCCTTCGGGCTCTTCGGGCCCTGGGTTCTGTCCGCACAGACCTCTGCCTCTGTGATGTCATGGAAAGTTACTCCCTGGATGAAGGGGTGAAACTCATCAAGAGATGCATTGCACATGACTAGCCCCTGCGCGTGGGGCTGGGTGAGTATCTCTTAGGAGGAGCACCCTCTGGCAGGACTAGGAGCCTCAAAGCCCAGTGGGACCCATCTGCATGCCCCTGGTGTCAGGGCTTCTGGCCACTGCAGTCACTACGCAGTTTTTTTTTTTTTTTTTTTTAACCACCCTGGAGATCTCTCCTGAGCTGCGGACCAAATGGAAACAAGAAAGCTTTTGCAGGAAAAAAAAGAAAATAGAAACTAAAGACTTTCTTCTCTTGGTAAACTCTATAATGTTTATTTGTTTAATCTCATGGCATGTTGTTATTAAGATTATAAATTGTATGAAATAAATTAATAAATACCAAGTAGACTCCAACTCAAGTTGAGAAGTGTCAAGATTTATTGGTCTTTCGGGTAAACAATGATTGAGAACCAAGAGTCAATATTTAGTCAAAATTTATCTTGAAAGGCAATAAATCTTGATTTTTGCTAAGGCAAGTTAAGTAAATATGTGCACTGTTCGAGAGATTCTGACTGCTTTTCTATCTACTAAATAGCTACACTGAGTTATAAATATAATGATCTGTGACATGGATTTTCATTTCCAAAGAAATGTTTTGAGCTGAGTTACTTTTATTTTTTTTTTATAATAAGATGCTTCAATACCAGTATTTAGAGTAGTGTCAGATAAGTTTAATAATGAAATCTTATAAATTCAGCACCTAGTATATTTAAATCAGTCTAAAGTTAGTATTTTTTCATACTTGTTTTCCTCTTAAGAGTTTCTCTTTAAGTTCTATGCCTGTCTGCTCTTTCCATAAAGACTTTTGAGAAAATAGTAAGAAATTTAAACTGGAAAAAATAAATAAGCAAATGGATAAACAAATACTGACATAATGCTTACTACTGATGGATGCAAGGTTTTGTTGTAAGCACTTTACACGCACACACATCCATTTAATTCTCTTCTCATTCTGTGAGGTAGGTGTTATCCCCATTTTACAGATGAGGAAACTGAGACAGAGGGTGGATACAGTAATTCTGCTCATGGTTGTACCTCTAGTGGAAAAGGCAGGACCTAGATGAAATGCCTGATTTAGCACTTAATGAGCAACACCAATGAACTATACAGGTGAATTTCCACATCGTCATCTCCAAGCAGAAGACACTACAACCACTGTCTCCTTGTCAATGACAATATGACAAGCACAGAAAATATGAATCAATTACATGCAAGAACATCACTTAGTTCATCAATGCATTGTGCCTTGGACCACTCAATCATTAGCATCTCCTCTGAATATGAAAGGTGAAGGGGGCAAGAATACAGATCTGTAAGGTGGCAGGCAGAAGACAGCAGAGATGAGCAAAAAAGGAAGCAATCACTCTAATTGTGAAGATTGACAAAGGCTGTGTAGACATGGAGGAATTTGCGTTTGGCTTTGAAGGGGAAAAATACATATATTTTGAAAAAGAATGGTTCAAGTCAGAAAAATGGTAGCTTGTTTGGAGAACACTGACTGTTCTAGTTGTCTGAAACTCACTGTAACTAGAGGGGTGTTGGGAAAAGAGCTTGCAACAATGAACTGAAGCTAGAACATAAGACTCCCACATGCTCAGGGAGAAGTCCTTACTAATCAATCCAGGATGAGTATTAACGAGTAAGATAAAGGAACAGCTAGAGTTAGAAGCAAAACTACAAGCTGAACTTTGGAAAGATTAATTGACAAGAAAACAGTGGGAGGGGAGAGAACCAGCTAATAAGTCACTGCCCCAGCCTGAGCTTAGGCAGGCAGGGAGATGAAGGCGATACTGTAGTGGGAGATAAAGCACAAATGATTTGGTAGGTGAATAATGGGAAGAGTGTGGCAAGGGGATTGCCAAAAGACATCCATGACACTCTGAGCCTATGATGGTTATATAAGAAATCTATCAGTCAGAAGGGGCAAGTGGTTTACATGAGAAAATGCTGTTTGAAGCATTAAATTAAAAAAATAGCTCAGTCCAGTGGTTAAGACTCTTCATTTCCTATGCAGGGAGCCTGGGTTCGGTCCCTAGTCAGGGAACTAAGATCCTACGTGCTGAATCTTGACCAAATAAACAGAAATTATAAAAAAAAAATTTTTAATAGGTAAAAAAATTTGAACTAACAGATCAATTAATACCTAAAAAAAAATCAGCCCGTTGAGAATAATTCACCTCTATAATACAAATCAATTTGAATTCAATCTTTTGTTTCTTGTGACTAAAAGCATCTGATATAGTTACACTGAATGATGGTTGGTGAAAATTCTATTTCTATAACCTACTACTTTTACTTCTGAGCCTTGTAGCTCAGATGGTAAAAAATCCACCTGCAATGCAGAGCATCTTGGTTTGATCCCTGCGTTGGGAAGATCTCCTGGAGAAGGAAATGGCAATCCACTCCAGTATTCTTGCTGGGAAATCTCATGGACAAAGGAGCCTGGCAGGCTACAGTCCATGTGGTCACAAAGAGTTGGACATGACTGAGTGAGTAATACTTTAATACTACTTTTCCTTAAACCTACCCAGTAAGAGGCTGAGGTCCCATTAGAAACCATTCAGTTCAGTTCAGTCATGCAGTTGTGTCTGACTCTGCGACCCCATTATCTGCAGCATGCCAGGCCTCCCTGTCCCTCACCAACTCCCGAAGTCTACCCAAACCCATGTCCATTGAGTCACTGATGACATCCAACCATCTCATCCTCTGTCATCCCCTTCTCTTCCTGCCCCCAATCCCTCCCAGCATCAGGGTCTTTTCCAATGAGTCAACTCTTCACATGAGGTGGCCAAAGTATTGGAGTTTCAGCTTCAACATCAGTCCTTCCAATGAACACCCAGGACTGACCTCCTTTAGGATGGACTGGCTGGGTCTCCTTGCAGTCCAAGGGACTCTCAACAGTCTTCTCCAAATCAACATGGATTTCAGTAGCAGACACTACTTTATAAAGAACTGAAGAAGAGGAGACAGTTGGTTGCCCTTGTTTCTTGATAGCAGTGGTTCTCTACTAGTGGAAATGTCTGTCCCAACAGGGGATATTTATAATGTCAGGACATTTTTGGTTGTCACAAAAGGGTGAGTGGAGGTAGCTGGCATCTAATGAATGGTGGTGAGGGATGTTGCTAAACATCCCTCAATGCACAGGACAGCCTCCCACAACAAAGGGTTGTCTGGCCCCAAATGTCAATAGTGCCATGACTGAGCACACACACATGCACTACTTAGTCACTTCTCTCTGCAAGCAATCAATATACCATCTATTATCTTGCTGTTGTTGGTCACTAAGTCGTGTCCAACTCTGTGACCCCATGAACTGTAGCCCGCCAGTCTCCTCGGCCCATGGAATTCTCCTGGCAAGAATACTGGAGTGGGTTGCCATCTATTAATAGGGAGGAGTAAAAGCCCTTTCACCAGCTCTGCTCTCCTATCTAAAGAGAATGATTCATGCTGCTAAGCCTCTTCAGTCATGTCCGACTAGCAACCCTATGGACTGTAGTCTGCCCGGCTCCTCTGTCCATGGGATTCTCCAGGCAAGAATACCGGAGAGGGTTGCCGTGACCTCCTCCAGAGGATCTTCCTGACCCAGGGATCGAACCCAGGTTGATTATGTCTCCTGCATTGGCAGGCAGGTTCTTTCCCACTAGCACCAACTGGGAAGCCCAGTTTACGTGAGAGGTGCCTCCAAAAAGAGGTGTTGTCCACACTGCACCACCATCTATAGACTACCTGATAGTTACACCTCCTCCAAGCCTGGGGCTCATCTCTTCATAAATTACTCTGCTGGTGAAACACTTGCTACCAGTAACTCTTACTTGAAAAACACAGACAGAAACAGAAGGGGCCAGACTAAGCGGATTATTTTAAACATGCAGACGGCCAGTGGAGAAATAATGCTCCTCTGTTGTGGTTTACACAGCGTCCACTGCAGTTCTATCTTAACCCAGAATCTGTCATTGCTAAATCATAGTTATTAATCTAAAATGTAGGTTTTAGAACCCACAATTCCTTCCAGCGTGTAAACAGATGGCTCCATGTATATCAGTCTGGATTCCCCATTTGGCAGCCCACTAGACAGACAAGTGGGGGGTCAACCTCACCATCCTCAATATTAACAAGGTGAACATCAGGCTGGGCTACTTGGAACTTACACACTAAAAGCTTTGGGGGAAGATATCTTCTTAAGTAAACTGTCTTACTGGAATGTTTCTCTGGACCATATATTAGAGCCTGAGGCCCAAGGAAATCAGTCACACCGATGCTATCTGATACTGTTAAAAAATTTTATTTTGTTCATTATGAACTTTTTGGTGTTAATTTTTATTTTTAAATAATATTCCATTAAAATAATGTTTATCTTGGTTACTGAGAGTTTTGGGTTTTTTTTGCATTTCCTTAAGTTTTACGCCTCAAATGAGTGCCTTCCTCTCCTCACCCTAGTCACGGCCCTGCTCTGAATCCTTTTTTCTTCACAGAGGATCCACTGTGTGCCCCAATTACATTGTTTACAGTGACTTCTCCTGGTATTTAACATTATATTAAGCCACCACTAATTCTTCTGTGATTCCCCAGTTATATCTCTATTATGATTCCTTGAAAAGATCAATAACCTCTTATTGGCTTAGAGGTTCAGATTATCTTTCAGATTTACTTGAAAAGCACCTTGTCCTTTCCTGACTTGTTTCAGAACCTACATTTCCTTCCAGCATGTATACAGAAGGCTCCATGTGCATTAGCTTCATCAGCTTGTAGCTTCTGTCACACACACTGTCCCATCAGGGTCCCTTCGGAATTCTCCTTCACATCACTCCTCATTCTTAATGCCTGTTTCTCTCTGCTTATTTTGTGAGAGTCTCCTCTCTTTGAACTTTACAATATCTTTAAAACACAACCTTTCCTCTTCCTTGCTAAAACCTGTGAAGAAACCCTGACAACATCTCTTACAGCAATTTCTACCTGAGCTATTTTAGTAATGACAACAATTTGATAAAATTAAAGTCATGAGAGTGGATCTGAGCAGTACTAGGAACAGACTCAAAGTGAAAAAAAAAATCACTTTCATCAGCTTCAAGTCCACGCTTGAATTCCTTCATTTTTACCTTGCACCAAATTCTTTGTGTTCCAGAGGATTTAGGAACTGCCTTAGTCTACTTTCTTCCTTTATTCTTTTCCCTTATGTCTTCTTTGTCTTGCTTTCCAAGTTTTTCTGTCTTTCTAAAAACAAAGATTTGCAACCACCGCCAAGACTAATCTTTTAACTATATGGTTCTTAACGATATGGTTCGCATTTGAAGAAGATAGGCTGCTGGTGTCAGGATATTTAGAGCTGGTAGGCAAGAGAACAAAAAACACCTATGACTCAGAAGCAACCACAGACAATACATAAACAAAAGTGTCACCGTGTGCCAATAAAACTTTAATTTATGGACACTGGAAGACACACAGATACACACAACACCTCCAAGTGAGAAATGCCTATTTCCGGGTCTTCACGTTGCCATCTGAGAGGAATTTCCTAGAGCAGTATTCTCAGCTTCTCTCCCCATTGCTCATCCGGCCGTCCTCACAGATAAGGAAATGAGGTATCTGACCAGGGAGTTTAGAAGAAGGACCTTGGCATGCTCAGTTGGCCTGCAAGGAGCAGTTTTTCCGTTGGCTGTGGCAAGAGGACATGGCCTTAGGGACTCCAGTTGTGACCATGTGAAGAAGTCTCCCTAATTTAAGGCTCCCTTAGATAACACTGCATGTGATCTATGAGCAATGCATGCAAGATCTTGATCACCATCCGCCTGACCCCTAGAAGCAGAATGAAGAAGTATGATTTATTAACCCTGGAAAGCCTCAATATGGATGATGGCTCAGACAGACAGCATCCAATGATGGGAGTGGGGAGGAAAGAGGGAGAGAATCAGGAAACCACAGTACGTCTGTGGGCGGGTGAAGATTACTGAGGGGAGGGTCATGCAGGACAGTTGGACTCAAGGGGTAGCCAGGAAATCCCCCACATAACTGGACACCTTTTACTCAGTTAAAATTCCTCATCCTAACGATGGCTGAGAAACATCATTTTCTTCGAGGTTTCCATCCAGTTTTACATCATAAAACAGAATGTCCTCCCTCATATTTCCCGGGGGAAAAAAATGCAGTGATAGATAATATTTAGCACTTTGAGTGCAACTGACATTTTATAACATTTGAATTGTACATAGTCAAGACAGTTTAATCTTGCCTCAAGTTATGGTGTCAAAGTTGCCGACCTGCAAGATGGTGACAGGCTAGCTCGAGGCTGTTAAGATAAATCAGCCGCAGGGCTGTAAACAGAAGACTGAGCTCTTGTGCTCCTAATTTATTACTTATCCTACTGAATCTGGATCCTTCCCAGCCCCCAGATCACGTGTGTCTATTATTTTGTCTGGTCTCTCAAAGTCTGGGGGTTGAGAACAACATCTTTATTGGTAAAGGAAGAAAGAGACCAAGGCTTTCAAACTAAGTCTATCCTCTCTGTCAGCGGTATGGGTCTGGTGATTTAAGGAGGAAGTGGCTTTTAGCAAAGCTTTTGGTTCAGCCACACGTGATTTATTTACATTACTGAAAAAATATGGGCAAGACACAACTCTCAGTACAGACCCGGTTAGAACGACTATAGTTAGTAATACTGTACTGTATCCTTGAAAATTGCTAAAAGAGTAGATGGTAAAAGTTTTCACTACCAAAAAAAAAGTAACTATGTGAGGTGATGGATATGTTAACTAACCTTTTTGTGACAATCATTTCACGTTACACACATATATTAAATCATCATCTCGTACACCTTCACATTACACAATGTCAACTGTGAATTATGCCTAAATAAAGCTGGAAATAAATGAATGTGATTTGCGCTCTTTTGGAAGCTGATACAAGGCTACATGTCTTTGGTTTTGAAATCCTAGCTCCTGTATCTAAAAATAGCATACAATGCATTTTCAGTTAAAGGTAATATATAAAATTAATTTTGTTGATCATCTTTATAATAACCGTTTAAAAAGGAAACACTCTATTTTAAACCAAGATGTGAGAGCAGTACCTGGGTGAGACAGCAGGGATCACAGTCACTGGACGTGTCCATCACCCCTCCACCCTGAGCTGGGGCTCTGGCAGAGCTGTAGCCAGGCTGGGCAGCCCAAGACTGGCCAGTTTCTTATTTGCTTCTGAAGCTGCTTGGTCCCACAGTGACCCAGGAAGACACCACCAGAAATCTCCCCTCCCCTGGCAGATGCAGTCAGTGCTAGAAGGCACCTACCAGTAGCATACCAGAAATGAGGAAACAGGTTGAGCAGGCCATGCCTTTCTCATTCTCCGAAGTGTATGCTCAGTCATGTCTGACTCTTTGAGATCCCATGGACTTAGCCCACCGGGCTCCTCTGACCATGGGATTTCCCAGGGTAGAATACTGAAGCAGCTTGCCATTTCCTACACCAGAGTAACTTCCTGACTCAGAGATCAAAACAGCGTCTCCTGTGTCTCCTGCATTAGCAGGTAGACTCTTTACCACTGAGCCACCAGGGAAGCCCACTAAGAGGCAACCACAACATCACTCATCCTCCTTTCATCCAGGCTCCATTTTTGCGGTAGAAATGGCCCACTCAATATTCTGAGCTGCTGTATGATAATGAATTATCTGGTCTTTCTTCCTTGTTCCTGGCAGGGAGCTTCTAAAACCCTTGGAATTTCCTGAGCGACACAAGTATCTTTATTATTCATGAGCCCCATGGATCACAACGGAGTTAATGCTAGTGAGGCGAGTCCTGGTGGGCCACTAAATAGCTTCAGGTTGGGGTGAGAGGGTTGTTGCCAGAAGGATCAACCACAGAGTTAGAGACCTGGGACTAGGAGTCAGTGTGACCTCTGGGGAAGGGAATGGGAACTAGGGATTGAGTTCAATCACAAAGCCAGTGATTCGATCACACATGCCTATATAATGAAGCCCCAGTAAGAACTGTGGACACTGAAGCTCTGGGGACATCCTGGCTGATGAATACATTGGTGTGCTGAGGGTGATGTGCTCTGACTCCATGGAGAGAGGGCAAGGAAACTCTTTTGTGTTTAGAGCCCTCTCAGACCTTGCTGTCTGAGTCTCTCCATTTGGCTGTTCCTGATTTGTATCCTTCCTTAATAAAAGCGTAATCATAAGTACAGTCATTCCTTAGTACCCACGGGGTATCGGCTCCAGGATCCCACTATGGCTAACAAAATCTGCAGATACTCAAGTCCCTTAAATAATAGGATGTAGTATTCGCATGTCCTATTAGAGTACATAATCTATACACAGCCTTCCACATACTTTAAATCATCTCTAGATTACTTATAATCCCTAATGTAAATGCTATGCAAATAGTTGCTGATACTCAGCAAATTCAAGTTTTCTTTTTTGGAACTTTTTGGATGTAGTAGATCAGCATGCTAGCAGAGGGAATTAAAAAGGTCCTGAGTCAGTCAGAAGGCTTGGTTGGAGAAGGTGTTCTTGAGAAAGGGATATCTAAGTAGTGACCTAAAGAATGAGTTGGGGGTTAATGGTGAGGGTGGCAATATTCCAGGGGAGACAACCACCATGGGAAGGCTCTCGGGCAAGTGCAAAGGAAGTGGTTGAAGGCAGTGGGGCTGGAACCCAGTGTAGGGGAGAGTGACAAGAGGACAAGAGTTGATGGTTAGGAGGTGGGCAGGGGCCATATCACGAGGGAGGAGCTATAAAGATGCCAGTCTTCACATCAAAGGAAGTGAGAAGCTACTGAAAAATGGTGTAGAAAGGTCTACCAGGGTCAATCTTAATTTTAATAAGATCACACTCACTGCAGTTAAGATTTGGAAGGTTAGAATGGAAGCAGGGAAGAATTTCTTGGTGGTCCAGAGAATTTGGTGCTTTCACTGCTGAAGGCCCAGGTTCAATCCCTGGTTGGGGAGCTAAGATCCCACAAGTCACACCTTGTGGCCAGAAAAAAAAGAATGAAAGCAGAAAACCTGGTTAGGAAGCCACTGTAGTCATCTATGGGAAAAATTACCAGGCTGGGAGAAAAGACAGTGAAGTGAAAGCCAGTCTCAAAATTCAAACACTAACTATGCCAAGTATAAAATAAAAACATAACATTAGAGTGTCTCAAAGGAAAAAGAAGCCAAAAACGTGGATCAAGGACTTGAGCTAATCACTTCCTTCATTTGTATTCACCACAGGGTAGAACCCTAAAAGAACATCATTGTAGTTTCCAGGATATAATGAGGATATGAAAACCTACAGATGATCAGCAGATTGATATCTCATAGGTATGAATGGTCATAGGTAGAAGAAACAATTAAAGGAAACGTACCTATATAACCTAAAGAAAGCTGAAATACGGCTCGATCCACTCACTAAGAACATTCTGTGGGCTAGATTGGTGGTTTCTCAAGCTTTGCATGCGTGTAAACCAACTGGAAAGTTCGTGAAATCTCTAGGCCTGATTGGAGAGATTCTGACTCCAGCAGGTCTTAGGCAAGAATCCAGCCAGGGCTCCCCATATCACGCTCGTGATTTGGATGCAAATGGTGTTCCAACCACAGTTTGAGAGATGCTGGGGTCCTGCCCTCAAAAAAGTGAGACACAAGTCACAGGCCCATGAGTCCAACAGTGGAGGTGGGTGGAATCAAGCAGGAGGAATGGTCCAGTTTACCTGCAGGATAAGAGTGGGGTTTGGGGAGAGTGGTCATGAAAGGCTTGGAAATAAGTCTCTAGGAGTATAAAGGATTGTTCACACCTAGAAGTCTTCAACAAAGCACAATACAAAACTGTACCCAAAACACTGGCTTTCACCCGTGATCACATGGCTTTGCAGGCCTGCTCCACTTTTTATCAGAAACATGTAAAGGAGTTTCATGTTGTTTTTTTTTTTTAACTAACATAATTTAATGAAAACATTTTCTATATTAGAATGTTTCAAGGTATAAAGACCCGTTTATAGCCATATTTTCTAGGGTCCTCAATTTTGGGGACCGTATTAGGCCCATGTCTGTTGAATGAATGGATGGAAATATTAATGCAAGAAATAAGTTGGCACTACTCCATTCCCCAATTTCTTATTCAGAGACATATGATAAAACAGCAAGTTTTTCAGTTAAAAATGTTTCTGCTTTTAGGCAGTATAATGGAGTTTAGAAAACCTCTCTAGTAGCTCTTATTCTAAGGACTTCATGAAAGCTTAGTTTTTCATGGAACTTAGTTAGAAATTAAAAGAACCTACCCCAGTCTGTCCTAAAACCACACCTAGACCAATTTCCCTCCCAGTGAAAGGTCAGTAAATAGAAACTTTTAACTCAACGTAGAGTCCAATAGTATATTAACACTTACTTTAGAAGTTTAGCCGGAAATGAACACACGATGAGAACAATGTTAACCATAAAGGAAGCTACAAAAAGGGACAAGAACTTTCCAGACCAAAGTATAGCAACAAAGACTAGGAGAAATGAACAGCTTTTTTAAAAAAAGATAGCACAGCTATGGTCTATGAAGTTCAGGAAGGTCTATCAAAAGATCCCTATCTTCTGAAATTCAAAATGATTTTATTCTTCTGAAACATATCAAAGACAACATGTGACTTCTATGATGAGAATACCAGGAATAAATCAAAAAGCAAATTTATATCCTATAAAATCAAACGGCCTACTTATATAAAGTGATCAGATCTCTCTGAATTTTAGGATGTGAAATAGTTCAAAACGCAAATTATATAACATTCTTCTTCTTCCATAGTGACAGTACTATTTCAGTGTGTATTCACATTCTTAATATACATTTAGTTTTATTGAAAATGAATTTCCTGGATCTAGAAACTTAGACTACGAAAGAGTAATTTATCCAATGACAGATATCAGAAAAAAAAAAAAAATCCCATCTCCTGTCTTCTTAGTCAAGTGATATTTCTAATGGTTTAAATACTGTTACCCAAAGCAAAAAGGCATTGCTTATTAAATGAAGTTTAAATGGAGGACCACATTAATCTAATTTTCTCTAATCTTCTATAGATATTTCAAAGAATCACAGAATGAGAGATAAAAGGGACCATACAGAGCAAAACTGTCCCCTCTAAAATACCACAGACAGTTGGAAGTGTTGGAAAGATACTCAAAGACCTTCAGGTGCCAGAGTTACTTATTCAGTTGGCTTCCGGCTTTCAAGTTCTGTGAGGACATACAACGGGATTATCTTGTTCACTATGCATCAAGCATACTGCATAAAATATAGAAGAAATTCAATAAATATTTGCAGAAGGGCTGAATTAATGCACCTCTTCATCCTGCAGAGGAGAAACACGAAGCTCAGACAAGTTAGAAGACTGGCCTTGAGGTCAACGTTCCAGACCCTCTGGTCTCATTGCCACTCTACTCATTTTCACCCATGGCCATCAAACCCTCTTCAATAAGGAAAATCCATTCTACTCTGGGCATTTCTGTTACTTTGAGCCAATGGAACTACACAAAGTAAGCCTATTTTCTCTTCTAAATGGCAGCCTTCAAATAATGTGGAAACAAGACGGGTCCTCCCTATCCTGGGTGACATTTGTATGGCAGGGCTTTTTAGTCCCTTCACTATCCTATCGAGTGTCAGTAGATATTTGTTTGTTCCTAAAGCAGCATCCATAACTGACATTTCCAGGTGTGCTCTGGCCACAGTGAGGATACGTTCTCTGCTTTCTGGACCTGTTTTGTGCTTGCACTTTGTGTAGCCACAACAGCACAAATGCCGGCTTCCCCAGGGCCTCATCTGTATGACCACGTGAGCTGCTATTAGATTAAGTTTCTCCTCTTTCCATCTTTGTACCTGATTCTCTGAACCTAAGTATAGGACTATCTATTGATCCCTACTAAATCTCATCTGTATGACCACATGAGCTGCTATTAGATTAAGTTTCTCCTCTTTCCATCTTTGTAGCTGATTCTCTGAACCTAAGTATAGGACTATCTATTGATCCCTACTAAATCTCATCTGTATGACCACGTGAGCTGCTATTAGATCGAGTTTCTCCTCCTTCCATCTTCACAGCTGACTTTCTGAATATAGGTATAGGATTATCTATTAATCCCTACTAAATCTCACCTCATTTGGTCCATTCTTTTAGCGTGTTTCAGAATCTTGATTGTCACTCAACACATTAGTTGTCCAACCTAGTTTAGAGATAACTGCAAATTTGGTATGTAGGCCTATGATATCTTTATCCATGTAATTATTGTCCTATGTAGACAAATAATAAAACTAGATAATTCTTACATATAGACAGCATATTAAAAGGCAGAGACATTACTTTGCTGACAAAGGTCCATATAGTCAAAGCTATGGTTTTTCCAGTAGTGATGTATGGATGTGAGAGTTGGACCATAAAGAAGGCTGAGTACCAAAGAATTGATGCTTTTGAACTGTGGTGTTGGAAAAGACTCTTGAGAGTCCCTTGGACTGCAAGGAGATCAAACCAGTCAATCCTAAAGGAAATCAAGGGTTTTCTGCTTGAAATCAAGACTGCTGCTGAAGCTGAAGCTCCAATACTTTGGCCACCTGATGTGAAGAGCTGACTCATTAGAAAAGACCCCGATGCTGGGAAAGGTTGAAGGCAGGAGGAGAAGGGGACGACAGAGGATGAGATGGTTGAATGGCATCACTGACGCAGTGGACATGAGTTTGAGCAAGCTCCAGGAGATGGTGAAGGACAGGGAAGCCTGGCGTGCTGCAGTCCATGGGGTTGAAAAGAGTCAGACACGACTGAGTGAACAACAAAATTCTTATATAGCATTTACTATGTGCCAGGCAATGCGGGAGACCTGGGTTTGATCCCTGGGTTAGGAAGATCCCCTGGAGGAGGGCATGGCAACTCACTTCAGTATTCTTGCCTGAAGAATCCCCACAGACAGAGGAGCCTGGCGGGCTATAGTGCATGGGGTTGCAAAAAGTCAGACACGACTGAGCGACTAATCATAGCATATAGCATGTGCCAGGTACTGTTTCAAGCCCTTTTAACCCATTTTATTCTTACTACAAACTTATGGAGTAGATGTGATTATTTTCTCACATCTGAAATTTTAAAATGAAGGTACAGAGAGGTTAAGTAATTTACCCAAAGTCACAGAGTGAGTAGCAGATCTAGGAACTTAGCCAGTCTGATTCCAGAGTCCTAGCTCCTAATTACTCAAGTATGCTGCTTCTCACTTTTTTCATGTATCTTTACTGACAACATTCTAGGATGAAAGGAATTTGTTAGTCAATAATCCTTGGGTAAAGCTGTCAGTCATTCACCATTCACAAAACAACATTATTAAAATCTCTGATAACCCAAGTTTCTCCATCTTGAGGGTTTTTTACCAAATGCTTTTCTGAACACTAAGCATGGATCTGACCTAACTGTCTAGTAATCCCTCACTTTCCTTTGTGCACCCTCAACCAGACTATAATGTCCTAGGGGTCCAGGCCACACCTATGCTTCTCTTGTATCTCCTATCGCACCTACTACATAATGAGCACATAATAGAAATTCAGGTTTTATCTTTGATAGATGGTAGTAAAAGCTGAGATGATGGTCCCCTGAGATTAATTCTCCAGGAAGCAGAAGGACAAAGTTTTAAACGGAAGAGTGAGGAAAGACACTCCTTTAGCACTTTAGCTTTCAAGTTCTCTACAACAGGGTTCTCTGACATGAACACAGCCACGGACGTACGGGTCTCCAAACCACTGGCTTGCCCGCCTTTGTCTCCCAGTCCCATCCAGCCCCCAATACACTTCAGGAGGGGCAGGAGTTCTAGATGTTTTGAAGAGCACAGCATACACCACACTCCTACTCCCATATCCCAAGGTACCTGGAAGAGCATGTGTGTGGCATACATGAAAGTATTAGTCACTCAGTCGTGTCTGACTCTTTGGGACCCCATGGACTGTAGCCCACCAGGCTCCTCTGTCTATGGGATTTCTCAGGCAAGAATACTGGAGTGGGTAGCCATTTCCTTCTCCAGGGGATCCTGCCAATCCAGGGATCGAACCCAAGTCTCCTATACTGCAGGCAGATTCTTTACCGTCTGAGCCACCAGGAAAGCCCCTACATACATGAGGGGTTTAATAAATGCATGTTGAAATAAATCCTCCACTGAAACTCCACTTACGGATTTTACTATCAGAATGCCTCCATGGTGCTAATCAAGGTTGGGCAAATAAAACTTAGCCCTCCAGCACACAAACAAAAGGAACTAGAGATTTCTTCTCTGGGAGACAGCAATCAAATACACTCAAAAACAAAATAACTTAGACAATACAAAGTGCAACCCCATGGACTATACAATCCATGGAATTCTCTAGGCCAGAATACTGGAGTGTGTAGCCTTTCCCTTCTCCAGGGGATCTTCCCAACCTAGGGATCGAACTCAGGTCTCCCGCATTGCGGGCGGATTCTTTACCAGCTGAGCCACAGGGAAGCCCAATACAAAGTGAGATGGTTATAATGGACTAAATAGTTCTCATTACTCCAAGCTATTTATGTTTTGAGGGGCACAGCAGAGTCTTCCTAATTGTTTCTTTCTCTTCCAATTGGCTACCTGCCTATTCCTTAAGTCACATAAATCTTCACTGTATTACCATTCCTAATAAGTATGAGACAAATTTGAAAATAGTAGTAAAGAGAGGAATTGGAGCTATCAAGGAAAGTCAATTTCTTTTTTTGTCTCTCATTTTCTTAGGAGGTCTGGCACTTTGGCTACTAGAGATCCCCTAATTTTTCACATGAGAATCAAAACAGATTTTTGGCCATACTGGAATTTGTTTTTTTTTTCAAGAACGTTAAGTAGTAAGTTGTATAACTTTCTGACTTGGCACTTAAAAATGTACAGAACTTATTTTACCTAGACTCGTGCATAATCAGCTCCCAAATTCAATTTCTCTTTTTCTTAAGAATTGCCATTCTGCATGATTTACTCTGAGGCCAATAAGTAACTAACTGTGCCCAAGTCCGAAATACTGCTTACTTCCAGACTGGCAGCTATTTAATGAATAATTAACCACTCCATACTTTCTATCAGGGATGCTTGTATTACCAGGGTAAAGGTATCTTTTATGTCCAAACGATGCCATAAAACAGGCCTTTGCCAGAAAGACGCCCTCATTTATCACATGAAATGCCATGGGGTATTAACAAGGTCGATACTGTTTGTTTAATATATTTTGCTTTCATAGGGGCTTGAAATGATTTGTTTTTGCAGCTGTAACAGAGTTAAATTTGGGATTTAGCTTCAGCTTAGCTAGCTGAGCATATATAACTAGGGGCTATTAATTATCTGCCTAGAGGCCTTTGGTCATCTTCCCACCATTTACAGCAATCTTGGGGTGCTGAATTACACCACAAGCAGCCATGTTCTATCCTAAAATAATCAATCCTTGCTTCTCAGGAACTGAGGGGAGATTTAAATAATTCAAATTTTATTTCTTATTCTACAACGCCGCCCCCACCTACACACATAAACGTGCACAGATTCTTAAAGTTGAAAGATTAGCTTCAGACATCCGTTCCCATACACGAGAAACTAAAAAAACAACATACAACAAAAAAACCCCACTTCTCTGAGCTTAAAGCACCAATAATCAGCCCTCTTCCCCTTTTCTGTCTTCTCACACTCCTGTTCTGCCTTAAATGGACCAAAGGAGAGGAGGAAGTTTGCTCGAAGATAAACTTGTCAAAAGCCTGTACTACAATTCTAATTCCTCACTACCTGTTTGTGAATGTCAGCTGGGAGCAACTGCTCAAAAGCTTTGGGGTAAGGGGAGTGGAAAGCAAAGGGGAGAAAAGGGGAAAGAAGGGGTGGGGCAAAGAGAAACTGGAGTGCAATTCAAACAAAAATGAAATCACACCCACACACACACACACATACACACACACACTCAGACACACAAAAAGAGGGGAAAAAAGGCTCCCCCCACCTCAGGTCCTAACAACAAACTTCTTTATCAGAGGTTCATTGTCAATCAATTAGCCGAGGCAGCAGGGGTCTGTGAGGTGGGGGCACCGGGGGGAAACAATGGGCGGCCCTGTTGTATTACTGTTTAATCACTTTTGCTAAATAAATAGAGCAGCCCCGAGGTGCTGTCATGTCAAGGGAATTTATAACAAAAAAAACCTTCATTTTTCATTGGTCATTCCTTTTTTTCCCTTCAGGACAAGAGAGGGTTATTACTGTAGCCTTAAGTTCCATCTTTGTGTTTCTTGCCTTTGATTTCCACTCGGACCCTGCCACTTTCTGGCACTAATTTGTCAGGCTGAACAAAGAGAGGATTTGTACCTCCTGTAAGGTCTCAATTAGGAATGGCTTCTGCTGTATTATGTGCCATTCAGAGAGGACACAATGCCGGTAATTACAGGAATTTGCACTAAATGGCTGAAGAATTCACAGCAAAACTCCCCCCACCCCTTGGGCTTACCCCTCCCAAGGGCTAGGGGGGGTAGAAAAAAGGAAAGTAAAAAGCTCTTAATGCCAGAGAGATGTAATCACCAAGAGCAGTCCTAAGAGGTTAAACAGCAGCCCAAGGAGTAAAACCATAAAAACTGACAGTGTGAAATGGTGGAGGGGATCCCCTCAGATCACTGTTTTTCTGCTGTTTCTTCTGTTAACATTTTCAATTTCGGTTCACAATCAAGAACACTGCCCCACAGTGGGCCTTCCGTTTGCACCTCCAAATCACAAAGCAGTAACACGCTTGGAGACGTGAGTGTTGCCATCTCTTGCCACATCTATAAACAAGGCTCTGGGCTCTTTTAGCATAACACTCAACTGCTATGTTTCTTGATTGTTGGGAAATTACAGGAGAACTGTCTGTATATATTACTGCCAGGAAACCAAGTATCTGTTGAGGGGGAATAGGTATGTACACATTTTCTAATTCCTGAAGAAAACTGTGCTACTGCTTTATAATCAAATTGATACAGCATTTTGTGAATGACCTCATTTAGAACCACTTACAGGTACCTACCCCATAAATATTTTAATAAGCCGCACAGTTATTTGTTTTAGCATTAATATTTTAAAACTATAGATGCCCTATTGCCAAACATAATTTTGAATCCCAACCAGTGACTTCATTAAAGAAGCATTCCTTACTTTCTGCTAAAGTGCTTCTGTAAAGTTGTACTAAAGCACTAGCAAATTAATTGTTCCTAAATACCACTTTCCTCATGTGCTCCTTTGCCCAGGAACCTTCTGGGACTTCAAGGTCAAACATGAAGTTCAACCTTATCAAACTGCCCTTTTTTGTCGGTCAGAAAAGACACAATGTTTGCAGTTTCATAGACTTCCACTTGGCACCACTCTGCTGCTGCTGCTGCTGCAAACTCGCTTCAGTCGTGTCCGACTCTGTGTGACCCCATGGACTGCAGCCTACCAGGCTTCTCCGTCCATGGGATTCTCCACGCAAGAACACTGGAGTGGGTTGCCATTTCCTTCTCCAGGCACTACTCTGACAGCTCCCCAATCTGACCTGTGGGCCTTGCTTCCCCAGCTCTGCTCACAGTTGCCATTTGGCATTGGTGATGAATCTGGTTCATGTTGGTTTCCCTAGGAGACTGCAAGATCCCTGAGGGCAGGGACCACTGACTCCTCCAGGTACATCTGAGGTTCAGGCATGTGGTCAGAAACTTGGTACACAATAAACGGTGGAATGAATGGAAGAATTTAATTTTCAAAGGCACGTTCTCAGAAAGAAGGAAGAGCGTATATAAGGGCCTTGGAGCCATGAATGAGCAAGAACAGGTTACAGAATAGCAGGAAGACCGCTGTAGCTGGGTTTTCTAGCATCCATGGAGCTGGAAGGGAGCCATGTAACAAAGCACACATAATCAAACGCAACTATAAAAAGTTCAAGCACATGTTAAGAAATAAATAGTTACGTGCAAGCATGTATTTTCAAAACCATAACCTCAGGCATCTGGGGATGGTCAGGGTCCGTTTTCTCTGCCGGGGCTCTCTAAGTTTCTAAAAAGGATATAGAAAATTCTTCACCTACAGAAAGTATTCAGTGAAATGAGGCCAACTGCACTATTTTGTAGATTTAAAAGCCAACATCTGTAGCTCCCCCGAATAGCAACCGAATGACATCATGATAAAGACCTGCTCAGTGCAATCTTCCACTGTTAAAGTTTATTCATTAGGAATATTTAAAGGGGGAGGGACCAAGTGGACATAAGTCCCTGTAGTCTAAAGAGGCTCACTTAAACAGTGCAATACTGTGAATTAGCTTCTCCCCAAAATGATAAAGAAAGCCAAGATTCAACTAAAAACAGTTTATTGGACTTTTTGACAGCTTGGAAGGTAAACATGCTATGCAACCAGCTCTTTCACTGAATGCATGTCTTTATGAAGATGAAAAGCTAGGGGACACAAGGACTAAATGCACAAACAGCTGGTTTAGATTAACTGTGTTTGTGAGAAACATAGATCAATTTTTCAAGTTCCATCTGTTATAATAATCTTTGATATAAGGAACAGCCTCCTAAGTAACTTAAAACAACATTCAGAGGTTTGCTTACTAAGTTTGGGCCTTTTTCTTTTGAGACTCTGCCCCCTACAGGAGATGGAGTATGCCTATCTGAGTAGGAAACCAGTATTCTGGGCACAGGTATTTAGGAAAATAGAAGCCACGCATAACCCACGTGTACCACAGAGCGACTGAGCGTAGCTGTTTCTGATGGAAGAGGGGACGTGAAGTGAAATTAAACATTTTGCTTGAGAATCAGCCACACTGTACAAATTAGGACTGACTTCTCCCCACGCTAAATGAGAAAGCTACTTGTGCCCCATTAGTACTCCAAACCAAAAGCAAGAAGGTAAAAGTCGAGCAGAGCAAAGGACTCTTAGGCTACCTTACCCTGTCTCTGGGGTCCCTGTTACCACCATCCACAGCCTATTCTCCAGACGGTCGATCAGTGAGCCCCCTATTCACACAGCAAACGGTGGCATCCTAAAACATGGACCCTAAAGCAGATGCTCTGGGGCTTTCCAGGTGGCGCTAGTGGTAAAGAACCCACCTGCCAATGCAGGACACATAAGAGACTCGGGCTCGATCCCTGGGTTGGGAAGATCCCCTGGAGGAGGGCACGACAACCCACTCTAGTATTCTTGCCTGGAGAATCCCATGGACAGAGGAGCCTGGTGGGCTACAGTCCATACGGTCGCAAAGAATCTAGCAGGCACACACAAAGAAGCTGCTCCAGGTCCTATCCCAGCCCATTACGTGATCCTTTCCCTACTCTTTTCCACTTAGCTTCCGTCTCCCTGTCTCTTCCACTCACCTTTCTATGCCTTTTTCCTGTTCTCCTTTCTCCAACTGCCAGATGTGGTATACCTGCTGAACGGTACCCTCTGCCTGTATTTCTCCTTCCTCTGGGTGTTAGAGATGCTACTCAGGTAGCCCAAGGTGTATGCAGGGCACATTCCATCAGGAAGCAGACTTAGGACAGGAAGGTGAAGTAGAGGGCCACAAAGGGATCATTCTGTGTAACACCTGAGGCTTTTCTTCCCTCTTTTACTAGGAAGGTCCCAATTCATACTCTGGTCTCCGCCTTGAAAATGAAGCTGGGCTGTTCTCCCCGATTCTAATAACACAGCAGATTTGTTGCCCTCCTCAGCAGTCTAAAGCCACAGGAGTGTACCACAATTCCAGCACATCCATAGAGCAAGCACTCATAAATTATTATTGACTGGCTGAACTCTGAAATATAATATATGCACTAGTAAATGAAGACACTGCAATGTCAATAATTTCTAAAAACTGTGCTAAAACCAGCATCTCCTTATTTCAAAAACCTTTCCTGAAAGTAGCTGGCTGACTTAACACAAGGTCACACAAGCTTGCAGCCGTGTGCACCTCACCCAGTATGGCTCAGAGTTGCTGGTCTCTCCCAGCCCACCCTGCAAGTGTCGGCTCCCAAGCTACTGAGGCCCTCCAGACAAAGCATGGATGATTTACTTAATCCCCGCTTTGAGTAAATTATTTTTCAATAGAAGAGGCGACCATCATAACTAAGGTAAATTCAAAGGTTCACTGTGCCACTGCTATTTGGCTTTTCTGAATGCAGGAAGGGGCATGAAATTGAAAATCTGCTCTTGACTGGTGGTAGGTTTCTTGTTCATTTTTAAGCAACATACTTAAATCTGATACACCTGAATTGAAATTTTCCAAATCAAGCTTCCATTTAAAGCTACCTCCATGGTAAATTTCTTGTGACAAATTGCATGGGGTTTAATCAAAGGGAAAGGCTTGCCAGGTGGCACAGTTGGTAAAGAACCCGCCTGCCAATGCAGGAAATACAAGAGACATGGGTTTGATCCCTGGGTTGGTAAGATCCCCTGGAGTAGGAAATGGCAACCCACTCCAGTATTCTTGCCTAGAAAATCCCATGGACAGAGGAGCTTGGCAGGCTATGGTCCACGGGGTCACAAAGAGTCAGACTCGACTGATCACACAAGCATGTATAGTGAAAGGGAAATAATTTGATTTTGCTCATAGGAGATAAACAGACTTGGTTTAGTGAGAGATGCGTGCTTTCTGGTTTACTGTTTGTGGGAAGGTGAGAGGAATGGTGAGTAGGGGAGAGAAGCAATAACAGGGTTTTAAGGACTACCAGATAACTGGGCCTTGGCCTCCACCTTGGGTCTTGCCCTCCACAGCAGTTCTGGTAGCCCCAGGAGTCCCAAGAATGAGGGCCCAGCCCATCGTGACTCAGAGGTCCCCTGCTGATTCATCATCGCCCTGCACTTGGCCATCTCCAGGTTCTCTGTCAAGGCTGACTTTCTGGAGTCTTCCTTAACAGAATCTGACAAGGTCATGATCAATGACAGTTACTGACTATGGATGCTTTCCTTACCTAAGGAATGCCAGCAGTCAGCTTTGGGCATGGATGTCTCTTAGGAGACAGTCTACATTCCCAGTGACCTTGATTTAAGAAGGCAGAGGAAATGGAATCACAGAGGACTCAGGAAGTCTACATTCTAGCCTGCTTATGCTGCAGCCGAGTCATTTTGATTCAGTGGGTAGATCACAGCTGCTTCTACTTACTTCATCAGAGTGGCATGAAGATGGATAGATGGTTTACTATAGCAAACTCCTTAAAGGAGGGGCTTCCCTGGTGGCTCAGACAGTAAAGAATCTGTCTGTAACATGGGAGAGCCCGGTTCGATCCTTGGTCGGGAAGATTCCCTGGAGAAGGGAATGGCTACCCATTCTAGTATTCTAACCTGAGAAATCCCATGGACAGAGGAGTCTGGCGGGCTACAGTCCATGGGATCACAAAGAGTTGGACACGACTTAGTGAGATGCAAGAGGTATTGGGGACTGGCTTCTCAAAGGGATTTTTCAAGTGAATTCCATTTGCGGGATTCAGGATTTTGTTCTTTAATGAGTTTTAGGCTGAAATGCTGTTTCATACCTGCACATTTGAAACTCTGAGCAGTGAGCCCTCGTTCCAGAGACAAAGTCGTCAGGATGCTAAGGAAGCTAGTAGTCACCGACTGGCGTTTGTTCTTCCTGAGTTCGTGCCCACCCATCTGATCCCTGGGTTTGGTCCTCAGCGTGACCTGCAGGTTCTGTTCTGAGCTCCTTGCCGTGTTGGCAGCTGTTTTCAGGGCCTCCATCCACTCCTGAGCCCTCTGCCGCGTCTCAGCACGGAGGCGGAGGACATCTTGGGGGAAAATGACTTGAAAGCAAGAATCACAGTCGTCCAGGTGGTCCAGTTGGACGGCCAGACACACGTCCACATTGTAGCTCAGCAGGGGGTCCTCGTCCAGCTTGCCCGGCGGAAAGGCCATCAGGCAGGTCCTGCTCAGCACAAACGTAAATGCCTTCCAGTTGTTCTGCATGGTCAGCCTGTACAGTGTCCCGGATTTGAGGATGTTTTGATACTGTTTGGGGCTATCCAGCACAGGGGATGGCATGAGCAGCTCGCGGGATTTCTTCTGTAAACAATGATTCTGTGGACAGTCCACATGATGGCCAAGCCCCGGGGAGTTGGCCAGCTCTCCCGGCCGGCCCATGTAGGCTGGTGCGGCCGCATGCACACCTTCCCAGAGCTTCTGCCCCCAGTCCAAAGCCTCCCACGGTGACTCTGCCTTTAGCTGCAGCTGAGTGTTGTCATACAGGACGGTGTCCACCAGCCTGGCCTCAAGGTTTCCCAGAACGGATATGCTCTGGAAGTGGGACAGCTGGTACGTGGCGTAGAGGTTCTGATTCCCACTGCTGTCGAGGCTGTAGAAGTATAAGCTGTAGGGGGAGAGCTCGGCGTAACAGCTTTGCCAGTAACTGTCATGGTCCTTCCGAATCTCCAGGTAACCCTTCTTCAGGATGTTCGGGAATGCTGGCTTGTGTTCTAGAAAGAAAGGAAAAAAAAAAGAAGTAATGTATTAATCCGTGAACATGAATGAACTGAATGAGATGACAAGGCAGGTGCCAGAAAACAAACAGATCAGCCTAACCTGCTGACTCAAACCAAACACAATATTAAAGAGAGGTAGTAAAAATTCCAGGAGAGTGTCTAATCAACAAGATGTAATTGACGGAAACCCTCACATCTGAAGAACTTACCTAGGGTGCAATTCTGACTGCAAAAGTAAGTACTGGGTGGCTGGGGGTTCGCTGCCAATGAGACAGGCAGAAGCCTGTTCGAAAAACAGAAACACTGGAATGACCGGGGTTATGCTCTGCGGGCCCATTAAACAACCGCTTTTTGCCAGAATTTCTTGTTTTCTAGGTAACGTTCTTTTGTTGTTGGTTAGTCACTCAGTCATGTCTGACTCTTTTCGACCTCTATGGACTGCAGCCCACCAAGCTCTCTCCTCTGTCCACGGGATTTCTACGGCAAGAGTACTGGAGTGGGTTGCCATTTCCTTCTCCAGGGGATCTTCCCGACCCAGGGATTGAACCCGTGTCTCCTGCATTGGCAGGCAGATACTTTACCACTGTGCCACCAGGGAAGCCCAATGTTCTACACAGCACCAAATATGAGAGAAAGAATGCTCCTCCTGCCACTTGACCTAACTCCCTGACAATACTCATCTTTCTTTAGGTTGGTAAAGACAGGAAGGGCCAGTGCAAAGAACAGAGCGTGATGCATGCTGCTCACAAACTCCTGTTTCTCAGACACTCCCATCAGTCTTCAAGGCCCGTCCAGGGGCCTTCTGGTTCATGACCAGTTCTCCAGACATGACTCAACTAGCTTACTTCTTAGGTGTCTGCTTGGATAGCAGTTCCCTCCCCTCTCTGAACCTGCTTACGCTATTCGCTTCGCTTGCAGCGCCCCTTCCTCCACTTCCACCAGCTACCACACACTTACCCATCACTCAAGGAGCCTCTCTTCTAGAAGGAGTCTGCCCTGACTCCCCCAACCCCACCCCCTAGTCTGCCCACACACACCCCTGGGTCAGTATCAGGGATCCTTACTACATTATTCTCTTCGAATGGGCTCTTCTCAGGCTGTATTATAATAATTTATTTAAATATCTGAACAAACAAAATAAATGTTGATGTTTTTAAAGAAGTGTGTCTTCCCTACTGGACTGTAAGCTCCACAGAGGTCAGGGGCGAGGTCTGTCCTGCCATCCTTAGGTCACGGTACACAGTGCAATGTCTGGCACATAGTGGGTAAAAGTAAAAGTGAAGCAGCTCAGTCGTGTCTGACTCTTTGCGACCCCATGGACTGTAACCTACCAGGCTCCTCCGTCCGTGGGGTTTTCCAGACAAGAGTACTAGAGTGGGTTGCCACTGCCTTCTCCAGGGGATCTTCCCGACCCAGGGATCAAAGCCGGGTCTCCCACACTGTAGGCAGACGCTTTACCCTCTGAGCCACCAGGGAACATAGTGGGTACTTAGTAAAAATTAGAATAGAAATAAAGCTTCTAGAACATAAAGCTTCTAGCATAATGCCCAGCATATAGTAGGTCTAACTCCCTTCCATTCTTTTCCCCTCTTCCCCAAAAGTTCATCTGGTCATGCCATCTCTAATGATTAGCTGCCATAGATACAGATGTCACACTTTAATAAAAGGGGACTGTCACTTGGGAGATGTCCTGATACTTTCATCGGCGTGAAAATGAGGTAGCTCTCCTCCCTAGTAAAGTTCTTCATTTCTGAGATGTTTCTCAACCTTTTTGCTGACACATCGGAGACAGTCATAAACTAATTGAGTCACTCCCTAAAGAAGACAAATCACATTCCCAAAGGGGTAGGATTTCTGATCTTGGATGGAGAAAAAAAGTAAAAAAGAGTAACACAGATCTAGATCTTAAAATAGCAAACCAAAAGAGAAAAGGAGAGAAATGCGGCAGAGAAAAGCTAATTTCACCTACTTTACATCTCTGGTCCTGACATTCATTAGTATTTCTGTGCTAACTCAAAAGCCATTAATTTCTTGAAACCTGCATTAATCCCTTTGTAGAGAGAGATAATGGAAGACTATTCTCAGGTTATCTTTCTTTTCTGATAATGCAATAAGAGAGGCAGTGCTGTTAGACACACTGCTGTGGCCTCCTCCCTCTCATTTCCATCAGGTGCCGATGACAGTTCAACCTTTTCCATAACAAGACCCATAACCACGCATCCCTCCATTCCCATCCCTCCTGAGACCCAACAGCTCAGCTACGCATTCCTGAGCAAAAGAAAAACCATCTCTCTTGCTTTTAGCTAGGAAATTTCCTCTCCTTTGCTCTCCTCCCTGAGAGCTTTTTACAACAGCTACCACAAATTATTAAGTCTAACTTTAACTGGACCTAAACCAGAAGCACACCTCGCTCCTTTCTGATTGTATAAGCTAGGGTGTGTGTGTGTGTGCTCATTCATTCAGTTGTGTCTGACTCTTTGTGACCTCATGAACTGTAGCCCTCCGGGCTCCTCTGTCCATGGGATTCTCCAGGCAAGAATACTGGAGCGGGTTGCCATTTCCTCCTCCAGGGGATTTTCCTGACCAGGGATTGAACCCACGTCTCCTGCAATGGCAGGCAGGTTCTTTATCACTGAGCCACCTAGGAAGCCTTTATAAGCTAGGAGAACAGATGCCAGCTTGGGTGGACTAAATAGAAGTCTAGTAGGGAGTCTCAAAAGTTCCCCCACCTTCTTGCTGCAGAATAAGGTAAAGAATGCACAGTGTTTCAATATTTTCTTCCTACCTCAGCTCAGCCCTCTCTAAATAGGTATGTTAAACTGAGAAAGAAAAGAGGGGGGTTAATCATAGGATATGACCCATCCTTATAGACTGCAGTTTGTAGTGTAATTTCTTGAAAAAGAAGAGAACAGATGTGATTAAAAAACTATTCTCAGAGTGTATTCCTTTCTGGAGGGCCTGTTTATATCAAACCTTATCAGTATGTTGTGTGTGAAGTATGAATTATCATTGACTGTAGAGGGCTGGAGAACTACCATTTCTCTTTAATCCCTTGCTGTTACTTTCTGCTGAATCTATCTTGAATATTTTTGCTATTGACAAATCAGAAGTTATACACTTAGATCTAAGCTTCCATTAATTTCCATAGGTCAATTTTTATTTCCCCAGACCACATCATTTCATCACCTACATTTTTCTAAAGTGTCCCATTTCACAAATGAACAATATTATCTCTGTCTTAACTAATATCATAAATGATTCAGGTCGAACTTCTGACAAAGATTATCACCATTTCCCCAATGAAAACAGACAGGTGATCAAAATGAATCACTGTATCTATAAATTTCATACTGAAACTACAAGAGACTAATTCTCTCTTGAAAAAGAGCAAGAAACAAGACAAAAGCATAAAAAGAACCTGAGAGTTCTGTTTCCCCACTGCTTTCCACTGTGGCCAGTTATGAAGTCTTGGCTCAGTTCCTCCTCAACAAAGATCCCTTTTCACTCTCCTTGTTCCATACTACTCAGAGCAGTGGCTTAAGGATAAAACTTGCCACTGACTGAAGAGGAAAAGGGGATTTCCGCCCCACCTTATGCACCTGATTCATTTCTGTACTGCCAACCCACCAAAGAGTTCCTCTTTTGCCATTATTTCCTCTCTCTGTTCTCAAAAAAAAGTTTCTATTCTCATAGCCACCATCTTAATCAAGACCTTAAATGGGCTCCCATGGTGAGTCCTCCCTTTCTGGGCCACTTATAACCTTTCTCATGCCTCCCCATCAGCCCAAAATCCTGCACAAGTTTCCTAGTCCTACATAATAAAGTTCAAACTCCTTACGTTGACTGTAACACATTTTCCTATGGACCCAACCCTCAGTCTAAAAAAATCACCAAGCTTCCACACTATTGGTGGGAATGCAAACTAGTACAGCCACTATTGAGAACAGTGTGGAGATTCCTTAAAAAACTGGAAATAGGACTGCCATATGACCCAGCAATCCCACTGCTGGGCATAAACACCGAGGAAACCAGAATTGAAAGAGACACAAGTACCCCAATGTTCACTGCAGCACTGTTTACAATAGCTAGGGCATAGAAGCAACCTAGATATCCATCAGCAGACAAATGAATAAGAAAGTTGTGGTACATATACAAAATGGAATATTACTCAGCTATTAAAAAGAATGCATTTGAATCAGTTTTAATGAGGTAGATGAAACTGGAGCCTATTACACAGAGTGAAGTAAGTCAGAAAGAAAAACACCAATACAGGATATTAATGCATATATATGGAATTTAGAAAGATGGTAATGACTACCCTATATGCAAGACAGCAAAAGAGACACAGATATGAAGAACAGATTTTTGGACTCTGTGAGAGAAGGTGAGGTGGGATGATTTAAGAGACTAGCACTGAAATATGTATATTACCATATATGAAATAGAGTCCAAGTTCAATGCATGAAACAGGGCACTCAAAGCCAGTGCACTGGGACAACCCAGAGGGATGGGGTGGGGAAAGAGGTGGGAGGGGGTTCTGGATGGGGACACGTGTACACCCGTGGCTGATTCATTTCTATGTATGGCAAAAATCACCACAATACTATAAAGTAATTAGCCTCCAATTAAAATAAATAAATTAATTTTAACAAAATCACCAAGTTTCTGCTATTGTCTCGTCTCCAACTCATGCTTTGTGTGTGTGTGTTTGCTGGAATATTTTTGAAAGCAAATTGCAGACATTTCATCATTTCTAATGTCAATACTTCAGGCTATACCTCCAATCTAACAGATAAGAACTTTACAATATATATCATACCATTTTTATGTCCCAAACATTAATAATTCCTTACCTAATACCCAGTCTGTACCTCATTGTCCCAGATTATCTCAAAAAATTTCTTTATATAGATGATTTGTTCAATTTAAGTTTACACACTGATTTGGTTGACAGGTCTTTATGTTGTTCAGGATCTCAGTCGTGTCTTGATTATTTTTGACCACATGGACTGCAGCACACTAGGCTTCCTTGTCCTTCACCATCTCCCAGAGCTTGTTCAAACTCATGTCCATTGAATCAGTGATGCAATCCAACCATCTCATCCTCTGTCGTCCCCTTCTCCTCCTGCCTTCAGCATCAGTGAAAGTGAAACTGAAAGTCACTCAGTCATGTCCGACTACTTGCGACTCCATGGACTAAACAGCCCATGGAATTCTCCAGGTCAGAATACTGGAGCAGGTAGCCTTTCCCTTCTCCACAGGATCTTCCCAACCCAGGGAATGAACCCAGGTCTCCTCCATTGCAGGCAGATTCTTTACCAGCTAAGCCACAAGGGAAGCCCAAGAATACTGGAGTGGGTAGCCTATCCCTTCTCCAGGGGATCGTCCTGACTCAGGAATCGAACCAGGATCTCCTGCATTGCAGGCAGATTCTTTACCAACTGAGCTATCAGGGAAGCCCCTCCCAAGATCAGGGTCTTTTCCAATGAGTCGATTCTTTGCATCAGGTGGCCAAAGTATGGGAGTTTCAGTCTCAGTATCAGTCCCTCCAATGAATATTCAGGGTTGATTTCCTTTAAGATTGACTGTATGATCTCCTTGCTCTCCAAGAGACTCTCAAGAGTTTTCTCCAACACCATAGTTCAAAAGCATCAATTCTTTGGAGCAAAGCTTTCTTTATGGTCCAACTCTCACATCCATACATGACTACTGGAAAAACCATGAAATTAAAAGGCGCTTACTCCTTGGAAGGAAAGTTATGACCAACCTAGATAGCATATTCAAAAACAGAGACATTACTTTGCCAACAAAGGTCCGTCTAGTCAAGGCTATGGTTTTTCCTGTGGTCATGTATGGATGTGAGAGTTGGACTGTGAAGAAGGCTGAGCGCCAAAGAATTGATGCTTTTGAACTGTGGTGTTGGAGAAGACTCTTGAGAGTCCCTTGGACTGCAAGGAGATCCAACCAGTCCATTCTGAAGGAGATCAGCCCTGGGATTTCTTTGGAAGGAATGATGCTAAAGCTGAAACTCCAGTACTTTGGCCACCTCATGCGAAGAGTTGACTCATTGGAAAAGACTCATGCTGGGAGGGATTGGGGGCAGGAGGAGAAGGGGACGACAGAGGATGAGATGGCTGGATGGCATCACTGACTCGATGGACGTGAGTATAAGTGAACTCCGGGAGCTGATGATGGACAGGGAGGCCTCGCGTGCTGCGCTTCATGAGGTCACAAAGAGTCAGACACGACTGAGCGACTGATCTGATCTGATCTGACTATACGCAACTTTGTGGCAAAGTAATGTCTCTGCTTTTTAATATGTTGTCTAGGTTTGTCAACATATTTCAAGGAGTAAGCGTCTTTTAATTTCATGGCTGCAGGTGGCATCTGCAGTGATTTTGGAGCCCAAGAAAATAAAGTCTATCACTGTTTCCATTGTTTCCCCATCTATTTGCCATGAAGTGATGGGACCAGATGCTATGATCTTTGTTTTTTGAATGCTGAGTTTTAAGTCAGCTTTTTCACTCTCCTCTTTCACCTTCATCAAGAGGCTCTTTAGTTTCTCTTCGCTTTCTGCCATAAGGGTGGTGTCATCTGCATATCTGAGGTTATTGGTATTTCTCCCAGAAATCTTGATTCCAGCTTGTGCTTCATCCAGGCTGGCATTTTGCATGATGTACTCTGTATAGAAGTTAAATAAGTAGGGTGACAATATACAGCCTTCACAAAGTCCTTTCCAGTTTTGAACCAGTCCATTGTTCCATGTCTGGTTCTAACTCTTGCTTCTTGACCTGCATACAGGTTTCTCAGGAGGCAGGTAAGGTGGTCTGGAATTCCCCTCTCTTTAAGAATTTTCCACAGCTTGTTTGTGATCCATACAGTTGTGATAGGTCTTTTAAGTCTCTTTTAATCTGTAACAATTCCCTCTTTCTCCCTCTTTGTCATGGCATATATTTTGGGCTTCTCTAGTGGCTCAGAAGTAAAGAATCTTCCTGCCAATGCAGGAGATGCAGGTTCAATCACTGGGTGGGGAATATCCCTGGAGGAGGAAATGGCAACCTACTCCAGTATTCTTGCCTGGGAAATCCCATGAACAGAGGAGCCTGGCAGGCTACAGGACACAACTTAGCAACTGAACAGCAATAATTTATTGAAGAAATTCGTTCCTTTGTCCTGTAGAATTTTGCACAGCCTGGATTTGGCTGAATGTATCCTCAGGGTATTGTTCAAATGCTCCTGTTTCCTAGGTTTACTGTCAACTGCTATACAGATCTCAAGGTCCAGGTAGATGCTCTTCTTTTTTGTGAGAATATGCTACAGGTGGTTGTCCTGCTTGTAGGGATGTGGAGATTGATTAGGAGGGTCAGATGATGTTAGCCTGATCCCTCTGTTATGAATTTCTCCAGGAGCCTTCCACACGCTTCCACAGCCACTCTCCTCCACTAACCACACTCCAGCCAGGGGACCTGCTGTGACTTTTACTACTGGCCCCTCCCAACCATGGATTCTCTCTCACTGTTCCCCCCAGCCTAGATTTCCTTGAATCTCTTCTTGTCCACGTTTTCCTCATATGTAAGAGCTAGTATAAAATCTCACTTCTTCCCGAGGCCTTTCCTTGTCCCCTTTAGTTGAACACAGCTGTCCTCCCCTGAAGCCACAAGGCCCTATGGCTATACCACCTTGGCGACTCATATTTCAGATACTATTTCACACTCATCAAATATGTATTAAATTATATAAAAAATATTCCAAGAAAATCAATAAGAAAGGTAAAAAAAGGTTTCTGCCTCCACATCCCAGCACTCACAATCCTTCTTCCCAGACTGTAGAGTATCTGATATTAAGCTTTTAGACATCATATATATATATGTAATAATAATATAAATAATAGCGAGACTTATTCACATATATTACCATATGTAATTAAACAAAACGTGCTTCCATTTTGATCACTTTATGCAATTTTGTTTTTAAAAAACCACCATGTTTTTTTAAAATGAATGTCCCAGATCACAGTTAATGAAACATTTAGGTAAACATTTAGTTTACCAAGAAAGTCTGAATGGCCTGAGTCAAGACAAGGAATGAAGTCCTAAGAATAGGACTCCCAAAGATCAGGCAATAGTTTAGAATGAAAGACAAAGAGCAACATTTTAATGTTTTCAAAGAACTCAAAAGCCTATGTGCTGACAGTATTCCAAAATTATCTAGGCAAATTTAAAAGGAAACATTTAAGTTCATATAACAAGATGAATAAATGTGAAAAGCGGGCCCCACCCTCACATCCTAATAAGCACACTGCAAAGCCCCCTCCTAATTCCGTCACTTCTGGGGCCAGAAGTTTAACATATGAATTTTGGGGGATGCAAATATTCAGACCAGAGCGCTGGTCAAACATAAATTCATGTTCAACTTCTTTTATTGCTTTAATCCTGACAATTCATTCTTTTATTCATTTCATGGATCTCAAACACAATCCCAGAACAATTTTTCCACACCTTCTTTAGTCTTTCAAACTCCAAATTCTACCATCTCTTTCTATGTGCACCAGAGGGAGGGCCTTTATATATATTTTACTTGGCTTCACTTCAACATTACACTAACCAATGTACTATACAAGTGTAAGAGAGCACATTGGTTAAGACCACAGGTGCTTAAGCCAACTGGCCGAAGTTTATATCATAATTCTGTCCTAACTGTCTGGGTAACCCTGGACAAATGACTTAACCCAAGTCTCAGTTTTATCATCTTTAAAATGGGGCTATAAGAGCACCTGGGCTTCCCAGGTGGTGCTAGTGGTAAAGAATCCGCCTGCTAAAGAATCCTCCTGCAGGAGACGTAAGAGATGTGGGTGTGATCCCTGGGTCAGGAACATCCCCTGGAAGAGGGCGTGGCAACCCACTCCCAATACCCTTGCCTGGAGAATCCCATGGGGGGCTGGGAAGGGCTATAATGCCTGGTGGGCTACAATCCATAGGGTTGCAAAGAGTCAGACATGACTGAAGCGACTTAGCATGCATGCATAATAGTATCTACCTCATTGTATTATTATGAAGAAGAGATCAGTAACTCTCAGAATGATGCCTGACACATCTCAAGAATTCAATCGATCTGTTTCCTACTTCAGCTTCTGGTCTCAAAAGACCAGGAAAAGCTAGCCCTTCCACCTCCACTCTGAAGTTGGTATCTCCCTCTTCTTCAGAATCTCTTCCTCTATTACACCTGAAAATTACCCCTCTATGGATCTCTTCTCCTCTTGTCTTCTAATATCCCAAAGTGTGTTGTGTCTATTCCAAAGTACTCACTTGCACTGCACCTCCTACAGCTCAACTGTCTCCTTCCTCCAGATTCTAGATGCTTCCAACGTCTCTGCTTTCTGTCCTGCACAGTCTGGCCTCTGACTACTGCTCTGACCTCACCTTGCACCATCTCACATTTCTTCTCTAACTCCAGCCAAAAGCCTCCTGTGTTTTTTGAACGAGCTGAGTGCTTTCTGGCCTCGACGACTCTGGAGCTGCTGTGTCCTCTCTCTGGAACACTTCCCCCCAGCTCCACTGACATCTTCATCTCCTCAGCTTTTCACCTCAAAGGTGCCATCCTCAGTGAGGCCACCGCCCCTCAGCACCTCAGCTAAAGGGCCCCTCTGTCTCTTATCTTACGACCTTCTTTTATTTCTTTCAAAGAACTGCTGCTCCTTGAAGACAGGGACCTGGATGTCCCTCTCACCCCCATATTAGCAGCACTGGCTCCATAAGCACTTGCTGGATGCACGCACAAAGGACTATGCTGGGATCTGTGGAAACGCTAAATGAGTCAGACAGATTCTATCAAGAGTTCACAGCCCAAGGACAGCCGTTCCTTCTCTTTTCACAAAAGAGAAAAGTCACTTTCTTTTACGCAGCCAGTGCTGGGAAAAGTCACTTTCTCTTTTCACTTTCACTTTTCACAAAAGAGAAAAGTCTCACTTTCTCTTTTGCCACAGTCATCCTAATTTGAGTCCCATCACTTCACATCATGATGACTGGCAGAGTTTTCTCATCTCTACCCCATCTACCAATCCTTCCATACTCTTAGGGCCTGAGGTGACCCAGTAAATAGCATCTCTCTTCTTCACTCAAGTTGCAAACCAACTGAGATTGATAGAGGATAGTCAGACTCATAGCAATCCAAACATGAGCCAGCTGGAGGTTACAGGTTAGGGGTGTAGCCATGAACAGAACCCCAGAATTACACAGACTTACCTGTGAGTCACCAGCAACACTGGATCACTGGATCCAGTGGATCACTAGATCACTCAGTATAGACTTTCCTTTCCAGGGGGCTGCCCACACAGGACTGATGGGTGGCAAAGCACATCGAGAGGAACAGGCCAGAATCAGTATTTCCTGCAGAGGCTGAGTGATACACGCCTGTGTCTTCTCCTAAAGCTGCCTGGAAGTTATTTCTCCCCAGGAGTGGAGTGTGCAAAGGGAGGGAGAGAGGACAAGAGTGGCATGCAGGATCTTAGTTCCCCCACCAAGGATCAAGCCCATGTCCCCTGCAGTGGAAGCTCAGAGTCTCTACAACTGGATCACCAGAAAGTCCATATCCTTTCAATCTTGATTCTCAAGAAATTTTCAAGTGCTTTTTCCCCAACATACCATGCTAATTCTCTCGGTCTGTCTTTGAAGGTCCTCCATAATCTGGTAGTCCATTATGAGTCCTGTTCTGGCTTAGCCTCTGACCACCCCCTACATAGGCTGTGTTCATCCGTACCTCTGCAAAGTGCTCAACCCTCAATGCTCAGCTGGAACAGTTTCCTTTCCTCAATGAAGACTTCTCTGACATTCTAGATCAATCAAGTCTCTTTGCTTTCCAAGTCTATTTGTTTCATATTCTAGTATCTGACAGTGTTTAAGCCAGAAACTAGGGAGAAGTTAACTAGTTTTGGGTCTTTGTTCTCATTAGAGTCACGTGAGGGAAGTGAATTTAACAGGATGCACGTCAACTATGACACTGCCACAAATGCCCACAGAAAAGACCATGAAGAGAATGATCTACAGGAATCAAAGAGGGGCTGGGTCCTGGACATTTTATATATGGTACACAGTGCTGGCCACTGCAGTGCTCACGGATGGTCATTAACAAACTTATTCTGGGAGAAATGAACTAAGCTCAAGTGATGAGCTACTTCGGGATCTTTCTTTGTTGGTGAAAGAGAACATCCCGTTTGTTTTCCCTTCATAAACGTAGGGGAAAGGACATACTATCTGTGTAGGCTCTAGAAGAAACAAATTTGTATTATATCTGGCTACATAGGCATTAGTTACACAGCTAGGGATCTTCTCCATCTAAGTTCTTTGTGCTGTGAGCAACAGTGATAGCATACAAGTCAACACAGACCTGGTCAATTTCACTCTTTGGGTGTGAACCTGACCAGAAGATCACAGACTCAACCTCTTAAATTCAGAGGTTTTCTGTCTTCTCTAACAAGGATAATCTCTAGTGTTTATGAACTTTTTTTTACCCAGAAAACATTTCCAAACATCAGCTTGCACATGATGCTCACTGTCTGCCATGGTGAGCTTCTCATTCTGTTTCATTAATCTATAGGAATTAAGTATAAAAGAATCTCCCATACTTAGGCCACCAGATTTTAAGATAAGTGCTCTATCTTTGGGTAACACTGAACCACAGAAACACAGAGGCAGAAGGGACTAGAAATCTCTCCAGCCCAGCCCTACCGGAGGCAGAACCTGTCAGGTACCCAGCTACTCTGTCAAGTGTCTCCCCCTTCTTTATCAAGAGAACCCTAATTGTGTGTAGGTGTGGAGATGGCTTCTCCCCGCCCCCACTGAATGGTTTGTTTAAAACAATTGGTAACCCCATTTTCCTTTGCCAGAGGTTGCTTTAGGGACCAGTATCCCAGTTCTGACTGCTGATGGGGTGCTCTTGGGGACCTCTGAGAAAAGACCCAGACAAGGTGCCCTGCTTTTTCCCTTCCTGACTTTGGCTGCTGATACATATCTTTGGGGCTAATGCAGCCATCTTGCATCAATGAGGGAAAGAAGAGACACCACCAATATACTGAGGACAACAGAGAAAAAAGATGAAAAGTACCTGGATCTTTGATGACTCTGGGGCCACCAGAGGTGAATGGTCAAGCAATTACCTATAATGCATAGCAGGATAAAATGTGCTGTGGAAACATGAAGTATTTACCGCCTACTTGATATGCACTATGTCCAATAGCTATCTGTTAAATGAAAAAATAAAATGATAAATGGCCTCACTATTTATGCCACTTTTACTGAGTTGAGTATTCTATTACTTGCTTCTAAAAGCATTTTAACTGATTTAACAGATTTGGAATGAGGTTCCAGGAAACAAAATGACTTGGCCAAGGGTATACCACAAAGTGTGCAAGTTGAGGGTGGAATGCTAACCTCCAGATTTTCAATCTAGATCACACTGTGTTTTATTTGCGGTGAAGGGAATGAGTCCTACGCTTCCTCAGACTTGACAGGCAGTTTTACAGCGTGGTTACGTGTAGCCTCCAGAGTGGGCCTGTAGCTTCTCCACTTATAGCCTGATGGCCTTGGGTGAGATTACCTTTTCTAAGCCTCCACTTTCTCCTTTGTACAATCAGGACAATATTATCTAACATATTAAATTATTATTAATATTAAATGAGATAACAGATGAATACTTCTTAGCACAGGTCTGGGCATAAAGTTAACTCACTAAATGATAGCTCTTACTGACAGTATTTATAATAACAAACTTTATTCAACTTGACTCAAGCTTTAGGTAAGGAAAACTGAAAGAGAGGGCAGGTCATTTTCATTCTGGAAACAAAAAAAAAACCCTGTGCATCCTGATCTTCCAAGTACCAACACACAGAATTCAGCCAAACAGCCTCATAGGCTCATACCTGATATGATAGAAAGTTGTCTACAATTCACTGTGTCAAAGAACTGCCAACCTAGTGTGAAAGGTGAATGGTCAAGCAATTACCTATAATGCATAGCAGGATAAAATGTGCTGTGGAAACATGAAATAAAAGAAAAAACATAATTGTAATTAAAAAACACAGATAGAGAACAAACTAGTTGTTATTAGAGAGGAAAGAGGTCAGGAAAGGAGAAAGATAGGTGAAGGGAGGTATAAACTAGCAGATATAAAAAAAATAAGTTACAAGAATATAATGCACAGTACAGGAAATATGGCAATATTTTATAATAGCTTTATATAGAGTACATGTATAAAAACAGTGTATCACTACATTGTACACCAGAAGTTAATGCAATATTGTAAGTCATCTATACTTCAATTTAAAAAAACAGAAAAAGATGGAAAGGTCTCAGAGAGGATGTGGCATTTGAACTGATCCTTGAAAGATAATGGAGGATTGTGAAAAGTGAAGAAGGCTGGGAAGGTCTTCTGGGTGAAAAGACATCATGAGCAAATACTAAGTTGGTTGAAGACACAAGGCACATTCAACATTAGCACCCAGATGGAGGAAGGAGGGGCTTTCCTGGTGGCTCAGATGGTAAAGAATCCGCCTGCAATGCAGGAGATCCAGGTTCGATCTCTGGGTTGGGAATATCCCCTGGAGAAGGAAATGGCAACCCACTCCACTATTCTTGCCTGGAAAATCCCATGGACAGAGGAGCCTGGCAGGCTATAGTCTACGGGGTCGCAAAGAGTCAGACATGACTGAGCAAATAACACCAGAGATCTTTATCACTAGGTGGGGAAGAAAAGGTGCAGGTGATAAACTTAGAAAGATTATCTGGATGCTTTAGAAAATTTACACTTGATTTTTGTAAAGAATGGGGAACCATGATTCATTTTTAAGAACAGAGTAGCATGAAAAGATCTGTGTTTTAAGAAGGTAACTCTAGACGTTTGTAAAATTAGTAACTATAGTCCTCCTTAGCCAAGAAAGATAAAATGCATTAACAAAACAACCACAAGGAGAGTCAAAGACACTTCATTTTCAGAGTTCCCATATAGATTTGTTAGGAATTAGGACGCCAGTTGGCAGTGAGGCATGTTAGGTTTCCGAAAAATATAACCAATGGAAACTATACAACCATATAAAATCAACTTTCTGTGACCTATTTTAGCAACTTCTTTGCACTGACTAATGGTGCTGAAGGGTGAATCATAGAGTCAGCAAGAGCCCATGTCCTGGTGACTTCACTTGTTCTAAGCCCACAGGAATATTCCCACTTCTATTGGCTCCAAGGCTTCTGAGAAAAATCACAACTGAAAAAGCAGTCAATTTAGTGGAAGGCCAAATTTGGCCTTTTTTTTTTTTTTTCTCAAGTGAAAGATGGGAGAAAGGGGAATTGAAATGGAATAACACAGAACTCAGGATAAAGAAACCATACTGCCATGGTTTTTCCACCCCTACATAAAATTTCTGTTGAGATCTTCTCCTGAAGATCTCAGCACAAGAAACACAAGCAGAGGAATGGTACTAGGTCACCAGAGAGTGAGACTGAAGGAACCAAAAGCCCAGCTGACCACTACGCTTGCCAAGCAGATGAAAACATGAACACAGCTAGGAGGGAGGTACCAGTCAGATTCGGGTTTCAGAGCTCCACAGCTAAGGCCAAGGATTTCTTTTACGCTTTTTTATTTTAAAACCTGCAACAGCAGTTCATCCAGAAGTAGAGTCACAAGGCACACAGAAATCCTTCTGTGTAAAATAATTACAGCCATGCCTTTATTTCCACCATGACTTTCCATCACTGATCTGACTACAGTAATTAGCTCCCACACAGCCATGAGTCGAGGTCAGTTCAACTACATCTTAGAATTGTTTTAGAGCTGGAAAAGATTATAAAGACAATTTAACCTGCTTTACTAGGTTTATAAACCAAAGGCAACAGACAAGTGATTTTTCCAAACTTCCGTGGCGACTTAGGAACAGAGGTGGGATAAAATGTTTGCAGGCCCTAGATGAGTGTTCTTTCCATAAAGCCTCCCCTTCCTCTACTATGTGTATATATTTAGAGCAATAAGTGTGTGTGTGTGTGTGTGTGTGTGTACACCTAATTTTCATATTGATAACATTCCAGTGTCCACATGTTCCTATGACTTTTCATGTTCTTACCTTAATATATTTTTATATTTGGATTGTAATCCTACAGTATTACATCCTCATCTTCTTTATCCCAAGGAAAATTCCCTGCTGCCTACAGCTGTACCATTAACTCAGTAAACAAAATAGGATGATAGTCATGCAAAGGGGTAACAGGTTAAAGCAGATACTAGTTGGGAGCATGTCTGTATAGAATGAAGATTACTATAGTGCTAGGACTAAAAAGGAGCCATTCTGGTGGTGGAAGCAGGGCCTCTACTCAGGACTGGCTCCCAGTCACACCTTGCTACAGCTGCCCCGGGCAACGCAGACCCTGGGATGGCAGGAGGAAAGGCTGGCCCTGGGGAAGCTTTGGGCTCCACCGCCTACTCTGAGGTAGCTCAGTGGTAAAGAATGTGCCTGCAGTGCAGAAGACCTGGGTTCGATCCCTGGATTGGGAAGATCCCCTGGAGAAGGGAATGGCTACCCACTCCAGTATTCTTGCCTGGGAAATCCCATGGACAGGGCGGCTTGGCAGGTACAGTCCATGGGGTCCAAAGAGTTGGACTCCACTGAACGACTAGCACTTTCACTTTCACCCTGAGGTTCTTTAGAAACAAGTGCCTGTGATGTAAGGTGATGGATGTGTCACTTAACGGATGGATATGTGCTTCTGTAGTGTATGTGTGTATCAAACCATGACGACACCTAAAATATCTTATAATTTTGTCAATTACACCTCGATAAAGCTGGGGGATAAAAAAGAACTGTTGCTGTCTCCCTTTCCATCAGTTTATGACCTCATCCTTTGGACACGATAATTCCATCCTCAGATAATACAGACATTCTTAACTAGGTTGGATTCAAGCTATACTCCACCCACCTTGTAGGACCCACTGGCAGGACCCTTTGTTCACTTAGCACTTAGCACAGTCTATCTTAGGTTTGCCTCTGCGTGAGGCAATGGAATCTCAAGAATGCATTCACAGGCTTCTGAGTAAGACTGAGAAAGGCAGCGGAGATGGGGCAGAACTCTGAAGCCCTCTTTCCATGGTCACAAACCAGGGGTTCAGTTCCCTTGTGCTTTTCTGCATGGCTAACATTCAAGGTTGTGAAGAACAAAGCTGCAGTCTTCCTTCTGCAGACTCACTGGTCCCCTAAAGGACTGTGACCAGCTCTGCAACTGTCCATGTAGTAAACGTGTTAAAGCAGGAAACAAACCTTGCTTAGCTAGACTGCTTTGGTGCGTCTCAGTTTTTCCTAACCAGTGATTCCCCAAGGGATTAATTTTAGTTAATGAACACTATCCAGGTCTGTTTCTTCCATACCACTTCCTACCCTTTACCCCAACAGGGACTGATTGCCAACACAGCTTCCAGAGTGGAGGGTTCTGGGGATAGAACTACTGGCTTCCAAAGTAGGGGTTCAGGTCTAGCTTCATGGTTAAGAGCATGGACTCTGAAGATGGAGTGCCAGGTTCAAATTGAGGATCCATTTGTTACTAGTAGGGGGACTGTAAGCACATTACTAAAGCTCTCTGTGCCTCAGTTTCCTCATCCTTAAAATGGAGTCAATAAAAATGAATTAAATAAGTGACTATCTGCAAAGCACTTGAAACAGTCAGTGAACAAAGTATTATTATTATTTTTTCCCTTCTCTCTCCACCTGGGCTCTCTCACTTACCCTTAGGATAACACACCAGGTGCTTAAATGTTGGCTTTGATGGTAACAAGGAGGCTATTGATCTGTTTGGTGTATATTGCTCTCATATATACCAAAAACCTAGTAAAGAAGTGATCTTCAAACCCAAAGCAATAGTCTTCTATAAAGAAACATTATGAGGGAACAGGCAAAAGTTGAAGAGTGATGCAAAAAATTACCTCACAGGACTGCCAACTACAGAAAGCGCAAAGGGCAAACCACAATTATCTCCCCAGGCTCTGTGCTCCCCAAACGGCAGTCAGAAGATTCCTCTACAAAGGGCAATCGTAACCGTAACTGTGTGACCCTGAAGTCTGAGATGGTATCCGGAGACTCCTCCACGGCCAGGACACCATTCTTCCAACACGAGGGGCTATTTTATAAGCCATATCTGTTTGATTCTCTCTTATCACAAGGAGAGTACACGGCAGCCTTTGAGATGAAAGCAAATCTTCATTTTTCACTGCTGCTAAAGAACTTCACAGAAAAGACATGCAAGGTATGAGATGCTATGAGATGACCGGGCGAGGCTCTCGGAAAAGAGGGTGGAGTGGTCCTTTTTCTAGAAAGGCATAAACCCGCTAAAGAAGTTGATGTTCTTAATTTATCAGCTTTATTTCTATCAGAATTATGTTCATCTCGCATGTAAAAATTTGTTCTGAAGACATATTATGTTCAGAGCCCTATATTAGGTACTGAGGATAAAACAATGCACAAGAAACAATCCCTTCCTCAGTGACCATAAACTCTGGTGTGGAAGACCGTAAACTGTTGATGGCAAGTCAGTATGAGACAAGGGATGGTCTATTTCTCATTAACGAACCAGTGAATAGCTATGAGAAAGTACAATGCAGGAAGGCCAATTGAAGAAATATTTATTGTGAGGCCATTTTATGAAATTGACTATGCCAGGAGAAACCAGGAGTGATTGGCAGGATCACTTTGATTCTCATGGATGAGTTTCAAATTCAATTGTAATAGTAATAATATTACTAAATGTTTAAGACATTTATTAAGTGTTTGAAAGTGAAAGCGTTAGTCGCTCTCTCCTGTCTGACTCTTTGCGACCCCATGGACTGTAGCCCACCAGGCTCCTCTGTCCAGGTGATTTCCCAGGCAAGAATACTGTAGTGGGTTGCCGTTACCATCTCCAGGGGATCTTCCCAACCCAGGGATCGAACCCAGGTCTCCTGCATTGGAGGCAGATTCTTCACTGTCTGAGCCACTAGGAAAGACTTAAGTGTTTACTATGTGCCAAACATGGTTATGAGAAGCACTTTAGATCTTGTAACCCCTTTAATGCTCACAAGATACTGAGGTAAATACTATTATCCCATGCTTTATGGCCAAAAAAATAAAGGCTCAGAGAGGTTAAGAAACTTGCCCTATGTTACACATCAAGTAAATACTGAAACAGGGATTGAAACTCTTAACAGTCTAGACCAGAAGTCATTTTTTTAATAGGCTCGCTACCTTGTCAGACCAGAAGGCCTTCTTCAGACAGGCTTGCCCATTAGCCAAATAGCTCTTACTATACCTCAGCTACCCACTGCCCTCAATATGCCAAAATCTGAGTTGCTTTATACCCAGAGCAATGTTTATCCTCAGTAAGGCTCAAAAGCCCAGTTAGTCACTGCCAAATGAGGCGGAAGACACAGAGGCCCTACCTAATAAAGAAGACCCTCAGGTGTATTGTTACGAAGGAAAGGGAAGGGATGGGGGTGGGCAAAAAAGGAGGAAGGGGCAGCTGAGGAGAAACCCACTTCTGGAAAGTCTCTAAGCTACTCACATGAGCTCAGAGAAGGATCCAGAAGAGAGTAAAAAATCAACTGGAGAAGACTACAAAGTAATACAGCCCATAAGTAAGGGAGAGACACAGAGATAAGGGCTGGACACAAAACCAGGCTGCCCTCATCAATGGAAACCCACCTCACTGAAGTTTATTTCTTCTGAGGAGCCCTCAACCTCTCATTACCCTGTTAGTTTTTACAACAGCTGAAGTGGAGGATGTGAGGATGACGGGCTCTTTTCTGGACACTGAACTTCCAAGTGCCTGTGGGACAGTCCAGCAGAGATGTCCCAGGCAGTGGGATGTGTAGGTCTGAGGCTCAAGAATGAGGCCTGGCCTCATCCCAAACCTCCTGGGTCCTCAGCTCCAGCTCTGGCCAAGACACCACAGCACCTTCCTCGGCTTTGGCCATACTCCTTCAGGAGGAACAACTGCTGCAGTTTGGATGGCTACTTTCAAAGATTTTAAAGCGAAGTTTACTCAAAGATCTTGTCTGATTTTGACAAGGATGTACCTGGGTGCTGACACACCCCCCATCCACTCCCAAATGCAGTGAGAATTACAGCTGGCAGAGTCAGTGACCGGCCACGAATCTAACTCTTCTCCACACACCCTCCCCACCAGCCCAAGAATGGGCAGCCAGTGGGCCCTGCTTACCCCTGCCCTCAACCGAGTGAGCAACACAGACAAGATTTATATCTCCTGTTCTCCACAGTGTCCCAGACAGAAAAGATGCCAGAAACCTGGCAGGTCATTTCCCAACTTTATTAATTCCTGACAGAATGTGTATTCCGTGGATACCCAAAAGCTGGCCAGGAGAGATAACATCAGTACCTGCAAAGGCCATTTGTTACAGTTTGCTTTTTGAAATACCATTCAGTTCTTTTATTTCAACATAATACCCAAATTTTTTAAAACTGAGAATTAAAAAGTAAAGATCATGGTCCATCATATCCTCAAGGGAGCAGCTAAGGAAGGTTCTCTCTTTAGGTTCCTTTAGAGAACTTGAGGAAGGCCAGTTTTTGCATTTACAATCTAGACGAGAAAGGAAAAATAAAACTGTAGATACGACGTCCTAACTTGGGTTATGCCAGGGATTTAGAATGGTTACAGGGGTTTAGAGATTTTTTAAAGATCTACATGCACTCCGAGAAACTAAACAAGAACTGAGCTTGCTTACTAGTCAATGAGTACAATTGTTTACAGCATGGGTGTGTATTCAGTCCTCAGTCATGTCCAACTCTTTTGTGACCCCATAGACTGCAGCCCTCGAGGCTCTTCCATCCGTGGAATTTTCCAGGCAACACTACTGAAGTGGGTTGCCATTTCCTCCTCCAGGGGATCTTCCTGACCCAGGGCTAGAACCCGCATCTTCTGCACTGGAAGGTGGATTCTTTGCCACTGAGCCACCTGGGAAGCCACTTGTACGTGAGCCTAAGGCAAAACTCTCATTCTTAGATAAATAAATACACTAAATGCTAAAACGGAAACAAAGTGCAAAAAAAGTCTCCCCAGTTAATTGAGCAGAAGCCAGCTAAACTAGGGCTTCCAAGGTGGTGCTAGCGGTAATGAACCCATAGCCAATGCAGGAAACATAAGAGATGTGGGTTTCGTCCCTGGGTCAGGAAGCTCCCCTGGAGGAGGGCAGGGCAACTTGTTCCAATATTCTTGCCTGGAGAATCCCATGGACAGGGGATCCTGGAGGGCTACAGCCCATGGGGTCACAAAGAGTAGGACACGACTGAAGCAACTTAGCATGCACTCACGCATCCAAATTAAGAGGTTATGCAAGGTAGTTGAAGAATCATTAGTAATAAATGATTACTGTATAAATGTATACATGTATAAAGCCTGTATAAATGAGGTTATCATCAAGAAAAACACCGAGAGAAACAGAGAGATGGTTTGTCGTGTCTCACAGAAGAGGAAGTTCACGTTCATACGTACATAAGTACGTACCCATGTGCACGTGTGCATGCATATAAAACAAGAGAAAAAGAAACTTGGGGCCTACACCATGAGGTCCTAAGCAACCTTTTCACACTGTTCCTCCCACGATCATCATGAGATCCTTTGGTCTCCTTGAGGGTCAGCCCGCTCTCCTCTGTCTGTCCCTCTGACCACACCATAATCCTGACCAAGTGTCTTCCCACTGCAACTCTCTTTCTGCAACATAGTGTCCTTCAAAGTCCAGCTCAAGTTCCACGATGTCTCACTATCCTTTTCTGACAAGTCCAGCCCAAAGCGTCCTCTCCTCCCTCTATCTTCTTACAATCAGTGTCACCCATTCTTTAAAAAAAAATCCCAACAATATAAAGTAAAACAAAAGTTCCCGTCCAGGTGTTTCAGTTGAGCATCTCCTTTCTCTCACCACTTTCTCTCACCACTGGGTGTCTTTCTGAGTTTTTGGGAGTGTCTGATCCCCTCAGCCTAAGGAGAAGTTCTTAGGGCAGGGACTGTGTCTTCATACTTCATACAAGCCTTCATAGCACAAGACTGATGCTTATGACCTGATAAACATCTATTGATGTGAATAAGTGGTATCATGCAACGTCAAAGGAAAGTACTGCCTTAGTTACGGGAATATTCTGATTCTAACAAACAAGATTAGGAAAGAGAATTAACCACAGTTATCCTCTCCCTCAGTACCTCCTAGGACAATAATAAGACTGAAGACTTCAGATAAGGTAAGTGTGGAAGTAAATGGAAGAAGGGGCTTAAGTAGGCAAAGACAGACATGGACAGTGGAGAGGCAGACTTCCATGAGGCAGATGCAAGAGAGACAAAGCAAAACCAACCACTGTTCAATGGCAGTCAGCTATGAAGACATACCTGTATTTCCTTGAGCATCTTCTACCTTGTTTGATGAGGACAACAGCAAAGAAGGCCTGGCAAAGTGAGGACCCTGAAGAGATACTTCTTGCTGCAGAGGCATGGTTTTGAGGACCACCCTCCAGTCCACCTGGGTAATATCTGACCTTGATCGAGCATGCCCAGGCTTAAAAGTAGAGGTCTCATCCAATAAGTCATTCACAGAACGAGGCCTGTCTCTCCGACGCTGACAGATGTTGAAAAAATTAAAGGTGGATGCTTCCTTTTGTTCCATCCAGGACAGATTATCTGGGGTCGTTCCCTTCTGGACCATAAACTGTTCTTTGGCAGGGAAGACATTTGGAACTTTGGTGTCTAAGAGTCTGGTCTTACAATGGTCCCAGATCACGCCACCCTGGCCCAGGGAGGTGACATTTCTGATAGCACCATTGTCTATGTTACCGAGGACCTCCCGCCCCACCAGTTCAGGGACTTCTTGGATCCCATAAACCTCCGCTTGCTGCACAGCCTTTTCGAGCTTATTGTCAAAAGTATTAAAGAAATCCTCAGTCACTTCCAAGGCTGGGCTAATATCATCCACTTCCAAAGCTTCCATGTCATAGGCTCCAAGGGGCCAAAGCCTCCTACACTGGTTCAGGAAAGGGCTTCATGAACATTCACCCAACGAGGAGAAGCGTTTTGGGCAACAGAGTTCTGGAAGCAACTGGAAGGAACTTTCATTCAGCTGCCCGGAGCAGGTCAAGCACAAGGGTGGCTGATTTCCCAAACATGAAAAGCATTTTCTAGATGATAACAGTCATCAACAAAGATACTGGGAGACAAATATTCCTTTGAGAATACTCTTCAGGGAGACCACTGTCAAGACAATAGGAAGTGTTTGTCAAAGCAACGTCACGGCCATCTTTGATTTCCTGAAAGAAAATAAACAGAACAACATTGGCACATGGTTCATTGTATTCTACACATACAAATCTGCCCAGTTATATCTTCATCTAGACATCTCTTCCATGACAGTCATGCCCAAACGTGGACAACATCCAGAAGTTCTACTGTTAAGAGTACAAGTACACATCTCTACTTTGTGTTAAAACTTACACAGAGCAGCGTGGGACTCCTGATGAGCAGAATTAAAGTCAAGAGCTTTTACTCACACAGAGAAGCCTTTTATAGCAGGTGTGAAAAGACTGGCCTGGCAAATCTCTGTTGATACTGACCTAAAATAGTAAGCAAAAGAGACTAGGAATTCTGTGACTGGACCTTTATCATAATCAGTCTGAAAGTCATAATTGCATGAGTCTTTTCACAAACTTTGAAAGCAATGATGGTTTGATCAGCTCAAAGGTGCAAAGGGGAAGCAGAGAGGACGAATGGCCCTTCTTTCTCTGAATGTCACTGTGCTATGCTTCCTACGTTTGGATGACGTAATGCCTGAAGATGACTCTGAACGATTTTTCCAGTCAGCTTGCAAAAAGGTTTCAGTGTTGAAACTCCCTGAGGCTTTGAGGATTGCCTATGTGTAGGTTCGGGAGATTCCCTGGTGGCTCAGATGGTAAGGCGTCTGCCCTCAATGCAGGAGACCTGGGTTCAATCCCTGGGTCAGGAAGATCCCCAGGAGAAGGAAATGGCAGCCACTCCAGTACTCATGCCTGGAAAATTCCATGGATGGAGAAGCCTGGTGGGCTACAGCCCATGGGGTCACAAAGAGTTGGACACGACTGAGCGACTTCACTTTCACTATATGTAGGTTCAGCCTTGGGGCTGGGCAGAAAGAATCCTAATACTACCTCACTCTCTGAGATACCTAGATCCTCAAGGCCAGGCCGAATGAGAACAGTAATGCTGTCCAATTTGGAGGACATTAGCCATACATGGCTATTTAAATTTAACTTTATTAAAAATCAAATAAAGTTCTTCAGTCACACTAGCCACATTTCACATGCTCAACATACACCTTTGTATCTTTACCAAAAAATGAACAAACAAAACAACTAGGTAAGCTCTGTTTTCCTTAACTGCTGCTGCTGCTGCTAAGTCACTTCAGTCGTGTCTGACTCTGTGCGACCCCATAGACGGCAGCCCACCAGGCTTCCCCGTCCCTGGGATTCTCCTGGCAAGAACACTGGAGTGGGTTGCCATTTCCTTCTCCAATGCATGAAAGTGAAAAGTGAAAGTGAAGTCGCTCAGTTGTGTCCGACTCCTAGCGACCCAATGGACTGCAGCCTACCAGGCTCCTCTGTACATGGGATTTTCCAGGCAAGAGTACCGGAGTGGGGTGCCATTGCCTTCTCCGTTTCCTTAGCTACTTACAGGTAGATAAACCAGGCAATTAGCAACACCTTTGCAAGCTGTTATAAAGGTACATAAATGTGCTTTTTTCTCTAAAACTGCACAATTTCTGTGGTACATTAAAATCATTTTTAGCACTTAGGCCATGAAATCATTTATTTACATCAACAGCACTAATCTATATTGCTTAATGTGTTAAGCTAGTATATACAGCCTTTTATTTTAAATGTATCAAGGTGTGCAGGTTATAGGAACTTGGTGGCTAACCTCTCGTAAAACTGATAATGACTGAATTTATCTACTTTTTAGATTTTGATTTTTATTATGTTGGCAAGGAACTGACTGAAAATCAGTTATAACATTTTTCTAGTTGCAAACAGGGTTTTGTTTGCTGTGTCTATGCTAAGCCTGAGTCTCCTGAATTTTATAGCAGAGTTTTACTACTTCTGTCATTTTGGAACTTGTAATTTTCAGTTTCATCTTGTACACCAGAGGCTAAGAAAAAAATATAAAGTAAATCTTAAAAATTTTAGTTCTTTATTGACTAAAATTCTAAATGAACATCATAAAGTATGTTTCCCACTTTAGAGAAGAGACACTAAGGTGCAGAGCACAAAGCTACTCACTTAAGATTCTATTTTGAATTTTCCTTTCCTTACCCAGTGCTTAGAATTCACTCTTTATATATACTAGAAAGCATAAATACCTTCAAATTGACTTTTTTAAAAAAAAATCAAAATGTCTAGGAATATACTCATTGTGTTCCCTGCTTTGGTATTTGCAAGCTGGTTCAGTTCAGTTCAGTTCAGTCTAGTCGCTCAGTAGTGTCCGACTCTTTGCGGCCCCAAGGACCACAGCACACTAGGCCTCCCTGTCCATCACCAACTCCCAGAGCCTACCCAAACTCAAGTCCATTGAGTTGGTGATGCCATCCAACCATCTCATCCTCTGTCATCCCCTTCTCCTCCCACCTTCGATCTTTCCCAGCATCAGAGTCTTTTCAAATGAGTCAGCTCTTCGCATCAGGTGGCCAAAGTATTGGAGTTTCAGCTTCAACATCAGTCCTTCCAATGAATACCCAGGACTGATCTCCTTTAGGATGGATGGGTTGGATCTCCTTGCAGTCCAAGGGACTCTCAAGAGTCTTCTCCAACACCACAGTTCAAAAGCATCAATTCTTCAGTACTCAGCTTTCTTTATAGTCCAACTCTCACATCCATACATAACTACTAGAAAAATCATAGCCTTGACTAGATGGACCTTTGTTGGCAAAGTAATGTCTCTGCTTTTAATATGCTATCTAGGTTGGTCATAACTTTCCTTTCAAAGAGTAAGCGTCTTTTAATTTCATGGCTGCAGTCACCAGCTGCAGTGATTTTGGAGCCCCAAAAAATAAAGTCTGACACTGTTTCCACTGCTTCCCCATCTATTTGCCATGAAGTGATAGGACCAGATGCCATGATCTTAGTTTTCTGAATGTTGAGCTTTAAGCCAACTTTTTCACTCTCCTCTTTCACTTTCATCAAGAGACTCTTTAGTTCTTCTTCACTTTCTACCATAAGAGTGGTGTTATCTGCATATCTGAGGTTATTGATATTTCTCACAGCAATCTTGATTCCAGCTTGTGCTTCATCCAGCCCAGCCTTTCTCATGATGTACTCTGCATAGAAGTTAAATAAACAAGGTGACAATATACAGCCTTGACAGACTCCTTTTCCTATTTGGAACCAGTCTGTTGTTCCATGTCCAGTTCTAACTGTTGCTTCCTGACCTGCATATAGGTTTCTCAAGAGGCAGGTCAGGTGGTCTGGTATTCCCATCTCTTCAAGAATTTTCCACAGTTTATTGTGATCCACACAGTCAAAGGCTTTGGCATAGTCAATAAAGCAGAAATAGATGCTTTTCTGGAACATATAACCACTGCTGGCCAGCACTGCTGGTTTGCGGAACACTTCATCCCAATGCATTCTAAGTTTGTAAACTTGTAGACAAGGTAGGGGCCTTTGAGATCATCCTTGCAACCCCAATCTTCCACAGAAAGGGACACAGAGGTCCAGAGAGAGTAAGAGGTCCCAAGGATACTTCGAATGCAATGCCTCATTTAATCCCTCATTAAGGGCAGTAACAACTCAACTTGAGAACCACTTCAGTGCTGTTTACCCAGGGATTCTAGAAACCACTCATCTACCATCCATTCATGATTCATTAAGGTCACGACAGATAAAAGATGCTGACAATGGAAAGATGAATCAAATACACTCTGGCCCTAGACTCATGGTCTATCGTGATGAGCCTAAGAAAATAAGTCCAAAACACTTCCTTGATAGAGAATGGAAACAGATTTGGTGGGGGAAGGAGGGAGGGGGTCACTTGACAGCAAGGGTGAGGGCGAGATTAAGGACGTGCCCTTTGAGTTGAGCCTAGAAAACTTAGATGGTATTTGCCAGGTTAGCTCGGAAGAAATTAGGAAGAGTAAATCACCTTTTGGTTAGCAAGGGATTTTCAAGTTCATTATATAAAATGACTTTTCATAGGCAGTGGGGTGAGCAATATAGTGGAGTATAGCAAGCAAGCTAGCAGATCTAGAGTCAGATCTAGCTCCGAATCCTAATTCTGTCTCACTCTAGCTATGTAATTTGGGGTAAGATTCCCTGACCCACCCCTACTCCAACCCAAGTCCTTGGAACTAATCTGTTCTTCCTATTCTAGGAATTTCATTTTTGGTGCTTTCCACTGCTTCTGTCCGGAACCTACACAGCTATTTTCTTTGTTTTCTGATGTAAACATGCATTAATCGTACTCTTCACCGTGTACCCCAGGATTTCCAGGCCACTCTTCCTCTCCTCATTCCTCCACTTAGTCACATAAGCCTTTCAGTTCCTCCTCCAAGGTTTACCTTTTGGATCTCCAGGCCTGCACTGGGGCTGATCCCATTGCCAGAGGAGTTATGCCCTCCTGGACTCTTCCACCCATCACATCAATGCCTAATCATCTTTGAGGGTCCAACCTAACACCAAGTGACAAACCCGCACTCTCTAAAGAGGGCCACAACAATAGTTCCTATCCCACGTGCTTTTCTGTAACAAGAACTTGCTACTTCCTCATCAGAGAGAGTGTTTACATTTCCTCTCCTGAGAATGTGGGCAAGGCTTGTGATGTTTTGATCACTAGTATGTGGCAGAAATGATACTGAGCCCATTGGAGGTGCAGCCTTGAATGGGCCTGGCAGCTTCCTCTTCCTATTTCTTGGAGTTCTAAGCCAATTAGACAGAAAGTCCAGGCTACTCTGCTGGAGGGAGAGGTCAAGTGTTAGAGCACAGAGGCACCAGACACATGAGGGAAGAAGCTGTCTTGAATGGCAGCCTAATTGAGCTCTGTGATGACTCTAGCCCCAGAAAGTATCATGATCCCAAGAGAGAATTTTCCAGCTGAGTCTAGTTATCCCAGACCCATGAGAGAAAATAAGTTGTTTTAAGACACTAAATTTCAGAGTATTTTGCCACACTACAAACAATCATCAGGACTCATCACTTCCTTAGGGAAGCATTCTTTGGTGTCCCAGACTAGGTTAAATGTCCTTGTTTAAGGATACAAGGGCCTTGGTTCAGAAGAGCACCAGCATTTCTGTAAGTTATACACACGACATCCATAATTACTAGTTTTGATGTCAATACCCACTCAGACAGCGATTTTGTTCACCTATGGGCCCCCTAAACAAAATTGAGGTTCAACAAAGTATTTGTTGAATAAATGAATGACAGGAAAGGAGCAGGGCACAACATTTGAAGAATGACATAGCCTCAGGACATGACACACTGATTAGAACCAGTTGTGTCCAACTCGTTGACACCCTGAATTCTCCAGGCCAGAATACTGGAGTGGGTAGCCTTTCCCTTCTCCATGGGATCTTCCCAACCCAGGGATCAAACCCAGGTCTCCCACATTGCAGGAGGATTCTTTACCAGCTGAGCCATAAGGGAAGCCCAAGAATACTGGAGTGAGTAGCCTATCCCTTCTCTAGCAGATCTTCCTGGCTCAGGAATCAAACTGGGATCTCTTGCATTGCAGGCAGATTCTTTACCAACTGAGCTATAAGGGAAGCCCTTTTAAACAATTAAATAATAATAAATAAATAATTTTTGAATGGCTAACTTTAGAATCATGACATTGTTTTCCTTTCCTCTTTTTCTTTTGTCAGTACTCAGACAGGAAAGGAGGAGGGCAAAGCCTTTAAAAGAATGACACAGCCTGAGAACATGACACGCTGATTGGAACCAATTAGGGCCAAGATGGCAGACCTTGTCAACTTCCACTAGACCTTGAGCTTCAGTATACACTCACTGTAACATGGTGACGATGACAACAAAGACGTGTGCTCAGTCATGTCCAACTCCTTGTGACCCCATGGACTATAGCCCGCCAGGCTCCTCGGTCCATGGGATTTTCCAGGTATGAATACTAGAGTGTGTTGCCATTACACCCTCCAGGGGAATTTCCTGACCCAGGGATTGAACCTACATCTCCTGCATTGGCAGGCAGATTCTCTACCACTGTGCTACCTGAGAAGCTCTCATTTGTAACATATCAGCATGCTAAATGACACCCTTACAAGCACCATGACAGTTCCAAGGCCAACCATGAAGGTCAAAAAGTGGACAGTGGCCCAGTCCCCGAAGTTCCCACCCCTTCCCCAAAATAGCTGGAACACTCCTCCTACTCAATAGCCTATGAAACTTCCCATCCCTATAAAAACTGACAACTCCATATCCTGGTGCCTCTCTTGACTTCTGAGATGATTCACACTCTGTCTACAGAGTATGTTATCTCCCGGAATAAACCCTCTTTCACTTTACTATGGCTCTCTCTTGAATTCTCTCCTCTGTGAAGGCAAGAAGCCACAGCTGGTGGCCATCACAGGGACTAGGATGTGACCATCCTCTCAAGTCCCAGTCTCTTTCCTGTCCCTCTCACTGACAGCCCTCTCATCACATAATGATTATCTCTAGCAATAAATAATAGAGGTACTGCTTTAACAACTGCCAAAAAAATTACCCTTTAGTGTAATAAATGAATTAACATGAGAGATACAGCTTTTTGCCTGCATCTGTACAGTATAAATTAAATAGCTAAAAAGAATTTGAGAGCTACAGTGATTTATTCATTCCATAAACACTGAAGCAACTACTGTGTTCTAGGCACTGGTGATACAACAGTGAACAAGACAGACATAAATCCTGTCCTTATGGAGCTTTTATTCCAGTGGTCAAAGTGAATCAAAGTGTTACTCACTCAGTTGTGTCTGACTCTTTGTGACCCCATGGACAGTAGCCCACTAGGCTACTACGTCCCTGGGAATTCCCAGGCAAGAATACTGGAATGAGTTACCATTCCTTTTCCAGGGGATCTTCCTGACTCAGGGATCAAATCCAGGTCTCCCACATTGCAGGTGAATTCTTTACTGCCTGAGCCACCAGGGAGGTCCCATATTCTAGTGGAGCACTTACTATTTAGACACTGTTCTAAATGCCTTCAATATCTTTGCTGTTGTTATTCAGTCACTCAGTCGTGTCCGATTCTTTGTAACCACATGGACTGCAGCACGCCAGGCTTCCCTGTCCTACACCAACTCCCGGAACTTGCTCAAATTCATGTCCATCAAGTCGGTGATGCCATCCAACCATCTCATCCTCTGTTGTCCCTTTCTCCTCCTACCTTCAATCTTTCCCAGCATCAGGGTCTTTTCTAGTGAGTCGATTTTTCACATCAGGTAGCCAAAGTATTGGAGTTTCAGCTTCAGCACCAGTCCTTCCAATGAATATTCAGGATTGATTTCATTTAGAATTGACTCGTTTGATGTCCTTGCAGTCCATTGGACTCTCAAGAGTCTTCTCCAACACTACAGTCAAAAGCATCAGTTTTTCAGCTTTCTTTATGGTCCAACTCTCACATCTATACATGACTACTGGAAAAACCATAGTTTGATTAGGCAGACCTTTGTTGGCAAAGTAATGTCTCTGCTTTTTAATATGCTGTCTAGGTTGGTCATAGCTTTTCTTCCAAGGAGCAAGCATCTTTTAATTTCATGGCTGCAGTCACCATCTGCAGTGATTTTGGAGCCTAAAAAAATAAACTCTGTCACTGTCTCCATTGTTTTTCCATCTGTTTGCCATGAAGTGATGGGACCAGATGCCATGATCTTAGTTTTCTGAATGTTGAGTTTTAAGCCAACTTTTTCACTCTCTTCTTTCACTTTCATCAAGAGGCTCTTTAGTTCTTCTTAGCTTTCTGCCATAAGGGTGGTGTCATCTGTGTATCATATTCATGGAAATTAAAAGGTAGAATGGGGGTTACCAGGGGCTAGGGAAGGAGGTAAAAGGGAGTTGTTGTTTTATGGGTGTAGAGTTTTAGATTTGCAAGATGAAAAGTTCTGGAGATGTGTTTCACAGCAATACGAATATAAATACTATTGACCTTAAAATGATTACAATGGTAAACTTTATGTTTGTTTTTTTTTTAACCATGACTTAAACAAAAACAAGCAGAGGGCCACCTTTTCTAGTGGGCTGTGGTTCAGAAGATCTAATTCCTGGCCTAGAAGATCTAGTCCAGCCCCCTGAGGAGAGGAGGCTGAAGTTAGGAGTGACAACTATGGGTCTCAGTACGAAGAAAGGAGCTGCAGCTGCGTCAGTTACCAGCAATGGGACTCTGGTAAATTACCTCATCTTCCTAATCTCAATCTTCACATTTGCAAAATCAGCAAGTTAACATAAATTAACTTTAAACTTAACTTTAACTCTCCTAAAATATCAACAGCTGAGAGAATTAAACAGGACAACCCATGGCATGGTTCCTGGCACACAGTATATGAATGTTGCTGTTGTTCAGTCGCTCAGTCACGTCCAACTCTTTGTGACCCATGGACTGCAGCACATCAGGCTTCCCTGTCCTTCACTATCTCCTGGTAACAGCCTAAAAGTCCTCAGCTGATGGCTTCCATCGCCTTTCCTCTGTAATGTCATAGTCTCTGAACCCCGCCCCCGACCCTTCAAAACACACACACACACACACACACACACACACACACACACAGGCCTCCCTGCTGGTTCTCTGACTTGCAGACATCTTCTCCTCTCAGGGTCTTTGCACTGGCTGACCCGTTCCTCGCCCCCGCCCCATACCAACATGGTCAACTCTCTTTTTAAGTGACTGTTCATGTCACCTTCTCAATGAGGCCTGCCCTGACCATCCTATTTTAAATTACAACATGTATTTCTACCCTGGACTTCTGATCTTCTTTACTCTATGGGAGTTTTTTTGTAATTTTAAATTTTAGAACATTTTGAGATTTACATAATTATTGCAAAAACAGTACAATGAGTTTGCGTATACCCCACACCCCATTTCCTCCATGTAACATATTGCATTAATATGGTATGTTTATCACAATTAATGAACCAATATTAATATATCATTGTTAACTAAAGTTCACACTTTGTTCAGATTTCCTCAATTTTCCCTGATACCTTTTTCCTGTTCCAGGATCCCACTCAGGATAAGACATGGCATTTAGTTGTCAAGGCTCTTTAGCCTTCTCTTGGCTATAACAGCTTCTCGGGCTTTACTCGTTTCTGATGACTTTGACAGTTTCGAGGAGTACTGGTCAGGTATTTCACCGGCTATCCTTCAACTGAGATTTGGTTGATGGTTTTCTTGTGATGAGATTATGGTTGTATGTTTTGGGGAGAAAAACCAGAGAGGTAAGGTGCTATTCTCATCATATCATAGGAAGAGTAGATACCATCAACATGACTCACTACTGCTTACATTATCCATGATCACATGGCTGCATCCTTTTTACATCTACCATCCTCTATTGTACCACTCAATTTAATAATTATTTAATATCTAGTGTTTCTCCCTCCTCATTAAAGTGAAAGCTCAAGGGCAGGAATTGATACTTACTTTGTTCACTCATGTATCCCAAGTACATTAGAGAACTACCTGACACACACACAAAGCACTAAATAGATGCATGTTGCACGAACGCACTGTCATTCCTTTACAGGACATTCATGGCCCTTCATGACCCATCTAGCTCTTTATTTTGTTGTTCCCGGCTAACACTCACCTTGCTGTTTTATTTCTCCATGCTTTGGCGCAAGCTGGGCAACGTTCCAAACTGCTCAGGCTCTCAGAACACCCTGGGTTTGCCACAACGTACTGAATGCTCAACAGTCCTCTCTTGATCCCACTCTACATTCCAAGTACTTGACAGCAGGCATGTGATGTCTTACTGACCCTCTTATATAATCTCTATGTCTTCAACCTTCGGTGCTCCATGTTCCAACCTTTCTCCTCTTGGAATTTTTCTTTTCCCTAGGATGTATAGTCCTCAAATTCACTATACAAGGGTCTAATGCCAAGTTTAGTCTCTATAAGTGAACACCTCTTACTAGCTTGCCTCATCTGGTTTTGGGATTAATTAACTAAAAATAACACATTCAGACAGATCAAAGTAGGGAGAGTACTTTCCTCTGACAAAGTGAACTGAGTGAAATCACCGTGGCGGTGCAGTCTGATTTGCTTCTACATAAAACTGGAAATCAGGAGCTAATCAGAACTGAGTTCTAAATCTGGTTCAACCACACATGTGCTGGGTGGCCTCTGGCAAGCTGTTTACACTCCTGGGCGCCTTACTCAGCTACCTGCATCCAATAACATTGCTAATATCAAACTGCTTCACGTGTGGATCGTTCACTAGGTAGCTGTTTCGATTTCAACACACTTTTTTAAAAAAATGTAAACAGCTGTATGATTACGGAGCCCTCCATCGGACCTCACCCAAACAGCCATGTGCTCCTGGTCTCTCCTTGGAAAGACATGTCAGGCCAGCAACAGCAACATCAGCAACCAACTATTTATAGCATCCTGCTTTTCAGCCAACTCAATGATTTACAGACATTTTATCTTATTTTTATAAAGAATACTCTTTCTGTAAAGCGCTATTTCCCCAGCATGACAGGTTGAGAAACTGAGGTCCATTTGTCAAGTGTGGTCATAAACACTCAACCCAAAGAATCCCATGCAGGCATCCCAATGTAACAGGATGCGGTATCAGTGTACTGCTATTTCCTAACAAGGAAATCTGCTGTTTACATGCTCATTAGGCAAAGCTAATTAGCAGGATGAATACAGCAGTCCTCCCACACAGAGGCAGAAGCAGATATGAGTAATAATACCAGTCTGGCCCACAAAGACAGGCCACATCTCCCAAGTTGGATGGTAAAAATGAGGACTTCCTCCCACTTGACTAAATGGCTTGTATTCAGAATGTAATGAGTGCTCAAGAGGCTGGGGCATGTAGTTTTAGAAGCAGCTGGACTATGAAGAAAAATGCAATGCTAAAGACACCCTGGATAAACAGTTTCTGCCAATTCATCCTCAAATATGAGAAACAAGGGCGATTATAAGAATGATCAGCACATGTGGCTCTCACATGGTCTTCACTTTGGTTAAGGCCACAGCTGATCGGAAATCTCCTGCAAGTTACATAATGTAAAGGCTCCACCACAAAAGGATCTGACCCTAGTAAGGATGTTTCCGGGCAATCAGGCTACAAGAGGTTAAGCTCTGTTATAAAGACATGTAATGTGAGCATGTTGATGGAGCACAGGCAAGCCAGGAGCAGCAGACAAGGAAATGGTGCTGGTGTGGACCTCAGAAGAAGGGTTCAGAGGTCTTTCAGGGGACAAGGACAGGTAGAAACACAGATGGAATTAAATGGCTACATTTATCTAAGTTTCAATAAATGAGAAGTGTATTGATGGGCAATACATAAGGAACATACCATTTAAAAATATAATTTTATAGTGTTTTTCCCAGTTCTGAAGGTAATAAACACTCATAAAAACCCTGGAGAATACTGACAGATGTGGAAAAGAAACAAAAATCAGTCATGACCTCAGAACTCAGAGAAAACAGGGTTTTTTTTAAAAATCTAACTGGACATGGAACAACAGACTGGTTCCAAATAGGAAAAGGAGTACGTCAAGGCTGTATATTGTCATCCTGCTTATTTAACTTATATGCAGAGTACATCATGAGAAACACTGGACTGGAAGAAGCACAAGCTGGAATCAAGATTGCTGCGAGAAATATCAATAACCTCAGATATGCAGATGACACCACCCTTATGGCAGAAAGTGAAGAGGAACTAAAAAGCCTCTTGATGAAGGTGAAAGAGGCGAGTGAAAAAGTTGGCTTAAAACTCAACATTCAGAAAACGAAGATCATGGCATCTGGTCCCATCATGTCATGGGAAATAGATGGGGAAACAGTGGAAACAGTGTCAGACTCTATTTTGGGGGGCTCCAAAATCACTGCAGATGGTGATTGCAGCCATGAAATTAAAAGACACTTACTCCTTGGAAGAAAAATTATGACCAACATAGCATATTGAGAAACAGAGACATTACTTTGCCAACAAAGGTCTGTCTAGTCAAGGCTATGGTTTTTCCAGTGGTCATGTATGGATGTGAGAGTTGGACTGTGAAGAAAGCTGAGTGCCGAAGAATTGATGCTTTTGAACTGTGGTGTTGGAGAAGACTTGAGGGTCCCTTGGACTGCAAGGAGATCCAACCAGTCCATTCTGAAGGAGATCAGCCCTGGGATTTCTTTGGAAGGAATGATGCTAAAGCTGAAACTCCAGTACTTTGGCCACCTCATGCGAAGAGTTGACTCATTGGAAAAGACTCTGGTGCTGGGAGGGATTGGGGGCAGGAGGAGAAGGGGACGACAGAGGATGAGATGGCTGGATGGCATCACTGACTCAATGGACGTGAGTCTGAGTGAACTCCGGGAGTTGGTGATGGACAGGGAGGCCTGGCGTGCTGCAATTCATGGGGTTGCAAAGAGCCGGACACGACTGAGTGACTGAACTGAATATTTAATTGAAATAAGATTATATATACAGTTTGGGCATACGATCTGTTTAGATATATGCTCAAAAAGCAAATACCAATAAACAACTAACGTTGAAAAGAAAAAAACGTGCCAGAGTGTGCTGTGTCCAGCAAGACCTATAGCCTGGCACCAGGCCCCTCTTGACTGAACTCTCTTCCACTGAGTCCAGGGACCTCCTCACTACACCACCACTAGCTCCCTCACTGCAAAGCTCTGACCTGCCCTGAGCCTGTCAACCAGCCCCTCCTCAAACCTTTCCTCCTCGGGATTCACAGGCACCGAGGTCTCTGTTTCCCTCCTTCTTCTTCCCTCCCCTTCTTGGTTCCATCTTCTGCCTTTCCTTACTGGTCTCCTCACCTCAACTCTCTTCTCTGACCATGGCCACATGTACTGCTCAGGTCAATTTGTCCACACTGTCCTTCAATAATTACCTCCATGTTCATACCTCCCAAACTTCCACCTTCAGTCTTCATGGGACTTGGGTCCCATCTTCCCAACTTTTTGTAAGACATTTTTACCTGACTTATCTTCTGGCCAAATGAAGTTCAACTTGTCTCAAGCCAACTCAGTGATTCACTCAATGATTATTTGCTGACTGCTCACTATGGGCTGTGTGCGGTCTAAGTTACTGGCGAGACAGAAGCAAATACAACTCTTCAGTACAGCTCCCACTGATGATGGCACAACTCTCTAATCTAGGCCTTTCACAGTCTGGGACTAGCTTGCTCTCCAACTTTCCACTTCGCTTTCATAAGACATTCTTTTCACCAAACTGGAATACTACTGCTCAAATTTTAGGCTTTCCCAACTCTAACACTTTGCTTACAGTTTTCTCTGAGGTATCATCTCCCACCTCTACCTACTGAAATTCCATCCACTCTTCAAGCTCAATTGGCACCTCTTTCACAAGCTTTCTTTGATTCCTACCCTAAAACGGTCTGCTCTTTCTTCAACCGTCTACAGAACGTCTTTGGTACCATGCCCACAGCTTACATTGCACAGTGCCTGTTCTTTCTGAAATGAGGGTGATGATAAATTATCAAAAGCATATTTTATGCCAAGTACATTGCTTAGTACTTTATATCTGTAAGCTTCACCATGTTTAAAGTGGTACCATTATTCCCATTTTTACAGATGAGGAATCTGAGGTGCAAAGATACCAAGATTCCTGCAGTCGCACGCCTACCCTACTGGACATACAGCAACTTAAGAACAGCAATTCTACCCCATCGCATGTTTACAGCCCTCACTGGACCTAACACTATGGCTAATACACAATGTGTGTGTGTGTCTGTTGGGGGCAGGGCGGGGGTTCAGTCACTCAGTCGTGTCTGACTCTTTGCAGCCCATGTACTATAGCCTGCCACACTCCTCTGCTCATGGGACTTTCCAGGCAAGAATACTAGAGTGGGTTGCCATTTCCTACTCCAGGGTATCTTGCCGACCCAGGGATTGAACCCATGTCTCCTGCTTGGCCGGCGGATTCTTTACCACTGCACCACCTCAGAAGCCCAGTGGGTGCTCAGTAAATACTGGCTGAATGAACAACTACATGAAGTCTGTTTTCAAAGTACTGACATCTATACATATAAACAGCACTCTGGTTTTCTGGCAAAAATATATTTGAATTCATAAGCTCATCTAAGTAAAATCTGACATGATTTCCAAAACACTGACTTGAGCTTTTACATTTTTTTTCTTGGTTAGAAAAAGCTTCCAAGCTATTAAAACTGGGTTTAAAAATAACATGGCAAAGGTCAGGTAGCAGAGACCTCACTCAGACCTTTTATGAAAACAAAAGCACCTATGCAACCCTTAGGAATTACTCTGAGAACCACTCCAAATTCATAGTTCAGCTGGTCAAATTTCCCAGTGATTTAGAGCTCAAGCTCTTTCTAATACCAGGAAGGACACGTTCCCTTTGAAATACCCTCAGGCAATCAACCTAAAGCATTTTCCAGTCCATCTCTGTGATTATTGTTTGTCACTTGCAAAAATCATTGAGACATGTGACACCCCAAGGTATTTTCCCAGAAAGCAAACGAAATATAAGTATGGCATCTCAAATTTCCAACTGCTCTGTTCTTGAAGGCAGTAACGTTATTATGCCTCAATGTCAACCACTGGATTGGAAAGCTAAGGCTTCTGATTCAGAAGCCCATTTTCATAAAACCAAAATGACCTGGTTTTAGCAACAAAACAGACACAAACTTCAGTTACTTAAGTGTCTAAAAATGCAGACTCAATGTTTTTCATTTCCCTTTACCTCCATGGCAGGAAATAGTGATTAAAAAAGCATACAAAGGAACCACTCAAATTATCTTCATCCTAGGACTGAGGTGAAGAAAGTGACAAGTTCCATCATAAAAACCACATGCGCTAGAGTCAGCCTCCAACTGCAGCAAGGAATCATTGACTAGTACAAGGTGGATGAGATGGCTGGATGGCATCACCAACTTAATGGACATGACTTTGAACGAACTCCAAGGGACAGTGGATGATAGAGCCGCCTGGGGTGCTGCAGTCCACGGGGTCACAAAGAGACGAAAATGACTTAGCAACTGAACAACTGCAACGTGGAGGCGCCGTCTCAGCTAAACCAGCTAGCACGAAACCTCCACGACGAAGGCAACGGCCCTCCAAGGACATCCACTGAGACCCAGCTGTGCAAGACACCCTAAAAGCTAGGGAAGTAGCTTTCTACATTAGCCTCTTTAGATTTAAACATGTCATCAGCTCAACTATTTGACTTCATTGAGAGTAACTGTCTTCATGTGCATGGTTTAGTGTGTGGTTTATAAATCACTTGATAAGCTTCTTGATAAAATTTTGTAGTAATCTCAACAAAGAGAGGTAAGTAGAGAAGCAGGATTATTTTTTAGAGATGATGAAAGAGACCAAAATAACTCACCTATTGTCAGTCGAAGGCCCCATGGGAAAGAAAAAGAAGTTCCTGTAATCCCTGTCTAATTACTGAGTACAAGTTCCACTACCTTTTAAATCACCTTAAATCACTCAGGGCCCCTGATGCTAGAAGGACCATAAACAAGGACTAAGTAAGTTGAATCCAATCCATGAGCCACCCAGTTTTGAGTCTGTTTGATGGGACAGAGGTGTAGCAACGGGAAGAACACACACTGCTGACACCAGGAGAGGGCTGATAGCTCAGCACTGCCTTCTAAGCTGAATGACCTCCAGTAAGTCAGGCTGACTCAGGACTTCTTGGCCCTTCTTATCTGCAAAGTTGAAATCCTGCCAATGCCTGTATCCCTCAAAGCATCTCTCCATTAGAGAGCTGTAATGCACAAATGCAGATAATATATGTGAAATTTTTGTAAAATCTAAAACAATTACTATTCCTATTAGAAGCTAGTAGATTCCTAAACACACAAACATTTATACTCAACAAGCAATCACAGAGGATGGACCAAGTATCCAAACACTATGTTAGATGATACTATGGTCACAAAACACAGCTTCTGCCCTCAAAAAGCTTATGGGGAAATACAACAAAACCAAGTATAAAAAGCAGTCTAACAAAAGTATACAAAAGGTGTCACAAGAACATAAATAAGAATCATCACAAATCAAGGGACAATAAAAGGTCTTAAGTGACAAAACACAATTAAATCACATAACAACATGTATACAGAGATGACTTCAGCTAAAAGAAACCAAAGACAAAGGAAACAAATGTACAAACAAAACTAATCGACCTGCTCTAGAAAAGATGCTGCTTCTGGCATGGAGCTGTCAACTTACCGGAATATCTTGAAAGATCCCACCAAAGGGTGAGCTCAACACGAACTCACCACTGCACAAATGGGAGGCATGCATGCAAAGTGCTTCCTCACAAGCTGCCCAAGGCTATACGACCCATGGGGACATCCCTGGCCAAGAGAAGCCTCTGCTGGGTGGCTGAGATGTCATGAGAAATGAACCCATGCCTCACTTCCTGTTGACTTAATTTCTTAGGTCACCACAGCTGATTAGCAGAAGGGAGAATACTCACCACTTTAACCTTTAAAGCAACAACCAGCTTATATGTGAGCACGTATTCACAGAACTGGTTCCTCTGGGCATTTAGGGTGAATGTACACGAGAAGTAATTATCTGATTTTTTTTTTCTTTCCTTGGTACACTTGAACCTTCTTAAATATGAGCCCAGATCTTTGTTAAATGGCACCCAGAGAGTACCAGACCCACAATAAGGTCTAAGCAGAAGGTGACTCACTTCTTATTTGAAAGGATGGAGGTACCCAGTGATGATGGGCTGCTTCCACAACTTCTCCCTCCCTTTTGGACTCAATTTTTGACAATGACCTTGGTTGGCTACCTAGCAGCCTCTTACCAATTCTCTCAGGAAACAAATGAGGCTGCCAAAAGCAGACAAAACATTGTCTTTGACCCTCAAAGATAAGGACAAGGCAAGGTAAAAATAAGAAAAGTCTTTGCTATTTTACTAAGTATAACACATAGGCCAAAAAATTCTCTGTCCATCATATAGACAGAGGAAAAGTTTACAAAGTATGAAAAGGAAGAACACTAAAAACTACATTTTCATCTCTAAATCTTGGTTTAAATTTCTTTTATTACGGACCATTGGGCTTCCCAGGTGGCTCAGTAGTAAAGAATTCACCTGCCGACACAAGAGACCTGGGTTTGATCCCTGGGTTGGGAAGATGCCCTGAAGGACAGCATGGCAACCCACTCCAGTATTCTTGCTTGGAGAATCCCATGGACAGAGGAGCCTGGCGGGCTACAGTCCATGGGGTCACAAAGAGTCGGATATGACTGAGCATGCACACATGCATAGACTATTATCATTGGTATGAAATGGATTTTTACTAAACAAGTCTGCAATGCCAAAACCCCCTGAAGTTGAATTCTGGAGCTCTGATTGGCCTATTTCTCTGACTGTTTTGATCTGACATTAGGATGATAAGCTTACGGTAGTTGGGATTCAAATAGTTCCCCAGCATCGGAAATGACTACTATTAAAGTCTTCAAAAATGCCCTGAAGAGGACTCCTTGAGTGTAGATGGACATACTTTAAATGTGGAAGGGTGTATTTAACCAAAAGTTTAAAAAACTACATAGAGTTCTTACAGCTCCTATGCCAAGACCAAGATTTAAGTCGTTGTAACATTTACTGAACACTTCAGTTCAGTTCAGTTTCAGTTCAGTCACTCAGTCACGTCTGACTCTTTGTAACCCCATGGACTGCAGCATGTCAGGCCTCCCTGTCTATCACCAACTCCTGGAGTTTACTCAAACTCATGTCCATGGCATCGGTGATGCCATCCAACCATCTCATCCTCTGTCATCCCCTTCTCCTCTTGCCTTCAATCTTTCCCAGCATCAGGGTCTTTTCCAATGAGTCAGTTCTTCTCATTAGATGGCCAAAGTATTGACGCTTCAGCTTCAGCATCAGTCCTTCCAAAGAATATTCAGGACTGATTTCCTTTAGGATGGACTGGTTGGATCTCCTTGCAGTGCAAACGACTCTCAAGAGTCTTCTCCAACACCACAGTTTAAAAGCATCAATTGTTCAGTGCCCAGCTTTCTTTTATAGTTCAACTCTCACATCCACACATGACTACTGGAAAAAAAGTGCTATTGAACACTTACTAAAGTGATTATGTGAAGCCTTGTATCTTCATTACGCTGTTAAATCCTCCCAGCAACCCTATTGGAGAGTTGCTGCTATTATTATTATTACCACTTTACAGATAAGGGACTTGAGATTTAAAGAAATGCAGTAGTACCTTATCCAAGCTAATATGGTCAGTAAGTGAGTGGAAACCAGCCTCTAAAATGCACATACCAGCCAGTAGAACAATAGCAAACTAATTACCTTGAGATAACACAGCTAGAATTTTACACATAAGGTACTTTGAATGTTAATTTCAAACAGTAAGAACTTTAATAATTATTTTTAAATCTTTCTATTTGTGTATCCCACAACTCAGAAAGTTAATTGCTAAATATACTTAATTTACAAAAAAAAAAAACCACCTCTGTACTATTTCTGTGTCACTGTAAATTCTCTAAGGGAATGGTAGATGAGAGGTGCCTGAACAAACAGAATAAAAGGCTGTTCTAACTAGCTAACCTCAATTCTCTGAAGTGACCTTGGACACACTGCTTGGAATGTCTGCAAGGGGATAATAACTGTGACTCCATTTTGGCCAAACAAGTGCTTTCAAAAATGTTTACATAGTCCTAATTGCCCTAACCTTTCACTAATGTTTACCAAAGACATCATTTTTCATTTAGCCGATAAATAGAAACACTTGTAAAAATGTTTGCTTAAAAAAAAAAAAAACTAACCCTGCAAATAAGTGTTTCTGTCAGAAGAACTGAAAGGAATATTTTCAAGTTAGATGTAACTATAGGTAATTCAAACATGCTTCAGCTATTAAGGTATATCCAAATAAACTAAAACTAACTAAACTTTTTTTTGGTGTGGGGGGGCGGTGACAGGTAGATAGAGGGACAAATACCAGTATATATGGGATTCAAACAAAATAACAAAGTTGACCCACAACTTTCAGTCTTGTTTCTTAAGATGACATGCCCAGGTTTCATATGACCCCATTACAGTGAAAATACAGATACGATATCTGACCTTTTAGTGAAGGGTAATTACTTCTGGACCACAAGGTCTGGAATTAGAAGACCTGAGTTTGAAGGGTCCATGCACCACTACTACTTGTCAAGTCATCTGAACCTGAATTCTAGTTCTTTGAATGTAGGTCAAATAAGGATTCCTGTACTACCTCCTCCAATGATTGTTTTGGAGTGCAAATCAAATGACATAATGTAAGTGCTTTGAGAACTCAAAAGCAGGGTACAGGATACTGACAGGTGTCGTCTGTTGGTACCAGGAAAAAGGTCACCACAGTCTCTTTGATCTCCTCTCATTAGAAACCAACAAACTAGTGGAGAGAGTGGTGACAGCAATCAGCTTTGGAAGCTCTGAGATAAGGTTTTAATTTACTCAAGGGTTTGTCCTGCACTATTCAGGCAACATTAGTTTCTGTACTTTCTGGTGGTCTTAGAGTGGAAGGATTCACTAGGACAAGATTTAGTGCAGTTCAGTTCAGTCACTCAGTCATGTCCGACTCTTTGCGACCCCATGAATCACAGCACACCAGGCCTCCCTGTCCATCACCAACTCCCGGAGTTCACACAGGCTCACGTCCATCGAGTCAGTGATGCCATCCAGCCATCTCATCCTCTGTCATCCCCTTCTCCTCCTGCCCTGCAATCCCTCCCAGCATCATAGTCTTTTCCAATGAGTCAACTCTTCGCATGAGGTGGCCAAAGTACTGGAGTTTCAGCTTTAGCATCATTCCTTCCAAAGAAATCCCAGGGCTGATCTCCTTCAGAATGGACTGGTTGGATCTCCTTGCAGTCCAAGGGACTCTCAAGAGTCTTCTCCAACACCACAGTTCAAAAGCATCAATTCTTTGGCGCTCAGCTTTCTTCACAGTCCGTCTCACAAGCATACACGACCACTGGAAAAACCATAGCCTTGACTAGACGGACCTTTGTTCGCAAAGTAATGTCTCTGCTTTTCAATATGCTGTCTAGGTTGGTCATAACTTTCCTTCCAAGGAGTAAGAGTCTTTTAATTTCATGGCTGCAATCACCATCTGCAGTGATCTTGGAGCCAAAAAAAAATAAAGTCTGACACTGTTTCCACTGTTTCCCCATCTATTTCCCATGCAGTGATGGGACCGGATGCCATGATCTTCGTTTTCTGAATGTTGAGCTTTAAGCCAACTTTTTCACTCACCTCTTTCACTTTCATCAAGAGGCTTTTTAGTTCCTCTTCACTTTATGCCAAAAGGGTGGTATCATCTGCATATCTGAGGTTATTGATATTTCTCCCTGCAATCTTGATTCCAGCTTGTGCTTCTTCCAGCCCAGCATTTCTCGTGATGTACTCTGCATAGAAGTTAAATAAACAGGGTGACAATATACAGCCTTGACAGACTCCTTTTTCTATTTGGAATCGGTCTGTTGTTCCATGTCCAGTTCTAACTGTTGCTTCTTGACCTGCATACAGGTTTCTCAAGAGGCAGGTCAGGTGGTCTGGTATTCCCATCTCTTGAAGAATTTTCCACAGTTTATTGTGATCCACACAGTCAAAGGCTTTGGCATAGTCAATAAAGCAGAAATAGATGTTTTTCTGGAACTCTCTTGCTTTTTCGATGATCCAGCGAGTGTTGGCAATTCGATCTCTGGTTCCTCTGCCTTTCTAAAACCAGCTTGAACATCTGGAAGTTCATGGTTCACATACTGCTGACGCCTGGCTTGGAGAATTTTGAGCATTACTTTACTACCGTGTGAGATGAGTGCAATTGTCCAGTAGTTTGAACATTCTTTGGGATTGGAATGAAAACTGACCTTTTACAGTCCTGTGGCCACTGCTGAGTTTTCCAAATTTGCTGGCATATTGAGTGTAGCACTTTCACAGCATCATCTTTCAGGATTTGAAATAGCTCAACTGGAATTCCATCACCTCCACTAGCTTTGTTCATAGTGATGCTTCCTAAGGCCCATTTGACTTCACATTCCAGGATGTCTGGCTCTAGGTGAGTGATCACACCACCAAGATTCAGGGTGATTGAAAAGGAATATTTCTTCTCAAAGAAGAAATATTAAAGAAGTAACATCTCCCCTTGTCCCCCAAGTTCCTGTACAGCTCAGACACTTTGTCGCTTCTCCTCTTGCAAGTTTCTTAAAGAAATTTGTTTTTTGTTTTTTTTTTTAATACTCTCTGACTCTACTTCTCACCATGTGGAAGCACTCTGATTCTGCCTCAGGTGAAACTGCACAGGCAGAGGTCAGCACCAATCTTCTTATTGCCAAACCCGGGAGACTTCTCACTCCACAGCTGCCTGAACCCTCAGTAGTACTGAACTATTGAATAGTCACTCTTTACATTGCTCTCTTGAATGCATTAACACAGTCTCTTCCAGCACTTCTCCTTTATCTCTGTATGCTCCTTTCAGTCCCTTGTATGAGCTCCCTTTCCTATGCCCTTATCACTTTGCTGACAAAGGTCTGTACAGTTAAAGCTATGGTTTTTCCAGTAGTCGTATATGGATGTAGAGCTGGACCATAGAGAAGGCTGAGCACCAAATAACTGATGCTTTTGAACTGTGGTGTTGGAGACAACTCTTGAGAGTCCCTTGGACAGCAAGGAGATCCAACCAGTCCATCCTAAAAGGAAATCAACCCTGAATATTCATTAGAAGGACTGATGCTGAAGCTGAAGCTCCAATACTTTGGCCACCTAATGTGAAAAGCCAACTCATTTGAAAAGACCCTGATACTGTTTAAAGATTGAAGGCAAAAGGAAAAGAAGGCAGCAGATAGCCTCACCAACTCAATGGACATGAATCTGAGCAAACTCTGGCAGATAGTGAAGGACAGGGGAGCCTAGTGTGTTGCAGTCCATGGGGTCTCAAAGAGTTGGACATGACTGAGTGACTGAATAACAAAATGCCCATATCATAATGTAGGTGCTCCCCTATTTTCCTCATAACCCTCTTATTTAGTTCCTTTTCCACTGGGTGATCTTCTCCACCCCTGTGGCTTTCAGTAGAAGTCCACGTGGAGATGAGAAGTATTGTTCTCCGAGCTTAAGACTCACACATGCCACTGCCTTTCAGACATCCCCTAACTCCTAACATGCAGAAAAGCAAACTCCTCACCTAACCCTCAGCCTGCCCCTCCTCTTGGCATTCTCCATAGAGTGAAGAATATCATCATCCTTGACCCTAATGGCTCCCTCCCCTACAAATCACTCTGAACAGCAAGTCATGTTAATTCTACTTCTCTGAGATCTGCCAAATTTATCCCTTTCTCTCCTTCTTTACAACCTTAGTTCAGACACCAGCCAGTTTCCTCCCTTTATTTTTTCCTTCCACTAATCCATTCACCACACTGCAGAGAGGGCTTTCTAAAAATATTGATAAAACTCTGTTATTTTCTGGATAAATCTTAATATTCCTTAACATTGCCTATAAGAGCTCCAGTCCACTTACTTTCCTAGGATTACCTCTTAAATCTCCATCGTCTCTTATCCCGTACCTCCCACCCCCCCACACACCGGCACAGAACTTAGCTAGTTCTCATTCAGCCTTTAGGTCTTTGCTGAGGTACCACGTCTTCCCTGACCTCCCATGTCCATTCTGGACATCCCTCTGGTGAGGTCCCACAGCACACACATTTCCTCAATTATAATGCTTTTCACTCTAAAAATAGCCTGTTTACTTGTCTGTCTCCCCTACTAGATGGCAACCTTCACGAAGGCAAGATTGTGCCTGTTTCCTTCAAGACTGTATCTCTGGCTCCAAGTATAAGAGGTATGTGCCAAGGTATAAAACAAGCGCTCAATTCTTACTTGTCTAATTAACAAACCAATGAATCCCTGAGGGTGGAAGAGAAGTTGTTCTGGAAAAGTTTATGAGAAAAGATCATTTAGCTAATTTCCTGGAGCATAAAAACTGTTGGTTACATTTCCAGTGTTTTCTAACCTATAAAACACGTTCCTTGTTCTATGAAAATCTATAATCACATCTGTAGATTATGGGGTAAAATGGATATTTAGCAATTTTGCAGTTAGATAAATGTCCACAGGTAAGATGGATAATACAGACCAAGGCAGCTTCAGTTTGCATTGAATTATAAATTGGTTACACTAATCATGGTAACTAGGTGAATAATCTCTTCCATACTCATTAATGTGACATATGATCAGGGAATCAAATTTAAAACACAAAACTCAAATTGACAGTTAATGACTGTATGAAAAACAAACAAAATGTTAGTGAAAAATAGCATGCCTGACATCTCAACACAATGGCCTCTATATTTTGACTTTGGTTTTTTGCTCATAACTCACGCTGCCACTAACATTAACTACACTCATGGACCAAATAAACTTCTTACCCTACTGTCAATATGAAGGTGAATGATGTGGGCTTTTATTGCTGTCTGGTAATACCTACAGTAGCCAATGAAGCAGAGCAAACATAGGCATGGAATTCACTGCTGGTGGTTATTCTTACCACACTCTCACTCAGTACCCAGTTCTCTGAATTATTTAGCTTGCACCAGAAACTCCAAGCTAGAATACAGTTCAGCTACTTAAGAACCGAATACTAAATCCACTCTAAAAGAAAAAAAGCAATTCCTTGTTAGATATTCCTCCACCCAGTTTCTTTTAAAGGGTAAACATGCTCCATGAAGAAAATCAGCATTTGGCTAACAGCCAGTGGGGCAAGAGACACTTCCAGTACTTTCCTACAGATGTGGAGGAGAGGGCATATCAAACTATCAAAGGAACAGTAGGAAAAGGAGGAGAAGCAGCAGTGGTCTGGGGCTCCTGGAAAGTGTCCGTAGACAGAGAATCCTAAACATTCTACCCAAATGGTCTAACCTTTTCAGGTTTCTAGTAAAATCAGGTTTTCTGAAACCAGTAATTAAAATAGTACCCTGCAACCTGCCTGCTTCTTAAATATGTAAATGTACGACTTGACTTCAAGTATCATGGGAAAGCTGCACACAAGATTAAACTGGAATAGAGTATGTTAAGTACTTGATAAATATTCAGTAAGTATTAGCTTTGTATGGTTTTTAATGCAGATGTTACCAGCCTAGTTTGGTTTTCCTAGTAATAACATGCAAGGGTTTTGGTTTTATTTTCTGCTAATGGCTATATATCCATCATAGTTCTTTGTCTTCCACTTGTATAATTAACCTGAGTCTATGGCCCAAAGCCTAAAATCCATCCATCTATGAGAAAACAAAGACTTAAGGAAACTCAACCACGAGCTTCCTTATTCTATTATTTCAGTATGATACGCATCCATCCTCCTACCATAAAGCTTACACTGATTATCCGTATTGACAAATAAGTTATCCTACTTTGTTGTCAACCTTCTCAACCGTATTTATCATTTCCTATCCGATCATTGTCTTTCTTTAAAACATCACTCTCTCACACATATTTTAGTCATTTATGAATTTTTATTTTCTCCATTATTTGACTGGACAATGTCTTAGATTCATTGTATACCCCATAGCACAGGGTTTTTAACAGCATTTAAAATAATGTTTGTTAACTATTATGGTTATAAACAACTACTGTATACTTACTGTTAAATGTCTTGAAAATACATAAAAATGTTCCAGGGGAAATAAACTATGCCTAGTCATCCTCCAATGGGTAAAAAAAAGTGCTGCTCCATTTTGGCCCTTTCAGCCTCTTTCCTTATGTAGGTATATTTTCTGCTTTTTTAAACATAGTTGAGAGTTATTATGGTCTTCCCTGGTGGCTCAAATGGTAAAGAATTTGCCTGCAATGTGGGAGACTCAGATCCCTGGGTCGGGAAGAACCCCTAGAGAAGGGAACGGCCACCCACTCCAGTATTCTTGCCTGGAGAATCCCATGGACAGAGGAGCCTGGAAGGCTTCAGTCCACAGGGTCACAAAAAGTTGGACACAGCTGAGCAACTAACACTTTTCACTTACTACACATATATTTCTCTAACTGATCTCCTCCTATTTACCAAAAATTGGTAAATACCTTTCCATACTGTTAAAACCCTTCATAAATATCCTTTTTAAAGTCTGTATAACACCGTATCTTTTGACAACACCATAATTAATTCACACTGTTCCCCTCCTATTGGGCATTGAGACTATTGTCAATACCTGACTTTTCTAACCAAAGCTATATTAAGCACTTGTGAATGTTAACTTTTTAAATATTTCTGATAAGTTCCCTTGGACAGACTGCTAGAAGTGCAACTACTGGACTGAGGAGGAGTAGACACATTAGTGAGATTTTTCAGACATTAAGCCAACAAATTTTTCAGAAAGGTTTAATATCTATGTACCCCTCACAGCATCTGAGAGTGTCTGCTCTACTGCACATAAACTGATGTGAAGAGCTAGAATTTTTAAAAATCTATGTAAATTTGAGAGCTGGAAAAACAGTTTCCTGCTGTTGTTTCAATTTCATTTATTTAATTAATGGAAAGAGAAAGCATTTTCTTTCTTTTTTTCATTTTTATTTGAGAATGCACTTTCATATGACTATTAGCCACTTAGTTTTCTCTTCTACGGATAGTCTGTTCCCGTCTTTATGGTCTTCTATTGTGGTGTAACAAATTCCCACAAACTTAGAACCTTAACACAACACCCATTTCCTCACAATTCTGAAGGTCAGAGTCTGGGTGGGGCTGGCTAGGTTCTCAGCTCAGGCTCTCCTTCACAAGGCTGAAATCAATGCGCTGGCCAGGCTGTGTTCCTAACCAACGGCTCTGGTAAAGAATCCAGTTTCGAGCTCATTCATTTGCTGGCCCTCAGTTTGATGTCCCCGTTTCCACGCCAGGTCACCCTCAGCAATTCCAGGTCTCCTGCTTTTCTCAAGGCCGCCCCCACTCCTTCTCAAGCATTCCCTCCATCTTCAATACAGCAACAGCATGTTCAGTCCTACTCAGGCTTCAGATCCCTCGGATTTCCCTAGCTTGAGAAAGCTCTCCTCTTTTACATTGATTTGGCCCCTTTGATTAGGGCAACCCACTCCAGTATTCATGCCTGGAGAATCCCATGGATGGAGGAGCCTGGTGGGCTACAGTCCACTGGGTCGCAAAGAGTCAGACACGACTGAGCAACTTCACTTTCACTTTCACTTTGATTAGATTTGACTTCCCTGGTGGCTCAGATGGTAAAGCGTCTGCCTACAATTCAGGAGACCCAGGTTCGATCCCTGGGTCAGGAAGATCCCCTGGAGAAGGCAATGGCAACCCACTCCACTATTCTTGCCTGGGAAATCCCATGGACAGAGGAACCTGGTAGGCTACAGTCCACAGGGTCGAAAAGAATCAGACAGGACTGAGCAACTTCACTTCCCTTTGATTAGATTTGGCCCACCAGCTCATTCTCCTATTTTATATTCAACTGTGCCATGTAACCAGAGAAGGCAATGGCACCCCACTCCAGTACTCTTGCCTGGAAAATCCATGGACGGAGGAGCCTGGTAGGCTGCAGTCCATGGGGTCGCTAAGAGTGGGACACGACTGAGCGATTTCACTTTCACTTTTTACTTTCATGCATTGGAGAAGGAAATGGCAACCCACTCCAGTATTCTTGCCTGGAGAATCCCAGGAACAGAGGAGCCTAATGGGCTGCTGTCTATGGGGTCGCACAGAGTTGGACACGACTGAAGCGACTTAGCAGCAGCAGTGCCATGTAACATAATATGATCAAGGAAGTGACACTTCATCATTCCAACAGGTTCCAGGGATTAGAGCATGCAATCCCGGGGGAGGGGCATTTTCAGAATTGTGTGGGCCACAGCATCTTAGGTATTGCTTCTAATCATTTGTTTGTTCTCTTTATGATGTCTTAATTGCATGAATTTACCAATAAGTGAATCTTACTAATGACTGCCAGAAGGTGCATTTTCACAACAGCAAAGACAGCTGTGGACAGGGCCTGCTGCTGCTGCTGCTGCTAAGTTGCTTCCGTCGTGTCCAACTCTGTGTGACCCCATAGGCTTCCCCATCCCTGGGATTCTCCAGGCAAGAATACTGGAGTGGGTTGCCATTTCCTTCTCCAATGCATGAAAGTGAAAAGTGAAAATGAAGTTGCTCAGTCGTGTCCGACTCTTAGCAACCTCATGGACTGCAGCCTACCAGGCTCCTCCGTCCATGGCATTTTCCAGGCAAGAGTACTGGAGTGGGTTGCCATTGCCTTCTCCAGACAGGGCCTGCTAAGTGCTAATAAAGATTCTGAACACAGTGGGTCCTCCATACCCTTGGCTTCCACATTCGCAAATTCAACCAACCACAGATTGAAAATATCTGGGGGGAAAAGAACTCCAGAAAGTTCCAGAAGCAAAACTTGAATTTGCTGGACACCAGGCAACTATCTGCAGATTCCCTAATGGCTCACTGGTAAAGAATCTGCCAGCTAATACAGGAGATGCAGGTTTGATCCCTGGGTCAGGAAGAGCCCCTGGAGAACAAAATGGCAACTCACTCCAGTATTCTTGCCTGAGAAATCCCATGGACAGAGGAGCCTGGTGGGTTACAGTCTATGGGGTAGCAAAGAGTAATATATGACTTAGCAACTTAAAAAAAGAAAAAGGCAACTATTTACATAGCATTTTCATTGAAATTACAGCTATGTCTGGCAGGCTACAGTCCATGGGATCACAGAGTTAGACACAACTGAGTGACTAACACTTTCATAGGTAATCTAAAAATGATTTAAATTACACCAGAGGATGTGTGTAGGTTAAGTGCAAGGCACTACATACACCATATTATATAAAGGTCTTGAGAATTCTTGAATTTTGGTATCTGAGAGGTCTTGGAACTAAGTCCCCTTGTGTATCGAGGGATGACTGCTGTATATAACTTTGCTAACACTGCTGTTTTTAAAAGATGTAATTGCGGGAAAAGTTACAATACGAAAGTTACTATCCTAACTGTTTTTAAGGGTACAGTTCCTTACTGTTAAGTACATTTACCTTGTTGTGCAACTAATCTCTAAAACTCTTCATTTTGCAAAACTGAAACCATACCCATTTAACAACTGTTCATTTCAACCCTCCCCCAGCTCCTGGCAATCACCATTTACTTTTAACATTGCTATATCCTTATGTATTTATTAACAAGCATGTATATTGCAATTTCTATATGTGCTGTTCTAAGAACCTTCAAAATATTAACTCATTTAATCCTCACAATAACCCTATGAGATCAGTACTGTCATTCCCATACCAAAGATTAAGAAATACAACAAATAAACTGCTCAAGGTTACACAATAGGAAGTGACCAAGCAGGAATTCAAACCCAGAATGGCTTTATAGTTCTTGCTATGAACCATTACATTGTGAAAATACTCACTGTAAAGGCAAACTCGTCAGTCATTAATATTATTTCCTTGATGTGCATGACTTTAAAACACTCTTTCATGTGCAATTTACTCTAATATTCTTCTAGTAACTAAAAGTTAGACTATATGACCCAGAAAGACTACATGTCTACTGATCTTTCAGCCCAGTTTTGGTTAAAGCATTTTTTTTGAAGCTAATGAAACAAAAATTGCCTTGTATATTAAGGTGTGCCAAAGTATCTTATGAATGAATACAAATTGCAATTGACTATGACAACTGAAATTAATATATTACAGGAAAAAAGCCTAGATATTTATCTTTTGCAAGAAGAGAGAAAACTTCCAAATAAGTTTACAACAGCATAACTCAATCTCGGTTTAACCGGGTAAATTCAAATCTGTTTTGCTTTGCAAGCTATAAATCTAGATCAGTCTTTATTTGTCATTCATTTGTATATCTCAGTACTAACTTACTTTATTTGAGGAGTGGGCCCAAAATTTCCGGATCTCAACCTTTTAGCTTAGTAATCCTGTTATAGAAGACCAAATCATGCTTGTCATCAGTAGCACAGTGGCATTTACTATATATTAAAAATGAGCAAGGTCAACAGAAGGAACAATCGTTGTAATCTGGGAGCCCTAGTTAGATGTGAATTAAAAGCTCTGCTGAGGCCTCGTTTCTAGGACCCAGGAGGGGTAGGGAGGGGTGGAGGGGAGGACTAAAAAAAACGCACAGAACAGGATCAGCTATTTCAACTGCTTTCTACTTATACACCTGATTCATAAAAATAAATAGACAATGCATCATATAATCTCCTCTCATCTATTATCCACTGCATTACTGTGCAATTTTCAGGATGAAATAAAAACCAGAGGATGGAAGAAACAGCAAAATCACCGCTACCCTAGGGAGCTTCTCGAATATTTACAATAGTGTCATCCCCACACCCTTCCCCCAATGGCCAGCCAGGCGGCAAAGAAGCAGACAGATGCTCACCTGGCCACCGACTGCTTCTCTCCCTTCACCTGCAAGGCCTGCAACCTACTCCAGGCTGGGGCTAGGTTTCGGCAGCCCGCCCTCCTCACGGTGACAGCCCATTTGGCCACCGACCACTCCGGCCCGGCTCTCTGTTTACAAGCGCTTCTTGCGGTCCCACACTTAAATGCTTCCTTCCAGCAGCCCGGGAAGCCAGACTCCGACACACAAGGTTCCAGGCCGCAAGGACTCATCTTCCCTGGCCTAGGGACCCAGCGCCCGGCATGGCTCAACCGCACCCTTCTGGCCTTCTTACCTCTTTGTTTTCTCACAGTCTTCATCACACACTTCTTGAAACAGTGCTATGTGCCTCAGTCTCCTCTCTGCTTTTCTCAACGCCCAAATGGATGCTTGCAATTCGAAATTTTTACCTGGAACAAACCTGGGACTAGTTTTTAGCAGCTCCTTTGGTTAAGAGAATTTGAGAAATAACTTATTTCTGAAAATAGGACTATTAGAACCCAGAGGTTGCTTCGCATTTCCGATTTGGAGCTGCGATGAAAGTCAATTTTCATTGCCCTTTCATGTTGTAGCCTGCAGGTTGAAACAGGATGGTTTTGAGAGGTCTTGAACCCCCATTCAGATTCACATCAAAACAGAAAGGGCGTGTGTGCGTGTGTGTGTGTGTGTGTGTGTACATGCACACTGGCAGGCGACCTGAGTTCTCCCCAACCCACCCCCAGTGACTTTGGCCAGTTTACAAGAGGATAGGCTGGTCTGACTGGAAGACTGTCCTTGAAGTTTCCTGCTTTATCTCCATCATAGCACACTTAGCCATTTTCTCAATTTATAATTACATATTTAAAAAAACAAAAAACAAAACTTACCTGTTTTGTTGGCATCTCTACCCCCACTCCAGCCTCACCTGTAAACTCCCTGAGTGAGTGAGTGAAAGTTGCACAGGCTTGTCCAACTCTTTGCAACCCAATGGACTATACAGTTCATGGAATTCTCCAGGCCCAGAATACTGGAGTGGGTAGCATTTCCCTTCTCCAGGGGATCTTCCCAACCCAGGGATAGAACCCACATCTCCTGCCTTGCAGGCGGATTCTTTACCACCTGAACCACAAGGGAAGCCCAAACTCCCTGAGGGCAGGAACTATTTCAGTTTCACTCACCACCACATTACAGGCACAAAGCATAGTGGCTTCTGTGCCTACTGATCAGGGGCTTCCCTGGTGGCTCAGAATATAAAGAATCTGCCTGCAATGTAGAAGACCCATGTTCGATCCCTGGGTTGGGAAGATATCCTGGAGAAGAAAATGGCAACCCACTCCGGGATTCTTGCCTGGAGAATTCTGGACAGAGGAGCCTGGCAAGCTACAGTCCATGGGGTCACAAAGAGTTGAACCCGGACTGAGCAATTAACAGTTTGACTTTCACAGTGGCAAGGTATATATGTTTGAATGAATGAACGAAGAAATGGACACATACACAAAAAATTGTCAAAGGAGGCCAGAGAAAGTAGCAAGATAAGTTTCGAAAAATATGATTCCCCCACTTTCTGGAAAATGAATAAAAATCTTTCCCCACTGAATTAAAAAAAAAAAAAATCTCTTGATGTTTAGAGTTTAAATAAGTTTGTCAGAAAGCTTACACTGCAACTCGAGATACCTGTTGTTGCCTAAACATGCAATGTTCTCTTTTGCCTCAAGACTTTTGATAGTTGGTTCCCTTTGATGAGAGTTATCACCCCCCCCCCCTTTAGCTTGGCCAATTTCTCCTTGCTCTTTAAGAAGCAAGTGTCATCACACCTCTCCTAGAAGTCTCTAACTGAGGAACCTAATCCTTTTAAGCATGCCCAGAGGAACTCATATGTTCTTCTATAAATGCATTTATAACCCACTCCAGTGTTCTTGCCTGGAGAATCCCAGGGACGGGGGAGCCTGGTGGGCTGCCATCTCTGGGGTCACACAGAGTCGGACACGACTGAAGCAACTTAGCAGCATATACTCATTAGTCTTCCCAGGCCATTGATTCTCAAACTTCATCATGAAACAGAATCTTCTAGAACAGTGTTTCTCAAACTTTAATGTGTGGGGATCCTATTAAAATGCAGATCATGATTCAAGAGTCTGTGGTAGGGCCTTTGCACCTCTAGTGAACTCTCAGGTGATGCCACATTTTGAGTGTCAAGGCTCTTAGATGCTTATTAAAACTGCAAATTCCTGGGTCACACACCCATTGTTGGGTTGCACCCCACAGACCTACAAGGCCTGTACTTGCCCAGTTTTAAGACCAAAGAAAGAGCTTGGAGTTAGCAACAGAGACATCTATGGTTTAATGGGTGGGTGATCTTATATGTCTGAAGCAAGAATCTGAAGTGACACCCCATGGTGTGCGGTGGACTGGTAGCAGTCTTCACTCCTGGGGTGGTTGCTAGTTACAAGGGGAATTGACAATTGACGTCAGATAGGTTCATGGCTTACCAGGGAAACCAGTAGAGGGGCATGCCCCTCACTGCCCCTTCAATAGGAACGATTACCAGTTGAGGCCTGGGGCAAGTACATAGGAAGGTCAGTCGTGTGAGTAGGGTGTAGGTGAGCAGGGGAATGTACAGAGAGCAAGAAAACAGCTGAATTGAGTGGCCTGACCTTACACCCATAGATTTTTATTCTGAAGGTCTACAACAAAGTCCTGAATTCTGTGATTTTACAGGTGCCTCAGAGTGCTTCCAATGTAGGTGATCATTGGGCTGATGCTTTGTCGTTTTTTTCCCACTATGCATTAAGCAGACTATCTGGTACCTAAAATGTATTAAAAAGCTACATTAACAGAATGACTAGATTTACACATTATCACTGATACAGATCCTCAGCACCGAAACAAGTGGATGATCCCAGACATAGCAGCCATAGCACGCTTTTTCTTTATTTTGCAGAGCAGTTTTGGGTTTGCAGCAAAACTGAGCAGAAAGTACAGGGTTCCCAGATACCAGCTGCGCCTGACATATACACAATTCCGATCCCACTATCAAGATCCCGCACTCGGATGATACATTTGTTACAGTCCATGAGCCTACATCATTATTACTCCGAATCCGAAGGGCCACCTGTTTATACCTTTTAGACCCCACAGTATACTACCAATGAAATCCCTATTTACACAAGGTAGTTTGTGTTGGATTTCTGTCATTTACAACTGAAAGCATCGTCATTTACAAGTGAAAGCACTCCATCTTCCAGGCTTACTTCCAGAATACTTCTTTCTCCCACTCAACACTTTGGATTCACTTTTCTTTTTAACCACTCCTGGATACTCTTTCATTAATTCCCACTGTCCTGCTTCAGGCTCCACTATTATATTCCATCTGCATCCCCTGAAGGGCAAAGAACTTGCTTTATCCATCTTTGCACTTTCCACAGCACTTTTTTGGTTTGTTTTTTGGGTGTTTTTTTTTAGCTGCTAAGTCGTGTCCAAAGTTTTTCATCCCCATGGACTGTAGCCCGCCAGGCTCCTCTGTCCACCACACTTATGGTACCTAGTTACTGATCTTCACGGGGCTTCCCAGGTGGCACTAGTGGTAAAGAACCCACCTGCTAATGCAGGAGGCATGAGAAACAGGGGTTAGATCCCTGGGTCGGGAAGACCCCTTGGAGGACCCACTCCAATATTCTTGTCTGAAGAATCCCATGCACAGAGAAGCCTGGCAGGCTATGGTCCATAGCGTCAAAAAGAGTCAGACACGACTGAAGCGACTTAGCACACACACACACAAATCATCTTCATAAATGTACATTATAACAAAGTAAAATACCAAATGACATGTAAGGCGATTCTATTATTGCATGCCTTCATTAAATTTTTTTCCTCTAAACTTTCCTTTATAACATAATGGTCAAGCCAGGATTCAATAAAGCAATGCTATCTTCCAAGAAGTAAAACAAAAGTCTCATCAAAAAATATTTTAAACAGAATTAAAAAATGTTGGTGGTATTTATAGCCTAGAATTTTCAAGCCAAGTATGTCTCACCCCATGTACACAAGGATACCCAAGTAAAGATGATTGTCATATTCACCGAGAGCAATAGAATATAATTTGTTTGCCTTTTTAGGTAAATTAAAAGCATTTGAGATGTAGAACCCTGAAGGCATAAATGGACTTGCGTAAAAGTACAAATGAAGCCGGGAGGCACCCACAAGGCCATTCCATTGTTAAAATATTAAATCAGTTCCACAAACGCTACTTCAGTTCAGTTCAGTTCAGTCGCTCAGTCGTGTCCGACTCTTTGCAACCCCATAAACCACAGCATGCCACATCTCCCTGTCCATCACCAACTCCCGGAATTCACCCAAACTCATGTTCATTGAGTCGGTGATGCCATCCAACCATCTCATCCTCTGTCATCCCCTTCTCCTCCTGCTCCCAATCTTTCCCAGCATCAGGGTCTTTTCCAATGAGTCAGCTCTTCGCATCAGGTGGCCAAAGTACTGGAGTTTCAGATTCAACATCAGTCCTTCCGATAAACACCCAGGAGTGATCTCCTTTAGGATGGACTTGTTGGATCTCCTTGTAGTCCAAGGGACTCTCAAGAGTCTTCACCAACACCACAGTTCAAAAGCATCAATTCTTCCGTGCTCAGCTTTCTTCACAGTCCAACTCTCACATCCATACTTGACTACTGGAAAAAAGATAGCCTTGACTTTTTTCCAGCCTTTGTTGACAAAGTAATGTCTCTGCTTTTTAATATGCTATCTAGGTTGGTCATAACTTTCCTTTCAAGGAGTAAGTGTCTTTTAACTTCATGGCTGCAATCACAATCTGCAGTGATTTTGGAGCTCAAAAAAATAAAGTCAGCCACTGTTTCCACTGTTTCCCCATCTATTTCCCATGAAGTGATGGGACCAGATGACATGATCTTCGTTTTCTGAATGTTGATCTTTAAGCCAACTTTTTCACTCTCCTCTTTCACTTTCATCAAGCGGCTCTTTAATTCTTCACTTTCTGGCATAAGGGCGGTGTCATCTGCATATATGAGATTATTGACATTTCTCCCGGCAATCTTGATTCCAGCTTGTGGTTCTTCCAGCCCAGCATTTCTCATGATGTACTCTGCATATAAGTTAAATAAGCACGGTGACAATATACAGCCTTGACGTACTCTTTTTTCTATTTGGAACCAGTCTGTTGTTCCATGTCCAGTTCCAACTGTTGCTTCCTGACCTGCATATAGGTTTCTCAAGAGGCAGGTCAGGTGGTCTGATATTCCCATCTCTTGAAGAATTTTCCACAGTTTATTGTGATCCACACAGTCAAAGGCTTTGGCATAATCAATAAAGCAGAAGTAGATGTTTTTCTGGAACTCTCTTGCTTTTTCGATGATCCAGCGAGTGTTGGCAATTTGATCTCTGGTTTGTCTGCCTTTTCTAAATCCAGCTTGAACATCTGGAAGTTCACGGTACACATATTATTGAAGCCTGGCCTGGAGGATTTTGAGCATTACTTTACTAGCATGTGAGATGAGTGCAATTGTGTGTTAGTTTGAGCATTCTTTGGCATTTCCTTTCTTTGGGATTGGAATGAAAACTGACCTTTTCCAGTCTCATGCCCACTGCTGAGTTTTCCAAATTTGCTGGCATATTGAGTGCAGCACTTTCACAGCATCATCTTTTAGGTTTGAAATAGCTCAACTGGAATTCCATCACCTCCACTAGCTTTGTTCATAGTGATACTTCCTAAGGCCCACTTGACTTCACATTCCAGAATGTCTGGCTCTAGTGAGTGATCACAGCATCATAGTTACCTGGGTCATTAAAGTCTTTTTTGTACAGTTCTTCTGTATATTCTTACAACCTCTTCTTAATATCTTCTGCTTCTGTTAGGTCCATAAAATTTCTGACCTTTATTGAGCCCATCTTTGCATGAAATGTTCCCTTGGTATCTCTAATTTTCTTGAAGAGATCTCTAGTCTTTCCCGTTCTATTGTTTTCCTCTATTTCTTTGCAGTGATAGCTGAGGAAGGCTTTCTTATCTCCTTGCTATTCTTTGGAACTCTGCATTCAGATGCTTGTATCTTTCCATTTCTCCTTTGCTTTTCACTTCTCTTCTTTTCACAGCTATTTGTAAGGCCTCCCCAGACAGCCATTTTGCCTTTTTGCATTTCTTTTCCATGGGGATGGTCTTGATCCCTGTCTCCTGTACAATGTCACGAACCTCTGTCCATAGTTCATCAGGCACTCTATCTATCAGATCTAGGCCCTTAAATCTATTTCTCACTTCCACTCTATAATCTTAAGGGATTTGATTTAGGTCATACATGAATGGTCTATTGGTTTTCCCTACGTTCTTCAATTTCAGTCTGAATTTGGCAATAAGGAGTTCATGATCTGAGCCACAGTCAGCTCCTGGTCTTGTTTTTGATGACTATATAAAGCTTCTCCATCTTTGGCTGCAAAGAATATAATCAATCTGATTTCGGTGTTGGCCATCTGGTGATGACCATGTGTAGAATCTTCTCTTGTGTTGTTGGAAGAGGGTGTTTGCTATGACCAGTGTGTTCTCTTGGGAAAACTCTATTAGCCTTTGCCCTGTTTCTTTCCGTATTCCAAGGCCAAATTTGCCTGTTACTCCAGGAGTTTCTTGACTTCCTATTTTTGCATTCCAGTCCCCTATAATGAAAAGGACATCTTTTTTGGGTGTCAGTTCTAAAAGGTCTTGTAGGTCTTCATAGTACCGTTCAACTTCAGCTTCTTCAGCGTTACTGGTTGGGGCATAGACTTGGATTACTGTGATATTGAATGGTTTGCCTTGGAAATGAACAGAGATCATTCTGTCATTTTTGAGATTACATCCAAGTACTACATTTCAGATCTTTTGTAGACTATGATGGCTACTCCATTTCTTCTGACTAGCTTCTATTCCTAAGCTTCCTAACTGTCCCAAATCTCTTTCCAGAGAATTTCCTTTCTACCCATCCTAAGATCCAATGCCCAAAGGATTGATACCTAATCCCACTCTTACATTAGAGGCAGGATTCTTTCTGATTAGTTGATGGTCAGACCATATATGACTTTGGGTCTTTTGCTATCACTTCTACAAATAGGTAAACAGGGAAAAAAGGTGAAAAGCCTTCAACCAAGCAAAATATTCAATGATTCCCTATCCTACTACCACAGACTATGTCTTTTTACAACAGAAAGATCAAGAATGAGAAATAGAACCTTACAAAAAGTTTCTATATTTGGGCTATACGAGTGTGGTTCATTTTAGGCATTCATCAAGCACATACAAGAATGCATTGTCCTCTTGGTCAGGGGTTCATGGGGTTGAGGTGGCTTATATGTGGTTAGTACTAACTAGGGCCTCCATTAAGAGCTGCTAAAAACTGATTCATTAGAAAAGACTCTGATGCTGGGAAAGATTGAAGGCAAAAGAAGAAGAGGGAAACAGAAGATGAGATGGTTAGATAGCATCACTTGACTCAATGAGCGTGAACCTAAGCAAACTCCCAGGAGATAGTGAAGGACAGGGAAGCCTGGTGTGCTGCAATCCATGAGGTCACAAAGAGTCAGACATGACGTAGTGACTGAACAACAACAAGAACAACAAATTACCTGTTGATAGAATGGTCCAGAAAGTTAAAAACTTGTAAAAGGAAAACTTTTTCAATTTTGATGTGGGACAGAACTGTTTTGTATGATATACTCTCAGCTTCCTTCTGGAAGAACCCAGCATTCCCAATAAAATACCTTAACAATCAGCAAAGTTAGGTAAACTTTAACAGCATTAAGAGTTGCAGGGGGGACTTCCCTGGTGGTCCAGTGGCTAAGACTCCAAGTTCCCAATGCAGGCGACCAGGGTTCGATCTGTGGTCGGGGAACTAGATTGAACATGCCACAATTAAGACTTCTCATGCTGCAGTGAAGACCTAGCATCCCATGTGCTGTAACTAAGACCCAGCACACCCAAATAAATAAATACTTTTTAAAAAAGAGTTGCAGGAGTTGCCGACCTTGGACACACCCTGAGAGCTATCTGAGAGGCTGTCTCCCAGGCTATAGTCATCATTTTGCCCCAAATAAAACAACTCATGAAGAGAAAAAATAAAAGAGTTGCAGGTCGAATTCCCAGGAATCAGACTCAGAGAGAATTCAGCATGCAGGGTACACCCAGGGGATCAGCATGTGTGTATGGGAGTGGATGAGAGCCAAATTGGGCAGGGGGACAGGTAGAGTTGTGCGGCCTCACAGCAGGCTCACCAGCCCCATGAAGACCTCTGAGCCAGAGTAGCCTGTCAGAGGCTTCAGAACAGTCTTGAACTCGGCAAAGAACAAGTAGTGTGCTGGCAAATTGAACTCTGAGAAAACAAAAGCCCTGACTTGTTAGTGTTGGCTGATTTCCATAGTGGAAACACCACACCATACCTAATTTTATGAATGTCGTATCACTGAACAAGGAATTGGAGATGTGCAAAAGTCAGGCCTCAAGAGCCAGAAGAAGCTGGCTCCAGCTCACCACTGACCAAGATGACCAGGTCTTTCCTGTCCACATCCATCGGTCAATGGATGTGGGAGGGAGCATGGCCTTGGGCAAGGCAGCCCTCTGCAGCTGATACAGTCCCTGAAGGGTTTGACCACTGAAGGCAGTCTACTGACACCACTCCCAGCAGCTGGGGCAATGAGTCCTTTTCTGATAGGGAGTCTGGGCCACCCATCACAGAGTCCACCATATTTGTTCTGGGAAACTAAGTCACCTCCTACTCAACTAGCTGTCCGTCAAGAGTCTAGTCACCTTTCACCTCTAGATGGAAAGATGTCCAGTGGTCCCAAATGATAAACACCCAGAGAGTGATAAAGGCAAAAGAAACTGCAGAAGTTCAGAGGCAGATGAAGCCACTCAGACAGGCCTCCACAGAAAAACAATGGTTTGAGCCTACCTTGACAGATGAGTAGAATTGTGGTAGAAAAGCAGAGGAGACTGATGAGCAGCTACCTTGTCTTGCAGTTAGAATCCTGTCCCTAACACTTACTCATTTTCAGGCCTTGCACAAATTATTTTACTTCTTTGTGCTTCAGTTTCCCTGTAGGTAAAATGGGGATGGTGATGATAATAATAATGTAATAATAGTAATAATATTATCTACTGCAAAGTGTTGTTGCCATAAGTTAATTCACAGTAAAATTTGTATTAGTGTTTGGCAGTATAAGGCCCCCAATAACTGAGCTGTTATTGCATGGAGATAAACATGAAAATATCATATTGCAGAGTAGTGTAAAAAAATTTACACACACACACATTACATGTATGCAAACTTCATTTCACTGGAACTGGGGAGCTGAACAGGTAGACCCTGTTATTTACAAAAGCCAGGGCAAGAAAACAAATGGATGCCTTCAGTTTCCCAGCCCAGACCGTGTCCTACACCACAAAGCCCCAGACATGTGCATATAGACACCTCAGCTGCCATCCTTAGTGTCATTTACTGATTCCCCAGCCACAGTCAATCCTCAAGCTTTTGAGGACATACTGGCAGCTGGATCAGCCCCCAGGAAGGCAAGCCCTGGGGAACAGCCCATGCAGTGCTGGAGGCAGAGTCTTGGCTTTGGTACAGGGAATTCTGATAGCCCAGGAACCTGGTCTAGAAGGAGGGGGTTCCAGGTAGTCACTTCCTTGACCAGAAGGAGATGCAGCCAGAGAAGGACCTAAAGCAGGTCAGCAGATCTAAGGGTAGTCCTTGGTAGTTCTACTGGGGATCAACCCTTTTTACTCAATATTCCATCTTTAGTCCTTATGGGATTACCATAAAGTCATCATGTCATGCTGATTAATATTGATGTTTGACAGAAAACAACAAAATTCTATAAAGCAACTATCCTTTGATAAAACAAATAAATTTTAAGAAAGTAAAAAAGTAGACAAAAAAGATACAAACAATTTTTTAAAAAAAGGTAATCATGTCATAAGAGAGGCTTTGCTGTACTAGAAAAGGCATCGGATTGAGGATCAGGACCTCTGAAATTATGATCCTAGACACAAAGTCTAGGATCATAGATTATATTTATTATACTTGTTATAACTCACAGCACCAAACACCATGATAGTTCATAGTAAGATCTAACAGAAAATTTATATTTGTAATATTAAAGACACTCCAAAATCATTGCAGATGGTGACTGCAGCCATGAAATTAAAATAAACTCCTTGGAAGAAAAGCTATGACCAATCTAGACAGCATATAAAAAAGCAAAGACATTACTCTGCTGACAAAGGTCTAGAGAATCAAAGCTATGGTTTTTCCAGGAGTCATGTATGGATGTAAGAGTTGGACAGTAAAGAAAACTGAGCACCGAAGAACTGATGCTTTTGAACTGTGGTGTTGGAGAAGACTCTTGAGAGTCCCTTGGACAGCAAGGAGATCAAATCAGTCAATCCTAGAGGAAATCAGTCCTGAATATTCATTGGAAGGACTGATGTTGAAGCTGAAGCTCCAATACTTTGGCCACCCGATGTGAAGAAGTGACTCATTGGAAAAGACCCTGATGGTAGGAAAGATTGAAGGCGGGAGGAGAAGGGGATGACAGAGGATGAGATGGTTGGATGGCATCACCAACTCAATGGACATGAGTTTGAGCAAGCCCCGGGAGTTGGTGATGGACAGGGAGGCCCGGCATGCTGCAATCCATGGGGTCACAAAGTCAGACACTACTGAGAGACTGAACTGAGTGTAAAAGACTATTGAGTTCCAGAATTTAATTCAAGGTGTTTCAAAAAAAATCCAACCCAAGGTTCAAGCCTGTCTCTGAGAGCTAGATCCCCCTTTTCTTTTTTATCTTCTAAAAGTTCACCATCCTTCCTCACACACCCAAATGAACTTTCACACTATTCAGTCCTTTTCACTAGAATGGGAATCACTGATACAAAAGAGCCCCAACGCCCAAAGCACTTGCTTCAGTTCCTGCAGTTCAGTTCAGTTCAGTCACTCAGTTGTGTCCAACTCTTTGCGACCCCATGAATCGCAGCACGCCAGGCTTCCCTGTCCATTTCCTTATTTCACATATTTTAACTAATTACTGTACAAATGAAAGTTGTTTACTCAACAGGTAGATTGTTAAAAGTACATGTACAAGAAACCAACATCTCTCAGATAGATACCTGTTTGAATGTTTGTGCTTTCGAAAGTAAATAACATCAGAAATTAAATTATACAGAAGGAAACTTATACGTAACCTGTTCACAGTCACTGAAATGAAAGATAGATGTTATAGGGAATGAGAATGGGTTGGTAAGTAATGAGAAGTAAGAACATCCTCTTAACTTTTTCTGAGGAGAATTTCCCCTGGCCTATGGTGTCTTTCTGGAATCCAGAACTAGAAAATAGCTTTTATCCTGTTGGCTGGAGTGTAATTGTTCTCTCTTGAGAACAGAAGTCGTCAAGTGGTGTGTGTACGTGTGTGTGTGTGTGTGTGTTGAGGATGCTTTGTGAGACTCACTGAGCTGCACATAACTCACTGACTGCCATGTATTTGTGTAACTGGAGTCATCTCAGATTGTTTTGCTGACTTGTTTTCACACTCTGTTTCAAAACTGTTGAATTAGACCACTCTGGAACCCCTGAGAAAGTCCTCCAGACAAAGGTGGGCAAGAGCAGGTTCCAGCCAGAGCTGACTCACTTCAGTGCATCTGAATGTTGTTTTACACATTTTCACAACCAAGTTGCTCCTGATTGAACTTACTCACACTTTCATGTTGGAGCATTTGACCCTTGCCAATCCCCAACCTAGGGATCAAACCTGTGTCTCCTGCATTGGCAGGCGGATTCTTTACCACTAGTGCCACCTGGGAAGCCCCAGATAAAGTAAGTTTGCCCTTTTTCTCAGCCTTTGCCCATGATATAATTTGTTTTTAAATATAACTACATAGTTGTGGAAAAAAATTCGTATTTTATGGCAAGATGAGAAAAATTTAAACATAAAAATTTCTCTAACCTCTGGCTTCCCCTCTCCCCAACTGTGCCTTGCATATTTGCAATACAGGGACCAAACCTCCCCCACCAGCAGGAATACCTGCCCAACTCTAAAGAGCAACCTTCTCCAGCGGCATTGACAGCTCCTTTAAGATAACATTCCTCCCTGCTCTTGCAAGGGGTCACGTGAACCACCACAACGATGCTTACATTTGCATTATGTAAACTGTCAATGCCACATCGTTTCAGGTACAGCCCTCTGTCTCAAGGAAATTTACATAACTGTACCTTCTACCAGGTGAAACAGTTCTCAGAGCTTTCTGAGATGCTCTTCCCAGTTTATAATCCTCAAGTTTGGCTCAAATAAAATTTTCCAATTCTTTCTTAGATCGTCAACGTAGTCTAATTATTGGGGAAAAAAGAGTTGCAAGCATCGGGAGAGAGGGCCACAGGGCAAAATATTCCAAGGATCTTGATATTTCCTCCTGTTAGCCTTGTCTCCTACTCTTTTTCTTCCACACTGTTAAGCTTTACAGCTTTGAACAGTAGACATTTAGTGCAGTGACTATATTCTTGGCATGATTGTGGTTTGGGACTTGAAGTTTTTAGAGGGCAGAGATAAGTTGAAAATCACATCCTGTGGAGAAGTGCTTAGTAAATAAGAATAAGGGGCATCTTCTACAAGCATTTGAGAAGATCCCTTGTCACTTTCAGGAGTAGATTTCTGCCCAGTGGATGACCCAGTAAACACAATGATACCTTTGATTCCTGGGAGGGATAGGTTTTTTAAGGAAGGGAGGAAAAGAGGAAGAAAGTAACATTGAAATCTAGTCTCTCTCATAAACTGAGCTCTTCAACACACACACACATTCACACATACACACTCACTCACACACTCATTGGCACACAGACACACACAGAGTTTGCTATTCTTTAGCTAATGGGATTGGCACCGCTTAAAGCAGATTGCTAGGTCATTGTCTGCGACCACAGCAAGAGAAACATTATTTAAAGGTCATTCAGACCCTAAAAGAAGCGGCTGAGCAGAGTAATTATCAGAGACTCTCCGTTAACTGGGGCATCTTTGCTCTTCGTCTGAGTTGGTTTAATAAGGCCCACTAATGGGGCTGTCGGGGAGGGGCCCCTAATGGTTCTAAAAAAGCCCCTTCTTCGCCCCTTTACCTCTGGGGACTGTCTTTAGAGACGCTGACAGTGAAGCCAGAAGTTGCTGTACTGCAAAATGACCTTCATAAAAACTTGGTGTGGACCCCTACTGCTCAGGATTCTAGATTTCAGAATGAGGAAACATCATTGTCCCTTTCTTCTTTATTGCAAGGTGATTTCCCCCCACTTCCTCTTACTGGTCCTTGGCCCTTTGGGTTATGGGGAATGTGTCATTGAAAACAGCAGCACTCGGTAGGAATAAAGCAGGATGACGCCCTGGGCAATTTCCCCCTTAGCTTGCTGCTGCTTCTCATCTTCCAGAGGTCTACTTCTCCAGAAAAATCACTGTCCCATTATTTCAAGTCTGTGATGCACTTACGTTTCAGACTTAGGATGGCCACTTGGATTCAAACTGCCGTGTTATACTCAGCCAGATTTAACAAAGGCCTCAAACACTCAGCTTTCCTGGAGGCTTGTATCTCACAAGGGAACTCTTGTGCATTACTTATAGTTTTAGCTGGGAAGTGACCTGAACTGTCCATTTCTCACATCCCCTGGTCCAACCCTAGACGAAGCTGTCATCTCTTCTCCCCTGCGTGACTGCAATCCTCCCTTAGCTAGTCTTCCAGCAGCACTGTTTGCCTCCCAACTCATTCTCCATACAACAACCAGAACAACTCTTTCAAAACATAAATGTAATTAAACATCTCAGTGGCCTCCTGTTATTCATGAGAATTCTTGATATAATCTACAAGACCCAACATGGTCTGGCCCTTTCTTCCTCTCTAGTAATGTCTTATATCATGCTTTCTCCAGCTATTTGTTCCAGTCACTGGGGCCTTTTTCAGTGATGGATCATGTCCTGATCATTCCTGCCACAGGGCCTTTGCACATCTTTCTTCCTGGTATTCCTTTTGCCTAGTACCGTCCACTCATCCTTCAGCTGTCAGATCAGTAGGCAGATCTTCAGGAAAGTCTTCCCTGACTGCTCGTCTGGGTCAATAACTTTTATTTCATTCATTTATAAACCATATATGCCTTCATGGCATGTGTGCATGCTCAGTTGCTTCAGTTGTGTCTGACTCTTTGCAACCCCATGGACCTTAGCCTGCCAGGCTCCTCTGTCCATGGGATTTCCCAGGCAAGAATATTGGAGTGGGTTGCCATGCCCTCCTCCAGGGGATCTGCCTGATCCAGGTATCAAACCTGCGTCTCCTGAGTCTCCTACATTGCAGATGGATTCTTTACCACTGAGCCGCTAGGGAAGCCCACTGCAATTAAACTTTTACATTTATTGGAATGATTTGTATATTTATAATTACCTCCTCAAGAGACTGTAATGTCATGAGAACAGTCATAATCTCTATAAGCAATAATTACATCTGGTTTTGTACATCTGTATCCTCAGGGCTCAGAACAATATCTGTGACCTAAGTAATTGCCTATTTTCAATTTTTCAACCAAAGTTTGTTCCCTGAGAGGTTTCCAAGACTACTACATTTGGAATTACCTATACCCCATATTTTCCCCTATCAGAATACAGGCCTGTTCTCCTTTCCTGTGGGATTAAAGACTAATTTTCTAGTTTCAGAGGTAGAACTAAAAGCACATTCTTATTCCCCTAATAAGTGGACCCATATGCAGCAACATAGATTCACAAGGCTCAAAGAAGCACCACAAGCTTTAATGATGCCTCCTGTTTTGTCATGACCTAGTGGGAAAGAGAATGGGTGTATAGCCAAAGAGGAGAGGCGAGGATTACAGATTGTCAGCACTGCAGGCATATCGGCACAGAGATGGCCAGGTGTGATTGTTCCAGTTGGTTTTGGCCCCCATGAAAACTGAGGACTTTCTCTACTGGTTGGAGAAAGAAGGGTGGAGCTCGGCAGATGCAAAGTAAGAGCACAGATTTGAATGTGTGTTCTGTTGCTTGGAGTGTTCTGGGGAGATGGCCATTAAGGCTGGCCTAAATGGGGCAAGCTGAGTGTCCTGTGACTTGCACTGAGCGGCACCAGGCATTCAGACAGTGGACTCACCAAACGCACATACTCACTCCTTTTAAAAACTAAGGCTGGAAGTCAACTGCACACTTGAATTTCACAGTTGTGGTCAACTAAATTCAGACTGCTCTATTGTAATCAAGCTGCATCAGCCAGCCTTGAGCTTCCACTAATTTAGAAACAGTTTGGAAATTAAAGGAAAAAAGTCTTATGATAAAGTTATGTTTTCAGAGAATCTGAGGTTCCGTAAAGAAACTGTCTGCAAAGGCCAGCATGTCCTTTGTCCCTTATCCTGTAACTGTAAATTCAGGTGGTCACATGCATGGATTCCAGATATACTCAAGTTCAGAACCAGGACCAGAAAGTTTTCTGGACTTGGTAATAGTGGAATAGATGGCTGCAAATTGTTACATAATCTCTACTGTTGTCTAAATTACTGAGAAAATCTGCAAACCTCCAAACTCAGTTAACATGTATCCTATGAGCATCTCTCGACTCTCAAACTACAAAGGACACAGAAGAGTATAAAATAGGGTGTCTACTTATCACAGAGAACTGGCAATCTATAATGAAAGATACATGTTTTATAAATAAATGAGACAACAGGTACAATGAATCCTGAATTGTTGGGTTCTAGTCCAGTGTCTCTACAAACGTGGTCCACAACCTGTAGCATCAACATCACTTGGAAGCATCGTTAGAAATGCAGGCTTCCGGACCTACTGCAGTTCCACCGAAACAATCTCTGGGGGCAGGAAAACAGGAGGCTGACAACCTCTCCAGCAGCTTCTCATACATACTGAAGTTTTAAGGCATCATAAAAGTTGAGGAAAGACGTTTGAATGGAGTGAGAACTTGGGGAAGTGTTTCAAGGAAACCCTTGAGTTTAATCTGGGTTGTTCTTGAAAATTGGGTAAGTATAATAGAATTTGGAATAATGAAGGGTTCATGGGAGGGCATTCCAGGCAGAAGGAATAATAGGAACAAAGGCTTGAAGGGGAAAATATACATGGCATGGAAGAAGCTAATGAAAGCTGAAAGTTTGGGAGTGGTATGAAGACAAGGCCAGATCTTGTAAGGAAGTGAGTTTTAGAAAACATGCTACATATAAAATATGAATCTATGTATGCATATATATCGATATCTAGTTTTTTCTGATTTAAAGGATAATATATTTTTGTATAAAAACACAAGACATTAGAGAAGTGAGCAATACAGAAAAAATATAATGTTTCTCATGACCTCCTCAAAAAGAAAAAAAAGAAAGTAACATTTTGATGTAGATCCCCTTAGACTTTTTTCTATGCAGAGTCTAATCACCTCTCCCCCTGACAAAAGACAACAAATAAAAGTCTCCTTTGCTTAAGGCTGTGCAACTTTCTTTGTTCATTTCACAACACAGTTCTCTACATTCTTGTCAGTCTTTTCTGTTAGTCCTAAAGATCTACCTCATTTTTTTTTAAATGGTCCCATGTATTCTCTGTAGAATAAGGTAGCACTTAATGCACGCCTTGCTTTATCACTGTTGGTTCTTAGGCTGGGGAGAATCTGATGAGGCGGTGTTTTAGAATATAGTTGTAAAGAGGGCTATGCTGTGTGATGTGCTCAAACTTTGAGAAGATCAGCTTGAGTGGAAGCCTGGTTATTCTGAGCCAGCTCTTTACTGAAGTGACCATAGGAGGCTATAGCTAAATATTAATATCTACTTCTGTATCTGTTTGTATATGTATATCAATATATGTGGGTTTCTCTGGTGGCTCAGTGGTAAAGAATCTGCCTGAAATGCAGAAGACTGCCTGCAATGCAAGAGATGCAGTTTCAATCACTTGTTTGGGAAGGTCCCCTGCAGAAGGAAATGGCAACCCACTTCAGTATTCTTGCCTGGGAAACCCCATGGACAGAGGAGCCTGGCGGGCTAACCCCAGGTGTTTGCAAAGAGTCAGACACGACTTAGCGACTGAACAACAGCACAACAGAGATAAACATCTTCTGAAAATGGGTTGTTTTAGCAGATTGTCCATTCAGACTGCAATAACAAAATACCATAATCTGAGTAGTTTTTAAACAACAAATATTTGCTTCTCACCATTCTAGAGGCTGGGAAGTCCAAGATCTTGGCACCTGCAGATGTGGAGTCTGGGTAAGACCCAGACTTACCTCTTCCTCGTGGAAGGCACCCTCTCCCTGGGCCCTCACATGGTGGGAGGGGCATGGGACCTCTCTGGGGTCTCTTTAATAAGGGCACCGGTTCCCTCACTCGTGGAGGCTCCACCCTCATGACCTGATTACCTCCCATATGCCTCACCTCCTAATAGCGTCATCTTTGAGGTTAGTCTCTCAGCATATGAGTTTGAGGGGGCACAAGCATTCAGAACCTATCGTGGATCTTTCTCCTCCATAGCACTGGGACTGTGTATTAAAATTCTTGTGACTTAAGAAAAAAGTGACTTAACCACAAGTCTTTCCTTATGGGAAATTCAAGTATACCCCAGGTTTGTTTATTTCAGTAAATAAAACATTTCAGTAAAGAATCTGTCTGCCTGTGCAGGAGACTCAGGAGACATGGGTTTGATACCTGGGTGGGAAGATCCCCTGGAGGAGGACATGGCTATCCACTCCGGTATTCTTGCCTGGAGAATCCCCTGGACAGAGGAGCTTGGCGGGCTATAATTTATGGGGTCATAAAAAGTTGGCCACGACTAAGCCTGTATGAACCAAATCCCCAGTTTACCTCTATGATATCCATTCTTCCCTCCAGAAAGAACTCCATCTGTATTTGGGATGTTCCAAATAAAAAATGCTCTTAGCTAAAAAAAATACAAAACCAACAACTTTATTTCTCATTCTTGCAGTTAGGATAACAAGTTCTGGCCAATGAGATGTAAGCAAAATCTGATAGATGAGGTTTCTAGGAAAGCTAACTGTTTTCCTCATTTGAAAAAAAGAGACAGGTTTGGCTTGTTGTGAGCATTTTGCTTTTGTTTTTCTTGCTATATCTTGAGGGGACTGTTAGCACAGGATCTTGAGGTTTAGCAGCTATGCTGCGAGCTTAAAGGGAAAAGACAGACGTGAAGGATGTTGACACCAAAAAACTAGAGGGAGCATGCATCACTGATGGCACTGTCCCTTATGGGAGAAAAACATTCCCCTCCCTGGCTTAAACCATTGTTTAAACCACTAGCTTCCCAATATGAGGACTGAGAACATCATCCCCAATGGATTAAACCATAGAACTTTCTTTGGAGGACAGTTAGAAAAAGAGAGACCTAGAGTCTGACATTCAGTTTCCCACCCCCCACCCCCAGACTTAGCAGAATTATTAAAACCAGCAGTCACCCAAGGGTAGGGCAGTGGGAGCCTAAGGAAACCAACTAAATGCTGTCTGCTGTTCATTATCACCACGTTCCTACAAATGTCAAAAGTCAGCGAAAAAGTCTTTGCCTAAATGCTAAACAATTGTTGAGGTTCCTGAATTTTAATAAGATGCATGAATGTCAACTTAGCACATTTTATTACTTGTTCTTTAGTAAATGTTCTAAATGTTCTACATGGATATTAATTACAAAAATTCCCAGTTATATACTGGGTTTTCAACACACAGGCACATGCAAGCTCATTCCAAATGTAACTTTATACTGGTTCAGGGTTCTCCTAGCTCACTTTAAGGGCCCCAGTTTGTGTTTCCAACCCCTGTGGTACCACAGATGCCTGTCTTTAAGCAGTAGATTTGACGTAAATATCAGAGTGGTTTCAAAGACAAATAATCAGAGCTTCTGTCATTCTTTGTGACTATTTGAACTTTTGGTATTTAAAATAGAAAAGAGTGAAATAGTGCAAACTGCAAGGTGAATATTTCTGATTAGCAATTGCAAAATTTAGTTTATATATAAAATGTTTTACTGAATTCTGACATTATCCTTAATAGAACTCTCTTCTTGTTTATAATGTTGTTAGTTTTTGCAATTATTATTAAATTGTGGTGTTTTAATTCATTACTGTGACTGACCAATATGTAGGTACAAGTTTTTCTTTTTTGACCAGAAAAAACTCACATCATTGTTATTTAGAAGTATTAAGCTGTATTTCCCTTTTTTGTAGTATAAGTTTTTACTAGTATAGTTATATACACAAAATTTAATAAACTATTTCACTGTCTACATTTCTTTTCTTAAAAGACCAGTTTTATTTGTTTTATTTAATTATTATAACTAAAATTAATTTTGTCATATAGAGGATGGTGGTGGTGATGGTTTATTTAGTCTCTAATAAGTCATGTCTGACTCTTGCAAACCCAGGGACTGTAGCCTGCCAGGCTCCTCTGTCCTTGGGATTTCCCAGGCAAGAATACTGGAATGGGTTGCCATTCCTGTCTCCAGGAGATCTTCCCAACCCAAGGATCGAACTTGTGTATCCTGCATTGGCAGGTGGATTCTCTTATTGCTGAGTCACCCCCATATAGAGGATGATTTTGAGTAGTAAAATTGAAATCACTATTCAAAATGATTTCAATTTTAATTGATTTTCGTACTCATCACCAGTCATTTCATTTCATGACTTCCCAGTTCAAAGGTTTGTTAGAGTCCATCATACGTAGTTTTATTAAAGGGTGCATGGGTGGCGTCCTTTCTGCGTGCTGGCAAATAGGAGTCTTTGCTGTCCTTCCCCGAGTGGCAACACAGCTAAATGCTATTCAATTTCAACCTCATTCCTTTGCGTTCGGAAAGCATTGCTTTATTGTCATAGGAATTTGATGGGCAAAGAAAGTAAAGCTTGTGAAAAGTCTGATTTTTTAAATTTGCTTGTTTCAGGTAGCTTTTCTTAAGAAAGAAAATAGATTATGGCAGGATTTTTTTCCCTCTTAATCTTGTGCTTCAAAAATTTTGTACAAATATATTTTAAGTGTGAATTTCTTCTTCTTTTTTTTTAAATTAAAGTATTTTGTTGTTTAACCACTAAGTTGCATCCAACTCTTTTGCCATCCCATGGACTGTAGCCTGCCAGGCTTCTCTGTCCATGTGAATTCCCAAGCAGGAATACTGGAGTGGGTTACTCTTTCCTCCTCCAGAGGACCTTCCCAACCCAATGATTGAATCAGCAAATTCTTTACCACTGTTCAGTTCAGTTCAGTCACTCAGTCGTGTCTGATTCTGCAACCCCATGAATCACAGCACGCCAGGCCTCCCTGTCCATCACCAACTCCCAGATTTTACTCAAACTCATGTCCATCGAGTCAGTGATGCCATCCAGGCATCTCATCCTCTGTCGTCCCCTTTTCCTCCTGCCCCCAATCCCTCCCAGCATCAGAGTCTTTTCTAATGAGTCAACTTTTTGCATGAGGTGACCAAAGTATTGGAGTTTCAGCTTCAACATCAGTCCTTCCAATGAACACCCAAGACTGGTCTCCTTTAAGATGGACTGGTTGGATCTCTTTGCAGTCCAAGGGACTCACAACAGTCTTCTCCAGCACCACAGTTCAAAAGCATCAATTCTTCAGCACTCAGCTTTCTTCACAGTCCAATTCTCACATCCATACATGATCACTGGAAAAACCATAGCCTTGACTAGATGGACCTTTGTTGGCAAAGTAATGTGAATTAAAGCTTTTTAACATGCTATCTAGGTTGGTCATAACTTTCCTTTCAAGGAGTAAGCATCTTTTAATTTCATGGCTGCAATCACCATCTGCAGTGATTTTGGATTGACTATGCCAAAGCCTTTGTGTGGATCACAATAAACTGTGGAAAATTCTTCAAGAGATGGGACTACCAAACCACCTGACCTGTCTCTTGAGAAACATGTATGCAGGTCAGGAAGCAACAGTTAGAACTGGACATGGAACAACAGACTGGTTCCAAATAGGAAAAGGAGTACATCAAGGCTGTAGATTGTCACTCTGTTTATTTAACTTCTATGCAGAGTACATCATGAGAAATGCTGGGCTGGAAGAAGCACAAGCTGGAATCAAGATTGCCGGGAGAAATATCAATAACCTCAGATATGCAGATGACACCACCCTTATGACAGAAAGTGAAGAGGAACTAAAAAGCCTCTTGATGAAAGTGGAAGAGGAGAGTGAAAAAGTTGTCTTAGAGCTCAACATTCAGAAACCTAAGATCATGGCATCTGGTCCCATCACTTCATGGGAAATAGATGGGGAAACAGTGGAAACAGTGTCTTTACCACTGAGCCACCAGTAAAGCCCCTGCATATATCTTTTTGAATTAGAGGTTTTGTCTTTTCTGGATATATCCCCAGGAGTGGGATTGCTGGATCATGTGGTAGCTCTATTTTTAGTGTTTAAAGGAACTTCCAGACCATTTTCCACAGTGGTTGTACTAATTTACATTCTCACCAAGAGTATGCGAGGGTTTCCTTTTCTTAAGTGTGGGCTTCTCTTGATGGACTTTACCTAGGACGTGGTTTAGCACTTTTACTCTAAACATCTTTATTCATTCATCCACGTCTTGTCTTATCTCAGATCTACTTTATAATTGTGCTGACATTTTTTTCCTAACACAACAAAGAACACAAACACAGCCCTACCAGCAGTCACTCATTACTATAATTTAAAAGCCTACCTCTCCTACCCGGAGAGCATCATGCTTAGTAGAATAAGTCAGACAGAGAAAGACAAATGCTGTATATTGTCACTTATATGTAGAATCTAAAGAATAAAACAAACTAGTGAATATAACAAAAAAGAAGCTAACTCATATATAGAGAGAACAAACTAATGAGTACCAGTGGGGAGAGGGAAACTGGATGACAGATATAGGGAATTAGGAGGTACAAATTACTACACATAAAATGAATAAGTACAAGGATTTATTGCATAGCACAGGGAATACAGGGTTTCCCAGGCGGCTCAGTTGTAAAGAATCCACCTGCCAACACAGGAGACATGGGTTCGATCCCTGGGTTGGGAAGATCCCCTGGAGGAGGAAATGGCAATCCACTCCAGTATTCTTGCCTGGAAAAAAAATCTCATGGCCAGAGGAGCCTGGTGGACTACAGTCCATGGGGTCTCAAAGAGACACAACTGAGCATACACACACACACACACACACACACACACACAAGGAATATAGCCAGTATTTTATGACTATAAATGGAATATAATCTATAAAAAGTTTGCTGTACACTGGAAACTAATATTGTAAACTGTTATACCGCAATATATATATACACCCATACATACATATACACACATACATACATATATCCACACATACATACATCCATAAAAGCACACAACTCCTTCCCTGGCAATTCTGGTGCCCAACAAGCTGTGACGCACCTCTTCACCCCCATCCTCCTGTGGAGAATGACTCTTCTATCAAATCTCTGGTGGCTGAGTGTTTCCATTCCAAGCTCTTCTCAAGGAACGTCTGCTGACTCTCTTCTTTGCTCTCTCTCTTTTGTTTCCATCATCTAAACTTTTTCATTTCTCTCTCCTGTTCTCTGTATTTTTGGAGTTATTTAACTTGTCACCTATATCACAATAGCCTTAATTTTGCATATCTTCCAATGTTGTTTTTTTTTTAATCCCAGCATTCAGTTTTAATTTCCTTCCAATCTTTTATCACATAATTTTTCCTTTAAATAAAAATCTTGTTGCATTTTCATTTCACCCTGATGTTTTCTTGTGCTATTTCCTTCTTTTAATAACTCCTAACCCTTCCCTTTGAAAAAGTCCATTGGGACCTACTAAGGCTGTCAGTTCCCTGAATTTTCAGTAGTCTACAGTGGACCAAAGCCTGGAGCAAGCTCTTCCTAGGAGGCTCCTGTGAGTTGTTTCCTTTCTCCTCTTCTGCAATAGTATTTTTTTTTCTCTCTAGGTTGCTGTGTTTTGTTATTTTTACTCATCCTTGAGTAAGGTAATCTATGCCCAGACTGAAGCTTTATCATCAGACATGTTCTTGAATCCATTTCTTGTCAAGTGGCGCCAAGCTGAATTCACACAGCTCTCAGATCACTTTTCAGGATGTGGCCGGCTTCCATCTGTGATCTCCTGCAGTAGGATCTTTCCGTGGAGCCCCCTTCTCGATCGTCTCAGCCCATCCCATCTCTTCCTTCCCCCTGAGAGCTAACACTGTGGGAACTTCTCTGGGGGTCCAGTGGCTAAGACTCTGAACTCACAGTGCCGGGCACCTGGGTTCAATCCCTGGTCAGGGAACTAGGGCCCACTTGCTGCAGCTAAAGATCAAAGATCGTGCATGACGCAACTAAGACCCAGCACAGCCAAATAAATAAATATTTTATAAAAGAAAAGAACTAACACTGTGCCAACACTTGTCATAGTTATTTCCTTGTTTTTGTTTTATAGTCTTATCACCTATGTGATAAAACATTCCTAAATAATTTAACTAGTATTGACTTTTATTAATCACAGTTAAAAGGAATTTTATATCTTTTTGTGACTTGCTTCTTTGAATCAATTTAATGTATCAGTATCCTCTAAACAGGCACACTCCTACAGTTGAGAAAGTCGAATTTATTTCTGGGTGTTGTGAGAGAGAACGCAGTGCTAGAGGAAGCAAGAAGCATCTCAGTAAGAAGATGATTGGATTTCTTTTAGGACCTCATCTTATATAAAAGTGATTTGAAAGAGTTTAGGGAAGTGGAGCTTTGCTCTGGTTTGAATCCCCCTGGTAATGAAGTAATTCTGTGATTGGGTATTACACTAACTCTTACCTAGAAGGAAGACTTGGGAGAGTTTGAAGGCTATCATGCAAAGAAGTGATGTGACATGAAACAAATCAATATTTAATGAATATTGGACCATTAATGGTGTTTCAAGCTAGACTGGACGAGGACCTGAGCAGAGCAAGCCATGCACAATTGAGTTAGAGAGAAAAAGAAGGGTCAGCTCTAAGACACACTAAAATAGGAAAATTAGATATGTAAGCTGGCTATTTCATTTAAGGAGGAGGCCAAAAGAAGGAAGATCAGTTGTTCAGTTACATACGCTGAGTTGACCTTTAATTTGTCATGTCTAAAAGTATCAGACAAATCCTGTTTGTGTTTTATTTGACCACGGCTTCAACAAAATGGTTCAAATCAGTAATAGAGACGTGAGACTGTAAAACTAACTAAACATCAACTCCCCTCCTTTCCCCTGCAAAACTATCTCATTCTATAGGAGTTTTTGTCATTTTGACTTCCAATCAAGTGGAGAAGGGAATGGCACCCCACTCCAGTACTCTTGCCTGGAAAATCCCATGGACGGAGGAGCCTGGTAGGCTGCAGTCCACGGGGTCGCTGAGTCAGACACGACTTAGCGACTTCACTTTCACTTTTCACCTTCATGCATTGGAGAAGGAAATGGCAACCCACTCCAGTGTTCTTGCCTGGAGAATTCCAGGGATGGAGGAGCCTGGTGGGCTGCCGCCTATGGGGTCGCACAGAGTCGGACACGACTGAAGCGACTTAGCAGCAGCAGCAGCAGCAGCAACCAATCAAGAGGCTGTTAGTTGTGGTACAAAAAATATTTAATAAAAACATTAAAACCTTCAAACATATGGAATAATAAAAGAGTAATATAACAAATGCATTTATACCCACTGTCAAATGTTATTATTTTGTGATATTTGCTTTTGACATTTTATTATGAAAAAATTATAGGTTCAGTCCAGTTTCATTCTTCTTCCATCCTTAGAGGCAATCATGATCACACATTTGATGTTTACTCTTTGCTATCTATGATTTTTTAAGAGAAAAATTGCACATATTTAAGATGTACCACATGATGATTTGATGTATATATTCATAATAAAATTATTTACTTTTTAGAGTCAGGATAATTAACATATTATCTCTTCACATAGTTGCCAGTTTTGGGGTGTGATACGAGCACCTAAAATCTACTTCCTTTGCATTTCTAGTATTCAATACAGCAAATTTCTAGTATTCAATACAGTAATAAATTATAACAAAAATTATAGTCATCATACTCTACATTCTATGATTTGTGTACTGATATATCATGAGAAACACTGGGCTGGAAGAAGCACAAGCTGGAATCAAGATTGCAGGGAGAAATATCAATAACCTCAGATATGCAGACGATACCACCCTTATGGCAGAAAGTGAAAAGGAACTAAAAAGCCTCTTGATGAAAGTGAAAGAGGAGAGTGAAAAAGTTGGCTTAAAGCTCAACATTCAGAAAACGAAGATCGTGACATCTGGTCTCATCACTTCATGGGAAATAGATGGGGAAACAGTGGAAACAGTGTCAGACTTAATTTTTTTGGGCTCCAAAATCACTGCAGGTGGTGATTGCGGCCATGAAATTAAAAGACGCTTACTCCTTGGAAGGAAAGTTATGACCAACCTAGATAGCATATTCAAAAGCAGAGACATTACTTTGCCAACAAAGGTTCGTCTAGTCAAGGCTATGGTTTTTCCAGTAGTCATGTATGGATGTGAAAGTTGGACTGTGAAGAAGGCTGAGCGCCGAAGAATTGATGCTTTTGAACTGTGGTGTTGTAAAATACTCTTGAGAGTCCCTTGGACTGCAAGGAGATCCAACCAGTCCATCCTAAAGGAAATCAGTCCTGGGTGTTCATTGGAAGGACTGATGCTGAAGCTGAAACTCCAATACTTTGACCACCTCATGTGAAGAGTTGACTCATTGGAAAAGACCCTGATTCTGGGAGGGACTGGGGGCAGGAGGAAAAGGGGACGACAGAGGATGAGATGGCCGGATGGCATCACCGACTCGATGGACGTGAGTTTGAGTGAACTCCGGGAGTTGGTGATGGACAGGGAGGCCTGGCGTGCTGCGATTCATGGGGTCGCAAAGAGTTGGACACGACTGAGTGACTGAACTGACTGACTGACTGACCATCTACATGGATCCCCACCCAATATACAATATTAATCATTACTTTTTTTTTAACTTTTTATTTTGTTGGGGTATAGCCAACTAACAATGCTGTCATAATTTCAGGTGAAGAGCAGAGACTCAGCCATACATACACAAGTATCCATTCTCCTCCAAACTCGTCTCCTATCCAGGCTGCCACATGATATTGAGCAGAGTTCCATGTTGTATACAGTAGTCCTTGTTGGTTATCTTATTTGTTATGTGTTAAAAGTTTCTAGGAGGGAGTTCCCTGGGGGTCCAGTGGTTAGGATCCAGGACTTTCACTACCATGGCCTGGGTTCAATTCCTACTCTAGGAATTAGGATCCTACAAGCTATGAGGAGCAGCCAAAAAAAAAAAGCTTACAGAAATATAACTTATGTAAAAATGCATATTGTACTGATAGTTACTGCATATAATATGATTAAGGTTATTACAATTTCTCAATTTTATGCTTTTATTATTATCCCTATTGCTACATACAAATTTGGTTCATTTGTTTTAATTTTTATTATGTGAATTTTTATAGAAGTATAATATACAGAAAAGCATACAAGTTATAAATACACAATTTGATGAATTTTTACATAGTGTAACCAGAAGCTATTAATAGATCAAGGAAGAGAACATTAACAGCACTCAAAATATCCTTTTGTGAATGAAATCATGCTATGTGTAGCGACAAGAATGGAGTTAGAGATTATCATACTAAGTGAAGTAAATCAGGAAAAGAAAGATAAATATCATATGATATCACTTATACGTGGAATCTAAAATACTACGCAAATGAACCTACCTGCAAAGAGTCGGACACGACTGAGCGACTGATGTGATCTGATCTGATAAAACAGAAGCAGATTCACAGACATATAGAACATTGATTGCCACAGGAACAGTGGGGGTGATGGGAAGGTGGATTGGGAGTTTGGGATTAGCAGATGCAAACTACTGTGTGTGAATGGATAAACAACAAAGTCCCGCTGTATTGCACAGGGAACTATATTTAATATCCGGGGATAAACTGTACTAGGTGAGAATATTAAAAAATGTCTACACATGTATAAATGAATCACTTTGCTGTACTGAAGAAACTAACATTGCAAATTAACTGTAGTGTAATTTTTAAAAATTGCACAAAATTCCCTTCATACATTTCTATTCAATACATTCCTCCTCCACAGCAATCACCCCATCAACATTAGATTTATCTCTGGACTTTTTAGGAATGTAATCAAAACAGTGCAGTTTTTCTATTTTGACTTCTTCTGCTTAACATTATATTTGTGGGATGCATCTATATTGGTATTCATGTAGTTATAGTTCATATCTTTTCATTGCTTTATGAATAAACTGTATATCATTGCTTTATCTATTGTTCGAATATACCACATTTCATTTATCTATTCTGCTGTTAACGGGTATTGGAGATGTTTCAAGACTTTGGCCATTATAAATAATGCCGCTATGAACATGTTTTCTGGTGAATAGATACATGCATTTCTGTTGGATAAATAGGAGTAGAATTGCTGAGTCCAGCTTTGATAGATATTGCCAAACCGTTCCCTAAAGTGGGTGTACCAATTTACAATCACTACAACCCACAGTCATATATGAGAGTTCTGGTTGCTCCACGTTCTCACCAATACATGGCATTGTCAGTTCTTCTCTTTTTAGTTGCTCTGGTGATAGGTAGGGATGTCTAGTTATAACTTGTATTTGCTTGTTGACTGGTGAGTTTTAATACATTTTCCCGTGTTCACTGGCCATTTGGATTCCTCCTTTGAGAAGTTCTTGTTCAAATCTTCTGTCTGTTTTATATTTTGTTGTCTTTAAAAAAATGATTTGTAGGATAAATGCATTGCTAATAGTTTCATTTATCTGTGGTTTTCCTTTTCACTTTCCTAGAGATTTCTTTTAACGAATAGCAGTTCTTAATTTTATTTTATTTTATTTTTTTTTTTTTTTTAGTTCTTAATTTTAATATAGCCTTATTTATTAGGTTTTTTCTTCTTTATGGTCAATTTTGTGTGTGTCCTATTTAAGAAATCTTTTCTTATGTCAAGGTCATAAAAGACCTTTACTTTTAAACTAGGTGTTTTTTTTTAACTGATGGATAATATTTCATCTGGTGATGGATATTTACATTGTATCCAGTTTCTTGCTGGGCTATATGTATTTGTAAGAGTGTAGGCTTCAGCCTCAGATTTTGGTTCAGATCCTACAGTGTCATTTCACTGCTGTGTAATATTGGACAATTCACTTAAACTTTCTGACTTCTTTTACCTCATCTGAAAAATGGAGATAACAGAACCTATTGCCTGACCTAGGCAAGTCATATTGCTTTTTGAAGACAGAAATAGTCCCCTTTCTTAATTTCTTTGGTGTGTCCCAGAATCTTTAGATATTAGAATACAAATTCTTTGGGTTTGAGGCTTAAAATTTTCTTTATTGAAATACAGTTAATATCACATGGTAAATTGTTTAAGCAATACAAAAATATATAAAATCAAGAGCAAAAACTTCCTCTTTGCTATTCACACACTTGTGCTTTTCTAGTGTTGTCATCTGTAAAATGGAAGTAATATTAAAAATATAGGGTTGCAAAAAGGATTTGGTAGGTTAATGTCTGTAAAGCACTTAGAAGAGATTTTGGTACATAGCCGTGCTGAATACATATTAGTTATTTTTATTGTTTTCTTGAAGGTATTTCCCTATCAGTTCACATAATTCCATGATATTCTTGAAAGGCTGTGTGTACTTTCTTAAATGGGTACCTCCACATTTTCTCATTAACCACAATTTCCTTCTGTATATAACTTGGCGAGTTTTTACAAGTATTTCTTTTGTAATTTTTTGAATTTGAATTGTAGAATCAAAAGATGTGGTGTGTTTATATTTTGAAAGGTATTGCTAAATTGTCCTCAAGAAAGTGTATGAATTTGTACTTCCATTAAGTATAAGAATGCTTGTCCTATACTATTAACAATATTCATTATTGAATTTTGTAATCTAATGAACAAATCAACATACCTTATTTAAAAATACGTTTAAAAACTAACAGCTTTATTGAGATATAATTCATGTATCAGACAATTCATCTATTTAAAGTTCACAATTCACGGGTTTTAGCATATTCACAGAATTGTGCAGTCACCATCACAATTGTCATGACCTCAAGAGACACTAATTATTAGAAGTTACTCCCCATTTTCTCCCAATTTCCAATCCCCCAGCCCCTGGTAATTATTGATCTACTTTTTCTCTCTCAAGATTTGCCTATTCTGAGGATTTCATATAATTAGAATCACACAGCATGGTCTTTGTGTCTGGCTTCTTTCACTTAGCATAATATTTTCAAGATTCATTCATGTTTGTAGCCGTTAACAGTACTTCATTCTTTGCAGCTGAATAATATTCTAACAAAATGGATGTATCACATTTGGCTTACCCATTCATCTATTGATGAACATTTGGGTTGTTTACTCTTTTGGACTATTATAAATTATGCTACTTTTTTCTTTCCTCTTTTTCTTTTTGCCATACCAGGCAGCTTTTGGAATCTTAGTTCCCTGACCAGGGTTTGAACCTGGGCCCTTCTCAATGAATGCTTTGTGTTCTAACCACTGGACTGCCAGGGAATTCCTTATGCTATTTTTTTTATTGGTAAATAACATTTATTGTATGGATATACTCATTGTTTTAATATGCAACTATTTAATTGTGAAAGAGAGGAAAATTTTAATATATTTGACCATTTTCCATTTGATTTGTTTTTACTCAACGAATTGTACAAAGTGTTGCATATCAATGACTATATCTCTTTGCCAATTATATTGCAATCTTTTTTCCCACTTTGTATATGCTCAAATTTATTTTTCTCTTCCCTTAAGACTTTAGGATTATCTGTCTTACTTAGAAAGTCTTTTTATATGCCAAGATTATTCATCAAAGAAAATCTTTAAAGTTCTGAACTTTTAGTATTATAATTTTATTTTTTTAACATTTAGAATATTAAAATCTTCTGGAAAGTTGGGAGATATAAAGAGTGTGATAAAGGACCTATTTTGTTTCCCTTTTTATTCCTAACCAATTTACCTACCATTTATTATCTGATGCATCTACTGGAGAAGGAAATGGCAACCCACTCCAGTATTCTTGCCTGGAGAATCTCATGGACAGGGGAGCCTGGTGGGATTGCAAAGAGTCAGACATGACTGGGCACACAGCACACCTTTTCATACATAATTCACATGTGTATTTGAGTTTATTTCTGATTATTCTAGTCTTTTGAGCTACCTATTTCTTCTCTAGAATATTTTATTATAATGTTATCATATATTTTAATATTTGGTTGTATTAATTACTTCCTCACTATTTTTCAGAATTTTTCTAACTTTTCATTTACATTCTTAATGAACTTTAGTACTAGTAGAGTTTTAAAAAATCTTGATGTTTTGTCTTTACATTGAATTTATAGATCAATTAAATTAATGCTTTGTAATTGCAAATAGTTTTCTCCCTTAATGCTGTAAGCAGAGGGGAAATCTGAAATGGAAAAGGAAGAGGAAGTTAAGGGAGAAGAGACTATTTTTCTTATAAATCACATCTAAAATATGATGTAAAGTGTATTTCTTCTCTGAATAGCACAAAACACTTTAAAAATAATACTTCAACCTCTAAAACATCCCAACATCACATAATTACTATTTCTAATTTATAGACTGAAAGTGCAAGGCAGAATCCTGGCCATGCTTTTTAACTTTTATATATTTATTCTTAAATGATTTTTCTTATTTTGAATATTCATGAAGAACTGAAAATAAATCTTTCCTGCCTTTCGGCTTTTGGCAGCTTCTACCTGAGTGAAATAAAATAATTGATGAGGTTAAAAGAAAACCTTTTAACCTATCTATCTATAGGTATAGATGAAGGTAGAGATACAGTTGATAGTGATTTTACTGTGATACAAACCTCTTTATGTAAATTTGACTTTTATCCCAAATTTGACTCTAAATGTTCTTGTCAAAATTATTCTCAGGTTATCCAAAGTGATAGGTAATAAACAGAAAAATAAATTAGCTCTCATTCTTAGCTTCTCATACCTCTTAATTTTGAACAGGTTCTTCTAGAGAATCATAAAATTAAAGGTTATTTTCCTGCAATTTTTCTCCCCCTAAATATTTGGATAACATACTGGGTGACTAAATGGATCGTTCGCATCTACTATGAAGACAGCCAATCTGTAAAGAAAAGCCAAGAGAACAGGGAGCCCAAATGCACTTGGAGTACCTGGAAATTACACCTGGCAGCCAGCGGCCTTTTGTGCTGCTTTGCTGGACTGTGTTTTCTGGCCGCAGGCTTTCAAGGGTACCTTTATTTCACTGATTACTAAATTAGTGTTGGATTTAATGAGCGAGATCTGTCCTTTTATTTGTGCCTTTTTTCCTTCTTCTTCTTACTTAAAAAAAAAAAAAAGGATCAGCATCACAAAAGCTTTGTACATTTCTAGTTTGCTTTTGATGATATGACCATTTGCTCCCATCTATCTCCATGGTAATGAGCTTCTTCTACCCCCACTTTCCGAAGCCTCAGATACTTAGGAAGCTTCAGTCCCAGAGTAGAGTTGCATGCTAAAATAATGCAGAGAAACAAATTGGTCTCTGTAAATAGGCTCCATCTTCAAAGCATTAGAATATTCTTCAAAATGTGATCCATTTTCTTTGCTTGAAAACAGGTGTGTTTTAGATAAAAATATTTGAAAGTAAAATTTGGCATCTCAGGAAATGCATCTTAGTAAGTACCTATTTTCCAAAACAAGGCTTAGATAGGATTTCAAAATTAGAAGAGGCCTCAGATTTCATCTAGCCCAAGATTTTTACTGTACATTTGAGGAAACTGAGGCTTAACAAAGTTCATTGTCTTTTTCTAATCATAAGTTGGGACTAGGGCTTACATCTTCCAGCAAGGTATTCTTTCCTCTGTTACCAATAGTTCAACAATATTAATAATAACTATTAATGATATTAATAGCAATTGCTATTACTTAGTACTAATAAAAGTGATAATGCACAGAATATGTACTGTAAAATGTAAATAATTACTATTAAGTCTATGCTTGGCAACTTTTCACTGTAACATGAAGTTCTTTAAAACTGATCTTTCAGTTTTCAAATTGTACCATCTCAAAGAATATACTCATAGAAGTCAATATTCCTAAAAGATTATATATATGTGTGTATATATACACACATATATGCACACACATATATTTTAGTATATAAATAAAATAGCAACAGTGGTAATTTCTGAGTAGTGATTACTGTTTTCTTTTTTATAATTTTCTGTATTAATATGTATTGCTTTCTTTATAAGAAAAAAAGACTTTTTAATTTTAGAAAAAAAATGTTGCTCATTTGTTGCTTAAGATGTAACTCATTCATATTTGGCCCATGCCACTGTTCTTTTCCCATTAAAGGCCCAGAGTAATTTATGGTTCACAATAGCTGCAGATATTCTGCTCTGCTCCACCTACTAAGAGTCAGTGTGAGGCCTGAAAGGGCCACACGTCTTCAGAATTCACAGAGTATCAGGGGTTCTCACTTAGCCAGGAAAGAATTGACTGTAAACCCAAGATCTTTGTAAAGAATATCCTCTTTACAACTTTTTTTTTTGACCCACTTTTTGCTTATTCTTTCGTTGAAGAGCTAGTTTTAAGGTAAAGATAACATTAAATGCTACTTCTATGACCTTTTCAACCCCTCGAAGTACTTCACATACCTTAACCCATTTATGGTCTCATTAAAGTTATGTGTTCAGTCTTGGGGACTCAACACAGTTCACAAACAAAACGCAATGATCAACTGTACCTTGGAAATCATGGGAAACTCTCCGGGAACAAAGAGGTGTCTAAGAATAACAATAAATGGGCCACAGTATCTGACATGGTGACAATCTCTAGCAAATCCCACTGTGTGGGGCAGATGCTGAGAAAATGTCCCCTAAGAGATTCCAATTTAACGATCAGGGCTTGGTTATTATTTAAAGCATTTATCCCCAGTTAACTAACATCCCGTCAGACTGAGCCAGTTGCAAGCTATAAATTCGTCTCTGCTCTTAGCCATATAAAACACTGCAAACAACTGAGTTTAACTTCCATTGATTTTTCCCTGTTTGACTACAATCAAAGTCAACTAGATTCAAAAAGCTATTATTAAATCAATAATAATATTGATTCAATCTTTTTTTTTTAGAAGGATAATGCTTGAGACCTTGAGAAATGATCAAATGGTCATTTATTCTCTCTTCTTTTCACTGAGCTTAAACATCTTCCTGGGAACAACTCTAACTGAAGATCACAGAAGAATAGAAAAGAAATAAGCAATTTATGATGGGATGTTAAAAATTAATGGGAAGTAACCAAATATCTTGAACCAATGTGTCCAGTATAGATCTCTAGATTCTTGCCCTTCTCCATACTGTTATTCACCAGGTTAAATCCAAAATAAGAGTCGTCTTTGGCTCCTGTCTTTCCCTCACTCCCAAATTCAGTCCCTCAGCAAATCCCCTGCTAGCTCAGCTTACAAAAAATTCCCATATTCCTCTGCTTCTCCACTTCTTTTCCTCTCCACAGCTGTCCCTGGTCCATGCTCCAGGACCATGTCTCATAGGAACTCCGCGACTCCTCTCCAGCCACCCGTTGGTGACCCACACTATGATCTATCCTCCACATGGCAGCCAGATTTAGCACATAAATCAGATTGTACATGTCATGCCCCTGCCAAAAGGATCCCTTTTCATGGAACAAAATCCAAGCTCTTTTTTTTAACCTAGAGTTCCTACTGGATCTAGGCACTGCCTACATCAAGCCTCTTCTCCCAGCCCCTCCCTTGCTTTCTTTTCTGACTGTATTGTTCCCATGCTGCCCCTAGTTCTGCAGTTGCTCTCTCCAAGGGCCTTCATGTGATTTCCCCTTTCATGTCATTAAAGACTGCCTAATTGCTTTCTTCTCCCAAGAAGAGCTTTCCCTCACCATCCTATCTAAGATGGTACCTTGCTCTTCACTCCTTGACTTGCTGTACTCTTCATCATACTATTTGACATTATACCTTAAATGTTTGTTTTCTGCCTCTGCCTCCAGGATGCAGCCGTCACAGGTCTTTCTTGTTCTCTATTACTATCTGAGCTCTGAGAGCAGTTCTGCGCACACAGAAGCCACTTGATAAGTATCCGTAGAGTGAAGGAAAGGTCTTATCATATTAATAGTTTTTCTCCCATGAAAGAGACCATTATGGGGATGAAGATCAATGTTAGAGGTGATCAGGATACCTGGAGAATACGAAATCAGCATTCAGTATATACAATAGCAAGCAAATTGCATTTCTACCATGGATCACCATAGACATACATAAGCACTTCACATGGATATTTGGGTGTAGATTTTGGGGGCTCAGAGAGGTGCTAACCCAACAAATATACTGTATTAAACAGAGGCTCACTGCAGTCTTTTATGTAAGTGTTTATCGCCCCCTTCAGGTGGTTATGGTCTTAGGGTAGAGACTGTGCTTGCTCATCTCCCTGTATTTTATTGCAAATTGTAGGTATATCACCTACAATAGTTGCTGAACTGAATGACACTGGTTCTTTCCGCATCTGGGGTAAATTTTTAGAGATCTGCTTGTCTCCGAAGTCTGATTACTTTTTAGATTCATGTGTGTGTGTGTACACATTCAAAACAAAAATACCTATTTTGAAGGGATTAGATTTTTAAATAAATGGTGCTGGGACTATTTGGAAAAAGATAAAATTAAACCCATACCTCATACCAGAGTCAGAAATCAATTCAAAGTGATCAGAGATCTAAATGTAAAATACTAAATCATACAGCTACCAGAAGACAATAGCAATGAATCCTTCAACTTTGGCATGGGAAAAGACTCAAAATCTAAAAGCAATGAAAAAATACATTTAGGTATATTTGGCTGCATGGAATATTAAAATTTTTGTTTCTAGATGGCTAAAACCAGCCAAACCAGTCAATTCTAAAAGAAATCAACCCTGAATATTCACTGGAAGGACTGAGGGTGAAGCTGAAGTTGAAGTTCCACAACTTTGGCCACCTGATGCGAAGAGCTGATTCATCGCAAAAGACCCTAATGCTGGGAAAGATTGAGGGAGGAGAAGTGGACAACAGAGGATGAGATGGTTGGATGGCATCACCGACTCAAAGGACATGAGTTTGAGCAAATTCCGGGAGATAGTGAAGGACAGGGAAGCCTGGCATGCTGCAGTCCATGGGGTTGCAATGAGTCACATATGACTTAGTGTCTGAACAATAACAATGGCTAAAATAAACAGCTAACAAATTGGGAGAAAATATTTGTAAGATGTATTACAGATAATGGGCTAATATTCTTTTTAAAATTTATTTATTTTTAAATCAAAGGATAATTGCTTTACAGAATTTTGTTGTTTTCTGTCAAACATCAACATGAATCAGCCATAGGTGTACATATGTCCCCTCCCTCTTGAAGCTCTCTCCTATCTCCCTCCCCATCCACCCCTCTAGGTTGATATGAGCCCCTGTTTGAGTTCCCTAAGACGCAAAGAACTTTAAAAATGAGGGACATGGACCCAAAACCTGATGAGAGAATGGAAAAATACATTGATACAATTCTGGTAAGAAAAGGGGAGAGTTTTATTAGTTTTATAAGAAATAGACCATCTGTATTCAGTATCCACAAGCAAACAGAAGACCCAAATAGGATAATCGAAATGAGTCAGGATGAAAGGAACAAAACCCAAACAGTGCAGTACCCTAGAGCTAGCAAGAGCCAGGAAGCTGTTACTACCCTGGGATGGGTGAATGGAGGAGGCTGAGTAGGAGCCCCAGAACCAAACCACAGTGACTCAATGGGGAGGGAGCTGGAGAACAAATACTGTGCCTTCATTCACCAGTCCCTACTCCAGCCATGGCTCTCCCGCTGGTGTCACCTCATGGCTGGACTCAACCAGGAGCCTCCTGGGACACAGAGCAGGTGAAGAAAGGTGAAGATGTTACCTGGAGAGATGAATGGGGAATACCGAATACAGAAGGGCCTCAAATGATCACAGTACAAACCACCATAGAAACTAAGAATCTGAGGCCACTCCTCCCACCTTTTTTTTTTTTTTAAGATTTATTTTTTAGGTGGATCATCTTTTTTAAAAGTCTTTATTGAATTTGTTACAATATTGTTTTTGTTTTATGCTTTGGGTTTTGGCCACTGCCAAGCATGTGGGATCTTAGCTCTCCAAGCAGGGATCAAACCCATACCCCCTGCATTGGAAGGTGGAGTCTTAACCACTGGACAGCCAGGGAAGTCCCTAAGGCCATTTTCTTGTAAGAATATGGCCTGGGCAGGAGTGAAGTTATACCTGAATTTCTGTTATCATGAAGTTTTTAACTATATTATTTTCACCCTAGGAATAAAAAACGTGACAGATGGGAGGTAACTAGAGATTTTTGATGCTACTTTCATTGAAGTATGAGATCTATGTTGCTTTCCCTTGATTTTGGGTGAGTTCTGACTGCTTTGATCAGTGGAGTATTGTGAAAATGACGTTCCCAGACTTGCCCTTAAGAGACTAGCAACTTCTATTCATGTCTCTTGGGACAGTGACTGGAGCTCTGAGCTGCCATGTAAGAAGACTAACTCTCCAGAGGCTGCCATCAAATAAAGAAGCCTATGCTAACCACACAAAGAAACTCCCTGGAGAGGGAGAAGGGGATCAAGAGAGGAAAAAGAGATACCAGCCAGCTTCCAATTGTTCTAGCCTTCCAGATATTCAGTTCATTACAGGTGAGGCTCCAGGCATTCTGGAGCAGAAATGGGCTGTCCTTGCTGTGCTGTGTCCAAATATAGGAATAGTAAGTTATTTATTCAACCACTAGGGTTATTGTGCAGCAATAGATAGCTTGAACAGAATTTTGTCCTTGGAAATGGGATGCTCCCCTAACAAATGCCTAAACCGGATGACACTGGCTTTGGGACAGGGTGGTAGGAAGAAGCCAAAAAGGCCATGAAGACAGTTGGTGAGGGGGTGAAGGACGTGGATGCCGGAAAACAGAGGACCCCTTTTATGTAGGGGCAGAAAGTCTAGCAACACTGTCACCTGTGGAAAGTGAAAATTAGAAAGTCTGCTTAATTAACTCATGGGGTCAGCTGGGGAGATGTCCAAGTGGAATGCAGAAAGTGCCAAGCTCCTTTTCCTAGGTCCCATGATAACGTGTAAGATGGGAGGGACTTCCCTGGTGGTCCAGGGGGCTAAGACTCTGCGCTCCCAGTGCAGGGGGCCCAGGTTCAGTCCTCACTCTGGAAACCAGATCCCATACACTACAACTAAGAGTTCTCATGCTGCAAGTAAAGATTCCACTTGCTGCAACTAGAAAAAAAAAAAAAAAAGATCCCGCATGCAGCAATGAAGATTGAAGATCCTTCGTGCTGCAACTAAGTCAAGTATGTACACACAAGATGGGAGAGATGACCCAATTCTAATGCTTCTAATAAAGAAATCATGCACGTTTTTTGGCAGAATTGGGAGAAAACACAAAGAAATAAAGATTTACTGGGTTCTCAAATAAAACTGTCGGTCATCTCCAGTCACTCCCATTAAAAGATTTTTAAACAAGAAATGGCTTTGGGGCTAAGCTCACATCCAGAGAGTGTGGCTATAAGATACTCTATCAGAGAAATTCAGGGCAGGCCTGAGAGTACTTCTAAGAATCTTAAGACTATGTCTCATAGACCATCTCAGTAAACACCGCAGCTCTCAGGAATCTCAGGGTGTTGTCCCACACCAGCCTCAAAGGAGGTCCTGGATTTCTACTTTAAATGGACACATTCTACTTCACAGGATGGCAGGGGCTATGGAACAAGGTCGCATTCATTTCATTTGAAATATATGCTGAGTGTCTGCTCTATGCCAGGCACTGTACTAGGCTTGGCAAATTCCTGATAGATACCAATTGTCAAGATTCTGGAACAAGAAATTGGGATTCTCAGAAATTCTTAGAAATCCTCAAAATCATAAGTTATTCTATTACTTTTTTCTGTAATATCTTTTTTTACATTAAAAAATTATTGTTTATTTTGGCTATGCTGGATCTTCATTTCTCCAGTCGTGCGGGCTCCCCTCTAGCTGTGGTGGGGGGCCTCTCATTGCCGTGGCTTCTCCTGTTGAGGAGCACAGGCTCTAGGGCGCATGGGCTCTGTAGTTGTGGTGCAGGGGCTTAGCTGATCCACAGCGTGTGGGATCCTCCCAGCAGTACCTGTGTCCCCTCCACTGGTAGGCAGATTCTTAACCACTGGACCACCAGAGAAGTCCTTCTTCATACGTTTTTAAATAACAACTGACCATAACAGTAAATGGTGAACCGTTTTTCTGTGACAGGTTATGCTAAAAGGTATCCAAGGTTTTCTGCAAAAAAAAAAAAGTAATAGTAAATGAATGGCTTATTATTATGGAAATATATACACTGATGCAAGATTATACTACCTTTTGTAAAAAAATAAATAAATAAATAAATAAACAGAAACCTCAATTAAAATAAAGTCAGGAGACCAGAAGGGAGAGCTGTTACACCCTAGATGATAGCTGAGTCCAACAAGGAGAAGAAAGACTCCTCTCTCTTTCCTGGCAAGAGATCAGGCAATGAGAGACTCACAACTCGGCCAATGAAAACCCACGAGACTTCAAACTCTCAGTTCCTCCAATGGACTCTTTGTTTACTACCTTCCCCTGCCCCGCCCCACCTCCAACTTCCTTTTCCCTCTTTAAACAGTTCTCTCCACTTTTGCTGGGGACTGGTGCATGCACTGTAGTTGCAGACCCTGAATTGTAATCTTTTACTGATTTCAAATAAACTCATTTGTGCTGGAGAAATAACTGTAGTCTGTTTTAGACTGACAATTTCAGTGACATGTAAAAACGATCTATACCTGGTATCGATATTTGATAATAGAGAACATTAAAAGGCAAACAAGTGCCAAGTACAGTGGTTTTAGAATTTAAAAAATAATACCATGAACATTTAAATTTTAAAAATTATCATTCTTTTAAAAATTGAAGTGTAGTTGATTTCCCACGTACAAGGAGCGATGGCTGCGCGGGTGCAGGAGGGCCAAAAGGAGCTACTCCACGTTGAAGGTCAGGAGGGGCGGCGGTGAGGAGATACCCCTCGTCCAAGGTAAGGAGCAGTGGCTGCGCTTTGCTGGAGCAGCCATGAAGAGATACCCCACATCCAAGGTAAGAGAAACCCAAGGAAGACGGTAGGTGTTGTGAGAGGACATCAGAGGGCAGACACACTGAAACCATAATCACAGAAAACTAGTCAATCTAATCACATGGACCACAGCCTTGATTAACTCAATGAAACTAAGCCATGCCCTGTGGGGCCACCCAAGACGGGCGGGTCATGGTGGAGAGGTCTGACAGAATGTGGTCCACTGGAGAAGGGAATGGCAAACCATTTCAGTAGTCTTGCCTTGAGAACCCCATGAACAGTTTGAAAAGGCAAAATGATAGGATACTGAAAGAGGAACTCCCCACGTCAGTAGGTGCCCAATATGCTACTGGAGATCAGTGGAGAAATAACTCCAGAAAGAATGAAGGGATGGAGCCAAAGCAAAAACAATACCCAGATGTGGATGTGACCGGTGATAGAAGCAAGGTCTGATGCTGTAAAGAGCAATATTGCATAGGAACCTGGAATGTCAGGTCCATGAATCAAGGCAAATTGAAAGTGGTCAAACAAGAGATGGCAAGAGTGAATGTTGACATTCTAGGAATCAGCAAACTAAAATGGACTGGAATGGGTGAATTGAACTCAGATGACCATTTATATCTACTACTGCTGGCAGTAATACCTTAGAAGAAAATAGAGTAGCCATTATGGTAAATAAAAGAGTCTGAAATGCAGTACCTGGATGCAATCTCAAAAATGACAGAATGATCTCTGTTCGTTTCCAAGGCAAACCATTCAATATCACAGTAATCCAAGTCTGTGCCCCAACCAGTAACGCTGAAGAAGCTGAAGTTGAACAGTTCTATGAAGATCTACAAGATCTTTTAGAACTAACACCCAAAAGAGATGTCCTTTTCATCATAGGGGACTGGAATGCAAAAGTAGGAAGTCAAGAAACACCTGGAGTAACAGGCAAATTTGGCCTTGGAATACGGAATGAAGCAGGGCAAAGGCTAATAGAGTTTTGCCAAGAGAATGCACTGGTCATAGCAAACACCCTCTTCTAACAACACAAGAGAGGACTCTACACATGGACATCACCAGATGGTCAACACTGAAATCAGACTGATTATATTCTTTGCAGTCAAAGACGGAGAAGCTCTATACAGTCAGCAAAAACAACACCGGGAGCTGACTGTGGCTCAGATCATGAACTCCTTATTGCCAAATTCAGACTGAAATTGAATAAAGTAGGGAAAACCACTACACCATTCAGGTATGACCTAAATTAAATCCCTTATGATTATACAGTGGGAGTGAGAAATAGATTTAAGGGCCTAGATCTGATAGATAGAGTGCCTGATGAACTATGGACAGAGGTTCGTGACATTGTACAAGAGACAGGGATCAAGACCATCCCCATGGAAAAGAAATGCAGAAAAGCAAAACGGCTGTCTGAGGAGGGCTTACAAATAGCTGTGAAAAGAACAGAAGCAAAAAGCAAAGGAGAAAAGGAAAGATATAAGCATCTCAATGCAGAGTTCCGAAGAATAGCAGGAAGAGATAAGGAAGCCTTCCTCAGCGATCAATGCAAAGAAATAGAGGAAAACAACAGAATGGGAAAGACTAGAGATCTCTTCAAGAAAATTAGAGATACCAAGGGAACATTTCATGCAAAGATGGGCTCAATAAAGGACAGAAATGGAATGGACCTAAAAGAAGCAGAAGATATTAAGAAACGGTGGCAAGAATACACAGAAGAACTGTACAAAAAAGAGCTTCATGACCAAGATAATCATGATGGTGTGATCACTCACCTAGAGCCAGACATCCTGGAATGTGAAGTCAAGTGGGCCTTAGAAAGCATCACTATGAACAAAGCTAGTGGAGGTGATGGAATTCCAGTTGAGCTATTTCAAATCCTGAAAGATGATGCTGTGAAAGTGCTACACTCAATATGTCAGCAAATGTGGAAAACTCAGCAGTGGCCACAGGATTGGAAAAGATCAGTTTTCATTCCAATCCCAAAGAAAGGCAATGCCAAAGAATGCTCAAACTACCGCACAATTGCACTCATCTTACATACTAGTAAAGTAATGCTTAAAATTCTCCAAGCCAGGCTTCAGTAATACGTGAACCGTGAACTTCCAGATGTTCGAGCTGGTTTTAGAAAAGGCAGAGGAACCGGAGATCAAATTGCCAACATCCTCTGGATCATCAGAAAAGCAAGAGAGTTCCAGAAAAACATCTATTTCTGCTTTATTGACTATGCCAAAGCCTTTGACTGTGTGGATCACAATAAACTGTGGAAAATTCTTCAAGAGATGGGAATACCAGACCACCTGACCTGTCTCTTGAAAAACCTATATGCAGGTCAGGAAGCAACAGTTGGAACTGGACATGGAACAACAGATTGGTTCCAAATAGGAAAAGGAGTACATCAAGGCTGTAGATTGTCACCCTGCTTATTTAACTTATATGCAGAGTACATCATGAGAAACGCTGGGCTGGAAGAAGCACAAGCTGGAATCAAGATTGCCGGGAGAAATATCAGCAACTTCAGATATGCAGATGACACCACTCTTATGGCAAAAAGTGAAGAAGAACTAAAAAGCCTCTTGATGAAAGTGAAAGAGGAGAGTGAAAAAGTTGGCTTAAAGCTCAACATTCAGAAAATGAAAATCATGGCATCTGGTCCCATCACTTCATGGGAAATAGATGGGGAAACAGTGGAAACAGTGTCAGACTTTATTTTTTTTGGCTCCAAAATCACTGCAGATGGTGATTGCAGCCATGAAATTAAAAGACACTTACTCCTTGGAAGGAAAGTTATGACCAACCTATCTAGGTTCAAAAGCATATTCAAAAGCCTATTCAAAATATTCAAAATATTCATATTCTAGCATATTCAAAAGCAGAGACATTCCTTTGCCAACAAAGGTCCATCTAGTCAAGGCTATGGTTTTTCCAGTGCTCATGTATGGATGTGAGAGTTGGACTGTGAAGAAGGCTGAGTGCCGAAGAATTGATGCCTTTGAACTGTGGTGTTGGAGAAGACTCTTGAGAGTCCCTTGGACTGCAAGGAGATCCAGCCAGTCCATTCTGAAGGAGATTAGCCCTGGGATTTCTTTGGAAGGAATGATGCTAAAGCTGAAACTCCAGTACTTTGGCCACCTCATGCAAAGAGTTGACTCATTGGAAAAGACTCTGATGCTGGGAGGGATTGGGGGCAAGAGGAGAAGGGGACGACAGAGGATGAGATGGCTGATGGCATCACCGACTCGATGGACGTGAGTTTGGGTGAACTCCGGGAGTTGGTGATGGACAGGGAGGCCTGGCGTGCTGCAATTCATGGGGTCACAGAGAGTCGGACACGACTGAGCGACTAAACTGAACTGAACTGATTTGATTTACAGTGTTGTGTTAGTTTGTGGTGTACAGAAAATGATTCTATTATACATATATATATCCTTTTTCATATTTTTTCCATACGGTTTATAATAAAATACTGAATATGACTTCCCCTGTGCTGTACAGCAGGACCATATTGTTTATCTGTTTTATATACAGTAGTGCATATCTCCTAATTCCAAACTCGTAATTTATCACTCCCCCATCCCCCTTTCTCTTTGATAACTGTAAGTTTGTTTTCTATTTCTGTGCGTCTGTTTCTGTTAAAAGTTACCATTCTTAAAATGAGCTTTTAACAGCACGCAAAGCATGAATTGCCTTGGTTGTCTTAATCTTTGTCTTGCTTTATGACAAATATTTCAGATATTGAATATTCTTTCATTCTGATATCTATTTTTTTAATTAATCATTTTATTTGCCTGTGTGGAGTCCCAGTTGTGGCACGTGGAATCTACTTCCCTGATGAGGGATCAAACCCTGGCCCCCTGCATTGGGAGTGCAGTCTTAGCCACTAGATCATCCGGGAAGGCCTTGTTCTTTACTTTTGTGTTGATAGTTTAGTTGTTGAGAGTATGTCTAGAAGTGTCAAGCTGATGTTAAGATACATGTAGTTTATTATAAATTCATTCCATTTCTAAAATTAATTTTTATTGGAGTATAGTTGCTTTTCAATGTTGTGGTATTTTCTACTGTATCCTTTTTAAAAATGATTAAAATATTGTATTTATCTGATTTTTATTTCATTCTTAAAGTTTATATTATTTTTGCTAATTCAGATTGTAGACCACTTTCAGATTTCACAGTGGAGAGTCCACAAAAACATTTACTCTTCTTCACATTTCTTCTGATAAGGCATATTTTCCTTCATAAGAATCTTTCCAATAATAATTTTGCTAAGTGATTTTGTTCTTGTTTGTCAAAGCAAAGAAGCTGTCCACATCATATAAACTACTAACATTGCTTAAATGTTTAATAAGGGATATTAGATCTTCTTTCCTATGTTAAGCAATTTGATTCTAATTTTTTTTTAAAGCAGAATTCTGTTTTTGCTTAGAAGAATTGCATGATGGTTACTTACTTTTTCAACTGCTAATCAAGCCGGTTTCAAGCAATTTAATATTCCTCTCACAATTTTGTAATACTCGTCTTTGAAAACAAGTGTCCCAACTTCAGTGGGCATAAAATCATTTTTCTCATTTGGGGGTCTTTAAAAATCTCTCAATTATTATTTTTTCTATGTGCTTCAAGGTGCTTTGCATTCAAAAAACCTATAAGTGTTTTTCCCCCATTCTTGTTGCAAAAGAGAATTTTTCACTGGAGAAGATGTGAACAGTATTATAATTTTTCTGATTCTAAAACCTGTCAGGAGGACATCATTTTGCAGATCGTACTGGTTAGCCCCAGCCACATGGTCTGGATCCGAGCTCATCGCTTTCACTTTTCTCATGTTCAGGATCTGCACTGTGTATGCTTCCTCTGCCAGTGGTTTTTGAAGCTTTCACCTTTCCAGGATTTGAGTAAAACACTTCTGCTACGGCACAGTGAAGCAGCACAACTGCTGGAAACCTGCCAGATTTTTTTCAAGACTGCCACGCCATCATTGGTAGTTGATATTGGTGGATTCCTTCAAACCAGTAACAGCTCCATGCAGATCATTAATCTTTATTTCTTGTAGGAAGAATTATAATATTTTCCTCTGTTTTCTCAAATGCTTTTCTCGGAATTCAGAAAAACATAAAAATTCCAAGAATTTCTGGAAAGGAATAGAAATACTACAGCAGATGCTGGGGTTACTGCAGTGAACAAGACAGAACAGGTCCCTGCTCTCATGTAAACACAAATGAATGAGCTATTGCAGGTAGTAAAAGGGCACTGAAGACAATAGGGTGGTGTGTCTGGGGACGGGTGTGGTGTGTTTGTTAGTATTGAGGTGTGGTGCCATGTAGCAGGTGATGGCACCCCACTCCAGTACTCTTGCCTGGAAACTCCCATGGACGGAGGAGCCTGGGGGGCTGCAGTCCATGGGGTCTCGAAGAGTCAGACACGATTGAGCGACTTCACTTTCACTTTTCACTTTCATGTATTGGAGAAGGAAATGGCAACCCACTCCAGTGTTCTTGCCTGGAGAATCCCAGGGATGGGGGAGCCTAGTCGGCTTCGGTCTATGGGGTCGCACAGAGTCGGACACGACTGAAGTGACTTAGCAGCAGCAGCAGCAGCAGCCATGTAGCAGTAAAGCTACAAGGAGCAGTGGGGTAAAACAGTTTGTTTCTCTCTCATATAAAAGATACCTAGAGGCTGGTACTTCTTACCCAACTCCCATCCCACAGTACCATTAGTTTTCCAGGTTCCTCTCTGCCCTTCTTCCCACCATCACTGCCGCCTCAGAGTCCAAGATGCTTCCAGAAGCTGCAGTTATTATACTGGCATTCTAGACAGCAGGAGAGAGGAAAATAAGGACTTCTCTGCTGCTGCTTTTTTTTTTTTTTTTTTAAGATTTTTTAATACGGATTTTTTTTTAAAGTCTTTATTGAACTTGCTACAAATTGTTTCTGTTTCATGATTAGTTTCTTGGCTATGAGACATGTGGGATCTCAGCTTCCTGACTAGGGATTGAACCCACACCCCATCATTAGAAGGTGAAGTCTTAACCATTGGACTGCCAGGGAAGTCCCCCTGCTTCCTCTTAAGGAGGCTTCTAGAAAGTCTCACACAACATTTCCACCTACAACCATTAACCAGACGTGTGGCCACATTCAGCTGCTAGCACAGCTAGGAAATATGGATCAGCATACTTGGCATCAAAGTGCCCAGCTAAAGGTCGAGGTTCTATGGGAAGGGATAGCCAGGAGTGCATGGTTTAGGAAGTCTTTTTAGGAAGTGACAATTCACTGGAACTTGAAGAACAAAAAGCTTCTTGTGTGATGATGGGAACAGAACATCTCAGGCAAAGGAAACAGCAAATGCAGAAGAGAAGTGATGGAAAATGTGAAATGTTTGTTGACTTCATGGAATCAAGCCAAGTGAGACTGGGAAGAAGTAAGGAGAGGAGGAGAGGAAAGGGGTCCCGGAGACGGGCAATATCTGGACCACACAGGCCTTCACCTGTCACCACGAGAGATTTGCTTTCATTTTTAAATAATTAAAAAAAAATTTTTTTTAATTGCACTAGAAATTAGTTTTAAGGGAGGGAGAGCAATGCCTTAAATGCTTATTGGAATGCCTAGGTGCTAAAGAGATCTACTCATTAATACACTAGTACTGACTTGGTTTTAACCTTGATTTCATCCTTGATCATTTAACTGGATGTGGTGAATTATTGCAGAATAATGCCTTTGTTTCTCTGAAGGCAACACGTAAAATTCTACCACCTCATTCGCTGCCCCAATGAGAAACAGGTAATATCATACAGTGAAGTACTTTCTGTGGGGGCCTGGGATGCTGCAGATGTGAGGGACTTCGGGGTGCTAATGAATAAGCAATAGTAATAGCATATCTGTGACTTGGGGGTGGCTCTTTTAACCATTCCTTTTTGATTTTTTAACCTTTATTCTTTTAAGGCAATTAGGCGCTTGGTAGGAATCTGTATTATATTGTTAGGCAAGACTACACGGCCACATGGACATATGTAAATTTACACTTGATTATTAGTTTCTGTTAGATATTTTGTGCTCCCTATCACCATCACAGAGAGGTGAACAAAAGCTATGAGAACTTTGAGCCTCGGCTCTCCACCGGTTTAGGAATTGCCTCAAATGCCTGTCTGTGGTCGCCCTCTAGTGGTCTAATTAAGCCTAACATTTAAACACCACATAAAAACCAATCTTTTCTATTCCTCTACCCACTGACTGGATGGACTGAGTGAGTCTGAGTGAACTCGGGAGTTGGTGATGGACAGGGAGGCCTGGCCTGCTGCGATTCATGGGGTCGCAAAGAGTCGGACACGACTGAGCGACTGATCTGATCTGATCTGATCTGACCATCTTTTCTATTCATCACCCTTCTTGTCTTAGAGAGGAGGGCTTCCCCATGGTTCCTCCTCCCTCTTTTCTGTCTCCTATAAATTGATTTGTGTGACTATTTGGTTGACAGCTATCTCCTCCCCTAACTAGACTGTACTCTGTGTAAGAGCAAGGACCTCTCTTTGCCCTTAGTTCCTGACCCCATTCTTAAATAAACATGTATTGAATGAATAACTGAGAAATAAAAGCCTGAATGTCAAGAACCTTTCCTACTTCTTCACTCCAGCCAAAGTCACTAATTAGGAGAAAATAAGTTCAAGACCTCTGTGATTTCTATTTTCTTTTAAAAAATTTTTTTGATGTGGACCATTTTATTGAATTTTTTACAATACTGCTTCTATTTTATGTTTTGGGTTTTTGGCCGTAAGGTATGTGGAATCTTAGCTCCCTGACCAGGGATTGAACCCACACCCATTGCATTGGAGGGTGAAATCTTAACTACTGGAGCACCAGGGAAATCGCTTGATATTTTCTTAAAGCAATTGATGCTATTTAAAATTTTTTAAATTAAAGTATAACATATATACCAAATTGTAAGTACACAGTTCTGTGATTTTTCACAAACTGATCACACCCTATAACCAATACCCATATCAAGAAGCAGAACATAAGCAGAAACCCAGACACCCACCGGTGCCCCTTCTCATCACTATTCAAGCCCAGCTTTTAACATCATCCAATCATTTTGCCTGTTTTCTTAGTTTATAAAAAGTGGAATTATACAGTATGGACCTTTTGTATCTGGCTTCTTTTGCAATGTATTACATTCGTGAGTTTCATCCACATTACTTTTTGAAAACCTATCTCAAAGATCAAAAATGGTATGTGCAGAAGTTACAAAAGACTGTTTAAATGACCCTAAGTGAGTTTCATCCACATTACTTTTTGAAAACGTATCTCAAAGATCAAAAATGGTATGTGCAAAAGTTACAAAAGACTGCTTAAATGACCCTAAGTGGCACAGCCATATCTCCTAAGCTGAGAGCAGTCCCCCAAACACTTGGGCAGCCAAAAAACAAGCCATAAAAATGACACCCAGGCTTTTAAAGCAATGACTTAGAACCCTCTGTTCCTCCCCTCAATTCATTCCAAACTTCATGGCAATTCCAAACTTCATGGCAATTCCAAACTTCATGGCAATTTTTCTCCCAGTCCAAATGCTTGGACTGATGTCCACATCCTTCTCCAAGTCCCATGAATTTTGCATTTTTCCTAACTTTCTTCCTGTTTTTTTACCTATATGCTTCTTATTTGTGTGAGTGTGTGTGTGTGTGTGTGTGTGTGTCCCATTTTCTGCTTGAGGGTGGATGGATGGTTGAGGTGGGAACCGTGAAACCGAGTTTAGACATAAGGGAAGGAAGTGAAAAGGGATCCAAGATGGCAAAAATGGCAGCCAGAAATGACATACAGATGAAACAAATATTGTCTCAAGAAATACTTCCATAATCTGAAGGAAAAATAGATTAATTACAAAGGAATAAAAAAAAACAACTAAATAAACCATAATTATTACATTAAAGGAGAAAATAAGATTTCATTTCTCTCAAAGGAAGGCAGCCTAGGCCTTCAAAAAACTTCCATCCACATTTATGAAATATTCAAATATGAATAGCTGCCCACTTGGGGGAGAGTCTAGGAATGTGTTTGAAGTTGAGTGGCTCTGTAAGCAGCAGTTTTATTATAGAATAACTCCATGTGTCTACCTTACAATAAAGTAGAACACTTGATAGTTTAAATATTGGTTTCCTGAACATGATCATATTTGCTTCTCATAAAAATCTGGCGAGGTAGATAGGGCAGGAATTCTATAGGTATTTGAGAAAAAGGAAACAGGTTCACAGAACATAAAGCCCTGCAACTGGCAAGAAGCACATTGGATGAGGAGGTAATAGACATGCGGTGGCTACAGTTAATAATACCGTGTTGTGTGTTTGAATGGAGTAGGAAATGGCAACCCCCTCCAGCATCCTTGCCTGGAAAATTCCCTGGACAGAGAAGCCTAGCAGGCTACAGTCCATAGGGTCGCAAAGAGTTGGACAGGACTGAGCGACTGAGCATGCACGCACACATGTGTATTCGAAAGGGGATAAGAGAGTAGATCTTAAAATTCTCACCACAATAAAAAGCCTCTGTAACTATGTGTGGTGATGGATGTTAGCTGGACTTGTGGTGATCATTTCACATTATGCTGTGCACCTGAAACTAACATAATGTTCTATATCAAGTATTATATCTTGATAAAAACTAAAATAAAACACATATGAAGCCAAAAAAGAAGACTACTGGAGACTTGAAGTCAAGGCTTTGAATCCCAAATCTTAATTGCTTCTTGCTGCACAATCATACTGTTAATTATAAGAGGGAGCTTTACAGGGAAATTTATAGCAGTTCAAAGTCTGGTTTTCAAAAATGAGATAGCAGACTAAAGGACTATATAGATGCTATGGTTGTGAGGAGACTTGGCCATTCAAAGAAATGTGATTATTTGCCGTTCATTCTAAGTCTTGCCCTCAGGAAATCAGCAAGTTCATTGGCCCTACTTTTTACATAGTTCATGGCAGAACAGTCTTAACTTCACCCAGTAATTCCATGCCAGGGTCCACTTGGTTTTATCAACAGGGATTTCTTACATAACTCTAAATCCTCCCAACAGCAAGTTTTTTAAAAAGCACTCTAAATTCCAAGGAAGAAGAAATCATATTTTGCTTCATAAAGTCAAAACTGACAGTGCTGCCCTGGGAAAGCAGAGGCGCTAGCCCTAGACTCTGCTCTCAGCTTGTCTTCCTGGTGATGATTGATTTAGTAGCTTGTTTGCAGGCGTTAGCAGAACTGTTCGCTAATGTTGGGCCACAAATCAAGTCACCGGTTTTCTCTGGATTTTGTAGTGGAGGGCGCTGGCACCTTAGAGGCAGGCATCTGGACTTTCCCCTGCTTTCAATCCATCCCACTTTCCAGTTTCCCTTTTGCTTTAGGGGAACGTCTCTTCCTCATTCTCAAGCCAGGTGGCTTCCGTCTAGCTCATTCTATCTCCAGGAATAAGCCCAGGCTTCATCTTAACTCCTTAGAATAGTCTATTCTACTGGCCACAGTGATCAACTCAGGAAGAGGGAAATTAACTCAAAGTAGGCCAGGGAGGCTCAATGCCAAGACTTTCTAAGAACTCCCCACTGGGATTCTGAGCTTCAGGATGCTGTACACCTGTAGCTATGGAGGTCCACCATATATGGAAAGAGCCTGGTGAGAGCAAAGCCCACACAGAGGAAAACAGAGCCGAGGAAGCAGAAGTCTACAAAGAACAGCTCCTGATAATCTTACTTGAATCCCTGCACCCAGCCATGCCCAAGGTTTATAGATCATCCTTTTGGTTAAAGCTTGTATGGGTTAGTTTGCAGACATTTGCAGTTGGAAGAGTTCTGCCCAGTGCAATGTAAGTGATCTCAGTTCAGAGTTATTTGCATTCTGACCCTCTGTAGCCTAATCTTTCCTTTCCTATTTTGCTAGAAGACAGACATGAAACCCAAGAACAGGTCAGACAAGACAGCTGCTGCTAATCTTCTACTAAATGCTCTCTGAGCAAACTTGGATCCACAACATTTGGGGGATTAAGTGTAAATCACTGAACCCTTATCTTTAGCAAGTAAGATATTTGTTCATATAGGCTTCTTTAAATAGTCAACTTTGCCTCTAATTTAAAGTTTAGGTTTAGGTTTTTTAAACGTCTACAAAACTCTAGTGTTGAAAATGTAAGCTGGAAAATGTCTGTCAAGTTAAAACCTTACTTACAAGACTTAAAGAGAAGGGAGAGCCTCATATTCTTGGGGGAAAGGCTCAATGAATTTCCAGACCATAACTTCTGGTTTGTTTTCAAAGGGAGGATGAATAATGCCAGTTATCTTTTTTCTTACTTTTCTTAATACTATGGGTATTAAAACTAGAGAAATAGGGTTTGTTTTTTTTAAAGATTGAAGTAGTTATTTGTGGTGCTTTGAATCTTAAAGAAACTCAACTTATGAAATGAGAATAATCCATTAACTACAGAAAAATACACCATATAATAATAATGCATTAGATATAACAACAAAGGAAGCTTACATATTGTGTACTTACTATATGCCCAATCCTGTACTAAAAGCTTAATATGCATTATTTAATTTATCCCTCACAACAACCCCATCAATCATCTTGTGTAATGAGGCTTAGTGAGGCTAAATAACTTACTCCTGGCCTCCTGGGAAAATATGAATCCAAATCCAGGGCTGTCTGATTGCAGGATTTAATTACCAAACTATGCTGTCTGGATTTCTAATCCCTTCTTTGTTCCCCATTGTGCATAAATTTAACTGAGAGGATATTTTGCTTGCCTGATTGTCATGATTTTTTAAAGTTTAAATCAGTATTACAAATCAGGCTGGTGCATGGATAGCTAACATCAGAATGTATTGATACAGTTTTAGATTTTCATGAAAAGTGAGAAGATATGGTCGCCTGGCCTTTCTCTTCCCTAGGAGAGAGGCAGGGCTTATGTCTGGCTGCCCTCTGTTGATGGGGCAGGTCCACTTGGAGCTGGACCAGTTCTCTGTAAATGCTATTGTAGCTCCCTGGCTTCCTGCTTCTATCCCTCCTCCCAGTTGCCTGTCCTTTGTCTTTAAAGAAACACAGATCCAATTCCATGAAGCCTGCTGAATGCCTTCCAGGGTCTCCTATTACCTGAAAGCACTTCTTATGCTGCTCCACCCCATCTTTCTAGTATATTCTTTGGCCTTTATGTCCACTCACTCCTTATATACTGTCCTCTGGCCATGTTGGGTTCCTCACTGTCCGCCTTATGCACCATATACCTGACACCATATGCCCCTCTGTGTGTTCACGCCTTTCTCTTGCTGTTTTGGTGCATCCATGTCTGTCTGTTTTTTCTCAATGGTTCAGTTCTTCAGTTCAGTTCAGTTCAGTCGCTCAGTCATGTCCGACTCTTTGCGACCCTATGGACTGCAGCACTCCAGGCTTCCCTGTCCATCACCAACTCCCGGAGTTTACTCAAGCTCATGTCCATTGAGTCTGTGATGCCATCCGACCATCTCATCCTCTGTCGTCCCCTTCTCTTTCCGTCTTTAATCTTTCCCAGCATCAGGGTCTTTTCCAATGAGTCAGTTCTTCGCATCAGTTGGCCAGAGTATTGGAGTTTCAGCGTCAGCATCAGTCGTTCCAGTGAATATTCAAGACTGATTTCCTTTAGGATGGACTGGTTGGATCTCCCTGCAGTTCAAAAGAATCAATTCTTTGGCCCTCAGCTTTCTTTATAGTCCAGCTCTCACATCCATACATAACTACTGGAAAAACCATAGCTTTGACTAGATGGACCTTTGTTGGCAAAGTAATGTCTCTGCTTTTTAATATGCTGTCTAGGTTGATCATAGCTTTTCTTCCAAGGAGCAAGCATCTTTTAATTTCATGGCTGCAGTCACCATCTGCAGTGATTTTGGAGCCCAAGAAAATAAAGTCTCTCACTATTTCCATTGTTTCCCCATCTATTTGCCATGAATTACCACACAATTGCACTTATCTCACACGCTAGAAGATTAATGCTCAAAATTCTCCAAGCCAGGCTTCAACAGTACATGAACCATGAACCTCCAGGTGTTCAAGCTGGATTTAGAAAAGGCAGAGGAACCACCAGAGATCAAATAGCCAACATCTGTTGGATCATCAAAAAAGCAAGAGAGCTCCAGAAAAACATCTACTTCTGCTTTATTGACTATGCCAAAGCCTTTGATTGTGTGGATCACAACAAACTCTGGAAAATTCTTAAGAGAGATGGGAATGCCAGACCACCTGACCTGCCTCCTGAGAAACCTGTATGCAGGTCAAGAAGCAACAGTTAGAACTGGACATGGAACAACAGACTGGTTCCAAATAGGGAGAGGAGTATGTCAAGGCTGTACATTGTCACTCTGCTTATTTAACTTATATGCAGAGTACATCATGAGAAATGCCGGGCTGGAATCCAGCTTTTGAAGCAAAAGCTAGAATCAAGATTGCTGGGAGAAATATCAATAATCTCAGATATGCAGATGACACTACCCTTATGGCGGAAAGTGAAGAAGAAGTAAAGAGCCTCTTGATGAAAGTGAAAGAGGAGAGTGAAAAAGTTGGCTTAAAACTCAACATTCAGAAAACTAAGATCACGGCATCCGGTCCCTTGTTTAACTTGTACAAATCATCTGAGAAGAACCTGCCAGTGACTTGTGGCACCGTGCCCTAGATCTGTGGTGGCTTATCAAACCCATTCCTCCCCAGATAAAGGCAGGATTGTCATGGAAGGCAAACCACTATTGTAATGGGAAGTGGGGGTTTGCTGCTCACCATTCAAAAGACAATAAAGAAGCAAGTTTGGTGGAAAGGAAAGCTGGCTTTATTTCTGAAGCCGGGAACGGGAGTGGAGGGTTAGATTCCTGTCCAAAGACTGCCTCCACCACCACTGACAATCACTGGGCAAGGGCTTTTATAGATGAAGGGAAGGGGCTACATGTAGAAACAGCACAGTTCCTGACAGTTCACTTCTGACAGTTATCTTGAATTTGGTCCTGCATTATTCTGACCAGCATTATCTTGATTATTTTAAGTACAATTAATCTTCGGTTCCAGAGTCAGTTTGTTCCCATTTCCTGGAGGCTAATTCTCAGAACTGTGGCAGTTTGTGTCATGGCTACAATCTGGTCATCATGCAGATAACTTCTTCCACCTGGTGAGGGTGTTAGTATCTCTAAGACAGCTCACAGAATATGGTTCAGAATATTATCTACAGCCTTTGAGGAGGAACTAAAAATCCTCAACTGTGTTTACTGACTTTATTATTATTTAGTCTTGTTGGACTGATTTCCTTTGTTTCTGTATTTTCTCATTTCACTGATTAAATTTTTTCTTTTCTTTTCTTTTTTTTATTGCTGCACCCACAGCATATGGGATCTTAGTTCCCTGACCAAGGATTGAACCTGTGCCCCCTGCATTGGAAGGATGGAGTCTTAACCACTGGACTATTAGGGAAGTCCCTAACTTATTCTTTGGCTAGTTTTTCCACAGACAAAAGGCAGGCTGAGGACACTGGGGGCAAGGACCATAGTGTCCTGCTCTGTTTCACTATGGAGCCCACAGATTTGTTGCAAGAATGTCCGTGGGCAGCAGAGACCCCACAGTCACACCTTCCTTCGTGGTCTCACTGGCAAACTTGTCTGAAATGACAGAAGTTAGAGCATCCAGTCTGGTTTCATGAGAGTTACAGGCCTGAAAAGTCCCCAAACAGCTCTCACTTTTTAGGTGCAAAGATCCCTCTTTCCTCTGTTTCCAGTCCTCTAGGTGGGGAGCTTTTCCTGTTTCTCCCTCTGCCTTTTCTTCTCATTTTGGATGAGATTACATCCTTCAACTATGTCCAGGAAATAGTGTACAGTTGCCCCTAGACTAACACAGGTTTGGACTGTTTGACTCCACTTCTAGGTGGATTTTTTTCTTCGATAAACATACAGTTGGCCATCTACATCCACAGGTTCCATCCAGGGCCTCCAGCGTCAACCCATGGTTGGTTGAATCCTCAGATGTCAAACTGGAGGATGCAGTTGGCCAACTGTACCAGTCACTTTAAAAAAGAAATTGTTTATTTGGCTGCATCTGGTCTTAGTTGCAGCATTCTTTATTTCCAGAATGCAAAATCTTTACTTGCAGCATGTGGGATCTATTTGCCTGACCAGGGATTGAACCTGGACCCCCTGTATTGGGAGCTCAGAGTCTTAGCCACAGGACGACCAGGGAAATCCCTCTACCAGCCATTTATAGAAGAGACTTGAGCATCTGGGCATCTTGGTATCCCTGGGGGCTCCTGCAACCCATTCCCTGCAGATTCTGAGGGTTGACTGTACATATTTCTGGCCCCCTCTTATCCCCTCCCCCCAGCCTTCCTTTGTCAAAGCATGACCTTATCCTGTGTGGAGGAATGTTCAGGATAACACACTGCTTCTTGGTAGTTAGGTAAACTTTGAGGATTCTGGAGTCAGAGAAATCTGGCTTCACATCCTGGCTCTGCTCCTTCTATGTGTATGTGGCCTTAGATGAATCATTTAACTCCTCTGAACTTGTATCCTTGTTAAGTGCAGATACTGCCAATACCTGTCTCATATGGTGGTTGTGAAAAAGATTGGACAAGCAAATGGATGTGAAGTGACTGGTACTGTGCTTGCCACCCTGGACACACTATAAATGTCAATTATTATTGGCTACATAGCAGAAAGAAACATTGGCAAAGCAGCAGGACAGCCTTCTGACACTGTTGTCCTTTCAGAAGCTGCTTGATCCCTGTTCACTGATGTGGGAGTTAAATTACACCAGTCAGCTTTCCATGTCTGGATACGTACTCCAGATGTTTAAGGAATTTCAGTATTTCCTGTGTCATAAAGTATCAATGGAAAATTATCTGAACAGTGCCGATTATGTCTTATCTCTAAAATTTTAATAATGTGTGTTATACCTCATGGGGAATTTTTTTGTTTGCTTCTGAGTTAATGGAGATATTAAAACTGAGAGCTCCGAGGGGAAAGCGGGCAGTGAAAAGTCAGCTTCCCACCATGTGGTTATGTTAAAAAGCTCCCTGTAGGGTAGCAGTTTCAGTAAATCTTCACTAGCCAAAATCAAGCTGAGATGTAGCAGTTTAAATGGTTCCAACTTTTGTCATTAGGATCACCATCAGTGTGACTCCTGTGACTCTCTCTGTTATTTATTTATTTTTTAGTATTTTCTTATTTTCTAGTATCGCAAAATGTTCCATACTCATATTTATTTTCTCTGTTCCTGCCTCAGAATCAATCACTTCTCCTAAGAGCCCTGGTTCCTTTTATTGGAGAAGCATTCTTAGATGTAAAGGAAAACACAATTGTTTTCCCTTATACCACACACAATACCCTGAAAGCTTTGTATTCTGGTCCCCCAAATGCATGGAGCTTCCTCCCTCCTCCCCAACCTCCCCATCAAGCAATTCCGCAACACCAACTGCGTGTTGCACAATATAATACAATGTTACGCTATCCACCTAGAGGTAGACAGCATCAGATCCTGTGGGTTAAGGGTTCAGTCTTATGAGACTGCCTCCATCTACTCAAAAAATTAGTCTAGATTATTTTTTCACATGGGACCCTTTTAAATACGTGAAAATACTTACTAGTTCTTCTCCAGGTTCAACAGTCCCAGGTTCTTCACTCGTAGGAAATGGTTTTTAGACTCTAGACTCTTCACAATTCTGGTATTCTGTTTAAAAAATGTGACATCTTAGTAAAGATACCTTTATGATGTATGGCCTAGAGATGAGGAATTTGTTTGACTAGTTTGGAGAACATTAGATATATTATTTCCTGTATTCTAGGTACTATAGCTCCCTTATATACACTTATAAATACATTATTTTTAGCCAAGCTTAGAGTTTCTTGATAATTTTTAAAATTCCACAACAAGTACAAAACACTATAGTCAGGACAATAAAAAGATAAACAAAATTAACAATAATAGCTAACATCTAATGAGTTACTATATATCAGGCATTTTATAGCATTTTACTATTATTAGCCCCACTGGGCAGCTGTAAAAACTGCAGCTGAGCAGTTAAGTGCTTCCTTGATGTCTCACAACTAGTCCATGGTAATGTTAGTATCAAAGTTTGATTCCCAAAACTAGCACTTGAGAATGCAGAAGCAATACTTCAATCAGAAAACCAGCTAGATGGTTATGTGCTAAGTCTCTTCAGTCACGTCTGACTCTTTGTGACCCTATGGACTACAGCCCCCCAGGCTCCAGGCAAGAATACTGGAGTGGGTTTCCATGCCCTCCTCCAGGGAATCTTCCTAACCCAGGGATCAAACCCAGGTCTCAGTATTGCAGGCAGATTCTTTTACCTCCTGCTTCTTAAATGCATACCATGAAAATTGTGTACCATGAAGTATTGAATGGAGGTTATAATGGATGGTGAAGGGGGAAAAGAAACATTTTTAATAGAGCCTGATTAAATAAATATTAAGAGGAAGAGTTTTCAAGAATAAAAGATGCAGAAGAAGTGAGCTGTAGGATATGGAAACCATGGTGAAGAATCTGGTAAGATTTAGCTTAGAATGGACTAGTCTGATTTCAAGGAAAGAAAAGATGATGAGGTAAAATAGAATTAATCTTACTTTCCAAGCCAGGGCCCTGGGAGGTGAGGCAGGCCACACCACACTTGGCCACAGAGTCCAAGTGAGTGGGAGAGGTTACAGTTCCAAGCGGGAGTGCACTGGAACCGGTAGGATTTGGGCTCATTGGCAGTGTCCCCCCTCTTCCCTGGTGGCTCAGCTAGTAAAGAATCCACCTGCAATGCGGGAGACCTGGTTCAATCTCCAGATTGGGAAGATCTCCTGGAGAAGGGAAAGGCTACCCACTCCAGTATTCTGGCCTGGAGAATTCCATGGACTATATAGTCCACTGGGTCACAAAGAGTCCAACTTGACTGAGCGACTTTCACTTACCCTTCCGTGTGAAATGTTTGGTGGAGCTTTTCTGGAACTTTCAACAAAGCCCAAGGAGTATGAGAACAGGAACTATATTCTTGAGCTCTATCAACAGTTACCAATTCCCAGCTTTGAGACCAGCACAAGCTGGGAGGGGGAGGTTTCAGGCTGGAAGAAAAACACACTGCTCAAAACAGCCTCCAGACATAAAGCTTGGTTGTTGTTCCAAAGAGCCAAGATAGTGGCTTTAAACTGCAAGGATTGGCAGAGGAGTTGGACAAGGAGCTCTTCATTATCTTTGAATACATCTAGACTGATCTGAGACATAGTGAGACCAGTGCGATAAGAATAACCATATATGGGGGCTTCGCTGGTGGTCCAGTGGCTAAGACTCCCGAGCTCCCAGTGTAGAGCGCTCAGGTGATTTCCCTGGTTAGGGAAGCAACCTCGCATGCTGTAGCCCCTGGGCTGCAAAGAGTTGGACACGACTTAGTGACTAAATAACAGGGAACTAAGCTCTCACATGCCACAACTAAGACTCAGTGCAGCCAAATAAATAAATAAACAAATATTTTCAAAAAGAATAACTGCCTATGTCTGTAGACACCAAGAGAGGAAGAGAGAAACAGAGAGGCAGCCAGTGAGATTTGGCATAGCTGCCCCTTTTTTCTAAAAGAGATTAATCAATACTCTGGTGAAAGAACTATTCATATACAATGGTACTAGAGAAAAAATGTAAAGGAGTTGGTTCAGAAATTGTAAGCGAGTAAGTGTTGAACTTGAAGATGAAGTGAAGAAAGTATTTGAACAATGCTATAGGATCTATTTTGGGCTTCCCTGGTGGCTCAGCAGTAAAGACTTCACCTGCCAATGCAGAAGGCTCAGGAGACACAGGTTCGATCTCTGAGCCAGGGAGATCCCCTGGAGTAGGAAACAGCAACCTGCTCCAGTATCATTGCCTGGAAAACCCCATGGACAGAGGAACCTGATGGGCTACAGTCTATGGTGCAAAGAATTGGACACAACCGAGCACACACACACAAGATCTATGTTACTCATGAACTCAAAGTTTCATAAATTAGAAGTGGATCTGTTGGATGTTGAGAGATGGAAGGGTACACATAGGCTCTGTGAGAAGACACAAACAAGCACTGGATTTCTTGCTGAGAAGGGCCACAGCTGCTCAGGGGAACACAGATCATCCATCAGTCCTGTTTTCTCTTAGGAAACCACCTTCTCTTAGTGTATGCTTATGCTATGCTATGCTATACTAAGTCACTTCAGTCATGTCCAACTCTGTGTGACCCCATAGACGGCAGCCTACGAGGTTCCTCCGTCCATGGGATTTTCCAGGCAAGAATACTTGAGTGGGGTGCCACTGCCTTCTCCGTATGCTTATGCGATGTCACAAAGCTCTCAGACACTGCTATTTGAGTACAATTTACACTTAATAAGATCTTTAGCTAAGTTATAAGTTTACCTTGCCCTCATGGCTTAACTCAGTGTATTTAAAAGGTGCAAAACAATCTCAATTTGTGAGGTCAGGGAAAGGCTTTTGAACTATATCACTTCCTTCCAGTGAGCACTGGGTGGCGCTGTCACCTAGAGAAAATAAATCTAGGCAGCTGTGCACCAGGCCTAACTCTACTTACTACAGCATTGAAGTCCTTAATCTGTTAATAAATCTAAATGTGGGTGCATAGGCACCCTGGCGTTTTTAAGTCTTCATTACGATTTTCCAAATTTCCTCAGTGAACTTGTAGGTAGTGCTTTCTAGTATAATGGGCAAAAAGATAAAAGTGATATAAAACAATTGGATTCCATTTCTCTAAAAATGTTGGCATTGTTCCTACTGACTTTAATGTTTCTGGATATATCTGGTCTGAAGAACTAGCTAAAAAGTCATTATGTTTAAAATAAACAAACAAAAAACCCTTTTTATTGTTTAAAAATGTATTATTTTTAAGTGAAAGATAAAATTTAATTGTGTAAGTCACTAAACTGTTGGTGCTGTTTGTTACAGAAGTTAGCTTTCCCTGACCCACACTTTCTTCTTTGCTTCATGCCCTTAAAGCTGGGGTTCACCTTCTGCATCTACACACTCCCTTGGGCATTCTGTTCAGATTTATGACTTTCAGTACTGTATACCCACTGATGACTTGCAAACGTGCATCTCCAGCCCAGCTTCTCTCCTGAACTCCAGCCTAATATAATCAGTAACCTGGTTAATGACTCCACTTGAATGTTCACTAACAGCTCAAACTTGTCTTGCCCAAAATGGGATGCCTGATTTTCCTCCAAAGACCTGCCCCCCTGAATTTCTTCCTGTCTGGGTTGAAGGCAACTCCATTCTTCCAGTTGCTCAAACCAAACTTCTCTCTCACCTCCATGTTGAATCTAGCAAGAATTTTTGCTCTTTCTGTCTTCAGAATCTCACCACTTCTTACCTCCATAAATGCTACACCACATCCTAAGCCAGAGTCATCTCATCACTGGCATCTCTCTGCTTGCTTCCTCTTCCCTTCCTCTTTCTTTTTAAAGTTTCTTCAAATAACCTTAGCAATTAATCCTAACGGAAACAATCCCTATCTTAAAATAATGTATTCGATATTCCAGTTTTGTTTTCAGAGGGAAAAAAATGTTTTTTAAAGAAAGCTGGAAAAGCTGAGGTAAAAATAACTTAAGTTACTTAATAAATTAAGTTATTGAAATAGTTTCGATGAAAGATAATGAAAGAAAGAGTGGCGGTGAGCATGGAAAGGTTTTTAATAGCTTGTGTTGATTCTTATACGACCACCTTTTCCAGTTCAGAGGTCTAAGTGGCTGGGTAGCTGAGACCTCTTGGGGGAGAATGGGGTTACATGGGTTGTGGAAGAAGCTGTAGTGTTAGTGGTTTTTTAAAAATTTTATTTTAATTTATATATTTTTAACTGGTGCGTGGGTTTCACTGGTGGCTCAAAGGGTAAAGAATCTGCCTGCAGTGCAGGAGAACTGGGTTCAATCCCTGGGTCGGAAAGATCCCCTGGAGAAAGGAATGGCAACCCACTCCAGTATTCTTGCCTGAAGAATTCCAGGGATGGGGGAGCCTGGCGGGCTGCAGTCCACAGGGTCCCAAAGAGTTGGACACGACTGAGTAACTTTCCCTTTCGGTTTGCTTTACAGTATTGTGTTGGTTTCTGCCATGTATCGACATGAATCAGCTATGGGTCTATATATGTCCACACCCTCCCAACTTCCACCCTATCCTACCCCTCTCTGTTGTCAGAGATCACTGGATTTGAGCTCCCTGCACCATACAGAAAATTTCCATTGGCTATCTAATTTTGCATATGGTAATGCATATGTTTCAGCGCTGCTCTCTCAATTCGTCCCACCCTGTCCTTCCCTCCGGTGTCCACAAATCTGTTCTCTATGTCTGCATCTCTATTGCTGCCTTCCAGATAGATTAATCAGTATCATCTTTCTAGATTCCATATGTATGTGTTAATATATGATATTTATCTTCCTTTTTCTGACTTGCTTCACTCTGTATATTCACTTTAGGTTCATCCACCTCATTAGAATTGAGTCAGATGCATTCCTTTTTATGGGTTAGTGTTTTGTAGTAACACTTCTCCTTTATTGTCTTTTAAAAAAACATTTATTTATTTATTTGACTGCGTCAGGTCTTAGTTGCGGCATGCAGGATCTTCACTGCTTCCATCTTTTGTTGTGGCATTCAGGCTTCGTTGCCCCCTGGTATGTGGGATCTTAGTTCCCTGACCAGGCATCAAACCCATGGCCCCTGCTTTGGAAGGTGGAGTCTTAACTACTGGGCCACAAGGGAGTCCTACCTTTACTGATTTTAGTTTATGTAGATTTGAAATAGTTTTGCTTTTTCTGTTGCTCTCCTTTTATTTTTTAAAATCGTTTTCAATTTGGAACTCAGATTCTAGATGCTGGTCCTGAGCCTTCTAACGATATCACTCCCGTCCCCACCAAGGTCTGACGATTGATGCTGTTTCCCTCCCAGATCTGGCTTTTACCATCCAACTACCTTCTTTCTCTCTTACTTCTTTGGGTCTCTCATGCTTCAGTCAACTTGAATTCCCTCCTTGTTCCTCTTGTATATGTCATTCTTTCTTTCTGTGGAACATGATTACTTCATGGCATTCCCACAACATTTACATCCGTTAGGGTTTCCGAGGTAGCACAGTGGTAAAGAACCCGCCTGCTAATGCAGGAGACACAGGTTTGATCCCTGGGTTGGGAAGATCCTCTAGAGAAGGAAATGGCAACCCACTCCAGTATTCTTGCCTCGGAAATCTCATAGACAGAGGAGCTGGGTGGGCTACAGTCCATAGTGTTGCAAAGAGTTGGACACGACTGAGTGACTGAGCACTATCAAATCTATAGAACTTAATGATGGTGGTGGTAATGATGATGATGATGATAATTGCACACACTTGGTGAGCACTTACTCTGTGTCAGACACTATACTAAAGTGTTTACAGGCATCATATCATTTAACCTCACAACATACAAGGGAGACACTGTTACTGTCCCTACTGTACCAACAAGGTATACTCTGTCCAGATCCCCTCAGCCCTCTTTCCAGCTCGTGTGCTTACCTTCCAGCTTCTGCAGGCTTTGAACTAATGCTGGCCCTGATGCCTTCTGAAGATTGCCCTTCACCATCCCATAGAGTCCCAAGGCTCTGAGAGTTTTATGGCTCCCTTGCCCCATGACCAAAGACAAAGGGAATACCAGCCCCCAGATCCTTAGCCTCCAGGTGGGAGAAATTCAGAAGTACGATCCAAGCTCTGGGACACTTCAAGGGACCCAGCTGAGTTGGCTTTTTCTTCCCCATCTTGCTTCCCTACCTCCCTCACCTTTCATCCTGGGAAATAACTGCTATATAGTAAGTACTTATAATGTAAGTGTTCCTTAGTTATTATTGGGTATCCGGACCTTGTACATTAGTGTTTTCAAAGTATCAATAATAGGTTGAGGATCACCTGCAATAGAATTACTTGGGACAACTGATAAAAGGCAGATTCCTAGACCCACCCCACAGGTGAAATTTAAGGACTGCAGCGCTTGTGCATGCCATTCGTTGTGAGAGATTTAGGACTAATAACTCATTAAACTACATTTAATTCCTATGAAGTGAAAAATATTGTTACTTCCATTCTTACAAACTAGAAAAGTGAGACACGGAAATGCTAAAAGTGCTAGCTTACCCCATTGCCCACTTCTCCTCCTGCCCTCAATCTTCCCCAGCATCAGGGTCATTTCCAATCAGTCAGCTCTTCACATCAGGTAGCCAAAGTTCTGGAGCTTCAGTTGCAGCATCAGTCCTTCCAATGAATATTTAGGACTGATTTCCTTTAGGATCAACTGGTTTGAACTTCTTGCTGTCCAAAGGAGTCTTTTCCAGCACCACAATTTGAAAGCATCAGTCCTTCAGTGATCAGCCTTCTTTATAGTCTTACTCTCCCATCCATATGTTACTACTGGAAATCCATAGCTTTGACTATATGGACCTTTGTTGGCAAAGTAATGTCTCTGCTTTTTAATATGCTGTCTAGGTTGGTCATAGCTTTTCTTCCAAGGAGCAAGTGTCTTTTAACTTCATGACTGCAGTCACTGTCCGCTGTGTAGCCCAAGAAAATAAAATCTGCCACTGTTTCCACTTTTCTCCCATCTATTTCCACAAAGTGATGGGACTGGATGCCATGATCTCAGTTTTTTGAATGCTGAATTTTAAGCGAGGCTTTTCACTCTCTTCTTTCACCCTCATCAAGAGGCTCTTTAGTTCCTCTTTGCTTTCTGCCAGTAATCTTGATTCCAGCTTGTGCTTCATCCAGGCTGGCATTTTGCATGATGTAGCTTTTGAACTGTGGTGTTGGAGAAGACTCTTGAGAGTCCCTTGGACTGCAAGGAGATCAAACCAGTCCATCCTAAAGGAGATCAGTCCTGGGTGTTCATTGGAAGGACTGATGTTGAAGCTGAAACTCCAATACTTTGGCCACCTGATGCGAAGAGCTGACTCATTTGAAAAGACCCTGATGCTGGGAAAGATTGAGGGCAGGAGGAGAAGGGGATGACAGAGGATGAGATGATTGGATGGCATCACCGACTCAATGGACATGGGTTTGGGTGGACTCCGGGAGTTGGTGATGGACAGGGAGGCCTGGCGTGCTGCGATTCATGGGGTTGCAAAGAGTCGGACACGACTGAGTGACTGAACTGAACTCTGTATAGAAGTTAAATAAGCAGGGTGACAATACACAGCCCTGACGTACTCCTTTCCCAATTTTGAACCAGTCTGTTATTCCATGTTTGGTTCTAACTGTTGCTTTTGGACCCGCATACAGGTTTCTCAGGAGGCAGGTAAGGTCTTCTGGTATTCCCATCTCTTTAAGAATTTTCCACAGTTGGTTGTGATCTACACAGTCAAAGGATTTAGCGTAGTCAATGAAGCAGAAGTAGATGTTTTTCTGGGATTCTCTTGCTTTTTCTATGATCCTATGGATGTTGGTAATTTGATCTCTGGTTCCTCTGCCTTTTCTAAATCCTGCTTGTATATATGGAATTTCTCGGTTCACGTGCTGCTGAAGTCTAGCTTGAAGGATTTTGAGCATTACCTTGTTAGCATGTGAAATGAATGCAGTTGTATGGTAGTTTGAACATTCTTGGCGTTACCTTTGGGATTGGAATGAAAATTGATCTTTTCCAGTCCTGCATATTGAGTGCAGCACTTAAATAGCACCATCTTTTAGCATTTGAAATGGCTCAGCTGGAATTCCATCACCTCCACTAGCTTTGTTCATGGGAATGCTTCCTAAGCCCACTTGACTTCACACGCCAGGATGTAAGTAAATGTTTGGACCCGGACATTCTTTCCAGACTCTCTAACTGCTAGCCATGCTTTCTATTGACACGTGTAAGAAAAGCCACATTATTCCTACCTTTTATTTTGTTGAGTCCACCCAAGGAGTCTGAAAGGAAAAGAAGTCTACATAACTGCAGGAAACACACAGGAAATATTTTATTAGCTTCCAGATAGAGAAAAAGGTAGAGTAAAAATATTTCAATAGAAATCCACAGCCCTCCTCAAGGAGCCCACTCGGGCATCCACAGCCCCCCATTCGTGGTAGCGCCTGTAATCCCCCGGCCGCAGCAGGTACTGCCGCCCCCGGTAGTTGGGCATCTCATAGAGGACCCACCAGCCCTCCAGCACATTGAAGGAGTGGATCTCACTGAAGTGGAAACGCTCATGGAGCGAGGAGCAGTCCTCCGTGATCTCCACCATCTGGCCTCGATAGTCCTCTCGCTCGTAGATCCTCAGCCGGTGGGAGCTGGTCTGTGGGTTCAGCAATCAGCAGATGGGAAAAGTCAGAAAAGCTAGTCTTTAGCCACCAATCACTCACACCCCTGGGGGAATGGGCATTTAGAACTTTTTTTCTATATCAAAGATGACAAAAAGACAGCTAACACCAGAGTCAACTGTATACAGTTGGGTCCACTGCCCACTGCAAAACTGAAGACAGTGCCATTCACACAGATGAACACAGATTAGCATCATTTTATATTGCAAATTTTACTTATTAAAATAACTGAAGTTGTTCTGGTTTGCCATTCAAAAAAAAAAAAAGATATGTGGGACTTCCCTGATGGTCCAGTGGTTAAGACTCCACCCGTCCAATGAAATGGGTGTGGGTTTGGTCCCTGGCTGGGGAACTAATATCCCACATGCTGTGGGGTGTGGCCAAAATAAAAAGGATATGCATGGTGCTCCCTAGAGTTTTCTAGGACCACAACCTACATGAACCATATTTAGCACCTATTTAGTACCATTTTTAAGCAGCAATTTTATATATAATTTTTGTTCTCTCCTTTATAAAGACCATTGACTTACAGTGGCCTGGAGTTCTCCTTGGAGGATATAAAAATAATTAGATTTTAAAATTAAAAGGCAAATATATCCCTGGCAAAAGGCATTATTTTGGATCTCAGTAGCTTTAGAAGAGGCTGGGGAGAGAGGAAGCAGAATTGCTTTCCCCAGAGTAAGACATAGATTGGTAGCAGTTCAGACCAGACATCTCCTAATCCCTTCCTTTCTGCTTTGAGTCCTGCTTTTCTGAAGTCCTAAAAAGCAAGAGCCATCGTAATGGTTAGGTTTCAGTCCTCAGCTCTAACATATGATCCAGGAAAATACTTTAAGGTTATTGATAAAAACAGAAGCTCAAAATTATGAGGCAGGCCTGTCTAGATCAATAGATTATAAGACGTTTAGGAAAATGGAAGGGAGGCTGTTAGTCCTGGGTGAATCCTGTCTGTCTCTTTGGAGCACTTGGCTTTTATCTGCTCGTTTCTTCCCGACAGGTACGTATTTAGTCTTCCTTCTTCCACCATCAAACCCTCCTTAGCAAAGGTTCTCATAAACAATTCATTCTGAGGCATAAAAAAAACCACTAATAAGGCATCTTCCATGGTTTGCAAAGGGTTCACATGTCCGTTACCTAATTTCGATCTTCACAACAGCCTGACACACGTGGAGCAACCATTCTGTCTGCTTTTATGAGAAACTAATGACTAGAGCTTTCAGGCTGTAATCAGAAGAGTCAGGACTGGAAGGTGGAAGCCGAGATTTCCAGGCTTCTAATGCCAGTCTAGGTTCTATCAAAGCATTAAATCCTCTGAGGGTCTTTCAAAGTTACCCAAAATGGTACATTTTCCACAGAACGCTGTCATAGTCAAATTATAGCATCCCTAACTGTGGAATTCCAGGCTGCTTGGGCTTTATTTGGATAGCAGTGGCTTTGCAGGGGCTCCTGGAGTCACATTGCTGGTCAGTTGTTTTGCTGAATCAAAAAGCAGGACTTGAGAGACCCTGGTTGTTCAAAGTAGTCAATATCTGGAGGGCGAAGGGTGGCTTGCCAGGTACCAGGCAATCTCCTATCCACCTCATCTCAGCTCTATGAATTAGCCGCCCTGCTGCTGCTGCTAAGTCACTTCAGTCGTGTCCTACTCTGTGCGACCCCATAGACGGCAGCCAACCAGGCTCCCCCGTCCCCGGGATTCTCCAGGCAAGAACACTGGAGTGGGTTGCCATTTCCTTCTCCAATGCATGAAAATGAAAAGTGAAAGGGAAGTTGCTCAGTCGTGTCCGACTCTTAGCGACCCCACGGACTGCAACCTACCAGGCTCCTCCATCCATGGGATTTTCCAGGCAAGAGTACTGGAGTGGGATGCCATTGCCTTCTCCAATTAGCCGCCCCAGTAGCCCCATTTTACAGGTGAGGAAAGACAGAAATAGCCCAGGGACTAGCCTAAGACCACTGGAGTGTGAGGAGTTCATCACCTGTGGCATAGACACTCTGAACAAATACCATGCCACTTTTTCCCAGTAGAGGTGAGTTTAATATTAGCAAAGAAAAATACAATCTCAGTTAAGAGCATTGTATTCTCAATTAAGAGATATTATAAAGGAAAATAGAACCCGGTTAGAACCAGCAAAGGAAGGCCACCGTCCTACATTCTGACCACAGCTCTGGGGCATCGGTGTGACCCGAGGCCACGGCAGGCCCAGGGGGACCGGACTCACGTGGGGGATGAGGCGGCAGGAGCGAATGGAGTCGTTGAGGCCCATCCACTGCTGGTAGTCGGGGTAGTCACCGCGCCGCAGGAAGTACTGGGGGCCCTGGAAGTTGGGCTGCTCGTAGATCATCCAGCAGCCACTGTCCACGCGGATGGAGTTGCAGCGGCTGAAGTAAGGCTGCAGGTTGGAGTGGTCGCTGCTGCACTCATAGTGGCGGCCCTGGAAGCCCCGGTCCTCGTAGAAGGTGATCTGCAAGGAAGGGAAGGAGAGGCTCAGAGGCCTGGCCTCCAGCCGGGCTGCGGGCCCCTCCCGCCGGCGCGGGGCTCACCTTCCCCATGGCTGCTGGACGCGGGGATGGAGTTCAGTGCGGTGGGGCCGGCGCGCGCTCTATATAGCGGGAGGGCTGCTGCGTTGGCAGGAACAACACAAAAGGGGCCCCCGGGTGAGGAGGATTTCCTTTCTGTCTCTTTTCTATATAATGACGGCGGGGGTGGGGTGGGGGACTTACTGTATGTTTTCTCTTAGACTCTCCAGAGCTTTCGAACTGATGACCCGCGTAAAACTGTCACTTGGTGCCTCTGGGGCCTTTAAATGAAGCCTATTCAGGAGATGGGAAGCGAGCAAAAGCGCTTAACTGTGTTAACACTTGTAATGAAATATTTTATTTATCTTTTAAGTATTCTAAGTGATCTCTTTTTGAGGAACTGACACGGGGTTGTGACCGGGTCAGAGGTCAGGATGGGGCCCAGCGGGAGGCGTCTAGATGAGAGCTTTTCCTTGGTGTGAGGATGTGGGACACAGACACCTGTCTTCTGCACAGGACGGTTGAAGGAGGATGGGATTTTCCCCTGAGAGAACTTTCTCCCATCCTCACGGCTCAGGAGCGGATGCAGTAGACATTACACCGGAGGTAGACAGGTGGTAGGCGCTGGACCCCAGGAAGCCCTGTTCATGCACCTGGCTCAGCTCTGCTCCCTGGAGACTGAGTGGACCACGGTCACCTCCAGACGCAGCCAGTGTCTCCCGGAAGCTCCCAACTCTGGAGTTCATGAGGCAACTCATGGTGGTTATTATTTAACTAACTTTTTAATTAACCAATAATTTTGCAAATTAGGGGCTAAGCCTAATTATTCTGTTGTTGTTGTCAGTGCCCAAGTCATGTCTGACTCTTTGCCACCCATTAACTGCAGCATGCCAGGCTTTCCTGTCCCTCCTCATCTCCTGGAGTTTGCCCAAGTTCATGTCCATTAAATCAGTGATGCCATCCAACCATCTCATCCTCCATCGTCCCCTTCTCCTCCTGCCCTCAATCTTTCCCAGCATCAGGATTTTTCTAATGAGTGGGCTCTTTGCATGAGGTGGCCAAAGTATTGGAGTTTCAGCTTCAACATCAGTCCTTCTGATGAGTATTCAGGATTGATTTTCTTTAGGATGGACTGGTTTGATCTCCTTGTAGTCTAAGGGACTCCCAAGAGTCTTCTCCAGCACCACAGTTCAAAAGCATCAATTATTCAGTGGTCTGACTTCTTTATGGTCCAACTCTCACATCTGTACAAGACTACTGGAAAGACCATAGCCTTGACTAATTAGTTCTAGCTGCTTGCAATTTCAAGGTTATATGCAAATATAACAGATTTACAATCTTACAATCTTGCAAAGACTCTCCCTTCTCTACCTCCCCTGGCTCCTGGGCAAGCCTGGTTGCTCTCTGGTTAATATTCTGGTTCCACAGGCTGGAATCTTCTTTCCTTCCCTTAAACCCCTCCCACCCCACCTCCACCAGCTTCTTCTGGTGCTCCCCTCTTAGAACAGATTTTCTCAACCTCATACTGTTGTGACAGTTTGGGTCAAAAAAATCTCAATTGTGGAGGTCTGTCCGCTGTATTTGAGGATGTTGAACAGCATCCCTGGTCTCAATCTTCTACATGCTATTAGCATCACCCTCATGGTTATGGCAACAAAAATGTCTCCAGATATTGTCATATGTCCCCTGGGGGAGCAAAATCAACCCTGGATGCAAACCACTGCTTTAGAAGGATCTTGTCCTCAACTATATGCAACTGTGATACATCCTGTTTCATTCCTCAGTCTGGATTCTTGTTACTTAAGCCTAAAGCCAAAAAACTGTTTGCCTTGAAAATTTTTATTTGAAACACATATGTTTATTAAGACTTTCCCACATTGTTTCTTTCAAAAATTCTAATTTTATAGAAATGTGAAAACTATAGAGAAGAAGAAAGGAGGAAAAAATTAAAATCATAGGACCATATTTTAAAAATCACTGTCAGGACTTCCTTGGAGGTCCAGTGGTCAAGACTCAGTGCTTCTAATGCAGGGTTCAATCCCTGGTTGGAGAACTAAGATCCCACATGCCTCAAGTTGTGACCAAAATCAAAAAACAAAATCACCATGGACAAGTATTTTAAAATCTCCTTTCAGTTCGACAAGATGAAAAAGTCCTAGAGATCTTTGCACAACATCCAAATAGTTAGCAATAGTTGCTCCCTGGGTTGGGAAGATCCCCTGGAGAAGGGAAAGGCTACCCACTCCAGTATTCTGGCCTGAAGAATTCCATGGACTGTATAGTCCATGGGGTCGCAAAGAGTTGGCTTTCCCTGATGGCTCAGTTGGTAAATAATCTGCTTTCAATGCAGGAGACTCTGGTTTGATTCCTGTGTTGGGAAGATCCACTGGAGAAGGGATAGGCTACCCACTCCAGTATTCTTGGACTTCCCTTGTGGTTCATTTGGTAAAGAATCTGCCTGCAATGCGGGAGACCTGGGTTCAACCCCTGGATTGGGAAGATGCCCTGGAGAAGGGAAATGCTACCCACTCCAATATTCTGGCCCGGAGAGTTCTACAGACTGTATAGTCCATGGGGTCGCAAAGAATTAGACACTACTGAGCAACTTTCACGTTCACTGTACTATGTGTTTGAAAAATGGTTAAAATGGTAAATTTCATGTTATGTGTTTTTTTTTTTTTTTACCAAAATAAAAAAGACCTCATTCCTCCCCCACAAAAAAAAAAAAAAAAAAAACCTCTTAATTTTCACTTCTTTGATCTAATGCTTTCACCTGTAAGAACTTGTCCAAAGGAAATAGCTAAAGGTACATGAAAATGTTATGCACAGTGGCATTTCATCAGAACACTCTTTATAATGTGAAAAATTAGATTCAAACAAAATGTCCAAAATAGTGCATTAACTAGGCAAATTATAGAGCATCTCTCTGATGAGATGCTACACAGCTACCAAAAATCATATTCACAAAGAATTTATTTAAGGATATGGAAAATACTCAACGTATGTTAAAATTTTAACATGAGTATATAATACACTGAAAACTACAAAACATTGCTGAAGAAAAGAAGATATAAATAAATGGAAGAACATCATATGTTCATGGACTGGAAGACTTAATATTGTTCAGATATGAATATTTCCCAAAGTGGTCTACAGATACAATGTAATCCCTGTAAAATTCTAATGATATTTTTTGTGGCAGTAGAAAAAACCCATCCTAAAATTTAGATAGAATCTCAAGGGATCCCGAATACCCAAAACTTTGTGTGTGTGAAGCAATTTTTAATTTTTATTTATTTATTTAATTTTGGCCTTACCATGTAGTTTGCAGGATCTCAGTTCCCTGGTGGCTCAGACAGTGAAAAATCTGCCTGTAATGCGGGAGACCTGGGTTCAATCCCTGGGTTGGGAAGACCGCCTGAAGGAGGGCATGACAACAGACTCCAATATTCTTGCCTGGAGAACGCCCTTGGACAGAGGAGCCTTGCGGGCTACAGATCATGGGGTCACAAAGAGTCAGACACGACTAAGCACACACAGTTCCCAGACCAAGGATTGAATCTGGAGCGCTGCAAGTGAAAGTGCCAAATTCTAACCACCAGACACCAGGGAACTGCCCAGAAACAATCTTGAAAAAGGAGGACAAAGCTGACATTCTCACACTGATTTCAAAATTACTACAAAATTACACTAATCACAACAGTGTGGTACTGGCATAAAGACAGACATATAGACAAATGGAAGAGTAGAGAACACAGACACAAACTCTTACATATACCGTCAAGTGAATTTTGACAAGGTTCCCAAGACCATTCAATGAAGAAAAAACAGTCTTTTCAACAATGGTACCGGGAAAACTAGATATCCACATGCAAAAGAATGTAGTTGGACCCTTACCTTACAATATGTATTATACAAAAACTAACTCAAAGTGAATTAGAGACCTAAATATAAGAACTAAAACTAAAGAAGGAAAGAAGCAGGTTGCCCTGACTGGACTGACTCCATTTTTAAAAGAAAAGGAGCTGCATCTTACAATTTGGTGGACTTTGAACTGCATACCAGGGAGGCCATAGAGAGAAAATACTAACAGCCAAGCAGGCTTCCTAGACAGATAAAAACCAAAACAGGCAGACCCCGTACCTAGATCTCCCAGAGCCAGAAGGAAAGCAATGTTCACTATATAATCTTAATAATGTTTATTGATGTAGACTAAACTGTATGACAAGATGTAAATCTATGGCTATAACCTGATTGTATCTCTTACTAACATTGTCCCCGGTGGACTTTAGAGAATGTGGGGATGTGGGCTTGGGCACATATACTTTGGGTATAAAAGGTTGTCACAAAAATCAGTCGGGGTCCCTGGCTAAAAAGGAAACTGCCTCGGACCTGCCAGTGTAATAAACTTCACTCCGCTATCCACGCTGTCCTAAGTGAGTTTGCTTCACAAAACTACAAAACTCTTAGATGAAAACATAGAGGAAAATCTTCATGGGATTAGACTTGGCAATGATTTCCTGGATATAACACTAAAGCATAGGCAATAGATATATTGGAGTCCATCAAGAGAAAAACTTTTGTGCATCAGAGGAGTCTGTCAACAGAGTGGAGAGGCTACCCAGGGAATGTGAGAAACTATTTGTGAATCATGTATGATAAAGGATTGATATTCAAAATGTACAGAGAACTGATACAACTCAGCAAAATCAATAGCAATGCCCCCCTAAAAAAAAAAAAAACCAATTAAAAAAAAGGCTTGCCCTTTCTCTTCAATGAGGTGGCCAAGCAACAGACTCAGAGATGCAGATCTTTATGAAGACCCTAGTGGGCAAGACCATTACCCTTGAGCCCAGTGACACCACTGAGAATGTCAAAGCTATAATCCAAGACAAGGAGGGCATCCCGCCTGACCAACAGCATCTGATTTTTGTGGGCACACAGCTGGAGAATGGCTGCACTCTGTCAGAATACAATATCCAGAAAGAGTCCACCCTGCACATGGTGCTTTCTCTGCGAGGCAGCATCACTGAGCCTTCCCTCTGCCAGCTCGCTCAGAAACACAACTGCAACAAGATGATCTGCTGCAAGTGTTACACTTACTTGCACCCCCGTGCTGTCAACTGCTGCAAGAAGTGAGGCCAAACCAACAACCTGCGCCCCAAGAAGAAGGTTAAATAAAGCCCCTCCACCGGCTTCTCCTCTGACCGCAGGGTGGCCTCGTGCCCAAGCCCCAAGGCCCTGGGGCCTCAATAAAGTTTCCTTTTCATTGACTGGAGCAGTTAAAAAAAAAAAAGTCTTGATTAGAAGCTTCTCCAAATAAGATAATATGGTGGCCAATAAGCACATGAAAAGATGCTCAACATTGCTAATCATTAGGGATATGCAATTAAATCTACAATGAGATACTTCATACACATTAGAATGACTATTATAAAAAACAGAACAGAAAATAAGTGTTAGTGAGGATGTCAGAGAAACTGGAAAACTTGTACATTGTTGATGGGACTGTAAAATGGTAGAGCCACTGGGGAAGATTGTATGGTAGTTTCTGAGAAATTAAACACTTAATTACCACACGATTCAACATTTCCATTTCTAGGCATACTCAAAAGAATTGAAAGCAGTGACTTAAACAGCTATTTGTATCCCAATGATCATCGCAGCATTCTTTATTATAGCAAAAAGGAAGAAACAACGCAAGTGCCCTTTTAGGAATGGGTGTATGGACACACAGAATGTGGTGTATGTATAGAATGGAATATTATTCAGCATTAAAAAAGGAATACAATTTTGATGAATTTCACAACTTGGACAAACCTTGGAAACATTATACTAATTGAAATAAGTGAGACACAGGACAAACATATGATTCAATGCATTTGAGATACCTGGAATAGATTTATGAAGAAAGAAAGTAGAATGGTGGTTACCAGGGGCTGGGGGAAGGTGGGAATGGGGAGTTATTGTGTAATGAGTACAGCAGCTTGGGATGATGATAAAGTTCTGAAAATGAATAGTGTTGATGGTTGCATAATGATGTGAATGTGCTTTATGCCACTGAATTGTACACTTAAAAATGCCTATAATGGTAAATTTTATGTATATTTTACTATGATTTTAAAAGTCTTCCATTAGCAACAAGAAAAAAGGGAATCAATTAATTTTTCAAAATTAATTTCTTGATTTTGATAATTCTACTGTGGGTTAGAACTCCATCCTCTCACTGCCAAAGGCTCTCTCCTTGGCTGGGGAACTAAGATCCCACAAGCTGCACGATGTGGCAAAAAAAAAAAAAATTTTTTTACTGTAGTTATAAACATTAAAATTAAAAACATTAAAATGGGATGAATCCTAGTGACTTAAATGGAATTAAAAAGCATTTAAAACAGTTTATTTTAACTTACAGTCCTCTTCCTCTTACTTTATAATAAGAGAATAATTAATAAAATTAATGTCTTAAGTTTTTTTTTATTAGTACCTTTCCCTCCTTGGGTTTTCTTCCTCTTTCCCCATTTACTCATTTCATTCTATCTTACACCACCAAAGCTTACGTTTAAGAACTGGTAGTATTTCAGGGTCTTTTTTAATGCTGGGAATTAGTGCTCTGGACACAACTGTGCTGTAGGCGAAACTTGTTAGGCTCTTTCCTTTACTCAACCTTCCTTGTATGTTTCCCCATTTGCAGCTAGCAGCTATGGTACCAGGGACACCAGCTTCAGGATAATACAGATGCTAAATATTGTGGGAAATGGACAAACTTTGCACTCTGATGATAGTGTTGAGCTGCTGAATCAACCATCCCTAAACCCTGGGCTACCCTAGGACTTCCTATCGTGTGAGTAGATTTCCATATTACTTACCCATTTGGTATGGTGTTTTGGCTAATTTCAGTCTAATGTATATAACTGATTCAGATCCATTTTTGGCCAAGGGATTAGGGTACATTCTAACTTGAGGAAACTCCGGGAGATGGTGAAGGATAAGGAAGCCTGGCGTGCTGTAGTCCATGGGATCACAAAGAGTTGGACACAACTGAGTGACTGGACAACAACAACTAATCAAGCTTTGGAGGATGAGTAGTTCACCAGGAAGAAGGTGGGGAAGAGTAATCTGGGTGAGGAAAAGACGTGAGCAAATTCAAAGAGATGTGAAAATGCTTCATGTGCTTGGAAGAGATGGAGTAAAGGATGACTGGGGCCTGGCAATTGGAGAGGAAGTGGATAAGCTGTGGCCAGATTCTTGAAAAGGTAGAATTTTTCTCTGTGGGCAGTGGAACAATATCAGAAGTTTTTAATCAGGGAAATGACTTGACCAGATCCGTCTTTGAGTACAAACATAATCACCGCTCCTCCTTGCTACGATTCTAGCAATGAAATGCAAGACAATAAGCAGCAGGAGAATGTAAATGATAACAATGTTATATTCCCTCTAACCTTATACAGGCAATATATTAATACATATATATACATACATACGGAGAGTATATATACACAGCTATAAATGTATATAACTGTGTGGCTATCATATTTGTATATATGTAGACAGAATACTTGGAGAAGGCGATGGCACCCCACTCCAGTACTCTTGCCTGGAAAATCCCATGGACGGAGGAGCCTGGTAGGCTGCAGTCCATGGGGTTGTGAAGAGTTGGACACAACTGAGTGACTTCCCTTTCACTTTTCACTTTCATGCATTGGAGAAGGAAATGGCAACCCACTCCAGTGTTCTTGCCTGGAGAATCCCAGGGACGGGGCAGCCAGGTGGGCTGACGTCTATGGGGTCGCACAGAGTCGGGCACAGCTGAAGTGACTTAGCAGCAGCAGCAGCAGCAGACAGAATACTGGGCTTCCCCAATGGCTCAAGTGGTAAAGAATCTGCCTCCAATGCAGGAGGCACAGGAGATGCTGTTCAACCCCTGGGTTAAGAAGATCCCCTGGAGGAGGAAATGGCTACCCACTGCAGTGTTCTTGCCTGGAAAATCCCATGGACAGAGCCTGGCGGGCTACTCACAAAAAGTCAGACGTGACTGAGCACACACCTGCATGCATGCAGGGAACGCAGCTGTGGATTATCCTATATATCTAATTCAATTCCTGGTTAGTTGCTTGCAGTGACCTCATGGTAAGAATCTGTATGCTAGTGCTATCATTATTTTGACAAGAATCTTCCTGATTCCGTAATGGAAAATCTCTGATTTTCTGAACTGTGAGTTCTGAATTCTGATGTACTTCTATTATTAACTGTTTGAAATTAAAAGTGGACCTTAGTTTACCTTATATAAAATGAGTGATCTAAGTTAGATAATCTCCAAGTCTGAAATATGTTAAATATCGTATGAGTTCATTGCTCTATAATGACTTGTCTTCTACCCTCCCTCTCCCTCCCTCACTTTCTCCCTCTCTTCTTCTTTTTGGGCTGGGGGAAGGGTAGAGATTTTTTATTAGGAATTTCCTTGAGTCTTTGAATAAAGTTCTAAGCAGTTACGTTGGGAAAAGGTATGCTCTGTGTCAACCAGAAATGTGTATTCAACTACAAATAACAGAACACCCGTGACAGTGGCATAAAAAAAACGTGGGTTTATTTTACTCCCATTACGAGAAGTTTCAGAGTAAAGGATTGCTGGCCTTGTGTGATGGCTAATTTTATGTCAACTTAACTGGGATTAGGGATGCCCGGATAGCTGGCAAAACATTATTTTTGGGTGTGTCTGTGAGGATATTTCTGGGAGCGATTAGGATTTGAATTGGTAGTCTGAGTAGAGAAGTTCACCTCTACCTATGCCTTATTCAGTCTGTTGAGGGCCTGCACAGACCAAAAAGGCGGTAGAGAGAGTTACTTTCTCCACCTGCAGGAGCTGAAACATCAGTCTTCTGTTCTCAGACATATCAGCACTCCTCGTTCTCAGGCCTTTGGACTCAAGACTGAATTATTCCACCAGCTTTCCTGACTCTGCAGCTTGCAGACTATGGGACTTCTCAGCCTCCATAATCACATGAGCCAGTTCCTAGAATAAATCTCCTCATCTGAGCTTCCCTGGTGGCTCAGATGGTAAAGAATCTGCCTGCAATGCGGGAGACTCGGGTTTGATTCCTTGGTTGGGAAGATCCCCTGGAGAAGGGAATGGCTACCCGCTCCGGTATTCTTGCCTGGAGAATCCCTTGGACAGCGGAGCCTAATGGGCTACAGTCCATGGACTTGGAAAGAGTCGAACACGACTGAGAGACTAACACTTCCACTTCCTTTCATATCTATAGAGATCCTGTTGGTTCTGTTACTCTGGAGAGCCCTAATAAATAGCTACCATTGGTTCAGGGGCTTGACCACATATAGGCCAGCATTTCTGAAACTGTGGCTTCTCCCTCATGCTTGTCACCCCTTGAATGTAAAATGCCTAAAATAAGAGGGAACCTTAGGCAGCTATTCCCTTTCATCAGGAAGACAAAACTTTTTCCAGAACCGTCTCCTCTCCTCATCAGCATTTGTCCACTTATGTTTCAATGTCCAAAAACTGTCATGAGATCAGATAAGAATCAATATCAAACACTTAAAAAAAAAAGCAAACTAATGAAAGGAGAAAAATAGAGTCTGCCAGAGATGTGTGAACTTAACTTTTGCATACAACTTAGGGAATTTAGGGAATTTACGGAATGGCACCCCACTCCAGTACTCTTCCCTGGAACATCTCATGGACAGAGGAGCCTGTTGGGCTGCAGTCCATGGGATCACTAAGAGTTGGATATGACTGACTTCACTTTCACTTTTCACTTTCATGCATTGGAGAAGGAAATGGCAACCCACTCCAGTGTTCTTGCCTGGAGAATCCCAGGGACAGGGGAGACTGGTGGGCTGCTGTCTATGGGGTCGCACAGAGTCAGACACGACTGAAACGACTTAGCAGCAGCAGCAGTAGGGAATTTAAAAATCTTCTGAAGCCCATTGTGGTAACTAGCTTCAGAATCCTTGATTTGAAAAGTGGGTCACACCATCTCTGAACCTCAATTTTCAGATCTTCACATCTCAAAGAAAAACTGGCGAGATTTCTAGCAAACTAGTCTGAAGCAGAAACATGTTTAAAGGCCAGAGAATCAAATAAGATAGGTATTATAAAAGTGTTTCACAAGCTGTAAAGTTCTGCTTCATATGAAAGCATAGTTCTAGTGAGAGAATTTTGTTATCTGAAGATCACACACCTTGATTTCCACTTGTATCTTCTGTGTGAGTATATAAATAAAATAATAAAATAAAAGTAAGACAAAAGGGAAAGCACAAGCAAACCAGTGCCAGGAAAACAGAAAATACTTTATTAGTTTCCAGATTAAGAAACGATGCCTTTATTTCAATAGATATCTATGACTCTTCTCAAGGAGCCCACTTTGGCATTCATGGCCCCCCAGTCATGGTAGCGCCTGTACTCCCCTGGCCTCAGCAGATACTGCCGCCCCCGGTAGTTGGGCAACTCATAGAGGACCCAGGAGCCTTCCAGCACATTGAGAGAGTGAATCTCATTGAAGTGGAAGCGGTCTTGAAGAGAGGAGCAGTCCTCAGTGATCTCTATCATCTGGCCTCTGTAATCTTCCCTCTCATAAAGTCTGAGCCTGTGAGAGCCAGCCTGGCCCATCCAGAGGTGGAAAGAGGAGAAAAGCAAACCATGAAATGATTCCAACACATTCATGCCATTCAGTTTGGTGAGGCTCAAGCCATTTTCAAGTATAAGGTAAAAATGAATTACTTCTGAATCTTTATATACTCCTCACTTTCAAAGGTGAAAATTCAGTGCCTTTTCAAGATCGTAAAGTGTGACTAAAAATTAAGAAGGAACTCTTGTACTTCAATACATTCATATATTTCCCAGGACAAACTGTTAACCATGCTCAGGACACTGTACCATAGAGAAACCAAAACTTTAACAGCTTATTACTATTTTTGCCATTTTGAAGATTTTTTTTAGTTTTTCAGGCATGCCTGTTTGAACAAGAAAATCAGTTTATGAAATGAATGATCCTACATTAAGTTTAAAATAAATCTTGGAAAGATCACCAAGGACTTAGATGCTTCTGAAGTCTTTCAGTTAAATGCTTGATTTTCACTTAATAATTTATGAATGAGGAAAAATGAGAAAGAAAAATCAGTCAGCCCAAGGACTGATTCAAAACTTTTCAAAAACCTTAGTGTTTTAACACACATGTGAACTCTGTGTAGCCCACATGTAAAATCTCTGTGTCATTCTCCTTTGACAAAAAGCACTTTTATTTGTACAGGTAGGAAAAACTAAAATATACAAGTGGGGAGCAAAAAGGTGAAAGGGTGTTATAAAAACTAACCCTTGTAAAAGTATCCTTTTCCACTCCTATCTGCTCAGCAAGTAGCACCTAATTATTTTTCTTTGAAATATTAGTGATATTAGTGGTTTTTCTACAACTCCATTGTAAATAATTCCAGGTCAGGACCTCTATCTTATACATGCTCAGGGCTGCAAATGCATTCTTACTCAATACATATTTGTTGATTAACTGGTACCTGGGCAACAATTCATGGAGTTGCAAAGAGTTAGACAGGACTGAGCGACTGGACTGAACTGAACTGAACTGAACTGGGCAACAATTTGCTTTTGTTCTGAGCAAATTATATTGAACTAATATACAATAATATACAACAGCTTACTTTCCCTCTCAAACTCTGTTATTCTGAATGATCACTACTCCAAATGTTGAACCTCTGTCTGAAACTATCCCTTCTGAGTCCACAGGGTCCGGATCTGCTACGGAAATGGACTCACGTGGGGGATGAGGCGGCAGGAGCGGATGGAGTCGTTGAGGCCCATCCACTGCTGGTAGTCGGGATAGTCACCGCGCCGCAGGAAGTATTGGGGGCCCAGATAGTTGGGCTGCTCGTAGATCATCCAGCAACCGCTGTCCACACGCACCGAATTGCAGCGGCCCAGGTAAGGCTGCAGGTTGGAGTGGTCGCTGCTGCACTCATAGTGGCGGCCCTGGAAGCCCCGGTCCTCGTAGAAGGTGATCTGCAAGGAAGGGAAGGAGAGGCTCAGAGGCCTGGCCCTCCAGCCGGGCTGCAGGCCCCTCCCGCCGGCGTGGGGCTCACCTTCCCCATGGCTGCTGGATGCGGGGATGGAGTTCAGTGCGGTGCGGCCGGCGCGCGCTCTATATAGCGGGAGGGCTGCTGCGCTGGCAGAACAACACAAAAGGGGCCCCCGGGGTGAGGAGGGGATGTTTGTGTTCTCTTTTTACTCTTCGCTGTCAGAGTCCATGGGGCTTATTGTGGAGTTCGGTCCCATTCTCTCTGGAGTTTCTATCACTGGCTGATGCTAGATGAGACAGTTTGAAAAAAAAAAAAAAGCAATCTGGGACATTGTCTATTTAATAATAGAAGTAGAGCTTCAGCCATTTCATATATATTCCAATCGTTTATTTCTATGAGTTGGGGAAAAACAAGAAAATGTAAGTGACCCAACAAAAAAGGCAGAGTCTTGATATGGCAAATAGAAATTAAGCTCTAAGAAGTATGTGCCATAATATTGAATGCTAATTGTTAATCAGAAAGAAATGACCTTTACTTAATATTGAAAATTTCAAATTAGTCCTTTAAGAGAGCTTCTTCATTAAAAAGTATAAGAAGTTATAATGTTTTACCAAGAGGGTTCCCAAAATGTCAAACTTTCTGTATGGTAAAAAACCAAAAACAACATATACAAATCTTTAGCATTTGGTCTAATTTTGTTGCCGTTGTGCATGGAAGTAGATTGAAGATTAGGTGTTTCATCTTGGCTACTTATAATTCAAAAGAGAGAATAGCTTTAAGATGCTTCATCTCAGAAAGAAGAAATAAAAGGAAATTTTCTATGATACAAATGAAGTTATTTATAAAACAAAACAGACTCACAGACTTAGCAAACTTATGGTTACCAGGGAGGGAAAGGTGGAGAGAAGGGATAGTTAGGGAGTTTGGGATGGACATGTGCACACTGCTATATTTAAAATGGATAACCAACAAGGACATAATGCACAGGGATCTCTGCTCAATGTTATGTGGCAACCTGGATGGGAGAGGAGTTTGGGGGAGAATGAATACATGTGTATGTGTGGCTGAGTCCCTTTGCTGTCCATCTGAAACTGTCACAATGTTGTTAATTGGCTATATGCCAATATAAAATAAAAAGTTAAATAAAATAAAAGGGTAAAGTCTAAAAGTTCAAAGAAATAAAAAAAGGTAATGCATGTAAAACACAAAACCAGATTACCCCTTAGGTTATTGTAAAAGAAAATCAAATTCCTAAGAAAACTGTTTCTGGTGGGCTCTAGATACACCTTTGTTCAATGGGGAGCAAGATTACACAAAGCTTTTGACTTAGAGGGAATTAACTGCATGAACACAAAGAGGAACTATAGCTGGAATGATATGGGTAGAATGAGGAATAAATATCTAGAAGCTGTGACTCTGGTCTTTAGAAAGCGTTTATCAGTCTGGAAGAGGATAATTTGATGAACTGGAAAGAGCACTGGAATGGAAGATGACCTGTGCCTTTAGCCTATTCCATGTTCAAAGAATTAGTCACTCATTGAAGTATTTGTCTTTACTTTGGGTCTTAAATCTTTCAAAGTTGATATTTATGTATTAGATACCACTTATGCACAATATGATGTTTCAGTTCTTGTTATCCAGTATGAAAGTCATGTGTTTGCAGAATTACTTATGTTAGTCTAGTGCAGTATACTCAGCCAGAATCTAAAGAATCAAAATCATCATAATTAAAAATTTTTTAAATAAAAATGAAAAATAAAAGTCCATTAAAAAAATCATCATTTTACTCAGAGTTGTTTCTGTGGGGAGAGTGTAGATAGGTGAAAACAGTAAAATACAAGAAACAACCAGAATGCAGAGTCCCAGAGATTACCTAGAGAAGCAGTATTGGGATGTCAGTGGGGACCACTGACTCAGCTGACATGCAGCTACAGCTGAAATTTAGGATACAACTGAAGGCCTAAGGGACTTCCCTGGTGGCTCAGACAGTAAAGAATCTGCCTACAATGCTGGAGACCTGGGTTCAATCCCTGGGTCGGGAAGATTCCCTAGAGAAGGGAATGGAAATCCACTCCAGTATTCTTGCCTGGAGAATTCCATGGATGGAGGAGCCTGGGGGTCCATGGGGTCACAAAGAGTCAGACATGACTGAGCAAGTAACACTTCCACTTCCAACTGAAGGACCAAAACGAGGACATTTTGGGTTTGGCTTTTTTCATTAACTGGGAAGAAGAAAGGCTTTATTTCAGCCTGGGGGAAGAAATAGGGAACCATCCCCACCACCACCACCACTTCTCATACAATTGAAATGTAAATATCTTGTGCCAAAATGTGGCTTAATTTCAATGCTCTACAGAAAATTCTGGAGCTTCCATGGTGGCTCAGATGGTAAAGAATCTGCCTGCAATGCAGGAGATCCAGGTTCAGTCCCTGGGTTGGGAAGATCACTTGGAGAAGGGAACAACTACCCCCTCCAGTATTCTTGCCTGGAAAATCCATGGACAGAGGAGCCTGGAGGGACTACAGTCCATGGGGTCGCAAAAAGATGGACATGACTGAGCAACTATCACTTTCACAGAAAATTGTAGGAGTGACAAATGTACACAATACCGTAGTATGCTAAGTGAACATAGGTTAAGGCCTGACACTCCTTGCATCTGTGGCCAGAAGCAGAGCTCTGCACGAGTTGTCTGGGAATTGTCTTTGGAGGGAGAGCAAGAAAGAAGAAACATCCTGTTTCCTGAGCTCTGGTCCAGGAAGTAACCCTTAGTCACTCTATTCACATTGTTTCAAACAAAAGTGAAGAAAAAAGGGACTAGTTCAGGTTTGGCTTTTGTTGCATGCAGGTTTAATGATTTGTATAGCTAGTGTAAGTAGGTTAGTAAGGAAGGCACATTGAAAGCTGAGATAGATTGAAAGCTAAGCCTCTTGCTCCAAACAGTTAGCCAAAGTGTGGTTTTGAAGGGAACGTTTTTGACAGAAATTAAAAGTGCTACTCCAGTGAGCAGGCTTCCCATGTGGCTCAGTGCAGGAGACATGGATTCGATCCCTGGGTGGGGATGATCCCCTGAAGGAGGAAATGGCCCCAGTATTATTCTTGCCTGGAAAATTCCATGCACAGAGGAGTCTGGCAGGCTATAGTCCACAGGATTGCAAAGAGTTGGACATGACTGAGCAACTGAGCTTGCATGCACACACGCATTCCAGTAAACACACTAATGAAGAAAATGAAACAGCCTTATTGCCCATATGTATAAAGTTTGAGTAGTCTGGATGGACAATCAAACCATCCACTACATTCTCTTAAGCCAAAACCTAAACGAGAGTAAAAGAGAACCTAACTCTTTTCAATTCTATGAAGATTGAGAGAGGTGAGGAAACTGCAGAAATAAAGCTTGAATTTAGCAGAGGTTGTTCTTGAGGTTTAAGGAAAGAAGCCATCTCTATAATATAAAACTTCAAAGTAAAGCAGCAAGTGCTGATGTAGAAATTGCAGCAAGTCATCCAGGAGATCTAGCTCAGATAATTAATGAAGGTGTCTACACTAAATAACAGATTTTCAATTTAAATGAAACAGCCTTATGTTGGAAGAAGTTGCCACCTAGCACTTTCACAGCTAAAGAGGAGAAGTCAGTGCCTGGCTTAAAAGCTTCAAAGGACAGACTCTCTTTTTAGGAGCTAATTCAGCTAGTGATCTTAAATGAAGTCAGTTCTCATTTACCATTTCAGAAATCCTAGTCGTTCAGAATTATGCAGAATCTACTCTGCCTGTGATCTGTAAAAGGAACAACAACACAGACTGAATGATAGACCATCTGTTTACGATATGGTTTACTGAATATTTTAAGCTCACTGTTGAGACTTACAGCTCCAAAAAAAGATTCTTTTCAAAATAGTACTGTCAGTGACAAGGCATCTGGTCACCCAGTAGCTCTGATAGAGATGTACAATAAGATTAATGTTATTTTCATTCCTGTTAACACAACATCCCTTCTGCAGCCCATGGATCAAGGAGTGATTTTGACTTTCAAATCAGAGTATTTAGGAAATACATTTGATAAGCCTTTCAGTTCAGCTCAGTTCAGTTCAGTTGCTCAGTCGTGTCCAACTCTTTGTGACCCCATGAATCACAGCATGCCAGGCCTCCCTGTCCATCACCAACTCCCGGAGTTCACCTAGACTCACGTCCATCGAGTCAGTGATGCCATCCAGCCATCTCATCCTCTGTCGTCCCCTTCTCCTCCTGCCCCCAATCCCTCCCAGCATCAATGTCTTTTCCAATGAGTCAACTCTTCGCATGAGGTGGCCAAAGTACTGGAGTTTCAGCTTTAGCATCATTCCTTCCAAAGAAATCCCAGGGCTGATCTCCTTCAGAATGGACTGGTTGGATCTCCTTGCAGTCCAAGGGTCTCTCAAGAGTCATCTCCAACACCACAGTTCAAAAGCATCAATTCTTCGGCACTCAGCCTTCTTCACAGTCCAACTCTCACATCCATATATGACCACAGGAAAAACCATAGCCTTGACTAGACGGACCTTTGTTGGCAAACTAATGTCTCTGCTTTTCAATATGCTATCTAGGTTGGTCATAACTTTCCTTCCAAGAAGTAAGCGTCTTTTAATTTCATGGCTGCAGTCACCATCTGCAGTGATTTTGGAGCCAAAAAAAATAAAGTCTGACACTGTTTCCACTGTTTCCCCATCTACTTCCCATGAAGTGATGGGACCAGATGCCATGATCTTCGGTTTCTGAATGTTGAGCTTTAAGCCCACTTTTTCACTCTCCTCTTTCACTTTCATCAAGAGGCTTTTGAGTTCCTCTTCACTTTCTGCCATAAGGGTGGTGTCATCTGCATATCTGAGGTTATTGATATTTCTCCCAGCAATCTTGATTCCAGCTTGTGTTCCTTCCAGTCCAGCGTTTCTCATGATGTACTATGCATAGAAGTTAAATAAGCAGGGTGACAATATACAGCCTTGACGTACTCCTTTTCCTATTTGGAACCAGTCTATTGTTCCATGTCCAGTTCTAACTGTTGCTTCCTGACCTGCATACAGATTTCTCAAGAGGCAGGTCAGGTGGTCTGGTATTCCTATCTCTTTCAGGATTTCCCACAGTTTATTGTGATCCACACAGTCAAAGGCTTTGGCATAGTCAATAAAGCAGAAATAGATGTTTTTCTGGAACTCTCTTGCTTTTTCAATGATACAGAGAATGTTGGCAAGTTGATCTCTGGTTCCTCTGCCTTTTCTAAAACCAGCTGAACATCAGGAAGTTCACAGTTCACGTATTGCTGAAGCCTGGCTTGGAGAATTTTGAGCATTACTTTACTAGCGTGTGAGATGAGTGCAATTGTGCGGTAGCATTGCTATATGTGCATCTCAAGCATGTTTATTTTTAGCGCAAGAAATGGGCAGTTCTGGATTGTTAAAATTTCTCCTTAGGACAGGAGGATTTCAGTGGAGGTTTGTACCTCAAGACTAGTGGGCTCGGGACTTCTCTGGTGGTCCAGTGGTTAAGACTTTGCCTTCCAATGCAAGAAGTGCCTGTTTGATCCCTGGTCAGGGAACTAAGAGCCCACATGCCTCTTGGCCAAAAACCCCAAACATAAAACAGAAGCCATAGTGTATCAATTCAATAAACACTTTAAAAAATGGTCCACATAAAAAAATCTTTATAAAAAAGAAACTAGTGGGCTAGAAAAAGGGTCAGAAAGGTAGGAGTGGGATGAGGGTAGAAGTAGCCAAAGGGCCAAAGGCTGGAATTAGCTACTCCTGCCATGCAATCTTTTATCTGTTGTGTCAAAACTAATTTTCTTTTCCTATTCACTGAAAACTGTTTTCACTGGACTTGTTGTCCCATAAAAGAGAAAAAAGTGTCGCAGAAAGGCAAGGTATATAAAGTAAAAGTGGCTCAGTCGTGTCCAACTCTTTGGGACCCCATGAACTATACAGCCCATGGAATTCTCCAGGCTAGAATACTGGAGTGGGTAGCCTTTCCCTTCTCCAGGGGATCTTCCCAAGCCAGGGATCGAAGCCAGGGATCGAATCCAGGTCTCCCACATTGAGGGTAGATTCTTTACCAGCTGAGCCACAAGAGAAGCCCAAGAATACTGGAGTGGGTAGCCTATCCCTTCTCCAGAGGATCTTCCTGACCCAGGAATGGAACTGGGGTCTCCTGCATTGCAGGCAGATTCTTTACCAACTGAGCTATCAGTGAAGCCCAAGGTATGTAAGGAAGTTCTAAATGTGTGTATCATACCAGGGAAATATTTTTCCTTCCCAAAAGTTGAGGAATAAAAACAGGTATCACAAAAAAATATAGAGATAAACATTGCTCCATTTTCTCCCCTATAAAAGTGTCATGGGATGCCTTAAAACTGTGCAGTAACAGTACTTGTTAAACAAGTGATTACATGTGTATGTGAATTATTTAGTACTTGGGAAGCACTGGATCAAAAAAAGTGATCATGTACTAATTGTTTATTGTTAGTGTTTAGTATTTTTGTGTAGAGTTCTGTGGCAGGAGGGACAATGCCTTCTGTTTGCTTTCTTTTTTCATTGCCAGTGCTGCACACAGCAGACCTATGGTAGGTGCTCAGTAAATAGTGACACTCCTAACTCAGAGAAGTTAGGCTCGCTGGTGGTTAATAATTGAGCAGACCATTGAAAGAAAAAATAACTTGTGCTCTGAGTGACAGTGTCACTCCTAGGTCTCTGTCCTCCAGAAACTCTAGCATGTATAGATAAAGATGGGGCTTCCCAGGTGGAACTAGTGGTAAAGAGCCCATTTGCCAATGCAGGCGACATAAAGAGATGCAGGTTTGATCCCTGGGTTGGGAAGATTCCCTGGAGGAGGAAGTGGCAACCACTCCAGTATTCTTGCCTGGAGAACTCCTTGGACAGAGGAGCCTGGTGGACTACCATCCCTGGGGTCGCAAAGTGTATGACTGAAGCAACTTAGCATGCATAGATAAAGATATATATCCGATGATATTCATTGTAGCCTTGTTTGTAAAAGCAAAATTGGAAAAGCTCAGTTACCAATGAATAAATAATTAAATAATCCAGCAGATCTCCAACAAGGGATCACAGTGCAGCCGTTAACAAAACAAAGTGCTTACCTAGATAGGTATCCGTATCACATTACACTTTAAAAGCCAGCTGCAGACTAATATGTACAGCATAATTTCATTCTTGTAGAGAAAAAAAGCATGTGCTTCATGAGACAGCTATATAAATGAGGGAACATTTTGAGAGGCGTACCCACTAAGTGTAAAAAAGGGCTAGGAATGAAAAGTGGGACTCAGAAGGACTCCTCCACTTTCTTTATAGGATGCGTAAAGTAGTAAGGTTATGAGAGACTTTCACTTTGGAGGCAAAATTTCAAATTAAAAATATTAACAATTTTCTCTGATGAAAGAATTTTCAATTAAAAACTATGCAGGGCTTTGCTGCATATTTACTATAGGTAAAAATACACAGAGCAAGCAGATGTTACTTCAAAACACTAGAAATTATGACTTTCTTTAATGTACCTTTAAATTTGAGCCTTTTTTTTTTTTTGGTAAAGAACTTCTTTTTGTTTGCAGCACACTATATTATGCAAATCTGTTTAGAATGTTAATGTCTATCTCATTAATTTACTTGCATTAGCTGGGCACTGTGTACAGCTGTGCAGTTTCTGAAATTCACACAGTGTTTGGTCCAGTAGCTGAACAGGCCAAGAGGTGCACCCTAATCAGGAGTTATTTTGGAATAAGAAGGAGGGTCTTCAACTGAGTCCAAAAGTATGCCAGTGACTGATGGAAGCCCTGGCATTAGTTATATAATACTCTGCTTGAAAGTAAAACAAAGCTACAATTCCTTATGTAGTCTAATCAGGCTTTTTGCAAATGGGCTGCCCTTCACCACTCATCTGTAACTCTCTGTGGCTCGTGACTACTTCTTGGGTCAGAAGGAAACTGCTGGAATGCTGTTCCTTAGGCCCTCAGTTGAATGCTGCTTTTCCCCAGTCACCCCCTCCCATTTGAATATTTATTGATTTTTTTAGCTGCACAGGGTCTTAGTTGAGGCACTCAGGTTCTTCCTTGCCATCATGTGGGCTCTTTCCGTGAGGTACAGGGGCTCTGTAGTTGCCCTATGAGGGCTTAGTTGGTCCGCTGCATGTGGGATCTTAGTTCCCCGAACTGGGATGAACCCATTTCCTTGCATTGTGAGACAGATTCTTAAGCACCAGACCACCAGGGAAATCCCCCATTTCTCTCCTTTAGTCTGCCTTTGTTTCTCAGACAGGCTCCCTCCTTTCTCCACCTCCACTCCTGACCCTTGTTCAAAACTCATTCTACCTGGAAGAGACCTCCCTGCCCCCCACCCCCCTCACACACACCTTATCCACTTCTCAACCTTTAACAGGGAGCATTTACAGGTGGATTAACTGGCACACAATGAAAGAAAAACAGAAGCCAGCGATTGCCAACAATACAGACTAAATACTTTATTAAATAGATTCCAAAATGAGAAAGTGGTAGTGAACCTATTTTAGTATAAATCCACCACCCTCCGCAGAGAGCCCGCCTTGGCATCCACGGCCCCCCAGTCTTGGTAGCGCCTGTACTCTTGGGGCCGCAGCAGGTACTGCCGCCCCCGGTAGTTGGGCATCTCGTAGAGGACCCAGCAGCCCTCCAGCACGTGCAGCGAGCGGACCTCGCTCAGGCGGAAGCGGTCCTGGATGCAGGGGCAATCCTCGCTCAGCTCCGCAATGAGGCCTTTCTGGTCCTCTCTCTCATACAGCCGCAGCCTATGGGAGCTTGTCTGCTCGGTCCACACAGAGGAGCAGAAAAAGCAACCAAACAGGAGATGAACTTGGCAGGTTGGGACATGAGATGGGCAATGTCAGAACTGAGACTCTGAAATTGCTGTGATCTGTATTCTACTAGCAAATATTAACAAATATTTGTGTGTTCATTTTCCTTTTTTTCATGTGGGAGGTGGAATTTTTAAGAGGTTCAAGGTCTGGTTTAGACTCCATCAAAAAATCAAATATCTTGATTCCTAATACTTAATTCCCTAATTTATTGATTCCTACGTGATAACCCAAACTTATATTTGGGAGGAAAATGTTAAGTATTTTGTTAATATTTTAATATGAGTATTATTTCCCAAATATATATGGGAGTGTGTGAAAGTTGCTTACTCACGTCCAACTCTTTGGGACCCCATGGACTATGCATTCTCCAGGCCAGAATACTGAAGTAGTTAGCCCATTCCATTCTCCAGGGGATCTTCCCAACCCAGGGATTGAACCCAGGTCTCCCACATTGCAGGCAGATTCTTTACCAGCTGAGCCACGAGGAAAGAAAGCCTAAGAACACTGGAGTGGGTAGCCTATCCATTCTCCAGTGGATATTCCTGACCCAGGAATCAAACCAAGGTCTCCTGCATTGCAGGTGGATTCTTTACCATCTGGGCTACCAGGAAAACCCAACTGTATATACATATACACATAAATTTACCACTAAAATAAGATTTTTAAAAACCACACCTTTGGTGGAAGTTTTGTTTAAATAGTCTGAAACCAGAATTCAATTGACTTTCCAAATTAAGAAAAATTACTTTTCCCAGAAGTGGACAATATCTTTGAACAGCTTAATTAATAATAGACTTGTCTATATTTATTAGTCTGCACTGGAAACTATCAAATTTGCTCATTATCAATTCCTTTACTATAGGGTAAAAACTGATTTGTTAGAAATACTGCCTTCTTATGCCCAACTGGCTCCCCACTTGTGTTAAATCCTGCAGTGATAGTAACATTTGTTACAGACAAGCTCTGTTTGACCTAATGGCAGTAAAAATTAAAAACAAAACTGACTCTTTCCCTAAGTGAATTTGTTCTTTTATTCTCTGCTGGTTTGTGTGTGTGTGTATGTGTGTGTGTGTGTGTATGTGCCTCGATCTAACTGGGCTTTGTCAGCTTCTGAAAGGCCACTTAACTCTTAGGTGTATTTAAGGGAAAACCTCCATGACTTAACACCCATCGGTGATAGACTGCAGGACACTCAGGCGGCAGGATGGGAATCAATCGGAACTCACGTCGGAGATGAGACAGCAGGAGCGGATGGAGTCGTTGAAGCCCATCCACTGCTGGTAGTCGGGGTAGTCGCCGCGCCGCAGGAAGTACTGGTGGCCCTGGTAGTTGGGGCGCTCATACAGCATCCAGCAGCCGCTGTCCACGCGGATGGAATTGCAGCGGCTGAAGTAGGGCTGTAGGTTGGGGCAGTCGCTGCTGCACTGGTAGCAGCGGCCCTGGAAGCCCCGGTCCTCGTAGAATGTGATCTGCAAAGGAAGAATAATGCAAATTAAATCGTTAGCTCCCCGTAATAAATCCTGTATAAAGGCATTTCCCCCCTCCATTTTCTTTCCCTTGTGTTCCATTTACCTTCCCCATGGCTGATTGACAACGGATGATGCGAGTTCAGTGCTATGAGGCCCCAGCCGCGCGCCGGGTCTATATAGCAGGGCGGCTGCTGCGTTGGCAAGAACAACACAAAAGGGGCCCCCGGGGGGGTGAGTAAGGGGATTTTTTGGATCCCTTTTACATGCTGCATTCAGTGGAAATGCCTGTCGAGCTTGCCCTCATTCTCTGGTATATTCTAACGTTGTCCTGTACGGGTTCTGGGTCCCTAGAGTTGCTTTTATTTGGATTCTTGGTGTTTTATAAATTTATCAGCACATCAGACTGAACTTTTGACCTGAGACTCACATCTGTATACATATGATTCAATTACGCGCCGTGTATTTTCTGGGAAAAATCTATGCCCTTATGGATGGGCACCCAGAATTCCAGAGAGGCTGTGGGTGAAGCAGAATGCCACAAGCGCTAACTTTCCTGGACGACAGAGACCACTCTATTTAAGACTTCTTTCTTCACAGCTCTTGTCCAGCCAGTGCAGGACACAAATCTGGATTCTGATTTTTGCTAGTTTTGACTGGGCTGACCTGTTAAGACATAGTTATTAAACTTCCTCTTTGGTGAGTACACTTCATATAACTGGAATCTAGCCCCTGGCAGCCAAGTTGTGATACGGACCAAAAGAAAGGTTTTTATGGCCACTGGGTTCAAGATTGAGAAGTATATTGCTTTATAGATTGCTTCCCCTTTGCCAGGAGAAGGTGGTAAAACTTCGTGGACTCGGAATGTCCGTTTAGTAGCCATGTGAACTTGGCCAAGCCTTATGACTTCTCAAAGCAGGAGTTATTTCATAATACTTACCTCATGGGATATACTATGTGGAATGAGAAAGGAAGGAAGGGTAGCTTCTAACATTTGAGAGCTGGCCTGGCGCTCAGAGCTAGGCCATATTTCCCTGCTAGACAAAAAGAATCTCACAAAATACCAATTTCAGGAAAGGTTACCCTGAGACCATAATGAAATGAGGCAAAATAAGGCCGTTTCATAATTTTATCTCAGCATAGGCAGAAACAAAGCCAATGTGCCACCCACAAAATACCAGACCCTCCCCCCTCAGCCAAAACGATTAACTGCTACTTCTTTATCAATTGCAGCTTTATCTTTGTTCTTTGCTCCCTTCCCCATGAGCAGATTTATTAAGATATTCAATCATAAAATTACCCTTGCTGCCCCACCCAATCAAGTCAATTCTTGTTTTTTAGACATTTTTCCAGTTCACCTAGCTGAAGTACAAATCCTTTCATAGTTCTTTCTAAGCCTCCAAAGATGGTCCATGCTTCCCCATGGTGTATATTCTCTCTGCTGCTGTTACCAATAACAAACCCTCTTGTTTCATGCACGTGTTTCTGGTGGTCTTTGGCTGAAGGACATTGACATGCATAAATGGGATTATGTGTCTTATGTGTTGGGCATGTACATGGCACAAATGAGCACTGAATAACTGTTTGGTATTAGTCATAGTGAGATATTATTAAGGATGACTTTAACCCATTCATTTCTCTCAAAGATGTTCAATCCTTTCAGTTCAGTTCAGTTCAGTTCAGTTTAGTCGCTCAGTCGTGTCCAACTCTTTGTGACCCCATGAGCATCATTCCTTCCAAAGAAATCCCAGGGCTGATCTCCTTCAGAATGGACTGGTTGGATCTCCTTGCAGTCCAAGGGACTCTCAAGAGTCTTCTCCAACACCACAGTTCAAATGCATCAATTCTTCAGTGCTCAGCCTTTCAAAGATGCCTAAAAAAATGTCTCCACCACAAAGAAAGTATAGATTTGGAAGGAACTTTAGAAATCACCTAAGGCTATGGAATTCTGCTCAGTGTTATGTGGCAGCCTGAATGGGAAGTGGGCTTGGGGGGGAATGGATGGTGGTGGTGGTGGTTTAGTCACTAAGTCGTGTTTGACTATTGCAACCCCATGGACTGTATAGCATGCTCGACCCTGCTGTCCATGGGATTCTCCAGGCAAGAATACTGGAGTGGGTTGCCATTTCCTTCTCCAGGAGAATGGATACATTTATTATACATGGCTGAGTCCATTTGCTGTTCTCCTGAAACTATCACTATATTGTTGATTGGCTATCAGTCCAGTTCAGTTCAGTTGCTCAGTGGTGTCCAACTCTTTGTGACCCCATGAATCACAGCATGCCAGGCCTCCCTGTCCATCACCAACTCCCGGAGTTCACTCAGACTCACATCCATCGAGTCGGTGATGCCATCCAGCCATCTCATCCTCTGTCGTCCCCTTTTCCTCCTGCCCCCAATCCTTCCCAGCATCAGGGTCTTTTCCAATGAGTCAACTCTTCACGTGAGGTGGCCAAAGTACTGGAGTTTCAGCTTTAGCATCATTCCTTCCAAAGAACACCCAGGACTGATCTCCTTTAGAATGGACTGGTTGGATCTCCTTGCAGTCCAAGGGACTCTCAAGAGTCTTCTCCAACACCACAGTTCAAATGCATCAATTCTTCAGTGCTCAGCCTTTCAAAGATGCCTAAAAAAATGTCTCCACCACAAAGAAAGTATAGATTTGGAAGGAACTTTAGAAATCACCTAAGGCTATGGAATTCTGCTCAGTGTTATGTGGCAGCCTGAATGGGAAGTGGGCTTGGGGGGGAATGGATGGTGGTGGTGGTGGTTTAGTCACTAAGTCGTGTTTGACTATTGCAACCCCATGGACTGTATAGCATGCTCGACCCTGCTGTCCATGGGATTCTCCAGGCAAGAATACTGGAGTGGGTTGCCATTTCCTTCTCCAGGAGAATGGATACATTTATTATACATGGCTGAGTCCATTTGCTGTTCTCCTGAAACTATCACTATATTGTTGATTGGCTATCAGTCCAGTTCAGTTCAGTTGCTCAGTGGTGTCCAACTCTTTGTGACCCCATGAATCACAGCATGCCAGGCCTCCCTGTCCATCACCAACTCCCGGAGTTCACTCAGACTCACATCCATCGAGTCGGTGATGCCATCCAGCCATCTCATCCTCTGTCGTCCCCTTTTCCTCCTGCCCCCAATCCTTCCCAGCATCAGGGTCTTTTCCAATGAGTCAACTCTTCACGTGAGGTGGCCAAAGTACTGGAGTTTCAGCTTTAGCATCATTCCTTCCAAAGAACACCCAGGACTGATCTCCTTTAGAATGGACTGGTTGGATCTCCTTGTAGTCCAAGGGACTCTCAAGAGTCTTCTCCAACACCATGGTTCAAAAGCATCAATTCTTCGGTGCTCAGCTTTCTTCACAGTCCAACTCTCACATCCATACATGACCACAGGAAAAACCATAGCCTTGACTAGACAGTTAATCAGCTATAACCTGATTCAAAATGAAAAGTGGAAAAAAAAAAATCACCTAGTGCTCTTCAAACTCCAGTGTGCATATGAATCATCTGTGCTTATTAAAAATGCTAAGGCTCTACTTTTGTCCAAGATTCTGCATCATTAGATCTAGAAAAAACTCTAGGAGTTTATATTTCTAACTAGCGGCACCAGATTGCTCTTGGACCAAACTTTGAAAAACACTGTTCTGATCTATTCCTTCTTTTTTTCCTTTTGTTTCTGCCTTCCTTTCTTTCTTTCCTTCTTTCTTTCTGTGTGTGTATAGTTGATTTATAATGTTATGTTAGTTTTAAGAATAGTGATTCAGTTATATGTATATTTATATCTGTTCTTTCTCAGATGCTTTCCCTTATGGGTTACTGAGTATAGTTCCCTGTGTTATATATTAGGCCCTTGCTTGCATTTTATATATGCTAACCTGTATATGTTATCCTAAACTCCTAATTTATCTCCCTCTTCCCTATCCATCTTTACTTTTGTATTCTCACTAACTGGCACATAAAGTTTGCTCAGTAAATGTCTGGGGGATATGAATGTTATTCCCTCACCTGAAATTCATCATTGTAGTAGTCCACAGGACCTATTTCAAATGCTCAGCACAACAGGCCTGTACACTCACATCAAAGTTCAGCATTTGCAACTTGCAACTTTCAAAAGCACCCTGCTTTTGATCTATTTAATGGCACTTTATAATAGGCAAGATGAGTAAGCAAAAGAGAGAAAACAAAAGTTGTCTTGTCCCCTAAGTCCTCTGCTCCTTCATAATTCTAATGGTTATGTCTCCTGAGATGCCGCATCAGTGTTACAACAGCAGGGGCCAACTCCAAGGTTCTGCTAGTGTCTGAAGTCCAGTCAACAATTGGCCTTACCATACACCTGCTTTCTTCCTAGTAATTAATGTGGCACTTGTATCGTATACATGCTTGGTTAAATGAGAAGATGTCATCTGGTTGGTGGCCATGAAGACCAAGCGTTCTCAAAGAAGGAGACTGGGTAAGAGCCCACAGATGATCATTGTAGCCTCAGAAAACTTATATAAACAGTGTCAACTTCTAACAGGCTGAACTGTTCTCAGAACTTCCTGAGATGCTCTTCCCAGGTTATAATTTGACTCAAATAAAAATTTTCCAGTTCCTTTTTAGGTTGACTGGTTAATTTTTCATTGACGAAAACGATGTTGTTTTGTTTAAGCAACAGGTGGTTGTGATTGTCAGTTTTGCTTTAACAAACCCCTAAAGAAGAAAATTTGAATTCCAAAAGTCCAGAGGGAAGGGAATAAGACACTTGCTAACATCGGGACATACCCCTTGACAGCAGGGCAGGGAAACTGGAGAGGGAACCCGTGGAGAGGAGAAAGTTTTGAGGGTATGGCTTGGTAGATTGGGTCCTGACACTTTTCTGGAATAGCTGCTACTTCAGTTTCTTTCTTTGGTGGAACTTTTATAAGGTTAGTCAGGCCAGAAACGCTGGGGATTCAAAGGGAGAAAAGAGGACAAGATGGAAGGAAAAGATTTAAAATCTGAACTTGTTACAAACTAGGACATATAGGAAATACTTGTGTGTGTAGAGCATGTAAGCTGATACCAGGGTTTTCTCAAATTGGTAGTTCATCTTCATGGGGAGAAGGTTAGTGAGTTCCTATAGGGTTATCCCTTCTTTGTTTCACCTCAGACTCTCATCTGTTCAAGATCCCAGTGTTTAGAGAGAGGACAGAGAGAAGGAGGAAGGCTGGATTAGGAGTTAGTTTGAGCATAATGTCTTCCCCCATCGTTGACTTTTTCTTTACTTTGGGATTACAGGGTGGATAGTGTTCCCTTTGCCTGCACCTCAGGAAGGGAAACAACTTGCAGACTTGATCAACAAGAACCAAGGTCTCTAACTTTTTTTTTTTGAGTAGAGAAAGGCTTATTGCAAGGCCATGCAGGGAGACAGGTGGCTCATGCCCCCCCAAACCCCAAAGTCCCCAAAGGGTTTCAGTGAAGCACTTTTATTTTTTTTATAGAACCATTTCCATTTATTATACCACATTTATTCAAACAGCACTCAATTAACATTTGATTGCACTCAATCAATGGCTACGCAGCTGGTCACAGGTATTTTACATTCTAGTAAGAAAGAGAAACACTAAGGAAGTAAAAGAGAACACTTCAGATAGTATTGAGGAACACTAAACAAGTAAAAGATAAAATTTCAGGTAAATCACTTCAGATGGAGCGAGTTGGGTGTAATCCACTTCAGATGGAGCAAGATATAATCAACAGATAGAATGGTCATATGGCATCTCCAGAGAAGTTGATATTTGTACGGGGACCTATTGTCCAAAAGAAGCCAGCCTGTGGAGATCATGTAGAAGTCATTATAAGCCGAAAGGAGCTTCATACGCAAAGGCCCTGAGGTAGGAATTAGCAGTGTCTCTAATTTTACATGCTTTCAGTTCCAGTGTTTCAGGATAATTTCCATATGTGAAGTTTGTGATTGTATTTCTGCTAAGCAAATAACATAAAGCTCAGCACTCCAAGAAGCTTTTGTCTTTCTCATTCATGTTTGTTGTATTATTATTGGCAAGTAGAGGATCCTGGCTAATATCTCCAGGAAGCCAACACAATTCTTAAGAGTTTAAAGGTTAAAAGAACTGGAATTTAGGAACAATTAATATCAAATAATGCAGCAACCTCCAGGGAAGGAAACTTTATAAAAAGCCTAACCATGTGCCCCAGTTTGCATGGAACAGTCCTTGTTAATGCCTCTTGCCCCAGTGCAATCCTTAATAAAACACAATCTCACTCTCAAAAATGACTCACTTTAAGTAACAAATTCTATGCTTGCTCTGGTAATAAGCCACTAGGGCAGTGGATATGGAGCCCTTGAGGGTGTGGGATGGGAGGATGCTCTATAAAAAGTGAACAACCATGTGGGTATATCTAAAAACAGAGAAGAGAGGAGCAGGGATGGGAAAGACCAGCCCACCCAAGAGCAGGTTGGAGCTAGCAGACTAGAGCAGTCTTTAATATTAATAATACTATGTTATTAATATTAATAACAATATTAAACTTGATATTGCTGTGTTGTTATTATCTAAACTTGCATCTCACCCTCACAACCTTTATAACAAAGCTGGCTGCACACATTATTGCTTTATGTGAGAAATGGTTCAGGAGTTAAAGGAAAAGGCAGTATGTCACCAATTTAGGTCAGTGTGGATCCACTCAGTCATGAAGCAGGAGTTCAGAGCGGAGGGTAACTCAGTTCAGTTCAGTCGCTCAGTCGCGTCTGACTCTTTGAGACCCCATGGACTGCAGCGTGCCAGGCCTCCCTGTCCATGAAGTTTACCCAAACTCATGTCTATCGAGTCAGTGATGCCATCCAACCATCTCATCCTCTGTCGTCCCCTTCTCCTCCTGCCTTCAATCTTTCCCAGCATCAGAGTCTTTTCAAATGAGTCAGCTCTTTACATCAGGTGGCCAAAGTATTGGAGTTTCAGCTTCAACGTCAGTCCTTCCAATGAACACTCAGGACTGATCTCCTTTAGGGTGGACTGGTTGGATCTCCTTGCAGTCCAAGGGACACTCAAGAGTCTTCTCCATCACCACAGTTCAAAAGCATCAATTCTTTAGCACTCAACTTTCTTTATAGTCCAACTCTTACACCCATACATGACTACTGGTAAAACCATAGCCTTGACTAGACGGACCTTTGTGGACAAAGTAATGTCTCTGCTTTTTAATATGCTGTCTTGGTTGTTCATAACTTTCCTTCCAAGGAGTAAGCGTCTTTTAATTTCATGGCTGCAATCACCATCTGCAGTGATTTTGGAGCCCCCCAAAAATGAAGTCAGCCACTGTTTCCCCATCTATTAGCCATGAAGTAATGGGACCGATTGCCATGATCTTAGTTTTCTGAATGTTGAGCTTTAAGACAACTTTTTCACTCTCCTCTTTCACTTTTGTCAAGAGGCTCTTTAGTTCTTCTTCACTTTCTGCCATAAGGGTGGTGTCATTTGTATATCTGAGGTTATTGATATTTCTCCCTGCAATCTTGATTCCAGCTTGTGCTTTTTCCAGCCCAGCGTTTCTCATGATGTACTCTGCATAGAAGTTAAATAAGCAGGGTGACAATATACAGCCTTGACATACTCCTTTTCCTATTTGGAACCAGTCTGTTGTTCCATGTCCAGTTCTAACTGTTGCTTCCTGACCTGCATACAGGTTTCTCAAGAGGCAGGTCAGGTGGTCTGATATTCCCATCTCTTCAAGAATTTCCCACAGTTTATTGTGATCCACACAGTCAAAGGCTTTGGCATAGTCAATAAAGCAGAAATAGATGTTTTTCTGGAACTCTCTTGCTTTTTTGATGATCCAGAGGATGTTGGCAATTTGATCTCTGGTTCCTCTGCCTTTTCTAAAACCAGCTTGAACATCTGGAAGTTCACAGTTCACGTATTGCTGAAGCCTGGCTTGGAGAATTTTGAGCATTACTTTACTAGCATGTGAGATGAGTGCAATTGTGTGGTAGTTTGAATATTCTTTGGCATTGCCTTTCTTTGGGATTGGAATGAAAACTGACCTTTTTCTCGTCCTGTGACCACTGCTGAGTTTTCCAAATTTGCTGACATTTTGAGTGCAGCACTTTGACAGCATCGTCTTTTAGGATTTTAAAAAGCTCAACTGGAATTCAATCACCTCCACTAGCTTTGTTTGTACTGATGCTTCCTAAGGCCCACTAGACTTCACATTCCAGGATGTCTGGCTCTAGGTGAGTGATCACACCATCATGATTATCTGGGTTGTGAAGATCTTTTTTGTACAGTTCTGTGTATTCTTGCCACCTCTTCTTAATATCTTCTGTTTCTGTTAGGTCCATACCATTTCTGTCCTTTATCGAGCCCATCTTTGCATGAAATATTCCCTTGGTGTCTCTAATTTTCTTGAAGAGATCTCTAGTCTTTCCCATTCTATTGTTTTCCTCTATTTCTTTGCATTGATCACTGAGAAAGGCTTTCTTATCTTTCCTTGCTATTCTTTGGAACTTTGCATTCAAATGGGTATATCTTTCCTTTTCTCCTTTGCTTTTCACTTCTCTTCTTTTCACAGCTATTTGTAAGGCCTCCTCAGATAGCCATTTTGCTTTTTTGCATTTCTTTTTCTTGGAGATGGTCTTGCTCTCTGTCTCCTGTACAATGTCTTGAACCTCCGTCCATAATTCATCAGGCATTCTGTCTATCAGATCTAATCCCTTAAATCTATTTCTCACTTCCACTATATAATCATAAGGGATTTGATTTAGGTCATACCTGAATGGTCTAGTGGTTTTCTCCACTTTCTTCAATTTAAGTCTGAATTTGTCAATAAGGAGTTTATAATCTGAGCCACAGTCAGCTCCCTAACTGGGGAAACCATAAACAACTCATTCCCTCTCAAGAATGACAAGATATGTTGGGTACATTGGAAGTGGGTATGTTGGGTGTGTTGGAAGAAGTGGTACATATCTCCTACCCCGTGTAAGATGAGATTTTAGCCGTTTATTAGATTTCTCAAAGGATGGGATACTTCAGATGAATTTTGACCTGAAGCCGACAGTTTCATTGAGGAACTTACTTATTTTTAACATTTACTTATTTTACTGCATCAGGTCTTAGTTGTGGCGTACAGGTTTAGCTGTTTCACAGCATGTGGGATCCTAGTTCCCTGACCAGGGAGCAAACCCACGTGCCCTGCATTGCAGAGTGGATTCTTAACCACTGGACCAGCTAGGCAAGTCCTGAGGAACTTTAAAAGAGTCCTAAGACCTGTGTTTAATTATCTAGGACATTGTTTACGCAATATCCTCTTTACTAGAACCCACAAGAAAATCTTCTTTTAGGTTTCATTATTGGGCATGGTTAGGCTAGTTTTGAATAATTAATTTATTTGCTTTATAAACTCAGTCAGTCATGGAGGTGATCTTACTTCCCTCTGTATCCTGGTTGCTCGGTCCAAATCTGGCTCTATCTTCAGCCACCAAAGTGCCTTATCACACCCAGTTTGGGCTTAAGCTTCACTCTTAGCTCCATCTCTCTTTCTCTCTCTTATTTTTCTTATGACCAAATTTCCTCATTCATCTATTTTTACTTTCTTTAATGTATTATGTTGCAATTTTTTATTAGTGACCTTAATTCATTTTTTAGTAAATTTATTTATTGTTTAAATAAAAGATAATTGCTTTACAAAATTTTCTTTTGTCAAACATAAACATGAATCAACTATAAGTATATATATGTCCCCTCCAATTAATCAGACTTCTCCAGAAAATTTCAATCTTCTATTTTTTTCATCTTTTCTTTATTTTTGGCTTTCCTGAGTGGTATGTGAGATCTTATATCCCCCACCAGAGATCGAACCCATGACCCCGGCAGTGGAAGCATAGAGTCCCAACCACTGAACTGCCAGGGAAGTTCCCAGTGCTTTATTTTTGATTTAGTATTATTTTCCATATGTCATAATACTTTACTCCTATTAAAGTGATAGGAGGCAGAATATTCCTATGTGTCAGTGTTTTTGGTAAAAATCCTGAAAATTTTCTGCAAAGCACATACTGCAAAGAGACAGTGAGTTCTAGTTCCATGAAAATCTCATGGAGGTATGAGATAATGGACATGGAATTGGGAGAAATGGTTGGAGGCTGTTAGAAAGACAAGGAGGGCAGTAGGTGAAATGACCAGTTTGTCTGTTTCTTTATGGAGCTAAAGGAAGAGTCAAGATGCTAAGGATGACTTTCTTGATTAGGTAAAACTTGGATTAAATAGGGAAGCTGATGGGATAACCTGGAGGGATAACTTGAAGTGTTTCAACAAGTACTTATTAATATTATTATAACTGTAAATATATCCTTGTAAGATTAACCACAAATGGGTTGACCCAGTTGAGTTGAACTTTGAGCCTACATGGTCTAGCTATGGGGCTTACCTGGCGGCTCAGATGGTAAAGAATCTGCCTGCAAAGTGGAAGGCCTGGATTCAATTCCTGGGTCAGAAAGATCCCCTGGACAAGGGAATGGCAACCCACTCCAGTATTCTTGCCTGGAGAATCCCATGGATGGAGGAGCCTGGCGGGCTACAGTCCATGGGATTACAAAGTGTTGGACATGACTGAGCGACCACAGTTTCACATGGTCTAGACTTTAAAAGAATGCTGGCAGTAATATCCTCTACTTAATTCCCCTTATGAGATGTTGTTCCCCATCTTGAAAACATGTCATCATGTCTGGCCAAATGCCATTATTGCTTATGAAGACCCCATACATGAAAAGAAAGGCAGGACTCTATTTGTGCCAGAAACACAAGCTAAATCTTTTATTAGATTCTAAAGGAGAAAAGTGGGGAATTTAAAACTTCAATAAAAATCCATCACCCGTCTTAAAGAACCAACTTTGGCATTCATTGCCCCCCAGTCAAGATATCTCCTGTACTCCCCTGGCCTCAGCAGGTACTGCCTTCCCCTGTAGCTTGGCATCTCATAGAGGACCCAGGAACCCTCCAGCACGTTGAGGGAGTGAACCTCAGTGAGGTGGAAGCGGTCTTGAAGAGAGGGACAATCGTCTGTGATCTCTGACATCTGTCCTCTGAAGTCATCTCTCTCATAGATTCTCATTCTGAAAGTGCCGGTGTGCTGGGTGACAGATAGAAAAGAAAAAGTAAATGGACACAAATAGAGAGAAATCAAAGTTCTAGCCCCTGCACTCCCTGGTCACACCTGCCTCAGAGCTCTTTTAGTCCAAGTCTACAACAACCATGTTTGCAGGGTTAAGATGCCTTCCCTGCCCTCATCGCTCACCTGTGAATCTAACAACTTCTGGGCTAAGCTAGAAACAGAACACAGCAGCCCTTCAGTTGCTATGTACCACCCTCTCCTTGAGAATTAAGGTTGGTCTAAAATAAGGTTGATTATTTTAGGGCTTTTTATCAGAGAAAGTTCCTCTCAAAGTAGAAAAGTGAGCATCATTGGAAAGTGAAGCCTCATTTGATCTATTACTCTTGTTAAAAAGGAACCAAAATTTAACTATTTTCTGTAAGACCAATGTTTTGGTTTTCACGTTTACTTTGGAACAAAGGATTATGAAGCTCTTTAAAAAAAAAAAAAAAAAAAAAGATGGCATATTTTCTCTACCTCTGTCTTTGTAACCTCATTTTCAGTTCAAATTTCAACCTATGTGACAATCAAGCTTCCTTTTTGACCTCCTACCCTCCCCTTCCTCACTCCCCCAGCAGCAGGAATCATCTTCATGAAACTTGGATGTTTTGTGAAGTTTGGATGACACTTATCCCACCCCACACCCCCCACCCCTCAACTCCCACACATTCTTCTAAGAACTCTGCAATCACTCTCAGGGAAGTACCGGATCTCAAACTTTAGTTTTGATGAGGCCTTTCCTCTGATTCCTACCCCTAAGCAAGCTAATAGGTACCGATTACAAAATTAGAATAGAAACCAGGGGGCCTGTCTTCTCTAGGAAGATAATCAAATAGAAAAGTAAGTCAAAGCAAGCAAAAGTATTTTTTTATCAATTAAACAGACCCAGATTGTATTTATAAATTTGGATATACTGGGTTTCTGAGTTGACATGGCTTGGAATGACCACTTAAAAAAAAATTATATCTTGGAGTAGGAGTTTGGGGTTAGCAGATGCAAATTATTGTATATAGAATGGATAAACAACAAGGCCCTACTATACAGCACAGGGAACTATATTCAATATCCTGTGATAAACCAAAATGGCAAAGAATATAAAAATGTATTGGATGTATAACTGAATCTATTTGCTGTACAGCAGAAATTAACACATTTTAAATCACCTATACTTAAAGAAATGATATCTTGAACAGATAACTTCAATCTCTTCTATGACATGCTTTCTCTTAATGCGTCTTTTTATCTTTGACTACATTTAAAACATAAAACACTGGGAATCTGTGATTTAAAAAAAAAAAAAACAAAACACCACAGAGTTCATGAAGAATGGCTTCCCATCTGAGACACCCCTCTAGAATGGACTGCATGCCCTGGGCTCACTCCCACTTCCTGCTGTCTAGTTAGAACGATTAGTTTGAAGAATGCTATTTTTTTAATGGCTTTGATTTCCAAAGAGACAGAAGACAAAGACAGAACCAGGCTCACTTGCGGGATGAGGCGGCAGGAGCGGATGGAGTCGTTGAAGCCCATCCACTGCTGGTAGTCGGGGTAGTCGCCGCGCCGCAGGAAGTACTGGTGGCCCTGGTAGTTGGGGCGCTCATACAGCATCCAGCAGCCGCTGTCCACGCGGATGGAGTTACAGCGGCTGAAATAGGGCTGCAGGTTGGGGCAGTCGCTGCTGCACTCGTAGCAGTGGCCCTGGAAGCCCCGGTCCTCGTAAAAAGTGATCTGCAAAATGGAAGATGTGGGAGCATGAAGCGATTTGCAGCCCCGCTGAAGATGCCACGACGGGGCAAAGGTGGAGCATCAGGTACCCCGCACTTACCTTCCCCATGTTGGCGAAAGGCAGCAGGAGGTGTTCGCTGGGTGCTGTGTGGGACTAGGGGGAGGGCCGCTGTATATATAGCAGCTCTGACTGCTGCCTCCGCAGGAAATCACACAAAAGGGGCCTATTTCGGTGAGTAAGGGGATTTGCAAGCTCTCCGTTCCCCCTCCCCCTGGTCATTGGGGTTAGCTGAATGTTTATTGTCATTCTTTCTGGTAGGTTCGGGTTTTTCTAATTCACAAAAGCTGTTGTTGCCACCAAAATGAAAAGTCTTTCCTCTTTAGAAGGACGAGCAAAATTCTATCCCCATGCTTTTAGTTTATAGCCTACTCTGCTTAACTGACTCCTTAAAGGTAATTAAACAATGTGTTCTGCTTAGGGACTGGTGTTTAAAAAAATTCTTGAAAATGAGAACTTTAATATCTTAAGGAAGAGGGAATCAAATGAAGTAATTTGTGAAAATGCTTTGAAAAGCATAAAGTTAATTCAAATTCAAGACTCTGTGATTATCAATGTTGTTGTTCGGAGGCCTATCTTGAGTGAAATTGACACTTGGCTGGAAATTTGTGGGCTCCCTGAGGCTGGGAATGATTCTTGTTCTTTTCTGTCCCTGAGGCCTAGAGCAGGGGATGAGCACAGAGTAGGCCCTCAGTCCTTGGCTTTGACCTGAGTGAAAGCAGATGGTTGTGCCTTCCTCTCTTCATGTCTCCCTGGGAGCCTGCACCCTTCCTTCTGCTGGTGCTGCCCAGAGACTGCTCGCTTTCTGGGGGGTTCCTGGATTCCTTCAAATGTCCTAAGATCTGTCTTTCCTCTTCACCTTGATAAGTTCCTGCTCCCTTGATAAGGGTGATTTGAGTTAGTATAAGGAGTAATGTAGGGGCTTCCCTGGTGGTTCAGTGGTAAAGAATCTGCCTGCTGTGCAGGAAGTGTGAGTTTGACCCCTGGGTCAAGAAGATCCCTTGGAGAAGGAAATGGCAACCCACTCCAGTATTCTTGCCTGGGAAATCCCATGGAAAGCCTGGTGGGCTACAGTCCTTGGGGTCGCAAAAACATCAGACGTAACTTTTTGACTGAACAACAGCAAGTAGTAATGTAGAAACCCTCAAGGTGCCACATCCCCTACTTTCTCAGACTTTTGAGATGCTAGACAGCACCCAGACTCGACAACAGAGCATCTTCATAGTATGGACTTCACAGTGTGGTATGGGGACCCCTAATGTCCCCAAGACACTTCCAAGGGGTTCATATGGTCAGAACAGTTTTCCTAACAATGGGTGTGTGTGTGCTCAGCCGCTTCAGTCATGTCAGACTCTTTGCAACCCGAGAGACTGTAGTCCACCAGGCTCCTCTGTCTGTGGGATTTTCCAGGTGAGAATCCTGGAGTGGATTAATCTTCCAGGGGACCTTCCTGGCCCAGGGACTGAACCTGTGTCTCCTGCAGCTCCTGCATTGCAGGTGGGTTTTTTTTTTTTTTTACTGCTGAGACACTGGGGAAGCCCCCAAGATGTTATTTGCCCTTTTCACTCTTCTTTCACAAGTGTGCAGTGGAGTTTTTCCAGAGGCTGTATGACATGAAAGAGATTTGGCAAAATGTAAAGCAATTTCAGTCTTTTCATTACTTGCTTTTTGCTTTGGAAAACATGGTTATTATTCATGAAACATGTTATTTATGTTAACATGTAATAGATTTATTACCTAAGGCTCTTCCTATAAAAAAAGGAACCCACCATGGGTAGGGGGTCCCTCTATTGGAATAGAACCAACACAGTATCCAGCAGATACTGGCCCTGGCATGACCCTCTATGTAATGAGAGAGATTAGGTGGTTACCATTTCCCCAGTGGCTCAGCTGGTAAAGAATCTGGCTGCAATGCAGGAGGCATAGGAGACCTGGGTTCTATCCCTGGGTCAGAAAGATCCCCTGGAGAAGGAAATGGCAACCCACTCCAGTATTTCTTGTCTGAAAAATCCCATGGACAGAGGAGACTGGTGGGCTCCAGTCCATCCCAAAGAGTCGGAGACAACTGAGCATGCACACATGCACTGCAGTCTTAGAAGCTATACCCAGATCAGTGACTCGGGGATTAAAGAACCCTTTACAGTCAGCTAATGCTGAGATCCTAGAACCAGGTTGAAGAAATCAGCCTGGCAACAATGTCAATTGAAGGAGAGTGGCTCAGTGCTAAAAAATTTGCCTGCCAATGCTGGAGGCATGGGTTCGATCCCTGGGTCTGGAAGATCCCTGGGTCTGTTCGATCCCTGGAGAAGGAAATGGTGACTCGCTCCAGTATTCTTGCCTGGGAAATCCCATGGATGGAGGGGTCTGGTGGGAAGTACATGGGGTTGCAAAGAGTCAGGCACAACTTAGCAACTAGAACAGCAACTATAATTTACCAGAATTCCTGTTAAAGCCAAAGATTCTCAAGGTTGATAGAGACACAGCTTTACAAATTAAAAAAAAGAAAGAAAGATGACATTGAACCTACTATGTGAAGTGTATAAGATATGTATATCTAGAAAGATAACTTCTAAAACAAGCCATGTTTTATGCAGAAACAATTCGTTTATAGGCCTTCAAGGCTAACAGACCTGAGCTCAGTTCCCAGTTCCTCTACTTCCTAGCTGTGTGTACCTTTTTATTTTATTTGTTGTTTGCTTTTTTTTAAAATTAACTTATTTATTTTAATTGGAGGCTAATTACTTTACAATATTATAGTGGTTTTTGCCATACATTCACATGAATCAGCCATGGGTGTACATGTGTTCCCCATCCTGAACCCCCTCCCACCCCCCTCCCCATCCCATCCTTCAGGGTCATCCCAGTGCACCAGCCCTGAGCTCCCTGTCTCATGCATCGAACCTGGACTGGCAATCTGTTTCAAATATGATAATATACATGTTTCAATGCTATTTTCTCAAATCATCCCACCTTTGCCTTCTCCCACCGAGTCCAAAAGATTGTTCTTTACATCTGTGTCTCTTTTGCTGTCTCACATATAGGGTCATTGTTACCATCTTTCTAAATTCCATATATATGTGTTAGTATACTGTATTGGTGTTTTTCTTTCTTGTATAATAGGCTCCAGTTTCATCCACCTCATTGGAACTGATTCAAATGCATTCTTTTTAATAGCTGAGTAATATTCCATTGTGTATATGTACCACGGCTTTCTTATCCATTCATCTGCCGGTGGACACGTAGGTTGCTTCCATGTCCTGACCATTGTAAACAGTGCTGTGATGAACATTGGGGTTGTGTGTACTTTTTTAGATTTGGTTCTCACAGTGATCGGCATGTGATTAGACTTGGTCATTCGGGAACCTTGGCCTGGACTGGGTGTTCAGAGAGCATCCTCTGGCGCCCTCTAGCGGCAGTCTTGCTCACAGGACAGGAATGTGTGGTGGCAATGGGGACAGGCCCACACTTCTTAGAAACCACACTCCTTGTACCTGGAGCCCCCACATTTCCTCCATTTACATCCTTGCTTCCAAAACCTAGAAGAGAATCTTCACCCACCCACCCAAGGACACTGTTCATAAAAGGGAGCCTGTTTGGGGGACGTGATCCGGGGTGAGGGGAGGTGGAATATGTGGATGGAGCTTGGGCATGTGCAGGAGTGAGAAGGGAGGAGGGTGGGCCATGGAGTGGTGATGGGGGTCTATTTATGCTCTTGTCCCAGATCCCCCAAATATTTGGGGAACTGTTGATAATAACTGTGCTATGTTAGCCACATGATGTATTCTTTTTTTTTTTCCCCATATGATGTATTCTAAGATTTCTGGTATGATGTTTAGAGCACACACAACACTCTTCATATGGTAGGCTTTCATTATTAACTATTACTACTTCATCATCATGAGCTAAATAAGTGATGTAAAGTTTGCTGAAAGTTCAGTGGTACCCATTCAAGTGAGAGCAGACTTGGCTTCCTTCAGCACGGTTGTGTCAGTGATGTGCCAATGAGCTCAAGAGGTTTCATCTGGGCTACCAGAGAAAGCAGTCTGCAGATACTTCAAGAAAACCCAGTTGACAAACTAAAACATTTGTATGAGACTGGGTGGCAGGGAAGGTAATGCACTATTTCCGCTGAGGCTTCTAACAGGCCTCAGGTAACTTTTGTTGTTGTTACTTAGTTGCTCAGTCGTGTCCAACTCTTTTGCGACCCCGTGGACTGCAGCCCACCAGACTCCTCTGTCCATGGGATTTCCCAGGCAAGAATACCAGAATGGGTTGCCATTTCATTCTCCAGGGGATCTTCTCCACCCAGGGATCGAACCTGAGTCTCCTGCTTGGCAGGTGGATTCTTTACCACTGAGCCACCTGGGAAGCCTCCAGGAACTTCGTGCTGTGCCAAGTTGCTCAGTCGTGTCCGACTCTCCGTGACACTGTGGACTGTAACCTGGCAGGCTCCTCTGTCCAGGGGGATTCTCCAGGCCAGAATACCGGAGTGGGTTGCCATGCTCTCCTCCAGGGAATCTTCCCAACCCAGGGATTGAACCCAGGTCTCCCACATTGCAGGCAGATTCTTTACCATCTGAGCCACCAGGAAAGCCCAAGAATTCTGGAGTAGGTAGCCTATTCCTTCTCCAGGGGATCTTCCCAACCCAGGAATCGAACTGGGGTCTCCCACACTGAGGGTGGATTTTTTCCCAGCTGAGTTACCAGGAAGCCCAAAACATCCTGTTGTTGTGTTAGTCTCTCAGTCGTGTCCAACTCTTTGTGACCCTGTGGACTGTAGCCGCTCAGGCTCCCCTGTCCATTTAATTCTCCAGGCAAGAATACTGGAATGGGTAGCCATTCCCTTCTCCAGGAGATCTTCTCAACCCAGGGATTGAACTCGGGTCTCCTGCATCGCAGGCATATTGTTTACCTTCAGAACCAACAGGGAAGCACCAGGGAAGGTAACTTCAATGGCTCTTAAATGAACAATTTCATTTTTGGAAAAAAACAGGGTTATGTTAGATCCATTCATGTGTTTTGACATTTGAGTCAAATGTATTTTGATATACAAGTTTATTCAACTGTGATATCCTAAAGAACTTTAAAGGGTTTTATAATTTTTTTCTGATTTAAATGAGACCTGTGTTTTTAAAAATGAGTTTTGCAGTTCTTTTTAAAGAAAAAAAAAAAAAACACCTTGTGTCTAACTGTGAACTTGGTATTCAAATATTCACACTAAAAGGCTCATTGGTTCAGTCCCTCCCTTAATCTCCCATATATTTTAGACTAGGGTGTTGGCTGATCCTACAAAGAGATGTAACAAAGCATGTCTTGCCGCACCCAGGACCAAATGTCTCATTCCATTGACTTATCCATCTTCTAAAATGCAAGGCAGTGGTGGGAAATCTCATTATTTTTCTTCACAAAAAAATGTTGCTTTTCACCTTTTATTTCATTTTTGTTCTCTTTCTCAGGCTGTCTCCCGTCTCTTTCCTTTAGCTGTTAGAGGTAAGCTCTGAGACCTTCATAGGGTGGTGCTCTAACTCCGCCCCTCCCCTCACGAAGGTCTCCCTGCTGCCATCCTACACCAGCCTGCCAATCTCTGGGCCATTTTTTTACCTCCCTTCAAGTTTTCCAAGGTCACCAAGAACCAGACAGGACTGGAGGCTATCAGAACCAGGTAGAGGACTGAGTGTGAGAGAATGCTGTCTATGTCTCTGAACATCTGCATTGGTGACCTTGTGTGGGAGAGTCATTGCTTTCCAAAATAAACTGGAATCGTTTGCAATAAAGTCAGAATCCCTTGCTGTTTTTCAGGCTTCCAGGGCTCCATTTATCCACATCAGTTCAGTTCAGTAGCTCAGTCGTGTCCGACTCTTTGCATCCTCATGGACTGCAGCACACCAGGCCTCCCTGTCCATCACCAACTCCCAGAGCTTCCTCAAACTCATGTCCATCGAGTCGATGATGCCATCCAACCATCTCATCCTCTGTCGTCCCCTTCTCCTCCTGCCTTCAATCTTTCCCAACATCAGAGTCTTTTCCAATGAGTCAGCTCTTTGCATCAGGTGGCCAAAGTATTGAAGCTTCAGTTTCAGCATCAGTCCTTCCAATGAATATTCAGGACTGATTTCCTTTAGGATTAACTGGTTGGACCTCCTTGCAGTCCAAAGGACTCTCAAGAGTCTTCTCCAACACCACAGTTCAAAAGCATCAATTCTTTAGCTCTCAGCTTTCTTAATAGTCCAACTCTCACATCCATACATGACTACTATTTATCCTATAATTAATTAGTAATTAATTATGAGGATTAGAGAAGCATGACATGGCCCTTATCCTTATGCCTTGTTGAAGACACTAAACCAAGACAAAAAGACATTATGTGAGAAAGGCAGTGCTTCAGTGCTAAGTTGGGTGGTCATGAAGTGGATATAGATGTTCAGAGAAGGAAGACACAAGTAAAAGCTGGTTGTATGAGTAGCTATCCTGGGAAGAGGGACCTAGACTGCCTTGAAGATTAGGTGGGATTTGATAAGCTTCCAAGAAGGGAAGGCATTCCAGTATTGGGAACAGATTCCTTCCATTGGCTCAGATCATCAGACATCTTGAATTTAGATGAAAAGATAGGGGGGAAAAAACTCCCTTCTGCACTTCCAAGTTTTAAAACAAATTTCAATGTGAATTGTGTCTATTCCTACTATTTCTCTACTTAGCCCAAAAAGAGTTCAATAAAATAATGAGAGTGAGGATACTTCTTTTGATTTGTTCTTTGCATATCAACTTTCCTTTTCCATACTACTTCAAAGACCCCCAGAGCACTTTAAGGGAAAGGATACAGTTATAATGTAGTGAAGACTAAAAAGTTAAATAAAAAAACCTCATTGGTGATACAGAAATGAGAAAAGAAGAAAAATTCTACTGTTAGCCAAATCAGGCCTAAATCACCTGCTAGATCTGAAATGCACACACACACCAGCACATACAGTATTGTCACAGGTGATGATGCCCTTGGCTTCTGCAGTCTGCCAACCGCACTGAGGTGGGTTTAGAACAGGGGCCAGTCAAGGAACTCATAGTTATGTGTTCTTGGGAGGATTTCACTGACTGTTGGCCTGTTTCACTGCAGATTCCCTCCTGTGAGTGCAGCTACGACCCCTCACTCACACCTGCAGTCTTGCTTCAGTATTAAGTATTGTAGCTTCAGTTTCAGTATTAGTCCTTCCAATGATCATTCAGGGTTGATTTCCTTTAGGATTGATTCATTTGATCTCCTTGCTGTTCCAAAGATTATACAAGCAATAAGTGCAGGAGTATGAATGGATGGATGAAGTCACTGCTTCCTGAATGTGTTCTTCAGAAATAGTGCCTATTCAAGAATTTCATGTGTTTGTGAGTACTGTGAAAGTAAAAAATGCTTTAGAAGAAGCAATGTGAAAGCAAGGCATGGGCTAGGCAGGGAGGTGGTCACTGGTAGTTTTGTTTGCAAGGGCTTCCTCCTCCACCAACCAATGATGCAGGCCCTGAAAAAGCCACTCACCCCCTACCTGACTCAGTCCAGGTCCCTGATGCCCTAAAATCAGAAGCTGACTATACAAGTAAAAGGGCTTGTGTGCAGTCTCTGACTCAATCTTTCCTATGACGTTGGAGTCAGGAGGTAAGGCCGAGTCTCTCAGCAATCTCCTGAACCAATGTAGTTGTTTCCCTGTATCCGCGAATTCTACATCCATGAATTCAAGCAACCACAGAAAGTAACCAGGAAAAAAAAAAAATCCAGAAAATTTTAAAAACCAAAACTTGAATTTGCCATGCTGGCAACTATTTACATATCATTTACATACTAATACTGTATAAATACAATGTAAATTATATGTAAAATTTCAAACTTCCCTGATGGCCTCTTGGGTAAAGAATCTGCCTGCAATGCAGGAGACACAGATATGGGTTCGATTCCTGGGTTGGGAAGATTCCCTGGAGAAGAAAATGGTAACCCACTCCAGTAATCTTGCCTGGGAAATCCCATGGACAGAGGGGTCTTGTGGGCTACAGTCCAAAGGGTTGCAGAGTCAGACACAATTGACAACTAAGCACAGCACGCAGCATTTACATTGTAGTAGGTATTATTAGTAACCTAGAGATGATTTAAAGTATATGGGAGGATTGCATAGTTATATGCAAATACTGCTCCATTTGATATAAGGGACTTGAGCATCCACAGATTTTGATATCCGTGGGGATTCTGGAACCAGTTCCCCTTGGATACCGAACAATGGCTATACTTTATTTCTAGGTGTTTTATTTGATACCTAAAATGTCTTAATCTAATTGTTTGCCTCAAGATTCTGTTAGTGATGCCTGCCACCAGTTTTGCAAGAGGTCTGGATGAATTTTACAGTATCACATGACACAGGCTGGAAGTTGTGTCAGAGTTGATTGGAGCCAGCCTGTAACCACCTATGTATGTATGTGTGCTTAGTCGTTCAGTCTTGTCTCTTTTTGACCCCATGGACTATAGCCCTCCAGGCTCCTCTGTCCATGGGATTTTTGCAGGCAAGGATCTGGAGAGGGTTACCATTTCCTCATTCAGGGGATCTTTCTGACCCAAGGATCAAATCTGCGTTTCCTGCATTTGCAGGGGTTATTCTTTACCACTGAGCCATCCGGGTAGCAAGACGGCAGTAATGAACGACTACGAAAAGCACATTGAGGATGTTCACATTTTCTCGAATTTTTTTAGAAAATAGTGAATTTACTTCACCCTCCCCCCCTTTTTTTGAAATCCGTGTGTGTGTGTGTATATATATATATATATATATATATATATATAGCACAATGAGAGAGAAGGCAATGGCACCCCACTCCAGCACTCTTGCCTGGAAAATCCCATGGACGGAGGAGCCTGGTAGGCTGCAGTCCATGGGGTCGCTAAGAGTCGGACAATGACTGAGCGACTTCACTTTCACTTTTCACTTTTGTGCATTGGAGAAGGAAATGGCAATCCACTCCAGTGTTCTTGCCTGGAGAATCCCAGGGACGGGGGAGCCTGGTGGGCTGCCATCTCTGGGGTCGTACAGAGTTGGACACGACTGAAGCGACTTAGCAGCAGCATAATGAGGTAAAACTGATGGAGTGATGACTACTGTTTATTGAGCTTCTTTATAAGAAGCATCCCATTTATTCCTCACAAGAACATACAAGTGGGAAAACTGAGGCTTATGAGGATGAATAACTTGCTCAAGGTCACACAGCTACTAGGTGGTCAGGCCAGAAACCAAGTCCACGGACCTCATGGCCTACATTGGTAACCATTAAGATATTCCACCTGGAAACCTAATAGTGTCTTAAAGAATCAGAACTGAATGAAGCAGGAACTCCTCTTGAACAACACCCCTAATTTTATAGAGAAAGAAGCTTGTGGCATTCCAAGGTTTTTTAGATAAAATGCTAGTTTCTAAACCCTTAAATTCACTAGGTTGAAACAAAACAAAACCTCCAAGTTAAAATTATCTTCAGTGAGACATATCACCTGGGTTTTCCTTTAAAAAAAAAACAACAAAAACAGAGCTCGTAATTCATTGGTCACTCAACAGAGGACAACACACTAAGTTTAAGTGTGGTTTAACTAAGCCGGCAGCAAAACCACAAGTCTCCTGCACATTTGGTATTGGTAAGAGCCACAGCAGTTTAATAACATGTGTATTTTCATACCTATAATTCATAGCATATGTTCCTTCAGCAAGAAGGAATCTCATTTTAAAAGATTCTTTATTACTTAAGGTTCTGTTCAGGGCTTTATTATTTTTAAACAGCTTCATTGAGATATAATTCACATTAATACTTGCCCATTTAAAGTGTATTATTCAGTGGTTTTAGTATATTCACAGTTATGTGCAACTGTCACCATAGTCAATTTTAGAAAATGCTCCATTCCACAGTGAAAAGTCCTGAACCCTTTAGTTATCATTCCTTTATCGACCTATCCCCCAGTCCTAAACAACCGTGAATATACTTACTGTCTCTAGATTTGCCTATTCTGGGTGTTTCATATAAATGAATCCTATAATATATATGACCAGCTTCTTTCACTCGACATGTTTTCAAGGATCATCCATGATGTAATATGTATCAGGACTGCATTCCTTTTTACAGCCAAAGAATATCCCATTGTCTGGATTATCACATTTCGTTTATGCAATCATCCACTGATAAACATTTGGGTTGTTTCACCTCTGCCTATTGTGAATAGTGCTGCTGGGAACATTCGTGAATACGTTTTTGTTGGAACATTTCTTTTCAATTCTTTTGAGTGTATATGTCAGACTGGAATTGCTGAGTCATATGATAACTCAGTTTAACTATTTGAGGAACTACCAAACTGTTTTCCCATAGTGGCTGCATCTAGTTACATTACTTTACATTAGAACTTTACATTACTTACAAGTATTTACATTAATTTACATTACAGAGATTTATGAAAGTTCTAATCTCACCACGTCCTTCCTAGCACTTGTTATTTTCTGTTTTATTTTTCTCTACAGTTAATATAACCACCTAGTGGGTTGTTGTTGTTGTTGCTCAGTCACCCAGTCGAGTCCAGCTCTCTGTGACCCTATGGACTGCGGCTCCCCAGGCCTCCCTGTCCCTCACCATTTCCCACAGTTTGCCCAAGTTCATGTTCACTGCGTCGGCGATGCTGTCCAGCCGTCCTAGTGGGTATTAAGTGCTATCTCCCTGTGGTTTTTATTTGAATTTCCCGAATGACTAATAATGGGCTTCTGTGGTGGCTCAGTGGTACAGAACTCCCTGCCAACGCAAGAGATGCGAGTTTGATCCCTGGGTCGGGAAGATCCCCTGGAGAAGGAAATGGCAACCCACTCCAGTATTCTTGCCTGGGAAATCCCCTGGATAGAGGAGCCCAGAGGGCTATAGTCCATGGGGTCACAGAAGAGCTGGACTCGACTTATTAAACAACAACCAACAACAACGACTAATAATGCTGAGCATCTTTTCAGTAGCTTCTTGACCATTTATATATCTTCTTTGTAAAAGTATAATATTCAAGTACTTTGCCCATTTTTAATTGTCTTTTATCTTTTGTTGTTATTTTAAGAGTTTTTTTTTTTTTTAATACTCTGAATACTAGACTCTTACCAGATAAGAAGCTTGTAAATATTTGGTAAATATTTTCCCTCATTCAAGAGTCTGTCTTTTCACTTTCTCTTTTAAAAACTTTGGACTGGAGGATAATTGCTTTACAATGTTGTGTTGATTTCTGCCATATATCAACATGAATCAGCCATAGGTATACATGTATTTTTCACTTTCTTGATGGCATTCTTTGATTCACACGTGCATGCTAAGTCACTTCAGTTGTGTCTGACTCCTGGTGACCCCATGGACGGTAACCCTCCAGGCTCCTCTGTCCATGGGATTCTCTAGGCAAGAATACTGGAGTGGGTTGCCATGCCCTCCTCCAGGGGATCTTCCTGACCCGGGGACTGAATCTGGGTCTCTTGTGTCTCCTGCTTTGGCACGTAGTTGATTCCCACTAGCGCCACCTGGGAAGTGTAAAATGTTTTAATTTTGATGACGTCCCATTTATCATTTTTATTGTTGTTAGCTTGTGCTTTTGGTGTCATCTTTAAGACGTCATTGCCTAATAAAAAATCATGAAGATGTATGTTTCTATTTTCTTCCAAGGGTTTTATAGTTTGAGTTCTTTGATTTATTTCGTATTAATTTTTTTCTGGTATGAAATGGGGGTCTAACTTTATTATTTTGCATTTGGATATCCAGTAGTCCTAGCACTATTTGTTGAAAAGCTATTCTTCCCCATTGAGTGGTCTTAGCACCCTTGTCAAAAATCAGGTGAACATAAACAGGTGGGATTGTTTCTGGACTCTCGAGTCTATCCCTGTCATCACCACGTCTGCTGTATGCCAGTACCCCGCTGTGTCGTTTACAGTTGCTTTGTGGTAAGCTTTGAAACTGCGAAGTATGAGTCCTCCTAGTTTGCTCTTCTGTTTTCGAGATTGTTTTGGCTGTTCTGGGTCCCTTGCAAATTCCATATGAATTTTAAAATGAGCTTTTCCATGTCCATGAAGAATTTAACTGGGACAGAGCACGATTTTTGCTCATGTAAATTTGTAAAAAGAATTAGTATTCTGGGTGAGCAACTCTACTCTAGCGGAAATAAATCCCGGTGTGTAGGATAACACATTGTCTTACTTCACTCTGCATAGCTGAGTATTCCCTAATTGAATTTTGATAAAAGTTTATATTGTAGTCCAGGATAATGCAGTCCTCTCCAGCAGTCTTTTTGTGTCCCAGCCACAACTGGTTCCATATCTTCTCCTGCGTATGGATTTAATAGTTTTCATTATGTTTCTTTTCTCTCTCCCTCATACTGTGGGTTGTAGAGGCAGAGACAGTGTTTCTGCCTCCTTCCCATGATGTGAATGGGAACTTCTTAAATACTGCTGCCATCAGGAAGTAAGTAGACGTTCAAAACACTTGATTTCAGGGCCAGGTAAGTTGCCAAGGGTCACCATTTATTAAAATTCAGTTATTCTTTAACATGAACAAGAATTACTTATGGGCCAGTAACACGATTTGTATATATAGTGCATTTCTATGTGGATCATAAGAAAAGCACAGCCTAGTACAAATCAATGGCCCGTCTCAGAGAGCCCACTCGGGCATCCATGGCCCCCCAGTCGTGGTAGCGCCTGTAATCCCCCGGCCGCAGCAGGTACTGCCGGCCCCGGTAGTTGGGCATCTCGTAGAGGACCCACCAGCCCTCCAGCACGTGGAGGGAGTGGAGCTCATTGAGCCGGAAGCGGTCGTGGATGCAGGAGCAGTCTTCCGTGAGCTCGGACACCAGGCCTCCGTAGTCATCTCTCTCGTACAGCCTTATCCTGTGAGAGCTGGTCTGTTGCGACAATAAACCAAAGATGAAAAATAAGTTGTGGGCATCCTGGATGTCAGTAAAAGTGACTCAGTCATCCTGCAGCTTCATGAAGCATGGTTTTCAAACCATCCTGTCACATATGTATCCTCTCCTTACATTGTTGGTTTAACAAATTGTTGTTGTTGTTTAGTTGCTAAGTCATGTCTGACTCTTTGCAATCCCATGGACTGTAGCCTGCCAAGGCTCCTCTATCCATGGGATTTTCCAGGCCAGAATACTGGAGTGGGTTGCCATTTCCTTCTTCAGGGAAGGTATTAGAATAAAACTTACCTGACCAGTAATCTATCTTATGGAAGAAATAAACATTGAAATAAAGAAAAGGGATCCCTTGAAAGCAAAACAAAAAAACAACTATTGTAACTATATTTAGTTGAGTCTGCAGAGAAGATTCGGAGAAGGAAATGGCAACCCACTCCAGTATTCTTGCCTAGAGAATCCTGTGGACAGAGGAGCCTGGGGGCTGCTGTCCATAGGGTCGCACAGAGTCGGACACGACTGAAGCAACTTAACATGTATGCATGCATTGGAGAAGGAAATGGCAACCCACTCCAGTATTCTTGCCTGGAGAATCTCAGGGACAGAGGAGCCTGATGGGCTGCTGTCTGTGGGGTTGCACAGAGTTGGACATGACTGAAGCGACTTAGCAGCAGCAGCAGAGAAGATTTAACTCCCTTTTCCATTATAACTGTGTATCCCTGAATCCTATCAAGCATGTTTTTAAGTCACTTTTGCACTCACCATTGACAACAATTCACGTTTACTCTTAGTCCACATGTCTGACATTTTGCCAAGTCCCTTGTACCATTTGAGTTTCTGGCCTCAAAGAAGTTCCTATCTTGTACCTCATTTTGCATCTGCAAATTTCTCTAGCCAAATTTTGTTTTCACTTCCTGAATCCGCTTGCCATGACACATAATTTGGTGATTCAGAAAGTCCAAATACAAGCTACACATGATTAATAGACATTAAGCAGGACTTTGGTGAGGACTACATCCCATGAAATCTTAATGAACAATTTTTCTGACCCTTGTAAGAAACTAGTTGATAATATCTGCTAAATACAGGGAGCCACTTGCAAGCAGACATATTGTTCCAGTTTCTAGATCTGTATGTCATAGAGAAGGTATTGAAACTAATTGCCAATACAGTCAGAATATGTTATACCTATGTTGTTCTCCCATAGTCTGTCAGTGTTTTCATTGTTAAGAAATAATGATACACTGATAGATTTTTTTTTTTTTACTTAACATGCGATTTTTATTTAGAAATTAGGGATCAGCTAGATTATACCAAATTCAGTTTTAGAAGCTATATCGTTGTGATTTCTTATGCCTAAAAACAATTTACCCATTTTTAACGCTGCTGCTGCTGCTAAGTCGCTTCAGTCTGGGCAACCCCATAGACGGCAGCCCACCAGGCTCCCCCGTCCCTGGGACTCTCCAGGCAAGAACACTGGAGTGCACTCCAATGCATGAAAGTGAAAAGTGAAAGTGAAGTCGACTTCACTTTCACTTTTTAACGCTAAATGAGTTTAAATATTTCCCTATGAGAGCATAGTAAAAAGGCATCTTCCCCCCCCCCCCCCCCCCCCAATGCTTGAGAGTTGAGCTTTGTTATTTTACTGTGAACACTAGTCCTGAGTTGAAACAAATTGACTTTTATAAACAGGAATTTATGGCCCTGGATCAGTGATGCCGTCACACCAGTCAGGTTGAAGCAAGACTCACGTAAGGGATAGCGCGGCAGGAGCGGATGGAGTCGTTGAGGCCCATCCACTGCTGGTAGTCGGGGTAGTCGCCGCGCCGCAGGAAGTACTGGTGGCCCTGGTAGTTAGGGCGCTCATACAGCATCCAGCAGCCACTGTCCACGCGGATGGAATTACAGCGGCTGAAGTAGGGCTGCAGGTTGGAGTGGTCGCTACTGCACTCATAGCGGCGGCCCTGGAAGCCCCGGTCCTCGTAGAAGGTGATCTGCATGCAGGTGGAACATAAGGTGACAGCAGGAAGTCAGCTGCGAGATACACCCTCCCTACACAAACACCATCCACACGCAGCAGGCATGGTCTGGGACCTCAGTTGGCTCACCTTCCCCATGGCTGTTGATAGCGGATGATCAGCGTCCAGTCTGATGGGGACAAACGTGGCAGCTGGTATATATAGCAGGACGGCTGCTGCGTTGGCAAGAACAACACAAAAGGGGCCTGGGGGTAGCATGTGAGGGGATTTCCGTGTCCTCTCTCTCCCTTTTTTTTTTTTCATTTGGGATCATGGGGCAGGGGGCTCTCATTTTCTCTGGGCTTTTCAGGTTGTCCTCACTCGTGCCAGTGAAAGGAATTGAAGTCAGCAGAGCCATTATGACCTTGGAGACAAAGGATGCACTTCTCAGCCTATGCAGGGCTCTAGAAATACATTACGTGCCCAGTATTTTGTACAGTTTGCCTATGGAAACTGCTGAGATGAAGTTGGTGGTTCCCCCTGGGGTGATGCGTGACAATCCTATGAATTCCAGAAGGACTTGACGTGCTAAGGGCAATCAAAAAAAAAATCCTCTAACTGCAAAGCAATTACATTTCCTAATTTGCATGCTAAGTTGCTTCAGTCGTGTCTGACTCTTAGTGACCCCGTGGACTGTAGCCCGCCAGGTTCCTCTGTCCATGGGGTTCTCCCAGCAAGAACGTTGGAGTGGGTTGCCGTGCTCTCTTCCAGTGTATCTTCCAGACCTAGAGATTGAGCCCTCATTGCTAGTGCTAACACAACCTGGGAAGCCCACATTTCCTAAATCACCTGGTCAGGATTATGTGGTTTTGATAAAAATATTTTGCATGTTTCCGTAGGGAAGAAACGATTAGTGCATATAGAAGCCTAAGTGTCAATCATAGCTATCAATGAATGGCAAGGTTACAGGTCTTAATTTTATGTTTTTATTTCTCCTTTTTGTTGTTTTCGGTTTAACTTTCTGTTATGTACATATATACGACTTTTATGAGGTGAAAAAATAAAATCAACCTGTAAATGTTTACTGTGAGGTGCTAGTGAAAGGCAGCAAATTTTATCAATAGCCACATTTTGTCTTGAGTTTTAACATCTCCCCTTGGGCTTAAATGAGAGACGTCTCCCAAGACTCTCTGAAACACTCCAAGAGCAGGAACATATCCAGGATCCTCTCATTCCCCTCTCCCCTCAACCCATCTTCTAGGGTTGCTTTTTGTTTTCAAAACTGGTATCATGATTTGCCTGAGTTTCCCCTCCCTGAAGCATCACTGTTTCATAGGAAGACCCCAGGCAACTGTTTGAGAACCTTTTTCCCTTGCTGCCAGCCTATTGCTTTAGAAATACTCTTCAGATATGCAGGGGCAGAATATGACTCAATTCCCCATGCTTTGTCATCCCATACGTATGCAGAAAGATGAGATCAAACGTGGGTCCTGGTTCTCGACCTGTGGAGGGGAATCTAAAAGGACATCCAACTACAGCTGGCAATACGTCCACAATGCCATTTGTGAAAGTCTTCAGGCAGATGTAAAGCAAAGGTGCAGATGTTACGAGGAAAGGCATCAATAGCTACAAAGAAAAACGTTCCCTTGCGTGTGGCAGAGTTAGACTCCCCCCACCGCCCCCCCCCCCAAAAAAAAAAGCTGGGCAGAATTCTGTGAAGTTCTACAGTATACATAGGACCAGAGGACAGACCTAATGCAGCAGGTCTACTGGTCAATCTTAGTTACAGCCGTAATTGAACCAGTGTGGAAAAGGCTGCCTTGGTCTTTCCAGCCACAGTGCCACATTGAAATACACCACCACTTTGAACAAAAGTCAACAAACCACATGCCGGTTTTGGCACATGTTAAAGAAAACTGTTCTGTGTTAACAAAACCTTAAGATGGCATAACTTACACTCTCGTTCATTTGGTCAAATTGCTACCTGCTGCTGCTAAGTCACTTCAGTCGTGTCCGACTCTGTGTGACCCCATAGATGGCAGCCCACCAGGCTCCCCCATCCCTAAACTCAATTTATAAGCAGCATTTTGAAAAGGTGTTGAAAGACTAGAACGTTTTCTTTTTCTACTAGTCCTTGTGTTCTATTGAAAGAAAGCCTGTACTCATTTTTCTTTTAAGGCTTTATTGAAATGAGTTTAAATGTTTCCATGTGAGAACATAGTAAAGGCAATTGATGAAGGTTAATTTTATTTTGGATTGAAACTTTGGAAAACTGCCTCCTACTCCACTATTCTGCAATGTTCAGTGCTAAACATTTGTAAAATGTGCTGCAAAGTCAGGCTACTCTCACACAGAAATGGTATATATTCTCAAAATTCTCTAGCCACCCATCTTCCAGTCACAATGAAGTAGCATAAGATATATACTTGCTATTAACCACAATATGACCAAACAACATGATTCTAAGATAAGAAAGCTCAACATCCAAAATAACACTTCAATGCACTTTGCATCAAAAGCTAATTGCAAAGAGAAATATGCTGGCAAGAGTTGCAGTTTTAAGATGATGGTTCCCTTCTTCCAGAGACTTTATTATGAACTCCCGTGGTGCAATTCCAAGTTTCTAAGTGACCTGCAGAATAAAAAGATGATTATGGTATCAAACACATCAGTTTAAAATGGACATGAACATTAGCTTTCAAGCTATAGGAGTTAAGATCAAATATCAGATACCTAGTTACTGACAAAGATGAGCTAAAATAAAAGTGGGTGCAAAAGAATTTCCATGGAATTCTTCTCAGACATTTGGAAATTGACTTACATTTCTCAATTAAATATAATACATGATCCCACAGAGGGAAATTATTGGGTTAATAATACACTTTATAGTGTATTTCCTAAGAATAAAATGATTCCCTTAAATAACCACAGGATGGTTATTTGTGAATATTTTCTATTTTTTTTGCCCTTGTTCTTTGTCCTTATTTGTCTTTCACGCTTTTTCTACCTTTCCTAGGATATGGTGTTACTCATACCCATTTTAACTGATAAATGAGCTATTAGTACCAAGCAGTACAAAAGAAATTTTGGAAACTGTTTTCCAGAATACCTGGATTAAAAAAAAAAAAAAATTCTTCTTTTCCCCTTATTTATTAAAGAAATTCAGTGACTGGAAATAAATAGAAAATTCTGAATAAGGCATTAATATCTTGCAGTTTAAAAGTGTTCATCAGCTAAAAGACATGATACAGTATCCATAAGGCATAAAAGAAAAGACTAAGACGCTTAAACATAAATGAAAGATTTCTTCAAACAATAAACTAAAAAGGATGTTTCATACATTTGAAAACATTTTTAAAATTTATTTATCTATTTATTTTGGCTGTGCTGGGTCTTCATTACTGTGTGAGGTTTTCTCTAGTGCCAGTGAGAGGAATCTACCCTGTAGTCGTGGTGTTCAGGCTTCTCATTGCAGTGGCTTCTCTTATTTTTAAGCACAGACTCTAGGACATGGGCTCAGCAGTTGTAGCTCTTGGGCTCTAGAGCACTGGCTCAGTATCTGTGGTCCATGGGCTTAGTTGCCCAGAAGTTGTGGCATCTTCCTGGACTAGGGATTGAACCCATGTACCCTGCATTGGCAGGTGGATTCTGAACCACTGCACCACCAGGGAAGTCCTTTCATTCACGTAATAAGCTATTTATTTTATTTACTTGTTGTTTCTAATCAGGTGTGCATGTGTTAATATGTACATTGATGTGTACATGTATGGCAAATATTAGAATTGAAAATTATTAACAGTTGTTACTTCTGAGGAGTAGGACGGGGTGTGGGAAAGAGAGGATTCTTTTACTTTTCACTATGTAATTTGAAACTTTTACTGTAAGTACCACTATTTTAATTGAAAAATTAATTTGGAAAGTACATTACCCAAAAGTTGGAAAAGATGCCTGAAGTACACAAATATCAACAATAAAGCATGAAAAGCCCTCACAAATGTGGTTTTTGCTGCTTAGTTATCAAGAAGGGGCCATGTAGGAGTGATTCATCTCAGGATCTGGCCTTACTGCAAGATGGACACTTATACTGTTGACATGCCTGGGTTTACAAGCATCAGTTAACCTATGGGAAAAGCTGGTCCCCAGAAACGAGCGTCTCAATCAGTATGGGCAAGGCACAGTGATTTGAGCACACTCACCTAAGGACCATTCACTTACTGCTAATTCACTAATCACCAATAACTACTAAATATCTACTGCCTGGAAAGCACTTTACATCCATGTGGGAAATAATAAGGGAATAAAAGATCTGCTTGCATCAAGAAGCCAACAGTCTTCAATGGTTATGAAAGAAAACATACAGGGAACGAAATTATATTTTCAAAATAACACTCCAATGAATAATCTTGAGAGCTAGATCTTCCAGACATAGGGTGCATAGATGAGCCTCAGAGGGCAATGAACCACTGTTTCAGAGATCTATTTTTTCATGATTAAGCTTAAAGTCTTGATTACTAGTGTGCATGTGTGTGTGTGTGTGTGTGTGTTATTTCTGGAGTTGTTACTGTTTTCTTATTTTCTGTGTTCTGTTTTACTTCCTAAAGTTTGCTAGGGCTTCCTTTGTGGCTCAGACAGTAAAGAATGCGCCTGAAATGCCAGAGACCCAGGTTCAATCCCTGGGTTGGGAAGATCCCCTGTAGGAGGGCATGGCAACCCACTCCAGTATTCTTGCCTGGAGAATCACCATGGACAGAGGAGCCTGGCAGTCTACAGTCCATGGGGTTGGAAAGAGTTGGACACAACTGAGCAACTAAGCACGCAAAGTTTGCTATTCCCAAACTCATATTTTTAAAATTATTACCTACTTCAAAAAGTAGATCTACTTCAAAAAGATCTTCAGTAACAAAGATATGGTTCTAGAAAAGCTACACCTTCAAGTCTCATTATTGTTATTTGTTGTTTAGTCACTAAGTCACGTCCAACTCTTTCACAAACCAATGGATTGTAGTCTGCCAAGTTCCTCTGTCCATGGGATTTTCCAGGCAAGAATAAAGTCATTTCCTCCTCCAGGGGATCTTCCTGACCCAGGGATTGAACCTGCATTACAGGCAGATTCTTTGCCATCGAGCCACCAGGGAAGCCCAAATCTCGTTATAGCAAATGTCTTTAAAGGAAATCTCAATATTTTGTAAATATTTCCTAATAACATGGTTGTTACGCTACGTGAATAACACATATTAAAGGCCTAATATTCCCTGGTGGCTCAGATGGTAAAGCGACTGTCTACAATGAGGGAGACCCTGGTTCGAGTCCTGGGTTGGGAAGATCCCCTGGAGAAGAAAATGGCAATCCACTCCAGTACTATTGCCTGGAAAATCCCATGGGCAGAGCCTGGTAAATACAGTCTATGGGGTCGCAAAGAGTCAGACACGACTGAGTGACTTCACTTTCATTCACTTTCAATATGACCAAAGATTTCAGGCAGTTCTTAAAGCTGTGACTTGCTATGATAAGATTATATTTCTAATCAGTCAATAGTTGGCCTCAGAAAACCTGAACAAATCCTGAGCCCTGTGTGACTCAGCCTAATGAGAGATTCACATTTAAAAATGCATAGTATAGCAACCAAGCTACATAAAAAGGAATTTCAATTTTCACTTGTGTTTCTTGAATGCTTAGTCACTCAGTCATGTCTGACTCTTTGCAACCCTTTGGACTGCAGCCCACAAGGCTCCTCTATCCATGAGATTTTTCAGGCAAGAACACTGGAGTGGGTTGTCACTTCTTCCTCCAGGGGATCATTCCCTGCTCAGGGATTGAACCCACATTTCCTGTGTCTGTTGGGTTGCAGGCGGATTCTTTACCTGCTGAGCCATTAGGGAAGCCCCTGTATTTCCTGAAGCAAGCCCAATTCAGAACCTAGTGATTCTGTTTTCAAAATTCCTCTTTCCCTTTCCTACATTACAACCTCCAGCTGACCCAGAATCTCTCATTCAACAAAATCCTAAAATACCCCAGCCACCCCCTCCACCAAGCCTAAACTACTTTTCTGATTCTCTCCTTGCTTTTAATATATTGACCACCTTGGTCTCTCTGACTTTAAAATTTTCCTTTTCACTTTGTACATTATAATTGAGAACACAGTGTTGGAAAGTCAAAGACCCCTCCTTGCTTTCTCCTTCCCTTCCAGCCTTGTCCATCTCTGACCATTTTCTGAAGTCTGCAACATAAATGTCCAAGGAACCAGATAGGCAGGGCAGAAACAGCAGAGATACAAAGCAGGCAAAGATAAAATTCTTATTAGCAAGAAAGGGATCAAGAATAGGAACATTGGACACAGATATGAACACAGATTCTCTCCTCAACACTTTTACTTGAATCAACAGAAGTCTAGTTGGTTAACTGTGGTTAGTATTTCTTAAATGATGAAAAGATAATAATGGTCAATATTTAGGAGTTAACTCGGTTTTAATTCCTTAAGACCCATCAGATCAGATCAGATCAGTCGCTCAGTCGTGTCCGACTCTTTGTGACCCCATGAATCGCAGCACGCCAGGCCTCCCTGTCCACACCCATATCAGCGACCTTAAGAGGTAAGTACCATTGTTCTTCCCATTTTACAGAGAAGGAAACTTAAGCCCCAGACAAGTTAAGCAACTTGCCTGAAGTCACACAGCTGATAAATAATGGGCTTTAGTTTCAAAGCCAGAACATCTAACACCCGAAGGCTAGACTTTTAACTATAAGTACTCCCCAAACACCTGGTATCAGTTTGGTTCAATTTGCATGTTTAGACCTACTTTGTCCTTCGGCTGTGTGTCCAAAGATAAATTTTTTGATGATTTCCATTCCATGGCATTTGCTTTCCTTGTAGAACTGCTGGTGGCATTTTTGTTCATTGCTGCCCTTCTTAGCTTGACACCTAGGGATGCATGAGGTAGTCATATCTGTATTAAACTATTTTTTAAAATAAGTCCACCCTTGGTTTTAGATTCTTCCCTGCTAGAGTCCTCTGCTTCCACCAACAAAAGGTCTGAGAAATGACTTCCCTGATTTCAGAAGGGAAATCAAGTCATAAACATTCCTGATTCTTTTAAATTCCCCCAGACAGAAAGATGTTATTACCAGAACAACTTTGACCTCACTTTGTGCGCGTATCTCTGAGTTTTACTTAAATTTCTCTAAGATACAGAAGTAAACAGGCTTACTCTGTTTGCTGGCATATTCTGCGGCTTTGGGTGCTGTTAACATGGCAAAAGGGTGCAAGGAGAGGCGGAAGGGTGGAGCTCGGGGAACCTGAAAGGAAAACAGACCTACTTTTAAAAGCTGCAGCCACTTTGTGCTGTAAGCAGCTGCTGGTTATAGCACCTGTCTCAAGACTTGGCCTGTCTCCCCAACCCATCTTCCTGACACATGACTAGCATTTGAGGATCACTTTTCGTGGGTCATGCGCCTTCCAGTGCTGCCTTTGCTGGCCATTCTTTGCCTAGAATGGTCTTTCACAAAACTGTGCTTTTCAGGTGGCTCCCTTTACCTGGAATAGCCTTTTCTTCCTCTTTCGCCTCAAGGCACCTACTTTTCCTTTAAGATGTGGCTCAAATATCACCTTTTCTGAGAAACTGGTCCAGTTGTCTCCCCAGCTTCCTGCTTCCTTGCTGGCACTCTCCTAACCCATCCTAAGGCCAAATTATGGACTCACTCATCTGTGAATGCAAAGCACATTAACACATAGAACACCCCCAGTGGTGACAGTTAATAACCCACTGTCCGTTGCACCGCATTGGAAACTCAAGGTTAGGACTGTCTCGTCAGTCTTTCATTCACGCAATAAGTTTCTAGTGAGCACTACGGAAGGCAGGCCCTGTTTTAGGAAGCCATGGTTGGTAAGACAGACAAGATTCCAGCCTTTCTAGGGCTGAGTGAGGAGAAAAGAACAATAAACTATTAGATAACCAAGTTCATCATACACTGTGACAAATTGAATCAACTAAACAAGAGGTTGTGCTAACAAGTCATTGGGCAACCATCACTTCAGACAGAAAGGACAGAAAACATGGATTATACAATGAATATTCTCTTTATAGACGGAATGGTTTATAGTCTCCTCAGCTGGGCCCTTCTAGATTTGATCTCAGTCTTTTTTTTTTTTAATGTGGACCATTTTTGAAGTCCTTATTGAATTTTTTACAATATTGTTTCTGTTTTATGTTTTGGTTTCTTGGACATGAGGCTTGTGGGATCTTAGCCCCCCAACCAAGGCTAGAACCCGAACCCCCTGCATTGGAAGGAGAAGATTACTAGGGAAGTTCCTGACCTCAGGCTTTTATTGAAATGGTAAACGTATTTATTGAGAGTTTGTGTCATATCCAGCCTTGTAAAGAATTAAATATAAGCATGAATGATGGCTTCTAATCTCAAGAAGCAAGAATACTGGAGTGGGTTGCCCTGTTGTCCTCCAGAGGATTTTCCCAACCCAGGGATCGAACCCAGGTCTCCTTCACTGCAGGCAGATTCTTTACCATCTGAGCACCAGAGAAGTCCATGAATACGGGAGTGGTAGCCTATCCCTTCTCCAGGGGATCTTCCCCACTGGGGAAGATCAAATCAAACTGGGGTCTCCTATATTACAGACAGGTTCTTTACCAGCTGAGTTGGCTCAGATGGTAAAGAAGCTGCCTGCAATGTGGGAGACCTGGGTTCTATCCCTGGTTTAAGAAGATCCCCTGGAGAAGGAAAAAGCAACCCACTCCAGTATTCTTGCCTGGATAGTCTCATGGACAGAGGAGTCTGGCAGGCTGCAGTCCATGGGGTCATGAAGAGTCAGACACAACTGATCAACCAAACCATGCATGACACACAAAACCTCAAGAAGCATGTAATCTATTCCGAAAGATGACCGAGAACAAAGAAAGTAATTAAAAGGAGGCTTTGTATCTGTGTGGAGCAAAGATAGGTGTGATAACAGCCCTGCAGGATGATACACGCCTTGTGTAAGAAAGAAATCTGGCTTGCACAGCGTCTTGATGCATTTCGAATTCCTTGTTGTCCAGTGGTTAGAACTTGGCACTTTCATGCTGTGGCCTACATTCCAGAGAACTAAGATCCCACAAGCCCAGTGATGCAGCCAAAAAATAAAAAGACAGGCCTTTCATGCTTTAGTTTCCCTGTCCACTGGGGAAGAAAGAACCCGAGTATTTTAAAGGTCACTTCCAGTTCATATATCCTGTGACTCCTGATAATTGGTAACTTATGCAAGCAGTTAATGTAGCTCTCTCTGTGGTTTATAAGAAAAATTATTTTACAAGTAGGATAACGTTGAAGTCCTAAACCTAGAGTTAGCTATATGCTCTTTTTTTTTTCCCTTCAAAGTTACTGATTGATACCTTCATTGTACTACTCAGCTAGGGAGTAACAGAGTTGGGACTGGACACCAGTCTGTTGGTCTCTGAAGAGCTTGCTTTGAATTTTGGATGCAAGTTTGAGTGGAGAGGAGTGATGGGTGCTCAGACACTGGGGTGTGGCTTCATGAAGAGAGGAGGAAAGAAGAGATTCTGACATTCTCTAGTTACCTGTCTGTCTTTTTCCTCTTTCTGTTCGGTGTTTCACTCTTCACCTCCTTTTCCTTTTCCCCTCTTTTTCTGTCAAATGGAACTGCAGAATATTTCTATTGCTTGCTTTATTTGTCAAAGGAAGGTTTATGCTCCTTTTCCTTCAGTTTGAAAATGCGTAGAATCTCTTACATTTATCTGAATCTAACTTCAGATCACTCCAGTATTCTTCATCCATGGAGAATATCATGGATGGAGGAGCCTGATGGGCTACAGTCCATGGGATCACAAAGAGCAGACACAACTGAGCGACTAACACCTTCACCACCTTCACTTTCAACTGCAAATAATCATCACATGCGAAGTTCTTAATTTTTTTTTCCTCCTATGGGTCTAAGTTTCTCAGCAGAAAAACGGCTCCCTGTCAGCAAAAAAATTCCCTCTCAGGAGTAGAACTAGAAGCTTGCATTGTATTAACAGAATTGAACAATTCTGGGTCCTTGATGGCTTTCTGTCACCAGGTGGCAGCAGATAGTCCTGAAAAAAAGCTATCAAGCCCACACAGTACCCATGTGGTGCATGCTAAATCACTTCAGCCATGTCCCACTCTATGTGACCCCATGGACTGCAGCCAGCCAGGCTCCTCTCTCCATGGGATTCTCCAGGCAAGAATACTGGAGTGAGTTGCCATGCCCTTCTCCAGGGGATCTTCCCAGCCCAGGGTTTGAACCTGTGTTTCTTTCGTCTCCTGCATTGGCAGGAGGGTTCGTTACCACTAGTGCCATCTGGGAAGCCCCAAGTGGCCAGTTCTAGTGGCCAAAAACTCTACATAATCTGATTAGTGTTCAACAGGGCTTTAAGCTTTTGCTTGGGAAGGATTTTAGCTGTTGCTTAGGAGACACTGTATCTGGAGGAATCAAAGTTTATTCATACACATGCAGCCATTAAAGAAGGACCTTTATCAACTATTTTTTTTAAACTACCCCACCTTGTAGTTAAATCCAGTTTTTGTTTGTTTGTTTTATTTTTAAATATAAATTTATTTATTTAAATTGGAGGCTAATTACTTTACAATATTGTATTGGTTTTGCCATATATTGACATGAATCCATCACGGGTGTACATGTGTTCCCCATCCTGAACCCCCCTCCCACCTCCCTCCCTTTACCATCCCTCTGTGTCATCCCAGTGCACCAGCCCCGAGCACCCTGTATCATGCATCAAACCTGGACTGGTGATTCATTTCACATATGATAATATACTTGTTTCAATGCCATTCTCCCAAATCATCCCACCCTCGCCCTCTCCCAGAGTCCAAAAGACTGTTCTACACAAATCCAATTTTTAAAAATTATGTTATACTCTTAAGGACTGTTTTAAAGTCACTCTCACAATTTAATCTTTGAAATACTATGTTTTCATTAAGAGGGCCTGCTAACTCCTTGTTTAAGATGTAGAGGAAGGTACCTGGACAGAGCTGATGTGCAGCCTCAGGGGAAAGGCCTGAGCTGGCATCCTTGGGGCAGGGAGGACCTTGTGAGGTCCACACGGTAGAGGACCCTTAGACGCTTGTATCTGTGGCTGAAATCATATCATACCCTTTGTGATAATTTATCTAAAGTAGGCAAAGTTTATGTTTTAATAAGGGGCTTCCCTGGTGGCTCAGTGGTAAAGAATTCACTTGCCAGTGTAGGAAAGAAGGTTTGATACTGGGTCAGGAAGATCCCCTAGAAAAGGAAATGGCAACCCACTCCAATCATCTTACCTGGGAAATCCCATGGACAGAGGAGCCCGGAGGGCTACAGTGCACGGAGTCGCAGAGACTCAGACACATGACTGAACAACAACAACAACGTGTCTTAATGGTACAGTGGATGTTGATGAGCTCTTTGATTTTTGAATGTTTAGGGACGTGGTCCTTAACTAGCTGTGATTTTTGCCTCTTAGGGGACACATGGCAACACTGAAAGATATTTTAGATCAAGGGGCAGGAGTGGGAAGCTACTGGCATATAATGGGTATGAAACAGGAGGGAAGGGGACAGGGCACAACTTTTGAAAGAATGACATAGCCTGAGGACACAGCATAAACTGATTACAATCAAATGGGTCCAAGAGAGCAGACAAGTCAACTTCAACTAGACCTTGATCCTCAATCGGCAAGCTAAATAACACACCCAGGGGTGCCATGCAGTTCCAGTTCAGTTCAGTTCAGTCGCTCAGTCATGTCTGACTCTTTGCGGCCTCATGGATTGCAGCACACCAGGCCTCCCTGTCCATCACCAACTCCTGGAGCTTACTCAAATTCATGTCCATTGAGTCAGTGATGCCATCCAGCATCTCATCCTCTGTTGTCCCCTTCTCCTCCTGCCTTCAATCATTCCCAGCATCAGGGTTTTTTCAAATGAGTCAGTTCTTCGCATCAGGCGGCCAAAGTATTGGAGTTTCAGCTTCAGCATCAGTCCTTCCAATGAATATTCAGGACTGATTTCCTTGAGGATTCACTGGTTTGATCTCCTTGCAGTCCAAGGGACTCTCAAGAGTCTTCTCCAACACCACAGTTCAAAAGCATCAATTCTTTGGTGCTCAGCTTTCTTCGTAGTTCAAGTCTCACATGACCACTGGAAAAACCAAAGCTTTGACTAGACAGACCTTTGTTGGCAAAGTAATGTCTCTGCTTTTTAATGTGTTGTCTAGGTTGGTCATGACTTTTCTTTCAAGGAGCAAGCGCCTTTTAATTTCATGGCTGCAGTCACCATCTGCAGTGATTTTGGAGCCCAAAAAATAAAGTCTCTCACTGTTTGCATTGTTTCCCCATCTATTTGCCATGAAGTGATGGGACCAGATACCATGATCTTAGTTTTCTGAATGTTGAGCTTTAAGCCAACTTTTTCACTCTCCTATTTCACTTTCATCAAGAGGCTCTTTAATTCTTCTTCACTTTCTGCCATAAGGGTGGTGTCATCTGCATATCTGAAGTTATTGATATTTCTCCCAGCAGTCTTGATTCCAGCTTGTGCTTCATCCAGTCCAGTGTTTCTCATTATATACTCTGCATGTAAGTTAAATAAGCAGGGTGACAATATACAGTCTTGACATACTCCTGTCCTGATTTGGAACCAGTCTGTTGTTCGATGTTCAGTTCTAACTGTTGCTTCTTGACCTGAGTACAGATTTCTCAGGAGGCAGGTCAGGTGGTCTGGTATTCCCATCTCTTTAAGAATTTTCCAGTTTGTTGTGATCCACACAGTCAGAGGCTCTGGCATAGTCAATAAAGCAGAAGTAGATGTTTTTCTAGAACTCTCTTGCATTTCTGGTGATCCAGCGGATGTTGGCAATTTGATTTCTGGTTCCTCTGCCTTTTCTAAATCCAGCTTGAATGTCTGGAAGTTTATGGTTCATGTACTGTTGAAGCCTGGCTTGGAGAATTTTGAGCATTACTTTGCTAGCATGTGAAATGAGTGCAATTGTGCGGTAGTTTGAACATTCTTTGGCATTGCCTTTCTTTGGGATTGGAAGGAAAACTGACTTTTTCCAGTCCTGTGGCCACTGTTGAGTTTTCCAAATTTGCTGGAATATTGAGTACAGTACTTTAACAGCATCATCTTTTAGGATTTAAAATAGCTCAACTGGAATTCCATCACCTCCACTAGCTTTGTTTGTAGTAATGCTTCCTAAGGCGCACTTGACTTCGCATTTCAGGATGTCTGGCTCTAGGTATGTGATCAGATCATCATGATTATATGCAGTTCCAAGGAACCATCAAAGGACCAAAAGGTGGGGGGTGGCCCAATTCCTGGAATTCTCCACTCTTCCTCAAAATAGAGTAATCCTACCACTCATTAGCTTATGAAATTACCAACTCATTAAAACTAACCACACCACATTTCAAGGCGGCTGTACTTACCCTCTGCGATGGCCCACATTCTGTCTGTGGAGTGTGTTTCTCTCTAAATAAATCTACTTCTTACCTATCACTTTGTCTCTCACTGGATTTTCTGAGATGAGACATCAAAAACCTGAGCTTCATTAGGTCCTGAAACCGGGTACTGTGGGTTTTGACTGGGTTCAAGTTCCAGCCATATGGGTTAGAGTCCAAAACTAGGTTTTGGCCGGATTCTGGTCCCAGCCATGTGGGTTAGAGTCCCAAGCAGGGTTTTGGCTGGGTTCGAGTCCCAGCAGATGAGTTCAAGTCCCGATCTGAGGTAAACAGTTTCAGGTGGAAGCCAGAAATTCTGCTAAACAGCTCACAATGCACTAAACAGCCCCAACTCTACCCCCTACACACAAATTATCTGGTTCAAAATGTTGAGAAACCCTGATTTAGAGGAATACGGAGGGAATCAGATACACCCCCAACCCCCTGAGTACCAGAACCTTAACCATAGCTATTGTTTTGAGGTTACCAGATGCCAACCACTAAGGGCTTTACTGATGTAACTCACCTCATTTCCCATAGCAATCCCAGCTTCTGGCTCCTGCTTCTACAAATGAAATCGAGGCTGATAGAGTTTAGAGTTTAGGCTCCACACCCTGGAGCCTGACCCTCCAAATTTTGCCTATAAAAGCTTCTTCCCTGAAACCCATGGGGAGGTTGGGTCTTTAAGCATAAACTGCCCTGTTCTCCTTGCTCGGCCCTGTAATAATCCTATCTCTGCTCCAAACTCTGATGTTTTGGTTGTTTGACCTCACTTGGTATCAGGCACTTGAACTTGAGTTTGACAAAACCCCCTTTCTGAGGATATGATTTATTTTCCTTCAGAGCTGATCATTATGTAGTCTATGTTGTCAACTACAAATTGGCACTTGCCAAGGGCGTTTGCCGTCTGCCTCTGCGGAGATTGAACCCTGTGTTGCTGCAGCTGTTGAACTTCGACACACCCTGAAGGGAGTTCAAGGGTGGAGAGTGAAGCACTCTGTGCTTCAGAGAAAGTGGTGGTACAGGTCTTTAGATAGATATTTTTAGGAACTGATTTCATGATTCCAAACCTGACGTCTCTTCATATCTAGAAAAGTGCTAAATCTTTTCATGGAGACATCAGCTCCTCTTGACTAGCAGAAACCTTTTGTAAAGTAAACATTTGATTGCATTGAACTCCCCCTTCACTATAATCTTATGTATTGACCTTCCCCCACTACCTCTTTGGCGCAGTCTCTCAGAGCTATCTGAGGTCCTGTCTCCTGGGCTGCAGTCCTCATTTGCCCTCAGTAAAACTTAACTCACAATTCTTACAGTGTGCATCTTTTTAGTGGACAAACAGAACTGGACATGGAGCAACTGACTGGTTCAAAATTGGGAAAGGAGTATGTCAAGGCTGTATATTGTCATCCTGCTTATTTAATATATATGCAGAGTTGCTGTTGTTTTTATTCAGTCACCCAGTAGTGTCCGACTCTTTGCGACCCCATAGACTGCAGCACTCAAGGCTTCCCTGTCCCTCACCATCTCCTGGAGTTTGCCCAAGTTCATGTCCATTGCACTAGTGATGCCATCCAGCAATGTCGTCCTCTGATGCCCTCTTCTTCTGCTCTCAATCTTTCCCAGCATCAGGTCTTTTCCAATGAGTCAGCTGTTTGCATCAGATAACTAAAATACTGGAGCTTCAGCTTCAGCATCAGTCCTTCCAGTGAAATTCAGGATTGATTTCCTTTAGGATTGACTGGTTTGATCTCCTTGCTGTCCAAGGGACTCTCGGGAGTCTTCTCTAGCACCACAATTGGAAGGAATCAATTCTTTGTTGCTCTGCCTTCTTTACCATCCAGCTCTCACAACCATATGTGACCACTGATAAGACCATAGCCTTGACTTTACAGACTTTTGTCAACAGAGCGATGTCTCTGCCTTTCAGCACACTGTCTAGGTTTGTCAAAGCTTTCCTGCCAAGAAGCAATTGTCTTCTGATTTCATGGCTGCAGTCACCAACCCGGTGATTTTAGAGCCCAAGAAGAGGAAATCTGTCACCACTTCCACCTTTTCCCCTTCTATTTGCCATGCAGTAATGGGGCCGGATGCCATGATCTTAGTTTTTTTAATATTTAGTTTTAAACTGGCTTTTTCACTCTTCTCCTTCACCCTCATCAAGAGGTTCTTTAGTTCCTCTTCACTTTCTGGCATTAGAGTGGTATCATCCACATATCCGAGGTTGTTGATGTTTCTCCCACCTATCTTGATTCCAGCTTGTAATTCATCCAGCCTGACATGTTTGCAGAGTACATCATGCAAAATGCCAGGCTGAATGAACCACAAGCTGGAATCAAGATTGCTGGGAGAAATCAACAACCTCAGATATGCAGAGGGTACCACTTCGGCTTCCCTATATGTATATACATACATACATACATACATATGTATATATATACACATACACATATATTTATATTCTTTTTAGGTTCTTTTCTTATAGGTTACTACAAAATATTGAATATAGTTCCCTGTGCTATATAGTAGGTCCTTGTTAGTTATATATTTTATATATATTAATGTGTATATTTTAATTCCAAACTCCTAATTTATCTTTCCCCACTCCCCTCCATTTTGGCCCCTTTAATGAATCTGGTTTATCCAAGCTACTTGAACACCCATGTTTGCAAACCTGCTTGATGGATAACCCTGCTAAGACTGGAGGGCTTCATGGTGCCTTTCCTTCCAGGATGTGATTTTCCATATATGTCCTCTGGCCACTTGAGTTGAAACCAAGCAACTAGATCTGCCTACTGCCTGCCTTTGTTCTCTGCTAGGCAAAGAAGATGAAGGGAAGAAAACACAATGTCTGAAACAGAGGGACTTGGGCTCAGATATTTATATGTATGTGTTGAAGGGGGTGGTTTGAAAGGAAAGCCTAAAAGGGGGAAATCCTAGAAGTGAGAAATCTGCAGGAAAAAAATCAAACAGGATTAAAGCAGTGTGGTTTGCTTGACTCTCTAAGAAAACAAAAAACGTAGTCTTTCTTCAAAAGCCAAGAAGAGCTTGGTGTCTGAGGAGCATTAGTCTTGGGGTGGCTTATACTTCAACCAAGGAAGCATGTCAGCTCCAATATGAGATATGAAATCTATGAGAAAGTGATTTTTTCAGACTCACCCACCCTTGTATCCCTGCACCTACGACTATAACAAATGAATGAATGAATGGAAGAGTTGAAACCAGAGAAATCAGAGAGGGGGTGCTGATTTCCTCCATAATCCAGGGAATTTGAGTCTCAAGACCAGGCCAGCTTACATATGGACTAAGGTGAGAGGACCACTGGATTCAGTTATGATACTTCTGAGTAAATGCTGGAGTCCTAAGGTGGCCCTGGTAGACTCCTGACTTTATATGACCCCACCGTTTGCAGGATGGTCTGCAGGTAAGACAGCAAGGCAGGCAGTGTTTCTGTGGCCACAGCCCTGCCCCTGCCCTGGCCTCCCTTTCAAACCCTGGTGGGGACAAGGGAAGTGACAGTGGGAGCAGAAGGCCTTGTGTGGGTTCTCCTGGCTTCCCTCCCTGACTTCCTCCCACTCCACACCGCTGCCCGACTCTACCCACCCCATCTGCCCTTTCCTCTTCTCTTTTCTAGAGGTTATCCAAAGGCAAAGGGATCATCAGTTCACCTCTAAATAGAAGCCCATATTTAAAATGTTTAGTAAATGTTTATATATTCATAAGTAGCAAAACCTGAACTAATAGTAAAGATAATTCAGAATACTCTGGGCTATTTGTTTTCTATTTTTCAAGATTAGTATATGGAAACCCAAAGAGAGGAAGGGACACAGTCAGAATTCAACCTGGACTCCCTGATCTTTAGTACTTCAACTGGACTGAATTCCAAGCAGTCTTGTGGAAAGGAGAAATGTGGCAGCAGTACACTAGATAATTTCTCATGAGAATGAACATTGCAGATCTTGTCCTGGTTCTAGAAGTTATGGTACATCATACAAGAGGAGCACTTGGATTTATCAGACCCATATTATGAAAAGTGTAAGTGAGAACTTTTGTTAATGCAGAACAGAGACAGCATCTAGACTTTAAGGTGCTCAAGTGGCTGCCTCTATTTATGAATTAATAAAATGCATTTGCTATTATGAGTATAGTCCTCTATGTAGTGAAAGCATCTTAGATTTATTACTCAATAAGGTATAATTACATTTGGTTTTATATATTTTGATATGAAGCTGTCATTTCATGCCTGAAAATACAATATTACCAATTTATAAAATAAAGAAATTCTCTCTAAAATTCCATTATGTTGATAGTCTCAGGTCATCCTTACCTTGGCAGCACCAGAACTGGAAGAAGAGCCAGCCCCATAAATTTTAAAGACTTCCTCAATTGGGATACTGTTCTGTTAAACAATAAAATAATAACAAAAATATATTATCATATCATGACTTTTCTTTTATTGTAAAATAAGACTATTACAGCTCCTGCACATTCAGTACCATGCCTGGAGAGCATGGGCACCAGATAAATAACTTTAAAATAAATGGATAAGTCAGAGTATCCTAACATCAGTTATTTATGTGTTATTTTTTCCCTTAAATCCCTTAAAAAAATTTTTTTTACAATATAATACAGAAGTCAGTCTTTTTATTAACCTTTAAAAATGAAAATTTTAATTTCAATAAATTTTAAATATTTAGGAAACATTGGTTGAAAAATAAAATAAGTATTCTTTAATATAAAATGCACATTATAGATGCAAAATCTTCATAGATGCAAATAATGTTCTTTTCCTTACCATTAAGATTCCAGCATAAGATGATAAAATCATTGCTTCTCGTTCTCTGTGGTTTGGATATATGGGTCTACCCCGAAATGACATTTTCCTAAGGGGGAATATGAATAAGAATGGAGGGTTTATTCTTGTTCTTTTTAACAAGAATTTTTGACAAGGTTGTGATGATAATCATAAGTAATAAATAATAGCCAATGGCTGCTTGCTATGCATTTATTCACAAAACTGGTATGCTTAATCCATCATCGGCAAAGTATACACTTTGATTTTTGAATCTTCCAACAGTGGTGATGAATTTACCCTCATCTACCCATGTTTCCACAGGTATCAAACCCCAGAGGAGTGGCCACTATGGTGGACAATTGTGGTTTTACCAACCCATATCCTTTCCTGTTCTTGTGGCAATTGCTTGGGGGTAACTGCCTTCCCCCTGTGTAAGCCTATAAAGCTTCCCCCTGTATAAGCTTCTAGGGGCGTGATGACACCCCTAGATTCCAAGGATGGAAAACACGCTGTGGACTAATTTAGCCAGCATGTTCTCTCCCTCACTCCACCCCCAGATAAGTCAGAGCAAACAGTGCCATTGAGACACAGTTCTGTGCTTTTTAAAGATCCATTCTCCCCTGGCCTGACTGTTGTGATAAAGTAGGCTAAAACTAGAAATAGTGTCCACTCAGAGGAAATAGCCAAGAGGTAGATCCTGATGACCTGGTTTGAGTTTTGAATTAAGCCATGCCTGATGCCACTCTACCCATGGACTTTGCAGATACAGAGGCAATAAATCTCTCCTCCTTTTCTTTTTTATTTTTTCCTGCTTAAGTCCATTCACATTGGATTTTCTGCTTATTGCAACTAAATACTAACTGATCCAACCATTTAGCCCCAGGTGTGTGTGCTAAAGCAACAGAGCAGAAAAAAACAACTGGCCTCTTGAACAAGGGATTCAATCCTGACGTCATCAGTTTCATGTTCTTTCTAGCTGAATGAGTCTGCCTGGCACATACAGGTGTGGTTAGTTGCTCAGTCATGTCCAACTTTCCATGACCCCATGGACCATAGCCTGTCAGGCTCTCTATCCAGGCTTTTCCAAACAAGAATAATGGAGTGGGTGTCATTTCCACCTCCAAGGGATCTTCCTGACCCAGGGATCAAACCCACGTCTCGTATGCCACCTGTATTGGCAGGCTGGTTCTTTACCACTATCGCCACCTGGAAAGCCCCACATTTGGGAGAAAATGCCAATAATCCTGGCAAGCATTAAAACAGTGGTGATTCAAACTGCTTAGCTCAGGTACACATCTGGTTAAATGCTTAAGAAGTAATGTTTGATGGTCCTTGGGAAAAGATTGCAGCTTTACCCAAAAAACTGATCATTTTTTTAAAAATCAAGGCATGTACACAATAAAGCACAGTTATATTTCTAAGACAAAACATCTTACGCAAGAAAGATCTGTATCTGACAGAAACCAATTCACAGGGATGCTAAATATGTAAGCATGGATAAGACTTCCTCAAACTGACGACTGTGAGATTTTTTCAGGTTTCTAGCTGGAGACATGGAGAAGGAAATGGCAACCCACTCCAGTGTTCTTGCCTGGAGAATCCCAGGGACGGGGGAGCCTGGTGGGCTGCCTCTGTGGTCGCGCAGAGTTGAACACGGCTGAAGTGACTTAGCAGCAGCAGCTGGAGACAAATACTCCATAGTATTTTCAAATCAGAGTGCCTTGTGATAAATTTCCTCTGTCATTACTCGTTGTTTAAAAAAAAAAAAACATAGGAAAAAGGAGTATTCAACTTACACTTTCTCCCACTCCAGCCAAGTTAAGTCTTCTGAGTGATCCAGCCATTGCAACGCAACATTGATGGCCAAGTCATAGTGTGCCTGGAAGCAGGGAGCACAGAGAACAAAGGAACAGGCTGAGACATTGACTGAAGCTTACCCTGGCAATGACAATGGCACTGCTAAGCCTGTTCTAATCTTTTGTCATGTCCGCAACAGTGAGGATCACCAGCTGTGTCCTGTAACCTGATGCTCAGATAGAAATAACTAGTGTTCTTCCCGCATTACATTTAACCCCCCACTAGACAAATGTGTGTGTGTGTTGGGTGGGTGGGTGGAGGTGCCAGAAATGATTGATGGATTCATGAAATACTAAATTGGGAATCAGGGAATCTGGGTTCAAATCTAGGTTACTGCTAACAACTCATGGTACTATATCCTTGGGCGAGCAATTGCTGTTCTCTGGGCCTCAACTTCCTTGAATTATAAAATAGAAAAAGGGGAAGGTAGAGAAAGAGGGACATAGAGAACAATTTCTAATTTGTGTAACGTCAGAAACGTGCTCCCAGGGTCACAGAGGAGGTGTGTCCACCTGATGAGTTGGGAGAATCCCTAGAGACTCAGAAAAGAGGCTTCGGCAGAGCTGGGCTTGAAGGATGAAGAGAATTTCCATAGGTGAAGGACCTCCTAGGCAGAGGGTCCAGTGGACGCAAGGAACTGGAGGCAGACTTGGGTAAGTGACTTGCCTTCTGTGTGCTAAAAAGCTAAGGACCAAGTCAGTGTTCATTCTTATCATATTGACCACCTTTTCCTGGTCATTTCTAAGTGTATTCACCATTTATCTGCCAAATCATTCCTTCTCAGTTTGACGAAGAAAGGTCAGTTTTGTTTTTGTGTTTGTAGATGAATTCCAAGGTTCTAGGTAATCTTAACATTCTCTAAAAGGTGTAACAATGTAATCATTTCTTTCAGGGACTGAACCAAGCTGAAAAGAGAAAGAAAGAAAAAGAAAAGGAAGGAAGGAAGGAGGGAGGAAGGGAAGGAAGGGAGAAAAAAAAGAAAGGCAATAATCACTTGTTGAAACCTAATTGGAAGACTGATGCCTGGATAGGTAGAGCTGTCACCACCTGTTTGCTCATTAGAAAGGCATATCTCCAGCCTCACCCCAGACCTCCTGAATCAAAACGGTCTTGTAATAAGACCTCATTAAAGTTTGACCAGCACTTGTCTAATCGATTTAATTTCTCTATTTAATACATGCATAGAGAAGTAGTTTAGAACATGAAACCTTCCTTAACTGCTCATTCAGTACCAGGGAAATCAGACAGGGATGGGCGAGAGGAGGGGGAGACACGTGGTCCTGCCTCCTCATTAGTGCAAGAACAGTAAATGGGTAGCATAAAAAGGCTGAGGGCTTACTAATCTCTTTTTAATTAGATCTCTTCACAGCTTCTTTAATTCATGTGAAGTAAATTTGATTACATAGCATGAATCTGAGTTTCAACAGGTATAATAACAGGAATTTAGGATTATTCAATTACTTGGTTTTCTCCATGAATGGTAAAAAATTATGACATTTGAGAACTATACAATAGTAGTTTAATCTCATCAAAAGGCGTTTAAGATCATGGCTGTCATACTTTTAATTGTATACTCATCTTGCTTTTTTTATCTTTTCTCTCATAAAAGTAAATAAATAGCGAAAGTCTCGTGACTTTTTATTCTCATTCTTCTTGCTTTCAGTTTAATGAGTTGAAAAGACCACCTGGACAATCCTATGATAACAGATGAGAAAGAGGAAATTCTGGGGGAAGGGGATCAAGATTAGCCTCATTTACGATGGACATTAGATCCTGTTCCTCCCTGTAACACACATATGACACAGATGTGATTTGCAGCAGTACGCCTTTCTTTACCATATCATCTAGAAAGGTGAGTTGCCTTCTTCCTTTTGGGTCAAACTCATTCTCCCGAAGTCTGATGCCAATATAATCTCCCCTTAAAAACAAGAGAGCAGGATTGAACTAGCAGGAATGACACAGAAGCGCGGTCTGCCGAAGATTCCTCCCCAATTCCTCCCTCCTCCACCAAATACAAGAGAAGTCACCGATGGCTCTAGTAGCTGAATCAATATTCATTTTGATTTAAACAGCCATTCTGCAACCCTGCAGATTTAAAGTGTCCAACCATAATGAACAAATAAAACTCACATAGAACTGAATTTCTAGGAAAGCAGGGAGTATGATAAACCCTCAATAGGCAGAACAGATGTTACAAAACCGAAAGGATCAAGACCCCCTCTTTGAAGATTCCCCTGCTGCCCTTGCTAAATTCAGGCAGAATGTCTAAAGTTGATAACTTCCAGATATATGATATGCCATACAGATATATTAGTTAGCTTGAAGGCTTTTTCCCCCCCCGTTAGAATGCAAATACCGTTAGGAGGGTTAGACATAAAAACGTATTAGTGATTCCACTTTAGTGTATACTTATCAGGTCCTTCCCTAATGGACTTTTAATAAGGGGAGAGTAGAATAAGGGCCCTGGGAGGTGAATAGAAAGGGGTACTACCCTAGGAAAGTTGGGAGGAGAGACTGGATGTAGGAAAAAAGACTCTGGGGTTTCCAGTGTCAATCTCACAGTGTTACATAAGTAGAGTTCTGTTGGTCAAGGTCTTTACCAAACACTTTGGGCAAGTTCCTATGCTGGAGATAAATTTGCTTTTGGATTCTAAAGCTGTTTTGTGTCATTAAGCTATTCTAGACTAATAAAAATTATTGAAGTTTTGCTTTGTAATTTCAAGACACTTTATTTAAAGTAGCCAGGCTATAGTTTTTCCAGTAGTCATGTATGGATGTGAGAGTTGGACTGTGAAGAAAGCTGAGCGCTGAAGAATTGATGCTTTTGAACTGTGGTGTTGGAGAAGACTCTTGAGAGTCCCTTGGACTGCAAGGAGATCCAACCAGTCCATTCTGAAGGAGATCAGCCCTGGGATTTCTTTGGAAGGAATGATGCTAAAGCTAAAACTCCAGTACTTTGGCCACCTCCTGTGAAGAGTGGATTCATTGGAAAAGACTCTGATGCTGGGAGGGATTGGGGGCAGGAGGAGAAGGGGACGACAGAGGATGAGATGGCTGGATGGCATCACTGACTCGATGGATGTGAGTTTGAGTGAACTCCGGGAGTTGGTGATGGACAGGGAGGCCTGGCGTGCTGTGATTCATGGGGTCGCAAAGAGTCGGACACGACTGAGTGACTGATCTGATCTGATCTGACTATACGCTGAGGAAGGCTTTCTTATCTCTTCTTGCTATTCTTTGGAACTCTGCATTCAGATGCTTATATCTTTCCTTTTCTCCTTTGCTTTTCGCTTCTCTTCTTTTCACAGCTATTTGTAAGGCCTCCCCAGACAGCCATTTTGCTTTTTTGCATTTCTTTTCCATGGGGATGGTCTTGATCCTTGTCTCCTGTACAATGTCACGAATCTCAGTCCGTAGTTCATCAGGCACTCTATCTATCAGATCTAGTCCCTTAAATCTATTTCTCACTTCCACTCTATAATCATAAGGGATTTGTTTTAGGTCATACCTGAATGGTCTAGTGGTTTTCCCTACTTTCTTCAATTTCAGTCTGAATTTGACAATAAGGAGCTCATGATCTGAGCCACAGTCAGCTCCTGGTCTTGTTTTTGCTGACTGTATAGAGTTTCTCCATCTTTGGCTGCAAAGAATATAATCAATCTGATTTAGGTGTTGACCATCTGGTGATGTCCATGTGCAGAGTCTTCTCTTGTGTTGTTGGAAGAGGGTGTTTGCTATGACCAGTGTGTCCTCTTGGCAAAACTCTATTAGCCTTTGCCCTGCTTCATTCCGTATTCCAAGGCCAAATTTGCCTGTTACTCCAGGTGTTTCTTGACTTCCTACTTTTGCATTCCAGTCCCCTATAATGAAAAGGACATCTTTTTTGGGTGTTAGTTCTAAAAGGTCTTGTAGGTCTTCATAAGAACCATTCAACTTCAGCTTCTTCAGCGTTACTGGTTGGGGCATAGACTTGAATTACTGTGATATTGAATGGTTTGCCTTGGAAATGAACAGAGATCATTCTGTTGTTTTTGAGATTGCATCGAAGTACTGCATTTCGGACTCTTTTGTTGACCATGATGGCTACTCCATTTCTTCTAAGGGATTCCTGCCCGCAGTAGTAGATATAATGGTCATCTGAGTTAAATTCACCCATTCCAGTCCATTTTAGTTTGCTGATTCCTAGAATGTCAATGTTCACTCTTGCCATCTCCTGTTTGACCACTTCCAATTTGCCTTGATTCATGGACCTGACATTCCAGGTTCCTATGCAATATTGCTCTTTATAGCATCAGACCTTGCTTCTATCACCAGTCACATCCACAACTGGGTATTATTTTTGCTTTGGCTCCATCCCTTCATTCTTTCTGGAGTTATTTCTCCACTGATCTCCAGTAGCATATACACACACACATATATATGTATATGTATATTTATAAGTTTATATTTATATTAGTTCTGAAATTCTAGTTCTTTGGATGAGATATGTAGAGGAATTGGCATTCCTAATTATGGTTTGTTCTTTATTATGTTGACCTCCAAACACATGCATATAAAATGTGTGAATTCATATTGCAGCATTTCTTAAGCACTTGTTAAAAGATAATTATCTTAGTAGGCAGAGAAAATATATTTAATGGGGACTATAATGATGTTTTTAATAAGTGTATTATTGTTATGCCTATAATCTTGAAATAGAACCATAATAACCTTTCTTCCCCTTTTTATATGGTCTTTGATTTTCACCAACCTCTTAACAAAGTATCAAGTAAATGAAAAGCTACCACAGGAGAAAAAAATTTCCATGGGAAAACTTAATGTTTTCTTTATGTGTTTAAAATGAAGTTTGAGAAAAAAAGAAAAAAAAAAAATAAATAAAAAAAAAATAAAATGAAGTTTGGATGGCAAAAAATAGAGATAAATTATTTAACCGATAAGATTCACAATAGAAGAAGCAGAAGCTGCAATGTAAATGCTGCACCCTTGGGTACATTTTTTCAGGAATCTCACTCATATCTTTTACTAGTCGAACCCTTTCAAAGGCATACCCTGCCCAGCGCGGACTGGAGCTCTCAGCTCAGATCCTAGGCTCTAGAGTAGGGATGTCTCAGTTGTGCACACTGCTGGCAGAAACATCCTCTCTAGAGATTTAGCATCCTGCTTTGGACCACATGTGAGGCCCTCGGGACAGGAGACAGAGGCCAGATCATCTGGCTGTCTCCTACACCACAGGAACAAATTCTTCCCTAGGCTTTTAACCCCTCTGCCAATATCCAGACTATCTATGACATACAACCCACCAAATGCTCAGTGCAATAAATGTAAGCTATTTTCCATCAGACTTACAGGAGCTTTTTCATTTCCTTCTTTAGGAGCCTTCTTTCCATGATTAAAGGCTTATCCAGCTAAGCAGGTAACTGCAGCTACACTGCACCTTTATCCTTTGGAAAGACCCAGCGTCTCTGAGCCTTCAAGCTACAGCAGCAAATCAGAGAGAATTTGAATAAAGGATGCTATCACTCCTAATACCAGTCATGGAGTCCTAGGCTTTGGAAGGGATCTGAGAGCAGGCCTCTTATCCAGCAGGTTTCCAGGTCAGAAAGCTGCCTGCCAGCCAGTGCACTGTGCCTTGAATTTATCTGACACTTCTTATTCCTTCCAAATTTTTTGTCAATATTCATCATTTACTTATTCTTGCAATAAACTCACAAGTAAAACAGACACGGCTCATATAATCGTGGATGAGACTATATAGACAGAAGCATCCAAACACAGATGGTTTGTGATCTGAATGTGTTTGAGTTCTGTGTGCATTCAACATAGTGACTCTCTGTGAATCCACCTGGTTCATGGCTCGTGATGGCATTTTCTATAGAACCTATGTACAACTTTCAATGGCCAGCAGGTCCTTGTAGAAACATGTGGTGATGACAAAGGTGAGGCCATATCTTCAATTCTCACCCCCGCTTTGAACAAGAAATTGAGCCTAGGTGATGGAGTAAAATGGGGCCTGATGTCACAAAAAGGAGTTAGTTTTTTACAAATTATCACCATTGAATGGGGTGCCCAGAGATAGGTATATAAATAGGATATCAACTTTTCTGCAGTGTTTTATTTCTTTAAAAAAAATCTAAAGCAAATTGTGATGGTTAATTTTATGTGTCAACTTGGCTGGGCCACTCTGTCCATATTTGTGGTCAAACATTATTTTTATTTATTTATTTTTTGCACAGGTGGTTTCTGAAGGAGATTAACATTTAAATTAGTAGACTTTAAGTAAAGCAGATGACTCTCCATTATGTGGGCGAGTCATCCAGTCAGCTGAAGACCTTAAAAGAACAAAGAACGATCTTCCTAAGCAAGAAGGAATTCTGCCAGCAGACCACCTTCAGATTTGAACTGCAGCTCCTCGTTGAGTCTCCATCCTGACTGCTGACCCCATCAGACTTTGGGACTGGTCAAGCCACCATGATCACATGAGCCAGTTCAATAAACTAATTCTCTCCCTATATTGTTTCTGTTTCTCTGGAGAACCCTGGCTAATACACATCTAAGAAAATTGTTAACATTTGTTGACTCTGGAATTATAGGCCTATGGATAGTCATTGTATTACCTTCTCTACTTTTGAAATTTTGCACATGTTTTTAAATCACTAATCCAAAATGGCTGGGGAAAAAAAGCTTTAAAAACTTCTAAAATGGTAGCATATAAACATTAAGCTTTATCCGATTAAGCTCTCCAACAATAATTGGATGCCACTGATTTAAATAAATTCTTCACCTGTGCTTAGTCACTCAGTTGTGTCTGACTCTTTGCAACCCCATGGACTATCGCCTGCCAGGCTTCTTCCTCTGTCCATGGGGATTCTCCAGGCAAGAATACTGGAGTGGGTTGCCATGCCCTCCTCCAGGGGATCTTCCCAACCCAGGGATCAAACCCAGATCTCCCGCATTGCAGGTGGATTCTTTACCGTCTGAGCCACGTGGGAAGCCCAAATTCTTCACCAAATCAATTAAATTATTTTGGACCATACTTGCTGTGGCTTCATCTGCTAAAGCCCTAGATGAGATGTAGAAAAGGGAATAAAGCTGGAGCATAGGAATTGAAGTAAAGATAAAGACAGGACTGTTGTGCCCTACAGGAGAGTCAACTGGGAGAGGACACTGCAAGCCAGAAAGGTTTTCTGGTGGCTTAGACAAGGAAAAGCGCTGGGCCTGGAGAGACCAGATGCCAGAATGTGAAGTCTGCTCCAGCACTGACTGCTGTGGCCATGGCCAAGCCTCTTGGCTCTGCTGCACTCCAGTCTCAGGTGTTGCCTAAAATGTGATGAGGCTGGTTAATGTCATCCAGAGCACCTTTCACCCTAACATTCCACAACTCCATAAAGGCTAGCATTTATGGAAGACTGTGTTATCATGCTTCCAATTCAATAATTAGAAAAACAGTTGTTAATAAACATTTGTCCTACCTCAATTCCTTGACTGGAGTGGGGCTTAGATGCCTTTTTAAAAAGTAAAAGATTAGCCTTTGCTTTAACCTATTCTTATTTTGTAATTCTGAGCTAGTCCTTTGAATTTCAGATGCACCAATTATAAAATGTGAGTCTCTTGGTTGTTGGGACAACTTTCTCTTAGACCCATTTTCCTTCCCCCTTATCATTCAGTATCGCATAATAGGCAGATTTTTCCCCCCTTTTTTTTGGCCACGCTGCTTGGCTTGTGAGATCTTGGTTTGGTAACCAGGGAATGAACCCATTCTCTTAGCAGTGAAAGCGTGATGTCTTAACCACTGGACCTCCAGAAAATTTCTGTAAAAGATTTTTAAAATATAAGCAACTTCCATTCCACAAAGCCAGAGGTCGGCAGACCCTGTGAAGCCACCTTGAATGAGTGAATTTGCTTCTCTGTGTTTTCATGTTTCCTCCTCTGTAAAACAAGCATTGAATGATTGGAGGGGTTTCTGCCAGCTGTCCAGTTCAGTGACTCACATGCATTGTGCCTGGTTGAAAGAGGACCATTTGCACAGACTCTGTTCAGCTTAAATTTGAATTCAGCCAGTCACTCCTCTTTTCGGTCTATAGAGTTTTAATGAAACAAGATTCTGGCTGGAAATACACAGAAAAGAGCTGCTGAAAAGGTGTCAGCCATCTCGTGCATTAGCTGTTTCATAGAAACCACCTTCCCCCAGAAATCACAGCCCCCATTTTCCATAGGAATATCACACCCTTTAAGAATATCTGCACACTCGCAGCAGGTCCCCACTCTGTACCCCACATCTATGGTACAGGTCTTTCAGACTGTGTTCTATTAAGAAATTCCCCTTTCATAATCTCTCGCCAGCCAGGGTGATCCCAGTGCTTTTGTTCTCTCTGTGCTTCTGGAGGCGTGCTTGAGCATCCACTGGAATGGTGTTCACAGACATTCAGAAAAATAGATGCTTTTTTTGGGGGGAGGTGGGGGTTGCTAGGAAACGGTGACTGAATGAAAATATTTTGTTTTTTAAAATACACCTACACACCCTGAAGGGAAAAAAGAAATCTTACGTTTGGGACAGGAATATGATCCTGACCTGGAGTTCACGGATCTTTTTACCTAAGCAGGCTTTGGTTTCCCTTCTAAATGATTCATGGAAAGGTGAGAGCCTGCAAGCCTTCCATCTCCCCCAGGAGTTTTTGTATAGCTCAGTGGGAGACCCTGGAGTCAACTGACCAAGCAAGGATTTCTAGGGAGCCAGTGAACCTCTGGCTCACCACACACACAGGCTGATTCTACTTGGTGACCATAGACATGGGGGCAGGGAAATCCTGAAGAAGCATCACCATTTCTCTCCTGCTAGGTGTCTCCCTGCTCACACATTTGTTCCTCATCTCGAACACTTCCTCCCTTGCTTAAAGCTTGCTGACAATCTCCCATGGATCTTAGATCTAAACTCCTAACCATGACCTGTGAGTAAGTGTCCTCATGACCCTGAACAGGTGCTGACTTTGTCACTCTGGCCCATCTAGGTCTGGGTGTCTATTAACATTACCACTTAACTCTCATTTCCTCTCCTCTTCGCCATTCAACTCTCTTACTTACCTGGGATCTCAGGTGTTCTATGATTGACACTAGCACTCTAGATTTGGATTTTTATAGATTAGTTGTTCGCTCCATATTGAGTCTTTTTCAATTTTTTTTTGGAGTATAGTTGATTTACAATGCTGTGTTAGTTTCAGGTGTACAGCAAAGTGAATCAGACACACATAAAAATATCTCTTTTAGATTCTTTCCCCACATAGGTCATTACAGAGTATTGAATAGCATTCCCTGTGCTATACAGTACGTCCTTATTAGTTATCTATTTTATATACAGTACTGTGTACACTCCATATTGAATTTATATTTATATTGTGCTCAGAACATTCCAGGTTTTGTGAGCTTGAAGTTTATACAAATTGGGGACCGTCTTGAAGACAAAGACTGCAAAAATATGAATACAAGATTGAATGTTTATTTAGAACTATTAATCACCAAAAGTTACACATTCTAAAGAACCAATACTGCAAACATTAAAAATAAAGAAAAAAATCTCAATATTAATATTACCTTTACTAACTCTTGACATACCTAAAGTCTTTTTTTCTTACATACTCTTTGATTACCTCTTGATGTAACAAAGATATTTTTAAAAATTATTTTCTGTAGAGAGTTTGGAAAAAAAATTGTCTTTCCTTTAGTGGGGCCATTTACAATTTATTTTAAATTATCAATAACATTTTAGAATAAGCTAAGAATTATTTTCCAGCCTATTGACAATATTTGGGTATCATCTTTTTTATTAGGTTTGCCACAATTGCCTGATCAAAAGATACTCCTTTCCCAGGGCAACTGTTGGAAAACTTCGGCCTTGACCTCCCTAAGCTTCTTCAGCCCTGCCCTCCCCCTCCCCTCAACCCCACCTCTGCATCCACCTCATCCTCATCCCCACACAAGCTGAGGTTGCTGAAGCTGGTCCAACTCAACCGAGTACTCATTGACCCCAGTGCTCCCCTCCCCAGCTTTGGTCCTTGGAGACAGACGGAAGGTTCAGGTGCTTAACGATCCGTCACGGGCTGCTTGTTGCCAAGACTAGACATTGATGGAGACGATGCTGGTAGTTTGCCCGTCCTTCTGCAATGCCAGGACCACTCCCAGGACATGGAAAGTGACCTCTGGCTGGGGCAATGCACCTCCTCCTTGCATCCTCTATGGAAGACACATTTAGCCTTGGAAGAACCCAGTGATTCCAAGTGATAGACCCTCCACCTTGACAGCTTTGGGAGAAAGCCCACCTCTTCTTAAACTTCTTATTCTCAAGACATTAAAATCAAAACAAAACCACTCTTATACCTCAGTGAGGAAATTCTCTGATCTCACAGCATATACTTGAGGCAGGTGTAAAAATAATACCCATGTTTTATACATAAGGAAACCAAGAGATGGAAAGGGGGTAATTTGCTGGGGAAAATCATTTTATCAGGTTTGACTTCCCAAGCACTACATCTTCACCAAACATTTTAATGTCTTCTTTAAACTTTCTAAAATTCTTGAAATAGTCATAATAGCTGCAAATTATATATTGACTTGATACTGTGGAAGTGAAATTATATTTTCACAGAATGTTGGTATGAATTTTTATCTTCATTAAAATTTATATTTAAATTTCTTAATACTACATAGTATGATAATGGAATAATAACTATGTGATTTGGGATAAGTTAACTCCCACACTTTATTTCTTCTTTGAGGGACTGTATAATATCTATATATAAAATGTACATATATAAACATATATATATATTGATATGGGACATTAAAGGTCTTTCACAGATGGTAGTTATTAATACCATAGGGTTTTGAGTCTTGGACTTCCCTGGTGGCTCAGATGGTAAAGCATCTTTCTACAATGCGGGAGACCCGGATTTGAGCCCTGGGTTGGGAAGATCCCCTGGAGAAGAAAATGGCAATCCACTCCAGTACTATTGCCTGGAAAATCCCATGGACAGAGGAGCCTGGTAGGCTACAGTCTATGGGGTTGCAAAAAGTCGGATATGACTGAGCAACTTCACTTTCACTTTGAGTCTTAATTGTATCTATTCATCCTTTGCTCTTTAAAAGTACTCTTGGTGGGTTTATGTTGAATTTCATTATTTCAGTGGTGAGTTCCATAAGCGTAAACATTGTGCTTTCTTTGTGCTTCTCAAGTAAGATGCATAATAATGCTTTGTGTTTGTCATGCATTCACTAAATATGATCTGGCATGGGAAATTTTTTATGTTCTGAGGGTAATGAGAATTCTGAACACATTTACAGATAAAATCTCTGCTCTCATTTGTAGGAATGTTCTTGCCCTTTTTGATTGAACAATTAGGGGTCAGCAGGGGTTGACCTGATGGTAGTGTTTTTCACATTTGCATTTTGTAGGGGAGAAAAACCTCGTGTATGTGTAGACAGTGTATGATAAGCCAGTATATGTAAGCACGGCTCTCAAGTTTTACATGAAAAAAAAAAAAAAAATAGTTTTAGTAATCTTCTCTGTGAACACAGACTAGACACTGAAGGGTAACAAAGCTATAACTGTGCTGCCCCTAGGATTTTGACAAGTCTGAGCGTATCTGGGCAAGTCTGGAGAACCAGGGATTTTGGGGTTAGACCAAGATTCTATTTGCATCAGTGGTTCTCAACATTGGCTATGCTTTAGAATCACCTGAGGTTCTTCTAAAATTCCCCAGAACATTGAACTCAGAATCTCTGAGAGTAGAACTCACTTATCCATATTCTTTATATATCTCCAGGGGTTCCAATATACAGATGAGGTTAGGAACCACTGACACGTGAAAGACCTGGGGACATCCTAGGTAATAATCCATTGTTGCAGTTACACTGACCTTTAATTTGAGGGAAAGTTTACTTTCCAAAAAAAGCATGAGGAAGAGATGGACCACGTTTTCCCTTTGATCTTTGCACCCTAGATATGATGCCCAGCACCATATCAGTCAAATTATTACTAATCTGAAGATGAAGCTACTACAGGGATATGTGAAAGTGAAAGTCGCTCAGTCATGTCTGACTTTTTGCAACCCCATGGACTATACAGTCCATGGAATTCTCTAGGTCAGAATACTGGAGTGGGTAGCCTTTCCCATCTCCAGGGGATCTTCCCAACCCAGGGACTGAACCCAGGTCTCCCACATTGCAGGATTCTTTACTAGCTGAGCCACAAAGGAAGCCCAAGAATACTGGAGTGGGTAGCCTATCCCTTCTCCAGCAGATTTTCCTTACCCAGGAATCGAACTGGGGTCTCCGGCATTGCAGGCAGATTCTTTACCAACTGAGCTATCAGGAAAAAGGGCAGAATTAAAAAACAAACAAACAAACAAAAACCCTTTTGATGTGTGTTTTTATATTTTAAAGTTCTTATTTTTTAATGGTATTAAAATTTTTTTAATTTATTGTTTTCAGCTGTTCTGGGTCTTTGTTGCTGCCCGAGGGCTTTCGTTAGTTGTGGTAAGCTGGGGCTGCTTTTGTTGTTGTGTGCAGGCTTCTCACTGTGGTCACTTCTCTTGTTGCAGTGCACAGGCTCTGGAGTGTGCAGACTTCAGTAGCTGTGGCACACAAGCTTGGTTGCTGCTCAGACCAGGAATTGACCCCATGTCTCCTACATTGGCAGGTGGATTCTTAATTCTTAACCACTGGACCACCAGGGAAGTCCCTGAAGTTCTTATTTTGAAAATAATTCTTATTTTCAAAGTCAGTTTTAGTTGGAGGTTAAAAGTAGTTTTATCCAAAGACATCGTAAATCTAGCCTCAAACTCATGCCAGGATCCTCAGTAGAAAGGACTGCAAGAGAAGAGTGAATAAAGGACTGTCTTGGTGGTCCAGTGGTTAAGAATCCACCTGCCAATGTAGGGAACACGGGTTCAATCCCTGGTCTGGGATGATGCCACATGCTGTGGAGCAACTAAGCGCATGCACTGCAGCTAGTGAGCCTGCGTGCTGCAACTGCTGAAGCCCACAGCACGTAGAGAGCCCATGCTCTGCAACAAGAGAAGCCACTGCAGTGAGAAGCCTGTGCACCACGACGAAGAGTAGCCCCTGCTCATCACAACTAGAGAAAGCCCATGTGCATCATCAAAGACCCAGTGGAACCAGAAACAAAGCACTAAAAAAATTTTTTTAAAAAGAGTGAACAAAAATAAAAAGCATATTTCCCCTCTGATCACCATGGGACTTTGGGAGCACAAGTCCGCTGGAGCAATGGTATCACAGCTTCTGCCATGATGAGAGACAGTAGCATCAGCCACAGCAGCAAAGCAGGAAGATACCCTTAAAGTCACATATTAACAACTTAAGCACTAGGCATCAATAACTTTGATGTAGATGTTTATAGGGAAGGAAAAAAATTTCCTCTATCCTCTTAAGTTATGCATTTGAATCCTGCAATTTAAACTGATGAAAGATTAACAGGAGAAAAGGCACATCAATTCTTCTTGGTGTTGATACTTTTATGTGCACAGTGATTCCCAGAAAAGAAGTGATTTGGCTTGGAAACTTTAAAAAAAAATATTTTAACAAAGGATAATAAATTATGGACAAAGAAAAGGGGTTTGGAGTTCTCAGGGATGATAAATTGTTGGAAAGTGATTTTAAAATATATGAGGGTAGATAACAGTTGTTTAGTAAGGTTTGTTTATGCAGATGCATCTTGGGCATCCTCTCCATCTTGGGTAATAACAGTTGATCTCCTTTTCCTGTTATAAGAGGAGGATACCTTTCAGGAGAGAAGGGGGACATTGTCACATGAGAAATTTATGCCCCACTTTTAGGCAACAGGGGGAGGGCAGAGAACTCTTTCTGTGTCTGATTTTTCTCAGCAGCCTTCAAGTCAAAGTAATCCGTACGCCAAGGGGTTGGAATGGGATATTCTGATCCCCTAAACCTTGACAGGCACTATGAGAATAGCAGTGGTATTCCCTTTGGTGGTACCAGCTGTCATCTTCCCTAGGGGCAGAGTCACCATTTTAGGTTTAGACAGCAAGAAGAGACATTATTATAGGAAATATGGCTGCACTTAACAGAAATGTAACTTGAGCTAACTTATACAAAAAGACAATTTATTGAAAGGTGGCTAAAAAATTCTCACAGAATCTAATGGCAAAGACAGAGCTGGCTAGGTGAAGCTGGGTATGAAATTTTAATAAGGAAGTGTTTTCTCATCCATCCTTCCCACTCTTCTCTGGCTGTCTGCTTCATTCACTTCTCTCTTGTGGGTATCCACACCTGCTTTCTCTTTCCCAACCCCCGAGGCAGAAAATAGCTGCCTCTGGCAGATTTAAAGTTTACAGGCTTCATCCAGCAACACAGGGAGATGTTGCTCTCTCTTTCACTCTCCTTGGCTCTATTCCAATTCCAAAAGCTCTCAGGAAGAAATTGTTTGGTGGGTTCACTTGGGTCTGCCACTGGCCTCATCAATTGCAACAAGGAGTAGGGTCTCATGTTAGGAACACTGGGGCCCTCTGCAGCCATACAAGTGCAAAGGGGAAGGTCAATCCCTAAACAGGGGCGACTCCTGGAAATTAATGCGCACCACTGAAGAAGGATTTCATAGGGCCTGGAGTCCATCTTAGGCCTGTTCATGCTGATCATGCTCAGCCACCTCTCCAATGGATGCTGAACTCTGTGTTTAGTGCCTATGGAAACACCAACAGAAGGATAAGGCCCCCTCTGGACAGGGGAACCTTGAAGATCATATCCAGGTTACTCATCGCCTAAGAGAAAACATACACTAATCATCTTTGCCTCCGGACAGGTCATACATTTTTCTGTACCTATCAGAGTGTAACCTTGGGCTTATTGATTATTGGCCAAGTCTTTAACTGTTTGAGCACATAACACGTGAATGGTGGGGTTATTGGGATTGTATTTACCCTTCCTTTGTTTATGTAAGTCTCAAGGAATTTGGAGTGGTGGGTATGGACATGTACACATGGGGTATAAAAGATTTTCACAAATGCTGGTCGGTGTCCTTGGCTAAGACGAGACTCTTGGGCCCACCGGTGTAATAAACTGCACTTCGCTATCTGCATTGTCCTTCTGAGTGAGTTTGTTTCCCGGAACACATGGCTACAATATTTGGTGCAATGGCGGGGAAACTCCTTACTTTGAGGAGACAGGTCTCATTTGAGGCCACCCGAGGCTTTGTGGCTTGAATCTCCTAGAGGGGGAAAGGCACCTTGCCCTTCTGGAAGAAAAGCCTTTCAATGCCTGGTTTCTTTGCTTTTGCAGGTAGTGAAGGGCAACAAGGGAACTGAGCACTTAGGTGAGGAGGAGCCCACCCGCTAGGGTGGAGGAGGGGGCCTGATCACCCCCCTGGGAGGGACCAGAAGGGAGACGCAGAGAAAACTGGTTTAGGTTGGCGACAACGGCTGCTCAGCACTCCGGTCGATGGTCGTGCCAGGGATAAAGAAAGGGAACTTAGGATTTAAGAAAACCAGTCAGGAGGTGTGTCCACGCCGTTTTAGGAAATGTGCGGAGCGCTCGCCACAGGGTTTTAGAAAGAGAATATCGAATTCCGTGTGCTCCTATTCCGCCCTCCACCAGGAGGTACCCATCTGCTGTGTGACCCATCATCTCCCCTGTCAGTGGAAACAGGTAGATTGGCTTCTCGGGAAGGCTCTGGGACATAGGAATCCAGAGGTAAGAAAATGGGAGGAAGCGGATCTAAGGCCACTGTATTGGAGAATATGATTAAGAATTTTAAGAAAAGATTCGATGGAGACTACGGGAAAAAAATGACACCCGGCTGGCTCTGCACCCTTTATGAAGTTGAATGGCCTTCAGTGGGAGTTGGCTGGCCACCAGAGGGAACTATGGACTTAAATCTCATAAAGGCAGTCTATGCTATCGTTATGGAAAAGCCCGGACACCTGGATCAGTTCCCGTACATAGACTCTTGGCTGGGAATAGCCCAAGACCCCCCCAAATGGGCCTGTTTTTAATGCTCCTGGCGGGGAAGGAAAAATCTTGATGGCCCAAAAGGTAACCAAGGATGAGAAGGAAATTTTACAGGACCCTGACGGAAAGGAACTTCCCCCACCGCTGTATTGGATGATGATCCCGCCAGCTAGTATCACCGCGGCCACCTGAGGCCCAACCGGAGGAACCAGCCTGAGACCCGTAAGCCTCCCGGGCTCCTCAATGGTCCCAACAGCTCCACAGGTTGTAGAGCCGCCCTCCTGGCAGGCTCCAGCCTCAGCTGGAGGGACAATGAGCCCACCGGACTCTACCACCCCGGATGCTGCCACTACGTTCCCTGAACTCTACCCTCCACTCCCAGTAAGTACTCCCGGACAAGGGGCAGGAACCACTGGAATTAAACAAAGGCTCTGCTCTGCCAAAGAGCCAGAAGAAAGAATACCCTTGCAGATGCCCCTCAGAGAAGTCCAATGATAGGGGAAGACGGTAATTATCACCAAGCTCCTGTAGCCTATTACTCTCAGTCCTTTTCATCAACTGATTTACTGAACTGGCAAAACACACCCCCTCTTACTCAGTGGAACCCCAGGGCATGACTAGACTAATAAGGACTATTTTCTGCACCCATCGACCAACCTGGGACGATATAATGCAATTACAGAAGAGAGATATAGGATCAACACTGAGGCGAGGAAATGGTTACAGGAGATGGTTCCTGAGGGCACTGCTAACCCAGAGAGGCGGATAGAGCAAGGCTTCCCCACTGACAGACCTAATTAGGACTATAATACAGAGGAGAAAAAAATCCAATTAGACAGATACGGGACAGCGATTATACAAGGACTTAAAAGGGGAGCCCGGAGGCCAACGGACATGTCAAAACCAGCTGAAATAGTTCAGAAGGGGAACGAGTCACCTTCTGAATTTTACAAGAGACTTTGTGAGGCCTACAGATATACACCCATAGATCCAGAAGCTACAGGCTCCCAGATTGTTATCAATTCGACGTTTATCTCGCAAGCATGTCCTGACGTAAAACGAAAGCTTCAAAAGACCGAGGGAGTTCTATCCATGTCTAGTTCTCAGCTCATTGAAATAGCAGATAAGGTGTTTTGAACTAGGGACATGGAAATAGAAAAAAAAATATGAAAAACGTTATAAAGATGAGCAGAGGAGAACAGAGAGAGGTTTGCAATGTTGGCTGCTGAGCTTGGAAAGTCTTCCGAAGACTTTTCCACTGCCAAAGGAAAGAACCGCCACCCCCCCGCCCCCAGCTTCGAGGTCAGGACAGCCCTCCAACCGGTCCCAACAGAGGTCTCAGGCTTTATTACATCCAAATCAATGCGACCAATGCCGTGGGTTCGATTATTGAAAAAAATGAGTGCCCAGAAAGAAGGGAGAATAAACCCCTCCCGGTTGCAGAACTCACTAACATAGAAACTGAATAGGGATGCTGGGGCTCAAAGACATCAGGTCCCTGAGAGCCCATGGTAACTTTAAAAACTGGGGACCAAGACATTGACTTTATAGTGGACACTGGAGTGAAATTGTCCGTGGTAACTAAGCCTGTGGTGCCACTGTCTAAAAGGACAGCCGCAGTAACTGGGGTTTCGGGAGAAGAAATGGGTAAGTCATTTTGCCAGCCCAGGAAATGCCAGATGGGGGGTCACCAAGTGACTCATGAGTTCCTCTATATCCCTGAGTGCCCAGTAGCCCTGCTGGGGAGAAACTTACTCTCCAAGTTGGGAGCACAAGTGATTTTCTCTCCTGAAGAGAAGCCCACTTTTTGGGTGGGCACAACAACCTATTTACTCTCCCTCTTTGTGCCCCCTCAAGACAAATGGAGGCTACATGAGCCCCCTGGAGATAGACAAGGCAAGGCAACAGAGTTGGAGAAAAGGCTAACTCAGCTGTTCCCTGAGGTCTGGGCTGAAAATAACCCCCCCTGGGCTAGCCAGACACCAAGCCCCTAAAATAATAGAACTCAAACCAGGGCCACCCCGGTGAGAAAGTGTCAATACCCAATACCCAAAGAAGCCTGGATCGAGATTCTGCCTCACGTTCATAGGCTAAAGCAGGCAGGCATCCTGGTGGAATGTCAATCAGCCTGAAACACACCAATCTTACCGGTAAAGAAGGAAGGAGGACAAGACTATAGGCCTGTACAAGATCTCAGATTGGTCAATCAGGGCACTGTAACTCTTCATGAAACTGTGCTAAACCCCTATACCTTACTTAGCCTCCTCCCACCTAAGACAAGGACCTATACTGGCTTAGACCTCAAAGATGCCTTTTTCTGTATATGCCTAGCATCTGCGTCACAACCCATCTTTGCCTTTGAATGGGAGGACCCAATCAGAGACAATAAGCAGCAGCTTACTTGGACCCATCTCCTGCAAGGGTTCAAAAACACCCCAACCATCTTTGGAGAAACCCTGGTCTTGGACCTGAAAGCTTTCCAGCCTAAAAGGTATGGATGTTGGCTCCTGCAATATGTAGATGACCTATTGCCGGCTGCTGAGACTTGAGAAGAATGCTGGGAAGGGACCCAAGTGCTCTTCCAATTACTGGCAGAGGCGAGATACTGAGTGTCGAGGATAAAAGCACAAATCTGCAAGGAGGAGGTAAGGTATTTGGGGTTTGTCTTAAGAGAAGGCACAAGGTTGCTAGACCAATCTAAAAAAGAAGTAATTCTGAGGCTCCCCACGCCTAAGACTCGGGGGCAAGTCAGAGAGTTCCTAGGGGCCACAGGATTCTGCAGGATTTGGATTCCAAGATATTCTCAAATAGCCCAGACCCTATTTGAGCTCCTGACAGGGCCTGAAGAAAACCCAGTAAGTTGGACTGAGAAACAGCAGAAAGCCTTTGAAGAGCTAAGACTACCAATCACCTCCACCCCCACCTTGGGATTGCCAGACCTCACCAAACCATTCACCTTATATGTGACCGAGAAAGATAAAACAGCCATGGGGGTTTTGACTCAAACCTTGGAAACATGGGACAGGCCAATAGCTTACCTTTCAAAGCGACTTGATAACGTTGCCACCGGGTGGCCTAGCTGTCTGCAGGCTGTGGCCGTGGTCACCTTACTGGTACGTGAAGCCACAAAGCAGACTTTCAGCCAGGATCTGATTGTAAAGGTCCCACATGAAGTCAACACCCTCCTTCAAGGAGGGTGTCAAACGGCTGTCAAATTCCCGGATTATTCAATACCAGGGACTGCTATATGAAAACCCCAACCTCTGTATCGAGCCTTGCCAGGGTTTAAACCTGGCAACGTTTTCCCAACGGGAGAAGGTGGACCTACCCACGATTGCAATGAAGTCTTAGAGGAGGTCGATGCTAGTTGTCTAGACCTCCGAGACAGGCCAATTTCAAATCCTGACTGGGCTCTGTATACTGATGGCACCAGCCTGATAAAGCTAGGACAGCGACTGTCAAGCTATGCTGCAGTCACAGAAAAGACTGTTATCGAGGCCGGCTCCTTACCACATTGGTCAGCCCAGCGAGCTGAGTTATGGGCCTTAGTCCGGGCGCTGCAATTGTCAAAGAGTAAAAAAGTGAACGTCTACACCGACTCCCGGTATGCTTTCGCTATACTCCACGTACATGGGGCCCTATACCCGGAGTGAGGCCTTCTAATGGCCAATGGAAAGGACATTAAGAATAAGGAGGAGATCCTGACTCTGCTAGACGCTGTCTGGAGTCCCACGGAGGTAGCCGTCATGCACTGCTGTGGGCACCAAAAGGAAGACACCCCACAGACTCGAGGAAATAGGTTGGGTGACAAGCCCACCAGATGGGCAGCTGAGGACAGAAAGGGATCCGGGGAAATCCCCATGAGAACATTTGTCCTAGCTGAGCTACCCAAGCCGGCCCTAGACTCCCCGACATACACTGAGGCTCCAAACCAACTAGCTGAAGCGGAGAGAGCCACCAAAACAGAAAAAAGATGGTGAGAGCCAGCAGGTGGTAAGCTACTAGTGCCCGAAGAGATGGCCCCCTCTCTGGTGAGCCAAGCTCACCATATGACTCACCTTCAGTTCAGTTCAGTCACTCTGTTGTGTCCAACTCTTTGTGACCGCATGAACTGTAGCACACCAGGCCTCCCTGTTTATCACCAACTCCCGGAGTTCACTCAGACTCACACCCATCGAGTCAGTGATGCCATCCAGCCATTTCATCCTCTGTCGTCCCCTTCTCCTCTTGCCCCCAATCCCTCCCAGCATCAGAGTCTTTTCCAATGAGTCAACTCTTCGCATGAGGTGGCCAAAGTACTGGAGTTTCAGCTTCAGCATCATTCCTTCCAAAGAAATCCCAGGGCTGATCTCCTTCAGAATGGACTAGTTGGATTTCCTTGCAGACCAAGGGACTCTCAAGAGTCTTCTCCAACACCACAGTTCAAAAGCATCAATTCTTTGGCTCTCAGCTAGGACATGACAAATTGCAGAAATTGATCCGAAGGTATTTTCTGGTTCCTTGCCTCTCCTTTCTATGTAAAACAGAATCCCAAAAGTGCAACGCCTGCTCTCAGATTAACGCTGCTCCAGGGTGCAGACCAAAACCCCCAGGTATCCAATTAAAAGGTACCCTTCCCCTTGAACATCTGGAAGTGGACTTCACTGAGATGAAACCATATCGCTATTTTTGTTACCTGTTGGTCTTGATATGTACATTCTCGAGATGGGTGGAGGCCTTCCCCACCAGAACTGAAAGAGCATCAGAAGTGACTCAGAGCCTGCTTAGGGAAATAGTTCCTCGATTTGGATTCCCCATCAGCATAGGATCAGATAATGGCCCAGCCTTCATATCAGATCTGATACAACAAGTAAGTAAAGCCATGGATATAAAATGGAAGTTACACACTGCCTACCGGCCTCAGAACTCCGGAATGGTAGAACGAACTAACCGGACACTAAAGGAGATGCTTTCTAAATGGATTATAGAAACTGACTGTTCCTGGGTAGATTTACTTCCCATGGCCTTGCTCAAACTCAGGATGACCCACGGTCCCACAGCTATTCTCCCTATGAAATTGTATATGGGAGGCCTCCTCCCATAATAAGACAAGTAGCAACTGATATACTTCAGATAAGAGGAGATGAGATATCACAGCAGATGGAACAACTAGGTAACGTAATTAATCAAGTAACTAGGTTTGTGCAAGAAAGAATACCATTCCCCCTGGGGGAGCAAACGCATGAGTTTGTACCAGGGGACCAGGTATGGGTGAAAGACTGAAAGCATGACACTCTAGGCCCCCAATGGAAAGGTCCATATACTGTTGTTTTAACCACCCCTACCGCAGTTAAAGTTGCAGACATTGCCCCTTGGATCCATCACACCAGAGTGAAGAAGGCATACCACGCTGACCTGGAAGATGCCGAGTGGACCACCCAGAAGGACTCCACTGACCCACGGGAAACCAAGATCATTCTGAAGAAGAAGAAGAAAACAAGGTCTCGGATGAGCCCTCTCTAAGATAGAGCTGGGTAAACGACTCCTGCTACTCGGCCTCACCAACACAATTCTGAACCTGACCACTGTTCCTGCACAGGACAACGTCTTCATCTCATGGGCACATTCTCACGTGGACTTCCACAGCTCCTCCAACTGTTGGGTATGTAGAGCTATGCCCCTGTCAGTAATGGATGGACTCCCGTGGTGGGTATTGCCACTTCGTTATGGGGACTTTATACCACTGTGCTCCTTCTTGAAACAACAGAAAGGAACTTTCCTTTCTCTCACCAATCATAACATTTCTTTGCTCTCCTGGTGTAAGAAAAAGCCATTAATGGGTTGGGGACATAGGGTTACCTTTAACATGAACACTAGTCTTACAAGGACTTATACCTCATATATGAAAAAAAAAGGAGGGGGGCTCTCTTACAAGAGAGGGACAGGCCTCCCGGTACCCTGAACAACCCTACCAGGTCTGGGATGAATATTTCTGGATGACTCCTGAGAAAAGACAGTTGATTACTCCCACTACTATTTGCTGAGAACAAAAAGAACACAAAGTTGGATTTGGAGACGCCCCCTAGACCTCCAAAAATTAAAATATATGGGTTATTTGTCCCCTGAACAATGTAAACAAATCTTTGAAGTTACCTATCACCCCAATTGGTCTGTTCAGTGGCCCGGTTCCGATGGGAAATATAATCCCAAAATCTGTTGGGTAGCCCGCAACGGGACCCAGTGGCTCTGTGGGCTTAACTTATGGCCGTAGTTACCAGTTGGCTGGGTAGGGCATTGCACACTAGAATTTGCTTTCGCCCATGACAGTATTAAGCCTAGCCTACACCAACCTCCAGTAAACCTGCCCTATCTGCATGTAAGGTAGACATGATCCATGTTCCAATGATATGACTGTCTTACTGCCTTGTTTGTACCTTCTATAGGGACAACGGATATCATGGTTAAGGTAGAGGCCTTAACTAATTTCACTAAACAGGCCCTTTTAGACAGTACAAAAGCCATTCAAGCCTTGAATGAAGAACAAATTCAGATAAGAAAGACAGTAATTCAAAATAGGATGGCATTAGACATACGCTGGACTGGAAGAAACACAAGCTGGAATCAAGATTGCCGGGAGAAACATCAATAACCTCAGATATGCAGATGACACTACCCTTATGGCAGAAAATGAAGAGGAACTCAAAAGCCTCTTGATGAAAGTGAAGAAGGAGAGTGAAAAAGTTGGCTTAAAGCTCAACATTCAGAAAACGAAGATCATGGCATCTGGTTCCATCACTTCATGGGAAATAGATGGGGAAACAGTGGAAACAGTGTCAGACTTTTTTTTTTTTGGGCTCCAAAATCACTGCAGATGGTGACTGCAGCCATGAAATTAAAAGACGCTTACTCCTTGGAAGGAAAGTTATGACCAACCTAGATAGCATATTGAAAAGCAGAGTCATTACTTTGCCAACAAAGGTTCGTCTAGTCAAGGCTATGGTTTTTCCAGTGGTCATGTATGCTTGTGAGACTTGGACTGTGAAGAAAGCTGAGCACCGAAGAATTGATGCTTTTGAACTGTGGTGTTGGAGAAAACTCTTGAGAGTCCCTTGGACTGCAAGGAGATCCAACCACTCCATTCTGAAGGACATCAGCCCTGGGTGTTCTTTGGGAGGAATGATGCTAAAGCTGAAACTCCAGTACTTTGGCCACCTCATGTGAAGAGTTGACTCATGGGAAAAGACTCTGATGCTGGGAGGGATTGGGGGCAGGAGGAGAGGAGGATGATAGAGTATGAGATGGCTGGATGGCATCACTGACTCGATGGACTCACTCGTGAGTTTGAGTGAACTCTGGGAGTTGGTGATGGACAGGGAGGCCTGGCATGCTGCGATTCATGGGGTTGCAAAGAGTCTGACACGACTGAGTGACTGAACTGAACTGAAGACATATAGCAGCCCAGGGGGGGGACTTGCACCATAATTAAAGTCAAGTGTTGTGTATACATACCTGACCTGTCTGAAAATGTATCCACTGCCTTGGAGGATATGTAAAATCAAGTGAAAGCCATGTCTGATGGAAATATTCCCTTTTGGACTTCAGTCCTGTCCTGGGTAAACAGAGACTGGTGAAAAACTATTGTTACTGTTGTCATAATCGTTCTAATCATACTGCTTTGTGGACCCTGCTTCTTACAAAGTCTTGTGAATTTTGTAACCCAGGGGTTGATAGCATTCTCTCATGTGAGTGGCCGAAGGGCTAGGGTACAATATATCCCAATAAATGATGCTCATTAAGGAAATTAGGAACATCAAGTGAGGGGAATGAGGAAGGAATTCATAGGGCCTGGACTCCATCTTAGGCCTGTTTATGCTGATCATGCTCGGACACCTCTCCAATGGATTCTGAACTCTGTGTTTAGTGCCTATGGAAAGGACAACAGAAGGATAAGACCTCCTCTGGACAGAAGAACCTTGAAGATCGTATCCAGGTTACTCATCGCCTAAGAGAAAACATACACTAATCATCCCTGCCTGTGGACAGGCCATAAATTTTTCTGTACCTATCAGACTGTAACCTCAGGCTTGTTGATTATTGGCCAACTGTTTAACTGTTTGAGCACATAACACGTGAATGATGGGGTTATTAGGATTGTATTTACCCTTCCTTTGCTTATGTAAGTCTCAAGGAATTTGGAGTGGTGGGTTCAGACACGTATACATTGGGTATAAAAGATTTTCACAAATGCTGGTCGGGGTCCTTGGCTAAGAGGACACTCTGCCTTGGGCCCGCCGGTGTAATAAAACTGCACTTCGCTATCTGCATTGTCCTTCTGAGTGAGTTTGTTTCACAGAACATGTGGCTAAAACACCACCACCACAACTTCCAGGAGCAGCTACAGCTACAATGATTTTTCACCTAGAGACTGGACTTCCCTAGTGGCTCAGACAGTAAAGCACCTGCCGACAATGCAGGAGACCCAGGTTCAATCCCTGGGTTGGGAAGATCTCCTGGAGAAGGATTTGCCAACTCACTCCAGTATTCTTGCCTGGAAAATCCCATGGACAGAGGAGCCTGATAGGCTATAGTCCATGGGGTCGCAAAGTCAGACATGACTGAGTGACTTCACACTCACACTGAATTTTCAGAACACACGTGAGGCTTCTACTCAGTTCAGTTCAGTTCAGTCACTCAGTTGTGTCTGACTCTTTGCGACCCCATGAATCACAGCATGGGAGGCCTCCCTGTCCATCACCATCACCCATCCATCATCCTGGAGTTCACGCAAACTATGTCCATCGAGTTGGTGATGCCATCCAGCCATCTCATCCTCTGTCGTTCCCTTTCCCTCTTGCCCCCAGTCCCTCCCAGCGTCAGAGTCTTTTCCAATGAGTCAACTCTTCGTGTGAGGTGGCCAAAGTATTGGAGTTTCACCTTCAGCATCAGTCCTTCCAATGAACACCCAGGGCTGCTCTCCTTTAGAATGGACTGGTTGGATCTCCTTGCAGTCCAAGGGACTCTCAAGAGTCTTCTCCAACACCACAGTTCAAAAGCATCAATTCTTCGGCGCTCAGCTTTCTTCACAGTCCAACTCTCACAAGCATACATGACCATAGGAAAAACCGTAGCCTTGACTAGATGAACCTTTGTTGGCAAAGTAATGTCTATGCGTTTACTATCTAGGTTGGTCATAACTTTCCTTCCAAGGAGTAAGCATCTTTTAATTTCATGGCTGCAGTCACCATCTGCAGTGATTTTGGAGCCAAAAAAAATAAAGTCTGACACTGTTTCCACTGTTTCCCCATCTACTTCCCATGAAGTGATGGGCCTAGATGCCATGATCTTAGTTAGAAATTCTGAATGTTGAGCTTTAAGCCAACTTTTTCACTCTCCTCTCTCACTTTCATCAAGAGGCTTTTGAGTTCCTCTTCACTTTCTGCCATAAAGGTGGTGTCATCTGCATATCTGAGGTTATTGATATTTCTCCCGGCAATCTTGATTCCAGCTTGTGCTTCTTCCAGCCAAGCGTTTCTCATGATGTACTCTGCATAGAAGTTAAATAAGCAGGGTGACAATACACAGCCTTGACGTACTCCTTTTCCTATTTGGAACTAGTCTGTTGTTCCACGTCCAGTTCTAACTGTTGCTTCCTGACCTGCATACAGATTTCTCAAGAGGCAGGTCAGGTGTTCTGGTATTCCCATTTCTTGAAGAATTTTCCACAGTTTATTGTGATCCACACAGTCAAAGGCTTTGGCATAGTCAATAAAGCAGAAATAGATGTTTTTCTGGAACTCCTTTGCTTTTTCCATGATCCAGCAGATGTTGGCAATTTGATCTCTGGTTCCTCTGCCTTTTCTAAAACCAGCTTGAACATCTGGAAGTTCACAGTTCACGTATTGCTGAAGCCTGGCTTGGAGAATTTTGAGCATTACTTTACTAGCGTGTGAGATGAGTGCAACTGTGTGGTAGTTGGAGTATTCTTTGGCGTTGCCTTTCTTTAGTATTGGAATGAAAACTGACCTTTTCCAGTCCTGTGGCCACTGCTGAGTTTTCCACATTTGCTGGTATATTGAGTGCAGCACTTTCACAGCATCATCTTTCAGGATTTGAAAGAGCTCAACTGGAAATCCATCACCTCCACTAGTTTTGTTCATAGTGATGCTTTCTAAGGCTCACTTGACTTCACATTCCAGGATGTCTGGCTCTCGGTGAGTGATCACACCATCGAGATTATCTGGGTCATGAAGCTCTTTTTTGTACAGTTCTTCTGTGTATTCTTGCCACCTCTTCTTAATATCTTCTGCTTCTGTTAGGTCCATCCCACTACTGCCTTTATCGAGCCCATCTTTGCATGAAATGTTCCCTTGGTATCTCTAATTTTCTTGAAGAGATCTCTAGTCTTTCCCATTCTGTTGTTTTCCTCTATTTCTTTGCATGGATCACTGAGGAAGGCTTTCTTATCTCTCCTTGCTATTCTTTGGAACTCTGCATCAGATGCTTATATCTTTCCTTTTCTCCTTTGCTTTTCGCTTCTCTTTTTTTCACAGCTATTTGCAAGGCCTCCCCAGACAGCCATTTTGCTTTTTTGCATTTTTTTTCCCATGGGGATGGTCTTGATCCCTGCCTCCTGTACAATGTCACGAACCTCCGTCCATAGTTCATCAGGCACTCTATCTATCCAGATCTAGGCCCTCAAATCTATTTCTCACTTCCACTCTATAATCATAAGGGATTTGATTTAGGTCATACCTGAGTGGTCTAGTGGTATTCTCCACTTTCTTCAATTTAAGTCTGAATTTGGCAATAAGGAGTTCATGATCTGAGCCACAGTCAGCTCCTGGTCTTGTTTTTGCTGACTGTATAGAGCTCCTCCATCTTTGACTGCAAAGAATATAATCAACCTGATTTTGGTGTTGACCATCTTGTAATATCCATGAGTCTTCTCCTGTGTTTATGGAAGAGAGTGTTTGCTATGACCAGTGTGTTATCTTGGCAAAACTCTATTAGCTTTTGCCCTGCTTCATTCTGTACTCCAAGGCCAAATTTGCCTGTTACTCCAGGTGTTTCTTGACTTCCTACTTTTGCATTCCAGTCCCCTATAATGAAAAGGACATCTTTTTTGGGTGTTAGTTCTAAAAGGTCTTGTAGGTCTTCATAGAACCATTTAACTTCAGCTTCTTCAGCTTTACTGGTTGGGGCATAGGCTTGAATTATCGTGATACTGGATGGTTTGCCTTGGAAATGAACAGAGATTGTTCTGTCTTTTTTGAGATTGCTTCGAAGTACTGCATTTCAGACTCTTTTGTTGACCATGATGGCTACTCCATTTCTTCTAAGGGATTCCTGCCCGCAGTATTAGATATAATGGTCATTTGAGTTAAATTCACCCGTTCCAGTCCATTTTAGTTATCTGATTCCTAGAATGTTAACATTCACTCTTGGCATCTCCTGTTTGACCACTTCCAATTTGCCTTGATTCATGGACCTAACTTTCCAGGTTCCTATGCAATATTGCTCTTTATAGCATCGGACCTTGCTTCTATCACCAGTCGCATCCACAACTGGGTATTGCTTTTGCTTTGGCTCCATCCCTTCATTCTTTCTGGAGTTATTTGTCCACTGATCTCCAGTAGCATATTGGGCACCTACCGACCCGGGGTGTTCCCCTTTCAGTATCCTATCATTTTGCCTTTTCATACTGTTCATGGGGTTTTCAAGGCAAGAGTACTGAAGTGGTTTGCCATTCCCTTCTCCAGTGGACCACATTCTGTCAGACCTCTCCACCATGACCCTCAGTCTTAGATGGCCCCACATGGCATGGCTTAGTTTCATTGAGTTAAACAAGGCTGTGGTCCATGTGATCAGATTGACTAGTTTTCTGTGATTATGGTTTCAGTGTGTCTGCTCTCTGATGCCCTCTCACAACACCTACCATCTTACTTGGGTTTCTCTTACCTTGGACGTGGGATATCTCTTCACGGCTGCTCCAGCAAAGCGCAGCTGCTGCTCCTTACCTTGGAAGATGGGTATCTCCTCACCGCCACCCCTCCTGACCTTGAACGTGGAGTAGCTCCTCTCGGCCTTCCTGCACCCGCACAGCTGCCGCTCCTTGGATGTGGGGTAGCTCCTCTCGGCTGCCTCCCCTGACCTCAGGCGTGTAGTAGCTCCTCTCAGTTGCCTCCCCTGACCTCGGGCATGTGGTAGCTCCTCTTGGCCACCGCCCAGAAAACATCATTCATGACGTTAATACCATTCCTGCTAAGTTGCGTCAGTCGTGTCCGACTCTGTGCGACCCCATAGACGGCAGCCCACCAGGCTCCCCGGTCCCTGGGATTCTCCAGGCAAGAACACTGGAGTGGGTTGCCATTTCCTTCTCCAATGCATGAAAGTGAAAATGAGAGTGAAGTCGCTCAGTCGTGTCCGACTCTTAGCGACCCCATGGACTGCAGCCTACCAGGCTCCTCCATCCATAGGATTTTCCATGCAAGAGTACTGGAGTGGTGTGCCATTGCCTTCTCCGTAATACCACTCCAGCAAATACCAATATGTGAAAGATGTTTACTCTAGGGAGGAGCTCTCAGAACAAAGAATGTGTGCTGCGGGCAAAGGTAAAGTCTTCCCTTTCTTAGCATGCTCTGAGATAAAGCCTCCAGAATTTCTGATTAGAAGGATCAATCTCACTGTCAAGAGCATGCTGGTGGGCCTTAGGAAACAGGCTCACATTGAAATATCTTAATTAATGACGACTTTTTTCAAAGCTTATATTAAGTTCTTGAACATGGGAATCTCCTTTTATTTTTAAAGTAAAACTTCTTGGAAAATAGAGAAATGATAACTTTTGAAGCATGATAATGGTAACTTTTTTAGTCCTTCTGATTGGATTACTGGATTAGTTTTTAAATTGTTGCTTTTACTGTTTCAAGGAAGATGTTTGCAAGGTCATCATTTAAAGATAATTTATCTCCTTAGATTTGTTGAGAAATAAGAGGTCTGGATTAGTCCAACCTCTATTGTGCTTCCAAAGCTTGGCTTGGAAAAAAGTTAAGGTGGAAGTAGCAGCTGTTGTTCCTTCACTGTTTCCTTCTTAAAGGCAAAGCCTTCATCCTATCAGCGTTTGTGTCATTTGTGAGGACTATCACAGAGTAGAACAGATACCTGCAGGCAACACCTCAACACCTCTCAGACTGAGGCTGAGAACTATTTTCATCTTTAAAAGTCTTATAATAAGAGAAGCTATGGTTTTCCCCAAAACTGTTCTGGATTGGGGGCTGTATGGCGCTGGAATGACTATGAGGAGATACCCCATGTCCAAGGGCAGAGGAGAAGCCCCAGCAAAACAGTAGGAGGGGCAAAATTATGTTTAGAATCAAACCCCATAGCCTGCAGAGACGCTCAGAGGGCTCAAACAAACCTTGTGCGAACCAGGACCCAGAGACCCCACATAGACTGACACAGAACTGTGTCTGAGTGTCTCCTGTGGAGGTACGGGTCAGCAGTGGGCTGCTGCAGGGGCAGCGGCTCTGGGTGCAGCAGACCTGGGTATGGCATAAGCCCTCTTGGAGGAGGTTGCCATTAACCCCACCATAGAGCCGCCAGAATGTACACCCGACTGGGGAAACAGACCCTTGGAGGGCAGAAACTGAACCTTGTGTGCACACCAGGACCCAGGAAAAAGGAGCAGTGACTCCACAAGACACTGACCCAGAATTGCCTGTGAGTGTCCAGGAGACTCCGGCAGAGGCGTGGGTCGGCGGTGGCCTGCTGCCAGGTCACAGGCACTGAATGCAACAGTGCGTGCATGGGACTTTTTGAAGGAGTACAACATTATCTTCATTACCTCCACCATAGATTGGCCTCAGGTCAAATAACAGGGAGGGAACACAGCCCTGCCCATCAACAGAAAATTGGATTAAAGATTTACTGAGCATGGCCCGCCCATCAGAACAAGACCCAGTTTTCCCCTCAGTCAGTCTCTCCCATCAGGAAGCTTCCAAAAGCCTCTTTTCCTTCTCTATCAGAGGGCAGATAGACTGAAAGCCACAATCACAGAAAACTAAACAGTCTGATCACATGGACCACAGCCTTGTCTAATTCAATGAAATTATGAGCCATGCCATGTAGAGCCTCCCAAGACAGACAGGTCATGGTAGAGAGTTCTGACAAAACACGGTCCACTGGAGAAGGGAATGGCAAACCACTTCAGCATTCTTGCCTTGAGAACCCCATGAACAGTATGAAAAGGCAAAAAGATAGGACACTGAAAGATGAACTCCCCAGGTCAATAGGTGCCCAATATGCTACTGGAGATCAGTGGAGAAATAACTCCAGAAAGGATGAAGAGACAGAGCCAAAGCAAAAACAACACCCAGCTGTGGATGTGACTGGTGATAGAAGCAAGGTCCGATGCTGTAAAGAGCAATATTGCATAGGAACCTGGAATGTCAGGTCCATGAATCAAGGCAAATTCGAAGTGGTCAAACAGGAGATGGCAAGAGTGAACATCGACATTTTAGGAATCAGTGAACTAAAATGGACTGGAATGGGTGAATTTAACTCAGATGATCATTATATCTACTACTGAGGGCAAGAATCCCTGAGAATAAATGGAGTATCCATCATAGTCAACAAAAGAGTCCAAAATGCAGTACTTGGATGCAATCTCAAAAATGACAGAAAGATCTCTGTTCATTTCCAAGGCAAATGATTCAATATCGTGCTAATCCAAGTCTATGCCCCGACCAGTAGTTGAACGGTTCTATGAAGACTTACAAGACCTTTTAGAACTAACACCCAACAAAGATGCCCTTTTCATTATAGGGGACCGGAATGCAAAAGTAGGAAGTCAAGAAATACCTGGAGTAACAGGCAAATTTGGCCTTGGAGTACAGAATGAAGCAGGGCAAAGGCTAATAGAGTTTTGCCAAGAGAACACACTGGTCATAGCAAACATCCTCTTCCAACAACAAAAGAGAAGACTACACATTGACATCACCAGATGGCCAACACTAAAATCAGGTTGATTATATTCTTTGCAACCAAAGATAGAAAATCTCGACACAGTCAGCAAAAACAAGACTGGGAGCTGACTGTGGCTCAGATCATGAATTCCTTATTGCCAAATTCGAAGACAGTTAGGAAAACCATTATACCATTCAGATATGATCTAAATCAATCAAATGACTTAAGATTATACAGTGGAAGTGAGAAATAGATTCAAGGGATTAGATCTGATATAGTGCTTGAAGAACTATGGATGGAGGTTCGTGACACTGTACAGGAGGCAGGGATCAAGACCATCCCTAAGAAAAAGAAATGCAAAAGGGCAAAATTGTTGTCCAAGGAGGCCTTACAAATAGCTGTGAAAAGAAGAGAAGCGAAAAGCAAAGGAGAAAAGGAAAGATATAAGCATCTGATGCAGAGTTCCAAAGAATAGCAAGGAGAGATAAGAAAGCCTTCCTCAGTGATCCATGCAAAGAAATAGAGGAAAACAGAATGGGAAAGACTAGAGATCTCTTCAAGAAAATTAGAGATACCAAGGGAATATTTCATGCAAAGATGGGCTCGATAAAGGCAGTAATGGTATGGACCCAACAGAAGCAGAAGATATTAAGAAAGGTGGCAAGAATACACAGAAGAACTGTACAAAAAAGATCTTCACGACCCAGATAATCTCGATGGTGTGATTACTCACCTAGAGCCAGACATCCTGGAACGTGAAATCAAGTGGGCCTTAGAAAGCATCACTATGAACAAAGCTAGTGGAGGTGATAGAATTCCAGTTGAGCTATTTCAAATCCTAAAAGATGATGCTGTGAAAGTGCTGTACTCAATATGCCAGCAAATGTGGAAAACTCAGCAGTGGCCACAGGACTGGCAAAGTTCAGTTTTCATTCCAATCCCAAAGAAAGGCAATGCCAAAGAATGCTCCAACTACTGCACAGTTGCACTCATCTCACATGCTAGTAAAGTAATGCTCAAAATTCTCCAAGCCAGGCTTCAACAATATGTGAACCATGAACTTCCAGATGCGCAAGCTGGATTTAGAAAAGGCAGAGGAACCAGAGATCAAATTGCCAACATCTGATGGATCATCAAAAGAGCGAGAGAGTTCCAGAAAATCATCTACTTCTGCTTTATTGACTATGTCAAAGCCTTTGATTGTGTGGATCACAATAAGCTGGAAAATTCTTCAAGAGATGGAAATAGCAGATCACTTGACCTGCCTCCTGAGAAATCTGTATGCAGGTCAAGAAGCAACAGTTAGAACTGGACATGGAACAACAGACTGGTTCCAAATCGGGAAAGGAGTATGTCAAGGCTGTATATTGTCACTCTGTTTATTTAACTTATATGCAGAGTACATCATGAGACATGCTGGACTGGATGAAGCACAAGCTGGAATCAAGATTGCTGGGAGAATTATCAATAACCTCAGATATGCAGAAAGTGAAGAGGAACTCAAAAGCCTCTTGATGAAAGTAAAGGAGGAAGAGTGAAAAAGTTGGCTTAAAGCTCAACATTCAGAAAACTAAGATCATGGCATCTGGTCCCATCACTTCATGGCAAATAGATGGGGAAACAATGCAAACAGTGAGAGACTTTATTTTTTGGGGCTCCAAAATCACTGAAGATGGTGACTGCAGCCATGAAATTAAAAGATGCTTGCTCCTTGTAAGAAAAGTTATGATCAACCTAGACAGCATATTAAAAAGCAGAGACGTTACTTTGCCAACCAAGGTCTGTCTAATCAAAGCTTTAGCTTTTCCCGTAGTCATGTATCGATGTGAGAGTTGGACTGTGAAGAAAGCTGAGCGCCGAGGAATTGATGCTTTTGAACTGTGGTGTTAGAGAAAACTCTTGAGAGTCCCTTGGACTGCAAAGAGATCCAACCAGTCCATCGTAAAGGAAATCAGTCTTGAATATTCATTGGAAGGACTGATGCTGAAGCTGAAACTCCAATACTTTGGCCACCTGATGTGAAGAACGGCCTTATTCGAAAAGATATCCTTATGCTGGGAAAGATTGAAGGCCTTAGGAGAAAGGGACAACAGAGGATGAGATGGTTGGATGGCATCACCAACTTGATGGACATGTATTTGAACAAGCTCCGGGTGTTGGTGATGGACAGGAAAACCTGGCATGCTGCAGTGTATGTGGTCACAAAGAGTCAGACATGACTGAGTGACTGAACTGAACTGAATAATATAAATAAAAAGAAAGTCAAAGTAGGGTTATAAAAAGTATAGTATATTTTAACTGTTTAAATTTAATACTGAAAATATTTAAATTATTATGGACTATAAGTATGCTGTTTACAAGCTAATAATAGGAAGATAAAAGATATGGCTCCATGATGACCTAGAAAGAAGATGTAAACGTTGAAATAAGATTTAAAGTAGACAGATAAAGATTTTTTTGTTGTTCCTTTCAACACTGAGAATATATACAATTAGAAATGATGTCATGAGTGGGATAAGGTCATGGGGGTGCTAAATAGACCCCCTGCTCTGATCCTCCATCCTCATCTCCCCTCTAAGATAAGCCCTGCTTATTAGGTATAGGAGCTATTAAGAGGCCTTAAAGTGGAAATTTAATGTTAAAAATAGTATACATTATGTGTAAACATGGGTATATTTGTCTCCAGTACAACATGTAAAATGAGACTGGTTCTTTCCCTGTGTTACTATCTCCAAGTTAAACCTGGCTCTTCTCTCTGTACCAGCTGGTTGGGCTGCAGTAGCAGGCACACGCCACAGCCCTGTGACCTGGCTGTGTTGACAACATCAGGGGATTGGAGCTGGTATCATAGAACCAAAAGCTGTAAGAACTAGAAGGAATTTGGGAACATTTAGTAAAACCTTCTCTGGGTCAGGGAGATAAGAAATGTCCCTTAAACCACAGACAGAGCTGAGGCCAGAAGCCAGGTCTCCCAAATGAGTCCAAGTGACCTTGTTTTTACAAATAAACTTTCAAAATCTCAGTGTGAAAGAGATGCTCAATGTTGTCCAAATCAGTTCTCTTTTATTCATCTCCCCTTCTTGTTGAAATAAATTGTGGCTAGCTTTGCCATTTGTCTTTGGGTATCTGACACCAGGATGAATCATGCATTGCTGAAGAGAAGTGAAACGTCCTTATTAGTCATGTGGAATCTTATTTCATTCTGTACCCTTAAATTCTCAAAAGCCTCAAGCAGGTACATGTCAGCTCTGCTCATGTAAAAGAAGAACACATATGATCTGATCCACATGTATAATAGTCAAAAATAGGGAAAACTAATCCAAGCTATCAGAAGTCAAGGTGCTGTGCTGTGCTCTTTGTGACCCCATGGACTGTAGCCCACCATGCTCCTCTGTCCGTGGGATTCTCCAGGCAAGACTACTGGAGTGGGTTGCTATTTCCTCCTCCAGGGGATCTTCCCCACCCAGGAATTGAACCCATGTCTCCTGCATTGGCAGTTGGATTCTTTACCACAGAGACACCTGAGACACCCTAGAAGTCAGGGTGAAGTGAAGTGAAAGTCTCTCAGTTGTGTCCAACTATTTGTGACCCCATGGACTAGCCCATGGAATTCTCCAGGCCAGAATACTGAAGTGGGTAGCCTTTCCCTTCTCCAGGGGATCTTCTCAACCTAGGGATCGAACCCATGTCTCTCGGATTGCAGGCAAATTCTTTACCAACTGAGCTATCAGGGAAGCCCAGAAGTCAGCGTAGTGGTTACCAAATCTTTGTGGCCAGGGGAAGAAGTGAGTGCTTTGGGGGTCTTGGTAATGTTCTCAGTCTTTATCTGAGGCTGGTACAAGACTATGTTCAACTTATAAAGCATCACTGAGTTGTGTACTTAGAGCATGTGCTCTTTACTGCATAGCTGCTATTGGGTTGGCCAAAAGGTTCATTCAAGTTTTTCCATAAGATGGTATGGAAAAACTCAAACACATTTTTTGGCCAACTCAATATTTTTCAGTAAAAAGTGTCACGAAGAAAAGAGGCACAGTGATAGTACTGGATCCATCTTGAGTGTGCCTGGAATGAGCAAAAATTAGAAACATAGCATTTTATAACTGTTCTTCTGTATACCCCATCTCAGCTGGACACATGAAATATGTCCTTGAACCTTACTGTTCAAGAATAAAATGATTCAGTGTTTGCTTCTTTGGTGACCTGTCAGAAAAAGTCCACTCCGTAGTGCAGTTGGAGAGAAGTAATTTTCATTGCTCTTGGCTGCCTCCAAACGCTTTGGTGTGTCACTTGTGGGTATTCATCTCACCAGCTGTTCCCTGATGGCCTGCAACAGGAGAAGAGGGAAAAAGCCAGGAACAGTGGGTCATAAGTAGGATCTCTATAGTGAAACCCTCGTGTGTCCACTCCACTGGAGTAGAGGGTACCTGGTTGGTGCATTGATGACAACTATCAGAACATCTGCTCTGACTCTCTCTCTGATTTAAGCTCTTTTTCTTCTTTTAACAATCGATCATGAATCAGTCATCTTCCTGAAAAGCATCACTCACCTTGGATTGTAACAAAATAATTATAATTTCTCTGACTTGATTGTTGCTCCGATGTCTTTACTCATACACCCACTTTTTCATTTTTATAGAACTCCTTCTATACATTTTTATGCATGTTGGAAGAATACATGCTCCACTATACTCATAGCCCCCTCCATTAGAGAAATGACCTTGGCCTTCAAATCTAGGTTTACCAACATTCACTCCTTCCCTGGGGTAAAGGAATGAATTATCTGTCTAGTAAACTGGGAGTCCTTTCTGCCTTGCTCCTCCCCATGGTAGAGAGTGGGAGTAGGGTGGGGGGGAACCTGAGGTTGCAGAGTAGTTTTGTGGCTGGGTGGGAAAGTCAGCCTTTTTGAAAGGGAAGCAGTAGCAAGGCTGCTTGGCCAGAAATCCAAGCCATCCTTTAGTATCTGCTTTCTGTGTTTATCTCTCAATGGCTCTGAATTTAGGCAGGGAGGAAAAAGTAGATTTTATTTATTAACACCACAACCACCGGCCCCCACCCCACCAAATTTCAACTCTTTACAGTCAGTGTAGAGAAGGGCTTCAGAGAAGGATCTCTGGGTTCAAATCCTGCTCTGGCCACTTAGAGATGTGTGATCTAAGTTGCTTAACCTCTCTATGCCTCACTCGTCCACCAGATAGGAGGATCTTAAGAGTATCTACCTCATGAAGCTGTTAAGAGAATTAAATGGATCATTCATGTGTACAACTTAGACAATTACCTGGTATAACAAGACTACTCATTACATGTTAGCTGTTAATTAGATTTTAACCAAATTATGCTCCAGTATTCTTGCCTGGGGAAATTCCATGGACAGAGGAACCTGGCAGGCTACAGTCCGTGGGGCTGCAAAGCATCAGATGCAACTGACCACACATTGACCCACTACTGAGGGGAGTACTTCTTCCCTTCTAGGAACTCTACTCATAGGGTATCCTGGTACTCATTACATGTTAGCTGTTAATTATATTTAATCAAAATAATATCATCCTAGTCTGTAAATCTACCCCCCACCACACAAAAGGATCTGAGCAATAAAATAAATAAGATTGACCTCAGTGTTCTCAAAAAATTTAGACCACCCCAATTTTGATAAACTAAAACATCTCACATTATATTAAATATAAAAATTTGTATTATCAAAAATAGGACTTTCACAACTCTCCCTGAGATAAAATTGCAATTTAATATAGAATTTGCTGCATCCCAACAACAGATTTCCCCTCTCCCTATATGCTGGTACTTCCGCCCTCCCCTTCACCATCACCCTTGAGAATCTCTGATCTGATTAACAGTTAGAGATGGAACCCTGGGAGCAGACTACACCTTCTTCACCAGCTCATGGAATAGTTCCTTCATCTCAGAATCTTGGGGCCCTTTTCTTTGTCACTCAGATCACTCAGTTATCAATCACTGCCATCTCCTCTTCCTGCTCAGAATCTGGTTTTAAATGTTGACCGTATGCAAGTCAGATCAGATCAGATCAGATCAGTCGCTCAGTTGTGTCCAACTCTCTGTGATCCCATGAATCGCAGCACGCCAGGCCTCCTTGTCAATCACCAACTCCCAGAGTCCACACAGACTCACGTCCATCGAGTCAGTGGTGCCATCCAGCCGTCTCATCCTCTGTCGTCCCCTTTTCCTCCTGCCCCCAATCCCTCCCAGCATCAGAGTCTTTTCCAATGAGTCAACTCTTCACATGAGGTGGCCAAAGTACTGGAGTCTCAGCTTTAGCATCATTCCTTCCAAAGAAATCCCAGGGCTGATCTCCTTCAGAAAGGACTGGTTGGATCTCCTTGCAGTCCAAGGGACCCTCAAGAGCCTTCTCCAACACCACAGTTCAAAAGCATCAGTTCTTCGGTGCTCAGCCTTCTTCACAGTCCAACTCTCACATCCATACATGACCACAGGAAAAACCATAGCCTTGACTAGACGAACCTTTGTTGGCAAAGTAATGTCTCTGCTTTTGAATATGCTATCTAGGTTGATCATAACTTTCCTTCCAAGGAGTAAGCGTCTTTTAATTTCATGGCTGCAGTCACCATCTGTAGTGATTTTGGAGCCCAGAAAAATAAAGTCTGACACTGTTTCCCCTGTTTCCCCATCTATTTCCCATGAAGTGGTGGGACTGGATGCCATGATCTTCATTTTCTGAATGTTGAGCTTTAAGCCAACTTTTTCACTCTCCACTTTCACTTTCATCAAGAGGCTTTTGAGTTCCTCTTCACTTTCTGCCATAAGGGTGGTGTCATCTGCATATTTGAGGTTATTGATATTTCTCCCGGCAATCTTGATTCCAGCTTGTGTTTCTTTCAGTCCAGCATTTCTCTTGATGTACTCTGCATATAAGTTAAATAAACAGGGTGACAATATACAGCCTTGATGAACTCCTTTTCCTATTTGGAACCAGTCTGTTGTTCCATGTCCAGTTCTAACTGTTGCTTCCTGACCTGCATACAGATTTCTCAAGAGGCAGATCAGGTGGTCTGGTATTCCCATCTCTTCAAGAATTTTCCACAGTTTATTGTGATCCACACAGTCAAAGGCTTTGGCATAGTCAATAAAGCAGAAATAGATGTTTATTTCAAAAAAAGAAGATTTCAGAAATGAAGTGAGACTTCTGAAGTGGGCTTGGTTCTTAACTGTAACCTGGATCTCTAGGGGGCACAGTGGTAAAGAATCTGCCTCCAATGCAGTAGATGTGGGTTTGATCCTTGGGTCGGGAAGATCCCCTAGACTAGGAAATGGCAACCCAAGCCAGTATTCTTGCCTAGAAAATTTCATGCACAGAGGAGCCTGGTGGGCTACAGTCCATGGGGTCACAAAGAGTCAGACATGACTGAGTGACTGAGCATGCACAGGTTTCCTCAGCCACGTGGGGCTGGGGGCAGGGCTTATAATAGAGTTTAACAATAGTAAACAGTATTAATACACCGGTTCTCTACCACAGAGTCGAGGAAGTTTCAGTTTCCCACAGACGCCTCCCTAGAAGCTCACAAAGTTCCAGGGGGTCCCCTGTGCTCTCTTGTCTTGTTTTTTCCTCCTGCTTCTGTATTTGGCCTCATGCTCCCCGTCACTGCTAGCATTCGCACTTTCACTCTCCAATCTGGCGGCTTGAGACTCAGTCTACTCTCAGCTTCCCAGGACCGAACAACCGGCCCCTTCCACGGGCCAGCATCATCCTGCAGTCTCCTCTCTCAGGTGTGAAGAAACTCCACCCCACATATGCCCGTGTTCAATCCTCTCTATAGCTTACAACGCGTTGCTGTTGGAGGCTCTTGGTGACTCACAGAATCTGCTGCTTTTAATTTTGGTTGTTGGTTGGTGTTTTAAACAGTATTTTCACTTTAAGTCTTTGCTATAAATCCCTGAGTGTGAGGGCAATCTGAGCATTCCTGTGCTCATACGTGTGTACTCACAAATGACCTGTCTCCTCTTTTTGGATGGTTCTGCAGAATCCCTGAGCAAAACTTGGGTATTTTTACTTGGCCCAGGGTGTAATTCTTTCTCTGAGTCTCCTCTGCCCCTGGAGCAATTAGGTGCCAGACTCCTAGGAGAATGTACGCAGGAAGTCCTAGGTATGAGGCCGCAGGCACACAATTTAGATTTTTCTCTGTGTTTTCTATTTTGTAAAGTATAGGCTTTTTAGATAAGTAAATAAGATTTGAGGAGAATATTCAAAGTGGTTAATTTAATTCTTTTTGCATTTCTTTCTAAATGTGATTAGTTAAAATGATACAAGTAATTCTCAAATATTGTTGCTGTTTAGTTGGTAAGTTCTGTCTGACTCTATTTTTGACCCTATGGACTATAGACTGCCAGGCTCCTCTGTCCATGGGATTCTCCAGGCAAGAGAATCTACTGGAGCAGTTTGCTATTTCCTTCTTCAGAGGATCTTCCTGACCCAGGGATCGAAGCCACATCTCCTGCATTGGCAGGTGGATTCTTTACCACTGAGGCACCAGTTCTAAGTTGCTTCAATAGTGTCTGACTCTGTGCAACCCCATGGACTGCAGCCTGCCAGGCTCCTCTGTCCATGGGATTCTCCAGGCAAGAATACTGGAGTGAGTTGCCCTGCCCTCCTTCAGTGGATCTTACCAACCCAGGGATCGAACCCAGGTCTCCAGCATTGCAGGTGGATTCTTTACCAGCTGAGCCACAGGGGAAGCCCAGGAAGCCCAAGCTGCTGCTGCTGCTAAGTCGCTTCAGTCGTGTCTGACTCTGTGCGACCCTATAGACAACAGCCCACCAGGCTCTGCCGTCCCTGGGATTCTCCAGGCAAGAACACTGGAAATGGGTTGCCATTTCCTTCTCCAATGCATGAAAGTGAAAAGTCAAAGTGAAGTTGCTCAGTCATGTCTGACTCTTAGTGACCTCATGGACTGCAGCCCACAAGGCTCCTCCGTCCATGGGATTCTCCAGGCAAGAGTACTGTCCATACACCTTGTCAAAAACTCAAATGGTTTAGAGGTATATGAGTCAAGTGTGGTAACCTCCCTCCCTCCATTTCCCCCAGTAAACTTTTTTCTCTAGTTGTAACTGCCTTAAACTGTGGTGTTGAAGACTCTTGAGAGTCCTTGGACTGCAAGGAGATCCAACCAGTCCATTCTGAAGGAGATCAGCCCTGGGATTTCTTTGGAAGGAATGATGCTAAAGCTGAAACTCCAGTACTTTGGCCACCTCATGCGAAGAGTTGACTCACTGGAAAAGTCTCTGATGCTGGGAGGGATTGGGGGCAGGAGCAGAAGGGGACGACAGAGGATGAGATGGCTGGATGGCATCACTGACTCGATGGACGTGAGTCTGGGTGAACTCCGGGAGTTGGTGATAGACAGGGAGGCCTGGCGTGCTTCGATTCATGGGGTCGCAAAGAGTCAGACACGACTGAGCGACTGAACTGAACTGAACTGAACACTGTTGCATAACTCAAGACACAAAGCATTTGTATATATCAGTTCAGTCAGTTCAGTTGCTCGGTAGTGTCCAACTCTTTGCGACCCCATGAATCACAGCACGCCAGGCCTCCCTGTCTATCACTAACTCTCAGAGTTCACTCAAACTCACGTCCATCGAGTCAGTGATGCCATCCAGCCATCTCATCCTCTGTCGTCCCCTTCTCCTTCTGCCCTCAATCCCTCCCAGCATCAGGGTCATAGATAAATACAGAAAAAATTGTGGCATTTATTTTTCTTAATGTAATCAGATTATTGTGATATTTTGTGCAGTTCTCCTAACCCCTCTAAAAGTATGTCTTAGAAAGCTCTCTTTGTTGGAATATATAAACATATCTCATTCTTTTTAACTGCTGTGTATATTCCATAGTAAGACTACACCGTCATACATTCAACTGTTCTCTATTGAGAAACAGGGAGGATGTTTCTGTTTGCTATAATAAGCAATTCCAAAGTGACATTTTTTCTAAAATATATATATATTTAACTTTGTGAATGAGCATGCACTTAAGATAGATATTTCATAGTGGAATTGTTGAATTTAAATATTGATAGAAGTGGTTAGACTGACTTTTCCATTTACTTTCCCCCAACATTGAGTCTAGTTAAAGCCTATCAACTGAGTCTCTCAGTATGATTAGGGGATCACCAGGATTTTGCATAAACAAACAAAGAGAGATTTTGGCAGATCTTCCAGAGTACAGTGAACCCCTTGGGTATTGAAAGCAATCCTTCGTTTCCAGGGTTGCAGAGTCTGCCCCAGAAGACGATGGAGACCAGGCTTTGCACACTTGTGGTTTCTGAGGTAGACATCTCCTTTCATGTCTGTGAGGCTTCCTTCATAATGCTACGTTTTATTAATAAAACTTTCAAAGCACATTTCGTCGCCTCAGCAACAGTTTGTGTTCTCAGTGTGGTTACAGCTGTCAGTAGGTCAGCTATAATGATCTGGCCTAGATGGTACAGAAACAACCCTTTCCCTTCTCCTTAATAACTCAGGGGGGAGACACTGAAACCAATTTTTAATCCTAAAAATAATTCTCTTGGACTTTTCCAGATCTTCCTTAGAGAGAACTGCTAAATTCTTAGCTTTTCTCCAGTGAATAGCTTCATTATTGTTCAGTGTTTAAGAAATAACATTGACACCTGGTGTTCTGTGCTGCGAGCCCCTGCTAACCATCCTGTGCTCTCGTGTCCCTGCAACTGCCCGAGCTCTCAGCTTTGCAGGACACTCCATTGCCGGGAGCAGGAGCTCCGCCCGTGGCAAAGGTCATGAGGAAGGAGGCTCGGCATATGCAAAGGCGGGATCGAGCCTCAGGAGTCCCCCTGGAAATTCTCGAGCATCTACCCCCAAAACCAGAGTCTGCCTACTTTCTGCTTTGTGCTCTCACCTACACCTCTGACTTTACGGGGGGCTGTCCCCCACAACCTCTCTCTTAAAAAAAGAGTTAATTTACAGCTCCAGTTAATAAAGTTCCTGGTTGTGATAGTGTTTTAACCTACAAACTCCTTTGAAAGTCCTCTAGCCTGCCTGAATAGGTTTTTCCAGCCACATGTGATTGCTCAGAGCCTCCCAACTGTGAGAGGCAGGAGATGTTCTAAACTGTCTAAATACAGATTCCTTTGAGCAGTTAAAAGATTGATTAGAAATTGTATTGGTGAAGGGTTTTTCACTTGTTGGGCCAATGTTTGCTGCCAAGTTTCCATATCCCTTACCTGCAGTGTCCCTGGCAGTGTATTGATTAATATAATTGGTGTAAGTAGTAGCTTTAATGTTTGTAACCTTGGACCCTTGAGTTAATTCTTTTTCTTGTTATAGCCCACCACACCTTTGCCCTGTAGGAATGCAACTTTATCTAATGCTTTTGGAGGGTGGCGCCTGACTAATCACCTTTAGAGAAAAATAAGTTTTCTGAAGAAAGGGTCTTAAAATGTTAACAGGCCTCTGGGCCAGAAGATGATGCAAATCACCTAAACTTTTGCATATGATAAGTTTGCAGGAAGAAAGCCTGGCTTACTGCATGACTCTACCCCTTCCCCCTTTATCCTCTATGCATAACTTAAGGTATAAAAACTACTTTGGAAAATCAAGTGCTGACCTTGTTCACGGAAACTTGGTCTCCCCATGTCGTTCTTTCTCTCACCTTCTGGCTGAATTATTCAGCCTCTTTTCTCCACTGAATTTCTTCACTGAGCTATCCTTATTTAACCACTCTTTATATCCTTAATTAATGTTTAATTAAGCAATTGTTTCCTGATCCTCGCCGATGCCGTCCCCACTTCGAATTCCCGGGATCCACCGGGGCTGGACCTCGGCACTCCATCTCTCTTTTAAGTTGGGAATTAAAGTACCATGTGCTCAGCTGTGTCTGACTCCCTACAACCCCATGGACTGTAGCCCACCAGGGTCTTCTGTCCCTGGGATTTCCCTGGCAAGAATATTAGAGTGGGCTACCATTTTCTTCTCCAGGGGATTTTCCTGACCCACGGATCGAACCTCTGTTTCTTGTGTCTCCTGCATTGGCAGGCAGATTCTTTACCACTGAGCCACCAGGAAGCCCAATTTCTGCTATACAGCAAAGCGATCACATAACACACATATACATTCTGTTTCATATCCTTTTCCATTAGGGTTTATCACAGGATATTGAATATTGTTCCCTGTGCTATTCAGTAAGACCTTGTTGTTTATCGATTCTATCTAGTATAATAGCTTGCACCTGCTAACCCCAAACTCCCAATCCAGCTCTCCCCAACGCTTCATGCCCTTAGCAAGCACAGTTCTGTTCTGTGTTTCTGTGAGTTTGTATTGTAGGTAGGTTCATTTTTGTCATATTTTAGATTCCATATATAAGTGATATTTTATGGTATTTGTTTTCCTCTGACTTCACTTAGTAGCATAATCTCTAGGTCCATCCGTGGTGCTACAAATGAAAATTCTTTAGTCTTATGGCTCCTTATTACTAAATTATCTGTAGTGGGTGAAAAACGCTGTGGAATATTAACACATGTTCTCCATATTACATAAAGTAAAGTAATGGGGAGGGGAAAATGGCTGCAAAAATATTTGGAGTTTAGATATTTTAGATTCATGAAGCAGCAAATACAACAATTAATATGATTAACAAGAGGACATCATCTTGTTGAGCTCTTGCTAGTTGCTGCTGCTGCTGCTAAGTCGCTTCAGTCGTGTCCAACTCTGTGAGACCCCACAGAGAGCAGCCCACCAGGCTCCCCCGTCCCTGGGATTCTCCAGGCAAGAACACTGGAGTGGGTTGCCATTTCCTTCTCCACTACATGAAAGTGAAAAGTGAAAGTGAAGTCGCTCAGTCGTGTCTGACTCTTAGCGACCCAGTGGACTGCAGCCCACCAGGCTCCTCCATCCATGGGATTTTTCCAGGCAAGAGTACTGGAGTGGGGTGCCATTGCCTTCTCCGCTTGCTAGTTGCAGTAATTGCTTATTTTTAATCCCCATGACAAATCTGTGAAGACATGTCATTTCTTCATCCTAAGATGTGGAGACTGAGGCTCAAAGAAGCGAAATGACATGCCCAGAATCTCATGATTCATAAGCAGTTGTGCAGGATTCAAATCTATATGTTTTGTTTTAAAATCTTTGCAGTTCTCATGATAGTGCAGTTTGCTCCAAATTTTAATTTCAAATAAGCAGTAAATAACTTTTTTATTATAAGTATGTCCCAAATATTTCACAGGGGAATGATTATACTGAAATTTAACTAGACAGTGTATATTTTTATTTATTTACTAAATCTGGCACTATAAGCCTCCCTAAGCAATTAGGACCAAGAGCAGGGGTGGAGGACAGAAAAGGATAAAATCTCTCTTCCTCCTATCCATTGTTCCTTTTGTTATTTCTGTGCCCTCTTTATATCTCTTGCCCTGCTTCTCCCAAGATAGCATTACCCATATCTGGTGATATTCTCACCTACACCCTAGATTCTGGTAATAATTTCTAGAGAGAATGTTTTCAGTGACCTATGTCCTAAATCAATGGGCCAAATTTGGACACCAAAGTTAAAGATTGCCAATCTTCTTTCAGATAATGCAAAGTCTATGTTCCTTAGTTTTTAGTTGTCAGATTTTAGCTTGGTAATTACAAAAATTATTCTAAAGAGAGGACATGCAAGGTCGTGGGGAGGCATCTATGTCCGATCCTGATGAGATTCAGAATTTGTTCTATGGGAGCTGTAAATCAACCAAAACTTGCTATCTCATAACAAGCACTGTTTGATTCTTGGCAGGATTTCAAAGATACCATCCTATTCTTGAGGATGAGTTAAAGGCACTAAGAGATAGAGAAGTATATTTGGAAATGATGCTTTTACAAAACTTGAGGACATCTATGTACACACAGCTGTACACCACCAGCACAATGTCCAGACTGGGACATTTTTAAATGGCGGCCCTGGGTGTATAGAAATGGTGATGCCATAGACTCATGCAGTCAGGCCAGGAATGTAATATATGTGTCAAACACAGTTGTTATTGAAGCTGTTCCTGTTTAGTGTTCACCTCAGGATGAAAGAAACCTTTGTGATCGCCTGGCTTCCGGCTGCTTTATCCTGGTAGCAGCTGAGGTGCAGGAGGTCCCAGGGACTCTGTGTCTACTCACGGTACCTTGGGGGTGACTGGGAGCATTGCTGTAGCCTTGTTTTGCTCCTTGGAGTGGAAGGCTGGGTGGCCAACGCCCCTGCCAGTACTGAGCATGTTCCTCAGTGTGGGATTTGGTAAAGTAAATGAACTAAATAATTTTCTGGACACACACTCTAGTTTTTGAGTCATAATAGTTGCTTCAATCCATCTTTCTATTTAAGAAGTACTACCCCAGTCTATTCATGCTTCCTCAAGTTGTATCAGAATTCAGGATACATTCTAAAGGCATGTTCTCTGCTGAGAAATGCTCTGAAAGTGGGGTTCTATAATGAACATTATTCAGAAAGATGACAAAGATGACAAATACTGTACTGTAAACTCTTTATCTCAGAATCTGGAATAAATGAACCCACTATTGTAATCAGTAAAATGTAGTATTTAATAGTATTCAAATGTTAATCTGGGGAGAAATTTTTAAAAAATTAGTGAAAGGATTTTTTTTCTATAACTTTCCTTTTTACTTCCAGTCCCTTACTTTCTCTGATTTTTTTTTTATTAAATCCAACTTTTTTGCTACCATATTTGAACAGAGCTTAGTCTCATTCCTGCCAAAGTTCTAACTTAAAGTGAAAAGCTGGCAGCTTCTGTAGATTGTTGTTTTTTATTTTTTAATTGTAGGTATTGCCTCATTGAATTTTGGCTTTTAATTTTGTTTCTTTTCAGCTGTGCTGGGTCTTCATTGCTGCACAAGGGCTTTCTCTAGTTGTGGCGAGCATGTGCTACTCTTAGTTGCAGCGTGAAGTCTTCTCACTGTGGTGGCTTCTCTTGTTGCGGAGCATGGGCTGTAGGCGTGCATGCTTTCGGTGGTTGCAGCTTGCAGACTCAGTAGTTGCAACTCTCAGGCTCTAGAGCACAGGCTCAACAGTTGTGGCTCATGGGCTTAGTTGCTCCGTGGCATGTGGGATCTTCCTGGACCAGGGATCAAACCTGTGTCTTTTGCATTGGTAGGCAGATCTTTACCACTGGGCCACCAGTGAAGCCCTGTAGATTGTTTTTAAGAGTACTTATTAAAGTTTAATTTTTTTAGCATACAGTTGATTTACAATCTTGCGTTGGTTTCCAGTCTACAGCAAAGTGATTCAATTATACACGTATGTATAGTCACTCTTTCCAGATTTTTTTCCATATACGTTATTACAGATTATTGACTAGAGTTCCCAGTGCTATACAGTAGGTCCTTGTTGATTATCTATTTTATGTATAGTAATATATATATGTTAATCCCAAACTCTTAATATATGTCTCCCTCTCCTTCTCCTTTGGTAACCATACTTTTTGTTTTTTGAAGTCTGTGAGTTGGTTTCTGCTTTGTAAATATGTTCATTTGTATCATTTGTTTAGATTCCATATGTAAATGATATCATATGATATCCTAATTTTGCCAGCCTTTCCTAATTGTCTCCAAATTTTTTACATTAATATAATGAATGCTGTATATTTAAACTATGCTTATAGGACTATTTTCAATTAAATTTGTAATATTTCATCCTAATTGTTGCGGCAAGAATGCACATGTAGTTGCTCTAAAAATAGACCTAGAGTCAATCCCACCTTTGTCACTTACCATCAGTGGCAGGTTATATTTTCCCAGATGGCCACAGCAGTTCTGTCCCTCATGCTCTTATAAGGAGCTATTGACTCCACTCAAGGTGGGAGGGGGCCATATTTTGCCCCTTGAACCTGGATAGGTCTTTAATTATCATAGAAGTAAAATTATATGACTCCCAAGACTAGGTCTTAAAAGGTATACGTGAACTATTACACAGCAATAAAAGGAACTAACTGTTGATGCCTGCACAATTGGATGGATCTAAAGGGCGTTATGTGTGGTGAAAAAAGTCAGTCTTAAAAGAGTACACACTATACAATTCCATTTATGTAACGTTCTTGAAATGATCAAACTATCGAGTTGAAGAGCAGGTGAGCTGTTGTCAAAGGACAGGCAAGTGGGTGTGACTATAAAAAAATAGCACAAGTTGTTCTTGATGGACCAGTTCGGTACGTTGATTGTGCTGGCAATTATATGAATCTTAACATGGAATCAAATGACACAGAATGTACGTCCATGCACACACACACACACACATGCACAAATGAGTGCACATAACAACTGGTGAAATGGATTAAATTCATAGTCTAGTTAATTGTGGTTTTAATTTCCTGGTGATGATATTGGTCTACAGTTATAAAAGATCACTATGGGGAAGCTGAGAGATGGGTTCACGAAACTTTACTACTATATTTGCAACTTCCTGTTAGTCTAAACTCAATATAAAAAGTTTTTTTTTTTTTTTTAAAGGCAGTACAGCTTTTATTTGTCTTCTCAGGATGTTTGTCTTTGGAGCCCAGCTGCAATGACATGGGAATGTCTAGGCCACATGAAGAGGTCATCTGTGGGGTTCTGTGTGACAGCCCCATATGGGATCCTATCAACAGACACATGAGTGGAGAAACAGCCACACCTGCCATCTGACTGTAACCACCTGGGAGACCCCAGAAATCGCTAAGAACTGCCCAGCTGAGCCCAGTCAACTTGTAGCGAAGTAACAGTAAAGTAATCTTATTGTTTTAAGCCACAAAGTTTTGAAACAATTCATTAGGCAACCAAAGATGACCAGAACACTATCAATGTGATCCGCGCACCTCTGTGCCCCAGGTTTTTAATTTATTTATGAAAAAATAATAGTGCCTGCATCAGTTTATTGCAAGCATGAAACAAGTAATCAAACAACGCAGCTAGGGCAGTGCCCATATGAGATAGATGTTAGCTCCCATTATTATTACTGCATAACCAAACTATAATAAAAGAACAATTAAGATGAAATAGCCCATTTAGCTCTGGGTCCTTTACAAAGTGACACTAAATGACATCCCCTCTTGTCCCTAGAGATTGAGAGCGAGCTGCAAGAACTTGGCGATAGAATGGCTTCTATCTTGAGCACATCCTTAAATGACCTCTACCCTCTGGTTTCCCTGTGGGGTAAATGTACATTCTAAAAATAAATGCTGGTTCTGTTAAGTTACCCCCTGTCCCTTAACCCCAGAGGGAGCAACTTTTTTCTTCTATATGGGTTAAAAGTATTGGTGGATGCTAATTCGCTTCTTGGAACATTCTTTTATGGAAAATGTCTGTTGCTTGAACAACATTTGAGCTAGTTGGAATTCCATTTGGTAATACCCAGCATTATAAAAGGCCTTCTCCCTTTCCCCAATTTAACCACAGAGTGTGCTAAGTCAAAGTATCTTTAAAGCCCCCTTTTCACTTCACAATTTAAAAAAATTACAATTTTTTATATTATAAAAATTATATATATATATATACACATACATACAAAATAGGAAAAAACTCTATTCCTACCTCCTGACCACATAGTTATTGTCTCCATGGGTCAGGGCAGCAGACCACTTTAGAAGGAAGAACTGGCATAAAAGGAAGCCAAATTGATGAGGAAGATTGTGGAGCCCTGAGGCCTCCCCCAGAGAGTCTGAATTTCCTTCAAGGGTTAGTGCCAGGTTGGAAACCAAGGAGGGGTCGTTTCACCCCGAAGTGCTGACTGCAGCTGCCTGGCAGGGCAGGGTTGTGCTGAGGCAGTAGAGGCCCTCAGGCAATATCTGGAAAAATACTTAGGACTTCAGACTTTGGAAAATGCCAAATCAGTAACCCTTAGGTTTTAGTCCTTGCCCGTGATTTGTGTGGGTTTTTTTCGCATGTTGCCCTGGAATCAGGATCCACTATGATGATCTCAGTCCGGTCAACCTTGTCAATAATATTTAAACCCTAGAAATAAAGAAGAAAATGAGGAAAACAAAACAAAACTGATGTGTGGGACTGGAAGAGGGAGGGCGTTGCTGGGGAAAGCAGAGGGGTACACACACACACACAGAGAAGAGTGCTGGGGAAAACAAGGCTAAACACACATGCAGAGATGACGAAACAGTTTCTGCATCATCAATTTGTTTATCTGAGTTATCCCAAACACATTAAAATATAGCCTGAGCTACATTTCCCTACTGCAGCTGTGACAGTGTCATGGTAGCCTATTTCCTGACATATTTGTGATTAATGGCCTAATTAATCTAATATTATAAACCAATGATATACTTCAGTTAAAAAAAAAAGGACTTTATTGCTAATTTGATGCCCTTTATTTTGTTCCCTTACTGATAATGGTTTTACGGCCTTCATTCAAGGTGATTCTTAATCATTGATAGCAAGGTATTTCAGTTCAGAAGGTAGGAATGCGATGTCTCATACAAATGAGTAAAATATTTATTTAAATGTTTAAGACCTTAGGAGGCCTTTTAGAGTATACTTGTCAGGAGTTGTCAGTGATAGTTTTTCGTTCACCTGGATCCCCTTCTTTAACATGAAGCTGAATGCCTATCCCTTTCTACCTGAATGAGCTTTTCCTCTGACTTCCTTTGACACTGACCTCCCCTGTCTGTCCCTTCTTTTTCGTTCTCCCTGCTTCCTAAATGTGGTGATCATTGACCACCTACTGTTCTTATTTTGCTTTTGCTATTTTTTTCTTCGAGTGTCTATTTTTAAGACTTCAACTACTGTGTGTATCTCTAGCCCTGTCTTCAATCCTTCATCTTTAGATGCTGCTAGGAATTCTCCAGCCAGGTGTTCTGCCTATCTCAAATTCATTGTGTCTATAACTGAACTCATCTTTAGCTTGGAACCAGCTAAATCTTCTTGGGACTTCCCTATTTTTGACTGTGGTCTGTTAGTGATTCACTTACCTAGACTCCGGAAGAAGGATCTTTAAAATGCATTTTCTTTTGTTTATTTTGAAAGTGAAATCTCTGCTGAGTGGATGATGAGGAAATTAAGATTCTGTCATTCCAAAGATGTGTGAAACAGCTTTTACCAATATAGATGTTTTACTGAATATTTTAGCAGTTAACTCTAAAAACCAAGTTGATAAAGATATTAAATGAAATAGATGGTACAGAGCTCTATACTATGCTTACTTGTATTTTTTCCTAACATGTTTACCATAGACATGAAATAAGTGTGATAGATATAAATACATATAGAGTTAATAGCTCGGGCTTCTGTTGTGGCTCAGCTGGTAAAGAATCCGCCTGCAATGCAGGAGACCTGGGTTTGATCCCTGGTTTGGGAAAATCCCCTGAAGAAGGGAAAGGCTACCCACTCCAGTATTCTGGCCTGGAGAATTCCATGAACTGTATAGACCATGGGGTCACAAAGAGTCAGACACGTGACTCTTTGTCGGTTCACTTTCACTTGAAGAAGCCAGTGAAAGAAAACACACGGGATTAGCTACATAAAAGACAAACTATGGGCTTGATTCCTATTATGCTATTTATAGGCAAAATAGTTAGTGACCTGCTATTTCTGAAGGGTGACTGACACTTAATGGAATTAAAATAACCATCTGCAAACTATTTCAAGTGGAAAAGCTTATGTCTCCTTGACTCCAAGAAGATTTCACAGGATGCCTTATTTCTTATGGGAGGCATTGAAAGCATTCCACACATGGTTGAGAATCCAAAAATGGTTTAATGTCCATGTACAATGCAGATGATAAGGTCTGAATACCCTTCTACATACAAAATCAGTCATGAGTCCATTGCTGGAGACTTTGAGAAAAGTATGAGCTTAAGCCACTTCCTAAAAGAGAACTAGATGAGAAATAAATGTATGAGTAGGAAAATTCCATCTTCTGATGATTAAGATACATCAGCTGGGAGTTTGCGAAGTAGTCACATCAAGCCTGATGCTTTTCCAGGAATTGTCTGAGGAAATAGGACTTGTATCACTGAATCAGGTGAGTTAGTCACAACTTTGCAAAAGGGCAAGGATTAAAGCACTTATTATACAGATAAAGATGTTGCTTATCTTACCATAGCATTAGGACGTTTGAAGAATGTACTCAGGGAAATAAACACAAGTTAAGTCCAAATAAATTCTGAAAGTCACTCCCATTATAGCTGTAAGGAAACTCACTAAAACACTGTAACAAACCCAATGACTCAAAACCCAGTCTAAGACTTCCCTGGTGGTCCAGTGGATAAGAATTTACCTGCCAGTGCAGGGGGTATGGGTTCTATCCCCACTCTGGGAAGATCCCACATGCTGCCGGGCAGCTAAGTCCTGCACACTGCAACTACTGAGGCTTGCTCCCTTTAGAGCTCGCAAGAAACAAGAGGAGCCACAGCATGAGAAGCCCGACACTGCAACTAGAGAAAGCTTGCTTCCAGCAATGAAGATCTAGTGCAGCCAAAAAGAAAAAACAAATCCAAAACCAAAAACCCAGCCCTCCAGGTACATTCAAGTATCTGGTATAACCTGAACTGTAAGAGAAGTATCCTAATCTAGAGGTTGTGGGTCTTATGAGACACTGATATCAAAGAGAGTATCAGTATTAGAGGATATACTTCATCTGTTTGTTGGATGAATTGTGTTCAAAGATATAAGAAAACAGAAAAAAAAAAAAAAAACAACCCCGCATATAAATAAGTTGATACAGATGGAAAAAAAAAGAATTAAAACTTTGGCTGAGGTCCAAGTTGTAGGTTTCATGGACTAGTACAAGACTTCGGTAATTAATTTGCAGCAAACGAGTCACCAACAGGTAGCCTCTCTCAAACAATAAAAATAGAAACATGGAAAGCAAACTCATTGAGTAATTCTAGAGAAGGCGATGGCACCCCACTCCAGTACTCTTGCCTGGAAAATCCCATATAGATGGAGGAGCCTGGTGGGCTACAGTCCATGGGGTCGCTAGGAGTCTGACATGACTGAGCAACTTCACTTTCACTTTTCACTTTCATGCACCGGAGAAGGAAATGGCAACCCACTCCAGTGTTCTTGCCTGGAGAATCCCAGGGATGGGGGAGCCTGGTGGGCTACCATCTATGCGGTTGCACAGAGTCGGACACGACTGAAGTGACTTAGCAGCAGCAGTAATGGAGCATCTGTAAAAGTTTCCAGAAAATCTGGAAACTTTTAAATAGGTGAGAGTAGCTCTATAATATTAGAATCAAAGTTTTCAGGTTCTATCACATAAATACTTTGGAATTTACATAGGAAATTCATAATATCTAAATCTTACAAGAAGTGCCTTGCTTCCTACTTCCTATTCCAAGAAAAAGAGAAGACAAGCAATTACCACCTGAACCAAATGAACAAAGCTAACTTCACCAGTTTTGGGATAAACCTGTATCATACGCCCTTCCCCCCCTTTTCCATTACTATACCCTGAGGAAACTGTATCCCTTCAATGGTATTTCTGCCTAAAATGCAAAACTTGAATCTAATTGCAGGGAGACATCATCGTTGCTGTTTAGTTGCTGAGTCCTGTCTGACTCCTTTCTGACCCCATGGACTGTAGCCCATCAGGCTCCTCTGTCCATGGGATTTCCCAGGCAAGAACACTAGAGTGGGTTGCCGTTTTCTTCCCCAGGTAATCTTTCCAAGTATCAGACCTGTATTTCTTACAGTTCCTTCATTGGCAGGCCGGTTCTTTACCGATGAAAAACCTGGGAAGCCCAAGGAAATATTGCTGCTGCTAAGTCACTTCAGTCGTGTCCGACTCTGTGCAACCCCATAGACTGCAGCCCACCAGGCTCCCCGTCCCTGGGATTTTCCAGGCAAGAACACTGGAGCGGGTTGCCATTTCCTTCTCCAATGCATGAAACTGAAAAGTGAAAGTGAAGTCGCTCAGTCGTGTCTGACTCTTAGCGACCCCATGGACTGCAGCCTACCAGGCTCCTCCATCCATGGGATTTTCCAGGCAAGAGTACTGGAGTGGGGTGACATTGCCTTCTCCGAAGGAAATATTAGACAAACTCAAATGGAGGGACTATCTACGAAATATAATACTCTTAGAAAACTGCCAAGTTATAGGAAAAAAGAAAGGTTTAGGAACTGTTTCAGACAAAAGGAGACTTAAGAGATGAGACAGCAAACTACAACGTGTGATCCTGGATTGAATCCTGGAGGAAGAACTGTAAAAATAACTGGAGCAGTTGTTGAAATTTAAATAAGGATTATGCTGTATTAATACTAAAATTTCCTGATTTTGATCATCACATTGCAATTATATAAGTGAATGTCCTTGTTCTTATTAGGAAATACACACTGGATTACTTAAGGATAGAAGGGCACAAATCTTCATATTACATTGAAATGGTTCAGAAAGAAGTGTGTGTGTTGTGTATGGAGAAAGATGAAATAAAAAATAGTACAAAAGTAAGAATTTGGTAAAGGATTATGGGATTTCTTCATACCAGTCTTATAATTTTTCTGCAAATTTGCAGTATCAAATTAAAAGTTACAAATGATGCTATGTCTGCAAAATTCAATTTTTTCAAAATTCTCAGAATTTGAGAAACCATCCAAATTCAGAGCTGTTCAGATACATTGTTTCAGAGGAATTGGCAATTTGAATTTTATATTTGCCCTAGTATTAAAAACAGGGACTATGAAACCAAAGTATAAAAGTGATAAAAGTATACTTTTATCAGTGTCTATATAAATATTCAAAGTCTTCCTTAATATTTTTTATACTGGTTTCTAATCTTGTCTCCCCACAGGTTGAGAGATAAGACCCCTATTTGGGGGACATTGTTATTGCATATTCAATGGAGGTGGGAAATCACTTGTCGGAAGTGTCTTAGAAAGACTGTATCAGACAATAATACAGGGAGTTGTGATTCTTTTTTTTTAAAGTCTTTTACTGAATTTGCTACAATATTGTTTCTGTTTCTTTCATGTTTTGGATTTTTAGCCAGTGGTATGTAGGATCTGAGCTCCCTGACCAGGGATTGACCCGTCCATCCCCAACCACGGTACAGTGGGCATTGGAAGGTGAAGTCTTAACCACTGGATAACCAGGAAAGTCCCTGGGAGCTGATGCTAATTTAGATCTTATATATTTTCAGGTAAAAATCCTAAGAAACAGTATTTGCGATATAGAGAATTTCGAACTCTCACCTTTCTCACAGATCTTGCTGTTGTTACACTGCTGCTGCTGCTTCTAAGTCGCTTCAGTTGTGTCTGACTCTGTGTGACCCCACAGACGGCAGCCCACCAGGCTCCCCCGTCCCTGGGATTCTCCAGGCAAGAACACTGGAGTGGGTTGCCATTTCCTTCTCCAATGCGTGAAAGTGAAAAGTAAAAGTGAAGTCGCTCAGTCGTGTCCAACTCTTAGCAACCCCATGGACTGCAGCCTACCAGGCTCCTCCGTCCATGGATTTTCCAGGCAAGAGTACTGGAGTGGGGTGCCATTGCCTTACACTAAGCAGGTTATTTTCCAGGCCAATTCTGATCCTCTAAGTTACAAAATAAACCATTAGCCTCTGGATGTATTGGTCAGCATCTGATCATTTGATGATTTTAGAACACTAACTGGTTCTTGGCCCAATGCTGACCCTGACATTGTTGTTCAGCATGGGGTTTGGTACCACCAACCAACACTCATCTGATTGGCTCCCAGGATGTGTGAGTGCTGGAGGGACTATTTATGATCAACCAATCCAATGCCACCCTTTTGTTTCATGGAATGTTTTCTCTTTCCATCTAAACCTGAACATGTGTTGGGACAGGAGAGAGCCCCAGCTCAGCTATAAGGATTCCTTGATGCCAGGTCAAAATGGCTGCTGATGTACTGTGTCAGCTTGATCAAAATGCCCAATTTCCTTCTCCAAAATACAGAAAATGATGGGATGTGGAGCAGGCTTTGTCCAGGTCTGTAGAGCTGAAAGCTTGGGAAATGTCTTTGACTGTTTCTTCCCCCAACACCCACATTTCTTGGGAGCCCCCAATCCCCTCCTGTTCTACTTTCTTTTCTCAGGATCCACCCCACTCTCTCCACTTTCAGTGCCATTGTCCCAGTTGAGATCTTCGTCTTTTCACCTTGTAACTGGTCTTCTTTCCTCAACTGTGCTCACCACACCCTGCCTCATTCCACTACTATGCATTCTTCACAAAAAGTGCCCAAAGTGTTATTTTTTTTTAATGAAAATATGATCATGTCCCTCCCTTAAGTTTTCACTGGCTCCCTATTAACTTATATGCTAATAATACTAAACTCCTCGGCATACACATAGACTCAATTCCCTAATATTCCCTTTTGTTCCCTTTTTGTTCGATCTTTGGTGTTCTTTCCCTCTCTCTGTAGAATCCACATCTTACTATCTGTTTACCTAACCATTTTCCCCCACAGTAAACTCCTTGAGGGCAGAGACTTTTTTTAAAACCAAATTCCTATGGCTAGGATCTAGCAGGGTTCTGGGCACCTGCAATACAGTCGATAAATAAAAACTCAGGAGACTAGTTCATTAGCAGTGAATTTTAATTAAAATCGATAGTTTAGATGAAGAACAGGACTAGAATAGTGTTTACAATCAACTTCTGAAAAATCACATTTATATAAAGGAAATAAAAGAGGCCAGCAGAGGTCCAAAAAAAAGGTGCAGCTTGTATTATTGCACTTGGATGAAACATGCTGTTCAAGGTCGCAAAATACTTAGGCCACACAAGGCCAGGAGCAGGAGACAAACACAGAGGACAACCCCCACCCCACCACCACCCAGGTAGTATTTCTTCTGGATTCTCCAAGGAGCTCAAAAATATTTAGTATTTTTAAAAGATTCAACTAGAGCTCTTAACAAAGATGAATCTTCAACACGTTTTAGTTACGGCCATGCTCTTCATTTCAAATCATATGCAAGTCTAACATGCAGCTTCTACTGCAAATAATGAGATATCTGTTACATTAGAATGATCCATGGCCCCAGGCCATGGAAAGCGGGAAAAGGAATGAATCTCTACTTTATACAATTTCAGGGAATAATACCGTGGCTATAGTTTATCCTTTTGAGCACTGTTCATTTTGGTCATTGATCTCAGCACATGAGAAAAAGTGACAGTGAGTACAAGTGGACATTAAAAATAATTCCTAGGCTATTAGTAGAAAATAAAATTAAAAAAAAAGTCCCCGGCCACGTTCACAAAGGTGGCATAACTGTATGCATAAGAAAAAGGCTGTAAACTTATAGAAAAGATAAACTCTGGCTTCTAAACAAATTACAAAATTGATTTTGCCTTTACCCTTGAGAGTTATAGAGAAAAATGTAAACCAGTAGACCCTAGTTACCAGAAAAAAAATATCCTCCAAAGACAAGAAACGACCTTAAAGTTTGGCCTGGGCTAGTTTTAACTGCAGGTTCTCTCCGAGTTTATCCATGAACTCAAATGTATTCAAGTAGTCAGAACGTTGCACGCTAATAGAGGAAGGAAAAAAGAAGGAAATTTAGTTTGTCTCTGATCTGGTAGCAGGTAGAGGAAAAGTCTGGGACATGCTACTTAAAGTAGCATTCTATTTATTTCTAGAAGAAAAGTGATTAATGTTAACAAGCTGCAAGTTTATGGCTGATGACTGCATTTACTGTTCAAGGGGCTGACCCAGGCTACAGGCAGTCTGAGTGGAGCCAGGCCACACACACACACTCCCAGGGGTTCCTGGTCTTGTAGCTTTAAGAGTAAAGCTGCCCCAGAGCTTCATTCAGACTAATGCCTGGGAGACTGAAATCATCCTACTTATTTCTCATTCTTCATTAAAATAACTGAACATATCCAGGTACAGTCATCTTTTTACTTATATCCCTACAAATTGTCACATGTCCTCAAACAATTAAACAAACAAAAAACCACTCTGGTGCTCTTGTATCTACCTTTGTCTTTCTTAAAAAACAAAAGACAATGGACTGGCTCTCATAATCCTGATGACAGGTGCCTATCCAAGTAGGCTTAAAAGTAACACACTGATACGAACATTTCAGACATTGTATTCTTGCTGAAAATTTAAAATAAGAAAGATGTAGTAATGGAGTATATCCCCATGACTGATGTATACTGACCCTAACAGAGATCTCTGAGGACCCACGAATGAGACATGGGATTGGTGTTAGATTTTAGTATCAATTCTTTTTTTAAAAATTTATTTTTTAATTGAAGGATAATTGCTTTAGAGAATTTTATTGTTTTTTAGTATTGTTTCTTGACATGTGCCATAGTAGCCAGCTTTGACTGAGGGAGGAAATCCCTGAATAGCAGCTAATTCAGCTGGGATACAGGCTACCATGTTCTCAAAAAAGTCCTGGGCAAAACGATTATCTGATGGTCGGCTACAGATACTTAAGGAAGGGACTACACGCAACTGGACATCTTGTACCTGTGCTGCTTACTTTTCTTACTAAATTGAAGATAAAGAGGTGGAATAAAACAGTCTTGGAGGTCCCTTTGTTTCAAAATGTCTGTACTTTTGTTATATTAAGCAGAACCTTGCCACCCAGTTGACTGCCAACTAGATCAGGGGTGAGCACACTACAGCTTGACTCATGAACTCAGTCCAGGCTGCAGCCTGGTTCTGTACACAGGGTTTGATTGGAACACTGCCACTCCCCTTAGCTCTTGTATCACCACTGACTGCTTTCCCGCTTTCCCGTGGAGGCAAAGTTCAATACTTGCCATATGTTCTGTAAAGCCTGAAATGTTTATTATCTGACAGTTTACAGATAATGTCTCCTGACTCTTGAACCAGATGACAAATCATAATTCATGTAACTCCAGAAACCACTTGATGTTTTGAGCCCAGTAAGGATAAATGGTAATTTGACCACAGAGCTTACAGCATCCTATACTTACTTGGGTAAACCTTTAATACATGCAGCTAAGTCCTTGGTCATGAAGCCAGCCTCAATGGTCTCAATACAGACTTCTTCCAAAGCCTTTGCAAAAAAGCTGAGCTCTTTATTGTTATCAAGTTTAGCTCTGTGGGCTAAGCCTCTGGTCCAGGCAAAAATGGAAGCTGAAATACAGGGGGAATAAAAAAAAACAATTCAATCATGCTGATTAGAAATATTCCCAAGTCTTTGTTTGACAAAATAGAATATTTCTTTTGTTTAGGTGACTGATTTCATTGGATGCTATTCACATGAGCTGTAAGTTTCAGGAAATATTTTATCAAATAGAAACTTAAAAAAAAAACCCTGCATTTTTGTACAGGAAATGTTTTGGATTTTGTAGCTTTAAGAAAGCATATAGTCATGGTAGGGAACTTACTAATTTGGAATAGGTCACAACCTCTTTTATCTCGTCTGTACTGGTCTCTTCTCTTTCCAGGCTGTAATCTGTTTTTAAAGTACTGTCCTTGAGGACTTCTCTGGTGGTCCGGTGGTTAAGAATCCACCTGCCAATGCAGGGGACGTGGGTTCAGTCCCTGGTCTGGGAGAATTTCACATGACATGGACACCTGAGCCTGTGTGCCACAACTACTGAGCCCATGCTCCAGAGCTCGTGCTCTGAAACAAGAGGAGCCGCTACAACGAGAAGTGCATACACTGCAACTAGAGTAGCCCCAACTCTCTGCCACTAAAGAAAGACTGTGCACAGCAACAAAGACCCAGCACAGCCAAAAACAAAACAAAATTAATTAAAAAAAAGTATTGTCCTTGAAATTTAGTTAGGGGTCTGTCAATGTGGCTTTAGATTCTCAGCCACATGTGATGTTTCACTGCAGCAAAAGAAAAGGAAAAGGAAAATGCTTGTTGATAACATTCTTCTCTGTAATATATATTCTCCCACAAAATGGAAAAGCATATATTGTGTATATTTTAAGAAACATATTAAAGCAGTTCTTATTGATAGGACAAATCAGCTGTTAGGTGATGGTTTTATACACAAAGCATTGGGCAGCCAAAGGAACACATGTTGGAGTCCCTTTGGAGATTTCTATTCTGGTTGGAAATCAATGTAGCAGCCAACACTATATTACCAATGGGATTGGTCGATGTCTCCTGTCCTTTCTGGTACATTCGGTAGTGACGGGTTACAGTCCCGTGGGCAGCCTCTGCTTCTACTGTCTTGCCATCTGGACAAACCAGCACACTGGTCATCATGCCGAGAGAGCCATAACCTGTGAGCGGCAGAATATGAAGGATGGGATTCAAGTGTAGGAAGAGCACTGTGTCTCCCAGAGAGGAAAAGAAAAGGACTTCATCTTGACAGGACTCAGTGGACAAAATAAACGTGGGTGCATGGAGTCATCATTCTTCTGCCTTTCAGAAAAGGCTATGTTTTTCCTCACTTATTTACTTCAGAGGCACCTGCTCATGGTCTGACTGCCTGTATTCCACCCTAGTTCCATGACTTCCTAGCTACTGTGGCTCAGTTTCCTTACCTGTAAAATGGGTATAGCAGGGCTTCCCTGGTGGTACAGTGGATAAGAATCCACCTGCCAGTGTAGGAGAAGCAGGTTCAATCCCTGGCCCGGGAAGATCCCACATGCTGAGGAGTAACTAAGTTCAAGTGCGCCAGCTACTGAAGCCTGCACACCCCAGAGCCTGTGCTCTGCAGCGACACAAGCCACCAGTGATAAGCCTCCACTCTCCACAACTAGACAAAGCCTGAGTGCAGCAATGAAGACCCAGCGTGGCCAAAAATAAAAATCCATAAACACATCTTTAAAAAAGGAGGGGGGGGAGAATAATAAAAACACCTACTTCATAGGGCTGTTGTGAGCATTAGATATATATGCATATATTCATGACTATATATGAAAGGAAAACACATTCTTATTCCTTAGAATACTACCCTCCAGAGAATAAGAGTTCAGTATATTACTGTTATGCTCTTGTGCAGATGCTCTGTTATTCTGGGAAAATAAAGATTCAGGAGCTGTCTCCAGCCACCAAACTGCTCACAGGCTCACGCGGGACTGGGAAGAGAAAGCTGGTTCAAAGCAGAATAGGATGGATCTGAGCACCTCCCACTCGGCCCTGCTCTCCTTTACAGCCTCACCAGAACGATTCTGTTCTGTGGTTTCCTAGTCAGAGAACCAAATACCAACTTTAAAGTCCATGTGATTGACTTTCCTTCTTTTACTCATTTTTTTCTTACACTCAAATTCAAAGAACACTTTTCGCCATTTTTGCTACCTCCTAATAGTACCTGTGGAGTTAACAATGCAAATTTATAATAGGCTGCCACCTTTTTTTTGAAAGTAAGGAAAAAAACTTAATAAACTCTTTGAGTACAATTAGCAATTTCTGTACTGAATTAGCAGCTCCTTTCCTATCACTATGTTGGTATGAGGCTTCAGTAGAGGCTCAAATATTCACTGACTGGAGATGTCTGGGGCCATATCCATGGTGATAGTCTATCTATTTATCCATGAGACACTAGTTGGTACCACTGTCAAAACTGAGGACAGAAATAAAACGTTTGGTTTGAGTCCAAAGTAGTTCATGCCTCTAGAAAAGAATGCATGTGAGGACAGCTTTGCTGTCTTTTAATCTGCTTTGCTGAAGTCACCTTTATCTGCAGGCACTGCCCAGACAGAGTCTTGGTTCCAGGTATCTTATCAGTGCATGGCTGGACACTGCACTGCAGCATTCTTGCTCTGAAGTCCCTTGAACCTCCACAGCTTGACAATAACATTTGCGATATCCCTCCAGATACCCTCTTATTGCCATGAGGACATTTAGAAACCATGAGATGATCTGGGCCCATTCTAAGAACTCTGCTCTCCTTGCTTTGTGATAATTCCATCACAAAGATAACTCCTTTCTCTGCTGCATTCAAACGACTGTGATGACTTCCCAGGTGGCACTAGTGATAAAGAACGCGCCTGCCAATGCAGGAGACATAAGAGATGTGGGTTGGATCTCTCTCTGGCTCAGGACAATCCCCTGGAGGAGGGCATGGCAACCCACTCCAGTATTCTTGCCTGGAGAATCCTATGGACAGAGCAGCTTGGCAGGTTATGGTCCATAGGGTCTCAGAGTTGGACATGACTGAAGTGACAGCACACAGCACACAAGAGAAACAGAAGGAGGGTAAAGAAAGACCTGGGTAACTCATTTATCTGACATCAAAGTTATCTTTAACCAGGCAGATCTACTGATTTTCAAACTGATAGCAATGATTAACTTTTCACAAGAGAAAGAAAAAGTAGTACTTCCTGGGGAAAAGCAAATGCAACTGAAGTGAACACAAACATTCATTAGGGAAATTCAGTGCACACTGCTTCATGAGTAACTGAAATTGAAGGACAGCTTAGCACTGAGGAAGGCAGGGAAGAGAGAGCTTTTGCTCTTCTGGTCCTTATCTCTGGCATGAAGCTCCTGGTTTCTGGAATTTCTGCTTCTTTGCTCAGTTTCATGTGTTTAGAGCTCAGCAGTAAACACATATGTTTTACGTGGTATGGAACAGCTGTCAAGGCTGGCAAGAGGGATGTAATTTGTACCAGTCATGGGATGAACAGGCTCTTGGGAGGGAGGCCCCTTGGTTATAACCCTGGCCCCTTCTCTCCCGAGTCCCCTAGTGTTTTACATTCTTATTGGAAGGCAGGGAAAACAGTGATTTTCAGATTAGGTGATTGGGCTGCCCATTGGAGGCAGTGAAACTTAAGAGGGAAAAGAGTTGAGACATAAACTGTGTTAACATCTAAGGCTGGAGATTCAACCCCACTGAGTTACTTCCTGGGCACCCCTGAGAGAAGTCGCCTACCTAGTCTGAGCTTACTTTCCTCATCAGTCAGCTGAGAAGATGGACCTGAATGTCTCGCAGTGCTACCATTTCATGAGCTTTACCAATGGCTACAGAATCCCTCTTCCCACACCTGGGCACCACCTGTTGGCCGCAGGCCAAGCCTCACCTCCACTTGTCCTCCAGCTCCTTACCTTGGGCCACGGAGTCCGACTGCACGTCCCCATCATAGTTCTTACAGGCCCAAATGAAGCCCCCCTCCGATTTCATAGCTTGGGCCACCATGTCATCAATGAGCCTGTGCTCATACCAGATATTCTGAGCTTCAAACTCAGATTTGTACTGCCTGAGAAACGAGAAAGAGAAGAGAACAATAGACAAGGGAAATTGGTTTTGTTGGGATACCATCTGCCTCTCTGAAAGGCTGGAGGTGGGGCTGGAAGCAGCATGTTTTAGTGGAAGCAACACAAATTTGGGGATCTAACAGACATGGGCTGAAATCCCTGCCCACTCATTTTCTAGCTATGAAACTCCCATTTTCCCATCTGTAAGGGTGATTTCATCCACTTGGCAGAGATGTGAGAATTAAGCAAGACGACAGTGTTCCAAGTATTAATACTACTTTTACAGTTTTCAATATACTACTCACCGGTTTCTTGGGATTGAGCTTGCCTTAGGATATATATTAAAAAAAGAATATAAGGGGGTAGAGAAAGACTATTTTACTGCCCAGTATCATTCAGGAAACCTGGACAGCTCCCAAGTTTGATATAGATAGGGAATGGAAGGAGGTATTAAAATGTCTTGGGAAGGATACCTAAAATCCCAGCCCTGGTCTAAATGCTTGTATCTAAAGGGAGGAATGCCACCTTAAAAGTTAACAAGTACTCAAGCACTGTTGAATGTAAAATGATTATAAATGTAGATTTAAGTTCAAACAACTCCATTAAAGCAAAGTTTTATTTATTTTCTTTATTTAAATTATTGGCTGTGCCCCACAGCTTGCAAGATCTTAGTTTCCTGACCAGGGACTGAACCCACACCTTTCTCAGTGAAAGTGTGGAGTCCTAACCACTGGACTGCCAGGGAATTTCAAAAAGGAGAGTTTTAAATCATAACAGTGGGCTTCAGAAGGAATGGAAATGGGGTCTTCCCTGGTGGTCCAGTGGCTAAGACTCTGAGCTCCCAGTGCAGGGGCCCCAGGTTTGATCCTTGGTTGGGGAATTAGATTCCATGTGCTGCAACTAAAGACCCTGCGTGAGCAACTAAGACCTGGTGAAATAAATAAATATTACAAAGAAAGAAAATGGAATAGGCCCAATTCAGAAACTTACACATGTGGAAAATCAGAACTTTCTATCACTAACAGGGCACATTTACTCACACATTAAATAATCCTGGCTCTGAAAAAAATGTGGGACATTTATCTGAGAACACATTCCCCTTCTAAAAGCAACTCAAGAGTTTTGTTTCAACCCTTGTTAAACCTCAGTTCTGTCCTTGTCTTAATGAGATAGTGATGGTTTTCACTCAATTTGTCACAGAATCAAAGGGATAAGCATACAAATTCTATACTATAAATGGCGCCATTTGTGACCAAAAAAAGGAAAAAAAAGAACTGTAGTTACTTGTCATATATCTCCTGAAAGATGTCTTTAAAACGTCCATCGTATTTCTTCAGAATAGTGTTTTTGGTGCTCAGATACAAAGGCCAGTTCTTAGACAAAGCCATCTGGAAAGAACTGTGCGCAAAATCTTCGATTGACTTATCTTGATTGTACATCCCCATGGCAACACCACCACTCTCTGTGAGGGGAAAACAAGAAAAAAAAAGAAAGGTAAATAGGGTACAGCTGTAGCAAGTCTAAATCCACCCCCCCCCCCCCCCCCCCCCACCAAAATAGCCCGCTTCCAGTTCTCATGTCTGAGTTCAGGCTTCCAATTTCAGTATTCCATGCGTTTCTGAGACACATAATTGGAGGAAAGACAATTCTAGGTAAGGACATTCTAACTTGTTTTGAAAGGCCAATACCCATGAGAAAAACATGGTCTTTTGGATCCTGAAATACCAAGAACTGATATGAACCAGAAACACACTGAAGAAGGGGTAAATAATTTTTAAATTCTTTTCACACTTTAAAAAATTTCAAGCATGTCTTTTAAGGTTTAAGTGTGCACTCAACCTTCAGTCACTAAGAATACATTTCAAACACAGAATGAAAATTCTTGTCATTTCCTTGAGGATACTGAAAGTTGGTTCTGCTTTGGCAGAAATAATCATGCGCCAAATCACTGGTGTTTCACAACTCTTACTGTTGAACTCTGTTATTACTGAAAGCTAGAACTTGAATCCAAGCTACTGCCCAGGGCCAGTTTGGGAATAAGGATGAGAGAGGTGCGGAAACTGGCAGAACTAGATTCCTTTAAAATGATATGACTTAGAGGAGGCAAGAAGAACAACAGCTAGGTAAATTTTGAGATTTTGTTTACGTGAGTTCTTTTAACAAGCTTAACAATGGGGAAAGTCCTCTGTTCTTTCAACAACTTTTGGCTGGGATTTGCCATATTGAACCTTAGAAACAGCAAAATCGAGGGAAGAGAAGAAGCAAAAACAAAACAAAACAAAACAAAACCCAAACAGTCCACTTTTACAAAATAAACACTCAGAACCAGAAAAAAACTTCAGCAAATAAATAAAAGAGCCATTTTCAAACACAAACCCTACCAGAGCCAAAGTGTAGGATTATATAACAGGCAATTTGGGGCTATTAACATTTAATTTATGTAATTTGCACATAACAGATTCCTGTCAACCTTCCCTCCCTGTTTTGAGATGCATAATTATCTACCTGTATTTTCAATTAAGTGAATTAAGTGGCTAATTTCTTTTATGCCACAGGAAGCCAATGACTTTTTTATGTTAGGTTTTGAGTCCTGTGGAAATACTATAGATTCAGGTTGTATTTTTAGGCAGCCACGCAACTAACTTTAAAAAACCGGTGATAACGTTGTCTAAATGGCCTGTTAAAAAAAAAAAAGAAAAATACAAACATACCTGTGAAGTTATGTACTAGGTATACCGTTTTGGGGGATCCATCGCTTGGTGTGTAGGATATCTCTACTTTTCCAGGCCCCGGCACAACAAAATCGGTTGCTCTATACTGTATAGGGGGAAAAAAGAAAAGAAATCGCCAAACTGTCCTAACAAGAATTACATGAAGGGAAAAAAAACCATAGAATACAGAGCTGGAAGACACTTGGACAATAGTACAGTGTAGCCCAACTTTCTAATTGAGAGACGGAGATAAAGAGGTCCAGAGAATCCCAAAGCTAGTTAGTAGGAGTACACATTAGAAATCAGTATTTATCAGGTGCCTACAACGTAAGGGGCAGTTTTCCAAGTACAAATATGAGTGTGAAAGAGAGTAACAAAGTATTCTCTCTTACAAAGCCTATGACCTAACAAAGTCATACAAAAGTGAAGCAACATTAAGAGCTTCCAAATGTCAACAGCGGGCATAGATAAAAAATGCTACTGGAAGATGGAGGAAGAGAAATGACCATAACCTGGAGTTCAAGGAAGTCTTCTCTTGGGGGATGACAATATACTAACTGTAGCACTGAAGATGGGCTTCCTTGGTGGGTCAGACGATAAAGAATCCACCAGCAATGTGGGAGACCTGGGTTTGACTCCTGGGTTGGGAAGATCCCCCACGAGGGCATGGCAACCCACTCCAATATTCCTGCCTGGAGAATTCCCACCGACAGTGGAGTCTGATGGCCTACAGTCCATGGGGTCACAGAGTCGGACATGACGGAGTGATTAAGTGCAGCATGGCATTGAAGATGATGTTGAGAGTGCTAATGCCTGGTCCTCACTATGAGACACACTTTAAGTGATTAACCTGTATCCCACATTATCTCATTTGATTCTTCCATCAATCTTACAAGGGAGCAACTATGATGTAATGCAAATAACCCATTTAGGGTCTGGTCCTTGGACCTTCAGGGCTTGCTCTCTTCATGAACATCATTCTACTAAGGCCCAGCCCAGGACTTGCCCATAGAAAGCAATCATTCTGGAAGCAGCTGCAGTAGGCTGATGACCCTTAAGAAAGGGCCTTCTAAGGACGGCTACCTCTGTCACAGGTAAGGAAAAAAATCCGCAGCCCACACTAGGCATATGTCAATATTTGCTGCCTTGTACCTTCTTCAATGGCTTAGATTAGAATACTTTCAGAGTCAGGTACCAGCAGATGCCAGTCACACTTATTTATCTTTGTTTATGGCAATACTAAAGACAGCTGAAAGAAGAGCTGTCAGATAATGACAGACTAATATCTATTCTATGCAGAACATTTCTGATATTTAGGGGTAGTAATTGATTCTCATTTCTCAAAAGGTGTCAAAGTACCATAAATGCTTTCTAGATGCTTGCAATTTTCTATCTAGTAGACTTTAGTAAACAGAATGACCATTCTTCCAGTGATTGATGCCACAATAATTTTTATAAAAGGGAAAAGGAAAAAAAGGATACAACTTAGAGCCATGTTCCCAGGACTAGTGAGTCTGTAAGCAATCTCATTTACATTCCCTCTTCTGAGCCTCTGAGAATTATCTGTGAAGGGAATTGCCAGGATGAAGGGATATCCTGAAATATACAGTAGAACAAAGTGAACTGCCGCTCAAGGATTGACCTGGTAACCCAGCCCCCAGGAACAGAGAGTGGTCTGCTCTGCCCATACTATTTTTAACGATGGTGACATCAAAGCCTCTGGGTGTCAGGGACAGAGACTCTTGTTTTTAAGGCTCTTCTAAGACATGAGCTGCTTTCTATGAAAGTCTAAAACTTTAGTTTCAACACAGAATTTTTATTTTGTTTAGTTGGTAATGTTTCTGTTTAATTTGGCAACAAGCCTAATTGTACATTAGTATAGAAACTAGACTTTTTTTATTCCCCCGAGGAGGAATGTTCTGAAGAGACTGCTTTCAACTACTGAGTTAGTTTGTCCTTTTATGCACGAAATGATCATGTTTAATATAATAATCTTTGGTAGTTCTCAATTCTGTCTGCACATTAGAATCACCTGGAGAGCTTTAAAACACCATGGAATTGAGATTTAGCTAGCGTAGGGTGGGACACAGGCATTGGAATTAAAACAAAAAAAAGGTTTTTTTTAAATGGCAAACAAAACAAAACAAAACAAACACCAAAAAGCCCATAAAAAGATCCTATTGTACAGCCTGGTTTGGCTGAACCACTGATTTAGTTAAACCACAGGAAATTATATGAAAATGTCTGTATCATATGGTTTAACATAATAAAAAGATAAAAAACAAAAACACGCCTATAAAAAAGTCATTTATAGTGAGATAGGTACCTGTAAGTTTATCCAAATTTACTTTTATCTAAATGTCTATGTGTGTGTGTATATACACACATATATATTCATTTCTTAATTCTATACCTCATTTGTGGGCTTTCCTGGTGGCTCAGTGGTAAAGATTCTGCCTGCAGTGCAGGAAACATGGGTTTGATCCCTGGGTCAGGAAGATCCACTGAACAAGGGAAAGGCTACCCACTCCAGTATTCTGGCCTGGAGAATTCCATGGACAGAGGAGCCTGGAGGGCTATAGTCCACGGAGTCACAAAGAGTCAGACATGACTGAAGTGACTGAGCACATACCTCACTTAATGGAAGTAGACACCAAAAGAGAATAAAGCACATATATATCAGAACTGCTGGGCAATCAAAGGCCTCAAGAAAAGAACAAGGAAAGTCAAGTCACGCCACCACGACTTACTTGATCCCCATAAGCATGACGACCTATGATAATGGGTTTTACCCATCCGCTCACAAGCCGGGGTATATTTTTGCAGATAATAGCTTCCCTGAAGACAGTGCCACCCAGGATATTTCGGATGGTGCCATTTGGAGACTTCCACATTTGTTTCAACTTGAACTCCTCCACTCTCTTCTCATCGGGGGTGATGGTGGCACACTTGACACCAACGTTGTACTTCTTTATAGCTTCTGCAGCGTCCTTGGTGACCTGGTCGTTGGTGGCATCGCGATTCTCTATGCCTAAATCGTAGCTGGGAGGGAAAGGTTGAAGGCGTAACTTTTCCAGACACACCTACAGGTGATTGAAGATACTCCCCGTCTATGCCCATGCACCACTCTATGCATGCCCTGCAGAAAGTGAAGGCTCCATACATAGCTAAATCTGCTGAGTTTTAGCATTGGTGTACCCTCGACACAAAGATGGCTGCCAACTAAAAAAACCTCTAAGAAGGGCTGAACCACTGGGACACACTGTGTTGGGGGAAGCAGTTGAGAAGGAAATGAAATAAAAACCAAACCACTGTACTCTTTCCTCTCAGCCTACTCTTTACCACTACTTTCTGCAGACTTTCTTCATCTGATTAGCATAAAAATCCAAACCTAAGTATTATTTTCCCCTTAGAAAATACTGTGCTCTAAAAATAAAGCAGCTAAGGACTTAAAGGATTTCTTGCAGTTTGGCACTGAAGTGGTTGGAGTTACAGCTGAGACAGTCACTGCCAAAAAATGTTAATCACTATTAAGGCCAATTAGCTGTATGTTGAACCTTTCCCTAAATCTCAGGCAAGTCTTTCTCCTGGAAACAAGCCTGAAGTTTATAGAATAAATAATGGAATCCAGCAATGACTTTATATAGCCTACTGATTTATAGCTTAAAATACACCAACACCCAGACTGCAGGTTATTCAGTCTGTGAAAGAAAGCTGGTTGTCCAGAGCAGAGAAGACTGTAAAACCTTAAAGTAGGTAATAGTTTGTCAAAAGCAGGAAAAACAAAACAGTAATGTAACAGTTTATTTTGTTCTCTAAGGCTTAAAAAGTTTTCCAGTTTTTTCAGCTTTCAAAATTTGCTGAACCATCAAGCCCTTCAATCTTTCGTTTCAGTTCTGGTATTTTCCTTCCTTTAGATATCCCACTACTTGTGATGGAAATGCAAAAGGGCATCCAATCTGGTGATATATTTCCAAATAAAAATAATTCCAAACTGTTTTAACCGTTCGCACCTCCTCCCTCTCCTTGAGGGTGTATTGTCAATCTGTATTAATTGTCAACCTCCAGACCTCCTCAGGCTATCCTTCCTTCTTAATCTTCTAAGGGGTCACTTTGTACGCACAGCTGTGGATTGTGTGTAAATTTTCAACAAGACCTATAACCCTTTGTCTCAAAAACTTACGTAACTGCTCTTTGACCAAGTTGGCAGAATGGTCCTCAGAGCTTTCTGAATGACTGTCTCTTGGGCTATAATACTCAAGCTGACATGAATACAATTCTCCATTTCTTTCTTAGATTGATTATTAATTTTTTTTCATCAGCACTAACAAAGACACTCTTATCTTCTGACTTAGGAAGTGCTGAATATCTATAAAAAGTCCACTCCTAACTCAAACAGCAGTAGTCAGCAATATTCACGTTCATAGAAAACATTTTTCATCAGAAGAAGCTTACAGCACATCAGTGGGTTTTTTTGCTTCTAAGCGAAAAGAATGAATAAATGGTCCCAATCACTGTCTAGACAACAGAAAATAAAACAAATGAATCATTCCACTCGCCTCAAAAAGAACCAATCATGTAATAATAATAGCAATCTTGGAATTACTTACACTTGTTTAAGTCTCCAAAAATTTTTTAGTTTTTAGCCAGTGACTCTGCCTTCTAGGTATAATGACTGTCCTTTAAAGCTCCTTATGCCTCTAGGCTAAAGAGAATCTTTGTAGCTATTATCATGGGAATTGTTCTGCAAATTCACCTATTGCCATGTACAGGAAAGTCACTCAGTTGTGTCCAGCTCTTTGTGACCCCATGGACTATACAGTCCATGGGATTTTCCAGGCCAGGATACTGGAGTGGATAGCCTTTCCCTTCTCCGGGGATCTTCCCAACCCAGGGATCGAACCCAGGTCTCCCACATGGCAGGCAGATTCTTTACTATCTGAGCGACAAGGGAAGCCTAAGAATACTGGAGTGGGTAGTGTATCCCTTCTCCAGGGGGATCTTCCCGACCCAGGAATTGAACTGGGGTCTCCTGCATTGCTTCCCTGGTGGCTCAGAGGGTAAAGCGTCTGCCTGCGACGCGAGAGACCTGGTTCGATCCCTGGGTTGGGAAGATCCCCTGGAGAAGGAAATGGCAACCCACTCCAGTACTCTTGCCTGGAAAATCCCATGGATGGAGAAGCCTGTAGGCTACAGTCTATGGGGTTGCAAAGAGTCCGACACGACTGAGCGACTTCACTTTCACTCCTGCATTGCAGGCAGATTCTTTACCAACTGAGCTATCAGGGGAGCCCTACTGCCATATAAGGTATCTGTAAAATGTTTCTTTAATCATTTGGATAATGTTTCAAAAGCTTCATTTCCTATGTGCTTGTGGACCTCTGCAGGTATTTGTTCCTTCTCAAGGTTGAAATATAGACACGATCAACAGCTTGTGAGTGAAAGTCACTCAGTCGTGTCCAGCTCTTTTCGACCCTATGGACTCTAGTCCGCCAGGCTCCTCTGTCCATAGGATTCTCCAGGCAAGAATACTGGAGTGGGTTACCATGCCCTCCTCTTCCCGACCCAGGGATCCAACCCAGGTCTCCCGCATTGCAGGCAGATTCTTTACCATCTGAGTCACCAGGGAAGCCCTTATTCAACAGCTTAGCCACCAGAAGGCTTCCCTGGCCTTCACTATCTCCTGGAGCTTGCTCAAACTCGTGTCCATTGAGTCAGTGATGCCATCCAACCATCTCATCCTCTATTGTCCCCTTCTTCTCCTGTCCTCAATCTTTCCCAGCATCAGGGTCTTGGACACAAATGGTTTAGGGAACTTCTCCTGAAAGGTGGGGACTGTATTAGATAACTTCGAGAATTCTGTGCTATAACTGTATAAAACACAGAAAAGACAAGGAATGAACAGGTAAAAAGGTCCACTGACTAGTTAAGCAGCTAAGTTGCTAAGTTGCTTCAGTCGTGTCTGACTCTGTTCGACCCCATAGACGGTAGCCCATCAGGCTCCCCCATCCCTGGGATTCTCCAGGCAAGAACACTGGAATGGGATGCCATTTCCAAATACTTTATCCTTTCAAAAGGATAAAACTGTGTTAACTATATTCTTTATTGATTTATTAGAGGATTCCCAGGCAGCGCTAGTGGTAAAGAACCCACCTGCCAATGAAGGAGACATAAAAGACATGGGTTCAATCCCTAGGTTGGGAAGATCCTCTAGAGGGCATGGGAACCCACTCCAGTATTCTGCCTGGAGAATCCCATGGACAAAGGAGCCTGGTAGGCTATAGTTCATAAGGTCGAAAAGAGTCAGACACAACTAAGCAACTTGGCATGCAGCTCTATTCTCTTCCCCTCTGCAAAGAGTACCTAGTGTTACTCTTGGCCACTGATTTATTACAAACAAAACCCTTGCAGGAAATAGAGGCTTGGAAAGACCTGAGAAATCACTTTGCTGCCACCGCAATTCTTCTCTTCTGAACAATGACAAGTTCAGTATTTCTAGTATTATGTTAAAATTAAAGATTCATTTCATATATATTTGAAACCCAGTCCCCCTAAAATTGAGTTCCCTTCGGAGATTATAATTAATCTCTCTATCTAAAACTCTTTCCTCTGGTCCCCTCTGACCTCCATCCTGAATTAATTTAACACTAGTCAACCAGACTCAGGTGACTAAAACTGCTATTGTGACAACACTCTGAATGCCTATAATTGTGATTTAGGTATCATCAGTAACAACAGAATCAAGTTGTTTCTCCAGGGACAAGATCAGCCCCCTGAGCCATGAGAATGTAAACTGGAAGCAACCTGACTTCCCTGAAGCTAACATTTAAGAAAAGTCACAGAAATTTCACAATTTTAAAATACCCTTAGGCCTTCCTAGAGAAGGAAATGGCAACCCACTCCAGTGTTCTTGCCTGGAGAATCCCCGGGACGGGGGAGCCTGGTGGGCTGTCTGTGCGGTCGCATAGAGTCGGACACGACTGAAGCGACTCAGCAGCAGCAGCAGGCCTTCCCTGGTGGTCCAGTAGTCAGGATCCCCCCTGCCAATGCAGGGAACACAGGTTTGATCCCTGGTCCAGAGGATTCCACGTGCAGCAGGGCAACTAAGCCCATGTGCCACAACTGCTGAGCCCCTGTGCCCAGACCCTGTGCTCTGCAACAAGAGAAGCCCCTGCACTGAGGAGCTGCTACATCCTCACTGGAGAGTAGCCCCTGCTCGCCACAACTAGAGAAAGCCAGTGCGCTGCAACAAAGACCCAGCGCACCCAAAAGTACAATACATAAAAACAAAAACAACTCAAAGATCAGGTTGGAGTGGATCTGAGACTCGTCTCCACTCCCTTCTTGGTGCCCTGAAAATAAACCCTTACTCTGCTGTAAACAACTACCGTCAGAGCTGCTCTCTGCACAGGGGCACACCAGTTCTACGTTTTCTCTGCGTATGAGCTCGCCCAAGGCTTTATTCACAAGATACAGTGGTATCTATGCAAAAAAGTGATTTAGACCCCGAAATCACAGGGATTATGCTTTCTGAGTTTGCTGCTTGGCAAAGTGATTCACTTACCTGTGCAGGTCCAGTTCCACGTAGGGAAAAATGAGTTTCTCTTTAATCAACTCCCAAATGATCCGTGTCATTTCATCTCCTTGCATCTCTACCACAGACCCGCCTTGGATTTTTTGAGACATTTTGATTTCAATAAACCTCTAAGAGGAAAAAACATAAGACACATATCTCATCATTTGTTTCATTACCGTGTAAAAGCAGAATACAATTTGGTGATTACTAAAAAGAACAATTCATAATAGCATGATTGCACAGAAAGCTAATAACAATTACATTAACCATTAGAATTGAATACATTCTCTGTACAAAGCATTGTGTTACATGCCTCTTGTGTGATTTCTGAGTCAACACTCACAACAACCCTGTAAGATGGAAACTGTTTTTCCATTCTACTTTGCTAAAAGAAAGCAAGCTTTCCAAGGCCATCTGACGAGAGCGTGGGGGAGCCGGAGCCTGTCACATGCCCTTAATAATGTAAATCACTATTCTTTATTCTTGACTGTTGGTTTGTCTTATCAAATGGGATTATTTCCAAAATATCATGTTTATTTGAACAAGTCTATCCAATGCCTCATTGTGCTAGGCCTTCAAGATGCACAGAATGATGGGCACTACTATTTCCCCTCTTTTAAGAGGCTGTTTTGGTTAAAACAACTATCCTTAACAAGATTCAACAAGTTCTAGTGACCCATTTTAAAGAAAATTTAATCAAGTCTTTTTACAAGTGAAAGATGAAGAATTCCTGGTGGAACTCTATTTTCCTAGAGATAGTAAAGGATAGTGGTGATGATACACTGAATACAAAGTGATTTCTCAATTAGAGCAATCTGTATGTATAGAGAAGGACTACTGCTCAGAACATGTCCCTGGCCTGTCCTTGGTATCCCAGCTCCTGGACTATTCTTCCAGTCATTAGTGGGCAAATGCAAACTGCCAGTGGGTGGGATAGAGGATTGGAGTTGTTCTGGAAGAGGTGTCTTCCTGTGATGTGAGGGTAGCAGATACAAATCAATCTGATTTCCAGAGACAGCAGGGCTACACCCTACGGACGCTCTCAGTCACCTCCCACTCTTCACGACCCTTTGGACTGTAGCCCCCTGGGCTCCTCTGTCCATGGGATTCTCCAGGTAAGAATATTGGAATGGGTAGCCATGGCCTCCTCTGGGGGGTCTTCCTGACTCAGGGATTGTACCCGTGTTTCTTATGTCTCCTGTATTCGTGGGTTTTTAACTATAAGTCCCACCTGGGAAGGCCTTTGTAAAAAGTGAAAGTGTTAGTTGCTCAGTCATGTCTGATGCTTTGGAACGCATGGACTGTAGCCCACCAGGCTCCTTTGTCCACCAAATTCTCTAGGCAAGAATTCTTAAGTGGGTTTGCCATAGGGCTTAGGCTTAAAGAAAGGCATGTTTCCTGAGAGTAAGAGGAGGCACTGAGCCTGCTAAAGGTATCTGTTCCCTTTCACAGTGCTTTAATGGAAACAATTTTTCCCCTTAGAAGATAACAACAGATTGCTTTTATTCTATTAATTTACAGTTGAGGACTGAAAGTCAGGAGAATTGACTTTAAAATATTATTAAGGAAGAGGTCTATAAACATTATCTCAAAAAGTTGACTTAAAGTTGTCTGGCCTTTATATTTTAAATTCGGTTCCTCATGACAAGCCAAGATATATTCCTAACCTCTAGGCCCATTTTCACTTCCCAATTTGCAATTCTGGGATTTTGCTTATTATATTAGTATTTAGGAGGTTCTCTAGACCATTACTGGGGGACCATCTGGAACTCAACTAGAATAAAAGAGTGAACACACTGGTGTGAATGAGTCAGCTACTTCCCATTTGTAATTTCAAGTATAATTTAAAGTACAGCTTAAAATATATGATTTAATCATACTGATCCCACAGTCACATCTGTCCTTGTATTTAAAACAAAACAAAAAGAGGCAGCACACTTATCTCAGTTTTGATACATTTCCAAGGCCATATTCCTATGAAGTATTATGCAAGAGTTATGACTTGGCTATTTTTCTTTAACAGCAAATACAGTTAATAAAAAGTCATACAGCAAACTTGAAATTTCAGTAATAAGTGATAATATTTTTTGGTTGAGCAAACACTTTCTGATTAATCTTTCTATATTTCATAATGCATAACTGAAACATTAAAGGTTTTCCTCACGATACTTATCCATTACATTTTTACCATCTTTTAATTTAAAAAGTGAAGCTTTATTGTAGACCCTGGGTTACTAAACTGTAGGACACTATTTTATTTCTTCTAGATTTGAATCCTATGAGGGTGGGCTTCAGATACCACTGAATTCACTTTTTACTCTAGTCCCTCAGATTTTTTGTCTTTACCCAAACCCTGATTTCAGAAGGAAGGCCTTTTCCAGCAAGCCAGTTCATTTATTGAGCAGCTGAATTCCAATCTCCTGACACACATGTGCTGCTGCTGCTGCTGCTGCTAAGTCGCTTCAGTTGTGTCGGACTCTGTGCGACCCCACAGACAGGAGCCCACTAGGCTCCTCTGTTCCTGGGATTCTCCAGGCAAGAATACTGGAGTGGGTTGCCATTTCCCTCTCCAATGCATTAAAGTGAAGTCGCTCAGTCCTGTCCGACTCTTAGCGACCCCATGGACGGCAGCCCACCAGGCTCCTCCATCCATGGGATTTTCCAGGCAAGAGTACTGGAATGGGGTGCCACTGCCTTCTCCGGACACACATGTGCAATGATAGAAAATAAACCTGAACTAACACAAAGTAGTTTAAGACGAGCTGCTTCTGGGGGTGGGGCGGGGGGCGGGGAGGGCGCTGAGTTCATGAACTACACTAATTTCTGTGCAAAAAAAAAAAAAAAGTGTCTTGCAGAGAAGATTCTAGACTGAAAGAAACAACAAAACAGTTGCAATTTATTGGTGGAAAAATTCCTGAGTCATTCCCTTACAGGGCCTCCGACCACCTCCAAGACCTCCACGACCAGTTAAACGCAGTATTGCCATATGAAAGAAGGGGAAGAATTACTTATTCTCACCTTTCCAATTTCTAATCACCCCAACTCCTCTCAATCTTGCAGACTCAGCCTATATCCTAAAACAAAAAAACAGAAGACAGAGATAAGGTACAAGGCACTCCAGCACTCTTCTCCGGAGAATTTAGCTGCTTTTTTTTTTTCTTAAGCCAGGCAGCCCTATTTATCTGTTTTAAAGTGCAGTGCTGAGTGCACTCTAAGGGGCAAAGGGCAGTTTTAGGTCCGCATGCACCTTCCAAATAAAGTATAATAAATACCCCTGCTTGCACACGGAGGAGGGCGCGTCGGTGGGCGCGGCCCGGGTTCGTCGTCCGTTAGCTAGTCTTGAGGTTTGCATGTCCTTCGGGGACGCTGTGACCAGCCGGCTCTTGGCCTGCATGCCTCTTTGTGGCCCTTGTGCAACCGAAGCCAGCTGGGTTCCTCATTCCACGCCCGACCCTTCCCTCCCGAGCGCCAGAACCTTTAACCCCTCTCCACCTTAACTGGAGATGCCGACGGCGACATTTCCTCCACCCCCGGCAGCCACCAGGTGGCCTAGAGACCGCCCCACGCCGCCCCCTTCAAGCTCCCCAGAAGGACGCCTCCAGCCCGCCGCAATACCAGTCCCGGCGGCCCCAGTTCCATGCACACGCCCAAGTCCTCCAACAGCCGAGGCCGCTCGTCTTCTTCCCCCTAAACCCAAGACTCGTCTTCCACGAGTCCCTGCATATTCCTACCGCCCGTTTTTTCTTCTGCTGCAGACCCGGCATTCCATACGTCACCGCATGCCACCTCCTCCTGCCCAGTTTCACCCTCCAATGCCTAACAGTGGGCCGCCTACACAACCAGGCATCTAGCACCGTCTTTCTCCCATTTCCTTCTCCCACGCCCACTATCTGGCTTTTTTTCCCCGCTGCCTTGCGACCAGGACGCACCGCTAAACTTCCCCTAGCATACTCAAGATCTGAGCGTCCTTTTCCCCACACTAGCCACTAACAGAGCGTTCTCGCAGGAGCCAGAGACCGGGGCCGCCCCTCGAAGCCTGCGGCTACCTGCGGGGAAGGTACGTTGGCGATGACCCGGGAGCACACAGTCACTCAGTGTCCACTTTGGCAATCCCGGCTGGAGCCCAAATGTTCCGGCTTCTCACGGGGCCTCAGCAGAAACCCAGAATCTGGCCACCCAGGAAGGGCTTTTCCTCTTCCCGGCTTTTGTCCAGACCCGGGCCCGGCCCCCTCAGCCCACCTCCTGGAGCTCCGCCCCCCAGCCCCCGCCAATCGCCGCGGGCCGACCACCCGAGATGGGCGGGGCCATGGGTCGGGGCGGGTCCTTCCACTTGGGGCGAATCCGTGGCCCCGCCTTCCTTGCGCTTGGATTGGGAAAGGCGGAGGCAGCTGCGCGGCTGGATTCCGCCGCCGCCCCTCTTCTGCTGAAGGACGAGATTGCCACCTGCAGGCTGGGGTGTTGGGCGCGCCGGCGCTGGTGTTCTGAATCCCACGCCGCGAAGGGGCGCCCCGGGCTTTGTAACAACCTAGAGTCAGGCGGAGTGAGTTTCTAGGTCTCCAATAAAGACAAACCGGAGACCGCGCGGCTTGGACCTATCCTGTTCCTGGCACACTCCGGATGTGCCATAGACTGGAACGCACTCGGGCACAAAGAGTGTTCAGGGCAAGCGTGAAGTCACTTTGGGGGCTTCTCCGCACAGCTGGAATGCAAAGAATTGAACAGTTGCGCAAGCAGGCACTCTACAGTAAATTTCACCCACGGCCGATGACTAGGTCTTCAGAGCTAATGTATCTATAATTTCAATTTCTATTGCGTGCTATAAATAATGCAAAAGGAAATGGCAGCACACTCTAGTATTCTTGTCTGGAAAATCCTACAGAGAGCGAAGCGTGACCGGCTAGAGTCCATGAAGTCTCAAGAGTCGGTGGCAACTTGGAGACTAAATAAGGAGAACTGTAAATAAATGCAGTAGTTATTTGCATTAGACAATAAGGTTAATGAAATCATCTGAGTTCCAGTGACATTCAAATAAAGATCTAAGGAGGCCTTAGAAAAGAGTGGATTAAAATAAATTCTGTCCTCTGCAGGAAATTATTTTTAGTGTATTCCTTAATTTTGAAAACATGGAGGGCCGGGGAGAAGTATTTTAGATTATGATTTGTAGGATAAGCCCATGCTTAGTCCAGGATTCAGTGCCCCATATTTATTTATTCTTTTTTTTTTAAATTTTATTGAAATACGGACATCCTGGAATGAGAAGTCAAGTGAGCCTTAGGAAGCATCACGAAGAACAAAGCTAGTGGAAGTGATGGAATTCCAGCTGAGCTGTTGTAAATCCTTAAAAATGATGCTGTTGAAGTGCTGCACTCAATATACCAGCAAATTTGGAAAACTCAACAGTGGCCACAGGACTGGAAAAGGTCAGTTTTCATTCCAGTCCCAAAGAAAGACAATGCCAAAGAATGTTCAAACTACTGCATAGTTGCACTTATCTCACACACTAGCGAAGTAATGCTCAAAATCCTTCAAGCTAAGCTTCAACAACACAGGAACTGAGAACTTTAAGATGTGCAGACTGGATTCAGAAAAGGCAGAGGAACCAGAGATCAAATTGCCAACATCCCTTGGGTCATAGAAAAAGCAAGAGAGGAGAAGGCAATGGCACCCCACTCCAGTACTCTTGCTTGGAGAATCCCATGGATGGAGGAGCCTGGTGGGCTGCAGTCCATGGGGTCGTTAAGAGTCAGACACGACTGAGCGACTTCACTTTCACTTTTCACTTTCATGCATTGGAGAAGGAAATGGCAACCCACTCCAGTGTTCTTGCCTGGAGAATCCCACGGAGGGCGGAGCCTGGTGGGGTCGCACAGAGTTGGACATGACTGAAGTGACTTAGCAGCAGCAGCAGCAGCTGTGGAAAGAGAACTTGGGAGCCCTCTGCTGGCTAGACCAAAGTAGCATAAACAGGGTCTGGTTTTGGACAGTGGCTGGGAACCGTTGTGAACAGCATAAAAACCAACAGAAGGTGCAGCAGGAAAGTCTAGATGATTTTTCTGCTAACAGCTGGGACTTCAGAGAGTCATGGGGTTTCACCCAGTCCTTCAAAATGACATGGTTGCCTTGATTCTTCCTGGAAATGTACTTCATTAAATAAATAGCTCATTAAAAAAGAAAAAGAAAAAGCAAGAGAATTCCAAAAAAAAAATCTGCCTTATTGACTATGCCAAAGCCTTTGACTATGTGGATCACAACAAACTGTGGAAGATTCTTCAAGAGATGGGAATACCAGACCACCTTACCTGCCTCCTGAGAAATCTGTATGCAGTCAAGAAGCAACAGTTAGAACCAGACATGGAACAACAGACTGGTTCCAAATTGGGAAAGGAGTACCTCAAGGCTGTATATTGTCACCCTGCTTATTTAACTTACATGCAGAATACATCATACAAAATGCTTGGGCTGGATAAAGCACAAGCTGGAATCAAGATTGCCAGGAAAAATATCAATAACCTCAGATATGCAGATGACACCACCCTTATGGCAGAAAGTGAAGAAGAACTAAGGATCCTCTTGAAAGTGAAAGAGGAGAGTGAAAAAGTTGGCTTGGAACTCAACATTCAAAAAAATGAAAATCATGGCATCCGGTCCCATCACTTCATGGCAAATAGATGGGGAAACAATGGAAACAGTGAGAGACTTTATTTTCTTGGACTCCAAAGTCACTTCAGTTGGTGACTGCAGCCATGACATTAAAAGATGCTTGCTCCTTGGAAAAATGCTTTGACCAACCTACACAGCATATTAAAAAGCAGAGACATTACTTTGCTGACAAATGTCCATCTAATCAAAGCTATGGTTTTTCCAGTAGTCATGTATGGATGTGAGAGTTGGACTATAAAGAAAGTTGAGGGCTGAATAATTGATGCTTTTGAACTGTGGTGTTGGAGAAGAGTCTTGACAGTCCCTTTGAACTTCTAGGAGATCAAACCAGTCCATCCTAAAGGAAATCAGCCCTGAATATTCACTGGAAGGACTGATGCTGAAGCTGAAGCTCCAATACTTTGGCCACCTGATTGGAAGAACTGACTCACTTGAAAAGACTCTGATGCTGGGAAAGGTTGAAGGCAGGAGGAGAAAGGGACAACAGAGGATGAGATGGTTGGATGGCATCACCAACTTGATGGACATGAATTTAAGCAGGCTTTGGGAGTTGGTGATGGACAGGGAAGCCTGGTGTGCTGCAGTCATGCGGTCACAAAGAGTCAGACATAACTGAGCAACTGAATTGAACTGGAACTGTCCTGGCACCTCTGGGTATGTCATTTCATTTGCTGATTGAGGATCAAGGTCTAGTCTTGTCTGCCATCTTGGCCCCATTTGTTTCTACTAAGTTTATGTTGTGTTCTTGGGCTATGTCATTCTTTCAAAACTTGTGCCCTGCCCCTTTCCCTCCTGTTACAATGGACATGAGTTTGAGGAAACTCAGGGAAATAGTGAAGGACAGGGAAGCCTGGCATGCTGTAGTCCATCGGGTCACAAAGAGTTTGGCATGACTTAGCAACTGAACCACAACAGTTGATTTACAATGCTGACCCGATTTCTGCTGTAAAGCAAAATGTTTAGATATACATTACATAAATATATTATTCTTTTTTAACGTTCCTTTCCATTACGGTTTATCACAGAACACTGAACATAGTTCCCTGTGCTCTACAGTTGTTGTTTAGTTGCAAAGTCACATCCGACTCTTTGTGACCCCATGGAATGTAGCCCACTTGGCTCTTCTGTCCATGGGGTTCTCCTGGCAGGAATACGGAGTGGGTTGCCATTTCCTTCTCCACCAAAATTTATTTTTAAAGTTATCTCTAATATTGGATTTTTATTACTCTTGAATATTATGAAGGGCACTATGCAAACTGTATTTTGGACACTCGAGGGCACTGGTATTTTTCCCAAGAGAAAAGGAAGATTTTTTTTACGTTGAAAGAACCTCTTGATGAAGGTGAAAGAGGCGAGTGAAAAAGCCAGTTTAAAACTCAGCATTCAAAAAACTAAGATCATGGTATCCTGTCCCATCACTTCATGGCAAATAGAAGGGGAAAAGTGGAAAACAATGACAGATTTTCTTTTTTCTTGGGCTCCAAAATCACTGCAGATGGTGATGGCTTGCATGAAATTAAAAGATGCTTGCTCCTTGGGAAGAAAAGTTATGACTGACCTAGCCAGTGTATTAAAAGGCAGAGACATCACGTTGCTGACAAAGGTCCGTAGAGTCAAAGCTATTGGTTTTTCCAGTAGTCATGTACGAATGTGAGAGTTGGACCATAAAAAGGGCTGAGCGCCAAAGAACTGATGCTTTGGAACTGCGGTGCTGGAGAAGACTCTTGAGAGTCCTTTGGCCAGCAAGGAGATCAAACCAATCAATCCTAAAGAAAATGTTTGTGCAGAATTTATTACATATGGTTTTGTTTTTTCATCTTGAATCTGAGACCCCAAATAACCTGAGATTATAAATTTACTTCATATTATATCAGGTTCTTGTGGTTTATTACCCCTTGCCCACTACTAAATACATTCTTGTTCCAAAAAGGATTTAGGGCAGTCTTCAAGATGTATACAATATAGCATGACAGAAGACACTGAGTATAGGTGAAGAAAATGAGGTAAAGACTGAATAAATACAGGAAAGTATACAGAACCAAGGTGAGTTTAATTACAAAATGTATTCCATCAAATCCTGCTGCTGCTGCTGCTGCTAAGTCGCTTCAGTCGTGTCCGACTCTGTGAGACCCCATAGACGGCAGCCCACCAGGCTCCCCCGTCCCTGGGATTCTCCAGGCAAGAACACTGGAGTGGGTTGCCATTTCCTTCTCCAATGTATGAAAGTGAAAAGAGAAAGTGAAGTCGCTCAGTCATGTCCAACTCTTTGCGACCCCATGGACTGTAGCCTACCAGGCTCCTCTGTTCATGGGATTTTCCAGGCAAGAGTACTGGAGTGGGTTGCCATTTCCTTCCCCCCATCAAATCCTAAACAGTGCCAAAAGGGGGCTACACATTTGGCTCTAAGCCAATGTGGGAGGCAAGGTGAAACTTAAGAGGGTCTCGGCATCTAAAACAGTGTTTCCTAAGCTAGTAATGTAGGAAGTACTTTTCAATTGAAAAGCTTTTTTTTTTTTAATAGAGTCAGAGAAGTGGCTTATATTAATATATATAGATATATGCACCTTATACTGATACCTCTCATACAGCTATAAAATAAAAAATTTATAAGGAAAATGATTAGGACCAAAACTATAAAAAACGTTACCATTGTGTGTTAGTTCGCTCAGTCATGTTTGACCCTTTGTAACCCCATGGACTGTAGCTCACCAGGGCTCACTGTCCACGGAATTCTCCAGACAAGAATACCGGAGTAGGTTTCTATCCCCTTCTCCATGGGATCTTCCTGACCCAGGGGTCGAACCTGGGTCTCCTGCATTGCAGGCATATTCTTTACTGTCTGAGTCACCAGGGAAGCCCATATTACCATTTACAACATTAATTAAATGTAATAGATGATAAATGCTGAAATTATATTACTCTTGCAATTTGAATATGAGGCTTTCTGCTCACATTCTGATTCTTTTGAATTTAGCTTGGCTTTTCTATTGGATGCCATGTAAGGATTCATTTAGAAAATCTTCCAGACTCACAGACATAGAGAACAGACTTGCAGTTGCCAAGGGAGAGAAGGGGCAGGGGAGGAAGGCAGAGTCTAGGAGGAATAGATTGGGGTTTCTGGTTAGCACATGCAACTATCACGTATTGTTGTTCAGCCACTAAGTTGTTTCCAACTCTTTTCAACCCTATGGACTGCAGTGTGCCAGGCTCCTCTGTTCTCCACTGTCTCCCAGAGTTTGCTCAAATTCATGTCCAATGAGTCAGTGATGCTATCTAACCATCTCATCCTCTGCCACTCACTTCTCCTTTTGCTTTCCATCTTTCCCAACATCAGCATCAAAATGTTGAGCTTTAAAAGCCAACTTTTTCACTCTCTTCTTTCACCTTCATCAAGAGGCTCCTTAGTTCCTCTTCACTTTCTGCCATTAGCGTGGTATCATCTGCATATCTGAGACTGTTGATATTTCTCCTGGCAATTCTGATTCTAGCTTGTGAGTCATACAGCCTGGCATTTCACATAATGTATTCAGCATAGAAGTTAAATAAGCAGGCTGACAATATATAGCCTTTATGTACTCCTTTCCCAATTTTGAATGCCAACCCACTTCAGTATTCTTGCCTGGAGAATTTCATGGACAGAGGAGCCTGGCAGGCTACAGTCCATGGGATCGAAAAGAGCTGGACACAATTGAGGGACTAACACACTTATTGTTCCAGGTCTGGTTCTAACTGTTACTTCTTGTCCTGCATACAGGTTTCTCAGCAGACAGATAAGGTGGTCTGATATTCCCATCTCTTTAAAAAATTTTTCACAGTTTGTTGTGATCCACACAGTCAAAGGCTTTAGCATAGTCAATGAAGCAGATGTTTTTCTGTAATTCCCTTGTTTTTCCTATGATCCAACGGATGTTGGCAATTTGATCTCTGGTTCTTCCCCCTTTTCTAAATCCAGTTTGTACATCTGGAATTTCTCTGTTCCTGTGCTGTTGAAGCCTAGCTTAAAGGATTTTACCTTCTAGCATGGTAAAAAGGTTCGCATAAAAGGTTCATATTCATGTGAAATTAATGCAGTTGTGCAGTAGTTCAAACATTCTTTGGCCTTGCCCTTCTTTGGGATTGAAATGAAAACTGACCTTTTCCAGTCCTGTGGCCACTGCTGAGTTTTCTGAATTTGCTGGAATATTGAGTGCATCAATTTAACAGCATCATCTTTTAGGATTTTAAATAGTCCTGGTCCCATTACTTCATGGCAAATAAAAGAGGGAAAATTGGAAGCAGTGACAGATATTATTTTCCTGGGCTCCAAAATCACTGTGGTCAGTGACTGCAGTCATGAAATTAAAAAACGCTCATGTATAGAATGGATAAACAACAAGGTCCTACTGTACAGTACAGGGAACTATATTCAATATCCTGTGATAAGCCATAATGGAAAAGAATATACAAAAGAATGTATACATATATATGTATAATTGAATCATTTTGCTAAAAGCAGAAACACAAGATTGTAAATCAAATATGTGTTGATAAAAACAGACCACAACTAATTTTGTTTGATTTATATTGCGTGCCTTGACACCATTTGCCTTTTGTTTGGCCAACAAGAAAATCTGAATATTTTAATATTACCAGGTCCCAAATATTATAAACACAAATATAAACATGTGCCATGAAATTTTAGTTCAGTTCAGTCACTCAGTCGTGTCCGACTCTTTGGGAGCCCGTGAACCGCAGCATGCCAGGCCTCCCTGTCCATCACCAACTGCCAGAGTCTACCCAAACTCATGTCCATTGAGTTGGTGATGCCATCCAACCACTCATCCTCTGTTGTCCTCTTCTCCTCCTGCCTTCAATCTTTCCCAGCATCAGGGTCTTTTCAAATGAGTCAGTTCACATCAGGTGGCTAAAGTATTGTAGTTTCAGCTTCAGCATCAGTCTTTCCAATGAATATTCAGGACTGATTTCCTTTAGGATGGACTGGTTGGGTCTCCTTGCATTCCAAGGGACTCTCAAGAGTCTTCTCCAACACTACAGTTCAAAAGCATCAATTCTTCAGTGCTCAGCTTTCTTTATAGTCCAACTCTCACATCCATACATGACTACTGGAAAAACCATAGCTTTGACTAGATGGACCTTTGTTGACAGAGTAATGTCTGTGCTTTTTAATATGCTGTCTAGGTTGGTCATAACTTTCCTTCCAAGGAGTAAGCATCTTTTAATTTCATGGCTGCAGTCACCATCTGCAGTGATTTTGGAGCCCCAAAAAATAAAGTCAGCCACTGTTTCCCCATCTATTTGCCATGAAGTGATGGGACCAGATGCCATGATCTTAGTTTTCTGAATGTTGAGCTTTAAGACAACCTTTTCACTCTCCTCTTTCACTTTCATCAAGAGGCTCTTTGGTTCTTCTTCACTTTCTAGAACTGTGAGGAAATAAACTTCTGTTATCTAAGCCACCCAAGTCTGTGGCCTTTTACAGCAAACTAATTCAAGCCTGTGGGCTTTCCTGGTGGCTCAGACAGTAAAGGATATTCCTGCAATGCAGGAGACCCAGGTTGGATCCCTGGGTTGGGAAGATCTCCTGGAGAAGGGAATGGCAATGCACTCCAGTATTTTTGCCTGGAGAATTCCCTGGACAGAGGAGCCTGGTTGGCTACAGTGCATGGGCTCGCAAAGAGTCAGACAGGACTGAGAGACAATAACAACAATGCAAACATGTATTGAGAGTAGTTGAATCCATACAGTGACTGAGATCATCTAGAAATAGAGTGAGAAGAAAGGTCTGCCTCTGCAAGAACTCTGGAGAACACTTACTATCTCTAGGAGCCAGGTGAAGAAGTCCTGCAAAGAGAATGAGAAGGACTTTCGGTGGTGTGGTAGAAGAGTCAGCAGAGCCCAGTGGAGAGCCAAAGGAAGAGAAAGTTACCATAATGGAGGAAGTGCTACAGAGAGGTCAACGAAGACAAAGCCTGAAAATAATTTTGGTAAGCAGAATGCACTTTAAGAAGAGTAATTCCAGCAGAATGATTTTGGTATAAGCCATACTGCAGGACACTGGTCCCCAACCTTTTTGGCACCAGGGACCAGTTTCGTGGAATACAGTTCTTCCATGGGTAAGGTGGGAGGGTAGGGGTGGGGGAGTCGAGGGGGTGGTTTTGAGATGATTCAAGCACATTACGTTTATTGTGCACTTTATTATTATTACATCAGCTCCACCTCAAGATCCTCAGGCATTAGACCTTAGAGGTTTCAGACCCCTGTTATAGGAGACTGAAATGTGAATGGGAGGTTGGGGAAGGGAGACATGAAAACTTTTTCAAGAAGACTGATTTCAAGTGAAGAAGCGTGCTTTATTAAGTCTTGCATGTGTGTTGTGTCCAACTCTTTGTGACCCCATGGACTGTAGCCCGCCAAGCTCCTCTGTCTATAGTATTATCCAGGCAAGAATTTGGAGAAGGAAATGGCAACCCACTCCAGTGTTCTTGCCTGGAGAATCCCAGGGATGGGGAAGCCTGGTGGGCTGCTGTCTATAGGGTGGCACAGAGTCTGACATGACTGAAGCAACTTAGCAGCAGCAGCAGCAGAATGCAAAAGTGTAACTGAAACCAAGTAAAAACCCAACAGTTAAAAACCCTGGTTTGGATTCCAGTGAGACCACAAATGAATGGAATGATTAGGGCAAGTTATAGAAGTACTCTGGTTTTTCCAGTGGTCATGTATGGATGTAAGAGTTGGACTGTGAAGAAAGCTGAGTGCCTGAGAATTGATGCTTTTGAACTGTGGTGTTGGAGAAGACTCTTGAAAGTTCCATGGACTGCAAGGAGATCCTACCAGTCCATTCTAAAGGAGATCAGTCCTGGGTGTTCTTTGGAAGGAATAATGCTAGAGCTGAAACTCCAGTACTTTGGCCACCTCATGCGAAGAGTTGACTCACTGGAAAAGACTCTGATGCTGGGAGGGATTGGGGGGCAGGAGGAAAAGAGGACGACAGAGGCTGGATGGCATCACTGACTCGATGGACATGAGTTTATTGAACTCGGGAGTTGGTGATGGACAGGGAGGCCTGGCGTGCTGCAATTCATAGGGTTGCAAAGAGTCGGACTGAACTGAACTGAACTGAATAGAAGTACTCTTGCCTTCAATTACCCATGCACCTTCCAGCAACAAAGAATCTTCAAGGCAGTTGAAAATTAAGTTTCTGGTCTCTATTTTAGGAGAATAGTTATTTGGCTTTTAGTTCTGCTCTGGTAATTCTGTGACTCATTCAAGGGTTAAATCTTGGAAACGTCCAGTCCAAGGAGTAGTTGAAAAGCAACTGTTGCTCGGTGTATTCTGGTAGCTAATTTTTTCCCCTCCCTAGGTAACTGAATCCTTCATCGCCTGTGGTCACTTCTCTGCTTCAACTCGCTTTTTCCTGCCTGTTTTCATGTCTGGGCTAGATTGGTACTCCCTTCTTCCTCTTCTGTGTTCCTTTCAGTCAACTATCAGCTGTTACCCTCTTCCCTCTGAGATGTTCATAGTAGAAATAAATGCATTAAAACAACAACAAAAAAGAATACTAGAGTGGGTTGCCAGGCCCTTCTCCAGGGAATCTTCCTGATACAGGGATCAAACCCATGTCTCCCTGTGGCTCCTGCATTGTAGGCAGATTCTTTACCACTGAGCCATCGGGGAAGCCCTTATAAAGTCTTAGTAAGTATAATTTCTGATGATTGCATAATTGTCCATCACTTGATTGTATTCCTTTTATGTTTGTGTTGATTAGAAATGTTTCCTTATTTATCTATTTACTTATTACTATTTTAAATAACTGTGACAAGGATATTTTATTTATCTGGCTCAATCAGGTCTTAGTTGAAGCATGCAAAGAGCTTCATTATATCATTTGAGAACTTTTCATTGCAGTGCCAGACTCTCTAGTTGTAGTAAACAGGCTGGTACGTGGGCTTAGTTGGCACAGGGTCAGTAATTGGGGTGTGTGGGCTTAGTTGCTCCATGGCATGTGAGGTCTTAGTTCCCTGACCAGGAATCGAACCCACATCTGCTGCTGCTACTGCTGCTAAATCACTTAGTTATGTCCAACTCTGTGCGACCCCATAGACGGCAGCCCACCAGGCTCCTCTGTCCCTGGGATTCTCCAGACAAGAATACTGGAGTGGGTTGCCATTTCCTTCTCCAATGCATAAGAGTGAAAAGTGAAAGTGAAGTCGTTCAGTCATGTCCGACTCTTAGCAACCCCATGGACTGTAGCCTACCACGCTCCTCCGTCCATGGGATTTTCCAGATAAGAGTACTGGAGTGGGTTGCCATTGCCTTTTCCAAAACCCACATCTCCTGCATTGCAAGTGGATTCTTAACCACTGGACCACAAGGCAAGTCCTGACAAAGATATTTAGATATCCTTTATTTTACACTCAAATCAATTTCTTAAGTTAGATTGCTAGAATTAAAATAGTTGAATCAAGGAGTACAAACATTTTTAGGGTGTTTATTAGATCCATCAAATTATTATTTAGGAGGGATATATACCAATTTATGTCTTTATGTGCAGTGTAAGAGAGTTCCGATTTCATTACATCCTACCCAGAAATGAATTTTGTGATTTTTAAAAGCATCCTTATATTACCTATGAAAGGGAACGATGCCTCCCTAGACAGCTGGCTGGTTCTAGGTACATTTGTGTCAGCATGTGAGGAAATGCTCAAAAAGTGATGGAGGCATGTTAAGTGGACTCAGAAGCCAGCTGGAAGGGGCTCTAACTGAGCAAACTGGGAACAACTTGAGCATCAAAAAGAATGGTGTCAGTAATAAATTATAACATATTAAAAGAAATCCTCACAAATTCATACTGATAGTGTTAAAAGATAAACTGAGGCATGTTACCATTTTTAGGAGTTTATTTGACTGAGAATTGGTCATCACCAAATGGAAAGTGGTTAAGAGCACTCCATAGAAAGGGGCTAGAGGAAAAGACTTTCATAGAGAAGAGGCAGAGGCAAAGCAAGGAACTTTATTTAATTGGCTATGGCTTAAGCTAATGGCTTATTCAAGAAAGCCTAGGTGGCTGTTTTTGATTTTGACCCTAGGTTTTGAATTCCTAACCTTGAGGCATTAGAGGCTTAGGTTTTGGTTTGCTTACACATGCTACTAAGGCACTGGAACTGCCTCAGTTTAATGGCTTCCTTATTTAATTCATTTAATATTTCTAATCAATATATAAAAAAAGAAAGACTAAGACTATTTTCTGTACAAGTACAGCTAATACATATAGAGGAATATAAGCATAGTACTGTCATAAGAACAATAGACTCAGCAAAAATTATAAACATGTGCCCTGATTGTTAGCGAAAGGAGTGTGTGGATATGGCTGCTTGCTGCTCAAAAGCTGACAAACAAGCCATATTAGTGGAAAGGAAAGTTTGTTTGTTCACATGCTGGCAACTGGAGTCGGGGAGGGTGACAGACATCTGTCCAAAGGCCGACTCCCCCCGACTCCAGCCACCCCGGCCCACAACACCTCCACCTCCCACAAGCAGTGGGTGAGGAGAGCTTCTAAAAACAGAGTGGTGGTGGGAGGGGTTGCTACATGCACAAACAGCATAGTCGTCTCTAACAGTCAGCTTCAAATTTGTCATCAGTGGTCTGACCAGCATTATCTTGATTGTTTTAGGTACAATTAATCTTCAGTTCCAGGGTCCATTTGTTCCCATTTTGAATTGTGGCAGCTCACGTCCTGGGTACAGTCTGGTCATCATGTCATTAACTTCACCTGGTGTTTGGTATCTATAAGACAGTTCATAGGCTATGATAATCCAGAATATTATCTACAGCCCTTGAGAAAGAACTAAAGGTCCTTGACTATGCTTAATGACTACATTATTATTATCTAGTCTCCTTTGACTGTTTTCCTTTGTTTTCACATGTTCTCATTTCTCTGATTAAACTTACTCTTTGATTAAAGTTTTCCACAGGCAAGAGGCAGGTAGATGACATGGTGAAGGGAGGGTCCTGCTCCGTTTCATGATGAGTTTTTTTCTTTTTACTATATATATATATAATCTATTTTAAGTATAATTGATTTACAACCAATGAGAGTTTTAGAGGAGAATGTTTACACAAATATCTCTCTGCTGTTGCTACTGCTGCTGCTAAGTCGCTTCAGTCGTGTCCGACTCTATGCAACCCCATAGACGGCAGCCCACCAGGCCCTGCCATCCCTGGGATTCTCCAGGCAAGAACACTGGAGTGCGTTGCCATTTCCTCCTCCAGTGCATGAAAGTGAAAAGTGAAAGTGAAGTCACTCAGTTGTGTCCGACCCTTAGCGATCCCATAGACTGCAGCCTACCAGGACCCTCCATCCAGGGGATTTTCCAGGCAAGAGTACTGGAGTGGGTTGCCATTGCCTTCTCCGAAATATCTCTCTACAGATATATAATTCAACTGGAGTTAATTTTGATGTCTGGAACGAGTTGAGAATGTAAACTGATTTTTTCCCCCTGTTTTCTGTCTCCTTTTCACAGAAATTAAACTGTATGCCAATACATATATTAGACTGTAAGCTTCTTGAGGACATGGACTATGTCCTGTTCACAGTTTTATCCCTTGTGCAGAATTAACACATTTTCCATCAAATTAGTCACTCAAAAAATATTCATCAAATAACTGTTTTGTTTACCATTATTAAGTTAAACCAGGAGGACCTTAGACAGACTTGGCTCTAATGTCCTAGTAGCCTAAGTAAGCAAACCAAAACCTAAGCCTGTAATAACTCGAGGTTAGAAATTTGAAACCAAAGGGTAACCAATTACCAATAGCCACCTAGGCTTTCCTAAATAAGGCAACGGCCTAAGCTAGAGTCAATCCATTTTCTTGCATTGCCTCTTTGTAAGTCTATGCCCAAATTTCTGTTGCCAGAGTGCTTCTAACCACTTTGCATTTGGTGACGCCCCATTCTTGCTCAAATAAACCCTTGAAGGTTTTAATATGCCTCAGTTTATCTTTTACCATGTATGGAGTTTCTTTATTTACTAGGGTCTTAGTTGGACTATCCTGTTCATATCATGTCTTGGTCTAATTTATACTTTGTTGTAGGTTTATGAAATATTAACATCACCAGGCTAGTTACAAGGGGGTAGTTCTTTTTGCTTCTTTTAAAATGTTTGTTTCTGGAAAGCATAGACATTTACGAGCTGAGGAGGAGTCACTGGAAAAAGAGAGGTTGAAGATATGGTGTCATCTCCTGTAATAGGGAAGAAATTTTGTACTCTACTACAGCTGCTGCTACTGCTAAGTCGCTTCAGTCGTGTCTGACTCTGTGCAACTCCATAGATGGCAGCCCACCAGGCTCCCCCATCCCTGGGATTCTCCAGGCAAGAACACTGGAGTGGGTTGCCATTTCCTTCTCCAATGCATGAAAGGGAAAAGTGAAAGTGAAGTCACTCAGTCGTGTCCGACTCTTAGCGACCTCATGGACTGCAGCCTACCAGGCTCCTCCATCCATGGGATTTTCCAGGCAAGAGTACTGGAGTGGGGTGCCATTGCCTTCTCTGACTCTACTACAAGTTAACCACTAAAGGGATATTACGTCTAAGCTTCTGTGCATGTGTATTCAGTTGTGTCTGACTCTACTGTAGTCTGCCAGGCTCCTCTGTCCGTGGGTTTCTCCAGGCAAGAATACAGGAGTGGGTTGCCATGTCCTCCTCCAGGGGATCTTCCCTGATCAAGGGATTGAACCTTCATCTCTTCTGTCACCTGCATTGGCAAGCATGTTCTTTACCACTAGCATCACCTGGGGAGCCCTGCCTATGAGCTTAAATTACACATAATAACCCATCTCCAGGAACTTTGCCTCCTAGGTAATGAGCATTAAACTAAATTGCCTTTATTTAGCACATAGGAAACAACCCTGGCCAGGCACAATGCAGGGAGGAAAAAATTAACATATCCCCTTAGGGGGCTGACTGGAATCTGGAAATGTTTGACTTTACTCCTTTTCCTTTTAGTATAAAAGAATCCTAAATTTTAACTCAGGCAAGATGGTTCTTTAGGGTATGAGTCTACCATCTTCTTGGTTTGCCGGCTTTCTGAATAAAGTCACTATTTCTTGACCCAACAACTTGTCTCTCCATTTACTGGCCTGTTATGCTGCAGCAGTATGAGCTTGGACTTGGTGACTTCCAAGGGGAGAGACAAGAAGGTGGATTGTGAGCTGGGAGGATTGAACTGGGGAAGAAGGGGCTCTTTTTACTCAGAGGGCAGGAGTCAGGCCAGAGTGGATGTATGCATGTGCATACTCAGTGGTGTCAGACTCTTTGTGACCCCATGGACTGTAGCTTGCCAGGCTCCTCTGTCCAAGGCATTTCCCAAGCAAGAATACTGGAGTGGGTTGTCATTTCCTTCTCCAGGGGATCTTCCTGACCCAGGGATCAAACCCATGCCTCCTGCATTGGCAGGTGGATTCCTTACTGCTGCCCCACCTGGGAAGCGGTAAGGGTGGATGTGGATGCAGGTAAATGTGGAAGGGGTGGTTAGGCAGTTAGGGATTGCACTGAATAACTCAGTCTATTCCACTCAGGTAGAATAAGATTCTCTTGCTGAGAATAATATAACACGGGTAGAGGGGTGGTGGTGGCGGTGGCGGCTATTGCAGAAGTGAGGAATGGAAGAGGAAGTTGACTACCAATTCTCAGGGTAATTGCTGAGGCGCTCAGCTGAGGATGGTAACTGAGATTTATACCTCTACCAGACTTCAGGCTTCCATGCTACTGTCCAGTGTCTCCAAAGATCCAACTCAAGGAAAACTGGGTGAGAATTTGCCAAAACTCTTGGGGGAAATAGGCCTGCAGAATTTAATTAAAATAGCACCTCACTTTGGGGTTCATTTCCCTTCTGACTGCTCCTGCCAACTTCCACATCCTGTCAGCAGGACAAAATGATGGGTAACGAGAGCCAGGCTGAGCAAGTCGGGGCTTGGTAACCTTATGTGCACCAGTCTTTGTACCACAAAACTTGAATGAAAATTAGCTATAGCGCTAACATCACTGGATTAGACACATTGTGCGAATGCTTTACGTACAATATTTTACCTAACCTTCACAAAACTATCTGTGAAGGCTACTATCGTTAGCCCCACTTTACAGATAAGAGGTCTAGAGCCTGAAGAAATTGGTAATTTGTTTAAGATCTGCTGCTGCTGCTGCTGCTAAGTTGCTTCAGTCGTGTCCGACTCTGTGCGACCCCATAGATGGAAGCCCACCAGGCTGCCCGTCCCTGGGATTCTCCAGGCAAGAGTACTGGAGTGGGTTGCCATTTCCTTCTCCAATGCGTGAAAGTGAAAAGTGAAAGGGAAGTCGCTCACTCGTGTCTGACTCTTAGCGACCCCATGGACTGCAGCCTACCAGGCTCCGCCGTCCACGGGATTTTCCAGGCAAGAGTACTGGAGTAGGGTGCCATTGCCTTCTCCGTGTTTAAGATCACGTGACCATTTAGCAGCATCTCTCAAGTCTAACAGTGTTCGCTCTAGGCACAAGTGTCAGTCCGTAAGAAAGCTGAGCGCGGTAACATTCACTTCAGTTCAGTTCAGTCGCTCAGTCGTGTCCCATTCTTTGCGATCCATGGACTGCAGCACGCCAGGCTTCCCTGTCCATCACCAACTCCCGGAGCTTACTCAAACTCATGTCCATTGGGTTGGTGATGCCAACCAACCATCTCATCCTCTGTCGTATGAGTGCCCATATTATCGAAAACATACGGTAACCACAGTCCTGCCTGCACCCGTCTGGTGACCCGGCACGCGTGATACTCACGCGCGCAGTCGCCGTGGCTTCCTCTAGGAAGGCAGGCGGCTTAATCTCGGTCAAGGTGTCGAGCACGACTCTATCTGGGCTGGATTCCTTCTGCCTGAGCGTCTGATCCGAACGTCGTGAGGGCGGGGTACGGAGGGCGGAGCCACCGCCCGGAGAGTTGCGGATTGGAGGGGAAGGAGGAACAGGGGGCGGAGCCTCGGTGAGAAGCTAGAAGCCGCAGCAACCATGTAAGTAGCTTTGCTTCCTGCCGCAACCGCCGGCGGCCTGAGTACCGCGGCGCTAGGCTCCTTGCACCTGGATCTGGTGAACCCGAGGCTGGGGTGGAGGGTGGCCTGCGGGGCTGGGGCGGGAAGCGCAGGTAAGGGAGGGACTTGGCACGCGGACGGTTGGGCCTGAGTGGGGAGAAGAAGGCGGGTTTAGGAAGCTCTATGGCCGGAGCGGAGGGGAACTCTGAAGTGAAGGCGACAGCTGGGCTTCACAACTAGGGCTGAGGCCGGGCTGCGGCGGAGGCCGGGTAAGGAAGGGCAGAGAACCTGTGCTCCAATTCAGGCGGCTCCCCTGATTCTCCGGCTTCCCCTTGTGTAGCGAGTGGGGAAGGGATCCGGGTGGGACTGTCTTGAAGAGGTTTCCTTGGAAGCATTTGAAGTTCCCTTGCTCCTGTCTTGTCCCGTGTATTTGAGCTTATTTCTGAGGTCCCTAGTCCAGTTCCTCCTCTCTGATGGATAAACTCTGAGCCTGTGTTTCAGAGGTACATACTTAGACTAGACAAAATAGTTCCTAATGTACAGAAACGATACCAATAGTGAGGTTTCAAATATGTATTTACCTCCGATAGTGCTTGTCTGCTCTTTGAAACCGTTCCGTTTGTACCTGTGTCAGTCTCTTGAGGAGAAGACCTGATTTCCCAATTAGTATTTTCCCCTTGCTTAGAACGTTCCCAACAAGAGGATGAAAATGGAAAATTTTTAGGAAATCAGGGGTCTTCTGGTTTATATATGTTATTATTGAGACATTCAAGAAATATGAGAAATACTGGAATTCCGTATGTCATTTCTGTTTATCTGATGAGTATTTATTAAATTATAAGGTACTGATTCAGTGCACATTCTTGTAAAATTACTCCGATATTGATAGGAGAGGTCGTCTTTTGTTATATCGTAGTGTTTTGTTTCTGATTTATTTGAATCTTGTTTTCTAGCATTCCCAAACTCCCACTGTCAGAATTCTTACAAAAAATATTCTTAATTTCTTTCTGTTGGATTCGAGTTTGTGACAGAGGTGAGCAGGTTAAGTTTCTGTTGAAGAGCAAGGCTACTCTCCCATGTCCTCTTTTTCTTCTTTCTGGGAAGAAGAATATGGATCATGTGGTTTTCCTTTAGAAAGCCTCCATCTGTTGGTTTGTCAGTCAACAATTGAACACAAAAAATCTTTGTAGATGGAAACTAACATTTCTAGTGTTCAGCTGTCCTGCATTGTTAGATATATTTTGAGTATCTTTTTTTTTTAAACATTGTACTTTTTTTAAGTCATTGTAGAAATGACTGAACTGATACTTGGGTTTTTCTGTCTGCTAACATTTTGATTTGACTGATGGAGTAGGCTTATTTTCTAAATGTCAATTCCTGACAAGCCTTTTGATAGTGCTTAGTGGATCTGCATATACAAGTCTGCAAAGGAGAAGAGGCAATGTGTTGGTGATACATGAGAGAGGTCTTTGAATGAGTTAAGTGAATACTTCTGGTTACCTCTCAGATAGTAAAGAATCCTAGTTCATGTCACAGACAGTTATTATTAAGCTACCAGAGAAAGAGTTGTAAGGTAGTTTTTTCTTGGTCATGATATCATTATATAAATATTATGATTAACTCTGTGTGATTGTATCTTTTAGAGACTACATCGGTCAGTGTTTTCATGGTAATTTTTATCCTCACATCTCCAAAGTCTAATAATTTAAAGTTTGTTTGTGAGTGACTCTTAGGTGTGATGCTAAGACTCTCCAGGAAGGTTGCTTTACTCCTCTCATGTTACTTGTGTCAAAGCAGAGTGTAGGATGTTCTCTGAGGCCTTCAGGTTGTTACTGCTGTCACCTCTCTTTTTACTTTTTTGAGTTTACACTTGGTCAGTCAATCATCAGCTAATTTCCCAACCCTTTCTGCAGGAGTGGGGGTTGTCAGGACACTTTCGAAGGATGTGTCCTTTCCCTCCTTCCTTCCTCCTCTTCTCCTCCTGTCCCTTCCTCTTTTTCTTCCCCTCCACCCCGTTCCAATAAATGTTTGTTGCCAAAATTCTTTTTGTCAGTGGTTTTATTTTTGTTTTGTTTAATGAACAATTAAATTATTATTCAGGCAACATCCTTAACAGTTAGAATTCAGATAGACCAGAATTTAAAGTCTGTGAAGAGCTACAAAATAATTTTGCTCTAAAAATGAATTCTGTGCCTTTTATGGGCAAGTACTCTGCTAAAAGTGCTTCACATACACTATCCCACTTAGTCACACTATGCCTCAGTTTCCACTATGTAAAATGAGGATGGTAATATATATCTTACAGGGCTCTTAGGTGGGTTTACTCAGCTAAGAAATTTCATAGTCAAAATTTGAAACCAAGAGTGTATGCCTCCAAAACCATTACAAACTTGAAGTACCTCTTTCATTAAAAGAGGAAATAATTAGATAAAAAATGCTGCCCTCAGGGGGAAAAAAGTAATTCTGGAGTGAAACTTGGCGTCTAGTTATAGTTGGACCACTGAATAGCTTATGTGACCCTCGAGAAAGTTGTTTTAGGGTCAGTGTACATTGGTTGCCTCAGAGGTAAAATGTAGTAATAAGGCCAGTTTTGTGTTCCAGGCATTTATGGAAATGAAATGAGATGGTAGGTAAGATTTTGAAAGTGAAGAGCATTTTATAAGAGTGTGGTGTCCTCGTAAATACAAGATTACAAGCTATAGCATTCTAATAAGTTATGCGTAGTTCCTGGTCTTCTCTTTTATTTGAAGTATTTATCAATATGGCAGAAAATAGACATCTGTGCTTTTCTGTTACCTGCATCTGAGGATGTAGGTAACAGTCCTTTGGTTGAATTATGATTTTTGGTTATTTAGAAGAAAAAGCACTTGAAGATCTTCATTTTAATGCCTATATGAGTTTAGACTTAAGGAGAAAAACCAGGCTTCTGTGCCTAGGAGGACATTTAATGGGGATCAGCTTGTTGGTTTAGATCATTCTCATAGCTGATGAGTCAGTTTGAGATAACTTTTGAGGTTATATAGAAATGTCATTAGAGGATGACTTTTATTTCCCGTTCTTGGAAGTATTTATTTTTTGATACTTTTTAAAAAAGCAAACATTGGAATAAGTAAAATAAAACTTTGAAGAATTTGTATGCTTTTGTAAAACCAGTTTACTGCCCTCCCAACTTTAAAGAGCTGTTTCTTTTTCAAGAAAAAAAATCTTAGAATGAAAAACATATAAATAAAGTGAAAAATCTTTTTTTCCTTTTTGCCTGTTCACATTTTTTCCTTGCCTTCAAATTTTTAATACTTTTGGGGTTTTTTTGTGTGTGTGTTTGAAACTACAAATACATATACATAAAATACAAATACCTAAAAATATATTAATTTTGAAAATGAGATTGACTGTAAACGTTCCTAGTTTTAGATAATTGAAACTCTTCCTTATGATCTAGACTGCAGTGTTTTCAAGTATTGATTTGGAACGTATGCTGAAGTAGACTTAAGTACTCTGGTTTTCTTAGGTGTGAGTTTTTGAAGTCAGATTTCTAGACTTGGGTGCTATTTGGGCTTCCTGAGGAACTTACTTTTGCTTATTTCTTTTGTTTATTAGACTCATGAAATGGCCACAGATGATAAGACTTCCCCAACATTGGACTCCGCTAATGACTTGCCTCGGTCTCCTACCAGTCCTTCTCATCTCACACACTTTAAACCTCTGACTCCTGATCAGGACGAGCCTCCTTTTAAATCAGCGTATAGTTCTTTTGTCAATCTCTTTCGATTTAACAAAGGTAAGACCTGTTAAAGATCAGACATCCTGCCATCTTGATTCTCTGAAATTCTCTTGTTAACTTTCATGCTGTGTCTTTACAAGAAAGTGAATATTAACTAGGAAGTAGCCTTCATCATAGGTCCTTGGGTTTAATTGCATAAGAAAAGAAAGCTAGAATTTTCTCTTAGTAATTATTGGAATGGAAAGTTGGAATTGAAAACTAAATGTTAAAACGAGGTTAAAGTTAGCATCATCATTTTTTTTCCCCTTTGTTAATATATCTGTATTGAAAAAGCAAGAGAGTTCCAGAAACACATCTATTTCTGCTTTATTGACTATGCCAAAGCCTTTGACTGTGTGGATCACAATAAACTGTGGAAAATTCTGAAAGAGATGGGAATACCAGACCACCTGATCTGCCTCTTGAGAAATCTGTATGCAGGTCAGGAAGCAACAGTTACAACTGGACATGGAACAACAGACTGGTTCCAAATAGGAAAAGGAGTATGTCAAGGCTGTATATTGTCACCCTGCTTATTTGACTTCTATGCAGAGTACATCATGAGAAACGTTGGGCTGGAAGAAGCACAAGCTGGAATCAAGATTGCTGGGAGAAATATCAATAATCTCAGATATGCAGATTATACCACCATTATGGCAGAAAGTGAAGAGGAACTAAAAAGCCTCTTGATGAAAGTGAGAGGAGAGTGAAAAAGTTGGCTTAAAGCTCAACATTCAGAAAACGAAGATCATGGCACCTGGTCCCATCACTTCATGGGAAATAGATGGGGAAACAGTGGAAACAGTGGCAGACTTTATTTTTTTGGGCTCCAAAATTACTGCAGATGGTGATTGCAGCCATGAAATTAAAAGATGTTTACTCCTTGGAAGGAAAGTTATGACCAACCTAGATAGCATATTGAAAAGCAGAGACATTACTTTGCCAACAAAGGTCCGTCTAGTCAAGGCTATGGTTTTCCCAGTAGTCATGTATGGATGTGAGAGTTGGACTGTGAAGAAGGCTGAGTGCTGAAGAATTGATGCTTTTGAACTGTGATGTTGGAGAAGACTCTTGAGAGTCCCTTGGACTGCAAGGAGATCCAACCAGTCCATTCTAAAGGAGATCAGTCTTGTGTGTTCTTTGGATGGAAAGTACTTTGGCCACCTCATGCGAAGAGTTGACTCATTGGAAAAGACTCTGATGCTGGGAGGGATTGGGGGCAGAAGGAGAAGGGGATGATAGAGGATGAGATGGCTGGATGGCATCATGGACTCGATGGACATGAGTTTGAGTGAACTCCAGGAGTTGGTGATGGACAGGGAGGCCTGGCGTGCTGCGATTCATGGGGTGGCAAAGAGTCGGACATGACTGAGCGACTGAACTGAACTGAAGTCCATAGGATGGACTTTGCTCTTTTAGAGGTTAATAGCCAAAAGATTTTAATGAAAGCAATAAAACTAAAGAATGAGCACATGGGAGGAAGGGTTCATATTTTTCAAAAATTAAAAGCTGTCAGCAGGCTTGTTAATCTGTTTAATACATTTAATGATATCAAATGAAAATTGTTTTTAAAATGAGCTCTTTTTAAGTAATATGTTTTTTACTCATTAGAATAGTTAAAAAACATGGTCTACATCTTTTGCTTTATATTTGACAATATTGTTTGAAATGTGTTAGAAAGTAATCCCTCTTGTTGAAAGGGATTTATGGATTAATAGTTTAACTCAGTGGAAATTTTAATAGTATTAACTGACTTTTATTAGCAGGCATGTTTAAAGCTCTGTAAAATCTCCCATTAGTCCAAAATTTTGAAAACAGTAATCTTTTTTTTTTTAAAGAAATCTGAACAGTCTTATTTTGAGTAATTCTGAATTTATGTAAAAATTAGGAAAATAATACAGGACGTTCTCATATATCCCTACACCCTGTTTTCCCTGTAATTAACATCTTACATTGGTAGAGTACATGTTATTAACATCTTACATTGGTAGAGTATGTTTATTATAATCAGTGAGCCATTATTGACAAAATATTACTAACTGAAGTATGTGTTTTATTCATATTTCTCCAGTTTCTACTAATGTCCTTTTTGTGTTCCAGGATCCTGCAGGGATACATTACATTTACAATAGTCTTTTTATTAAGCAAATGTTTATTGAGCACCTGCTGTCCACTGGGCACTATGTTAATAGTCAAGGAAAGTGAAGTGAAGTCGCTCAGTCGTGTCCGACTCTGTGCGACCCCATGAACTGTAGCCCACCAAGCTCTTCCATCCATGGGATTTTCCCGGCAAGGGAACTGGAATGGGTTGCCATTTCCTTCTCCAGGGGATTTTCCCGACTCAGGGATCGAACTCCGGTCTCCCTCATTGCAGGCAGACGCTTTACGCTCTGAGCCACCAGGGAATCTATCCCATAAATGAAATAGAATAACAAAAGATCCCAGCCTTCATGTGGAGCTTGCATTCTATTTCCTTAACATGCTCAACTTTTTAGTGAAAAGTAAAACACATCGAAGGTCACATGTACCAAGGATGTAATTATTGGCCTGTAATTTTGCCACCTGTTTTGAATTTTTTTTTAACCCTAAGTTTTACTTAGGTATGTGATACAAGTATACATTCTTTCCTGAAAAATCTCATCTATTTCCTTTTCTTTGCTGAGCTCTTGAGTCTTAGTTTTTCCAATAATTCCAAGCTTTTCTTTGCTACAGAGAGAGGAGAAGGGGGCCAGGGAGAGCAACAGTCTCTGAGTGGAAGTTGGACCAGCCCTCAGCTCCCTTCAAGGACACAATCTGTGAGATCACCTACACCTTATAAAAAGCGGCTTAATGAGGAGTTCCAGCGTCGATCTTCAGTGTTAGGTATGATACTGTTCGCATTTCATTCCTCTCTGAGTATTAGACTTTTCCCAGTCGTTGTGTTTCCCAGGTTGTTAATTGACTTAACTTTTTTGCTATTTGGAATGGTCAGGTACTCTTGAGAATTAATGAAACTTACCTGGATAGTGAAATAATTTGTTGATACCTAAACAGAAGTTCTTAAAACATTTCATTAAACTTTAATTTGGGCTTTCCAAGTGATGCTAGTGGTAAAGAACCTACCTACCAATGTAGGAGACATAAGAAATATGGGGTAGATCTCTGGGTTGGGAAGATCCCCTGGAGGAGGACATGGCAACCCACTCCAGTATTCTTGCCTGGAGAATCTCAGCAACAGTGGGATCTCCAGGGAATCCTGGTGGGCTACAGTCCATAGGGTTGCAAAGAGTTGGACATGACTGAAGTGACCTAGCAAACAAGAGTTCTTAAACATTTCAGTAAACTTTAATTTGGACAAGGCAGAGATCTCTTGACTGGTGGTTTTTTGTTTTTGTTTTTGATTAATTACTTGCTTGGGTTTCAGCAGAGGACAGTTTGCAACACCCCCAGGAGAACTCAGGTTGGTTTGAACTTTGTGATTGCTACATCTGTTCTTGGGGTGGCCAGTGTAATGTGATGTGCATGCCGCTGGTTGCAGAAGTCTCTCAGTTCCATCAGTGGGCTGCCACTTGCTCTTGGCTTTCTGTCCTTGTCGGGGTGCAAACTGTCAGTGTGGCTGGATAAACTGAGCTCCTCTCACCTGTTTGTTCTCCATCCTGTTCTGCTATACTGTCATCGCCTTCATTTTCATGCTCTTCTGTTGAGTACAGACTGGGATCAGTGCCTGCATCAAGAGACTAGCTAAAGTGAGTTGTTGTATGTTTTATTTCTGTTAGATTATTCAACTCAATGAAGTGGTTTGCCTGACTCAAGGTGGTAGGGGAAGGGCAATGAGAGGTGGCATAAGAGGGGAAAAGGGGTACAGCATTGGAAATCAGGTGTCTGTGAACATCAGCTCTTGTCTTGTCTGGCCAGTCTTCCCTCCAAGGTCTTCGAGTGACAAGTAGGCAGGCACAGGTAATGGTGGTCGGCAGAAGCATATTTTATTAATGGCTAGTTGGGACTTGTCTCAGAACCTGCTACCAATAGGTCAGAGGAGGCGGCGAAGCCGAGCAGAAAGAGAGCTTTTCCCAGAGGACTGGAGCAGAGCTGGCTGCATCACCTCTGCAGGTTTCCCAGGGCAGAGGGCCCTAGCCTGGGTTATGTCAGCTGTTTGGTAGGAAGAATCAGAAGGAAGGAAGAGGGAGAGGGAGAAGTAAGTTCCTTACTTCAGATGGATGGAAGGAAGAGACCATCCCAATCTGACTTTGAACCTTAAACTCCTTAGTTCTTGAACCCGGTCCGGAGTGTCACTCCTGTTTTTGTTAAGGGAACTCTTTTGACTGTATCCTATATTGAATTAAGCATAGGATTTCTTTGTTTATAAAATTGAGGAGTTAGACTAGAATCTAGTCTTGTAGGGGTTACAAACTGACAGCTTACCAAACCTTGTCTTGTTATTTTGATAAGCTTGAATTTAAATATTGCTAGGTGGAACTTGTAATGTCTAGTTTGCTGCATTCCTTACAGTCTTTTCTCAGTCCACTTGATTCTTTGATTCTTCCTTAGCTGCTCAAGGCATTTGAGTTTGATGAGCCTGGGACTGTTTGACCAGTCTAGTTCCTTTTCCTATTAAAAGCCTGTGATTCCACAATTTACCAGCTCTGTGACCCTGGGAAGTTATTTGATTTTCTATTAAGAATATTCATTTTACAAGAGAAGCAGCTGAGACGATTGCTTGAGGGCAGAGTGCTGAACCGGATTTTCTCTCCTTTTTTCATCCTCATCCACGTTGAAGCCATCATCTGTTGTTTCTAGGAATAGTCTTGCTCCTGCTTTTTCAATGGATGATGCTATTTGTATTCTCTTATACTCCTAAGTGGCTATACGCAAGGGGCTTTGCAGTTAATTATTTCCCGTGCATGGGACCACAGCTTTCCTGTTCTAACAGCTTCATCTGTCTCTCCTTTTGCAGTTCATAAATCATGGAGAGTTGGTTTATCACAAAGACTCAAGAGCAGTTTTGTCATTCTAATATACATTTTTATTGTAGTAATAATGTATCTGCTGAGATTAAGGTATTGTTTATAGAAAGATACAGTTTTCAGTTTTGTAACGTAAGTGCCGTTTAAATAAGTATTTCCATAATTAATATCGATGGAAGTTCTTCATGAGTTTAGATTTAAATATTAACTTCTCATTTCTTTGTAGTCTTTTCTTTGCCACTCATCCAAAACAAAGAACATCTAAAGCAAATGTAGCAAATAGTGAGTTTGAGAAGGATTTAGAGAGGGCCTTGCCATAGGTTATGAGGTTAATGAGATTAAGCTAATAGAGGTGTTCATCCATTTTGTCAGGCCAACTCTCCTTCATCCTTAGGTTTAAAAACTGCTGGAGCCAGGGATAGGTAGAAACCTTAGTTGTAATCTTGCTCTGAAATAAAGAAATAACATATGATAGCTTTGGTAGGCAGAGCCCATTCTGGCCACAAAACTGGAATGTAAGCCTATTTTTTTATTGACAGGACTGGCTTCAGTATTGCTGTTTCAAGAGCAAGTGATTCCTTCTTGCTTGGAGCTATAGGGGAGGGGAGGTGGCAGGGAAGGGTAGGGTTGGAGCTGTAGCAATTCTTTGGTAAAGAGAAGTCTTCTTGGACATTGGTGAAGGGAAGTCTGTGCATAAATTACCATCCTGGGTGTTCTGAAGTCTGTCAGACTCTGAGGTTGGCTATTAAGTTCTTTCCTAATGATCTGCAACACAAGCCTTTGGTTTTGTGATCTGTAAGGCCTAGCCGAACTGTTCAGCCCTGTTGCTGACCTGATGACTATGGAGACTAGGCTAGGATAACTCACTGGCATTGCTTTTCCTTCTGCTAAATTTCTAGCAGAGATTTATTCTGACCTGGGACTGAAGGGCCCAAGAAATCACTAATGAGTTTTATGCCATGTTAAGTGATGCTCCCATCCAGGCCTCAAAATCATCAGTGGTCTCAAACGGTGCTGTCTCAGTCCTCATTTGCTTGTGAAGCAGTGTTTTACACTTTGAACAGCCTCTTACCCTTATAAAGACTAGTTTTAACTCTCAGTCTGTGTCACTGGCTGGCAAACATAACTATATGGTAAAAGTAAGAAGCACTTTGCATTGATACTATTAAAGTAGTTTTTTGTTTTGTAATCCTAACTCAGACACCAGAAGGAAGGCAGAACCTACTTTTGGAGGTCATGACCCTCGCACAGCTGTTCAACTCCGAAGCCTCAGCACAGTATTAAAACGCCTCAAGGAAATCATGGAGGGGAAGAGCCAGGTATTATCTAGATTCTTTAGAAGATTACTTATTAAGCACTTATATGGGGATCATGCGGTGCTCACTGAAAATGGTACAATGCCACTTGAAAGAAAGTTCAGTTAATGTTTACTCCAACTGTGGACAGCAGATTTTACTCATAAGTTCCTTATTTTAGTTTATCAAATTTTTTTCTTTTTATGGGTTATGCTTTTTGTGCTCTATTTAAAAAGTGTTTTTCCAACCCAGGGGCAGTAAAAAATGAACCATGGGAGACTATCTTCCATGGTTTCTTCGAGAAGCTTTTTTATTGATGTGAAGGTATATGGATCAAGATTCATGTTTTTCCCCATTGATGTCCAGTTGGACCCAGTACCATTTTCTTTTTTAAAGACCATCCTTCACTGATTGCGTTACACACCTTGTCATAAGTCTACATATATGTGTGAGGGTGTGCCAGGGCTCTTCTCTTTGTTCCACAGCTCCATTTTTCCTTACACTAATACTTTGTCTAAAATTACTGTAGGTTTAGAATAAATCTTAATGACAGACATTATAAGTCCTTCAGCTCATTCTTTAAGATTGCCTTGGTTGGTTCTCTTGAACTTTTGCATTCCCATGTGAATTTTACAAATAGCTTGTTAATTTCTGCAAAAGAAATTTTCTAAGATTTTGACTAGCGTTGTATTTGCCTTTGCAGTTTGATAAAAAGTATTTTCAAGAAGCCTTCACACATTTTTATTGTTGCAGGATAGTGACCTGAAGCAATACTGGATGCCAGATAGCCAGTGTAAAGAGTGCTATGACTGTAATGAGAAATTTACCACTTTTAGGCGCAGACACCACTGCCGACTCTGTGGGCAGATTTTCTGCAGTCGTTGCTGCAATCAAGAAATCCCTGGAAAATTTATGGGTTATACAGGTAAATGAGCTTTATCGACATTTTTGCAGTTTTTAAAGGTCACAGCAATAAAATAGTTGCAATAGGGGACCCATGTTAAGTCATTGTTTATTTTGGACTTTATGTGTGAGACATGGGGAGAACAAACATGAGGGAGACACGACTTTGCTTTAAAGGACTTTGTAGTCAGGTAATAAAGTAGATGGAGATGTTCATAAATAACAAGAGTAAAAGACAGTGTATCATAGATGGTAGTGGAAAATCCACGGCATCATTCATGTTTATTAAGCAGGATGGTTAGAGTGATGGTTAGAGTGGTTTATGTTACTGTGAGAGTTTTTATTTTACAAAATACAAATTTTGTATTTTATATATACAAAGTATATGCAGATATATATTCCTTAACACTGTGCTCTAGCAAATTACATTTACTACTATTCTTTCCTGAACTTTAGTAATACAGAAATTTAAAATTATTTATTGAAGCAGAAGGAAACTAAGCAATGGTGTGTGTAGTGATTAGGGAGTGGAAGATGTACAGAAGTTACCAAAAAGAGAACATTCTCAGTATCTCTCTCATGTTATTTTTATTATTCACTGAAAATTTCTTTTTAAACCTAAACTGCTTCAGAGTTCAGACCCCAATTATCTTTCATCCATGAAAGATGATGAAAGATTATGGCTACAGCCTTTTAAAGTTTTTTTTACCTTTAATTTTTCCCTACCTCAGATTGTTTTTTCATACTCTAGTCAGTGTCCTGTTAAATGCTAGTTTGATCATGTCAGGGTATGTCCCCTGCCTAATATCCTTTCAGAGCTCCCATTACTCTTTGGGTAAAATCTTGTCTTTTTAAGGTGGTTGATACCTCAGTTGCCTAGGGCTCTCTTAACAAAATACCACAAACTGAGTGGCTTAGAATAAACAGAAATTTGTTGTCTGGAGGCCAGAACTACCATAATTGCCCTTACTCCACAGGTCAGGGAAGAAACGTAGGGGTTTTGCCATTTGCTGAGAATATCTATTCCAGTTACATATTTTAGAACTGAGCTATAACTACTAATGGCTTTGGGGACCTGTTGAGCCCACTGTAAGATGGACCTGAGCTGAAACTCTATTGATCATGACTTCTGTAAGCCCCTGCTGACTTGAAATCATAGTAACGTTTTGGATTCTTGGTATTAGTGTTAGTTCAGAGCCAAAGTCCAGTAATCCCCTAAAAGTTTGACTATTACCTTTTTCTCAATGCATGGTCACTCTGGTAAAAGGCTATAGGTCCTCAGAGGGGACCTCGTAGGAAGATTAACAGTATATACTTTTTGGCAGTGTAGTGGATCCCTACCTCAAGGTGACCCAGCGTCCATTCAAAGAACTCTGGGCCTGAGAATTTGTTGAGGGGTCATGACTCATTTTGATTCAAGATAGACTTTGGTTGTCTTGATCTAGAACGCTTTTTCTTATACAAATCCAGTAAGGATTTAGAAGACTGCCCATTTGCTTTAGGAACACCCTGGTCAGAGGTGTCACAGATCTCTATATGTGTTATACTATTCTGGTTACCGCTTTGACTCTGATGTCCGTTCATGCTAACCTTGTCTTTTGAGATTAAATGCCACCACTCTGCCCCTGCCAACCTGGGATCCAGTGGTCCCAGTGCATTTAGGTTTTCCAGTTCAGCACCAATAGTTCAATGATAATTCCCACAGAGAGAGGTGACTACAAAACTCTACAGGGGATGCTGGTGCTCCCCTCACAGATCTTTTTTTCTCATAGTCATGGTGAAAGGTATGTGCCCTGGGTCCTCCTGGGGCAAGTGAGCAGATCTTACCTGGTAAATCAGCTCATAGCAGACTCTCTAAGCCTTTGGATCCCTTCCTTTAGAGCATTCCACAGGCCTTCAAATTATTGGATGAGATGCATCCACATTATGGAGGGTAACTAAGTCACAGATTGTAAATGTGAATCACATCTTAAAAAAAAAAACCTTCACAGCAACAGCTGGACTATTGTTGGACCGACTCATCAGTCTTGCCAAGGTGACACATAAAGTTGACCATTGCAGTTGGGATAATAGATTCTGAACACAAACATAGGTTGTGACCCTGAATACCTAGAATACTTACGCACCTAGAAACAGATCAGTGGATGTTATTATTGTTAATGGTAGTAGCAGTGTTGTCTTTGTGTCTGCCTTACAACTTTTGAATTGTATGTGTCTGTTGTCTCCAATGAACTGAGGGGCTGTGTCTTGTCAGCCTTTTCAACACCTCATGTAATTTTTTTTTTTTTTTTTACTGCTCTATAGGCCCTTGCTGGTGAGGATTCTCCATGAAATGAGAACTTTTCTGGTCAAGCTTGGCTCCCTTAATTTACCTGATCATTTTCATTGTAATAGCTGACTGATTAAGGGAGATTTTCTTTACAGTGTAAGAACCAAGCCTTTGTTGTGGCAACTTAAATACTTTTCTGCAGGAAGTAATTTTATCTCTTTTCTGAAATTCAACCTTGGTCAGCTAGTGGTGGTATGTCCTCCACTCTCATTTATCCTGGGCTGGAGTTCAGTTTTTTTTGGTGGGGGGAAGAGGTTTGGGGTTGGTGGTGGTTCATGATTGGAGACATTTTTCTTTAGATTCGTCTGTTGAATTGTGTTAGAAATGAGTAACCCAACAAGTGATACTTAATTTTGCTTAAAATACATGCATAATTTAATAAAATGGAGTACTATAAAATAGTTCTTAAAAAATAAGACCATACATTGTCCTTTGTAGTAATTATGGTAAAAACACAGTACAGTTGACTTCTAGAAGTCTTTTGTTCCATGTCACTTCAGTTTTCTAATGTTAATGGTAAAAAGAAGGTAGAATTGTTATGTAACATGTTATTAGTAAAGTTTAATTATCTTACCTCCTTTTTTAGTATGCTAAAATGTTATAGAATCACACAAAAAATTGTTGCAGAAGAACAGGGTAGAAATGAAACTTATATTTGGGTAGGACTGCTTCCAGAAAAAAAAAAAAAAAAAAACACTTAAAATTATTAAATAACCTTATTGTCTTCCCAAGAATATTTCATTTCCATCCTAACTTTTACCATGAGAATTTCCTTTTAGTTCCCCCGACCCATATTTCTTATTGTTTGTACGCCAGTTTTGTTTGTTTTTAAACAGTTTTTGAAACTGTGCCCCCTTGTGGAGGTCAATCTTTATGACTTCACATAAAGAACTAAACATTTTCCTCCTTCCTTGTTACCGAGGTAAAAAGTGTTTCTTCTATTTGTGTTGGTTTATGTATTCAACTAAAATTTTTTTCCTTGAACCTCTGTCTTTCATAGATTCCCTTACTTCACTTCTAGAACCTTGAAGAATACTCTTGTAGCGGAGTTTTCTAGTCCATTGAATCATATTTTCTTAAGTTATTATAAATATTTGCAGTAATTTGGGTAGCTGGATGGAGTTATCATAATTTTGGTTTTTATTAAAAAATTTTTTTATTATTTTATATGGTAAATTCTTATTTACCCACATATTTGCTCTTCCTGTTGCTTTTCTTTCTTTTTTTTAATTGGAGTACAGTTTTAAAATGTTATGTTAGTTCCTGCTGTACAATGAAGTGAATCAGTTATATGTAGACATATATCCCCTCCCTCTTAAACCTCCCTCCCAACCTCTTCGGTTTTAAAATATATAACAGAGCTAACAAAGTTACTTCACTTTTAAAAAAAGGTCTTGTTTGGTAGTCTTTACTTGAAGATGGTTCCCTATTATTAGATTAACTATTAAGCCAAGGGTTTAATAGTTCTGGTAAGTAGATAGGTTAGTTATCATCTAATAAGTTTTCTTCTTTTTTTTTTTTTTCTTCCTAGGGGACCTCCGAGCCTGTACATACTGTAGAAAAATAGCCTTAAGTTATGCTCATTCCACAGACAGTAATTCCATTGGTGAAGACTTGAATGCTCTTTCAGACTCTGCTTCCTCTGTGTCTGTACTTGATCCAAATGAACCCCGTACACCTGTGGGGAGTAGAAAAGCCAGCCGCAACATATTTTTAGAGGATGATTTTGCCTGGCAAAGGTACAGTCACTTATGTATCTGCAGTGCTATTCCACTAAGTTATGGGGACTAAGAATAAAATATTTGAGCTCAGGATTTCTACCCCAGAGTACTTCTGTTTTGTATATGTGATGTGAAGAGTTCTATAAGTCACTCATTCAGCCAGTTTTATTGTTTTATTGCCACCTGTTACACTTAATAACTAGGGCTTCCCTGTGGCTCAACGGCAAAGAATATATCTGCTTGCAATGCAGGAGATGCAGGAGATGTGGGCTTGATCCTTGGGTTGGGAAAATCCCCTTTAAGAGCAAATGGCAACCCACTCCAGTATTCTTGCCTGGGAAATTCCATGGACAGAGGAGCCTGGTGGGCTACAGCCCAGGGGGTTGCAAAGATTCTGGGCTTCCAAGGTGGTGTGGTGATAAAAGAATCCACCTGTAATGCAGAAGATCCAAGAGACGAAAGTTTGACCCCTGGATCGGGAAGATTCTCGGGAGTAGGAAGTGGCAACCCACCCCAGTATTCTTGCCTGGAAAATTTCATGGACAGAGGAGCCTGGTGGGCTGTAGTTCATAGGGTCTCAAAGAGTCACACGTGACTGAGCATGCATGCATGTGCACACACATACACACTCACTTAATAAACTTCCTCTATTGATCTTTTGGTATTGTTATCCCGAAGACAAAATTTATCCTATTTCTACCTCAACTGAAAGAAGAAAATAATGACCCATAAGCTCATTATTGCAGAAAACAACCTGCTTTTAAATGTTATAGCACTCTATTGAAATTGGATTTGCCTGTAACTCTCAAATCATCTCAGTATATTCCTATTTTCTTTCTAGTTTAATTCATCCAGACTCCTCAAACACTGCTCTTTCAACAAGACTTGTATCTGTTCAAGAGGATGCTGGGAAATCTCCTGCTCGAAATAGGTGAACTGCCAAATGAAAACACTGTGTTCTGTGCCTGTTACGTCTATTTTTTCTTTTTTACAGTATTGAGAAGAACAAACATAAAATGGACAGGATTGATTTTTGTACATTTTCTTAGCTCTAAAAGCCGAATTAAACTTTTGTTTCCTTTTAGCTAGTCAGCTGTCACTTGCATTCTCACAGTGGCCCTTTTCTACTCTTTTCTGCTGTCTTCAACCCTACTTTCTTCTGACTTATTAGCAGATGACTTCACTTTCAGCTACAGAGCAAAAAGGGGAGATGACAGAAGGGGACGACACCAACTCTTAGCATCAGTTACCAACAATTACATTTGGAGCTCATTCTTTCCTCTTCACCTTGCTTCTCCATTTGTATTCTGCTTGTCATCCCTTATTCTTTTGTATTCAGTTTAGTTCAGTCGCTCAGTCGTGTCCGACTCTTTGCGACCCCATGAACTGCAGCATGCCGGGCCTCCCTGTCCATCACCAACTCCCGGAGTCCACCCAAACCCGTGTCCATCAAGTCGGTGATGCCATCCAACCATCTCATCCTCTGTCGTCCCCTTCTCCTCCTGCTCTCAATCTTTCCCAGCATCAGGGTCTTTTCCAATGAGTCAGCTCTTCGCATCAGGTGGCCCAAGTATTGGAGTTTCAACTTCAACATCAGTCCTTCCAATGAACACCCAGGACTGATCTCCTTTAAGATGGACTGGTTGGATCTCCTTGCAGTCCAAGGGACTCTCAAGGGTCTTCTCCAACACCACAGTTCAGAAGCATCAGTTCTTTGGCGCTCAGCTTTCTTCATAGTCCAACTCTCACATCCATACATGACTACTGGAAAAACCATAGCCTTGACTAGACGGACCTATATTGACAAAGTAATGTCTCTGCTTTTTAATATGCTTTCAAGGTTGGTCATAACTTTTCTTCCAAGGAGTAAGCGTCTTTTAATTTCATGGCTGCAATAACCATCTGCAGTGATTTTGGAGCCCAGAAAAATAAAGTCACCCACTGTTTCCCCATCTATTTGTCATGAAATAATGGGACCGGATGCCATGATCTTAGTTTTCTGAATGTTGAGCTTTAAGACAACTTTTTCATTCTCCTCTTTCACTTTCATCAAGAGGCTCTTTAGTTGTTCTTCACTTTCTGTTTTTCTGGAACTCTCTTGCTTTTTCCATGATCCAGAGGATGTTGGCAATTTGATCTCTGGTTCCTCTGCCTTTTCTCAATCTAGCTTGAACATCTGGAAGTTCACGGTTCATGTAATGCTAAAGCCTGGCTTGGAGAATTTTAAGCATTACTTTACTAGCATGTGAGATGAGTGCAATTATGCGGTAGTTTGAACATTCTTTGGCATTTCCTTTCTTTGGGATTGGAATGAAAACTGACCTTTTCCAGTCCTGTGGCCACTGCTGAGTTTTCCAAATGTGCTGGCATATTGAGTGCAGCACTTTCACAGCATCATCTTTCAGGATTTGAAATAGCTCAACTGGAAATCCATCACCTCCCCTAGCTTTGTTCGTAGTGATGTTTCCTAAGGCCAACTTCATATTCCAGGATGTCTGGCTCTAGGTGAGTGATCACACCATCGTCGTTATCTTGGTCGTGAAGATCTTTTTTGTACAGTTCTTCTGTATACTCTTGCCACCTCTTAATATCTTCTGCTTCTGTTAGGTCCCTACTATTTCTGTCCTTTATTGAGCCCCTCTTTGCATGAAATGTTCCCTTGGTATCTCTAATTTTCTTGAAGAGATCTCTAGTCTTTCCCATTCTGTTGTTTTCCTCTATTTCTTTGAATGGATCACTGAGGAAGGCTTTCTTATCTCTCTTTGCTATTCTTTGGAACTCTGCATTCAGATGCTTATATCTTTCCTTTTCTCCTTTGCTTTTCGCTTCTCTTCTTTTCACAGCTATTTGTAAGGCCTCCCCAGACAGCCATTTTGCTTTTTTGCATTTCTTTTCCATGGGGATGGTCTTGATCCCTGTCTCCTGTACAATGTCATGAACCTCCGTCCATAGTTCATCAGGCACTCTATCAGATCTAGTCCCTTAAATCTATTTCTCACTTCCACTGTATAATCATAAGGGATTTGATTTAGGTCATACCTGAATGGTCTAGTGGTTTTCCCCACTTTTTTCAGTTTCAGTCTGAATTTGGCAATAAGGAGTTCATAATCTGAGCCACAGTTACCTTCCAGTCTTGTTTTTGCTGACTGTATAGAGCTTCTCCATCTTTGGCTGAAAGAATATAATTAATCTGATTTTGGTGTTGACCATCTGGTGATGTCCAGGTGTAGACAATGGCAAAACTCTTATTAGCCTTTGCGCTGCTTCATTCCGTACACCAAGGCCAAATTTTCCTGTTACTCCAGGTGTTTGTTGACTTCCTACTTTTGCATTCCAGTCCCCGATAATGAAAAGGACATCTTTTTTGGGTGTTAGTTCTACGAGGTCTTGTAGGTCTTCATAGAACCGTTCAACTTGTGCTTCTTCAGTGTTACTGGTCGGGGCGTAGAGTTGGATTATCGTGATATTGAATCGTTTGCCTTGGAAACGAACAGAGATCATTCTTATTAGTCACACTATTAATGTTCCTTATATTCCACTTCTCTCTGCTGACTCCTTACTATCTGCATTTAAACAAACTCAGGTCTTACCTATTAAAAAGAAACAAACCCCCTTCCTTTGTGTTTTGCCTACAGTTTTCTATATTCTCAATATATTTTCTTAGCCAAATTCCTTGAAATAGTTGCTTATAATTGTTCTGTAACTGCTCATTTCCTTTTCAACCTGCTAGAATTTTACTAACATCCACACCTCCCCCTGAAAACACTTTCAGTTATTACGAAGTTAATTGGTGAGTAAGTTGTTATAAACCCAAAAGAATAGGCATCTGACTCACCATGGTTTATCATACATTCAGTTTATTCTTTCAGCAAGTGCTTAATAAGTGCCTGCAAATTAGGTATTTGTAGTACAGCAGTAAATACAGTTATTAATGTCCTGTCCCTCGTGAGGTGCACCTCATTTGCTAATGTGATTCTAGTTGTCTTTCTAGTAAGAATGAGTTTGCATCGCTTCATCCAAATCAGAGTGCCTACTCTGTACAGGGTACTGTCCTCAGTTAGCTTTATACACTTCATTAATGTCTGGGAGCTTAAGTTTATGAGGTACCTGGGCTGGGGTAAGGTTGAAGTCTGTAAATATGGAATAATGCAGGAACAGGTTTATGTTGGGAGGGGGCAATGGCACCCCACTCCAGTACTCTTGCCTGGAGAATCCCATGGACGGAGGAGCCTGGTTGGCTACAGTCCATGGGGTCGCGAAGGGTCAGACAGGACTGAGCGACTTCACTTTCACTTTTGACTTTCATGCACTGGAGAAGGAAATAGCAACCCACTCCAGTATTCTTGCCTGGAGAATCCCAGGGATGGAGGAGCATGGTGGGCTGCTGTCTCTGGGGGGGTCACACAGAGTTGGACACGACTGACGACTGACGCGACTTAGCAGCAGCAGCAGCAGTGAATCAAAAGTTTAAAGCACACAAAAGCGTAAGGAATAGGGGAGGAGGATGGAATTTTAAAGAGTGTGCTCAGTGAAGACCTCACAGAGAGGGTGATGTCTGAGCAAAGACTTGAGGATGTGGGGGAGTAAACCATGCGGACATTTTATAGAGCAGTTTACCAAGCAGAGAGGGAACAGCTAAGTTCCCCAGAGGAAACATGCCTGGCAGGGAGTAACTGGGAGCCCTGTGTACCAGGAGTAAAACCTGTTTCTGTTCATTGTAAGGATTTGGCATTTAATCAGTGAGTGGGAAGCTGTTGTAGAGCTTCATTTTTTATTTATTTTGAGAAAATTTTATACTTGCAAAAGAGTTGCAAGAAATAGAGTGGAATAAGTTTTCATACATTCTTCATTAAGATTCACTAATTTACATTTTGCCCATTTACTTTTTTTTTTTTTTTTCTGGACTGTTTGAGAGTAAGTTGCAGATATCATCATCTTTTACTTAAAAAAAAGCTTATAAACTTCATTTTGTGGAGCAATGTAGGTTCACAGCAGAATTGATTGGAACTTGCAGAGAGTTCCCATATAGCCCCTCCCCATAATGTCTCTCGTTATAAACAAACATCCCACACTAGAGTGATATGTTGTTAAAGTTGATGAACCTACAATGACCTCAGTTTTACTCAAGTCTGTAGTTTGTTTTTGGTGTTGTATATTCTATGGGTTTGAACAAATACGTAATGAAATATATTCACCACTAAAGTAGAGATCAGAATAGTTTTAGTGTTTTAAAAAATCCTCTGTGCTCTACTTACTGATCCCTTACTCCCCACAACCCATGGCAGCCACACACCTTTTTATTGTCTTCATCGTTTTGCCTTTTCCAGAATGTTACATAGTTGGAATCATACAGTATATAGCCTTTCCAGATTGATTTCTTTCACTTGGCAATATGCATTTTAGTTTCTTCCGTGGTTTTTCTTGGCTTGATAGCTCATTTCTTTTTAGCATTGGAGAATAGTCCATTGTTTGGAACTATAGCAGTTTATTTATCCACTCACCTACTGAAGGACATCTTGGTTGTGTCCATGTTTTGGCAACGATGAATAAGGTTTCTATAAACATGTATATGCAAGTTTTAGTGGGGATATATTTTTCATTCATTTGGATAAATACTAAGGAGTGTGATTACTGGATCCTACAGTTAAGAGTATGTTTAGTCTTGTAAGAAACTGCTTTCCACAGTAGCTGTACCAACAATGAATGGGAGTTGTGTTGTTCCCTATCCTTGCCAGTAGTTGATGTCATCTGTATTCTGGATTTCAACCATTCTGATAGGTGTATAATGCTGACTCATTGTTTTAATGTGGGATTCCCTTATGACATGTGATGCTGAACATGTTTTCATATGCTCCCATCCTTGCTGTCTGTATACTTTCTTTGGTGAGGTGTCTGTCTAGGTCTTTGCCCTGCTTTTTAACTGAGTTGTTTTCTTATTGTTGAGTTTTTGGAGTTCTTTGTATGTTTTGGATAACTGCCCTTTGTCAAAGAAATTTTTTGCAGTTGTTTTTTTCCCAGTCTGTGGCTTGTCTTCTAATTCTTGATGTTGTCTTTTGCAGAGCATAAAAGACATATTTATGCTCATCATTTTTAATTTTAATGAAGTTAGCCTATCAGTTTTTTCATGGATGATGCTTTGGTATTGTATCTAAAAAGTCATCTCAGTACCCAAGGCCATCTGGATTTTCTCCCATGTTATTTTCCAGGAGTTGGCTTTGCATTTTACATTTAGATCTGTGATTCATTTTGAGTTAATTTTTTATAATGGTCTAGGTCTAGAAAGTCTGTGTCTAGGTTAATATTTTTTTGCATGTGGAGGTCCAGTTGTTCTAGCACCATTTCTTGAAAAGACTATTTTTGTTCCATTAAACTGCCTTTGCTCCTTCATCAGAGATTAGTGACTGTGTCATGTGGATCTGTTTCTGGGCTCTGTATTTTGTTCCACTGATGGTGTTTGTCTGTCTTTCACTAATACCACATTGTCTTTGTTACTGTAGCTTTATGGTAAGTCTTTAAGTTGGATGTGTCACTCCTCTGTTCCTTCCATATTACGCTGGCTATTTTGGGCCTTTTGCCTCAACACATAAACCTTAGAATCAGTTTTTCATTATCCACAGAACAGCTTGCTAGCATTTTGACTGAGATTGATTGAATCCATAGATCAGGTTGAGAAGTACTAATATCATGACAATATTGAGTTTTCTTATCCATGAACAATGACTTTTTCTCCATATACTTAGTTCCTTGATATCTTTCATCAAAGTTTTGTAGTTTTCTTCTTTCAGATCTTGTACATATTTAGATTTATACTTGAGTATTTCGTTTTGGGGAATGCTGATGTAAATGGTAATGTGTTTTAATTTTTAATTTCATTTGTTCATTGCTGGTATAGGAAAGTGACTGACTTTTGTATATTAATATTGCATCTTGCAACCTTGTTATAATTTTGGGAGTCTTTTGGTTGATCTTTTCAGGTTTTTACATAGATGGTCATCTGTGAGGAGAGAAAGTTTTAATTCTTTTTTCCCATTCTGTATTCCTTTATTATATTTTCTTATTGCATTAGCTTATGCTCCCAGTATGATTCTGAAAATAAATGTTAAGAGAGGACATTCTTGCTTGTTCCTGCCTGAGCAGTTGAAAAGACAGAGTTGCCATTTATTGATATGGAGAAGACAAGGAGGAAAAGTTTAGTTTTAGACATGTTGAATTTGATACACCTCTAGACATCCAACTGAGATATCAAATAGTTGGATGTATAAATCTAGAGTTCAGGACAGGGATTCAAGTCAGAGACATAAACTTGCATGGTGTTATCATGTGAATCATATTTAAAACTATGAACCTGTCTGAGAACATCAAGAGAGTAAGTGTGGAAAGTGAGGAAGTAAGGACCAAGGACCAAGATTGGGGAATTGAAGGGGAACCAGAAAAGGAGACTGGGAAGGAGAGATGAGTGATAAGGTCAGAGGAAGCCCGGAGAGTAGGTTGTCTTAGTAGCCAAGAGAAGAAAGTATTTCACAGAAGAGGGAGTTATCCTGCTGCTCTGTCAAATGAGGAGTGAAAACTTGACTGTGAACAATAAATATTGGTATAGGCAGTTTCAGTGGGTTGTTCAGGATTCTAGAGAGAGTGAAAGAAGAATTGGAGATGAGTTTTGTTGTACTGAAGCAGGGGAATGCAGCAGAGGAATGCAAAGTCAAGATAGTGTTTTAAAAGATGGGACAAATTACAGTATTCCTTTTGGTATGTGTAGGAATGCAGAGATAGCTACATTTGGACTGATGCTTTATATTCATCAGTTCAAAAAGAAAACACCCTAATTTTCATCATTTTAAGGAGTGTTTGTACCTATTTCGTTTGGGATATTACTGCTATATGCACTACAAATATAATTTTTTCTTACAGTCCTCTCATAATGACTTCCTTTTAAACTTAACTTGAAATAATTACAGGCTAACATAGAAGTTGGAAATAATAGTGCAGAGAATTCCTGGATACTCTTCTTCCAGCTTTCCCAGTAATAGTGTCAAACATAACCATCATAACTACTTTTAAAAGTGCCCCTAACATTGGCAAGTAAGCATTTATTTAAAAATGAACTTTCACTGTAATTCTCTCTGTCGATGAAAAATTTACAACTGTGTTTTCACTTTCTGTTTTCAATTTCCAGATCAGCCAGCATTACTAATCTGTCACTGGATCGATCTGCGTCTCCAATGGTACCATCATACGAGACGTCTGTCAGTCCCCAGGCTAACCGAACGTATGTTCGGACAGAGACCACTGAGGATGAACGCAAAATTCTTCTGGTACCAGTCCAATATCTTTGAGCCGTTGCAAGTTTTGAGCATGAAGAATATTTCGTCTCATTGATTTTTTTTTTTAAAGGCAAATGAAATTGAAATAGCCAGTTAGCATATTAATTAGAGGAACTAATTTGCTTAAGTTTTTATTAGGCTCACCTGAAATTGGTCAAGCAGCCCATGCTTATATGCTGCATTAATATTTTCTTGACCACTATGAAGATCAGAATTCAGGTACCTCTGTAATTCTAGAGCTTAACTTTGAGTTATATCCCAGATTGCTGCTTAAACTTTGGGATATGTTTCTCATACATGTGGAATACTTTTTAGACATTTAATATTATATGTTTAAGTAGGTGGTAATCAGTTTATTGAATTTATCTCTGTAAACTACTGTGTTCAATCATAAGAGTGACTCAAAGAAATGGAAGATATGGTTTCACTCCTCGGGTTTATAATTCAGAAAGTAAAAATGAGGTCAGTGAGCAGGTCCGTGATAGTAAAAGAAGTAATACTTTAGTAGTAAAAAAAATAGAGCGCTAGTAGTGGAGAAGTCGGGAAAGGTTTTAAACTGAAAGGCTTGCACTGGATCTTGAAGGATTGAATGGATTTGGGTGGGCAGTGAAGGAAGAAAATCTTATTTAAAGTGTGGGGAAAGGTATAGAGGTGAGAATAAGCCTGGCATTTTCCATGGACTGAATTAGAGTTTATGATTTGGGAGAGGTTTGGAGGGATGTTAAGTTTGATTCTGTGGGCAATGAGAATGGAAAGTTATTTGGGGCTACTTGGTGGAAGGTGGTGAATTCAGTCTTTGTCAGTTTTAGATTAGAACCTGTAGATGCTGAGCAGTGTTGAAGTGTTCTTGAGCAGGGAGTAATTCCCTGATGAAAGTTGGGTATAGGTGAAAATCTGATGAAGTGAAACCTACAGAAATAGTTACTTTAGAGTAACGTGATTATTCCCTTCTTATTCGTTCTGTCTCCAAAGAGGAATGTGAAATTTTCTTTTCAGATAATCAGGAGACTGATAATATATTGAAAAAAATTACTTGGGATAGTTTTTCCCCAAGAGAAAAAGTTGTTTGGAATTAGATGAGCTGAGTACAAATTGTTCTCCATGCATGTGTCATTTCTATTAAATCATGTAAGTTAGCTCTGACAAAGAAATCTGAATTGAGTTTCCTTTCATGAGTATAAAAATCACAGGAAGAAATCTGAAAGTGTATAGTATCTTTCTCAGGAGTAATTGCTTGCTTATAATGTGATTTCAGGACAGTGTTCAGTTAAAAGACCTATGGAAGAAAATCTGCCATCACAGCAGTGGAATGGAGTTTCAGGATCACCGCTACTGGCTGAGAACACACCCCAACTGCATTGTAGGAAAGGAGTTAGTCAACTGGTTAATCCGAAATGGACACATTGCTACAAGGTAATGGGTCTTAAGAAAAATTTATGAATTTATTTTTAATGACATGTCATAAAGGAAACAGCTTGCTTTGTGAGTAGGATGCTGTTTGATTTCTGCATTTGGTGTTTGGGGTGTTAGTTACTCAACCCTCCTCCCTTCTGTGTTGTAATCAGTAGATGCAAGGAGCCAAATGGGGGTCACAGTTTACCTTATTTATTAAAAGCAGAAATGTGCAGTAGTTCCCAAAACTCAGTTCTGCAGTTAAGCAGGATTGGGGAATATAGCTAGAACCTAAGGCCGCAGTCGGAGAAGGCAATGGCACCCCACTCCAGTACTCTTGCCTGGAAAATCCCATGGACGGAGGAGCCTGGTGGGCTGCCGTCCATGGGGTCACTAAGAGTCGGACACAACTGAGCGACTTCACTTTCACTTTTCACTTTTCACTTTCATGCATTGGAGAAGGAAATGGCAACCCACTCCAGTATTCTTGCCTGGAGAATCCCAGGGATGGCAGGGCCTGGTGGGCTGCCATCTATGGGGTCGCACAGAGTCGGACACGACTGAAGCAACTTAGCAGCAGCAGCAGCAAGGCCACAGTGGATTCTCCTGTTTCTGCTCCCTAATGTGGACTTTCAACCTGTCTTCAGAACTGGGTCCATTAGCCACACCTAGAGTGTGCTATCTGGCCTCACAAATCATTTGTGTGAAAGCACCAGACAGGTCCTGTTGCCTTTCAGGGTGGCGTGTCGCTTGGCTTTTCTGCTTGTTTAGAGTAGCTACTCCTCCTCCCATAGGAAGAAACAAGTATGTGGAAGAGAAGAAATAGCTGTAAACAGTGAAGCTCTGGCTTCCAGTTTGGATTGTATCTTTTTTTAACTTTATGCCCTCTGTGAAGTTATTCAGTCTGTTTGAGACTTGACTTCTCAGCTCCAATGAGAAAAATATGAAAATATGATCCTGTGAAGAAGCTGTGAAAATGAAATAATATGGACTAAATTTTTTGATAAATTATAAAATGCCATATAAATCCAATGTGTTAGTGTCTATTTCATGTATATATATGTGTGTGTGTGTGTATACATTTTATACCTACATCTATAATATTTGGTATTATCTTCTCAAAGACTGTAAGCTCCTTGAGGACAGGAGCCATACTGTTCTCAACAGTCTTTTTTATCCTCCTCTACTAAGTACAGGGGTATGCTTGCACAATTGCACTCATCTCATGAGAAGGCAATGGCAACCCACTCCAGTACTCTTGCCTGGAAAATCCCATGGACAGAGGAGCCTGGTAGGCTACAGTCCATGGGGTCGCTAGGAGTCAGACATGACTGAGCGACTTCACTTTCACTTTCATGCATTGGAGAAAGAAATGGCAATCCACTCCAGTATTCTTGCCTGGAGAATCCCAGGGACGGGGAAGCCTGGTGGGCTGCCGTCTATGAGGTCGTACAGAGTCGGACACGATTGAAGCGACTTAGCAGCAGCAGCAGCACATGCTAGCAAAGTAATGCTCAAAATTCTCCAAGCCAGGCTTCAACAGTACATGAACTGTTCAAGCTGGATTTAGAAAAGGCAGAGGAACCAGAGATCAAATTGCCAATATCCGTTGAATCATCGAAAAAGCAAGAGAGTTCCAGAAAAACATCTACTTCTGCTTTGTTTACTACACCAAAGCTTTTGACTGTGTAGGTCACAACAAACTGTGGAAAATTCTTAGAGATGGGAATACCAGACCACCTGACCTGCCTCCTGAGAATTCTGTATGCAGGTCAAGAAGCCACAGTTAGAACTGGATGTGGAACAACAGAGTAGTTCCAAATCAGGAAATGAGTATGTCAAGGCTGTATATTGTCACCGTATTTAACTTGTATGCAGAGTGCATTGTGAGAAATGCCGGGCTGGATGAAGCACAAGCTAGAATCAAGATTGCTGGGAGAAATATCAATAACTTCAGATATGCAGATGGCACCACCCTTATGGCATAAAGCAGAGAGGAGCTAAAGAGCCTCTTGAAGAAGGTGTAAGAGAGTGAAAAAGCTGGCTTAGAACTCAACATTGAAAAAGCTAAGATCAGTGGATGTGAGAGTTGAATTACAAAGAAAGCTGAGCACCAAAGAATTGATGGTTTTAAACTGTGGTGTTGGAGAAGACTCTTGAGAGTCCCTTGGACAGCAAGGGGATCCATCCAGTCCATCCTAAAGGAAATCAGTCCTGAATTTTCATTGGAAAGACTGATGCTGAAGCTGAAACTCCAGTACTTTGGCTACCTGATGTGAAGAACTGACTCATTGAAAAAGACCTTGATTCTGGGAAAGATTGAAGGCGGCAGCAGAAGGGGATAACAGAAGATGAGATGGTTGGATGGCATCACTGACTCTATGGACATGAATAGAGTAATCTCTGGGAGTTGGTGATTGACAGGGAAGCCTGGCATGCTGCAGTCCATGGGGTTGCGAAGACTTGGATATGACTGAGTGACTGAACTGAACTAATGATGCTTGCCTTGAGTACTTGTTGATGTTTGTGTAATTGAAATTAGGTCTTGTTGGGACTGCCTTCTCTGTAGGTTCTTCTTTACTATGGTACTTGAGAAAATCTTTTAAGTAAGCTTCAAATCTCTCTTGTTTTATCCCTCACCTATCCAAGGACTGTTTGAAGTTCCAACTCTGATTAGAATAGAACATAAATTCAGTTGGTGTCTCATCTTGTAAAATTATTCTCTTAAAAGTTTTTGTTTTCTCTGGTCTTGATTCAGGGCACAGGCTATAGCAATTGGACAGGCAATGGTGGATGGACGTTGGCTGGATTGTGTCAGTCACCACGACCAGCTCTTCAGGGATGAGTATGCGCTGTACAGGCCGCTGCAGGTAGTGTTCAGTGGTACGGCTAACGAGAATACAGAGAGCTTCGTTACCAAGTCTTCCTCGTCATTGGGAATAAAAAGTCGTTGAGTTACCCAGTGATACACTTTTCTAGTATGTTGTCCCTGCCATTTGAGGAAAGCTCTAACATTTTTACGTGGTTGGTAGTTGTGATGAAAAACCCTTTGAAATCCCAAACTTTTCAGTTTGTGCAGCTTTTCTTAAGCTTGACTTTGTAGTGTCATTTACCCTTAGTGGTTTTTAATTTTATTATGTCTGTTTTTTTTAGGATTAAGAGGAAGTATATGTAATAAAATCACTAAGAAATTTAATGTTACTGTTGCAATAGATTTTGACTCCATAGCAGTATTAAATTGTATAACTGATAAAATGGTGAATATTCTTTTTCTTTTCTGTTTCTTTAGTTTGGTTAGGAACATGGAAATCACGTACTTAGAAGTTTTAAAAAACTTCAACATAAACTTTTTGTTTATATTAATTTGATAAAATAATATCCAGTAACACCTTTGTGAACTAAAGTTGGAAAATCATTGGGTAGAAAAGATGGATGATCCCAAAGACTGGTGGTGTTATGTCTGAAAATCTAACAGTTTTCCAAGTTGTGTCCTAGAATTGGCACAGGGTTATGATAAATTCTAAGCCATCTTCACTCTCAGGAATAAAAGAAATGAAACACTATAAAATCTGTATAATATGTTTGGTCATAATATGCTGCCTTTTAGCCTGCTGATTCGTCAATATTATAGTTGTAAGAGTGGAATTGCCAGTTATAATGCTGGCTTACAACTTAAAGTTCCTACTTATTTGCTTATTTAATATATTCAGTGGTTAGCCTTATACAAATATTAGGCTAGAATTTATTTGTAGTGTGACAGCCTCAACATTGTTGCCATTGTGGGTCAATTGCTTGGATTCTGTCTTGACTTTTTCAGAGTACAGAATTTTCCGAGACCCCTTCTCCGGACAGTGACTCGGTGAACTCTGTGGAAGGACACTCTGAGCCATCCTGGTTTAAAGACATCAAGTTTGATGACAGTGACACTGAGCAGATAGCTGAAGAAGGTGACGATAATTTGACTAGTGAGTTTCACTTTCTGACGTTTTAGTTTTTATGAATCATTAATGTGTATGTATGATAGAGTATTTTTTTTATTTAGTTGGAACAATCCTACTATTAAGTTTTATGGCTTCAACTAAACGTAAAGAACATCTGATAGCAATCATTGTCCTAGATACAGTATTTTCTTAAGAAACCAATTCATTAAATCACTGGTGTTTTCAGATTTCGCTGTAGTCTTTAGTTTGCAGCAGCTTAAAAATAACTCCGAGCTAATAATATTGCAGTAGACAACTTTCTCACCTCTTCGCTATGATATCAGGCCTTCTCTCTGCAGAACCTCCAATATATTTATTTAAAAAATTCACTTTATATTTAACTGGTTCAAATTTTATTAAGTCTACACAGAAGTATCAATACACGAAAATACTGTATCCATTTTGGTATTGCACATTGGGCTTGTATATTAAAAAAAAAAAAACATTTTTCTCCTTTCCTCCAATACCCTGATGAAACCCGTTTTTACTCCCCTCCTCTCCCTGTATTTCTTTCCCCTCCCCAACACTAAAAGACTCTGCCAGTCCTAGCAAGCGCACATCAGTCAGCAGTTTCCAGTCCACAGTGGACAGTGACTCAGCCGCTTCCATCAGCCTGAACGTGGAGCTGGACAACGTGAACTTCCATATCAAGAAGCCCTCCAAGTACCCACATGTGCCCCCTCACCCTGCTGACCAAAAAGGTAGGAGGGAGTCACCACCTGGAATCTGAGTACAGGCTGGAGAGTTGGGCCGTGGATCTCATCCGGCCTGTCCTCCTTGCTTCCTCTGTCCCCGTGGCTGAGGGGATTTGCTGTGGGTTTTGGTCCACCCTTTCTCATTTTTCCCACACCTCTTCTCCACATGTTTTTTTTCTTTTTGGTTGGTTCCAGTTCCTTTCATTTCTTATTTCCTCCCTTAGTATCACCACACCCAGCTTAAAGCTTTAGTCATTAAAGGGAACAGCATCTGACTGCTTTTCCCTTAGCATAATGTGCAACTGCCAAGGTGGCATTTCTTTGCATTATAACATGGATGTTCTGCTCTATTCATTTCTCTTTTTTCATTTAATATTTTAAAGCCTCTTTACTTATGCTGTGACCCAGTAGCATAGTGTTTCACTAAACCTTTCCAGGTGCTTGAACTAGACTGGCGAAGAACATCACACATTCCAAAGCATCTTTATTGCTTAAAATGCTTGTTGTGTACATGCTGTATTTGTAAAAAAGTTTTCTTCTCTAATACAAAAAAAAAAAATCATTCTTTTAGCTGTTCTATTTGAGGTTTTAGTCTACTGACTCAAAAGTCTTAATTCAAAGGACATTTGGTATAAAAGGAAAAATAAGGTTAAGTCATTAGTAAAATTGACCATAGCAGTATGCAGAAAAGAAATGCTTTTTAAAAAAAAAAAAAAAAAAAAGATGATGAGGCTTACTTTGTTGGATATAATTAAAAGCCAGTTTAGGTTTAAGAAAAGGAGAGACCTGACTAGCACTGAACATGAGTATGATACACATCTTTATCAGAATCCTCAAAGCAGAAATTGGAAAAATGGTGGTGAACATTGGGTGAGTAGGAAAGTGAAGCAGACTGGGCACTTGGGTGAGAATTAACTGTAGATGGTGGTCATGTGGAGGATTTGGATTTTTGTCGTATGAATGACAGATGTGGTTCAGAGGTGGCATGATCTATCTTGATAGAGGTATCTGTTCCTGGATGTAGTTGGTGGCAATTTCATTGTGCTGCAAGTAGAGTTATAGAATACATTTTTGACTTGATGATTTCATCTCTTGGAAAGTTAAGGAGCTTTTGAAATCATGAAGAAAGTGAACTGACATCATGAAATTCATAATAGCAAAAAGTGAGCTGCTGAGCGCAGTTAAACATTTGCTTTAGGAAACCCAACTTCATAATCTTAGGAGAAGAATGAAATAGAAGGCCCCGTTGACGTTTTGACAGTGCACCCTCAAATCGCATCTCTAAGGAAAATGAAAGGGGAAGCACCGACAGTTGGAAAAACTGTCACAACTCCACTGGCAATTTTCTGACCTCAACCTTTAAAAAAATTTTTTTTTCTACAAAAATTGTGAGAGTTAGCCTTCATATGAGGATCAGTCTGAAAAGAGGAGTCAGTGCTTTCAAAAAAGTGGCAGGTGAGCAGAAGTCTAGACTATACTGAAGACTGCAGGGAATGTCAAGGATATCTTGGAAAAGATTTTTAAAATTGTGATGCAAAGAAAGAAAAGTTAGGTCAGTTATTTGGGGAAGTTGATATAATATTAACTGAAGCTTTTTTTTTTTTAAAACTTCTGTCAAGATAAGAAAGAACACTCACTGCTAAGAAGAAGTGAAATCCAAGATAATGAGGAGATGGAGAGTGCCTGGTTGTTGTTGTTATTTTTCCCCCCTTCTAGTTTTATTGAGATATAATAGACAAAAAGCAGTATATAATTTTAAGATGTACAGTATGGCTTAAACGGTAAAGTGTCTGCCTGCAATGTGGGCAACCCGAGCTCAATCCCTGGCTCGGGAAGATCCCCTGAAGAAGGAAATGGCAACACACTCTAGTACTCTTGCCTGGAAAATTCCATGGACAGAGGAGCCTTGTAGGCAACAGTCCATGGGGTCGCAAAGAGTCAGACACGACTGAGTAACTTCAGTTCTTCATCACAGTCTAAGTTTAGTGAACATCGATCATCTTACATAGATACAAGATTAAAGAAATAGAAAAAAATTTTTTCTTTATGGTGAGAACTCGTAGAATTTACTGTTAAAAATTTTCACATATGATATATACTTGTGTTGATTATTGTGTTATACATTACGTCCCTGGTATTGAAAGTTTGTACCTCTTCACTGCCTTCATCCAGTTCCCCTTCCCCCACGCCCTCCCTCTAGTAACCACCAATCTTATCTCTTTTTCTGAGTTTGTTTTTGAAGTATAATTGATCAACAGTGATTCCGTCTTTCTATACATTTTGAAATGATTGCCAGTTCAGTACAATATGTCACCATATAAAGATACTACAGTTATTGAATATATTCCCCACATGATACATTTCATACCCATGACTTAGTTATTTTGCAACTGTAAGTTTGTACCCTTTCATCTCCCTCACCTATTTCTTCCCTTCTTCCACTCTCCTCCTCTCTGGCAACCACTTGTTTGGTCTCTGTATCTATAACTCTATTTCTGTTTTGTTTATTCATTTGTTTTGTTTTTAGACTCCACATATAAGGGAAATCATACAGTATTTGTATTTCTCTGACTTATTACACCTAGCATAATACTCTCTAGGTGAACCTATGTTTTCACAAATAGCAAGATTGCATTCCTTTTTCATGGCTGAGTAACATTCCAGATTGAACCCAGGTGTCCTGCATTGCAGGTGGATTCTTTACTGTCTGAGCCACCAGGGAAGCCCATATATGTGTATACACACACGTACCAGAATAATTACCTTCTTTCTTAGTATTGATTTCAGAGAGCCTGTAATTTGAGGACTTTTACCCCTTAGTAAATGTTTCTGGCTTTCACACTTCTCTCTCGTTAGCTTTTAGCATAATAACAAGAATTTTTTTTTCTATTTTGTGAAGTTGAGACATAATAAATTGTTTTTTTCTACATTGTAATTAAGAGAAACACTGGTTACCAGAAAATAAAGTCATCAGAATGATCTAATTCAGAAAATGAAGAATAGTAGATTTCTCCTGCGTCTGGTGTTCATTTCTCTTAAATACAAATGAGAATGGGTGATTCTTATCTTTCCATTAAAAATAATGGTTACTAAAATTGTTAAATCTTTTCTTAGGGATCATTCTCTAGCTTTTAACACAGAGGAAATACAAATTTTTAACATTTGTTTAAGTATCTATGCTTAAAAAGATGCTCATGTTTTTTTGTATTACATAAGCTAACTCATTTTCAGAAACTTGTAAAACTGAGTCAGTGTGATCTTCTGGTTTGATTAATTTCTCACTATTTGTTATGGAGAGTTATGCAGTTAAAATATATTTTATTATGTGTTGGAAGCAGGATTCTGAACTGTTCTTAGAAAGTTAGCAGGTAGTACCTATAAAAGAAAATGAAAAGCATGACTTCCTCAAACCCCTAGACCTAACTCCACATTTTATAGGGAAACATGGGGATATAAGAGCAAGTTAAACAGCACCGTGAGGAGACAATCCATCTAATCCAGAATGTGACATTTGGCCTGAATTCTTTCAAAATTCACTATCAGGAGAAAGAAAAAGGTAGAAGGTCTACTTTAGATTAAGAGAAAATGAAGAGAATGTAATGTATGAACCTTAATGGATCCAGGTTTGAGGGGAAAAAATTTATTAAAGCATTTTGGAAACAGATAAACCTGAATATGGACTAATATGATGATATTAAGAAATTGTCAGTTTTCTTAAGTGTGTAAATATTATGGTTCTAGAGAAGAATGCTCTTATTTTTTAAGAGATGCATGCTGAAGTATTAGTGGTAAAATGTCATGATACGTGTAACTTCAAATGGTCTGGGAAAAAAGTGCACAGAGAAATCAGATATGGCAAGTCATTAACAATTGTTCAGTCTCGGTGGAGGATATATAGGGTTTCCTGTATGTTTAAAGTTTTTTCATAATAAAATGGGGAAAATCCATTGCTTCTGAAATTTTATATATATATATGTACATATATATCCTTTAGACTGAAGAGTAAAGCTTCTAAAGCCTCTGTATATTAGTTGGATAAACAGGCATTGGCATTATTAATTTCTGTGAGGGAGGTGTAGAAATAAAGTATAATACCTGTTTTCACTGGTCCACGTACTTGATTATATTGTATTTGGCATGGCACACTTGAACTTGCTAAATTTTTTTCTCTCTGCTTTTTTGTTTTGAAGGATGAGTGTATTGGCTTTTGAAGCCTTTTTGTTTATAAATGAGATCTACTTGAAAAGAATTTTGTGGATCACCTTTACCTTAAAAGACTTAAAATGCATTGTGGTTAAATTTGCATGGTAGAAAGAACCTCATTTGAGCTGTGCTTGGTCACAGACCTAGAGGAAAGGTCATGAGAAAGTAAAGAATAAGTTTCACTTATAATATTTAATATTCTAAAAGTTTTGAAAGAACACATTCAGAGTGTGTTCAGAAGTTATCTTTTAGCAACTATTTGGAAGTGTTCGGTTAGAATTTTTGAAACATTAAAACTCAAATTAAAAACTAATATAATCCTGATAAGTTATATCTTAATTCTCTTCCATTATCATTTTTGTATTAATTTGTTTTATAGCTTATATTTTGAAATTCAAAAAACCCCACCTTATGTTTTCTTTATGCAGTGTGTTCTTTATCTGAACTCATTATTTGTTACATAATATGTCTATGGATGAGAAAAAGAGTGTAACTTTTTAGGCTTGTCATGCAAATCTGTGACAGACCTCAGTTTTCATAAAGCAGTTCAGATTTGATAAGGGAAAAATGGTCTGTTAAAAAGATTATCTGTCATTGCTGTCTCATGGCTCTGTTGAGTTATTAAGTATATCAAGTTTAGTATGAAGTGTGCAGAATAAGTTATAAATCGATATTTTAGCCTAAAGTTTCCGTGACTTGGCTGTGATGGGTTTAGTGTGAGTAATACTTTGTGTGTGGGTGTGTTTTCTGTATAATTATGCTAGCCTGTTACAGTCATGGGCCTGTCCTTTCCTTCCTCCTCTCTCTGTTCTCTCCCTGGCATGCAGAGTATTTGATTTCTGACAATGGAGGACAACAGCTATCAATAAGTGACGCCTTCATCAAAGGTAATTTTATCAAAAGCTATACATGGGATGACGTTTCTTGTTCATGGAGATATACTGTGGGCCCAGGATACTGATTGGCACTGAGTGAGTACTGACAATGCATTATATTGTTTTAGTACCATAGGAACACAGTTTTTCAATATGGGTAGTAGCCTTGAAACTGCTGAGAACCAAAAATATAAACTTGGACTTAGTTTGAGAGGTCTCTGATCTGAAAAATAATTGTTTAAAAGTCTTTACCTAGATTTTGAATTTTATTCATTTAAAGGCTTTTCTATATCACGAATATGCTTTTTTGTATCACGAATATAGTATTAAGTATTGATAGACATATCATCAAGTGATTGTCAAGCTTATCAAAAAGCCACAGGCAGATCACATCTAATTGAGGATGCTGCTTGCTCTCTGGATTTGGACAACAAGTGGACTGAAGGAAATAAAGAACTAATTCTGCCTATCATTTCCATGGGGACGAAAGGAAGTACAGAAGAATACGAACTTTTCCTAACCCCATCCCTACTTAGCTTGCTGTGGAGTGAAGACACACTTATTTGGTCCATAACACGCTACAGCTTAGGCCTCAGATAATGGGAGGGTTTCACATAAAAGAGGGCGAGCTGGTACAAGGGCAGCTGCTGACAGATAGTGTCACAACTTAGTGTTTCTAAATTCACCTTCAAGCGTCTGGTTCAACCAGATGTTTATAGACCAAGGGTTTTACATAATTGAAATGTGCTGTTCTTGTACCTCACTTGTCATGGACACTGCCTTTATCTGGAGGCTGCTGGACTGTTTAGTTGAAGGTTTTTTGTCATTTGTTCAGTTTAAGAGGCAAAAGACTAGAGAATTTTTACCTCTTTTCTTTCCATTTATTCAATCACAGTTTCAAAAGTTATTTAGTGAGCATCTTTTTTGCAAAGCATTTAGTATTACCTATTTTTTTTTGTTTTGATCATTTACAAAATTTTATATAAATTACTATTTACCATGTTTTGATTTCTTCACAGTTAATTTTTTGGTCTGACTTGTAAAAGTTTTGTCAATTAAGAAGAAAGCCTTTTTTGTTCTAGTGTTGAAAAAGAAACACTGAAAGGATTGTATGAGTAGACTTTCTAGACTGTCATATCCTGGTTCAGACGAATCAAAGCTGAGCTTGTCTCAGCACCCACACTATCACAAGTTCTCCTTGCATTCTGATATCTGTTGAATGCAGTGTTCAGTTTGTGATTTTATAGGGAAAATTAACCACCTCTCTTTTTTAATATCCCCAAATAAATAGACTGTAAACAAATCTCATTTCATTTGCTTTTCAAAAGCCGTATTTATAGTTACTTTTTTGAGAGCCCTGGTTGCTTATGTAAATTTACTCTTAACACTTCTGTCTCTGATTTTGGCTGTTGAGAATGTTGACGATCTAACTCAGACTTAATTTTTTTTATCTATGAATTTAAACATGTCCTTGCTTTTTTTACATCAATAATTTGAATTGGCTAACTTAAAAATTTTAAAAAGACAAGTTGGTGATTTCTGAATCTCTGAGTAGATGGTATAAAACTTGACCATGAATATAATTTCTTATTTTACACTTAGAATCCTTATTTAACCGTCGAGTTGAGGAAAAATCCAAAGAACTGCCTTTCACACCTTTGGGCTGGCATCATAACAACCTGGAGCTGCTGAGGGAGGAGAATGGAGAGAAACAAGCTATGGAGAGGTTGCTGTAAGGCAGTGAGCTTATTCATTTTAATTCGCCATTTTTCTAACCTTAAGTGACTTGATAGGCATTTGTATAGTTCTTCCTTATAAAGTCAAACATGCTAACATTACTTAGGAAATGAAGCCTGTTCTGGTGAAACTTCTAATAAAGCAGAGCGTCCTAGTTGTGCTTGTCTATCCCCGTTGTTTTTTATGTGTTAAAATTTAATTGAATTAAATAGGGCATTTATTTTTTTTATCAAACCCATAGACTTTTTGTTTTATTTATTTTTCAATTTTTTAATTGGAGGATAATTGCTTTACAGTGTTGTGTTAGTTTCTGCTGTACAACATCATGAGTGAGCTACAAGTATGCATATATCTCTTCCCTCTTGAACCTCCCTTAAATGGGTTATCTTAATTGAAGATATTCACAGATTTTCTTTATATGCAAAAGCATTAAGGTGCAGATATGCTGAAAGAATAAAATGACCAAGAAGATCTTACCTGTAAGCCATTAAGTCGTGTGCTGATTTCTTTGTAGACTGTGTTGCATCTTCAGAGCTGTTGTCTCTGGCAGTATTAACTGTGCAAATGTCTCTCCTGTAACATTTTTGTAGTTCAGCTAATCATAACCACATGATGGCGCTGCTCCAACAGTTGCTCCATAGTGAGTCATTGTCAACGTCTTGGAGGGACATCATCGTATCCCTGGTCTGCCAGGTTGTTCAGACAGTCCGACCTGACGTCAAGAACCGGGATGATGACATGGATATCCGCCAGTTTGTCCACATCAAAAAAGTGAGCTCTGCCAATGTTTTCCTCCTGTTCGGCATTCATGAGATGGGCCCACTAGTAATTTGTCTCTTAATGGTAATCTGAAAGGGTCGTTACCAGGAAGGATGCTCGGTGAGGAGAGGGAAGTTTTTCTGTCCTATTTGGTAGCAGTGCACTTAAAGGTCATAAAAGCCACTCTTAGGAAGTGAGAGATGAGTGGGGGTGGGGCTAAGTTGGGCTTGCAATGAGTAGGAAACCCGAACTTTCCTACTTCCTCTTCTTGATGTGTCATCTATAAGAAGGCCTCTTTTCACACACGGCTGTTACTGTTCTGAGGAAAAGCAGTGGCTAATTGTTTTATTTAGAGAGTAGTCATGGCTGTTACTGTTCTGAGGAAAAGCAGTGGGTAATTGTTTTATTTAGAGAGTAGTGGAGTTTTGCCTATAATTTTTGCCTATGGTGTTTAATAGTGGTTTTAATTGACATCTGGCATTAATTTGTTTGGTCAAATGGGTATTTTAGAGTACCAAATAGTATGTTAGAGAGTTCATGATTGTAGGAAGGTGCCATTAATTATTGGTTGAAGGGAAGAAATGCATCCTAGAACTTTTTGTTCTTATTTGGTTACATAATAGTGAAAATAAAAAGTGGAAATAAATACTTATAAAATTCATTTGACTGCATTCTAAAGATGTATATTGAATTGTATTGTTTTCTTAGATCCCAGGTGGAAAGAAATTTGATTCTGTGGTTGTCAATGGATTTGTTTGCACCAAGAATATTGCACATAAAAAGGTAATGTGATTCAGTTCAACATTGAAGTTCAGCAAACTATGACTGTGTGCCAAGCCAACAAGCTGAGGGTGCCCTCACCATGGAGGAAAAGGAGATTGGACAGGGAGGAGTGACTAGCAGTAAAATTTGGGGGTTCAGGGAGAGTCTCCCAGAGCTGATGATGACAGGGACTTGGACAGTGAGAACTCATCAGACAGAAGAAGGCTTCCCAGTCAACAGGCTGAGAGGATGCTGGTGTCATTTCTCTCTTGACCCTACCACATCTCAGGGATAAAAGATTTTCTAACAGACCAGAATTCTTCCAGAGGCCTACCATTTTAAAACTGTTCTTCCTCATAGGGCTGAACACAGAATTATGACTGGAATTCTGTATCTTTCTCTGTACCTTCAGCTGTGAGGCCTCTTTCTAGCACCAGCACAGAGAGAAGGGTAAATAACCCCTTGTACTAAGGAAAGTCTGAGATCCTAAGGAGCCAGATAGGAACTGGCAGGAAATGAGGCTGGAGGAAGCAGATGAGGGCTTTGTCTCTCACTTTATTCTGAAGGCTGCTGGTTAGCAAATGTAATGTGTATCAGGACCTTTTTAAAAATGTAGATTCCTAAGCTCAAACCTTAGAAATTCTCATTTAGTAGTTTTAGGGGAGTGAGAATGGGGGGGGTGGGTAGAGGAAGGATGGGACTACTTTTTAATTAAATGAAATTTTATTTTAATGAAGTGTAGTTAATTAATAGTGTTGTGTTTCTGGTATACAGCAAAGTGATTCAGTTATAGGTATATGCATATATACATATTCTTTTTCACATTTTCCATTAAGTTTATTATGAGATATTGAATATAGTTCCCTCTGCAATACGTAGGATCTTGTTGTTTATCTGTTTTATACACAGTGGCTGCCATTTCCAAACTCCTAATTTATCTCTGCCCCCCACACCGCACTTTCCTCTGTGGTAACTAACCATAAGTTTGTTTTCTGTGCCTGTGAATCTGTTTCTGTTTTAAAGAAGCTCATTTTTATCATATTTTAGATCCCACATATAAGTGAAATCAAGATACTTGTCTTTGACTTGCTTAGTATGATAATCGCCATCCTTATTGCTATAAATGTCATGATTTCATTCTTTTTTATGGCGGAGTAGTATTCCGTATTCCTGTTGGCACCCCACTCCAGTACTCTTGCCTGGAAAATCCCATGGATGGAGGAGCCTGGTAGGCTGCAGTCCATGGGGTTTCGAAGAGTTGGACACGACTGAGCGACTTCACTTTCACTTTTCATCTTCATGCATTGGAGAAGGAAATGGCAACCCACTCCAGTGTTCTTGCCTGGAGAATCCCAGGGACGGTGGAGCCTGGTGGGCTGCCGTCTATGGGATTGCACAGAGTCGGACATGACTGAAGCGACTTAGCAGCAGCAGCAGCAGTAGTATTCCTGTGTGTGTGTGTGTGTGTGTGTGTGTGTGTGTGTGTGTGTGTGTATTTACTACATCTTTATCCATTCATCTGTGGATGGACATTTAGATGGCTCCCTGTCTTGGCTATTGTAAATAGTGCTTCTGTGAGCATTGGGGTGTGTGTATTTTTTCAAATTGGAGTTTCTCTCTGGACGTCTGCCCAGGAGTGCAATTGCAGGATGATATGGTAGCTCTGTTTTTATTTTTTTAAGGAAACTCTGTACTGCTTTCCATAGTGGCTGCACCAATTTGCATTTGGGTGGGACTTTTTAATGGAGTCACTCTGGGTGTTTCCAATGTTGTTTATTTGTTTACTGGTTCTCAGTTTTAGAGAAACCGATGATCTGTAACAGTGTTCTCAAACCTTGCTGCGCTTCAGAATCACTAAGAGAATGTGTTAAAAATAGAGACACCTGGCCTCATCTCTGGTACTACTGATTTGGTTGCAGGGAGAGCTCAGGCAAATTTCAAGCTTGAGCAACTGAATCGATAAACTACAGTCTGTTTTCACTCTTTTCTAAGCTGAGAATAATAATATATTTTTTATAAGGTATTAAACTTCCTGAAAAGTATTAGTGACCATAGATAAATAAAATTATGTTTGAATTTGATATTATTTCATAGCAATGATCCATAGTCCATGTTTCTACATAGAGTCTTATTAAAACAGCACTGTACCCATCAAAGTAGTACTTTAAATCAGATTAAATGATTGTTGAATTCAGAGGTAGGTATGTTGTGCTCATCTCCAGAATTAAAAACGGTTATATGGATGTGGTGGTCACATATGCGTGAATGACTGTCTGGCCCAATGACCATGTTTAGAGATAGTCTTTAATTTGTAGTTACTAAAAAAGCCCTGAATGTAGTTTCCCAGCTGATGAATCACTGTTTTCAGGCGCATTTACTAGTTTGAACCTAATAAGTTTGGTCAGATGGAAACTTGTGTTGCAGGAGGCAGGCTCCTCTGCCTGTGGCTTTAGTTGTGTGGTGAGGGTATGTTGTTTGAGTCTCTACTTCTGGATGTGCTTTAAGATTTTCTGTTGTTAACTTGTTGTTTCCCAGTTTGTCTTGCAAATTTAAGACCGTTGGAAATTTATTCCATCAAAAATATGTTCAGCAGATGTTTTAATTCCTTTCTCCCTCCTCTACTTTTCTTGAATCTTAGAAAAGTAAAATTCTGCTTTTAGAATTGCTGATCTCTGGGAGTTTATCAAGTAGCCTATTTTTTAAGTCCCTCTCCCTCCTACCAAGGGTGTGATATCTTTTCTTAAAAACATTAGCGATTTAAAAAAAGATAGTTAAGAGTATAGAAAATTGGGTGAAATAGCATTAGTGAAAAAGAAGCCAGTTTTTAAAGAACTTTGCATGGCTTTAATTATTTGCTTTGAAAAAAAATAAGAATAGCACAAAATAAATGAGAGTATTTTAATCTGAATATAACGAGAGAATCTATTTAAGAGGAATTATGACCAGTATGAACTTAGAGTTGTGATTAAAGGAGGTCTATAAATTGCAAACTTTCAAAGTTTTAGCAAACTGTTCATTTATATTTTAGATGAATTCTTCTATTAAAAACCCCAAAATTCTTCTGCTGAAATGTTCCATTGAATATCTCTACAGAGAAGAAACCAAATTTACTTGCATTGATCCTATTGTGCTTCAGGTAAGAACTCCTTACTGAAACCATAATCTGGAGGAATGTTTGTATACTGAGATACTTGCCAACTCTTATGCTTTCTTCCAGCTGGTTAAATTTGATAGGCAAACTTCATTGCTCTTGTTTCATTAAAAAAATGTATTATAGAAGACATTCTTATGCATCATACTTTAGAAGCTTACCAAAGCCTTTGTCACTGTTTTTAGTTGCAAAGTGTTAATGGCAACATGTGACTTTTGGGGAGTAGTTGAAAAAAAGGTGAAAATCCAAATCCTGTTTTTTCTTCCCACTGGGGTCATGAACTTACATTAAGGATTTGTCTAACTTAATCAGGTTCCCAGTGGTAACACCTGTTTTTCAGGACAGACCGTTCTACTAAAACATGTTTCTAGAACACCAAGTGTCTTACATATAGTTAATAAAAGGGAGTGATGTCAGATGGAAGTTGTGTCCATTTCTGTGTGGTTTTTCTTAAGTGAGGAGGCCCAGAATAGCTTTAGTAGGATTATAGCCCTCAGCTGGAAGGAAGAACAGCCTTGGCTCAGTTCCTACACAGCCCTTTAGCTCCATTTTAAGAGATTAGAAATGAGCTCCTGCTGAAAGAGCCCTCTCCCCAGGGAGACCCAGCCCCTAGTCCTGGATGGCTTTTGGGCACTCATTGCTTGGAGCTCCATTTCCAGTTGTATTGTTGCAATTGATTTTGTACATTTAAAATTTCCCTTGAGGCCACCTCCAGCTAGGCTGAGCTGCTTGGCTGGGCTGTCCAAGTTCTCTGTCAAGGTACCCCTTATTATTCTTATTAGTGCTCTTGATATGAAGTTGCATAGGTTGTCTGCCCCAACTTCTTTTCTCCCATAAATGCTATTAATTAATTTGCAGTTGTTCAGAATGGGAGGTTTTCAGAAATGTGTTTTTCCTATTATAGCAGAAACACTTAATATTTGGTTCCAGAAACATTTAGGAAAAGCATTACTTGGAAATTCATGAGCACATTTTTGCAAGTGATAGGAGTAGTCACTTTTTAGAAAAAAATTAATTTATCTGGCTGTGCTGGGTCTTGGTTGCTGCATGGACTTTTCTGTAGTTGTGGTGAATGGGGGCGACTCTCTAGGTATGGTGCACAGGCTTCTCATTGTGGCAGCTTCTCTGGTGGAGCACGGACTCTAGGTTTCGTAGCTTTAGTAATTGCAGCTCTTGGGCTCTATAGCACAGCCTCAGTAGTTGTGGCGCACAGGCTTAGTTGCTCCAAGGCATGTGGGATCTTCCCGGACCTGGGATGGAATTCATGTCTCTTGCATTGGTAGGCGGATTCTTTACCACTGAGCCACCAGGGAAACTTTTGTTCTCAATTCATAGACACAGAAAAAATTTAACTGTGGTGAAAGGCACCATGCTCTGTTGCTTAATGAACTCTGTTAACTGGGACTGTTTCCTGTTTGGAATTCAGCTAGGTATCAGTAAAAATGAGGGGTTTCAACCAGATTTATGCCATTCCTTCTAGCTTTGATTTACTATGACTTTTCAGTGAGAACTGAAATAAGGAATCAGAAGAAACACAGTTATGGTTTGTGGTAAATAGAGTTACTTTGATGCTGGGAATTTTCGTGATCTCACCGGTGTCAGTGGAAGACTTACAGACTTAAATCACAACCACATGGTTTGCAAGATGCATCCTGATTGCAGAGATGTTAAAATGTGTAAAATTGTTTTTAGTTACCAAAAAGTTGTCCTTATATTTATCCACTGTAACTCTCCTTTTATGACCAGGTTAATAGACTGAAGTCTTCATGTTGGACACATATGCTCTGGGCAAATGTATATTAATAAACATGATTTAATTAATATAACTTGTTAATTGTAACTTGTATAATTATATTAAGATGATGCTGTTAAAGTGCTGCACTCAATATGCTGACAAATTTGGATAACTCAGCAGTGGCCACTGGACTGGAGAAGGTCAGTTTCATTCTAATCCCAAAGAAGGGCAATGCCAAAGAACGTTCAAACTACCGCACAGTTGGATGTCTGAGTAAATCCGTAATCTGAAAAGAAGCTTTAAGATAGGAGAAGATGTTTAATGCCAGGCTGGATGAAGCACAAGCTGGAATCAAGATTGCGGGGAGAAATATCAATAACTTCAGATATGCAGATGGCACCACTCTTAGGGCAGAAAGCAAAGAGGAACTAAAGAGCCTTTTGATGAAAGTGAAAGAGGAGAGTGAAAAAGCTGGCTTAAAATTCAACATTCAAAGAGCTAAGATCATGGCATCCAGTCCCGTCAGTTTATGGCAAATAGATGGGGAAACAATGGAACAGTGACAACCAGTGACTTTATTTTTGCTCCAGGATTACTGCAGACAGTGACTACAGCCATGAAATTAAGACGCTTGCTCCAGACCTAGACAGCATATTAAAAAGCAGAGACCTCACTATGCTGACAAAGGTCCTTATACTCGAAGCTGTGGTTTTTCCAGTAGTCATGTAGTGATGTGAAAGTTAGACCATAAAGAAGGCTGAGCACTGAAGAACTGATGCTTTTCAACTGTGGTGTTGGAGAAGACTCTTGAGAGTCCCTTAGACAGCAAGGAAATCAAACCAGTCAATCCTCAAGGAAATCAGTCCTGAATATTCATTGGAAAGACTGATGCTGAATCTGAAACTCCAATACTTTGGCCACCTCATGCGAAGAACTGACTCATTTGAAAATACCCTGATGCTGGGAAAGATTGAAGGCGGGAGGAGAAGGGGATGACAGAGGATGAGATGGTTGGATGGCATCACTGACTCAGTGGATGTGAGTTAGAGCAAACTTCGGGAGATAGTGAAAGATAGGGAAGCCTGGCGTGCTGCATTTCACGGGGTCTCAAAAAGTCGGATACGATTGAGCAACTGAATAACAGCAACAAAGCATCTTGTTCATCAGTGCTTCAGAACATAGTTTATTATATCTTTAAGTCCTGACCTATTCAGGTTTTTAGTTTGAATTGACAGAAAATATCAGTTGATTTAACACCCCACCCCCCGCCCTTTGCTTGGAATGGGGGAACTCATCGTGGCATGACCAGTCAAAGAGGAAGCTGAAAGGTAGCTAGTAAAAAAGGAGAGTGAGAAAAAAAGGGCAAGGATAAAATTAGGCTGGGCATCATACTGTCTTCACAAGGTCTGCCCCAGAGGTCTGTTGTTCTACCCCTGCTCCATTCTGTCTTCCTGGCCTGCTTCCTGATACTTGTTCCTTGCTGAGCCTGGTCCAAGCCCCAATTTTAGCAAGATGTTTCATGTACAATCATAATAATTGACTGGAGCTGGAACTGTGAGGAAATGTATTTGCTATCCCTATATTGGAGGGCAGAAACTTAAAAAAAAATGAATTTTAGTTCTTTATTGAAGCTGCACAAATAAAATAAGATGTCATTAAATTGCAATTTAATAAGCAGAGTAGGAAATTAACACATTTCAGGGAAAAAAATTTCATTTTGTTGGGACTTTCCTGGTGGTCCAGTGGTCGAGAATCCGCCTGCCAATGCGGGTCTGGAAGATTACACATGCTGCAGAGCAGCTCAGCTCGTTGGCCACAGCTACTGAGCCTGCACTCTAGAGCCTATGTAACACAACTGCTGAAGCCTGCGCGCCCTAGAGCCTTTTGCTGTGCAACAAGACAAACCACCGCAATGAGAAGCCCCATGGACTGCAACTAGAGTAGCCCCCGCAACTACAGGAAGCCCTTGTGCAGCAACCAAAAATAAGTAAATAAAAATTAAGAAAATTTTAAAATGGGAAAAAAAAAATCTTTTTGTTAATGGAGAATTGAGAATGTCCAGTTTCTATCAGTAAGACAGAGAAAGGTGAAAAGAAATACAACAGGGCAAGTTCATTGCAGGGAATAGTCTCATCCATTGCTGGTGGCTCTGACCACGAATACAGAATTGACTCAGAAAACACTGGGCATTTGGAGCAGAAGTGACAGGTGTGTCCCCACCTTCCATTGTCTCCTGAGTCCAGAGATTTTATAAAGCCATTAACTAATTATATTTTTTAAACTCTAGTTGTTATTTACAACATTCATTTGCTTTGAGAGTAAGCCTTTGTCATGAAATTGTATTAAACATTGTTTTAATTTGTAACTACCACTGTTCTAAGTAGAATATTATCTGTTGGGAGATAGAAATTAGGAAGTAGTTGAAATAGTATCTGTTAGTTATTTATTCAAATACCTTGAAAGAAGAGATATTCTGGTTAGTTTCAGAATGTAAAAGGGGAAATCCATAATTATATTAAAAATACTTAGTTGCTTTCATTTGGGAAGCTGTGAGAATTTTTTGATTTTTTAAGCTTCAAGAGCTAGCTAATTGGATTCTTGGCTTTTATTACAAGTTATTAAGAACTCAAAGTCCTTCAAAGAAAAATTAGTGAGTTGGAGAATAAAGTTTCTCCTGAAACTCTTTCTAGCATAGTCAGCAGTTTAGAATGATAAATAGTATTCTTGGTTGTGTTTGAATTAATTTGCTTACACAGTGGTAAGTGATATTTAGCCAATTTTTACCTGAGATTGAGGACCTAAAAAATGAGTTAACACGTCAGTACAATGTTTACTTAGTAGGAAACTTCTATTAGTAGTGGTTTGTGAATGAAGAAAACTTAGTTTGATGTTACTAGTCACACTGCCCTAGTATTTTTACTTATCTAGATCTTGATTTGTACCACATACAATGTTTTTTATTTATCTTACTTAGGAAAGGGAATTCCTAAAGAATTATGTTCAGCGAATAGTTGATGTTCGACCCACACTGGTTCTGGTTGAGAAAACGGTATCTCGAATTGCACAGGATATGTTGCTGGAACACGGCATTACTTTGGTCATTAATGTAAAATCAGTGAGTGTTCTTATTTTTCTGTTATTTATAAAAATGACAGCTTGTAAATTTATATGCATGTGTGGTAGATATACAGTGTTCTTTGATTGTTTATTTCTTAGCTGTGCTATATATATTGAAAGCACAGGCACGGCAGCGCTGTCCTTATTTAAGACTGGAGGATCTCAGGCTCGAAGAAAGTATAATTAATGTAGCACTCATACATAATGAGTTATTAAGTGTCTACCAAACCATAGGTGTAGTTGACATTAGTTATTAAGTAGTCTTTGTGGAGGCGTCATTTTGTTTGGGAAATCGTACAAAGCAGAAAATTTTCTCTCCCTTGAAAAATTACCTTCTTTAGTATAGAGGTCAGTTGTGGAAATTCCCCACCCACCACCCCTGAATCAGTGTCTTGTGCCAGTGAATAATGCTTAAATATCTTGATGTTATTAATGTGTGAGTATGGTTTATTTTAGTAAGCACATACTGATTGCTAAGTGTAGACTTATCTAGAATCAGTAAAAGTCATATAATTACTAAAATCAAGGAAATTCATCTTGAAAGAAAATAGGGCATTTTCTATTTTCTATTTTTTTTTGGTGAGGGCATTTTCAAATGTTTCTATTATTTTTCCATATAAAATGTACTAAAATTTTATTCTTCTTTAATTTTGTAATATGATGTTGTTCTGTGTTCTAGCAAGTTTTGGAACGAGTTAGCCGGATGACCCAAGGTGATTTGGTGATGTCAATGGACCAGCTGCTTACCAAACCCCACCTGGGCACCTGTCACAAATTTTACATGCAGATGTTTCAGTTGCCTAATGGTGAGTGACCTTTAGTGTAGATTTACCTGAAAGGGGGGACCTGAGGAAATGAAACTCATGAGAACGACGATGTTGATATATTAATAGTAGGAAATGGCTATTAGCATACAAAGTAGTCTTACTTAAGAGTTTTTGTCTGGTAGACATTAAAATAATGAACTAATTCTGTCTGGACTTCTGGATTGCCACCTAAACCTTTTTAACCTTGTGTTTGTTTATTTGTAGAACAAACCAAGACACTGATGTTTTTTGAAGGCTGTCCACAGCACCTGGGCTGTACAATCAAGCTTAGAGGAGGCTCTGATTATGAGCTGGCTCGAGTTAAGGAGATCTTAATATTTATGATCTGTGTAGCTTATCATTCTCAACTAGAAATCTCCTTCCTTATGGATGAATTTGCTATGCCTCCTACATTAACGCAAAACCCTTCCTTCCATTCTCTGATTGAAGGACAGGAGGATGAAGGGGCTTCACAGGAGCCATTCAGCGGAAGTCCCCTCCCCCGGGAGCCTGACTTCCCCCCAGACTTTCTGCCTTCTGATGATGGCAGTTTGCTAGAAACAAGGATTCTGTTTGAGAAGGGTGACCAGGAGAATAAGAGTGTGCCACAGGATGTTGCCTCTTTGAAGCCTCAAGAGCATGCCCCAGCAGCTTGCCCGATGGGTGCCCCCTGTGCTCTCTTTCCATCAGTACCAGAGTCATTGCTTCCGCTCCATGTGGATGACCAACAGGACGCCATAGGCAGTGAGCAGCCAGAGGCTTTGCAGCAAACAGAGGAGCTTCCGGATCCCACAAGCCAGATGAGAGCCTTTAGAGACCCTCTGCAGGATGACACTGGCCTGTATGTTACCGAGGAAGTTACCTCTTCTGAAGATAAACGGAAGACTGATTCTTTGACCTTTAAGCAAGAGTTGAAAGATGTGATCCTCTGTATCTCGCCAGTCATCACATTCCGGGAGCCCTTCCTTTTAACTGACAAGGGCATGAGATGCTCTACCCGAGATTATTTTGCGGAGCAGGTTTACTGGTCTCCTCTGCTCAATAAGGAGTTCAAGGAAATGGAGAGCAGGCGAAAGAAACAGATGCTTAGGGATCTCTCTGGCCTTCAGGGCATGAATGGAAGTGTTCAGGCCAAGTCCATTCAAGTCCTGCCCTCACATGAGCTCGTGAGCACCAGAATTGCTGAGCACCTGGGGGACAGCCAGAGCTTGGGGAGAATGCTAGCCGATTATCGGGCCAGAGGAGGAAGAATCCAGCAAAAAAACTCAGACCCTTTTGCTTACTCAAAGGAGGCGTCAAGCACCTCAAGTGGAAAATCAGGAAGCAGAACTGAAGGTGATGAAGAAAAAGGGTTGATTACAAGTGATGCAGTGTGGTCGACAAAGGTGAGCAAGACTGCCTTTGTGCTTGTGCACATTTAAGATGGGTGGAAAATCTCTGCTGTGGCAAGGTAAAAAAGTCAAATATGACAGCTTGCATGCGGATTTATTAAATATTTCATCTGTGCTTTTTTTTTTTTTGGTCTCTTTTGTCTTAACGTGTTGCTTTAAAATGTAAGAAATAGGAGTGTAATGTGATGAAACTAGATTTGAAGGTTTCAGGCTAAGCTCACAGCAAACTCGGAAGAACTGTGAGGTAGGGGGCAGTGTGGAGCTGCTTAAAATTTCTGACATGATGACTTGGGTGTAATGTGATGTGTCTTTGATCCTTTTAATGGTAGCCAGCGGGAGAGTAGAGTTGGAAGCTTATTATAGGAAATGGATGTGTTTTTTTTCCTTATTATAGGAAACTATAGGTGATAAAACTCATGAACAAATCCATCTTTTGAGGAGAAAATATAGTTGTTTAATAAAACAAATAGATGTTCACTTTTACAAGTCTGCTGCTGCTGCTGCTAAGTTGCTTCAGTCGCGTCTGACTCTGTGTGACCCCATAGATGAGTCTAGGAAGGATTGAATAATGATAGTATATTGTTTTTAATACATAAAACTGGAAAAAAGGAATGTGATAAGAGCCATGGTTAATGAAGTTTGGAAAAATGCTTACAATAAACTTAATATAAATATATGTTTTATACATTTATGTAAACTTATTAAAAGTGATTTGGGGGTCTTTTAAATTTACATGAGCACATATATATTTTTGATTCATGATTTCTATCTTTTATAACTCATTCCTTGTACATTATCTATAAAACACAGATAAGTAAGCATTTTGTGTAAGGATGCTTACATTTTATTGTAATGTACGTACAAGGATATTTACTGAAGTGGTTATTTCTGACTGTTTGCTGTTAAAAGGATGAGTTGGATCTCATTGAATGACCCAGAGAGAGCCCATGACATATTTTCTTGTGTTAAAAAGCAGATTGTGTTTTAATATATGTAGCATCATCCCATTTTTATAAAAAAACAGAATCACCTATGTATACTTCTGTGGGTGTTTATGTTTATATATGTATGAGCTAGTGCAAATACATGATTTTTAACCACACAGTCAAATTTATCAGTTTAGGAGGTGGGGCAGCTTCAGAGGAGGAGAGGCTTTATGTACTTCGGGGACTTTTGCATCTTCCTCTGAGCTGTTTAAATTTTTACAGAGACAGATGTTACCTTTGTAATTATCAAAAGCAGGTATAAAATACAAATAAATACCTTAGAATTTAGATTTTTGGGTGTCTCAGGTTGAGATTATATCCAGCTATCAATTCAGACTGTTTCATATTTAAATAACTACTCCCCAAATAATTTAATGTAGTTTTGTACATATAAAGAGTAAGAAAACAAGTTTAGACATGCTTGCATTTTTAAACCTTTTGGATTGTTTTAACTTAAAAATTAACTGCTCTTCTTCCTTATATTTAGTTCCCTGTAGTTTTCAGTCTTCACTGGAACCCCTGTAGTGCTGATAGAGGCTTTACAAACCTAGTGGAGTGTGTTGGATGTTGGAGGCAGGCGTTGGAGTTGGAGTGCTCACCCAGATGTTCCTTCCCTTCCAGGTGGACTGTCTGAACCCTGTCAACCACCAGAGGCTGTGTGTGCTCTTCAGCAGCTCTTCTGCCCAGTCCAGCAACGCTCCCAGTGCCTGTGTCAGTCCTTGGTAGGACTCCTTCCCTCCCTTGCATGTTGCACTTAAGAACAGAATTCCAGCAACTGTGAAAAAAATTCAGCCATTAGGCTGTGTAGGTACACGGCAAGCTGCTGATCATATGTGAATTGATGGAACTTTTAACTTGTAAATTAAATTATGAAATTTGGATTTGTTCATGGGTAGAAGTAAATAAAAATATGTTAAGAGTGAAGAGGGATGCAGGAACAGTTTGTAATTATAAAAAAGTTAAAGTTGTTACATAAAAGCTAGTTTTAAGCACTTTGATAACATGCACAAATCAGGCAGGTTTTCTTTGGGCATTGTTTTCATAAAAGTCAGTTTTTTGCCTTAAGTTTTATTCTAAAACTTAATTCTAAGTAGATTGATAGAAACACATTTTATAATGTTATAATTTATTTCCAATGATAGTCACAAAGTCTAGTTATTATACAGTTTACCTCTGGTCTTAAGTACTATAGAACATAACTGCTTGTTTTTGGAGTACTTGCCGCAAAAAGAATGTCTTCCATATTTTAATTTTTGACACCAGAAACACTCATTTTTACCAGTGAGATCAGGGAGTCTTCTACATCGGTGTTGCTCGTCAGGCTGACTTGGGTCTGGTTGAGCCCATGGGAATTTTCTCTGGGAATTTAGGTCAAGTTTGAATAAGATGTCAGTTTCAAAAGGGTATGTGTAGCTGAACTCTCTTATTTAGGTATAAAGTTGGATATAAATTTAGGAAATGGCTCTCCTGGAAGAATATGAGCTGCTGTTCTTCGTGCTTAGTAATGGTATAGACTGGAGAGCAGAGACAGGAGTCCCATTTTATATTGATGGAGTTTAAAGCTTTGTAAAGGAAACTTGTACTTCTTCCTAATGCAAATCAGACTTACCCATTTAATGTTATTGTTTATGTATCTTGATTAAATAGTTTCATAAGATACTAATGGACTGGGAATGGATATGATGCTGTAATATGGTAGTCCAAACCTATTATATCAGATAAGGTAAAACCTGTTCTGTAACAACAAAAGAATATTACCTGTTTTGTTGGTAATAATACTGAATTATAAGTACATCTAACAGCAATTTGGGGTCTGATGAAAATGTCTTTGCTGGGTTGTAATTCTAATGATATGTTTCTAAGAAATGATCTTTTCTTTTAGGATTGTAACAATGGAATTTTATGGAAAAAATGATCTTACATTAGGAATATTTTTAGAGAGATACTGTTTCCGGTAAGAACCAGTTTTCTCCTTATGTTCTATTTATGCTTTTTTTGATGCACAGAATTTCAACCTAAACATAAACATGAGTTGGAGCACTGTTGTTTGACCTTCCTGTTCACGCGTCATATCAGGGCTTACTGTACAGAGAAGTAATCTGTTTTATAGTCAACCCAGGAAGTCTTCTCCAGTTCATTTTTCAGATCTATGCCCATCTAATTGCCCTGTAGTCCTGCAGATTTTTTTTTAGGATGTCTGTTTTTACAGTGATTCAAATGAAAGACAAGAGAAACTAAGGGCCTCAGTTTAAATCTTAGTGCCTTCGCTTGCCACTTACATGACAAAGAGCAAGTAACTTAATCTTTGTGTGTGCATGCTTAGTTGTGTCCAACTCCTTGCGACTCCATGAACTGTAGCCCCCCAGACTGCTCTGTCCATGGAATTTTTCAGGCAGGAATCCTGGAGGGGGTTACTGTTTCCTTCTCTAGGGGATCTTCCCAACCGAGGGGTCTAATCCTCATCTCTTGTGTCTCCTGCATTGGTAGGCAGGTTCTTTAGCACTAGCATCACCTGGGTTAATCTTTACCAGCCCCCTTTATAGTTTTTAACAAACTTCACAAACATCAAGAGTTTTAATAAGTAAAATGAGATGATGTTTTAGAAATGCTTGGCAAATGGAAGGTGCTTAACAAGTGGAACGTATCACTGTGATGTGGTTGAAGGCAGGGTGTTCAACTCTGCAGGCTCGTAGCAGGACAAGTGGTACCCTGATTAGATCATCCACCATCATCCTTACTTTGCAGAGGATGCTGCATTATCGTATGCAGTCCTGATTAGCCAGCATTCACTATACATGGCTCCTCGGTTTCATGGTTAATGTGAGGACTTTCTTTTTGTCAAAGGCCTTCCTATCAGTGCCCTAGCATGTTCTGTGATACCCCCATGGTGCACCACATTCGACGCTTTGTCCATGGCCAAGGCTGTGTGCAGATAATCCTAAAGGAGCTGGATTCTCCAGTACCTGGATATCAGCATACAATTCTCACCTACTCCTGGTGCAGAATGTGCAAACAGGTAAGTGTACCCTGTTGCTGTACTATTTCGTGTAGTATCATTTCTTTCTATAGTTCTTTCTTTGTGGGGGAGGGTGGCCTCTGTTATTTTGGATTTGATATTTGTCTTTGGGCTCTTATTTATTTTACCTGCTGTATGTTCCCTTTAATGTTTATTTCCTGAAGGTTCCATTTTAGGATTTATCAGTTATTATATAAAATATAGGTACCATGTCCAGTAAAATATATGGAGACTTTATCTTGACTGTTCTCGATTATGTTTGTTTATTCATCAGCAGACACTTATTTAGCACCGCGTAGGTACCAGGTACTGTGCTGGGCCTTAGGAAAGAAGAAAGAACAAGGTGATGGCTCCTGTCCTCTCGGGGAGGAAACAGTCTTATAACATAATAATTACAGTGTGCTAGAATGCTTGTGTAAGTTAGTCTAGATCAACATTTCTGTCTTAAGAGATGCAGATGAGGCCATGTTTAATTGATCTCTGCTGTTTCTCATATTTATTCTTGGGGACAAAACTGTATATTTTGTTTCCTCTCTGTGCTTTTCTATCTCTGGAGGAAATATTTGGTGCTAGTATTTTGTTTTTAATACATACTTTTTATTCAAATTGTTTGTAATGTGTATGTGCCGGATTTAACTTCATTGTTATATTAATTGGCTTATTTTGGAGTGTGTTTGGAATCACATACAGGAATTACAGACAAAATAATAGTGCAGCCTATTTCAATATTAGTGGTTGAGGAGGGCAAAGTCAAAGATAGATAGTCTTCAGTAGAAACATAATCTGTGAAATCATGTCTTGCAATAATTGGTCTTTATATGCTTGTTCTTCTAGGCCTTTAGTCATTGTTAGGCAGCTGGCAATATTTTGTTGTAGAATGTGTGAACTTTTGTAGATTGTCTACTGAAATAAGTAACTTAAATTTGATCTTTATATCTTGTATGTTTGATATATACACATGATTGCAAAACAAAACTTCAGCCTTTGGGGTTATGCTAGAAAGGAAAAGGTAAACAGTTTTTGTTACACAGAAGTGAAAAATTTTATGTGTCACAAAAAAGTTACAACATATATGACCCAATATTAATATACTTACTATTAAACTTCTATAAGCCATAATAGAAATAATAGGCAAAGGGCATGAGAAAGCAATTTAATACAGATGGCCAGTAGACGTGCAAATACATGTTACTCATTAGAAATAATAAAAGATGAATAAATAAAATAAGTGAAGTATGTTTTTATTTATTTTTTAAATAAGTCACATTTCAAAGATATATAATTCCTGACTTCAGTAAGAAAGTAGGGAAATGGATACTCTCAGATACTGGTGGCAATTGTGTCTCCAAATAGGTGTACTGGTTTATATAGTATGGCAGAAAGTATCAAAGACCAGATAAATGTTCATGCCCTTCTTTGACCTACCAATTTCCACTTTTATTAATTTATTGCAAGGAAATCGTTATGGATACTTACAAGTGTGTTTTATATACCCACATTGAAAAGTTCATCAAAATAATGAAAAGCTTGAAATGTTTTAAATGCCCACCAATAGGGATTGGTTAAACATGTCCGTATAATAGGATATTCTGCAGCTGTTAAAAATCAAGCTGCGTAAGAATATTCAATGTGGGAAAATATGATGTATTACTAATGATCAAGGTTATGAAGCTACAAGAAAGAGTTTTTATTTATAAACATCCTGGCTAAGGATATATGCTTTCATGTCTGGAAAGAAAGCAAATGTACTAGCATATTGATGGTGGTGGTAGGGTTACTGATGAGACAGTTTCCGTAGCCATCCCTCACCCCACCCACCTCTAAATATTTTTTTGTTTTTCTAGTTTTCTGCAGTCAGAATATACTAGGTTTGTACTAAAGAAGAAAATACATATATTTTTTTAAAGAGATTCTCAGTATGTGTGATTAGATAACAATTTATGCTGAATTTCAGGTAACACCAGTTGTTGCTCTTTCCAATGAGTCTTGGTCCATGTCGTTTGCAAAATACCTGGAACTTAGGTTTTATGGGCACCAGTACACCCGCAGAGCCAATGCTGAGCCATGTGGTCACTCCATCCACCACGATTATCACCAGTATTTCTCCTATAACCAGATGGTGGCGTCTTTCAGGTAAGAAGTCTGAGCAACCTTGTTACAGACACATACTCCCTGGAAGGCTTTGTAGCATTTCCACTGTTACTAGATTGAACTCACTTTTGGTGTGTGTTGTTCCCCACCCATCAGCCTTGCAAATGCAGGGCCGTACTCTGTGAAGAGCTTTCAGTGCTATTATTTATTTTATTCTTTAAGAAATGTGTTACTATTACCCTCACTTAGAGACCTTATAGCTACAAATAGAGCTAGCAAGTGATGGGGTCATGATATAAACTGGTAGATTTGCTATTGTAGGTGTGACTCTTAACCATTGCTTTTGCATCTGAGAGCTTGTCAGAATTTTTGCTAAGACATTACTTAGCATAAGGATAATTGGATAGGACTGGATAGAGCTGAAATCACTACTTCAAAGAATGGTTTTAAATGACTGAGAAACCCTTCAGAATATATCCAGAATCTAGGGACTTCCCTGGTGGTCCAGGGGTTAAGAATCTGCCTGCCAACACAAGGGACATGAGTTTGATCTCTGGTCCAGGAGGATCTCATGCTGTGGAGCAACTAAGCCCCTGGGCCACAACTGCTGGGCCTGCCCCCTAGATGTGCTCTGCAACAAGGAAGCTATTGCAGTGAGAAGCCCACGCACAGCAGCAAAGACCCAGCATAGCCATATATATCCAGAATCTGAACATATCTCACCACCTTCAGCACTCCCCTTCTGAGCTGAATCTCTGTCGTCCTTCCCTAGATTATTGCAATAGTCTCAACCGGCTTCCCTTTAGCCTCGCCCTGCAGCACAGCAGTCAGAGTGGTCCTATTGTATGAAAATCAGCTTAGGCCACTCATGTGCTCTGGAGCCTCCAGCGGTGTCTGTTTCACCCTGAGTGAAAGCCAGAGTCCATTTATGGGTCTCTAAGCCCCTCATACTCAGGCTTCTCACCCCTTCTCCTCTCCCCTTGCTCACCGTGTTTCAGCCTCGCTGGCCTCCAGGCTGGGCCTCAGTTATGCCAGGTAACCTCCTTCCTGGGAGCCTCTCATTGCTCTTCCATCTCTGTGCTGTCTGCTTCTAGACATTTGCTTATTTTTCTTTACTTTTTTCAGATCTTTGTTCAGATTTCACCTGCCCTGACTCCCTCTCACCCCTAGCACTCCTTGCTTCTTTTTCGCCCTTTATTTTGCTCTGTAGCACCTACTCTCTGGCATAAGGTATGTTTTAAGTATTTATTTTTATTTATTGCCCAAGTCTTGTTGTTCCTGAATCATGAGAGCAGGAATTTTGGCCCTTGCTCAGCACCTAAAACAGCATCTGACACACAATAAGTCCTCAGAAAATATTTGTAATTGAACCTATATCCTTTTTCAAGCAAGAGCTATTAACCATGAACCTAGGGCCTAGGTTGGATATAGTGTTTACTAGACAACACGAACTTCAAGTGGAAAGGAAACTCATGAAGAATCCTTGGGAGCTGAGAAGGTGGTGAATACCTGTGTCCAAGCTAATTGTAGGAAGGAATTCCTCTCTCTTTTTGGAGGTTTCTATCCCAGTCATTTGTTTTTAAAGCACACGAGGGTGGCCTCAGGAGATAAATGATGATAGCACAATGCAGGGGAAAAACAACACAGAACAAAATCTCTTTAAAACTGGGAAGGATATTGGTAATGATTGAAAGTGGTCTTCAGTATTTTTGGTTTGAAAATGCCATTTTATAGAAACTTTAAGATCTCTTATGCCCAAAAGACTTAGTTGGCTGTCATGATACACTTCTACTCAAAATATTAAAATATTTTTCACTTTTCTACTATTACTTGTATTTTCTCCTCTCAGTTATTCTCCCATTCGGCTTCTTGAAGTGTGTGTTCCACTTCCCAAAATATTCATTAAACGTCAAGTCCCACTAAAGGTGTCCCTTCTTCAGGATCTGAAGGACTTCTTTCAGAAGTAAGTTTCATTTTCTTTGATCATCTGTTTTTGTTTAGTACTGCCTGAAATCTGAACTACTTTAAATATCTTGTTTGTTCAGTCAGCTTTCTTTGAAAACAGAAATAACCTATTTTCCTAATTGTATTTTGTATATGTCTGATGTAAAAATGGGAAAATGTAGACAATACACCAAAGTATTAAAAAAGAAATCAGACCCTCCCAAGCATAACAACTGTTAAATCTTGATGTACATCCTTTCAGGTCTTTTTTGTTTTTCAAAATTATATGTGATTCTTAATTAGATAAGATATTAGTAAAGTTCTGTGTATATCTTTTTTCTACTTAAAAAAAAATTATTTTAATTGGAGGCTAATTACTTTACAATATTGTAGTGGTTTTGCCCATCTTTTTCTACTTGTGTGAGATTAGACAGTTTGATTCTAACTTTTCTAAAGTGTTTAATGTTTGTTAAGAGTTTCACAGGTATATCTTGCTGTGGATGAAAGACTTGCGTCTTTGAAAACTGATACATTTAGCAAATCAAGAGAGGAAAAAATGGAAGATATCTTTGCACAAAAAGAGGTAATTCATTTTTCTGACAGAAACCCAGAAGTTAGTTGTGAACTTGTTAGAAGTTCCTTTTGGGTGCGTCTCAGATTGCTGGAGTGGTTTTTGTTCCCCTAGATGGAAGAAAGTGAGTTCAAGAGCTGGACTGAGAAGATGCAGGCGCGGCTCCTGTCTTCCTCCATGGATACCCCCCAGCAACTGCAGTCAGTCTTCGAGTCCCTCATCGCCAAGAAACAAAGCCTCTGTGAGGTGCTGCAAGCTTGGAATAACAGGTGTGACTCTGCAGTCAGGTGTTTCTTTCATATTATTGCAAAATGTGCTCTGCCATGATGTTTTTGATTTAAATATCCTTGTTAGTTGTGGATGTTGCCTTTTACTCTCAAGTTTAGGACGTTTTATTTTTATCGCTCCTACCACCCTCCACTTCTTTCATCCTTTAAAGTGCAGTTTGCAAAGATACAAAAAAAAAAAAAGATGAGAATAACCTTTGTTGCTATTTCTAATATAGTATGTGTGCTGCTGCTGCTACTGCTAAGTCACTTCAGTCGTGTCCGACTCTGTGTGACCCCATAGACGGCAGCCCACCGGGCTCCACTGTCCCTGGGATTCTCCAGGCAAGAACACTGGAGTGGGTTGCCATTTCCTTCTCCAATGCATGAAAGTGAAAAGTGAAAGTGAAGTCGCTCAGTCATGTCCGACTCGTAGCGACCCCATGGACTGCAGCCCACCAGGCTCCTCCATCCATGGAATTTTCCAGGCAAGAGTACTGGAGTGGGGTGCCATTGCCTTCTCCAGTATGTGTGCTAACTGAATCTAATTTATCTGTAATAGTAAACCATAGAGTAATTATTGGGTGTTAGGCCATGAGTTTCAACTGATTGTTTTGCGTATGTTATACCTGTATTTAAATATTTATTTGGGGAAATGTTTTCTTTTAATGCATATTGAAAAATTCACTTGGATTAGTATGGCATTTATTTATTAAACACTTGGATGATGCTAGGCATTAAGTAAGGCACCGGATGGACATGCACTCTTTTATTTGATTTTGAGTCCCACATGTGTATATACTGCTTTCATTTTACAGAGGAAACTGTGGCTCTACGAGACTAAGGGATTTGCCCAAGTGATATAGCTGTTGATTTTCAGAGCTGGGCTTTGGGTCTTGGTCTGTTGGTGTCTCATTATAACTTGCTATTCTTTTCTAACCATAATCATATCAATAACAACTGATTAGTTGATTAGAAATAAAACAAAACTTACTCTTAGTTATTACAGCTGTAAAATCTATTGCATTTGAAATAGGAAAATTAATTTTTGTGGTTTCAAAGCTATAAGGAGAATATGTGTATGCATTATTCAGGATATTAGAAAGAAAACTATGTTCTTCTTTTCACTTTTCATTTTTTTCTTTAATTGTAGGCTGCAAGACCTTTTCCAACAAGAAAAGGGTAGGAAGCGGCCTTCAGTTCCTCCAAGTCCTGGAAGACTGAGACAAGGTGAAGAAAGCAAGGTAATGTTTTGTCTTGGGGCCTTCATTGTGATAAATAGAATTAATTTCTCTTATACCACTTAGAAGTGGTAGTTTAATACATACTTTATTGATAATGTTAGCGTTTTTAATTTTGAAGCAGTCAGGTTTCTTGGTATGACCTGGATTAATTTTTTTTATCTTTGCCTGAAATAAAATACATTATAATTCATTTATTTGAAATACTTATCAAAAGCTGCTGTGTACTGGCATCATTGAGGATAGCATCACAGAGGCAATAGGTGCTGTAAAGGAGAAGGTGTGGACGCACTGGGTGTATGCTGCTGCTGCTGCTAAGTCGCTTCAGTCGTGTCCGACTCTGTGCGACCCCATAGACGGCAGCCCACGAGGCTCCCCCGTCCCTGGGATTCTCCAGGCAAGAACACCGGAGTGGGTTGCCATTTCCTTCTCCAATGCATGAAAGTGAAAAGTGAAAGGGAAGTCGCTCAGTCGTGTCCGACTCTTAGCGACCCAGTGGACTGCATAACAGAGTCCTATTTTACTATGAGTTTTGGGTGTTCTTTGTGCTTAAGTGGGAAGTTTTTCTTAAGAGGTCGCACCAGTTCTATATGTTGATTTAATAGTTCTATATGTTGATTTAATTAATCTTTCCTAACTGTATGAGTTTTCTCTTGCTGTATAACACCTTACCCCAAACTTAGTGACCTAAAACATAAATCTGTTATCTCACAGTGTGTCAGGACTCTGGCAGAGTATATGGCTGGGTTCTTTGCTCGATCTCACGGCTGAGATGAAGGTTTGGATGGGGTGATTATTTGAGGCTCAGGATCTTTTCCCAGGCTCATCTAGGTTGTTGGCAGAGTTCAATTCTAGTGGTTATAGGACTGAGGTCCCCCTTTCGTTGCTGGCATTTGACTAGAGGCAAGTCTCAACTCCTCGAGGCTGCCTGATTCCTTGCAGGTGGCCCATTTCATCTTCAGAGCCTACAGCAGTGGATTGAATCCTTCGCATGCTTTAGATCTCTTGAGTTCTTCTTTGTCTAACCTCTGGACACAGATTTAAAGGATGCGTGATTAGGTCAGGCCCAACTGCTTAATTTCCCTAGTTTAAGGCTGACTGATTTGTGATCTTACATACATGGTAGAATCCTTTCACGACAGCATCTGGATTCATGTTTGATTGAAGGTATGTGTGCTGTGTGTGTGTGTGTGTCTCAGGGTGTGCAGTTCTTTGGTATCATCACCAAATTCTGCCACTGTGCTAACCATGAACAGATGAATTAATGTCAGTATATTTTAAGGACTTAATATTCTGATACCATGAGGGCTTTTGAGAGAATGTTTCTTTTTGTACAAGTGTATAGTACTTATAGCAGAGTATTTTCATGGAATGATGGGTCCAAGTGCCTTAGATCTTTGTATTGTTTAGGAACACTGTGTCACTGAATTCTCCTTTTTGTCTCATAAATAACTGTGTAGGAATCACTTTTCCTTAAAGTTTGAGTGAGAGTAAGAATTATGAAGATGATTTATTAGTATTTTCAAGTAGTCTGGGACCGTTAATGGCTCTCACACACTGCTAGAGGCCTTTCTGTTTGCCTACTGATGAAACTGCGAAGCTAGTGCTGTAAGACATGGAATTGAAAATACAAAGTCAGTTAATGGATGATTTTCTTTTTGAAAGATTGAAAGTTGATTTGAAAATCTGTAGCACTGCCTTTGTGTTTATATTCATTCATCTGATAAATTCTTATTGAGTGCTTTTAGACACTGTTCTGAGTACAGGGCTTTCAGGGTTCACAAACGTGAACACAAAAGTTCACATTTGTGGATGAAGGCCATAGTTACTGTTCCCATGGAACGTTTGTTTATGAGACTGACAATAAACAGATGAACCAATAAACATTTAAAAAACAAGTGGAAACAAAGCTGTGAGGAAAAAATTAACGAGAAATGGAGAGTAATGCCAAGGGAGTTGGTGATGATGAGTTATTTTATATAGGATGACCAGGGCAGTCACTGCTAGGGTGAGCAAATCAAAGGACATTGTAAGTAGCAGTGTAAGAAATGACTTTTAACGACATTATGCACAGGGCTGACAGTCATTTAAATATATATTTTATCAATGGATTATGGGACTTGAGAAAATCCAATGGATAATAAAAGGTTGCTGGGCTTAATGGATAATCATAAGTAGTTCCTGGATATTTTAATGGGTCTGTGAGCTACTGTGTAGAACAGAATTCTCAAAATGTAGTTCAAGGACCCTGGAGGTCCTAGACCCTTTCAAGGGCTCTGAGAGATTTCCCTTTTTCAACTGCATAACTGTGTGAGCCTAGATCATCTTTATAAGTTCAGTCATAATAATATAGCTCAACAGATTAAATGCAGAAGTAGAGAGGAATTTAACTGTCTTCTATTAAAAGAAGACTTTAATGTTTTCTAGACATTGAAATATTTGTAAAAGCATAAAACAATCTCACTCTTTTACCAATTAAAAAAAATCTGTTTTTAATTAAAATGTATTGTTTATAGTAATATGTAATGGGTTTATTATTTTTAAATGAATCAATATCAATAATTCTTAAGAGGTTGAAAGCGTAAGATTTACTTTGTTAAAATTTTTTTTAGTGTGATTTCAACATTTCCTTAAGAACAGAATATTTCCTTCTCTACAGATAAGTGCAGTGGATGCATCTCCACGGAATGCTTCTCCAGGACTTCCAAATGGAGAAAAAGGTTGGTCCTTGAGTCTGGTGATCACCTGCCATTGAATTTAAAGACGTTTCTTAGTCTAGAAGTTGTTTAAACACTAAATTTTGAGAATTTTTTCTGATGCAGTCGGTCAAAGACATTTTTTTCCTTGCTGTAAAACATTTGTAAGCAGTCTCAGTTTAAGATTATTGTAAAATGCATTGCCTAAGTTAGGATAGAGAAATAGATGATCAATAGTGAAGTGAGTGAAAGTTGCTCAGTCGTGTCTGACTCTTTGCAGCCCCATGGACTATACAGTCCATGGAATTCTCCAGGCCAGAATATTGGAGTGGGTAGCCTTTCCATTCTCCAGGGCTTGCTCAACCCAGGAATCAAACCCAGGTCTCCCTCATTGCAGGCGGATTCTTTACCAGCTAAGCCACCAGGAAAGCCCAAGAATACTGGAGTGGGTAGCCTATCCATTCTCCAGTGGATCTTCCCAACCCAGGAATAGAACTGGGGTGTCCTGCATTGCAGGCAGATTCTTTACCAGCTGAGCTACCAGGAAAGCCAGATGATCAATAGAGAAGGCTGCTTTTTAGGGGAAGAACAGAAAGATGAAACTGAATTTCTCTCTTAATTGTGTTACAGTTAAGTCCCTGGTTTCGTAGAAAAAAAAAATCAGACAAAGCTTAGTTGATATTTTTGTATCGCTAAAATCTTTTCTTGACTTAAGCCTGTTTTTCATCGATATTTCATTGAATAACTTGGTGCCACTCTAGGGAATTGGAAGGAAAATTTACTTAGACTATCTTGGTAGAATAGAAACTCAACTTGGAATTCTTGGCATTTTTCTATTATAATTAAGTGAATTTCCCCCTTGAGAATAAACGTGATTTTTTCCCCCTCAGTAGTGTCATAATTTCATTCCTTATTAAATTGAATGAACAAAATATTTAAGTAGGCATTGTGAAGTGAAAGTCACTCAGTCATGTCTGACTCTTTGTGACCCCATGGGCTGAAATAAAAACTTCATGGAATTGTCCAGGCCAGAAGACTGGAGTATGTAGCCATTCCCTTCTCCAGGGGATCTTCCCAACCCAGGGATTGAACCCAGGTAGCCTGCATTGCAGGCAGATTCTTTACCAGCTGAGCCATCAAGGAAGCCCAAGAATACTAGAGTGTGTAGCCTATCTCTTCTCCAGCGAATCTTCCCAACCCAGGAAGCAAACTGGGGTCTCCTGCATTGTAGGCAGATTCTTTACCAGCTGAGCTACTAGGGAAGCCCAGGCATTATGGTCTGGTGCAAAGAATATTGGGGTGGTACTAGACTTGGTTGCCAGTCATCCTGCTGTCACTAAGATCTGATTGTGGTCGTCATATAACCTGTCTGGATTTTTGTGTCCATTTTTAAAATTTCTGAAATTCATTTGTGAAATGACCTATGTAACTTTATTTAAGAAGCTAAAATTCTTTCGTTTATGAAGTAGAAAAAGGTTTTGGCCTTTTGAAAATATTGTTATTAGGTATAAATGGACATAATGTTTTAAAGTGACTCATTTGCATGGTGTTTTTCTTTAGAGGACCGCTTCTTAGCCACCCTTTCCAGTCAGAGCTCCACCAGTTCCCCCCATCTCCAGCTGCCTACTTCTCCTGAAGGCGTGCCTGAGCAGGTCATGGGAGGGCCCCCAGATCTCGATACTGCCAGCAGTTCTGAAGGTACAGGTCAAGTCACTATTTCTGTACTTCATCCAGTAAAGACAAACAAACACTCTTGAATGCTGGGGCACAATGCTTTCTTATCCCTTGGGATTTAAAATTTGTACCGTTGAAAGTACTCTTTTAGATGTAGCTTTTTACCATATCCCTTCAGTTGCACTGCTTGACATGTGACTGTCTCAGTAACAAAATGCTATTCAGCTTTATCTACTTTCTGGGGATATTATTAATATTTTCTTAAGTCTCATTAAGCACACGATTGTTCCCTTATAAGAAAGAAAGAAAATTTCAACCATTTCTCCAATGACAAACATTTGTTTCGCCAATAATAGATGTATGCCTTTTCCCTCTCTTGCCTTGCTTTCTGTTTAAGCACCAACTACTTAATTGTAGTGTAAACTTTAAACATAACTTTTAAATTGCAATTAAGCTCAAATATAATAGCCACAGTGCTCATAACTGAGTTGAAGTGGCAACAGGAACAGCTGGGACTGAGTTCATGCATGCTTGGCCAGTAATTTCACCACGGCTGCTGCCTGGCCCCTTGAGGGTAAGAGGCTGTTGATTGCAGGATGATCTCAACTTCAAACATGTTGAAATGTAAAAAAAACAAGCCCCTTGGGGTCAGAGCTGTGTATGCTTCACGGTTGCTTCCTGTTAGATAGTCATTATTCCTAGATCAAAAATTTTACACCATAATTGGTAATTACGGTGTGCCCATGTCTGTGTTCCAAAAAGGAAAAGAAATATAGTTGACACTTTATACTTTTACTCTTCCTGAATATTAATATATAAGTAGAATATTTTTCATTCTAGATGTATTTGATGGACATTTGCTGGGATCTACAGACAGCCAGGTGAAGGAAAAATCAACCATGAAAGCCATCTTTGCAAATTTGCTTCCAGGAAATAGCTATAACCCTATTCCATTTCCTTTGTAAGTATTATATAAGCCAGTGGCTGTTGGGTGGTTTTATTTTCACTTCATTTTAAAGATTTCTCTATGGATATACTCTCCATTAACTTTATATACGTATTTCTCAATCCAAAATTATCCTCCATTACCATAAAAGAGATGTCTTTTTGTATAATTTACTTTGTGGAACATGTAGTCTTTATATATTAACAGTAGATAAATAGATTAATAAAGAATTGCTTATATCTATATATACATTTTAAAAGATATACTGCTGCATTGAGGGCAGGAGGGGAAGGGGATGACAAAGGATGACATGGTTGGATAGCATCACTGACTCAATGGACTTGAGTTTGAGCAAACTCCAGGAGATAGTAAAGGACAGGGGAGCCTGGAAGGCTGCAGTTCATGGTGTTGCAAAAAGTCAAACATGACTTAGCGATTGAATAACAACAACAATTGATCTCATGATCATAAAAACATATTGCTGATTGTATATGAGGGTATTACTGACCCAGTACTTTACTGGGACATGGTGTGTTTCTAACAGTGGTGATGAATTGCAATGGCCCTTGCAAGGTTTTGTGTGATCTTGTGTGTACAAGGTTCTCTCATAGTGGGGGAAAAACATAGGCTGGCTGTGAGGGTTTTTCTTCCACTGGTTGACATGTCTGGCTATCAGCTGATGATGCTTGCTCCTGTGAAACAGATGTATGTTAATATGGATTTTGTTCTCAGTTGACTTCTGTATTTAATTATTCAGTCAATGTTTAAACTTACAGAGTAGCAGCTTTAGTGCCTCAGGACGTAGAGAAAGATCAGTAAGGGAAATAACTGCTCTCAGGAGCTCATGTCTTGAGCTGTGTGTTCTGTGGTATAAATGTGTAAAAGGCCTCTGTTTTCTCTGCTTCAGACTTGAATAGTTTATGTCATTTACTGCTGGACTAGTGGTACATTTCCACAGTTTCCAAAAGACTTTTCTTTCAAACTTATAATAGAACAAAATCCCTTAAACTTCTGCTATTCATTGTAAATACCTTTTGAGATAAATATGGCCCAACATCTTGCCAACGTGGAAAACTTTGTTTGATGATTCCAGGACCCTCTGATTTGAAAAACAGTTCTGATAATTTTCAGTTGCCTTTAAAAACTTTCTGTTGATCTGTTTTCCTTGGCTGTTTGTTCCAGTTCTGCATACATTTTGGCTTAATTATATTCATGTAATTATGCATTATTTAGTTAACTTAAAATTGTCCTGAGATTTACTTGTAATTGTGCTAATGGGTTGTATATGTGATTTTCTGCTAATTTTGTTCTGATTTACGTGTTTTTGAACAGCGATCCAGATAAACACTACTTAATGTATGAACATGAACGAGTGCCCATTGCAGTCTGTGAGAAGGAGCCCAGCTCCATCATTGCTTTTGCTCTCAGGTATTACTCATAGGGCTTTTTCACCTGTGTTTGTATTTTCATGTTTTATGTGAATTTATTTATTAATTGCTGTATTGTTGAGCTCTGTTACATAGAGTAGAGCAAAATATAAGTAAATGTAAAGTAGTAAATATAAGTAGAGAATATATATCCTTTGGGTGCAACAGTTTATTCTTTTTGTATCTGGTAATGTACTGTTTACCCAAGTATTAACAGGATGATTCTTAAGCAAGCTTCTAATAATTAAGTTAACTAGGCAAGTTATTTGCTAATTCTTATATCCTCTGTCCATTCTCTATATTATAATACGTGTCCATTGTATCCTTTCCTTTGGTTTATATATTGATATAATACTTGGAACATAGCTGCCTTTAATCCTCTGAATATCTTTTTTGTGTTTTTCATTTATTTCCTTCTTGCTTCCCACACATAGAAGGTCAAGTTTCCCTAGAGTAATGCTGTTCCTAGGCCTTAATTCATTTACATGCCACAATTATGTGTCTTAAAGAAGGGCCCCTGTTTAGAAATTTTTATATATCGTGTCTAAAATAACAAAGCTTTTTAATATTAATGATGTCTTGGCAGTGATAGTACCTAGTTTAAGTAGAATCTAAGATGTTTAATAAAAATTTTTTTCCCTATTGAAAGACATTGAAATTAAAATTTTATTTTTATTATTGGTTACAAGTTGTCCATTTATTCAACAAATATTTGAATGTTGCAATGTGTGGTATACTAGGTACTGGGTATAAGGGGTAAACAAGATAGATTTATAGACTTCAGCATTTATAGAGTTTAGAGTTACTATTTGGACAATAAGGAGTTTTTTCCTTTAGAAGATTCCATATGATACATTTTTTTTATCATTGCCTTTTGATGTTCATGAAGTTTTTGCTTCTCATTTTATTGGTTAGTCAACTGGAAAAGGTCAGTTTTCATTCCAATCCCTAAGGCAATGCCAAAGAATGCTCAAACTACCGTCCAATTGCACTCATCTCAAATACTAGTAAAGTGATGCTTAAAATTCTCCAAGCCAGGCTTCAGCAATACATGAACCGTGAACTTCCAGATATTTAGAAAAGGCAGAAGAACCAGAAATCAAATTGCCAACATTTGCTGGATCATCGAAAAAGGAAGAGAGTTCCAGAAAAACATCTATTTCTGCTTTATTGACTATGCCAAAGCCTTTGACTGTGTGGATCACAATAAACTGTGGAAAATTCTGAAAGAGATGGGAATACCAGACCATCTGACCTGCCTCTTGAGAAATATGTATACAGGTCAGGAAGCAACAATTAGAACTGGACATGAAACAACAGACTGGTTCCAAATAGGAAAAGGAATACGTCAAGGCTGTATATTGTCACCCTGCTTATTTAACTTACATGCAGAGTACATCATGAGAAACGCTGGGCTGGAGGATGCACAAGCTAGAATCAGGATTGCCAGGAGAAATATCAATAACCTCAGATATGCAGGTGACACCACCTTTATGGCAAAAAGTGAAGAAGAACTAAAGAGACTCTTGATGAAAGTGAAAGAGGAGAGTGACAAAGTTGGCTTAAAGCTCAACATTCAGAAAACTAAGATCATGGCATCTGGTCCCATCACTTCATGGCAAATAGATGGGGAAACAGTGGAAACAGTGTCAGACTTTATTTTTCTGGGCTCCAAAATCACTGCAGATGGTGATTGCAGCCATGAAATTAAAAGATGCTTACTCTTTGGAAGTAAAGTTATGACCAACCTAGACAGGATATTAAAAAGGAGAGGCATTACTTTGCCAACAAAGGTCTGTCTAGTCAAGGCTATGGTTTTTCCATTGGTAATATATGGATGTGAGAGTTGGACTATAAAGAAAGCTGAACGCCGAAGAATTGATGCCTTTGAACTGTGGTATTAGAGAAGACTCTTGAGAGTCCCTTGGACTGCAAGGAGACCCAACCAGTCCATCCTAAAGGAGACCAGTCCTGGGTGTTCATTGGAAGGACTGATGCTGAGGCTGAAACTCCAATACTTTGGCCATCTCATGTGAAGAGCTGATTCACTGGAAAAGACTCTGATGCTGGGAGGGATTGGGGGCAGTAGGAGAAGGGGACAACAGAGGATGAGATGGTTGGATGGCATCACCAACTCAATGGACATGGGTTTGGGTGGACTCTGGGAGTTGGTGATGGACAGGGAGGCCTGGCATGCTGGGGTTCACGGGGTTGTAAAGAGTTGGACACGACTGAACAACTGAACTGAACTGAACATACTACATGAATAGATAAGAAAGGCAGGAAAGTCAATGAAAAAAATATGTGTTTTTTACTCTTAGGAAGCGGATTTTCTAGTTGACGTCACCTTTTTCTAATATCTTGGAAAAATAATACATGTTCACATCTGATTTATCTAAACCAGGGTTCCCAGGCTGCTAGTTGGATTTTGTTGGACAGTGCAACTTTAAAAAGAAAATGTTTTTTTCTTAAAGTTTAGCACTTTTAAGTTGAAAAGCACTCTCAAGTCCCTTTCCTCCCTATTACACTAAATGGTGAAGTTTCATGCTTTTCAATTAGCTGTTCAACCCTGAAGGCATTTGATCTAAATGTTAGTATGGAGGCCTTCACAATCATTGTTTAGGATATTGAGTCTGGCTGGTGTGTTGGATTATATTTTGTATTATTTTTTGGTGTACATATTGACTTTCTTCATGAAGTTTCTACTTGATAATTTTTGTTATTTAACTCTAATGTTATTTGTCTAAGTACATTAGATGTAGATGCTTATAATGTTTGTGTTTCTATAATGCAAAGCTTATTCTAAAGCATATGATTTACTTTAAAAGAAGACCTTAATGTTTAACATATTTCAACCTGTTTCCATCCTAAGTTGTAAAGAATACCGGAATGCCTTAGAGGAATTGTCCAAAGCCACTCAGCGGAACAGTGCTGAAGAAGGGCTTCCAACAAACAGGTGATACGTGATTGAGGAAAATTTATTTTAATTGAACTATATCATTTTCTAGGTGTTCGTATTTCAGTTTTATTACAGCTTATTGTTGATGTAAAAGTTTCTAGAGTTTAATCAGTGGCGCTCATTTTTTAGCCAGTAATTGACAGAACAAAATTCAGGTATAGCAAAAGACCTTAAAAAGTCTGCTAGGTTACAGTTTTCTTATAATTGTCATAGAAGTTCAAAGTGTATTGCATATTTACATTTTTAAGTTTTTAAGTTCTCTTTGCTGTGAAAATTAATTTCTGAAATTGGTAAACTACTGCCTAGCTTTGTACTTTAAATAATTTAAGAATTTTCCATAATAATTAAAGATCTTAACAGCTAAAAAACAAAGCAAACCTCTGCCAAATCAGCTCTTTTAAGTATTTTTGGTATTTTAGGTATTTGAGACAGAAATTGTCATAATTGTCACCATTGACTTATGGGTGCTATAATATAGCTCTGATAGACCTGAGAAAAATATTTTAAGACCCTGTATTCTTATAGCTTTAACATTTTTCTTTTTCTTAAAAGTCTAGTATACATTTCAAGACTTTTTCTTCCATGCTAACCTGTGTTTATATAAATTATGAACCAGATTTCTGATACTGTGGGTGGGGTTAGGTGGGAAGTAGATTAATATAGGAATTAGAGTACTTGTTATTTTGTGTCTGAATCATATAAAACCAACTTTTCTTCTGTTTCTCATTTTAGTACTTTAGACAGCAGACCAAAGAGTAGCAGCCCAATTAGACTACCTGAGATCAGTGGAGGACAGACAAACCGTGCGGTAGAAGCAGAACCACAGCCAAGTAAGATTACAGATGGAGAAGTACTTTTGTTTGTAATTGTGGTTTGAAGAAGAAAACATGTTAAATAAGAAATGCCATCTGGCAAGGATTTATTGTTTCTGATCTTTGAACTATAATATGGTTGTAAAATTTTTATATATTTTCTTTTGTGTATATTTCACTTTTCTTTGATTTTTAAGTTTTTGAGTTTGAAACGCCTAGAAGCGTTTCATGCAAAAGGAAGGTCCATGCAAAAAAGAAGCAGGATCGGCCTTCTTGGCTAGAACTTTCAGTTTAAAGCATGCAACATAAGAAATATAGTATCAGTTTTTTTTTGTTTGTTTGTTTTTGTAGCATTGTTGGCATTGTGAAAAGAACTTTTCATGTCTTATCTTCTTTAATTCCCACAATAACCCCATATTTGACATATCTCCATTTTTCAGAAAGTAAGTTAAGACTTAGATTAAGCACTTTGCTCAAGGTTACACAGGTAGTGGGGAGCAGAGATTTGCAGTTGTGTTTCTTTGACTTTGTCAGTTAGGAATGTTCCCTACAAGTAACAGAAAACCCAGTTGGTGATGGGCAGGGGAGCCTGGCATGCTCCAGTCCATAGGGTTGCAAAGAGTCGGACACAACTGAGTGACTAAACTGAAAAGAAAACTCAAATCTACTGGGGCTTAAACAAAGGATAGTTTATTTTTTTAAAATAGCAACGTCTGCAAATGCGCAGTTGCTGGCATTGGTTCAGCTACTTGGCTTTGTCATGACAACATAAGGGTTAGTTTCTCTTTGATTTCTCTTAAATTTTATTCATGGTCAGAGATGTCCCACTCTAATGTCTGCATTTGAGGCAGAAGGAAGGGAAGTATAAGCTTCTGTTCTTGTCTTTTATTAGGAAATTCCCTTTCCTTTTCAGTCTCATTGGTTAGAACTGAGTCTCATAGCTACCCTTTCCTGCAAAGGAGACTGAGAAAGTGGTGAGCATCATTGTCCTGGCTAGTTTATACAAATCATGATTCTTTTCCTGGGACTCCGCATGCTGCTGCCCTAAAGAAAATTGGAGCTCTGTTAGCAAGGAGCAAGGTGGGATTGGGTATTGAGGAGAATGTGATAGTGTCTGCCACTCTAAGTAAGCACTTATTGATTGAGATTTAGTGTGGATTTTGTTAATGGTAAATGTACAAAGGGCTTCCCTGATAGCTCAGTTGGTAAAGAATCCGCCTGCAATGCGGGAGACCTCAGTTAGATCCCTGGCTTGGGAAGATCCCTTGGAGGAGGGAAAGGCTACCCCCAAATTAGGATCATATGTATTAATGATATGATGAAGCTCAAAAGGAAGAATAAAAGTATAGAGCAAGCTTTAGTGGTATCTTTGGTCATCCTATACTACTTATTTTTGAAAAATGCTAAAACTCAAATTATATATTTTGCTGTGTTAAAATATAGGAACACAGATGATATAAATATGTTACTTTTAACTTTGAATCCTCGTAGCTTGGAATACTGTTCTGTGTTAGTTTAATGAGCTGTACTGTAATACTATAAGAATGTAGCCCTATCTTAAACTTGTTGCTTAAGATACTATGACAGCCTTGGAAAGAAAATTTTTAAAGTCTTTCTCTATATTTAATAATTTCTCACATTTTGGTATGTAGCTATCTGAACATTGCTTTTCTTCTGTTCTTGATAATAAGAGTGCTTGGTTGCCCCCTAAAGCCTCCGTAAACCATATGGAAAAATAATCTGTGCAAATGAATCCATCAGTGTTACTCTTATTTATTACTTTGATATAATGGTTACTGCTTACACAGGAATTAATTTTAAATTTTTAGTTTTCTACGTGCAGTGACCTGTACTTAATATGTTACCTCTTATTTTTAGCCAAAAAGGCTTCTGGAATGTTGTCCTTCTTCCGAGGGACAGCAGGGAAAAGCCCTGACCTCTCTTCCCAGAAGAGAGAGACCTTACGTGGAGCAGATAGTGCTTACTACCAAGTGGGGCAGACGGGCAAGGAGGGGACGGAGAATCAAGGCATTGAGCCTCAAGGTGTGTTGAAGGAGACCAAATGTGCTTGTTTTAGGCTTCAGTTTACTTACTTCAGTTGGTTATGTTCCTTACAGCTTTAAATAGATACTTCTACTGCAGAAATCAGGGCCTTCCCGCTCTTCTCACACCGTGGTGGGGTAGGGTGGGAAAAGCCTGGTGCTGGGAGAATCCAGCTGGTTTCAGGTATCACTGTTCTCACTTACCGAGTAGAGGAATCAGAAATCCTTACTTGCTGTACCGATAATGGAAAAGCAGTGTCTTCCAAGGTTTACTGAGGACTAAGTGACATTAGGCATCTGTCTCACTGTGTAGCTCACAGTGTATGTTCAAATGAGGTCATCCCATTGCCCTCTCAGACATCCCCTTTCTTCTCCAGTCTCTGTAAGGTAGAAGCTGCTGATACCCACCTTCATTTAGGTATTTAAAAAAATACATCTACCTGATGGTGTTTGAATACAGGGTTAGACCAGGAGTCAGATAACTAAGCTGACCTGTCTTTGTAAATAAAGTTGTGGTGGAACACACACACCCTCTCTTTCATTTACTTACTGTCTGCTGCTTTCCCATTATATTGGCAAGTTGAGTAGTGGCAACTGAGTAAAATACTTACTATCTGGCCCTTTAGAGGAGTAGTTTGGCAACCCCTGGGTTACAGCATGAATTAGTAGTTTAAGAAATAGAAATTGCATGATACGTTTTCATTAATAATTAAGATCTGTGTTTAGTATTCTATAGGCTGTGATCCTTAGAAGGCATTGATGCTTTGAAAAAAATAATTTTGAAATGGGAAACTTAGAGGATGACTTGTTCTTCTAGATGTTAAAATGTATTACAACTCTATAGTAATTAGAGTTAAAATATATTACAACTCCACAATAATTGTCTGGCAATAAGTTTGCCAGACACATTAGTCAAATAAGAAAAACAAAACAGCTCTGAAGTAGATATTAGTATATTTTCTATAGTGTACATATATCTTAGTATATGATAAAGCATCTCAGAATATTGGGAAAGCATTACTCTATACACAGGGAAAACTGCTCATAAACTTTGGTAAAATAGCCACAGAAAGTCTTGATGTTAGAATTGAGTAAGTTTATTGCTATCATAGGGATTATTTAACTATAAGAAAAATTATTCTTCAATCTGAATTCTCTGATTTTTAATCTAAAATTGATCTTTCAAAATGTACATACATTTTTATTGTAATAATTTACAGTTAATTGTATGCATGATGCTTGTTTGAGCGTGGCTTGACTAGGATAATACTAACTGACTTAGTTTTTAGTTTATATCAGGGAAAAAGAATACACAAAATGAACTGATAACTGCCTAAAACTTTGGCTCTGCTAATGATGTTAAATCTTTTAGATGAAGTAGATGGAGGAGATACACAGAAGAAACAACTTACAAATCCTCATGTGGAGCTTCGTAAGTATGAGATAAATCTCTGGTTTGGGCACCCAGGACTATAATTGAACAAACTCCATTATTTGAAGCTCCTAGCTTCACACTAGATAAATATCCTATCTCTTGAAATGAATACTAAGTCTTTGTGCTGATGAGCATTTGTTTCATCTAGATTTAGTTTATAAACTTTACATTATTTAATTTAAAAGGAAATCTATTTGTAAATTTAATTTAATTTATAAATTTTAATTTAATTAGATGTCTAAGGTTTAAATCATTTGTTCTTGTATAATTTAGAGCCATAGTACCTTACCAAGACATTTGGAGTTGTGTGTACATGTTTTGTTACCCAGGATAGTAACACAGTGAAATTTAAGATGTAATCATACAACGATGAAAATGCAGTAACCAGCATAAAATTAGAACCGAGTCTTGTTTTATGTTTGGTTGTTTTTCTAGAAATATGTAAGGGTGGTCCTAAGGTACTCTTTTAATCCTTCCTGAAGACAACAGAATAGTGATAAACAGGGATGTAGTAGACTTAACATGAAAAATACTATCATGGAGAAAATTAAATGCTTGCATTTAGTGTGGGGGTGGGGAGTGGGCAAGAAGGAAAAGATATTTCTGATTCAGAAGAGCTTTTTTCTAAAAACATTTCTGTTTATAGAATTTTCGGATGCCAACGCCAAGTTTTACTGTCGGCTCTACTATGCGGGAGAGTTTCATAAGATGCGAGAAGTGATTCTGGGCAGCAGCGAAGAAGATTTCATTCGTTCCCTTTCTCACTCTTCTCCGTGGCAGGCCCGAGGAGGCAAATCAGGAGCTGCCTTTTACGCTACTGAAGGTAGGCCTTTTTGCTGTTGTTGTTTAGTTGCTCAGTTGTGTCCAACTGTTTGCGACCCCATGGACTTAGCCTGCCAGGCTCCTCTGTCCATGCAAGAATACTGGAGGCAAGAATTTCTCCAGGCAAGAATACTGGAGTGGGTTGCCATTTCCTTCTCCAAGGCCTTTTTGATCATTTGCTAATTAAGCGGCATCCATCTTTTTTCACTCGGATAATTTATGAATCCCTTGAACTGAGGTAATGTGATGTGTCATTTAGCAAACATGTTTTTCTTTTCATGCTTGAGAGGATGAAAGAAGAACATTGAAAAAATACATGGTGTACAGTGTATAATGAAAGACAGGTATTGATCAAATCCCTACTAAATTCTTTCTAGTCCTGAGTTTTCCACATGTAAATAGTAACAGAGAACTTCTAGAAAACTCACAAGGTACCTCAGAGCTGATGGGAAAAAGATAAAAATTGAAACAACCTAGATATCCATCAGCAGATGAATGGATAAGAAAGCTGTGGTACATATACACAATGGAGTATTATTCAGCCATTAAAAAGAATACATTTGAATCAGTTCTAATGAGGTGGATGAAACTGGAGCCTATTATATAGAGTGAAGTAAGCCAGAAGGAAAAACATAAATACAGTATACTAATGCATATATATGGAATTTAGAAAGATGGTAACAATAACCCTGTGTACGAGACAGCAAAAGAGACACTGATGTATAGAACAGTCTTATGGACTCTGTGGGAGAGGGAGAGGATGGGGAGATTTGGGAGAATGGCATTGAAACTGTAAAATATCATGTATGAAACGAGATGCCAGTCCAGGTTCGATGCACGATACTGGATGCTTGGGGCTAGTGCACTGGGACGACCCAGAGGGATGGTATGGGGAGGGAGGAGGGAGGAGGGTTCAGGATGGGGAACACATGTATACCTGTGGCGGATTCATTTTGATATTTGGCAAAACTAATACAATTATGTAAAGTTTAAAAATAAAAAAAAAAAAAGAAAAGAAACATTTGACTTGAAAACTGGAAGGCCAAGTTCTTAACCTGCAGAAGTTGACAGCAGATTGTGACCATTTATACTACTATTTGAGTTCTCCGTACTCACTGAAAGTGCAGTTACTTGAGAAAATGCATCAGGAAAGATGTGCTTGATAGGCACTTTTATAACTGGTAGTTCCTGGGTTGCTAACAAAGGAGTTTGTAACATTTTACTTGGTAGTTTTAAAAAGTAGATCATCTAGCTATGACTTCAGGTGTGCAACTGTCAAATGTAGAGTTTTCTTGACTATATAAATTCTCAGAAGCCCTTCCAAACCTTCAACTTGAGAACTATATTCTGATCAAAATCTTCTCAGTGTTATCATATTAAAAGTATCCCTTCAAAACATGAAGTGAGCAAGTCATTTAGGATTCTTAGAATGATTTATTTTAGATTACCTCAGTAAATATTGCAACTGAATAAACGTGAAATTTTTGCCTTTTAGATGACAGATTCATTTTGAAGCAAATGCCTCGTCTGGAAGTCCAGTCTTTCCTTGACTTCGCACCACACTACTTCAATTACATTACAAATGCCGTTCAGCAAAAGGTAGAAACCTAAACCCTGATCTGTAACTAGAGTTTACTGGTCCATTTAACCTCCTGAAAATCCTAAGGGCAGTTTTCTCTATGCTTTTCTGTTTGTTACAGAGTAGTTTGTTACTCTCATAGAAAAAATTTGTCCCTCCCCTATTCCTTCTCTGCATTGGCAGCCACAAGCTAGTTTTATATTTCTTAAGTCTGTTTCTATTTTGCATGTACATTCATTTGTATCTATATTTTTTAGATTTCACATATTTCACATATGTGATATCATACAATATCTATTTTTCACTGACTTCACTAAGCATAATATTCATAAGTAATCCTTTTTGATAAGAGGTTACTTTTATCTTTGCTGAATTAGAGGCCTACTGCATTGGCCAAGATTCTTGGAGTTTACAGAATTGGTTATAAGAATTCTCAGAACAACACTGAGAAGAAGCTAGATCTCCTTGTCATGGAAAATCTTTTCTACGGGAGAAAGATGGCACAGGTAAGGATAATGAACCACGCAAACTATTTAGCTGCTGGATCCCTTCGTATTTCTGGTTCCTGAACATATTGATTAGAGAATAACATGGTATTTGATAGTAAATATTAAACTTTGGTTACTAGGTCAGCTTTAACTTTTGAGTTACTGAAAGAATAAAGAGGAATATTGTGGACTGGTCCTAAAATTTAACATAAACAATATCCTAGAAACACAGAATTATAGAGTAAGAAGGCAGATCCAATGGATCTGGCCATTTTAAAGATGAAGAAACTGAGGCTCAGAGGAATTGAGGACTTTATCAAGGTCTCACAGCTCTTCCTAGAATTCAAGTTGGTCTAGATTCTAGAACAGTGCTCTTCAATGTACTGGTCTTTGAACTGTTTCCAGTCTGTGGAGCTAGGAGCTTGAACGAGAATGTAAATTTTTTTTTTAGAATGTAAGTTAATGTACTGCTTTCTTCATTGAGAAAGTCTTGCTATAGCAAAAGCTGCTGCTGAACTAAACTGTAGGTTTAATGATGTGTAATCAGTTTACATTCTGGCACCAGCTTCTCTTTGATCTTGAGTCAGGAACAACTGATTAGCTGGTCTGTAGAATACACCTCCGGTTCCACTGGTCTAGTTCCCAAGTCCCCTGACTAGCATTGCTTTTCCTACTGTCTAGAAATTCCTAGAAATATGCTGTTGCTTCTGCATTGTCCTGCACAGTTTTGATATCAAAACTTGAAATTTCCTAAGACTGTTTACATCTGTTTTTCAAACTGCTTTATGGTTCAGCAATATACTTTTGGAGTTACTTGTTAATGTTTCTTATAGTTGATTAAATGGGTCAGTATATTTCTGACATATTTGAATATTTGGGTACCTAGTTATTAGTTTCATATGATACAATTATATCACCATTTGCTTTTTGTATTATATAATTACAATGTATGCATTCAATGACTTACATAAGTTATAAATTTTAAAGTTAAATATTAAAGTGTTTATAAGGATAGTGGGTACAGGAAGCTTTCTGCCTTTTAAATTTAATTATATTAATTAACCATTTGTAGCAATTCACATAGATGACAGAGAATTCTCTTTCTGCTAGGTTTTTGACTTGAAGGGTTCACTTAGGAATCGAAATGTAAAAACCGATACCGGGAAAGAGAGCTGTGATGTTGTTCTTCTGGATGAAAATCTCTTAAAGATGGTTCGAGACAACCCTCTCTATATCCGTTCTCATTCCAAAGCTGTGCTGAGAGCCTCGATCCGGAGCGACTCCCACTTCCTTTCTAGCCACCTCATTATAGACTATTCTTTGCTAGTTGGGCGAGACGATACCAGCAATGAGCTAGTAGTTGGAATTATAGGTAGGTCGATGAGCATGTCTTACGTGCAGTTCATGATTGAAGCCAGAGTAATCTTTGAAGACTATACTGAACCTGTTGTAGTAATAGCTTATTGAATGTTTTCACAAACTCATTTGAAATTTTAAAAATAAATTGTTTTTCTGTTCTAGTACTTTTATTCATATTTCTCATTTCCATTTTCATTATCAAAAATATATGTATTCAGGAATTTACTTAAGATAAAGCCCTGTGAGGTTGTTATGAGGTTTGGAAGAATTAATATGGTAAAAAACCCTTAGGACAGCCCTTGGCATATTGTCTGCACCTACAATATTGCCAGCACTCAATGTTAACTAATGTAGAAGTAATAGCAGTGGTAATTGTGATTGTTATCTGCTTATATTTATTAAGAGAGCTTTTACTGCTCATCTCACCCCCTGCAACAGATTATATCCGAACATTTACCTGGGACAAAAAGCTTGAGATGGTTGTGAAATCAACGGGAATTTTAGGAGGACAAGGTGAGCAGAATTTTTGTTCAGTTTACTCTTTAAACTGTTCTCATTATCTTCCTCATCAGTTAACATATAACAAATGGATACTTCAGAAAAAATTATAAAACATAACTGGTTATCTTTGACTTTATCATCATTTCCAAAATGATCAAATAATAAAAGGAATTGTTTAAATGGGGAAATATGGGATCTTAAATACGTGTTAAGATGCGGTGCCTGCTGCATGCTGAGTCGTGTCCAACTCTTTGAGACCCCCTGGACTGTAGCCCACCAGGCTCCTCTGTCCATGGAATTCTCCAGGCAAGAATACTGGAGTTGTCATTTTCTACTCCAGGGGATATTCCTGACCCAGGGATCGAATGCGCCTCTCTTGTGCCTCCTGCTTTGGCAGGTGGACTCTTTACCACTGCATCATCTGGGAAACTCTGGTAAGAAACCAGAGGTTCTCAAAATGAAAAGTTAAAGGAAAGAAAGGCCAGAGTTCCTGAACAGGAGGTTGTCCTGATTAACGCTTGAAGTCCTTTAAGTTCTTTGAGCACTGAGAGCACCAGGTGTGCTTTCAGACATCTCTCATTTCTAGGCAAGAGCGTCTTTTAAAATAAAAAGGTCCTACCAGGAAGGACCTGTCCCTTGTCATGTCGTACAGTGAGCACCCTCCCTTTTTTCTGAGCCCATCATAGTGTGTGTGCTTACATGACATGGCATTTTATGTTCGTTTACATAAAAGAACATAGCTGTCGAAGTCAGTGGTCTGGTCAGTTATGTAACAGCTTCCTTATTTTCCCTTTACCCTTTTGTAATCCTAGGTAAAATGCCGACTGTGGTCTCTCCAGAGTTGTACAGGACTAGATTCTGTGAAGCCATGGACAAGTATTTCCTGATGGTGCCAGACCACTGGACAGGCTTGGGTCTGAACTGCTGAAATGAAGCACATACTCTGAAACGGACCAGGAAGAAAAGGGGGCCTGGAACCAAAGGACCACAAGTCAGCTACATGTTTTATTTCTTTGTCACATTCACCACAGTGTGCAAAGGCCTTTCAGTTCTGAAGTTGGGTAGACCATCTGTAGCTGAAGGGTTGAAACTCCATGGATTTGCACTTTGGTTTTTGATACCTACAAGTTAGCTAACCGTGGGCTGGGAAATTGCACAAGTATTTTGTTCACATAAGCTGAAATCTAGATTCATTTCAAAGGTCTGAGAACAAATGTATGGTTGGAGATGAGATTGGTTGAACAATGGGTTGTCATGTTTGCTGACAGTCCCCTTAAGCAAACAGTGTGTCATAGATTGTGACTCTCCTGGCCTCACATTGGATACATTCTTTTTCTGGAAAGGATTGGTAGAACTGGTGAATTTTTCTTGTGTTTCTTATGTAACAATTTAATGTTTGCCTATTATCAGAATTTCTGAAACTCTAAAACAATTCTGAATTATTCTATCAGTGGCCAGTTAAAGAGATGGATGCAAGCTGTTCTTGTTCTGCTGAGGAATTTGACTTAAATTGGGAATCCTGTCGTGTTCTGTATCTTGCCCTGTTTTCAAGTATGTTTGATATTTTTCAAGTTCTATCACTTCTTGTCTGGGTGACAGGAGGCCACAGCCATTAACTTCAGGCCTTTTTCTGGAGCTGTTTTTTTAAGCCTGTTTACAACTTTTGTGCAAGTAATATGCAGAACTGCACTTGTCTGCACGTGCTCATAGTTTAGGTTTTTCTCCTACTTCAGGGAGATATTACTAAATGAGTCTAAAATGACTAAATCCCCAAAGGGATAATTATTAATGGAAGATTATTTTTAATCTAAAAAGAAAAATTAGGCCTGATCCAAGAAATTGGGCGAGGGAAGCACTGGCCTGTTCTTTGTAGAGGTAAAGGACCTGTAGTGTATACTATAGGTATAACTAGTGATTTGTGTAGCATCTATAAAATTACGATGTTTCCCATATGGACGTCCTTGTTCTCTAACTTTCTGTACGAATTTCTAGGCCAGTTCTGACTGTTGAGAAATATTACGAAATAAGGTATTCTTAGTAAGAAACTCCTTGTTTAATAGTTTCTGTTTGTCTAAAAAGTGATCAGAACTACTAAACTATGGCTAACAACACAACCCCAGATACTTTCTTGTGGCTTCTTTCCATAATAAGGCTAATTTGGGGATTTATAACATTTTAAGGTTTCCACCCTTTCAGGCTTCCCATAGTAGCATGTTTCTTTTGCAGCTTCCACATAATAAGAAAAAGTCTGGATACATTCCAGTTACAGAGACTTAAGTTTATGAAATAGGAACATTTTGGAAAGTTTACTTGAGAAAATGAAAGCATTAGTTTGGTGTTTGGTGTTTGGTGCTTATTAGAGACATGGTTTGCACTAGAAACAAGCTGACCAAGGGTTCTAACTGGTCTGATGACAAGCATTTTTTTTTTTAAACATATGGTGTGCCTTTTGAACAATACAAAGCCCTGATGTTGGTTTTGTTGTCAAAGACCAGTCCAGAACTGGAAGATGTGGAGATATCCACTCCTCTCATGTCCAGGAACAATGGATACTGCATCTCATTTTGAGTGTAAACATGTCTTGGCGTCTCTGTTTATTTTTTTGTGTCAGGATACTTAGGGTTGTTTACCCTATCCATTGCTCACACCTGTAGTCAGGAACACTTCCAGGAGCAGGTGTCTTCCTCCAGATGCAATCAGATTGTTTATCTGTTTTGGTCTCAATACCTTATGTACAGCTTGAATGCTCCATTGAAATAGGTCTTGACAATAATGTGTCTTCTTGATTTTGGTTTCCTTGCCCATGACTTGAAGAACCAATTATTATTATTATTTTTTTAAGTACTGCTGTTGCTTAGGTATTTTTGTGGCTAAAAAATTCCAATGTAATGTAATCTGAAGTAATACTTGTTTCCTTGCAAGTGTGATCTGTCCATTTAAAACTGTCTTAATGAAGGGAAAATATAAAACTTAATTTGTCATGAGTGGTAGAACTGTATACCTGGCCTCCTGCTGCTCTTATTTAGGCCACTACCAGATATATAAGCCTTTTCAAATACTGTATACTCAGTGTTAGGCACCGAGTAACTGTTTACCTCTGTTGAATTCCCCACCAAGGCCTGGAGAACCTTGATGCTGAAAAATTAAGAATGAGGAAGGAATGTTAATACTTTCCTCTGTAGCATAAAAAACACATTCTGAGAATAGTTGATAGTAGCACAAGAAAGCTATGTAAACATGTTGCATTGTATAAAAATCTTATCTACAGATATAAACTGTTTTAATGCCATCAGAACTAAAAATATAAAGATTTCCTTTTCCTTTTTTACCCAAGCCTGAGAAAAATAAGGGGAATAAACTGTTGCAAGCCCTTTTGTAGTCTGTTGAATGTTTTAAATTTATAGATACTCAAATTTATAGATACAGAATGTCCTACTTATAATTGTTCCCTTGATTCAGCAAATGAGTGGTTTTCTAGCTTTGGCTTTTATTTGGTATTGTAAATAGTAGGGTTGTATTGGTTTTTGTGGCATTAGCTGTTCCTTGGCTTTTTACCCATTAATGGTGGACTTATATAAAACTGCTGAGGAAAGTTATCTACCTACAGAAAGTTTGCTTTAGCTAGCAGAGTACAAACCCTTGTGAATGAGCCTGGTGATAAAACAGACTAGGCCATTCATTATTCCTCAAGTGTTAACATACTGATTTAAGCAGTATTCAAACCATCTAGTGCAATGCCTTTTTTGTTTGTTTTTGTAACACGGGTGCAGTTGTATTATAGAAAAATAAAAATTACAATCATGCGCAGTTTTATTAATGCTGCTGTGCTGGTTTTGTAAAAGAAAAATGTACATTATGTCTTTGACAGGTTTAATTTTAACGAGAGAAATGACATTGTAAATCAGAATAGCCTCTTTTAATTTAATATGAAAAATCCAATTAACAATATTGAAAATACTTAGTGTATTATATTGTATATATTTCTCTACTTTGATTCCGGCTGTTTTATATCATTGACATGTTATTTAAGAGATAAAACTGCCTTGACCTTTTGGAAACTTAACACTGTAAAAAGAAGACTTACAATAAACTGAGAATCAACTTCACTTTGTTTTGAATCTGCTTGAGGAAATTAACAAAAGGAGATGGGAGTTGGCGCCTAAGCCTAGCCTGGGCCCAGCTGTGTTGCCCTCTGTTCATTCTGTCCTTCTTCTATTGGGAGAATCGAAGCCTTTCTCTAATAAATAACCCTTCTCTATAGATCTAAGAAAGGGGGGTGCTAAATCCTTAGGTTCACTTCACCCAGTAGGGGCCTGGCCTTTTCTGTTCATCTCCTTTTCCTCAGTTCTTCTGTGTTTCCTTAGGGTGCCCCGTTGCCCAGCGGGGAACGGCTGAGTCCACCTCCAGGGCAGGCTTTATTATTAGTTGCTCCCACTCTTCACAGGGTCCCTGAAGAGGATACCATAAACTGCATCCTGCAGCTGTAAGCACGGCAGCTCCCACCCACCACGGCCGGGACTCACCTGACAACAGTGAGGGCCCCTGGACAGAGTAGGTGCCTCCTGCCCCCAGGGATGCCCGGGCGGCCTGGCCTGCTTCCCCAAACCCCCAGCTGTGGCAGAAAACCGTTTATTTCATTGGATTTTTTTCCCCATTGTTTTTCCATTCTCTCTTTTATCTCTGCTCTAATCTTTATTATTTCATTCCATCTGCTCACTTTGCATTTTGTTTATTCTCCTTTTTCGGATTCCTTAAGGTATAAAGTTAGGTTATTGATTTGAGATCTTTTTTAATGTGCATATTTATATCTTTGAACTTCCCTCTTAATTCTTCTTTCACCGCCTCCTGTAAATTTGATACGTCGTGTTTACATTTCACTTATCTCGAGGTTTTTTTTTTTTAAATCTCTTGTGATTTCTTCTTTGATCTTTCAGTTGTTCAATATTTCGTTGTTTAATTTTTACATTTTTGTGACATTTCCAGTTTTCCTACCGTTACTAATTTGTCATTTCATTCCATTGTGGTTGGTAAAGATACTTGGTATGATTTCATTCTTGTTAACAATTTATGCCTCCTCCCCCCCCAAATTTTTGTTCTAGAGCATGCACTCCAATGTCTTAGGCCAAAGCAAAAGAGAAGAAAGGTGAGGCAGAGATCTAAGTAAAGTGTTTTTGAAACTGATAGACATGAGTAAAATACATGAGGAAATCACAGGTTGCTGATCTAGGAATTTTTTCTGATGTCTTCACCTTTTGAAAGTTTAATTTTTTTTTTTAATTAAAATTTTTTTAAAGTTTATATCTTTTCCTGACTTGTTAAATTGAAAATAAAATCTATGAAAAGATCATTTTACTGTAGTCAATGTCCTTTAACTCTCTTTGGAGTCAGTTGTCTTGAATTTGGCCGTGAATTTGGTGGTGGTTTGCTGATTATTACTTTTAACATTTTTCAAATTTGCCACATTATGTGTGGCAGAGTGGAAAACTTTTTAAATTGTATAAATTCTCACCTTTAGGACATTGTTTGCACTTATGTGGTGGTTAGCATGGTGCCATGAAAACTGCCCTCCCTCATGTCCTTGGTGGAGGAAGATATTTTCAGGGAGATTACTGTTGTCAAGAATGAACCAAAATGAGGTTGCAGTGGTGAGCAGTGACCAGTAGAGGGCTCTGAAGTACTTGATCCTAAGATTTCCAAATCTGCTAGGAGAGCAGTTTGAAGCCCTTAGAGGGACCAGTGGGACTAGGGGAACCCAAGTCCCCCAAATCTTTGCCAGAGTCCTAAGTGTCTTCTAAGTTATTCTTTTACAAGAGTGTGTACATCTCAGAATATGTAGTTTTCATTTGGAGGTTTAAGTTGGAAATAGCAGTATTTTTTAATGAGTGTAACTTTTTTACAAATGAGGGTAACACTAAAAGCTTTTCATTTGAAAGAGCACATGCTTGATGCATTTTCTGTTCATACCATCACTGAAATAGTAGTTTCAAGGCTGTACAAATAAGTGACTGTCAGAAAAAGGACATTAGGAAAAACTGGAGAAATCTCAAGGAAGTGTGGACTTGAATTAATAATGTTTCTACACTGTTTTATTGTGACAGTTGTACTTTAATAAATGTAAGATATAAGTAGTAGGAGAAACAGGGTGCAGGATATCTGGAGACTGTCTATACTGGCTTTGTTATTCCGACAGAAACAGAACAACAAAAACAAAAAATAAATGAGTTGTTATACAGTGGATAGGAATAGGCCTACTTTAAAGATGTTGGTTTTAGTGAGATTAAATTAGAGGGTCTTTTTTGTCCTTACTAGCCTGTTGAAATATTTTTTCTTTCCCTTTTTCAAAAACCAGCTGCTCTATATGAAGTAGCTAAGCCAGTGAAATGAAGATACCAGTTGGGTTCTACAGACATGGATATGGATGGTCAGCTGTAAAGGACTGGAGCAATTGTGGCTTTTGGTATCTGGGTTGGCCTGGAACTGTTTCCTCAAAGATAATGAGGGATAACTGGACGCTGTGTCCCTGTCCTTGGTAGTCTTCATGTATGTCAGATCAGTGTCCTGCGGGATACCCATCCCCCACAGATCTCTGGGTCTCTATCTCTCTCTCTCTGTGCAGCTCTCTCCTCTCCAGTACTCTGACCTCAGAACTGAGGGTCTTGGTTTCCTGGGATTCTCAGCTATCTCCTTACCCCAAGGAACAGATCAGGGTCCTTCCAGACATAACTGAGGACACTCAGGACTTGTTTCCTCTCCAGGATTCCTGTCCTTGATTGGCTGATATCTACCCCTGTCTTGAAAATTGCTGTTTTGTATATTTTGCCTGGTTTTCTTGATTGTTTCAGACAGGAGGGTAATTCTGGTCCCTATTACCTCACTTTGGCCAGAAGTAGAGGCCAAGTCAGATGATATTTCATAGAGTATATCTGAACGCTGTGTCAGATTATTGTTACAGTGTTCTCTCTGTCTAAGGGGCTGCTGCTGTGCATGCTCAGTTGTGTCCCACTGTTTGGACTGTAGCCTGCCAGTTCCTCTGTCTTTGGGGATTTTGGGGCCAGAATACTGGAGTGGATTGCTATTTCCTCCTCCAGGGGATCTTCCTATTTGTAACTGTTTTAAAAATGATTTTTAAAAAGATCTAGTCTCCTAATTAAAATCCTGTTATCTGAAACAATGAGAATAGATGATAGTATACCAGGAAGAGAATTTTTTTAATTAGTTCAGTATGCAAAAATATGCCTTAAACTACCTCCAGCTGGGTGTGACCCTATCCACAGATACACGTTATGACCTGGACAGGGTGTGCTCCGGGAAGGTATAAACCCTAAACCAGACTCCTGATGGTGCCACCATCTTTGCCTTTTAGCTTCTCATCCTGAAAGTACTGTTGAACACCAAGATTATTCAAGAACGTTAGGATATAATTAATTGTTCTTTTGTGTATTGGTAGCAGAACTTGGTAGGTGCTTCTAGATTTTTCCACATAGAATTTGATGGCCGTTTCTGCCACTAACTTGCCGCTTTATCAGGAAAAACCTATCTATCTGGCAGCTCCATTCCCCCACACTCTTTGACGGTCACCATCCTCTCCAGTAACAACACTTGAAGGGCCAGATAGCAGCACGGTATCACTAAAGAACTTACTGTTTAGAGTGGCGCAGCTCAAGTTACTGCCAGACGTGCACACCTCTAGACTCTTTCTAGAAATGATTCCTTTAGTCACATCTGTTTTGACTGGTCTCATCTCTCTTGCACAGGGTTCCTGGTGTTTCTTATCTCTGTTCATCTCTAAATGCTCAGAGGTGGAAATTACAAGGATCATCCTTACTTTCAGAGGATTGCTTTTTCCTTCTGTCCACTGGGGGGTGTGTGCCTGCTCAGTTGTGTCCGACTTTGTGACCCCATGGACTGAAGCCATCCAGGTTCTTCTGTTCAAGGAATTTTCCAGGCAAAAATACTGGAGTGGGTTGCCATTTCCTTCTCCAGGGGATCTTCCCAACACAGGGATCGAACCTGCATCGCCTGCATTGCCAGGTGAATTCTTTACCACGAGCACCTGGGAAGCCCTCTGTCCATTGGACGTGAATATAATTATCGGTGACCCTGAAGAAACTGGATGAGATGACTGAGAAATCCAAGCTCTTTGGTTATGATGGAAGGTGGACACTCACTGCCTTCATCCAAGCTGGGAAGCTGTTGTTGGGAATGCTCAGGCTGGCTGCTACAGGGATGGGACTTGTCTGCTACTTTTTATCAGTGTGGTGTGTGCTATTCTCCATACTATATCAGCAACACTTTATCATGTATCCTGGTGGTAATAAGCCACCAAATGAATAGAGGGTTTCCCTGGAATAAATCAACCGATGGTTATTTGCTTCGTGTTATTTTGGTTTCCAAGTCTTGTTGGATTTTGCAACATTTTCCCAAACTGCTGTGTGCGTGTGTGTGTGTGTGTGTGTGTGTATTCAGGTTCACTGGGAAAATTATCAACAGCTGGGTGTTTCTAAAACACTCTCTTTTGTTTTTGCTTTGCTTTTAACCAAGTTTAATTAACCAGAGAAAACCTATATTGTTGTTTAGTCTCTTAAGTCGTGTCTGACTCTTTGAAACCCCATGGACTGTAGCCTGCCAGGCTCCTCTGTCCCATGAGATTTTTCAGACAAGAATACTGGAGTGGGTTGCCATTTCCTTTTCCAGGGGATCTTCCCGACCCAGCGATCAAACCCACGTCTCCTGCATTGGCAGGTGGATTCTTTACCACTGAGCTACCAGGGAAGCCATAATAGAAACTATTTTTTAGTATATTAACTCATGAAGCAATATGCAAATAAACTGATGATTTAAAAATTTTTATGCTTAAATAATCATAAATGAGTTTTGCAAGTTTTAATTTTGGCACCAATATTTGCTATAACACTTGCTAATTTGAAAAATTGCAAACTAAAAGTTGTCGTTCCAGAACGACATGTGTATGACATGTGTACACATACACGACATGTGTATGTGTATGTACATGTGTGTGAATGAAGAGTTTTATTGTTTTGAGGGCAGCAACAAAATTCCATTTTTAGAATAAGGAGAACCCAGAATCCATGAAAATGTTCGATTTACAGTTCATGTGACATTTCATGGCTCCTCAGAGTACTCAGTATTACTGTATCGTCTATTTACATTTATATAATATTTTAGGTCTGTGTGTGAACTAGATGAATTCTTTTCTCAATTCGTCTGTATTCCTGTCAGCCTCATCCTGAAAGGAAGAGTGTCTTCTCCTCTCTAAGATAATCTCTCTCCTCTTTTATTCTTTTCAAATTCATTTTTACTGAAGAATAGTTGTGTTAGTTTCTACTGTACAGCAGAATGAATCAGTCATACATATACACAACATGTCCCCTCCCTTTTGGACTTCCTTCCAATTCAGGTCACCACAGAGCATTAAGTAGAGTTCCCTGTGCTGTGCAGTATGTTCTCATTAGTCATCTGTTTTTATGGGTCAGCAGTGTATATGTGTCAATCCCAGACTTCCACTTCCTCTCACCCTCTCTTTTATTTATGCTGAATCTTTCTCCAAAAGTAGCCTTTATTTTTCGTGTACCTTTAACTACTTCTGTTGTATTTACTCTTTCCTTTCAATATGCTGGTTTGTTGAAGTTCCAATCATCCAATCTTCTCTCTCAACCTTCCCTAGTGCCATGATCCTCTCCTTCTTCCTTCTGTTACAGAATTTGAGAAGACACATGCTGCATTCATTGTTCCCTTATCCTCACCTCACCTCATCCTCTACAGTCTACTTTCTGTGCACGCTGATTGCTCCTTTGAAGGTTACTTTTGATTTAGCATGCTTTTGAAATTAAATGGCTTAACTACATGTTGATTACTATTTAAAATTGAAAAGACATTTATTTTTTAATGAAATCCAGGCAATACCTTCACTCATTCAATCAACAAACATATCTGGAACTAGGTCTTGACTAGGTTCTGCTGCTGCAGAAATGAAAGATATTACTCCCAGCCTCAAGGAGCTGTAAGCTCAGTGGTGGCAATGGATTAGAAAACAACCATAATATGTTAATGTGTTGTCACTTGTGTTAGTCACTCAGCTATGTCCGACTCTTTGTGATGCTATGGACTGTAGCCAACAGGCTTCTCTGTCTATAGGATTCTCCAGGCAAGAATACTGGACTGGGTTGCCATGCCCTCCTTCAGGGGATCTTCCCAATCCAGGGATCAAACCCACCTCTCTTAGGTCTCTGCACTGGCAGGCGGGTTCTTTACCACCAGTGCCACCTGGGAAGCCCAAGATATGAAAAAAGACTGTTAAACATCCATTTTGTTGATAGAGGTAAACATTCTCTGATTGAATATGTTTATTCAGTTAGCATGATGACCAAATTTGCTGATTGGAAGAATGTGGTTTAAGTGAATTTAGAAAGATTTGTTTTTCACTTTTTAAATTGAGAATTAGTTACAAAAATCTTTTATTCATTTTTAAGATGTAACCTTGATGCAGTCTTCTTTGTAAAGTGATATATCCCTGCTGTGATAATCAAGAAAGTTTAAATAAAGCACCTAATTTTAAAGCATTTGTCATTTAACATGCTGAATAGCTGAGGGAGGGAGTTTCTCTAAGTTAAGGCAGAAGGAGAACTCTAAACTCCTGTGAGACAATTATATGAAATCCCACCTAAAAACAAATGATTAATAGTTTGAAACTTCCCTAGGAAGTTTCTTGCTAGGAAGGTGGGCTTCTCTTGTGGCTGGCTCAGCTGGTAAAGAATCCGCCTGCAATTTGGAGACCTGCGTTCGATCCCTGGGTTGGGAAGATTCCCCTGGAGAAGGGAAAGGTTACCCACTTCAGTATTCTGGCCTGGAGAATTCCATGGACTGTATAGTCCATGGGTTGCACAGAGTTGGACATGACCAGAGTGACTTTCACTTTCTTTCCCTAGGAAGGTAGAGACTTCTTACTTTTGTGTTCTCCATAACAATTCTTTGTGTAATCTTAACTATGAGACAAGGCCATGGCACTCTAGGGACAAACTGCTACTACTTTTAGCCATAGTTGAAGAAACTGAAGAAGTTTCTTGTCATATGACTTAATTTTCATGACCCTTACTGATTGATTCAATCTTTTTCTATGCCCAAAGCAACTCTCCAAATAGGTGGGAAGCAGAGCCCACCAGCTAATGAGGTGATCTGGTTTGAGGACTCAGTCCAATAGGACTCAGCTCCATATTGGATGGTGCCAAATGTGTGTGTGCGTGTGTGCGTGTGCACGCTGAGACAACAGAGGGAGAAACCGAGAGGGAAGCTGAGTCCTGAGCGTGGTTTAGAAGCTAGGACTCTGTGTGTGTGTGTGTGTGTGTGTGTGTTTTCCAGCTCTCCATGAAGCCCAATAGTGTTTAGGGCTTTTTTCCTCCACATATATAACAAAAGTGACCGGACGTAGCCTACTCCATACAGAGCCTGGGAGAGTCTAACAGGATATTTAGGTGTTAATAATTCTAAAAAAGGAATTATTAATGTCTCCATTGCCATATCACACATTGTAACAGCATGCCAAATTTACCATGTTATTTAATGTTTTTCAGTCAGTAATGCTTGCATTTTTGCCAAAATAATACACCATTACCTGGTATTTCTTGAAATACTATGCTATTTAATGTAAATGAGCACTCTAAAAAAATATTACAAAGAAAACCAACCAGGCAAGCTTGGGAAGAAATTTTATTATCCTTATTATTTTAGACAAGTTCTTACTTAAATCCAAACACCTGCTGTTGCACTTTAACATAGTTTGTACATACAAATAAAATTAGAACTGGCAAATAGGTGATTTTCATCAGATAGGCTGTGTTGGATTGGAGACTAAATATTTTTGTAAAACTTGTCCTTGTTTGAAGTTGAAATTTCATGTCACCACAAGAATTGACCAGAAGAAACTCATTTACAGTGACCCACAGGGTTTTAGCTATTATTTTTTGGACTTGCTCCCCAGCCCACACAGGCAATTAAGTAAGAACAAGAAAAAAGAAAACACTCATCTGAATCATCTATTAAAATCTAGGTTCCACTGAGTAACAGATTTTACTTCTTGATTCATATTTAGCAGATGCCTTGGTCATATTCATATATGAGCTCTCTTCTCTGTGGTAACCGGTCCCACTTGCATCTTTCCCTATTAGGTGCTCCCATTTTTTGCCACCCCTTTAATGGAAAATGCCTCTTGTAAGTATCTAAGGGACATTTGATAGATGATTGCCTTCAGCACCTCATGCCTCCCCCTTTCCTCAGGAACTTGAGAACTCCTGTCTTTTTTTTTTTTTTTTTTAAATAGGCTATGTGTACACATGAAACCAGGAATTGAGATTAAAATGAGGGAGAAGCTCAGTTATTCAGGCATGTTTTATCTCATAGGCAGAGCTGGTATCCTTCCTCAGTGCCTGAGGCTGACTTGGGCTCTTAACAGAATTCAAATCTATTTTTGTTTATTAAGTTATCAAGCCGACTCAGTGGCCATGCCATTCAAGAGTTCCCAGGAGGCACTGAATACACAGGGTGTCCGACAATGTGGGTGTTTTCCTAGTTTGCACTGCTCTGTGGATTTAAAAGCATTTAGCAAATATTTTTAATTGATTAACCCAGAACTTTCATACAAATATTATGAGTAAAAAATTGTAAGTATACATGCTGAGGAGAAGGCAGTGGCACCCCACTCCAGTACTCTTGCCTGGAAAATCCCATGGACAGAGGAGCCTGGTAGGCTGCAGTCCATGGGGTCGCTAAGAGTCGGACACAACTGAGCGACTTCACTTTCATTTTTCACATTCATCCATTGGAGAAGGAAATGGCAACCCACTCCAGTGTTCTTGCCTGGAGAATGTCAGGGACGGGGGAGCCTGGTGGGCTGCCGTCTATGGGGTCGCACAGAGTCGGACACGACTGAAGTGACTTAGCAGCAGCAGCAGTAGCAGATACATGCTGAAAGTATAATGACCTCTTCATAAAAGCACAAGAATTTCACGAGGACATGGAAAAATACAGGAAGAAAGTAGTCTACTTATTTAAGGACTGTCACTGGATTTGTATTAGGCTCCTATGAGTTTAAGCCTGAATTCACAGGCAAGCATTTATTGCTAAATTAAGATTGTGGAAGTTCTACACAGAGCCTGATCTATGATTCCATAAATGTTGGTAGGTTTTCTTCATTTGTCTTCTTTTTTTGACTCTTTTTGTTGGCAGATCTTCACTTACTAAAAATAATGATTCATATATAAGTAAGACACTTTATTCCAGTGAAGTTATTTGTTTCAATAAAATTCAGTAATAGCTACTTCCTCTTAAACCAGAGTAATGCCAGCAGTACATTACAGAGATAACTGTTCTCAGCTGTGTTCTTTGGATTCTAATCAGTTGTTACCACAGAGGAGGTAAAAAGTTTCTTTGGTGCTGTCATGATTTTTATTTTGATTTACTGTCAGCCCTCTCAAACACTGTGTGGTTCTATTTTAAATTAGAGGTAAAATTCTGGCCTATTTATATTAATCAAAGTGTATAATTGCTATTTTTCCCCCTTGAAAACAATTTTATATTCATTTCTAATTTATTTGCAAGCATAATATTATAGATTCGTAGAGCACAGCTTTAGTAATTTTTAAATTCTCTAATCAGAGAGACATTTTCTTTTTTTCTTTCCAATAAGATGGGCAATGATTTATTTGAAATGGCCAAAAATAACATTTTACAGAAAAGGAACCATAATATTACACAATCAAGTGTAGCTACAAAATCTTAGACATTCAGGCAAAGCTTTATTTAGATCACCAAAAACAAGGCTTTATAGAAAAATAACTGTAACAAGCAAATGTATAGTTGCAAATTTTCTTTTGCCAGCAATATCAATTCCCTTTAAAATATTTGGGGACTACTTTGCAGTATCCAAGCAAAACTAAAAATTTGTGGGACATAGTTGCTCAGCCTCATCACAAGAATGAAAACAGTTTGCAAAACGATTTTGTTTAATGCTAACAAATAACTAAAAGACATGGTCACTGCTAACAAGTACCTTTGTCTACTGAAACAGCCCAACCTAAGCACGTGTTTATGAAAGATTCATTGTGAACATAGCTGCTGTTTTCCTGCCATCACGGATCACGTGTATGGTGGCAAGGGTTAAATGTTGGAGACCATCGAGGCACCCAGGAGGTAATCCTTAACAGAAATAACTACAGTAGATAAGCAACTCAAACAAATGGACCCGTCTCTGCCAGAGCCCCCCAGGGTGTCACATTTGCTTTCTGTGTAAAGAAGGTCCACCGACTCTGTAGTTCTTTACTGGGAACCAAGAGATTAAGAAGCTGTTCTAGGACCATCAAAACCTTAATAAATCGCCCTGGGGTTCTTCCTGCTGTAGTGCACTTCACAGGCAGCAACACAGGCAGACTCTGGGAAGAAGTCATCATGGTACTCTGCTAAAAACCTCAGAAAGAGATCAAGGTGCTTCAGTAAAGCCTTCAGGTTCTTCTCAGAAAAGGATATCTTTCCAAGGATTTCAGGAAGTTTCACAAACAAACGCAGCAAGTGTTGCGCCCCATAAATGTAAGAGGGTGGAGGTGGTTGGTCACCTGGAGGATAACTATCAGGTACAAGTTTCCAGGAGAGGACCTCATTTATTTCTTTGGTTCTTCTGCCTTCAAAGCCAGCAAACACTGCACTCCCTTCCTTGCTAGGGGTCAGAGGAACAGGCGAGGATGATCTGCTATGAACAGATGTCTTCTCTTCCAGGTACAGGAATAGCTTGGGCATGCTGGCGGACATGTGCTGCTGCCGGTGCTTGGGCTGAGGCGAGGCGCTGCTCTCGGACAGCCTGTCGCAATTGGCAGAGTGGCGCGTGGACCGCCTCAGGGACTGTAAGGCTTCCGGCTCGGCTTTGCGCCTTTTGGGGGTGGTTGGTTCACCTGAGTTTGGCTGACTCTCTGTGGACTGTGGTGTGGATGGATTCAACAAAGGTGGACTTGGAGAGAGCTCCTCCTGGTTCCTATTATTGTTTGTGGTACTTTCCTTAATGGGAAGAAACAATTTGGACGAAGTCACCTTTTTATATTGAACACGTTCGTATGGATAGAGCAAAACCAATGGGAGAGTGTAATCAAAGGTTATTCTTAATCCATCCACCATCTCCTTACAAAGGTCAACGTTCTTTTCTGCTGGGATATAATGCACATTCATGTTGGCATGTGGCATAGCATGATAGTGACGAGGCCTCTCATTGGCTGAAAAGGCTGCATTGATAGCAAAATGCTTCATGTATGATTCCAAAATAGTTATGATGTTGGTCTGGCACGGAACTTTCACTAACCGTTTCCTCCTGTTGATATAGTAACAATCATCCTCAAGCTTCTTCTTCAGAATTTCAGGGATTTCTATAGTTACTGTTCTTTCTTCCATTTCCTTTTTTTCTGCGTGCAGCCCTGGTCCTTCCTTCACTTCAGACTTTCAGTATCTTTTTTTTCACTTATTTCTCCGTTCTTTTCTTCACTGTCAGAGGAACTGTTTATTGAGTTTTCTTCGTTTTCATCTTTCTCGTCAGCAGGGAGGCTTTTAAGACAGAGTCCACCCCAGGTAACCTGTCGTGCTTCCTCTTTCTTCCTGTGCTTCTCAGGCGAGCTACAGCCTTTTTGGCCAATTTCCGCCGTAATCTCCGATTTTCATCGGCGTCACGGACATGATCCTCTGCTGCTCATCTATCCCAACTTCTGTTCCAACCATTAAAATGGATCAGATATTCTGGGATCTTTCTGCCTTTTTCGTCTTTCCCAACAAAAACATCGACGATTTTTGGCATCGTAGAGCACTCGCGCCTTGGTGGGGTCAAGCTCGAAGCACGGCGCTTTCTTTCCTGAGAGGGCGCGAGAATGCCGTCGCTCGCGCTCACTTGCTCTTCGTGACTGAGGGCGCGGCTCCGCGGTGGGCGGAGCGTGCGCGGTGGGGGAGGGGAGGTCCAGGGAGACATTTTCTAATGTTTATATCTAGAGAATGGAGAAGTTACTAAATGTAACTTTATACAGACTTAAGACAGACTTATAATTCTGTGCTAGTAAACAAATTGGAAATGAATGTAAAATTGATTTACAGGGGAAAAAAAAGTCTTGTGTAACAACAGCAACAAAAGTTCTTGTGTAACTCTTGACAGCTAACCAGATGGGCTTGTTTCATTCTTTCAGAAACTGGTCTTGAGATAAGAATTTGGTTTTCATGAAGGCTCTAGTAAAGTGTTTTAGTAATAATCATACAACCTCCATTTATATGAAGTCAATACCATAGGCAATTGATTTGATGTATTAAATATTAAAATATTTTAATAAAACAGGAAACACGAATGATATTGTTAAAATCACTGATAAAAATATTTACAAAAATACAGTTTTCACAATAATGAATTATTAATTTTAAAAAGATGTTTCCATTTTACCTTCCTAAGCTAAACTTGGGGTAAAATATTTTTTTTTCCTTTTTTTTTTTTTCAAGAGATGCCTTGATATAATGAAATGCCAGGTTTGGTGGGGAAGAGGGGACATAACACTGAGTATCAATTTCAGCTCCCACAACTCATTAGCTCTGTGACTCTGGGCAAGTCGCTTACCCTACATGCAGCCTTGTAGGGTTACTCGTTTATAAAACGGGTGATAATAGCTACCTTATTAACTAAATACATAGATGTGGAATTGCTAGGTCCTATGATGGCACCCCACTCCAGTACTCTTGCTTGGAAAATCCCATGGATGGAGGAGCCTGGTAGGCTGCAGTCCATGGGGTCGCTAAGAGTCAGGCACGACTGAGCAACTTCACTTTCACCTTTCAGTTTCATGCATTGGAGAAGGAAATGGCAGCCCACTCCGGTGTTCTTGCCTGGAGAATCCCAGGGATGGCTGAGCCTGGCGGGCTGCCGTCTATGGAGTCACACAGAGTCAGACACAACTGAAGCAACTTAGCAGCAGCATCACAAGGCTATGGTTTTTCCAGTGGTCATGTATGGATGTGAGAGTTGGACTGTGAAGAAAGCTGAGCACCGAAGAATTGATGCTTTTGAACTGTGGTGCTGGAGAAGACTCTTGAGAGTCCTTGGACTGCAGGGAGATCCAGCCAGTCCATTCTGAAGGAGATCAGCCCTGGGATTTCTTTGGAAGGAACGATGCTAAAGCTGAAAGTCCAGTACTTTGGCCACCTCATGCGAAGAGTTGACTCATTGGGAAAGTCTCTGATGCTGGGAGGGATTGGGGGCAGGAGGAGAAGGGGACGACAGAGGATGAGATGGCTGGATGGCATCACTGTCTCGATGGACGTGAGTCTGAGTGAACTCTGGGAGTTGGTGATGGACAGGGAGGCCTGGCGTGCTGTGATTCATGGGGTTGCAAAGAGTCAGACACGACTGAGTGACTGAACTGAACTGAACTGATGATAAGCATATGTTTAAGATGATAAGAAATTGCCGAATTGTTTTCCAAAATGGTTTTTACTGTACCTAATTTTTAAAGGAAGAAAAGACTGACTCTTTGAATTCTATATATCCACTAGCTTAGAGAATCAAATAACTTTCCCATCAATGCAGGAACTGTCCAGGTAGTGCATGGAGAGTATGAATGGAGCGGGAATACAGGAAACCTGGCTTGGAAAATTGCCTATTCCATCTCACTGCTGAGTCTGATCTCCTGTGCCCCTCAAAAACACATGCTTCTTCAGGCTTTAGGCCCTTTTCTGCTCTAGTTATAGGACCATAGATAGAAGCAGGAAGAGCTTAAGCTATTTCAAGGAAATTTTGATATTACTCTGTACTTAAGGATCTCTGCTTGGCCATACAGGTTACCCAACTGCCAACTCAGCCTGGGGTTTATCAGTTCAGCATTGACCAGTGGATGCCATTATTCTCTGAGGTTCATTTTGTGCTGTTAGTGGCCCCTGGGTCATAAAGCTGGGCCTTCAGCATTGATTCCATTCCAAGTTCCTTGCTCTGCCTTCCCATTAATATCCCCTTGGGAGATCTGAGGTTCCTCTTATAATTATTATTAGTCTAGTCTGCCTAAAAACTGCATCTGAGCACTAGCGTTCACTCTTCCTGTTTCACCCTAATGGGCAGAACTTGGACTGACCCAAATCCTCAGTTTCTGTGCCAAGACTTTCTACAGTCAAACTGTTATGTTCTCTAGGAATTCATCAGTGAGAAACTACCCCAAGGGAAGTAGTTAGAGGTTGTAAGGTGTTAAATATTTTTTTTTCTTTTTAAGTGTAACTCAAATATAAAGCAAGGGTGATTTTCCTTTTATTATTTGTACTGCATATACCAATTGATTCTTAAACTTTGGGCAGAAATTTTTTAAAGATCATGGATATGAAATAAGGGTGTATCTGTATTGGTTCAAAACCTTAGGAGCTCCCTAGGTGAAATCTGAAACTGGCCCCTGGACATGGAGGATGAGAGACCAAAGAGAGGCAGACCACTCCAAATTTTGGTAGGTGGCCAATTTAATCAGCAAAGGACCTTTAAAATGAAGCTTGACTTGGGTGGCCATAGGAAGTAATCTCTGCACTTGCCTGCTAGTAGTATCTTAAAAGTTGATATAGAGGGACTTCCCTGGTGGTCCAGTGGTTAAGACTCCATGCTTCCAGTACAGGGAGCATGGGTTCCATCCCTGGTCAAAGAACTAAGATCCCACGTGCTGTAGGGGATGACCAAAAATTTTTAAAAATTAAAAAAAATACAGAGGCCTTAGTTGCGTTCAATGTCCAGATAGTCTCAACAGTCCATTGATCTCTCAAAGTTGTGTCCTTGAAAATGGCTCTAGCTATGGAAACAGTGAGCAGAATGTACATTCCAAGGCCGGGGAGGGGGTGGGGAGCTTCTGATTGTCCAGACACAGCTTATGTGTCAAGTGGTAGTCATGTCCTCTTGATGACTTCTTCCAACAGTCCGGTACCTCTGCTCAACTGCCTGGATGTAGCTACAAAGCAGAGATTTACAAGGGGAGTGGTATATACGCCAAGGAGAAATAATAACATTGTCATGGACCCCAAAGCACTTTAGAAGATGAAAGGAATTCCTGAAATTTCCTGGTAGAATTGTATAAATGTTGAAATAAGATTCTTGTGAAACTCATACAACATTCAATGACAACTCTAGAGACATTCTAAAGCTGGATTTTTTCTAGCCATATTGTGCAGCATAGAAAAATGTGGTTGTTTTTATCTAAATTTCTTCTGGCCTATTAATAATCCTAGGAAAAGAATCTAGAAATGTAGCATTCGATTGAAGTAATGAATGAGGAACATCAGTTGCTAAGAGCTGAACATAAAGTTTGGATGTGAGGGATGGTGGTAATAACCCACAAGGAAAAGGGTTTACTATAAATTTCCTGAGACTTAGGGAATTACCCTTGACAGTACTCCCAGAACATAAATAAAAACCTTTGCTTTAAAATGTTAGATAAATTGTATTTTTACTTGTCATTCTGCAAGTTACCTGTTACCTGATAGTGAAATAATACTTTTGTTTAGTGCCTTTAAATGATCTGTTCCATGAAACTGCGTCCTTTAATTGTACACATTATTTTTTGAATGGCCTGTTAAGTAAAGGACATGAGCAGGTCATTTAAAAAACAAGCAGTAAAAGTGGTTAATGAACATGTTAAAAATGTTAAAATGTTAAAAATGTTCCCTCGTTAATAGTCAAAGAAATGCAAGTTAAAATAATGGAATACAATTTTGCCGCTCAAATGAGTACTTTTAAAATTATTGCTTAAATTTTATGGATAGGGTTGCAAATCACATTTCTGGAGGGCAATTGATGCATATAATAGAAACTATAAAACTATTTTAAAATATTTTTATGTTCTGCCACAGCATTTCCACTTGGAGGCTTTGCTACATTGAAGCTCTGTGATCACTGGAAGAAACCCTGATGAAGTCTACAGGTGTCACAGAGTGTAAAGACTGGGAAACACTGCAATTCTCTCCTGGGCTGTAGTCTTTTTGACAGTGGCTCATTTTCTGTCAACCACATATTGCCAATCTGGATTTGAAAGGGAATCTGGCTTTCTGCCTTGATGTGATTTCTCCCAACTTCATAGTAAAAGATCGATGAAGACCTAGACCCAGAAGATAAAGAAACAAATGTGACAGATAACTTAAAAGTGAAAGTCACTCAGTAGTGTCCGACTCTGAGCGACCCCATGGATGTACAGTCCATGGAAATCTCCAGGCCAGAATACTGAAGTGTAGCCTTTCCCTTCTCCAGGGGATCTTCCCAACTCAGGGATCAAACCCAAGTCTCCTGGCAGGCTACAGCCATGGGATCACAGAGTCATACACGACTGAGCAACTCACAATTTCACTTTTCACTTTCATACCCAGATGATACAGATGGTTGTAGATGCAGTATTTACATAGATACTGACAGATATATAATTACATCTATATTTCATATCCATCTGGACTGTATCTAAATAAATACATTATTGAGTTGTGAAGCTTAAATAAATTGATGCTTGTGAAATGCTTTGCACTTGGCACACTGCCATCAGTCAGTTCTAATTAGTGCGAGAGAGTCAAAGAGGACAAGTAGAGGGAGTCACACAAAAAAGAGAAATTGCTAATAAGTATAATAATGTATTTGTACAATGTTTTAGTTCAGGCTGCTTTAACAAAATACCATAGGCTGGGACATTTATTTCTTGAAGTTCTGGTGGCTGGGAAGTTGTAGATGGTTGTTGTTCGGTTGCTCAGTCATGTCTGACTCTTCACAACCCCATGGACTGCAGCACGCCAGGCCTCCCTGTCCTCCATTATCTCCTGGAGTTCACTCAAGGTCATGTCCACTGAGTCTGTGATGCCATCTAACCATCTTGTCCTCTGGTGCCCTCTTCTCCTTTTGCCTTCAGTCTTTCCCAGCTCAGGGTCTTTGCGATGAGTCGGCTCTTTGCATCAGGTGGCCAAAGTTTTGAAGATTCAACTTCAGCATCAGTCCTTCCAGTGAGTATTCAGTGTTGATTTCCTTTAGGATTGACTGGTTTGATCTCCTTACTCTCCAAGGGACTCTTTAACACCACAGTTCAAACACATCAATTCTTTGGCACTTAACCTTTTTTATGGTCCAGCTCTCGCATCCAGATATGACTACTGGAAAAACCATAATTCTGACTATTCTGATCTTTGTTGGCAAAGTGATATCTTTGCTTTTTAATATGCTGTTTAGGTTTGTCATAGCTTTCCTTCCAAAAAACAAGCATCTTTTAATTTCATGGCTGCAGTCACCATCCACAGTGATTTTGGAGCCCCCCCCCAAAAGAAAATCTGTTATTGCTTCTACTTTTTCCCCTTCTATTTGCCATGAAGTGATGGGACTGGATGCCATGATCTTAGTTTTTTTAATGTTGAATTTTAAGCCAGCTTTTCACTCTCCTCTTTCACCTTCATCAAGAGGCTCTTTAGTTCCTCTTTGCTTTCTGTCATAAGGGTGGTGTCATCTGCACATCTAGGGTGCTGGCAAATTTTGTTGCTAGTGAAGGCCCTCTTTCTGGTTGGCAGACAGCCACCTTCTAGCGGTATCCTAACATGGCACAAAGAGAGCTCAGCTCTCTTGTGACTCTTCTGAACACTAACCCCATCAAGAGGGCTCTACTCACCTAATGATATCCCCAAAACGCCACCTCCAAATACCATCACACTGGGGCTTAGGGTTTCAGCACTTGAATTTTGGGGGATACACAAAATTCAGCCCAGAACAGGTAAGGGAAAATTTTCAAGAGTTGATATTCTATTTAAGAGGTAATTAATACTTGATAAAACTTTTAAGTTAAAATGTTAATACAACAGGCAGTTCCTGAATTACAACACTATAACTCCCTTATAAAATCGCCCCCCAGTACATTCTCTGTCCCTACCTTCTCAATCAGTCGAGCTCCTGATTCTGCTGCTCTGATTCCTGTAGGAAAAATTCCTGGGGCTTCAGAAATGAAAAGCCACTTATTCATATTATAATTTTATCTCTCATTAAAAGTGTGGCTCTGTTCTTTGCAGTTAGATCATTTCCCGTAATGAACATGACTGTGTCAAGATGACATTCAGGAGATTTTGCTTCCCTGGTAGTTCACCTGGTAAAGAATCTGCCTGCAATGCAGGAGATCCAAGTTTGATTCCTGAGTCAGGAAGATCTGCTAGAGAAAGAATAGGGTATCCACTCCAGTGTTCTTGGGCTTTCCTGGTGGCTCAGAATCCGCCTTCAGTGTGGGAGATCTGCTAAAGAATCTACCTTCAGTGTAAGTGATCTGGATTTGATCCACTGGAGAAGGGATAGGCTACCTACTCCAGTATTCTTGGGCTTCCCTTGTGGCTCAGTTGGTAAAGAATCTGCCTGCAATGTGGGAGACCTGGGTTTGATCCCTGGGTTGGGAAGATCCCCTGGAGAAGGGAACTGATACCCACTCCAGTATTCTGGCCTGCAGAATTGGATGGACAGAGGAGCCTGGCAGGCTACAGTCCATGGGTATAGTAATCTTTTTACTTGACTGTTCTCTGAAAGGGAGAGACCACGTCTGTTTCAGTCACTCCATCGTTGCAACAAATCTCTGATATAGTTATCTTTCGCTTCTACTTTGCTTTACAAAAAGCAGGAAACTGGTGCTTAAGGGTTAAGTAACTTATTCTAGGATCACAGATGATCCTGGGAGTAACAGAACCTGGATTTGGGTGCAAGGCTCTCTCAAATATCGTTCATTGACTCCTTGAGGAAATAGACTACATAGTAGTAGATGACATCATGAACTCACAAATGCTTAACACCAGTAGCACTGGTTCCAACACTTCTAGAGCTAGAATTTCACACATACTTTCAGGAAGACCTCACCTCAGGTGACATTTCATGCCATCACTCAGCACTGCCATGAAATCTCTTCTGCTGTGTCCACTCATGAATTCCATTCCATCAAGACTTGGAGTAAACTGTTAGGTCATATTTATCTCCCTATGTACATACTCTGTGTTGGCATCTAGATTTTGTAACTCCTGAAATCCTCTGTATTTGCATGAAATTTATGTTTATGGATTGTGTGGTTTGAAATACCATGTAAGAGTAACTGCTCTGGAATAGACAGAGTAGAATTAGTGAAATAAACATGATAGATGAAGTAAACTTAAGAAAGAAAACCATCAACAATGATGACCAAACATATTAGGATATGAAAGTGAAAGTGAAAGTTGCTCTGTCATGTCCAGCTCTTTGCGACCCCATGGACTATACTGTCCATGGGATTCTCCAGGCCAGAATATTAGAGTGGGTAGCCTTTCCCTTCTCCAGGGGATCTTCCCAACCCAGGGATCGAACCCAGGTCTCCGCATTGCAGGCAGATTTTTTACTAGTGGGAAGCCCAAGAATACTGTATTGGGTAGCCTATCACTTCTCCAGCGGATGTTCCTGACCCAGGAATTGAACCTGGGTCTCCTGCATTGCAGGCCAATTCTTTACCAATTGAGCTATCAGGATATGCCCTATTAGGATATTAGGGCATATCCTATTAGGATAATTTTAGGGGATATTATCCTAATATGCCCTATTAGGATATGAGACATACCAATTCAATGCCCAAATCCCTGAGGCTCTGCTTCTTCTAGTCTTTTGTTATTGTTCTCCTTATCTGGGGTCTGATACCTAGTAAGTACTCATGGATGTAAGAAGGGAATATCCTGTAGCTCAGATTCCTTGGAGCGTAGCACACATAATAATCCAACAAAAGAATATTTGAACTTTTAATGAATATGTTGAATTGAATAAAGCAACCCTAGCATCAACATCTTTGCCACCTTCATCTTAGAATCAAAAGATGATTAATAATAAAAGGGTATTCATAATGTGAAGATACTTTAATTATATGATAATTTAAGCACCAGAAAGTATCACAGGGACTTCCCTAGAGGTCCAGTGATTAAGACTCCATGTTCCCATTGCAGGAGGCCAAGGTTCGATCCCTGACTAGGGAACTAAGACCCCATATGCTGCAACCACGCCATGTGTGCCGCAACTAGCAAAGCCTGCACACTGTAAAGAAGACCCAGACAGCCAACATAAGTAAATAAGTACATAAATAAGTATTTTTAAAAAGGATTATATAGTCAAGCTATTGGAAAGACTGAATTTCTAAAAATTTATTTTCTATTACTCTGAATGTTGGGAATATGCTATGCTTTATAGAATAATACATTAAGAACAAGCATTTACTAGTGAAACACACCATTTATTAGGGAAAATCTGCAAATTGACTGTCTGCACTCTTTGGTGCTGTTCCATCCATACACATTCATTAAAATTCTTCCTTCACTTTATTTTTAGCTCTTGACAATTGTTCTGCTTAATTAACTCAAGCAATTGTGGATTACTGCCAGTTATATTTGCAGAAACCATGGCAGTTTATTAACTCTCATAAATACCAAAAGATAACAGAAGCACCAGAGAACCGATAATTAAATACATCTTTTAATTTCTAGCTTATAAATAGGATTAAGCTCTTGTTAGATTGCAGGTTGCTGTCCGTATGTAGCTCTGGAATAGCACCTTCCTGCCAGGTCTAGACTGTATGTGAACCCCAAGAAGAAGCTGTGAATCATGGTTAAATTGACTCTGCTATTCCCTCTACCACAGTGGGGTCAAACATTGATGCTTTATTGAAAACTATCAATGAGTAAAATTTTAAGATCCTTGGATAAAGTTTTTTTCCTAGTTTTTTAAAAGTTGCAGTATTGCCATAACCTAAAAGAGCATCTGGCACATAGTAGGTATTCAATAAATATTATTTGGATGATAAAGATACACAAGCTGCTTTTAGTCCTGTTTTTGAGAGGGTACTCATATTTTTCTTGGTCTCCAAATGCCACACATCAGAATATATTCATTGGAAGTATTTATCATCCAGTGAATAATAATAGTAATAATACATGTGACTTATTACTAGAAAGAAATTTATCATTCAACCTAAAAATAAAATCAAACAATAGAAAATTAATTTGGGTTTAAAAAAAAATATTCTTTAAGCCACAGCTATCATGGGAAAAAAAGAATTTACTACCCTAGGCATTTTGTTTAGAAATATTAGTTTCTTTTTCTCCCAGAATGAATTACTTTAAGTACCATAACAGATACGTCTTCATTATCTATAATGAAATGATGTTTCTTTTTTTTTTTCCAATTTGGTTTTTCATTTATTGATAATAAGGGGCCTATCTGCACCCACAGTGTGCTATTTGCAGAGTGCTTGCAAATAGCAGCCTGAAATCTGTCCCCTCTTGTCATGTATAAACAAAACATAGAAATTATAAAAATAACCCAGTAGTGTTTTTAGCTTAAAATTCCATAGTTTCAGACATAAGTTTTTAGAAAACAGCTTTTGCTTGTACTGGTGCTATGTCAGGGAGTTAAATCCCAAAGTATTTTTAGTATACATACCATCTCCAAACCAGATTTGACATATTTTTTAGATTTATTTAGAATTTTATATTTACTTAGTATTATTTACAAAATTAGGCTTTGTCTTATATAATTTTTTCTGTATTTATTTTTAACTGAAGGATAATTGCTTTACACTGTGGTATTGGTTTCTGCCATACATCGACATGAATCAGCCATGGGTATACATATGTCCCGTCTCTCTTGAACCTCCCTCTCACCTCCCACCCCTTCCCACCTAATATATATAATTTATTTTATTTTTTCTTGTTAGTTACATATTTTATAAACACTGCTATTACTACTTTGTATGAAACAATGATGTTTCTTACTTTTCAATATACAGGGTGCATGTCAGTACTCCTTGGAATTCTCTTTAAGAATCTAATAAATTTAAATTAAAAAAAAAAAAGAATCTGTTGCCAGAATAGTCATGAAAGTCAAACACATGTTTTATGCAAGAAACCAAACTACAAACTCACTGTGGGTTTACAGTAATGATTGGTTGAAAGTGTTTATTTTTTGTAGCAGCCTCTGTCAGTGCTTCACCCATTTCCAGTTACCATGGTGATTTAGTGGCTGAGTTAAATGTGTGTCCTTAGACACAGAGTCTTAGATACAGAAAGAAGAAGACAGTCACACTCTTGGGTCCAAAAGGAAAAGCTTCTTTGTGCATATGTGTGTGTGTGTTCAGTCACGTCTGACTCTTTGCAACCCTATAGACTGTAGTTTGCCAGGCTCCTCTGTCCATGGAATTTTCCAGGCAAGAATACTGGAATGGGTTGCCATTTCCTACTGTAGGGGACCTTCCTGACCCTAGGATTAAAACTGCTTTTCTCCCACATCTCCTGCATTGGCAGGTTAATTCTTTTTTTTTTTTTTTAACTTTACAATATTGTATTGGTTTTGCCATACATCAACATGAATCCACCACGGGTGTACACGTGTTCCCCATCCTGAACCCCCCTCCCACCTCCCTCCCCATACCATCCCTCTGGTTTCATCCCAGTGCACCAGCCCCAAGCATCCTGTATCCTGCATTGAACCTGGGGCAGGTTAATTCTTTACCACTGAGCCACCTGGGAAGTCCTTCTTTAGGGACATTACATCTTTATTTAGGGAGTCTATTTATTGGGTACATGGATGTGGTTTCGGAATGTGATTAGAACATTCCACTAAATGTTTAAAGGACTTCTCTCTTTCCCAGGGTTGTTATATTATCCATTTATTTGCTATCTTGATCTTGTACCATTTGATTCATACCTAGAACAATGTGTCTTAAATCTGAGAGGAGTTATCTCATCGACCTATGTCCTTGTGAACACAGCAGAGGCTTGAATCCTCAATTTAGACTCTTGAATTCTAGCTTTTAACCAGCACCAAACTTGACTAATGATTCAGAAACTCAGGGAAACATCAGGCACAAATAAATAGTCTTGGAAAAGTCTGATACCACTCAGCAGAGCTTCCAAAAATGTCCCTGTTCTCCTGCAGTAGGATAAATTTTGGTTTTAGATTAAACAGACGAGTTTCCTTATAAGCAATGTCTGCAGTCATCCCCTGATATCTCGTTTGGTAAAGAATACGCCTACAATGCAGGCGACCTTGGTTCAATTCCTGGGTCAGGAAGATCCTCTGGAGAAGTGATAGGCTACCTGATCCAGTATTCTTGGGCTTCCCTTGTGGCTCAGCTGGTAAAGAATCTGCGTGCAATGCTGGAGATCTGAGTTTGATCCTCAGGTTGGGAAGATCCCCTGGAGAAGGGAAAGGCTACCCACGCCAGTTTGCTGGCCTGAAGAATTCCATGGACTCTATAGTCCATGGGGTCACAAAGAATTGGTCATGACTGAGTGACTTTCACTTTCACTTTGTCTGCAGACACTATTCAAACAAATGGTATAGTTTTGGTTATGAAACTTTTCTTCTACACACCCTGTTGATTACCTGTTGTATGATCATTTCTCATTTTGTAGCAAACCATCTCACCCATAAATCTGTAAATTTTAATTTTATTTATAATAAATAGCATGCACAGGGTTTTCCTGGTGGCTCAGATGGTAAAGAATCCACCTGCAATGCAGGAGATGCAAGAGACGTGGGTTTTTTTCCTGGGTTGGAAAGATCCCTTGGAGGAGGGCATGGCAGCCCCCTCCAGTATTCTTGCCTGAGAAATCCCATGGACAAAGGAGCCTGGTGGGCTACAATCCATGGGATAGCAAAGAATTGGACACAACTGAGCGAATAAGCATATACATAGTATTTGTCCTCCTAACAACATTTTATAGGTATAGATTTCTCACCATTATCTTTCGATCCCTAGTAAATACCATTTGTATGCTTAGTGGGAAGTCTTGTCGTTAATGTGTGTGCCCCAGCAGGCCTGGGAGGCTCTATCCCTGCACATCCCCCAAAAGGCCAGTCTTCAGGATTACCTTGACTGGCTCCTGGGAGGTAAGTGCTGAATCCTGGCACTATTCTGCTAGATAAAGGTGTTGTATGTCTGAGACCTTGATGATTTGACCAGATAGTTTATGCTAATAAAGGGCTCTATGTTTGACTATCTTGTTTTTGCTTGAGGTAGGGGAGGCTGGAGTGGGTGAGATCAGTAAAAGCCCTGGACACCAACACTTGGGTGTGCTTCCCAGATGGCAGTATTTATTTATTTATTTTATGTGCATCTTTGCCAGGAGAATTAGATGGGTCTCTGCTACTCCACGGAGAGAAGACACCTGGTAACTTGTGCTAGGTTTCTCTTGAGTTTTGCCCCATGTGCCTTTTCCCCATGTTGAATTTAGCCTGTATCCTTTCATTGTAACAAATTGTAAGCACTGGTGTAATAGCTTCTGTGTCCTAGGAAACCTAACAATTCATCCAGAGTAAAGATGGTGGGACCCCCAACATAGCATGTTCAACAAAGAGATCTGAGGGTTTTTCTCTCCTTCTGACACAGAAAAGTATGCAGCCTTGCTGCTTACCTTTTCTCCACCATCTAGAGATACAAATCTCCTTGCTAATACCCTTCCAGCCATTTATAATGACACTCACTTTTTTTACGGAGCTTTAAGCCTTAAGCTATAAGGGCTTACCTCATAGCTGGTAAAGAATCCGCCTGCAATGCGGAGACTTGGGATTGATCCCTGGGTTGGGAAGATCCGCTGGAGAACGGATAGGCTACCCATTCCAGTATTCTTGGGATTCCCTGATGGCTCAGCTGATAAAGAATCTGCCTGCAATTCAGGAGACCTGGGTTCGATCCCTGGGTTGGGAAGATCCCTTGGAGAAGGGAAAGGCTACCCACTCTAGTATTCTGGCCTGGAGAATTCCATGGACTGTATAGTCTATGGGGCCACAAAGAGTCAGACACAACTGAGCAACTTTCACTTCACAAGCCTTTATTAATTATCTCATAGAAAATAAAACTCTGTTTCAATAGGTCTTCAGTTAAATCATCTGAAAAATTAGTCTCTTTCTAAATCTCATACTAATTCCTTGAGTTATTTGACCTATTTTGTTTTGAAGATAATACTTGCTGCTTTTTGAGTGAGTGAGTGAAAGTGGCTCAGTTGTGTCCGACTCTTTGCGACCCCATGGACTGTACAGTCCATGGAATTCTCTAAGCCGGAATACTGGAGTGGGTAGCCTTTCCCTTCTCCAGGGGATCTTCCCAACCCAGGGATCCCACCCAGGTCTCCGACATTGCAGGCAGATTCTTTACTAGTTGAGCCATAAAGGAAGCCCTGCTGCTTTTTATAGCTTACTAAAATAAATATTATAGTGATTATATATCCAGAGGTTAGTACAGTACTTATTTATTGCAAACAACAAAATATGAATTCTAACTAGTAAGGTTCAAATTCCTCAAAAGGTGAGTGGTAGAATTGACTTTGGGTTTCCCAGGTAGCACAGTATTAAAGAATATGCCTGCCAATTCAGAAGACTCAGGAGATACAGGTCCAATCCCTGGGTTGGGAAGATCCCATGGAGGAGGAAATCACAATCCACTCCTGAAAAATTCCATGGACAGAGGAGCCTACAGTCCATGGGGTTGCAAAGAGTCAGACACGCACGACTGAGCAATTGAGCACACAAACTTATACACAGAATTGACTTCAGTAGATGTTTCTCTTTTGTAATATTATAATATCCTGAAAAGTGCCTGTCAAAAATATCTGCCCAATATTAGTCATCAGTGCCTATCCTTGGGACCACCTAAAATGAAAGGCTATGTCTATTTACTCTGTGAAGGGATATTCTTTTATTTTCAAGAATGGCAGGAGCTATTTGAATTTCTTATAGAGCCTATTTTTTCAGATGTCTAGTTTAACCTGGTAACCTAGTAAAAATAGTAAAATTACCCAGGTCACTAATAGATGATTCAGAGTAAATTATGTTAGTGGTTACTTTGTTATTAGGTTTATTACTTTATCTATAACTTTTCATACAGATCCCATTGATTTAACTTAGGGAAAATTATTAGACCTGAAAAATTAGATAATAATTTTATCTAAAAGTTTTTCAAATCAGGTGAACTAGGGTTCAATATATAATTGCTATATTAAGTTTCTTTAATTTCTAAAGCCTATTTATGTTTTATTGGAAATATGGTATATGTGTGTTAAAATTCAACTAATCCTCAAGATATTCTTTTATCAAAAGATATTTAATGTCTAGACAGATATCTCACTAGATATATTTGTATCTCTTGAACTTTTCCGTACAAGTGAAAAAGTTTTGTGGAGAGAATAAATGCAAATTTCATAGTAGATCTTAATAAATAGTTGAGAAGTGTCAGTTTCATAGTTCCTGACAGAAACCAACTAGATACATTTTTAAAAAATATTTATTTGGCTGAATAAGGTCTTAGTTGTGGTGTGCAGGCTCTCTAGTTGGTGCCTGGGATTATTGGCCTCCAGGCATGTGGGATCTTAGTTCCTGGACCAGGAATTGAACCCCTGTCCTCTGCTTTGGCAGGGGAGTCTTAACCACTGGACCACCAGGGAAGTCCACCAACTGGATATTGACATGTAAGAGTCAGTAGATCTAGTTTACCAACACTATGCTCCTTTGTTAATTGTACTCCAAATGTCTGAAGGAGGTGTACAGTAGGGTTATGCCATACTCGATCTATTCTATGTGTGTGTGAGTTCTATTAGAAAATAATTGATACTCTCAAATACATTGAATTCCTTCAAGTAATTCATGTACACATGGTCTTCGCTTCCATCTGTGTCTGGACTATCCCTAAATCTGTCTCCAGCTCTCAGCCCCATCCTTCAATTTCACATGCTCTTCAATCCCCAAATTCTTCCCCACCTGACACCTGTATGTTCTAATGTTACCTGAAATTTAACAAGAGGAAGGTCAAGATTAGCTTCTCTTCCTTCCTCACACAGTACTTTCCTGCCTTTCCGTTATAGCCAGCACTACTCTCATTCTTTTGGTCCCCAAGACTCACAACATTTGGGACTTTTTAAAACCCCATCATCCCTTTTATCCTCCAGTGCCAGTCAGTAACCAAGTCCTGCTAATATTTTCTCATTCATCTCATTCTTATCAGCAAGGCCATTTACTTCCTGGTTCACATTTTCTCTCAGTTTTGCCCTTTCCCCTGCATTTCTCTGCTGGTTGTTTTCATCCTCAGAACTTTTAGCCACATTTCCACTTCCTTCTCTCAGTGATGCTCCAACCAGCTCTCCCCCATCTCCTTTTTTCTGCATGGACATTGCTCTCTATTGTGAATGCCCTCTTCAGCATTCCTCCCTGTTGTTGACTCACACGTAGCCACTCTTCACATCAGTTCCCATATTTCCTCCAGAAATCTTCTCTCACCCACACAGGGTATGGTGGACTTCCACCTTATCCCCTGCTGCCTTTTGGGAACACATTGGAAACAGGATGAGATTGTTCTGCTGGAAGCTCTGGTGCCTAGCTCACTGCCTGTGGGTTGTTGTTATTACACGTGGTCTTCTTACACAACATCCTGGCTCCTCCTCATTGCTTCCACACAGAGCAAACAGAACGCTTGTTCTGTTCTATTTGAACAGAACAGAAACATTTTTTTCTTAACTATGAAAACGTTTTCCTATGAAAACATTTTCGTATCTTAACTTTCCGGTAGGATATGACTGGCTACCATGCCATTCCAAGTTCCACATCTTAGTCAGAAAACAGAGACTCTCAGCTCCTGTTGCTTCTCATCTTCTCATTCTTACCAACAAGGCAGTTTTCTTCCTGGTTTCTTATGTACATTAGAAGATTGCATTATATAATATGTAATATATCCAGCTTCTTGGGAAGCTCATGCCACACAAAACACATAAAATGCTCCTCCCTCTGTCATATCACCAAAGGAGCTTTGTGAATCTTCCCGCCTCCTGAAAACTTTCAAGTAACCTCAGCCCCAGCTGATCATTCCCTCACTCTGAAGTCTGTGGCTACTTTTATAATATATGATTTTGTCTATGTTGATATTTTGCTTTGTCATATAAATTCTTTATGACACAAGCAATATGTTCTCTTTCTTTGTTTTTAAGCAACATTTACTTCTTACAGTGAGCTTCTATGTCTAGGAAAGTACTGAGTATAAATTGCTAACAAAATGTTATGTTCCCTAAGTCTTAAAAATCTTAACGAAATTATCTTTTACGAAGTTCTTTGCACTTTTTCTTAAGAAATAGAGGAATAACTAACTCGAAAATTTCTGTTTTTTTTTTTTTTCTAACCCATCTCCAAGTTAAAGGATCATCCCTCTTATCTAGGTTAAATTTCTCTTTTTAGTGTTATTTGGTACATCCTCGGGAGCATATGGCTCCCTGTGTTGAAAGACTCAAAATAAATCACCCATGGATTTGTCATACTGCCTGAAATGTGACTAATCCTTTAGTTTAAGAAGAATATCTTTTAAAATGTGATTCTACTAGAAAGTTATCTTTGTGGGAGAAATGAGAAAATGTAGGAGAAGGCACTTAGGAGATTTGTGAAGTTCTATAAGAACACTAAAGTGCATCATATGAGGGTATGATAGGATAATAGGAAAAGTGATAGATATGGAAACAGAAGACCCAAGTTCAAGTTCTTCTGCAAGTTATTTAGCTTTTATCTAAGTTGCAATCTCCTCATCTAAATGAGTACCATCATTAAAGTGGGCACCTTAGTTTGCCCATCTCTTAAGATTGTTTGAAGGACCAGGGTATTTAAAAAAATTTTTTTTGGCCACACCCAGGGACCTTAGTTCCCCAACTGGGGCTCGAACCTCCACCCCCTGCATTGGAAGGTGGAGTTCTAACCATTGTACTGCTGGGGAAGTCCTGAAGGACCAGGATATTTTGCTGACACAAATATTTCGCAGGATATGAATTTATGAAGGGAATTTGTAAAATCTGTAAAAATTTTACACAATGCTATAAAATATGAGTTATTGTTACAGTCAGCTAGTTGTAGCCATTTAATCCACGTTATTCGCTAGTCCAAGCAGTTGTTTTCCATGTTAATCTCACTGCCTACTGAATTAGACTTTTATCACTAGAAATATTCCTTTTTTTAAAAAAAGGAAATATTCCTTTTTGAATTATTATTTTTACTTTATTTTTTTGTGCTGGGTCTTCATTGCTGCACTCGGCTTTTCTCTAGGTGTGGCGAGCAAGGGTTGCTCTCTAGTTGTGCCAGGCTTCGCACTGCTGTGGCTTCTCTTGCTGCAGTTCTCAGGCTCTAGGGTGCATGGGCTCAGTAATTGTAGCTGGCAGGCTTACTTGCCCTGCAGAATGAGGGATCTTCCTGGACCAGGAGTTAAACTCATGTCTCCTGCATTGGCAGGCAGATTCCCAACCATTGAACAACCTAGGGATGTCCCTAGGATTATTCTTATGAAGGAAATATAGCTTTGGATTTGTAGGAACAATTTACGTATTGGGAAGAAGTTGAAAGGTTTTTCAAATACCAATATTCTATGTCATTCCTTGGGAAAAATCATAGTTCTCAGAAATTCTGGACAGAAGAGTGAGTCAACTCTGAGAAAGCCAGAAGACTTTAGAAAGATAAAAATAGAGTTATAAGGGCAGAGGAGGCCACCTGTCCAGTCAGTATTTGGTCAGGATTGAATCCTGGTCACAAGTGAACTAACAATGAAAGCAAATTGTTCTTATTACCTATGTCATCAACTAGATTAGATTTTTTTCAAGACCTATTTTTCTTTTTTAAAGAATAGTTTTAGGTATACAACAAACTTGAGGAAAAGGTACAGATATTTCTCTTATACCCTTGCCTCCACACAGTTCATGGCTTCAGTTTTGTGTTCTAGATTTTGGCCATTTTAGAGGTTATGTGGTGGCATCACATTGTTCCTTTAATTTGCATTTCCTTAATGACATGCTGTAGAGCATCCTCTCATATGCTTATTTGCCTTATGAGGTGATTGTCAAGATCTTTGGTCCATTTTTAAATTGAGTTATTTGTTTTTTATTGTTGAGTTCTTAGAGTTCTTTATATATTTGGAAGGATAACACTCCTTCATCAAATATGTCTTTTGAAATATTTTTTTCCCTCTTCTAATTTTCTTTTTTTTTAAAGTCTTTATTTGTCACAATATTGTTTCTGTTTTATGTTTTGGTTTTTTGGCCATGAGGTATGTGAGATCTCAGCTCCCCAACCAGGAATCAAACTCTTTTTGATGGCTGAGTAGTTTTCTCCACTGTGTATATGCACCACATCTTCTTTATCCATTCATCTGTCTATGGACAATTAGGTTGTTTCCATGTCTTGGCTATTGTAAATAGTTCTGCTATGAACATAGGCATGCAGGTATCTTTTTGAAGGACAGTTTTGTCTGGATATATGCCCAGGACTGGGATTGCTGGATTATATGGCCATATAATCTAGTTTTTTAAGGATATGCATACTGTTTTACATACTGGCTGTACCAGTTTATGTTCCCATGAACAGTGTAAGAGGATTCTCTCTTCTCTACATGCTTGCCATCATTTGTTATTTATAGACTTCCTAATGATGGCCATTCTGATCTTGCTTATATGTGGAATCTAAAATATGACACAAATCAACACATTTATGAAGCAAAAACAGACTCACAGATAAAGAAAACAGACTTGTTGTTGCCAAGGGGGATGGGTGTGGGGAAGGGAAGGACTGGGAATTTGGGATTAGCAGATGTAAGCTATTATGTATAGAATAGATAAACAGCAAGGTCCTACACAGCACAGGGAACTATATTCAATATCCTGGGCTAAACCATAATGGAAAAGAATGTAAAAAGAATATATATCTGTATAAAGAGGAAGTGGGATGGTGACAAACAAACAATTGCTCAAATTCTTAATTTTCTTTGGGCTTTATCTTGACTGAAGTAGGCTCTGCATGAATTCATTCTTTTCTTTAATCCTCAGGAAAATTTTAAGATTTGCTGTTGCTTCCTTTTCATTAGTTTCCCTTAAGCTACCAATTAATTACAGAGTATTTTATAATAAGCTTTGCATATTAACAATTACAATTTGAGTATGATAGTGTACATGAAAGAATTCTGTAAATACCAAAGTTACTATCATCTGTGTAATTCAGTACAGCTGGTAAAAGTTTCTTTGACATTGTCAGTATTTCGTCTAATTCACAAACATCGTAAGGCGAGTGGTTATTACTAATAATAAATTTTCCAGATGAAAAAGACTAGCATATGAGCCACTGAAAGTCAGTCTGGGGTCAGCCCTTTCCTTGTGGAACATGTTTTCTCTTTTGGGGTAACTTACCAATGAAGTGAAAGTGAAAGTGTTAGTTGCTCAGTCGTGTCTGACTCTTTGCGACCTTATGGACTGTAGCCCTCTAGGCTCCTCTGGCCACGGAGTTCTCTTAGGAAGAATACTGGAGTGGGTAGCCTTTCCCTTCTCCAGGGGATCTTCCCAACCCAGGTATCAAACTTGGGTCTCCCTCATCGCAGGCAGATTCTTTACCATCTGAGCCACCAGTTCAGTTCAGTTCAGTTCAGTCGCTCAGTCATGTCCAAGGGAACAAGATCATCCCCAAGGAAAAGAAATGGAAAGAAGCAAAATGGCTGTCTGAGGAGTCCTTACAAATAGCTGTGAAAAGAAGAGAAGCCAAAAGCAAAGGAGAAAAGGAAAGATATACCCATTTGAATGCAGAGTTCCAAAGAATAGCAAGGAGAGATAAGAAAGCCTTCCTCAGTGATGGGTGCAAAGAAATAGACGAAAACAATAGAGTGGGAAAGACTAGAGATCTCTTCAAGAAAATTAAGACATACCAAGGGAACATTTCATGCAAAGATGGGCTCAATAAAGGACAGAAATGGTAGGGACCTAACAGAAGCAGAAGATATTAAGAAGAGGTGGCAAGAATACACAGAAGAACTGTACAAAGAAGATCTTCACGACCCAGATAATCACGATGGTGTGATCACTCACCTAGAGCTACCAAAGAAGCCCATAAAGTATTCGTTGCTTGGTTGTGTCTGACTCTTTGCAACACAATGGTCTGTAGCCTGTCAGGTTCCTCTATCCATGAGATTCTCCAGGCAAGAATACTAGTGTGAGTACCCATTCCCTTCTCCAGGAATCTTCCCCACATAGGGATCGAACCTGGGTCTCCTACATTGCAGGCAGAATCTTTACCTTATGGGAAGCCCATAACCGTGTTTAAATGGCCAGGTTTTTTCCTGCTGCTGTCTGCCTACTTCCAGAGTTCCAGTCAGAAAGCCTTCAGGACTGACTTCATAGGCCTAATTTCTTAAAGCTTTCCAAATCTAACAGACAGATATTCAGAAGAAACATTGCCAACTGTTTGGCAGGGGCCTTTGACATCTGGGTTTTTTTTTTTTTCCTTGAAAACTTTAATTTTTATTATGGACAACAAATACCATAAATTGCTTTTCTATTTTTTAAAAATTTTATTATTGGAGTGTACTTGCTTTACAATGTTGTTTTAGTTTATGCTTCACAACAGTGTGAATCAGCTAGCTATCAGTTCACTTCAGTCACTCAGTCATGTCCGACTCTCTGTGACCCCATGGACTGTAGCACTCCAGTCCTCCCTGTCCATCAGCAATTCCCAGAGTTTACTCAAACTCATGTCCATTGAGTCGGTGATGCCATCCAACCATGTCATCCTCTGTCATCCCCTTCTCCTCCTGCCTTCAATCTTTCCCAGCATCAGGGTCTTTTCCAATAAGTCAGCTCTTCACATCAGGCGGCCAGTATTGGAGTTTAAGCTTCAACATCAGTCCTTCCAATGAACACCCAAGACTGATCTCCTTTAGGATGGACTGGTGGACCTCCTTGCAGTCCAAGGGACTCTCAAGAGTCTTTTCCAACACTGCAGATCAAAAGCATCAATTCTTCAGTGCTCAGCTTTCTTTATAGTCCAACTCTCACATCCATAAATGACTACTGGAAAAACCATAGCCTTGACTAGATGGACCTTTGTTGGCAAAGTAATGTCTCTCCTTTTTAATATACTGTCTAGGTTGGTCATAACTTTTCTTCCAAAGAGTAAGTGTCTTTTAGTTTCATGGCTGCAGTCACCATCTGCAGTGATTTTGGAACCCCCCAAAATAAAGTTTGTTTCCACTGTTTCCCCATCTATTTCCCATGAAGTGATGGGACCAGATGCCATGATTTTCGTTTTCTGAATGTTGAGCTTTAGGCCAACTTTATCACTCTTCTCTTTCACTTTCATCAAGAGGCTCTTTAGTTCTTTTTTACTTTCTGCCATAAGGGTGGTGTCATCTGCATATGTGAGGTTACTGATATTTCTCCCAGCAATCTTGATTCCAGCTTGTGCTTCATCCAGCCCAGCGTTTCTCATGATGTACTCTGCATATAAGTTAAAGAAGCAGGTAACAGTATACAGCCTTGACATACTCCTTTTCTATTTGGAACCAGTCTGTTGTTCCATGTCCAGTTCTAACTGTTGCTTCCTGACCTGCATACAGATTTCTCAAGAGGCAGGTCAAGTGGTCTTGTATTCCCATTTCTTTCATTGGAAGAGTAGCACTGACATATATACACTACCATGTGTAAAACAGATAGCCAGTGGGAAGTTGCTGTATAGCACAGGTAGCTCAGCTCATTGCTCTGTGATGATCTAGAGGGGTGTGAATGGGGAGGTGGGTCAGCTATATGTATACATATATCCCTTCCCAGTTGAGCCTCCCTCACACCCATCCTCCACCTCTCTTCAAAATATCTTTCTCATTAAACAAGTGGATTCTTTGATAAATGATGCAGCATTAACTGGTTAGGTATTTGGGAAAATTGTTAAATCATCATTTTAAAAAAGTCAATACTTCTAAAGTGTTAAATGTGAAATTATGAAATAGTGAAAAAATAGAAAAAGATCTGATGAAAAGATTTCTAGTTTTTAGAATGCTGTTTCTTTCATGCCTTAAAAGCTAAGGAAGAAACTATAAAATACTGATAGATTCAGATCCATAAAAGTTTTTTTTTTTTTTTTTTTTAACTTTTCCACTGATTCAGACATTTCAGATTAAGCCAAAAATAAAGTTGAAAAGATATTTTGGTATTTCTAGTAAAAAATATTTAATATTCTAAATAGAGATAGTGCTTTTTTTCCATAAATAAGAATTACTCAAACTCACCACAGTCCTTTGCTCATTCATACACTGGTCACAGGGCTAAAATCATTAATAATAGTAATAGGAAATAAAACAGTACAATTACTGTAACTAACATCTATTGAGCATTTCCCCTGAACCAGGTAGTTTCTCACTGCTTAGGTTTGTTAACTCACTTAAATTTTCCAACAAACTTTTGAGGGAGGTACTCTTATTTTCTCCATTTTTATGATTGAGGACATTAAGGGAAAGGAAGGCCTTTATGTAATCTCCCCAGAGTTACTCAGCGAGGAAGTGGCAGAACCGGAATTCAAACCCAGGCTTTCTTGCTTTAGATTGTGTGCCCCTTCATCTCTTCCCTCAAGAAGCAAGAATAAATTTTTAAAAGAAGTGATACTATTGGACAATACATGTATGCATTAATCAACCTTATTAATACACTAAAAATAATAACAGTAAGGACATGTCATCTTTGCTAAATGGACAGTATTCTAAAATGTAATACCAACAAAAGCAAGCATGTAAGGAGATGCTTCAGCAAAATTATAAACAAGTTCAGGTTCAGTTTATAAATATCTGCAATAAGTCTTAAATTTGAACATATTTTTTAAAGAAAATTTTTGATTTAAAAATTTATTTAAGGCAATATTCAATGATTTACATAAAAATACATGTTCAAGGATAATCATCCCAGTGATAACTCTTTGTTTCCAGAATGTTGTATCATATAATATATAGAAAGTATAGAAAATTAAATAATAAAACCCACCCAACCCTACATTTTTATTCAGTGTGTTTGTTTTTCATCCTTTAAAAAGTGTTATAATCAGTAAAAGGCCAATCTTATTTCAAAATAATTATGAGTAGACAAAATGGTGGGTAGAGGAATTTTGTTTGATTTTTATTCTCCTCTGTGATTTTATGCATTTGCAAAATTTTCTCTTGGAATATGTATTATAATAAAAATGTGACTAAATTTTTTTTTTCCCCCTCCATGCAGGTTGTGGGATCCTAGTTCCCCTGCCATCAAAGCCAGGACCTGTGCAGTGGAAGAGCAGAGTCCTAACCACTGGATCACCAAGGAATTCCCAAGAATTTTTAAATACATTTTTTCCCTTTGGGTTTCCAGAAAACATGAATAGAGAACATACATTTATTTGTACTTTCTGTTTAAAACCCTACTGAAATGAAAGAAAATGCATATCCACATTTTAAAAGAATCAAACTGCATCCTACTGGAAAACAAACAAACAAAAAAACCCTGAGATCAGTACACTAAAATTTTTGAGAAATTCCTGGAATGTTAAAAATAGATACAATTGTAAACACACACAGACAGACACACAGATATAGACAGGCAAACACAGACACACTCACAGACACACACAGCAGCTGCACAACCACATATCCTAGCTTGTGATTAAAAAGCTTTAAAGAGCTTAGAGAAATGATCAAAGCAATTACTTTACATAGATGATTAACCTCAAATTAATTAATTGATTTTAATGCTTTAGCTGCCTTTCCTGTAAATGCAGAGCAGCTAACAGCAGCAATCTTCATGCTCCCAGCATGAAGCCCTCCAAATTCGCTTCTAGAAACAGTAGGTGGTCTGCTCAAGAGAAACTCAACCTGAAAGTACTGGAGCCCCAGGGAGAAGCAGAGCAGAGCCTCTGATCCTTCACTTCTCCCCAATAAAAACCAAGAAAGAACACAACATTAAAACAAGGAAAGATGGCTGTACTTAGAGATGGATAAACAGAACAACAACAACAACAACAAAAATAGTCCACCTCAAAATAAGGCTGTCCAATCTGCAATTTGGGGAATGTTGGGATAATAGCCTGTTTGTCCCCATATCTTTCTCTTACCAAGTAGGCTGACTGTTGTCCCCAGGCCCTTCATTGCATAGGATAATACACTTTGCAAAGAAGAAAAGGATTGCACTAACAGACCTTTCAACTGCCCATGAAGCCCACACCAGCTGTGTGTATCAATCAGTCTAGACAGCGGTGTCCAAACCTAATCTTGTATGAGACACCCAGGAGCCTGTTAAAAATGGAGATTCCTGAACCCGATCCTTGATATTGGGATTCAGCAGGTCTGACGTAAAGCCCCAGAAGGTGCCTTTTAACAAGCATGCCAGCTAATTTTGCAGATGGTCAGCTTATGATTTAGACAAAAACAAGCTAACAAGTAAATAAACAACAAGACATAAAATGAAACTTTGGCATAAATAAACAGATAATTTCTTCAGGACCAAGATTGACCTGAAATTGAGTTCCTTTATCATCTGGATCCTGTTTTTCACTTGTGAATGTGGATGATCAGAGCCTTTACCTAGTTTTCATTGATCTCAAGGATTGACAAGATGTTATTTGCAATGACACTTGGTGGTTAAGCCATTTCATCAGCTTTGCACAAAGCTTTGGTTTTTTTCCCCCTAATTATCAGTTTGTGAATAATCCTAACTAATTATTCCATGTTGACCCATAGTATAAGTGATTATAGCATTGTATGAGAAGAGTGACAAATATCCTGATGCTATCACAGTGATTTGCATAATTATTTTTTAATTTTACCTAGCATGCCAAAACATGTACTGTGACACATCAAAGATGTCCAGACATTTTGCCACATGTACCCTGGGACAAAACCTCCTCTGGCAATTTGCAATAATACTATTGCCAAACATGAGAACAGATGATCAAAAGTGCCACATGATAGACTCTCTGGACCTTGGGCAAGTGACTTGGTGTCTATTTCCTCATCTCTAAGAATGGACAACAGTAATACTATCTCACAGGGTTAATTGTAGAGATTATTTTAAGTACATAGAGGAGTCACTGGAATGTAGCAAAGCACTTATTAAATGCCGTCAGTATTATTACTGTTATTATTTTCTTGCTTGAGTAGGGTAGTATAACAGTTAATAATTCTAAATAATTTAATCAAAGCGGGGGCTTCCCTGGGGGCTCAGTGGTAAAGAATCCGCCTGCTAATGCAGAAGATACAGGTTCAATCCCTGGTACAGGAAGATCCCTGATGCTGCGGAGCAACTGAGCCCAAACACCGCAACTGTTGACTCAGTGCTCTAGAGCCTGGGAACTGCAGCTTCTGAGCCCACATGCTGCAGCTATTGAAGTCTGTGTGCCCTAGAGCCCATGCTCTGAAACAAGAGAAGCCACTGCAATGAGAAGCCCTCGAACTGCAACTAGAGAGTAGCCTTTACTTGCCACAATTAAAGACTGTGCAGCAATGAATACCCCGCACAGCCAAAAATAAATAAATTATTTAAAATTTAATCAAACCAGATTTTAGAGAATAGTGACTATAGAGAGTCCTGTTTTGAAAAATAGCGTACCCCCCCTTAAATTTTTGGTAGAATAAGTGGAAAGTGAATTTTACTGGTAATTTTGCAGGTGTGTGTATATGTTATATAATTTAGATTTTGTTAATTTCAAAAAAGGACTTCCCTCGTGGCTCAGATGGTAGTCTGCCAGCAATGCGGGAGACCCGGGTTAGAACCCCAGGTCGGGAAGATCCCGCTGAGAAGGAAATGGCAACCCACTCCAGTACTCTTGCCTGGAAAATGCTATGCATGGAGAAAAGCACATCAAATTGTTTATAATACCTATCTGCACTATAAACAATAAAAAGAAGGATAGGAGTGAACTTTTTTTAGCTATGTAGAATTAGAAATAAACGTTGTCTATTTCTAGTATTTTAGAGCTGTCCAGTCATTAGTAAGGCTCAGTGGTAAAGAATCCATCTGCCAATGCTGGAAACCCAGGAGACCTGGGTTCTGTCCCTGGGTGGGGAAGATGCCTGGAGGAGGAAATGGCAGCCCACTCCAGTATTCTTGCTTGGGAAATCCCATGGCCAGAGGAGCCTAACAGGCTGTAGTCCACGGGGTCCTAAAGACCTGGACATGACTGAGCGACTGAGCATGCAGTCATTAGCAATCTACGTTTTAAAAGCAAACTCCGTTTTCACTTCGGCATTCCAATGAAAGCTAGCGGTTAACACTTCAGACGCTCATTGTTAAGAGGACATGAGTGAATTTGTGTTTCATCTATGGGAATCATTCTTTGGAAATTTTATCAGATGCTGGGAGACTGAATAGTCTTCAATTCAATGTCTGTGAAGCAGTCTCTGGCATCTTGAAGATTATGCCTCTAAGAAAAATAAAGAAAAAGACTTTGTCTCAAACGAAGGTGTTTACACACAGAAAAATATTAAAGAAAACTAGTTTTTTTTTTTTTTTTTAATGCCTGGATCCAAAAATATAAAGATCCAAAAAAATTTTGACCTAGAGATTTCTGTTGGAGTAGAACCTCTCTCCGCCCCCGCGCCCCACAGGCACAGTATTAGTACAGTGGTTAAAGAGAAAGGCAATCAGAACTTTAGAGATGTAGGTACTGTTCAGCTCAGAGTCATGGATGGGGAATCCACCTGGCCTCCGAAACCTTTAACCACGCTGTTCCGGTCTCAGCGGCTGGTGGTCAGCCCGCGTCTGCACAGGAAGGAAAGTTCGGACACTCCTCAACGACCCAGGGTGCCCCTAGAGACAAGGCATCGGGACGTGGGACAGAGTGGAGGGAGGCAGAGACAGTACGAGTTGCGGGTGGCAGCAGCGGCGCTCCGGATCCGTCGCCCTCGGGTTCCCTTGAGCTGCGGGACAGAGTGACTCGGAAGAGGAGCGCAAGCGCCTTCCTGCCGCTCCAGCAGCCGCGCGGGGGGCGCGCGCGCATCCACCTGGCGCAGGGCCAGCGAGCTAAAGCCGGGACTCTAGCAGCTCAGCCTGAAGGACCGACCAAAGCGAGAGCCTCCGAGAGGCAAGACCCAACCCCAAACGCACGCGGTGCGGACAGCCTGGTCCAGGGCATCCCAGCCGGTAGCCTCGAACCCGACTCGCAGTTGCGCCGTGTTCCCAGTGACAAGTTTGCCTCGCGCCGGCCAAGTTGCGACTGTGGAGCTTATCCCGGGCTCCGGGAAGAATGTTCCAGTTCCTGGCTCGGGCTGGTCTGGGTATGGCCGGGCCAGGGGCCTCGCTGCATTTCTGGGGGTGGCTGTTGCTCGGCTGCTGCATTCTCGCCGGAGCCCAGGTAAGAGCCAGTGCCCGGAGGCACCTGCTTCCTGGAGCCACCCACCGGAACCCGGCGTTAGGGCCGAACGCCGGGACTTGGCTGAGGCCAAGGTGCGCGCATCCTTACACATCCACGCACTAACGCACACAGAGGCAGACAGACAGACAGACAGACACGCACACACAGAGGTGCACCCGGCAAATTTGACAGGCATATAGTGGAGCTGCAGAGATATCCTTTAGGCGAATGATGTCCTGGGGTGGTATTCCGGCCAGCATCTTGGCATCTGCTATCAGAGGATATTTAGGAACCACGGCTTTTTGGATCGGTAGAGTGAGATTGAGAGGTGAGGAACTTTTCTTACTGTTAGATTTCTTGGTTCCCTGTTTAATTAAATTGTTTTTTGTCTGCTGGCAATTTACCGTCCGTTTTGAGAACTTAAATTTCTAGGGTTGTTTGAGACCACAGCCTGAAAGGATAACTGGATCTTGCTAATACAGAATCATGCATCATTAAAGCGAGGAAAATATACCTAACTTGTTAAAGTTGAGTTGTTCGTTTTTAAAATAAGTGGCAATTGTCATTTTCGGACTGCTAGTATCCTTCAGAGAGTTTCTGGGTGATCTTTCACAAAGGAGCCTCTCTAATGTACAAGTCATAATTCATCCTCACATTGTTTTGAATCAAATAAATTATAGGATTTACACTGAGCTTTTCAGACGAGCTAGAAAGAGATGCTTGTAGTGTTGAGTGGAATGCAGTTTAAGGGCCCTGTGACCGAATGACTCAAACCAACGTTATTTCTCTCTTTTGTTCGGAAGGGGGCGCATTTGACCGTCAAATAAAGCCCCCAATTAGTTAAGGCATTATGCACGGATACTGTCTAAACTTAATACTATGTTCTTGGTTTTCAAACGGCCAGTTAAAATTTCAGTTATTCTAAACGTGCAGTTTTTTTGTTTTTTTTTTTTTGCCCTGCTGATATGACCAGGATAGTTCACGTGAAATAAATCTGTTAAAAAAAAAAATCAAACGAGGTACGCTGTCATTGAGCAATTAAATTGTCAATGAATGCTCAAAAGTAGAGTATGCTCATACATGAAAAATTTCACCCAGATAACAGAAAGAATGTGAAAGAATGAAAAAAACTAAGAATTTGGTGACAGTGATAGAACTCGGGTGATCTCTAATGTTTCTGTCTCATAAGGTATTTGGATAATGTGCTTGAAAACGCAGCTTCCTTATATAAGGGGCAAATGACTTCTAACCATTTATTTTATTCAATGTCCCAGATTAATTTTTCTAAGGAAATGGAGAGACATTGTTTAACACAACAAAGAAAAAAAATCACTATGCTACCATGGGAAGGATATTTCCTTTTAGCTTTAGAAAACTCAGGACATTGAACACTTTTTCTATAATTTTAAGTCAAAGCTTCTCAACATTTTGGGCCATGTAAGTCTTTGTTATGGGAACTGATTTGTCCGTTGTAGGATATTTAGTAGAATCTCTGTCCTCTTTACACTAGATCCAGTTGCAACCCCCTACCCCTGCCTGGCTGTGACAACCAAAAATGTGTCCAGATACTGCCCATGGTCCTTTGGGAGGCAGAATTGCCTCTGGTTGAGACCTGTTGCTTAACAATGATTTCCATTTATGTTTATAGATTGAGTTATGTAAAATGACAGTTTGTGATAATATTTACATTTTTGGCACTTTAAACAAAATTTGAAGGTTACATTAAAGAGATTTGCATAGACACATTGACACCTTGTTTGGTCTTCAGTTTCTTCATTCCCAGCCAAGACATATATTTAAAAGTTTTAGTATATTGATAGAACAACAGAGGGAACTCATCTAAGCAGAATTAGCTTGTGGCTTGTATATAATAAATGCTTAGTATCTGGGAAACACTGGATTGCATTACAAAATAGATAACATAGGCCAGTTCTTTCAGTTGTTTTGAATAACTCTGTGGTCTTTAGTTGGTGAAGCTACCCCCCACCCCCTCCTTTCCCTCAGATCAGTTCAGAGGCCATGAATTCATGCATCCAGCATCATTGCAGAGCCCAGCAATACATTTCCCAGTCACATTTTCACATGGCAATGAGGACGACTGTATTAATGTCTGTAATTTTTCTTTACTGTTAGTGAATCCTGGAAACAGACTGAGAATAGGGGTACAGATGTTTATTGGAGGGTAATGCCTGAGAAAGATAACAGGGTGAGGAAGCAGGGTTGCACAAGGAGAGTCTCAGACTGGGATGCAAGCCTGACAAAGTCTTGGCCAACCCCATGGAGAAGTAGTAAGCAGTTTGGAATCCCCTATGACAATTAGCATGGTGGCTTTGGGTGTTAGCTTCTCCATAAGGTACCACCTTTGGAGTCGTATCACTCCATTGACTAAGGTAATTTGTATTTCTTTCATTCCAAGAAAATCTGTCTTTTTTGAGCCTGCAGGGAACTCAAGTCTCTAATTATTTACTCCAGTTTTAATTAAAAAAAATGTCATTCTATTCTAAGGGGCAGAGGTGGCTGTTCTGGATACGAATTATACAGTGGAACTCATATCTGGTCACAAAGCTGGAGAGAAGAGAGCTGCTGGCAAAGCATATATCTAAAAGAGTTGGGTGTTTCTAGAACTCTCCTGTCTTAGTCACTGACAAGCAGAATTCAATAAACATAATCTTTTAATCCTTTAACTGCAACTTTTTATCACTATATGAATGGAAGAGTGTTATATCTTTAAAGGTCAGAATCTTGAGATTGGGCTATCCTGTATATTAATATTTTAGGCTGTAGGCAGCATTCTTTCACAAAAGATGCAGAGCCAGCTTGACTAAGCATGGGCAACAGAGCACAAAGGTTAAAGAAAAAGAAACAGATCCACTATGGAGTCAGATGTGTTCTTCCCTATTACAAATGGTCCTTTGCACAGGAAACATTGCTAAAATGTATTTTTCTAAATGTACTGCTTTGTTTTGGATGTAGTTGTTGCTTTTGGAGTAACAGACACTGAATATGAAAACTGCTCTTTTGGTTTAAATACACTGTGATTTTTAATGTCCCTTTATGGTAAAGAACACGTGTTTCCAAAACATAGGTGGAAGAGAAAACAATATAAAAGACGAACATTTTCTTACTTTCACTTGATGAAATAACTAAAGATCAATTTAACAGATCATCAGTTAGCACATGCTAATCAAACTTACCTCCTGGTTAAACCGGCCACATTTTTTTTTTTAGAACAAAATTATCTTTAGAAGCTGTAGTTTACATGACGATTATGTTCCTGAAAAGGTTATCCCAGTAAAAAGGCTACATCTGTACAAAAGGAAACAAAAATAAATGTGTTCAGGTAAAAACAGTACACAGTGTGATTTGAAATGTCCGTGTTTAATAACTGAGGTCAGATTTCTTTCAATCAAATTTATAGTTCTGAAACTTGGTCATGGGTTACCCAGTGTTTTCTGGGATTAAAGTAAAAGAAAGTAACTATTGAATTGGAAAAACAGCCAGGAAAAACAAAACAAAAAACCAAAACAATTTGAATGGTGCCTGACTGTTTCTAGAGAATATTGGAAGAAGTCAGATTTTCCTCCCTGTCCACTCAGGTGACTCATCTCTTTCCATTTTGTTCTCCCTTTTTGATAAGTGAGATTTTATGGCAAACTTTTAGTGTAGCTGCCTTTAACTCACAATCTGCATTGTGTTAGTCTATTAGCTAAATGATGGTGTGTATCCCAATCCAAAAAATTCATTTTGATTATTTTCTCCTTTCATGTTAAAATAAATGTGAACTCGCTAAGTTGTATCCGACTCTTTGCAACCCCATGGACTTTGCTCATCAGACTCCTCTGTCCATGGGATTTCCCAGGCAAGAATACTGGAGTGGGTTGCTATTTCCTTCTCCAGGGGATCTTCCAGACCCAGGGATCAAACTTGTGTCTCTTGCGTTGGCAGGCAGATTCTTTACCTCTAGCCACGGGGAAGCCCATGAATACTATGCAGAAATATTTAAGACTATATACCTATTTACTTATCTACTCTGCATTACCTGATTTCAAGCTTTATTACAAAACTACCATAATCAAAACTGCAGAATTCTGGCATAAAAACAGGCACATAGACCAATGGAGCAGAATCAAGAGCCCAGAAATAACTCTTTGACAAGAGAGCCATGAATACCTACTGGGGAAAGGACAGTCTCTTCAATAAATGGTGTTAGGAAAATGGGATTCATATACAAATGAATAAAATTAGATCCCCATTTTATACTACTCACAAAAATTAACTCCAAATGGATTAATGACTTAAATTTAAGACTCTAAACTTACTAGAAGAAAACAGGGGTAAAGTTTCTTGACATTGATCTTGGCAGTTATTTTTTGGATATAACATCAAAATGCAAGCAACAAAACAGAAAATAAACAACCGGGATGACCTCAATCTAAAAAGCTTCTGCACAGCAAAAGAAATAATAGGTACATGAAAAGATTCTCAACATGATTAATAATGAGGGCAATATACCTCAAAACCGAAATGAGGTATCCATCTCACACTTGTTAGAATGGCTGTCATCAAAAAGACAAGAGACAAGATTTGGAGAGGATGAGGAGAAAAGGGAACACTTGTGCACTATTGGTGGGAATGTAAATTTTTAAAACCACTCTGGAAAAAGTATAAGTTCCTCAAAAAATAAAAATAGAACTACTGTATGATCTGGCAGTCTCACTTCTAGATAATACCCAAAGGGAATGAAATCACTATCTCAAAGGTTAGGTGTCCCTCTTGTTTATTGCAGCATTGCTTACAATTGCCAAGACATGGGAACAATCTAAGTGTCTGTGAAGGGATGGATAAATAAAGAAAATGTGATGCGCACACACAGAGGAATATGATCCATCCATAAAGAAGAGGGAAATCTTTCCTTTTGTGCAACATGGATTGACTTTAAGGCCATTATTCTTAGTGAAATAAGTAAAAGACAAATACTGTATGTTCTCATTTGTATGGAACCTAAAAAGGCTGAACTCAGAGAGAGTAGAATTAGTGGCAGCCAGGCCTTGGGGAGTGGGAGAAATGAGGGGACATTGGTCAAAGGGTTTAAACTTCTAGCTATAGGGTGACTGAGTTCTGGGGATCTAGTGTGTAATATGGTGACTATAATTAACAGTACTTTATTATATACTCAAAAATTGTTGAGAGAGTAGATCTTAAATGTTATCATCACACACACGTTAAAGGTAATTATGGGGGGGAGGTGTTAGCTAATCTTATTGTGGTAGTCATTTCACAATATGTAAATGTATCAAATCACTACATAGTACACCGTAAACTTAATTTATGTTGTCTGTAAGTAATACCTCAATAAAACTGGAGGGAAAAAGGCAAAAATTCAACTAGAAACCATTTGGAGTAACTCTCTTATTTCATAGATGAGTAAACCAAAACCCCCAAACATGGAATGATTGTCCAGTTTCACTGGTAATTTTTCAGTAGAGCTAAAAAGAATCTTCTAGTCATTTCTCCTTTTTATGTGCCATAATTGACATATTGTAAGCCATGGACGGAGGAGCCTGGTAGGCTGCAGCCCATGGGGTTGCAAAGAGTCGGACATGACTGATCAACTTCACTTTCACTTTTCACTTTCATGCATTGGAGAAGGAAATGGTAACCCACTCCAGTATTCTTGCCTGGAGAATCCCAGGGATGGGGGAGCCTGGTGGGCTGCCGTCTATGGGGTTGCACAGAGTCGGACACAACTGAAGCGACTTAGCAGCAGCAGCAGCAGCAAGAGGACTAATAAAATGCTGGGTCTTTGTAACATTCCAGGAAATTTTCAATATGTTTATTATTTTTTCTGATTATATTACATAGGGTGACCTAATTAAAATTTTCTATAACTTTTTAATTTTTTAAAAATGGTTTTTTTTTCCTTTAGGCTAAGCAGGTAAAATATGATTATTCTCAAATCTTATACATTGATGGATTATGAATTTTGATTCAGATAAAGAACTATTTCTTTAGAACTAGTTCTATAAAGAACTATATCAAGGTAGCTTGGTATCAAAGTAATTTTTAATTATATTAGAAGGTGAAATAATGAAAGATTGTGTCATGGCTTAAAAAAATAGTGGCATATGTTTCTCTGTTTGTATTTTGTTCATATCTACAGCTGGATTCTGATGGCACCATCACTATAGAGGAGCAGATTGTCCTTGTGCTGAAAGCTAAAGTGCAGTGTGAGCTCAACATCACAGCCCAGCTCCAGGAAGGAGGTAAAGATACGGAAGAAACTGTGCCCCCCGTGTGTCCCACCCAAATCCTCACAAAGATTGTGAATCTCCTCCTTACTGAGTGTTAGGGAGTTTCTCATCAGTCATTCCATGTTTGTGTGTGGAGAGGTGTGTGGCAGAATAACGCTATTTTCATCTCTTTCACCATCATCTCTTCCCTCCCTGTGGATGAGTGACTTGCCTGGTTTGTGAGTTTGGGAATAGACCAGGCAGGTATATGCCAGCCTCTTCCTCAGACATGTCTTTGGGATCCGTCTGTTTGCAGAGAGCATGCATATTGTTTTGCCCTTGACTGTGCAGTAAGCTTCAAGGAGCTTCAAGGTGTTCATCTGCAGTTTTAGTAGGTAAAATTCAAAGGAGTCAATAGGCAAGCCGACTGATGCATACATAGACTATGTTCTCCAAAAACTTTCTTCTCAATAAAGTGATTATTTTATCTTCATCTGCCGACTCCTTATGTAATTTTTCAATTAGTTCCAAGTGGTAAACTATAAAAACAAAGCTACAAAACTGCTGACAAGTTTGTGGTGATGTTGGTGGTCTCAGGCGTCTCTCCTGTTGCAGCTGGGGACCTGTGGTTTGTGTTCCTTGGGGTCTGGTGGTCACTCACAGTTCTCATTAGGGCCATTGGATAAAGTCATTTACTGAATTGAGTAGTATGAAAATTACAATGTTGTAAATAGGGAAATGCCTTGTCTTGATAGTTGAATGATTCAGAGACATTTTTTTAAAAACAGAGGTGGTGTTTACTGAGTTCCCTAAATCTGCATGCAGTAGATGATGTCCTTAAAGCTGTGCTTTAAAAAGATATGTGATTGATTTTGCAGTTGGTTATGATCAGAGAATGTGGTCTGCATGATATTAATTTTCAAAAATGTGCTGAGACTTACTTGCTTCTATTGGGGTCAATTTTGATAAATGTTTCATGTGGTCTTCAAAAGAATGTGTACTGTTCGGTTTCTGAGCACAGTGTTTTATAATATCCACTAGGTTAAGCTTATTGGTTGTGTGGCTCAAGTATTCTGTATCTATGAGTTCTCATCTATTTGACTTATTCTTTTCTGATATATATGTCTTAAAATAGCCTACAATGATGATGAACTTTTTGCTTCATATATTTAGAAAATATGTTATTGGGTGTATACAAATTGAGAAATGTTATATTTCCTGGTAAGTCAAACCTTCTATTGATGTGAAGCATCTTTCTTTGTTTCTACTTTACTTTTGCTTTAAATACTAACTAAATACTAAAATTATTATATTAAAATAACAATATTTAATAAATAACTTAGTTCTTTCTCTCTTGTTTGATATTTGCCTTGCACACCTTTTTCCATCCTTAAAAATCTTTAATTATGGTACAATGCACATAATATTAAATTAATCATCTTAAATATTTTAAGCATACAGCTCAGTAATGTTCAGTATATTCACATTGTTATGTTAAACTAATAGCCGAAAATTTTTCGTTTTGCAAAACTGACACTCTAACTCAGCAATTCCTTATCTTTTCCTATTTATTTATTAAACTTCTCTGTGTACTTATACTTCGGGAGTTTCATTTATAAACAAGACACAGGTGGGATTTTTCTTGTTATCCATTTTGATAGACTTTGTCTATAATTAAAGAATTTAGCCAATTGCATTAATTATGATTATGAATACACTGTATTTGAATTTACCATCTGTCTGGGCTTTTCATTTTACCAGCTCTTCCTATAATTCTTTCTACTCTCTACTTCCACCTTGTGTTGGCTTCTTTTGAATTGATTGAGGCTTTTTTCCTTATTTCATCCTCCCTCTCCCTACTAGTTTGGAAGGTATATGTTATATTTAATTCTTTAGTGATTAGCCTAGAATTTTTCATGTTATATTAAAGAAAGTTTAAAGTTATCAATAATTTCCCTCTATCAAATAGTATAAGCATTTTAAAATACCTTAACTGCTTCCAAATTATATGCTGTTATCTTAGTGTTTTATATTAAGTGTAAGTTTGTATAATTTTTCTTCTTCCTAAAATACATCTTTTTAAGAGGTTTCCTTACACTGGAATCTACTTATAATGATACTTACTATAAGTAGTATCACTACTTCTGGGCTTCCCCAGTGGTTCAGTGGTAAAGAATCCATGGGCAGTGTGGGAGATGCAAGAGATGCAGGTTCGATCCCTGGTTCAGGAAGATCCCCTGGAGGACAGCATGGCAACCCACTCCAGTATTCTTGCTGGGAAAATCCTGTGGACAGAGGAGCCTGGCAGACTACAGTCCCTAGGACTGCAAAGAGTTGACCACAACTGAAGCGACTGAGCACGCATGAACACATAGTGAACTCTGTATTTTGTTTGTTTGACAAGGTATTAATTTCAATCTCAGTCTTCAGAGATATTTTTTCTGGGCTAATGATCTTTGGATGAGAATTATTTACTTTTAGCTCCTAAAGACTTTATTTTTCCACTGTGGCTTCCATTGTTATTGTTGGAAAATTTTGTTGGTCATTAGTTTTTCTTATTAGCTCCTTTTCAGAGTTTCTCTTTGATTTTGATGTTCCGCAATTTCATAGTGTGTCTAGGTATGGGTTCACTTGATTTCTGGAGTCTAAGGATCTGTGTCTTTATTCAGTGGTGGGAATGTTTTGTTATTTTGTCTTTGAAAATTTGCTTTTCCTCATTTTCCTATTTTCTCCTTCTGGAACTTTAAGTAGATAAATGAGGGAGCTTCTCCCATTACCCTTTGTATCTTCCTGTCTTGCATGTTTTCCTTTTCTTTGTTTTTCTACTGCTGTTTTGGTAATTTCTTCAAATATATTTTCTAATTCATCAACTCTTTTTTGAGCTTTGTCTAAAGGCTCTTTAATCCATCAAGTTAATTTTTATTATTCTGTTTTTCAGTTTTGAAGTCTATTTAATTTTGATAGTTTTTTAATCTTAAATATAATTTTAATCTTTCTTTTTTTCTCACTAGACATATTTTATATTTTGCATTTGATATTAAGATAACCATAGACTTTGCTTGTCAATACTGACTACCACACATGGGGGCTTATTTCCTTATGTGTCTAATGACTTATGATAAAGGATTTATGAGATCCTCATTTAATATCCATTCTTCTAAAAAATAGAATAAATAGAAATTTATTTCTATTTTCTGCAAGGTGCCTAGTAGAACTATTGATCTAACTCCACTTTAAACTAAGACCATATATTAGACCACACCAAAGTGTGAGAAACTGTGATTTCTCACACTTTGTGTGAGAAATTTTGTGGTTAGAAATTTTCAGAGAAGAATCTTTTTCTTACTGTTACCTGTTCCACCTCTAAATGCAGCCAGCAGTGAAACATCCAGTCTCTTTCTAAAGGGTGCTTTTGTTTTTTGTTCACCCACTAAGTGATTCATCTTTTGGGAATCCTGACCTTATATAGGAGTTTCCAGTATAGCTTCCTACTTCATCAGGTCTCAGACTAATTTTTTTTTTAATCAGAATACCATCAAAATCCAAGTTTTTAGCCAACAAGTCAGTAGAGGCCTCTATTGTAAGCCCCAATGTGGTGATTGCTGATCCTGTGGAATATTTTCTGGCCTCATATTTTTTAATTTGTAGCTATAAATCATGTTTAAAAAAATGTAAGTGGAGGAAAATTGCTTTACAGTGTTGTGTTGGGTTTTTGCCATACAACAACACAAATCAGTCATATATATATGTACCCCTCCTCCCTCTTGAACCTCCCTCCCTAAGCCATGTTTTAAGCAAGAAAGTTTTTATATTAATTCAGCCTTTGTAGATGTCTTGCACTAGAAAAGAGTTGTCTGAATGGCTAGGCTAATACTGTCAGGAAAGGGAGTCACTAGTGTTATCTTTAAAGAACACTGACCCTGATGTCTCAAACATTTAGGTCTACTAATGAGTGGCAACATTGCCGTGAAGGTATTTATAAAGATTGTTATCTATGAGAGTTAAATGAATTATCTTTTATGAAGTCTCATGAAATTTTGAGCTGGAAGATGTCTTAGAAATTATCTAGTCTAACATGATTATCTTTAGTGTCCCTTTAACAGTTCAACAAACATATTATGTGCCTACAGTGTGTTGCTTCTGTAGTGAGCACTGGAAAAAATGAATCAGATTCTATCCTTACTCCATGGAAATGATTATCTAATAGTATAGGAAGTAGACACCCCTCAGATGGTGTCTAAGTTTAACAACAGAAGTATCACAATTGTGGAACCAGTGAAAAAAAGCATCTTAGTTCATCACAGAGGAATCAGAGAAAGCTTTATGGACAAGTAACCTTAAAATTAAAGGAGTAGGAATTGGATGTGTAGAGGAGGAAGTAAAAAGACATTCCATGTAGACAGAATAAGGTTGGCAAAGACAAACAACTGGGAATCAGTAACACATCATGAGAGTTAAACATAAAAAGAGTAAATGATCTAGATGTAAACTTATATGACTTCTAAAATTTGTGAAGGTGCAACTCATGTGAAACATGTAGAGGAATAAATATTAAGAGAAAAGACATGTTCTTTGAGATCTTTCTCTATAAAATATGCTAGAATTAAATCTGGACAAACTTTGGTCTACTTTCAATGAAAAATGTCTAATTATATGTAAATTGATTCAACATTTCTTCATGTACAACTGTAAAAAGACAAATGACATTTTGAATTCACTAACTTATTTAAGTTTTCATTTAAAAATTCTCTTAAATTGAGAGATATATATCAAAATATTTAGGAGTGAGCTGTTATACTATCTGCAACTTACTTTAAAATACTACAATGAAGATAAATTTGATAAAATATTACTAACTGTAAATTTTCAATACTGGGTATATTATATCCTCTGTTTTATTTTGGTAAAAATTTTTATAATAAAAAGGAAGTAAAATTTTTCTTCTTTTCTATGAAAGAAAGAAAAGAAAATGTAAAAATATCTAGTTATAAAACTATTTAAGTATTTAAAAACAAAACCCCAAATATTATGATCCCAGGTTTATTTCACAATTGTATGGCCATATTATGCTATGGAAACTGTAGAACTGTAAAGAGTCAAAGTCAGATTCTCCAAATTTTAGAATGCTTTGTGTAAATATGGTTTGACAAGTTTCACTAATGATCAGTTCCTCCTGGCACACACAAAAGATTGCATGGAATGTAATTGATGGTGTTAATTTATAAAGGGAGTTTGGTGACTCATTAGGCAGTTAATTAGTTTCTTGCTAAATAATGAAAGTATTTACTCATACAGATTGTGAAATGTTGATCAAAGAGAAGATGCTAATTAAGATCTCTGTGTATTATCTGTATGAGGGCATGGTTTTCCCAGTCTTCTCAATCTTTTGTGAATGTTGATTATTCTGTTTGTCAAATAGCCAGCAGAGAAATTATTACAATCTACAGAAACATTATTTTGGGGGAGTGTTGGTTTTCTCAGTTTTGGAGTATATCTGTGTGTGTATGTGTGTGGGATGGTATTTTTTTTTTTTAAAGAGAAATACTATTTTGTTTTTAAAAACTTAAAAAAAATGAAGTATAGTTAATCTACAATGTTGTGTTAGTTTCAGGTTTATAGCAGAGTGATTCAGTTATATCTATCTATATGTATATTTACATTATAAGTTTCCATTACAGGTTATTATAAGATATTGAGTATAAGTTCCCTGTACTATTCAAAAGGACCTAGTTATTTATCTATTTTATATATAATACTGTGTGTATGTTAATTTCAAACTCCTAATTTATTTCTCCCTTACATCTCCTTTGGTAACCATAAGTTTGTTTTCTGTATCCAGGAGTATATTTCTGTTTTGTAAATATGTTTATCTGTATCATTTGTTTAGATTCCACACAGAAGTGATATCATATAATATTTGTCTTTCTCTGTTTGACTTATTTCAGTTAGTAAGATCATCTCTGGGTCCATCCATGTTACTTCAAATAGCATTGTTTTATACTTTCTATAGCTGAGTACTATACCAGTATGTATATCTGTATAGGTATCACATCTTTATTCATTCATTTGTTGGTGGACATTTAGGTTGCTTCTGCGTCTTGGCTTTTATAAATACTGCTGCTGTGAATATTGGGGTGCATATATCTTTTCTAATTAGAGTTTTTTTCATATTCCTTTCCATTGTAGTTTATCACAGGATATTGAATATAGCTCCTTGTGCTATACAGTTGGACCTTGTTGTTTATCTATTCTGTATATACCAATTTGCTCTGCAAATCCCAAATGTCCAATCCACCTCTCCCTCATCCCCCTTTTCCTTTGGTAGCCACAAGTCTATTCTCCATGTCTGAGTCTGTTCCTGTTTTATAGGTAATTTCTTTTGTGTCATATTTTAGATTGTGTCACATAAGTGGTATCATATGGTATTTGTCTTTCTCTTTCTGACTGACTTCACTTAGTATGATAATCTCTAGGTTGTTGCAAATGGCATTATTTCATTCTATTTTATGTTTAAGTCGTATTCCATTACACACATGCACACACATGTGCATACACACATACACACATATGTACATACACACACACACACACACACACACACACACATATATATATATGGGCTTCCCTTGTAGCTTAGTCTGTAAAGAATCTGCCTGCAATGCAGGAGACCTGGGTTCGAGACCCTGGGTCAGGAAGATCCCCTGGAGAAAGAAATGGAGCAACCCATTCCAGTATTTTTGCCTGGAGAATCCCATGACGGAAGAGTCTGGCAGGCTACTGTCCATGGGGTGACAAGAATCAGATAGGACTTAGCGACTAAACCACCACCGTACATATATATGTGTCACATTGTCTTTATCCACTCATCTGTTGATAGATGTGTAGGTTGCTTTGATGTCCTGGCTATTGTAAATACTGCTGCTATGAACATAAGAATGCATGTAAGTTTCTGAAATATAATTTATATCTGGATATATGCCCAGGAGTGGGATTGCTAGATCAAAAGGCAACTCTATTTTTAGTATTTTGAGGAAAATCGGTACTGTTTTCCATAGTGGTTGCACCAGCTTACATTTCTACCAACAGTGTAGGAGGGTTCCCTTTCTTCCACAACCTCTCTAGCATTTATTATTTGTAGATTTTTAAAATGATGGCCATTCTGACTGGTCTGAGGTGGTACTTTGTTGTAGTTTTGATTTGCATTTCTCTAATAATTAGTGATACTGAGCATCTTTTCATGTGCCTGTTGGCCATCTGTGTGTCTTCTGTGGAGAAATGTCTATTTAGAGTTTCTGGTCATTTAAAAAATATTTATTTATTTACTTATTGGGTTTTGGTTGTGGCATGCAGGATAGTTCCCTGACCAGGGATTGAACCTGGGTGTCCTGCTTTGGGAGCATGAAATCTTAGCCTCTGGACCACCAGGCAAGTCCCTTTGCTCATGTTTTGATTGGGTTGCTATTTTCTGACATTAAGCTGTATGAGCTCTTTGTATATTGGGGATGGCATGAAGCTCCAATACTTTGGTCATCTTTTATGAAGAACCAACCCATTGGAAAACACCCTGATGCTGGGATAGATTGAAGGCAAAAGGAGAAGGAGACTGCAGAGGATAAGATGGTTACATAGCATCACATTTTCAGTGGACATGAATTTAAGCAAACTCCAGGAGATATTGGAGGACAGAGGAGCCTGGCATCCTGCAGTCCATGGAGTGGCAAAGAGTCAGACATGACTTAGTGACTGAACACCAACAACAACCTTTTAGGGAACCAAAAACTATCCCTTTTAAAGCATAAGCAAAATAGCAACAGTTTTCTCTATTGCAGCTTAAAAACTGCATAATTATAGAATAAATTGATCATTGATTCAGACTTCTATGAGGACCTTAGTTCCTCACATGACCAACTCTTGGAAAATCTCATGTGACACTGAAGCACACATTTTGAAGGACAACTAGTTACAAGAACAAAAGAATATATGTCTGGGTCCATTTTATGTAGACTGCATGATAGATATCTGGGAAAGTATTGGTTTCAGAAAAATAAGTATATGTGACTTATTAGATATAAAGTAAATGGATGGGAAACCATATTGAATGCTATCAAGACAGAAAAATATTCAGGACAAAATTGATGCTTTTGAGCTGCGGTGTTGGAGAAGACGCTTAAGAGTCCCTTGGATAGCAAGGAGATCCAACCAGTCCATCCTAAAGGAAATGAGTCCTGAATATTCTTTGGAAGGACTGGTGCTGAAGCTGAAACTCCAATACTTTGACCACCTGATGCGAAGAATTGCCTCATTTGAAAAGACCCTGTTGCTGGGAAAGATTGAAGGCAGGAGGAGAAGGGGACAACAAGGATGAGATGGTTGGATGGCATCACCAACTCAGTGGACATGAGTTTGAGTAAACTCTGGGAATTGGTGATGGACAGGGAGGCCTGGTGTGCTGCAGTCCATGGGGTCACAAAGAGTTGGACACGACTGAGCAACTGAACTGAACTGAAGTTGGTGGAAGAGATTGATTCATTATACTCTATTTAAACAAGAAGAAAGATAAACAAAAAGTAGATCATGGTGGAAAGAAGCAGGTAAAGCAAACAAAAAGTAGGTCATGGTGAAAAGAAGCAGGTAAAGCCATGTACCAAATATGGAAGCCAGTGTGATGAGTTCCATGGTTACTAGCAGTATGTAAATCCAAGCTTTTGTTATGGAGCAAAGTGAGGCTGTTTCCAAGAAAACATTCTCTTCTGTGAGAACAGTGTGGGTGAGGGAAGATATTCTCATTTTCTTATTGCTTCAGCCATCCACAGAACAAATCAAGTATTTGTTTCCATGTGATATGGTGGACATTAGCAAGTCAATTTCAGGTTCACACTGAATTCTTTGCTGTAGATACTGGTTCCATGAGGTTCAGTTATGCTGAGTATTCAAAACCAAACAAACAACTTGACAGAATGAACGCTCTGTGTGTGTGTCTGTGCGCTCAATATATCCGACTGTTTGTAACCCCATGGACTGCAGCCATGGACTAGATGGCTGTAGACTCCATGGGCTGTAGCCATGGACTGTAGCACAATTACACTCATCTCATACGCTAGCAAAATAATGCTCAAAATTTCCCAAGCTAGGCTTCAACAGTATATGAACTGAGAACTTCCAGATATTTAAGCTGTATTTAGAAAAGGCAGAGGAACCAGAGATCAAATTGCCAACATCCGTTGGATCATATAAAAAGCAAGAGAATTCCAGAAAAACATCTACTTCTCTTCATTGACTACGCTAAAGCCTTTGTGTGGATTACAACAAACTGTGGAAAATTCTTAAAGAGATAGGAATACCAGACCACCTTACCTGTCATCTGAGAAATCTGTATACAGGTCAAGATGTAGCAGTTAGAACTGCATATGGAACAATGGACTGGTTCCAAATCAGGAAAGGAGTACGTCAAGGCTGTATATTGTCACCGTACTTATTTAACTTATATGCAGAGTACATCATGTAAAATGCCAGGCTGGATGAAGCACAGGCTGGATTAAAGATTGCTGAGAAAAATATTAATAACCTCAGATACGCAGATGACACCACCCTTATGGCAGAAAGTGAAGAGGAACTAAAGAGCCTCTTGAGGAAAGTGAAAGAGGAGAGTGAAAAACTAGCTTAAAACTCCACATTCAAAAAACGAAGATCATGGCATCTGGTCCCCTCACTTCATGGCAAATAGATGGGGAAACAATGGAAACAGTGAGAGACTTTATTTTCTTGGGCTCCAAAATCGCTGCAGATGGTGACTGCAGCCATGAAAGTAAAAGACACATGCTCCTTGGAACAAAAGCTGTGACAAACCTGGACAGCATATTAAAAAGCAGAGACATTACTTTGCTGACAAAGGTCTGTCTAGTCAAAGCTATGGTTTTTCTAGTAGTCATGCATGGATGTGAGAGTTGGACCATAAGGAAAGCTGAGCACTGAAGACTTGAGGGTTTTGAAATGTGGTGTTGGAGAAGCCTGAGAGTCTGTTGGACTGCAAGGAGATCAAACCAGTCAATCCTAAAGGAACTCAACCCTGAATATTCATTGGAAGGACTGATGTTGAAGCTGAAGCTCCAATACTCGGGCCACCTGATGTGAAGAACCGACTCACTGGAAAAGACCCTGATGCTGGGAAAGATTGAAGGCAGAAGGAGAAGAGGAAGACAGAGGATGAGATAGCTGGATGGCATCACCGACTCAATGGACATGAGTTTGAGCAAGCTCCTGGAGTTGGTAATGGACAGAGAAGTCTGGCCTGTTGCAGTCCTTGGGGTTGCAAAGAGTCGGATATGACTGAGTGACTGAACTGAACTGAACTGGACTTTAGCCCACCAGGCTCTTCTGTCCATGGGATTTCCCAGCAAAATTACTGAAGCAAGTTGTCATTTTTTCCTCCAGGGGGTCTTCCCAACCCAGAGATCAAACCTGCATGTTGCATCTCCTGCATTGACAGACAGCTTCTTTACCACTCTGCCACCTTAGCTAGAATAAAATCTTCAGCCACGGTTAGTGTAATTGGTAACTAAAAGATTGAGAGCTGTAATGGTACTTCTGGTAGCAGAATAATGTCCCCTCAAAGATGTGCAAACCCTAATCTCTGATGTTCTGCCTGTGTATGTTATGTAACAAGGCAAAGGGGCATTGCAAATGGAATTAAAGTTGTCAACCTTAAAATAGGAAAATTAGCCTGGATTATTTGGATGGGACTAATGTAAATATATGGATTCTTAAAAGTGGAAAACGAAGGAAAAATAGTTGGTAAGAGAAAAGAGTGGAGAAGAGATTGAAAACATGAGAAAGACTTGACCTCCCTTGTTGACTTTGAAGACAGAGGAAGGGGGCCATGAACCAAGGAATGCAAGTGGCTTCCAGAAGTTGGGAACAACCCTTAGCTAACAGCCAGGAAGGAAATGAGAATCTTAGTCATCAGTGAAAGGAACTAAATTCTACTAGCAACTGGAATGAGTAAGGAAATGGGTTTTTAATCCTGTCTAGGGTTTTTCCATGGAAAATCCCATGGACGGAGGAGCCTGGAAGGCTGCAGTCCATGGGGTCCCTGAGGGTCGGACATGACTGAGTGACTTCACTTTCACTTTTCACTTTGATGCATTGGAGAAGGAAATGGCAACCCACTCCAGCATTCTTGCCTGGAGAATCCCAGGGACGGCGGAGCCTGGTGGGCTGCCGTCTATGGGGTCGCACAGAGTCGGACACGACTGAAGTGACTTAGCAGCAGCAGCAGCAGCAGCAGTCTTTGATTCAGGTTTGTGAGTCTCTAAGCAGAGGTCTGGCTGAGCTCACCAGACTTCTGACGGACAGAAATAGCTAGATAACAAGTTTGGGTTATTTCAAGCTGTAAGTTTGTGGTAATTTGTTATAGTAACAAGGGAAGATGAATACAGAAATCATTAAAAGTCTCTTTTGGGGAAATCTGAATATGACCTGGCTGATGGGCTCTCTTCTTGGAAGTTTTGTGCACAACTAATGGAGAAGAGTCTTGAACAACACAGAATAGCAAATGCATGTAACAAAATTCCCCACTCTCAAGGTCCTTAAATCCTATGGTTTAAGAAAATTATAATAAAATAAAACTTGATAGTGGAAGAAAAAAGAGAGCTCAAGTGAAAAACACAGCATGAAAGAGGGATAAGGAGTGTAGGCTGGGGTGGGAGGATGAGGGATAAGCCAGAGAAGAGAGCAGATCCTGTGGGGCTTTTAGGCGTTGAAGAGACTTGGCTTTTCCTCAGAATGAGGTGGGAAGCCTTTGGGCTATTGCATGAGGGGAACAAGAATAGAATCAGGAAGACCAGTTGGGGGCCATTGCAATAATTAAGGCTGGAGTTGTGGTGGCGTGGATGGGGGGTTGGGTGGCAGTCGAGGTTGTGAGAAGCGGTAGGGTTCTGGATTCATCTGGAGGAGAGTAGAGTTCATGAGAATTTTGTCTGAGGTGATTATTAGACTCAAATAAATTACTGATTATTTGTAAAAAGGCAAACCCAGATCTTGGAGCTTATCTGTGACGTTCAATCTTTTTCATGTGTCATATTTTTAAACAGTAATTTGAAAAAGTTAGGGTAAAAAAATGTAACTACAACTATGATAGAATTTTACTAAAGGAAATTGTTCTCAGTGGATTTTGGTGTTTCTTACATATTCATTGCTATGATTCATATATATTAGAATCACTAAATAGTTTTAATTTATGCAAATCAAATATTCCTAGCAATGGGCCTTTGATGGGGCTAGGTGGATGAATTTTGAGATGTTTGCATCATATGTCCATCCCATTCTAGTTTACAAAACTACCAGTTTGCTTTGCATTTTGCTATAGGCAGTGACTTGAAATTTTGTATTTTAAATGCATTAACTCTCTGGTTCTAACTGCATTTTTGTTTATTTGTTTTTTAATTTTTTCCTTATCAGAAGGAAACTGTTTCCCAGAATGGGATGGACTCATCTGTTGGCCTAGAGGAACAGTGGGGAAAACGTTGGCTGTCCCATGTCCTCCTTATATTTACGACTTCAATCATAAAGGTATTTAATTTTTTATGAAATGATTTATTTGGAATAGAAACTTCCTTTTTTAAAAATAATAGACTCTATAAGAACTGAGCAATCTCAGTGTTTTTCTTCACATCTTTATAGGAGTTGCTTTCCGACACTGTAACCCCAATGGAACATGGGATTTTATGCACAGTTTAAATAAAACATGGTCTAATTATTCAGACTGCCTTCGCTTTCTGCAACCAGATATCAACATAGGAAAGGTAATGGTATTTTTGTATTTGTGAGCCCCTAAAGGAAAACAAAATGATTACCAACCACTGTACAAAAAACTCTTTTATTATCTGACACAAATATCAAAAAAGATAAAAGCAAGGTTGAAAGCTTTTCAGATACCTAGTTAAGGAGAGGTCTAGGACCTGAAACATTTTGGTATTTTCTTTTGGTTAGAATTACCTGGCTGAGATATATGTATGTATACTTATGTGTCACTTATATTACATTATGTTTATATTATATTATATGATGCTGTATTATGTGTAAAAATCCAAATAGGTAGTCAGCAATATAATTCATGATTTTTTTCTTGGTTACATATGAATAGCAACATCTTGTCTCACTATATGTTCCTGGAGTAACTTTATATTGTATAGATGTGTTTTTCATCTCGTAAGATTTGCCAGTAGGTGATTTCATTAGTACAGGAAAAATTAGAGTATGTAGAGTTAAAGAGGAGCAAGGGGCTGTCTTATAGATCTTCTCACATAATACCTTAATTGTACACATGTGTGTCAACTTAGAACCAGAGACGAGGGGTCGATCAAAGTGACACAGCTCAGTTATGACAGGGTCTAGAGCAGGGCCCTGGTCTCCACATTCTTTATCGGTGCTATTTCTGATATGGTAATCACATGTAAACTTCAGAAACCTCTAGATAGTTACTTTTAGGTTATATATGGTAGACAGATTAGAAGTCATGCTTAAATTCCTGTCACTCAGACCTCATCTATAAAATGCATGGTGCTATAGGGATGAGCATAACTTCACCATAGTCATATGATGGTAGGGGTGAACATAAGCTGAAGTATAAATGATTTTGTGAGGCCCCTGAGAACAGTCATAATGCATAACTCTCCTAACATCAGACGTTTTTCTTTATGCTTGGTGGTCTTTTTTGGTTGTGGGGGAGGAGGAGCAGTGGCATGAGAATTGGTGAGTTGGAGAGTTCCTTGTTTGATTAGGCATTAATAGTCAGGACTTCTTTCCTTAATTTTTTTTCTAGCACAAAATGCTACCACCTTAAGGACTCTTTAGTAAGTTGCTAAAAGACTTCAGTTTTGTATTTCATTGTTGACATGCTTCTTAGATAAAATTAGCTAATGTGAGGAGATTATTGTGTATGTTACAGTGGAGCCAAAGCCAAGTTAATGTAAAACACTTTAAAATAACTTCAATTTCACTGAAATAGATAAACGTTCACAATGTTTAGTGTTCTGTGTTATAAATTTGTGGATTAAATGACAAACGCAAGTCTTTCATAGCTTTTAAATGGCATTAAATTATATCATGATTTTTTTAAAATTTTTTTAAAATTTAATTTTATTTTTTAACTTTACAATGTTGTATTGGTTTTGCCATATATCAACATGAATCCTCCACAGGTATACACATGTTCCCCATCCCGAACCGTCCTCCCTCCTCCCTCCTCCCTCCCTATACCATCCCTCTGGGTCGTCCCAGTACACCAGCCCCAATCATCCAGTATCGTGCATCGAACCTTATATCATGATTTTATTTACATTGAACTCTAATATTACAACCATTCTTTTTGACTACTCTGTATTCCAAGAGTCAAAATATCAAAGGAAAGTAAAATATCCAAAATATATACTATTTTATATGAACATGATTTAAAATTTAACTGAAAAATTTGACTAATTTTGTTAGCCATAGTAATTTTATCTCCTTAATTAGAGTGTTTTATGTTGTTTACAACCCTTAAGTAATAATCTGAGAAAACTTAAGAAATGTAAAAAATCTTTTAATAAGAAAACTGGATATGTCCTAAAGTTTTGATATGCTGTAGGGCAAAGTGATATTACTTATGAGATATTAATTATTATGGTTGTAATCAGAATTTTTGTATAAGAAACAAAAGATAAAAGTAAAAACAGTGAATTTAGAATACATGCCACATTTTTATAGGGAAAATAAGACAAAGATTTTTAAAATATCTATTGTTTTGTTCTTTAAATAATTTTCATATCATTGACTTGACAAATGAGAGAATTACTTGTAATAAAAAAAGGGAGAATGGCTTCCTCAGTGGATCAGTGGTAAAGAATCTGCCTGTAATGTGGGAGACATGGTGATGTAGGTTTGATTCCTAGGTCAGGAAGTTCCCCTGGAGGAGAAAATGGCAACCCCACTCCAATAATCTTGTCCAGAAAACGATTTCAAAAATTAAAGGACAAATAGGCAGGGATTGCTTATGAGGGGCCATGAAGTTGTTAAATTCTTTAGGGTATTATATTTAAAGCATCAGCATACTGTAGAAATTATTATATATCCTTCTGTCTAAAGGCTATATGAATTTTTGGACAAAAATTTAACAATATATATTAATAGACTTCAAGAGGGTCTTATCCTTTGATCTTATAATTTTGTTTCTGAGATTCAAGCATAAAGATTTGGAGTTGGGGGGAACTGAATGGAATAGTGTTCATTGAACCATTAATTATTATAGTGAATGCTTTGAAGAATTTAAATTTCCAGTGAAGAATTGGCTAAGTTAGCTGAAATATATATTTTGTGTAAAGAGTTTGTGGTCTTGGGAAATCCCTTTGTTATTCAATTACTTGGAAGAAAATCAGATAATAAAGTTGTATATAAATTGGGAATGCAAATATTCAAAACAATGGGAAATGATACACAGAAATAGAATGAAAAGAAATATATGAAATGTAGTGTTTCTTTTTGCTTGTGTGGGAATTATGGAGTTTTCCCCCTTCTCTCTCTCTTTTTTAATTTTACACATTATCCAAATATTTTCTACAGAAGTTTAACATTTTATTAAGAGCAAATATGTCATAAATGTTTTAAAAAGGCAGTAAGAGACAGTCTTCTGCTTCCAGTCAGCATGTGAGAAGTTGCAGCATTAAGAATAAGCTGAGTAAGATGCAACATTAATAATTTGTAAAAGCCTGTCAGTGAGCTGAAGATGCCAAGAAATCTAAATGAAGCTAATTGCAGAAAGAGGAAAGCCTCTTCTTATGACAGAAGAAACCTGTGGCTGTATTTATCCCTGTTTCTGCACTAGAAGAGGAGCAACCAGGCTATAGAAGGGGATAAAAAGAAAAGAACCATTTTTAAAAGAACTTTCATCAGACGAGGACTAGAATAAAGGCTTAGAATTCCAAGAAATGAAGCCCAGTCAGGGTGAGCTATTACCCATCAGCCAGTTCTTACCCATGAGCCTTCACTGAGTTTCTGGAGGCAGTGAGTTAAAGGCTGGGGACAGTGTAGGTGGACACAGAGAAACTTCCCAAGATGTATGTAGGACCCTCACTGGGTGAGAGGTAGCTGTTAGCTGAAGGCATGGGACAGAACAGAGGAGCTGAGAGATATCTCTTGGGGTATCTGGGGCCCTCACTTACAGCATGACTGCTGAGGGAGGGCAGGAAAGCTGAGAGAAACCCCCGAGATGACAAATCTCAGTGAGTGAAAAGCCTGATAAAATAGAGCTGAAAAAGATCTTTTCTAGACACAAGAGGTCTTCATCTAAAATGAGACAGTGGCTAGCCGAGAACTGGAGCAGAGCAGCATAATGGACAAACATGTGCTGAGATGCAGAAAGCCCAGGGCAGGCTAGAGAGCAAAGTGAAATTCACAGCAAAGTGAAATTAAAAGACAAAAAAGGTAGGGAATGCTTATGAGAGGCCATGAGGTTGTTAAATTCTTTGGAGTATTATATTTAAAACAGCAGCATACTGTAGAAATTATCATATATTCTTGTGTCTAAAGGCTATATGAATTTTATATAGCTGATGGATGGTTCAGAAAGCAGAAAGAGTTTCTCTGCAGCTTAGAAAACCTTCAGATGGACAAAACCGCAAATAATGGCTGCTAGAGGCTGCTGGTGCTAAGATCCCATCATCTACTGCTGCTAAATTGCTTCAGTCGTGTCCGACTCTGTGCGACCCCATAGACAGCAGCCCACCAGGCTCCCTCTTCCCTGGGATTTTCCAGGCAAGAACACTGGAGTGGGTTGCCATTTCCTTCTCCAAATGCATGGAAGTGAAAAGTGAAAGTGAAGTTGCTCAGTCGTGTCCGACTCTTAGCGACCCCATGGACTGCAGCCTACCAGGCTCCTCCGTCCATGGGATTTTCCAGGCAAGAGTACTGGAGTGGGATGCCATTGCCTTCTCATCTACTGAAGGAAAATTTGGGATTCTGCTCTCAAAACCTAAAACCAGGATAAACAGAATCATGGAAAGAACAACAAACTGAGAAAAACTACAACAAACCCAACCCCAGATTAAAACAAAGTAATCCATCCTCACTACCCAAGAAGCCTGATAGAAGAAGATGACTACCCTTTTCAGCCTATTAATACTGATCTCAGGTGGCCTCTGTCTGCAATGGCTTGGGGCTGGACTTGGATTTCCAGCCAGACGTGGGCTGGATTGCAGCAGTGAAGGCACCAGATCCTAGTCACTTAGACCAGTGGTCAGTGACAAGGGCCCTGGCCCTTTGGCTTTGGAGAAAAGAGTTTCCACAAAGATGGAAAGTAGTGAAGCAAGTAAAGTATTTACTAGGAGGAGAAGAGTACAGTACATGTGGAATAGACACGCAGGGAAAGTCACTGAGTTGCACCTTCATGGCAGTTTAAATCACTAATATGGGGCATATTAGTTTCATATTTCTTTCAGGTTTCCTTTGGTCAATCATTGTGATTTGCCTGGTTCACAGTCCATATTTGGTATATCTCAGAATCCTCCCATGTGTGCACATGCATCTCTTAGCCAAGATGGATCCTACTAAAGAGGCGTCTGGGTGGAACATCCCTTGACGTGACTCCCCTTTGGCCTCCAAGTGGCCCTTTCTGCACATATGTGGTCCAGGAGATCTCCCAACTTCTGGAAATGAGAACTATGTGGTCTGTGCAGGGTCCAGCCTCCTCCCTTAATTGTCCCACTATTCTTATCTTAGAGTTTTGGTCAATAGAAAATGAATCTCCAATTTGCTTTACCCTGGTGGGAGGGGGGCGCCCATCTGCCTCCTGCCTCAATATTATATGCTTCAGTCCCAACTCTTCTGTTACTTACAGTGCCCATAATGTAATAAAAATTACAGAGTAGGGACCCCAAATCTAGAGTAAAAACAAAGCAGAAAAAATAGATGATCCTGATGTTGTAATTTCCAGGTAATGACTCATAAATATGTTAGCTGATTTAGTGAAAAAAGTACATAAATAGATGGGGAAACTGACAGAGAAATGAAAACTTAAAAAAAAAAAGGAAATTCTAGAATTGAAATATTCAATTCAAAATGAAGAATTTGTTTGATATGCTCAATAGAATACTGGACACAGAATGAAAAAGATTAGTGAACTTGAAGGCTACAAAAATTTTCCAAGTGACACATTAAGAGAAAAAATAAATTTAATAAAACCATCTGAGACTGTGAGATAATATGTAATTGCCTACGATATATGAAATTAGGGGTAAGAAGAGGGGGAAGAAATAGGACAAAATAAATATTTCAGAAGGCAATGGCCAGTAATTTTATAAAGTGGGTGAAATAAGTCAATCACAGGTCCCAGGCATTCAGGAAACCCTAGGCAGCTTAAATAAAAAGAAAACCGTACTTTGACACATCATAGTTAAAATGCTGTAAATCAAGGTAAGAAGAAAACCTTAGAAGCAGTGAGAGGAAAAGCACACGTGATGTTCAGGAGAACAAAAACTAAAAGGATGCTTGTCGTTTAGTTAAACAACAGAGGCCTGAATACAATGGAATGACATCTAAAAGTGGTAATATGCATTAAGATAAAGGGAAAATAATGATATTTTTCGGACAGAAACAAATCTGAGCGAATTCATCTTTATCAGACTTCTGTATAAGAATGCTCAAAAAAATTCTCTAGATGGGAGAGAAATATATCAGATGGAAGCAAAGATTGACAGGAAAGAATGAGGAGTACCAGAACAGATACATATGTGGATAAAAATGACAGACTAAAATAATAAGCAGAACTATATACCTATCCTTATTTATTGCTATGTTTATATCCATCTTTATATCTATAATTTAATTCATTTAAAAGTCTGCTGACTGCTTAAAGCAAACATAATAACCTCTCATTAGGGTTTATAAATTATGTAGAACAAAATCTAGATGTGACAAAGGCTAAGGGAGCAAAATTAGGTACATAATTGCAAATATCTGTTTATATGGTGAAATAGTTCAGTATTATTAAATGTAGGTCTGATAAGTTCAAGATGCATAACCAAGTCTCTATAGTAACTGCTAAAAGATAACACAAGTGAAATACTAATAAATACCTGATTGAGTTCCCCATTCCCCAACCCCCAATAAAAGGTAAGGAAATAGGTACAGAAGCTCAGAGAAAAGATAGACGTATAGAATGCAAATACCTATATGTTAGATCTAAACCCAGTCACAGCAATGATCGTATTTGAGGTCAGTGAACTAAACATTTCTCTTAAAAGGCAGAGGTTGTTAGAATGGATAATAAAAGTATTGCTCAACTGTATGCTGTCTTTGAGAAATGTAGACATCAAGACAAAGAGCATTACCAAGACAGAGCAATATTTAAAATTATAAAGAATCAATTTACCAAGAGGAAATAATCCTAAATATATATGCGTTTAGGAGCTTCAGAGTCTTCCCTGATGGCTTGCTGCTGCTGCTGCTGCTGCTGCTAAGTCACTGCAGTCGTGTCCGACTCTGTGCAACCCCATAGATGGCAGCCCACCAGGCTCCCCAGTCCCTGGGATTCTCCAGGCAAGAACACTGAAGTGGGTTGCCATTTTCTTCTCTCTGATGGCTTAGTCGGTGATAAATAATCTGCTTGCAATGCAGGAGACCCAGAACTTGATCACTGGGTCCGGAAGATCCTCTTGAGAAGGGAATGTCTATCCACTCCGGTATTCTTGCCTGAAGAATCCCATGGACAGAGGAGCCTGGCGGGCTACAGTCCATGGGGTTGCAAAGAGTCAGACACGACTGAGAGACTTTCACTTCACTTTACTTCATTCACAATAATTGAAAAATTCACATTCTTTTAAAGTACTCACCAAAGGTTATCAAGATAGAACATATGCTGGGGTATAAAACAAGTTTCAATAAATCTCAAGATTAAAATCACACAGCTTATGTATGTTCTTTGACCACAAAAGAATCAATAGAAAATCAACTAAAATATGTAGAGAATTCATAAATAGTGGAAAATTATGTGACCAATGACAAAAGTTTGGATAAATGGAAACCAATACAATATTGTAAACTAATTAGCCTCCAATTAAAATAAATAAATTTAAATTAAAAAAAAAACTAATGTAAAAAAAAGAAAGCTCAATATATATCAAAGACTGTGGGAAACAGCAGAAGCAGATGTTGAGATAGATTTATAGCTCTCAATACTTAATTAGAAAAGAAGAAAGTTGAAAATTCAGTGATCAAATCTTCCACATTAAGTTATATAGTGTAATACCTAGAGCCACCACCAAAAGCCACCACCAAAAATATACATCAAAATGGAATTCTACAAATTGTTCAAGTAATGCAGGGATGGCCAGAAAATTAAAACACAGAAATGAAAAACATAACAGAAAATAAAAATATAAAATGGACTTAGCCTTAATATTATATCAGTGTTATATTAAAAACAAATATCTTAAGATACCAATTAACAGAAATTAGAAGAGTCTATAAGAAACATGACCCAACTTTGTATGTTATCTACAAAGTCTGAAACTCATTTCAAATATAATGGTGGTTATGTACATACCAGGCAGTGTGCTAAGTTACTCAGTCATGTCCGACTCTTTGTGACCCCATGGACTGTAGCCCTCCAGGCTCCTCTGTCCATGGGATTCTCCAGGCGAGAATACTGGAGTGGGTTGCCATGCCCTCCTCCAGGGGATCTTGCTGACCCAAGGAGCGAACCTGTGTCTCTTATGTCTCCTGCATTGGCAGGCAGGTTCTCTACAGCTCGCGCCACCTGGAAAGCCCTAGTTTAGTTATCTCTCTTAATTATTCTAATCATTTGCCACAAACTGTGCAGCAATAAAAAAGTACAAACTTGGTATGAGTAACAACCTGAATGGATCTTGAGGTTATTACTCTGAGTGAAAAAAGCCAGATTTAAAGTTCATGTTCTGTAGGATTTCATTTCTCCATTTATGAAACGACAGAATTGCAGAGATAGAAAACAGATTAATGTTTGGTGGGTGATAAGGATGGTGGAGAGGAAGAGGGTAGGTATGACTGTAAAAGGAACAGCAGGAGGAAGATCTTTGTTGTGATGGAATATTTCTGTAGCTCGACTGCAGAGACATTTAAAAATTTTTTCATGTGTGATAGATAAAATGACACAGACTGTAAACACCTGAATTGTACCAATGCCAAATTCCTAGTTTGGTATTTTAGTGTAATTAGATGCGAGCATTGGAGGATACTGGTGAAGGGGTACAGAGGACCTTTCGTACTGTCTTTTCCTACTTCTTTTGAATCCATAGTCATTTTGAAATACAAAAGAAGAAAAAGGAATGAACTGTTGATTCATGTAATAATATCAGTGAATATCATAACAGTGTCTTGACAAAAAGGAGTGTACAGTGTACACTACATAATTCTAAGAAGTCTGAGAAGAGTCAAGAAATATATGAAGTACATGAATAGATAAAGCCAATTTGTGATGACAGAAATTGGAACAGTAGTTAACCTGGGGGGTGGATGGTGGGTGGATTTTTGACTAGCTAGTGGCACAAAGAACTCAGTTTGTCAAAACCCATCAAACTGCTCATTTAAAATCTGCACAGTTTGCTTTCATAGAAAATACAGCTTGGTAGAAAAGTGAAAGAAAACTAGAAATAATATTCCAAAAGTGATATATCCTTTTGACTAGTTTTAAAATCATCCTTCAATGTGTTTTATTTACTCCAAATACCACGTTAGATATACAATTCCAACTAGTTAAAATGAACACTGCAAAAACTCTATGAAGTGAATCTTGAAACATTGAGTTAAAGCAAGAAGAAATGCCAATTATTTTATGTTAACCCTGACTTGAATTTGGGGAGTAAAAAGAAGGCCGTAAAAATAATCTATATATTATATGAATGTGCCAACACATTGCCTATCTTTTAAATGCACGGTCTTAATTTACCTCCATCAAATATGCTTTTCTGATTAAATCTCTTGCCCTGCAGCAAGAGTTCTTTGAACGCCTCTATGTCATGTACACTATTGGATACTCTGTCTCCTTTGCATCCCTGGCCGTGGCTATTCTCATCATTGGTTACTTCAGGTGAGTAATTCTCAATCCCTTCCTCTGTGAAGGGGCAGGTCTGTTTCTTATTCATCAAAGACACAGACCTCTCACAATCTGTGCCTCCAGATACTTTCCCTAAACACGCGTTTCTGAATTCAACCTTGTGTTATATTATTTGACTTTGATAAGTTTTTTTTGATGAAAAATTCAGGGTTATTCTTCATTGTTTGTTTAAAGACTTAAAGCCTCAATGCGGTATTAAACCATTAAAACAGTGTGTCTGCATTGCAGTCTATTTTTGCTAAATGATGCAGAGTATTGTCAAAGGAGTTAGAAAAAATTTCATTCATGATGTGAAGGCTTATTTCACCTTTTCCAAATGATTTTGGTGGCATGGGACAGAAATTCATCTTAAATAATCTCTAGATGATTCAATACCATACAGGAAGAAATAGGGGCTTCTCAGGTGCGTCAGTGGTAAGGAATCTGCCTGCCAATGCAGGAGATGTGAGTTTGATCTCTGGGTTGGGAAGATCCCCTAGAGAAGGAAATGGCAACCCACTCTAGTATTCTAGCCTGGGAAATCCTATGTACAGAAGAGCCTGGTGGGCTACAGTCCATGGAATCACATAAAAGTTGAACATGACTGAAGCAACTTAGCATGTACGCACATATAATATAATGGTATATTATAATACTATACTGTAGTATAATATTTAACACTGCATAATCTGGATAAACATGGTAGCTGATCAGGGTATATTTGAAATTAATTCTCAAAAAATTATATTTTAGTTTTTGACTCCAATTGTTGCTCTTTTTGTTCAGGTTTATTATATTCTTTTTGGGGGTAGTTTGAGCTCATTTATGTATTTTCTTTCTCCATTTCTAATTTTATTCAAATCTAAATACTAAATATTTTCTCTCCGTAGACGACTGCATTGTACTAGGAACTATATCCACATGCATTTATTTGTGTCTTTCATGCTGAGAGCTGCGAGCATCTTTGTCAAGGACGGAGTGGTCCATGCTCACATAGGAGTAAAGGAGCTGCGGTCCCTGATACTGCAGGATGACCTACAAAGCTCCATAGAAGTGCCTGCTGTGGACAAATCACAATATGTAAGTGTTTTCCTCATGACCCCTTACATGGCTCACCACTTCTAAAAGTAAAAGCAAAACCTACCTGCAAAACTAGAAGGTTGGGATTTAAAAACCCAGGGGATTTAGTTCCTTTATTAAAGACCCAAAGACTTGTTCCCGTGTAAGATTCCATAGTACTTGATTTTGCTCTTAGATATCCTAGTGTTATTAAGTATGTAGAATTACCCAGTCATTCAGTTAATGGAAAGCATTATCACCTTGAAGTGGTATATCTGGAAATTAGGTAGAGTAGACTGATTTCTTGATGGTATGAATTAATGCCATAGTTATCTTTGTCCTTTTCCCTGTAATTCCCTGTCGTCCCTGCTGATTATAATTCTGCATTGGCTTTGTGACTTGTTTAAATGAAGGATGAAGTGGGTGTGATGGTATGCCAGTTGAAGGTAGACTTCTTTGAGTGAATCTAGTCAAGATTACCTGAGCTTCTCCCAGATCAGTAGAATCACCTAGCCAATCCATAGATTCATAAGACACATTAAATGTTTAGTGTTGTAAGCCATTTAACTTTTTGGAGTATAACAAAGTCCAGAATAAAATAAATTCATGGTAGAATGATAGATAAATTTCTTCTTTATTCTTCTCTGTACTTTCCTAATTTTCTCTGATGATCAAGTATTCTTTTTTGAATAAATTGAGGAAAGGTGATTTCTTGTTACTTCTAAAGGAAAAAAAAATCTTATTTTGAAAATAAAATCAAACCAGCAGTCTTAAAAATGCTATATTTAAATAACATTGTTCTGGCCTCTTTAAAAAGTCTTGGCTTCCCCATGTATAAGAGACTTTAGATTCTAAAAAAGAAATGGAGGAACTGCTTTTTAGTGGTCTAATGTTGGAAACAGTATGATTAGGAGTTCTAATATGGTGCCGTGTTGGTTTATTTGTAACAGATTGGGTGCAAGATGGCTGTTGTGATGTTTATTTACTTCTTGGCTACAAACTACTATTGGATTTTGGTGGAAGGTCTCTATCTGCATAGTTTAATCTTTGTGGCATTCTTTTCGGACACCAAGTACCTGTGGGGCTTCACCTTGATAGGCTGGGGTAAGGCATTTCTGTCTCCTTTCCTTTTCAAGTGGATTATGGATTTCAGGGCTTTGTGTCATGCCTGTCATCAGCATTCTTTCAGCTCTTTTCCTGGAATAATCTCTCCCCACCCCATCTTTATCTTTCCTTTCTCTTTAATTATTTATTGAGGAAAATCGTTAAAATCAAGTCTATGATTCTCCCAGTGGTAACAAACTTTTCACGTTTAACTTAGGGTTACTGTTCTTAGACCAGATTCTTGAGAGGATTCTTTGGGGGAAATACCTTGCTTGCCTTACACATTTAGAACTGCTGTGCTCATCATGTCTTATGCCAGTGTCTTGATTTAACTGTAATTCCATTCTACAAATTTTGATTTTTAAATTTCTAATCCATAATGATGCATCTTTGATTTATAATTCTAGATCATATGATGAGAATGACAGAAAGCAATTTATAGAACCATCTTGGCTGTATTTAACACTACAAATTACAAGCTAATTATGTAGACTTACCATGTCTTTTGGGAGGAAATAGTTAGAATGACTTTTGGCATAAGTAATTAAAAAAAAAAGATTCAACTCACATTCCAAAATGCCTTTTCAGTCCTAGAGGGATTACTGAACCAGGAACTAACTCAATGTGATATGGAGAAAGAATGTTGTTTGTTTGTTATAGTTTAAGAGAAATTAAAACTCATATGTGGTTAAAATTAAGAAGTCTCAAGATTAACAATTGTTATTTTAATTTGTAAATGAACAGGTGGTCAGCAAAGGGAAAAAATTAACTAAGTGGCTCAAGATTAACTTTGAAGGTTTTTTTTTCCCCTCTAAAATAAGAAAGTTTTTTTTGCCTGTTTTGCCTTAACATTGTCTTAACATTTAAAAATGTAAAGTAAGGGATATTGAATTTCCTGTTAGTTAACAACCTTGAAGAAGACAAAGGGTCAATTTACTGTTACTCTTTATTTATTATGAAATTCTAATTGTTGTGAATAAAATTTTATTTCTGAAAAAAGTTTGGTTTTAAGCTGTCCCCTTATCTTTGACTACCAGTTACTAAAATAAAAAAAGATACATTTAATATTTTGGGGAGGTACTTTGGTAATTCTCTCAATAGTTTTTGTAGTTTGCCTTCAAATCAAAATTATGTCTGTGTACTCACATCATTAGTAGAAGTTTATAAAGTTGATAGAAAATTCAACAGTGACTTTGAGTTTGATTTTATTTTTTGGCTTGCTATGACACTGATCACACTAGTAATTAATAAACTTGTTTTTTCTTTATTTACGAATTGGTTTGATAGTCAGCTGCTCAGTCCTCTATCAAATCTTATTTGGGCTGTATCACTCAGTCTGTTGCTTCATAAAGTCAGGGGTTTGTCTCACTGAAACCCAGGAAGTGTTAGTGGCTCTAGTTGTGTCCAGTTCTTTGCAACCCCATGAACTGTAGCCCACCAGGCTGTTCTCTTAATGGGATTTTCAAGAATACTGGAGTGGGTTGCCATTCCCTTCTCCAGAGAATCTTTCTGACCCAGGGATTAAACCCGAGTCTCTAGCTTGTCCTACATCGCAGGCAGATTCTTTACCATTTGAGCCACCAGGGAAGCTCTGAAACCCAGGAAACTAGTTTTCAAATCTTTCTATGAAAAATTAAAAAAAAAAAAAAGTAGTTAGGATTCCAGTGAGCTTCTATACAGGTCTTAGTTTCTTACCTTCCTTTACAACTTGTGTTAATTTCCCCAGAAACATTTTGGCATAGGAGTGACAACTATAGAAGATAACCATCACAACTTGAAATCGTCATTTCATTGAATGGTTTAATAACGTGCATGAAAGCAAGTAGGATTTACGTGAAAGCTCACTTTTATAAATCATATTACATGCAATATTATGCTCACTTAATTAACCACAATTTAAAACAGTAACAACTAATCTTTTTCTATGTTGTATATTATGTCTCTAGTACTTATTTATCTTATTTCCGGAAGTTTGTACCTTTTGTTGTGCTTATTAGTGGAAGTTTGTACTTTTGACTGACCCTTCTGGTGGCTCAGATGGTAAAGCGTCTGCCTGCAATGTGGGAGACCCAGGTTTGATCCCTGGGTCAGGAAGATCCTCTGGAGAAGGAAATGGCAACCCACTCCAGTACTCTTGCCTGGAAAATTCCATGGACTGAGGAGCCTGGTAGGCTACAGTCCATGGGGTTGCAAAGAATCGGACATAACTGAGTGACTTTGCTTTCTTTTCTTTCTTTTCTTTTCTTAAATATAGAATTAAATGCAATTTTAAAATGTGCAGTTGGAGCCAAGAATAAGGTGCCTTATTTATGAGAAAACTGAGTCAGGAATAGGAAAAATTAAGGCTATGATTGGTTGAAAGAATAGAAACATAGTTATCATTAGAATTTGATTTTGCTTCTCTACATCTTGTTTTGTGATAAAGATGTACAAAAACAGTCATTTTAAATATCAGTCTTCAATTTACAAAGGCAGATACAGCATATGTTCTTCTTTAGATGGTAATTTCCTTCCTTGCCAATTTATTATTAAGAACCAGCAAAATCAATGTAAATAAATACAGCTCCACACATCATTACAGTGTGAGTAATAAAGTGCTGAGTGTTTACCTACCAAGTGAGTGAAGTGAAGTCGCTCAGTTGTGTCAGACTCTACAACCCTGTGGACTGTGTCTACCAGGCTCCTCCATCCATGGGACTCTCCAGGCAAGAATACTGGAATGGGTTGGCATTTCCTTCTCCAGGGGATCTTCCCGACCCAGGGATCAAACCTGGGTCTCCCACATTGCAGGCAGACACTTTAACCTCTGAGCCACCAGGGAAGCCCATTTACCTACCTTTAGGGAGCCTAAAGTTATAATGTACAAGATAGAAAAAAAGGCTTCAATCTTGCTTATTTATCCTTATTGAATGTGGTAATTTACCTCTGTATTAGCAGCCATTCTTAATTTTCACCTGTCAGATGAGATGCCAGAATGTATGTATTATCATATAAAAGCACTTAACTTTTGGGCTTCCCTAGTAGCTCAGCTGGTAAAGAATCTGCCTGCAGTGCAGGAGACCCTGGTTCAATTCCTGGGTTGGGAAGATCCTCTGGAGGAGGGCATGGCAACCCACTCTAGTATTCTTGCCTGGAGAATCCCCATGGGCAGAGGAGCCTGGTGAGCTACAGTCCACGGGGTCTCAAAGAGTCAGACACGGCTAAGCACAGCACAGCACACTGAGCTTCCCTGGTGGCTCAGATGGTAAAGAATCTGCCTGCAGTGCAGGAGATTGGGGGTTCAATCCCTGGTCACAAACATTCCCTGGAGAAGGGAATGGCAGTTTATGCCAGTATTCTTGCCTGGAAGAGTTCCATGGACAGAGAAGCCTGGCAGGCTACAGTCCATGGGGTCCCAAAGAGTAGGATGTGACTGAGGGACTAACACTTTCACTTTCATTTTGACAAAAATTTCCTAAAACATAGAATTTGAACAGATTTTTTAAAAGAGGGAGTTATATAAAAACAATAAATAAAACTGGAATATAGAGTTATAAAATTAAATAGCCACACAGGCAGACTGAGGTTAAATTCAACTAGATCACTAAGAAAACCAAAGAAATTCCCTACCGTAGGATATCACCTTATTTTAATTTTTCTGAAATTTTTTATCTACATCTATTTTTATGTTCCTTTGCTTATAAAAGATATCTGAAAAATTACAAATGTGTTTTTTAAAAGGTAAAAAATATTGTGTTAAAAGTGTTCTGAGTTAAATTTTTTTCTCTCTTTGTATGGTACTTCCTGTGGCCTCTCTTTCCTTTTTTTAAAACTTCTTTCTAAAAGACCACATATCCATTAAATCCTTTGATCTTCTATTGCAGAGTTCTATAAAAGTATGGTTTGTGTTTTTTTCATGATGTCAGAGTCTAACTGAATATAGCATGAACTGAACAGTCCATCTTTACTGGAAGCAAAGACTCATAGAAAGTCAGTGTAATTAATAGATTTGATGTTGCAAGCTCATAGGTGATTATTATTTATGAAAGACAAATATGTCATGCTCAAATCATCAAGCTAACATAGCACCATTCTTTGGTAAGTTTTCAGTACCTGCAAATGCTTCTGTCTGGAGCCAATATGAACAAAAAGGAAGAGGATAAACTGATCAAAACATCCTAATTTTGTAACTTTCAGTGTAGCCTCTCTATGCCTTCCACCTTTAGAATGAGAAAATTCGAATTTTTAAAAACAATAGCCTTCCTGTCACTTCTCATGAGACCCTCTTTGTTGCTTCACGCTTCTTGGAAAGCATACGGCTGTTGGAGTGGCAAGAGGTAAAGTTAATGCACTGACCACTGCCTGCCTTTGACTTCAGGAACTTCAGTCCCCTCCTTACATAGCTTAACCTTATACCCCTCAAATGAAAATAGGGCCAATCTTCTTCTTCAGACTTTTGGGAACAAATAACATCAATGTACCAGCTCTCTTCTCAAAAGGACAAGGTGAAAATTAAGTGGAATTTTCTTGTTCACATAGTAACATTTTTCATGTCCAATTTTTCTCTCACCTTTTAATAGTATATTTTTATGTGATGAATATAAGAAAAAGATACCTTAATCCTGAAACAAATATTGTCTCTGAATCCTTTTCTGATTTCAGGGTTCCCAGCGGCTTTTGTGACAGTCTGGGCTGTAGCACGAGCAACTCTGGCTGATGCGAGGTGGGTGAAAAGGAAGAGGTAAAGCAAAAGCCTCAGATTTTCTCAAGTCTGGCTTCCTTGGAGTTCGCACTTGCGGCTGTTCTTGATGACGTTGCCCTTTAGGGACTACCCTGTAGCCTCTCATATATTACCAGCCAGCTATCCATTCCAGAGTCATGAGACAGAAGGACTCACAGACCCAGTTGGGATGCTTGACCGCCATGGTTTATGAAATCAATTTGAAACATACCATAAGAAGCTGGGGGAAAGAGATGGGTTAGTTAACATACTTAGGATGTCGTGCACACAGGTGAAAGGACTGTACTAACTAATATATGAATATGCAATATTCATATCTCCTTTCTCTTACTCTCCACCACATCAGCATTCCCCACTCATCAGTTACGAGGGCCAGAAATAATAATGTTGTTACGAGGGCCAGAAATAAGGTTGCAGCAAGGAAACCCACAGACAGAAGGTGCCCTGGGCCAGGGACACACACTTGCTGTCTCAGAGAGATGTAAGGGCAAGTTTATGTGGCCATGGTTCTAACTTGCCACGTAGGCTACTCAGCAGTCCTAGGTTTTATTTGCGTTCTTTGGGCAAAGGATATGTGGCCATGAGTTCCACCTGTTGGTGCTTAAGACATCAAGAATATCAAGGACTTCCTGTGTATCAAGGGATACTTTGTGTCTCATATATTTGGTGAACTGGATATTTAGTGCTCAGTTGCCCTAAGTATCTAGTACCTATGCTTAACACACACGTGTTCTACTTACTACTTACATAGATGTGATGTCAAGTATAGGTTTAATCCACCTCTTTGTTTTCTTGTCTTGCATAGCATAGGTTAATATATTAAAATGATAAACAAGTGCACATTAGAAGTGGAATCCATCCTAGGGAATCACTAGCCTCCCAGTTGCCTGTTTCTCTTTTGATGCTACATGATGCATGGATGCTGAAACATTCATTGCTTCATATTATTTCTATTTTTAGTGATGATGAGTCAAAGAAAGGAAAGGAGAACATAGAGAAGTATTCAGTCCCTGCTTTTTGCTTTCACTGTCAAACTTATTGCTTGGACTGAATGTATCTCCCCCAAATTCACATGTGGGAAACCCCAACCCCCAATGTGGCTGTATTTGGAGATAGTACCCTTAAGAAGGTAATTAAGGTTAAATGAAGTCCTGAGGGTAGGATTCTGATATAACAGGATTAGTGTCTTTGTGAGAAGAGAAACCAGAGGGTGCCTTCTCTGCGTGTACATAAAGTAAACGTTTTATGAGCACACAGCAAGATGATGTCATGGATACTGGTTAGTGGTTAGGTAACGGTGATGTTTTAGGAATCTTGATTACCAGTCTTCTGGTTTTAACCAGCCTGGGGTCGACATGCTTGTAGTCAGTATGTAGTCAACATCCACTGGGCTGGTGCTTAATTTCTGCAGAACAGTGCAAAGTTATGCATTAGATCATTATCTATCTTTCTTTAGGAGAAACTAGGAGTCATGGAACTCTGTCGTTCATGTTGTTACTACTTTTCTTGCTTGACTGCTTTTCCTTTGTTTCTGCATTTTCTCACTTTCCTAATTAGTAACTGAGTCTGCTCTTCAAAACTTGGGGAAGCCCTTGAAAACTGTCGACTAAAAAATGTAGTCACAACCTGAAAGTAGAATTATTTTGTTTGGTGTACATGTTTTGGACTCAGAGCCCGGGAGACCGTATCTCAGTAGCTCTGAGAAAACTGCTCCAAGGAGGCAGGAGGGGGGAGTTAGGCTATATACAAGCTTGCAACAAAGGGAGTAAGCAGTCTGAACATCAAAGATTAGATATTAAGTTAAGGAATTTAGCATTCTATGTATGGGAAGATGCAAGCCTCTGGGCTCACTGAATTCATTCTTTTCATATGCAGCTCAGCTCTCTGGTGCCAAATCCTATTTCCTTGTTCAACTTTAGGAGTGGCAGATGGCTGTTTCTTGCATTCCTTCCCCTAGTTCCTCAGCATTTACCTTGGCGAGGGAGAGGGGAGAAGTGGCAGCATCTGTTGGATCACAGTTTTGGGAACCCTCATTCACATTTGGAGGCCAGAAATTGCTGAAGGCTGTGACATTTCTTGTTTATTGATATGGCAGGAGATATTTTCATTTCACAAGGCTAAAGCTTTTTCCCAAATAAGAAGTGGAAATGTGGAGGGGCTTATACACAGAAGGATCCTGCAGGGTTTCATTTTTACTTACCTTTATCTCTTTTTGCTATTTGGATTTGCTGACACTTGGGGGTTAACGAGGGCTTCCCAGGTGGCGCTAGTGGAAAAGAACCAGCCTGCCAAATGCAGGAGACCTGGGGTTTGATCCCTGGGTTGGAAAGATCCCCTGGAGAAGGAAATGTTAAGTCTACTCCAATATTCTTGCCTGGCAAATTGCATGGACAGAAGAGCCTGGCAGGGTAGACCCTGGCAGAGTCCACGGGGCCACAAAGAGTTGGACATGACTGAAGTGACTTAACACACACATGAGGGTTAATGTTATCTACATTGTTACCATTATTGTTATAGTTACACAGCAATATTGGAAATCTCAAAAAAACCCTGCAGCCTTGCTATTTGATTTCATGAATGAGAGAGGGAGGTTGAGTCAGTAAAGAGGTGCTAAATAATTTTACCCTGAGATATGTAACCAAATCACTCAGATTTGGAATTTTAGAGAGGGTAGAACCAAAATCATTGTTTGGTCCAATCCTCTCTTGTGAGAGATGAATAGAATGAGACCTGATTGCCTATACATATCCTGGAGCACTTCGACTCATTCATCCATTCCGTAGCTCTTCCAGGCCTTGAGCATGGAAAGAACGCAAATATATTTATAGTGCATTATATATTGAATTAAATAGGTAGTTTACTTAGTTATCTTGCGCTTTTTCTTAAAAATTATAAACTAGGTATTAAGTTATTAATAATCATAATTATTTTGCTGAACAAATAGGAACTATGAGTTTATTATTTTGAGAAAAAATCCATTAGGTACATGATACTTGCAAAACTAAAGCTGATGCTAAATATTGCTCTAAAACAGATGAATTAATGTAAAAATATTAACTATAAGTTAGATCATATGACTCCTCTGCATAGCATATTTATTCCTACCTTACCTTAGATTAAAATCTTGAATTCTGTAGTGCTCTGATCTGAGTGTGATAATTGGGTTAAGAGGTCATTTTACATTTATTTTGCATAGAAAATAAAACTGTGTTACCACATTCATGGCATAATTTCATAATTGCCTGATTTGATTTCTCATGAAATTCAGCTTGTCTAAGATAAAAAGATTTTTGGGTTTCTTGAGTGTCATCTGACCTACGTATTGTGTCATGTCACAAAGTTCAGGTAGAGAGAGCAAACTGGGAGCATCTCCAAAGGCCAGGTGGGGTCCTGGTTCATGTCTCTTACACTTGAGATTTATCTTTTTCTGGTCTGGACTTTCAAAGCTAGAACTCTTATTTTCTCTGTATCTTGGACATTTAGAAATAAGCAGATAAGACCCAGTTTTAGACAGTACTTTAAACTATTGAATATACAAAAAGTTTCTTCCAGTTCTAAAGTTCTAGTGAAGTGTTGACTAACGTAGGGTAAGATAACTGAGGCCTGTAGTTTGTTGTTCCGTCACTCAGTCGTGTCCGGCACCTTGCGACTGCAGCATGCCAGGCTTCTCTGTCTTTCACCATCTCCCAGAGCTTGCTCAAACTCATATCCATTGAGTTGGTGATGCCATCCAACCATCTTGTTCTTTGTTGTCCCCTTCTCCTCCTGCCTTCAATCTTTCCCAGCATCAGGGTCTTTTCCAATGAGTCAGCTCTTCACATCAATTAGGTGGCCAAAGTATTGGAGGTTCAGTTTCAGCATCAATCCTTCCAATGAATATTCAGGGTTGATTTCCTTTAGGAAATTTCCTGCAGTTTAGATTGGACAAATGACTTAAAGAGTGAATAATTTTCTCTTTCTTTTTAACTTACAAAAGCAAAAACACCTTATGAGATACCTTATTACTGTCTCCCTGCTCACTCAAAGGAGATAAGAGATGCCAGTAGGAACATTAAGGCTTGCAGTGAAAAGGACCAAGAAATGTTACACTCTGTCATTTCTGGGAAATCTGCATGGCTTTGAGGTTACTTCACTTCCTCTTCTCTTATCAGAGTGTGAGTGTTGGAGATAATACAGTATTCCAATACTGGGTCCTTCTGGGAGACAATACATTTCCTGTTCCCAGCTTGGCTGAAGGACCTACTTTCCTGTCTATGCTCTACTATTCAAGACTACTGTGTTTTATGCTCTACCATTCAGAGTTACATATTTACTGACATTTATTCCTGCATTTCCTAGGGTGTTAAAATTTATTTTAAAAAGTCTGAACAGAGGGTAATTTCTTGGCCATGTTGACAAATACAGTGTGAGCTGGGTCATTGAATAATTAATGATAAACAAGAATCAACAGCATTTCCTTTAAAAAAACATCTGAAACCTCGGTTTCCTCTTATCAAAGGGCAAATTTAAAACTTTGACATTGAAAATGATTAAAGTCAATTTTTTCTTGTTTTTAGAAGTAGCTGATTTGACCTACTTCCAGGTACGAGGATTTTGTAGAGCTGATGTTGTAGCCACGCATTCCAGGAAACAAACTGTCTCAGAAGGACAATGCAGATAGTGCAGTGCAATTTATTACACTGGCGGGCCCAAGGCAGAATCTCCTCTTGGCCAAGGACCCGGATCAGTCCTTGTGAAAACCTTATATACCCTGAACAAAGGGAAAGAAAGATACAGTCAAAGATAACCTGGGATTCATATGCCTTAGGCCTAGGTAGTTAACAGTGGACAATTATCAATAGGCCTGTGGTCATACCCCAATAAGCATAATAAAATTTATGATTCTATTCGGTTACACAGATAATTAGGGTATTCTTTAAGGAGACGAGAGTCTAGGTATGAGCCCTGGGGCTCTTCCATCTCCGGCGGGTAGGGTTCTGGTTTTCCAGGTGGTATGTTGTTTCCGTAGATACTGGGCATATAGCTCAAAGTCTAGTCAGCCCCAAGATGGAGTTGTGCTTTCAAGATAAAGCCTGTTCTGTTTTCTCCTTCACTGAAATTGTGTGATTGAATTCCAGTGTGTTAGGAGACACCACAATGAAATGTCATTGTGGCAAAAAGAAAGAGGATTATAAAGGTATTACCAAATGTCAAAGCTGAAAAGAGAATTTATGAAATCCAAGAGTCTCATAGCTAGTGAATCAGTGTTCAATTTATATTTTCACAACATGTGCCACTTTCCTTACAGTAGGAAGCCTTTTTAGGGTGGTGTGATAGATGTTTTTCATGATTTCGTAACACTATCTTTTTCTTGTCTGGCTGAACAATGTGGAATATAGGTGCATGCAGATAATATTGGTCAGTGTTCAACACTGTGTAAACAAGTAATGTATGCAAGTTACTTGTGTAAACAAGTAACGTATGTTTGATGTCCATTCTGACTCAGTCTTCAAGCCCATTGGTTTTGCTGATTTCAGTGTGGCTGGATCAGAATTACACTTTGGTGTAGGAGTTTGGTCGATTTAGCTATGGTACCTCCTTCCAATGAAATGCTGGGCTACTGAGCTCTCTCAATACTGACATGGAAAGAAATTAAAGTTATGCTATAAAAAGGAAAAGGCAAGTTACAGAATAAAGTGTACATTGCATTTTTGTAAGATGGGGAAAATAAGATTATAGTATCTGTATGTGTTTGTTTATGTACAACAAAATACTGAAAGCATGCACAATAAAGTAATAAAAGATATTAACCTGTAAGCAGAAGGGCAAGGTCGGATATAGACAGGAAGATGGGGAGGGCTGAAATGTCTCAATGTCTGTCTTTTTATATAGGTTGATTTTTGAAATGAGAATATATTCAGTTCAGTTCAGTTTAGTCGCTCAGTCATGTCCGAGTCTTTGTGACCCCATGAATCGCAGCACGCCAGGCCTCCCTGTCCATCACCAACTCCCGGAGTTCCCTCAGACTCACGTCCATCGAGTCAGTGATGCCATCCAGCCATCTCATCCTCTGTCGTCCCCTTCTCCTCCTGCCCCCAATCCCTCCCAGCATCAGAGTCTTGTCCAATGAGTCAACTCTTCTCATGAGGTGGCCAAAGTACTGGAGTTTCAGCTTTAGCATCATTCCTTCCAAAGAAATCCCAGGGCTGATCTCCTTCAGAATGGACTGAGAATGTATTGCTTACATAAAAATTAAAATTTTTGTTATTATATGTGTGCTGAAAATGTTTTACTTTCAAGAAATAGTTGAAATAGCTTTTTATTATCCATAATTTGTTAATTAATTTATTATTTTTATTTTTATTTAATTTTTTAATATATTTTATTTTTTTTAACTTTACAATATTTTATTGGTTTTGCCATATATCAGAATGAATACAATTAATTTAAAAGTAACTTCTTAATATAAGTTTATCATCTAGAATAAAAAAATTATCATTATATCACCAAAATTTCTTCATAAGATTTTATTTACTAATGCTACAATCAATGTTAGGTCTAAGGAGAGAGAAACTGAAGGCTTTATGTATCTTTAATTTTAAAAAACTGTTTAAAATGTTATGTTAAAGTTTCAAGTGGAACTAGTTTTTCTTAACTCTGTTCCATTTATTCTAGTGTAAGACCTTTACCACAAACCAGATTGGGTGAAGTTCAACTTACTTTTAATTCAGTTAATTCAAAACATGTTTATTGGCTACCTAAATCCTGTGTATGTTCTAGGCACTTATAACAGAAAACAAAAACAACAGCAATCCCTGCCTATCTAAACTTAAATTCTAGTTGGAGCGAGCAGGAAGCAGAAAAAAAGTATAGGAAATAGGTAAATTATATACTGGTGGCTCGGACTGTAAAGAATTTGCTTGCAATGCAGGAGACCCAGGTTCAACTCCTGTGTCAGGAAGATCCAAGATCCTTGGAAAAGGGAACGCCAACCCACTCCAGTATTCTTGCATGGAGAATTCCATGGACAGAGGAACCTGGTGACCTACACAGTCCATAGGGTTGCAAAGAGTCAGATACGACTGAACAACTAATGCATTTTTATTAATACTATTAAAAAAACTCTTAAAAAAAGAAGATAAAAGTCATGATGTTATGCAAATATGAAATGACTACCTGTCAGAGATTTTTTGACTCACTGTTTAGTTAGCTAACCAATAAGCTTAGCTTAGTAACCAGTAAGCTAACTGGTTCAAAGGAGAAATAAAAGAATCGCATGTTTATATTTAGTACTGTGAACGCTGAAATGATTTTACAAATAAATGTAAAAACTGGTCAATATTCACAGATCACTAGTCACTTACATTTCACCAAACAGCTAATTTTCCTTTCTAGGGATAAAAATCATTTGTATTCAGTTTTCTTCTACATTCCTATTAACAGGGATCATTTGCATTATTGTTAGTTTTATGTTGCATGTCTATGGATAAGAATGTATTAATGTAAGTGTCTTATAGCCAATGGAGTAAATTCTGAAAATGGGAGGACTTTCTCTATCAACTGTTAAACTCTGTTTAACTGTTACGGCTCATTCCAGTGATAACAAAAGTAAAGAATCAGTGGTACCACATTTAGAAGACTAATTTTTTGTGGCTCTGGAAACATAGCCACTTGACTCTTATTATAAAAATAATACACCACTATTTATAATACTTATCCCCAAAGGGTAGCTAATAGTATAGAAAGCAGGACTCACTACATTTTTTTCCCCACCGGGAGTTTTAGGAGCTTTTTTTTTTTTTGGTCTACTTGTTTCTTAATCAAAATCCTGGGTATGGAGTTTTTGGTAAAACTTAAAATGCTACTTAATTCTTATTTGCTTTGCCAGTCTATTCATGGAAGTTCTTTTTAATGTCTCAGATGCTGGGAACTTAGTGCTGGAGACATCAAGTGGATTTACCAAGCCCCAATATTAGCTGCTATCGGGGTAAGTTTAAAAGCCTGTATAGTTTTAAAAAAAGAAAAACAAGATGATAATTAAACTGCTGCTAAAATCCAGAGAAAATCTGTTGGTCACTTTGTTTATAAAAGTTTAGGAAACCTCACATTATATAGTAGCTGTTGAGAAAGTCTGGGTTGGGAATCCTTATTCCTTATTCCTGGATCCTTATTCCTGGCTGACACTGAGATCCATGAAGAAAGCACACACCCTCCCTTTAATCTGCTAGCACATAGGAAAAATTCTGGGACTTCAAAATATCTATGAACTTTTGCAGGTTCAAGCAGTTGGGAGGTCCTTAAACTCTTTTTTTCAGCCATTATTTTACAATGTTCTGATCACCTGGTAATAGGTCAGGAGGAGAGGTCAAGATGGAATAGCAAGAGAACAGGAATTATCAAGAGGGAAATATGGGAGTATGATTTATTATAAAGCATTGCTTAAAGCTTTTATTTGACATACTTTCCAAAAGGAGTTAAGAGAATTCCACACTGATATGTAGCCTCTAATAGGTACTAAGAAAAAGACTAGAGTTGGCAATCATATTGCATGGGACCTTATCTGCCTGTAATATTTCAAGTGTATATTACAGTTGATTTTTATTTGAAGGTTTGTCGTTTGTTTACAGATTTTGTGTGTGTCAGTTGCTCAGTTGTGTCCGACTCTTCGTGACCCTATGAACTGTAGCCTGCCAGGTTCCTCTGTCCATGGGGATTCTCCAGGCAAGAATACTGGAGTGGGTTGCCATGCCCTCCTTCAGGGGATCTTCCCAACCCAGGGATTAAACGTGCATCTCTTACATCTCTTGCATTGACAGGCAGGTTCTTTACCCACTAAGCCACCTTACTCACATCACCAATGTGGATGAGAAGTTTATATGCTGAGTTTTCTAGATTGCAATGTGAAACAGTTAAATCAGGTGATTGTGACTGAGGAAGTTAAAAGTCGTTCAGTCGTATTCGACTCTGTGACCCCATGGACTGTAGCCCACCAGGCTCCTCTGTCCAAGGGATTTTACAAGTGAGAATGTTGCAGAAACCAATAATCAAGAAACCAAGCACTACACTAGGAGAGTTGGAGAACACATGTTTATTATGCCGGTGGGCCCAAAGGAGAGTTAACACTCTAAGCTCTGAGCCCAAACAAAGGGGTTACAGAGTTTTTATGGACACACTATAGTGGGCAACACTAGCTGTTAATAGGCTGATTCAAACTAAGGGGTTTTGAGCGTGGGAACAGCAGTCAAGATGGGGAGGGGAATGCCTGACCTTTACACGGACAGGCATGATTAAGTAGGTTTACAGGGGCTGGGCATTTGCAAACAGTAGGACAAGGGTGAGTGAGATAAGCTCCAGTTCCTAGTATTGTAAGTTCCCACTTTCTGAGACTATGTGACCTACGTGATCCAGACTTTGCAAGGAGCAAGCTGAGTTACAGAGGCAGAAGGAGCAGGAGGTTATGTAAAATGTTAACTTTTCCTCTTCAAGAATGCTGGAGTGGGTTGCTATTCCCTTCTCTAAGGGATCTTCCTGACCAGGGATGGAACCTGTGTCTCCTGCCACTGTCTCCTGCATTGGCAGGTGGATTCTTTACCACTAGCGCCACCTGGGAAGCCCCTAGGTGATCACAGAGATTCTAGAAGATTCATCATTGGTGAAAGGGAACCAGAAATGATGGTACAGTCAGTAAATTCTGAAGGAGCCTTGAGTGGGATGTCATTTTCATCTTCTAGAACTAAAATTATACAAATAAAAAATTCTTAAATCTTTTTCCCATATTAAAACATCCATTTAATTTCAAAAATCAGATTTTTTTTTTATTCACCTGAAGCTACCTTTTTGTTTCTTTATTACAATTCAGGGTTATCTCAATTCCTTTTAAGGTTTCCTCATTTTATGGTAGAAACAGCCTGTATGGGAAGAGATGCTCCTAGAGCCCAGGTCTCAGCTCCCGGAGTTCAGCGCTCCTTCCTCTGAGCTCTTCTGAAGCCTGAAAAATGATGCTAATAATAACAACATACATAGCCAAGAGCTTACCACCACTGGGCACTGTTTTATACACTTTATTTACATTGATCACATTGATTTACATTGATCTAATCCTACCAATAACTCTAAATGAGGAAACCCAAGGTCGCTCAGCTAGTAAGTGGTGGAGCTCGGATTTGAACATCAGGGCCAGCATCCCTACCTAGTGAGCTCCGTACACTTATGATAAAAGCCAGCATTCTTGATAGTTCAGAGGAGACCCTGTCATTGATGCCCACAATCCTTTATGTGCTCTGCCTTTGCCTCGTTTCCCTTTCAGTTCCTTGAACTTTTTCATGTCTGCCCTTCTCAGGACTGTTCTTCATTTTGCACTATACTCCCGGAAGGCTGGGAGGTGCTGCCTCCTACTCCTCACTTTAAATGTCACCTCTCCATTGTGGCCTCCCTGATGCTCTCCATCTAAATTAGTTCACCTGTTACAACCTGAGGGCTTACCTGGTGGCTCAGTGGTAAAGAATCTGCCTACAATGTAGGAGACCTGGGTTCAATCCCTGGGTTGGGAAGATCCTCTGGAGGAGGGCTTGGCAACCCACTCCAGTACTCTTGCCTGGAGAATCCCGTGGACAGAGGAGCCTGGCAGGCTGCAGTCTATAGGGTTGTACAGAGTTGGACGTGACTGAAGCGATTTAGCAGCAGCAGTATTATATCCCGCAGAGCCTGGTGAGGTTTTTCCTCTTCAAGATCATCATCTAGTATAATGCTTTGGATTATTTGTTGAATGCCTTTCTTGCCCACTAAACTGCAAGGTTTGTGTGAATAAGAACCATATTTTTCTCTATGTCTATATTCTAACGTCCAGCAATCTGCCTGAAATGGAGTGGCCACTCCATAAACACTTGCTGAAATAATAAAACTTGTGTACAAAGTAAATAATCTGCAGAAACAGTAAGAAGTAAGAAGTGAAATAAGAGCACAAAGCCAGTATAATTGCAGAACTTTTGAGTTCATTTCACACAATCTTTTTATTTTCTTAAAAAGGAAACTAAAGTCCGCACACATAAAGGTCACACAGCCCATGTGACAAAACCAAGACTATAACCTGCATTTTTGGACCATGTTTTTTTTCACTTACATTTCCAAAGCATGTGAAATTTTTTTTCTCAAAATTATTGGGAAACAGTCTTTTTGTTTTTATGGCTGCATTTATAGTTTTTCATATGTTAAATTCAGGATAAAATTTTGTTTTTTAGTCTTGCATTGCACATAGTATGAATGAGAATTTATAGTTTCTGACTTAAAGTTATATCAAGAGAATTGAATTTTAGAGATAATTACAGGCTTAAGTACAAGTTTGGAAGAAACCACTTGATTTTGGACTCATGAAATCTAAAACTGTTGTTATTCAGTTGCTCAGTTGTGTCCAACTCTTTGTGACCCCATGGACTGCAGCATGCCAGGCTTCCCTGTCCTTCACCATCTCCGAGTTTGCTCAAACTCTTGTCCATTGAGTCGGTGATGTAATCCAACCATCTCATCCTTTGTCATCCCCTTTTTCTCCTGCCTTCAATCTTTCCCAGAATCAGGGTCTTTTCTAATAAGTCAGCTCTTCACATCAGGTGGCTAAAGTGGAGCTTCAGCTTCAGCACCAGTTCTTCCAAAAAATATTCAGGACTGATTTCCTTTAGGATTGACTGGATTGATCTCCTTGCAGTCCAAGGGACACTCAAGAGTCTTCTCCAACACCGCAGTTCAAAAGCATCAGTTCTTTGATGCTCAGCCTTCTTTATGGTCCAACTTTCACATTTGTACATGCCTACTGGAAAAATGATAGTTTGACTAGATAGACCTTTGTTGGCAAAGTAATGTCTCTGATTTTTAATATGCTGTCTAGGTTTGTCATAGCTTTTCTTCCAAGGATGAAAGTTCTAAAACTGTAGCACTGTGGTTTTCTGTGTTTTGTTCATATGTGGTACAATTGTGTTTGAAAGTAGTAATTTTCGTTCTGAAATAAATGTCTCTAATAACTAATTATTCCTTGCAGCATCTTGATGTTGACTCAAAGACGATTTAAAAAATTTTCTACATAGCATTAAAATATGAGAGGAATATTTTCTAATCAACAGCAGGACTTGGAGCATTGTCTTGGCGCCTGGCCTCCCAGAGCAGTCTTAGAAGGAACAGGATGCTTGGCCTGCAGGGCAGGAGAAGCCACAGGTGGGGCAGCACCATCTAGAAGTGGTCAAGGTGAAGTTGGCAGATGTGATAAGTCCTGACCCAGCAGGGCACCTCCTCCCAAGACATGAGGACCTACATTGTCACTGGTGTCAACCAGGAAAGAATCTGTAATAGCTGAAAGGAAACAAAACCACAGACAAATACAGATTGCAAACTGAGCAGACTTGCTCTTGAGCATTTACAAGTTGTTGTTGAAGATGCCAGTAATATGGGGTGGAGAGAGGTTTGGTCCTCATCATATCTTGAATTTATAGGTTCAGTTCAGTTCAGTTCAGTTGCTCAGTCATGTCCAACTCTTTGCAACCCCATGAATCGCAGCACGCCAGGCCTCCCTGTCCATCACCAACTCCCGGAGTTCACCCAGACTCATGTCCATCGAGTCAGTGATGCCATCCAGCCATCTCATCCTCTGTCATCCCCTTCTCCTCCTGCCCCCAATCCCTCCCAGCATCAGAGTCTTTTCCAATGAGTCAACTCTTCACATGAGGTGGCCAAAGTACTGGAGTTTCAGTTTTAGCATCATTCCCTCCAAAGAAATCCCAGGGCCGATCTCCTTCAGAATGGACTGGTTGGATCTCCTTGCAGTCCAAGGGACTCTCAAGAGTCTTCTCCAACACCACAGTTCAAAAGCATCAATTCTCTGGCGCTCAGCCTTCTTCACAGTCCAACTCTCACATCCATACATGACAACAGGAAAAACCATAGCCTTGACTAGATGAACCTTTGTTGGCAAAGTAATGTCTCTGCTTTTGAATATGCTATCTAGGTTGGTCATAACTTTCTTTCCAAGGAGTAAGTGTCTTTTAATTTCATGGCTGCAGTCACCATCTGCAGTGATTTTGGAGCCGAAAAAAATGAAGTCTGACACTGTTTCCACTGTTTCCCCATCTATTTCCCATGAAGTGATGGGAAGGGAAAAGGAAAACAGAAACTCTTTGGTATTTGTTTTTACTTGTTTCCTTCAACCTGTGTTAGTTGACTTCATCCCTTCATCCTCATATTCATCATCCTCTAATATGTGATCAAAAGGTCTTTTGAGTCCTTGCTCAATTTCATTTTAACAAAAAGTCTTTTCTTTTGTCCCTTGACTGAGTTAAATGTCTTCAGTTCAGTTCAGTTCAGTCTCTCAGTCATGTCTGACTCTTTGCGACCCCATGAGTTGCAGCATGCCAGGCCTCCCTGTCCATCACCAACTCCCAGAGTTTACCCAAACTCATGTCCATCGAGTGCATGATGCCATCCAGACATCTCATCCTCTGTCGTCCCCTTCTCCTCCTGCCCCCAATCCCTCCCAGCATCAGAGTCTTTTCCAATGAGTCAACTCTTCGCATGAGGTGGCCAAAGTATTGGAGTTTCAGCTTCAGCATCAGTCCTTCTAATGAACACCCAGGACTGATCTCTGTTAAGATGGACTGGTTGGATCTACTTTCTATTTATTTGATGAATGAATATTTTAGGGTCTTTTTTGCTTCAGGTTTTATCGCAAAACCTTTTCTTCCTTAACCCTCAAACAGCTTTGAGACTGGGATTTTCATTATTCTTAGTTTGAGTCCAAGAGCAGTTATGTAACTATTAATAGCTTAGGTTTATACATTTACCAGTTCTAACTGTTGCTTAGAAACTGTTGTTACTTTGCCAACAAAGGTCCGTCTAGTCAAGGCTATGGTTTTTCCTGTTGTCATGTATGGATGTGAGAGTTGGACTGTGAAGAAGGCTGAGCGCCAGAGAATTGATGCTTTTGAACTGTGGTGTTGGAGAAGACTCTTGAGAGTCCCTTGGACTGCAAGGAGATCCAACCAGTCCATTCTGAAGGAGATCGGCCCTGGGATTTCTTTGGAGGGAATGATGCTAAAGCTGAAACTCCAGTACTTTGGCCACCTCATGTGAAGAGTTGACTCATTGGACAAGACTCTGATGCTGGGAAGGATTGGGGGCAGGAGGAAAAGGGGATGACAGAGGATGAGATGGTTGGATGGCATCACCGACTCAATGGACATGAGTTTGAGTGAACTCCAGGAGTTGCTGATGGACAGGGAGGCCTGGCGTGCTGTGATTCACGGGGGTCACAAAGAGTTGGACACGACTGAGCGACTGAACTGAACTGAACTGATACATTTATAAAGTGCTGACTGCTGCTCCTGCTGCTAAGTCGCTTCAGTTGTGTCTGACTCTGTGTGACGCCATAGACGGCAGCCCACCAGGCTCATCCGTCCCTGGGATTCTCCAGGCAAGAACACTGGAGTGGGTTGCCATTTCCTTCTCCAATGCATGAAAGTGAAAAGTGAAAGTGAAGCTGCTCAGTCGTGGCCGACTCTTAGCGACCCCATGGACTGCAGCCTACCAGGCTCCTCCGTCCATGGGATTTTCCAGGCAAGAGTACTCAAATTCAGGCAATACATTATAGTTACAGAGCCCACAGACTTCTGTTCGTGCTAATTGAATCTAAGCTCAGCCAGTGTTTACCAGATTGAGAGCACATACCCTGGTACATAGAGGACTGATTAAGTAGTACATGCAATATTATTAAGTAATGTTGGATCATGTATTAAGAATATTGGTCCTTCTCCAACTCTTCTGAACGTATCTCAGAGACAGTCTCATTTTGGTACTGGTCTTTAATACTCTTCTATTATGTGTGATATCTTCCTTTGGGGGATAGAGGTGGGGGACAGACAACCCAGTCTACATAAAATTTCACATGACTTGTTCCCATTGTATTTATTTTTACAGTTGCCACTTGCTTATAGCAGCTTCTACTGGATTTCCATTTATGGTAATGATATGAAATGTAAATGTTTAAACTTTAATAAAAGTAGATTGAAGAAGGGTATCAAGTAAATGATAGTGGATGAATAACACTGATATAGCAAAATCATGGTGGTGGCACTCTAAGCCACTTGGAAAATGCTGAACTAGACAAATTCCCTTGACAATTAAATTTGAAGTGGCTGCAAAAGACATGACAAGTGTAATCAGTAGTTGTGGAAGACTAGCTATGTTTCATGTGATCAGGAATTTTAAAAATATAAAAGGACAGGTCATGTTTTCTGTGGCTGGCTGGATGGGTCCATTTGTGGAAAATGCAGGAGAGTAGACTGAAAGTGGAGAGATGTTGATTCGTGATTGGCCTTGTATTCTGTGCTAAAAGGACACTGGAATTTTCCTTAAAATTGTGATGAGACTTTGGAAGATATTAAGCAGGTTAGTGATCAGATTAGATTTGGGCTTTGACCTAACTGGGATGGTGTCTAGGCACAGGATGCTCCTAACCCTGGAGATAACTGCAGAGGAAGTCTGCTCACTGCAGGCTCCCTCCATAAAGAAGGATGGGCTGAGTCAAGCAATCTCAGTATTCTTCCCACGTTCACTCATCATATGCTTTAGTCCATCACCTCCAGGGCTGGAGAGAGTAAAGGGGGTGGGGAGAGCAGAAGTGCACATCAGTTGAGCTGCCTCCTCTGGAAGGAAAGATCAAGAACAGGGGTTAAATGAACTAGTCTGGAGGCATGGACATCTGTTTAAGAGAACTATTAACTATTCACTTTTAAGTACATAATTCTATCTAATTAACTCTCACATCAATTACGATATTTTGAAGGTGTTCAGATTTCTCTGTGAGAGGTCATTTTCTTCATGTAGGTTTCCAAAGAAAGATACAAGCATTAAAGAATTATGTTAAAATTGGAACAACCGTAAACAGTGTTAAACTAGGGTGGGCAGCAAAGGGACATCAGTGCTTCAGTAGCTGGTGACCATGAGCAGGGTGACAGCAATCCAAGGCTTTTTCTTCTTCTGATAGGAGTCAGTCCCATCTCTTCCATGCACATAAATCCATTCCTTTGGAGGCATCACAAACTCTCAAAATATTTTTCTGTACAATGTTTTGCTTCATCTTAGCAGAACCAAAATGTAAATGCAATAAGAACTATTTATTTTTAAAGAACCAAGAAAAGGTTAGTGTCATTGATAAAAATTATTACTGATTTAGTTACTATTTAATAATACATCTTTTATACTTGGGAGCTTCCCCGGTGGCTCAGTGGTAAAGAATCTGCCTGCCAATACTGGAGACACAGGAAATGCAGGTTCAGTCTCTGGGTCTGAAAGATCTCCTCGAATAGGAAATGGCAAACTGCAGCAGTATTCTTGCCTGGAAAATCCCATGGACAGAAGAACCTGTGGACTATAGTCCATGGAATTGCAAAGAGTCAGATATGACTGAGCACACATGCAATACAGCTTTTATACTCATCGGGTATAAATTTCTTTGAGTTACTTTTCTTATGGTACGTACATCTAAGTAATGTGGGAAGGGTGAAATAGAAAATCCAAAATTCAGTCTGAAAGCAACCCAAAACTTTTATTAAAGAGACTGAAATGTGAAATCAGGGCTAGTCATTTGCTGAGATACTAGAATTTATGTACTTGTTTTTCTACAAGCAGTAGTTTATTTCCTGGTAACACCCCCAAAATAATCCATAAAATAAAAAAATGTACATGTTGGAAAGCATTTTGTGGATCTCTTGCCTGATAATAATCTGTCAACACTATTTCAGAGATTTTGATCTTTAAATAATCCTACAGAAAATTAATAACCGTGAGAGCGTATAGTTTGGTTTATACATGTTGATGGATTTTAGGAAATTACAGGGCAACAGTTCCTTCCTTCCTTCCTTCTGTCCCTCTCTCTCTCTCCCCTCCTCTCCCCCCTTTCTTTTTGTTATTGGTATATTTGCTTGTTTTTAGATGTCTGTCATGGATCACAGCACCATTGTGTACCCAAGCTAAGGACTAATCTCTGGTCAACAAGTAGTTTGTGATGTTTGTCATGGGCTTGCTCATCCTATGAGTAATGATCTAATTTGAATGACTAAGTAGTGGCTCTTGAAGAGACTGCATGCTATTTAGAGTGCATTAAATGGAGAGGCTCCAGACTTTCATTTTTTTCTTATACATGTTTTGTTCATGTACCCGTCAAAGGATATTTCAGGGAATGCCAGCAAATGGAATAAGATTGTCCTTTTACTAATTCCTTTAAGAAAAATTTTACAGTGATGAGTTAAAAAAAATAATACCCAGTGCACTTTATGAAATAGAAAAAGAAGGGGACAAGCAGAGTACAAGCACCTCAGCTGCTGTTGAGTCAGTGATTCATTTCCGCCCAGTGGTTATTAAAGAAAGCTCAGTGATGAAGAACAAGAGGGGAGGGTGAGAGGAATGACTGATAAGGAAGGAATTTAAAGTAAAGTGAATGAAATTTAATTTCTAATCTTTGATGGAGTTGCAAATACAAAATTGTTTTTTTTTTTCCCTAGAGGAAAATCTCTGCTCCATAATCCCTTTCCCCTTCTAAATAAGTCAAATATAGAACTTCAAGTGAAATTAAAGCTCAAGCATTTACCCATAAGTTACAAATTGAATTCCAACTGATAAGAATTGAGTTAAATACTTTATCATCATGCCTGTTATAAAGATAATCAAATGATAATAATTGATAAAAATTAAGGAGTTTATTATCTATCATTAAATGTTCAATATTTAGAATTGATGTACATATAAACAAAGCAGACACATTTCCTATGTTCATGATACTGAAAAAGAAACCAATATATGGGGTGAGATGTGATGTGTTCAGAGGATGTCTGAGGACAGCTAGTACATAGCATCCCTCTTTGCTGCTCAGATTCCAAACAAGTCGAGATATAAAACAAAGGAGGAGAGAGAGAACCAAAGCAAAATCCTTAGAGCTGCTGGAGTCTGGGGTGATCTTCCATCTCTCCTTGCAGTGGGCCTGTTGAAGAAGCCCGTAATTAGGCAGCATCTGCCCACTCAGGCACAGGATGTTGAGATGCTGAGATGCTGCAGAGCAAGTCTGCTCACTGCAAGCTGCCAAAGTAAAGAAGGATGAGTTGAATTAAACAGATTTAGTATTCTTCCTGCATTCACTCATCAAATACTTTAGTCCATCTTCTCCAGGGATGGAGACAGTAAGGTGGAGTGGGGAGAACAGAAGTGCACATCATTTGAGCTATCTTCCCTGGAAGGAAAGATCAGGAATGGGGAGAAAGAGAACCCTTCCCATTACATATCCAAAGGCACTGATGAAAATTTTAAGTGTAAATAGATAGCTTTACAGATTCTGTAGCTCAGACAGTGAAGAATCTGCCTGCAATGCAGGAGACCCGGGTTTGATCCCTGGGTCGGGATCCCCTGGAGAAGGAAATGACAGCCAACTCCAGTAATCTTGCCCGGAGAACCCCATGGACAAAAGAGTCTGGTGGGCTACAGTCCATGGGGTTACAAAGAGCTGGACAGGATTGAGTGACTAACAGTTTCAGTTTCAGATATCTTTAGAGATATTTTAAAACAGTGGACTTTCTTGTACATAAATTTGACTTCTTTCTCTACTAAAATCTTTTGTGATAGACATTTAGAGGTGAAAATTCTACACTGAAGTGGAGTGCTAATTTACCTCAATATAAGTAGGGTTTAGAGAATGCGCATTTCATTCAGTCATTTAACAAATCTTGGTTAAGACCAAGAACACTCCAGATGCTGTGTTAGCAATGGGGATGAGATGGTGGGAAAACAGACACCAGTTTCTCCTTAAACTTAACCATAGTGGGTTAGTGCATGCAAGTGAGTCATGTTTGACTCTTTGTGACTCCATGGACTGTAGCCCACCAGACTCCTCTGTCCATGGGATTTTCTAGGCAAGAATACTGGAGTGGGTTGCTGTTTCCTTCTTCAGGGGATCTTCCTGAGCCAGAGACTAAACCTGCCTCGCCTGTGTCTCCTGCACTGGGAGGCAGATTCTTTACCACTGCACTACCTGAGAAGCCCATGGGGTGAGATAAGATTTAAATGTGACAAGTGCTAGGGTGGGACTGGGGTGTCAGGAATAGCTTTTGAGAAAAAGTGACATTCAGGCTGAAGCCTGAGAATGAGCTGTCCTAGTAAGGATGGGAGAGCAGAGGGAGTGGGGAGAATGATTCTGGCAAAGGTGATTCAAGGAGCAGTCTTTGAGATGGCCTACGGAACCACAGGTTTCATGGCTGAAATTTTGAATTTGAAATTCATCTGTGGTTCACTTTGAATAAATCTTTAAAACCGTAATTGAGAGAGAATCTAATGTTTATATTTGCATTATTTTAAAGCCACATTTCCATAAAATGTATTCTGTGTGCTACTGGCTTATTCTGTGTGCTACAGGACTTCTGTGGTGGCTCAGTCAATGAAGAGTCTGTCTGCAATGCAGGAGACCCAGGTTCAATCCCAGGGTCGGGAAGATCCCGTGGAGAAGGACATAGAAACCCACTTCAGTATTCTTGCCTGGGAAATCCCTCCAAGGAATGCTCTTGTTGAATTCCTTGGAGTTCTCTTTTGGGCTTCCCTGAGAGCTCAGTTGCTTTTGAACTGTGGTGTCGGAGAAGATTCTTGAGAGTCCCTTGGACTGCAAGGAGATCCAACCAGTCCATCCTAAAGGAGATTAGTCCTGGGTGTTCATTGGAAGGACTGATGCTGAAGTTGAAACTCCGATACTTTGGCCACCTCATGTGAAGAGTTGACTCATTGGAAAAGACCCTGATGCTGGGAGGGATTGGGAGCAGGAGGAGAAGGGGACGACAGAGGATGAGATGGCTGGATGGCATCACCAACTCGATGGACATGAGTTTGGGTAAACTCTGTGAGTTGGTGATGGACAGGGAGGCCTGGCGTGCTGCAATTTTTGGGGTCGAAAAGAGTGGGACATGACTGAGAGACTGAACTGAACTGAGAGCTCAGTTGGTAAAGGATCCACCTGCAGTGCAGAAGACCCCCATTCGATTCCTGGGTGGGGAAGATCCGATAGGTTACCCACTCCAGTATTCTGGCCTGGAGAATTCCATGGACTGTAGTCCACTGGTGGCAGAGTCAGACACAACTGAGCCACTTTCACTTTCTTTCACTGGCTTATTAATGACATTAAGCAAAATTTTCCCTTCAAGAAGGTTATCTGAGATATGCAAGGATCCTCTAAGTGATTTTTCTGTCTCTAAATGATATTTCTTTCTTTTTTTAAATTTTTTTAACTTTACAATATTGTATTGGTTTTGCCATATATCAAAATGAATCCGCCACAGGTATACATGTGTTCCCCAACCTGAACCCTCCACCCTCCTCCCTCCCCATACCATCCCTCTGGGTCGTCCCAGTGCACAAGCCCCAAGCATATATTTCTTTATTTAAAAGAAATTTTAAAATCTCCCCAGAATGTGAGTTGTTATTTTTCATTCCATTTCCCAATATATAGTGTCATTTTTCCTTCTGTAGGCTCAAATCTTTCTCTAGAGCAGGATTTTTTCCTTTTATGTCTTTATTGATTTGTTCTATTTATCATTTTCTTCAGAAAGAGAAATAATCTTCATAATGACTTTCAATTCTGTGCCCTCCATGTAGACATCTATCCCTCATCACAGAAGTCTTTGTTCTTCATTCCTCCATTTGGGAAGATTCTTCAAGTGTCTTCTAAATTGCTAAATCCATTTTCCTTCTCTCTTAGACCTAATGTTTGTGTTTCTAATATTGATTTTAAAACCTGGTTATAGCAAAGGAGAAAAGTAAAGATATACCCATTTGAATGCAGAGTTCCAAAGAATAGCAAGGAGAGCTAAGAAAGCCTTCCTCAGCGATCAATGCAAAGAAATAGAGGAAAACAATAGAATGGGAAAGATTAGAGATCTCTTTAAGAAACTTAGAGATACCAAGGGAATATTTCATGCAAACATGGGCTCAATAAAGGACAGAAATGGTATGGACCTAACAGAAGCAGAAGATGTTAAGAAGAGGTGGCAAGAATACATGGAAGAACTCTACAAAAAAGATCTTCATGAACCAGATAATCACGATGGTGTGATCACTCACATAGAGCCAGACATCCTGGAATGTGAAGTCAAGTGGGCCTTAGGAAGCATCACTATGAACAAAGCTAGTGGAGGTGATGGAATTCCAGTTGAGCTATTTCAAATCCTAAAAGATGATGCTGTGAAAGTGCTGCACTCAATATGCCAACAAATTTGGAAAACTCAGCAGTGGCCGCACGACTGGAAAAGGTCAATTTTCATTCCAATCCCAAAGAAAGGAAATGCCAAAGAATGCTCAAACTACTGCACAATTGCACTCATCTCACATGTTAGTAAAATAATGCTCAAAATTCTCCAAGCCAGGCTTCAGCAATATATGAACCTTGAACAGATGTTCAAGCTGGTTTTAGAAAAGGGAGAGAAACCAGAGATCAAATTGCCAACATCCACTAGATCATCGAAAAAGGAAAAGATTTCCAGAAAAACATCTATTTCTGCTTTATTGACTATGCCAAAGCCTTTGACTGTGTGGATCACAATAAACTGTGGAAAATTCTAAAAGAGATAGGAATACCAGACCACCTGACCTGCCTCTTGAGAAACGTATATGCAGGTCAGGCAGCAACAGTTAAAACTGGACATGGAACAATGGTCTGGTTCCAAATAGGAAAAGGAGTACGTCAAGGCTGTATATTGTCACCCTGCTTATTTATTTAGGGGATACACCAGGCTCTTTATCCACAAACATTATTCATTAAACCTTGTAACAGTGTAAAAAAAATGCAGCAAACTCCCAAAAACTTGATTAAAGAAGACACCCACCAATCAGTCCATCAATTTGATAGCAAAAATGACAATCAAGTGCATTATGGAAAGAATTAAGAAAAACTAAGATTAATAGAACTTGCTGCCTTAAAAGGTAAACAAAAAACGCATGCACGCACACATGCACACACACTCATTTAACAGTTGAATGAAATTTTTAAAATTATTATAAATAATTTAGGAAAGTATAGTATATAAGTAATATATGCAGAATACATCATGAGAAATGCTGGGCTGGATGAAGCACAAGCTGGAATCAAGATTGCTGGGAGAAATATCAATAACTTCACATATGCAGATGACACCACCTTTATGGCAGAAAGTGAAGAAGAGCTAAAGAGCCTCTTGATGAAAGTGAAAGAGGAGAGTGAAAAAATTGGCTTAAAGCTCAACATTCAGAAAACTAAGATCACGCCGTAACTTCATGGGAAATAGATGGGGAAACAGTGGAAACAGTGGCTGACTTTATTTTTGGGGGGCTCCAAAATCACTGCAGATGGTGATTGCAGCCATGAAATTAAAAGACGCTTACTCCTTGGAAGGAAAGTTATGACCAACCTAGACAGCATATTAAAAAAACAGAGACATTACTTTGCCAACAAAGTTCCATCTAGTCAAGGCTATGGTTTTTCCTGTGATCATGTATGGATGTGAGAGTTGGACTATAAAGAAAGCTGAGCGCAGAAGAATTGATGCTTTTGAACTGTGGTGTTGGAGAAGACTCTTGAGAGTCCCTTGGACTGTAAGGAGATCCAATCAGTCCATCCTAAAGCAGATCAGTCCTGGGTGTTCATTGAAAGGACTAATGTTGAAGCTGAAACTCCAGTACTTTGGCCACTTGATGGGAAGAGCTGACTCATCTGAAAAGACCCTGATGCCGGGAAAGATTGAAGGCAGGAGGAAAAGGGGATGACAGAGGATGAGATGGTTGGATGGCATCACCAACTCAGTGGACATGAGTTTGGGTATGCTCCAGGAGTTGGTGATGGACAGGGAGGCCTGGCCTGTTTCATTCCATGAGGTCGCAAAGAGTTGGACACAACTGAGCGACTGAACTGAATTGGTAAGTTAGATTCTTTCCAATCTTTTCTTAATTGATTCTGCTCTTTAAAAAATTTCTGTATTTCAGTTCACTATTAACTATTTTATGGGCATTTTGTGCAGTGGTTAAGAGTCCATTCTATACATCTGGGCTGCATGGGTTTCATTCAGTTCAGTTCAGTTCAGTCACTCAGTCGTGTCTGACTCTTTGCAACCGCATGAATTGCAGCATACCAGGCCTCCCTGTCCATCACCAACTCCCGGAGTTCACTCAGACTCATGTCCATCGAGTCAGTGATGCCATCCAGCCATCTCATCCTCTGTCGTCCCCTTCTCCTCCTGCCCCCAATCCTTCCCAGCATCAGAGTCTTTTCCAATGAGTCAACTCTTCACATGAGGTGGCCAAAGTACTGGAGTTTCAGCTTTAGCATCATTCCTTCCAAAGAACACTCAGGACTGATCTCCTTTAGAATGGACTGGTTGGATTTCTTTGCAGTCCAAGGGACTCTCAAGAGTCTTCTCCAACACCACAGTTCAAAAGCATCAGTTCCTCGGCGCTCAGCTTTCTTCTCAGTCCAACTCTCACATCCATACATGACTACTGGGAAAACCATAGCCTTGACTAGATGGACCTTTGTTGGCAAAGTAATGTCTCTGCTTTTGAATATGCTATCTAGGTGGGTCATAACTTTCCCTCCAAGGAGTAAGCATCTTTTAATTTCATGGCTGCAGTCACCATCTGCAGTGATTTTGGAGTCCAAAAAATAAAGTCTGACACTGTTTCCACTGTTTCCCCATCTATTTCCCATGAAGTGATGGGACCAGATGCCATGATCTTAGTTTTCTGAATGTTGAGCTTTAAGCCAACTTTTGCATTAGGGATCTGCAACTTGCCGGCTGTGTGACCATACCTAATTTGTGTAAGCTGTGACTCAGATTCCTCACCTGCAAAATGGGGAGAATAATGTGCCTGTTTCATAGAGCTGTTGTGAAGACTGTTAATTCACCTGAAATACTTAGAATCGTAAGTAGTTAATAACTCAGTTTCTGATTAACCTATAGTCTATACGTTCCTAAATTATTTATAATAATTTATTAAATTTCATTCAACTGTTATGTGAATGTATGTGCATGTGTGCATGCATCTGTGTATTTTGTTTACCTGTTTTTTAAAGCAGCAAGTTCTCTTAATCTTAGTTTTTCTTAATTCTTTCCATAATCTACTTGACTGTCATTTTAGCTATCAAATTGATGGACTGATTGGTGGGTGTCTTCTTTAATCAAGTTTTTGGGAATTTGCTGCATTTTTTTTTACACTGTCACAAGGTTTAATGAATAATGTTTGTGGATAAAGAGCCTGGTGTATCTACTAAATAGATATCAGTTTCCTTTCAGTTCAGTTCTGTTCAGTTCAGTCACTCAGTCATGTCCAAGTCTTTGCAACCTCATGTACTTCAGCATGCCAGGCTTCCCTGTCCATCACCAACTCCTGGAGTTTACCCAAACTAATGTCCACTGAGTCAGTGATGCCATCCAACCATCCTCATCCTCTGTCATCCCCTTTTCCTTCTGCCCTCAATCTTTCCCAGCATCAGGGTCTTTTCAAATGAGTCAGCTCTTCACATCAGGTGGCCAAAGTTCCGTTTCACTGTCAATGAATACAAGATCACCTACAGTTTAAATCAGTTTTGTCCAGATTATTGTTTTATCAGAGTGAAAGACAGACAAAGACTGAGTTTTTGAGCATATTACTTCATCTATCTTTAGGTCTATCACAGTGCCAGCCACTCAGAAGAGACGTAAAATTGTGCATTGCACTGTGCTTAAGTACATCATATGCTTTATTTATGGAATGTTGCTCTAACATTTATTTTCTTATTTTTTTAAATTAATTTTAAAATTTTAATTGGAGGCTAATTAATTACTTTACTATATTGCAATGGTTTTTGCAATACTTTGACATGAATCAGCCATGGGTATACACATGTCTCCTATCCTGCACCCCCCTCCCACCTTCCTCCCCACCCCATCCCTCTGGGTTGTCCCAGTGCACCAGCTTTGAGTGCCCTGTTTCATGCATCAAACTTGGACTGGTCATCTATTTCACATATGGTAATGTACATGTTTCAGTGCTATTCTCTCATATATCCCACCCTCGCCTTCTCCCTCAGAGTCCAAAAGTCTTTTCTTTATATCTGTGTCTGTTTTGCTGTCTTGAATATAGGGTTGTTGTTACCATCTTTCTAAATTCCATATATACGTGATAATATACTATATTGGTGTTTTTCTTTCTGGCTTACTTCACTTTGTATAATAAGCTCCACTTTCATCCACCTCATTAGAACTGATTCAAATATATTCTTTTTAATAGCTGAGTAATATTCCATTGTGTATATGTACCACAACTTTCTTATCCATTCATCTACTGATGGACATCTAGGTTGCTTCTATGTCCTAGCTATTGTGAACAGTGCTGCAATGAACACTGGGGTACACATGTCTCTTGCAATTCTGGTTTCCTCAGTATATATGCCCAGCAGGGAGGTTGCTGGGTCATATGGCAGTTCTATTTTCAGTTTTTTAAGGAATCTCCACAGTGTTCTCTATAGTGTCTGTACTAGTTTCCATTCCCACCAACAGTGTAAGAGGGTTCCCTATTCTCCACATCCTCTCCAGCATTTAATGTTTGTAGATATCAGCCATTTTTGATAGCAGCCATTCTGACTGGTGTAAGATGGTACATCATTGTGGTTTTGATATGCATTTCTGTGATAGTGAGTGACGCTGAACATTTTTTCATGTGTTTGTTAGCCATTTGTATGTCTTCTTTGAAGAAATGTCTGTTTAGTTCTTTGGTCTATTTTTTTGATTGGGTTATTTTTCTGGTATTGAGCTGCATGAGCTGTTTGTATATTTTTCAGATTAATTCTTCATTAGTTGCTTCATTTGCTATTATTTTCTCCCACTCTGAGGGCTGTCTTTTCACCTTGCTTATAGTTTCCTTCGTTGTACAAAAGCTTTTAAGTTTAATTAGGTCCCATTTGTTTATTTTTGCTTTCATTTCATTACTCTGGGAGGTGGGTCATAGAGGATCTTGCGGTGATTTATGTCAGAGTGTTTTGCCTATGTTTTTCTCTAGGAGTTTTATAGTTTCTGGTCTTACATTTAGATCTTTAATCCATTTTGAGTTTATTTTTGTGTACCGTGTTAGAAAGTGTTCTAGTTTCATTCTTTTACAGGTGGTTGACCAGTTTTCCCTAAAGAGATTATCTTTTCTCCACTGTATATTTTTGCCTCCTTTATCAAAGATAAGGTGTCCATAGGTACATGGATTTATCTCTGGGCTTTCTATTTTGTTCCATTGATCTATATTTCTGTCTTTGAGCCAGTACCATACTGTCTTGGTGACTGTAGCTTTGTAGTATAGTCTGAAGTCAGGCAGGTTGATTCCTCCAGTTCCATTCTTCTTTCTCAAGATTGTTTTGGCTATTCGAGGTTTTTTTGTATTTCCATACAAATTGTGAAATTATTTGTTCTAGTTCTGTGAAAAAAACCATTGATAGCTTGATAGGGATTGCATAGAATCTATAGATTGCTTTGGGTAGTATACTCATTTTCACTATATTGGTTCTTCCAATCCATGAACATGGTATATTTCTCCATCTGTTTGTGTCGTCTTTGAATTCTTTCATCAGTGTTTTATAGTTTTCTATATATTGGTCTTTTGTTTCTTTTGGTAGATTTATTCCTAATTATTTTATTCTTTTTGTCGCAATGGTGAATGGGATTGTTTCCTTAATTTCTCTGTCTTCTCATTGTTAGTGTATAGGAATGCAAGGGATTTCTCTGTGTTAATTTTATATCCTGCAACTTTACTATATTCATTGATTAGCTCTATTAGTTTTCTGGTGGTGTCTTTAGGGTTTTCTGTGTAGAGGATAATGTCATCTGCAAACAGTGAGAGTTTTACATCTTCTTTTCCAATCTGGATTCTTTTTATGTCTTTTTCTTCTCTGATTGCTGTGGCTAAACCTTCCAAAACTATGTTGAATAGTTGTGGTGAGAGTGGGCACCCTTGTCTTGTTCCTGACTTTAGGGGAAATGCTTTCAGTTTTTTACCATTGAGAATAATGTTTGCTGTGGGTTTATCATATATGGCTTTTATTATGTTGAGGTATGTTCCTTCTATGCCTGCTCTCTGGAGAGTTTTTATCATAAATGGAAGTTGAATTTTGTCAAAGGCTTTCTCTGCGTATAGTGAGATAATCATATGGTTATTATCTTTCAATTTGTTAATGTGGTGTATCACGTTGATTGATTTGTGAATATTGGAGAATCCTTGCATCCCTGGGATAAAGCCCACTTGGTCATGATATATGATCTTTTGGCTATGTTGTTGGATTCTGTTTGCTAGAATTTTGTTGAGGATTTTTGCATCTATGTTCATCAGTGATATTGACCTGTAGTTTTCTGTTTTTGTGGCATCTTTGGTTTTGGTATTAGGGTGATGGTCGCCTCAGAGAATGAGTTTGGAGGTTTACCTTCCTCTGCAATTTTCTGGAAGAGTTTGAGTATGATAGGTGTTAGCACTTCTTTAAATTTTTGGTAGAATTCAGCTGTGAAGCCATCTGGTTCTGGGCTTTTATTTGTTGGAAGATTTTGATTGCAGTTTCTATTCCATGCTTGTAATGGATCTGTTAAGATTTTCTATTTCTTCCTGGTTCAGTTTTGGAAGGTTATACTTTTCTAAGAATTCGTCCATTTCTTCCAAGTTGTCCATTTTATTGGCATATAGTTGCTGATAGTAGTCTTTTATGATCCTTTGCATTTCTGTGTTGTCTGTTGTGATTTCTCCATTTTAATTTCTGATTTCGTTGATTTAACCCCCCCCCCCCCTTTTTTTGATGAGTCTGGCTAATGGTTTGTATATTTTATTTATCTTCTCAAAGAAACAGCTTTTAGTTTTGTTGATTTTGCTATAGTCTCCTTTGTTTCTTTTTAATTTATTTCTGCCCTAATTTTTATGCTTTCTTTCCTTCTGCTAACCCTGGGGTTCTTCATTTATTCTTTTTCTAGTTTCTTTAGGTGTAAAGTTATGTTATTTATTTGATTTTTCTCTTGTTTCTTGAAGTAAGCTTGTATTGCTATGAACCTTCCTCTTAGCACTTTTACTGAATCCCATAGATTTTGGGTTGTCGTGTTTTCATTTTCATTACTTTCTATGCATATTTTGATTTTCTTTTTGATTTCTTCCATGATTTGTTTGTTATTCAGAAGTGTGTTGTTTAGCCTCCATATGTTTGTATTTTTAATAGTTTTTTTTTTTTTTTCCTGTAGTTGACATCTAATTTTACTGCTTTTTGATCAGAAAAGATGCTTGGAATGATTTCCATTTTTTTTAATTTACCAAGGCTAGATAAATGGCCCAGGATGTGATCTATCTTGGAGAATGTTCTGTGTGCACTTGAGAAAAAGGTGAAATTCATTGTTTTGGGGTGAAATGTCCTATAGATATCAATTAGGTCTAACTGGTCCATTGTATTATTTAAAGTTTGTGTTTCCTTTCTAATTTCCTGTTTGGTTGATCTATCCATTGGTGTGAGTGGGGTATTAAAGTCTCCCACTATTATTGTGTTATTGTTAATTTCCCCTTTCATACTTGTTACCATTTGCTTTACATATTGTGGTGCTCCTGTGTTGGGTACATATATATTTATAATCCTTTGACCATTATGTAGTGTCCTTCTTTGTCTCTTTTCACGGCCTTTATTTCAAAGTCTATTTTATCTGATATGAGTATTGCTACTCCTGCTTTCTTTTGGTCTCCATTTGCATGAAATATCTTTTTCCAGCCCTTCACTTTCAGTCTGTTTGTGTTCCTTGGTTTGAGGTGGGTCTCTTATGGATAGCATATATAGGGGTCTTATTTTTTAATCCATTCATCCAGTCTTTGTCTTTTGGTTGGGGCATTCAACCCATTTACAGTTAATGTAATTATTGATAAGTATGATCCCATTGCCATTTACTTTGTTGTTTTGGGTTCGATTTTATAAACCTTTTATGTCTCCTGTCTAGAGAAGATCCTTTAGTATTTGCTGAAGAGCTGGTTTGGTGGTGCTGAATTCTCTCAGCTTTTGCTTGTCTGTAAAGCTTTTGATTTCTCCTTCATATTTGAATGAGATTCTTGCTGGGTATAGTAATCTGGGCTGTAGGTTTTTCTCCTTCATCACTAAGTATGTCCTGCTGTTCCCTCTGGCCTGAAGAGTTTCTATTGAAAGATCAGCTGTTATCCTTATGGGGATCCCTTTGTGTGTTATTTGTTGCTTTTCCCTTACTGCTTTTAATATTTGTTCTTTGTGTTTGATCTTCATTAGTTTGATTAATATATGTCTTGGGGTGTTTCACCTTGGGTTTATTCTGTTTGGGACCCTCTGGGTTTCTTGGACTTGGTTGGCTATTTTCTTTCCCATTTTAGGGAAGTTTCCAACTATTATCTCCTCAAGTATTTTCTCATGCCCTTTCTTTTTGTATTCTTCTTCTGAGACTCCTATGATTTGAATGTTGGAGTGTTTAACATTGTCCCAGAGGTCTCTGAGGTTGTCCTCATTTCTTTTCATTCTTTTTTCTTCTCTGCTTCATTTATTTCCACCATTCTATCTTCCACCTCACTTATCCTATCTTCTGCTTCAGTTATTCTACTGTTGGTTCCCTCCAGAGTGCTTTTGATCTCAGTTATTGCATTATTCACTATTGATTGCCTCATCTTTACTTCTTTCCTTGTTAAACATTTCTTGCATCTTCTCAATCCTCAATAGTCTCTGGACTATTTATCTGTCACTCTATTTAGTTTTCAAGATTTTGGATCATCTTTACTGTCATTATTTGGAATTCTTTTCCAGATAGACTTCCTATCTCCTCCTCTTTTGTTTGGTTTGGTGGGCATTTATCATGTTCCTTTACCTGCTGAATATTTCCCTGCCTTTTCATTTTGTTTAAATTGCTGTGTTTGGGGTGTCCTTTCTGTAAGCTGAAAGTTTGTGGTTCTTCTTTATTGTGGAGCATGCTCCTTGTAGGTGTGGTTGGACTAGTGGCTTGTCAAGGTTTCCTGGTTAGGGGAGCTTGTGTCTGTGTTCTGCTGGGTGGAGCTGGATCTCTTCTCTCTGAAGTGCAATGAATTGTCCAGTAGTGAGTTTTAGGGTGTCTATGGGTTTGACATGGCTTTGGGCAGCCTGTCTTTTAATGCTCAGGGTTGTGTTCCTCCTTTGCTGGAGAATTAGCATGGTATGTCTTGCTCTGGAACTTGTTGGCTCTTGGGTACAGCTTGGTTTCAGTGTAGGTATGGAGGCTTTTGGATAAGCTCTTATCTATTAATGTTACCTGGAATCAGGAGTTCTCTGATGTTCTCAAGTTTTGGAGTTAAGCCTCCTGCCTCTGGCTTTCAGTCTTATTCTTACAGTAGCCTTAAGACTTCTCCATGCATACAGCACAGATGATAAAACATCTAGGTAAATGGTGAAATAATTCTCCACAGTGAGGGACACACAGAGAGGTTCACAGAGTTACATGGAGAAGAAAAGAGGGAGGAGAGAGATAGAGGTGACCAGGAGGAGAAGAGGGGGAGTCAAAAAGGGAGAAAGCAATCTAGCCAGTAATCAATTCACTGTGTGTGGTGGTTCCGAGATGGTGGAAGAATAGGACGGGGAGACCACTTTCTCCCCCACAAATTCACCATTAGATCATTTGAATGCTGAGTAACTTTGACAAAACAACTTCTGAATGCTGGCAGAGGACACCAGGCACCCAGAAATGCAGGCCGTTCTCTTCAAAAGGAGGTAGGACAAAATATAAAAGACAAAAAGAGAGACAAAAGAGTTAGGGATGGAGACCCATCCTGGGGAGGAAATCGTGAAGGAGAAGTTTCCAAACAGCAGGAAGCCTTCTCACAGGTGGGTCTGTGGGGAGTTTTGGAATCTCAGAGGGCAACAGAACCAGGAGGAAAAAACTCCACAGAATATGTGCCTAACCATGACTCCCAGCAGAGAAGTAGCCCAGATGTTCGTGTCCGGCACCAGCAAGTGGGGGCTGGATGGGGAGGCTCAGGCTGCATGCTTAGGGTAAGGACTTGGCCTGAGTGACCTGAGGACAATCTGAGGGAGCTAATGTGAGATAGCAACCCAAACTGTGGGATAACCAGAGAGAAAAAAAGAACTTTCCCATGAAAGGCTCTAACCTAACACATAGCCTGGCCTGTTCACAGAACAAAGGATTGAGAGAATACCAAAGGAGAGCTAGCTGGCTCTATGAAATTTGCTTTGAAAGTAGGGTCTTTTTTTTTTCAAGGTAATACTAGGTTATAAAAATGAAAATTAAAGGCGTAATAAAGAGCTTAAAGATAAAAAAAATTAAAAATAATAGTAGTAAAAATATATCTAGGAATTTCTCTGGAGCTGTTGTGGGCAGTGTGGAGTCAGTTCAGTTTCAGATAGTTCCTTGTTCCAGCTTGTACTTGTTCTCAAGGTCTGTAGGCCCCTTCCAATGCTTCAGTTCAGTTCAGTTCAGTTCAGTCACTCAGTCATGTTCGACTCTTTGTGACCCCATGGACTGCAGCATGCCAGGCCTCCCTGTCCATCAACAGCTCCTGGAGTTTACTCAACCTCATGTCCATCAAGTCGGTGATGCCATCCAACCATCTCATCCTCTGTCATCCCCTTCTCCTCCCGCCTTCAATCTTTCCCCGCACCAGGGTCTTTTCAAATGAGTCAGTTCTTCACATCAGGTGCTTAGTCAATGTTAACTACAGGGTTTTAATCTATTGCACCTGTCACTTCCAGAGTGGTTCCCTCTTCTTTATTTTGGCTTCCTCTGTTTGCAAGTCTCTTTGGTGACTAATTTCTGCCCTGACACAAGGGGGTGAAGGTGGTCACTTATTTAGGTTCACTTGTTTGCTTGTGTTGTGGGGAGGGAGAAACACTACAAACAAATATTGTGGGTGTGTGTGGGAAGTGCTCACAGTGTATGGACCACACTGGGTTTGCCCCAGCTCATGGTGTGTGTGCTTTCCAGGTCTATGCTGCTCAGGCTCCAGGGTGCTCTGCAGGGGTACTGTCCAAAGTACCCCTGCATTTCATGCACTTTCGAGGTCTAAGCTGCTTAGGTTTAGGTTCTCGGGTACTCTGCAAGGGCACAGACTCGGTTGAGCATGCATTTTGTGCCCTTCCTAGGTTCGAGCAGCTCAGACGACCAGGTGCTTGGCGAGTGCACTGTCCCAGGTGGGCCGTGTATCTTAATCACCTCCCCCATCCCGGCCACTTGGTTTCCCAGTGCGCTGCAAGAGCACCATCTCAGGTGTGCTGTGTGAATCCTCTAGGGAGCTGATCTCAGGCTGCAATCCTCCTGGCAAGTGTCAACTATCCAGGATCCCAGGAAGATGGGGCTAGCAACTGGGAGCCTACTCACAGTTTGGTGAAGGATGCTGGTCCCTAGGGCCAAGATTGGAGTAGCCCCTCGTTTTCCAGCTCTGGCTGTTGCATGCCTGCTTCTCTGCCTCCAGCAGTGGGGAGGGACCTGTACACAGCTGGCTAGCTCTCCTTTGGTATTTGTTCAATCCTTTGTTCTGTGAGCAGGCCAGGCTGTGCATTAGGTTAGAGCCTTTTGAGGGAGAATTCTCTTCTTTTTTCCCCTCTTTGGCAATCCCACAGTTTGGGTTGCTATCTCACGTTAGCTCCCTCAGATTGTCCTCAGGGCATTCAGGCCTGGTCCTTACCCTAAGGACTGATGATGAGCCCCCACCTCCCTGTCCAGCCGAGCGTCTGGGCTACTTCTCTGCTGGCAGTTGTGGTTAGGTGCCTATTCTGTGTTTTTTTTTTTTCTCCCAGTTATGTTGCCCTCTGAGACTCCAAAACTCCCCACAGACCCACCTGTGAGAGGGCTTCCTGCTGTTTGGAAACTTTTGTTTCACGACTCCCTCCCCAGGACAGGTCTCTGTCCCTAACTCTTTTGTCTCTCTTTTTGTCTTTTATATTTTGTCCTACCTACTTTCAAAAAGAACAGCCTGCGTTTCTAGGTGCCTGGTGTCCTCTGCCAGCATTCAGAAGTTTTGTGGAAGTTGCTCAGCATTCAAATGATCTTTTGATGAATTTGTGGGGGAGAAAATGGTCTCCCCATCCTATTCCTCCACCATCTTGGAACTGCCCCTAAGTTTGCTGCATTTACTTAGTATGGTCTACTAACTTGAGTACAGAGTCCCTGATCTTGGGCATCTTAATATAAATGGAGCTAAAGATTGGCTCATCTGTAGCCGTTTGTAATTATTTATTTTCTAGGAATAGGGAATGGCAAGTGACAGTACCCAGCTAGTACTGTTTCCGTGGCTCTGCCAGCTTCAGCTCCTAGCACTTGGACCTTCACACCTACACAGTATCTCTTCCACCTGCATTGTATTACCAGGGAGTATAGTCTTAGGGAAAGAGGAATTAATGAAGCATGAAGTAAGTTTAGCCATTCAGAAAGTAGCACACATATGATACACATGCAGTACCTTCTTATCTTCTTATTGAAAACGTTTCTATAGATGTGAACCAAATATTGCAGTGGGAGAGGATAAATGAAAATCCTTAGCTCTCATGTTTTGGATCTTTTTATCCTCCTGAAAAGAAGGTATAAGATTGTGATTAAGCATGACATCAGCATCATTGTGGTGTGTGGCACTCTCTTTGCCTTTTCTCTTCAATCTACAACCACTAAAAACATCCATAACTCAACAACGGTGCCTCTGCTCAACACAGCAGGACACCAGAGTTCCTAGGTGGCACTAGTGGTAAAAAGAACCCACCTGCCAGTGCAGGAGATATAAGAGACGTGAGTTTGATCACTGGGTCAGGAAGGTCCCCTGGAGGAGGGCATGGCAACGTACTCCAGGATTCTTCACTGGGAAATCCCACGGACAGAGGAGCCTGGTGGGCTATAGTCCATGGGGTCACAAAGAGTTGGACATGGCTGAAGTGATTTAGCACCTTTGCAAAGGAAGGTGGACTGGAACACATGGGGGAGGCAGAACCAGAACAGCAGAAGTGGTGCCTGTGATCCTGGAACCCCAGCCATGGTAGCTGAGCCTGCAGCCCCAGAGAGCCTGGCAGCATCAGGGGAAGCAGAACATATGACTCCAGCCTCCCTGTCAAAGGGGTGCCCCTGGCCACAGGGATCCAGGCAGTAGTGGCTGTGGGCCTATGACCCTGTCCCTCCAGTTATGGACATACAGATTACTCTGGCTCCTCCATTTGCCCCTACCCACAGTGGTAGTGCCTGACAACCCTGGCCATGGCAAAGGGCCTGTGACCCTGGCTCCCTGTCACCCCTGTCCCCAGGGATAATAGAGACTGAGACCCTGGGCCTAGCAGAAGTGACCACCACCCTGATGTCCCAGGTAACAATGCCAGCAGCAGCAAGGCACTAATAACCCCAAAGGCACAAGCAGTGACATGCATGACACCTCTGACAGAGCTGATGGAAGGTGGAAAAGGCTGATTCTCAAATATAACCAGAAGCAGCTCAGGTAAGAGACCAGAAACTGGTGAGGCCTCTACTAATTACTAATCCATTGAATCCTTAGAATCAAGTTAAAAAAAAAAAAAACTTTACCTAAAGAAGAGTGTTCACTACTTCAAATGTGCTGTCAGAAGAACAACTCATCAAGAGCCATGAAAACCATGGTAACAATGTATCACAAAAAACAAATGACAGATCCCGCAAAACCAAACTTAAAGTCACAGAATATTGTGATTTTACTGATAGAGAATTCAAAATAGTTGTCATGAAGAAACTCAACAAGCTATAAGAAAATACAGAAAGACAGTTAAATAAACTCAGAAATAAAATTGATGAACAGAAGGAATATTTTACCAAGGAGAATGGAACTCTAAAAAAGAACCAAAGTGAAATTCTGGACCTAAAGGACTCAATAAATAAGAGGAAGGAGGTATTGGAAATACAGCAGCCCATATGGAAGAGAGAACTAGTGAGTTTGAAAATAAAAATCTAGAAATAATAGAGACAGAAGGGAAAAGAGAATTAAGATCTTAAAAAAAGAAGACATTCTATAAGAACTGTTAGGAAAGAAAGAATTATATTACTGGTATCCCAGCAGGAGAAGAATGGAAGAAGGGAGAAGAAAGTTTATATTAAAAAATAATAGCTGAGAATTTCCCAAATCTGAGGAAGGAATGGGATATATTAGTCAATGAAGCTAAGAGAACACTTATGGTGACCAGAAAACATAAATTTAGAGCACAGACATGAAACATAAACAGTTTATCAATCTCTTTGGCATGAAAAATGAAAGTGTTAGTTGCTCAGTTGTGCCAACTTTTTGTGACCCCATGGACTATAGCCAACCAGATTCCTCTGCTCATGGGATCTTCCAAGCAAGAATAATGGAGTGGGTTGCCATTCTTTTCTCCAGGGGCTCTTCCCTATCCAGGGATTGAACCCAGGTCTTCTGCACTGCAGGCAGATTCTTTACCCTCTTGAGCCACAAGGGAAACTCCTTTGGTATGAAACTAGAGATCAAATACAAGAAGAAAGCTGAAAAAAATAATAAACATTTTGAGACTTAAAAAACATGCTACTGAATAGCTTTTGGGTCAAAGAAGAAGATATTAAGAAGAGGTGGCAAGAATACAAAGAAGATCTCTACAAAAAAGATCTTAATGACGCAGATAACCACAATGGTGTGATCACTTATGTAGAGCCAGACATCGTCGAGTGTGAAGTCAAGTAAGGCCTTAGGAAGCATATCTATGAACAAAACTAGTGGAAGTGATGGAATTCCAGCTGAGTGATTTCAAATCCTAAAAATGATGCTGTGCTGCACTCAATATGCCAGCAAATTTGGAAAACTCAGCAGTGGCCACAGGACTGGAAAAAGTCAGTTTTCATTCCAATCCCAAAGAAGAACTATGCCAAAGAATGTTCAAACTACTGCACAATTGCATTAATTTCCCATGCTAGCAAAATAACACTCAAAATTCGCCAAGCTAAGCCTCAGTGGTATGTGTACTGAGAACTTCTAGATGTTCAAGCTGGATTTAGAAAAGGGAGAGAAACCAGAGATCAAATTGCCAACATCTGTTGGATCAGCAAAAAAGCAGGAGAATTCCAGAAAAACATCTACTTCTGCTTCATTGACTACGCTAAATCCTTTGACTGTGTGGATCACAAAAAACTGAGGAAAATTCTTCAAGAGATGAGAATACCAGACCACCTGACCTGCCTCCTGAGAAACCTGTATGCAGGTCAAGAAGCAACAGTTAGAACCAGACATGGAAAAACGGACTGATTCAAAATTGGGAAAGGAGTACATCAAGGCTGTATGTTGTCACTCTGCTTATTTAACTTCTATGCAGAGTACATCATGCAAAATGCCAGGTTGGATAAAGCACAAGCTGGAATCAAGACTGCTGGGAGAAATATCAATAACCTCAGATATGCAGATGACACCACCCTTAAGGCAGAAAGTGAAGAGGAACTAAAGAGCCTCTTGATGAAAGTGAAAGAGGAGAGTGAAAAGGCTGGCTTAAAACTCAACATTCAAAAAATGAAGATCATGGCATCTGGTCCCATTACTTCATGGCAAATAGTTAGGGAAACAATGGAAACAGTGACTTTATTTTCTTGGGCTCCAAAATTATTGCAGATGGTGACTGGAGCCATGAAATTAAAAGATGCTTGCTCCTTGGAAGAAAAACTATGACAAACTTAGACAGCATATTGAAAAGCAGACACACTACTTTGCTTACAAAGGTCCATATAGTCAAAGCTATGGTTTTTCCAGTAGTTGTGTATGGATGTGAGAGTTGGACTATAAGGAAGGTTGAGAGCCAAAGAATTTATGCTTTTGTACTACAGTGTTGGAGAAGACCCTTGAGAGTCCCTTGGACTCCACGGAGAACCAACCTATCAATCCTGCTGCTGCTACTGCTGCTGCTAAGTCGCTTCAGTCGTGTCTGACTCTGTGCGACCCCATAGACAGCAGCCCACCAGATTCAGCCGTCCCTGGGATTCTCCAGGCAAGAACACTGGAGTGGGTTGCCATTTCCTTCTCCAATGCATGAAAGTGAAAAGTGAAAAGTGAAAGTGAAGTCACTCAGTCGTGTCCGACTCTTAGCGACCCCATGGACTGCAGCCCACCAGGCTCCATGGGATTTTCCAGGCAAGAGTACTGGAGTGGGGTGCCATTGCCTTCTCCGCTATCAATCCTAAAGGAAATCAATCCTGAATATTCACTGGAAAGGCTGATGCTGAAGCTGAAGCTCCAATACTTTGGCCACCTGATGCAAAGAGCTGACTCATTAGAAAAGACCCTGATGCTGGAGAACTTGAAGGCAGGATAAGAAGGGAATGACAGATGATGAGATGGTTGGATGGCATTACTGACTCAATGGACATGAGTTTGAGCAAGCTCCAGGGGTTGGTGATGGACAGGGAAGCCTGCTGTGCTGCTGTCCATGGGGTCGCAAAGAGTTGGACATGACCAGTCAACTGAACAACAACAACAAAGAATAAATCAAAGTAGAAATGAAAAAAAATTAAGATAAATGAAAATACAACATACCAAAATCCATATGATGTAGCAAAGGTAGTACTAAAGAGGGAAGTCTGTAGCAATACAGGCATATCTCAAACAAGAAAAATCTCAAATAACAGTCTAACAATCTAACTTTACACCTAAGTGAACTAGAAAAGAAGAACAAATGAAGCCCAATAAAATATTATAAAAACCCTCAACAAAATATTAGCAAACTTAATACAATAATATATTAAAAGGAGCATACATTATATAAAGTGATATTCATTCCAGGGATTCAAGGATGGTTCAATGACTGCAAATCTATCATGATATACCACATTAAAAAAATGAAAGATAAAAATCACATGATCATCTCAATTCAGTTCAGTTCAATTCAGTTGCTCAGTCGTGTCCAACTCTTTGTGACCTCGTGGACTGCAGCATGCCAGGCCTCCCTGTCCATCTCAATAGATGTATAAAAAGTAATTGATAAGATTCAATGTCCACCGATGATTAAAAAACTCAACAAAATGGATATCAAAGGAATGTACTTCAACATAATAAAGACCATACATGATAATCACAGCTAACATCATACTTAACAATGAAAAACTGAAACCTATCCCTCTAAGATCAGGAGCAAGACAAGGTTGCCCACACTTACCACTGTTATTCAACACAGTATTGGAAGCCCTAGCTAGAGCAGTTAGGCCAGAAATGGAAATAAAAAGCATCCAAATTAAAAAGGAAAAAGTCAAACTAATGCTATTTGCGGATGACATGATTTTGTATGTAAAAACCCCTGATGACTCCATAAAAGAACTGTTAGAACTAGTAAGTTCATTACAGTTTCAGGGTGCAAAATCAATATACTAAATCATTGCGTTTCTATACACTAACAATGAACTAGTAAGAAGAAAAACTAAGAAAGCAATCCCATTTACAATTGTAGCAAAAAGAATAAAATACCTAGGAACAAATTTAACAAAGAGGTGAATAATGTCTACACTGAAAACTATAAGACAGGGTGAAAGAAATTGAAGACTACACAAAGAAATAGAAAAACAGTCTGTGCTGATGGATTGGGAGAAATAATATTGTGAAAATGTCTACATTACCCAAAGAAATATACATATTCAATGCAATCCCCATCAAAATCCCAAGGACATTATACACAAAACTAGAACACGAAAATTAAAAAAAAAAGTATATACAGCCACAAAAGTTTCCTGAATAGCAAAAGACATCCTGAGAAAAAAGAACAAAGCTGGCAATATAACTCTCCCTGATTTCAAAATTATTACACGGCTATAGTAGTCAAAACAGAATAATATTGGCTGAAAATCAGACACAGTGGAGTGGAACAGAATTGAGAGACCAGCAATAAATGTACGCATATATTGACAATCAGTTTACAAGAAAGGAACAAAGAACATGCAATGGAGAAAGTATAGTCTTTTCAAAAACGGTGTTGAGAAAACTGGATTGCCATTTGCAAAAGAATGAAAATGGACCACTATCTCACACAATACCCAAAAATCAACTCAGAGTGGATTAGACTTGGATGTAAGACCTGAAACCGTAAACTCCTAGGAGTAAACATAAGCAGTATGCTCTTTGGCATGGATCTTAGCAATTTCTTTCTGGGTATGTCTCCTCAGGCAAGGGAAACATAAGCAAAAATAAACAAATGGGACTGTATCAAATTAGAAAGCCTCTGCATAGCAAAGAAAGCTATCAGCAGCAAAAAGGACAGCCTACCAAGTGGGGGAAATATTTACAAATCATATGTCATTATTCTAATAATGGGACTAATATCCAACACATATAAAGAACTTACACAACTAAACAACAACAAACAAATGGGTAGAGGAGCTGAATAGATATACAGATGATCAACAAGCACCAAAAAGATGTTCAATATCACTAATTATTAGGGAAATGCAAATCAAAACCACAGTGAGGTATCATTCCATGTCCATTAGAATGGCTATTATCAAAAAATGAGAAATAAGAAATGTTGGAGAGAATGTGGAGAATGTGAATTGGTGTAGCTACTATGGAAACAGTATTGAGATTCCTTAGAAAATGAAGAATGACACTATCATATACAATCCAGTTTTTCCACCTCTGGCTATTTACTCAAAAAATGCAAAGACATTAATTCAAAAAGATATATGCACCGCTATAGTCCTAGCAGCATTTTCTTTTACGATAGTCAAGATATGGAAACAACCCAAGTGCCCATTGATAGATGAACAGACATAGAAGACGTGATACCTATATATCTATATTTATCTACACACACACTCAAGGACACAGTGGAATATGACTCAGCTATAAAAGGTGAAACCTTGCCATTTGTGTCACAGATGGACCTTGAGGATATTACACCAACTAAAATAAATCAAGACAGAGAAAGACAAATATTGTATGATTTCACTTATATGTGGGATATAGAAAAATTTAAAAAACCCCTCAAACAAAGTAAATGAGCAAACCAAACTAAATAAAAATAAATACTTAGATACAGAGTTTACCAGAGAGGAAGGGGGTGTGGTGGACGAAAGGGGTAAAGGCGAAGGATAGAAACTGACTTTTGGTGTTAAACATGCTGTAGTATATACTGAAACTGAAATATAACGTTGTATACATGAAACTTATGTATTGTTATAAACTAATGTTACCTCAATAAATTAAAAAATTCAATTTAATTAAAAAATAAAGATAATGGTTAAGAATTCCATAATACAGACTCATATAGACCTGGCTCAAATTCCAGCTGGTAGCTGGGTCTCTGCTAAGTCACTTCAGTTGTGTCCGACTCTGTGGGACCCCATAGACAGCAGCCCACCAGGCTCCCCCGTCCCTGGGATTCTCCAGGCAAGAACACTGGAGTGGGTTGCCATTTCTTTCTCCAATGCGTGAAAGTGAAAAGTGAAAGTGAGGCCGTTCAGTCGTGTCCGACTCTTAGTGACCCCGTGGACTGCAGCCTACCAGGCTCCTCCCATGGGATTTTCCAGGCAGGAGTACTGGAGTGGGTTGCCATTGCCTTCTCCAGGTAGCTGGGTAGTCTATGTTAAATCAGCTAACCTCCTTGAGCTAGAGTTTCTTTATACGTAATAAACATGCCTGTTTCATATTTATGTGACCATATTTATGTGAACTAGAGAGAGTGTTCAATACTCAGTAGCTCTTATTAACCTGAAGACATCCTTATTCCACAAGTTCACAGCACAGCTCTGTCCTTTCTCTAGGATATGGGGCTCAAGACCCCCAATTCTTGTGGGAAGCTGTGAAATTGATGAGAGTTGCCTATGGAGTAGTCAGTGGTAGGATGGCAAAAATGGTAAGGGCTGATGCAGATGATAAACTCGATTGGGTAATGGGGCACATAAATCACCCAATAACCAAAATTCTCCAAATTCCAGAAAGGACTGAAGACTCTGCAGGATAAGTTAACCCAGGATGCAGAGTTGATAGGTCCTCCCTTTGAACTGTTACTCTGGCATTAACACTAACCCACTCTTGGTAATCCACATTTCCATTATTCCTAAGTACTGGCACTTCCTGGACTGTAGACATCTCCTTGAATGAAGGGACCCAGGGGGTTCGGGCTTCCACCTCTTTTATGAACCCTGACCTGGAGATCTTTTCTTCTTTTTCATTTTGGACCTCTTCACTAATCCTTGAGGCCCTTGGACATAAAATGTCCAATATCTTTTCCTCACTCTCTCCTTTTTAAAGCCAGAACTTGATTGTCTCTGGTGGTGCTCATATCTCAATTTAACTGCCAACACTGGGACCTTTTCTTATCTTATACAGCATCTTACCTGGCTTTTTTTTTCCCCCTTAACCTTACATATACTTCACCCAGTGCTTTTCATACATCGTAGAAGAGACAGCATCCCCAAAGCAACCCTATTATTCTCCCTAAAATAGATACTGCTGCTGCTAAGTCGATTCAGTCGTGTCCGACTCTGTGCGACCCCATGGACTGCAGCCTACCGGGGTTCTCCATCCGTGGGATTCTCCAGGCAAGAACACTGGAGTGGGTTGCCATTTCCTTCTCCAATGCATCAAAGTGGAAAGTGAAAGTGAAGTTGCTCAGTCATGTTTGACTCTTAGCGACCCCGTGGACTGCAGCCTACTAGGATCCTCCATCCATGGGATTTTCTGGGCAACAGTACTGGAGTGGGGTGCCATTGCCTTCTCCCAAATAGATACAGAGATGGGTAATTCATTTTGAAAAGGCAGTCAGTTACATTTATATAGTAACTATTATCCTTTAACCAGTCTGCCACAGAACTTCATCTGAACTTTGGCCTGGAAATCCCCCATGGACTCTGGCAGATTATCCTCTGGTATTTCTGATTTCTAGTGTTGTTGAAATTTTCTCTGTGTTATCATAAGGGTACATCAAGAATCACTGTCTTTCTAATATCTTATCTGAGGTTTCCTCATTCACATTTACAGAATCAGTAATTTTCAGTCTTTGAATACAAAGAAGTTCAATTTATGTAAATTTTTGCAAACAACTTGAAGACTAAGTTATAATTCTTTGTAATATTATCTTTTTCAGCTGAATTTTATCCTGTTTCTGAATACTGTTAGAGTTCTGGCTACTAAAATCTGGGAGACCAATGTGGTTGGGCATGACACCAGAAAACAATACAGGTAATTCCAGGACAGACATCCATAAAAGAAAATATTTTGGTTACTATTTAGACTAAAGGACAGATATCAATTGATCTGAAATGTCTCTAAGAGACTAAATTGTGAACATGTATTTTTGTTTGGTTTAATTGTGCTATTTGTCAGAAAACTATATATATTTTAGGAAAATATAAATAACAACAAACCTTACCATATGCTTAAATTCTAAGTATGTTTTTAAAAATATGTTCTTAGCAACTGGGATTTTATAATAAACTTTGTAACCAGGGCTCACCTGGTGGTTCAGTGGTAAAGAATCCACCTGCCAAGCAGGAGATGCAGGTGCTATCCTTGGTTCAAGAAGATCGCCTGAAGGAGGAAATGGCAACCCACTCCAGTATTCTTGCCTGGGAAATCCCATGGACAGAGGAGCCTGGTAGGCTACAGTCTAGGATGTCACAAAAAGTCAGACAGGGCTTAGCGACTGAGCACACACACACAACAAAAATCAAGAAAATGTATTTGTTATATTGTTCCAGCCTGCCCATCAGATTGGGTGTGTTGTGTGCTCAGTCATGTCTGCTTCTGTGACCCCATGGCCTGTAGCCCATCATGCTCCTCTGTCCATGGGATTTTCCCAGGCAAGAATACTGGAGTGGGTTGTCGTATCCTTCTCTAAGGGATCTTCCTGACCCAGGGATTGAACTTGCGTTTCCTGCCTCTCCTGCACTGCGAGGCAGATTCTTTACCACTGTGCCACCTGAGAAGCCTTGCTATCAAATTGGCACCTCCCAAATAATTGATTTTTAAGAACTTTCAAAAGTACTGATTGATGGAGGTCTATTATTCAGTCTTTGTTCAAAAAAAGGACAAATTAAGTATTTATGAATATGAAAGTGTTAGTCACTCAGTTGTGTCCGACTCTTTGTGACCCCTTGGACTGTAGCCCACCAGGCTACTCTGTCCATGGGATTCTTCAGGAAAGAGTACTGGAGAGGGTTGCCATTGCCTTCTCCAGGAGTTCTTCCTGACCCGGGGATCAAACTTGGGTTTCCCGCATTGCAGGCAGATTTTTTACTGTCTGAGCTACCAGGAATATCCTAAGTATTTATAATCACTATCAAACTATTTTAAGACTATGTCTGTTTTTTCCAATTATCATTTCGGAGGTTCTAAGTCATTTTGGAAGTGGCTTTTAGGCAACTGAACATATACACCCAATAGTCAGGAGCATGTGGATTAGTTTTTGCAATCCCCAAACAAGAATCTATTTCTTTCTGCCTCACGTTGTCATGAAATGCTATCTCAGACACAGAAAGGAAGAAATCATAACCAGCATTTCCATCTTCTCTCACAAACATTCCTCTATACCATGTAGGAAGCATTTACTGTCAGGCAGAAAAGACTACAGGTACAGATGGACCGAGGTCTAGACTGGGATGCACAGTATGAACGAGTGCTCAGCTGCTAGCTCCAGTTATTTGCAGTATGGTGGAAGTGGTAGTACCATAAATTGTGCCTAAGCATTTACAGTAAAGGGTCCATGCTATACTAGGATAGCTTGTCTCATGTCACATCCCATTGGTGAAGACAAAGGTCAAAGGATGATAGAAATGGAAAAATGTAAGTAGCCTTTCAATCTTCATAAAATGAAAAAGTGCACTTGTGTTTGAAAGATGCTTATTTCTCTAGTTCTGAATAAAAGCTACTATTTCCTTTATTTCTGAACGATGTGAAATTATACTTTCAGTAGAAAGTTGCCCAAGAGACTTGAAAAACTCTGGTGAGAACAAAGAGTGGATTATCTCTGAAACTAGATAGTCAGCCTACTTCCAAAAAGAAAAAAAATAAGTAAGTAGGGAAAGAAAGAAAGGAAAGAAGGAAGGAAGGACAAAAGAAAGGAAGGAAGAACACTGAAGGAAAGACTAGATAGGGAAGGAAGAAGGTTACAATCCTTTGAGATTTTTTTAGTTAGTTCAGTCACTCAGTTGTGTCCAACTCTTTGTGACCACATAGACTGCAGCATGCCAGGCTTCCCTGTCCATCTCTAACTTCCCGGAGCTTACTCAAACTTATGTCCGTTGAGTCGGTGATGCCATCCAATCATCTCATCCTCTGTCGTCCCCTTCCCCTCCTGCCTTCAATCTTTCCGAGCATCAGGGTTTTTTCTAGTGAGTCAGTTCTTCCCATCAGGTGGCCAAAGTATTGGAGCTTCAGCTTCAGCATCAGTCCTTCCAATGAATATTCAGGACTGATTTCCTTTAGGATTGACTTTACTTTGAGATTATTGGGGTATTAAATGATTCTTAGAGAAAGAGACACTTCTTACATCTCAAACGTTGAAGCTGAAGATTTAGGACAGAAAAAAAAAGGCATTTTACAATTTTATGAAAATAGTATCCTTTAAGCAAAAAGAGTAGAAATGAGATTAGAAAGACTTAGGGGATAATTGTGGTTTTTCCTGGTGGCTCAGATAGTAAAGAAATCTGCCTACAAAGCAACAGAACCAGCTTCGGTTCCTGGGTCAGGAGGACCCTCTGAAGAAGGAAACGGCAACCCACTCCAGTATTCTGGCCTGGAGAATTCCATGGACAGAGGAACCTGGCAGACTACAGTCCACGGGGTTGCAAAGAGTCAGACATGGCTGATCAACTTTCACTTCTTTTCAGGGGATAGTAATCACCGGAAATGAGAATAAACTGCCGATTTAGAATAGAAGTGACAGGAAGAAGAGGGAGGCAGGGAAAAATTAGCAGAAGTAGTGGGTCAGAGATGGGGAAATCAGTCCCTGTTAGTTCTGCTAAGCTTTATTTTTTCCAGAAAGTTATGTGTACAGGGGGCTTCCCCAGTGCTCAGTGGTAAAGAATCCTCCCACAATGCAGGAAATGTGGGTTCGATCCCTGGGTCAGGAATATCCCCTGGAGGAGGAAATGGCAACCCACTTCAGTACTCTTTCCTGGAGAATCCCATGGACAGAGGAGCCTGGCTGGCTACAGCCCATAGAGTCTCAAAGAGTTGGACATGACTGAAGCAACTTTGCATGCACATGTCTACAGAAAAGTGAAGTGAAGTTGCTCAGTCGTGTCCAACTCTTTGCCCAACTCTTTGGAATAGTCCAATTCCATGGACTATCCAGCCCATAGAATTCTCCAGGCCAGAATACTGGAGTGCGTTGCCATTTCCTTCTCCAATGTCTACAGAAGGGCACTCTATATTGACTAATTAAAAGACTTGCTGTTCTCTTCCAGGAAACTCGCCAAATCCACACTGGTGCTGGTCCTGGTCTTTGGTGTGCATTACATCGTGTTCGTGTGTCTGCCCCATTCCTTTGCGGGGCTAGGGTGGGAGATTCGGATGCACTGTGAGCTCTTTTTCAACTCCTTTCAGGTAGAGAGTGCCATCTAGTAATGTGATTTCTATATTTTGCTCTCCTCTCCACCCCCGCTCCTCTAACCCCCTCTGGTGCTGCCAAATTGCAAGGTCATGTCTCTGCCTCTTCTCTGACTTTCATGCACCACCCACCCGTCTCCCAAGGGCCAGGAAAGGGACTGTTTTCTGGCACCTGTGCTTTTCTGTCCTGAGGAGGTCAGGTTAACCTCTTACCACAGCAGGAGCCTGGGCTGTGAGACAAGAAAGCATATTGCTGTAACATATGTGACACCTTTGGAGCAGGAATCTGTGTGTGTATATGGAAGGTCAGTGAAAACAAAAGACAGGATAGGCAGGTGAGAGGAAAAAAGGGAAGGGGAGACAAGAAAGAGGAAGAGGTTGCTTCCATACATTTGATCTCAGTACAAAACACGATACCATCATCCCTCACATGGATGGCTAAACACACCTCCTAACTCTTCTTCCTGCTACTCATTTGCTGCCACCTCCTGGCCTTCAACCTAGTCTTCATAGAATAGTCTGAAGACTCTTAAAGATAAATCTGACCACGTCACTTATCAGCTGAACACATCCAGAGGCTTCTCATTGCAGTCAGAATGAAATCCAAACACTGTTTGCTTGTGTGCACAGCCCTACGTTGCAGGGATCCTGCCCAGCTGTGACCTCATCTCACTAAGGTCCATGCTGCCCACTAAGTCTGAGCCACACTAGCTCATCCACAGTTTCTGTTCCTCAGGTTCACTTCTGCCTCAGGGGCAGTACTTGCTGTTTTCTCTGCCTGGAATGCTCTTCCCTCTAATATTCTTATGGCCTGGCTTCTTCTCATTCAAATCAGCTTAAATGTCACCCTCTCAGAGAGGTCTTCATCGAGTTCCCCCTCTGATAGACCTTCTCCACTCTTCTCTTCCACCACCACTTGTTTTGCCTGAATAGTCTTTATCTCATCATTTTACGATTTTCTCCTGTGGCTATTTGTTTATATTTTATTCATCTGTATTCTCTTCCAGAATATAAGCTGCAAGAGAACAGGGACCTTATCTGTGTTGATTAAATTGTTTATCTCTGTAACACTGAGCATTTCACAGTGTATAAAGTCAACAAATATTTTTGAATGAGTGGGAAAAAAAAAGTTTGTGTTTTCACTATAATATACCCTACACCTATAGTTGCCAACATTTCACAGTGTATAAATTTCACTTACCAGCTAGGGGATGTTCTGTGATTCTGAGTGGCAAACATGAAATTAACATGATACAAATCAGTTATTCATGTGTCCTGGAGTATTTTATTTATTTATTTGGTTAATTTGACACCAAGGAAAGATCTCAGACAACTTTCATGTATATTTAAGGATTTGGAATATTAGGAGAGAATAACTTGTATAATTTTCTGGAGGAATCATTTAAAAATACCCTGTTTTTCAAAATATGCATTTTGATACAAGATGCTTTAGTGCCCTAATCTTCATAATTAAAATTAATTAATTAAAACATTCTATTTTCTCCTCCAGGGTTTCTTTGTGTCTATCATCTACTGCTATTGCAATGGAGAGGTAAGTCTGAAGGAACCCAGACCTCCTGTAGGTTTAACTCTGAGTATAAATGGCTATCACAATATGACCTGAATCTCTTTAGAATCCCCAGGGGTTACAGGAAAGAATGGGCAGGGAGAAAGGAGATATATATTGTTTTGAGAAAGCAAGAATTGATGTAAATAAGCCAAGGTCTTCCTCTTCCAGCACTTTTCAATGTCAATTCAGTTGCAGACCTTGATGTCAGAAACCCAATTTGTTGGAATGCAAATTGATACTTGGAAGGACAGTGAACATCATATTCCAGTCAGTGCTTCAACTTACATTTAATTTCAAGTTCTATAAGAAAATCAAATATAACTCTCTGGGAATAACCCATTAGAACATTGTGACATTTTTTAAACTACCAGATGGTGATGGGACAATTTCAGTTCATTTAGGAGAGAAAGAATGGTACCAATCTTCTGGGTGACATCAGCTTATCAGGTGTCTACTGATTCCCATGGAACTTTCAAAAAGCTCCCTTCTGGAAAGTTGCAGTAGCAGAACTGAATCTTCAGCAGCAAGAATGGAAACGAGAGCCCTACCCTGCTAAGAATGCCCTTGCAGTGCCCACTTTTCGTAGTCCAGTCCTCCTCCCGGTTTCTCTCCTTCATTATGCTTGTGCAGAGTGATAGGTTAACAGTTCCATTTACAGATAAGCAGCTTCCATGCCCTTCCACAGCCTCAGCTGGCACTGTGTATCCATATTGTTCCTCCAACGCAGACCCCTCTTTTTCCTCTCCCATGAGTCACACATTTATACTGGCTGCATGTCAACTTCTATTAAAGCACTAACCTTGGACAAATATTTTTGCCTCTCTGTAAGCCTGTTTGCTCATCTCCAGTAATAACACCTCTCAGGAAGAGACTGAGAGAGAATACACAGTTGACCCTTGAACAACACAGGTTTGAACTGTGTTGTTACTTATACATTTTCACTATATATGCACTACAGTACCGCACCATCTGGGGTTGGTTGAGTCCACCCGTGTGAAACTCCAGATATAGGCTAACTGAGAATTCATAGGGAATTTTTCAGCTGCAGGTGTTGGGGGCCCCTAATCCCTGCATTATTGAAGTGTCAACTGTATATATAAAGTCCCTGGTACACAGTGGAAATTTAGTGATTATTACTATCAATGAAGTCAGGGCATACATCCATCCAGTAAGGTTGCAGGGCCTCTGAAGGTTTTTGATGCATGAAATGGTCCTTGTGGTGTTTAGGTTCAGTCTGAGGTGAAGAAGTTGTGGAGTCGATGGAATCTCTCCGTGGACTGGAAAAGGACGCCCCCGTGCGGCGGCCACAGATACGGCTCCGTGCTCACCACGTTGACGCACAGCACCAGCAGTCAGTCGCAGATGGCGGCCAGCACGCGCATGGGGCTCATCTCAGGCAAAGCACCCAGGAAGGCCAGCCGACAGCCCGACAACCACATGACTTTACCTGGCTACGTCTGGAGTAACTCAGAGCAGGACTGCCTACCACAATTGATCCATGAAGAGACCAAGGAAAGTGGCGGGAGGCAGGGAGATGAGATTCTAATGGAGGAGTCTTCCAGGCCATTAGAATTTAGCACAGGCCTGGAAGGAAGCAAAGGAGAAACCGAGGATGCTCTGTGAATCCATATCTGTTGTCTTTAAAGAGCTGGTTCATCTCGTTGTGTTAGAGGAGCTTGGCCTGTATCCCGCTGCTTAGCCCCAGAGCTGAGCAGTCAGGACTCCAGTGTTCACAGCCCATTTTCAGGAGCCATGAATTGGCTCCTGTAAATACTAAAGCCACAAAACGAGAAAGTCAGTGGAGCAGTTTATTACCATATTTTGGCATCAAATTCTTTTCTGAATTAATGTACAGTACTTGCTCTGTGATGTTCATTCTTCTGCTCCTTTTGGGTAGAGAAACATTTCAGTTGCTTGGTTCTAGTTTTTTCTTGTAAATATCACTCTAAATATGATAGAGATCATTTGGTATGTGACATTTGCCTTTAAACAAATCAGTGTTCTCTTTTCCACTTTAAGGGACTTCTATCATTCCATTCATTTTGTCAGTGCACAGGAACAATTAGGGTCTAAAAATGTACATTGAAAGATTAAAGATTGCAGAACAAGTACACACTGGAAGACACATTGTCTGGATTTTGTTAAAGTAATAAATGTGTGAGAAACTTGTTTCATTCTAGGAAAAAGGGAAATTATTCAAAAAAGAATATTGCACATATTCCTTCTTTTGAATGTCCCCTCTGTGACCAGCCAAATCTCAAGTCTTCACTCTCTTGTAAACCTTAACACTCTTGTAAACCTTAACACAAGGTTTTCTTGGTCAGTGAGCTTATATCTGCAAACAGATTTTGTTTGTAATCATTTATAGTGATGGTCACACTGAATTTATTATTTTTTCTTTGTTCTATTACTGTATTCTAAATGGCATGTGGGATAAATTAAAGTTTGTTTTAAAAATACATTTTGAGTCACTTTTTAAAATGTTCTTTTAGCATCTAACTTTGTTTATAGGAACCAGTCAAATGTCCCTTCTTCAAATCTACAGAGATCAGCATGTAGCCCCAGAACTTCACTGAGCTTGACAAGTCAGTATATTGTGGCAGTGAAATGTTTATTGTGTGCATGTTGGGTACACATATCCTGCTAGGTTTTTACACACATTGACTTATTTAATCCTCACCACAAAGTTTATGGAGTAAGTCTTATCGCTGTCCCCCTTTTTACAAATGACTGTGACTCATGGAGGTAGATTGACTTGCCCAAAGTCACACAACAAGTGATTGAGAGAACACGGTTTCAGACCCAGATCTACTGACTTTAAGCATCTTTTTCTGTCCCTGTTGACCATCTGCATATCTTCTTTGTAGAAATGTCTGTTTAGGTCCTCTGCCCATTTTTTTTTTTGATTGATTGTTTATTTTCTGATACTGAGCTGTCTGAGCTGTTTGCATATTTTAGAAATTAATCCCTTGTAGGTCAAATCCTTCACAAATATTTTTCCTCATTCTGTAGGTTGTCTTTTTGCTATGGTTGTCTGTGCTGTGCAAAAGCTTTTATGTTTGATTAGGTCCTATTTGTTTATTTTTGGTTTTGTTTCTATTGCTCTAGGAGAAAGATCAAAAGAAAAAAAAATTGCTGTGATTTTTGTCAAAGAGTGTCCTGCCTATGCCTTCCTCTAGGAGTTTAATATTATCTGGTTTCACATTTAAGTCTTTAATCCATTTTGAGTTTATTTTTCATAATAGTGTTCGAGAATGTTCTAATTTCATTCTTTTATGTGTAGCTGTCCAGTCTTCCCAGCACCACTTATTAAAGAGACTATCTTTTCTCTATTGTACATTCTTGTCTTGTCATGGATTAATTAACCATTAGTATGTGGGTTTATTTCTTGGATTACTATCATATTCCATTGATCTGTGTGTCTGTTTTTGTATCAGTTCTATACTGTTTTGATTATTGTAGCTTTATAGTATAGTCTGAAGTCAGGGATTATGATTCCTCCAGTTCTATTCTTTCTCAAGATTGTTTTGTCTATTTGGGGTCTTTTGTGTCTCTAAACAAATTTAAAGTTTTTTTTGTTTTGGTTCTGTAAAAAATACCATTGGTAATTTGATAGGGATTGCATTGAATCTGTAGGTTTTCTTGGGTCATATAGTCATTAGAACTTACTTGCTTACCAGCAGTTATTTTTATAAATATAAATATTTATATGGTTGAGTTTATTAAAAGACATTCTTATTTTTCTAGTTATTAAGTATTTTGGCCCATGAGTTGGATTTCAGTCTTTTTCTTTCTTTAGGCCTGCTCTGTCTGTGTCCTTCACTCTTGAACACTCTCCCTGAGACAAACAGAGAAGCAATTTCTCCCAGGAAGTTCAATTCTGAATGGATGGACAGTTTAGAAATAACATATACAAAGAATTATATATATACACTGGCTTTGTTTTAGGTACTAAGCTCAGTATTTTCAGTATATTTTATCATATAGTTTTCATTATACACTGTGATGCAGTTATCACCATCTCAAAAATGTCATGATAATCAGAAGTAAAACAATTTGCTCAAAATCACAGTGGCTGAGCCAAGATTTGAACCCAGTTCACTTTAAAATTCTTGATTGTTCTCTCACCCATGTGACCCTTTAAAATTTTATTTATCAAGAGCCTAGTGGTATGCCAAGTCAATGAGGAAATAAAAAATAATTATTAATAATTCCAACTATTTTGATGGTAGAATTACCAATAATCAAGGACATGTAAAAAAGAAATAATAACATGACAATAGTTTTTGATAAAAGCATTAAAAAAGTTATTTATTTGCTTATTTAATTTTATTTTTGGCTGTGCTGGGTCTTCATTGCCGCATGGGCATTTCTCTAGTTTGAAGAGCAGGGGCTACTCTCTAGTTGCGGTACCTGGGCTTCTCACTGTGGGGGCTTCTCTTGTTGCAGAGCACGGGCTCCAGGGTGCTTGGGCTTCAGTAATTGCAGCACATGGGCTCAGGAGTTGCAGCTCTCTAAAGCACAGGCTCAATAGTTGTGGCGCACGGGCTTAGTTGCTCCAAGGCATGTGGGATATTCTTGGACCAGGGATCAAACCAATGTCTTCTGCATTGGCAGGTGGATTCTCTACTACTGAGCCACCAGGGAAGCCCAAAACATTTTTATTAACCAATATATCATGACCATCAAAATGAAAAATAGCTTTTTAGTTTATGCTCTTTTAAAAATTTCACCCAAAATATCTAACTCAAGTTTATAAAGATGTAAATCCCATTCTTTTTTTTTAAGAATGTACACATACTTTACTGACAGTTGGTATGTAAAGGAGTATTTTGTTAACATTTTTATTTGATGTATAGTAAATGTGGTCATGTTTTCATTATGAATAGTAAGGGGGGATAAAAAAAGAAAAGATCATATAATTAAAGGCACAAATGTGGATGAGTTTCTTTGAAAGCACTGACTCCTAAGGAATCTGGTCATTCTTTACCAGTTAACATGCAGTGCACCAATCTTTTCATATGATCTGGTTCTTAGTGACTTATTTTACAAATGAAATCAGTTTTCTAACAGAGGAAGTCTGCAAATCGTGTTTTATTTCGTATTCTTCAATCCTGGAGAAACAATAGGTGCTCTTATTATAAAGTATTAAGTGCAACATCAAAAACTTACATCTATTACAGGTAATGTAGTTTCAGTAAATATGTAGAGGAGAATCGGCATCCCATGATGTATTACATTTCTGAACAAAGTATTTTTAAACATAGGGAACATTACTTTTCTATTTGACGCATAGATTTCCAAGCCATTATGTAAGTGTTGTTATTCTGTGTATACAGGTACCATGTCTTGATAACCTCTAAATCCTGTTCTTAGGCTGCCTTAGGAGACTGTGGAAATTTTGCCTGTCTCTTGTTGCAGAAATGGCTTTGAACAACTTTGCCTTTAGATTACTCATCTTTATGGCACTTAAAAACAACCTTTATGTGGGGTTTCCATTTTTTCACTGATAAAATGGTTGTCAGAGGAGACCTTAGAATAGCTGAGAAAAGAAAAGACATGAAAGGCAAAGGAGAAAAGGAAAGATATATCCATTTGAATTCAGAGTTCCAAAGAATACCAAGGAAAGATAAGAAAGCCTTCCTCAGTGAAGTGCAAAGAAATAGAGGAAAACAATAGAATGGGAAAGACTGGAGATATCTTCAAGAAAATCAGATATACCAAGGGAACATTTCATGCAAAGATGAGCTCAATAAAAGACAGACATGGTATGGACCTAACAGAAGCAGAAGATATTAAGAAGAGGAGGCAAGAATACACAGAAGAACTGTACAAAAAAGATCTTCACAACTCAGATAATCACTATGGTGTGATCATTCACCTAGAGCCAGACATCCTGGAATGTGAAGTCAAATGGGCCTTAGGAAGCATCACTATGAACAAAGCTAGTGGAGGTGATGGAATTGCAGTTGAGCTATTTCAAATCCTGAAATATGATGCTGTGAAAGTCCTGCACTCAATATGCCAGCAAATTTGGAAAACTCAGCAGTGGCCACAGGACTGGAAAAGGTCAGTTTTCATTCCCATCACAAAGAAAGGCAATGCCAAAGAATGTTCAAACTACCACACAATTGTACTCATCTCACATGCTAGCAAAGTAATGCTCAGAATTTTCCAGCTAGGCTTCAACAGGACATGAACCATGAATTTCCAGATTTTCAAGCTAGATTTAGAAAAAGCAGAGGAACCAGAGATCAAATTGCCAACATCCACTGGGTCATCGAAAAAGCAAGAGAGTTCCAGAAAAACGTCTACTTCTGCTTTATTGACTACTCCAAAGCCTCTGAGGATCACAATAAACTGTGGAAAATTCTTAAAGAGATGGGTATACCAGATCACCCTTACCTGCCTCCTGAGAAATCTGTATGCAGGTCAAGAAGCAACAGTTAGAACTGGACATGGAACAATAGACTGGTTCCAAAATGGGAAAGGAGTACGTCAAGGCTGTATTTTGTCACCCTGCTTATTTAACTTCTATGAAGAGTACATCATGAGAAACACTGGGCTGGCTGAAGCACAAGCTGGAATCAAGATTGCTGGGAGAAATATCAATAACCTCAGATATGCCACCTCAGATGACCATCAATAACCATCAGATGACACCACCCTTATGGCAGAAAGCAAAGAAACATTGAAGAGCCTCTTGATGAAAGTGAAAGAGAAGAGTGAAAAAGCTGGCTTAAAACTCAACATTAATGGCATCTGGTCCCATCACTTCAGGGCAGATAGATGGGGAAACAATGGAAACAGTGAGAGACTTTATTTTTTGGGCTCCAAAATCACTGAAGATGATGACTGCAGCCATGAAATTAAAAGACGCTTGTTCCTTGGAAGAAAAGTTATGACCAACCTAGATAGCATATTAAAAAATAGAGACATTACTTTGCCAAAAAAGGTCCGTTTAGTCAAAGCCATGGTTTTTCCAGTAGTCATGTATGGATGTGAGAGTTGGACTATAAAGAAAGCTGAACACTGAAGAACTAAGGTCCATTTAGTCAAAGCCATGGTTTTTCCAGCAGTCATTTATGGATGTGAGAGTTGGACTATAAAGAAAGCTGAGCACTGAAGAACTGATGCTTTTGAACTGCAATGTTGGAGAAGACTCTTCAGAGTCCCTTGGACTGCAAGGAGATCCAACCAGTCCATTCTAAAGCTACCAACAGTATTCTTCACAGAGCTAGAACAAATAATTTCACAATTTGTATGGAAATACAAAAAACCTTGAATAGCCAAAGCTATCTTGAGAAAGAAGAATGGAACTGGGGGAATCAACCTACCTGACTTCGGGCTCTACTACAAAGCCACAGTTATCAAGACAGTATGGTACTGGCACAAAGACAGAAATATAGATCAATGGAACAAAATAGAAAGCCCAGAGATAAATCCACGCACATATGGACACCTTATCTTTGACAAAGGAGGCAAGAATATACAATGGATTAAAGACAATCTCTTTAAAAAGTGGTGCTGGGAAAACTGGTCAACCACTTGTAAAAGAATGAAATTAGAACACTTTCTAACACCATACACAAAAATAAACTCAAAATGGATTAAAGATCTCAATGTAAGACCAGAAACTATAAAACTCCTAGAGGAGAACATAGGCAAAACACTCTCCGACATACATCACAGCAGGATCCTCTATGACCCATTCAATGCGTGAGACAGGGCACTCAGGGCCAGTGCACTGGGATGACCCTGAGGGATAGGACGGGGAGGGAGGTGGAATGGAGGTTCAGGTTGGGGAACACGTACACCCATGGCTGATTCATGTCAATGTATGGCAAAAACCACTACAATATTGTAAAGTAATTAGCCTCCAATTAAAATAAATTAATTTTTAAAAAAGAAAAAAAAAGCAAAAATAAACAAATGGGACCTAATTAAACTTAAAAGCTTCTGCACAACAAAGGAAACTATTAGCAAGGTGAAAAGGCAGCCTTCAGAATGGGAGAAAATAATAGCAAATGAAGCAACTGACAAACAACTAATCTCAAAAATATACAAGCAACTCCTACAGCTCAACTCCAGAAAAATAAATGACCCAATCAAAAATGGGCCAAAGAACTAAATAGACATTTCTCCAAAGAAGACATACAGATGGCTAACAAACACATGAAAAGATGCTCAACATCACTCATTATCAGAGAAATGCAAATCAAAACCACTATGAGGTACCATTTCACACCAGTCAGAATGGCTGCGATCCAAAAGTCTACAAGCAATAAATGCTGGAGAGGGTGTGGAGAAAAGGGAACCCTCTTACACTGTTGGTGGGAATGCAAACTAGTACAGCCACTATGGAGAACAGTGTGGAGATTCCTTAAGAAACTGGAACTAGAACTGCCTTATGATCCAGCAATCGAACTGCTGGGCATACACACTGAGGAAACCAGAAGGGAAAGAGACACGTGTACCCCAATGTTCATCGCAGCACTGTTTATAATAGCCAGGACACGGAAGCAACCTAGATGTCCATCAGCAGATGAATGGATAAGAAAGCTGTGGTACATATACACAATGGAGTATTACTCAGCCATTAAAAAGAATACATTTGAATCAGTTCTAATGAGGTGGATGAAACTGGAGCCTATTATACAGAGTGAAGTAAGCCAGAAAGAAAAACACCAATACAGTATACTAACACATATATATGGAATTTACAAAGATGGTAACAATAACCCTGTGTACGAGACAGCAAAAGAGACACTGATGTATAGAACAGTCTTATGGACTCTGTGGGAGAGGGAGAGGGTGGGAAGATTTGGGAGAATGGCATTGAAACATGTATAATATCATGTATGAAATGAGTCCCCAGTCCAGGTTCGATGCACGATACTGGATGCTTGGGGCTGGTGCACTGGGACAACCCAGAGGGAGGGTATGGGGAGGGAGGAGGGAGGAGGGTTCAGGATGGGGAACACACGTATACCTGTGGTGGATTCATTTCAATATTTGGCAAAACTAATACAATACTGTAAAGTTTAAAAATAAAATAAAATTAAAAAAATAAAAAACAAAAAAAGGAAATCAGTCCTGAATATTCATTGGAAGGACTGATACTGAAGGTGAAACTCCAATACTTTGGCCACCTGCTGTGAAGAACTGATTCATTTGAAAAGACCCTGATGCTGGGCAAGATTAAAGGCAGAGGAGGAGGGGACGACAGAGAATGAGACGGTTGGATGGCATCACCGACTCGATGGACATGAGTTTGAGTAAGCTGAGGGAGTTGGTAATGGACAGGGAAGCCTGGCGTACTGCAGTCCATGGGGTCGCAGAGAGTCAGATGAGACTGTTCGGCTGAACTGATATGAACTGAGAAGTCATTTATAATTGGTGTAGAGACAAGAAAAATGGTAAATGTCCTTCTCTCTCACTGATTCTTAATTTAATGATGTTCGTATTTAAATTCAACCCCAACTTAGACCCTTAATCTCTTCTTAAACCACATTTCATTTGGGGAGCTTATGTGGCTCATTTGGTTAATGATTAAAATGGCTAAATAGGAAAACATTTAGTAAATGAAGCTCTGAGTTTGTGTAACATTTTCTTTTCACCATTTTAGCACATACAGCAGATTCCTAATGACCAAAGGCTTTTCCAAAGTCTGATTTTGACCTCCTCAGAGCCTGGCAACAGAGATCAGTGCCTCAGAAAAATGCCAACCCGAGCAGGCAAGAGTCAGGCACCCCCAATTCAGCTTAATTGAGGGGCAGTGGAGGCACTCCCAATTCCATCCCAACTGGCAACCAGAACATCTAACATTTTAAAAACCACTGTAATGTGAAAAGAATGCTTCAACAATTCTTTAAAATAAAAATGGCAACGTATAATTTAATCTTGCTGGATCTTGTTCTGGGGTCTGACTATGGGCAGAATAAACCAAGAAAATTTTCAAAGGCTATTTTCACACACTAAGAAAAGGACTCCTTAGAATAGGACTCCTTAAGCAAGTGCTATTTCCCTGGAAAATTTCATTTTGCCTCGATTTAGTCATGAGAAAACAGATAAACCTTGGTTGGGGATATTTTACAGCATATTTGGCTAGTACTTCTCAAGACTGTCAAGGTCAGGAAAAGAGAACAGACCAAGGAAACTGTCACGATCAGATGGTGCAGAGAGACAGGACAACTAAATGCAAGGTGTCAACCCTGAATGGGATCATGGAACAGAAAGAAGAGATTAATGTCAAAACTGGTAAAATCCAGACAAAGTTTGGAGTTTTGTTAATAGTAAATGTGCCAGTGTTAGTGCCTGAGGTTTGACAAGTGTACAATGGTAATATAAAGTGTTAACAAAGAGGGAAACCCAATGTGAGGTGAGGGGTGTACTGGAATTCTGTGTACTTATTTTTGCAACATTTCTATAAATACAAAACCATTTGAAAAGAAAAGTCTTTTAAAAAATCTCATTTTAGCAAGTTAGGAATAAATGTAAGAAATCAGTATAAACACCATAGTCTAATTTCCATTAAATTTTTAAAGACAAGTTGACATATAACAAAAATCACACACCAGGATCCTTTGGCTCATTTATATATATATCTGTGTTGTGCTGTGTGCTGTGCTTAGTCACTCCGTCCTGTCTGACTGTTTCTGTCAGGCTCCTCAGTTTATGGGGATTTTCCAGGCAAGAATAATGGAGTGGGTAGCTGTTCCCTTCTCCAGGGGATCTTCCCAACCCAGGGATCAAACCCAGGTCTCCTGGATTGCAGGCAGATTCTTTACCATCTGAACCACCAGGGAAGCCCAAGAATACCAGAATGGGTAGCCTATCCCTTCTCTAGGGGATCTTCCCGACCCAGGAATTGAACCAGGTTCTCCCGCATCACAGGTAGATTCTTTACCAGCTGAGCCACCCAGGAAGCCCATAAATATATCTAGTATTAATTAAAGAAATTTGAGGAGAATTTTCACTTTTATGAAAAAAGGCAAAAAGCAAAGATAGCAATCAGGCTTTGTTTTGTAGCCAGAGGCAGCATATACCCTGAGCAGTGAGAGTGGGACTGTCATGCTACTTCCTAGGGAATTACACTCAGCATTTCAGCATCAAGTTGCCAGCTTTGAATTGGATGCGAGCATTTGTGTTTTATTGCAATTTATTTCTTGCATCCCTTAGTAAGATATGTCCTAGGGAACATGCTTCCTTGTTTTACAGCACTTCAGCTTATAAAAACATTCTTCTTTTGGATAGTGAGGGGGAAACCTGTACCATATCTAGAGTGTAGAAGGCAGGCAGAAGTACTACTCAGCGAAGCTGGTTTGTTCAGTGTTGGGCATGCTGAATTTGAGAGCCCTTTAAGTAAGGTAGTCTGAGGATGGGAGAAGAAATCAAGAAGAAATTTCCTCTGAGGCAGAGAAATCACTGCCTGCCATGGCACTGGCAACCATTTCTCCAGAGCTTTGCAGGCTGTACCACTGAGACTTTGGTAAGCATTATCTGGTCTCAGCTCAAAGGAAAGAGTTGTGGTCCAGTAATTTAAGACTGATAAAGGAAGGAATGAGCCTCAGTGGGGATGGCGATCTTGATCTCTCTCCCTGTGGAGGTCTTAGGGCAGAATGGTAGCCAGCACAATGGCTCAGTGGGTTAAGAATCTGCCTGCAAGGCAGGAGACACAAGAGACACAGGTTTGATCCCTAGGTTGGGAAGATCCCCTGGAGGAGGAAATGACAACCCATTCCTGTGTTCTTGCCTGAAAAATCCCCAAAGACAGAGGAGCCTGGCTGGCTACAGTCCAAAGGGTTGCAAAGAATCAGACACTACTGAGTGACTAAGCATGCAGGAGTTATAGAAATACTAATGAACAATGAAATGAATATTAAGTAACATAGACTCAACACTCCTTTTTGTTTTCCTGATTTGGATCAAAAATAGCAGCATTGCATAAATCTAAATAACATTCAAATAAAATGATAGATTTGAATCTGGCTATGATGGATGGCAATTAAGGGATTCAAAGAAAGATATTGTGAAGAGTGTTTTGTGTTCACTGCCCAGTATCTGTTCTCTTTCATTCTGATAATAACATAATCAGAATTTATATTATAAAATTGAAATAATATTTCAAATTTCCTCTGGGAAACCAACCCTACCCCATTCTCAGGCAGGTGACTTGGGTGGGATTGATGCCTCTTGTGACTCCCAGGAGTCATCTGTAAGGTTTTGATTAAGCAGCTTCTTTCTTCTGGCAGATAATCAGGTTGGTGACAAGGGCATAACCAAGAAAAAATAGGTTGGGCTCGTGGGGAAAAGCAACTCACTTGCTTACTAAAGTTGCCATTACACAGAACTTGGCAATGGAGCTGTCCCCAAAGAGACAAAGCTGACGCATGCATCCTCATGACACTGTTTTGTGGTAAGAATCTCTTCAGATAATGAGCAAGAAAGGCAAGCTTGGTGTACCTCCCCCAAGAAAAAAATCCTACTCCTGATTTTAACTCAGATGGATTTCCACTTCATTCACATATTAGTCATTCAACTAACACTTGGGTCGTTTATGTGCCAGGTTCTATGATAGATACAGCAAACAAAGGGGTGAAAAACGCAGACTTCCTATTGCAGAAGCTCTCGCAGTTTTCGAGAGTTCTTTTCACCCACAAATTCTAGACTCTCATGCACTCTCCCAGTTCTGCTTTGACATCTCGGTGTCCCGAGTTTGAAGTCTACCTCCAGTCCCCACATTCATCGCCGGTTGAACCACGCACTGTCTTCCTACTCTGTGTCCCATCCCATCTCACCTTTCATGTGACTGTCAGGCTTAAACATCCTTGCCTCTGAGCTCCCCACTTTCTGGACTCCCCACTTTCTGGGCTATAGGCAGTTTTCTAAAGTAAAGCTTTATGTGCTAGTAAGTGCACTAGTGTCCTCAAATGTGGTATATAATTTATTGTTGTCTTACCACATGCATGCTTGTTAATGCAACTTTTTGCAGTGTATCTTAAAACTGCCTTGTTTGTAACAATAAATTCAAGAATTCTGTACAGAATCTAAGACTATTTTAATGATGTTGATGAAGGTTATATGCATATAAGGATTTCTATAAATTTTCTTAAAGCCAGACTGGCAGATAGGTGATAAGAAATAACTAGAGAAGGTTGCACACACAAAAATCTGCCATCTAAATTAGGAGACTCAGGAGTAGAAGCAATTTTTATCTTCGAGAAGATGCTTCACATATTAATAATAAACAGAATACTAGAAAGAAATTATAAAGGCAAATAAAATCATTTTCATTGGTAAATATTTATCAATAGTTATTTTACAGAAAACACTGAAGCAAGAATGACATTGGACTATTCAGTGGGCATAATTTTGTAACTATGAAAAAAATAACATTTGAAGGCAAAATGATGAGGAATCATGACAGCTTCAAATATTGAAAAGTTAGAAAGCTTAGACAGACCAAATTTTATTTCAGGCAGTCATTCAGAATGCTAAGACAGGTATTTCACATTGTGGTCCTAGTGGGAAAATGGATATAAATTTAATTAGCGTCACCTTATTTTTCCCCTTTATTATTTAATTTTCCTTAAGTTTCTAAGAAAATGTCATCAAATAGCAAGATGTATATAGATATATGACTATGAATTTTATGTATGTAGGTAGATATAGTTAATTAATAGCTTTTTAATTTAAATGCCACCTCCTTTATTCTTTTTTCCTTGTAGAAAGCATAAGAAAATGAAAGGCATGTCGCAAACAGGCACATCACAATGAAAAATAGTGATGTTCAAAAGAAAGAAATAATATGTAACTCTCCAAAAGGCGATTAAGCATGAAATACAGCATATAATGAATCATGTAAATCATGAAACGTGAACTAAAGTTGGATAGCTACTGAGTTTGTGTATACATTAAAAATGTGCGTAAAGCTAGAAAAAAACAGAATGATAAACAAAAATATGCTGTCTCATAGCATGACCCATGTATACTATATCACTTCAGCTGTGTGGTCTATGCCTCTAAGATCATATGCTTCTTCTTGTGGTTTGCTTGGATGGGGGCATATTCTAATAGGATAAGGGAAGAATTCAGTGATTTGAACCTGCCCATTGCTTTTGGTAAATTAGTTTTTATAGGAGTACAGTTGCTTTGAGGTTCCCAGTTGGCTCAGTTGTAAAGAATCTGCCTGACAAGCAGGAGATGCAGGAGATGAGGTTTGATCCCTGGGTCAGGAAGATCCCCTGGAGAAGGAAATGACAACCTGCCCCAGTATTCTTGCCTGGAAAATCCCATGGACAGAGGAGCCTTTTGGGTTACAGTCCATGGGGTTGCAAAGCGCCAGACATGACTTAACAACTAAACAACGTAGTTGCTTTACAATGTTTGCTGTACGACAAAGTGAATCAGCTATACATATGCATCCATCCCCCTTTTTTCATTTCCTTCCCATTTAGGTCACTGCAGAGTATTGAGTAGAGTTCCCGGTGCTGTACAGTAGGTTCTCATTAGTTATCTATTTTGGGCTTCCCTGGTGGCTCAGACAGTAAAGAATCTACCTGCAATATGGGAGAACTGGGTTCAATCCCTGGGTTAGGAAGATACCCTGGAAAAGGGCATAGCAATCCACTCCAGTATTCTTGCCTGGAGAATCCCCATGGACAGCGGGGCCTGGCGGGCTACAATCCATGGGATTGCAAAGAGTTGGACATGACTGAGCAACTAAGCACACACACAGAGTTATCTATTTTATATGTAGTAGTGTATATATCGGAGACGGAAATGGCAACCCACTCCAGTTTATTCTTTCCTGGAAAATCCCATGGACAGAGGAGGCTGACAGCCTACAGTCCATGAGGTCGCAAAGAGCTGGCTGTGACTTAGTAACTAAACATCAAGTGTATATATGTCAACCCCTATCTCCCAATTCATCCTACTTCCCTTTGCCTCTTGGTATCCATAAGTTTGTTCTCTACATCTGTGTCTCTATTGTTGCTTTGCAGATAAGTTTAAATCTCCCCCACTATAATAGGTACATTTTATTTTTTAAAAATTAGATGCACCTATTTTAAAGGTGCATTAAACTCTTTAAAATTTTTATACAATTTTAAAGGTTATTTCATATTTACAGTTATTACAAAATATTGACTATATTCCCCATGTTGCATTTATAATACATCCTTGAGCCTATCTTACACCCAATAGTTTTTATCTCCTAATTCCCATCCCTATGTTGCCCCTTCCCCCTCACTGGTAACCATAGTTAATTGTCTGTGAGTCTGCTTCTTTTTTTTGTCATATTCACTAGTTGAATTTTTTTTAGATTCCACGTATAAGCAATAGCATACAGTATTTGCCTTTCTCTGTTGGACTTATTTCCCTTAGCATAATGCCAAGTTCATGCATGTTGCTGCAAATGGCAAAATTTCATTCTTTTTTTATGGCTGAGTAGTATTCTATTCTATATATGTATACATACACCATATCTTCTTTATCCATTTATCTGTTGTTGGACTCTTAGGTTACCTCCATATCTTGGCAATTATAAAAAATGCTGCTGTAAACATTGTGGTACATGTATCTTTTTAGATTAGTGTTTTGGTCTGTTTTGCTATATACTTACCCCATATTCCACTACAGAGTGGGATTGCTGGGTCATATAGTATTTCTCTTCTTAGTTTTTAAAGAAACTTTCATACTGTTTTCCACAGTAGCTGCACCAATTTACATTCCCACCACGAGTGCACAAGGGTTCCCTTTTCTCCCCATCCCCACCAACATTTGTTATTTGTGTTCTTTTCAGTGACAGCCATTCTGTCAGGTGTGGGGTAATATCTCATTGTAGTTTTGCATGCATTTCCCTGATTATTTGCTATGCTGAGCATCATTTCATGTGCCTGTTGGCCATCTGTGTTTCCTCTTTGGAAAAATATCTATTCAGTTCTTCTGCTCATTTTTTAAAATTGGGTTGTTTGTTTTTTTGATGTTGAGTTGTATGAGTTGTTTATATATGTTGGATATTAATCTCTTATCAGTCATATCATTGACTTATTTTATGCACATATTAATGTACCTATTTTAAGTACCTATTTTAAGTAAAGTGTACAGAGAGTTTTGATAAAAGCATATACCTGTGTACTACCACCACACTCATGAATATTTTTATCACCTCAGAAACTTCATTTGTGATCCTTCCCAGTCAATATTATGTCACTCAGGGAACCAGACAACTACTGATTTCCTTTCAGTTCCTAGAGATTAGGTGTACCTTTCTAGTATTTCATAAATGTAATCATATACCATGCAGATTTCTTTTGTTTAGTGTAATGCTTTTTGAGATTCATCTATGTTGCTAAGGTATAAGTAGTTTGTTCCTTTTATTGCTGGGTAGTATTTTATTGGATGAGTCTACAATAACCAAAAAAATTTTTTTAAATCATTAAACCCCAGGTCATATAACTTTTCTCCTCCCATGTTGTCTTCCAGGAGTTATATACTTTTGCCTTTTACATATAAGTCAATGATCCATCTTGAGTTAATTTTTGTGAAGGGTGTAAGGTCTGTGTCTGGATTCATCTTTTTCTTCACATGTGGATGTCCGTTTGTTCCAGCACTTTTTGTTGAGAAGACTATTTTCACTTCATTGTATTGCCCATGGTCCTTTGTCACAGATCAGTTGTCTAGGTCTGTCTCTGGGCTTTTTATTCTGTTCCATTAACCTATTTGTGTATTCTTTCAGCAATACTGTTCTGTAAGTCTTAAATCAGGTTGCATCAGTCCTCTGACTTTCTTCTTTTTCAATACTGTTTTGGCTATTCTGGCTTTTGCCTTTCTTATGAACTTTAGAGTTGGTTTGGCAACATCTACAACATAGCTTTCTGTGATTTTTATTGGGATTGCATTGAATCTATTGATCAAGTTGGGAAGAACGAACATCTTAACAATATTGAGTGTTTCTATCTATGGGCATGGAACATCTCTCCATTTATTTGGTTCTTTGATTTCTTTCCTCAGAGTTTTGTACTTTTCCTTATATAAACCTTATTCAATCTTGGGTAGCATTTGCATTGATAGAAATCACATAAAGTGTTAAAAAAAAACCCAGAATCAGAGTAGTACTCTGGAAAAGGGGAAATTGACAGGATGTGGATATGAAAGATTTTTGGAGTGTTGTGGAAATGTTTTTATTCATGATAAGGGCATAGGTTACACAGGTCTTTACACTTGTTAAAATTGTACACATAAGATTTCTTTAAAACCTATTTGCTGGCTAAAGCACAAAATGATATATTGTAAGATTTATGACATTTGTGGAATTCTACTTCAAAAAATCTGTAAGAATGTGTTTTTTAAGAAAAATTTTCTGAACATTTGTTAAATATTTTATTTAGATTACCATATTCCACAACAGAGTTTCCAAGTAATTAAACCTCAGGTGAAACTTAGAAGTTGGCATAATTAGCAACTGTATCAGGTACTTCTTAGGAGAAAGTGGCACACTTTGAGAAATAATGGAAAGAAAAAATTCCAAAGAGGGCTCCAGGGAAAGATGTATTACATTTCTAGTAGCTGGAAAGACCTTTCTGAGAGAAGTTGGATTTAAGATAGGCCCTGTAGAATAGGAATAGTAAAGTAAACAGCAAGCAGTTAGATACATTTTGTAGACAAACAGCCCTCGCCTGAAAATTCCAAGTTGTGAGACTCCATCCACTTTATAAATTTCAGTCCTATTTGGTTTATAGCAAGTTAAAAAAGAACCAGGCTACTACTGACCCACATGTAACCATGGTAACTTTTTAAAAAGCATACTTTTCCTGAAAAGAAAGTAGCCGAAATGGCAATGTATTGTGTCTATTATCTGTTTTAAACATCTGAATGAAAACTAGTTGAAGAGAGGAATTGAATGTAGTGAGGCATGGAATTGCAAAACAAGAAAATACATGATAACATGGTTTGTCTGTACCAATCTCTCACACAACCTTCACTCAAAGGTAATAGACAAGATAAGGTGTGTTTTACTTTTTTCTTCAAATATACTGTCACAGCGATTGATTACTGGTAAGTTAGGTATTCCTCAGCGATCAATGCAAAGAAATAGAGGAAAACAACAGAATGGGAAAGACTAAAGATCTCTTCAAGAAAATTAGAGATACCAGGGGAACATTTCATGCAAAGATGGACTCAATAAAGGACAGAAATGGTATGGACCTAACAGAAGCAGAAGGTATTAAGAAGAGGTGGCAAGAATACACAGAAGAACTGTACAAAAAAGATCTTCATGACCCAGATAATCACGATGGTGTGATCACTCACCTAGAGCCAGATATCCTGGAATGTGAAGTCAAGTGGGCCTTAGAAAGCATCACTATGAACAAAGCTAGTGGAGGTGATGGAATTCCAGTTGAGCTATTTCAAATCCTGAAAGATGATGCTGTGAAAGTCCTGCACTCAATATGCCAGGAAATTTGGAAAACTCAGCAGTGGCCACAGGACTGGAAAAGGGCAGTTTTCATTCCAATTCCAAAGAAAGGCAATGCCAAAGAATGCTCAAATTACTGCACAATTGCACTCATCTCACAAGCTAGTAAAGTAATGCTCAACATTCTCCAAGCCAGGCTTTAGCAATACGTGAACCATGAACTTCCTAATGTTCAAGCTGGTTTTAGAAAAGGCAGAGGAACCAGAGACCAAAATTGCCAACATCTGCTGGATCATGGAAAAAGCAAGAGAGTTCCAGAAAAACATCTATTTCTGCTTTATTAACTATGCCAAAGCCTTTGACTGTGTGGATCACAATCAACTGTGGGAAATTCTGAAAGAGATGGGAATACCAGAACACCTGATCTGCCTCTTGAGAAACCTATATGCAGGTCAGGAAGCAACAGTTAGAACTGGACATGGAACAAGAGACTGGTTCCAAATAGGAAAAGGAATTCGTCAAGGCTGTATATTGTCACCCTGCTTATTTAACTTCTATGCAGAGTACATCATGAGAAACGCTGGAGTGGAAGAAGCACAAGCTGGAATCAAGATTGCAGGGAGAAATATCAGTAACCTCAGATATGCAGATGACACCACCCTTATGGCAGAAAGTGAAGAAGAACTCAAAAGCCTCTTGATAAAAGTGAAAGAGGAGAGTGAAAAAGTTGGCTTAAAGCTCAACATTCAGAAAACGAAGATCATGGCATCCAGTCCCATCACTTCATGGGAAATAGATGGGGAAACAGTGGAAACAGTCAGACTTAATTTTTTTGGGCTCCAAAATCACTGCAGATGGTGATTGCAGCCATGAAATTAAAAGACGCTTATCCTTGGAAGAAAAGTTATGACCAACCTAGAAAGCATATTGAAAAGCAGACGCATTACTTTGCCAACAAAGGTTCGTCTAGTCAAGGCTATGGTTTTTCCTATGGCCATGTATGGATGTGAGAGTTGGACTGTAAAGAAAGCTGAGTGCTGAAGAATTGATGCTTTTGAACTGTGGTGTTGGAGAAGACTCTTGAGAGTCCCTTGGACTGCAGGGAGATCCAACCAGTCCATTCTGAAGGAGATCATCCCTGGGATTTCTTTGGAAGCAATGATGCTAAAGCTGAAACTCCAGTACTTTGGCCACCTCATTCGAAGAGTTGACTCATTGGAAAAGACTCTGATGCTGGGAGGGATCGGGGGCAGGAGGAGAAGAGGACGACAGAGGATGAGATGGCTGGATGGCATCACTGACTCAATGGACGTGAGTCTGAGTGAACTCTGGGAGTTGGTGATGGACAGGGAGGCCTGGAGTGCTGTAATTCATGGGGTCGCAAAGAGTTGGACACGACTGGTCACCCATACATGACCACAGGAAAAACCATAGCCTTGACTAGACAAACCTTTGTTGGCAAAGTAATGTCTCTGCTTTTGAATATGCCGTCTAGGTTGGTCATAACTTTCCTTCCAAGGAGTAAGCGTATTTTAATTTCATGGCTGCAGTCACCATCTGTAGTGATTTTGGAGCCCAGAAAAATAAAGTCTGACACTGTTTCCACTGTTTCCCCATCTATTTCCCATGAAGTGGTGGGACCGGATGCCATGATCTTCGTTTTCTGAATGTGGAGCTTTAAGCCAACTTTTTCACTCTCCACTTTCACTTTCATCAAGAGGCCTTTGAGTTCCTCTTCACTTTCTGCCATAAGGATGGTGTCATCTGCATATCTGAGGTTACTGATATTTCTCCCCACAATCCTGATTCCAGTTTGTGTTTCTTCCAGTCCAGCGTTTCTCATAATGTACTCTGCATAGAAGTTAAATAAACAGAGTGACAACATACAGCCTTGATGAACTCCTTTTCCTATTTGGAACCAGTCTGTTGTTCCATGTCCAGTTCTAACTGTTGCTTCCTGACCTGCATACAAATTTCTCAAGAGGCAGATCAGGTGGTCTGGTATTCCCATCTCTTTCAGAATTTCCCACAGTTGATTGTGATCCACACAGTCAAAGGCTTTGGCATAGTCAATAAAGCAGAAATAGATGTTTTTCTGGAACTCTCTTGCTTTTTCGATGATCCAGCGGATGTTGGCAATTTGGTCTCTGGTTCCTCTGCCTTTTCTAAAACCAGCTTGAACATCAGGAAGTTCACGGTTCACATATTGCTGAAGCCTGGCTTGGAGAATTTTGAGCATTACTTTACTAGTGTGTGAGATGAGTGCAATTGTGCAGTAGTTTGAGCATTCTTTGGCATTGCCTTTCTTTGGGATTGGAATGAAAACTGATGTAAAATATATTTAAATATAGGAGATATGGCCAATGAATGCCTCATCCAGAAAGTCCCTAAATCAGAAAGCTTGGAATGGGAAAATATTATTTTTCTATATGGAAAGGGAAAATATTATTTTTATCATCTTTCTTTAATCTTGCGTTATTGGATCCTCTCACTGGGTTCAGAGTTCTACACTAGACATAAAAACTCATGGTTAATGGAACAGCTGCTGAGACATGAAATATTGCCTTAACATCATTGTTTACATGCATACCATTGGATCTTATCTATAGCTTGAATAAAGTATTTCTTTTGTAAACAATAAATAATATCGCTTATTTAGAAAGTACCTTGTACCAGGTGCTTTGTGTTTTACTCGTGTTAATTCTCACCACAGCTCCACTTTACCATAAGGAAATTGGTGCACACAAAGTGACCAGGTAGGATTTGAAATTCATTACACACAGGTTTGGCATAGGAAATAGAAACCCACTCCAGTATTCTTGCCTGGAAAATTCCATGGACAGAGGAGCCTGGTGGGCTACAGTCCATGGGGTCACAAAGAGTCAGAGACGACTGAGCAACTGAGCATGAATGCATGCATCCACAGGTTATTAATAATTTCACATAGATCATCGATATGCTATAATTGCTAATTCTGTATTTCAATGGGACTTCAACCAGAAAAGAAAGTACTAACTTCATTTAAGTGGAAGATATTCAGGGCTGGGATTCATAAGTCTTGTTCTAATTCAGCCCTGAAGCAAGCTGGTCATGTAGTTCCTGTAAGCTTGCAAGGTATTCTATTTTAAAACAGGTGAGCCAATATTCCAGCTTTCCATCTGAAATCTTTCATGCCTAAAAATATTTTATCTGGATAATATCAATCTTTCCATTTCCATTTAGAAAACAATTTGAGAAAATCCCAAACTTAGCAGTGTGTTTCTTTGTTCAGCTTTGTTAACATACTATGTCATGACTCCTAGGAAGATGAGTCCCACTGCACGCCCTGGTTTTTCACTACTGGTTACCACACTGGGGAACTGCTGGGTGGAGTAAGAGTTCTCCCGGAGCCCAGAGCAGGCATCCCTGTGCAGCACAATCTGCTGCACACCTGGGCAGCAACCGAGGGCACTTTGAATCTGTCAGGCAGTGGCGATCATACAATAGCATTGGAGGTTGTAAATATTTGATTTGCTCGCCTGTAGTCATTAGTCTAGATTTTAGATTACCCAAGTGCTCCATATATAAATAATAATCAGACTTTTTGTCCGAAATTGTTTCCTTAAGGTAAAAATTAATAAAATGCAAATTTAATTAGAACATTTCTTGATACAAAGATCAATGATAGTGCTTAAGGTATGGATGTGATATTATTAGTGCATAGAATTGATACATTTTCTATTGAAGCAGTGAATCTGTTTTTTTGATATTAACATGTAGAAAAAGTGATTTCCTTTTGAAAACTCAAATACGGGGCCATCAAGATTCCATTTTGAAGCAAAGTGATCATGTTTAATATTAGGTTCAAGGGGATCAAGATAAGCTGAGTTTCCATCTCTGTTGAAAATTTGAGTAATACTTTCAATTAACTCTTTATTTGGTCCTTGGTTAACAAAAAAGCTTAGCATTTTGTAAATGGATTAATAAGACCAAGCTATGTGTAATTACATGTGTTCTGTATTATAAATAAAACTGTTTGTCTTCTGGTATGGCTCTCCTCAGTAATATTTTGTTGGAAAAATGAAGGAATTCTCTAGTTTTTAAAAGCTTCATATTTTAAATGCTTGTTAAATCAAGGAAGAAAGTGATTTTAAAGTGTGAAGGAAAATGGACAGCCTCTCATGAAATTAGGGCACATGGATGTAGGCTTTTAATGCTCCTTTTTCTAAACATCTGTCAATATTTTTATTTTTCTTCTTACTATCAATCAATCAATCAGCTAAAGAGATGATGCTATTCATGGTATCACTCTCGGCAGAAATTGCCTCACAAAGAGGAAGCTGTGATAGCATAAGAACTGGAAATATCCATGTTCAGCATACATCTCCAATATTCTATCATGCTCCTAAATGCATTTTTTCTAATGAGTGAAATTATCCAATAATTCAGTTTTTAGATCGTATTTACCTTTCTGTGTGTTGTTTTGTTTTTGTGCACTTTATCAATTTCTCTTCATGCAGGTGCAACAGTATTACTTCCCATTACTGTGGAAGTTGAAGAAATTAGAAAACATATGTTCTAGTCAGCTGCTCCTCTCTTTCAGCAGGCATTTTGCCAAAAGGATAGGAATTATGCCAACATTTCTCCCAACTAACACCCACGTGGGCAAATACAGGCCTAATTTTGCTGTCAGTGGCACAGTTTGTTGCTCAAGCATGAATTGAAATGGTCACAACCCCTGGTACAGAAAACATTCTTTTACTTTGTATCACGGGGATAACTCCTCCACCTTAGCTGGTTGGTCTGCTTTAGAGTGGCTGTTCTCAAGGTGTGTTCTTAGGACTACCAGAGCATCCCCAAGACTTTACTCAGAGTCTGTGAGGTTCAGTTTCTTTCTACACACCAACAAAAAAACAACACATTCAACAAATTTGATGTAAAAACAAATATGAAAATCCAGCTGTCTTCTGTTAAAGTAGACATTGAATAGATTTTACAAATATGTAAGATAATGCTACTCTCTTTTTGGAAAATATATAGTTATTTTTCATTAAAATGTTTACTATTTTACATATTATAGAGAATACATATACTACTTTCATTTTCAATGTCATAAATATTTTTAATGCAATAGTATTAATTTCCAGTATGATAAATATTGATGGATATAACTGAGACAAAAAAAAGTTCTTTTGGTTTCTCAATTTTTAACAGTGTAAAGGGATCCCCAAACCAAAAGGTTTGAGAACTGAATCTCTAGAGAATGTCTCCTACCAATTAAAGCAGAAGGAAAAACTATTTTTCTCTTTAAAATAAATATCTGAATAAACACACTTCTGGGTTTATTGGCTCATGCATATATTTTAAAATAGTCTCCATGGCTCTAAACAGTATAAAGTTTTGAGAATATCATTGTTAAAAATCAACAAATAAAAATATTTTGAACATAAGGTATATATTTTTATTCTAGTCTAACATAAACTGCTATGTAAGTTAAATTAACACTAACATTTCCAAATTATTCCCTTGGTGTTATGTGAATCGCATAGTAAAATGTCATGAGTATTAGAATTATGACCCAGACCTATTTTAGCCTGCTGTCACTTCCACACTACCCTTATTCCTCTTTTGCCACTGCTGGTGGCTGTTTCTTTACTGTGTTAGGCATCCAATTTCTTTTTTGAATCAAGTTACTTTTTAAAAAATCTGTTGCATGTAAGTCAGATTTGTTCCTTCTAAAGACTAGAAATATCCTGTAGAAAGATTTATGCTCAAATTTGTTGACCTTAAAATACAAAATATGGTAATGCACAGTAGGTTCAAAACTAATGCTTATTACATGAATTGTGTGCTGTGTGCTTAGTGTCTCAGCTGTGTCTGACTCTTTTCAACCCCATGGACTGTAGCCTGCCAGGCTCATTTGTCCACGGGAATTCTCCAGGCAAGAATGCTGTATTGGGTTGCCATGCCCTCCTCCAGGGGATCGTCCCAACGCAGTGACTGAACTCAGGTCTCCTGCATTGCAGGTGGATTCTTTACAACTGAGCCACTAGGGAAGCCCTTATCAAGTATTATAAAACTTACTTGTTGCAATTAGCATTACACTGAATAAACTACTAATTATTATCTTTTAGGGAAGATGCATGAACATTGATTAGATTTGTGTGACTAGATTGTTTTTGCAGTCCTCTTGCTTTCTAAACTTAATGGAAATTTGACTTTTCAGAAATTTGAGCTTTTTATTACTTCCCTCAAATTCAAATTATAACTTATGATTTCAAATTATAAGTTTGTATATATGCATCTGAGTCCGTGAGTGTTATTTTGTTTTCTGTGTTCCCTTTCTCAAGATACAGACTGGAAAACGTATCTGTGAAGTATTTATTTCATGAATTTTAAATAAGGTTATGGTGATACCATAGAGATTGGATGACTCAGTAAAACCAAATAGTTAGCAAAACTGTTCTTTGCTTAAAATCTTGGTAAAGTTGGCCAGGTCTAGACCAGTATAGAAAGACTCTCATTTTAAAGTCATCTCAAGGGGAAAAATTATTTTGGTTTAGGCAAGCTGATTATTTTTTTCTTTCAGAAGTATCTTCCAAAAAATAATTGTTCATTTTTCAAAACCATTTTGACACTGGATGTAGCCTACACAGAATTAAGAATAAAATGATTGGGTGTTAAACCTCAAACAGCAGGAGTGGGAACGTCTGGTCGAAGATGTGACATAGAAAGTTCATGTGCATCCACAGTTCTGCCTAATTGGAAGCATTTTGAAAGTGAATTCAAGCTTGAAATCACAAGTCTGTGGTACAAGAACGCAAAGCTAGTAGTTAAAGGAAGGGGAAGGGGGAAGATATAGAGAAAGAGAAATAAGCTGTACTAATGCACAGAGAGAAAAGTCATTCCTATCTCTTTAAAGTTACGTAAATCAGAATTTAAAGCAGTTTCATAAGCAGAAACTGAGACTTTTACCTGTCACCAATAAATTCTCTGATAAAAAAATGGCAGTGATTTTAGCATAGACATGAGAGATTAAAAGGAAGATCAGCAAAATTATCTGAAAGAAGAATATCAAGACAAATTCTTCACCCAGGTCATTCTTAGTGATATGGGATGTAAAGCCAATATGATTTGTGAGTATTCATATATAGTTGACTGATACCGTATACAATTTTATTGCATTTTATAAACTATTACCAATATTTCTCAATATCTTTTTCATTGTCAGCCCCATAGGAAGAAAAATTAAATTAAAATTTAATTTGTCCCTAATGGGAGAAATTGAATACTAAGGAGTAAGGTTTTGCTGATTAAAATTGAACTTTGGAGGGTTACAAACAATTGTAATATGTAAGATAAACTGGGCTCACCCCTACCAACTTTCATTCCTTTGGAGCAGTTATTCTCAGTTATTCAGTTGCTCAGTCCTGTTTGACTCTTTGCGACCCCATGAACTGCAGCATGCCAGGCCTCCCTGTCCATCACCAACTCCTGGGGTCCATCCAAACCCATGTCCATTGAGTCGGTGATGCCATCCAACCATCTCATCTTCTGTTGTCCCCTTCTCCTACTGCCCTCAATCTTTCCCAGCATCAGGGTTTTTTCAAATGAGTCAGCTCTTCACATCAGGTGACCAAAGTATTGGAGTTTCAGCTTCAACATCAGTCCTTCCAATGAACACCCAGGACTGATCGCCTTCAGGATGGACTGGTTGGATCTCCTTGCAGTCCAAGGGACTCTCAAGAGTCTTCTCCAATACCACAGTTCAAAAGCATCAATTCTTCAGTGCTCAGCTTTTCTTTATAGTCCAACTCTCACATCCATACATGACCACTGGAAAAACCATAGCCTTGACTAGATGGACCTTTGTTAACAAAATGATATCTCTGGTTTTAATATGCTGTCTAGGTTGGTCATAACTTCCCTTCCAAGGAGTAAGCATTTTTTAATTTCATGGCTGCAATCACCATCTGCAGTGATTTTGGAGCCCAGAAAAATAAAATCTCTCACTGTTTCCACTCTTTCCCCATCTATTTGCCAAGAAGTGATGGGACTGGATGCCATGATCTTAGTTTTCTGAACGTTGAGCTTTAAGCCAACTTTTTCACTCTCCTCTTTCACTTTCATCAAGAGGCCCTTTAGTTCCCCTTCACTTTCTGCCATAAGGGTGGTGTCATCTGCATATCTGAGGTTATTGATATTTCTCCCGGCAATCTTGATTCCAGCTTGTGCTTCCTCCAGAGCAGCCTTTCTCATGATGTACTATGCATAGAAGTTAAATAAGCAGGGTGACAATATACAGCCTTGACGTACTCCTTTTCCTATTTGGAACCAGTCTGTTGTTCCATGTCCAGTTCTAACTGTTGCTTCCTGACCTGCATATACGTTTCTTAAGAGGCAGGTCAGGTGGTCTGGTATTCCCATCTCTTTCAGAATTTTCCACAGTTTATTATGATCCACACAGTCAAAGGCTTTGGCATAGTCAATAAAGCAGAAATAGATGTTTTTCTGGAACTCTCTTGCTTTTATGATGATCCAGCAGATATTGGCAATTTGGTCTCTGGTTCCTCTGCCTTTTTCTGGTATTAATCATTTCTAAATCCCTCCAATTTACAGATAAACGAAGTAAGATGACTTACCCTCTATAAACCTATTTTGTCACTCTTGCATGCATGTATGCTAAGTTGCTTCAGTCATTCTGGGTTGTCATCTGATCCTCCAGGGAATTTTCCGGTCCACGAATCCAACCTGCATCTCTTAGGTTGCCTGCATTGAAAGGCAGGTTCCTTACCAGTAGCGCCGCCTGGAAGCCCTTTATCACTCTTAAATGGAGTTATCTGCCTGCACTTGCTCCTCTCTAGATAGGAGCTGAGCCATGTCTCGAAGGAAATCCAAGAAAGGAGAAGTGTTCCTCTTCCCATAGATATTGTCTGGGATAAAGCCAACCAGTAGATCCCAAGAGAAAAGTACTGATATGGCAGTGTCTAAGTTGGGAAATAGTATAAACACTGGGTGATCAAATCTAAGTGGTCATCTGAGATGTGGAGCCAAGTAGCAAACCCTCACTCATTCTAGAGACATTAACTATGCGGAGGGTTGGAAGTCCTTCACACTTCAACACATCATATATTTTGAGAACAATTACGATCAACTTTTCTTTCAGATCTTGGTCTTTTTGGTAGTTTGATAGCTCATTTATTTGTTTATTGACTTATATATTTTGTGCATATTTTAGTTTGTCTTTCATTGAGGTAACACTGGTTTATGACATTATATAAGTTGCATGTATACAACATTATATTTCTATTCCTGTATACCCTATAGTGTGCTGACCACACTTTGGGTAATCTGTCACCATATCTTTGATTCCCTTTATCCATTTAGTGTTCCCGCCTCTGTCCCTTTTCTTCTGGTAACTACTTCTCTGTTCACTAGATCTACATGTTTGCTTTTGCTTGTTTTGGTTTGTTCTTTTATTTTGTTTTGTTTATCTGCCATGTGAAACCATACAATATTTGTCTCTTTTAGTCTGACTTATTTCACTTAGCACAATACACTTAAGGTCCATCCATGTTGTTGCAAATGACAAGACTTCATCTTTTTTCAAATAGCTGAATAGTAAGTATTTCATTGTATATAGATGCCACATCTTCTCTATTTGTAATTCAAGTCTTTGCCCTGACCAGTAATGACAAAGAAGCTGAAGTTGAATGGTTTTATGAAGACCTTCAAGACCTTTTAGAACTAACACTCAAAAAAGATGTCCTTTTCATTATAGGGGACTGGAATGCAAAAGTAGAAAGTCAAGAAACACCTGGGGTAACAGGCAAATTTGGCCTTGGAGTACAGAATGTTCTTTGCAGCTAAAGATGGAGAGGCTCTATACAGTCAGCAAAAACAAGACCAGGAGGTGACTATGGCTGAGATCATGAACTCCTTATTGCCAAATTCAGACTGAAATTGAAGAAAGTGGGGAAAACCACTAGACCATTCAGGTATGACCTAAATCAAATCTCTTATGATTATACAGTGGAAGTGACAAATAGATTTAAGGGATTAGGTCTGATAGACAGAGTGTCTGATTAACTATGGATGGAGGTTCATGACACCGTACAGGAGACAGGGATCAAGACCATCCCCAAGAAAAAGAAATGCAAAAAGCAAAATTGCTCTCTGAGGAGGCCTTACAAATAGCTGTGAAAAGAAGAGAAGCCAAAAGCAAAGGAGAAAAGGAAAGATACACCTATTTGAATTCAGAGTTCCAAAGAATAACAAGGAGAGATAAGAAAGCCTTCCTCAGCAAACAGTGCAAAGAAATAGAGGAAAACAACAGAATGGGAAAGACTAGAGATCTCTTCCAGAAAATTAGAGATATCAAGGAAACATTTCAGCAAAGATGGGCTCAATAAAGGGCAGAAATGGTATGGATCTAACAGAAGCAAAAGATATAAGAAGAGGTGGCAAGAATACACAGAGGAACTGTACAAGAAAGATCTTCATGACCCAGTGAAGTGATCTCTCACCTACAACCAGACATCCTGGAATGTGAAGTCAAGTGGGCCTTAGGAAGCATCACTATGGACAAAGCTAGTGGAGGTTATGGAATTCCAGTTGAGCTATTTCAAATCCTAAAAGATGATGCTGTGAAAGTGCTGCATGCAATATGCCAGCAAATTTGGAAAACTCAGCAGTGGCTACACGACTGGAAAAGGTCAGTTTTCATTCCAATCCCAAAGAGGGACAATGCCAAAGAATGTTCAAACTACCACATGATTGCACTCATCTCACATGCTAGCAAAGTAATGCTCAAACTTCTCCAAGCCAGGCTTCAGCAATACATGAACCGTGAAATTCCAGATGTTCAAGCTGAATTTAGAAAAGGCAGAGGAACCAGAGATCAAATTGCCAACATCCGCTAGCTCACTGAAAAAGCAAGAGGATTCCAGAAAACATCTATTTCTGCTTTACTGACTATGCCAAAACCTTTTATTGTGTGGATCATAATAAACTGTGGAAATTTCTGAAAGAAATGGGAATACCAGACCACCTGACCTGCCTCTTGAGAAATCTGTATGCAGGTCAGGAAGCAACAGTTAGAATTGGACATGGAACAACAGACTGGTTCCAAATAGGAAAAGGAGTATGTCAAGGCTGTATATTGTCACCCTGCTTATTTAACTTATATGCAGAGTACATCATGAGAAATGCTGGTCTGGAGGAAGCACAGACTGGAATCAAGATTTCTGGGAGAAATATCAATAACCTCAGATATACAGATGACACCACCCTTATGGCAGAAAGTAAAGAACTAAAGAGCATCTTGATGAAGGGAAAGAGGAGAGTGAAAAAGTTGGCTTAAAGTCAACATTCAGAAAACGAAGATCATGACATCCGGTCCCATCACTTCATGGCAAATAGATGGGGAAGGGTGGAAGCAGTGAGAGACTTTATTCTTTTGGGCTCCAACATCACTGCAGATGGTGACTGCAGCCATGAAATTAAAAGATGGTTACTCCTTGGAAGGAAAGTTATGACCAACCTAGACAGTATATTCAAAAGCAGAGACGCTACTTTGTAAACAAAGGTCTGTCTAGTCAAGGCTATGGTTTTTCCAATAGTCATGTATGGATGTGAGAGTTGGACTACAAAGAAAGCTGAGCTCCGAAGAATTGATGCTTTTGAACTGTGGTGTTGGAGAAGACTCTTGAGAGTCCCTTGGACTGCAAGGAGATCCAACCAGTCCATCCTAAAGGAGATCAGTCCTGAGTGTTCATTGGAAGGACTGATGCTGAAGCTGAGAAACTCCAATACTTTGAACACCTGATGCGAAGAGCTGACTTATTGGAAAAGACCCTGATGCTGGGAAAGATTGAGGGTAGGAGGAGAAGTGGAGAACAGAGAATGAAATGGTTGGATGGCATCACCAACTCAGTGGACATGAGTTTGAGTAAACTCTGGGAGTTGGTGATGGACAGGGAGGACTGGCATTCAGCAGTCCATGGGATGGCAAAGAGTCAGACACGACTGAGCATCTGAACTGAGCTGATTGTAAGTAATACTGTAATGAACACAGAGTGCATGAATCTTTTCAAATTAGTGTTTTTGAATTCTTCAGATAAATACCAAAAGCGGAATTTGTGGGTCATATAGTAGTTCTAGATTTAATTCTTTTTTTTTTAAATTTAATTTTATTTTTAAACTTTACATAATTGTATTAGTTTTGCCAAATATCAAAATGAATCCATCACAGGTATACATGTGTTCCCCTTTGAGGAATCTTCACACTATCTTCCATAGAGGCTGCATCAATTTATATTCCCACCAACAGTGTATAAGGGTTTCCTTTTCACCACATCCATGTCAACACTGGTTATTTCTTACCTTTTTGATTACAGCCATTCTAATGGCATAAACTGCTATCTCAGTGTGGTTCTCTTTAGGTCTTGTAGTTTCTTGAAGACTGAGATAGTCATATTTGGGTCCCATTTTCTTTTGGGAGAAATTAACTTGTGGCTCAGCTGGTAAAGAATCTGCCTGCAATGTGGGAGACCTGGGTTCAATCCCTGGGTTGGGAAGATCCCCTGAAGAAGGGAAAGGCTATCCACTCCAGTATTCTGGCCTGGAGAATTCCATGGACTATACAGTCCATGGGGTCACAAAGAGTCAGACACGACTAAGCGACTTTCACTTTTACTTTACTTTTCTCTTGGGAACAGATGCTATGACTCTTCCCTTCATTTGCCTCCTTTCTTATTTTCCTTGAATTTCCTTATTTGCCTCAAAATTGCCAGTCTGTGCTTGTGAATGGCCTCCCTGGTGGCTCAGATGGTAGATAATCTGCCCGCAATGGGGGTAGAGCTGGGTTCAATCCCTGGGTCTGGAAGATCCCCTGGAGAAGGGAATGGCAACCCACCACACTATTCTTGCTTGGAGAATTCCATGGACAGAGGAACCTGGCAAGCTATAGTACATGGGGTTGCAAAGAGTCGGAGACAACTGAGCGACTAAAACAACCACAACAATACTTGTGAAATGTTTTGTGTGTTTCTAAGTTTTCTCTGTCATCTGAGATTCAATTGCTATCTCCTTAGCAACAGAAAAATTTCATTCTTCCTCATGAGAATAATTTCTTGTCAAACTCATCAAAAGAGTTTGTCAAAGAAAAGTGTAAGCAGTTGAATCAATGCTGTTATCACCAAAAACAAACTTCTAACTCTACACTAATTTTAAATAGATTTTATCCCCTTATGTAAGAAGCAGAGGGACATTTTCAAGTATGTTAACTGATTTCCTGCTATTGATGAAAAACACTTTGGACTGCTTATTTCTCCAGAGCAAATGTTTAAACTACATTAATAATTTCTGGATTACCAAAGATCTGATGAAAAAATATGTTCTTAGAAATTTGTTTGAACTTCTATGACTTCTATGAATAATTTCTCATGATTGTATGGTGGTACATCCCCATGAATAGTTTCATATAACATGGGCACATAGTGTAGTCTAATTCTTTATGTTTACTTATTTTTATGTTTACTTTTTCTACTAGCACAGAAAAACGCTTTTGAAGAAAAGAATGTAATTTAATTCAAACCCACTGATTAAATTCCATGGGATGTGGTTTTCCAGAAAAAGAATTTGGAAGAAGATGAATTTTGAATTTTGTATAGAGAGTGGAACCAACAAAAGGATCTCAGTAGAAAACCGCTGACTCCAGCTCTACTGGAAGATGAAATTGAGAACCACTCTCTCATTCCCTCCCTCACTCTCACTCTTTCTTTCTTTGGGTGGCAAGGTTATTTAAGGATTTGATACGTGTTATTGCATGAGCCAAAGTGGTTTAATTTCCTCATAAAGTTGTCTTCTATAGGATGAGAGGATAAATGGCAAAATTGATCTCAAAGGGGAATTAAAAACATGTGGATCATCTCAGAATTTCAAACTCTAAACTTAACATGGAGATGAAACATCCCAGAAACAATGCTCAGGGGAACTGATTGAGTTCTCGATATAAGAACTGCTGCTGCTGCTAAGTCACTTCAGTTGTGTCGGACTCTATGCAACCCCATAGACGGCAGCCCACCAGGCTCCCCCGTCCCTGGGATTCTCCAGGCAAGAACACTGGAGTGGGTTGCCATTTCCTTCTCCAATGCATGAAAGTGAAAAATGAAAGTGAAGTCGCTCAGTCGTGTCTGATTCTTAGCGACCCCATGGACTGCAGCCTACCAGGCTCCTCCATCCGTGGGATTTTCCAGGCAAGAGTACTGGAGTGGGGTGCCATTGCCTTCTCCAAGATATAAGAACTAGGGGGCAGTAACACTGAAGGAAGTAGTACTGAAGCATTCTCCTTGGTGGGAGACAAGTGATAACTCAGGACATCCATAGTTTGGTTGGTATAAGAGGTGCCTTCACTCAACCATTAGATGTGAAACTCAGTTCTGCCTGGTATAGAGGAATCAGTTAAACCAGGCAGAGTTCCAGGATAACGAGTTTTGTTGCCTTGCACCTACATTCAATTTTAAATATTTTCAGATGTACTTTAAAGCTTTTAATATTATGAAAAATATAAATCATATATATATTATCTCATGTACATATAATTTTGCTCCTGATGATTTTTGTATGACCCAAATTAACATTATTCAATAATGCCCCTAAATTACCTTTCTTTTTTTGCCCAAGTGACATTTCATCTTTCATGAACAAGCTTTCCAAATTATAATACTGGTAGCACGTCTCCCAGGGAACAATTCAGTTGTGGCAGCATTGCCATATTGATAGGATACTGTCCAAGCAATTTTTTTGAATATTTGATCTCATTTTCTCCTTAGTGTTTAGTGAAAATGAATGATTGGAAAATGGAAAAATATGATTATTATTTTTAATAATTTGCTGCATAGATCTCCTAATCAACACTGTTGAGGCAAAGATGGTGGGGGCATTAAAGATTTGAAATTTTAGGGTGAGTAATTGTACATTTAACTATGAAAAAAATAATAACAATTTAAAGCTCTGAGTCTGGATAATACTAAGAACATAGGATTCCTACATTATATGGGTTACTCTCTCATGTTATCATCTCATCATAGGGCTTCCCTGGTGCCTCAGCTGGTAAAGAATATGCTTGCAATGCAGGAGACCTGGGTTTGATCCCTGAGTTGGGAAGATCCCTTGGAGAAGGGAACGGCTACCCACTCCAGTATTCTGGCCTGGAGAATTTCATGGACTGTTATAGTCCACAGGGTTGCAGAAAGTCAGACACAACTGAACAACTTTCAGTTTCACCTCATATGTTACACTGGGATAAATTCAAAATTGATAAAATACTTTAGAAAATTAAAACATAAGAGAAGTAGAAGAAATTATGAGAAAAATTCTTTTATTACACCAGAGTGAGAAAGGTCTTTCTGACACAAAAGCCAGACACTTCAAAGAAAAGATTGATTATTATAGAAACTGCAATGCAAAATCAACCATAAACAAATTAAACAAATATTTTAATTCATATCAAAGCAAAAGAACTATCATATCTAATTAGTTTTATGTCCCTAATATGTGTAAAAAATGCAACAATTGGCAAGAAAAAGATAAAAGTAGTCATAGAAAAATAGGCAAAGAATAAGAGGAACGCTCTCTACTACACTTTTTTAAAAAGATTTTTTTTGATGTGGATTATTCTTAAAGTCTTTATTGAATTTGTTACAATATTGCTTCTGTTTTAAGTTTTGAGATTTTGGCTACGAGGTATGTGGGGTCTTAGCTCCCCAACCAGGGATGGAACACATAGCCCCTGCATTGGAAGATGAAGTCTTAACCACTGGACCACCAGGGAAGTCCCTCCACTACTTAAGAGTGAGGAAATATTTTTCAGAAGCCTCCTGCAGACTTTCCTTCACCTTAGCCCTGACTGGATTATGTATCTATATTATCAGTAGAAAGGGAAAAGTGTGTGTCATTATGGGTTTAATTAAATCATCTAATGGATTTTGGACAGTTAGTCATAGTGAGCCCTGCATTGGCTCACACTTAAAGTTAGAGATGTAAAACAAACAATGATGTATATTCTGCCTCCCCATTTGTTTGAAGAAAAGAATTATTTTGATAGAAAAGAACTTAAGATGGCTATGATTAAAAGCTCATTCTCAGTGTGGCTGGCTTTGAAGCTCAGGATCCTAAAACTCCTTCATCAAGAAGGGAAACTAAAATCCCTGCATCTCTTGATTAACAATCTAGGGATTCTTTAGTATTCAGTTCAGTTCAGTTGCTCAGTCGTGTCTGACTCTTTGCAACCCCATCAATCGCAGCACACCAGGCCTCCCTGTCCATCACCAAATCCCGGAGTTCACCCAGACTCACGTCCATCAAATCAGTGATGCCATCCAGCCATCTCATCCTCTGTCGTCCCCTTCTCCTCTTGCCCCCAATCCCTCCCAGCATCAGAGTTTTTTCCAATGAGTCAACTCTTCACATGAGGTGGCCAAAGTACTGGAGTTTCATCTTTAGCATCATTCCCTCCAAAGAAATCCCAGGGCTGATCTCCTTCAGAATGGACTGGTTGGATCTCCTTGCAGTCCAAGGGACTCTCAAGAGTCTTCTCCAACACCACAGTTCAAAAGCATCAATTCTTCGGCGCTCAGCTTTCTTCACAGTCCAACTCTCACATCCATACATGACCACTGGAGAAACCATAGCCTTGACTAGACAGACCTTTGTTGGCAAAGAAATGTCTCTGCTTTTCAATATGCTTTCTAGGTTGGTCATAACTTTCCTTCCAAGGAGTAAGCGTCTTTTAATTTCATGGCTGCAGTCACCATCTGCAGTGATTTTGGAGCCCAGAAAAATAAAGTCTGACACTGTTTCCACTGTTTCCCCATCTATTTCCCATGAAGTGATGGGACCAGATGCCATGATCTTAGTTTTCTGAATGTTGAGTTTTAAGCCAACTTTTTCACTCTCCTCTTTCACCTTCATCAAGAGGCTTTTTAGTTCCTCTTCACTTTCTGCCGTAAGGGTGGTGACATCTGCATATCTGAGGTTATTGATATTTCTCCCGGCAATCTTGATTCCAGCTTGTGTTTCTTCCAGTCCAGCGTTTCTCATGATGTATTCTGCATATAAGTTAAATAAACAGGGTGACAATATACAGCCTTGACGAACTCCTTTTCCTATTTGGAACCAGTCTGTTGTTCCATGTCCAGTTCTAACTGTTGCTTCCTGACCTGCATACAGATTTCTCAAGAGGCAGGTCAGGTGGTCTGGTATTCCCATCTCTTTCAGAATTTTCCACAGTTTATTGTGATCCACACAGTCAAAGGCTTTGGCATAGTCAATAAAGCAGAAATAGATGTTTTTCTGGAACTCTCTTGCTTTTTTGCTGATCCAGCGGATGTTGGCAATTTGGTCTCTGGTTCCTCTGCCTTTTCTAAAACCAGCTTGAACATCTGGAAGTTCACGGTTCACGTATTGCTAAAGCCTGGCTTGGAGAATTTTGAGCATTACTTTACTAGTGTGTGAGATGAGTGCAATGGTGCAGTAGTTTGAGAATTCTTTGGCATTGCCTTTCTTTGGGATTGGAATGAAAACTGACATTTTCCTCAATCTTTTTCTGAAGCAAAGTATATTTTGAAGAGCTAAGATGCTACTGCTTTTCACGAAAGTAAGTTATTGGTAAAGAAAATACCAAAAAGCTGGATCTTCTTAGCATTTCATTATTAGATGTCCTATGTTTTCAGTTTTCTCCAAGATTTTGAAATCAAAATATTTTTACTGTTGCTATTGTTGACCTCTCTTGATAATAAAGCACTTCACTATTTCAGATGTTGTGTGCATTAGATAGCATTGCAATTATACATTGACATTAATTACTTGCTCTCCAGCCGCAATAATTTAAAAATCTGTTATTTTAATTTTGTGTTGATCATTAAGTCCGCCCACTTGCAAATATGACTTTGTAGAATGTTTTCCCTTGATTTTTGTTACTAATTATTTTCATGATATATAAAGTCAAAATTATATGAAATTGGAAAGATAAATTTTTCATTGGATACATCCCTAAAAGAGATAGGAGAGGTATAGCCATTTCCTGGTGAATTTTAAGAGAATCTAAATAATTATATGTTTACATGGTCCCTTGAATAGTATTGAAACTTATATTTAACTATTTTGTATTTCTTAAATTGTTTTTTGTATTAGCATAATGTATTGAATGAGTGAGTGAGTGAAGTCGCTCAGTTGTGTCCGACTCTTTGCGACCCCATGGACTGTAGCCTACCAGACTCCTCTGTCCATGGGGTTTTCCAGGCAATAGTACTGGAGTGGATTGCCATTTTCTTCTCCAGAGCATCTTCCCAACCCAGGGGTCGAACCTGGGTTTCCCGCATTGTAGACAGATGCTTTACTGCCTGAGCCCCCAGGGAAGTCATCAAAGCAGGTTCATATAAAACTTGAAACTAGCCAACATCAAACCTTACAAATGGTTCACTAGATGCAGGCAAGAATAGGGCACAGATGAAACTTATTTTCCCTAGAGACATTTGGAACCATCATATTCAGTTCCCCAAAATATCCCTTTTCTCTACATGAATATGTATTTGTTTCAAAAATTTTGAGCAATGTATATAGAACCATTGTTTGTCAGAGGAGTCATGATAAAAGTCTCCATTTTATACATCATTAATTACACAGCTTATGTGCCTACTACATTCTCCAATTAGACATGCTCCCTGAATCCATAAATTTAAGGTTTATTCATGTGAAGAAATTTAGGAATATCTTGTTTGAAAGAAATTTTATAGGTAGAACCTTTCCACTAGGAATATCATTAATGGTTTATAAAGGGCATAGGTCCAGCTCATTCATTCACAATGGAGTATAGATAGGGAAGTTCAGTAATGGCTAGTTAATGAGCCAGTTTTGAAATAAAAGTAAGGCTATCATTCCCATGAGTCTTTAGAAATGACTTTTCCGGTACATTTGCTTTCCTTTTTAAAAAACAAATTTACTAACAAAGCAGAGATGCTATTACTTATCATTCTTTAAGAAGGGAAGCCAGGCTATACATCTCAAGACATTAATATCTACTTTAACTCTTGAGAATTTTATACCCACAAGATCAGTGAGCTTTTATGCCAAAGAGATGATTTTTCGCTAACTGATTCCACTTTCATTTGAAATTTGATTCAAAGTTCGCTATACTTTTTTTTTTCCTTCAGAGAAAAAAGAGAAGTGGGTCATTCAGAGTCTGGAGAAAGGAAATATTATATTTTACTATGTAGAATACAATAGATTATCGAAGTCAAGAGTTTTAGAATCTTTGTGCTTTTGATTAACAGTCCAACAATAATTTATTGACTCAATATTTAGTTATGAGTATAGTCAAATATGAGTAGACAAAATTACTTTCTTAAATTATGTCATCAACATCTTTTCCATTACCTAGAGAATAAAGTCCCTCTGTTACATTCTTTTGGTCTTAGACGGTCACAAGGGCAGACTAAATGCACATAGTGGAGAATACAGCCTAAAAGGAACTGCAAAATCTTATGGCAAAAGGAGTGGATATAAACTGGGGCTATCTTTGTGATATATAAGAGTCCCTATGAATGTTTGTCCTTATTTGGTAGTTATCCTTTATAATGCTTTATAATTATAATTCTTTATCATTATAATACATAATTTATAATGAAAAATTCCTTCTCATCAGATTTAACTTACTTTTTTCTGTTTACCTCCCATTATTTTGTCCTCTATTTATAAACTAATTTCGATCCTCCATTTAGGTGATAGAGTGCTTTCATATAAACTATCTCAAGAGAGGTATCCTTGCCATTTTGCAAATGAGAAGAGAGTCCAGTAAAGTTCTGCGAGCTGTCTGTGGTGACACAGTGAGTAAGTGGTAGACCAGAGAATCAGCTCTGGGCTCAGGTCATCTCACCATGCTGTCCCTCCAAAGGACCAGTAACATTTTAATTCAAGTATTTGGTGTCTAGGTTCCAGGAAAGAAGAGCTGCAGCATTTTAGGTCTCATGGTAGACAAACTTGACTTCTTGCTTCTGAAAGATGATGATTTTAGACCCCAGTTAAATTTCCTATGCTATTAGTTGGTTTTGCTTAGATCAAGTATTTTCTCTATTTGTGTCTAAATAGAGAATTAGAGTCTAGGCAGGTAGAGAGTTATATATCAGCATCTTTTCTTTCCTCTTTTCTTGTCATTATCATCCAGTATACTCTAATCACTAGCCTAATGCTGTTTCAAATATCTCAAAACAAGATTAATCAAAGTGAATTGGAAGTGATGGCTTATTTTGCTTATAAGCATTTCTGAAGCAAATGTTATGACAGTGTGGTGAGGTTAACATGTTGGAGGGAAAGTCTGAAAAGTTCAAAAGGACCTTTTCTCTATTGCACATAATTATAATACCAAACTAGTTTTTATGGAGAGATATTACAACTACATGTTTTTTTCCCTACTCTTACAAATTATCTTCACAATGGGTAAAGTGGTTCAGATTATGATTTTCCCCCTTTCTTTTTCCAATGAAAAATAATAGAATTCTTATTAATCATAATTGCATAGTCTCATGTACTTGAACTATGTATATACACTACGTTAGCATCTTGGAAGTTAATATGTTTTGTGGCATATTTTCCTCTTCTCATGGTAGATGGTTAAATCACTATGCCCCTTCCTAAGATTACTGTATCCAGTGCAGCTCACCTTCTGCTCATCAAGGTGCTTCAAACCATGCAAGAATAGAGCGTAGTGGTAGGAGCTTAGACTCATTTGACTCATCCTGAGCAAATTCTGCATAAATTCTTCCTCTCCTGGCCATGTTGTCTTTTGCTTTGTTAAACTGTCATCTCTAATTTTCTAACCATTGACAATATGAGAGGTAACTAAATCCCCAGATGTGTAGTAATAAAATAACTCTAGTTTTCTGACAGCTGGATTGAGAAGTAGTAAGCCTTTGTACAGCAGACATGCCCCAGGTAAATAACTGATGAGTGAATTGAGCTGAAAGCTGTATAAATCAAGCTGCCCTTCAGACACAGATTTGAGAAGGGAATATATTTAAGCCTATAGTTTGATGATAGAGGGAATTGAATAGAGCAAGGTACTCAGCTTTTCTGGTCTCAAACACTGACCCTGGATAGGGCTCTCCTCACTCAAGAATGTATAAATAGAATCATTTAGAAAATCTCTATCTTTGAGAGGACTTTCATATGATAAACAAAAGAGAATTTTAGAAAACGTTTTTAGGTCCTTACAAATGCATGGAATAGATGGCTTAAATGGGATAGGAGTGGGAACCTCAAGATATAAGATATGGAAAGTGAGTTTCCATATATAGGAAAAGAATACAATGACTTCTTTTTATGGCAATGATGTCAATTAAATAAGCTATCAGGCATCCAGAAATGCTGGAAATGATAGTTAAGATCAGGGGCTTCCCAAGTGGCACAGTGGTAAAGAAACCACCAGTCAGTGCAGGAGGCACAAGAGACACAGATTTGATCTTGGGGTTGGGAAGATCCCTTGGAGGAGGAAATGGCAACCTGTTCCAGTATTCTTGCCTGGAAAATTTCATAGGCAGAAGAGCCTGGAAGGCTATAGTCCATGGGGTTGCGAAGAGTCAGACATGACTGACCACCTGAGCACACACACACAGCTAGGATTCTTAAATACTAAGCTGATTCATGAGAGAGTAAAGAAAATACCAGGTGACAAATGTGATTAATGAATTCACACTATGTCATCTGCTTTATTTTCCCCACTTAGTATTTGGCACTATGACTTATTTTTAAGTTATAATTAATTTAGGAAATAATTTAGGAAATGGAAGACTGACAAGAGAAGAGCAAAAGAAATTGGAAACAATTTGTGGTTAATCACACTAATGTTTTAATTTTTAGTTGGTTTGTTGATTCTGCATTCAATGAAATTATATCTTTAAGTATTTTTCAAATTATTATATGCTATCATAAATTAATAGTTTAATTGTCAGGATGACTGGATTTTCTTTATAAAATGTTTCTTGCTAGAAAATATGTAGTCTTTTGTGCTTTTTAAAATCTGCTTTAGATCTGTTTCTTTAAAGTTCTTCAAGGAAATGTTTACTTTCAAGCTAACATAACAGCTCTATTGTAGAATATTTCACTAGTGTGATAGACTTTGTCAACTTTGGCCACTGAACAACTAATTTCAATAAAAAAGGAGAGGGTTGAATAGATAAAACATGGAATTTGTTAGGATGGTGAATTTATTCTGTATGGTATTCTTATAGGGTACATGATATTATGAGTTTATTAAAACGAGAATTTTATGGGTTTTTATGGTGGCTCAGGGGTAAAGAATCCAACTGCAATGCAGGAGACGCAGGAGACGGTTTCAATCCCTAGATCAGGAAGATCCCCTAAAGGGGAAAATGACAACCCACTCCAGTAGCCTTGCCTGGAAAATCCCATGGACAGAGGAGCCTGATGGCTACAGTCCATGGGCTCACAGAGTCAGACACAACTGAGTAACTGAGCACACACGCATGCATAGAATATTATAACAGAAAGAATGACCTGAATGTATGCATTTTAAAGAGGTCTCTAGCTTTCAAGTGACAAGAAGCAGAATCAGAAATTACAGAGCTGAAAATATGGACCATTTCTTATGGAAAAGGACATGTACCTCAGAGTTCAGCACCAAAAGCCCAGCAGGCCAAGCAAAAAGCCATGGCAACGTTCTCTTAGGAAACAGAACTTAGGTTCCATTCTAGGTGATATGCCCATCTAGATTTCAGAACTGCTAGGAAACAGTGATTGTTATATGCCTTCTGTTCCATATTTTGAAAAATAACTCTCTATTGACTCCTGTCAGTTAAGCCCTGTATAACTCCCTCCACTCAAATCTAAGTTAGCTCTATGATTCCCTTTTGACCAATAGAATACAAGAGCAGTTACAACCAGTGAATTCTTGTAGCTTCAACCTGTCCCACAGCACAAGCTGCCCATCAGTTGGCAGTGAATAGAGCTCTGATTAGCTCCATTCAATTGCTGTAAGGACTTTTGATGAAAGACTATGTGTCACTCCTTTAGAGAATAATACTTTTCCGGTGAACCACTGATATTTAAATTGTTCCATTTATTTTTGTTTTTAACAGCATGACAAAATTATTGTAAAAATGTATATTTTACTGAGTCAAATGAAATATTGTCTATATCAAAGTACAATTCAAGGTAATGTTTGAATGGGTGATATTTGGCAATAAGAAAATTATTTCCTAGAATTGTCAGAGTCTGGGTCTGAATTAAAGAAAGACAACTTGAGGGAAGTGAGTGGCAATGAGTTTGTTTTAGAGATGTAATTCATTACTTGAATTTAATCTAACCTAGGGGTGATGTTTCGGAGAAGGCAATGGCACCCTATTCCACTAATCTTGCCTGGAAAATCCCATGGACAGAGGAGCCTGGTGGGCTGCAGTCCATGGGGTTGCAAAGAGTCGGACACGACTGAGTGACTTCACTTTCACTTTTCACTTTCATACATTGGAGAAGGAAATGGCAACCCACTCCAGTACTCTTGCCTGGAAAATCCCAGGGACGGGGGAGCCTGGTGGGCTGCCGTCTATGGGGTTGCACAGAGTTGGACACGACTAAAGTGACTTAGCAGCAGCAGCAGCAGCAGCAGCAGCAGCAGCAGGGGTGATGTTTATTTTTTGCTTCTGGTTTTTCTCACTCTTTTGTTAAAATAGAAGGACTAGTTTCTTCAGTAAATGAGGATATGACCTAGAATGTTAGGCCTGTGACTCCAGGGTTTCAGCATGACACTTTTACAATAGAAATTCCATTACATGGCATCAGTATTTGATTCTTACTTATGGTTCTTTTCAATCAAGCAGAGAATAAAAAGCAGCCTCATGAAATGCAGCAAAACTGCATGTTAGAGGTCAAGATGATAAAGAGGATTTCTATCCCCTCTCCATCAGAACAACAAAAATACCATAAACTTTCTAATGCCTAAGAAATGACCAAGGAATAATCATTTCGAGCAGCCTGATACCTCTACTACGAAGTAAAGTCTCAGAGATTGTGTTGGCACCATTATTAAGAACCAAATACTATTCCCAAGGCTGTCTGCAATATTTAAATAGCTGGCTAAACTATCCCTTTTCCTTCTGAGTGTTACTAAAGGTAGGGCTTCCCTGGTGGCTCAGTGATAAAGAAACTGCCTGCCAATGCAGGATGCTGGGAAGATCCCCTGAAGAAGGAAATGGCAACCCACTCCAATGTTCTTGCCTGGGAAATACCATGGACAGAGGACCCCTACTGTCCATGGGGTCACAAAATAGTCAGACATGACTCAACGGCTGAGTGCCCAGAAACATGCATCCTATTCATAATATAATTATTTTTAAACGTCATCCTGGGGTTCCACAAAATAGAACCTTTTAGTATAGAACCCCAGCACAGGCTTACTGCTGTGGAACTCTTAAATATGACTGCTGAGTAACCTTTTCTTCTGTCTGTGACAGTAGCCAGATTTTCCTTTGCAGACTCAGCTCTCTCATACTTAGTCCATGTGACTGCTTTGAATAATACCACCCAGCTTAAGGAATAGTCATACTAGCCTAGAAAATCAGAATTATAGTAACTGGTTCAGGAATCGGCAGGTGCTCCAATTAGAACCAATGAAAGTGATAACATCTGGACTTCTTGACATTATTTTGTAAGAGATGTTTCTTTCCCCTAGCAAGGTGCAGCTGGTCGAATGCAAACCTGGAGCTGCTGGTGACCATATTTACTGTCACTTGTAGGGACTCTCCCTGGGAAAGAAACCAACGCAGAGGGTACAGAGAGACAAACTGCTGTCAGTACCATTTAAATACTTGAATTTTGTCATTTCTGAAACTGTCTTGGTATCTGTCCTTTTCATTTTGTAAGTCAGAAAATTCTTTTATTTTTAAGCGTTTGGGTTATCTTTTAATTAGGTGTAAACATAAGGATTTTGACTACAGTAACCATCAAATCAAAAGTTGTTTGTGTAGATTAAGTCAGTTATCCACTGTTACATTACAAACAAACACAAAATCACAAAGAGTATTTTTCTCCCATATCTGTAGCTTGACAAGGGATGTTGACTGATCGAGGGTGAGAATGGCTGGCAGTTCTGCAAATCATGGCTGGGCTTTCTCACTTTTGGGGAAGTCAGTTGACCTAGGCTGGGCTTGGTTGGATTAACTTGGCTCTGCTCCATGTGTTTTTCATCCTCCTCCTGAGACCAGCTGGCTAGGTCATGCATAGTTTTCTTTTTTCATGGCAATGATAGAAGTGCCAGTGTGCAGGCCTGATCATATAGGTACTTTTCAAGGCTCTGCTTATGTCATATCTGGTGACATTCTATTGGCCAAAGCAAGTCATATGGTTTAGCAGAAATCAAGGAGTGGGGAAGTATGTCTGGTCCACAATAGGAAGGCACTGTGTACTTGGGTGGCAAAGGTATAGAAGAAGAGGAATTGAGACAATTGTCTGACATATCACATTGAGACTGAGAACTTTTTAACAACCCCCTGCCTCCAGTTGATTCTATGCACACTAAAATGTATGAACTACAGGCTCTGTGCTGTGATTCTCAGTACTAAATGAAATATCTGGGGGCTTAAAAATGTTTAAACTCCAAACCCCAGGGATTTTAATTTTATGGGACCCGGGTATTGGTTTTTAGAGAAAAAGGATTTCTGCTTGAGAACTGCTTTTCTAGAAAAATTTGAGTTTCAGAGAAAATCAATTAGGTTTATCTCAATAACTGAAATTTTCTATAGAGATGAAATCAGGGGAAAGTATGAATAGAAAACTAAATCATAGAAAAGCAGTTCTTAAAGACTAGCCCTTGGGCTTCACTAGTGGTTCAGATGGTAAAGAATCTGCCTGCAATGCAGGAGACCTGGGTTCGATTCCTGGGTTGGGAAGATCCCCTAAAGGAAGGCATGGCAACCCACTCCAGTATTCTGGTCTGGAGAATCCCCATGGACAGAGAAGACTGATGAGCTACAGCCCATGGGATTGCAGAGTCAGATGTGGCTGAGCAACTAACCACAGCAACATGAATTCCATAAACAAGTCTTTCCTAAATATCCCTCTATGTTGGGTGCTTATCTGGGCCCTGGGGAAATTGTGGTAAATATAGAGGTATGGATTTACCTACATGAAGCTGAAAGAGGCCTTCGGGAAGATGGATGACCGGTAAATATTTACAGAATATTAGTTAAATAATGGGCTTCCCTGGTGGCTCAGATGGTAAAGAGTCTGCCTGCAATGTGGGAGACCCAGGTTCCATCCCTAGGTTGGGAAGATCCCCTGGAGAAGGGAGTTAAACAACCAGTTCAGTTCAGTCGCTCAGTCATGTCCAACTCTTTGCAACCCCATGAATTGCAGCACACCAGGCCTCCCTGTCCATCACCAACTCCTGGAGTTCACCCAAACTCATGTCCGTCGAGTCAGTGATGCCATCCAGCTATCTCATCCTCTGTCATCCCCTTCTCCTCCTGCCCCCAATCCCTCCCAGCATCACAGTCTTTTCCAATGAGTCAACTCTTTGCATGAGGTGGCCAAAGTATTGGAGTTTCAGCTTTAGCATCAGTCCTTCCAAAGAACACCCAAGGCTGATCTCCTTCAGAATGGACTGGTTGGATCTTCTTGCAGTCCAAGGGACTCTCAAGAGTCTTCTCCAACACCACAGTTCAAAAGCATCAATTCTTAGGTGCTCAGCTTTCTTCACAGTCCAAATTTCACATCCATACATGACCACTAGAAAAACCATAGCCCTGACTAGATGGACCTTTGTTGGCAAAGTAATGTCTCTGCTTTTGAATATGCTGTCTATGTTGGTCATAACTTTCCTTCCAAGGAGTAAGTGTCTTTTAATTTCATGGCTGCAATCACCATCTGCAGTGATTTTGGAGCCCCCCAAAATAAAGTCTGACACTGTTTCTACTGTTTTCCCATCTATTTACCATGAAGTGATAGGACCAGGTGCCATGATCCTAGTTTTCTGAATGTTGAGCTTTAAGCCAACTTTTTCACTCTCCTCTTTCACTTTCATCAAGAGGCTTTTTAGTTCCTCTTCCCTTTCTGCCATAAGGGTGGTGTCATCTGCATATCTGAGATTATTGATATCTCTCCCAGCAATCTTGATTCCAGCTTGTGCTTCTTCCAGCCCAGCATTTCTCATGATGTTCTCTGCATACAAGTTAAATAAGCAGGGTGACAATATACAGCCTTGACGTACTCCTTTTCCTATTTGGAACCAGTCTGTTGTTCCATGTCCAGTTCTAAGTGTTGCTTCCTGACCTGCATACAGGTTTCTCAAGTTAAACAATAGCAGGTATACAAAGCACTGCAAAAGACAAGCACAGGCTGCTAGGAGGACAAATAACAGACCTGTTTTACTGTACAAATCCATCTATCACCAGTAGGAAGATAAGAAAGTGGCAAAGGTAAAAAGAGAAACTTTATATTAAAAAGTCAGTCATAGCTTTATTTTACAACTAACCTCTCCTCCCATTTTTTTTTTTTTTTGGTATATATGCCATTAGTACTTAGTCAGCCTGCCTTAAATTGAATGGATTCAGCAAGAGTCATTCCTTAGAAATATTCTAAGAAATGCAAGAGCTGGACCATTAATAATGCCTTCAATTAAGTCATGAGCTAGAACCTGGAGGCCAGTCAAATTTGACTTCCTCATTGATAGTAACTGATTCCAAACTTCTAGAGAGAAAAGGCTTTTATAGAGTGTAAAGTTGGTCACATGACCTCCATTGTGCATTATTTATGAAATTCTAAACCTGACTCTGTTTAATGAGTGAGACTTGTTAAAAGTTATAATATTTAAATTAGAGGTAGAATTATAATTCATTCAATCTGGCAAGCCTGCCATTTTGTGTTGAGTTTCCACGCAACCCAAATGATTATGACAATCCATTGACTCATTGGAAAAGACTGATGCTGGGAGGGATTGGGGGCAGGAGGAAAAGGGGACGACAGAGGATGAGATGGCTGGATGGCATCACTGACTCGATGGACGTGAGTCTGGGTGAACTCCAGGAGTTGGTGATGGACAGGGAGGCCTGGCGTGCTGTGATTCATGGGGTCGTGAAGAGTCGGACGTGACTGAGCTACTGAACTGAACTGAACATAAATTCTGCCAAAAGAAAATTACTACCAGCAAATACAGCTGGGTTTTTTGGTTTTTGTTTTTTTTGAGTCCTGAAATAATGCATCTCCCATGCTGCCTGGTTTCAGAGTTAAAAGCCTTTGTGAAAAACTTTTATAAGACTTTTATTTAGTTACTAAATATTCAATCAAATCCATAGTATTTTTTAATTCTTTAGAAATGAGTTTATTGCTATATTAATTTATTAAAAGCAGTAAGTGTGATTTTCTAATTGTTTTTGACTTTTTTTCCTGTCATGTTTTGAGCATTTAAAAAATTATTTAAACATTTTAAATCAAAAGATGCCAATGTTTTCCATTTTGCCTAATCAATGTTCAGAAAATATATAGACTTCCATAGAACAGTTGATCTAAACGTTAAATTGGTCTTGCCACAAATATTCATTTTTCACTCATGGAACCATGACGGTTTAAAGATTTCAACTCTATTTTTAGGCTGCTGCACTTATCAAATTTAACATTTAAATTTGACATAGATATTAGATTTCTACTGCTGAGTAACAACTTACCGCAAATCTAGGGCCTAAAACAATACACATCAGTTATATCAGAATTTCAGTGGATCAGGGATTCAGTTATAGCTTCATTGGGCCTTCTGCTTCATCCCCTCTCAGAAGACTACAATCAGTGTGTTGCCTGGGGGTTGGGTTCTTCCTTGGAGGCTAGGTCTTCTTCATATTCAGGTGGAAAAATGTGTTTCTTGCAGTAGAAATCAGAGAAGTTTACTTCTTTTCCTGGCCAAGGCGGGGGGTCTTTCTGACACTTCACCTTCTTTGAAAGTCTTCTCTGGTTAGATCAGAGCTTCTGAGGAAGATCTCCTATTTGCTGAACTGAAAGTCAACGGACTAGTAACCTAGTCAAAGGAGTGAAATAACATTATCTTCACGAGTTCTGCACACACTTCAGGGGAGGTTATACAGGGGAAGATAAAGGAGGGTGGAAATTTGGGGGACTTCAATGGTCTGAATGTGTCCCCCTAAATTCAGATGTTGAAATCCTAGCCCCCTAACATAGGATGACATGGTTGAATGGCATCATGGATACAATGGATGTGAGTTTGAGCAAACTCCGGGAGATAGTGAAGGACAGGGAAGCCTGGTGTGCTGGAGTCCATGAGGTCACAAAGAGTCAGACACAACTTAGCGACTGAACAACAACAAAGATGATAGGAGGTGGGACCCTTGAAAAGTACTTAGGTCATGAGGGTGAATCTTACATACATGGGATTGTATGTAAGAGGAGCCTACCAGGCTCCTCTGTCCATGGAATTCTCCTTGGGATTAGCATTTTTATAAATGAGGGTCTCAGGAGACCCTTTGCCCCTTCTATCGAGTGAGGACACAGAGAGAAATCTTTGTAACCTAGAAGGGGGCCTTCATGCAACCATGCTTGCGCCCTAATCTCAAACTTCTAGCCTCCAAACTCAGCAATAAATTCCTGTTCATGGCTTTACTGATAGCATCCTTAATAGACTAAGACAGAGGTCACCTTCAAGTTCTGCCTACCACAGAGAAAAACTTCATCCTTGGATCCTTATAAGGAGACATCTTATATAATGAAGACAACTTTTTCATTCCCAAATATTTCAAAGTGAGTACTATATGTCAGGCACTGTTTTAGATGTTGGGCATATGACAAAGAATAAAAGAAGGAAGTTAGTACTCTCCTGAGTTTTCCACTCTATTGCAAGGCAGCAGATAATAAATACATTAAATATATATATATATCTCGAATGTGCCAAGTGCTATGAAGAATAAAACAAAGACAGATAAATGGTAGAGAGAAAGAGGAGTAGATGAGGAAGGGGTGATCAGTGAAGGCTTCTATGATGATATAGCAGGTTTTGAATTCATACTTGATATCATGCAGGATTGAGCTAAGCCATCATTAGGATAAAACTTTCCAGGCCTCTGTGAGAGCAAGTACAAAGGATGTGAGGTAGAAGCTTGCTTGATGTGCTCTTTGAATAACAAAAAGACTAGTGAGGGCAGGAAGCAGAGTGAAAAAGTTTATTCCGAGTGATATTGGAAGCCATCTGCAAGGTTTAGATGAGTCAATAACATGGTCTAATTTATATTCTAAAATCATCACCTTGGCCGCTGTGTTGAGATTAGACTGCTTGTGGGGCTACTGCTGCTAAGTTGATTCAGTCATGTCCAACTCTTTGTGACCCTATGGACCTGCCAGGCTCCTCTGTCCATGGGGATTCTCCAGCCAAGAATACTGGAGTGGGTTGCCATGCCCTCCTCCAGGGAATCTTCCCAATCCAGGCATCGAACCTGTATCTCTTATGTCTCCTGCATCAGCAGACAGGTTCTTTACCACTAGCGCCACTGGGGAAGCCTTTCCTATGGGGCTGCCTCTCCCCCAAATCCCTTCCTCTTCATTCTTCACTCAGCAGCCCAGGTGTGACATTTTACACTTTTCTCCCCACTCTCTCTGTTCTCTGCACTCCCCAGTCCTGACACTTTTTTCCTTTTTGAATCTTTTCCGTATTGTGCATTACAAAACCCTATGACAGGGGAGAACATAGGACTTTCCTGACAGGATAAGGATGTAAGAAAGTGACAAAATCCCTGCAGTGTTGGGCCCTTTGCAAAAATAATTGCCAGCATCTCTGTCAAGCTTAATGCAGAGCCTTACCCTGGAATAAGGATATCATCATCAGAGATGAAACAACAAATTCAGAAGGTGGCTCTATGAAAACAAAATCTGAGATGTCCTTTTCCCTGACGTCTCACAAAGAGACTCTAGGCCTTGAAGTATCGTTAGTCTGGTAGGAAGAGCTCTTGACACCTCCTAAATAAATAGCAATAAACAGCACTGCCCAAATAGGTCTTCAGGAAGAGAATACATAAGTGCATGTGGGTCTTGCTTACTAGGTTCTGAGCCTTTCGTCTTTCCTCTCTTGACAGTGCTCTGGTGCCTGTAAAATCTGTGGTATGTAGCAGAGAGATCCAGACATGTAGACAACTGTCCCCAGGTACATTATGAGTCACACTTTAGTTGAATCCTCCTTGCTAGTAAATGCTACAATCAAAGGTAAGTGGAATAAAAAACCTATTAGCTCTTTTAAAAACAATTTTTAAAATTTTTGATTGGAGGATAATTACAATATTGTGTTGGTTTCTGCCATACATCAACATGGATGGGCCATATGTATACATGTGTTCCCTCCCTCGTGAGCCTGCCTCCCACCTACCACCCCATCCCAGCCCTCCCAGGTTATCACAGAGGCCCAGTTTGAATTCCCTGAGTCATACAGCAAATTCCCACTGGCTACCTATTTTATATGTGTTAGTGTATATGTTTCCATGCTACTCTCTCCATTTGCTCCAATCCCACCCTTTCCTTCTTGCCCCCCGCTGTGACCATAAGTCTGTTCTCTATGTCTGCGTCCCATTGCTGCCCTGAAAATAGATTCATCAGTATCATCTTTCTAGATTCCATATGTATGATTTAATACACAATATTTGAAAAAACCTATTAACTCTTGATGTTTTCTAACTCTTGTGTCAACTCCCATAATCTTGAGCCCAGGGAATTTTGTGTTTATCCCAAAGTACTAATTTTCACACTTATGATTTCAGATTGTAAATATCTGATTGAGTCATGACTTCTCCCATTTCCCATCAATTCTTTTCTTTTTAGCAACACAACTCTTTTCAGTAGTGATTACTAGCAACCCTGAAATATAAAACAGGTAAAAGCAAGTGAATGTGACCTCATAGTTTAGTTAATCCTAATTTGGATAAAAATGTGTCACTGCTTAAAGGAACTTAGAAAAGAAGCAGCACACCCAGAAACCTCTATTCTCCTCATATGCATGTATGTTGATTAGTATTTTCCTGATTTGAATTCTATTTTCTACATCTTTTTGCACAGTTCTTAAATTTATGTAGCAAGTTATAAGAAAGGTATAAAAGGATTTTCATTTTTGGTTAAAGTAGATATATCATCAAAAAACCCCTGACATCCAAGTTCCAAGTCTGCCAGTTACTGTTTGTGTGGGTTGTGTTGTGTTGTGCTCAGATGTGTCTGGCTCTTTGAAACCCCATAGACTGTAGCCTCTAGGCTCCTCTTTCCATGGCATTTTTCCAGGCAAGAATGCTGGAGGGGGTTGCCGTTTCCTACTCCAAGGGATATTCCTGACCCAGTGATCAAACCTGGGTCTCCTGCACTGCAGGCAGATTCTTTACCACTGTGCCACCTTGTGTGACTTTGGCCAATCACTGAATGACTTTGAATCAGCTTTCTAGCTGAAGAAGACTTGGCTATAGTCTGTTGCTGTTCTTAATTTCTGGAGTCAGCTTCTGTTGCCCTAGTTGCTGCTGCCTATTAGAGAAGTTAGTTTACCACCCCAGAGACAAAGGTAGGATTCCCAAGTTGGAGATAAAACGTGAGGAGAGAAACCTTTGAAAAGGGGATGAAGGATAGCAGAATATATGCTGCCCCCAATATTCCACTTTGATATAAGGATTATTTTGAGAAACACAGACACTGGAGTAGCTCTGGAAAAAAAGAAAAAGTTGTCCTTTTGAAAGGGAAATTTATATATTTAAAGGAAATCTCCATGTGTAAGGGTGTTTATCTATCCATGCCAGGAAGAACAGGATGATCCTAAATCACAAAAGCATGTCACTGCAGAAGTTATCCACTTTAATTTGCATGAGAAAACGTACCCTTGTTAACTGGAGCTTTTCCCGGTCACTTCCTATAACTGGCCTCCCCTACACCCTTCTTTCTTCTGTCTTGAGTTGAAGATGATATTCAAACTTGAGTTCTAAGCCATCTCTGAGAGTTACTCACTTTCCCCTGTGTACCTCCACGTGTACATGAAGTGTACACGCTAATAAATTTGTTTGCTTTTCTATTTTTTAATCTGTATTTTATTATAGGTTGCCCAACTAGGAATTTAGAAGGGTAGAGGGAAAATATTTGCCCCTCCTTTACAGAGGTTTACAGGTGATCTGGTGACAGAATGCGAATAATAAAAGGTTAAGTGGATGAGATACTCTGGAGCATCCATGGTACTTTAAGGGAATAAGAAAGTAGAGGAAAGGATTTTTCAATACTTCATAACATGTATTTTAGATCTCTATTAGTCTGCTTTAAGAGATATAGTTTGGAATTAGATTTTAATTACTTGTAGTTTTGGAAAGGTATTTCTTTACATGTGATAGTATCCAGGACTGGACTATAAGGAACCCGAGACTATTTGATTTATAGATGAATGAATGGGACTACTTTGTAAATTCTCATTTGATTCCATGTGTTGGCTATAAAAGACTTCCCTGTAGCTCAAACATAAATAACATTCTAGCCACACTGCTCCATTTAACCAAAGTTCTCTGACTTCCTTTTTGACTTTTGCTCTTGTCCCACTTCTTGACTTTTTTTTCTTTCTGGAGAAAAAGGAAAAGAGATAAAGGGAGAAAGAAAAATAGCAAATGTCAATCAAAAGAGAAGGATCAAGTTACACTGTTTGAAAGGAAAAGGTGCAGAGGAAGCCCCCCGTCTCATTTCTTTTAATTTCAGGCAGCAGATCCTCTTTCTCAGAACCAATCCCTCATCACAGAATAAACTTCTTCAAAATACACTTGCTTTTTAAAGGTAAACACAACTCTAAAAAGGAAAAATATGGAATTTTCCCTGAAGCACAAAGAGAAAGAGACTTTTCCCCTTTCCTTTTCTTAGAGTATTTTCTTTAGAAAACCTATGTATGCATCCTTTTGTCAAGGGGGCGTGTAATTCCTTGGTTCTGTCTTGCTGCAGCAAAAATTTGGAGACAGATGGACCAGTGTTATAGCTCAGTTTTATTGGCAAGCAAAGGAAAATACATCCTTGAGGTGTGAGGGCAGGCCGACCCAAAAGACGCAAAGAGAAGAGAAGCCCTCGGCTCAATTTTGGCTCCTCTTTTTATGTTTTTTTCTCCTCCCTCTGAGCCTGCACTATGTAAATTGGGTTAGTTTGTTTTACCTGAGGTTCTCACGCACCTTCCTTTGTTCTATTTTCGCAGGTGTTTCCCTTCTTTGTCTTTTAGCCACTGCCATTCTGGAGTCCTTTTTCCTATTCTAACTACCTAACATTTTCTTTGTTCCTTTGACACATACATACATACACATACATACATACATATATACATACGTATATATATATATATATATATATATAAGGCCTTTTGATATATATATATATATATATATATATATATATATATTTTAAAGGCTAAAAAGGCTTTTGCCAGTTTTACAAACAAGAAATGTCTTTCAAGGACTGGGGAGAATCGCTTTGAAATGTAAATATCAAGAAAGATAGAACCCCTACCTGCCCATCCACAGGTATGTTTAACTGAGAAAGCTGGTTCCAAATTGTAGCTATCTGCCTCTCAGAGGGAACTTTTCTTTTTCCTTTTGATAAAGGCAAGTAGTGAACACAAATGGCCGCTACACTTTAGCAGGTGAATTTAAGATAAGCTATGTGTGAACTAGTGGTGCTGCCAAATCCTCCTACTGGAAGACTACCTGTTATTTATGTCATAGAAGGAAGACTCAGATACACAGCCTTTTGACTCCCTGTAGGCCACGTAAGAGTGGGTGTTGGGGCTGAAATACTTCCTTACCAAGAAACGAAGTGTCCTCACATCCTGTTCTGGGCTTGTCACCTTGTGTGGGAAATCTCTTTCCCTGTTTTAGGCTCATTGTGTGTTTCTCTGTTCTACTTAAGCATGTGTATTATACGGCACCCCCACTACTATATCCACCCCCTCTGGGAAGGAGGGGGTGGATATAGGGATCCTTCATTGTGCAACATAAGAGGGGATGTGTGCAGGCCAGTTCTCCTGCATCAGCAGCCAGGAGGGAGTCACTGGTTATAGGAATTTGATTCCTGTTGCTGAAGCTGATCCAGCTCTGTCTGCTCTCTGTAAGCAAAATGTTATTCCAATCAGAGTTCCTCTGTGTTAAAGGACAAAATACAACTGAGTAAATTTTTAAATCTTATTGGCTTTATTCAGTGATTCATGAATTGAACATCTAATCTAGCAGATAGAAAGAAGTTCCAAAATCAGTACAAGGTGAGAGATTGTAATAGACTAGAATAAGCAAGAACTGCTGGTAGCTCAGACAGTAAAGAACCTGCCTGCAACACAGGAGACTTGGGTTGGATCCCTCAATTGGGAAGATCCCATGGAGAAGGGAATGGCTATTAATGCCAGTATTCTTGCCTAGAGAATCCCATGGACAGGGGGTCCTGGCAGGCTACAATCCATGGGATCTTGAAGAGTCGGACACGACTGAGTAACTAACACTACTATTACTGAGTGAGAACAAAGAGGTAATACTGGGCATTTGCTGATTGATTAAAACACGTTTACTTTTCTTCTGTGGACCAAGAGAAGACGTGGAGTCGGGTCGGGTAACTAGTGCTATGTGAGTAAGTGCTGACTCGTTGACCTACGACTTCTTTTTCTGGGAGAGCCAGCACAGAAACCCTAGTTCATGTGGGGCTTGTCATGAATGACTCCAACATGGACTTAATCTGGTTATGTTAATTGTTGTGTTGTATTAATATTTTCCTTGGTGATTATGGTATCAGGACATAGAGGGCAGAAGTGTTTAGACTTCTGTTGGTGATAAGCACCAAATGTGTACTTGCTCCAGGCTGCAGCTGGTGATAGTTTTTATGTAAGGGGGCAGTGAGGGGTGTGCCCCTCTGCCAGCTTCCTTGGTAACTAATAAGCCCACTTGATGCAAATCCCCCTATGATTGGTAACCGCCCCTGACCCCCAGGATTGAAGACTGCCACCATGTCCTGCCTGCCTACACTGCACACAGCAGGGTGGACTCCAGAACCTTGATTCAGACGTGTAAGCTCCCCCATCCATTAAACTACTGATGTCTGCGTCTCTGACTCTGGGCTCTTTGTTCGCTCTTGAAGCTGGCAAGCGTGAGGCCTACAGGCCTGCGGGGTGCAGTCCAAGAAGTATTGAGTCTTTTAGTGCTCAGAGAATGTTCCTATGCTCCTCCACATTTCAGGGTGCGAATCATTCTCACCAATGGGATTGAAGTAATTTGAGAAATAAAAAAGCGTTTAGGTCATCTTGTGTTGAGACCGGCTCGACAAGCAGGGTTTCCGAAAGCATGATACAGGTGAGAGAATGAGAAACAAGACTCAAGAATTCAGTGAAAAGCAAGGATCAGGGGACCAACATCGCTCCAAGGTGAAGGTGTCGAAACTGAACCCAAGTCAGCTTTATTATACTTTTAGCCGTGAAAGAAAGAATATGCGGGGAGCTAAACTATAACTCATGTGGCCTTCAAGGCCAAAGAACAAAATGATCATTAACCATTAAGTAATTAAGAAACAGTAATCAATAACAGATCAGTAATTAAGACTAATATTCTTATCTATAGATTTTCCACCAGATATGTAAAACATGTGACTCTGAGATGCCAGTTGAGAAACAGTCTGGATCATATCTTGTTTTCAAGACTATGAACTGTTCCCTCTGGACTTGTTCCAAGAGTCTCATGCCTTATAGCATCCAGTTTATCAATAATTATACATTTCTTTTGCCGCCCTTGCCGAGGCCTGCTTTTCTTTTATTCTTTCTGTCTCCTATAGTCTTTCTCTTTCTCTCTTGTCCAGATGGCTGGATTAGAAGTATTTCAAGACATAAAGCTGTAAGAAGGAAGCTAGCTGGTGACTAAACACTGGGAATAAATGACTCAGGAGGACTAACTAATCAACATCAGGTTATGATGTGGACGAGCAATATAAATTTTCATTGTATACTGATTATTTGTGGTTTAGTTGTTATTGCAGCATGCATAGTCTATTCTGACTAATAGAGGCAGGAATTTATGACATTTCACAAAAGCAGAATTAGAATGATTGGCTCAAGTGGTAAAGAGTCTGCCTGCCAATACAGGAGATGCAGGGGATACAAGTTCAATCCCTGGGTTGAGAAGATCCCCTGGACAAAGAAATGTCAATACACTCCAGTATCTTACCTGGAAAATGCCATGGACAGAGGAGACTGGCAGGCTACAGTTCTGGGGTTGCGAAGAGTTGGACAGGACTGAGCATACATGCATTTATTACCTAAGATTAGATAAAACAGAGTTATTAATATGCTATTGGACCAGAAACTCACATGAACTATCTAAGCTATGAAGACCCAATGTCAAAATAATCCAAATATCTGATTGTAGCTCAAATAGTTTGAATTAGCTTAGAATGTCTAAAAAGTATTTAAGACTTTGCCCTGTACGCAAGTTACTTCCATAAATGATTAAGTCTAAAGGCAAAGCTCTTATATTTTTGTAATTTTCTTTCTTATAGTAGACACTTTCCTCATTTCCTTTTTTCTAGAATGTTCTATATTTTCTCTGCCCAGAGCAGGCACCTTTAGTTCATTATCACACATCTCATGTTGACGCAAAAGAACTGAGATTGCAACCCAGTCTCATCATCTTACATTTAGAGCAGTATTTCTAACCATGATTTGGTCTCTGTTTCACCTGTAAAAATGAGAAGCCACACAAAGAAATAGAAATGCAAAGAAATTTGACAAATACTTAATTAATATAGAACAGTTCAACGTACGTATTTTTAGATGGCACAATGAATCAGTCCTCCTTATTCTCTTTGCTAAGAAAAGATATGATCTTATTATCAACCTTGAAAGGAAAAAACCTCTAATTTTCTGTGATAGTTAATTAATGTATGGGTCTCTGAGATCAAGTGGATAATACACAAACAGTGATTTTTCAGCTCTATTTCCCTTAATTGGCATGGCATGTGTGTATGCTCAGTTACGTCTGATTCTTTGTGACCCAATGGACTGTAGACCACCAGGCTCATCTGTCCATGGGATTTTCCAGATAGGAATAATGGAGTGGGTTGCCATTTCCTTCTCTAAGGGATCTTCCTGATTCAGGGATTGAACCCGAGTATGCTGTATCTCTTGTATTGGTAGGTGGAATCTTTATCACTGAGCTACCTGGGAAGTCAATTGGCATGGCAGCCTTCCCCATGAACTACTCAGTGCATGAAGCCACCCTTCAACTGTTTGTGTTCAAAAGTGTTGTGATTGGCAGCAGTAGACCCTGGTTAACCTGGTCCATAAAAGAGACATTAGTGTGGCACCAGCTCCTCCCAAGTTTCTCATCCCACTACCAATACTTGGAATTCTATTTTGAGAGTAATGGTGTCCAGAGTAGAAGTATCAGCATCTACTAGCAACTTTTTAGAAATATGAAACTTTGGGCCCCACTTATGATCTGCTGGATCAGAAACTCTGTGCATGGGGTCCAGCAAGCTGTGTTTTAACAAGTCTTCCAGATGATTCTGATGCTAAAACTCAACATTTTCTTAAAGCACTGATACTTATAAGATATGCATTCACTAACAGAATATGGAAGTTCAGACTAGGTCTAATGGGGGGTGGAGGGAAGTAATGGAGGGATCTAGTTTTGAAGTGGGAGGAGTCCTGATGAGGTGGCAAAGAGTAGTCTTTACAGGGAAGCAAATGCCCCAGTTTGGCTTACACACTTTCAGAGAGAGCAGCCAAGCCAAGAAATACTTGACTATTATAGTGAGTTTACAATGGAAAATGAGATGGGGAGGGATTATAGGTTTCCTGCCTCTATTTTCCTTAGTTGGCTTGGCATGCATGTGTGCTCAGTTGTGTCTGACTCTTTGAGACCCTGTGGACTGTAGATCACCATGCTCCTCTGTCCATGGCGTTTTCCAGGTAGGAATAAAGGAGTGGGTTGCCATTTCCTCCTCCAGGGGATCTTCCCAACTCAGGGATTGAACCCGAGTCTCCTGTATTTCTTGCATTGGCAGGTGGATTCTTTACCACTAAGCCACCTGGGAAGGAAAAATATTAGTGGACATGTATGCCTCCAGGCATCCAGCTCTGTGACATCCATCCTTTCTAAGGGAGGGAGATCTGTGAGTCACCCCATCCTTTCCAGATCCTCCAGACCCTGCCTAGTCAAATTGGCTCAAGGCTGCTCTTCCTCCCCAAGTAGCCTCTGCAAATGCCTGTGAAACCTTGGTGGTGTAGGAATCTATTCCTCAAATGCTGTAGGGCCAACACCAAGGCAAGATATTATATGGAGAGAGAGAGTTGTAGTAGGATTTATGGAAAATCCCCTTCTTTACCTGCCTTGGGTGATGCTGCTCCTTTTCCCTAATCCTGGGAAGCAAGAACAAAGCTAAATAGACCTTGAATAGCTTCAGATTTTAGCCTTTGAAGAAGCTAGTCTCTTGGGTGTACTCTTCTCATCTTTAGGGATCTTGATTCTATTGGAAAAGAGTGCCATGTTATTAACAAGTATAATAGTAGTAATTATAAGCACTGCTTCTCAGTCATTAATGTGCATGAAAATCACCTGGGGATTTAGTTACACATGCAGAATCTGATTCAGCACATCTGCATGGGGACCCAAAATGATGTCAATAATGCTGAGTCCCTAGACCACACCATCAGTATCAAAGATATGAAGAAGGCAAACGGTGCCAAGTTTCTTTCCCAGCAGAAGAAAATAGAGGGCCAGTCTCATTAGTGCCTACAACTAGCTAGAGGAAGCTATTATCTCTGCTACTCACTGCTCCTCTGGCAAAAGAACTTTGCAGTAAGTATTATGGCTTCACTGAGACTACAAGAGCAGGATGGACAGTCTAATTTGTACAACAATTCTGCATGGCAACCAAATAATAAATGGACATGCTTTAGATTCAAAGTCAGAAATCACTTGTGATTAATGGAAGAATAATTAGGCTTCTATCATAATTGTGTTAGATTAAGTTCTATGCCAGCTTTTATCCTGTAACTCTACATAGCTCTTGCAGAAGCAATCTGCTCATCAGAGTGGTGGGACAGCAATTAAAGAGGCCATTACAGCCACTGTATGTGAGACAGCAGCAAGATATCATCTTTTCCAAACGTCTGGGAAATTGGATCGGTACTTTCAAATTAAACAGGGCTGCCAGACCAAAGGTTGTGATTGCCAGCTAAGATCTAATGTAGATGTTTACTAGCTATGCATAATTAGCTGTAATGAGGTTGAAGGTGAATATAGTGTAATAAGTAGATGAAGAGCCTCAAAAAATTGAATGGCTAACCCCATTTGTGCATGCTAATGGGATAGTATCCATTTGTCTTTTAGTGGCTATGACAGTCAAATCAAATTTTCTCCTTTGAATTGTACCAAGACTTCATTTATGGCACAAAACAGATGATTCTAGAGTTACATAAAATGGGTGAAGATCAATTAAACATAATTTCATTTTTACTGTTTCATACTTGACTCATGATCACAATATGCATATTTCAGTTCAGTTTAGTCACTCAGTCACATCTGACTCTTTGCGACCCCATGGACTGCAGCGTGCCAGGCCTCCCTGTCCATCACCAACTCCCAGAGTTTACTCAGACTCATCTCCATTGAGTCAATGATGCCATCCAACCATCTCATCCTTTGTCATCCCCTTCCCCTCATGCCTTCAATCTTTCCCAGCATCAGGGTCTTTTCAAATGAGTCAGTTCATTGCATCAGGTGACTGAAGTATTGGAATTTCAGCCTCAGCATCAGTCCTTCCTATGAATATTCAGGACTGATTTCCTTTAGGATGGACTGGTTGGATCTCTTTGCAGTCCAAGGGACTCTCAAGAGTCTTTCCAACATCACAGTTCAAAAGCATCAATTCTTCAGTGCTCAGCTTTCTTTATAGTCCAACTCTCACATCCATACATGACTACTGGAAAAACCATAGCCTTGACTAGACAGACCTTTGTTGGCAAAGTAATGTCTCTGCTTTTTAATATGCCGTCTAGGTTGGTCTTAACTTTTCTTCCAAGGAGCAAACGTCATTGAATTTCATGGCTGCAGTCACCATCTGCAGTGATTTTGGAGTACCCCAAAATAAAGTCTCTCACTGTTTCCACTATTTCCCCACCTATTTGCCATGAAGTGATGGGACCAGATGCCATGATCTTCGTTTTCTGAATGTTGAGTTTTAAGCCAAATTTTTCACTCTGCTCTTTCACTTTCATCAAGAGACTCTTTAGTTCCTCTTCCCTTTCTGCCGTAGGGTGGTGTCATCTGCATATCTGAAGCTATTGATATTTCTCCTGGCAATCTTGATTCCAGCTTGTGCTTCATCCAGTCTGGCATTTCACATGATTTACTCTGCATATAAGTTAAATAAGCAGGGTGACAATATACAGCTTTGATGTACTCCTTTTCCTATTTGGAACCAGTCTGTTGTTCCATGTTCATTTCTAACTGTTGCTTCCTGACCTGCATACAGATTTCTCAGGAGGCAGGTCGGGTGGTCTGGTATTCGCATTTCGTTCAGAATTTTCCACAGTTTATTGTGATCCACACAGTCAAAGGCTTTGGCATAGTCAATAAAGCAGACGTAGATGTTTTTCTGGAACTCTCTTGCTTTTTAGATGATCCAGTAGATGTTGGCAATTTGATCTCTTGCCAAGGTCCAGCCCTGGCTGATCCAGGGTATTCGAAGGAGAGACGGCTTTGGCGACCTATTTATTTATTTATTTATCAAAGATATAAAGAGTAATAGAATGAGGATAGCTCAGTAGGAAAATTCAGTGGAGAAAAGAGGCTGAGTAGCTTGGTTTACACGGAAAATCAATATAACCTGTGACACCAGGTTAGCTCTGACCACGGAGGCCGCAGGCGCCCTCTCGAATAGCGGAAGGTGCCCCACCTTAGACACCTTCTCGAGTGGGTCTTAGAAGTCCAGGCAAATAAATGGTCGCAGAGGACCTCCGCGCTCCAGATGGAGACTCAGCTGGAAATTGAGGCGAAAAATGACATGGGGAGACCAAGCTTTGGTGAGCAAGGCCCGTAGCTTTATTTTCAACAGGGGCTTTTAAGCCCTAAGTTACACATAGAGGATAATAGGGGATGCAAAGTCAGCAGTCTTTGATCCTTATCAAAAACCAGGGTTTCTTTCCTGCAAATTTATCGTATACAAATGGTTTAGTTGATTTACATCATCTTCTGGCCAGGAGGCTTATTAACATTTTATGACTCTTGACAAAGACTTATTTTCTCTAAGAGTAATTATTTTAAGGTTTGGCGCCATCTTCTGAAAGTGTTAGATAAAACTGCATTCCTATAGGGTGGATGTGTAATGGGTTTACAACAAAGGAAAGAATTTATTACCTTAAGGGTCTAAAGTTACTAACACCAAGGCCACTACTTATATTTTTTCTACATACCAACTATATTAATTAATACACATTCAAGGATACAATACAGGGGATGTGAAAACTTGGCAACAAGCATTGGCTCATCAATGAAATCTTTTACTAGTTTTATTCTGACAGTTTCTAACTCTCTGAGAGGCTCTAAGCTATTTGAATATCTTAAGCTTCCCATGCCTCTCGAGGCTGGGAGACTGTAAACAATCGTATGCATAGCTGTAGGAGTCCGGGTAAACTTGTCAGGCGAGTTAGAGAGCTATCTGAGGGGTTTGGATTTAAACACTCCTAACCGCCCAGGAACTTTATTAATTGGAGCTGTAAGTTAACTGTTTGTCAGAGAGAGTGAGATGGTGGTGGGACACAGCCCCCAGTAAAGTCAGAGGTGAGAGCACAAAGCAATAAAGTAGGCAGACTCTGGTTTTTTGGGGTAGATGCTTGAGAATATCCAGGGGGACTCCTGAGGCTCGATCCCGCCTTTGTGTATGCCGAGCCTCCTTCCTCATGACCTTTGTCACGAGTGGAATGCCTCACCGGCTCCCGACAATCTCTGGTTCCTCTGCCTTTTCTAAATCTAGCTTGAACACCTGGAAGTTCATGGTTCACGTATTGCTGAAGCCTGGCTTGGAGAATTTTGAGCATTACTTTACTAGCATGTGAGATGAGTGCAATTGTGTGGTAGTTTGAGCATTCTTTGACATTGCCTGTCTTTGGGATTGGAATGAAAACTGACCTTTTCCAGTCCCGTAGCCATCGCTGCGTTTTCCAAATTTGCTGGCATATTGAGTGCAGCACTTCCACACCATCATCTTTTAGGATTTGAAATAGCTCAACTGGAATTCCATCACCTTTACTAACTTTGTTCGTAGTGATGCTCTCTAAGGCCCACTTGACTTCACATTCCAGGATGTCTGGCTCTAGGTGAGTGATCACACTATCGTGATTGTCTGGATCATGAAGATCTTTTTTGTGTAGATATCTACAATAGTAGATATCTCTTCTGCATTCTTGCCACCTCTTCTTAATATCTTCTGTTTCTGTTAGGTCCCTACCATTTCTGTCCTTTATTGAGCCCATCTTTGCATGAAATGTTCCCTTGGTATCCCTGATTTTCTTTAAGAGATCGCTAGTCTTCCCCATTCTATTGTTTTCTTCTATTTCTTTGCACTGATCACTGAGGAAGTCTTTCTTATCTCTCCTTGCTATTCTTTGGGACTCTGCATTCAAATGGGTATATCTTTCCTTTTCTCCTTTGCTTTTCACTTCTCTTATTTTCACAGCTATTTGGAAGGCCACCTCAGACAGCCATTTTACCTTTTTGCATTTCTTTTTCTTGGGGATATATTTGATCCTTGGTCTCTTGTACAATGTCATGAACCTCCATCCATAGTTCATCAGGCACTCTATCAGTTCTAGTCCTTTAAATCTGTCACCTGCACTGTATAATTATAAGGGATTTGATTTAGATCATACCTGGATGGTCCAGTGGTTTTCCCTACTTTCTTCATTTTAATTCTGAATTTGGCAATAAGGAGTTCATGATTTGAGCCATGGTCAGCTCCCAGTCTTGTTTTTGTTGACTGTGTAGAACTTCTCCATCTTTGGCTGCAAAGAATATAATCAATCTGATTTGGTGTTGACCATCTGGTGATGTCCATGTGTAGAGTCTTCTCTTGTGTTGTTGGAAGAGAGTGTTGGCTATGACCAGTGCATTCCTTTGGCAAAATTCTATTAGCCTTTGCTTCATTCTGTACTCCAAGGGTGAATTTGCCCATTACTCCGGGTGTTTCTTGACTTTCTACTTTTGCATTCCAGTCCCCTATAATGAAAAGGACATCTTTTTGGGGGTGTTAATTCTAGAAGGTCTTGTAGGTCTTCATAGAACCGTTCAGCTTCAGCTTCTTCAGTATTACTGGTCAGGGCATAGGCTTGGATTACCGTGATATTCAATGGTTTGCCTTGGAAATGCACAGAGATCATTCTGTTGTTTTTGAGATTGCATCCAAGTACTGCATTTCAGACTCTTTTGTTGACTATGATGGCTATGATTTCTTCTAAGGGATTCTTGCCCACAATAGTAGATATAATGGTCATCCGAGTTAAGTTCACCCATTCCAGTCCATTTTAATTCCGTGATTCTTAAAATGTTGACGTTTACTCTTGCCATTTCCTGTTTGACCACTTCCAATTTGCCTTGATTCATGGGCCTAACATTCCAAGTTCCTATGCAATATTGCTCTTTACAGCATTGGACCCTGCTTCCATCACCAGTCACATTCACAATTGGGTGTTGTTTTTGTTTTGGCTCCTTCTCTTCATTCTTTCTGGCTAGTATCCTTCATATATGAATATGAAAAACATATCATGAAAGATAAGGAAAGACTGAGGAATTGTTCTGGATTAAAATAGAGAAATGAGATGTGACACATAACAGTGGATCGTGATTAGATCTTAGATCAGAAATAGTGCACTAGTGGGGCTATTGGAAAACTTTGAATGGAGTCTGTAGATCAGCTAACATTATTTTGATAATTATTATATCATTTTGATAATTATGCTATGATTATATAAGATGTTGATATTTGAGTAATCTCGATGGAGGGGATACAGAAATTCTTTGTGTATTTAACTTTTTGCATCTGAAGTTTTTCAAAGTGAAAGTTAAAAACATTAAACAAAACCAAAAGCAAAAATAAGGTCATGCTATAGCTACACGCTATAGAGAATTTTTTTTCCTTATCAATTTGCAGATTAAAGCCCTTCAATTCTGAAAGGCAATGGATTAGAGGCAATTTTGAAAAGATGTGAGTTACCCTCATGGCATCATGCAGTATTGTAACCAAGCTATCAGAGTAAACAATAGTAAGAGTCAAATATTATATTTCCCTTTTTATGTCATTTAAAAATTCTTTGAGTATTTTTTTCATGAGTTTTGATTATTTTAAATTCCTCATGGTAAGAATGAACTCTTCTGATTATTCACAATTATGTTTAAACATAGTAGCACTGAAGGTGCATTTCAGAATCCTGGAAAGGATTTAATTACATCACATTCATAGGTCACAAACATTTATTGACCTTTTAGATACTGAGGCTACACTGGTGGTAGACAGAACAGAGAGCCTTCTGATGAAATAAAATCATTTCCCAACACAGGGTAGTTTCCTCAACCACAGCTTGATGAAGAGAAGCTAAATCTCTTTTCAGTGATCAATCACACGTTTAAATAGAAGGGTTGATTATGTGCAGTGTGCACACAAGGTAAGAATTTTCATCCTTTTAAAGTCACAACTTTCAGACCTCTACATAGGCTGGTCTTTTCAAACGTTAGGGTTTTTTTTTTTTTTTTTTTGGTGGGGTGGCTAACGGGGTTTAGACATATTCAAACTATAAATGAAATCTGTATAGCATAGAGAGAAATGGTTTCTCACAGTACAGCTGGTATTTGGTATTGTCACAGCAATACAACAGCAGCTGGTAGGGAGCACATGCCATCTGGCACAATTAAGCTTCTGAATCATTGTATGCAACTAGAGCAAGAGAGAAGCTGTACACAGAGACATTCAGATGGGTAAAGTATTATAAGAAACAAGACTTGGGTTGTGTTATCTGAAAGGGAAAAGTGTTTCCATACCTATGTGTCCATTCACTTTCCATGGGAGCATGAAGCACATTTTTTGGTTCGATCAGTTCAATCTCCTCTACTTGAATGTGGGTAGGTCCTGTGACTTGCTTTCTAACCAATAGAATACAGCAAAGGTGATGGGATGTCATTCCCTGGATTGGCTTATATTACATAAGACTTCCTCTTCAGTTCAGTCACTCAATCATGTCCAACTCTTTGTGACCCCATGAACAACCACAGCATGCCAGGCCTCCCTGTCCATCACCAACTCCTGGAGTCCACCCAAACCCATGTCCATTGAGTTGGTGATGCCATCGAACCATCTCATCCTCTGTTGTCCCCTTCTCCTCCTGCCCTCAATCTTTCCCAGCATCAGGGTCTTTAGCAGACTGGATAAAGAGCCTTCACTTGCTGGCTTGAATAAAGGAAGCTGCTGTGTACTCAGGTCCCGTGAAGAGAATGGAGAGTGGCTTCTGGAAAACAGACAGCAGAAACCTAGGGGCCTCAGTCTTATAGCTACAAAGTGATGAACTGTGCTAACCATCTGGGGAAGCCTGGAGGTGGATCTTTCCCAGCTCTGCCCAGATGAGAATGCAGCCCTGATAACTCCTTAACTTTGGGTAGTGGGACACTGCAGCAGAGAACCAGCTTAAGGGAACTCAGACTCCTGACCCAAGGAAACTTATGAAATAATAAATATGTGCTGCTTTAAGCCATTAAACTTGCAAGGATTTGTTGCACATTAATAGAAAACTAACCCTTCCTTTAAACAAATCCTCGTATTAGAATGAAATAATTGCAGCCATGAAATTAAAAGACGCTTACTCCTTGGAAGGAAAGTTATGACCAATCTAGATAGCATATTGAAAAGCAGAGACATTACTTTGCCAACAAAGATCTGTCTAGTCAAGGCTATGGTTTTGCCAGTGGTCTTGTATGGATGTGAGAGTTGGACTGTGAAGAAAGCTGAGCGCCGAAGAATTGATGCTTTTGAACTGTGGTGTTGGAGAAGACTCTTGTTGAGAGTCCCTTGGACTGCAAGGAGATCCAACCAGTCCATTCTAAAGGAGATCAGCCCTGGGTGTTAATTGGAAGGACTGATGCTAAAGCTGAAACTCCAATACTTTGGCTACCTCATGCGAAGAGTTGACTCATTGGAAAAGACCCTGATGCTGGGAAAGATTGAGGGCAGGAGGAGAAGGGGATGACAGAGGATGAGATGGCTGGATGGCATCATCAACTCAATGGACATGAGTTTGAGTGAACTCTGAGAGTTGGTGATGGACAGGGAGACCTGGCGTGCTGCGATTCATGGGATCGCGAAGAGTCAGACACGACTGAGCGACTGAACTAAACTGACCTTACTTTAGTAGACAGCCTCATGTTTGTTCACTAGAGGCATGGAGTGCTTCCTAGTGTTACTTTGTTTATGTTTCTACATTAGATACAAAGGGTAAGTGTTACATTATAAATTTAAACTTAATTTTACACAAACGATGGGATACTTTGAGCACTAAAGATCATATGTTCATTCATTGACATTAGAAAATGCCTGTGACAAAAATTAGTCTTGTTTACCAAATATCAGATGTGTTTTTCCAGATTTTTCACCTCCTCCCAGGGGCCATGTGACTCTTCTGTGACATTTACATATTAGCAGGAATGATGTGTTCACTTCCAGACTAGGTTTGGTGGGAAGGTTTTGAATGATGTCAATTCCTTTACTCCTTGTGATGACAACTGCTGTGACCACATGTTCCAGATGGCACAGCTAAGATGATGAAAGCCTCCTTCAGCCCATGTCCTAGAGATACTTTTGAAGAAGAGCCTCTGCTGTGGTGGATCTAACATGATAGAGAAATAAATATTTATTGTTGTCAGTCACTGGCATTTGGAAATTGTTTCCACAGCACAATCTAGCCTGTCTTTATTAGTTTAAATGCTATAATACTGAGTTTAATGCATGGGATAAAATATTGTTTTATGCAGAGAAAAGAACCAGAATAAAGAGACAGGATGGGGTATATGCCAAAAGGTCAACGTTGGGTATTTCTGATGATGACCTGGATGATGTGAGTACAAGCAATTGCTGATTTCTTTGTCATATGACAGAATTTTCCAAAATATCTGTGATGCTGAGGCTCAGGGCTGGTTGTGATCAAATGTGCCAATTGGCATATTGATCATTTTGAACTAGCATTTCTTAAGGAATAGCCAGTGAAAGAAGGGCAATCTGGTCCTCCTTTGTCCCCCTGAAAGCAGAAAATAAATCTCCCATGTGGAGATTTCTACAGGAAAATAAAACTTCCCTGTGGCAGGAGGTAGAGAGACATCTTTATTGCTAGAGATGGGGACTTCCAGGTTGAGAAGCTGTGTAAACAAACTCCGCTTATATCTTTCAGGTGAATGTTTCCTCCTCTTGTCAGTTCTTCACAAATTTATTGTTTCTCTACCTAAAAGATACAAAGGTTGCCTGATTTGGTTACTTTTCTGAGTTTCATGCTGGGATTCCCTGGTGCCTGAAATGTGAGAGACCTGAGTTCGAGCCCTGGATCAGGAAGATCCCCTGGAGAAGGAAATGGCAACTGACTCCAGTATTCTCACCTGGAAAATCACTTGGATGGAGGAAACTGGCAGGCTATAGCCCATAGGGTCACAAAGAGTTGGACACAACTGAGCAACTTCACCTGAGTTTCATATCTTTGGGGTCCCCATATGTACAAAATTAAACTGGATTTTCTCCTCTTTCTCGGTTTCAAGTTCTAGATCAGCCAGAAGAACTGGAAAGTTTGACGGAAAATTTTTCTACTCCAACAGTGGTGAACACACACACACACATTATTATTTTTAAAATAAATGTTATTGATTGGAATTGGAATTGCCAATGAGATACTTTAATGTTTATCTACTTGAAGTTTTCTTTACATACCTAAGTCTCCCTAAGTACTAAGTTCTGCCTACCTCCAAGATGACATGCCACCCTACAACAAAATAAAGTGAAACACTTTAGCATTAATATTAATGTCAAATACTTGTCTATTTTTGAAACTTTCTGAATAAAATAAAGGAAATAAAAATAATAAGAGAATAATACTACTAATAAGAAAGGGTATAATATAGTAGAACATCAGCATGATAAAACTGTCTTCCATATGGAAACAAAGCTGTAAGCTCTTCTTTCTTTTTCCTGTGCAAGACTCAAGCACCACAAGCAAATAAAATGTAAAAAGATTGTAGCTACTAATTAGAGGTAAAGTTTCTGACAATTTAAAAAATTCTGAAATCTTCAGGTTTTATCACAGATGGATAAAATCTAAAAAAGTACCTTTCAAAGTATTTGAAAGAGCTAAATTTGGTTCATTGTAGATAAAGTTAATATTTCCTCTCCAAATTCTCTGCAATAGAAAGTTCCTGATCACAGAGAAAGGAGCCAAAGCAGAGGGAGTAATGAGTGTTGACGCTGGGCAGCATCTCATCTACCAAGCTGTCAGTTTTAATTAGTAGATATTTTTTGCCATTTCATGAAAACAATTCCTGTCCTTAGCTTATTACTGGAGAAATCCTAGATAATACAATATAAAACTTTTTAAAAAATGTAAATTGTCTAGTAGAACACAATTTCCACACCAAGACAAAGGGGAAGATAAGTATGAATGTTTTCTGAGGCCTTCTCAAATGAATAAACCAAATGAGTTTTGTCTTGAACCTGTGCTTTGAGACCTCTCTTCCTTTTTGAAAACAATCACACACACACACACACACACACACACACACAGTCAGTCACTCGCTTACTCACTCTTATATTACTGGATAAGAATATCCAGAACTTGAGAAAAGCAAAAAGGTATCTTTGATTTTCACTTCTCTAAGCTAAGCTAGGAGAAGGCAATGGCACCCCACTCCAGTACTCTTGCCTGGAAAATCCTATGGACGGAGGAGCCTGGTAGGCTGCAGTCCATGGGGGTCGCTAAGAGTTGGACACAACTGAGCGACTTCACTTTCACTTTTCACTTTGATGCATTGGAGAAGGAAATGGCAACCCACTCCAGTGTTCTTGCCTGGAGAATCCCAGGGACAGGGGAGCCTGGTGGGCTGCTGTCTATGGGGTTGCACAGAGTCGGACACGACTAAAGCAACTTAGCAGCAGCGGCAAGCTAAGCTAAGTCACTTCTCTACAAGGAGTTAAAAAACTGGGCTTACTTTTATAGCCAATTGTGCTAGATTTAACCATATATATATAATGGATGATTCAGATTGTGTGGGGGTTTGGCTGATGTTTTAGGATATTCTGTATTTCAGTGCTAGTTAACAGTACAGTCCTAGGAAGAGGACTTTTGGACAAAAGGACTTCCATTTTTGACGGAACTAAATTCTGACTTATGAAACAATCCATCACACCTTCTTTGATTCCACTGGGACAAGTAATGGTCCAAGTTAGCAAGGAATCAGCTGCTGAGCTGGCATTACCTCATAACCCTCTCAGCATAATAGATTTGGTTTAAGAAGAAAAAGTTATTTACATGAAGTTTCTTATGGAGTAAAGAAATCAAGCATTCGTTATATTTTTCCATTGCTATGGCTCTTCAGGCCACATTAAAGCACAGGAAAAATCCTGACTATTCTGAAGTGGGTGATGACTAACAGCTCCTGGGTTGTCTCCTGGGAGGGAGCCTAGTGTATTTGTTGTTTGTTTGCTATCTGGGCCAGTACTCACCCTACCATGCTGCTGCTGCTGCTGTGTCGCCTCAGTCGTGTCCGACTCTGTGCGACCCCATAGATGGCAGCCCACCAGGCTCCCCCGTCCCTGGGATTCTCCAGGCAAGAACACTGGAGTGGGTTGCCATTTCCTTCTCCAATGCACGAAAGTGAAAAGTGAAAGTGAAGTCGCTCAGTCGTGTCTGACTCTTCACGACCCCATGGACTGCAGCCTACCAGCTCCTCCACCCACGGGATTTTCCAGGCAAGAGTACTGGAGTGGGGTGCCATTGCCTTCTCCGCACCCTACCATAGTCTTACCCAAATAAATGGCACAAGTTACCCATACTCCTTTTCTCTCCAACCTAAAATTCTGACTTCCTGATCTATCCTTTTTGTGTTACTGATGAAAGAACCAAATCGCTTTCCTAATTGTTCAATGTTTACTAGAAAATATTCAATCTTGAACAGAGGGTCATAGTCTAAATAAAAATGGAACTGTTCAGCAGAACTCAAAATACTTTTTTTTACTTATATTCTATATCAACATTGTAGTTACCAAGACCTACTGGCAGCTGGAAAGACAACAATTGATGGGAATTCTTAGACAATGGACTGCTGTCTTCAGTTCAATATTCCAATAGTTAAAATGGAGTGAAGAATGCAGTATAAGCTACTCTTTCTTAATTGGTTACTGATTATTAATAATTTTGTTGTTAAAAGAGGAACAATATAAAGACAATTCTATTTCATTAACATTAAAATAAAGTGTATGAAACTTGATTCCAGCAGAGGTAGTTCAGTTGTTCAGTTCAGTCGCTCAGTCGTGTCTGACTCTTTGCGACCCCATGAACTACAGCACGCCAGGTCTCCCTGTCCATTTCCAACTCCTGGAGTCTACCCAAACCCATGTCCATTGAGTCGGTGATGCTATCCAATCATCTCATCCTCTGTCATCCCCTTCTTCTCCTGCCCTCAATCTTTTCCAGCATCAGGGTCTTCTCAAATAAGTCAGCTCTTCATATCAGGTGGCCAAAGTATTGGAGTTTCAGCTTCAACATCAGTCCTTCCAATGAACACCCAGGACTGATCTCCTTTAGGATGGACTGGTTGGATCTCCTTGAAGTTCAAGAAATTCTCAAGAGTCTTCTCCAACACCACAGTTCAAAAGCATCAATTCTTCGGTGCTCAGCTTTCTCTATAGTCCAACTCTCATATCCATAGACAAATGGAAAACCATAGCCTTGACTTGATGGACCTTTGTTGACAAAGTAATGTCTCTGCTTTTTAATATGCTGTCTATGTTGGTCACAACTTTCCTTCCAAGGAGTAAGCGTCTTTTAATTTCATGGATGTAATAACCATCTGCAGTGATTTTGGAGCCCCCCAAAAACAAAGTCAGCCATTGTTTCCACTGTTTCCCCATCTATTTCCCATGAAGTGATGGGACTGGTTGCCATGATCTTAGTTTTCTGAATGTTGAGCTTTAAGCCAACTTTTTCACTCTCTTCTTTCACTTTCATCCAGAGGCTTTTTATTTTTTATTTTTTTTATCATTGGAACAGGATAGTTTCCTGTTTAAGATCTATTTATTGTGTTATTTTTACAAGTAGCAAAGTCCCTCCATTTACCTCAGCTTTATACATGAATATAAAAAGCTACTGATGTCCACGCCTCCCACCCCCCCGCCCGGGTTAACAGGAGCTTGTGGACTCTTCCTGGCCTTCAGAAGCAGCTGTGGTTTCCTCTGTGACTTGGCCAGAGGCTTTTTAGTTCTTCTTCACTTTCTGCCATAAGGGTGGTGTCATCTGCATATCTGAGGTTATTGATATTTCTCCTGGCAATCTTGATTCCAGCTTGTGCTTCCTCTGGCCCAGCATTTCTCAAGATGTACTCTGCATATAAGTTAAATAAGCAGGGTGACAATATACAGCCTTGACGTACTCCTTTTCCTATTTGGAACCAGTCTGTTGTTCCATGTCCAGTTCTAACTGTTGCTTCCTGACCCGCATACAGATTTCTCAAGAGGCAGGTCAGGTGGTTTGATATTCCCATCTCTTTCAGAATTTTCCACAGTTTATTGTGATCCACACAGCCAAAGGCTTTGGCATAGTCAATAAAGCAGAAATAGATGTTTTTCTGGAACTCTCTTGCTTTTTTGATGATCCAGCGGATGTTGGCAATTTGATCTCTGGTTCCTCTGCCTTTTCTAAAACCAGCTTGAACATTTGGAAGTTCACGGTTCACCTACTGCTGACAAACAGAATATTTAAAGAGATCACTAAATATTCTTCCTTTCAGGGTCAGAGCAAATAATTTAAGTGTGTTTTGGTTCTTCTGTGAGAAATTAGCCTCTGTGAAACAATTGCTTTTCCTCAAAGACCCCATTCATTTTCTTTTTTATTTGCATTGAGTATACTTACAGTGTTTGGGCTTCCCAGGTGGCTCAGTGGTAAAGAATCTGCCTGCCAAGCAGGAGACAGGAGATGCAGATTTGGGTTGGGTTGGGAAGAAGGAAATGGAGAAGGAAATGGCACCCCATTCCATTATTCTTGCTTAGACAATCTCATGGACAGAGGAGCCTGGCCGGTTACAGTCCATGGGGTCACAGAGAGTCACACACGACTGAGCACACACACATTTACATTGTTTATCCACAAACAGAGCCATAGGCTCAGGAGATTCTGTCAATATCAAAGTTCTATAACCTGATGAGAGAGAGATCTGCAAGTGACACACCTTAGAAATATAAAGGGATAGTTGATATTTCCTTAGAAATATCTGTGGATAGTCGAGTCTACTGCATTAATGGTGTATTGACCCCACAAATGTAGGCTCACTAGTGTTAGGCTGCTGAGCATGAATTTGTTCTCAGATTCATGTATCCTGTCTACCAAATAGGCAGCAAAATAGTGCCTTGTAAATGAGATACTTTATTCAGCGGGTGCCCTCCACTCAGGGACAGGTTCAAGATTTATGAAATCTGAGGTTGATACTTCCCTTTTATCAAAATCCTGTTGTACACAGGCCTTCTAGCTCAGAGATTCTTCAAATCCAGACTCCCCTGGAACCTGTGCATATTAATCTAGAACCTCAGGGCACATGCCAAACAGTGATATTTTCCCATGTGCTCTGGGTAATTCTAATGTCAGGAAAGGCTGAAAACACTTGGTCTGAATGACCCCCATGGAGGGAGAACAACTAGGCAAAGAGCACTCTGAGCTCGGGGCCACATGTCCTGACTCCAGTGCTCAGCTGTGTCTGGGCAGAGGAGCCCTCCAGACACTGAGGGCACCAGAAGCACCCAGCTTACCAGGTTCCACAGCAAAGACAGGCAGTAACAGAAACAGTAGGCACCAGCCTAGCTTTAGAGATGTTGGGGGACAGCACCCTTGGCATGTCCATCTAGGTTCTGGACATAAATGAGTCCCAGGAGCAGTGACCATGGTGAGATGGCTCACATAGCAAACCAGATAGCAGGAGCTCCCCATGAGGGGAGGAAAAACAGGCAAATGTCCTACCTGTGAATACATGTGAAACATGCCCTGGAGAAACCAAAAAATGACTTAAGGAAGAGCTAGAGGGCTCAAAATAATGGGCAGGAAGAAGAAACATAAAGTTTGTTTATTATGACTAATTATGGTTCTGTTTTCCCCTGGGCTGAAAGGTTTTATAAATATGTGGGTAATCTATCCAAATACAAGTTTTAAAATAATAAACAAACCTTGCCCAGTGCCTGATTAGGCAGATAATGAAACTCTAATACCATATGGTTTTACTTGGGCAGAACATTTGTGCTAACCCCATTTTTCCTTTGGGGAAAAAAAGTTATGTAGGTGTAGGAAGCAGCACATCTTGTGGTTAAAAGTACATGGTCTGAAATTGAACTATCTAGATCTAAAGTCTGACTGTCCAAGTAATTAGCTGTGTAACCCCAGTACTCAGGTTTTTTTCATTGCGGAGTTGTGGAAATTAACCGAGATAGCACATTTAAGATATTAAGTTTGTACCTGATATATAGCAAATTTTCAATGAGTGATTAGATTTTTTCCCATCCTTTGATATAATTCAGTGAACAAAGACTGATTTAGAATCTTAATTGATATTTTAATTTGCTGAGTTTTGTCATATTTCTAAAGCATACATTATGAAATATAGATTCTAAACTTTGAGTTTTTTATTGGTTATAATAATAAACTGTGCATCTTTAATTTATCAAGACATATTTTCAACTAATATTAAAGTGCTTTACAATGTCAGAACTTTATTTATTTTTATTTTTTTGGCTATGCTGCAGAGCATGTAGGATCATAGTTTCCAGATCAGGGATGGAACTCATGCCCCTTGCAGTGGAAGCACCATCTCAACCACCAGACCATGAGGGAAGTCCAGCATGACTTCCTTTATACCAGCATGACTTCACTTCCCTTTCTTCCTGTCTCTTGTGTTCTTGTTGTCTTATATTTTACTTTCACATCTAATAAACTTCACAATATATTATAATTACATATATTTTAACTTAAGAAATAGTCTTTTAAATGTATATGTATATATATTCTGAATGCATATGTACTGAATATACATTAAAACTATAGATCTATAGATATTTTCTGCTTTGGTTTTACTGATTTTCTAGTATCCATCAGCTGACATCTTTCATAAATCTTGGACAATTCTTGGCTATTATATCTTTAAACCTTTATTTTGTCCTTTTGTCTGTTTCTTTTCCTCTGTGCCTCCCATTGCCCATCTTTTATACTGCTCGATGTTGGCTCAAGGATCTTGACACTCCATGTTTTTCATTCATGTTTTTCTTTGAAATTAGTTTGTGCAATTACTATTGACTTCTTTTCAAGTTCATTGAGTCTTTTTTCCGGTCTTCTGCTATCCCTTTAAATGAGTTAAATTTTTGATTTGAAAATTGTACTTTTCAGTCTAGCAAATGATTTTTTATAGTTTTCTTTCTCTGCTGGGATTCTTCATCTATTCTTCGCTGTAACATACAATGTGTAGAACATTTCTATCTCCCTAAACTCCCTTTTCGCCCCTTTGTAGTTGATCCAGTACTCAGTACTGGGCTGCAGGTAACTATCGCTCTGCTTTCTTTTGCCACAGCTTGTCTCTGCTTTAATTTCACATAGATTTAGATTCATTCTGTAGTGTTTTATGTTTGACATTTTTTCATTTATCATACTATTTTTGAAATTCATTCATAGTGTCATCTGTGTTGATATTTCATCTCTTTATATTGCTGTGAGAAATTCCACTGTGTGGATATATCATAATTTTTTATCCATTCACCAGTGGCTGGACATTTGGATTGCTTCCAGTTGGGGCATTTATGACAATACTGCTATGAACATCTGTTTATACAGTTTTGTGTGGATACATTGTATACATTTAGGTTTTCACGTCTCAGAGGTAAGTATGTAAAAACAGGGATTCTGGGTCTGTTTTTCTAAAGTAGCATTCCAACCAGCAAAATATATGATTACCAGTTGTTGCTCACTAACATTTAATCTAGTAGGTCTTCATTATTACAGTGGATGGGTAGATATATCAAATTGGTATCTTAACATGCATTTTCCTAATGATTAATAATATTGAACGATTTTTCTTATGCTTATTAATCATTCATATATTTACTTTCATGACATATCTATTCAATTTTTATGCCTGTTTTTAACTGAGTTGTTTTTCTTCCTACAATTGAACTAAATTATAATAGTTCTTTATACACTCTGGACACAAGCCATTTGTCAGATGTATATTTTGCAAATATTTTCTTTCAGTGGTTTGGACTTTCAGTGGTTTGTGCTTTTCAGAGAGTTAAATTTTAAAATTTTGATGACATTTTTAAAGTTTCACATTACTGAGGTGAAATTACCTACAGACAGTGAGATGTTTACAAATATACATTTGTGTAGTTGTCACTACAATGAAGATGTAGCATATTCCTCAGACTGTCATTATCCAAGTCTTTGATAAAAACCAGTCCTTATGACATTAGTGAAGTGTGATGCCTGTCTGCCAAATTCAAGTACATTCAGTTCCATTTCAAATGGTATTATCATTTAGACAATATCTGGTCACAGAATATATGATTCCTGAAGTGAACTAAAAACCTTACATAAATCTAGAATTAATTTCAAGAATAATGTTGTTGTTGTTCAGTCGTTCAGTCGTGTCTGACTCTTTGTGACCCCCATGGACTGCAGCACACCAGGCTTCCCTGTCCTTCACCATTTCCTGGAGCTTGCTCAAACTCATGTCCATTGAGTTGGTGATGCCAGCCAACCATCTCATCCTCTGTCATCCCCTTCTCCTCCTGCCCACAATCCCTCCCAGCATCAGGGTCTTTTCTAATGAGTTGGCTCTTTACATCGGTGGCCAAAGTATTGGAGCTTCAGCTTAAACATCAGTCCTTCCAGTGAATATTCAGGAATGATTTCCTTTAGGGTTGACTGGTTTGATCTCCTTGCAGTCCAAGGGACTCTCAAAAGTCTTTCCCAACATCATAGTTCAAAAGCATCAATTCTTCAGTGCTCAGCTTTCTTTATAGTCCAACTCTCACATCCATACATGACTATTGGAAAACCATAGCTTTGACTAGCTGGACTTTTGTCAACAAAGTAATGTCTCTGCTTTTCAATATGCTGTCTAAGTTTGTCATAGCTTTTCTCCCAAGGAGCAAGCGTCTTTCAATTTCATGGCTGCAATCAACATCTGCAGTGATTTTGGAGCCCAAGAATATAAAGTTTGCCACTGTTTCCATTGTTTCCCCATCTATTTGCCACAAAGTGATGGGACTGGGTGTCATGATCTTGATTGTTTGAATGTCAAGTTTTAAGCCAGCTTTTTCACTCTCTTCTTTAGCCTTCATGAGGAGGCTCTTTAGTTCCTCTTCACTTTCTGCCATTAGGGTGGTGTCATCTGCATATCTGAGGTTATTGATATTTCTCCCAGAAATCTTGATCCCAGCTTGTGCTTCATCCAGCCTGACATTTCACATGATGTACTCTGCATAGAAGTTAAACAAGCAGGGTGACAATATACAGCCTTGACGTACTCCTTTTTATTCTTTAATAGTCTATATATATATATATATATATATATATATATATATATATATATGTACTCCTTTCCCCATTTTGAACCAAGCAGTTCCATGTCCAGTTCTAACTGTTGCTTCTTGACCTGCATACAGGTTTTGCAAGAGGCAGGTAAGGTGCTCTGGTATTCCCATCACTTTAAGAATTTTTCGCAGTTTGTTGTGACCCAAACAGTCAAAGGCTTTAGTGTAGTCAACGAAGCAGATGTTTTTCTGGAATTCTTTTGCTTTTTCTATGATCCAACAGATGCTGGCAATTTGATCTCCGGTTCCTCTGCCTTTTCTAAATCCAGCTTGAACATCTGGAAGTTCATGTACTGTTGAAGCCTAGCTTGGAGAATTTTGAAATGCCCATTCCAGCTGAGCTATTTCAAATCTTAAAAGATGATACTGTCAAAGTGCTGCAGTCAATATATTTGCAAATTTGGAAAACTCAGCAGTGGCCACAGGACTGGAAAAGGTCAGTTTTCATTCCAATTCCAAAGAAGGACAATGCCAAAGAATGTTCAAACTATAACACAATTGCACTCTTTTCACATGCTAGCAAAGTAATGCTCAAAATTCAAGAAGAAAATCAGCACTATTTTCAAAATATTATTGATATTTCCATGGTCACTGGGGAAATGTTCCTCAACAAGGAATGTCAGTTAAAAATTTTAAATAGTAATCCACTTTAAAGAGTGCATTTTCAAGACATGCTATTGATGAAAACTTAGGTTGATATTTTATTATGAAGCTAACATTGAACTTATTGTAATTGTAGTTATAAACATTTTAATAACAAATGAAACAATAGGCATATTGCTTCATTCATTATTGTAGTTCAGACTTTAAAATATATGTTAATCCTTTAACCATATCTGAATAAAATGCATTTCTCCAGAATGTGGATTATTTATTCCATAGAAAGAGATATGGTGTTTTTATCTTTTCTGATATTATATTTGATAAATTCGTCTTCAGTTGTCAACACCTATGTCAGTGTGATAAAGCATTTTGAGGGGAAATCATATATTTAATAACTTATCAAGTCAGAGAAGTTCCAAAAGACATTATCTTATTTTCAAAAGTCAATGTCACCAAAAGACAAATACTTATATGTTTTAAACTGTAGCTTAATTTTGTTTGTCTTTCAGCTAAAATGCAAGCAAGAATAAAGAAATGATTATTTCAATGATGCAAAAGGAAAATGTAAGGACATAAGCTATAAAAATTATAAATACGGGTTGGAAAATAATGCCAAATTTTGACATCACACAAAGATACACATAATTCCTGAGGTAGTCTGATTTATAGTTTTGCTGAATATGTATGGTTATTGATAATAATCATTGAGGAAATATTTTCACTTTCTATACCTGAGTGTTCTTTAAAAAGTCTGTAGACTTTCAGTTATTGAAAGTTTTAGAGTTCAATCTAGTTAAGCTATGTCACTTACTGGATAAAATGAAACTCAAGATTAAGCAACTTCCCCATGATTACATAATTGTTTAGAAATACCTGGTGATAGACTTCTGACTCCAATTTCATGAAACTTGATTGTTTTACTTTTTCTCAAGTGCATTTAATTTTGTTCTTTCTAAGTATTCTCTTATTTATTTGATGCTTTTGGATTTCCCTCATTTAAGAAACAAATTATACTTTTCCAAGGGTCAAACCCTTTATTTCCTTAGAGATGTAGTGTCCAGTATTTGTTAAAATATAAACTTTGCTGTGAAACTAATCTGAGTTAGCATCAAGGCCCCATCAGAGACTATCATTGTGATTTAGGGAAATTATTTAATCTTCATAAGCTTTAGCTTATCCAAAGATAATCTGTCAAACTATTGGTTTTATTTTTATGGTAAACTATAAAATTGTGAGAGCTACTATTTTATCACTGAATCAGTATGCATAATATAAACTCTTGATATTCATATATATGAAGGTGATTTTTAGATATTTTGCTGAAAAAGCCAAAAAAAATCAAATAATTGGCTTTTAGATAATGTGATTCAATAGTGGTTTTTGAAAACATGTATGGTTGCTATGATAAAATTTAAAATCAAAGCAATAAATCTACACCTCCCTTGAGGAGTTAGTATTTATTGAAGAAGATGGCTAAATGAAGATAGAAGATACCAGTATGGTGTTGCGATTCAGAGTAGAAAATATGATTATTTGAGAAGTACTGACTTACAAAACTTTCATGGAGAAGGGAAGTGAAAAAGCAAAATTATAGTTTGCCAACATAAAGGAAGAAGGACATTCTATATAGGAAGAATAGCAAGTGAACTAGCTCAGAGCTTTGATTAGGAAAACCAGATGTAGTTTCTGACTGTAGGATATCTCACACAAAATCAGTTCTAAAATTCATTTTTTCCTTGTTTCCAAAAATTATTTAAAACAGTAAATGCTGAAAAAATGCATATATTATAAAGCAACATAAAAATAAGAATAAAGTGACATAAAAGAGAGTCAAGAGGAGGGTCCCTTGACCTTATTTACTACTAAGAGAAACATTTTTGAACAAATATTACTGTGATGGGAAGCTTTACTGTGGCCCCAGGAGAAACTTTAGAACTTTCTCCAGCCTGAGTTTTACATCCTTATTCTTCACTTCTTTCTCCCTTATTCTATTGCTAAGTAAATGTTAAGTCAGTAATAATTTGTCATTCATATATTAACATGGTGCTGGAACTCAGAATACTGAGCAAATAGAAAACATGGTTATCATCTTCATGATGATCAATGTCAAATTGCAGTTCAAGACTATTGTTTATGTGGTAATTTACCTCAAAATACTTCATTTGAATCATGTGATAAGTGGGTAAGTTGTTGTTTAATTGCTAAGTTGTGCCTGACTCTTTGCTACCTTAAGGACAATGGCCCACCAGGCAAATCTGTTCATGGGATTTCCCAGGCAAGAATACCAGAATGGGTTGCCTTTTCCCTCTCTAGGGGATTTTCCTAACCCAGGCATCTTCTGCATTGGCGGGTTGAGTCTTTACTGCTGAACCACCAAGGAAGCCCAAGTAAGTATTTTAACTTTAATGTGTAACCTTTTTATCAGTTGTAGTATATATTACTGTAGCATTTGGAAGACCTTGATTAGAAATTCTTACTTTAATTGTCTTTGCATATGTTCTTTAAATAATATAGTAACCTACTCCAAAAGATTCACTAATTAGCATCATAATGTTAGAAATACTTTTCCATTGGTGAAATGAGTGAAGTTCAAGACACATTGGGCTTCCCTAGTGGCTCAGATGGTAAAGCGTCTGCCTGTAATGCGGGAGACCCAGCTTTGATCTCTGGGTCGGGAAGATCCCCTAGAGAAGGAAATGGCAACCCACTCCAGTACTCTTGCCTGGAAAATCCCATGGACAGAAGTAGCCTCGTAGGCTACAGTCCATGGGGTCGCAAAGAGTCGGACATGACTGAGCAACTTTACTTTCTTTCTTTCACTTTCAAGATATGTGATCACCTAAAACAGTGATAGAGGTGCTGTAACTTTTCATGATCCATATATGCAGCTGCTGCTGCTGCTAAGTCGCTTCAGTCGTGTCCTATTCTGTGTGACCCCAGAGACGGAAGCCCACCAGGCTTTTCCAGACAAGAACACTGGAGTGGGTTGCCATTTCCTTCTCCAATGCGTGAAAGTGAAAAGTGAAAGGGAAGTCGCTCAGTCGTGTCTGACTCTTAGTGACCCCATGGACTGCAGTCTACCAGGCTCCTCTGCCCATGGGATTTTCCAGGCAAGAGTACTGGAGTGGGGTGCCATTGCCTTCTCCAGATCCATATATAAGAGTCCATTAAGCCTAGCTGCTTACCACTTATGGTGTGTAGTGTTGCACATCTTAGAGATTTATTCAGTAGTGTGTATACTGTATTTTGTTTGTTGTCCCAAAAGAAGTTGGTTAATCTGGCAAGGTGTTACTGTATGTGCCTTGGAATGAGGACCTCCTGTGGTGTGTTTGTTGGATTCCATATGGATAGAGATTACTTAGCACCTGAGCATAGATCGGTTACATGACTGTTTTGTGTCTTCTTGCTAGTAAATGTTCATAAATTTGTCTGACTTTGTTCTGACACTTACTTTCATTGTAATATCACAGAAAGATTATTGGGGAAGGATATGCATAGATTCCACTTTCTTCTAATCACAAGAGGCCACTGATATTTACAATAAAGAACTTGATATTACTGCTTGCCAAATTGGTTGATAAAAGCGCATAGAGGAGAGCAAAAAAGAAAAATCATCTTAGAAAAAAATGCAAGATACATTCAGCATTTTTCTAAACCCTGAGTGTCTAGCCCCTCTGTTAATGAGCTGAATTTTTATGCCTTCTGCCGTAAATACATGCTATATCAACTACAAAAAAAACTATATCGTATACTTACTTTTTAGCATATTTTAATAAAACCAAAACTATGGAGCTAAAATAGAATTTTATACTTTTAAAAATATAGATGTACTAAGATCTCTTAAGAGAAATGAAGATCAAGATTCTGACTTGGAAAATTCTGAGATTTTCTTTGCTAGTAGGATGAGAGTCAGAAAAGACAGAAAGAAGGCATGACACAATAGAATAAAGATCATCATCTTGAAAAATAGAATATTTTCAAGTCCCCACTGTATAGAGAACACTGACAAAGAAGGAAAAGATTTAAAATAAACCTTTGTGCCTTTAAGGGATGATAAAACGCTAGTAAAGTAATGCTTGAAATTCTCCAAGCCAGGCTTCAGCAATACGTGAACCATGAACTTCCAGATGTTCAAGCTGGTTTTAGAAAAGGTAGAGGAACCAGAGATCAAATTGCCAACATCCACTGGATGGTGGAAAAAGCAAGAGAATTCCAGAAAAACATCTATTTCTGCTTTATTGACTATGCCAAAGCCTTTGACTGTATGGATCACAAGAAACTGTGGAAAATTCTGAAAGAGATGGGAATACCAGACCACCTGACCTGCCTCTTGAGAAACCTATATGCAGGTCAGCAAGCAACAGTTAGAACTGGACATGGAGCAACAGACTGGTTCCAAATAGAGTACTTCAAGTCTGTATATTATTACCTTGCTTATTTAACTTATATGCAGAGTACATCATGAAAAACGCTGGGCTGGAAGAAGCACAAGCTGGAATCAAGATTGCTGGGAGAAATATCAATAACCTCAGATATGCAGATGATACCACCTGTATGGCAGAAAGGGAAGAAGAACTAAAAAGCTTCTTGAAAGTGAAAGAGGAGAGTGAAAAGTTTGGCTTAAAGCTCAACATTCAGAAAACTAAGATCATGGCATCCGGTCCCATCACTTCATGGGAAATAAATAGGGAAATAGTGGAAACAGTGTCAGACTTTATTTTTTGGGCTCCAAAATCACTGCTGATGGTGATTGCAGCCATGAAATTAAAAAATGCTTACTCCTTGGAAGGGAAGTTATGACCAACTTAGACAGCATATTAAAAACCAGAGACATCACTTTGTCAACAAAGGTCCATCTAGTCAAGGCTATGGTTTTTCCAGTGGTCATGTATGGATGTGAGAGTTGGACTATAAAGAAAGCTGAGTGTAGAAGAACTGATGATTCTGAACTGTGGTGTTGGACAAGACTCTTGAGAGTCCATTGGACTGCAAGGAGATCCAACCAGTTTATCTTAAAGATCAGTCCTGGGTGTTCATTGGAAGGACTGATGTTAAAGCTGAAACTCCAATACTTTGGCCACCTGATGTGAAGAGCTGACTCATTGGAAAAGACCCTGATGCTGGGAAAGATTGAGGGCAGGAGGAGAAGGGGACGACAGGTGATGAGATGGTGGGATGGCATTACTGACTCAATGGACATGAGTTTGAGTAAACTCCAGGGGTTGGTGATGGACAGGGAGACCTGGTATGCTGCAGTTCATGGGGTCGCAAAGAGTCAGACATGACTGAGTGACTGAACTGAACTGAACTGAACAGAAATGTAAGCAGAAGACATGAGTATGTCTAAGATGAGAAACCAGTGTGTTGTGACTCTTAAGATGAAGACTAAACAGAGCATTTTCCTTCCTTTTCTTTGTTTAACTGAAGAAAGTTTCATCTCCTCTGCAGAAAAGAAATAACATTAAAAAACTAATTTGGAGTTGATGTACAAGGACTGTTTGAAATGACTGTGAATGGGACAAGGATCTCTCCAGAAAGATCCCCTTCTCCTTTGAGTTCCTAATGTCTGTTTTGAGAACATGATGGTTTTTTGTACCTTTATATATGACTAGTATTTCTTGGGCCCCAAAGTGCACTCAATACCCAAATATAATCTTAATACAAATGAGTGGAAGCCAGAGAGAAACTGGCTGTCATCCAACTGCTTTATCTATTTCCAAGAAGTCATCCTTTGAGGAAAGAGCAAACAAGACATTTTTAAATTAAAAACTGGGATGAAAAGTTGTTCTTTTCACTTTTGGTTGAATGAGCTGTGACCCTTATAGTGTGTTATGTAAAGATATAGGGTCATAATTCACATGCTGTATTCTTAATAGCACATCCCCTTGACTATATTTCCTAGCTTTTTAATGAAGACTGAAAATGCCTTTTCATCTTCCCCTTGTTCCATTTACAAAGACACAATATTTCAGTTGTTGGAAACCTGAAATCTTATAATATCTATCTTTCCCAGTGTAAGCCTTATGTAATGCAATTAGAAGCTTAAAAAAATAATATATCAAATGAGATACAAGTATGGCAATAAGCTAAAAGAGAGAGGATCTGTAATGTTACTTCTCGATTAGTCCAGGGTCATGGGACAAATTTAAAATACCTTTTTATATCTCTGGTACTTTTCATGTGTAAGTCATCAATAAATGAATAATAGTTGAATATTAATTATGTGCTCATTTCTCTTCTATATAATTTAATAATAGGAAACAAAGAATAAGAAATAGTCTGTGCATCCTCCTCAGGCATTCTGGCCTATAGGAATTTACTCCTTTTTATTACTGGTTCTCTTTTTAGAGCACTTGTTTATGTAGTCCAACAGTCCCCAAGTCTTCCAGGATTCTGGTGTCTCCCTATCTCTCCATGTCCAAATGACATCACTCACACTTCATGCCATATAAAAATGGAAAGCACAAAGTTTTTGTCTATTTTCTTTCCCCAAGATTCTAAAGATGGCACTTACCTTTTTGGGGTGGTTTTCCATCACTTCTTGTCCTGAATTTCTCTTCCTAACTCAGTTATTAATTCCTGTCCTGATAGCTACCTCCCTACATTGCTGTCCCACTTGGCTTTTGAGACAGCCAGTTCCTAGGCAGGTTGATAAGAAGTCCAGGGTCCCCGAGGAGGAGAAAGGGGTCTGGGGCTCTTGAGGAGGAGATAAGCATCTGGAGTTCTCAAGGAGGAGAAAAGGACAAATGTTTTTTTCTTTAAGCTGATGATTACACAACAAAACAACTCAGGTTAAACTCTGTTTAAGGGTTCTATAACAGTGTATCCTACTTGAGGACAGATTCTCCTTGAAAAACCTTCTGACTAATCCTGTTATTTTAAAATGTATATTGTGGGAGTGGGTCTGGTAAGACTTTTGCAACCTTGAGGCAGTCTTTTGATTTATTGTTAATAACCAATTGAAAAGTATATAGCTCACTTGCTAAGACTAGCAATGGGGGCGCTGTCCATCCCCCTTCTGATGTCTATGTCAGAAGCTTTCTCTGTCCCTTTTTCTTTTTAACAAAACTCTGCTACACAAAAGCTCTTGAGTGATTAAGCCTGGTCCCTGGTCCCTGGTCCCAAAGCTAAATCTTCTTCTTCAGAGATCACAAATCCGACATCGTTCACCGTAAGCTATCAGTTTGTTCTTCAAGTGGCCTCTTTACCTTCATGACTTGGAATACCACTGACACAGGATTATTGTGTTAGAATCTTTGGCTGAAAGTTTGTAGATAAAGCAAAGACTTAGGCAAAAATAAAAAAAAGTTAAAACAGTATTAAATATCCTGAATTTTGCTATTCAGTTCCTCTCCAGAAAATCAGTTTTCTGTTTTAAGGCCTGGCTGCTATCCTATTACTGGAACTTCTTTTTTCATCCCAGTCTCTTTTCTCACTCTCAACTTTACTCACACATTTTATTTTTCAAGTCCCAAAGCAACAAAAACTTCCTTCCTGAGCTCCCATAATCCAAATTACAACTCTGTTTCATTTTCACCAAATAAATAACTTAACTCTTTTTTCCCCCAATTCCTTCTCTTATGAATGAATTTATTCCAGGATTTCACTCTCAAGCAGAATGTCCTTAAGAAGACCTTTCCAAACTAAAAGCATTATTTATTGAAATGAGAAAATAGAGTAGGTTCTATTTTTTTAATGATGCCATTTAAAAAATCTCCTACCATAGTCACATAATTATAAATTGAAAACTGTTTATATATATATATATATATATATATATATATAAATTTACTAAGTTCTTACAAGAGCACCGTAGATGAGATAATTATAACACTTCTGCTGGAAAATGTAGAGAGGCTGTCCACATTTATCCCTAGTCTCTTCTAGTGTCTATGGTGTAAAGAGTAAAGTCCAATAACTACATTTTCTTAACAAAAAGATTGTGCCAGTTGGAAAGTAGATGATTTGGAAAGTAGAAGGGAGGTAGCAGTCATTTTTCTTCCAACACTGGTGGGTTTTGGCAGACATGGATTTTATGTAGCAATGAAACTCCCCTTTCCCCTGGTTTTGGGCATTGTGGAGAGGTGGTTTCCTAAAGTTCTTTGATATCTGGATATTTGTACCAGTTTCTTAGTGTTTGAATTGCATCTTCTCTGAGAATTTCTTAAAAGTTTAGCAACTTCCTAGTTCTCAACAAAAGTTTGTACACATTTAATTTCTACATTCAGACCTATACCATTTAACTATTTCTTCACAAGTGCTGCTTAATATAGTCATCCCAAAAGCCAGGACTTAAAACAACAATCACCTATTCTCATGCATCTGCCATTTTTCAGGGTTGGCTGACCTAATCTGTGTGTGACTAAGTGGCATGGTTCTGCTTCAAGCTGTCTGTCCAGCTGGACTAGGTAGGCTTGGGCAGCTCCGTACCACGTAAGTTAAATCTTGGCTCTAGGTGGAATAGCCAGAAGCTACCCAACTAGAGAGCAAGTCTTATGGCAGTAACAGAAGTAAAGGGGGCAAACAGAAACATGAAAGGGCTCTTAAATCCTTGGCTCAGAACTGGTACCTTGTTACTTTTGTCTATAAACCACTGGCCAATGGAACTTACATGGCCAAGCTCAAAGCCCAAAGTGGTAGAGCACACTTGTAGAGAGCTGGACCATAAAGAAGGCTGAGAGCCAAATAACTGATGCTTTCAAATTGTGGTGCTGGAGGACTCTTGAGAGTCCCTTGGACAGCAAGGAGATCAAACCAGTCAATCCTAAAGGAAATCAACCCTGAATATTCATTGGAAGGACTGATGCTGAAGCTGAATCTCCAACACTTTGGCCACCTGATGTGAAGAGCTGACTCATTGGAAAAGATCCTGATGTTGGGAAAGATTGATGGCAGAAGAGGAAGGTGACAGAGGATGAAATGGTTGGATAGCATCACTGATTCAATGAACATGAGTTTCAGCAAACTCTGGGAGATGGTGAGGGATAGGGAAGCCTGGCATACTGCAGCCCATCGGGTCACAAGGAGCCAAATACAACTTGAAGACTGAACAACAACTTATGGAGAAATTATACCAATGGTATTAATCACAAGTATTAAAATTCTTAAAAAAACTTATGAGTCTCTGCAGAATACATTCATGCAGGGCTTTGATAAGGTGAAGGACATGGTGAAACAGGAGAAAGAATACACTGGAAAGATGGTCAGATTGGCAAGGATAAGCTTGGTTTTTGGATTGTAAACCACCAAGAGTTGTATGAGATACCTTTATCTCAAAGAAACCAGTCTTATCTGAGCATGAAAGGTCTTTTACATGTTATTGGTCATATATTAATAGCCAAAACCAGGCTGTATGATCAAGCTCAATACGAGAAACTCAGTTACCATAACCAAAATCAGGTGTAAACCACCAATAGGAGTATTATCTATAAAAAATACTGACACGTTCATTCAGGCTTCCCTCTGGTATATTTTGAACTCTGGCTCAGGACAGCACTAATCACTTGTTTGTATATTCTATTCAGGTTTCATTAAGAGTCAGTACCATGACTCTTGGAATCCCTGAAGAAAAGCACAGGTTTGCAATACACACACTCTGCTAATGATGAGATCATGACAAAGGTGTGGAGAACTGAAGCTTGTCATTCCATCTTCTACAAGCCTGGTTATATTTGGAAACATAGAGGTGAACTCTGATGAACACAGACCCAATATTTAAATGAAGACTTTGAAGAGACAGCTAACCTAGTTAGTAAGCTGTACAATTGGAATTTGGCATTCTGACTGTAAAAACAGTGCCCCTTTCACTCTACCAAATATTTGAATCAGTGTGTGACTAAGATGTGGTTATGATCAAGAATCAGGGCAAATTGCTAAGTAAAACTATGAAATGGGTGGTTTGGCATTGGTATCAACATCTCATGGAGTTTCCTCCCGGTAGCTTTGTAACCACATAGCCATCCATCTCTCTCTCTCTCTCTCTCTCTCTCTCTCTCTCTCTCTCTCTCTCTCTCACTCACACACACACACACACACATGAGTCTTGGAGCCCTTTGGTATATTGTGAATACTAGAATGTCTAGTCACCCACTCCGGTGTTCTTGCCTGGAGAATCCCAGGGTTGGGGGAGCCTGGTGGGCTGCCATCTCTGGGGTCGCACAGAGTCGGACACGACTGAAGCGACTTAGCAGCAGCAATAGCAGCAGCAGCAGCAGCATGTCTAGTCAGCTATCCTATAAAATCTGTGCTTTTCAAACTTTGCTGTAAGTATGAATCATTCGGTTATCAGATTAAAATGCAGGTTTTGATTCAAGGGGTCTGGGGTGGGCCTGAGCTTCTGCATTTCTAATATACTTCCATGTACTGTGATGCTTCTAAGCTGATGGACTAATCTTTAAGGATCAATATACTAGAATAAGATTTCTCTACACCCCTTATCTCTTTATCCTACTTTAAAACTTTGTGTCTCACTTTCCTTCCTGGTTCTTTTTGAGTAGTGACAATAGAAAATGTTTCAAAGGTTTCTCTTATGATAAATGAAAAAAAACATTTTCTTGTAGATTTTGCTTTATTGATAGCCCTTAAATCTTCTCCAAACATACCAAGGAAGACTATATTTAGGGCTAGAGAGGACTCTGAGTGTCCTTCAGTTGTCACATCTCTGTCAGCTCAAGATGTGGATAAGACTTACTTGGACTAGACTGTCTGACTCTCTGCTCTTTATCTATAGGCAACTGAAAAAATCTCTTCCTCTGAACATCTAGTCTAGTAACAGGAGTAATTTCTTCTTTTGAGCCTGAGTTCTTGCCCCATTCTGACAAATTGGAATCTTTCTGTACGTGTTCCCAGGTGGGAGTCTTGACTTTGAAGCTTAGTCCAAGTTAGGTAGAGCCAAATAATCAGTCTTACCTCCAAGGTGGCATGGGCACCTGCCTGTTTCCTGGGCTCTGACTCCTGGAATCATCATCTGTCTGCTTGGGTAGTCCCTCTTCTCTCTTGCCAGAATTTACAAACATCAGTGGCTTGATTAGCCTATCATTGTGCATTCAGACTATGTTCTGATGTAAGCACCCAGTTCAGAATTCCTCACTGGCTCCCTATGGGCTTCCCAGGTGTCTCAGTGGTAAAGAACCCACCTGCCAATGCAGGAGACACAGGAGAGGCAGGTTCGATTTCTGGGTTGGGAAGATGCTCTGGAGGAGGAAATGGCAACCCACTCCAGTATTCTTGCTGGAAAAGCCCATAGACAGAGGAGCTATGGCCCATGGGGTTGCAAAGAGTTGGACACAACTGAGTACAGCACCACATTCTAAGAACAAAGTCTAAGCTCCTCGCCACTGTTTACTAAAACCTCCATGGCTTGCCTTCTACTTATCTAACCAGCTTCCCCCCTCACTGTGACCTCCTCATTCTACTGTCCTGATATAGGATACCCCCTACTGTGATTGCCTCAGCTGTATCTTGTTTGCCCACATTTACTCGTGCTGTGTTCTCTTCCTGGAATGCCTGTTTCCCTTTCCTTTACCTGTCCAGCCTCTTCTCACAATTTATCATCATTTCTCAGGTTGTTTAGATGTCCCCAAAGTATCCTTTTCTTAGTTCTTGCATAGAAACTATCATACCTTATAGTAATGTTCTTCTTGTCAATATATGTACTTGGAGACTGAATTATTAAATGACAATGAAATGCTCTTTTATATCCTAATTTCCAGTACCTAGCAACTGTTATTTATTTTTTCAACGAATATTTATTGAGCAAATACAATGTGCCTGTAGCTGGGCTGCTGCTGCTGCTGCGTCGCTTCAGTCGTGTCCGACTCTGTGCAACCCCACAGACTGCAGCCCACCAGGCTCCCCCGTCCCTGGGATTCTCCAGGCAAGAACACTGGAGTGGGGTGCCATTGCCTTCTCCATAGCTGGGCTAGGTCCATGAAATACACAATGAACAAGATGCTCAAGGAACATCAGCCAACAGATGAGACAGGCCATAAACAGATAATTAGGGTATCAGTTGAGAAGTAAAGGAGAGCTGCTATTGAATTATAGAAGCAAAGGTGTGAATTGTCTCCTAGGTTCTGAAGGGTGTCAGGAGTAGTCTGGCAGGCATATAGGGGGAGCTTAAGAAAATAATATACTTGTGGGTTGAATGAAGCACTGAATGAATTATTAGATGAATGAACGGATGAAGATACACTTTTACCTTTTGTAATGAATTTTTTTCTGAAGCTAGGCTTCAGAAAATAAGAAATTCAATTCATGGGATTCTGAAAGTAATTTTCTTTAGTGGCTTTCCAACAGAGGTAATTTTAGCTCATAATGAAAAGACTGAAGAGCTTGCCTCTTACCAGCTAATTTGAATTACTATGACTTAACAAGGGCATCCGGCTTTCCTGATAGCTCAGGTGGTAAAGAATCCACCTGCAATGCAGGAGACCCTGGGTCTCCATGGTTTGATCCCTGGGTCAGGTGGATCCCCTGAAGAAGGGATAGGCTACCCACTCCAGTGTTGTTAGGCTTCCCTGGTGGCTCAGTCAGTAAAGAATCTGCCTGCAATGAGGGAGACCTGGGTTTGATCCCTGGGTTGTGAAGATCCCTTGGAGAAGGGCATAGGAACCCATGCCAGTATTCTTGCCTGGAGAATCCCCATGGACAGAGGAACCTGGAAGGCTGCAGTCCTTGGGGTTAGAAAGAGTCGAAGCAACTAAGCACAGCACAGCAATAAGGATATCTGGGTATTTCTTTGAATCAATGGAGGCTCCTATGTAACAAGTAGGTATCAGAACCAAAGAAAAGAATTTTAAGACTACAAAATACATTATTGAATACTTGTGTGAAAGACGTTAGAGAATGTTAGCAATGTGGTTCAAGACTTTCTTAGAGACAAACATTCCACATACATATTAACATTTTTGTCAAATTTTAAAATGCAATACTTGGTCAGGCACAAATTCTCCAGATCTATATAGTTTGAACTTTCTTCTAATTAGCTGGCTTTCCTCTCTAAATTTCAAGTTCTTTATTAATTATTTGTGTTACATCACAGAAGAATGTGTGTGTGTGTGTGTGTGTGTTTTGGTTCTAAAATTCATTGAGTCTGATAGAGTGAATGTATTAATTTTCTACTGCTACATGAAAAACTGATGCAATGTGGGAGAGCTGGGTTGGGTCCCTTGTTGGTAAGATCCCCTGGAGGAAGGCATGGCAACCCACTCCAGTATTCTTGCCTGGAGAATCCCCATGGACAGAGGAGCCTTGTGGGCAACAGTCCATGGGGTCGCAAAGAGTCGGACATGACAGCGACTAAGCACAACACAGCAGTGGCTTAAAACAGTATATTTTTGTTAACACTGTACAAAATGTTAAAGTATCTTAAGTTCTGTAGGTCAGCAATTGGGTGGGCTTGGCTGGTTCTCTGCTTATGGTTATGTGAAACTGAAATCAAGATGTTGGCCAAGCTACATTCTTATCTAGAGAATTGGAAGGGGGACTAACTTCTGAGTTCATTCGAGTCATTGGCAGAATGTAGTTTCTTGCACCTTTAACTGAGAGTCCTGCTTGTCTGTTTGGTTTTTTAATGAACTATTGGCCAGGGTTTGCTTTTAGCTCTTAGAGACCAGTCATAAGTCCCTTTGAGGTAGCCCCCTCCATCTTTAAAACCAGGAGAGTTGTGCCACATCTTTCTTGTCCTTCAAATATTTCTGACTTCTGCCACCAGCCAGAGAAAATGCTCTGCTTTTAAAGGGCTCATGTGATTCAGTTAGGCCCACTGAGATAATCTCCCCTACCTTAAGAGAAACTGTGCCACATAATATAGTTCCATGATCTGCCTACACTCAAGGAGAGAAAGCCATTCAAGGAGAAGTATCATTTGGGGGTCACTTTAGAATTCTGCCTATCACAGAAGGGAGGGAGGAAGGTCATTGGTAAAACTTGTTTCCATCTTGAGGAATGTCACAACTGATCTTTGTCATCTGAATTTCTTTCTCATCTTAGAAAGAGAAAAACCCAATCTTTCCTTCCTATGGCCAGGAAAGACCTCAGTTTAGTCAACCTCCTGTGTGTTCCTTTCCTGTGAGCCTTCTTTACTTTTATACAGAAAAATTCACTTCTGACACTTCTGGTTATCAAATGTATGGTGACCCCACATCAACAAGAAATTCCAGGATACCCTGCTGGCATCTGAGAAGTCAACTCAATTTTGACACTGTCTAATGGAGATAGTATAAGATTATACAGGTTAGGAACTCAGTCTCTCAAGACTGTCTATCCCCCACATCTCACACAATTCAGATTTCTGGTGCAAACCCTAGTTGTCACCTGGGCTTCTGATCAATCAATGATTGGTTCTGATGACCCCTCTTCAGGTTTGATTTATTTACTAGAAAGACTCATAGATGCCCTTCCAGCTTCCATGCCCTCTCCAGGCTTGCACTCTCACATCATCTCCATATATTCACCAGTCTCAAAGTTCTCCAAACTGTGTCTTTTTGTTTTTTCTTATAGAGGTGTCATTACATGGTCATGATTGATTAAATCATTGGCCTTTGGCAACTGATCCAACCTACAGTCTCTCTCCCCTCTCTGAGGTCTGGGTGAGACTGAAAGTTCCAACACTCTAATCACAGGGTTGGCTTCCTGGCAACTAGCCCCTATACTTAGATTCAAAATTTATCTAATTAATATAACAAAAGACAGTTTTTATTGCTCACATCATTTAAAAAATTCCAAGGGTTTTCAGGCTTCCCAGGTAGCACTAGGGGTAAAGTACCTGTCTGCCAAGGCAGGAGGCATAAGAGAATCAGTTTTGCTCTGTCTGGGTTGGGAAAATCCCTGGGAGGAGGGAATGGTTACCCGCTTTAGTGTTCTTGTCTGGAGAATCCAATGTACAGAGGAGTTTGGTGGGCTACAGTCCATAGGGTTGCAAAGAGCTAGACATGACAGAAGCAACTTAGCATTCACACACAGCAAAAGGTTTTTCAGAGCTCTATGCCAGGAAGTGGGGGGGAGCCAAAGCCAATTTACATTTCCTATTACCTCACAAGTCAGAAAAGGCCATCTAGTGAACTCCCCAACTGAGAAATGTTAATTTCATAGAGAGGTAGAGGTAATTACCTCTGTAAAGGTAATTCCAGATATAGGGCTTGATTTTTGGCAATAATATCCAAAGGGAGCATAATGTCAGACATCAAATTCTAGGATAGAAATCAGAAAATCTGCATTCTGTTCTCACATCTATTACAAATCAAATAAGACCCAGTGTAAGCCACATTCTGTCTGCTAATCATTTAGATAGCAGACCTTGGCATTATGAAGAGGTTAAAGGATTAAATGTAAGAATTAAACTGACCTGAAAGAAAATAGATCGCCAGCTATTTCTCTGGCAAAAATAAGTTTACTCAGGATCAGCAAAGAATTGCAATTCATGGTCTACAATAGTACTGAGACATGAGCATGTCCCCACCCAGCAAAGGAAAGGAGAAAAGGAATTTAGGATGATGAAAGTAAACAAAGAGTCTGGCACTGACTCTTTTTTAATATAAATTTATTTATTTTAATTGGAGGCTAATTACTTTACAATATTATAGTGGCTCTGCCATACATTGACATGGATCTGCCATGGGTGTACATGTGTTCCCCATCCTGAATCCCCCTCCCACCTCCCTCCTCATCCCATCCCTCTGGGTCATCCCAGCGCACCAGCCCCGAGCACCCTGTCTCATGCATCGAACCTGGACTGGGATCCGTTTCACATATGATAATATACATGTTTCAGTGCCATTCTCCCAAATCATCCCACCCTCTCCCTCTCCCACAGAGTCCAAAAGACATCTATACATCTGTGTCTCTTTTGCTGTCTCACATACAGGGTTATCATTACCATCTTTCTAGATTCCATATATATGTGTTAGTATACTGTATTGGTGGTTTTCTTTCTGGCTTACTTCACTCTGTATAATAGGCTCCAGTTTCATCCACTTCATTAGAACTGATTCAAATGTATTCTTTTTAATGGCTGAGTAATACTCCATTGTGTATATGTACCACAGCTTTCTTATCCATTCATCTGCTGATGGGCATCTAGGTTGCTTCCATGTCCTGGCTATTATAAACAGTACTGTGATGACCATTGGGGTACACATGTCTCTTTCAATTCTGGTTTTCTTGGTGTGTATGCCCAGCAGTGGGGTTGCTGGGTCATATGGCAGTTCTATTTCCAGTTTTTTAAGGAAACTCCACACTGTTCCCCATAGTGGCTGTACTAGTTTGCATTCCTACCAACAGTGTAAGAGGGTTCCCTTTTCTCCACACGCTCTCCAGCATTTATTGCTTGTAGACTTTTGGATCGCAGCCATTCTGACTGTCATGAAATGGTACCTCATTGTGGTTTTGATTTGCATTTCTCTGATAATGAGTGATGTTGAGCATCTTTTCATGTGTGTGTTAGCCATCTGTATGTCTTCTTTGGAGAAATGTCTGTTTAGTTCTTTGGCCCATTTATGGATTGGGTCGTTTATTTTTCTGGAACTGAGCTGTAGGAGTTGCTTGTATATTTTTGAGATTAATTCTTTGTCAGTTGCTTCATTTGCTATTATTTCCTCCCATTCTGAAGGCTGTCTTTTCACCTTGCTTATAGTTTCCTTTGTTGTGCAAAAGCTTTTAAGTTTAATTAGGTCCCATTTGTTTATTTTTGCATTTATTTCCAATACTTTGGGAGGTGGGTCTTAGAGGATCCTGCTGTGATTTGTGTCGGAGAGTGTTTTGCCTATGGGTTCCTCTAGGAGTTTTATAGTTTCTGGTCTTATGTTTAGATCTTTAATCCATTTTGAGTATGAGAGTCCCTTGGACTGCAAGGAGATCCAACTAGTCCATTCTGAAGGAGATCAGCCCTGGGATTTCTTTGGAAGGAATGATGCTAAAGCTGAAACTCCAGTACTTTGGCCACCTCATTCGAAGAGTTGACTCATTGGAAAAGACTCTTATGCTGGGAGGGACTGGGGGCAAGAGGAGAAGGGGACAACAGAGGATGAGATGGCTGAATGGCATCACTGACTCGATGGACGAGAGTCTGGGTGAACTCCGGGAGTTGGTGATGGACAGGGAGGCCTGGCGTGCTTCGATTCACGGGGTCGCAGAGTCGGACACGACTGAGCGACTGAACTGAACTGATGGTGTTAGAAAGTGTTCTAGTTTCATTCCTTTACAAGTGGTTGACCAGTTTTCCCAGCACCACTTGTTAAACAGTTTGTCTTTTCTCCATTGTATATTCTTGCCTCCTTTGTCGAAGATAATGTGTCCATAGGTGCATGGATTTATCTCTGGGCTTTCTATTTTGTTCCATAGATCTATATTTCTGTCTTTGTGCCAGTACCATACTGTCTTGATGACTGTAGCTTTGTAGTAGAGCCTGAAGTCAGGCAGGTTGATTCCTCCAGTTCCATTCTTATTTTTCAAGATTGCTTTGGCTATTCGAGGATTTTGTATTTCCATACAAATTGTGAAATTATTTGTTCTAGTTCTGTGACAAATACCATTGGTAGCTTGATAGGGGTTGCATTGAATCCATAGATTGTTTTGGGTAGTATACTCAATTTCACTGTATTGATTCTTCCAATCCATGAACATGATATATTTCTCCATCTATTTGTGTCCTCTTTGATTTCTTTCATCAGTGTTTTATAGTTTACTGTATATAGGTCTTTTGTTTCTTTAGGTAGATGTATTCCTAAGTATTTTATTCTTTTCGTTGCAATGGTGAATGGAATTGTTTCCTTAATTTCTCTTTCTGTTTTCTCATTGTTAGTGTATAGGAATGCAAGGGATTTCTGTGTGTTAATTTTATATCCTGCAACTTTACTATATTCATTGATTAGCTCTAGTAATTTTCTGGTAGAGTCTTTAGGGTTTTCTATGTAGAGGATCATGTCATCTGCAAACAGTGAGAGTTTTACTTCTTCTTTTCCAGTCTGGACTCCTATTATTTCTTTTTTGGCTCTGATTTCTGTGACCAAAACTTCCAAAACTATGTTGAATAGTAGTAGTGAGAGTGGGCACCCTTGCTTGTTCCTGATTTTAGGGGAAATGCTTTCAATTTTTCACCATTGAGGATAATGTTTGCTGTGGGTTTGTCATATATAGCTTTTACTATGTTGAGGTATGTTCCTTCTATTCCTGCTTTCTGGAGGGTTTTTTTTTTTTTTATCATAAATGGATGTTGACTCTTTTCATTGACTGAGTCCCTGCCAGGAAAGAAGAGAAGTCTTCTTCCTGTTGGGCTCTGCTATCAACTCGGGGTGTGAGAGCTGCCCCTTCTGGTCTTCTAACTTTATTTAATTGAAGCTTCTGCCTATTAATTTTTTACAAAAGAAAGTGATTATCTATAATTAAATTTGTGTTGTATTATAAAGTGTGAAAACCTCAAATTCGTTTCAACCTTGTGTGTGTTCTAAGTTGCTTCAGTGGTGTCTGACTCTTTGTGACCTAATGGACTGTAGCCTGCCAGGCTTCTCTGTCCATGGGATTCTCCAGGCAAGAATACTGGAGTGGGTTGCCATGCTCTCCTCCAGGAGGACGTCCCAACCCAGGGATCAAACCCTTGTCTCATGTCTCCTACATTCACAGACATGGGTTGTTTACCACTAGAAAGAATCTGCCTGCAATGCAGGAGACACAGGTTCAATTACTGGGTCAGGAAGATCCCTTGGAGAAGGAAATGGCAAGCCACTCCAGTATTCGTGCCTGAAAAATCCCATGGACAGAGGAGACTGGTGGGCTACAGTCCAGAGTCACAAAGAGTAAGTCATGACTGAGAGACCAAGCACATAGCACCATCTGGGAAGCCTTTTGACCTTAGAAATGTAGTAAAAATTACTCAGAAGTATTCTTTGATTTTGATTAAAATTCTGTCTTGGGACTTTGAGTCATTGCACAGAATTTTCTTTATTTGACAAAGGAGAGAATACCCATCTAGTTTCCCGATTCCACGTACTCCTGGCTAGTCATACAAAGTTCCATGTTCTTTAGTTTGTAAACACAAAAGTCCTTCTGAAAAATAGCAACCTTATTGGAAACACCATTTAACAACCTAATAGGACTACTTTGAAAAGCCAGTACACATATTTTTGATAAATTTATTTAAACATTGATACATAGACAATATAAGTTAAAAAATTCAGTGACATGAGCTTTTGTCATTTTCCTAATGTAGTTCATGAACTCCTGCTGCCTGATCACATTAGATCAGATCAGATCAGATCAGTTGCTCAGTTGTGTCTGACTCTTTGCCACCCCATGAATCGCAGCACGCCAGGCCTCCCTGACCATCACCAACTCCTGGAGTTCACTCAGACTCACGTCCATCAAGTCAGTGATGCCATCCAGCCATCTCATCCTCTGTCGTCCCCTTCTCCTCTTGCCCCCAATCCCTCCCAGCATCAGAGTCTTTTCCAATGAGTCAACTCTTCACATGAGGTGGCCAAAGTACTGGAGTTTCAGCTTTAGCATCATTCCTTCCAAAGAAATCCCAGGGCTGACTCCTTCAGAATGGACTGGTTGGATCTCCTTGCAGTCCAAGGGACTCTCTAGAGTCTTCTTCAACACCACAGTTCAAAAGCATCAGTTCTTCGGTGCTCAGCCTTCTTCACAGTCCAACTCTCACATCCATACATGACCGCAGGAAAAACCATAGCCTTGACTAGACAAACCTTTGTTGGCAAAGTAATGTCTCTGCTTTTGAAAATGCTATCTAGGTTGGTCATAACTTTCCTTCCAAGGAGTAAGCATCTTTTAATTTCATGGCTGCAGTCACCATCTGCAGAGATGTTGGAGCCCAGAAAAATAAAGTCTGACACTGTTTCCACTGTTTCCCCATCTATTTCCCACGAAGTGATGGGACCAGATGCCATGATCTTCGTTTTCTGAATGTTGAGCTTTACGCCAACTTTTTCACTCTCCACTTTCACTTTCATCAAGAGGCTTTTTAGTTCCTCTTCACTTTCTGCTATAAGGGTGGTGTCATCTGCATATCTGAGGTTATTGATATTTCTCCTGGTAATCTTGATTCCAGCTTGTGTTTCTTCCAGTCCAGCGTTTCTTATGATGTACTCTGCATATAATAAATAAACAGGGTGACAATATACAGCCTTGACGTACTCTTTTTCCTATTTGGAACCAGTCTGTTGTTCCATGTCCAGTTCTAACTGTTGCTTCCTGACCTGCATACAGATTTCTCAAGAGGCAGATCAGGTGGTCTGGTATTCCCATCTCTCAGAGTTTTCCACAGTTTATTGTGATCCACACAGTCAAAGGCTTTGGCATAGTCAATAAAGCAGAAATAGATGTTTTTATGGAACTCTCTTTCTTTTTCCACAATCCAGCGGATGTTGGCAATTTGATCTCTGGTTCCTCTGCCTTTTCTAAAATCAGCTTGAACATCAGGAAGTTCATGGTTCACATATTGCTGAAGCCTGGCTTGGAGAATTTTGAGCATTACTTTACTAGCGTGTGAGATGAGTGCAATTGTGCGGTAGTTTGAGCATTCTTTGGTATTGCCTTTCTTTGGGATTGGAATGAAAACTGACCTTTTCCAGTCCTGTGGCCACTGCTGAGTTTTCCAAATTTGCTGGCATATTAAGTGCAGCACTTCACAGCATCATCTTTCAGGATTTGGAATAGCTCAACTGGAATTCCTGATCACATAATAATAATAATCACATAATAAATGAAAAAACATGCTGAAAATTTCTTACCTCCTGAAGTTTGACTCATGACTTTCAAAAATACAGTGAAGAGCTCTTTACCTATCTCTGACCAGTCCACTCCTCTGCCAGTGTGGGTTGTACAAGGAAGTATCGACTTAACAAATATTCACAACCTGAAAGTTGAGTTATATTTTATTTACTGGGAAGTTTTAGGACTTCAAGCCTAGGAGAGAGTATCTCAGGTAACCCTGAGACAACTGCTCTGAGGAGGCAAGAGGAGGAGCCAGGTGATATAGAAGTTTTGCAACAAAGGGCAGGTGGTCTAAACATCAAAAGATTGTTGTTAATTAAAGAAAACCAGATAAATTCCCAAGTTAAGAAATTTAGTGCTTTTCTACGTATGGGATGATGTAAGAGTCTAGCTTACTGAAATCCTTCCTTTGATATGTACCTCAGCTATCTGCGGCTAGTATCCTGTATTTTCACATCCTGTGCTTCCTTGGGGCTCACTATAGAGAGTGGCTATAGTCTGATGGCTGCAAGATGGCAGGTACTTCTTTTCCTTCCTGTGTTCTCTCAGGGCTCATCGGCTCACATTGGAGTGCTGCAACTGCTGATGACTGTGACATCCTTATTTACTGATATGATAGGAAATATTCCATTTCTCAGAAGGGACCCCCAAACTCTTCTAGACTCTGACTTAAGTCTTTAAAAGGAAGAGAGGTCTTGTTCACTTTTTTTGCATTATTTTAGGTTAAACTATTTATATTTTTTTGTGTAAAGATTTCCTTTAAAAATGTGATTGATTCTCATCTTTCAGCACCTGTAAACACTTAATTCGAAGCCTAGTTGCCGTCAGGATTTTGACCACTCACAATGAAAACTCACATGGAGATAAATGTTTAGAGAGAGAATCATATCATTTAGGAGGTTTTCATTTGCAAGTTACACAAAACTCAATCTAACTTAATTTAAGAAAAAATGTGGAATTTACTGGCTTATGTAACTCAACACTCCAAGGCTAGATTCGATTTTAGGAGAGAGTATCCAGGATTTAATCAGTATAACCAGTTCCAGCTTCTTTTTTCTTTTTCTTGGTTCTGTCTGAACAGATAGAGCCTGTTCTGTTCAGACAGAGCCAAGACTTTTTCAGAAGCTGACTCTGAGACATGATTAAATGTGCAAGGATATTAGGAGAAGTGGTTATGTGAATGGAAATAGGGAGGAAGCTGGGAGTGTCTAGAGAGCTATCAGACCTCAGTGCAGTGAAAGAGAGAGAGAGAAAGAGAGAAGCAGAGACAGAGAATGGATATAAGTGTCCTAGACATCTATGCAGTGTAAGAAAAGGGTTAAACAGCAAAGAAGCTAAAAATCATGGGAGTCCATTTTAGAACTCTTAAATTGATAGGGAGCTGCTATAGAAGGAGATTTCATGATTCAGATTCAAATTTCTTTAATTATAATTGGCTGGACCTGGTTACATGCTCAATCCTGACTTACTGAGGTAGGGGTTTGGATGCAGCATTGACTTAAGCCCAAGAAGGCCTCCCAAGGAACTGAAAGAAATATTGTTGCTGTTTAGTCACTAAGTCACGTATGACTCTTTGCAACCCCATGAATTGTAGCCTACCAAGCTTCTATGTCCATGGGATTTTCCAGGCAAGTCTACTGGAGTGGGTTGCTATTTCCTTCTTCAAGGGATCTTCCCAATCCAGGGATCCTTTACCACTGAGCCACCTGGGAAGCTGAAAGAAATATTAGTCCTTCCCTATAACTGTTAGGTTGCTTTTGACTGAATGTGAGAAAAATTCCAAGTGGAATTAGCTAAAACAATGAAGACATTTATAAATCACATATATTAATAATAGAGGCTTCCCAGGTGGTGCTAGTGGTAAAGAAACCGCCTGCCAATGCAGCAGACATAAGAGATGTAGGTTTGATTTCTGGGTGGGGAAGATCCCCTGGAGGAAGTGATGGCAACCCACTCTAGTATTCTTGCCTGAAGAACTCCATGAACAGAGGAGCCTGGCAGGCTACAATCCATAGGATCGCAAAGAGTCAGACACGACTGAAGCAACAGAGCATGCACACACACATATTAATAATAGAAAGTCAGAGAGAAGGTAGGATCCAGGCATGGTTCAGATAAAATATGGCTCTGTCTCTTTACAGCTCTTCAAGGGTTGGCTTTATTATCAGGCTGATTTCCTATGAGATATTAAGATGTCTATCAGCAGCAACTGAGGAAAAAATATCTCCTTTTTTTATAACAAGCCTGGGAAAGTGAAAATGCCATGAACCATGGTGAGATTAGTTTCCCTAAGTGCGATGATTAATTTTATGTGTCAACTTGGCTAGGCTATGGTGCTCAGTTGTTTGGTCAAACATCAGTCTAGATATTGCTGTGATAATAGATTTTATGTGTGATTAAACATTTACAATTAGTTGACTTCAGCAGATTACCCTCCATAATGTGGTTGAGCCCCATCCAAACATTTAAAGGCCTTAAGAACAAAGAGTGAGGTTTCTTAAAGGAGGAATTCTACCACAAGACTGCAACACAGAAATCTTGCCTGAGTTTTAGTTGCTGGCATGCATCTCAGATTTCTACTCAAGACCACAACTTATCTGAATTTCCAGCCTTCTGGCTTTCCCCACCATTTCAAATTTGCCAATACTCTTCACAGTGGTGTGAGCCAATTCCTCAAAATAAATCTCACTTTCTGTTTAAATCCTATTGGTTTTGTTTTTCTGGGACTAGTAAAGACCAAATGAAGGAGGATTAAATGCTAGAACAAAATTTGAATTCTGTGAGAAGCAAAAAGGAGTAAATGGAGGTGCTGTTGTCAAGAATAATATTTATTAAACTGACAGTAGCTTCACAGTCAGGAAATTCAGAGGAATGGCTATTGAAAAGACTGACAACAAATAATCCTACAACAGTATAGGTTTGTCACATCCAATTTGGTTAAGAATATGAATAAAATTTTACCCTAGTAAATTTTGATAAATCAAGGACTAGTCCCTCCTAAAAAAAAAACCCTGCAGATTTCAATTTCAAAGAAACTATGCAAGAAAGCATTAGATCACCGAGTTTTGATGTGAGTCTTAGGACATGCCGAGACTGGATCTGACACATCATTTGTGAGGGAAAGAAGACGGAGGCATAACTAGGGTTTGAACAAATGATTAGTAACTAATAAGGTAAACATATAATAAACTGTATGGGTTATATATTTAAATTCATTATATTGTTGTTTTTATCTGATTTTAAAAGGACAAAATCATTTTCTCACAACTGATCATCTTTTCAGTCTTGGATCCTTTGATGGAGTGAGCACAAGCACATCAGACAAAAAGCATGCTTTTGGACCCTTCATCACTCACCAGCTTGCTGCTTCTAGAGGGGTCATTGGAACAGAACTTTACAGTTCCTGGTGAAAAAAGCAAGTAATTGTTTTTCTTTTTACAGTGAACCCTTAAGTGACTCACCCACTCCTCTGTGTTCAGTCACAGTTTTTATCCTGAAAGAGATTTCTTTTTGCTGAATGCATAATCATTGCATCAGTGTCTATTCCCTGATCCCTAAAAGGGAGGTTTCCATTTCTCTCCAGCACTTGTTTCATGTTGCATCATACTGACCAACTAGAGTGGTTGCGGCTAAAAGACAAAATATGCCAGGGTTTTGTTTCTCAGATCATGCGAGTTTTCAGTTCAAATGTTCGCTGTCGGTCCTCTCCCTGAAGAACCCCCTAGGGAGGACTTATTTCCTTTCCTTTCTTCTCCATCATGTTTCTGGTACAAAAAGAAAGAAAGAAAAGAACAGGGCTGGCTCAAGTGACATTTTAAAAGTGGATGCTAAACCCTGAGTTTACTGTACTATGAGAACATTTCCTGGGCTGTGAAACAACTTACTGATGAATTTAAAATAAATATGCATTGCGTGAAATCCTTTTAGTAATGTCATGAAGCATTATCAGAGTTCAGAGAACCAAGAAATTTTACTCTAAGCTATGTTTTTTTTCTTATTTTGCACTCAGTGATGGCAGATCAGGGAAAACCAACTATAGTAAGTTAATTTTTAGTTTTCCTGTGTCCTATCAAACTACTAAAGTCAGTTACAAATTTCAAGTACACTAATTCTTTTTTTTTTTTTTTTTTTTTAATTTTTTTTAATTTTATTTTATTTTTAAACTTTACATAATTGTATTAGTTTTGACAAATATCAAAATGAATCCACCACAGGTATACATGTGTTCCCCATCCTGAACCCTCCTCCCTCCTCCCTCCCCATACCATCCCTCTGGGTCGTCCCAGTGCACCAGCCCCAAGCATCCAGTATCGTGGATCGAACCTGGACTGGCAACTCGTTTCTTACATGATATTTTACATGTTACAATGTCATTCTCCCAAATCTTCCCACCCTCTCCCTCTCCCACAGAGTCCATAAGACTGTTCTATACATCAGTGTCTCTTTTGCTGTCTCGTACACAGGATTATTGTTACCATCTTTCTAAATTCCATATATATGCGTTAGAATACTGTATTTATGTTTTTCCTTCTGGCTTACTTCACTCTGTATAATAGGCTTCAGTTTCATCCACCTCATTAGAACTGATTCAAATGTATTCTTTTTAATGGCTGAGTAATACTCCATTGTGTATATGTACCACAGCTTGCTTATCCATTCATCTGCTGATGGACATCTAGGTTGCTTCCATGTCTTGGCTATTATAAACAGTGCTGCGATGAACATTGGGGTACACGTGTCTCTTTCCCTTCTGGTTTCCTCAGTGTGTATGCCCAGCAGTGGGATTGCTGGATCATAAGGCAGTTCTATTTCCAGTTTTTTAAGGAATCTCCACACTGTTCTCCATAGTGGCTGTACTAGTTTGCATTCCCACCAACAGTGTAAGAGGGTTCCCTTTTCTCCACACCCTCTCCAGCATTTATTATTTGTAGACTTTTGGATCGCAGCCATTCTGACTGGTGTGAAATGGTACCTCATAGTGGTTTTGATTTGCATTTCTCTGATAATGAGTGATGTTGAGCATCTTTTCATGTGTTTGTTAGCCATCTGTATGTCTTTTTTGGAGAAATGTCTATTTAGTTCTTTGGCCCATTTTTTGATTGGGTCGTTTATTTTTCTGGAGTTGAGCTGTAGGAGTTGCTTGTATATTTTTGAGATTAGTTGTTTGTCAGTTGCTTCATTTGCTATTATTTTCTCCCATTCTGAAGGCTGTCTTTTCACCTTGCTAATAGTTTCCTTTGATGTGCAGAAGCTTTTAAGGTTAATTAGGTCCCATTTGTTTATTTTTGTTTTTATTTCCAATATTCTGGGAGGTGGGTCATAGAGGATCCTGCTGTGATGTATGTCGGAGAGTGTTTTGCCTATGTTCTCCTCTAGGAGTTTTATAGTTTCTGGTCTTACGTTTAGATCTTTAATCCATTTTGAGTTTATTTTTGTGTATGGTGTTAGAAAGTGGTCCAGTTTCATTCTTTTACAAGTGGTTGACCAGATTTCCCAGCACCACTTGTTAAAGAGATTGTCTTTAATCCATTGTATATTCTTGCCTCCTTTGTCGAAGATAAGGTGTCCATATGTGCGTGGATTTATCTCTGGGCTTTCTATTTTATTCCATTGATCAATATTTCTGTCTTTGTGCCAGTACCATACTGTCTTGATAACTGTGGCTTTGTAGTAGAGCCTGAAGTCAGGTAGGTTGATTCCTCCAGTTCCATTCTTCTTTCTCAAGATCGCTTTGGCTATTCGAGGTTTTTTGTATTTCCATACAAATTGTGAAATTATTTGTTCTAGCTCTGTGAAGAATACTGTTGGTAGCTTGATAGGGATTGCGTTGAATCTATAAATTGCTTTGGGTAGTATACTCATTTTCACTATATTGATTCTTCCAATCCATGAACATGGTATATTTCTCCATCTATTAGTGTCCTCTTTGATTTCTTTCACCAGTGTTTTATAGTTTTCTATATATAGGTCTTTAGTTTCTTTAGGTAGATATATTCCTAAGTATTTTATTCTTTCCGTTGCAATGGTGAATGGAATTGTTTCCTTAATTTCTCTTTCTGTTTTCTCATTATTAGTGTATAGGAATGCAAGGGATTTCTGTGTGTTGATTTTATATCCTGCAACTTTACTGTAGTCATTGATTATTTCTAGTAATTTTCTGGTGGACTCTTTAGGGTTTTCTATGTAGAGGATCATGTCATCTGCAAATAGTGAGAGTTTTACTTCTTCTTTTCCAATTTGGATTCCTTTGATTTCTTTTTCTGCTCTGATTGCTGTGGCCAAAACTTCCAAAACTATGTTGAATAGTAATGGTGAAAGTGGGCACCCTTGTCTTGTTCCTGACTTTAGAGGAAATGCTTTCAATTTTTCACCATTGAGGATAATGTTTGCTGTGGGTTTGTCATATATAGCTTTTATTATGTTGAGGTATGTTCCTTCTATTCCTGCTTTCTGGAGAGTTTTTATCATAAATGGATGTTGAATTTTGTCAAAGGCTTTCTCTGCATCTATTGAGATAATCATATGGTTTTTATTTTTCAATTTGTTAATGTGGTGTATTACATTGACTGATTTGCGGATATTGAAGAATCCTTGCATCCCTGGGATAAAGCCCACTTGATCATGGTGTATGATCTTTTTAATGTGTTGTTGGATTCTGATTGCTAGAATTTTGTTAAGGATTTTTGCATCTATGTTCATCAGTGATATTGGCCTGTAGTTTTCTTTTTTTGTGGGATCTTTGTCAGGTTTAGGTATTAGGGTGATGGTGGCCTCATAGAATGAGTTTGGAAGTTTACCTTCCTCTGCAATTTTCTGGAAGAGTTTGAGCAGGACAGGTGTTAGCTCTTCTCTAAATTTTTGGTAGAATTCAGCTGTGAAGCCGTCTGGACCAGGGCTTTTGTTTGCTGGAAGATTTTTGATTACAGTTTCAATTTCCATGCTTGTGATGGGTCTGTTAAGATTTTCTATTTCTTCCTGGTCCAGTTTTGGAAAGTTGTACTTTTCTAAGAATTTGTCCATTTCTTCCACGTTGTCCATTTTATTGGCATATAATTGTTGATAGTAGTCTCTTATGATCCTTTGTATTTCTGTGTTGTCTGTTGTGATCTCTCCATTTTCATTTCTAATTTTGTTGATTTGATTTTTCTCCCTTTGTTTCTTGATGAGTCTGGCTAATGGTTTGTCAATTTTATTTATCCTTTCAAAGAACCAGCTTTTGGTTTTGTTGATTTTTGCTATGGTCTCTTTTGTTTCTTTTGCATTTATTTCTGCTCTAATTTTTAAGATTTCTTTCCTTCTACTAACCCTGGGGTTCTTCATTTCTTCCTTTTCTAGTTGCTTTAGGTGTAGAGTTAGGTTATTTATTTGACTTTTTTCTTGTTTCTTGAGGTGTGCCTGTATTGCTATGAACTTTCCCCTTAGGACTGCTTTTACCGTGTCCCACAGGTTTTGGGTTGTTGTGTTTTCATTTTCATTCGTTTCTATGCAAATTTTGATTTCTTTTTTGATTTCTTCTGTGATTTGTTGGTTATTCAGCAGCGTGTTGTTCAGCCTCCATATGTTGGAATTTTTAATAGTTTTTCTCCTGTAATTGAGATCTAATCTTACTGCATTGTGGTCAGAAAAAATGCTTGGAATGATTTCTATCTTTTTGAATTTACCAAGGCTAGCTTTATGGCCCAGGATGTGATCTATCCTGGAGAAGGTTCCATGTGCGCTTGAGAAAAAGGTGAAATTCATTGTTTTGGGATGAAATGACCTATAGATATCAATTAGGTCTAACTGGTCTATTGTATCATTTAAAGTTTGTGTTTCCTTGTTAATTTTCTGTTTAGTTGATCTATCCATAGGTGTAAGTGGGGTATTAAGGTCTCCCACTATTATTGTGTTATTGTTAATTTCTCCTTTCATACTTGTTAGCAGTTGTCTTACGTACTGTGGTGCTCCCGTGTTGGGTGCATATATATTTATAATTGTTATATCTTCTTCTTGGATTGATCCTGTGATCATTATGTAGTGACCTTCTTTGTCTCTTTTCACAGCCTTTGTTTTAAAGTCTATTTTATCTGATATGAGTATTGCTACTCCTGCTTTCTTTTGGTCCCTATTTGCATGGAAAATCTTTTTCCAGCCCTTCACTTTCAGTCTGTATGTGTCCCCTGTTTTGAGGTGGGTCTCTTGTAGACAACATATGTAGGGGTCTTGTTTTTGTATCCATTCAGCCAGTCTTTGTCTTTTGGTTGGGGCATTCAACCCATTTACGTTTAAGGTAATTACTGATAAGTATGTTCCCATTGCCATTTACTTTATTGTTTTGGGTTCTAGTTTATACACCGTTTTTGTGTTTCCTGTCTAGAGAATATCCTTTAGTATTTGTTGGAGAGCTGGTTTGGTGGTGCAGAATTCTCTCAGCTTTTGCTTGTCTGAAAAGCTTTTGATTTCTCCTTCATACTTGAATGAGATCCTTGCTGGGTACAATAATCTGGGCTGTAGGTTATTTTCTTTCATCATTTTAAGTATGTCTTGCCATTCCCTCCTGGCTTGAAGAGTTTCTATTGAAAGATCAGCTGTTATCCTTATGGGAATTCCCTTGTGTGTTATTTGTTGTTTTTCCCTTGCTGCTTTTAATATTTGTTCTTTGTGTTTGATCTTTGTTAATTTGATTAATATGTGTCTTGGGGTGTTTCGCCTTGGGTTTATCCTGTTTGGTACTCTCTGGGTTTCTTGGACTTGGGTGATTATTTCCTTCCCCATTTTAGGGAAGTTTTCCACTATTATCTCCTCAAGTATTTTCTCATGGTCTTTCTTTTTGTCTTCTTCTTCTGGAACCCCTATGATTCGAATGTTGTAGCGTTTAATATTGTCCTGGAGGTCTCTGAGATTGTCCTCATTTCTTTTAATTCGTTTTTCTTTTATCCTCTCTGATTCATTTATTTCTACCATTCTATCTTCTAATTCACTAATCCTGTCTTCTGCCTCTGTTATTCTACTATTTGTTGCCTCCAGAGTGTTTTTAATTTCACTTATTGCATTATTCATTATATATTGACTCTTTTTTATTTCTTCTAGGTCCTTGTTAAACCTTTCTTGCATCTTCTCAATCCTTGTCTCCAGGCTATTTATCTGTGATTCCATTTTAGTTTCAAGATTTTGGATCAATTTCACTATCATTATTCGGAATTCTTTATCAGGTAGATTCCCTATCTCTTCCTCTTTTGTTTGGTTTGGTGGGCATTTATCCTGTTCCTTTATCTGCTGGGTATTCCTCTGTCTCTTCATCTTGTTTAAATTGCTGAGTTTGGGGTGTCCTTTCTGTATTCTGGCAGTTTGTGGAGTTCTCTTTATTGTGGTGTTTCCTCGTTGTGTGTGGGTTTGTACAGGTGGCTTGTCAAGGTTTCCTGGTTAGGGAAGCTTGTGTCGGTGTTCTGGTGGGTGGAGCTGTATTTCTTCTCTCTGGAGTGCAATGCAATGTCCAGTAATGAGTTATGAGATGTCTATAGTTTTGGGGTGACTTTGGGCAGCCTGTATCTTGAAGCTCAGGGCTGTGTTCCTTTGTTGCTGGAGAATTTGCTTGGTATGTCTTGCCCTGGAACTTATTGGCCCTTGTGTGGTGCTTGGTTTCAGTGCTGGTATGGAGGCATTTGATGAGCTCCTGTGAATGAATGTTCCTTGGAGTCAGGAGTTCCCTGGAGTCAGGGTTTGGACTTAAGTCTCCTGCTTCCGATTATCAGTCTTATTTTTACAGTAGTTTCAAAACTTCTCCTTCTATACAGCACCATTGATAAAACATCTACATTAAAGATGATAAGTTTCTCTACAGTGAGGGTCACTCAGAGAGGTTCACAGGGTTACATGGAGAAGAGAAGAGGGAGGAGGGAGTTAGAGGTGACCCAAATGAGATGAGGTGAATCAATAGTGGAGAGAGTGGGCTAGCCAGTAGTCACTTCCTTATGTGCACTCCACAACTGGACCACTCAGAGATGTTCACGGGGTTATACAGAGAAGAGAAGAAGGAGGAAGGTAACAGAGGTGGCCAGAAGGATAAAAGGGGGGAATGAAAAGGAGGGAGACAGATCCAGCCAGTAATCAGTTCCCTAAGTGTTCTCCACCGTCTGGAACACACAGAAATTCACAGAGTTGGGTAGAGTAGAGAGGGGTTAGGGAGGAGACACAGGCGACCTGGTGGAGAAAAAGGAGGGTCCAAAGGGAGAGAGAGCAGTCAAGCCAGTAATCTCACTCCCTAGTGAAAAATGGGTCCTGAAGATTGGGTCCTTAAAGGTACAAAATTGGTAACAAATACATAAAAGCAAAAATTAAAAATCTAGAGTAGAGTTTAGAATTTCAAAAATACGATGTTAAAGAAAAGAAGAAGGAAAAGAAAGAGAGAAAGAACGAACAAACGAAAACAAACAAGGTCGCGAAAATTATAAAGAAAGTACAGGTACAAAATTGATAACTAATACCAGAAAGCGAAAATTAAAAATCTAGAGTAGAGTTTGGAATTTCAAAAATACGATGTTAAAGAAAAGAAGAAGGAAAAGAAAGAGAGAAAAAACGAACAAACAAAAACAAACAAGGTCGCGAAAATTATAAAGAAAGTACAGGTACAAAATTGATAACTAATACCAGAAAGCAAAAATTAAAAATCTAGAGTAGAGTTTGGAATTTCAAAAATACAATGTTAAAAAAAAAAAAAGAAGAAGAAGAAGAAAAATATAGAGAGAAAACAAACAAACAAATACGAACAATGTCACAAAAATTATAAAGAAAATACAGGTACAAAATTGATATCAAATACCAAAAAGCATAAATTAAAAATCTAGAGTAAAGTTTGGAATTTCAGATATACAATGTTATATAAAAGAAGAAGAGAAAGAAACAGAGAAGAAGAAAAAAAAAAAAAAAAGTCACAGAAATTATATAAAAAAAAACTATAGGTACAAAATTGATAACATATACCAAAAAGCGAAAATTAAAAATCTAGAGTAGAGTTTGGGATTTCAAAAATACAATGTTAAAGAAAAGAAGAAAAAAACAAAAACAAACAAACAAAAAAAACAAGGTCAAAAAATTATAAAATATATATATATGAAGTTTGCTGAAGAAGAAAAAAAATAGGGTCTTTTTTTTTTTTTTTTTTGCAAAGTAATAGGTTATAAAAGTGAAAATTAAAGGAACAATAGAGGACTTAAATTTTTTTTTTAATTAAAAAAAAAAGAAAGAATGATCGTAAAAATAATAAAAATATATCTAGGACTTTTTTTTTTTTTTTTTTTTTGGGTGTTGTGGGTTCAGTTCATTTTTGGCTAGTTCCTTGGTCAGATTTATATTTCTCAAGATCTATAGGCCCCTTCCTATGTAGTCCGTAGTAACCACAGGGTTTTGATCTATTGCCTGTAGCTTCCAAGGCGTTTCCCTCTGTTATATCTTCTTCTGTTTGCTAGTCTCTTCAGTATCTGGTTTCCGCCCTGACTCAAAGGGCACGGTGGAGGACACTTTTTTTTTTTTTTTTTTTTTAGGCTTACTTGTTCAGTCGCGCTGTGGGGAGGGAGGGAGGGATGCTGCAAACAAATAACACTGGCGTGGGCTCGCAGTGCCTCAGCCACCCTGGGTCTGCCCCTGCTCACGGCGCGTGTAGCCTCCCTGTCCACACTGCTCGGACTCTAGGTTGTTCCGCCGGGAACAATCCGAGGCTGGCCCTGGGCTGCATGCACCTCCCAGGTCCAAGCCGCTCAGGTTCAGGCACTCGGGTAGTCCTCAGAGGCGCAGACTCAGTTGGGTCTGCGTTTTGTGCTCTTCCCAGGTCCGAGCGCCAATTTGCTCTTCCCAGGCGAGCGCCAATGCTGCGACTTATCGCCTCCCCGCCACTCGGTTATCTGGATGTAAAACCGGCGCACCTTCTCAGGCAGATGTTGACCGTCCAGACCCCCAAGAAGTTTTAGTTAGCAAAGAAGCCTGCTTACAATTTTATAGATAATGTCTCTCTGGGGGTGCGATTGCCCCCTTCCGGCTCTGGCTGCCTGTCACCGGAGGGGGAAGGTCTGCAGCCGGCTATCTCTGTTCAGTCCTTTGTTCCGTGCGCGGGCCTGGCGGTCTTAGGTTAGGGCTGGCTTTTCGCGTGGTAGGTATCCCACAGTCTGGTTTGCTAGCCCAAATTATTTCGCTCAGATAGCGCTCAGGGTATTCAGGCCAGATTCTTACTCTCAGTGATGCAGCCCACGCCGCGCCTCCCTGCCCAGCCCCGGTTTGCTAATGGCGGATGCAGGCGTCTGCGCTGCTTCTCTGCTGGGGGAGTTACTGTAGGGCTCGCAATCTGCGAGTTTTAAATTGTTTATTTATTTTTTCTCCCTGTTATGTTGCCCTCTGTGCTTCCAAAGCTCGGCACAGATTCGGCAGTGAGAAGGTTTCCTGATGTTTGGAAACTTCTCTCTTTTTAAGATTCCCTTCCCGGGACGGAACTCCGTCCCTCCCTCTTTTGTCTCTTTTTTTTTGTTTTTAATATTTTCTCCTACCTCCTTTCGAAGAGTTGGGTTGCTTTTCTGGGTGCCTGATGTCCTCTGCCGGCATTCAGAAGTTGTTTTGTGGAATTTACTCGACGTTTAAATGCTCTTTTGATGAATTTGTGGGGGAGAAAGTGTTCTCCCCGTCCTACTCCTCCGCCATCTTGGCTCCTCCCCCCCTACACTAATTCTAAATAAAGAAAGAAATTAACATTCATTTGACTTGTTACTCTATGCCAGGCACTCAGGCAGGTGCTTTTACTTCTCTCAATATCCCCATTTTACTGAAGAGGAAACAGAGGCTCAGAGACTAAGCAACTTGTCCAAGTTCATACCAGTGTCAGTCTTATACAGCTTGATGAGTTGTGTTTTTCAGTGCCTTAGATGTGATTTGTCATGAATCCTTATATTAATAGGATGATCATTTTCAGGGAGGTGGGAAAATCACCAATAGTTATTGAACACCCAGTTTTCACCTGGCACCTGCTTGGCAGATTTGTTTATGGCATCTTAAAATTCCCATTTTTCTAAATGAGGAAACTAAGAGTTTGAGAAGGTAGATAGTAAGCCCAAGATCACATGGGTGTGCATAGAGGCACAAGAAGTTAAAATCAGATACTTCTGACCCCACCTTACTCCTCTGGGCAAAAACTGTGTCACTTTGGATGAAAGTTTTTCAGACTTCAATATACCATTGTTATTGGGGCTAAGTTTTTAGTAATCTTGAACATCATTTTGTGAAACAGCAAAGCACCTAAGAGCAATTAATGACAAGGACATGAAATACACATAATAAATTCATAGACTGGGAAGTGTATCATGTCCTTTCTCCACTTATGAATGGGCTGAGGAAGTGTATGTCTTGAGAAAGTGATTTAGAAAATGCTCCACATCCTATGTCCATGAAACCAATATGGTTCAATATTACCCCTTCTGAAAGAATCCATTTTCTTTCCTGCATATATTCCTTCTCCCTCTCTTATATGATGTCAACATCAGGATCTTTTCATAGTGAAGTCATGATTATAAAAGAATTTTATAATTCATAGGGTCTTCGTTACAATGTATTAAGCCCATCCTTCCTTCGTTGGCATCACTGTGTAAATGATATATATATATATGAATGTCTGTAAAACCCATAAGTATGTTTGAGTTGGGCCTTGTTTATATAGCAAGATCTGAAAGTTATGTGATTTATATATTGATAACTACTATTAAATTGGATAACAAATTATGCTGGCAGTTATACTTTATTTCAGCTTAATGAATATTTGTTAGATGTCTATCATTTCAGGTACTGGAATAATGGCTGGGGATGTTTAGCTGAACAAAAGTGTGCTGTCCAGTTGCCCTAAAGAGAGACATGAATAAGCAGATGGTTCCCACTTACCAGGATAAGAGATAAGATAGAGGAGGGCACAGAAAGGTGGTGATGTACAGGTGGTTGGCTCCCCTGGAACAGATGGCCCAGATTCCCAATTCACAGATCTTCCCATGGTCCATCCTTTCTGTGGCTCTTAGAAAAGAAGGATATGAGCAGATAAACTCTGTTTTTTGGCCTACACTATTTGCATGCTTGTGTCTTTTCTGTGTAACCTGGTAAGTTAACTTCAGTTCAGTTCAGTCGCTCAGTCGTGTCCAACTCTTTGCGACCCCATGAACCGCAGCATGCCAGGCCTCCCTGTCCATCACCAACTCCTGGAGTTCACCCAAACCCATGTCCATTGAGTCAGTGATGCCATCCAACCATCTCATCCTCTGTTGTCCCCTTCTCCTCCTACCCTCAATCTCTCCTAGCATCAGGGTCTTTTCAGATGAGTCAGCTCTTTGCATCAGGTGGCCAAAGTATTGGAGTATCAGCTTCAGCATCAGTCCTTCCAATGAACACCCAGGACTGATCTCCTTTAGGACAGACTGGTTGGATCTCCTTGCAGTCCAAGGGACTCTAAGAGTCTTCTCCAACACCACAGTTCAAAAGCATCAGTTCTTCAGTGCTCAGTTTTCTTTATAGTCCAACTCTCACATCCATACATGACCACAGGAAAAACCATAGCCTTGACTAGACGGACCTTTGTTGACAAAGTAATGTCTCTGCTTCTCAATATGCTGTCTAGGTTGGTCATAACTTCCCTTCCAAGGAGTAAGCGTCTTTTAATTTCATGGCTATAATCACCATCTGCAGTGATTTTGGAGCCCAGAAAAATAAAATCTCTCACTGTTTCCACTATTTCCCCATCTATTTGCCATGAAGTGATGGGACCAGATGCCATGATCTTAGTTTTCTGAATGTTGAGCTTTAAGCCAACTTTTTCACTCTCCTCTTTCACTTTCATCAAGAGGCTTTTTAATTCTTCTTCCCTTTCTGCCATAAGGGTGGTGTCATCTGCATATCTGAGGTTATTGATATTTCTCCTGGCAATCTTGATTCTAGCTTGTGCTTCCTCCAGCCCAGCGTTTCTCATGATGTACTCTGCATAGAAGTTAAATGAGCAGGGTGACAATATACAGCCTTGATGTACTCCTTTTCCTATTTGGAACCAGTCTGTTGTTCCATGTCCAGTTCTAACTGTTGCTTCCTGACCTGCATACAGATTTCTCAAGAGGCAGGTCAGGTGGTCTGGTATTCCCATCTCTTTCAGAATTTTCCACAGTTTATTGCGATCCACACAGTCAAAGGCTTAAGTTAACTTTGAAGGAGGAAAATTTGGTATATAATTTGATTTTCTCTAACCGCTAGAGTGAGTTGGATTTCTAATACTTTGGGATGAATAAAACCATTAAGTACACACCGTATGTATGGCCTTCCCAGATGGCTCAGTGGTAAAGAATCCTCCTGCCAACAGGAGATGCAGATTCAATCTCTGGGTCAGGAAGATCCACTGGAGAAGGAAATGGCAATCAATTCCAGTATTCTTGCCCTGGAAATCCCATGGACAGAGGAGCCTGGCAGGCTACAGTTCATGGGGTCACCAAAGAGTTGGACACAACTTAAGGACTAAATAGCAACAACAATATATGTCATATGCATATTACATTACATTTGAACTGAAAATATCTGATTTGGTCCTAAATGGGGCTTTTCAGAGTACTCCTTTTGCATGGAGAATCAACAATCTTGATTTATCTTATATTTCTTGTTCAATAAATAAGCCTATTTATTGAAAAAAGTTTTCATGAAATTAATAGAGTCCATTAGCTCTTGAAAAAACAATTCACTAGGAGGTGAAGATATAAGGAATTTAATAAATAGGTCAAAAATTTTGGGAAGCTTACCTTAAGTCATGATTTTAAATTAATTTCTATTCCTTTGTTGGATGTGTTCACATGCTCTGATAAATATGCTAATGGTATACAGGAAAGTAAAGTTTTGATGAAATAACAAATTGAGTGATACTTAATTATCTGAAGAGGCATTTGACCTCATTTCTAATAAGAGAGATGCAAATAAGACAGCATTGATATGTTGTTTTTTACCTTTTAGATGGGAAAAATCCAAAATTTAAATGACATACTCTATGGCAGGAGTATTTTTTCTCTCAAATATTATTGTTGGGATTATCAAATGGTAAAATATACCTACAGGAAAATCTGGTAGTTATGCAGTGTATAAATTAATTATTGCTGGATAACAATCTACACCAGCTATAACTAATGTATACACTATATTTAAGAGCTTAAAATGATAACCATGTATTCAGTTCACAGTTCTATGAATTAGAAATTTAAGTTGCACTCAGCTGAGTAGTTCTTCAGTTCTTTGCTTGGTTCTCTTTGCTTAGTTCACTACTTAGAGAAAGTAATCTTTTGAAGATTGAATTGGTTGACCATAGTTAGACCATCTCACTTATCTGGGGCATTGGCTGAGAGAAGCAAGTTGATTTAGCTCTTATCTAAGTGTTGTTTTATCCTTCAGTAGGCTTGACTGACAGAGAAGGCAATGACACCCCACTCCAGTACACTTGCCTGGAAAATCCCATGGACAGAGGAGCCTGGTGGGCTACAGTCCATGGGGTCGCTAAGAGTCAGACATGACTGAGTGACTTCATTTTCACTTTTCACTTTCATGCATTGGAGAAGGAAATGGTGACCCACTCCAGTGTTCTTGCCTGGAGAATCCCAGGGATGGGGGAGCCCCGAGGACTGCCATCTATGGGGTTGCGCAGAGTCGGACACGACTGAAGTGACTTAGTAGCAGCAGCAGCAGCAGCAGCAGGCTTTATTGAAATTGTTTACCTCTTGGAAGCAAGAATCCTGAAAGGGAGCAGATGTATAGCAAGGCTATTTGAAGCATGGGATCAAAATTGCACGTGATCACTTTCACCACATTCTACTGAACAAAGCAAGGCACAAGGCTAGCTAATGCAATAAGTGGGGAAATAGACTATCAGTTGATGGGAGGAGTCACAGAGACTCAGGGCCAGGGCATGTAAATATAGATAGGAGAATAGTTGAGATCATATTTGCAAATAACCTACAATGTCTAGCAAAATAAAAATTGCTTTTAGCCTGTCTCAGAGAAATCCCAAGTCAGATATCTACCCACAGAAAACATGAAAAAGTCACGTTATTCATATGTCATATGCTATTCATGGGAGCATTCTTTGTGAGCTCATAGCAAAAAAACGGAAAACCTCAAAAAAGTCTATCAACAGTCAATTCATTCAATAAAGCATGGTGTATCCACACAATGGCATATTGAGAAGGGATATATGTGAAACAAAAATGCCTAGGAATTGAAAATTGTTGAAGCTGTGTCATTATGCCTTCCTCTGTACTTCCATACATGTATCAAAATTTTCCTTTGAGCTAGGCTTCAGCAGCATATGAACCGAGAACTTCCAGATGTACAAGCTGGGCTTATAAAAGGCAGAAGAACCAGAGATCAAATTGCCAAAATCTATTGGATCACAGAGAAAGCAAGAGAATTCCAGAAAAACATCTACTTCTGTTTCATTGACTATGCTAAAGCCTTTGGTTGTGTGGATCACAAGAAACTGTGGAAAATTCTTGAAGTGATGGGAATACCAGGCCACATTACCTGCCTCTTGAGAAACCTGTTTGCAGGCTAAGAAGCAACAGTTAGAACCAGACATGGAACAACGGGCTGGTTCCAAATTGGGAAAGGAGTACGACAAGGCTGTATATTGTCACCCTGCTTATTTAAGTTATATGCAGAGTACATCATGTGAAATGCAGGCTGGAGGAAGCATAAGCTGGAATCAAGATTGCCGGGAGAAATATCAGTAACCTAAGATATGCATACATAACCATTTGAATGGCAGAAAGTGAAGAGGAACTAAAGAGCCTCTTGATGAGGGTGAAAGAGGACAATGAAAAAGCTGGTTAAAATCAAATATTCAAAAAACTAACATCATAGCATCTGGTCCCATCACTTCATGGCAAACAGAAGGGGAAAAATTGGAAACATTGACAGATTTTCTTTCCTTGGGCTCCAAAATCACTGTGGACCATGACTGCAGCCATGAAATGAAAAGACACTTGTTCCTGGGAAGGAAAGCTATAATAAACCTAGACAGCATATTAAAAAACAGAGATGTCGCTTTGCTGACAAAGTCTGTATAGTCAAAGCTATGGTTTTTCAAGTAGTCATGTACAGATGTGAGAGTTGGACTATAAAGAAGGTTGAACACCGAAGAATTGATGATTTTGAATTGTGGTGCTGGAGAGGACTCTTGAGAGTCCCTTGGACTGCAAGGAGACCAAACCAGTCAATCCTAAAGGAAATCAGTCCTGAATATTCATTGGAAAGACTGATGCCAAAACTGAAGCTCCAATAATGTAGCCACCTGATATAAAGAGCTGACTTATTTCCTGATGCTGGGAAAGATTGAAGGCAAAAGAAGTGGGCAAAAGAGGATTAGATGGTTAGATAGCATCACTGACTCAATGGACATGAATTTGAGCAGACTCCAAGAAACAGTGAAAGACAGGGGAGCCTGGCATGCTATAGTCCATGGGGTAGAAAAGAGTTGAACACGACTTAGTAACTGAACAGCAACAGTCAAAATTATCATAATAAAAAGGAAGAAAATGGACATGATTCCTTTTTTCATGACCCATAAACACAAGATCAAGAAATAAAATGAAATAGAAAAGGAACCCTACTACCTCCTTTTTGTCAAAGGGTCATGTTATATCTCCAAGAGGTAAGCTGTTTACATCTAAAGTGCTGTAAACAATTTAGCTGAAGTCAAAAAATATTCATCAAAATTCTGTTTTTCTTGGCTAACGGAGAAGTCCATCAATTGGCAAGCCTGGCAGCATCTCCCTAGGGGCACATATGTTATAGGAAGAAAATAATTGTGTGTTCAGTGTAAATATTCTCAAACTTTCTACAGCCTGCATCTTGTTAAACAAACTACTTGCACTGACTTAGAAACCAACTGCTGATGTAAAAAAAGTTTCCCTTTTTGACATGTCTTTTTTCTCTGCCTTTGCTATATCAGCTCTTTGTTTAAAGCATGAATAAACTGCTATTATTTAAAAATCCATGCAACCAGAAGCCCCAGTTTTATACTGAACATGTTAACAAATTGTCCATAGATTTCTCAAAATAGCCCTTATTCTCATATGTCATTTTATAAAGTGTTTCTCTCAACCAACTCTTTGACAAATATCTCCAACCATACCAGTTGCTGGAAAATATCACAAAGGCCATATCTCTAAGGGAAAAAAAAATCTCTCCCTTTGAATCCTTCTTTATTGGAAGTTGAGAAGCAAGTTTCTGTTGTCTTCCTATATTTGGGATGGAAATTTATTCTGAAGACTGGGCAAAGGCTTATGGATGTTTTAGACCAATGAATAGAGCAAGAAGCATTTTGTGTTCTCAGTTTGCCAAGTTATACTTCTGGTCTCACACGCTGAAAAATTTAACAATTCCAGATTGTTTGGAATTGTTTGGAATTGGACTCTTCCCTATCTGACCTGTTTTGATAGGTGAATGGGTACTATCAGCAAATAGCAAGAAGATAGCACGTGAAAGGGACATCGAGCTTTTCTAATATTTGCAGCTGACCTCTTGACTCTATGCAACTGAAGCTTTTAATGATTACCAGATTGTACAACTTTTCTCCATGTTTATTTTCAGTTGATCTACCTTTTAATTTTTTTCATCAGTTTATTTTTATTAGGTCAACAGGAGCCTCTCTTATCTGTTTCATAAGCCCATACCCTTGCCAATCTTTTTTTTGACCACACCATGTGGCATGTGGGATCTGCCCCCTGACCAGGGATCAAACCCTTGTTCCCTGCCTTGGAAGTGTGGATTCTTAACCACTGGACTACCAGGCACGTTCCTCTAAACCACAGTAATCTTCATCACTTATCCCACACTCTCCTTGGACATCTCTGATGTGTTTATGGGTTAGCTATCAATCTGTTGCTTGAGTTTATTTGTTCCAAACATTATGAAGTATATAGTATCCAAAAAAATGTATAAAGTATCATCTACTTGCAAGGCATTGAAAAACAGATGTTAGAATGAAGGCATCAGATTCCATGGATCTCTAGCTGAAAATAGGTTCATCAGAAAGAAATTCTGACATTAAGATTAAGGGTGAGGGGAAGAGACAAAAAGACAAGGAAGAAATTAAAGGATATGAATCTTCATTCTATTTTATTATTTATGAAATTTTTAAACCAAGGATCAAAATATAATAATTTTTTTTTGCTATTAACATATTCATTCTACTAAATTTGGTCCTTAAAAAGAAGTCAATCAAACCCAAGAGAAAAAAAGTGTGGGGAAACAAGAGTTTAGTACAAGACAGGTTCTTATGTAACAGTGCACTTCTTCAAATTACCAGCATCCATGTCTTAATCACTCCCATGGCACAGACATCAAAGTATCTTTGAATCCTGGAGGAAAATGTGTGCCAATTAATTAACCTGTTTTTATCTATGAGTCTCTATCATGGTAAATTAAATATGTAATTCTATAAAGCAAACTCAAAAACAGAAGCCTGTTTTTTGAAGAAGGAAAATAAAAATACTGAATTTAACTTAAAGTTAACTTAGCATTGAAAGATAATGCAAGAAAATTTATCAAATAAAAGGCAAGAGAATAATTAATATTATTTTTCAAAGGATCGTGTGGCAGAGAATATTTTAAATGAGTCAGTTATGTTTTTAATTAGGCAAATAACTAGGTAGCTGATATAATCACTCGTTTCTCTCTCTATTAATTGAAGGGTTTGAGCTATTTAAATTCAGGGAACATCCTTGAGATATTACTTTATTTCATAACAGAATAATATTTGAAGTCAGGTATCAATATGAATATACAGCTGGAGTAGTTGTATTGAGCTCTCTTTTTGCATGAAAGGGAGCTAAAAATGATATTTATTTGCCTTGTTCTTGTTTTCCAGATTATCTCTCATTTTAATAGATAAATTAACAGATCACTCTGGTGAAGATCACATTAACAGAAAGGTATTATTTATTAGACGAATGTGTTTTAAAATCTTGCATCATTTCAATAGGTCTCAAAATAATTAAACTACCTACTCCATCAAGGGAATGAAATACCTCCATGATTAATGTTTTACTGTTATGAATACTTACTTTCTGAATTCCACCACAGTTAATCTCTAAATTCCAAAGTTCTTAAATGTTGCCCTTTTTGTTTTCTTAAATAGTTTCCCTCTGAAAACATGTGACTCAGTTATCTTTATCAGAGTTAAATCACCATGATTACAAACCCTTTAATAGTGAAAGTCAAAAGAAGAGTTAAAACAGTTTCCTTGTTTTTAAAATTCAGAAAGAAAAGTGACGTCTCTATAAGGAATATGAATGGGATGGAAAATGAAATTCTGTAATAGCTACTTTATTCAGTCATTCAGTTGGTTGGTTTGTCAGCAGATATCTATTGAGTGTCTTCTGTGGGTGGGGCATTGACCTATGTATGTGTGACAAAGAGAAATTGTGCTTGAGGAGATTGCTCTTTCTTTTTTCTTTTAAATTAATTAATTTATTTTAATTGGAGGATAATTGCTTTATAATATTGTGGTGGCTTTTACCATACATCTACATGAATCAGCCACGGGTGCACATGAATCCCCCCACATAATAGAAGGGGGCAGGCAACTAACAACCAACAGAATAAATGTATATGTTATATAGTATGTTAATGATGATCAGCATTATAGAAAAAAGATGGAACAAAGCAGGAAAGTGTGACCAAGAGTGCTGAGGGGCAGAGTGAAGGGAGTTAATTGCAAACTTAAATAGATGCTCAAGGAAGAGCTCATTGAGCATCTGAACAAACACTTAAGAGGTTGGAGAGTTAGTTGTGAGGCCATCTCAGGAGAGGAACATTTCCAGTGGGAAGAGTAATCTTTGCAAAGGCTCTAAAATAAGATGTGTCTGGTTTGTTGGAGCAAAGAGGAACATTGAGGCTGGTGAGTAAGGAGGAGAGTGGCCAGAGAAAGAATCAGATGAATAATAGGAGAGCTGGAGGCTTTCAAGATCACTGTAAAGACCTTGGCTTGTGTTCTGAGTAAAGCGTAGAGTCTTTGGAAAATTTTGAGCAGGCATCTAATTTACATTTTCAAAGGATCAGATCAATTTTTTGGTTGTGTTTTTAACAGACTGAATGAAGAGATAAGAGCAGAATCAGGGGGACAAGTAAGAAGACAATTGCAGGAATCCAGTGACATGATGATGGTGGCTCACACCAACATAGCAACATAAAACTAATGAGAAACAATCTCATTTTAAACACGTTTTGAAAATAGGACAAAAAAGTGAAAGTGAGTGAAAGTCACTCAATCGTATCCAACCCTTTGAGACCCCTTGGACTGCAGCCTGCCAGGCTCTTCTGTCCATGGAATTCTCCAGGCCAGAATACTGGAGTGGGTTGCTATTTCCTTCTCCAAAAGAGGACAAAAAAGTGGTTGTATATACTTAGTGGGAAAGGTTAGGCTTGTCCCAAGGGTCCTGGTTCTGAATTAATTTCTGTTGATGGAGTTGAAACTTCAAGTGTACAGGCCTCCTCTCCTCTTCCACTGATGAAGGTAGAAGGCCTAGGGAAGCCATGGTTTTAGTCCAGTGTAGGGTTATTTTGACTTTCATTAGGGATGAAACGAATTTACTCCAAGTGTGTCAGCTTCATATTGTACCCTGCTGATGAGAGTTCTTTTATAAAAACATGTTGACATAAAATCATGCTGACACAAAATTAAAAGTTCATTCAGTAAGGGAGTCAGTTATAGACCTCGAAATGTAATTCTTATAAAAGTTTGTTCACTAAAGCATTTAGAGGCAGTGTAGAATAGGATTAATGGCTTGACTTCTAGTCAGACTTGCCAGTTGCAAATACCAGTGTGGCGATTTTGTTAGTCTATTTTTCTTGCTTTACTAACCCTGTCTTATAGGGTTATGAACAGCAAATGAAATGACATATGTAAAGCATTTAAAACATATTCTACATAATAATCAGCCCTATATAAGTCTAAGTGAATACTATTATTTCCTTTTGACACAGAGTGAATGCAATGTCATGTGTCATTGCTATGGCTGTCTTTGAACAGCTCTTACCAATCCTTCTCCAAGGTCTTCACTAGATTCTCAACTAATTCCACATCTGTGAAGGAAGTTAATCATCATCTTCTCTTCTTTGCATGTGCATACAAGAAAAACTTGGTTACTCTCTGATTTCAAGAAATTCCTTCACAAGAAAGACATAAATCAACAAGGATATATTCTATGTTATCCAGTAGCATCCAACTACCTACTTATATTCTAGTTAGAGGTCCAACAATAATCTGAAACATATTTTAAACTGAATTTAGATATTGTTTCTGTTGGCAATATGGCACACCAAATATTATGAAGAGTTCCTACTATACAACAATAAAAAATGCTCAATGGAAATTATTTTCAAACTGCTATTTTGAAATAGCAGGAAATCTCTTGAATGCTAAATAAATCTCTCATAATAATTTTACCCTACCCCCAATGAGGGCCAAGAATGATACAAAACATTCAAGAAAGAAATTTTTATTCTTACATGATCTCTTCCAGAGAATTAAAAAAAAAAATACTCTCTAACTTATTCATTAACCTGCAAGATCATGACACCAAAACTTGACAAATGAGACTGAGAAAGAAATGCTGAAATATAATATCATTTAAGAATAAGGATACAAAGACCCTAAATCAACTACAAAGAACTGGATCCAGCACTGAATTAAAAAAATATGATCACATGCCATCATGTTGTTGTTGTTTAGTTGCTAAGTCATGTCTGCCTCTTTTGGGACCCTGTGGACTGCTAATTCCAGGCATGCAAAGTGGATTTAATATTGTATAAACAATGCAATTTTCATGAGAAAAGATAAATGGAGTAACCACATTATCATTTTACTAGATGCAAAAAGCATTTAATAAAACTAACATACATCCATGATGATATCTCTTTGGAAACTAGAAGTAGAAAGGAAATTCAGTAATATGATGAAGATAATCTACAAAAAAAAAAAAAAGCAAAATTCGTGCTGAAACTTTGAAAGCTTTCCCTTTGAGATCAGAACTGGACAAGGAAATCTGATGCCTCTACTTTACCTCCATTTCTATTCATCTAGTATCTATGGTGGGTACTCTCAGTCATACATTAAAGTTAGAAAAAATAAATAGTATAAATATTAAAAAGGAAGTTATAAAACTATCATAACTCGAAGACGGCATTATTTTGTACATAAAAAAAGTCTGAGAGAATCTGAAGATAGAATATTGAGATCAGTAAGAGAGTTTTGCAGATTGGTTGGGTACAAATCCATTTATGAAAAGTTGTTGCACATGATATATTTCTATAAGCTAGCAACAGATTATTAATTTTAAAAATTAAATACATTTTAAAAAGATAACATTTAAAATGTTATTCAGAATAAACATAAGTATAGATGCACCAGGGCAATAATATACAGAATAAAATCAGTTCTAACTGACAATAAAAAAATAGGCAAAGACTTGAGCAAATCTTTCGCAAAAGAGGAAACCCAAATGGCTAATAAACATACTGACACATTATTCAACTTGATTAATGATTACAGAAATGAAAATTAAAATTTCCCTTTAATACAGAAATTTAAAAGTCTGATAGCATCATTGATGTGAAGATGTGAAAAAAGGGCCCTTTCGCAGTGCTGGTTCAAGTGTACTTGGTACAACCACAGTGCAAAAAAGTTTACCTTCTCTAGATAAGTTGAAAATATCCATATAATATGATTTAGCAATTCCAGTCCTAGAGAGAGTTTTGTACATGTGCACCAAGGAAAAGAAAATAATGTTTATAATAGTTGCAGACTGAAAATGACCCGTTTATCTATTGATTGTGCATCAGGTAAATAGTTTATGGTGCATTTGTGCACCGGAATAACGTACAACGGCAGAGATAAAACTTGAGTTGCACGTTAATGTAAATTAATCTCAGAAACAGAACGTTAGCTAAAAGTACAGAGCAAAACATGAAGTCAGCATTTATGTGTAACCAAGCTTTAAAATCAGACAACATTCAACAATATTGCTTAGTGATACATGTGATAAAACTATGATGAAAAGTGAGGAATTTATTATAGTAGAAGTCAGTATAGCAATTACTACTACAAGACAGAAAATGGTACGTGATGTAGGAGAGATGGGAAGTGGGAGTGATGTTTACAGTACTGGTGTTTTTCTTTCTCTTAATATGAGTGGTAATAGCAAGGAATTCCATTAATGATTGTTATTTCATCTTTCATCTATCTCTCCTAGACATATTTCACAATTAAGTAGAGCTAAAAAATTATATGACAAAAATATCTTTGTACTAACAAACTAATTAGGAGAATTGCTGTAGAATGTCAGCTTACTTGGCAGTGTCTTCTGGGCTATTTCATATAAATTAGTACACACCTAAATGACTAAATCACTCTGAAGACAAGATTTGTTTAGAGAGATTTAATATAGTATTTGAAAAGATAATCCTTGAAAGAAGAGGTTTATGCCAAAGTACTAATTAATATTTTGTCTTAAAAAATTATTGCAGTGGTCTGTCATTACTCTTTTCTCATATAAAATAAGGAAAGTTAGAAAATATACATTTGTAATTTAGAATAACTGATTATTAACAAAGTATTCCTTCTTATGTCTCTGTTACTTTTCCCAGATATTAAATCCCAAACATGCTTCTTGGTTTGTTTGTTATGCTAGCTATGCTGTTAGGATTTAATCAAATGAATGTCAACAGTGAGCAAACTATCACCAAAGGCCATTGTGAAGCTCCCCTCACCACAGGAAATCTCAGAGACACTTGATTTGAATTCTCTCAAGTTCAGAAATAATAAATTCAGCCCCACAAACTTACAGAGAATGAGTCATTTAAAAATAAATACTGAAAAACCCTACTTTCAGAAAAATTCAGAGTGGCAGAGTATCAATTCATCATGGAGGATAATACCTTTTGCCCTACGCATCCTTCTTAAGCTGACATAGACACCTGTTGATAGATCACTCTCACAAGCTCTGTAGAGGTTTTCTCTAACAAAATGTAAAAGTCTGGTTTCCTTTAAGCTTACATTTAAAAGTCCAGTGGTATGCATGACATCCCTTAACAATGACACCCCTTAACAATGTTCTCCAATTTCAGGTCTCAACCTTCAACTGGAAATTAAGTGAAATCCTGTTCTTTGTTGTGTAAAAATTAATCTTAAAAACTCTATATTTTAAAACATAAATATATTGTGAAGGAAACAACAAATCTGAGAAACTTTTGATGTAGATTTTTATATATGTACATATAATGCATTTTGAATGACCAATTGTGGATCCCTAGAGCCAGTGCATTAAAAAAAGGAAGTCCAAATGGAATTAATAGTTGTATCCACTGCTTGCAAGTACCTCCCAATGGAAAGGAGAAGGCATAGACCTTGCAAAATACAAAACAGATACGGTGATGGACAAAATAGATATGGCAAGGCATGGCAAGGCACGGCAAGGCAGCAAGAACGATTCCAGAAGAATTGGCCAGAGCAATGTAGGGCTTTGTACTGTTTGATGTGAGGGTTTGACAGTGCAACTGGTTTCAGCCATCACTGTTTATATTTCATAACAGAAACATTTTTGAGTCACCAGAGGAAACTGTCTCTTTTATTTGGGGAACAGAGCCTACATCCTTGGCAAAAGTTAACATTTTCATGTCAATTTTAAAGTTAAATTGCCTATTAATTTAGCAAATAGTGATGCAACAAAGAAGACATATTTGCTTGCTATGAATGTGTGAAAAAGAGATTTGTTAATCAGGGAGTGGGTTCCGTTAGTGCAGCAATTATCATTAAATTTGTAATTAAAAAATACAAATGTCAAAAACTAAAGAAAAATCAGTTTGTTGGGAAGAAGACTGTTATGAAACAGAAGCTTTATTATATTTCATGCTTATTGGGATCCCAGGAGTGACTCCAAAACCGAAGTGACTCCAGATAAGTCTTGTGAGTTTTTTTTATAATGGATTCTTTTTTTTTTTTTTTACTTTACAATAGAGTCTTAAAGATTACAACATTTTAAAGACCCTATGACTATTGCTAAAACTATATGTATACACAAGAATTATGGTTGAAATTACATACTCACTCTTTCTGTCATGCTTCAGACTTATATTGTAGATAAGCACAATGAGATTAGAAGTTCTGAACCAGGTTCAGGATAGAGAAAAAGAATATATTTTTTTTTAGTTTTATTGACATTCAATTTATATACTCTGAAATGCACAAAATATACATATATTATTTCCTGGATTTTGGTAAATGTATACATCCATTTCAAACAACAACAATCAGTGTATAAAACATTTCTGCCACCATAGAACACTCCCTGTGCTGTTTTCTCAGGCAATCTCCTCCTCTTCCTGCCCTCAGGAATCATTTTCTGGTATCTATCACCACAGATCAATTTTGTCTATTCTCAAACGTCATATAGATGAAATCATATATCACGCATTTTTGGGGGGATCTGACTTCTTTTGCTCAACATAGTATTTAGAGATTCAACCACGCTGTGCAGTTCAGTAATTCATTCCTTTTTATTGCCGAGAAGTATTCCAGCAATATATGTGGTACATGTGAATATAACACAATTTGGTTACTTATTTTCCAGGTGTTGGACATTTAGGTTGTTTCAGTTTTTAGCTATTGTGGATATGGAGGTGTTGTGACTGTTAAATTAACATTTGTTACATAGAGGCCCAGCGTATCAGATGGTGAGCCAAAGTTCAACAAGAAACTGAGAGGGAACGTGAGAGAGAGAAGTTAATTACTCACAGTTGCCCTGAGTGGCCCCGTGGAGACATCAAGTTTGGGTGCAGGTAGACAGAGCGTGGCAGGACGTGGGGCACACATATGTGTGCCTTTGTTAGGGTGGAGTGCCTTGGGATTCCCAAGCTAAAGCTGGTCAAACCAAAAAGAATATTGGGTTTCCCTGGTGGCTCAGATGATAAAGAATTTGCCTGCAATGCGGGAGGCCCCGGTTGGATCCTGTCCCGGTTGGGAAGATCCCCTGGAGAAGGAAATGGCAACCCACTCTAGTATCCTTGCCTGGAGAATCCCGTGGACAAAAGAGCCTGGCAGGCTGTCCATGGGGTCACAAGGAGTCCAACATTACTGACGACTAACATTTCCTGGGGTAGTGGGGCAGGGACGGAGGGAGGATGTCTTATCGAAATACAAAGGGAAGGCTTGGGCTTATCACAAGGTCATTAAGGGAGTCATATCAGGAACTTACTTGTGACCCTGCAGGCTGTTATGTAGGGCATGCCCCTTCAGGAGGGGCTGGTGTCAGTTCAAAGTCCCTGCAGGCTGCTTGGCCACACAAAATACACATGGAGGGAACAATATTATAAAGTAGTTCAGTTAGACTCTCAATAAGTGGCTATTAATATCCTCACATCATTTATTTTGAGGATATATATATTTAATGTTATAAGATTGCCAAATAATTTTTAAAGGGGTTTATCATTTTTACTTTTACAAAAGATATGAGATCCATTTGCTCTATAGTCTCACTAATTGGTGAAAGTGAAAGTCGCTCAGTCAGTGTCTGACTATTTGCAACCCCACGGACTATACAGTCCATGGGATTCTCCAGGCCAGAATACTGGAGTGGGTGCCCATTCCCTTTTCCAGGGGATCTCAACTCAGGGATCGAACCCAGGTCTACTATGTGACAGGTGGATTCTTTACCAATTCTTTTTAATATCAGTAACTCTAGTGGGTGTATAGTGTTATCTCATTATAGTTAAAAAATTTTTTTTTTAATTTTAATTGGAGGATAATTGCTTTACAATATTGTGTTGGTTTCTGTTGTACAACAATGTGAATCAGCTGTGTGTGTGTGTGTGTGTGTGTGTGAGTGTGTTAGTTGCTCAGTTCAGTTCAGTTGCTGAGTCGTGTCAGACTCTTTGCGACCCCATGAATCAACAGCACTCCAGGCCTCCCTGTCCGTCACCAACTCCCAGAGTTCACTCAAACTCATGTCCATTGAGTCAGTGATGTCATCCAGCCATCTCATCCTCTGTCATCCCCTTCTCCTCCTGCCCCCAATCCCTCCCAGCATCAGAGTCTTTTCCAATGAGTCAGCTCTTCGCATCAGGTGGCCAAAGTATTGGAGTTTCAGCTTTAGCATCAGTCCTTCCAATGAACACCCAGGACTGATCTCCTTTAGAATGGACTGGTTGATCTCCTTGCAGTCCAAGGGACTCTCAAGAGTCTTCTTCAACACCACAGTTCAAAAGCATCAATTCTTCGGCGCTCAGCTTTCTTCACAGTCCAACTCTCACATCCATACATGACCACTGGAAAAATCATAACCTTGACTAACGGACCTTTGTTGGCAAAGTAATGTCTCTTCTTTTTAATATGCAATCTAGGTTGGTCATAACTTTCCTTCCAAGGAGTAAGTGTCTTTTAATTTCATGGCTGCAGTCATCATCTGCAGTGATTTTGGAGCCCCTCAAAATAAAGTCTGACACTGTTTCCACTGTTTCCCCATCTATTTCCCAAGAAGTGATAGGACTGGATGCCACGATCTTAGTTTTCTGAATGTTGAGCTTTAAGCCAACTTTTTCACTCTCCTCTTTCACTTTCATCAAGAGGCTCTTTAGTTAGTTGAGTTGCTTGCTCAGTTAGTTAGTTGCTCAGTTGTGTCCAATTCTTTGCCATCTCATGGATTGTAGCCCGCTATGCTCCTCTCTCTGTGGAATTCTCTAGACAAGAATACTGGAGTGGGGAGCCATTCCCTTGTTTAACCCGGGTCTGCTGCACTGCAGGCAGATTCTTTACCATCTGAGCTGCCAGGGAAGTCTTAAGTATACATGTATCTCCTCCTTCTTGTACCTCATTCCCACCCCAGGCCTCATCCCAACCCTCTAGGCTGTCACAGAACATGGAGCTGTGTTCTTTGAGTTATACAGCAATTTCCCACTAGCTATCTTTTTTTACACATGTAGCATATATATGTCGATGCTACTCTCTCACTTCATCCCGCTTGCACCTTTCTGCACCGTGTCCACAAGTCTGTGCTCTAGGTCTGCATCTCTATTTCTGCCCTGGAAATAGGTTCATCGGTACCATTTTCTAGATTCCATACATATGCATTAATATACATTTGTTTTTCTCTTTCTGTCATTGTGGTTTTAATTTGCATTTTGTTAATGACATTTTATTGTGCAACTATTTATGTGCTAAACAGTCAATCTGATTATCTTCTGTGAAATACCTCTTCAACACTTTTGCCTGTTTTATAAAGAGAGGTGTTAATAATCTTAATTTTGATAGTCTGCTTTATCAAGTTTTATTTTATGGCTATACTTTCTGTGTCCTAACAAATGTTTGCCCACACCAAGATTACAAAGATATTTGAAGTTTCTCCTATAAACTTTACAGTTCTGACTTAGGTTTTGGTCCCTGACCCATCTCAAATTAATTTTTGTGTGTTATGGGAAATAAGATTGAGTTTTTTCTTTTTAAAATAAAGATATAGAGTCATCCCAGCATCATTTGTTGAAATATGTTTTCTTTTTCTTTACTCACTGAATTGCATTGAAAATATATTTTGCAGTATTAAAAATATATTGATCAAATATGGTATGTCTCTTGGTTACATCAATCTATTTGCTCATCTTTACATCAATACCTTATTGACTTTTTGTTAATTTTAAAAGTCTAATAACATAAGTATTTCCACTTTGTTTTCCCCTTTAAAGATTATTTTGGCTATTCTAGATCATGTTAATTTGAATACAAATTTTATAATCAGCTTTTCAACTTCTACCAAAAAATCTGTTGTTGGGATGTTCTTTGGGAAAGCACTGCAACCTGTTATCTTAAAATCAGATCTTCTTACATAGGAACATATTCTAGGAATTCTAGTCCTGTGGCCACTGCTGAGTTTTCCACATTTGCTGGCATATTGAGTGCAGCACTTTCACAGCATCATCTTTCAGGATTTGAAATAGCTCAACTGCAATTCCATCACCTCCACTAGCTTTGCTCATAGTGATGCTTCCTAAGGCCCACTTGACTTCGCATTCCAGGATGTCTGGCTCTAGGTGAGTGATCACACCATCGTGATTATCTGGGTCATGAAGATCTTTTTTGTATATTTCTTCTGTGTATTCTTGTCACCTCTTTTTAATATCATCTGCTTCTGTCAGGTCCATATCATTTCTGTCCTTTATTGTGCCCATCTTTGCATGAAATTTTCCCGTGGTATAATGTCTGGATATACACTATTATAATTTTCTACATGATAAGTACACATGATGAATGAGACAGAAAGTTTTAAGAGTCATGCATAAAATCCTAGGCAGATCTGGAAATATCTATTTCAACTCTGTTCCCAGTGGGACACAGGAGTCAATACTACCAAGCATGCCAGTGCATAGCTGAAAAACTGTGTTTGCATGTATTTTATTTTTTTTTAATTTTATTTTATTTTTAAACTTTACATAATTGTATTAGTTTTGCCAAATATCAAAATGAATCCGCCACAGGTATACATGTGTTCCCCATCCTGAACCCTCCTCCCTCCTCCCTCCCCATACCATCCCTCTGGGTCGTCCCAGTGCACTAGCCCCAAGCATCCAGTATCGTGCATCAAACCTGGACTGGCAACTCGTTTCATACATGATATTTTACATGTTTCAATGCCATTCTCCCAAATCTTCCCACCCTCTCCCTCTCCCACAGAGTCCATAAGACTGTTCTATACATCAGTGTCTCTTTTGCTGTCTCGTACACAGGGTTATTGTTACCATCTTTCTAAATTCCATTTATGCGTTAGTATACTGTACTGGTGTTTTTCTTTCTGGCTTACTTCACTCTGTATAATAGGCTCCAGTTTCATCCACCTCATTAGAACTGATTCAAATGTATTCTTTTTAATGGCTGAGTAATACTCCATTGTGTATATGTACCACAGCTTTCTTATCCATTCATCTGCTGATGGACATCTAGGTTGCTTCCATGTCCTGGCTATTATAAACAGTGCTGCGATGAACATTGGGATACACGTGTTTCTTTCCCTTCTGGTTTCCTCAGTGTGTATGCCCAGCAGTGCGATTGCTGGATCATAAAGCAGTTCTATTTCCAGTTTTTTTAAGGAATCTCCACACTGTTTTCCATAGTGGCTGTACTAGTTTGCATTCCCACCAACAGTGTAAGAGGGTTCCCTTTTCTCCACACCCTCTCCAGCATTTATTATTTGTAGACTTTTGGATCGCAACCATTCTGACTGGTGTGAAATGGTATCTCATAGTGGTTTTGATTTGCATTTCTCTGATAATGAGTGATGTTGAGCATCTTTTCATGTGTTTGTTAGCCATCTGTATGTCTTCTTTGGAGAAATGTCTATTTAGTTCTTTGGCCCATTTTTTGATTGGGTCATTTATTTTTCTGGAGTTGAGCTGTAGGAGTTGCTTGTATATTTTTGAGATTAGTTGTTTGTCAGTTGCTTCATTTGCTATTATTTTCTCCCATTCTGAAGGCTGTCTTTTCACCTTGCTAATAGTTTCCTTTGATGTGCAGAAGCTTTTAAGGTTAATTAGGTCCCATTTGTTTATTTTTGCTTTTATTTCCAATATTCTGGGAGGTGGGTCATAGAGGATCCTGCTGTGATGTATGTCAGAGAGTGTTTTGCCTATGTTCTCCTCTAGGAGTTTTATAGTTTCTGGTCTTACGTTTAGATCTTTAATCCATTTTGAGTTTATTTTTGTGTATGGTGTTAGAAAGTGGTCCAGTTTCATTCTTTTACAAGTGGTTGACCAGATTTCCCAGCACCACTTGTTAAAGAGATTGTCTTTAAATCATTGTATATTCTTGCCTCCTTTGGCAAAGATAAGGTGTCCATATGTGTGTGGATTTATCTCTGGGCTTTCTATTTTGTTCCATTGATCTATATTTCTGTCTTTGTGCCAGTACCATACTGTCTTGTTGACTGTGGCTTTGTAGTAGAGCCTGAAGTCAGGTAGGTTGATTCCTCCAGTTCCATTCTTCTTTCTCAAGATTGCTTTGGCTATTCGAGGTTTTTTGTATTTCCATACAAATTGTGAAATTATTTGTTCTAGCTCTGTGAAGAATACTGTTGGTAGCTTGATAGGGATTGCATTGAATCTATAAATTGCTTTGGGTAGTATACTCATTTTCACTATATTGATTCTTCCAATCCATGAACATGGTATATTTCTCCATCTATTAGTGTCCTCTTTGATTTCTTTCACCAGTGTTTTATAGTTTTCTATATATAGGTCTTTAGTTTCTTTAGGTAGATATATTCCTAAGTATTTTATTCTTTCCATTGCAATGGTGAATGGAATTGTTTCCTTAATTTCTCTTTCTATCTTCTCATTATTAGTGTATAGGAATGCAAGGGATTTCTGTGTGTTGATTTTATATCCTGCAACTTTACTATATTCATTGATTAGTTCTAGTAATTTTCTGGTGGAGTCTTTAGGGTTTTCTATGTAGAGGATCATGTCATCTGCAAACAGTGAGAGTTTTACTTCTTCTTTTCCAATTTGGATTCCTTTTATTTCTTTTTCTGCTCTGATTGCTGTGGCCAAAACTTCCAAAACTATGTTGAATAGTAATGGTGAAAGTGGGCACCCTTGTCTTGTTCCTGACTTTAGAGGAAATGCTTTCAATTTTTCACCATTGAGGATAATGTTTGCTGTGGGTTTGTCATATATAGCTTTTATTATGTTGAGGTATGTTCCTTCTATTCCTGCTTTCTGGAGAGTTTTTATCATAAATGGATGTTGAATTTTGTCAAAGGCTTTCTCTGCATCTATTGAGATAATCATATGGTTTTTATTTTTCAGTTTGTTAATGTGGTGTACTACATTGATTGATTTGTGGATATTGAAGAATCCTTGCAATCCTGGGATAAAGCCCACTTGGTCATGGTGTATGATCTTTTTAATGTGTTATTGGATTCCGATTGCTAGAATTTTGTTAAGGATTTTTGCATCTATATTCATCAGTGATATTGGCCTATAGTTTTCTTTTTTTTGTGGCATCTTTGTCAGGTTTTGGTATTAGGGTGATGGTGGCCTCATAGAATGAGTTTGGAAGTTTACCTTCCTCTGCAATTTTCTGGAAGAGTTTGAGCAGGATAGGTGTTAGCTCTTCTCTAAATTTTTGGTAGAATTCAGCTGTGAAGCCATCTGGACCTGGGCTTTTGTTTGCTGGAAGATTTTTGATTACAGTTTCAATTTCCGTGCTTGTGATGGGTCTGTTAAGATTTTCTATTTCTTCGTGGTCGAGTTTTGGAAGGTTGTACTTGTCTAAGAATTTGTCCATTTCTTCCACGTTGTCCATTTTATTGGCATATAATTGTTGATAGTAGTCTCTTATGATCCTTTGTATTTCTGTGTTGTCTGTTGTGATCTCTCCATTTTCGTTTCTAATTTTATTGATTTGATTTTTCTCCCTTTGTTTCTTGATGAGTCTGGCTAATGGTTTGTCAATTTTATTTATCCTTTCAAAGAACCAGCTTTTGGTTTTGTTGATTTTTGCTATGGTCTCTTTTGTTTCTTTTGCATTTATTTCTGCCCTAATTTTTAAGATTTCTTTCCTTCTACTAACCCTGGGGTTCTTCATTTCTTCCTTTTCTAGTTGCTTTAGGTGTAGAGTTAGGTTATTTATTTGACTTTTTTCTTGTTTCTTGAAGTGTGCCTGTATTGCTATGAACTTTCCCCTTAGGACTGCTTTTACCGTGTCCCACAGGTTTTGGGTTGTTGTGTTTGCATTTTCATTAGTTTCTATGCAAATTTTGATTTCTTTTTTGATTTCTTCTGTGATTTGTTGGTTATTCACCAGCGTGTTGTTCAGCCTCCATATGTTGGAATTTTTAATAGTTTTTCTCCTGTAATTGAGATCTAATCTTACTGCATTGTGGTCAGAAAAGATGCTTGGAATGATTTCTATTTTTTTGAATTTACCAAGGCTAGATTTATGGCCCAGGATGTGATCTATCCTGGAGAAGGTTCCATGTGCACTTGAGAAAAAGGTGAAATTCATTGCTTTGGGATGAAATGTCCTATAGATATCAATTAGGTCTAACTGGTCTATTGTATCATTTAAAGTTTGTGTTTCCTTGTTAATTTTCTGTTTAGTTGATCTATCCATAGGTGTGAGTGGGGTATTAAAGTCTCCCACTATTATTGTGTTATTGTTAATTTCTCCTTTCATACTTGTTAGCATTTGTCTTACATACTGTGGTGCTCCCGTGTTGGGTGCATATATATTTACAATTGTTATATCTTCTTCTTGGATTGATCCTTTGATCATTATGTAGTGACCTTCTTTGTCTCTTTTCACAGCCTTTGTTTTAAAGTCTATTTTATCTGATATGAGTATTGCTACTCCTGCTTTCTTTTGGTCCCTATTTACATGGAAAATCTTTTTCCAGCCCTTCACTTTCAGTCTGTATGTGTCCCCTGTTTTGAGGTGGGTCTCTTGTAGACAACATATGTAGGGGTCTTGTTTTTGTATCCATTCAGCTTAAGCAAATAAGCATCAGTGCCCTGTGAAATGAAGACTTGAATACACAGCTTCATAGAAAAAGCTGAAGTGAATTGCTTATTAAGTTCCAATATGCTGAAGTGTTAACTGACTGAGGAAACGGGGGAAATCTAGATGAATAAAGACATAGACATCTAATGAAATATCATGAAAGGGCTCATAGTGCTGTTTGGAATCTTAAGAAAGTATGAAAAAAAAAAACACTGTAATTGCTTTTATTGATCAAGCTTTGGCACTATTTCAACTATGTCATCCAGTGCTATTCACCTCACAACTCCATTTTGACTTTCTTTACATCATGTGTACATGCTAAGTCACTTCAGTCATGTCCAGCTCTGCGATCCCATGTACTGTAGCCCACCAGGCTCCTCTGTCCATGCGATTCTCCAGGCAAGAGTACTGGAATGGGTTGCCATACCCTTCTCCAGGGGACCTTCCTGACCCAGGGATCAAACTCACATCTCATGTCTTCTGCATTGGCAGGCAGGTTCTTTACTACTAGCACCGCCTGGGAATTCTTTTCATCATATAATTTAAACCGTCCTTGTTGACTACACATCTATTTCTTCCAGGAAAGCTGTGTTACGTTAACCATCCCCATATTTCTCTGAAGGTCAAGTCCCCTTAGATACTGATCTGGCTGATCATTAAAATGATAGAAACACCTTGGACTGGGGCTGTGAGGAGCCACTTAACTGGGCTTTCTTGGTTTGAACCCTCATAATCCCCACTGCCATTAGCAAACCAACATCTGAGAATCCTCTCATACAATCAGTACAGGCCTGAATAACCACCACTCATCATGCAGGTGCTTCTCTTACCAGCACAGTCTGGATGGCCTTGGTAAATGGATGTCCTCCAGGACTTCCTTATGGAATGTAAGACCTGAGCATATCCTTTGTTCTCACATCCACTTTAGCATGCTCACTCTCTTGACCCTTTTATTCTACCACTTTCTTCTATAGCAATGTAAATATTGCAACATTGCTCTGCATAAGCCCTCATTTTCTCTTAGCTTCCAGAAGCCACTCTAGCAAAAAGCTGAAGCTATCTACTGGGGTGTTTGCTAAGTGTTCAATAATATATCCTTAGAAAGTACTCTCAAGCCCATAAACGCTCCCTTTTTCAGACTTATAGTCCAGTTCCCCTTCATGAATCACCAAAAATGTCCAGTCCCACAGTTATTTTCTTAGCTTGTGTTAGTGGATGCTGGCTAACATTTGCAGCTCATTGTGTTAAGGTTCCTTTCTTCCCTTATCAAGCCCTTCTAGGTAGGGGCATATCCCAGAGGGTCCTCCTGACACTTTGCAAAGGAAAAGCCATACAAAGGAAATGCTCTCTTAAAGGTCAACCACATCAGTAGGTCCTGACAGTAAAATCTTATAGAAAATTGCCAATATAAAGAAAGAAGAGTGAACATCACTTTATATCATGCAAATATTTAAAGGATAGTAAAAAAAACGTTATAAACAATTTGATGCCAATACCTTTAATACTAGAAGAAATGGACAATGTCCTTGATTAATACAAGTTACGAAAAAGAAGAAACAGAAAATTTAAAAGACTCTTTACCTTCAGGAAGCTGAATTCATAATCAAAACTTTCACACGAAAAGAACTCCTAACTCAGATAGTGTCACTGGTGAATTCTATCAAATAATTTAAAAAGATGTAATACCAATTCTGCACAAATATTCCTTCAGTATAATCTAATAGAACAATAAATGAGGTCAGTATAATCTAATAGAACAGTAAATGTTGTGACTATAACAGTCCTCAATCAAACATTAGCAAATAAACCCAGAAATATATGGAACGGAAAATAAATCAGGACCAAGTGGGGTTTATCTCTGCAATGCAATGTTAGTTTAAATTCCTTCCCCACAAATCAATGTACTTCATGATGATTTTATTTTTGAAAGAAGAAACATATGATCATCTCAAAAAATGTGAAAAAGGCCATTGAAACAATCCAACCTAATCTTGAAAAATATTCATGGCAAACTATGAATAAGAACATCCTCATGCTGATGAGAATCACCTACAAAAACCTATAGCCAGCATCATACCTAATGGTGAATTAATGAATGCTTTCTCTCTCATATAGGGTACAGGCAAGATTATTCCCTCTGTTCATCTCTGTGCAATATTTTACTATCCGATGAAAGATGGTATAAAAAAAATAAAGAACAAAAAGCATAACATTCAGAAAAGAAACAGTAGAACAGTCACTATTTGCAGATGTCATGGTTGAAAACACAAAAATCCTAGGAAGTCTGCAAAAACCAAAAGTGATTTAACAAAGTTTGTAGGATAGAAGACTAATATACAAAAAGTGATCTTTTTCACTGGCAAGCAAAAATATAAAGTACCTAAGAACAAATATAAAGAAATATGAAAGAATAGCACATTGAAAACCATAAAACATCGCTGAAAGAAATTCCAGATCTGTTAAATCTTTTCATATCAATCCCAAAGAAAGGCAATGCCAAAGAATGTTCAAAATACCACACAATTGCACTCATCTCACACGCTAGCAAAGTAATGTTCAAAATTCTCCAAGCCAGGTTCTAACAGTACGTGAACCGTGAACTTCCAGATGTTCAAACTGGATTTAGAAAAGGCAGAGGAACCAGAGATCAGATTGCCAACATCCACTGGATCATGAAAAAAGCAAGAGAGTTCCATAAAATCATCTATTTCTGTTTTATTGACTATCCAAAAGACTTTGACTGTGTGGATCACAGCAAACTGTGGAAAATTCTTCAAGAGATGGGAATACCAGACCACCTGACCTGCCTCCTGTGAAATCTGTATGCAGGTCAAGAAGCAATAGTTAGAACTGGACATGAAACAACAGACTGGTTCCAAATCAGGAAAGGAGTACATTAAGGCTGTATATTTTCACCTCCTTATTTAACTTATATGCAGAGTACATCATGCAAAATGCCAGGCTGGATGAAGCACAAGCTGGAATCAAGATTTTTGGGAGAAATATCAATAACCTCACATATGCAGATGACACCACCCTTATGGCAGAAAGGGAAGAAGAACTAAAGGGCCTCTTGATGAAAGTGAAAGACGAGAATGAAAAACGTGGCTTAAAATTCAACATTCAGAAGACTAAGATCATGACATCTGGTCCCATCACTTCATGACAAATAGATGGAGAAATAATGGAAACAGTAGAGACTTTATTAATTAGGGCTCCAAAATCACTGCAGATGGTGACTGCAGCCATGAAATTAAAAGACGCTTGCTGCTTGGAAGAAAAGCTATGACCAACCTAGACAGCATATTAAAGAGCAAAGACATTACTTTGCCAACAAAGGTCCATCTAGTCAAAGCTGTGTTTTTTCCACATGTATGGATGTGAGAGTTGGACTATAAAGAAAGCTGAGTGCCAAAAAATTGATGCTTTTGAGCTGTCGTGTTGCAGAACACTCTTGAGAGTCTGTTGGACTGCAAGGAGATCCAACCAGTCCATCCTAAAGGAAATCAGTCCTGAATATTCAGGAAGGACTGAGGTTGAAGCTGAAACTCCAATACTTTGGCCAACTGATGTGAAGAACTGACTCATTGCAAAAGACCGTGATGCTGGGAAAGATTGAAGGCAGGAGGAGAAGGGGACGACAGAGGATGAGATGGTTGGATGGCATCACTGACTTGATGGATATGAGTTTGAGTAAGCTCCAGAAGTTGGTGATGGACAGGGCATCCTGGTGAGCTACAGTCTATGGGGTTGCAAAGAGTAGGACATGACTGAGTGACTGAACTGAACTGATATCCAGATGGCAAGAATGGTTCTGTCCAAACCAAGAATTTATTTTTATTTCACTTGACTCCATTTTTCAAAATCTCTGGATAGTAGGACAGTGACAAGAATGATTTTTTCCTTTTGATCACTTTGATTTTTCTTTATTTGCCACTGTACTCTGATACTTTTTTCTTTGTCAGTTTAAGAGTTAACTTTGGCTTATGGCCTTGGATAACAATTTTATATATTGATAACTTAATTCATTGTATTCAAAGTTTAACAAGCTTCTGTTTTATCAGTTCAGTTCAGTTCAGTTCAGTCGCTCAGTCATGTCCAACTTATTGGGATCCCATGGACTGCAGCATGCCATGCCTCCCTGTCCATCACCAACTCCTGGAGTTTACTCAAACCATAACTAACACTTAATTGAACACTCAAGGCAGGACTATCAACCTTCTTTCAAGTCCAACACCTTAACCACTCAGCCATTGCTCCCACTCAAACCTCCTTTCAAGACCATTTCTAGAGACACACGAGATTTCCTTTTTCACATTTCACTCAGAAAACACATCAAAATATTTGTTTCATTCTGTTTGCTTTCCCCCAGTATAGAAAATATTTGCATTTAAAAGTATCCATCAGTATAATGTACTTTTGACGCTAAGGAAGCCAAGCTATTTACGGCAGAATAATTCTACTTAACTCCATGGAAACTCAATTCTCTCCATTTCTATCTTCAGTTTTCTAAATCTGTGTCTGTGTGTGTAACAGTATAAAATCATGAATTCCCCTCTCCTTCTCTACCCAGCTAAGTCAAAGATGGGAAGTAAATCATTAAGCTGAACAGGTGGTCTGTATGCTGGAGACAAAGCTGGAGCAGAACAGGATTTTCTGCCTTGTGCTTACAGAATCAATAATGAGCTCAATTCGCTATAAGGTACATAAGTGACTGTGTTAAGAAAGACATAAGGTAAAACTAATAAGGTCTTCTACATTGGATTGCTAACTTCCCGATTTATCACAGACACACTGCAGACCAGGACCGTTGCAGCTTTCTCTGTAGTCCAACTTCCTGGAAGGAGAAAATAATGGAAGCTTCACAGCTACTTTTCAGATTATATTAATAGCTCTCATTTACAAGAGATCAAAATGAAAGCCACTCTGTCATGTTTGACTCTTTGCGACCCCATGGATCGTAGCCTGCCAGGATCCTCTGTCCATGGAATTCTCCTGGCAAAACTACTGGAGTGGGTAGCTGTTTCCTTCTCCAGGGGATCTTCCCAATCCAGGGACTGAATCCAGGTCTCCTGCATTGCAGGCAGATTCTTTACCATCTGAGCCATCAAGGAAGCCCACACATGATCAAAACCTAATTTAAAGCAGATTAAGTAACAAAAGTAACTATATTAACTCATATAAGTAGAAACCCAAAGAGATATACCAATTCAGGTGTGGCTGGATCTTAAGGTTCAAACAGAATCTTCAAGTCTGTATGTCTTCATCTTTAAGCTCTGTTTTATCCATGTGGTTGTCATCCTCTGGCAGGCATCCTTCCTGGTAGCAGAGGAGACCCTCATAGCTCCAAGCTCATATATTAACCGTTCAGTAACTTCACAGAATTTTGAGCATTACTTTGCTAGCGTGTGAGATGAGTACAATTGTGCGGTAGTTTGAACATTCTTTGGCATTGTCTTTCTTTGGGATTGGAATGAAAACTGACCTTTAGCAGTCCTGTGACCACTGCTGAGTTTTCCAAATTTGTTGGCATATTGAGTGCAGCACTTTCACAGCACCATCTTTTAGGATTTGTAATAGTTCAACTGGAATTCCAGAAAAACATCTACTTCTGCTTTATTGACTATGCCAAAGCCTTTGACTGTGTGGGTCAAAAAAAAAAAAAAAAAAAAAAAAAAAACTGTGGAAAATTCTTCAAGAGATGGGAATACCAGAACACCTTACCTGCCATCTGAGAAATCTGTATGCAGGTCAAGAAGCAACAGTTAGAATTGGACAAGGAACAACAGACTGGTTCCAAATCGGGAAAGGAGTACGTCAAGGCTGTATATTGTCACCCTGCTTATTTAACTTCTATGCAGAGTACATCATGAGAAATGCCAGGCTGGATGAAGCACAAGCTGGAATCAAGATTTCTGGGAGAAATATCAATAACCTCAGATATGCAGATAGCACCACCTGCTGAGGACCAGCCCTGCTGATCCAGGTTATTTGAAGGGGAGACGGCTTAGGCGACCTATTCAAATGTTAATTAGAGATATAAAGAGTAATAGAATGAGGATAGCTCAGTAGGAAAATTCAGCGGAGAAAAGAAGCTGAGTAGCTTGGTTTACACGGAAAATCAATATAACTCGTGACACCAGGTTAGCTCTGACCCGGAGGCCGCAGGCGCCCTCTCGAATAGCGGAAGGTGCCCCACCTTAGACACCTTCTCAAGTGGGTCTTAGAAGCCCAGGCAAATAAATGGTCGCAGAGGATATCCACGCTCCAGATGGAGACTCAGCTGGAGGTTAAGGAGAAAAATGACATGGGGAGACCAAGCGTTGGTGAGCAAGGCCCGTAGCTTTATTTTCAACAGGGGCTTTTAAACCCTAAGTTACACATAGAGGATAATAGGGGATGCAAAGTCGGCAGTTTTTGATCCTTATCAAAAACCAGGGTTTCTTTCCTGCAAATTTATGTATACAAATGGTTTAGGTGATTTACATCATCTTCTGGCCAGAAGGCCTATTAACATTTTATGACTCTTGACAAGGACTTATCAACAAAGACTTATTTTCCCTAAGAGTAATTATTTTAAGGTTTGGCGCCATCTTCCGAAGATAAAATTGCATTCCTATAGGGCGGATGTGTAATGGGTTTACAACAAAGGAAAGAATTTATTACCTTAAGGGTCTAAAGTTACTAACACCAAGGCCACTACTTATTTTTTCTACATACCAACTATATTAATTAATACACATTCAAGGATACAATTCTGGGGATGTGGAAACTTGGCAGCCAAGCATTGGCTCATCAATGAAATCTTTTACTAGTTTTATTCTGACAGTTTCTAACTCTCTGAGAGGCTCTAAGCTATTTGAATATCTTAAGCTTCTCATGCCTCTCGAGGCTGGGAGACTGTAAACAATTGTATGCATAGCTGTAGGAGTCCGGGTAAACTTGTCAGGCGAGTTAGAGAGCCATCTGAGGGGTTTGGATTTAAACACTCCTAATTGCCCAGGAACTTTATTAATTGGAGCTGTAAGTTAACTCTTTGACAGAGAGAGCGAGATGGTGGTGGGGGACAGCCCCCAGTAAAGTCAGAGGTGAGAGCACAAAGCAATAAAGTAGGCAGACTCTGGTTTTTGGGGGAAGATGCTCAAGAATATCCGGGGGGGGGACTCCCGAGGCTCGATCCCGCCTTTGCGTATGCCGAGCCTCCTTCCTCATGACCTTTGTCACGAGTGGAATGTCTCTCGCCGGCTCCCAGCAACCACCCTTATGGCAGAAAGTGAAGAAGAATTAAAGAGCCTTTTGATGAAAGTGAAAGAGGAGAGTGAAGAAGTTGGCTTAAAACTCAACATTCAGGAAACTAAGATCATGGCATCTGGTCCCATCACTTCATGGCAAATAGATGGAGAAATAATAGAAACAGTGAGAGATTTTATTATTTTGGGCTCCAAAATCAATGCAGATGATGACTGCAGCCATGAAATTAAAAGACGCTTGCTGCTTGGAAGAAAAGCTATGACCAACCTAGACAGCATCTTAAAAAGCAGAGACATTACTTTGCCAACAAAGGTCTGTCTAGTCAAAGCTGTGGTTTTTCCAGTAGTCATGTACAGATGTGAGAGTTGGACTATAAAGAAATCTGAGTGCTGAAGAATTGATGCTTTTGAACTGTGGTGTTGGAGAAGACTCTTGAGAGTCCCTTGGACTTCAAGGAGATCCAACCAGCCCATCCTAAAGGAAATCAGTCCTGAATATTCATTGGAAGGACTGATATTGAAGCTGAAACTCCAATAATTTGGGCACCTGATGTGAAGATCTGACTCATTTGAAAAGACCCTGATGCTGGGAAAGATTCAAGGTGGGAGGAGAAGGGGACGACAGAGGATGAGATGGTTGGATGGCATCACCAACTCAATGGACATGAGTTTGAGTAAGCTCCAGGTGTTGGTGATGGATAGGGCAGTCTGATGTGCTGCAGTCCATGGGATCACAAAGAGTCAGACACGACTGAGTGACTGAACTGAACTGAACTGAACTTCACAGAAGAAGGAGCTTCTACTTGAGTAGCTCAGGTGGAAAACAAGATTCTGTTTTGTTTCAGTTGAATCATGCACCCAGCCAACGGCAGAGGATGCAGTCAGACCACCCTGACTGTTCAAAATGCCCTCAAGAAAGAGGGATTCTGATGCCAGAAAAATGGAGAAGGAATTTTAGACTGGCAAAACTAATGAATGTCTTTAAAAATTACATTTCTACTACCCTTAAATTATGTTTTTTTTTTTTTCTTTAATGGATAGAATGTTACTTCAAACTGGGAGTACACTGTGTCTCCAAGTTGGACAATTGGTGTCATAGCAACCAGCTCCAGCCTTAAGGAAAGGCAGAGAAAGAATTTCTGTGGTCGATGCAGTTAACTGGAGGCTGGAGCCTCCTGGCAACTCTCTGCACCTATGATATCTGTATATACTTGGTAAGTGTTAGTCACTCAGTCGTGTCTGACTCTTTGAGACCCCATGGACTATAACCCTCCAGGCTCCTCTGTGCGTGGAATTCTCTAGGCAAGAATACTGGAGTAGGTAGCCATTCCCTTCTCCAGGGAATCTTCCTGACCCAGGGATCAAACCCAGATCTCCTGCATTGCAGGCAGATTCTTTACCATCTGAGCCACCAGGGAAGCCCCATCTGTTTTATATATATATTATAATTTCTGTTAACTCATGTGTCTTCTTCACTAAAGAATATCTTCAAAGCAGGGAATCTGGCTTTTCATCTCTCTATTATGAATGTTTTGCCCAGTGTCTGACACAGAGCAGGTACTTATATGTATGTCGAATAAATATATACATGCAAAATAAGTAAAATGAAAAAATAAATAATCCTTTTTTCCCCCAAAGGTAAATCCAGGTTGAGGGCAGGGGCTACTCTTTATGGTGGGGCATGGGCTTCTCATTGCTGTGGCTTCTTTGTTGTAGAGGACAGGTTCGAGTTGCATGGGCTTCAGTAGGCATGGCAAGTAGGCTCAGTACTTGTGGTGCCCAGGCTTAGTTGCCCTATGGCATGTGGGATCTTCCTGGACCAGAGATCAAACCCATGTCCCCTGCATTGACAGGTGGATTCTTAATCACTAGACTACCAGGGAAGTTCTAAAACTATTTTTTCATAAATGGGAAAAAAAGAGTTCCCATTTATGTGTTTGGATGGGCATTCTAATATTTTCTGGATTATTCAAATAATAGCTTTCATATAATTACTTTCTTTCTGAGCTAAAATTGGTAATAGCTCTCAAATGTACTTAGAGTTCTACTTAATTCTAGATATCCAGGTAGAAGACTACGCAAAGACAATTACTGTAGTTTCTCTCCCTTCTAAGGTCTTCTCCCTTGGGACACAAACATTCTCAACACTGACCTACAACCAGCTGCCATCCTTGAATAAGATACTTTCTCTGATCACCCCCTGCCTGAAGGCCTCTCTCTCTGAACACTGAAACCCTTAAACCTTGCCAGTTGGTAACTGGCTATTCCTTATGACATATGTTTTCTTCCATTACCATCTATTTTACTTTGTCTCATTTTCTGCTGAACTTTTCACCTCTCGATATCTTTTTTTTCTCCTCACAGGTTATACACTATTAAAAATAATTTGTTCCTACTTTATATCTACTATCTACTTTGTATCGCTCCTAACCATTAATATAATGGGTACTGTGCAGTTTCTTTATTGATTTATTGAGTAAAATATATGTTCTCATACCTTGCAAGTTTTGCATCCATTAAATCAATCACTTCTACCCAGACTCTTCCTAAAAGAGGAAAAATCTGCTGTTAGCTAGGATTTGGTTCCATATCTACTATGATTAATAGGTGAAAAAGTACAGGTTAGTATTCCCCATCTCTTTTTCATTACTGTCTTTTAAGTAGTCTCAAATTCAAATGCTCATAGAGGCCAGGTAGATGACATGTCTGTGTATCTATGATGATGCTTTTAATAATTCTCAGGACACTCCATGCTATTATAAAGCAACGAAGCTAGAAAAAATGAACCTCTCTGATGGTGTACTCTGTATGTGTAGAAATTGGACAGAATGTTCTTCCACGAGAGAAGAATAGCTCATTAGTGGCCTCAATTAGGTCAGCCCATTAATCTCACAGAGTGTCAGCTCTACAGCAGAAGCCAAATGAAAGAATCTGAGACATTCACTGGAATCCAGGAGCCCAGAGGTCCTGTGTTATCATCAGATGTTTTCTGGCCCATTAAACAATCACTGTGACTTCAAGGGCACATCAGAGGGAAAAGTAACAATAAACACGAGCTAACTGGGTACTCATCATGACGGATGAGCTCCTCTTCCAGCCACAAAACACAGATATGATTGAAAGTTAAAGGTAAAGATGAAAAGGAAAGATCACCTAACAAAATTAAATAAATATTCTTTTTATCTGTAGTCCTAATTGACTGTCAAAAAAAATGGAGGGGAAAAATGGCATTTTGGGGCTAGGATAAAATGTCTGCTTAACATTTCGTTACAAATGAGTCAATAATCTAGGCTTTTTGTTAGTCCGTGTGGATTAAGTATTTCAGCACATAAAAATGAACCTCAGGTGCTTAACAAATAAATGGCAAAGCTTGTCCTATCCTGGGCTGATACTGGTTCATTAGTTGGCTCAGGCTCCAGGGAATCCTTTGGGGATTAAGGACTCATCATATGACTCTTACACCTTCTAAGGCCTCCGGTGAAGTCTTCTATGTAAGACTGTCAGTCCAGAGAAGAGAAAGACTTAGGAGAGGTTGCATCTGGTTTTCATCTCTGGCAGGGTGGATTCCTTGGGAAATACTCTCTGGGATGAAGATTTGTGTTCAGGAGTATTTGAGGGGAGTGCTCTAAGAATCAAAATTGTGAAAGAATGAAAGAAACCTGATGGGCAGAAAAAGAAGCTGAGCTGTGATGTAGTCAAAACAAAGTCCTCAGCTGACCCACAGGGAGCTCTTGAGCTGAAATGGCCCCTAAGAACTGTTCAAAATTTAGTGCAGAGGCTTCTCTTGTGGCTAAGTTGGTAAAGAATCCACCTGCAATGCAGGAGACCCTGGTTCAATTCCTGGCTCGGGAAGATCCCCTGGAGAAGGGATAGGCTACCCATTCCAGTAGTCTTGGGCTTCCCTTGTGGCTCAGCTGGTAAAGAATCTGCCTGCAATGTGGGAGACCTGGGTTCAATCCCTGGGTTGGGAAGATCCCCTGGAGAAGGGAAAGGCTACCCACTCCAGTATTCTGGCCTGGAGAATTCCATAGACTGTATAGTCCATGGGGTCACAAATAGTCGGACACAACTGAGAGATTTTCACTTTCAATTTAGGACTTTACATTCACAAACTGATAAATGCAACAAAAATGCAAGTAAATAAGTCAATGTCACCCTGTGATAGGGAGGAGCAGGGGAAGCAACTCTTTTCAGACAAAGTCAGTCACTGGGAGTGGGTGAGCTGTCAGCACTGACAATGGCTGGTGGATGAGAATTTTAATGTCAAAGCAGGAGATCTGGGTGGCACAATCCATTGTCCACTAGAAATTCCCTGTTTTGGAGTTGACTCACTCATTTCTGCTCACATTGCATTAGTGAGAACTAGTTAGGTGTCCTCAATGAGATCTGAGGAATTTGGGAAATGTTGTCTTGTACAGTGCTGCACAAAGTAACTGTTCTATTAAATTCTTGAATAAAATAAGAATATAAGTCAATACATCGCTTCCCTCATTGAGAAAGTTTTTCTGCAGAAAAAATATAAGCTGAACTTAACTGTGTGCTTGGTGATGCAGTTGCTTTACAAACTAGTATTAGCTCCTCATGTGCTTAGTCACTCAATCGTGTCTGACTCTTTGCGACCCCATGGACTGTAGCCCACCAGGCTCCTCTGTTCAGTGGGATTCACCACGCAGGAATACTGGAGTGGGTTGCCATGCCCTCCTCCAGGGGATCTTCCCAAACCAGGGATCGAACCCAGGTCTCCTACACTGAAGGTGGATTCTTTACCATCTGAGCCACCAGGGAAGCCCATGAATACTAGAATGGGTAGCCTATCCCTCCTCCAGGGGATCTTCCTGACCCAGGAATTGAACCGGGGTTTCCTGCATTGCAGGTGGATTCTTTACCAGCTGAGCTACCAGGGAAGCCCAGTATTAGCTCCCTACAGCATCACAGATGAATAATAATTTATAGAGTAACCCCTTGTCCAGCCTCCACACTTTGAGGAGTGTGGGTCCAGTGATATGCCCTGGAAGAGAAGGCTGCATGGATGTGGTGATCACTAATGATATTTACCACTGCCTGGGATTCTAACCAGCCATCTTCTCCTGAAACATTCTTTTTTTGTCCCCATCTTGATTTAGTCTCTCTCTTGCTCATCTTGGGCTTCCCAGGTGTTGCCAGTGGTAAAGAACCCATCTACCAATGCAGGAGACATAAGAGACTTAAGAGAGGTAAGTTCAGTCCCTGGGTCAGGAAGATCCCCTGAAGGAAGAAATGGCAACCCACTCCAGTATTTTTGCCTGGAGAATCCCATGGTCAGAGGAGCCGGGTGGGCTACAGTCCATAGGGTATCAAAAAGTCAGATACAACTGAAGTGACTTAGTACACACATCTCAACTAGTTTCACATTCTGAGATCACTGGTTGTTTTTTTTTTTTTTCCCCCTCTTGTTTTTGCTAATGTTACATTGAATTTTAGCTGCTGGCAAGATACTGCTCTTGCTGCTGTTTATTTTCCTAATTCCTGTGGCTCAAAAGAAATGTTGTACACTCTGGCAATTGGAAATAATTATGGAAATTATTCCATAGAGCACTGGGACAATGATGTTGGGGGCAGGTATAGTTTAGGAGATTCTGGAAAATCAGAGGAGGTAAATATATATGTATAAACATTTTGTTTTAAACATTTATTCTTTTTTCAAAGGACAATTGTTACCTTGGTCTGCTTTTCATCTAATTTTCTTTCCACTGGTTAGTTTCATTTGGTATTAACTGACAGGGAAAACAAAGTGTATTTCAACAAGTAATGGTTAATGTGATTTTCTATGTTCTCTGATGGGAGGAAAATTATTCTGAGTGTATTTTTATTCCCACATTTGTTTTTTTCTATGTGATTTGCCTGAGATATATCTCACTTGTCATCACATTTAGACAGATACAAACTTTGCATATCTTGCTTCTCAGAGTAAAAGGCACAGTTTTCAGTCAGACAGGCATATAATTTATCTTCCAAATGGTGAGTTAATTATTCCAAACCCCTGAAAGATTAATTTATATTTCCTTATAAGAGGTACTTTTTAAAGAAAGCTAATTTTATCTTCAGTAGGTTAATTAAGGAAAGAGATAAAGTTTTTGTTTTTTAATTTCATGTTCAAAAGGAGAGTAAGTCAGAAAAAGAAAAAAAGGGAAGATTTTCATCAGATGAAAATGTCAGACAACTCTCTGCCATTTTACCCACCGAGATTTGTCTCTCTCTTTCCCTCATTGATTCTTTCACATTTTTTTTCTCACTTGCACACTCTTAACTGCAGTATGAAGCAGTGTTCTAAGGAGAAATATCTCAAATATCTTTAATAAAGACACCAATAATACAAAGTTTCCACTCTTTCTTTGAGGTGCTAAAACCCTTTAAAATAGTTTTATGTGATGGGTCAATATTTGGAAGTCTTGAGCACTGAGACACATTATACATATTTGCAACAACCCCATCTTTTTGTGCACCACGTTCTAGAAATTTTTCACCAAACCGATAATTCCTTTGGAACGCTTTGTGATCTGCTGCTACAATAGTAGCCTTCTTCAAGGGTAACTTTACTTGGGCTCCTTATTAATTCCTGCAGGTGAAGATGATGTGTTTTCTGATCTATCGATGAGGTGAAAGGCATACAGTGGTTTATTGCCTCAAACACCAAGGACTGGTAACCCAGAGGGAGAGCTGGCTTCCTCTAAGATCTACACATCTGTCTCAAATGTCAGTGTGACTCTGAGGTTCTGACTACACTGCCATGTCCAAAATGAACACCAACAACCTGGCTGGCATATGACAAGGTTTCTCAAGATCATGCCTTGGCTAGAAAAAAGTCATTTTCTTGATTCCTCTCTGCATAAATTAGAGAAATCATTTTATGGATTCCTCTTACATAAACTGTAAGAATCAGAAAGTAAAGTGATGCAGAGAAGAAATGTTTGTTATTTGTGGTTTTGGATTTTGTTAAATTCCTGAGTCCTTTTGGCCACAAGGATGGATCCATGGACTGAGCTGAACACTCTGAGCTGGACGGTGCTGCTCCCAGGCTTTTCTCTCATCATCTGTGCAGTCCTCTCTCTCTCTGACCACTGACCTCATAAGCTCATGTGAGCTGCTTTGGTCTCTGCTATGTGATTTTCAGAGCAAAGTTTTCTAGACTCCACCACTTCTTATGCATTCTTCATTTATATCTATGTAGTGTTGCAGGAATCTAAGAATTTTCTCATGATTTGCACCAAATATTACTTTTTCTCTTGATCACTGGGGTGACATATCCTCATGGATTTCAGAGAAGCTATATGTGGAAGGAGGAGCAACCCCACGTCCAAAGAGCGGTGGCTACATGGGCGCAGGAGGGCCGAGAGGAGCTACTCCATGTTCAAGGTCAGGAAGGGCGGCCATGAGGAGATACCCCTTGTCCAAGATAAGAGAAACCCAAGTAAGACTGTGGCACATCAGGCTCCTCTGTCCTCCACTATCTCCTACAGTTTGCTCAAATTCATGTCCATTGAGTGGGTGATGCTAACCATCTCATCCTCTGCCACCCTCTTCTCCTGCCTTCAATCTTCCCCAGGGTCTTTTGTGGTGAGTTGGCTCTTTTCATCAGGTGGTCAAAGTATTGGAGCCTTAGTTTCAGCACCATTCCTCCCAATTAAAATTCAGGGTTGTTTTCCTTTAGGATTGACTTGGTTTGATCTCCTGCCACATATCAGTTCAGTTCAATTCAGTCACTCAGTCATGTCTGACTCTTTGCGACCCCATGAATCACAGCACACCAGGCCTCCCTGTCCATCTCCAACTCCTGGAGTTCACCCAAACCCACGTCCATTGAGTCGGTGATGCCATCCAACAATCTCATCTTCTGTTATCCCCTTCTCCTACTGCCCTCAATCTTTCCCAGCATCAGGGTCTTTTCAAATGAGTCAGATCTTCACATCACGTGGCCAAAGTAGTGGAGTTTCAGCTTCAACATCATTCCTTTCAATAAACACCCAGGACTGATCTTTAGAATGGACTGGTTGGATCTTCTTGCAGTCCAAGGGACTCTAAGAGTCTTCTCCAACACCACAGTTCAAAAGAAACAATTCTTCGGTGCTCAGCTTTCTTCACAGTCCAACTCTCACATCCATAATGACCACTGGAAAAACCATAGCTGTGACTAGACGAACCTTTGTTGGAAAGTAATGTCTCTGCTTTTGAATAGGCTCTCTGCTGCTGCTGCTGCTAAGCTGCTTCAGTCGTGGCCAACTCTGTGCGACCCCATAGATGGCAACCCACCAGGCTCCCCTGTCCCTGGGATTCTCCAGGCAGGAACACTGGAGTGGGTTGCCATTTCCTTCTCCAATGCATGAAAGTGAAAAGTGAAAGTGAAGTCGCACAGTCGTGTCCGACTCTTATCGAACCCATGGACTGTAGCCCACCAGGCTCCTCCATCTATGGGATTTTCCAGGCAAGAGTACTGGAGTGGGGTGCCATTGCCTTCTCCGAATAGGCTATCTAGGTTGGTCATAACTTTCCTTCCAAGGAGTAAGCGTCTTCTAATTCCATGGCTGCAGTCACCATCTGCATTGATTTTGGAGCCCCAAAAAATAAAGTCGGATATTGTTTCCACTGTTTGCCCATCTATTTGCCATGAAGTGATGGGACCAGATGCCATGATCTTCGTTTTCTGAATGTTGAGCTTTAAGCCAACTTTTCCACTCTCCTCTTTCACTTTCATCAAGAGGCTTTTTAGTTCCTCTTCACTTTCTGCCATAAGGGTGATGTCATCTGCATATCTGAGGTTATTGATATTTCTCCCAGCAATCTTGATTCCAGCTTGTGCTTCTTCCAGCCCAGCATTTCTCATGATGTACTCTGTATATAAGTTAAATAATCAGGGTGACAATATACAGCCTTGGCGTACTCCTTTCCCAATTTGGAACCAGTCTGTTGTTCCATGTCCAGTTCTAACTGTTGCTTCCTGACCTGCATACAGGTTTCTTAAGAGGCAGGTCAGGTGGTCTGGTATTCCCATCTCTTGAAGAATTTTCCATAGTTTATTGTGATCCACACAGTCAAAGGCTTTGGCATAGTCAATAAAGCAGAAATAGATGTTTTTCTGGAACTCTCTTGCTTTTTTGCTGATCCAGAGGATGTTGGCAATTTGGTCTCTGGTTCCTCTGCCTTTCCTAAAACCAGCTGGAACAACTGGAAGTTCACGGTTCACGTATTGCTGAAGCCTGGCTTGCAGAATTCTGAGCATTACTTTACTAGCGTGCGAGATGAGTGCAATTGTGCAGTAGTTTGAGCATTCTTTGGCATTGCCTTTCTTTGGGATTGGAATGAAAACTGCCCTTTTCCAGTCCTGTGGCCACTGCTGAGTTTTCCAAATTTGCTGGCGTATTGAGTGCAGCACTTTCACAGTATCATCTTTCAGGATTTGAAATAGCTCAACTGGAATTCCATCACCTCCACTAGCTTTGTCCGTAGTGATGCTTTCTAAGGCCCACTTAGACTTCACATTCCAGGATGTCTGGCTCTAGGTCAGTGATGACACCATCGTGATTATCTGGGTCGTGAAGATCTTTTTTGTACAGTTCTTCTGTGTATTCTTGCTACCTCTCTTAATAGCTTCTGCTTCTGTTAGGTCCATATCATTTCTGTCCTTTATCGAGCCTGTCTTTGCATGAAATGTTCCCTTGGTATCTCTAATTTTCTTGAAGAGATCTTTAGTCTTTCCCATTCTGTTGTTTTGCTCTATTTCTTTGCACTGATTGCTGAGGAAGGCGTTCTTATCTCCTTGCTATTCTTTGGAACTCTGCATCCGATGCTTATATCTTTCTTTTTCTCCTTTGCTTTTTGCTTCTCTTCTTTTCACAGCTATTTGTAAGGCCTCCCCAGACAGCCATTTTGCTTTTTTGCATTTCTTTTCCATGAGGATGGTCTTGATCCCTGTCTCCTGTACAGTGTCACGAACCTCAGTCCATAGTTCATCAGGCACTCTATCTATCAGATCTAGCCCCTTAAATCTATTTCTCACTTCCACTGTATAATAATAAGGGATTTGATTTAGGTCATACCTGAATGGTCCTGGGTAGCCCCACGGGCATGGCTTAGTTTCATTGAGTTAGACGAGGCTATGATCCTAGTGTGATTAGATTGACTAGTTTTCTGTGAGTATGGTTTCAGTGTGTCTGCCCTCTGAAGCCCTCTTGCAACACCTACCCTCTTACTTGGGTTTCTCTTACCTTGGACCTGGGGTATCTCTTTCACAGCTGCTCCAGCAAAGTGCAGCTGCTACTCCTTACCTTGGATGAGGGGTATCTCCTCACTGCTGCCCCTTCTGACCTTGAACGTGGAATAGCTCCTCTAGGCTCTCCTGTGCCTGTGCAGCCACTGCTCCTTGGAGGTGGGGTTGCTCCTCCCAGCCACAGCCCCTGGCCTCGGGCATGGGGTAACTCCTTGGCCGCCTCCTCTCAAGCATGGGGTCCTACCGGCTTCTGCCCCTGACCTTGGACGTTGGGTAGCCGCCGCAGCTGCCCACGCTCAGTGGTGGAGAGGTCTGACAGAATGTGGTCCACTGGAGAAGGGAATGGCAAACCACTTTAGTATTCTTGCCTTGAGAACCTCATGAATAGTATAAAAAGGCAAAACGATAGGATACTGAAAGAGGAACTCCCCAGGTCAGTAGGTGCCCCATATGCTACTGGAGATCAGTGGAGAAAAAATTCCAGAAAGAATGAAGGGATGGAGCCAAAGCAAAAACAATACCCAGTTGTGGATGTGACTGGTGATAGAAGCAAGGTCCGATGCTGTAAAGAGCACTATTGCATAGGAACCTGGAATGTCAGGTCCATGAATCAAGGCAAATTGGAAGTGGTCAAACAAGAGATGGCAAGAGTGAACATTGACATTCTAGGAGTCAGCGAACTAAAATGGACTGGAATGGGTGAATTTAACTCAGATGACCATTATATCTACTACTGTGGGCAGGAATCCCTTAGAAGAAATGGAGTAGCCATCATGGTCAACAAAAGAGTCTGAAATGCAGTACTTGGATGCTATCTCAAAAATGACAGAATGATCTCTGTTCGTTTCCAAGACAAACCATTCAATATCACAGTAATCCAAGTCTATGCCCCAACCAGTAACGCTGAAGAAGCTGAAGTTGAATGGTTCTATGAAGACCTACAAGACCTTTTAGATCTAACACCCAAAAAAGATGTCCTTTTCATTATAGGGGATTGGAATGCAAAAGTAGGCAGTCAAGAAACACCTGGAGTAACAGGCAAATTTGGCCTTGGAATACGGAACGAAGCAGAGCAAAGACTAATAGAGTTTTGCCAAGGAAATGCACTGGTCATAACAAACACTCTCTTCCAACAACACAAGAGAAGATTCTACACATGGACATCACCAGATGGTCAACACCGAAATCAGATTGATTATATTCTTTGTAGCCAAAGATGGAGAAGCTCTATACAGTCAGCAAAAACAAGACCAGGAGCTGACTGTGGCTCAGACCATGAACACCTTATTGCCAAATTCAGACTTAAATTGAAGAAAGTAGGGAGAACCACTAGACCATTCAGGTATGACCTAAATCAAATCCCTTATGATTATACAGTGGAAGTGAGAAATAGATTTAAGGGACTAGATCTGATAGATAGAGTGCCTGATGAACTATGGACTGAGGTTCGTGACATTGTACAGGAGACAGGGATCAAGACCATCCTCATGGAAAAGAAATGCAAAAAAGCAAAATGGCTGTCTGGGGAGGCCTTACAAATAGCTGTGAAAAGAAGAGACGCAAAAAGCAAAGGAGAAAAGGAAAGATATAAACATCTGAATGCAGAGTTCCAAAGAATAGCAAGAAGAGATAAAAAAGCCTTCCTCAGCCATCAGTGCAAAGAAATAGAGGAAAACAACAGAATGGGAAAGACTAAAGATCTCTTCAAGAAAATTAGAGATACCAAGGGAACATTTCATGCAAAGACAGGCTCGATAAAGGACAGAAATGGTATGGACCTAACAGAAGCAGAAGATATTAAGAGGTGGCAAGAATACACAGAAGAACTGTACAAAAAAGATCTTCACGACCCAGATAATCACGATGGTGTCATTACTGACCTAGAGCCAGACATCCTGGAATGTGAAGTCTAAGTGGGCCTTAGAAAGCATCACTACGGACAAAGCTAGTGGAGGTGATGGAATTCCAGTTGAGCTATTTCAAATCCTGAAAGATGATACTGTGAAAGTGCTGCACTCAATACGCCAGCAAATTTGGAAAACTCAGCAGTGGCCACAGGACTGGAAAAGGGCAGTTTTCATTCCAATCCCAAAGAAAGGCAATGCCAAAGAATGCTCAAACTACTGCACAATTGCACTCATCTCGCACGCTAGTAAAGTAATGCTCAGAATTCTGCAAGCCAGGCTTCAGCAATACGTGAACCGTGAACTTCCAGTTGTTCCAGCTGGTTTTAGGAAAGGCAGAGGAACCAGAGACCAAATTGCCAACATCCTCTGGATCAGCAAAAAAGCAAGAGAGTTCCAGAAAAACATCTATTTCTGCTTTATTGACTATGCCAAAGCCTTTGACTGTGTGGATCACAATAACTGTGGAAAATTCTTCAAGAGATGGGAATACCACACCACCTGACCTGCCTCTTGAGAAATTTGTATGAGAGTCAGGAAGCAACAGTTAGAACTGGACATGGAACAACAGACTGGTTCCAAATAGGAAAAGGAGTACGCCAGGGCTGTATATTGTCACCCTGATTATTTAACTTATATGCAGAGTAGATCATGAGAAATGCTGGGCTGGAAGAAACACAAGCTGGAATCAAGATTGCTGGGAGAAATATCAATAACCTCAGATATGCAGATGACACCACCCTTATGGCAGAAAGTGAAGAGGAACAAAAAGCCTCCTGATAAAGGTTAAAGAGGAGAGTGAAAAAGTTGACTTAAAGCTCAACACTCAGAAAACGAAGATCATGGCATCTGGTCCCATCACTTCATGGGAAATAGATGGGGAATCAGTGGAAACAGTGTCAGACTTTATTTTTTGGGGCTCCAAAATCACTGCAGATGGTGACTGCAGCCATGAAATTAAAAGACGCTTACTCCTTCGAAGAAAAGTTATGACCAACTTAGATAGCATATTGAAAAGCAGAGACATTTCTTTGCCAACAAAGGTCCGTCTAGTCAAGGCTATGGTTTTTCCTGTGGTCATGTATGGATGTGAGAGTTGGATTGTGAAGAAGGCTGAGCGCCAAAGAATTGATGCTTTTGAAGTGTGGTGTTGGAGAAGACTCTTGAGAGTCCCTTGGACTGCAAGGAGATCCAACCAGTCCATTCTGAAGGAGATAAGCCCTGGGATTTCTTTGGAAGGAATGATGCTAAAGCTGAAACTCCAGTATTTTGGCCACCTCATGGAAAGAGTTGACTCATTGGAAAAGACTCTGATGCTGGGAGGGATTGGGGGCAGGAGGAGAAGGGGACGACAGAGGATGAGATGGCTGGATGGCATCACTGACTCGATGGACGTGAGTCTCAGTGAACTCCAGGAGTTGGTGTTGGACAAGGAGGCCTGGCGTGCTGCAATTCATGGGGTTGCAAAGAGTCGGACACGACTGAATGACTGATCTCATCTGATCTGATCTGATCTAAAAGGTCTTGGAGGTCTTCATAGAACCGTTCAACTTCAGCTTCTTCAGTGTTACTAGTTGGGTCATAGGCTTGGATTACTGATATTGAATGGTTTGCCTTGGAAATGAACAGAGATCATTCTGTCATTTTTGAGATTGCATTCAAGAACTGCATTTCAGACTCTTTTGTTGACCATGATGGCTACTCCATTTTTTCTAAGGGATTCCTAATTGAAGAAATTGGGGAAAACCACTAGACCACTCAGTTCAGTTCAGTTCAGTTCAGTTGCTCAGTCATGTCCAACTCTTTGCAACCCCATGAATAGCAGCACACCAGGCCTCCCTGTCCATCACCAACTCCCGGAGTCCACCCAGACTTTGTTGGCAAAGTAATGTCTCTGCTTTTGAATACGCTCTCTAGGTTGGTCATAACTTTCCTTCCAAGGAGTAAGCGTCTTTTAATGTCATGGATGCAATCACCATCTGCAGTGATTTTGGAGCCCAGAAAAATAAAGTCTGACACTGTTTCCACTGTTTCCCCATCTATTTCCCATAAAGTGATGGGACCGGATGCCATGATCTTCGTTTTCTGAATGTTGAGCTTTAAGCCAACTTTTTCACTCTCCACTTTCACTTTCATCAAGAGGCTTTTGAGTTCCTCTTCACTTTCTGCCATAAGGGCAGTGTCATAGAACTAGCACCCAAAAAAGATATCCTTTTCATTATATGGGATTGGAATGCAAAAGTAGGAAGTCAAGAAACACCTGGAGTAACAGGCAAATTTGGCCTTGGAATACGGAATGAAGCAGGGCAAAGGCTAATACAGTTTTGCCAAGAGAACCCACTGGTCATAACAAACACTCTCTTCCAACAACACAAGAGAAAACTCTACACATGTACATCACCAGATGGTCAACACCGAAACAGGATTGATTATATTCTTTGTAGCCAAAAATGGAGAAGCTCTATACTGTCAGCAAAAACAAGAGAGGGAGTTGACTGTGGCTCAAATCATGCACTCTTCACATTAGGTGGCCAAAATATTGGAGCTTCAGCTTCAGCATCAGTCCTTTCAGTGAATATCAGGATTGATTTCCTTTAGGATTGACTGGTTTGATCTCCTTGCTGTCCAGGGACTCTCAAGAGTCTTCTCCAGCAACACAATTCAAAAATATTAGTTCTTAGGTTCTCAGCCTGCTTTATGGTCCAAATGTCACATACATACGTAACTACTGGAAAAACCATAGCTTTGACTATATGGACCTTTGTCTGCAAAGTGATGTCTTTGCTTTTTAATATGCTCTCTAGTTTTATTATAGCTTTCCTTCCAAAGAGTGTACATGCATGCTAAGTTGCTTCAATCATGTATGACTGTGCAACCCTATGGACTGTAGCCTGCCAAGCTTCTCTGTTCATGGGATTCTATAGGCAAGAATAATGGAGTGGGTTACCATGCCCTCTTCCAGTGGATCTTCCCAACCCAAGGATCGAACCCATGTCTCTTATGTCTCCTGCATTGGGAGGTGAATTCTTTACCACCAGTACCACCTGGGAAGCCCCTTCCAAGGAGGAAGTGTCTCTTAATTTCATGGCTGTAGTCACTATCTGCAGTGATTTTGGAGGTCAAGAAAATAAAATCTGGCAAGAATATTGGAGTGGTTTGCCATTCCCTCTTCTAGTGACCATGTTTTGTCAGAACTCTTCACTATGACCCATCAGTCTTGAGTAGCTCTACGTGGCATGGCTCATAGCTTCACTGAGTTATGCAAGCCCCTTCACCACAACAGGGCTGTGATCCATGAAAGGGTAAAGAAATATAAATGAACTCAATTTTGATTCACTGCTTCGACTTTGGAAATTATTGCAAATTTACTAATCTATTCATTCTCTTTCTTTCCCTTCCAAAATATGTTTATGCTGTCTATATTGCTGATCTTCTCTCTAGTCATTTTTTATTTCTTTATTTTTCCTTCTCTTTTCTTGGAAGTTTGTTGTTTGTCCTCCTATCTCTGATCTGGTTTTCTACTCCATCTCTTTGGCTTACTTGTTTTGGATAAAGAAGTTTATATTTCTACTCTTGATTTTGGAGTTTTTTTCCTGCTCCTGCCTTATTTCAGTTTTCTCCCTTTTAATCTCAGTCTTCTTGATTTCATTAAAGCTTTGGCTTTCCTTTGGTATTTATTCTCTCCATCACTGGAAGCCATATAATTTTAGAATTTGTGTTCTGAAGTTTTATTATGCATCTTTCAGTCTCAGAGACACAATAAGATATCATTATACACTGATTATCTTGGCTAAAATATAAAAGATTTGTAATATCAATGTCAATTCCTGGTATTGGATGATTGGAGTGATTGGCACTGCATGGCTAGGGGGTGGAAATGCAAAATATAACATACAGTTTGAAAAACAGTTTGGCATATTCAAATAAAGGTAAATGTTCACTTACCATATGACCCAAATTCCTATTCTCAGATATTTATCTTACAGAAATGGTATTTCTGTGCAAAGATTTGCATTTAAATGTTTATAGGCACTTTACACATAATAGCCAAAATATATAAGAAATTAAGTGTTTGATTAATGCAGATTGTGGCATATTGATAAAATGAAATCTTACTTAAAGAAAAGAAAAAGAGCTACTAGTAAAAGAAGCAGAAATACGGATGAAACCTCAAGAGCATTATGTTCAACCAGGAAAAAAGCCATACACTGTATAATTTCATCTTTATGAGGTTCTAGGAAAGACAAAACTGTAATGAGAAAACCAGTCAAAGTTTGTCAGGGTCAAGGGGTGAGGAAGATAATTGCCTGCCAAGGGATGTGAAGCAATTTTGGGGGTAATGGAGACATTCTGTTTTTTGTTAGGAGGCAGTTCATGCGGTTGAGTACTTTTGTTAAACTCATCCTATTTCACACCTAAATGTTGTGAATATGATTGTGTGTAAATAATACACCCAAATCCTGGTAATGATTTACAACTATGCATGAAGAACACATAGACTTTCTGATCAGGATATGATATTCTGAGGAGGACAGGTCAGCTTGTCGTCTTTTGTCTGGGGATGCCTAATATGCATCCAAACATGAGGAAATCTCATAATAATCCAGAGGGATCCGTGATCCGTAAAACGTCATCTTCGTTCCTCAGTACTGTACAAGGCAGGAGACAGCTGAGGATCCACGTCAGATTAAAGGATATTAAAGACGTGACCACAAGACACAATGTATGCTCCTGTGTTAGAGGGAGAAAAGTACCACAACAAATTGCTATTAGGATAGTTGACCAAATTAGAATATGGGCTATAGTCTAGATATCATAAAATATTGTATCTATGTTCGATTTTCTGAATATTTTAATTAATTGTGGAAATGTGTCCTTATTCTTAGGAAACAAATACATAATAAATTATTATGAGGTAAATTTGACAAATTGTATGATAAATACCAAAAGGGAGGGAGAGTGTGTGTGAGGAAAGAGAGAAAAAGAGAAATTATAAAGAAGAATGATGAAATATTAAAAACTGGTGAATCGAGGTACAGGATTGCAGTAGAAAAAAACACTTGTTCTTGGAAAGATATCCACATCCGAATCCATGGAACCTGATATGATGTTCCCTTACACAGCAGAAGGAATGTTACAGATATGATTTAGTTAAGAGTCTTCAGATGGAGAGGTACACTATCCTTGATTATCTGGTGGACCAAATGTAATCAATCACAGGGGTTATTATACAAGATAAGTTGGTATCAGAACTATCTACAAGCAGACCATTAGGTCAGACTCAAAAATTGGTTCACAGGAGCCCATCTAGGATGGATGCTCCTTATATTATTCCTGTCAATGTAGAAACTTAATCTGGACAGAGGTGGCCTTGGTCTGCTGGAGTGGGTTCAGTATGCTGAGAAAGGGGGAAATTGTAATGAAAAGAGACAGACAGGAGCCTGGCAAGTGTGAAATTACAGACTACACTAGAGACAAAAAGAATAAATTCTTTGGTGCAAAAGTAATTATCATTCCTGAATAATGTATTCAAAGATCCTGTCTTGCTAATAGCAGGTCAGCTTTTTTATTTTTGAAAGCATGTACTGAAGAGATTTAATTTTAGCTCATAGACTGCAATTTCCTCAAAGAATTCTAAAACTCATTCTTGAGGATCTCCTTTAGGTAATACCTTTGTGACATTTTTTACTCCTCCCACCACCCAGTTGACAGTTTCTCTTTGCATTCATAAGTCTTGTTTTTTACACTGTAATTTTTGTTTCCTGCAGTATTTTTGAGCAAACCTGCCTTTATAAGTGGGTTTAGGTAACAGTTCCCCTTCCTCGGCAGAGCCTGAGTACTTGAGATTGCCATATCCTCTGCTACTGCTGCTGTTAAATTGCTTCAGTCGTGTCTGACTCTGTGGGACCCCATAGATGGCAGCCCACCAGGCTCCCCTGTCCCTGGGATTCTCCAGGCAAGAACACTGGAGTGGGTTGCCATTTCCTTCTCCAATGCATGAAGGTGAAAAGTGAAAGTGAAGTCGCTCAGTCCTGTCCGACTCTGAGCGACCCCATGGACTGCAGCCTACCGGGCTCCTCTGTCCATGTGATTTTCCAGGCAAGAGTACTGGAGTGCGGTGCCATCGCCTTCTCCAATACAGAACACTAAAACATCCCTTTACTTCTTTTGAATAATAACATTCCTCATAAATAGTACTTACTGTCTTTACTCAGCATTTCAGAAAGTGACAGTTCTGTCTCAAATATAAAAATCAAGCATTACTATGTGAAAAGAAGGAAATCAAAGTGGATCAAAGCATAAGCTCAAAGACATTTATTTATGATTAAGGGAAAGAGTCTGGTGACTTCCATTTATAGCTATGATGGGACTCATTTATCATTTTGCAAGAACAAAAAAATGATGTTTTAATTTAAAAATTGCTGTTTTAAATTATATAGAGCCATGCATGATTTTAATGAATATCATGTGTTGTTGGTTGCTTATTTTGTGTAAAATTCACAAGTTGCAAAGACATTTTTGTTTTGTATAAACAGTTATAAAAGTTTCTGTGTGGCATGAAAGTGAAAGTCAGTTGCTCAGTTATCTCTGACTCTTTGCGACCCTGTGGATGGTAGCCCACCAGACTCCTCTGTCCATGGGATTCTCCAAGCAAGAATACTGGAGTGGATTGCCATTTCCTTCTCCAGAGGATCTTCCTGACTTAAAGATTGAACCCGGGTCTCCTGTATTGCAGGCATATTCTTTACCATTTGAGCCACTAGGAAAGCCATCTGTGTGGCATAATTTAACTCTTTTTCTCAGTTCCTAACGCTACACGTTCTGTATCTCTGACAGAATTAGGCAAATCATTTTCTACCTATTGAAGACAGTGAAATACACCCTAAGTCTTTCTTATGCTCTGTCATCTTGGGTACTACTGGCAGCATTTATTTTTCATTGCTAGCATTCATATGTGGCATAAACATTTCTAGAAAATTTATTTCTCTAAAATCCTTCTATTAACACCGTACATTGCTCTGGAGACCTTGTAGAATCACCATCATCTTCATCTTCATCAACACCATCAAGTAAAAGTGAATGGAGCAATACTAAAAAAGCCTTCAATTAATTCTAATTTACAATTATGCACGGAGATAGCCAATAGTATCTGCATCTAAATATTATAAAACAATCAAATACTTGAGTTAAATAAACACTATCAAATATACAAAATGCAACTAATAAAATCTGCTTAAACTTTAATTGACTTTTCTAGTTCGATTTTGAAGAAGATCATAAGTTTATATCACCCTTTGGATGAATAGCATTTGTAACCAAATTAAACAGAATTGCACCATTCCATTTATTTGCTAAATATATATGCTGAATATTTAACAAAAAAGTTTCTCCTTGGAAATAAAAGCCAGTCTTTTTTTTTTTTCATTTTTCCTTTAAAAGGATTTAAAGCCAATAGCTAACAAGTTTCCACTCCAAATGGAAGTTCCAGTAAGTGCCATAAACAGAATTGATGGTAATATGATCAGATACATATTTCCTAGGTTTTAGTAAGTTCAATGCAAAATCATCCTTTAATGGACCTTCAAAAAATGGTGACCCTCTAGGCCTATATGAAGTGTCATCTTTTGGAACAGTAAATATTGTTGTTGTTCAGTTGCTAAGTCGTGTCTGACTCTTTGTGACCCCATGGACGGCAATATGCCAGGCTTCCCTGTCCTTCATCATCTCCTGGAGTTTGCTCAAACTCATGTCCATTGAGTCGATGATGCCATCCAACCATCTCATCCTGTTAGCCCCTTCTCCTGCCCTCAACCTTTCCTAGCATCAGGGTATTTTCCAATGAGTCAGCTCTTCCCATCAGGTGGCCAATGTGTTGGAGCTTCAACTTCAGCATCGGTCCTTCCAATGAATGTTTAGGGTTGATTTTCTTCAGGATTGACTAATTTGATCTCCTTGCTGTCCAAAGGACTCTCAACAGTCTACTCCAGCACCACAGTTCAAAAGCATCATTTCTTTGGCACTGCAGCCTTCCTTATGGTCCAGCTCTCACATTCATACATGACTTCTGGAAAATAAATAAATAAATATTCTTGGGGGCTAAGAAATCTGAGGCAGAGTCCTGGATTTTCTATAGTCTTTCAGTATTAGCCTCACAAATTGATGAAAGTGCTGTTGAAGGTATGTCTGGAAAATCAGAGTTGTTCCATATTGGGTCCAACTCTAACAGATGGCTCTTTTATTATTGGTTGCAGTATGTGTGATTCTCTTCAGGTTTTTGGACACAAAGAATATAGGGGATCTGGTCTCACTATGCAACCCCTTTGAGAAGAAGCCCATTTGGCCCCTTTGTTTGCTGACATTGACTTCCTCTCCCACACAATCTGAAATCATCATCACCTCCAGTAATATTACTCCACCTGCCAAAAGATAATAGCAGGTTGCTGCCAAAGGTCTCCTTCTTAAGAGTGTCTATGGCATAGGACTGAGAGAAGTGCACACCTTGTCAGTCTCTTGATAACACTGTCATTCACATCTTTCTTTGGATGCCACCACCATTGTTAGGTTGGAGCTCTGCTAAGCTCCTGTTTAGGCTCTGTAGGCAAAAATTACATGAATTCTATTCTAATACTAATGAATTTGCTATGGAGCAAGATCTCATGGTCACTGTATTTCTCCATGCATGTAAAGTTGAATACAAGTATAGGTGATATGAAGGCGGCAGATAAAATATTTCTGAGGAATCTGAGCTCTGCAGCCACAGTGGACATGCTCAAAGCTCTCTGAGCTAATCAAGGTTTGAATTTTGCTTTTTGTCATATGCCTTGTCTCCCCACAGGAGCAACGTTTTGTTTACTGCTTCTCTCTAGTATAGCGTGTACTTTTCATTATATTTCGGCTTTATATTTGGCTTGTCAGTGAAAACCACTGAGTGAATATAGTGTTCCTCCGGAATGAATCAAGTATGGCTTATCTGCTTAGTATCAAAGCCTTTCCACATTTTTTGAAAACAAAGTCTTCAAAATTATCTTAATGGCTGTATGTGTGTATGTTTATGTGAGTACACATGTGTATATTCATCAGTATATTCTGGGTGATCCATACTGAAATGCTTTTTTATTTGTTTGTTTGCCTTGTCTTAAGCAAGATCCATTAAGGGAAAAAGGAGGCTAAAATTGTGTATAAATGAAGCTATTTCTGTTTATGAGCTTATTCATTTATGTAGCAGTATGAGTGGATTGCTGACTCAGAAGCTTTCATGCTTAAACGATCTTACAGAAAGATTTACAATGTTTAATTCTAATAGTATTAGTGCTGCACACTAAAACTCACAATTTACGTAATATTACGTTTTACAGAGAAAATGTTTATATATTACAAATATAAGCTATACATGTGTACATACATAAAATATAATAATTTATATATAAATAGATATGTATGTATATGTGTATACATGTGCATGAATGCTAAGTCACTTCAGTCATTTCTGACTCTTTGAGATCCTATGGACTGTAGCCCACCAGGCTCCTTTGTCCATGGGATTCTCCAGGCAAGAATACTGGAGTGGGTTGTCATGCCCTCCTCCAGGGGCTCTTCCTGACCCAGGGATCAAACACATGTCTCTAACATCTCTTGTATTGGCAGGTGGGTTCTTTACCACTAGCGCCACCTGGGAAGTCCTGTGTATATATGTATATAAATATATATGTACAACATGTATGTTTGTACCTGTATTTTATGTATATATGTAAGAATTAAGAATTTGATGGATGTCAGGGAGAAAATCAAATACTTTCAAAATGATTTTTTATTCCTACTTTTCACATTGGCCAATGCAACAAGACAGAATATAATTCAGAAATTATATGTATATAAAATTTTATTCAGTAGGCTAACTGTATGTATTATTTACAATATATCCTTATTATCTTCAATCCAAGAATAAAGTGGAAAGAGTCCCTTCTTTTGTTCCCTTTTGCTCTAACCCTTTTCTCTTCTGTCTCCTGCTGCATTTTTAAACTTTTTTCCACAAGAATAGGTCTTATTTTTCTCAACTTCAAATTCTCCTGTTTTAACTCTCTAAATATACTGATTTCATTATCCTCAATCAATCAAAATCTCCTTCCATTCTTGCACTAAATCAGCTCTTTTTTATTCTCTCATTATAGAACTTGGTGAAGGTCTGAAGTACTTTCACTAACCTCGCTTCACTCACTGCCTTCTGGTTTCTGATGCCCTCAATTGCTTTTTCTAAGGTCATCTATAATTTTCCCTTAAAGCAACTGGGCCTAATAATCTAATAACTTATGGACTATGCTTATTATTGATGTCATTTATTTTTCCAAGCAACTAAATTAAGAAAAGAGCATGTAGAAATTAAGTTTTCCATGTACTGGTGCTATAAAGATAAAAGGTAAAATCTCAAGGAACATATAGTTCAATGAGGATGATGGACATCACCATAAAATGTAAGGTGACAGCTCATAATGGTTTATTTTCTTCATGGAGATGTGAATACTCAGCATATGCTGATCAAGAATGTGTATTTATCTAGAAACATGTAGCATTTTCTAATTTAAAAAATTTCATGATTTATCAGAATTTAATTAAAGGGTTTGTATTTGGAGAATAATATTGCTTACAAAAATCTTTGATTTCTCAGAGGTAAATCACAAATTTTCAATTCAGTAATAGTATTTAACATCAGCAAATAAAGAATATAGCACTTCTGAAAAATTAAGGAATGTGGTTTAATTCCCCAAATATCTGCGTCTACATGCTGAAGAAATGCCTTAGTCATACCTTCTAGAATTCTCTTGTAATTTGTAAAAAACTTGATTATTATTTTTATACCATTTAAATACATATATAGTCTAGGATTTTTAGTGTTTAATATATATGTGTTTATGTATAGATATAGATAAATAATAAATAGATGATAGATAAGACATAGTCTCTTCAGTAAAGTAGTACACTTTTTTAAGAAGTAAGTTGATCACCCATTTTCAAATAATTTCTTATGACCCACGTTAGATTGAACCCTGGATGTTTCAGTGTGGGAACTCATAAACACACAGAGAAAGGATAATCTAGAACGCTTAAGAAGATAGTTAAATAATGTTGTGCCTAAAAACTGAGTTCAGATGGAAACCTCCTTAAAGAACAGGATTTTCCTCAATATATACCCTTGCACAACAGGAGACAAGCCCATGAAGCACTAAGTACTGCTGGGGCTGTGCTCCCAACTAAATAATGTAGCCATAAGCAGTTTCTAAGGGTTTCTCAGATGGTTCAGTGGTAAAGAATCTCCCTGCCAGTGCAGGAGATACGTGTTTGATCCCAGGATTGAGAAGGTGCCCTGGAGAGGGAACTGGCAATACTCCAGTATTCTTGCCTGGGAAATTCCACAGACAGATAAGCCTTGATGCTTTTGATCTGTGGTGCTGCAGAAGACTCTTGAGAGTTCCTTGGACAGAAACGAGATCAAACCAGTCAAACCTAAAGGAAATCAATTCAGCTCAGTTCAGTCACTCAGTCGTGTCTGACTCTTTGCAACCCCATGAACTGCAGCACGCCAAGCTTCCCTGTCCATCACCAACTCCTGGAGTTTACTCAAACTCATGTCCGTTGAGTCAATGATGCCATCTAACCATCTCATCCTCTGTCATCCCCTTCTCCTCCTGCCTTGAATCTTTCCTAGCATCAGGGTCTTTTCAAATGAGTCAGTTCTTTACAACAGGTGACCAAAGTATTGGAGTTTCAGCTTCAGCATCAGTCCTTCCAATGAATATTCAGGACTGACTTCCTTTAGGATGGACTAGTTGGATCTCCTTGCAACCCTGAATATTCTTTTCCTGATGCTGGGAAAGAATGAGGGCAGAAGAAAAGGGGGTGACAGAGGATGAGATGGTTGGATGGTATCATCAACTTAATGGACATGAGTTTGAGCAAACTCCAGGAGGTAGTGAAGGAAGGGAAGCCTGGCATGCTGCAGTCCATGGGGCTGCAAAAAGTCAGACATGACTGAATGACTGAACAACAACAAACAGTTTCTTCTTATAATTTACCAAGAATTTTGTCAGTGTTTTGGTTTCCAAAGATACAACCCAATGATTCAGCAAACAGACATTTTTTACATGTCTAGATATCCTTCTTCAGAAATGCTGAAGAAGCTGAAGTTGAACAGTTTTATGAAGACCTATAAGACCTTATAGAACTAACACCCAAAAAAGATATCCTTTTCATTATAGGGGACTGGAATGCAAAAGTAGGAAGTCAATAGATACGTGGAGTAACAGGAAAACTTGGCCTTGGAGTATAAAACAAAGCAGGTCAAAGGCTAACAGAGTTTTGCCAAAGAAACGCACTGGTCATAGCAAACACCCTCTTCCAACAAGAGGATTCTACACATGGACATCACCAGATGGTCAATACTGAAATCAGACTGATTATATTCTTTGCAGCCAAAGATGGAGAAGCTTGATACAGTCGGCAAAAACAAGACCGGTTGCAGTCTGTGGCTCAGATCATGAACTCCTTATTGCCAAATTCAGACTGAAATTGAAGAAAGTATGGAAAACCACCAGATCATTCAGGTAAGACCTAAATCAAATCCCTTACAATTATACAGTGGAAGTGAGAAATAGATTCAAAAGCTTAGAGCTGATAGACAGGATGCCTGAAGAATGATGGAAGGAGGTTCATGACATTGTACAGGAGACAGAAATCAAGACCATCCCTAAGAAAAAGGAATGCAAAAAAGCAAAATGATTGTCTGAGGAGACCTTACAAATTGCTGAGAAAAGAAGAGAAGTTAAAGGCAAAGTAGAAAAGGAAAGATATACCCATTTGAATGCAGAGTTCCAAAGAATAGCAAGGAGAGATAAGAAAGGCTTCCTCAGAGATCAATGCAATGAAACAGAGGAAAACAGCAGAATGGGAAAGACTAGGGATCTCCTCAGAAAACTAGAGGTACCAAGGGAACATTTCTTGCAAAGATGGACACAATTAAGGACAGAAATGGTATGGACCTAACAGAAGCAAAAGATATTAAGAAGAGGTGACAGGAATACACAGAAGAAATATACAAAAAAAGATCTTCATGATCCAGATAATCATGATAGTGTGATCACTGACCTAGAGCCAGACATCCTGGAATGTGAAGTCAAGTGGGCCTTAGGAAGCATCACTACAAACAAAGCTAGTGGAGGTGATGGAATTCCAGTTGAGCTATTTCAAATCCTGAAAGTTGATGCTGTGAAAGTGCTGCACTCAATACACCAGCAAATTTGGAAAACTCAGCAGTGGCCACAGGACTAGAAAAGCTCAGTTTTCATTCCAATCCCAAAGAAAGAAAAGGCTAAAGAATGTTCACTACTGCACAATTGTACTCATCTCACATGCTAGCAAACTAATGCTCAAAATTCTCCAAGCCAAGTTCTAACAGTACAAGAACTATGAACTTCCAGATGTTCAAGCTGGATTTAGGAAAGACAGAGGAACCAAAGATCAAATTGCCAACATCCACTGGATAATCAAAAAAGAAAAAGAGTTCCAGAAAAACATCTATTTCTGTTTTTTGACTATGCCAAAACCTTTGACTGTGTGGATCACAACAAACTATGGAAAATTCTTCAAGAGATGGGAATACCAGACCACCTGATCTGTCTCTTGAGAAATCTGTGTGGAGGTCAGGAAGCAACAGTTAGAACTGGACATGAAACAACAAACTGGCTCCAAATTGGGAAAGGAGTACATCAAGGCTGTATATTGTCACCCTGCTCATTTAACTTCTATGCAGAGTACATCATGCAAAATGCCAGGCTGGATGAAGCACAAGCTGGAATCAAGATTGCAGGGAGAAATATCAATAACCTCAGATATGCAGATGACACCACCCTTATAGCAGAAAGTGAAGAAGAACTAAAGTGCCTCTTGATGAAGGTGAAAGAGGAGAGTGACAGAGTTGGTTTAAAACTCAACATTCAGAAAACTAAGATCATGGCATCCAGCCCCATCACTTTGTGGCAAATAGATGGGGAAATAATGGAAACAGTAAGAGACTTTATTTTGGAGGGCTCCAAAATCACTGCAGATTGTGATTGCATTGAAATTAAATTTCACATGAAATTAAAAGACACTTGTTCCTTGGAAGAAAAGCTATGACCAACCTAGAAAACATGTTAAAAAGCAGAGACATTACTTTGCCAACAAAAGTCCATCTAGTCAAAGCTATGGTTTTTCCAGTAATCATGTACGGATATGAGAGTTGGACTATAAAGATAGCTGAGTGCTGAACAATTGATGCTTTTAAACTGTGGTGTTAGAGAAGACTCTTGAGAGTCCCTTGGACTGCCAGGAGATCCAGCCAGTCAATCCTAAAGAAATCAGTGCTGAATATTCATTGGAAAAACTGATGCTGAAGCTGAAACTCCAATACTTTGGCCACGTGATGCAAAGAAGTGACTCATTTGGAAGACCCTGATGCTGGGAAAGATTGAAGGCGGGAGGAGAAGGGGATGACAGAAGATGAGATGGTTGGATGGCATAACCAACTCAACGGACATGAATTTGAGTAAGCTCCAGGAGTTGGTGATGGACAGGGAAGCCAGGCATGCTTCAGTCCATGGGATTTCAAAGAGTTGGACATGACTGAGGGACTGAACTGAACTGAAATCCAGAACCCACAGTCTTTGAAAAAATCTGGTTTAGGAACTCTGCTTCATGTTGGGTAGTGACTAATATTATTTACTTATACCTTCCTTCTTGAAAAAAAATTATTTCATAGAGAGGAGTAGAATCAGGAACTATATTATCACACATAGTAGGTAAAAACAGTAAATAAGCATGGTTATAATTATTATGAAATCAATAGAACAGAAGGAAGCAAAATTCTGGTTTCTAAAGAATGACATGCAATGTCTAGTATTTCTTTTAGATCACAAGAGTAGTAATAGTAATTGGAATAGTTTCAACTGTTGTTTCATATCTCCAGAGCTGCAAAACATATCTTATGAGATATGAGTCTTCTCATATCTGAGTCTTCCCAGTTTCTTGTGTTCAGACTATAAATGCCAAATAATTTACCTGGCCACGTCCTGTTCCTTATAACCTGAGAATCCTTAATGTGGTATTTATGAATTATTAAGAACTAAGTGAATGCTCTACGTAATATCACACATTCAAAACAGTAAATGAAACTTAAACCATATTATTAACATTCAGCTTTTTGCTTTTTCTAGTATTTTTTCATCAGCAATGATTGTACTTTTGCCAAATAATACGAACAACATATTGTGCTATTGGGTACAGATCTGGGCTTCTTTATGTATGTTGATAATGTAAAAATGTATTACAAAGAAAATTAACCAGAAAGATTGTTATAATATATATATTTTTGAAAACTTATAATTTAAATGAATGCATTTGCACTTATTCTATGTATTTATTATAAGTCTAAATAAATTAAAGAGGTAAATATATGATTTTCAATAGGTGGAATCTAAGTAATTGGAGATTAAATATTTTGGAAAAACACTTTGTATATTTAAAATTTTATGTTATCATATGAACTAATCAGCAGAAGCAAATTTACAATATGTAATTTTATTTGAGGGTAGCTTATAAGGTTCTAGTCATAAAACTTGTTCCACAGCCCACAAAGTTTATTAAGTTTATGAATATAAAAGGAAAGCCTTTCTCTGAATCATTTCTTTATATTGATGTTCCATTTGGTAGTAGAGATTGCAGTTGGTAACTTATGTTATCTAGAAGAGTGCCTTAGTCATGTTAATGTCTAATAAATATGGATTGCATTCTTTTGAATGGTTTTAAACTGTCTCCCAATTTCCCCTTATGACATGCTCCTACACCCACCATTAGTCTTTGCCAACATCCTTTAGGCGAAAAATGTATCTTTCAATTTGCTAAGGCACACACTGGTAGACTTGTGCGTTCAACACCTAATGACATCCCAGGGTTTTGAGGCTATCTGTATAGTAAGATCAGAAATTCAAATTAAAATGAAAAAATTCACTCATTTCTGAGATATAGTTGATTTCAAAGAGCCAAAATACAGATACACATTTCCTGTGTTAAAGTTTGACTAGAGCTCTAATATAAGGTATCCTACATCATTATTTTCAATTAATTGAATTTTATTATTACCCTGGATCAGGAGTGTGATCACTTTATTGCTCCTAGACAGAACTGATATTTTCAGCACATAAAATGGTGGAAACTTTCTAATTTTCAATATTCTGTGCATTTCAAAACCAATCACATCTCTGTTGTATGGGTCCTATATTAAGAAAGAGAACAAAACAAAAAATATATCAATGTGAGAAATAGTCTGACATTTTCATTATAAGCTAAAAACTTCAATCAGAAAATTAGAATACATAAACATGTAGGAAATTGAGGAAAAGATGATCAACTTGTTTTTAGGATTCTTGGAGATTTGTATTATAATATTTCTAAATTCTAGGTCCTAGAAATACAGTCTAGTTTGTATGGTTATGCTATTATGATGGTCCTTGACTACTTATCTCTTTGTAGTTCCCTTTTTCTAACTCATGCGGTTGATGGCTCTTCATTTGTTCAAAATAATGTTTCCATATTAAAAAGATTTTTCTGGGGAAAATTACTTCCATTTCAATACAATTCAACAGCAATGCCCTAACAAAAATAGAAGTAATACCCACAGTACATTCTCACAGCTGAGAGTTATATGTTCCCAGCTATTCTGTTGGGAATTTAGCCAATTGTTATGGGTAAGTTAAAATTTGAAATAAAAAGGAAAAATATTATTTAGATTATGAACCATTTATTATCTTTTATATTAAAATCATATTTATTGAAAAACTGGCAAAAAAAATCCTTTAGGACAATCAGTATACTTCTTCTGATAATTTATCAGCTCTCAAGTGTGTAAATTTCTCTCCAATAACAAAATCCTGGGCTTTCTATCATGACTAATCAAAGCTTGCACTTCTCTTTCGTGAAACTGTATGTTCAGTGTCGTTTTATGAGAAAAATAAAAATTCCCCATAGATGCAAGGTTCAGTTCAGTTCAGTCGCTCAGTCATGTCTGACTCTTTGTGACCCCATGAACCACAGCACGCCAGGCCTCCCTGTCCATCACCAACTCCTGGAGTCCACCCAAACCCATGTCCATTGAGGTGGTAATGCCATCCAACCATCTTATCCTCTGTTGTCCCCTTCTCCTCTTGCTCTCATCTTTCCCAGCATCAGGGTCTTTTCAAATGAGTCAGCTCTTCCCATCAGCTGGCCAAAGTACTGGAATTTCAGCTTCAGCATCAGTCCTTCCAATGAACACCCAGGACTGATCTTCTTTAGGATGGATTGGTTGGATTTCTTTGCAGTACAAGGGACTCTCAAGAGTCTTCTCCAACACCACAGTTCAAAAGCATCTATTCTTCAGTGCTCAGCTTTCTTCACAGTCCAACTCTCACATCCATACATGACCACTGGAGAAACCATAGACTTGACTAGACGGACCTTTGTTGGCAAAGTAATGTCTCTGCTTTTTAATATGCTGTCTAGGTTGGTCACAACTTGCCTTCCAAAGAGTAAGTGTCTTTTAATTTCATGGTTGCAATCACTATCTGCAGTGACTTTGGAGCCCCCCAAAATACAGTCAGCCACTGTTTCCACTGTTTCCCCATCTATTTGCCATGAAGTGATGGGATGCCATGATCTTAGTTTTCTGAATGTTGAGTTTTAAGCCAACTTTTTCACTCTCCACTTTCACTTTCATCAAGAGGCTTTTTAGTTCCTCTTCACTTTCTGCCATAAGGGTGGTGTCATCTGCATATCTGAGGTTATTGATATTTCTCCCGGCAATCTTGATTCCAGCTTGTGCTTTCTCCAGCCCAGAATTTCTTATGATGTACTCTGCATATAAGTTAAATATGCAGGGTAACAATATACAGCCTTGACATACTCCTTTTCCTATTTGGAGCCAGTCTGTTGTTCCATGTCCAGTTCTAACTGTTCCTTCCTGACCGGCATACCGGTTTCTCAAGAGGCAGGTCAGGTGGTCTGGTATTCCCATTTCTTTCAGAATTTTCCACGGTTATTGTGATCCACAAAGTCAAAGGCTTTGGCATAGTCAATAAAGCAGAAATAGATGTTTTTCTGGAACTCTCTTGCTTTTTCCATGATCCAGCAGATGTTGGCAATTTGATATTTGGTTCCTCTGCCTTTTCTAAAACCAGCTTGAAAATCTGGAATTTCATGGTTCATGCATTGCTGAAGCCTGCCGTGGAGTATTTTAAGCATCACTTTACTAGCGTCTGCTGCTGCTGCTGCTGCTAAGTCGCTTCAGTTGTGTCTGACTCTGTGCGACCCCATAGGCGGCAGCCTACCAGGCTCCCCTGTCCCTGGGATTCTCCAGGCAAGAACACTGGAGTGGGTTGCCATTTCCTTCTCCAATGCATGAAAGTGAAAAGTGAAAGTGAAGTCGCTCAGTTGTGTCTGACTCCTAGCGACCTCATGGGCTGCGGCCTACCAGGCTTCTCCGCCTATGGGACTTTCCAGGCAAGAGTACTGCAGTGGGCTGCCATTGCCTTCTCTGACTAGCATGTGAGATGAGTGCAATTGTGCAGTAGTTTGTACATTCTTTGGCATTGCCTTTCTTTGGGATTGGAATGAAAACTGAGCTTTTCTAGTCCTGTGGCCACTGCTGAGTTTTCCAAATTTGCTGGCATATTGAGTGCAGCACTTTCACAGCATCATCTTTCAGGATTTGAAATAGCTCAACTACAATTCTATCACCTCCACTAGCTTTGTTCATAGTGATGCTGTCTAAGGCCCACTTGACTTCACATTCCAGGATGTCTGGCTCTAGGTCAGTGATCACACGATTGTGATTATCTGTGTCGTGAAGATCTTTTTTGTACAGTTCTTCTGTGTATTCTTGCCACCTCTTCTTAGTATCTTCTGCTTCTGTTAGGTCCCTATCATTTCTGTCTTTTACTGAGCCCATCTTTGCATGAAATGTTCCCTTGGTATTTCTAACTTTCTTGAGATCTCTAGTCTTTCCCATTCTATTGTTTTCCTCTATTTCTTTGCATTGATGGCTGAGGAAGGCTTCTTTATCTCTCTTTGCTATTCTTTGGAACTCTGCATTCAAATAAGTATATATTTCCTTTTTCCTTTGCTTTTCGCTTGAATGATATTTATTGTGTAGAAGCAAAGAAGTCCAGGGAAAAACAAATGTACATAATAGAGACCCAAAGGGTGGTTGGCATGTTTGAAATGATGTAAGATGTCCTGAAGTAGGAGAGATAATGTCACTAATTCAGATTATGCTTTTCTTAAGTTAATCAGCTTAATAGATCAAAAATTTTAAATGGCATTCTCTTTTGCCCGATGAGAAGATATTTATTATATTGAAAATCATTAAAAATGTAGAACAATAGAATCAAATTTTTATACAAGTAGATACTAAATATTATTCCTGTGATTTGCAAAAGTTACTGAGATTTCTGAGCCCTTGTTTATTCATCTTTAAAGCAGAGGTGTAATACTTACTTCACTGGGTTTTTGTTAGGACTATTAGAATAACATATGTGTTATGCTTATCCCCATGTTTAACATCTAGTAGGCCCTTTGAAAATCTTGTTTCTATTTCCTTTTTCTTCCTATATTTGTGTAACACCTTGGGGAAAAATTTCAGTTTGCACCTTTCAATCAGTTGATTGAAACATGTTTCCACATGTGATTTTGTCTGGAGTGTTACTTGATTCTAACCATTAACTCTGTTAGGAAAATCATCATTTCCCTTCCTGTTTGTTAATAGTAGAACATGCAATTTCTTTCATCAGTTTTTCAGTCACATTTTTATATTTCAAAATGATAATTCTGCACTTGAGATTTGAATTAAACACCTTAAGAGTTCTTATGCAACCGTTTTAAAATGAAAAGTATGACATTAAAACTCTTTTAAGAAATTGCTACATACAAAATCCTTGGCAGATAAATATACCAGAAAGCACTTCTGATTTGCCAGCTTCAAAAAGTCACAAAAATACCTTTGAAGTGAAAATGAGGAGGGTATGCAGCAAAGGAAATAGACAAAGACAGGAAAACTGGAGAAATAGGAAAGAGAAAAATAGGTTAATAATATATTTAAAAATTATATTTTGCAATTATGTTTTTAAAAATCTGAAGGTATAATTTATATATCTGAAAATGGGGTGGAAATTAAATTTTAGAGCTAGATACAGCATATAGCTCAATTAGAAGAAAATTAATTGCAAGATTTAAATTGATGACATTAAATGGAAACAAAGGTTAGTATGATACTTTACAAACATTTTCCCTAAGACTGTGGTCTGAGTCTTAAGGAACAAAATTAATCATATGAGTATACATTCATACTTAAGCTACAAAGGCCCATTTAGAGTTTTTAATAGAAAAAAGCATAAAATAGTGACCATTCTAAATTTTTTACTGCTCATTAAACTATAAGTGAAGATGCAAATTGCTTTTTTATATAGTACAAATGCTATTTGTTGTTGTTTGCTTGCTATGTTGTGTCTGACTCTTGGGACCCCATGGACTGTGTCCTCCAGGCTCCTCTGTCTATAAGATTTCCCAGGCAAGAATACTGGAGTGGGTTGCCATTTCCTTCTCCAGGGGATCTTCCTGACCCAGGGATCGAACCTGCACCTTCTACCTTGGCAGGAGGGTTATTTAGCACTGAGCCATCTGGTTAGCCCAGAAATGCTATTACTCATAGCAAAATAACCATTGAACCTTAAGAAAGACATATTAAGTTGAAATTTTGTCTCCTGTTGCCCACTGTATGCTTTCAACGCTGCCTGACATTAGAATTACCTGAAACACATGGAAAAATGTAAATGTTTGCAATGAGCCTTGAGTTCCTAGATTAATATGCACAGATCCCAGGTGAGTCTGAGTTTGAAGAATCTCTTGAGTTAGAAGGCTACAAAAGTAATCCTGCCTTCCTTCACATTGTACAACAGGGATTTCAATAAAAAGGATGTATCAGCCTCAGAGCTCATAAACCCTGAATCTGTCTCTGAGTGAAAGGCACTCACTGAATAAAGTATCTAATTTATGAGATGTTATATTGCTGCCTATTTGTAAGAAAGGATACATCAATCTGAGAACAAATTCATGCTCAGCAGCTTAACACCAGTGATCCTACATCAAATACAGCATGAGTGCAGTAGATCCAACTACCCACGGACCCCTTGATATTTCTAAGGTTTGTAACCAGCAGAGCTCTCTCTCCTCAGATTATAGAACTTTGATGTTGTCAGAATCTCCTAAGCGCATGACTTTGTGGATAAATAGTGCACTCAATGCAAATAAAAAGAAAACAAGTGAGGTTTTTGAGGGAAAGCAATTGTTTCACAGAGACTTATTTTCTCTCAGAAGAAGCAAAACACACTTATAATGGAATAGCATGGGGTCTTTATATGGCTTATCTTATAATAACAAAATAAAATCAGTAACCAATTAGGAAAGAATAACTTGTGCCATGTTCTTCATTCCATTTTAACTACTGAAATATAGAACAGAAGATAGCAGTCCATGGTATCAGAATTTCCATCAATTGTTGCCTCTTAACTACATGTTTCGGAGAAGGCAATGGCACCCCACTCCAGTACTCTTGCCTGGAAAATCCCATGGATGGAGGAGCCTGGTGGGCTGCAGTCCACGGGGTTGCTAAGAGTTGGACACGACTGAGCGACTTCACTTTCACTTTTCACTTTCATGCATTGGAGAAGGAAATGGCAACCCACTCCAGTGTTCTTGCCTGGAGAATCCCATGGACGGGGAAGCCTGATGGGCTGCCGTCTATGGGGTCGCATAGAGTTGGACACGACTGAACTGACTTAGCAGCAACTACATGTTTATAGAATATAAGTAAAAAAGTAATTTTGAGTTCTGCTAAACAGTTCCATTTTTATTTATTCTACAACATAAACCTTCTGTTCAACATTGGATATTTTCTAGTAAACATTGAATAGTTAAGAGAGTGACTTGGTTCTTTCAGCAGATCAGGAAATGGGAATTCTAGGGTGAAGAGAAGAGGAGGATGGGTAAATTGGGCCATTTATGTGGGTTATGACCAACCTAGATAGCATATTCAAAAGCAGAGACATTACTTTACCAGCAAAGGTTCGTCTAGTCAAGGCTATGGTTTTTCCTGTGGTCATGTATGGATGTGAGAGTTGGACTGTGAAGAAAACTGAGCGCCAGAGAATTGATGCTTTTGAACTGTGGTGTTGGAGAAGACTCTTGAGAGTCCCTTGGACTGCAAGGAGATCTAACCAGTCCATTCTGAAGGAGATCAGCCCTGGGATTTCTTTGGAGGGAATGATGCTAAAGCTGAAACTCCAGTACTTTGGCCACCTCATGGGAAGAGTTGACTCATTGGAAAAGAGTCTGATGCTAGGAGGGATTGGGGGCAGGAGGAGAAGGGGACGACAGAGGATGAGATGGCTGGATGGCATCACTGACTTGATGGATGTGAGTCTGGGTGAACTCTGGGAGTTGGTAATGGACAGGGAGGCCTGACGTGCTGCGATTGATAGGGTCACATAGAGTCGGACACGACTGAGCGACTGATCTGATCTGCTGTGGGTAAGTCCATGGCAGAGCTCACACTGGACCAGGCAGAAAATAAACACACTTAGACTTCCTCCCAAGAGACAACCCAGGTGCTGTGTTAGTCATTAGCTACTTAAGATAATCAGTATGTTTCCTGTGCATTAATGTTTCATGAAGGGCCATAGCAACAGAAGAATATAGAGTGCTTGATTTCTTTACTCCATAAGAAATCTCTTGTTGTTGTTCAGCCTGTAGGTTATGTTTGACTTTGTTGTGATCCCAGGGACTGTAGACCGCCAGATTCCTCTGTCCGTGGAATTCTCCAGGAAAGAACGCTGAAGTGAGTTGCCATTTCCTACTCCAGGGGATCTTCCTGACCCAGGGATTGAACCTAATGTTTTATGTCTCTTCCATTGGCAGAAGGATTCTTTACCACTGTGCCACATGGGAAGCCCAAAAATACTCTTATGACTGGACTGTTAACTAGCATCAAAGCACAGAATGTCCTAAACTGCCAGCAAAATCCCCAGTCTGAATCATCCATTATATACATGATTCAATCCAGCACAATTTGCTGTAAAGCACGTCCAGTTTCTTGTTAACCTCTTATAGAGCAGTGGAGGCCAAGGACATCTTTTCCCACTCTCAAGATCTAGATATTCTTATCCATACAATGTATAAGTGAACAAGTGAGTGACTGAATGTGTGTGTGTGTGTATGTGCGTAAAGACAAGTCTGAAAACACAGGCTTAAGACAAAACTCATTTGGCTTACGTATTTGAGAAGGCCCCAGAAGACTCATACTTCTCTGTCCCATTGTCTGAACATTGGGACAATGGCAATTTTTAGGATAGTTAGAGTATTCTATTAGATAATTTACTTTTTATAAACATTCTATATTGTATTACCTGGAATTTCTCCAATTTTAAGCTAAGGACAAGAATTGTTTTCATAAAGTGGCAAAAAATACCCAGTGATTAAAACTGACAGCTTGATAGATGAGATGCTGCCCAAGTTCAGGACTCATTACTCCCTGTTATTTGGCTTCTCCTGTGATCAAGACCTTCTGATTGCAGAGAATTTGGACAGAAAATATTAATTGTATCTAGAATGAACCAAATTTAGCTCTTTCAAATACTTTAAAATGTACCTTTCAGATTTTATTCATCTGTGGTAAAATCTGTAGACTTCAGAATTTTTTAAACTGTCAGAAACTATAGCTCTCTAGTTTGTTGTTGCTTTTCTGTCACTCAGTCATGTTCAACTCTTTACAACCCCATGGACTGCAGCATGCCAGACTTCCCTGCCTTTTAACATCTCCTGGAGTTTGTTCAAACTCATGTCCATTGAGTCGGTTATGCCACCCATCCATCTCGTCCTCTTTCATCCCCTTCTCTTCCTATCCTCAACCTTTTCCAGCATCAGAGTCTTTTCCAATGAGCTTGCTTTTTGCATCAGATGGCCAAAGTATTGCAACTTCAGCTTCAGCATCAGTCCTTCCAATGAATATTCAGGGTTGATTTCTTTTAGGATTGACAGGTTTGATCTCCTTGCAGTCTGAGGGACTCTCAAGACTCTCAAGAGTCTTCTCCAACACCACAGTTTGAAAGCAACAATTCTTTAGTTACTACATTCTTTTTTATATTTCCTTTAACTTTTGATGTTTCAGAGTCTTACACATTAAGAAGAAAACATAAACTTACAGCTTCACTTCCATAAGTAAGACAATCTTATCATATTGATCTTCTTCTCTATTATTCCCTTATTATTAAGATTATTCCCTTATTATCATTATTATCTATTTCTTTAAAAGCTTCAAGCATTGACAAATATTTGACATTAATTGTAATATCAAAATTTTATTTTATTTTGTTGTGGGATTAGATTAATAAAGATAGGCTAGATTGTGCTGTGCAAACAACCTCTGATTCCAGTGATTTATGACAATAAATCTTTATTTCTCCATCATGCTAGATCCACCACATTGGTCAGCAAAGGCTTTTTTCCAAAGGCATCTCCAAGACACGGGCTGAAAGAAGCTTTCATCATCTTTAGCCATGCCATCTGGAACATGTGGTCACACCAGTTGTCATCACAAGGATAAAAGGAATTGACATCATTCAAAAGCTTTCCACTATTCCAATCTGGAAGTGAACACATAATTTCTGCTCACATGTGGATGGGGCAGAATAGTCACAGGGCACTGGGAGGAGGTGAGAAATATAGAGAAACACTTTTTGTATTTGGTGAGCAGGACTAATTTTTGCCACAGGAAGTTTGGCTCAGTGGTAGAGAATCCACCTGCCAATGCAAGAGACATGGGTTCGATCCCTGAGTAGGGAAGATCCCCATAAGATGGAAATGGCAACCCACTCCAGTATTCTTGCCTGGAAAATCCTATAGACAGAGAAGACTGGTGGGCTACAATCCATGGGGTCACAAAAGAGCTGGACACAACTTAGTGACTGAACAACAATTTTCTAATGTAAGTGAATGAATATATGATCTTTCAGTTCAGTTCAGTCACTCAGTCATGTCCAACTCTTTGCGACCCCATGAATCGAAGCACGCCAGGCCTCCCTGTCCATCACCAACTCCTGGAGTTCACTCAGACTCACGTCCATTGAGTCAGTGATGCCATCCAGCCATCTCATCCTCTGTCGTCCCCTTCTCCTCCTGCCCCCAATCCCTCACAGCATCAGAGTCTTTTCCAATGAGTCAACTCTTCACATGAGGTGGCCAAAGTACTGGAGTTTCAGCTTTAGCATCATTCCTTCCAAAGAAATCCCAGGGCTGATCTGCTTCAGAATGGACTGGTTGGATCTCCTTGCAGTCTAAGGGACTCTCAAGAGTCTTCTCTAACATCACAGTTCAAAAGCATCAATTCTTCAGCACTCAGTTTTATTCACAGTCCAACTCTCACATCCATACATGACCACTGGAAAAACCATAGCCTTGACTAGATGGACCTTTGTTGGCAAAGTAATGTCTCTTTTTCTATATGCTATCTAGGTTGATCATAACTTTTCTTCCAAGGAGTGTCTTTTAATTTCATGGCTACAGTCATCATCTGCAGTGATTTTGGAGCCCCCAAAAATAAAGTCACCCACTGTTTCCCCATCTATTTCCCATAAAGTGATGGGACCAGATGCCATGATCTTCGTTTTCTGAATGTTGAGCTTTAAGCCAACTTTTTCACTCTCCACTTTCACCTTCATCAAGAGGCTTTTTAGTTCTTCTTCACTTTCTGCCATAAGGGTGGTGTCATCTGCATATCTGAGGTTATTGATATTTCTCCCGGCAATCTTGATTCCAGCTTGTGTTTCTTCCAGTCCAGCATTTCTCATGATGTACTCTGCATATAAGTTAAATAAACAGGGTGTACTCTGCATATAAGTTAAATAAGCAGGGTGACAATATACAGCCTTGGCATACTGCTTTTCCTATTTGGAAACAGTCTGTTGTTCCACGTCCAGTTCTAACTGTTGCTTCCTGACCTGCATTAGGTTTCTCAAGAGGCAGGTCAGGTGGTCTGGTATTCCCATCTCTTTCAGAATTTTCCACAGTTTATTGTGATCCACACAGTCAAAGGCTTTGGCATAGTCAATAAAGCAGAAATAGATGTTTTTCTGGAGCCTTAGTGCTCAAGAATATGCAGTTGTTGGTGTAAAATTAAGTCAAAATTTACAATGTAACATCTAGCCTTCCTATCTATGTGGAAACACAAAACGAAGTACCACCAGGAAGCACTCCCCACCTCTTGTGAAGAACACATTTTTGGCTGTCTCCTGAAGTAAGGTCAAGTATTTCATGGTAATATAAGGATTTGGAGAGGTGTGGGGGAGAAGGTTAGTTTTCTATTGATGTATAGCAAATTTCTGCAAGTTTAATGGCTTAAAACAACATACATTTATTATTTAGTAGGTTTCCGTGGGTCAGGAATCTGAGTTCCTTTAGCTGTTTCTCTGCTTCAGGGTCTACCTGAATTCAGTCCAGGTGTTAACCAGGGCTGTATTCTCATCTGGCCACTATTGAAAAACATCTACCTCCAGCCTTCTTCAGACGGTTGGCAGAATTCATCTCTTTGCAGATGTAGGAATAAGATTCCCCTTTTTCCTGTCTGTTTTCCAGGAGCTGCTCTCAATTCTCTCTACAGGTCCTCAGAACACAGCAGTTAACTTTGTAATGAAATCCTTTCCAGGATTCTGAAATGCACCCTCTGTGTTACCATGTGCAAGTGAAATTTTGGATAATCAGAAGAGTTCATTCTTTTTTTTTTTTTTAATTGATTTATTTATTTTAATTTGAGGCTGATTACTTTACAATATTATAGTGGTTTTTGCCATACATTGACATGACTCAACCATGGAGTACATGTGTTCCCCATCCTGAACCCTCCTCCCGCCTCCTTCCCCATCCCATCCCTCAGGGTCATCCCAGTGCACCAACCCTGAGCACCCTGTCTCATGCATCAAAACTTTGAGGACTTTAAAATAATTAAAAATCAGAAAAAAATACTCAGAGAAAGAATTTTTAAGTGGCATAAAAAGGGGGAATTAATATTAGAATCTTTCTGCCAAACTACTGGGCTATCATAGCTTGGTTATAATACTACCTAAGGCTGTAGAGTAACACAAAACTTTTCAAAATTGCCTCTAATCCATTGCCTTGCAGAACTGGAATGGTTTAATTTTCAGATAAAGGAAGAAAACTTCTCTGGTCGCTTACATCTGTAGCATGACTTTATTTTTACTTCTGTGTTTGTTTTAATGTTTTTAACATTCACATTGAAAAAATTTCTGACTCACAAATAAGCTGTAAAAATAGTACAAAGAATTTCTGTATAAACTCCGTTAAGATTACTCAAATATTAATATCTCATATAATCATAGTATAATTATCAGAATGAGGAAATTAGTATTTGTACAATAATATTAGCTGATCTAGATACTTCATTTAAAGTTTTCTAGTAGTCCCACTAATTTGCTATTTCTGATCTAAAATTTAATCTAGGTCAACCATTATATTCATGTGTTTTATCTCATTTGTCTCTTTTAATCTGAAACAATTCCTCAGTTTTTCCTTGACTTTCCTGATATGTCTTTCATACACATATATGAAGAATACTAGCCAGTTTTTTTAAAATAGAATGTCCCTCAATATGAATTTATCTTCCATTTCATCATTATAAAATTCACATTTTTCATTTTTGTCCAGATCCCAAAGAAGTGACGTGTGTTTCTTGGTGCATTATATCAAGAGAACATAATGTTTGTTTGTTTTATTACTGGTGATGTTAACTATGATTGCTTAGGGTTGTATATTAATTTGTAAGAGCTGCTGTGACAAAATACAAAATCAACTACACCCCAGTATAAAATAAAAAATTTTTTAAATGGATGGGACTTGAACTGGAGTCATTATAGCTAGGAAGCAGCTATACAAGCAGAAAGGAGTAAAGAAACATAAGCATATTAAAATTAATAAAATTATTAATAATATTGGCCGAGTCCCTTCTATTTTAACATTTTCCCTATAATGCATAATTTCAAGTTATAACTAATTCTATGAGACAAAAGTAAGTAGTTGACACTAATGATCAGACCAGAAAGTAAGATAAATAATTTTTAAAATTAAGAACATGATTTTGTTTAAGTAGTGGAATTTTTATTGAATTAATAAATTTCATCAGATTTTTGAAAATACACCTGATTGAAATTTAACTAGAGTGATTCCTTTTCCTATGTATTTTTCCCTTATCCTGCTACATCTCCCACTATTTATATACATTTTTGCTAAAATAAATATTAGTATTCTTCTGCATAACTCTCACTACTAGTATTAGCACAACTATAAGAAATAAGTTAGCATGTTATAGAGTACTGAAAACATTTACATGATCTGTGGATATAACCATAAGAAATTATTCACAGTATGTTGGTAGATAACAAGCCTTATTCTTAGTAATCACTCATTTTTATTCCAGCTGAACTCACAGATTTTTGTGCTTTTTAAACCAATTATTGGTATTTATAAAGGGGAGCAATGTCCCTTTCATTTCCATTTTTGCAATTTTCAAAAGAATATTATGACCAATTACCAGTTTCAGGTCAACTGCCTGGCAAATGTTGCATTGTTAAGAGTGGAATAGAAACATCAAGTCTCAAGGCATAGTGCCACAATCTTCAGATCACTCAACACTCTGAGCATATTAAACCTTAATTTTTCCCAGTTTTTCATGTGGGACATTTGCTTTCTGTTTATTTTGCTGTCTGAAATGTTTTCTGGGCATTTTGCCCAGTTGGTTTTATTTTTACATATTTATTTGTACTATCAGATTTAATTATGGAGATAGATATTTGAGGTTACGATTTTTACATTTGTAATCTCTATCAGTGGTATAATTAAAAATCTCTGAAAAAGTGAAATATAAATCATATGCTTTGCCCCTCACCAGAGTATTATTTTCAAATGCCAAACCACTGTAAAGTCAGAGAAACAATATGTTGAAATAATCAACTGCTGAATTTAGATAAGAATAAGATTTAAAATTTTAAAATGTCATAGTAAAATTTTATTTATGTAATAAAGTTACACGGAAACTACTGATAGCTTTAGTCATATTAATATATTTGTTGATATATTATTCACTTTTGTGTATTTTATTAATGCAAGTCTAAATTTCTGTAATTGAGACTGGCCTCCTAATTTTCTTCCATATTTTCAAGAACGAAGAATTCACATAAGGTTTTATTATTTTTCTTGGTTTTGGTCTTCCAGAAAGAGGACCAGGAGACACAGATTAGAGTGAAAGTACTCTTTTTTAGAAAGTATATGAACACTGGTGGCCTTTAGGAGAGCTCACACAAATGAGTACTCCCCAGCACTACCACCACCAGTGTCTTTGTCCCCACATAAGCCACAGCTGTTCCCTGCCTCTCCAGGAGACCCTCCAAGACAAGACGGTAGGTCTGGTCTAAGCTTTTATGAAGTCACTGCTTTTTGCCTGGGTTGCAGTATGCATGAGGAAAAAATGTTTGCCTTCTAAGAGTGGAGTTTCTGCTTCTCCCAGTCCGGTGAATTTCCTGTGATCAAGTCCCACTGGCCTTCAAAGCCAAACACCCTGGGGGCTTCTCCTCCTGTTGCCAGACCCCCAGGCTGAGGAGCTGCACCTAAGGCTCAGAACTCTCATTCCTGTGGGAAAAACTCTGTGATATAATTATTTTCCAGTTTGTGGGTTGCCCACCTGGGGGGTATGGGATTTTAATTTATTGCAATTATACCCCTCCTACCATCTCACTGTGGCTTCTTCTTTGTGTGTGAATGCATAATATCTTTCCTGGGAAGGTTCTAGTGTTTTTCTGTTGATGATTCTTCAGCAGTTGGGCTCCCCTGGTGGCTCAGTCATAAAGAATCCACCAGTCAATGCAGGAGACACAAGAGATGGTTCCAAATTGGTAAAGGAATACGTCAAGGGTGTATATCATCACCCTGCTTATTTAACTTATATGCGGAGTACATCATGAGAAACGCTGGGCTGGAGGAAGCACACGTTGGAATCAAGATTGCCAGGAGAAATATCAGTAACCTCAGATATGCAGCTGACACCACCCTTATGGCAGAAAGTGAAGAACTAAAGAACATCTTGATGAAGGTGAAAGAGGAGAGTGACAAAGTTGGCTTAAAACTCAACATTCAGAAAACTAAGATCATGGCATCTGGTCCCATCACTTCATGGAAAATAGATGGGGAAACAATGCAAACAGTGAGAGATTTTATTATTTTGGGCTCCAAAATCACTGCAGATGGTGACTGCAGCCATGAAATGAAAAGATGCTTGATCCTTGCAAGAAAAGTGATGACCAACCTGACAGCATATTTAAAAGCAGAGTCATTACTTAGTCAACAAAGGTCTGTCTAGTCAAAGCTGTGGTTTTTCCAGTGGTCATGTATGGATGTGAGAGTTGGACTATAAAGAAAGCTGAGTGCCAAAGAATTGATGCTTTTGAACAGTGGTGTTGGAGAAGACTCTTGAGAGTCCCTTGGATTTCAAGTTCCAACCAGTTCATCCTAAAGGAAATCAGTCCTGAATATTCATTGGAAGGACTGATGCTGATGCTGAAACTCCAATACTTTGGTCACCTGATGCGAAGAATTGACTCATTTGAAAAGGCCTTGATGCTCAGAAAGATTGGAAGCAGGAGGAGAAGGGGAAGACAGAGGATGAGATGGTTGGATGGCATCACCGACTCAAAGGACATGAGTTTGAGTAAGTTCCCAGAGTTGGTGATAGACAGGGAAGCCTGGTGTGCTGCAGTCTATGGGAGTCACAAAGAGTCGGACATGACTGAGAGACTGAACTGACTGACTGACTGACCAACTGCTGGTGGTTGTTATATCCTGTCTTTCAGTATGTTAATTCAAGATAGCTTCTCTAGTTAGTGAGTTTATATGTAGATTATATACTTAAGCCAGAAATTAAAAATTACTACTGTCAACTACTGTCCTAGTGTGAATATTAATATAATGAGACACCAGTTCCTAAGAGCACCAGGAATAGGTTTTTGGTTAACAGGGTAGCCCCTGATGTCACAGAGGACTTCCAGAGGGCATCCCTGGTCTAGGCATGATTACTTGGGCAGCTGTTGTCTTTGTTCTTCAGCAGGTGCTCTTCTGTATCCTGAGTAAATGTTATAGGAAAATCTATCCAAAAACAACAGACACAGTAGATCAAATAATGCAGGAAAGCATGGGTCCAGGTGGCTGAATGGCTGTTGATTAGCACATAGAATGTTCTCATCTCTAAATGATGATAATACGGTACTATGAGTAATCCATGCAGATATTAATGTATTTTTGATGAAATATCCATGCTGCTGTAGCTACTGATGGAAATTGCCTTGTTCTTAACAGCTCAGCAATTTAAAGCTGAATGGCTATAGTTCAGCAATAGTTCAATAAAGGGCTTCAAAATGTCCCATCACAGCATTCAGGTTTCTAAGCAACTATTTCTATAACCATGTTCCACTAACCTATGATTATATAAATTAGCACCCTTCACATATGAGGTTGAATCACAGCCTTTGGGGAAATTTGAAATTTATCAAAAACTTTGCATACTGATTATTTTGGTACTTCATTAGTTTTATCCATTTGAATTTAAGACATTAAAAACTGAGGTGCATTACATGGAGGGGAAAACACATGAGTTTCAATGAAAAATACTAGTGAAAGTGTGAGAAGTGAGACAACTGGCTGTGTGACATTGAAAGATGTTTTGACTCCACCTACAGATGCTTCCCTGATGGCTCAGACAGTAAAGAATCTGCTGGCAATGTGGGAGACCTGGGTTTGATCCCTGGGTCAGGAAGATCCCTTGGAGAAGGGAATGGCAACCCACTCCAGTATTCTTGCCTAGAGAATTCCATGGACAGAAGAGCCTGGTGGGCTAGAGTCCATGGCATTGCAAAGAGTTGGACACTGCTGAGCAATTTTCACTTCACAGATGCACTGAGTCTGGGCAGGAGGCAGTGTTTCACCAAATTTGACATGTGCAGATAGGGCTGTAATAGTGCAGAAATGTGAATTACTTCCTCAGGTCACCGACCTTCATGTCCTCTCAGAAAGAAAAGTTTGGAAGAGAACACTCTGAAGTTGATCTAGAAGAGCTGACAATGAAATGAGGGAAGAAAAAAGTTAACTATAAGACCAACTGGAAATTTTGTACTTTGCAATAATTATTAATACTATTTCTCAAAGGGGATCAGTCATGAGTCAATACGGTTCAGTTGAACCCCAACCCAGTATAAGAAACTTGTTAAAGAAAAATTGCCAAAGAGGAAGAGGAAGAAAGTCATGGGTCCAGATGGATGAAAGATTCTTGATTAACACATAAAATGCTTTCATCTCTAAATATGCAGTACTGTGAATAATCTAGGCAGGTATTAGTATATTCTCAATGATCTTCCCGTGCTTCTATTGCCACTGCTAGAAATGGCCTTGTCCTGAACCACTCAGCAACTAGAGCTCAGTGACTATGGTTCAGCAGTAATTCAATAAAATGCTCAGGGCTTTTGAATAAGGTTCCCTAATAATCTCAGTTTACACATAAGAGAAACTGTGAAGTAACAAAGTCAAAGAGCAAAGTTACCTGGCACTCTGTTCTTTCAGAGGAATAAGAATATCAGAGAGAAGAATGCAGAGAGAAATTCTAGAATATTTGGGTAATGAAGTTCAGTTCAGTTCAGTCGCTCAGTTGTGTCCAATTCTTTGCAACCCCGTGGACTGCAGCACGCCAGCTTTTCCCTGTCCATCACCAACCCCTGGAGCTTGCTCAAACTCGTGTCCATCAAGTTGGTGATGCCATTCTACCACCTCATCCTCTCTTGTCCCCTTCTCCTCCTGCCTTCAATCTTTCCCAGCATCAGGGTCTTTTCAAATGAATCAGTTCTTCACATCAGGTGGCCAAAGTATTGGGGTTTCAGCATCAGCATCAGTCCTTCCAATGAATATTCAGGACTGATTTCCTTTAGGATGGACTGGGTGGATCTCCTTGCAGTCCAAGGAACTCTCAAGAGTCTCCTTCAACACCACAATTCAAAAGCATCAATTCTTAGGTGCTCAGCTTTCTTTTTCTGAGTGCTGAGCTGAGCTAAGCTGGGTAATGAAACCATACCTAAAATAATCTAGTAATGTATTACTAGCTTTTTAAAAAGAGATTGTGTATGGTGTTTTCTATATAGAGAACAAATTTGATACAACAAACTTTAACCCAGTGTCACATAAGACTGGTAGAAATAAATGGTTTAGAAATTTGTCCTTACCCAGCTTCTATAATCACTGAGAATCAATGACTGGTAGGATGGAGAAAGGACTTCCTTGATGGTTCAGTGGTAAAGAGTCTATCTGTCAACGCAGGAGACTTGGGTTTGATCCTTGGGTCAAAAGATCCTGTGGAGGAGGAAATGGCAACCCACTCCAGTATGCTTGCCTGGGAAATCCCATGGACAGAGGAGCCTGGCAGGCTGTGGACCATGGGGTTGCAAAGAGTCAGACATGATTTAATGACTAAACAGCAACAATAACAACAGAATGGAGAAACAATATAATGTTGAAAATCAAAGGACCATTCCATGGAATTTTGATGTATTCAGTACTACAGTGTTTATATACTTAGAACTTACTCACTTTAGAAACAATTTTGAAATTTTTTTTTAACTTTTTGAATATAACAAGAATTTCTCACGTTATTTATCTCTCTCTCTCTCTTTAGTCGCTAAGTCATGCCTGACTCTTGCGACCCCATGGACTGTAGCCTGCCAGGCTCCTCTGTCCATGGGATTCTCCAGGCACGAATACCAGAGTGGGTTGCCATTTCCTTCTCCAGGGGATCTTCCCAACCCAGGAATCAAACCCGGGTCTCCTGCATTGCAGGCAGATTCTTTACCAACTGAGCTATGAGGGAAGCCCATGTTATTTATAAAAACCCACCTCATGCGAAGAGTTGACTCATTGGAAAAGACTCTGATGCTGGGAGGGATTGGGGGCAGGAGGAGAAGGGGACGACAGAGGATGAGATGGCTGGATGGCATCATTGACTCGATGGACGTGAGTCAGTGAACTCTGGGAGTTGGTGATGGACAGGGAGGCCTGGTGTTCTGCGATTCATGGGGTCGCAAAGAGTCAGACACGACTGAGTGACTGATCTGATCTGATCTGATCTGATAAATTATATGGATACTATCTAACCCAAACTTTCAAAATCTTTATCATATCTAACAGGGGTCCCCAATCCCCTATTAGGAACTGGGCTGTACAGTAGATGGTGAGTGGTTGTCTTCCATGAAACCAGTCCCTACTGCCCAAAAGGTTGAGGACTACTGATATAAAACATTTATTATATAAATAATATAAAAATATTGGATATAGTGCATTGTGTTTATTTTTTTAATTTGGTTGCCTTTTTACCCTGTAGTTATATTCATTACAAAGATCAGCTTTCATGAAATCTCTGTGATACTGGCTTTTGTTTCTATGTAGCAATCAAACCTCTATCAATACTCCCAGTATACTGATGTGTAGCTAAAACACAAGAGAAAAAAATGCCTAAGAGAAGAATGGCAGGTCTATGTTGTCCTTTTCCAAGGAAGTCAGCAAAACTGTATGAGCCACACTCCATACTCTGAATGAGATCTAATTCAGTCAAGTTGTTCTTCTAAAGTTTTTACAGTGTTTCCTCTCCTTGAGTGGGCCATAAAATTTTAGGACTTACAGCCAAGTAGGATATTTAAAAAAATAAAACAAAAATTTTTTTTTTTTTTTACTCTTCTTGCTTCTTTGTTTTGAGCTTAAAAAGAAGACAGAATTTTTTGTTTCCAGGCAGGGTATAATAGGTTTCAACCAGCCAAAGTTCCCAATGCAACAATTGAAAGTAAATTGGGTGAATTGCAGAGATATTTTGAAAGGCATTAGCATAAAGGGGGGCTTCCCTGGTGACTCAGATGATAAAGAATCTGCCTACAGTGCAGGAGACACAGGTTCAGTCTCTGGGTCAGGAAGATCCCCTGGAGAAGGGAATGGCTACCCGTTCCAGTATTCTTGCCTGGAGAAACCCATGGATAGAGGAACCTGGCAGGCTACAGTCCATGGGGGTCACAAAGAGTCAGACACGACTGAGCAACTAAGCACACACAGAATAAAGTAGAAGTGGGGAAGACTAGATAAACTAAAATTCCTGAGAGGGGAGAATCTTTTCGAACTGAGTCATTAGACATGTTTCCTGACATATACTGATTCCACTGAAAACTGAGATTTTCTGCACAGGACAGATCCTCATAATTCATCGTTTTTATTTCTCTTGTACAAAATCTAAGGTGTAGCTAAGTTTAAAAGCTTTTACTTGTCCTGATTTGGTCAAATCTGTCCATTATTTTCATGTTCTGTCAATTCTATATTCACATCTTTGTAGATGTGTGCTATGTGTTTCTATCACTTTATTTGTATGTAGCTGCTGCCAAATATGAAAATGTTCTAAGTAAACTTTCATTTTAATGTCACTTTATAGATATATAAAATATTATAAAATAAATTGTTTTGAAAAATTAATTAATATAAGTATCACAGGAAGATCAAACTCCCTTATGACTAATATCCATATCCTTTAGGAAAAATATACATTTAAAGCTGTTTTTAACAGGATGCATTTGTTCCTGGAAAGACGTAGTCCAATGAAATGGCTACATCTGCATTCAAGAAAACAAAAATGAATATGTTCCAGTAAATACTTGAACTAGGATGTGTTCAAGGGAATACTATAAGCTGAGAAGTGAAATATTTCTGTTGACTAGCCTGAGGCTTCTTTTTAATCTGTAATTCCAGAATTTGGTACTGTCAGTCTCCACCTCCAGAAATTGTGACTCATTCCGTCTAGGCTGCAGCTTGGTTTCACCAGGCGGCCCGTGTTATTCTGATAGACTAGAACACTGAGAAAACATTACTTATGTGTTATCATTTAAAATGTTTTTAGCTGAATGTAAAGTATTGCAATATTAGTGTTTTATTCTGATAACTGGTGCTATTAAAGCTGAGGACTAAGTAATTACATCTGAATGTATTTAGTTTTTATTAAATTCTTTCATTTCAAGCACTGTGGTGCAGGAGTAGGGATGAAAAGCAAGGTCAGCAAACTAATGTGATTGCCTTTCATCTTAAAATAATATTAAAAGATGCTTTTCATGGGTATGTAACTTGCAGATGAAAAAAATTTTACTACCTTGAAGATTTTATTCCATTTTAGTCTAGCTCCCATTGATATTGCTAGTCACTCAGATCACAGACGTGTCAGTAATTAGTCTTTTCTCTGTGGCTGGTTTTAAAGATGTTGTCCTTCATTTTGGAATTGTGTGATTTCATGATGTGTCATGTGGAGTCATTGGGTTCTCATCGTCTGAGGATTTGTATATTAGTCAAACCAGAAACTTCTCAGCTATCATGTCTTTGAAAATGTATTCTTCACCTCTCTCCCTTCTCCCCGTTTGGAGCTCCAGTAGTGAATGTGACAACTTTTCACACTTCCTGTCTCTCATCTGCTTATTATTTCTCATCTCTTTGTTTTTCAATTGTAATTTTGGTGATGTCTTCAGACCTTTACCAGCTTACTGGGCATATCAGCTTACTAATTCTCACTTCACTTGTGACTGATGGTCTGTCTCAGGCATCTATTAAATCAAGTTCAATAATTATGTTTCAAATTAAAAGATGCTTAGTCCTCATAAGAATAGCTATGACAAACCTAGACAGTGTGTTAAAAAGCAGAGACATCAATTTGCCAACAAAATTCCATATAGTCAAAGCTGTGGTTTTTCCAGTAATCATGTATGGATGTGAGAATTGGACCATAAAAAAGGCTGAGCACTGAAGAATTAATGCTTTTGAATTACGGTGCTGGAGAAGACTCTTGAGAGTCCCTTGGACAGCAAGTAGATCAAACCAGTCAATCCTAAAGGAAATCAACCCTAAATATTCACTGGAAGGACTGATGCTGAAGCTCCAATACTTTGGCCATCTGTTCAAAGAGTTGATTCATTGGAAAGGACCCTTATCCTGGGAAAGATGGAAGGCAGGAGCAGAAAAGGGCCACAGGGGATGAAACAGTTGGATGGCATCACTGACTCAATGGACGTGAGTTTGAGCAAACTCTAGGAGATGGTGAAAGACAGGGAATCCTGGTATGCTGCAGTCCATGGCGTAACAAAGAGCTGAACATGACTGAGCAACTGAACAACTACTTTCTCAAAACCTGTGAAATTGCAATAGTCCCTTGAACCTATATTTTCTTTTAACTCATTTTAAAAATATATTTTATACTCTTAATAAGCAATTTCAATATTTACTTAGTTTTGTTGGTCCAGTGCTGCTATGACATATGGTGCCTTATATCCTTGTATGTTCAGTGACTTTTCAGAGCTTAAGAAGCTTGGGTTTAAAGTGCATTCCTCCAGAGAACATTTGCATTCACTTCCACAAGGTGCTTAGAGAGAATTATACCCCACGTTTACTTTAAATTAAACCAAAGGCACATATAGACATGTGGCTAGAAATGGCATGAACATTTTTATCTTTCCCTCCATTCCACACACTCCCACACACACATACACACTCCACACAGAGCCAAAAATGAGACAGTAATTCACTTTCCAATGGGTAATTCACACACTAAAGCACTGAGTGTGCTACCATTTTGGTGACCTCACCTTACATGGACCAGAGGTGTCCAGCTTAATTCTCCATCCTTCTTAGGCCCTTGGTTTCCTCCAGTGTTACTTTACATTATCAGAATTTAGGCTGTGTGTCAGCAGCAGCAACAGAGACACTCAGGAAACATTTCTAAGGAATTTTTCTGAAGAAAAATTGTAAGAAATAGCTGAGAAAATTTTCTAAGAAAACCTTGAGGAAATATTTCTGGCCTCACATTGTTTCCTTTATTTTGGAGCCAACTAAGTCAAACTTTTTTTTTTTTTTTTAAGCCTCTATTATTCCAGCCTCTATTTAGAAAAGATACTCTGTTCAGGGCTGGTCTCACATATTTCTGAGGAGAGGGACTCCTCAGCCATGTGCTCTCCTCTAAGAACACTAATGATACTGAAGATGTGAGGTCAACTAATAAAAAAGAAAACTCACAATGAGAAAGTTTTTTTTCATGGTTGGATTCATAGCATTTTGAGCTGAAAGAGACTTCAAAGATTATCTACTTCAACACTGTCCCTTTTGTGTCCCTTTAAAAGTTCAACAGTATTTATGTCTACAGTGCATTTGACATAATAGTAGGCCATGAAAAAAAATGAAGATCTGGTTTTCACTTGGTGGATCCTATGCCCTAGTAAGGGATGTAGACATATTTCACTGTATTCTATAAGACAGGCAACCAAAGTATTTACCATATATTATAAAACCACTGATAAGGAATCTTAATTTGTCCCATGGATCATCGATGGTTTTCTGGAGAAAGAATTACCTAGTCTTGAGCAAGGATGGGTAAAACTGATCCAGGTAAACAAGGGGGTAAAAAGCATTCCAATCATAGAAAACAGCATGGACAAAAGAAAGAATTAGCTGTACACCATACTGAGTGCGTGGGCTTCCCTGGTGGCTCAGATGGTAAAGCGTCTGCCTACAATGAGGGAGAACTGGGTTCAATCCCTGGGTTGGAAAGACCCCCTGGAGAAGAAAATGGCAACCCACTCCGGTACTCTTGCCTGGAAAATCCCGTGGATGGAGGAGCCTAGTAGACTATAGCCCATGTGGTTGAAAAGAGTTGAACACGACCGAGCGACTTCACTTTCACTTTTCATACTGAGTGCACACAAAAGAATAAATAAACCAGGTACCTAAAACTGTGAAGATGCGAATATTATAAACATTAAATATGAAATTATATAAAATATTAAAAGAGAAAAAATTTTTTGGAGATTTTTTTACATGACAGTGTGATAGAGTTGGGATTCCCAGGTGGCATAGGGATAAAGAATCTGCCTACCAATGCAGGAGGCACAAGCAATGTGGGTTCAATCCCTGAGTCAATCCCCTGGAGTAGGAAATGACAACACGCTCTAGTATTCCTGTTTGGAAAATTCTGTGAACAGAAGAGCCTGATGGGCTACAGTCCATGGGGTTGCAAGGAGTCAAACACAACTTAGCAACTGAGCACACACATCAGTTTATAACAATACAGAAAACAATTTGGGAAAGGTATGAATGAATGTCTATAACTATTACAGGTCTTCTTTATTAGAAGTACAAAATAAACTGTCTTTGTTTTAAAATCTTATCTTTCTAAACACTTGAGTTGTTCGTCCTTCGAATAGTGGGAATGGATAGTCCCATCAGTGAGTTCACTAAACAGACATGGAATGTAGATAAGCTCTGATTTTCTCACTGTCAAGCATTGATAGAGTTAGACCTATCTGCTAGGTTACCAGAAATTTTCCATAGTATTTGATTTTTGTAAAAAAACAAAAACAAAAAAAAAAACAAAAAAAAAAAACAAGAATTCTCACTTTTTTTACAAAGTTAAATCTCTACACTAGAAATTAGTGGCTCTAAACCAACTCTTGACTTTGCTAATGCCTCCAAAGATACTTATGTTAACTCGAAACTTTTTTCTTGACTCTGCTCTTGAACACACCCAGGAAATACATTTCAATAATGTGGCAAAAGAAATCAATAAAATTTCTCATTTTTCCTTTAGGAGCAAGGATAGGAAATATGAAAGATCCTAGGTTTAATGCTATCTAGCTCCCTCCCATGATGGTTCTTTTTGATCACTGTTAATTGAAATTGAACAATTATGAGGGATTTTACACTGCTTTATTTTAGAGTCAAAATAAAAAAGAGTAGGATCAAGTTGAAATTAGGCTGCAAATAATCACATTGTATTTTTTAGCCAAGTTGTTTTGTTTGCAAATGCAGAACTATGCTTTTCTTTTCCATTTAATCAAGTTGACTTTCTGCTTTTTTATGGAGGTTGAAGTCTCATTTGTACCTTTTCTCTTCCCATGAATCAGTCAGTCAGTTCAGTCACTCAGTCGAGTTCAACTCTTTGCGACCCTGTGGACTATGGCACGCCAAGCTTCCCTGTCCATCACCAACTCCCAGAGCTTCCTCAAACTCATGTCCATCAAGTCGGTGACACCATCCAACCATCTCATCCTCTGTTGTCCCCTTTCCTCCCACCTTCAATCTTTTCCAGCATCCGGGTCTTTTCCAATGAGTCAGTTCTTCGCATCAGGTGGCCAAAGTATTGGAGTTTCAGCTTCAGCATCAGTTCTTCCAATGAATATTCAGGACTAATTTCCATTAGGATGGACTGGTTGGATCTCCTAGAAGTCCAAGGGACTCTCAAAAATCTTCTCCAACACCACAGTTCAAAAGTATCGATCCTTCAGTTCTCAGCTTTCTTTATAGTCCAACGTGACTATACATGAGTCACATCCATACATGACTACTGGAAAAACCATAGCTTTGACTAGATAGACCTCTGTCAGCAAAATAATGTCTCTGCTTTTTAATATGGAGAAGGAAATGGCAACCCACTCTAGTACTCTTGCCTGGAAAATCCCATGGATGGAGGAGCCTGGTAGGCTGCAGTCCATGAGGTCGCTAAGCGTTGGACATGACTGAGCGACTTCACTTTCACTTTTCACTTTCATGCATTGGAGAAGGAAATGGCAACCCACTCCAGTGTTCTTGCCTGGAGAATCCCAGGGACTGGGGAGCCTGGTGGGCTACATTTATGGGGTCGCACAGAGTCGGACATGACTGACGCAACTTAGCAGCAGCTTTTTAATACGCTGTCTAGGATGGTCATAGCTTTTCTTCCAAGGAACAAGCGTCTTTTAATTTCTTGGCTGCAGTCACAATCTGCAGTGATTCTGGAGCCCAGGAAAATAAAGTCTCTCACTGTTTGCATTGTTTCCCCATCTATTTCCCATGAAGTGATGGGACTGGATGCCATGATCTTAGTTTTTTGAATGTTGAGTTTTAAGCCAACTTTTTCACTCTCCTCTTTCACTTTCATCAAGAGGCTCTTTAGTTCTTCACTGTCTGCCATAAGGGTGGTGTCATCTGTGTATCTGAAGCCATTGATATTTCTTCTGGAAATCTTGATTACAGCTTGTCTTTTGTCCAGCCTGGCATTTCTCATGATGTGCTCTGCATTAGTTAAATAAGCCATGCCGTTGCTGACATCATAATGGACAAATCCTCACTGTCATCAGGATCAGTGGCAGCCTCCTCTCAGTCCTGTGGCTCATCCTTTACTTGGCTTCAGCGTCTTTTCCTGAGCACACCTGCCTTTGGATGCTGCCCCAGGGCATGCCCGGGGCTTCCCAGAATGCCTGATGCATGTGCAAGCCTTCCTGTGAATAAATTTATCTAAAACTATTAATTTAATATGTTTTCTTCACTTACTTTGGGCTTCCCAGGTGACTCAGTGGTAAAAGAATCTGCCTGCCAATGCAGGAGATCAGGTTCGATCTCTTGGTCAGGAAGATTCCCTGGAGAAGGAAATGGCAACTGTCTCAGTATTCTTCACTCCGAGATTATTGCCTGGAAAATCCCATGGACAAAGGAGCCTGGTAGATTCCTCCTGGTTCATGGAGTCGAAAAGAGTTGGACAGGACTGAGCGTGTAGGCACACTTCACTTATATTGCACTGTGAACCATGTCTGCATGTTCTTATCTGTGACTTTCACACTGAGAACTATAAGGACATGGTAACCACGATGACGGGAGGATAAAGGAACTGGAGTCTCTGATAATGATCAGTGGCATGAAAAAGGAGAGGGAGCAGTTGGGTCTCGAAGCATTTGGGTCTCGGGGCAGTTCCAGGAGGCCATGCTTGTATTGCCACTGCAGGTCACCCTGCTCCTTATTAAGACATCTGCTGTACTGCATGGGGAGTGTTCCTTCAAGAACAGGAGCTGAGGTGTACACCAGGAGCCTGGAAGATTTGGAGAAGAGTTGGAACTTAAATCTCAGCTAATAAACCTTATTAGAGCTATATGAATCATAATGAGAGTATTGTTGATAATAATAAACTCAGCTAAAATTGAGTTTACTATTAGCATTAGAAGGGTGGGATGGACGGGGAGAGAGATGGGAGGGAGTTTCAAAAGGGAGGGGATATATGTATACCTATGGCTGATTCATGTTGAGGTTTGACAGAAAACAGCAAAATTCTGTAAACATGGGATAATTATTTTTACAGGGACATGCTCCACTAAATAAACTCATGCAACTCATGCATATAGTTTAACTGATTGTTTAAGATTGCTCAGTTCAGTTCAGTTCATTTTCTCAGTCGTGTCCAACTCTTTGTGACCCCATGAATCGCAGCACGCCAGGCCTCCCTGTCCATCACCAACTCCCGGAGTTCACTCAGACTCGTCCATCAAGTCAATGATGCCATCCAGCCATCTCATCCTCTGTTGTCCCCTTCTCCTCCTGCTCCCAATCCCTCCCAGCATCAGAGTCTTTTCCAGTGAGTCAACTTTTCACATGAGGTGGCCAAAGTACTGGAGTTTCAGCTTTAGCTACTACAAGTTAAATAGCTAAATTGATTATATTAAAAAAGTTATGAAAAAGGCACAGACTTTTCTACACAGATTTTTCAACCCATTAAAATATATATAGATACTGGTCTGGTCTCATTACTGAGACAAATTAGTAGGATAAAACAACAAATACATGAAAACTTAAAGAAAAGATAACAAAACAAAAATCATATAATGACTAACTTAAAAACTAGAATTCTCCCCCCAAAAAGAATTTTTCCTCAATAGTTGCTGTAAATTTAAAATTTTTAATAGCTGAGATAATATGTAGCCAAAATATTTAACTAAAGAATTCAAAATAAAACTATATAGCTTACTTATTTATCATTTTGTGTGTAGTCATTACATTGAAAAAAATTCTTCATATTTTATCTAAGGGAAAAAATCAGCCATAGCATAGCTAAGTCATTAGAACCTAGAAACCTGAGAAATAATTTATCCCTGGGAAATGAGAGATAGAGAAATCTCGATGAATATAAAAGGACAGGTGACCTAGGTTTGATTCCAGGGTCAGGAAGATCCCCTGGGGAAGGGTATGGTTACCCACTACAGTATTCATGCCTGGAGAATTCCATGGACAGAGGAGAGGGGTCACAAAGAGATGGACACAACTGAATGACTAACACTTTGATTTTTACATCCTTACAATAAACCAGGGTTGTTTTCCTTATTTCAAACTTTAAATTTGAATATATTCATACATATTTAAATTCTGATTACAACCAATAAAAGTTTTTTTTTCTGTGCATAAGGTATCTCAAATCAGATTTATTCAGTTGAATTACTAGAAATCAACTGTAGAGGTCTGATAATACTCAAAATCATGGTAAAGATGAAACAGACAAACTGCAGATGTCTCTAAAAGGGAGAGATAAGAAAGTATACTATCAAGAAACAGGCATTAAAAAAGAAACTTGGTGATGAGCCCCCTGTTTTTTATTGTTGTTTTTTCTTCTATATGTCCTGCCCTGGGCATAGAAGAAGTTTGCAATCCTAAAACACCAACAGGCACGGACAGGAAAAAAAATGATAACAAAGCAGAATAAGCCTGCTGTTTCCAGGCAGAGCATCAGGAGGGAAGGAGGCCCTACGGCATAGACAGTTTGATGACACAAACTTTGGTCTGGCTGAACACCACAGGAAAAAACTACACCCTCCCATCACCCTACTGCAGGTTGCTGCAGACACTGGGCCACTATGAGCACAGCTCTGTCTCCTGGTTGGAGGGAGTCTCAGAAACTGGGTGGCTTCATTCTTCCTGTACATGATGGACTGGCTTCATCTAAAGATTGTCACACATCTACAGGGATTGTGGGCATGAACAGACCCTATTAAATGCCCTGCCCAGACAATGAGGCAGCTCCACCTGAAGTCCTAAGGTCCCTAGCTAGTATGTCTTTCTACCTTTCAGAATAATTTTATGATTATCTGTTGTATTATACCCAAGGTTTTTAGTTGTACTTACAGACAGATGAGCCTACATCATCTTACAAAAACTGGGACTCCCAGTACATTTTTTTGTGAACATGGTTAGCCAATTGTAAAATTTGTACCACAGTGCCAAGGACTTAGATTAAGCAAAACAATTGTTAAAAGACAGAAAAAAGTTGGAGAATTTGCACTGTTTGATTTCAAAGGTACAGTGTAATGGCACAAATATATTGATTAATGAAAGAGAACTTCAACTTTAGACCCAGGCCACTTATACATGGTCAGTTTATTTTCCACAAATTTGCTAAAATAATTTTGACATACAGGGGAAAGATAATCTTTCAATAACTGGTACTGGAAAAACTAGATATCTCCATGTTACCTCTCATCATTGACAAGAATTAACTCAAATAGATCGTAGACCTAGATATAAAAACTAAAATGATACAATTTTTAGAAAAAAAGTAAGTTTTGGATGTAAAAATTGGCAAGTAAAGATAAAGTCTTTTCGATGGAGGAAGAAAGAAGCTAAGAGAGAAAGGCTAGAGAATTCTCATATGTTGCCCCATTACTGGAATGAGAATAAGTAGAATCAGAAACAGCAGCTCCACAGGGCGGCTTCAAGAGAGTAAAAGTCAAGCATTTCCGATTGGTTGCTCTATGCAGTCCTGTGTCGCTAGAGTTAGCTTCTTAGTCTGATTAGATGAGCTCCTGTTATGTAAATGAGTCAGCATCACTGTGTACTGTGCTATGCTTAGTCGTTTCAGTTGTGTCCGACTCTTTCTGACTCTGAACTGTAGCCCATCAGGCTCCTCTGTCCACGGGATTCTCCAGGCAAGACTAACTGGAGTGGGTTGCCATGCCCTCCTTCAAGCATCACTGCCCCAACACACTTTTGGTCCTTAGGAAGAGCTTTGAAGTAGCTATTACAAACTGGGTCTTAATCATTATGTTCTAAGAATTATTGATCTGTATCTTGGCAGTGTCTTAGGGTAATAACTATCATCTACCCCATCCACTGGTGGCAAAGAGCTCTGGATAGTTCCACAATTGTCCCCAGGTGCATTATGATTCATGCTCAAAGGACTTCCCTGGTAGCTCAGATGGTAAAGCGTCTGCCTACAGTGTGGAGACTTGGGTTCAATTCCTGGGTCTGGAAAGTCTCCTGGAGAAGGAAATGGCAACCCAGTCCAGGATTCTTGCCTGGAAAATCCCATGGACAGAGGAGCCTGGTAGGCTACCGTCCATGGGGTTGGCAAAGAGTTGGACACAACTGAGCAACTTCACTTTCAGTTCAGTTCAGTTCAGTTCAGTCGCTCAGTCGTGTCTGACTCTTTGCGACCCCATGAATCGCAGCACTCCAGGCCTCCCTGTCCATCACCAACTCCCAGAGTTCACTCAGACTCATGTCCATTGAGTCAGTGATGCTATCCGGCCATCTCATCCTCTGTCATCCCCTTCTCCTCCTGCCCCCAATCCCTCCCAGCATCACAGTCTTTTCCAATGAGTCAACTCTTCGCATGAGGTGGCCAAAGTACTGGAGTTTCAGCTTTAGCATCATTCCTCCCAAAGAACACCCAGGGCTGACCTCCTTTAGAATGGACTGGTTGGATCTCCTTGCAGTCCAAGGGACTCTCAAGAGTCTTCTCCAACACCACTTTAATGCTATATAAATGCTATAGTCAGAAGTTGAAAGGGACTAAATTAGCTATAAATTCTAGGAGCCTTTTGATTCCTCAAAACCCCCTTTAGTTTAATGAGCAGAGAAGTTTCTATTTATTCCAAAGTGCCAATTACCCACACACATGATTTCAGTGAGTAAATAACGGACTTAACAGTCGATGGTGTCTTCACTTCTATTCTTCCCCAAACTTTTTTTTTTTTTTTAAGCCATGAAACGTACTTAAAGAGAAAACATAGCAATACATTAAACAGATAAAAGGAGATGAACCCGGTTCCTCAGATTAAATTTTAATTGTTTGTCTGAAGATACATTACTGATTAATGAACCTGAGAAGAACTTCTGAGAAAAAGCAGACTTCAAAAACACTGCTCTCTATACATAAGTGTGTTTGAATGTGTGTGTACTTAATAGAACTTCAATCCTATTTTCTTCCACCCTTTTTTTTTTTTTTTGCACAGTTGCCTATTGACTTAAATTTATATATTTAAAACTAGAAATAAATGAAGAGAAAACTTCACGTGTAACAAGGTAGATATACAGTCAAAACACCTAAGGTCCAAGTCCCAGTTCAGCAAATTGTACCTTGAAGGATATTTGGACTGAGATTTGGAATTCTAATTGTAGCAAAAGCAGATTGTGCCCAACCTAGACATATACACTTACCTAGTTTTCTGGATGGAAAAGTTTGAGAAATAATTGCCTTTTGCCTAAGACCTGGAGCCAGCATTCCACTACAGCTACCCACACAGTTGCCCCCACTGGCAGAGAGTAATTACTGTCTCTGTTCACTGGCTGAACTGGATCTTCAGGATCATTGCTCCTCAAGCAAATCTTTGGAGAGGTCAGGTAACTCAACCAGAAAGTGTGGAAGGTTTAGTTTGGTCTCATGCACTGGAGAAGGAAATGGCAACCTGCTCCAGTGTTCTTGCCTGGAGAATCCCAGGGACGGTGGAGCCTGATGGGCGGCCGTCTATGGGGTTGCACAAAGTCGGACATGACTGAAGCGACTTAGTAGCAGTAGCAGCAGCATAAGAGACAGGGGAGAGGAGGAAGTCAGTGGATAAAATTGGTCTCCCCTTTCCCCAAAGATATCTTGGGAAGATGTCACCTGACACTGAGAAACAAAATGCACTTATGAAGATGTAACCTACTAGGTACAATTGCTCTCAAATTTACTTTTCCTGACTCATTCCTCCTTTTCCCTTGCTCTTCCATCCTAGAGTATCTCTTCCAATTCAAGTGTTATCAAATAAGCTTCCTTCTCAAGATAGGCCTTCTCAGTTATCCAGAGTAAGACTTTCCTATGTGAAATTCATTTATGAAATCATAGTAATGACTGTAAGTTACTGATGCAAAGAAATAGAGGAAAACAATAGAATGGGAAAGACTAGAGATCTCTTCAGGAAACTTAGAGATAGGGAACATTTCTTGTAAAGATAGGCACAATTAAGGACAGAAATGGTAGGGACCTAACAGAAGCAGAAGATATTAAGAAGAGGGCAAGAATACACAGAAGAACTGTACAAAAAAAGATCTTCACAACCCAGATAATCACGATGGTGTGATCACTGACCTAGAGCCAGACATCCTGGAATGTGAAGTCAAGTGGGCCTTAGGAAGCATCACTAAAAGAAAAGCTAGTGGAAGTGATAAAATTCCAGTTGAGCTATTTCAAATTCTAAAAGATGGTGCTGTAAAAGTGTTGCATTCAATATGCCAGCAAATTTGGAAAACTCATCAGTGGCGACAGAACTGGAAAAGGTCAGTTTTCATTCCCATCACAAAGAAAGGCAATGCCAAAGAAAGTTCAAACTACTGCATAATTGCACTCTTCTCACACGCTAGTAAAGTAATGACTAAAACTCTCCAAGCTAGACTTCAGCAATACATGAACTGTGAACTTCCAGATGTTCAAGCTGGTTTTAAAAAAGGCAGAGGAACCAGAGATCAAATTGCCAATATCTGCTGGATCATGGAAAAAGCAAGAGAGTTCCAGAAAAACATCTATTTCTGCTTTATTGACTATGCCAAAGCCTTTGACTGTGTGGATCACAATAAACTGTGGAAAATTCTGAAAGAGATGGGAATACCAGACCACCTGACCTGCCTCTTGAGAAATCTGTATGCAGGTCAGGAAGCAACAGTTAGAACTGGACATGGAACAACAGACTGGTTCCAAATAGGAAAAGGAGTACATCAAGGCTGTATATTGTCACCCTGCTTATTTAACTTCTATGCAGAGTACATCATGAGAAACGCTGGGCTGGATGAAACACAAGCTGGAATCAAGATTGTCAGGAGAAATATCAATAACCTCAGATAATGCAGATGACACCACCCTTATGGCAGAAAGTGAAGAGGAACTCAAAAGCCTCTTGATGAAAGTGAAAGTGGAGAGTGAAAAAGTTGGCTTAAAGCTCAACATTCAGAAAACGAAGATCATGGCATCTGGTCCCATCACTTCATGGGAAATAGATGGGGAAACAGTGGAAACAGTGTCAGACTTTATTTTTGGGGGCTCCAAAATCACTGCAGATGGTGATTGCAGCCATGAAATTTAAAAGATGCTTACTCCTTGGAAGGAAAGCTATGACCAACATAGACAGCACGTTAAAAAGCAGAGACATTAGTTTGCCAACAAAGGTCTGTCTAGTCAAGCCTATGGTTTTTCCAGTGGTCATGTATGGATGTGAGAGTTGGACTATAAGGAAAGCTGAGCGCAGAAGAATTGGTGCTTTTGAACTGTGGTGTTGGAGAAGACTCTTGAGAGTCCCTTGGGCTGCAAGGAGATCCAACCAGTCCATCCTAAAGGAGATCAGTCCTGGGTGTTCATTGGAAGGACTGATGTTGAAGCTGAAACTTCAATACTTTGGCCACCTAATGTGAAAAACTGACTCATTGGGAAAGGCCCTCATGCTGCTAAAGATTGAGGGCAGGAGGAGAAGGGGATGACAGAGGACGAGATGGTTGGATGTCATCACCGACTCAATGAGCATGGGTTTGGGTGGACTCCGGGAGTTGGTGATGGACAGGGAGGCCTGGCGTGCTGCGGTTCATGGGGTCGCAAAGAGTTGGATATGACTGAGTGAACTGAACTGATCCAAAGAGATTAAATGAATTAAAAATGAATGGGTTGATAAATTTATTTATTTATTCAGTAACCATTATTGACACCTACTCTGCACAAGACACTGTAATGGGCAATGGGGATTCAGCAGTAAGCAAACTGAAAATAGGTTTTGCCTTCATGGAGTTCACATTCCAGGGACAGCCACCTTGTGTAGCCCAAGCCTCTTGCTCATGTGGAAGAAATTTAGAGTGAGCTCCTTTCATTCTTGTTCTTTCTCTTGTCTCCATGAACGTTGGTGGGTAGAATGCCTGTAAGATGATTGAGTTGTATGAAGAAAAATGTCTGTGTCTTTGAATTTGTGCTACTGACTTATAACCCTGGGGAGAGACAACAAAGTTAGGTGTATAAAAGTCTTTAGATTTGGGTCTCTGAAAAAAAAATCACTTCCACTGATTTCAGACTAGGGTTGAGGTTAGATTTTTCATGTTTAAAGAATGATTGAGAAATAAATCATGTTCTTTTCTAGCAGAAGTCAGTAGAGAGCACTGTAAATCTCATTACTTCTCAGCACTAATAAGAGGCTACTGTCCTTCTCTAGCCATTTACCTGGCAAGAAGCATTATGCCAAAAGTGTAGCCTTAGATATCATATTTATAAGATGATCAGTATATATTATAAGAGTATGTTGCAGGGCAATCGAGGAACACATGGTTCCTTTTCAGAATTTATAGAAGCTGTAGCACTGAAGCCAGTCTTTTTCTTGCAGTATATTCTCAGAAGCCATTCTCCAGGCAAAGCAGTGATTGCAGAGGAAGGGAGCCACTTCAATTTGTGTTCAGGAAAAAAGCAGCAAGATCATAATACTTTCCAAATGACCCATAAAATAAAGCACTTTTAGATTTCATTCAACAGAGCCTGCCTTGTCAGAAGCACTAAAAGCCAATTACAATATAAAGCTAATGTTCAGAGCTGTTGAGAATTAGAGATGAAGAACATCTACAAAGGAATTGTTCGAATTCTTCCTGTGTCTTGGTGGGAGATTATGTTGCTTTTTATAAAATCAGTTTTTATAAAATTGGCTGTGATTACAAGACCAATTTTTGTTCTTTTTAATTAGAGTTAAAAATCTTTAAGTAAGCCCAAACAGTTATAGATTAACATAGACAAATTAAAAATCAACCAGAATAATTTCCTATATAATGATGCACATTTTGCTTGTAAATACAATATGCATTTGCAAAATGGATAAGGAAACAGTTTGCTTAATTTCAAAAGGAAAATATCGATCCAATGCCAATATTCAGTTCAGTTCAGTTCAGTCGCTCAGTCGTGTCCAACTCTTTGCAACCCCATGAATCGCAGCTCACCAGGCCTCCCTGTCCATCACCAACTCCTGGAGTTCACCCAGACTCAAGTCCATCAAGTCAGTGATGCCATCCAGCCATCTCATCCTCTGTCGTCCCCTTCTCCTCCTGCCCCCAATCCCTCCCAGCATCAGAGTCTTTTCCAATGAGTCAACTCTTCGCATGAGGTGACCAAAGTACTGGAGTTACAGCTTTAGCATCATTCCTTCCAAAGAAATCCCAGGGCTGATCTCCTTTAGAATGGACTGGTTGGATCTCCTTGCAGTCCAAGGGACTCTCAAGAGTCTTCTCCAACACCACAGTTCAAAAGCATCAATTCTTCAGCGCTCAGCCTTCTTCACAGTCCAACTCTCACATCCATATATGACCACAGGAAAAACCATAGCCTTAACTAGACGAACCTTTGTTGGCAAAGTAATGTCTCTGCTTTTGAATATGCTATCTAGGTTGGTCATAACTTTCCTTCCAAGGAGTAGGCGTCTTTTAATCTCATGGCTGCAGTCACCATCTGCAGTGACTTTGGAGCCCAAAAAGATAAAGTCTGACACTGTTTCCACTGTTTCCCCATCTATTTCCCATGAAGTGATGGGACCAGATGCCATGATCTTCGTTTTCTGAATGTTGAGCTTTAAGCCAACTTTTTCACTCACCACGTTCACTTTCATCAAGAGGCTTTTTAGTTCCTCTTCACTTTCTGCCATAAGGGTGGTGTCATCTGCATATCTGAGGCGGCTGCGACCAGCGCACTAAGCGCAGGCGGCTGCGATGGACCGGTGCACTAAGCGGCAGAGAGGAGCTACCCCACGTCCGAGGTCAGGAGCAGAAGCCGGGAGGACCGCATGCCCAAAGAGTGGCGGCCAAGAGGAGTTACCCCACGTCCGAGGTCAGGGGCAGCGGCCGAGAGTGCCAGACTGCGACGGCGCAGGAATGGCCGAGAGGAGCTACCCCGCGTCCGAGGTCAGGGGCGGCGACCAGAGGAGCTACCCCCACGCCGGAGGTCAGGGGCTGCGGCCGGGAGGAACAACCCCATGCCCGAGGAGCCCTGGCTGCACGGGCGCAGCCTAAAGGAGCTATCCCATGTTGAAGGTCAGAAAGGGCAGCGGTGAGGAGATACCCCTCGTCCAAGGTAAGGAGCTGCGGCTGCACTTTGCTGGAGCAGCCGTGAAGAGATACCCCACGTCCAAGGTAAGAGAAACCCAAGTAAGGTGGTAGGTGTTGCAAGAGGGCATCGGAGGACAGACACACTGAAACCATACTCACAGAAAACTAGTCAATCTAATCACACTAGGACCACAGCCTTGTCTAACTCAGTGAAACTAAGCCATGCCTGTGGGGCCACCCAAGATGGGCGGGTCATGGTGGAGAGATCTGACAGAATGTGGTCCACTGGAGAAGGGAATGGCAAACCACTTCAGTATTCTTGCCTTGAGAACCCCAAGAACAGTATGAAAGGGCAAAATGATAGGATACTGAAAGAGGAACTCCCCAGGTCGGTAGGTGCCCAATATGCTACTGGAGATCAGTGGAGAAATAACTCCAGAAAGAATGAAGGAATGGAGCCAAAGCAAAAACAATACCCAGCTGTGGATGTGACTGGTCATAGAAGCAAGGTCCGATAATGTAAAGAGCAATATTGCAAAGGAACCTGGAATGTCAGGTCCATGAATCAAGGCAAATTGGAAGTGGTCAAACAAGAGATGGCAAGAGTGAATGTTGACATTCTAGGAGTCAGCGAACTAAAATGGACTGGAATGGGTGAATTTAACTCAGATGACCATTATATCTACTACTGTGGGCAGGAATCCCTCAGAAGAAATGGAGGAGCCATCATGCCAATATTAACTGAACCGAAATTGAAAGGGTGTGGCTTCCATTATTGAGCAGTAATGTGCCATATTACAGAGAAGGGACACAATAAGTAGATTTTTAAAGGAGTTGAAAAGAATACTTTAGTAATAATAATGAAATAATGAATTTCAAATTAAAGAATGCTACAATGATATTGGTCAGTAAATAATTATTTTACCATGTTTTACCTTTTATAAAGTAACTTTACAGAAAAAAATGCTTGCTTCATAGCAAAGAAACAAAACAAAATATTTTCTTACCCTGTTTTTCTATCTTTCATTTTTCTCTTTGTTTTTCTGTCCAGGTTCTGACATATTGAGGGAAGTTCTTTCCTTGGGGGTGAGGACAGAATATCACATCCTCTGCCTAAGATGGGAATTCAACTGTAGTTCTCCTCCCACATTTCTTTTATAATTAGAAGGAAAACAAACCTCCTCAAGTGTTCCTCTAAGAATCAAACAAGGATATACTAAATTTCTTTTTGAGCTTCTGAGAGAAGCATAGAATAATGGGCTTGAAATCTGAACCTTGTACCCCCAATTTTTCTCCTAGGAAATGTAAATGTTTGGCTCTGGAAATGGAATGGAAAGGGGCTGAATGTGGAAGAAAGCATACTCAGTAGAACTGATTTTTTTTTTTAAACTTTCAAGATTTAGCTAAAATGGGAAATGAAGGTACAAAGGTACATCAAAATACCATTTAATATTTTTTTGTGGGAGGTATTTACAATACAGAAAAATAAGCTCTGGAATAGGACTTGATTGCAGGATAGTGAAGAACATGAGACGTAAGAAATGGAAAGAGGGAAACGTATACAGGATTTCCTACTGAAAATGAGCTGTAAATGAAATTCCAAAGCAATTCAAATGAAAAAGGTCTTGGTAACAATAACATCAAGAAAAGATTTATATACAGAATACTTATTTAGTCTGGCTGAAATTAAAACGTGAGGAATGTTTGAAAATTTCTTTTAGATTCTGTCTGGAAGAGATAGATTAAGAAATGATATAAATAAAAAAGTATTGATAATATCACCAACACTTATGTGGAGACCATTACATGTCAGACATTGTTCTGAAAGCTTTACATTTAATAACTCAATATTTTTTTACAAAGACCTTGAGAATGATTTCCATTTTGCAAATGGAAAATATAAGAGAGGGAGATGTAAGTGATTTGCCTGGTCTAACATTCAAATTCAAATTCAAATCCATGAAATCTGACTTCAGAAACTGGGCTCTTAACCACTGTGTGCCAGAGATTCTTTTTTTAAAAAGAGATAGAACAGTGAACAGAACTTAAATAAGTACTAGTGTATAGAAACATAATAAAAAAAATTGGCAATACAAAGTTTAGTTATTTACATAGAAAATAAGACATGACCAAGATAAACTTTAATTTTCATAAGCACAAGAAAGAATTAAGTTGGAAAACAAAATTGAGGTATTGACTAAAAAGGATCCATGGAAATGAGATAAAATGTCTGAACTATTTTTCGGGCATATAAAGGAGATTTAGAAACTCCAAGATCGTTCTAGTAGGAATTAAAGAACAGAATTGAGAAAATGATGGAGAAACAAAAATGGAAGAGATGAAACAGATGATGAGAATTTTCCACAAATGGAAGAGAGGGTCCAAAATTAAAAACTTAATCCAATTATTAATCTCATAATTTGTTTACTTATTTATCTCTTATGTATTCAGTTCAGTTCCATTGCTCACTTTTTGCGACCCCATGGACTGCAGCACACCAGACTTCCCTGTCCATCAGCAACTCCCAGAGCCTACTCAAACTCAGGTCAATCAAGTTGGTGATGCCATCCAACTATCTCATCCTCTGCTGCCCCCTTCTCCTTCTGCCTTCAATATTTTCCAGAATCAAGGTCTTTTCCATGGAGTTGGTTCTTCGCATCAAGTGGCTAAAGTATTGGAGTTTCAGCTTCAGCATCAGTCCTTCCAATGAATATTCAGGACTGATTTCCATTAGGATGGACTGGTTGGACCTCCTTGCAGTCCAAGGGACTCTCAAGAGTCTTCTCCAAGACCACAGTTCAAAAGCATCAATTCTTCACTGCTCAGCTTTCTTTATAGTCAAACTCTCACATCCATACATGACTACTAGAAAAACCATAGCTTTGACTAGACAGACCTTTGTTGGCAAAGTAATGTCTCTTCTTTTTAAGATACTGTCTAGGTTGGTCATGGCTTTTCTTCCAAGGAGTAAGCATCTTTTAATTTCATGGCTTCAGTCACCATCTTGCAGTGATTTTGGAGCCCAAGAAAATAAAGTCTCTCACTGTTTCCATTATTCCCTCATCTATTTCCCATGAAGTGATGGGACCAGATGCCATGATCTTAGTTTTCTGAATGTTGAATTTTAAGCCAACTTTTTCACTCTCTTCTTTCACTTTCATCAAGAGGCTGTTCTTCACTTTCTGCCATAAGGGTGGTGTCATCTGCATATCTGAGGTTATTGATATTTCTCCCGGCAATCTTGATTCCAGCTTGTGTTTCATCTAGCCTGGCATTTCGCATGATGTACTCTGCATATAAGTTAAATAAGGAGGTGAAAATATACAGCCTTGTCGTACTCCTTTCCTGATTTGGAACCAATCTGTTTTTCCATGTTCATTTCTAACTATGGCTTCCTGACCTGCATACAGATTTCTCAGGAGGCAGGACAGGTGGTCTGGTATTCCCATCTCTTGAAGAATTTTCCACAGTTTGGTGTGATTCACACAGTCAAAGCCTTTGGCATAGTCAGTAAAGCAGAAATAGATGTTTTTTTCTGGAACTCTCTTGCTTTTTCCATGAGCCAGCAGACGTTGGCAATTTGACTTCTGGTTCCTCCGCCTTTTCTAAATCCAGTTTGAACATCTGGAAGTTCATGGTTCACATACTGTTGAAGCCTGGCTTGGAGAACTTTGAGCATTACTTTATTAGTGTGTGAGATGAGTGCAATTGTGCAGTAGTTTGAACATTCTTGGGTATTACCTTTATTTGGGATGGGAATGAAAACTGACCTTTTCCAGTCCTGTGGCCACTGCTGAGTTTTCCAAATGTGCTAGCATGTTGAGTGCAACACTTTCACAACATCATGTTTTAGGGTTTGAAATAGCTCAACTGCAGTTTTATCACCTCCACTAGCTTTGTTCCTAGTGATGCTTCCAAAGGTCCACTTGACTTCACATTCCAGGATGTCTGGTTCTAGGTCAGTGATCACAGCATCGTGGTTATCTGTGTAATGAAGATCTTTTTTTATATAGTTCTTCTGTGTGTTCTTGCCACCTCTTCTTAATATCTTCTGCTTCTGTTAGGTCTATACCATTTCTGTCCTTTATTATGTCCATATGAATAGGGACAGTTTCATTTTTTCCTTTCTAATATATATGCCGTTTATCTCCTTCTCTTGCCTTATTGCCCTGGCAAGAAAATCTATGCTGAATAAGAATATGATTATAAACATCCTTAACTTTTTCCCATTCTTTAAATAAAGCATTGTGTTCTGCTATTACATATTATTGTGGCCATTTTTTTTTTGGTAGATGCTTTTTATCAAGTTGAAGAAGCTCTCATCTATTTTTATTTCTCTAAAATTTGTTTTTATCATAAATGAGTGTTAAACTTTGTCAAAGCCTTTTTCTATATTAACTGATACAATGATGTAATTTTTCTTGTTTAGTCTTTAGTCAATATGATGTACTGCATTGATTGATTTCTGTCTACTGAAAGATTTGCACCCTTTCAATAATCATCATGCATAATTTGATGATGACCAGGTCATCATGTATAATTTATATACATATACATATATATATATATATATATATAAAACACATTCAACTTGCTAACATTTCTTAAAGATTTTTTATCTATTTCCATGAGTAATATTGTGATGTAGTTTCTTTTCTTGTTTTGTCTTTATCTGATTTTAATGTCAGGGTAATACTAGTTTCATAAAATGAAAGATGTTATATCCTATTATATTTTCTAGAAAAGATTTTGTAAAATTATTATTAACTTTTTACATGGGTGGTATGATTTTCTATCAGAACCATCTGGACCTGAAAATTTCTTTTATGGAGAGAGTTTTTAAGAATTATAAATAAATTTCCTCGATAGATATTGGACTATTTAAATGATTCCATGTTGAGTGAATGTGGTAATTTGTGCTTCAAAGAAGTGATATACTTGTTTAACTTGTAAAATATTGTATACAGTTGCTTGTACAATTCCCTTATTGTCCTTTTGATGTCTGCAGAGTCTATAGTGATGTTTCCTCTTTCATTCCTGATATTAGAGACTTTTGTATCCTCTCTTTTCTGTGGCAGTACTGCTAGAGTTTTGCTCCCCTTTTCCTGATCCTCTGGCTAGAAAAGCAAAATTTGTATGGGAGGGTGCATTTTTGTCTGTGCTTTTTGGTCATTTCCAGTTGGCTGGCTTCTTCAGCCAAACTCAGCCTCAGATATATAAGAAAAACAAAAACCTGGTGAACTCCTTACCATGCCTTTCTTTTGGACCCCCCAATACCTAGCTTTTCTTCCTTTTACATTTACCTTTCAAGAGCTTATGTTCATTTTACTTTATGAGAGGAATGGTAAAATGATGTCTACTTTATCTTCCTGAAATCCTCTTATTGAGAACCCTCTTATTCTTGTTTCAAGCAAGAAAATTTTGGACTTTTTATTTGTTGTTTGGATGAGTAATAGAAAACTGAAACACCAACTCATCCTGTGAGTTATTTAAACTTCATAGACAAGAACAGTATGAAAATGAAAAAATTAGTCTCACACTTTCCCAGCTTCATCCTTTCAACTCTAAGTTGATTCTAGTTCTTCCTTAGCTATGGCTATGTGCTGCATCATTCAGGCTTCCGTGGTTTGAGAAGACCGACATCTGGCAGAGTCTCAGTGATCTCCACAATCCACAAGCATTGTGAGAAGTATCAGACACTCACTGTTCCATTGCAATGCCCTGAGCTATGCCATCTATGTGTTTACTCCAACAGTCAGCCATACTGGGTCCTGTTGCCCATGATAAACAAGAGGCAAGCTGAGGCTCAGGAGAAGTTCATGTTTCAGGTGCTCAGTGTAGCACAATAAGCACCAGAATTGATGGGTAGAGTGGCTATGAGGACACATTTCTACAGAGGAGACTTGAAACTCTGTCTTTATATATTTCTGGTACTTCTGCCCTTTTGAGGCATCTACACTAGCTTCATCATGACCAGTCTAACAGATACATACATTCTACCAGTGACGATGTCATCCTTATTTTGAAATACTGATTTGGAAAAAGTTTGATCAGATTATAATTTGATCTGATTTTTTTCCAGACTCAAAACATGTATTTCATTTCCTTAAAACATCAGGGCTGCTCTTCTTGTTCATCAAGGGAACTGCCTTAAGTATGGCTCCAGCACATATGTACAATGTTGAGTGGGTCTGGTAAAGGAAAGGAGAGGATAATGAAAATCAAGAAGGAAGATGGGCTACCAAAGATACAGGATCCTTAGCACAAAAACCATCGGAGAAGGCAATGGTAACCCACTCCAGTACTCTTGTCTGGAAAATCCCATGGATGGAGGAGCCTGGTAGGCTGCAGTCCATGGGGTTGCTAAGGATCAGACACGACTTAGCGACTTCACTTTCACTTTTCACTTTCATGCACTGGAGAAGGAAATGGCAACCCACTCCAGTGTTCTTGCCTGGAGAATCCCAGGGACAGGGTAGCCTGGTGGGCTGCCGTCTATGGGGTCGCACAGAGTCGGACACGACTGAAGTGACTTAGCAGCACCAGTAGCAGCAGCACAAAAACCACCTGATTCTGAAAGAAGTCACCAGAGAGATGTAAACCATGGTCTGTTAAGTCATCCTGCTCAGACAGCAAATGAAGTCCATCTGACGTTTTTATATTGACTGGGCTGGATTAGAAACCATCTCAAAACGTTATACAGATCAACTGTAGGTCATCACAGCCCAACCATAAGAAAATGAACCAACTATTAAATTTATCTTCCTCTTTCACTTTACCTTCCCCAAATTCTTCTTCTGTGATGTTTGGCTAACCAGAGAGAATAACAAATTCTGATTACCCAAGATTGTATTTAAACTCAGTGAAACTAAAAGCACTTTTAAGGAAGTAGAAAGGGAATATCGCAGAGATGTCACCTTTCAGATAATGAGGCTACTTAGGTGGGTAGAAAAATACAGACTATCCTTAAGTAAACAAAAATCCCTCTTGCAGCATGCTCTGTTCAGCCCTATTTCTGATAGAAAGGTAGTTATATCTCTAGGAGAGACCTGCTTAGTGATAAAATGCCCTGGTCTGTATAATTTTTAGAGACTGTGGTTTTTCCTATTATAGTAATCTCATAAAAACCTATGATTGCGATCATCAATTTAGTATGGTGAGCAGATAGTATACAGTAATAATTCATCATCCAACACAAAATTTTGGTTTCTAAATATTCTAAGAAAAGTGGCTGTAGTATATTTTAGAGGAAATAAACACACTGAGAGATCTTTTTTTTTGTTTTAAGTAGACTGTGTGTGCACAGCTTACTTCAAAGTCAAATCTATTTCCAATATCTTAGAAACAATGTATGCAAGAGCTACTCTTTCAGTGTATGACTATTTTTTCTATACATCTTAATGTTGTACTCTAATGTTACTTTAAGGAGAAATCTAGCATAATTGACAAAGTGAAATAAATTTGATACCATCTAAATGAAACTAGTTTAAAGCTGAAATCCTATCAAATGCCAGATTGTTGTTTATTTGCTAGTTTGTTTGTGATGGATCAGGGACTCTAAGGCATCTAAAATTCAAACTTTTCAAACATAGAAGCATAGAGTTTTGGGAATTTTTCCAAAAAGCAGTATATCAAATCATGAACAATAAAATTTTAAAAACGGCATATAGAAAACACTGAAAAATATGCAAAGGATGAAGAAGATTGATTAAAAACAATGTCAATTAAATGAAAATTCCATACTCTTGCCCTTCAAAGGCTTACCCTCAATGAGTTTCTTTCAATTAAGCTGAAATTTTTTACAGCTTGTTCTTTATTCTTGTCTGCAAACCTCAATTTATTTCCATGTTCATAAGTTTGTTTGTTAGATATTGTACATCCAGTGGGAACTCAAGGCTTTACATCTTCACCTCTGATTAAATCTGCATCAGTGTCCTGCCAATAAAAATATGTGTTATTACAGCACCAAATAATTCTACTTGCTTTTATGCAGTAAATTTAGTCCTCCCTCCCATCGCTACCACTGTTCTGAATCCAATTTGATGACTCAAAAAACTCATTAGTGTTCATGGATTAGTGATAACTTCTCTATTGCCTTTCCTTCAACAGAACAGAAGAACTAATAGACATTTTGATAAAAAAAAAAAGTTTATTTTTGTTTGTTAAAGGAAAAGGGAGCCAAATAAATATTTTAATTTCCAGTTGATATAGAGTGTTCTATTGGAAGACAAGCTTAGAGTTATTTTAATATCAGAAATGATTGAGGGGCTTATATTTTGCTATTATGTTGATATACTATGCATGGACATAAATATCATATATTTGTAAACATACAACACATGTTCGTTACATACTGTCCTGAGTCTCCCTGCCTATATGTACACACATGTAGACATATGTACACATATGTAGACACGTCTGGAGTATCAGCCTAACATAGTCTTTGCATGGGGCTTTTGACTTAATGCTCCATTTTTCTCCAGCTACATCTCCCTTCAGTGATTTTATAATTTTGATTATATTTATAATTGTGATTATAAATGTACCTTCAGTTTCCTGAGTGCTTGAAATAGAGGTTACTGATTTCTCCAGGGAATGTTTGGCAAAATAAAAATATCTTCAATAACTAAATTAGTCCATAAACAGAATACATAATTTTAGTCACTTGAGAAATTTTGGCAGATAACTAAAATATATAATACCCATCCAGTCTCTCATCTTGGAAACATCTTAACCACAAAATAATGCTGACCATGGGAATTATGTCAACAGAGTTTTAAAGCAGTATTAATGTATCTAGATACCTGAATTACAGATTTGTAAGAGATATGTCCAAGTGTACTGAACATCTGGAACAAAGGAGATATGCAGTATATATTCGAAAAAAATTAAACTCTTTTAGACATCTTCACTTAGTTCAGGCACAGCCTTGTATTCTACCTCTAATTATCTACAACGGCCTTTCTCAAAATGTTTCACGAAATTCTAGTCCCACAAAATGTAAAATGTTTTTGGGAAAAAAGAGGTTGCATCTATGATAAAATTAAAGTTAAAAATTTCCATACTGGGAAGGCTTCTCAAACATTTAAGGTACATTTTGACTCTAAGAATGGGGACTTAGTTTATAATGTTCACAAAAAGCACTTATTACACATCTTTTTTCTTGTGAAGCACATCGCTGGGCTCTCTCCTCATCACACACAGGTAAGTGCTGATCCTCCCATTTTTTCTATTAAAACAACCTGTTTTCTGTGTAAAATGATACTGGTTTCATTCTGATCCTATGTTCTGTGACATTTTATGTCCAGTTATAACATTCAGGACTGAGCTCCTGAGTCTTCGAGTTGATCTTCAGTTTTGCTGGTCTCAGTGGTTCTTGGTGAAAAACGTACAAGCCTGCTAAATTCTGTAGCTTTGCTCAGTGACTAGAGTGGAAGCATCCTCCTCATTTTCTGCAATAAAGGAGTGCTGTGTGAAGTTGGCCGGATAAGTTCAGGTCATGAGAAAATGATCTGGTGGGAAATGGCTTACCTCACTCAGTGTCCACTGGAAATACACATCCTTTCAGATCTCAGTGAAGGAGAGTAATAGGTCCAAACCCACACTTCTTTTCTTTGAATCTGTCCCACCTGTGACACTTATTCCTTCTAGTCTGAGCTAAACTCACAGACTCAATGGCTGCATTTCAGTTTCATGTTGTAATTATTTGTGTGGGTGTGTAGATAAAAAGATCAACTGTAAAATATGAAAATTTTGTTCCTTTTGTGTGACATTGCTACACAGCAGAACAGATGTTTCCAACATTCAAGAGAATTCAGACTAGAAATGTATTTCTGTGATGAAGGTATTAGGAAGTGGAGGGAGGGGACAGTCAAGGAAAAGCATTTGAAGTGTTACATGTATTTAATGCTAATTTCAGCTGCCAGCAAGCATTCACTTTAGAGTACTATAATGTGTGTGACCAGTTCAGTCATGTCCAACTCCTTGAGACCCCATGGACTGTCTGAGCACCAGGCTCCTCTGTCCATGAGATTTCTCAGGCAAGAATACTGAAGTAGGTTGCCATTTCCTATTCCAGGGGATCTTCCTGATCCAGGGATCAAACCTGGGTCATTTTCATCTCCTGTATTGACAGGAGGATTCTTTACTACCGTGCCACCTTCTGTGTAAGAGTACTACAATACCCTTACATAAAGTAGATCACTCCCATGTTCATTTCCTTGTTCCACGTTTGAAATAACTGCAACACAGAATTGTTCAGTGTATCAGCATTAGTTGTCGATCACCCCTTCACCAACATCACCGTAACCAGACACACTAACACATCTTATGGATGAGAAAATTCAGAGCCATCCAGTAGCAAAGCAGGTATCTTTGACCATCTTTATTCCATGGGAATTCAAAAAGAACTTACTTTAGAAACCACCTTCTGTATTCCAAAAGTGGTTATTCGATTTGTTTCAGAAGTTCAACAATTTTTTTAGATAGTCATTGTTTCAGTAGCAATTAATATTCAAACTTTAAGAAGAGACTTTTCTCTTTTAGCCTGAACTAAACTACCTCTGATGGACTCAAAGTGTACACTTCTTTGTTCCATAAAGTGTAACCAATCACTAAAGTCTAATATATTCTTTTCAAACACAAGCACATTCTGCAATATTTTTAGCAAATGCTATTTTAATATTTTAGTTCAAAAGCTAAGTTGATAAGGAATCAAATGCTGCCTTGGTATTAGGTCATAATATTTTCAGGCTTAAAAGACTTGATGGAAAATGTGGATATGACTATGATATCTATTACAGATTCAAGAATTCAAATGCTCTTATTGCTCTTTTCCTTTGATACCATGAGTGCTACACCCTGACATGCAAAGCTAAAGCAGAGGAAAGGCTCCAATTGTCTAAATAACTCCATTCCTGCAACAACATATGGCTCTTTCCTGGGTAGTCCTTTGGTATCTGGTGGAGTGCTAACCCAGGATGGTTGTAGATTTCATTCACCTATCGTAATAAAAGGGAAATAAGTCCTTGATGTCTCTGTAGCCTAGAGTTTTGCCTTCATTAGATTTACTGCTTGTATATGCTGGCATGAAAGGACTCAGTCAACACCTATATTTACAATAATCACAGGAAGATATTCAAACTTGAAGAGGGAGTTCATATAGCAGAAAAAATAAAATAGAAAATTAAAGTGTTCAGCTGAACTGATTAAGGATTTCATTATTTTTTTCCACTTTGCCTACAGTTCAGAAGCTAGACTAAGGACATCTGTTGTGAGAAATGGCTTTTTACCAAAACAAATCCTTTTGTCAAGTGGAAAGACAACCATATGCTGACACAATTGAATGCTGACCACATTCAGTATTTAGTCATCAGGATGGTGTGGGCATAGAAGCATGTACTTATTCCTTCTCATTAATTGGTTACTGTTATCATTTTTTAAAGGATCAAAAAAAGATACTCATCCTATTGCATGAAAATAATCATAATGATAATCAACATTATCTCTATATCAACATAAACTCTAATAAACTTGTTTTCAGCAAATATTTGCTACTTCCCTTTAATGTTCACAAATAAGAAGCCAGTTGCTGCAAAGGGTCAAACTAAATGGTAATATGTCTATTCTTCTATAAGAAAATAATAAACTATCTGAAATAAACCAACTCTTCCCAAATCCCAGAATGCCCTTCAGAAACTATCTCTTTTAGGATCAATTCACATTAATTTACTCTGACCAATGTCTGAAAGTGTGTCTAACAACTATGTAAATACATGCTCCACATGCATACACTCCTTAAATATTACGATTAAGGCCAGCTACTTGATTTACTCTCCTGAAATGCTAAAGCTTTGAAATAAATATAAAAGATAGCAGGCAATCTGTTTAGGTTCTGGGGTTCTGACCTCTAGGTTCAGAGGGTTTCTAGGTTAAGAAACAGTGTTTTCTTAACTGTGTCAGAATTTTGCCCTCTAGTAAAGAACGGGCAACATTATTCCAAAAGATGGATATAAAGGGAAGAAAGCAGTACAGTAGTATTTGCAAATTAAATTTTTAGTCTTTATTGGTTCAGTACTTAATAGAAAGTCCCTAAGGCATCATTCTTTCACATTTGAATGAGAATATGTTGTTTTCCCACAACACATTCTTAGAACCTTAGAGATCCTGCAGAGATCAATAATCTACCCCCTGGAGGGAGAACTCTGCTAATGAAATGCCTTAGTAACACCAGCAGATCTGTGGGAAGCTGTGCTGATGTGTCCAAGGGGTATCCATGTTGTAATATGTGGTATTAGGAAACAGCAGTCTTTAGAACACGAGTTTGTTCTCTGACTCGCACATCCTATGTAGTATCAGCAAGCAATGTAGTGCCCTAAAGGAGACAGTTAATGCTGTCCATGAGGAATAGATCCAGGTTTTGTGGGTATATTTATATACTCAGGGGAAACTTCCTTAAGAAAAAGAATCTAAACTTACAAGTACAGAATCAAGTACAGTACAAATGTTTCTACCATTATAAAATCTAATGAGTAGCTTTAAACCTCTAAGACTGACATTTTTTTTCCCTATGCTGAGTGATTTGCGTGTGTGTTAATCTTTTTAACTGTGTCAGTATTATAATTGGAGCACTTTTCTGGAAAAAAAATGTTATTTAACAATGAACATAACTGAGCTATGAAAAAAGAAGAAAGCTCCTCTCATTTATTTTACTTCTGTTCTCCAAAGAAATGGAAAATCATGAATGATAGGGTCATCTAGAATATTCTAAATGTGCTATTTGAGAGTAACTGCGGGAGGAAGAGAAGCAAGAACTAATAGAACAAAGCTCTAGCTGTCAATTATTCTCCAGATATGTTTTTCCCTTTCTATTCTTTCCTTTCTTCCTTGCTCTTCCCCTTTCAAATGATCTTCTCTCCTTCTTCTTTCACTTTCCCTAGAATTGGAGCTGAGACTAACGTGTCTGAAAGACTAACGTGTCCCTGAAAGAAATTCCTGTCCAGGGACTTCCCTGGTGGTCCAGTTATTAAGACATCACCTTCCAATGCAGCAAGTGAGGATTTTAACCCTCGTCAGGGAACTAAGATCCCACATGCCCAGAGTACAAAAGAAAAAACAAATAATATTGTAATAAATTCAATAAAAAGTTTAAAAAAATTGTTCACATCAATAAAGAATCTTAAAAAAAGAAATTCTCATCCATCCAATTTTTTTCATTATTTTAAAAGTTTTAATAATTATTTGAAATGTACTTAAAGTATAAACTTGAATGCTGTGTGATACTAATTATATTTGTTCCAGTGAGATCCACATGGTAAAAATCCTCTCTGTGCAAACAACTGAATGTTTAAAGTATGAAAATTATGAACTATAAGACCTTCATAGAAAGCTTGAAGATTTTCTAAAATTATCAAAAAGTCATGAACCAAATTAACCTCTAACTGAAAACCAAACATTCACTTGATGTTAAATATTAAGGAATTTTTTGAGGAAAGACTCTGCATTATTGATTTTCATAACCTTATTCTCACAATAATCCTGATGATACAGATTGAAACTTCATCTAGCATAATTGCCTCTGTTAAAAATCTTCAACTGTCTGACATATCACAGATGTCAGATATGTAAATTATTGAATATCCTTTGGAGAAGATGAAGATACTTGTGCTTACTGTGGTATCCTTACTGGCAGTGAGGCCCATTGTTCTTGTCTCTCATTCATTCCACACAAGAGGAGAAAGAAGCTCTAAAGAACATGAGATCATTAACAGGCTGCAGGTCCCTTGAGGATAGACTATATATTTGCATCCAGCAGCCATATCCCTGACACTAAGTAGTGCTCAATATGATTTTAAATAATATTGATAATATCTCTTATTTTACCAATTCAGGTAGACTGTAATGAGGGTCACGGTATCTACAGATCAGAGAGGATATAGCAGTATTCAACACCATTCAGTTTCAGTTCAGTTCAGTTCCTCAGTCGTGTCCAACTCTTTGAGACCCCATGGACTTCAGTATGTCAGGCTTCCGTGTCCATCACCAACTCCCAGAGCTTGCTCCAACTCATGTCCGTTGAGTCAGTGATGCTATCCAACCATCTCATCCTCTGTCGTCCCCTTCTCCTCCTGCCTTCAATCTTGCTCAGCATCAGTGTCTTTTCCAAAGAGTCACTTCTTTACATCAGATGGCCAAAGTATTGGAGCTTCCGCTTCAGCATCAGTCCTTCCAGTGAATATTCAGGGCTGACTTCCTTTTAGCATTGAGATCTTGCAGTTCAAGGGACTCTCAAGAGTCTTCTCCAACACCACCGTTCAAACACATCAATTCTTTGGTGCTCAGCTTTCTTTATAGTCTAACTCTCACATCCATACATGACTACTGGAAAAACCATAGCTTTGACTAGACAGACCTTTGTTGGCAAAGTAGTGTCTCTGTTTTTCAATATGCTGTTTAGGTTTGTCATAGCTCTCTTCCAAAGAACAAGTGTCTTTTAATTTCATGGCTGTAGGAACCATCTGTAGTGATTTTGGAGCCCCGCAAAATAGAGTCTGTCACTGTTTCCGTTGTTTTTCCATCTATTTGCCATGAAGTGATGGGACCAGATTCCATGATCTTAATAGTTTTTTGAATGTTGAGTTTTAAGCCAGCTTAAAACACCACTGCCCACCCCATAAAGTGACTTCCTTCCCTTGGTTTCTCAGGCACCAATTCTCCTGGCTGTCCTCCATCTCTGTTCTCTTTTCACGCTCCAATCTCCCTTTCTGGTTCCTCTGTTTCCCTGATATTTTAACACTGAACTGTCTCTGAGCTCCATCTTTTTTTGTTTTATTATTTTCTAAAAAATGTTTTAAAGATTTTTTTTATGTGGACCATTTTTAAAGTCTTTATTGAATTTTGTCACAATATTGCTTCTGTTTTATGTTTTGCTTTTGTTTGGCCCTAAGGCATATGGGATCTTGTCTTCCGGACCAGGGATAGAACCCATATCCCCTGCATGGGAAGGTGAAGTCTTAACCACTGGACCACCAAGGAGTCCCCGGGCCCAGTCTTTACATCTGATATCTTTATGTCTATGCTCCTTTGATGATCTCATCTAGTCTCATAGCTTTAAATGTCATTTAAATGTTGATGATTTTCAAACATACATATTCAACTTGAACTTCTTTCCTGAACTCCAAATTGATAGATTTAATTACATATTTTATATCTCTATTAAGTATCTAGTAGGCATCTTAAGCTAACATGTCCTAAACTAAAATTCTGTCATACTCCCCATCTCCATTTTAACAGTGGTCATTCTTGAGTAGTGGAATTTTTGAGTTTTTAGTACTGTTCTATATTTTTTCCATTTTTATAATAAATTTGTCTAATTTTTGAAAAAAGGTGTATAGATACACATATATGAAATAAGGCTTCCATCAAAAAGATAAATAATTTATAATTTACACTGAAAGATAATTATATGTAATAAGAATTTTGTATGAAACACAATACATGATGTTTTATGTTAATTTGTTTCTTCATTTTGTTTATTTAAAAAAACTGGACAGAATTTTTGGATTATTAGAGAAAAGGAAAAGACAAAGAAAGAAATAAGGGAAAGTATAAAAGTAAAGATAAATTATGGTAGAGTAGGAAGCCCAAGAAGGACAAAGAAACATTAACAGAGGGAGAAAGATCAAAAAATAGATGAATCATGGAGCTGAATCATCCCATTCTATTTTACTTGGTTTACATTACAATTTTGAAAAAGATGACAAAGACCAAAGAAGCTATGAGAAAGATTTTTAAGATTTAAAAACACATTGTTTCCTAGATAAGCCTATATTAGGCATTTTATGTACTACATTTAAAAGACACCGGGAAAGAGAGTTGCCATGTCAAGTGACCAGTGCCAAGACATTTACACACTATCACTCAGAGCACACATTGACTGTAGTAAAAGTGTAAGCTTAAAATCATAAGTGATTTGCTGTCACACAAACCTTTTGCCACTTTATTCTTATAATAAGTGATTCATTAATTGATTCAGTGAGTATCATTGAGCTTTTTTTCTTTTTTTTTTTTTTTTGAGCTTTTTTCTTGTCAGATACTAATCCTTGGATTAGATTAGTGAACAACAGCAGCAAAATAAAATACCTGCCTCATGGAACATTCTACTTGGGAGTGGGGGCAAATTAGTGGGATCAAACTGTGAGCAACTAGCATAAAAATAAGGAAACTATATAATATTTTTTGTGATGCTAAAAATAAAGAAATTTTAGATTACTTGCCTCTAAGATTATTTTTTTAATAACTTAAGTATGTCAGGGCAGGCTATTTATATTAAAATGAGATAATGAATAAGAGAAAGGGATTGATAAGAGAAAGGGATTAATAATTTCAATATTAGATCAGACCAGGATACTCATAGGTAATATTTTTTCTAATATTATTCAACATCAGATATAAAAAACAACTTGATAAATTACCATTTCCTGAATATGCATTTATAAATATTTAAAAATTATATGTAATAAAATAGTAAGATAAATTAATGTACATATATTGGTGATTTTATGTAGTTTCAAACAATATTGTATATCTGTCTTAATTTTTTAAATAGCTACATCAGGTCCAAATCCTCCAGAGTTGTTGGGACTTTGCTCTTAACTAATAAGTCTTCCTCTGTCAATTTCTAATTCTTTTTTATGTATTTAATTGTTTTTATGTATTTAATATTAATTCCATTCCTGATGGTGAAGAACAGGGAAATCCATGGAGTCACAAAGAGCTGGACACGACTGAGAGACTGAACAAACTCCTGGAAAATGCTTCTTTGGGTTCTACAGTCCCATGCTTTGATACAGTGGGGTTTAGGAGGAGAAAAGACATTGATAATGAATCCTTGCTTCATTGTCAGGGACTGTCAAAAGCAATTTTTGTTTTTTTAATCTATTTAGCATCTGGTAAAGGGATTTTCTAAAACTTCTGCTTAATCTTAATTTGTTATCAAGGGCTGTGCTTCTAAAAGTAATATTACTCCCAATAAAGGAACTGGATATTTGAACCAGAGCCCAAAAAGGAAGCGTTGCTAAGGGACAAGTTCTACATTGGAAATTGGAAAATCTGACTTTGTTCTCATCTCACCACAAGTGGTCCACAGGCAAGCCGCTTGTACTTTCTGTATCTCCATTCATTAGTAATGAAGGTCTTCTTTTCAGTCTCATGATCTAATAATCAAATTTAAGAAGCAATTAGAGAACAAAGAATAAAGTGATTACCTAGAAAAGTGTGTTTGATTAACAACCATAAAAAACACGAGCTCTTTATGACTTAGCAATGCGATCAAAATACACAGACATGTTCTTTTGTGTTTGAATCAAGTTTCTGTCTTGGTATTTTAAGTCACTGCATAGTGTTTTTATTTGATTGCCTAACACTTTCTTTACTCTATGTTCACCAGGCTATTTATAGATAGCTCAATGTCCTTCCTTTGTAAATAAGGACCTTTTATCAGATCACTTGAGATTCAGGCTTAAAAAAAGTCTAAGTATGAATATATCTGTTATTTTTGACTTAAAATCTCTACAACCCATTATGTTTCTCTTACTTGTAAATATTTAGGGGGCTTTGGTGTCTGGGCTCAACTGTTAATACCTAAAATCAGTTTCAATGTGGAAGTCTTATGGGACTGGGCAGAGTTTATACAGATAAACCAAGCCAAGAAGTTATTTTTCAGGTCAGGTCAGATTTCACTTCAGACAAGGGTCTTGTTCTGCTTATTATATTTGTAGGGGAGCGGCAGAAGGACATGGCTAGCATAGGCTGCAAGTGAATCCTAAAATATTGGAATTTTTTTAAATGACTGTATTTGATAAACTGTGAAATAACTTGCTTATGGATTTAAAGTGGGAATACATTGGACAAAATCCTTCCTATTTGCCATGATCATTATCAGAATTTAAAGAACCAAAATTCTATTCTAAGATATTTTTCTTCATTTGGTTCAATAATGATGGCTGCTGATTAAGTGAAACCAACCCGTGTTTAGTATTCATTTGTCCTTTCAAAGAAACACATTTTTCTATAATTTTAAAATAAGCTATTTTTAAAAAGAGAAAAAAAATAGAATAAAAATAAAATTTACTAAGCACCTATGATATGCCAGGAAATACTCATCATATTTTCACATTTCTCATGATGTCCATATTACTGGTGAGAGAAGTGCAGCTTAAAATGCTTAAGGAAACGTCAAGGTTAAACAGATATCTGTTTGTCTATTTAATGTTTTTTACACTAGAGAATAGTCTAATTCTTTGACTACGGTAGGGTGTAGAGATTTAAGTTAACAGGATAATGGGACAATTAATTTTGGTAGTGAAAGAAAAAGAATCTCTCTAAGCAGGGCAGCCTCAGGGATCTAGTGCCTAATGGTCTGAGGTGGAGCTGACGTATTAATAACAGAAGTAAAGTGCGCTATAAATGTAATGTGCGTGAATCATCGGAAACTATCTTCACCGCGGGTCCATGGGAAAATTTTCTTCTATGAAACCAGTCCCTGGTGCCAAAAAGGTTGAGAACTGCTGCTCTACATTACTGAGCACATATTCTGAACTACTTTCCATAAACCATACAATACCCTTCCTTTACCATATTACAGACGAGGATGCTAAGGTTTGGGAAAATTAAACAATATAAGCAAGATACATGGTCATGAATAGAAAAGGCAGGCTTCCAACCCAGCTCTTCATGACGTAAATTTTCAATGAACTGGGAAAATTGTAAAAGTTTGACTTACGACAATCAAAACTACAGTTTAGATATTGCTGCTGCTGCTGCTGCTGCTAAGTCGCTTCAGTCATGTCCGACTCTGTGCCACCCCATAGACGGCAGCCCACCAGGCTCCCCCATCCCTGGGATTCTCCAGGCAAGAACACTGGAGTGGGTTGCCATTTCCTTCTCCAATGCATAAAGTGAAAAGTGAAATTGAAGTCTCTCAGTTGTGTCCAACTCTTAGCGACCCCATGGACTGCGGCCCACCAGGGTCCTCCGTCCATGGGATTCTCCAGGCAAGAGTACTGGAGTGGGGTGCCATTGCCTTCTCCAAATGCAAAAGCAGAAAAGCCATCAAAACAATGAATGAGATGGACCTGGGACAGGCGTGTGTAAGGACATAGCCTGAGGAGATTCTGATGTCCTTCCTTTGCCACTGACAAGTGCAGGGAGGGCACTGCAGGTCTAGGCATGTCCCACAGCTTTCATTAGCACAGATGTAAACAAAGTAACAGAGAAGGCAATGGCAACCCTCTCCAGTACTCTTGCCTGGAGAATCCCATGGACAGAGGAGCCTGGTAGGCTGCAGTCCACGGGGTCGCTGAGTCAGATACGACTGAGCGACTTCACTTTCACTTTTCACTTTCATGCATTGGAGAAGGAAATGGCAACCCACTCCAGTGTTCTTGCCTGGAGAATCCCAGGGACGGGGGAGCCTGGTGGGCTGCCATCTACGGGGTCACACAGAGTCGGACACGACTGAAGTGACTTAGCAGCAGCAAACAAAGTAATGGGCTTCCCGGGTGGTGTGGTGGTATAGAATCCATCTGTCAATGCAGGACATGCAAGAGATGTGGGTTAGAGTTCCCTGGCTTGGGAAGATGATTCCCTGGAGTAGGAAATGACAACCCACTCCAGTATTCTTGCCTGGAAAATTTCATGGAATTTTTGCTGCCTGGCGGGCAGCAGTCCCTGGGGTCGCAAAGAGTCAGAAGCGACTGAGAACGCCCGTACAAATAAACTAATGATCCTGATGGTGAACCCGTTCTCCTTTCAGTTTTCTTCTTTATGCCTTTATGGACTGTAGCCTACCAGGCTCCTCTGTCCATGGGATTTTCCAGGCAATAGTACTGGAGTGGGTTGCCATTTCCTTCTCCAGCAGATCTTCCCATCCCAGGGATGGAACCCAGGTGTCCCGCATTGTAGACAGATGGGAGACCTGGGTTACCATCTGAACCACCAAGGAAGTCCTCTTTATGCCTTATATTATGCCTAATATTGACCTGATCAATTCAGAGGCTTAAAAAAGCATAAAGATATTATTTTATAGTCTAGAGGATACAGTCCTAAAATCAGGTGTTTCCAGAGCTATGCTCCTTCAGAAGATTCTAGCAGGAGAATTCATTTCCCTGTCTTTTCCAGTTTTTAGAGGACAACTGCCTCCTTGGTCTGTAGCCCTCTCCTCACATCACTCTGACTTTACTTCCTTCATCTCATCTTCTTCTCTGATCCTCCTGCCTCTCCGTTATAAGAACTCATGATTATATTAAATCTACCCAGATAACTCAGTAGAATCTCCCCATCTCAAGATCCTTATTTTAATCCTATCTTCAAAGTCCCTTTTGCCATGTAAAGGAACATATACACAGGTCTTAGAGATTAGGATGGAAACATCTTTGGGTGGCCATTTTTCTATCGACCATATATTTTTTAATTTCTTAAGTACATGCTAACTGGATATCTTGCTTTTGACAGCAACATTCAAAATTTCGATATTTTTCTATTAACAACCATTTTAAGGTAGAATAATAATTATGCTAATAGTTAAGATAAACTTCAGTTTATTTCAGTTCAAAAAACAATTGTTAAATCCATTCAACTGTCCTTCAGGATGCAGGTAGCTAATCAGAGCTTCTTACTTGGCATGATAAGAGAGAAGATTCTGGAACATTGGGTACTTATCACCTAGATAAGTGGATATGATATTTTCAGAGCAAGTGATGGTATTTTTGGAGCAAGTAATTCAGAATATTCACTTATGGATTTGCCAATGATCATTACTATTTGTCCTTAGTAGTTTGTCAATCTACCACTATTCATCCTTAGTAAAGCCAGACCAAGTGTTAACACACTTTGCTTAAATATATTTATTATTCCTGTTATTATACCTTTGCAGATACTTCAGTAAATTAAAAGTTAGCACCTAAAAAGTTGTTCATTCAGTTAGTTTATTTAAACAATAGAAATCATCCTAGGATGATCCCTTACATTATTTTGTGAGTTAGCATGACTGACATATGTGTACCACAAACTACACACTTTTGTGAAACATGTGCTATGTTAAATCTAAGCTGAAGATGTCACATAATGATCTGCAATGCTGCTTTTCAGAACACTTTTTCTGAAGAGTCAACCAATTTAGTTAATTTTATTCCAATTATTTAATTTCACTATTCCCCTCCTATATTAGTAAGAACAAAATTTTTAAAAATTAGTATCCATAAGCTTTTAGTAAAACATTTTGTTGAATGGCAGAGCAAAATCCCAAAGAGTTTACTGGATAGATCAAACTTGTGCAAATTGAGTCAGCATAATACAATACTGACTTTATATCTTTTGGAAGTTCCCACATACTAGTTTCAGATAAGTGTGACTTTTTATGATGTCAAAGTTGTAGAGATGATTAAAGCTATGAAAATGAGTGACATCAGAAACATGGAGACATGAAATGCTCCTTTTATCTCTCTCCTTCAACCTACAACAAGTAAAACATCCATAACTCATCAAATGTTCCTCCACCTAACCCATCAGGATGTTGGAGAATTCACACATCTGAACATCTAAAGGTGGGTGGGGTGGAACACATAAGGGTGGTCGAACTGAGGGAATAACAGAGGCGTTTGCAATCTGGCCTCTTTGCCTCAATGGATGAGATCACAGACCCAGAAAAGCCAGGAGCAACAGTAGAGGCAGCACATATGAATCTGGCCTCCTGGCCACAGCGGTGCTGGTTTCACTGGGAACTGAGCATCCGTGGCAGTGGGGCCTGGGTTACCTTGGTCCCTTCAGCTGCAGAGGTGCGTGGGACTCCAGTCCCTGTTCCAGCCCCTACCCTGCCCCAGCCCTCCTGCAGTAGCAGCTCCCAGGAACTACTCAAACCTGAATACAGTGGGAGTGCCTGCAACCCTAACTCCCCCCAGTCCCACCCCTCCTCCCATGGTGGTGGTACCTGCAAACAAAGGTGACCCCACATGCAGCAGACATGCCCACGATACTGGTGCCCAGGATGTCCTAAGCAATGACACCAACTACTGCAGCTTACACCTACAGAGGTGTAAGCACTGACAAAGGAGGGCACCAGGTGACCTTTCCAGCAGAGGAGGTGGAGAGGGGGGCATCAGTTCAATTCTGTCTCTCAGTTGGGTCTGACTCTCTGACCCCATGGACTGCAGCATGCTAAGCTTCCCTATCCATCACCAACTTCTGGAGCTTGCTCAAACTCATGTCCATTGAGTCAATGATGCCATCCAACCATCTCATCCTAGGTCGTCCCCTTTTCCTCCTCCCTTCAATCTTTCCCAGCAGCGTGTCTTTTCCAGTGAGTCAGCTCTTTGCATCAGGTGGCCAAAATATTGGAGCTTCAGCTTCAGCATCAGTCCTTCCAATGAATATTCAGGACTGATTTCCTTTAGCATGGACTGGTTTGGTCTCCTCACAGTCCAAGGGACTCTCAAGAGTCTTCTCCAACACCATAATTCAAAAGCATCAATTCTTCGGCGCTCAGCTTTCCTTGTAGTCCAACTCTCACATTCATACATGACTACTAGAAAAACCATGGCTTTAACTAGACAGATCTCTGTAGACAAAATAATGTCTCTGCTTTTAATATGCTGTTTAGTTTGGTCAAAGCCTTTCTTCTCAGGAGAAAGTCTTTTAATTTCATGGCTGAAGTCATCATCTGCAGTGATTTTGGAGCCCCCCAAAATAACGCCTGTCATTGTTTCCATTGTTTCCCCATCTATTTGCCATGAAGTGATGGGTTCAGATGCCATGATCTTAGTTTTTTGAATGTTGAGTTTTAAGAGGGGGAAATGCAGATTCTCAACTACAGCCGTAGCCAGCGCTAAGGGAAACCCAAAACTTGTGCTATGTCGCCACCTACTGAAAAAGAAAAGAAAGACCTCTAATTACCAACCTATTGAATTGATGCTGGGAAAGACTAAAGGCAGGAGGAGAAGGGGACTACAAAGGAGGAGATGGTTGGATGGCATCACCAACTCAATGGACATGAGTTTGAGTAAGCTCTGAGAGTTGGTGATGGATAGGGAGGCCTGGAGTGCTTCAGTCCATGGGGTCACAAAGAGGTGGACACAACTGAGTGACTGAACTGAATTGTTAGGGCCTTTCCTGGTGGCTCAGACACTAGGGAATCTGCCTGCAATGTGGGAGACCTGGGTTTGATCCCTGGCTCAGGGAGATCCCTGGAGAAGAAAATGACAACCCACTCCAGTATTCTTGCCTGGAGAATCCATGGACAGAGGAGCCTGAAGAGCTACAGTCCATGGGATCGCAAAGAGCTGGACACGACTGAATTGTTAGAGTCAAGTGAAAAAGATTTACCTACAAAATAAAGATTTTTGCTACTCCAAATGCATCAGTAGAGGAACAACTCATCAACCATCATGAAAAAACATGTTTGTGCAATATCTCAAAAAGAAAATGACAATTCTCCATAAAATACACTGAAAGTCACAGAATACTATGATCTAACTGTTGTTGTTCATTTGGTCAGTCGTGTCTGACTCTTTTCGACCCCATGGACTACAGTATGCCAGGCTTCCCTCTCCTTCACCAATTCTCAGAGTTTGCTCAAACTCATGTTCATTGAGTTAGTGATGCCATCCAACCATCTTGTCCTCTGTTGTCCCCTTCTCCTCCTGCTATTCAGAGAATTTAATGCTATACAGAGAACTCAGTGCTATATAGAGAATTCAAAATAGCTGTCATGAAGAAACTCAATGAGCTACAAGAAAACTCAGAAAGGCAGTTCACGTTTAGTGATGTCAGGAATAAAACTAATGAACAGAAGAAATACTTTGCCAAAGAGATCGAAACTCTAAAAAGAAACCAAAAAGAAATTCTGGAGCTGAAGAACTCAATAAGTAAAGATAAAGAATAAATAGAGAAACTGGAGCCTATTATACAGAATGAAGTAAGCCAGAAAGAAAAACACCAATACAGTATACTAACGCATATATATGGAATTTAGAAAGATGGTAACAATAACCCTGTGTACAAGACAGCAAAAGAGACACTGATGTATAGAACAGTCTTTTGGACTCTGTGGGAGAGGGAGAGGGTGGGAAGATTTGGGAGAATGGCATTGAAACATGTATAATATCATATATGAAACGAGTTGCCAGTCCAGGTTCGATGCACGATACTTGATGCTTGGGGCTGGTGCACTGGGACGACCCAGAGGGATGGTATGGGGAGGGAGGAGGGAGGAGGGTTCAGGATGGGGAACATGTGTATACCTGTGGCGGATTCATGTTGATATATGGCAAAACCAATACAATATTGCAAAGTTAAAAAATAAAATAATAATAAAAATAAATAAAAACAAAAAAAGATAAAGAATGAATTAGAAAGCATTGGAAATAGAGTAGACCATTTGGAAGAGAGAATTAGTGAGCTCAAAGATAGAAATACAGAATATGATACAGGTAAGGGAGGAGAGAAAACTAGGATACAAAGAAGAATAAAGAAAGAAATTCTATGACAAGTATTAAACTCCATTAGGAAGGGTAACATAAAGATAATAGGTATCTCAGAAGGAGAAGAAAGGGAGAAGGGAGCAGAGAATTTATTGAAATAACAGATGAGAACTCCCCATATCAAGGGAAAGAAATGGTTATACAAGTCCATGAAGCTAAGAGAACATATAACTGTCTCAACCCAAAAGACTTCTTAAAAGGAATCTCCATAAGGCTATCAGAAGATTTCTCAGCAGAAACTACACAGAATTTTTCCACATCTCCCTTATCTTTCTGTGCTCTGAATGCATATGTTAACACCCTCTATCTTTAACTAGTCAAGACACTTGTCTGTAGTAAAGCCTACTCTAACTGTAACCTTCCTTTCCCAATACACTCCTTCTCACCCTCCCTTATCCGGTCACTCTTCATTCACCACATTCATTCATGCATTCAATCACTCAATCGTTCAGTTATTCCTTCCCTCATTCAGTCATTACTCAATCACCACTTTCACTGGGCCTGTTCCCCATGGGACATAATCTGCTATTCCTTTCAGAGGATACAGAAGTGTTAGAAACACAGTCCACACATCAGGGAGTTATATGTATTAGAAGAGACAAACATGTGGATGCTTATGCTCGTGTCCAGAATGAAAAATGGCTGCAATAGAGGGATGATCATTAGATGCAAAGAGGAGGGTCCCAGGCAGCAGCTATACCTGCAGCCGGGTGGGGTCCTCCCTCCAGACATCCCCTGTGACAGCCGGGCACCTGCTCCTCCCCCACGGCAGTGGTGGTGTCTGGGGAATGTGCCAATTTAATTGACTCTTGCATCCTCAAGATGCAAGCTACAATTACATGATCTTGTTATGTGGCTTGAAACAAACACTTCAAGGAAGGAGGGTGGCAATGAGTAATCGGGATGGAAATTTAATAAGGACAGGCATAACTATATAAAAGCTACTCAAGCACGTTCCTTGACCCTAATTTTCTGGATCTGATACAAGTCACTTTTCAATCTGAAGCTTTTGGAACCACGATGCTGGAAGGCTGCACTGCATCTTTAAAAAAATGAATTTATATTCTGCTGTCAACGTGAAATATTTTCAGAGCTCTTTTGTTCCTCTCGGTATATGTGTAGAGGTGGTACATTTATGTGTGCATTGTAGGAAGAGACTTGTAAGCAAAAATAATCTGGTTTCTTTTTAAATGTCTTCAGGTTTCCAATCTTTGAAGCAATTATTTTCCTATCTAATCAATATTAAGGAAAAAATATTTCACAATAGTTTTTATTCATCATGGCCGTTCAGCTCACCAAGTCCTTATTCTGTCTTCCCCAAACAGATATTAAATTCAGATAATGATCCACTCCCTATTATTTTCTCCCTCTGTGTTGTGATCTTCATCAAATATTGATTATGCACACTACCTATTGTAAAAGTTGTCAAACTTTATCCTCAGTTTATACAAACTTTATACAGTTGTGAGGGACAACTGTAGCACTTCCAGTAATAAGCTCACTGCAGTTTTCTTTTAGCATGTCTTTTTCGTTATGTTCATTTTTATCAATGTATAGTAACTGATTGCTCTGTAATGCTCAACTTGAAAGATGTTTGGGCGAACTCCTTGTGTTATACTTGCTTCCATAGACCGAATCTTTGGAAAACTTATGTATTAACATATTGCTCAGCCAGTTTACAGACACTTACGAGACCCTATCAGGTGCTAGGCACTGTATGCTAAGCCATTGGTATTTTCTGATTCAAAGTCCCTTGGGAGTTCCACTTAATTTCCAAAAATGAAAAAATCTTAATAACAAAATAGTGTGTTAAGTCGCTTCAGTTGTGTCCGACTCTGACCCCAGGGACTCTAGCCCGCAAGCCTCCTCTGTCCATGGAATTTTCCAGGCAAGAGTATTGGAAGGAGTTGCCATTTCTCCTCCAGGGGATTTTCACCGACGCAGGGATCAAAGCAGCCTCTCTTATGTCTCCTGCATTGGCAGGTAGGATCCTTACCACTAGTGTCAAGGCTATAACCGGAAGATTTTAAGAGCAAGCTTAAAAGCTAGTGGAATCCACTATGTGTAGAACTTAAATGGAAACAAGTTTTATGTTAATTATCTTTGGGGAAATTTCAGAAGATAAGTATAGAAAAGAGACTAGAAAACTCTTGTAGGGTTAGAGCACTTTTTATAGATGCCTGGGTTCATAAACACAGCAGCACTGCTGCCTCACAGCAGTGTTGACACATCTTTCTAATGAGTCCTGCTTCCTCTTTTCATTCTGCAAAATAGCCAGCAGCTGTGTTATTCTAAGGATGACATTCAGCTGTAAACACCAAAAGCAACACACACACACACAAAAAGAAATCCAGGTAATCTGTCATGAATACTTGAGGAGATTTTAAATTTTCTAGTAACACTCTAACTTTGCTTTATCTTCTAACTCCTTTTATAATTTTTTACAGTCTTTTAAACTCAAAGTGATAAATTGTACATAAAACAAAAATAAATTGTTTTTAAATTTTTAATCCATTCTTCATGATAAGATTTTACCAAAGCAATAGACAATGTGAAGAGATGAAAAGGAAAATAAGGAGACGTTTTATAATTTTCCAAGATACACAAATGAGCACTCTATTACTATAATTACACCAAATTTTAATCCAATGAATTCTCTAATTTACGACCTTTCTGAGTATTTAAATAAGAAATTATCTGTGTATGATTATTCCGGTTCAAGCTCTTCATGAAATAATTACATATGTTTATCTTTTTATCTTTATAGCCATGGCATGTGTTCAAAGTGCACTTAAAAAGAGGTCATCTAAGTCTGTCTGTAAAATCCCCCCACATCAGTCACTACATTAGATTAAGGAAATGGTTTGAAGACTGTTTTCTGTAGACCTCCATGGCTTCTCAAACGTGTCTCTCTGCCATCTCAAAGAGGAAGAGTCAGAGAGAGAGGAGTTGTCAGCGCCCTCTACTCCTCAGATCAGATCAGATCAGTCGCTCAGTCGTGTCCGACTCTTTGCGACCCCATGAATCGCAGCACGCCAGGCCTCCCTGTCCATCACCAACTCCTGGAGTTCACTCAGACTCATGTCCATCAAGTCAGTGATGCCATCCAGCCATCTCATCCTCTGTCGTCCCCTTCTACTCCTGTCCCCAATCCCCCCCAGCATCAGAGTCTTTTCCAACGAGTCAACTTTTCACATGAGGTGACCAAAGTACTGGAGTTTCAGCTTTAGCATCATTCCTTCCAAAGAAATCCCAGGGCTGATCTCCTTCAGAATGGACTGGTTGGATCTCCTTGCAGTCCAAGGGAGTAGAGTAATTTTACCTGCTTTATATAGCAGAGGAAACATGGTATTTTTTTTGAAAGTGTTTAAAAATAGTATTTTGTTAAAAGAAAAATTTGGAAACCATTCGGTTAATGTATTGTGCAGATACTAATCACTTTTAAACATAAGTGAATTACCTGCAGACCACAACATAGAAAGAAATGAACATCTAAAAAAGATATCAAGAATAGATGTACTAGTTCATAACTAGAAAATACACGTATCTAGTTGGCCTGTGTGTGTCATAGTCGCTCAGTCGTGTCCAGCTCACTGGGACCCCATGGACTGTAGCTCGCCAGGCTCCTCTGTCCATGGAATTCTCCAGGCAAGAATAGAGGAGTGGGTTGCCATTTCCTTCTCCAGGGGATCTTCCTGACCCAGGGATTGAACTGGGGTCTCCCACATTGCAGTCAGATTCTTTACCATCTGAGTTACCGGGGAAGTCCTAATTGACCTACCATTTACAAATAAGAAGGTGGCTATTTAAAAACTAAGTGTACAGATGAAAGCTTTTGATGTGCAAAAATCGGAAAACTTATGGCTTGTGGCACAATTCTAAAATGATCAAGAATGATTGGTGTCTCTCCACTGAAGCACCTGACAATCAGGTTTCAGTTACGGATACAGAACTCCAGGGTTAGGGATTCTGAAGGGATGGGAAAAAGAATATTATGCAAACGAGCTTTTACACATTTACAGTTGGATGTAGATGGTGACTTCAGTTTGAACTCTATTTTCAAGGGTTTTTTAAATGGTTACTTTAGTGATATTTGAAGATATGCTTAGGACTTTTTCTGTCACTATAAACTATTTTAGCCTTCCATGATATTTTTTATTTCTGAATGTAGCATCAAACTTATAACAAATTTTCAGCTGAATATAGGTTTCCATGAAATTAAAAATAAATAGCATCAGTTCTTTCATGAAGTAGGAAAATCTTGATGAGATTCTTTTATTTTCCAGGCTGACCTGTAAAGACTGAGAAGTATGAGCACTGTACAGAGTTTAGCAGGCACAAAATCTATTTTTGCCCCCTAAGGTCCTTTTTGATACTCAAGCTTATGATTGAGTGGGGAGTCATTTTAAAAAGAAGTGAAGCAAAATGGTGTAAATGGAACCTGCAAAAGTTTAAAGAAATGAACACATTCCTAAATGAACACATTCCTAAGTGACTTGGCAGAGAAAATAGACAACAGTGACCCCAAACTACTTTCAGCTAAAGCTTTGTAGCATGTATTCTCAAAGACTGTGACAAACTTAAATTTCTAATCAATAAGTAGTAGGTGGCTCAGATAGTAAAGTATCTGTCTGCAATGCAGGAGACCTGGCTTCGATCCCTGGGTCAGGAAAGATGTCTTGGAGAAGGAAATAGCAACCCACTCCAGTATTCTTGCCTGGAGAATTCCACAGACAGAAGAGCCTGGTGAGCTACAGTTCACAGGGTTGCAAAGAGTCGGACATAACTGAGCGACTAACACACATTGCTTTTTCACTTCTATCTATTTGATTTAACACTGAAGTTATTATGTCCAACATACAAACAATACACATTCTAGTAAATATATTCTTATTAAAGCACGCCAAGGGTAAAATATTGGATCCCCTCCCTACACAAAGTCATCTATAATTTAGTAATTGAAATGTTCCCAGAGGCAGCTATAATTCCCTGACATCAATCACAGGAAAGTGTTGAAGTTCCCAACAGAAATATGACACATAAAAGGCAAAGTGTTATTATTAGCATAGGAATTAACCAGCTGCATCAAAGAGAATGCCTCTTATCCTCCACACAGAAACCTCTCCTATAAAGGAAAAATAAACCATTTGCAAATGTAAATAGAACTGTGCTTATTTTTGAAGTTTGTAGTACCCATATTCAACGGAGGAAATTACATGAAGGCCAGTCACTCTTTGACTCCATCTGTGAAAAACATCCTGAAATGCCTCTTACACAATAAGCAATAATGATATAAAATTCCATTTGTAGCAGCATGCTAAAAAAGATGATGTCAAATAGAAGCATTGTATCACAAGCATCTCAAATTTTTCAAAATGTAGACAACATCTGTGATGAAAGTATAATGGAAAGGGATTCTGATAGGAAAAGGGTGAAATGAAGAAAAATGAAAATCTATTTAATATAAATTCATTTGTTCTATTTTACAGCAACTAAATTATTTTTAATGTTATCATATGGTAATAAATTAAACTATTTGATTTCATGTAAATTCAAAGAAAAAGACGAAAGCACAAACAAACCCAAGGGAAAAATGGCTGTGGTAGTTTATTAGAAATTTTCTAGCCATTAACAACCTCCACTGAATCACTAAGAGTTCAAGTAAGAATTAAAAAAGACAAAAATCACCTGTGTCTAGCAAAAAGATTACCCGAGTTGAGAGATATCAATATCCAAGCTGTTCATATTGGAATCTGTTCATATTCCCACTTTTCTTCTTTGAGCTGTGGATGCTGGTATCCTTTAGAGCAGCATCCTTAGAGGTATGGGTAACAATATATGTAACTGAATCACTTTGCTGTATACCTGAAACTAACTCAACATTGTTAATAAATGATACTCCAACATAAAATAAAAGAAATTTAAAAAAGAAATCTATGAAATTGGACAGTAAATCTGTATTTATCTACTCAAAGAGCCACCAGCAATCATAAATACTCATAACCTTGGATCAAGTATTAGATTGTGGCTTAAAACTCCAAGTACAGGGTAGCATGGCTGAGTGTCTAAGGCACTGGAGTAAGGTTCCAGTCTCTCTGGGGGCATAGGTTTGAATCCCACCACTGTCAAGTGATTTCTGAAATAGTCCAGGCCAAACATCTAGGACTGTGCTGGTCCTGCAACTTAAGACAGTTTCCGGGACTTTTCTGGTGGCTCAGGTGGTAAAAAATCTGCTTGCATTGTAGGAGACCTGCATTCAATCCCTGGGTCAGAAAGATCTCCTGGAGAAGGGAATGGATACCCTCTCCAGTACTCTTGCCTGGAGAATTCCATAGACAGAGGACCCTGGAGGGCTGCAATCCATGAGATTGCAAAGAGTCAGACACAATTAACACTTAAAACTCCAAACCTACACCTAACTATTTAGATACAACAATCAAATGTAACACACGATTCCTTAATGAGCCTAGTTTGGAATAAAACACGTATAAAAATACTTATGGAATAAATTTACTTATTTATGGAAAAAAGAAAATTTAAACATCCTGTTAATTAGAAAAGTATGTTCAGTAAATAGTCCTTTTTTATATATGATACTTTCATAGTTAATGTTATATAGGCACATGTGAAGCAAGAGTCTCTAAATATTATATCTTTTTTCCAGAAAAGGAAATACAAATGCAAACTACAGGTGAAAGTTTATTTGTGCTTAGTTGCTCCGTTGTGTCTGACTCTTTGTGACCCCATGGACCGCAGTCTGCCAGGCTCCTCTGTCCATGGGGATTCTCCAGGCAAGAATACTGGAGTGGGTTGCCATGCCCTCCTCCAGGGGATCTTCCTGACCCAGGTATGGAGCCCAGGTCTCCTGCATTGCAAGCAAATTCTTTACCATCTGAGCCACCATTTATTTAGATCTTGAAAAAGAAACAAGCACACAAATTAAATCTTAAGAAATTTGTCATTAAGAAATATGAAAAAATAAACACCTATCATAATTATTCCAAGAACACTGTGACAGAGAACATTTTACAGTACATTTAGACACATTTTAGTTGGGAGTTTTGGCAATAATTATCTATGTGATCTTAGATAACTCAAGTAACCTTTCTAGTTTCTTTCCCTAAAAACTGAGGGAGTTAAATAACTTGAAAAGCACTTTCAAATCTCAACATTCTACTGTCTTATTTTACAATAAGGGGGAGGAAAAGGAAAATTCAAAAATAAACATTCCAAATTGCTTTTAAATCCTCTTTATTTTTATTTTTTGTAGGAAATATGGTTTTAAAAAATTAACTTTATTAGATTACCTATAATTTTTTTTAGATTACATCTAATTTTAATACATAAAATCTACTGATGACCCTGGAATTATGTAACACGTACTATTATTCTTCAGAGAAAATTACTTCAAAAGACTTTTATCATGTTAGTGTCAAAACAAACTGTTTATTTTTTTTTAATTTTATTTTATTTAACTTTACAATATTGTATTGGTTTTGCCATATATCAAAATGAATCTGCCACAGGTATACACGTGTTCCCCATCCTGAACCCTCTTCCCTCCTCCCTCACCATACCGTCCCTCTGGGTCATCCCAGTGCACCAGCCCCAAGCATCGAGTATCGTGCATCGAACCTGGACTGGCGACTCGTTTCATATATGATATTATACATATTTCAATGCCATTCTCCCAAATCATCCCACCCTCAAAACTGTTTATTCTTAAAAATCAAGAAAACCAATCAGCAGTCATGGTCAAAATTTTACTCTTGGAAAATATTTCTCTCCCAAGTGGTAATATAAGAAATATTTAATTTCTAAAATGATTTTCAAATGGCCTCTTGCTCCCATTTTTAATTTTTCTTCTACTTGGAAAGAATGGACCTCATCTCTCTGAGCTGGAGTTATTAATAAATAACCATTATTAGTAATTCCTGATATAATGTAAAATCAAATAAAAGCCAGAACAGAAGTTAATAAGTTATAACTGATTATAAGATTTGTAAGGAAAGTGACCTTGCTAGAAGGAATGTAAAGAAGATGAGAATGGAAAATATTCTATGCTGTCCTCTTCATTCAATAGGATCTGAGCCCTTGATCAACATGTCTCCTCAATCCTAGATGCTACATTTTCTATTTACTGTCAGAATTCAACAAGGGAGAGTACCAAGATGTTACAAAGAGAGTTACCTGGATGCCAAATATGATATGCTCTCTTCTTGACTTCTGGTCCATTGACACATGGACTCAGGCAACAGCCTTAGCTGATAGTTCACCAAGAAGCATGCTGCAAACTCTGGTATAGCTGTTCAGTTTTGAGAAACAGGATGTCTAACCTTAGTTAGATGGGACTACAGAGACGATAAGCACAAATTCCTTAAGTTGGTCTTTAAAAGGAGTAATAAGTGGAGTCACTCGTACTTTCATCCCTTTACTTCTGGAACAATGTCTTTTACTGCTGGGGACTTGGAATTACATAAAGTTCTTTGATTGCAGAAGCACTTCTGGATGGTAACCGGTGGATCATAGACCCTTTCCCACACCTTTTTTTTTTTTTTTTTTTAACTGTGCAGTGATGTTCTTGGTTAATATGATGTTTTACAAGATCCTGTGACAAAGGGTCAAATGTTCCATAAACCCCTGATAGTGGTACTAGCCAAGGTCTCATATACAGAAAATTCAAATTCATATTCAACTTGCTTATCTCTTCCAGTCATGGTCAGTCACTGACTTAAGGCAGTCAGCTTGCACCAAGTGACTAGCAGCCTTCTAAAGAGAAATGTGCCATACTGGGGGCTCAACATTACTCTCTGTTGTTGGTATGTTATGGGCAGTTGGCAGAGCCAGTAGCTAGATGGTTTTGGAAGGACACAAGGCACATTGTTGAGTATATGCATGGTCTCCATCTCTGTCAGTGTGGCCACTTCATTCATGTGCCCATAGTGCCAGCAGCCCTAAGATGCAAATGCTGTTTTATGTCAACTGAACAAGGCATTTTATCTATGTGTTTATTTTTGTGCCTCTTGATTGCAAATCGTCTTTTACAACATTGGACATTTACATGTGATATAAAGATTTCTATGCTTTGTATCCATTCTCATACATTCATCCATACACCTCCATTTCCAAGTTTTTCTTTTGTTACTAATAACTAGCTGGCCAGACCCCTTGCTACTGCTCATATCAGTTCAGTTTAGTTGCTCAGTCATGTCTGACTCTTTGCAACCCCAAGGACTGCAGCATGCCAGGCTTCCCTGTCCATCACCAACTCCCGGAGTTTGCTCAAACTCATATCCACTGAGTCCATGATGCCATCCAACCATCTCATCCTCTACTGTCCCCTTATCCTCCTGCCTTCAATCTTTCCCAGCATCAGGGTCTTTTCTGATGAGTCAGTTCTTCACATCAGGTGGCCAAAGTACTGGAGCTTCAGCTTCAGCATCTGTCCTTCCAACGAATGTTCAGGACTGATTTCCTTTATGATTTACTGGTTTGATTTCCTTGCAGTCCAAGGGACTCACAGGAGTCTTCTCAAACACCACAGTTCAAAAGCATCAATTCTTCGGTGCTCAGCTTTCTTTATGGTCCAACTCTCACATCCATACGTGACCACTGGAAAAGCCATAGCTTTGACTAGATGGATCTTTGTTACGTCTGACATATTCCTGCACATTTTAAATATTGATCACTTATCTGCTCACAAAAATAAAAAAGTATAGGTATATTGCCCATAATACAGCTCAGAGGGAGGATTTCATCTGTCACTGTCTTTCCAGGACATTCATTAGTGAGGTTATAATGCAACTGCCACTGTCTATTTTCAGTTTGTACCCATCTTGATATTTTTTAATATCAAGATGACCTCTCCATGACCCAAAAAGCTTGGTCCACTGGGTCATTTCCTTCTCCTTTAGCTGATCATAGTGATTTCCCATATAGCTCTAGGAATGAGCTAAGAGAGAGCTGCTGATGTAACCATGGATGACATGGAGATTTAGAATATCTGTTCTTGTTGGCAACTTCTTATGTCAACTGGCATAAACTACTACAACAGTATTCCAAAACTGGAATATTCCATCTCAAGGAAGCAAAAAGCCCTACCAGGATTTGTACTAGTGTATGGGTTTTTTATTGCTATGAAATAAGTTACCACAGAATCCATTTCTTACGACATATGTCTATGATCTCAGTTTCTATGGACCAGGAGTTGGCAATGTTGGCAGAGTCTCCTATTCAGAGTGTCACCAGGCTGGACTTAGTGTGTCCTCTGGTTATGTCTTCATCTTTAAGCTCCATTCATGAAATATGTACTTTGAAATCCCTCCAGTTGTTGGCAGAATTCATTTACCTGGGACCCTGTGACTTAGGGTTCTCTTTTCTTGCTATTGGCTGGGGTGCACTCCCAGTTCTTTGAGAGTACTCTCAGGCCTTTGCCACCTGGTCCTCTCCAGAGACAGTTCTCAGCATGGACTTTTTTATTCTCCAAGACCAGTAGAAGAATGTCTCTACTTCAAATCCCCCCTTTCTAAGGACTCACCTGATTCGATCAGGTTCATCCAGGATAATCCCCCTTTTGATTAATGCAAAGCCAGCTGATTTAGAACCCTAATAACACCTGAAAAAGCACTCCACCTTTGTCATATTACATACCCTAATCAAGGAAGTAACTATATCAACGGTCTACACCCAGTGGGGGGGCATAACACAGAGTGTGTACCTCAGGGGATAGGAGCCTTAGGACCATTTTAGAGTTCTTTCCACTACATTTATCAGTCACAATCACTCCTTTATTCCTCGAATCACCAATCTATGATGTATGCCTTAATCAGGTCCATGAAACTAACTGTTGATTATTCTAATTTTCAGTCTCTCAACATGCCATATTCAAGCAGTTGTAGGTAGTGCTGAGAAGTGCTAGGAAGTGATCTTGTTGCCAAGGATAGTTTTGCATTAACACAGTGATGTAATTTTGCTTAACCCATTTTGCTAAGCCCATCAAAGTAAAACTGTTACCAGTGAGGGGGTGATATGACTCAGTCAGTTATTTCAACAAGAGATAATGTGACAGATTGGTACCAGCAGGATAGAGTGCTTTGAAGAAAATTATAGCAGAAAGTAAATATGTTTTGATGAAGATAGAAAGGTCTCTAAATGTCTGGGACCTACAGGCTCTGAGATGAAGAGGGACATAAATAAAGATGCAAAGCATACAAAAATTCAAATGATGCTTTGTATTGTCTACAAAAGCATTATTAGCATAAAAATTTAGTTGTAAGTTAAAAAATAATTTAGCATTGACAGTGTGCTATTTCCTTCTCCAGAGGATCTTCCCAACCCAGGGATCGATCTCACTTCTCTTAGTCTCCTGCATTGGCAGGTGGGTTCTTTACCACTAGCACCACCTGGAAAGCCCATATGTAGAGTAATTATAATCTACAACAAAGTAGAATTTATTACATTTGAAGTGTCTCAATTAGAAAAGCACACTCTAAGACCAGATAGCAACCAACCAAAAGTCTTTAATGCTTTAGCTTCCATTTCAAATCTGTACACTAAGGAATTCATCAGTAAATATGAGGAATATTAAATAAATTATTCACTAGTTGAGTAACTTCAGAATATGTAAATTGGTTATCCATTGTACAGGTGTCTTTACCCTATTGTATGAATGTGTTTATGAACCAAGCGAGGCTGGCAGTTGGGTTTTATACCTTTGGAGTATGTGCAGTTCACAATTCCTTTTTGCTATTGTCATCCACCATGTGACAGAGGATTATGTTGTGCCATCCAATCAGAATGTTAACTGATGACACTGAAAGAATATTGTCCTATTGGCTTCTGAATAAACAAGCAAGATGCTACTCAGAATGCATTAAAGGAAAAAGAGAGGGGAGTTCAAGTTTACAGTAACAGTTGAACCCTTTTTGAAACCTTTTCCTGGTAGATTTCTTTGGAGTGTGGCATACTTTTAGAACTCAAGACCTTTTAAAACTAACACCCAAAATAAGATGTCCTTTTCATTACAGGGGACTGGAATGCAAAAGTAGGAAGTCAAGAAACACCTGTAGTAACAGGCAAATTTGGGCTTGGAGTACAGAATGAAGCAGGGCAAAGGCTAATAGAGTTTTGCCAAGAGAAGGCACTGGTCATAGCAAACACCCTCTTCCAACACCACAATAGAAGACTCTACACATGGACATCACCAGATGGTCAACAACAAAAGCAGATTGATTATATTCTTTGCAGCCAAAGATGGAAGAAGGTCTATACAGTCAGCAAAAACAAGACCAGGAGCTGACTGTGACTCAGATCACGAACTCCTTATTGCCAAACTCAGACTTAAATTGAAGAAAGTAGGGAAAGCCACTAGACCATTCAGGTATGACCTAAATCAAATCCCTTATGATTATACAGTGGAAATGAGAAACAGATTTAAGGGACTAGATCTGACAGACAGAGTGCCTGATGAACTATGGATGGAGGTTGGTGACATTGTAGAGGAGACAGGGATCAAGACCATCCCCAAGAAAAAGAAATGCAAAAAAGCAAAATGGCTGTCTGGGGAGGCCTTACAAATAGCTGTGAAAAGAAGAGAAGCGAAAAGCAAAGGAGAAAAGGAAAGATATAAGCATCTGAATGCAGAGTTCCAAAGAATAGCAAGAAGAGATAAAAAAGCCTTCCTCAGAGATCAATGTTAAGAAATAGAGGAAAACAACAGAATTGGAAAAACTAGAGATCTCTTCAAGAAAATGAGACATACCAAGGGAACATTTCATGCAAAGATGGGCTTGATAAAGGACAGAAATGGTATGGACCTAACAGAAGCAGAAGATATTAAAAAGAGGTGGCAAGAATACACAGAACTGTACAAAAAAGATCTTCATGACCCAGATAATCACAATGGTGTGATCACTCACTAGAGCCAGACATTCCAGATTGTGAAGTCAAGTAGGCCTTAGAAAGCATCACTACGAACAAAGCTAGTGGAGGTGATAGAATTGTAGTTGAGCTATTTCAAATCCTGAAATATGGTGCTGTGAAAGCACTGCACTCAATATGCCAGCAAATTTGGGAAACTCAGCAGTGACCACAGGACTGGAAAAGGTCAGTTTTCATTCCAATCCCAAAGAAAGGCAATGCCAAAGAATGCTCAAACTACCGCACAATTGTACTCATCTCACACGCTAGTAAAGTAATGCTCAAAATTCTCCAAGCCAGACTTCAGCAATAGGTGAACCGTGAATTTCCAGATGTTCAAGCTGGCTTTAGAAAAGGCAGAGGAACCAGAGACCAAATTGCCAACATCCACTGGATCATAGAAAAAGCAAAAGAGTTCCAGAAAAACATCTATTTCTGCTTTATTGACTATGCCAAAGTCTTTGACTGTGTGGAACACAATAAACTGTGGAAAATTCTGAAAGAAATGGTAATACCAGACCACCTGACCTGCCTCTTGAGAAATCTGTATGCAGGTCAGGAAGCAACAGTTAGAACTGGACATGGAACAACAGACTGGTTCCAAATAGGAAAAGGAGTACATCAAGGCTGTATATTGTCACCCTGCTTATTTAACTTATATGCAGAGTACATCATGAGAAATGCTGGGCTGGAAGAAGCACAGGCTGGAATCGAGATTGCCAGGGGAAATATCAATAACCTCAGATATGCAGATGACACCACCCTTATGGCAGAAAGTGAAGAAGAACTAAAGAGCCTGTTGATGAAAGTGAAAGAGGAGAGTGAAAAAGTTGGCTTATAGTTCAACATTCAGAAAACGAAGATCATGGCATCCGGTCCCATCACTTCATGGCAAATAGATGGGAAAACAATGGGAACAGTGGCTAGCTTTATTTTGGGGGGCTCCAAAATCATTGCAGATGGTGATTGCAGCCGTGAAAATAAAAGACACTTAGACCTTGGAAGGAAAGTTATGACCAACATAGAGAGCATATTCAAAAGCAGAGACGTTACTTTGCCAACAAATGTCCGTCTAGTCAAGGCTTTGGTTTTCCAGTGGTCATGTATGGATGTGAGAGTTGGACTGTGAAGAAAGCTGAGCACAGAAGAATTGATGCTTTTGAAGTGTGATGTTGGAGAAGACTCTTGAGAGTCCCTTGGACTGCAAGGAGATCCAACCAGTCCATCCTAAAGGAGATCAGTCCTGCATGTTCATTGGAAGGGCTGATGTTGAAGATGAAACTCCAATACTTTGGCCACCTGATGCAAAGAGCTAACTCATTTGAAAAGACCCTGATGTTGGGAAAGATTGAGGGCAGGAGGAGAAGGGGATGACAGAGGATGAGATGGTTGGATGGCTTCACCGACTCAATGGACATGAGTTTGGGTAAACTCCGGGAACTGGTGATGGACAGGAGGCCTGGTGTGCTGCAGCCCGTGGGGTCACAAAGAGTTGGACATGACTGAGCGACTGAACTGAACTGAACTGAAACCTTTTCCTGGTAGATTTCTTTCCAGTGTAGCATACTTTGATCTAGGACTTATTTTCATAGTAACCTCACACAAGGTACAAGGTTTTGATTTCTCTCCTTCTTCTTACCTGAAAGTCTTCGGATATTAATTACAAATAGACACTTATGAATGATAAAGTTGGGTTAATCCAATACACAACTGAGGTAAATGCAATCACTATACAGTATATTTCTTTACAATGTCTACAATTAAAAAGATTGAGCATAAAAGGTAAATACTTTTTGATGAACACAGTTTTTTACTGTTGCAGATAAAGCTGACATATATATCTGCAAACAAATATTCAAATCTTTGTATGAACATAGACTTTCATTTTTCTTGAGTGAAGTGATAGGGTGGGATCATATGGTAGCTATATGTTTAAGTTAAAAGGAAAATCTGCCAAACTATTTTCCAAGCTGGTTGTATGATTTCACATTCCCATCAATGGTGTCAGCAAGTTCCAATTTCTTTTCATAATCACCAGCACTTTGTTTAGTCAGTCTCTTTAAGGTCAGATATCTTAAAAGGTGTGTAGTGATATCTCAATATAGTTTTAATTTGCATTTCCCTGAATAACAAGAGATATTGAGGATCTTCCTATGTACTTATTTGGCATCTGCATTTCTTCTTAGGTAAGTGTCTGTCTAAATATTTTTTCCCATTTTTGGGGATAAGGGTGAACTTTTGTTTTCTTCTTACTGAGATTTGAATGTTCTTTCATATTTTGGACAAAAACAACTTACATATTTGACTGCAGATACTTTCTGCCAGTATGTGGTTTGTCTTTTCAGTAAGAGCTAGTACTTATGTGGTATAAAAGTAAAACTTCTCACAACTGGATGAGTCTTGGGGACATTATGGAAGTAACACAGGTATATTTTCACATGGGAGATAGGTGAATTGTTGTATGCCCATGGGAAAGACTACAGTAGGTTATATTTCCAAAAGATGATCATGCTGATCTTATTTCCACCCAATATGCTATTCTTACAATGAGACTGTTACACTCCTACTCTAAAGGGCTGGGTCTTTTTCCAACCACTCTGAACCTGCTGGACTTTTGTGACCTTCTCAGCCAATAGCAGAGGGGAGAAGAAACACTATGTGATGATTTCTGGGGGTTGATCATAAAAATGCCATGCATCTGGGTTTGCTTTTTGAGAAGCCTTGTTCTTAGCAGCCACTTGGGCCTGCTGTGAGGAACCCCAAACTAGCCACTCAGATAGACCACAGAGAAAGGTCACAAGCAGATATTCTATCCGAAAGCTCACCTGAGATCTAAGATATACTTGATCATAAACCCTGAAACATGAGTGAAAACTGCACCATATTCTTCCAGTCACCATCTATCAAGTTAGCTCAGCCTTTGAGACTTCCCAGCTAAGGCCTCAGAGACAAGTTGTTCTTGATGGGTATTATTCTTGACCCACAGAACAATGAGTATAATGAAAATATTGTTTTACACCAGTAAATATGGAATACTTTTTTACATAACCATAGATAATTTACAAACTTTGAAATAATTTTGAAAAACTAACCAAGTACATTTTACTTTAATGTTTAAAATTTTTTCATTATATGTTACATGTTTTAACAGATTTCATTTCCTATTTCTTATCATTATGAAGGTTTTCCTAAAGCTCTGAGATATGACCAATACACTTGTCGTGTATTTGAAAAATACCTGAGCATATTTTTCTTTAGCAATATAGGAAAATTTGCATTTTTTATTTTTCTTCATGAACTCAGACTTCTCTCACAATTCTTTAACAAATATCATACTAATGTAACATATGGTACTTTCAATAATTTATTTTTGACAGCATTGTGGAGCATTAAAATTTGACGGTAGACACTTTGATAAATAGGCTTAAATTGCACCTGTTCCACCCACTCACATTGCTAGAGAGGTTTTTGATTATTTGATTACTTGTGTAGTTAACATCTTCCATTTTGTGGAATCAAAGGGTACTTTAAAAAATTCCATGGCTATTGTTGAATTACGGCACAGTAAGATTCTAATCTACTAACTTTTATAGTGCTCGTCCTTTACCTCAGATGGGTTTGTTTGAGATTCTCTTGTCCCTTAATAGGCTGAAGGGACTGGATTCAGTGGAGTCAGTCTCTTACTGGGACTGTCTTAAGTAAGGACAGTGCAGTTCATTTGACACCCATTTCTGTCTGGAAGACCCAACATCTCTAGTCACAGGTTTACTACAGAGAAGATCCAGATTATTTGTTACCACACAGTGGTGGCTCTAAGCCGGAGTGGACATGTCTTCCTTTGCTTCCATTTCCATTATCTGTGGAGAAGATGATGGAAATGCTCTGGGTTCCGTAAGAACTAAATAAAACAGAGCACAACAAAAAACCTCCAAATGTAATCATTAAGCCAAAATGACTAGTGAATATGCACCATTCTATCCCAAAAGAGATTGGAAGAAAAACATTTCTAACTTGGCTCTGCTGAAGAAAAATATTTCAATTCAATGTTCCTTTACTAATTTTAAATGTTCAGATAACTGTATAGACCCTATTAAAATAAAACTAAAAGGAAATGCTAAAAAAAAGACTCCAGTTTTATCTTTAGACCTAATGACTAAGAGTGAAGCTGAACACAGTTAATAAGAGACCCCTGAACAGATGCCATGACTTCTAGATGTTGAGTTCTTTGTGAGAATTTTAATTTTCTACTAAATTAAAACTTTGATCTTGGTTCTGAAACCACATTTCTGATACACATGACAGTCTTTCCATGCTTAGACTTCACTGGCTGCAGGAGTGGCTAGGGAATATGGAGAGAGCTAGGGTCCCATCCTCTTTGTAAACTGAGACCCTCAGAATCAGCTTTGGAAGTATCAGCCTCCAGTGTTGGAAACCAAAGGACCTCCTTATCCCCAGAATTGGTTTTGTTTTTCTATTTTTTGTTTTAAATTTCTACAACTGAGAGTATGGGAACCCTGGGAGACTTCTGAAAATGTTTTTGTTTTTTTCCTGTGGCAAACATTCCTCTATTTTATTTGTGCCTCTGCCCCTCCAATTATCCTGCAGGGTATCAGAGGTAACAGTGACATGCTGGAGCTGGTTCAAACAGCCTCAGGAGACTGACTGATAAACTTTTAAGAATTTGTGAGCTTTTTACTGAAATATTGTCAACTTGGAATGGGTCATGCATGGCAGAAGTATTTCTGCCACAGAAATAAGTGGTAGTCTTATTTAAGACTTAAGTCTAAACTTTTCCTACTCTATCACTCTTTCCATCCCAGAACAAGTTTCCCTGAAATATGAAATGAGAAGTAATACTGATTCATTCTTAAAAGGAAAAAATGCAACTTTCTATATGCAACTCATCAAATTAAAATTCTCTACATGAGTGAATAATATATACTTGATCATAAATATCTGGATTCTAAAAATCTGGAAACACAAAAACTATTCAGTATTTTTTTTGTATTATTTAGTGTGTTTAGAGAGTGAGACAGTTTGACTAATAAAAATACTATCATTTCTTAAAGTGACCTAAATTCCTAGATTTGAATTCCTAACTTAGAGGAAATCAGACACAAAAGCATATACTTAATAAAATTGTACAGCATACAACTTCATTTTGTGATGACTCAGATAGTTCCTCACTAAATAAGAATTGTCACTGTGAGCAATATATTTTATATTTTAAATGTTCGAAGATTACTAATGAGCAGAATGTCAGGAACAAAATACACACATGTATGTCACAAAGGTGGTAGTGGAGAAATTGAGATTTCAAGGGAACTCATGTTAGAGATATTCTGACAATATTTGGAGGCACTTAGTACTCAGTCATGGAGAGGGAAATGGCAACCCAGTCCAATATTCTTGCCTGTAGAATCCCCTGGACAGAGATGCCTGGCCGACTACGGTTCATGGGGTCGCAAAGAGTCAGGCATGACTGAGCGAGTGACACACAGTACTTGATCAGCCTAGCTTTTCAAGCACTCTTGCTCCATCCCATATGTTCTAAATATGTATCACTTAGGGTTTTTTCACGAGAATAATAGAGATGCTATAAGTATGATGGAGAAGGAGTTAATACAGGAATAAGTGCTTAGTTAAATGATGAAGTTGCTGAGGGAGTAAAGGTTTGGAATACTGAGGCTGGATGGTTGGAAAATCAGTCACCAATACTCTTAGACTGAAGCATTGGACTGAGTGGGGGTTAACTGCTCTTGGGAAAGTCCAGAGGCCCTGGCCACACAGCCCTATTACTCCGTCAGACATCTATGAAGCTACCATGTTTGGGCACCACAGTCTCCTAAGAATGGTTATTTCTTCTTCACTTCCACATTCCAAATTTTTCAGGAGTTTCTGTCACTGGCAAACTACCATCCAGAGTCAAATAAGGAAGAGATTCTGAGAAACACAACTCCAGGACTTAGAATGGAACGATTGGTGGGTTATAAAGTTGATCACATATGATATTAGCATATGGCTTCCCTGAAGGCTCAGTGGTAAAGAATCTGCCTGCTAATGCAGGAGTCTCAGATCCAATCCTTTAGTCAGGGAGATCCTCTGGAGAAGAAAATGGCAACCCACTCCAGTATTCTTGTCTGGGAAATCCCATGGATTGAGGAGCCTGGTGGGCTACACTTCATGGGGTTGCAAGAGTTGGACATGATTTAGTGACTAAATAACAACAATCTAGCACAGCATCTGTATTAGCCATGGTTCTCCAGAGAACCAGACCCCATAGGATGTATGCATGTATGGAAGGAGAACTTTCCCTTCCAGGACACAGCACATCCACACTCTTGCCCTTTTAAACACACATTCTCAAAATTTTTATCAAATTTCCCCAAAAGAGACAGGAATAAAGAAGTCAGCCAGCACAGCAATTCTGAAACCTTTAAAAAGAAGAAAAATGGATTAAACAAGGTATGGATATTTGTTTCTTTCATTTTAACAAACAAAGAAAAATAAAGGGGAAAAGACTAAAATTCAGAAAAGGATAAAACTCTTCCATTCGTACTGCTCCATGCTCCACCCTCCACTCACATCAAACTTGATTTTTCTTAAATTTTAGAAATCTGAATATTTATATATCTTAGCTCTCAAATTGTTTCTAGAGTATGTTCAGGGAAAACTATTTGAAAGTGGCAAAGCTCTCCTCACTCCACAACGATTGGGTCATGGTCACAGTTTCCTTCACCTCAAATTCCCAGCCCATCATCTGTGCATTGGGCTTCCCTTGTGGCTCAGCAGGGAAAGAGTCTGCCTGCAATGCAGGAGACCTGGATTCCACCCCTGGGTTGGAAAGATCCCCTGGAGGAGGGAAAGTTTACCAACTCCAGTATTCTGGCCTGGAGAAGTCCATGCAGTATAGTCCATGGGGTTGCAAAGAGTCAGACACAACTGAGCAACATTCACTTCACTTCATCTGTGCATATCTTTATGTTCTTACCTCGGGTAACAGTAATACCTGGTGTTTTAAGGTAGTCCTTGACAACATTGAACCCTCTCCTTCTAGAGGTCAATTGTTGTTCAGTCACTAAGTCCTGTCTGACTCTCTGTAACCCTATGGACTGCAGCCCACCAGGCTCCTCTGTCCATGGGATTTCCCAGGTAAGAATACTGGAATGGGCTGTCATTTCCCTCTCCAGGTAATCTTCCTGAACCAGGGACCAAACCCATGTCTCCTGCACTGGCAGGTGGATTCTTTACCACTGAGCTACCTGCGAAGCCCGTAGAGCCCGGCACCAACCTCTGTGATGCCACATGGACAGGCCAAGTCTGATGCTTCTGCCAGGAGGGGGCCAGTAGCTCAGCCCACCTGGGTGAGTTGCTAAAACAAGGAGACCTCTCTCGCATCTTTTCCCAGCTGAGGTTCCCACTGCACAAGAGAGATCCAGGAAAGGGAGATGTAAAACATCTGGTACAGAGGCATAAGTGGTGACAGATCTCTCATTTAGGGGCAAATCAGGTGGAACTTGAGACTTGGAGAACAAATGGTGTAAAGGAAAGGAAACAGAAAATAAAAGGGGGAGGCAGGAATGGAGGGCAAGGAAGACAAGAAGGAAGAGAAGAGTGAGGCAGAGAAGAAAAGGAAGAAAGCAAGATGCTGCTGTTACTGCCACTGCATCCAGTGAAAGGCGAAGGAGGAAAGAAAAGATATATCTATCTGAATGCAGTTCCAAAAACTAGCAAGGAGAGATAGAAAGCCTTCCTCAGTGATCAATGGAAAGAAATGGACCAAAACAATAGAATGGGAAAGACTAGAGATCTCCTCAAGAAAATGAGGTAACAAGGGAAAACTTCATACAAAGATGGGCTCAATAAAGGACAGAAACTGTATGGACCTAACAGAGGCAGAAAATAATAAGAAGAGGTGGAAGAATGCACAGAAGAACTATACAAAAAGATCTTCATGACCTAATAACCATGATGGTGAGATCACTCACATAGAGCCAGACATCCTGCAATGTAAAGTCAAGTGGGCCTTAGGAAGCATCACTACGAACAACGATAGTAGAGATGATGGAATTCCAGCTGAGCGATTTCAAATCCTGAAAGATGATGCTGTGAAAGGGCTGCACTCAGTATGCCAGCAAACTTCGCATATTGAGTTTTCACTCCAACCCCAAAGAAAGGAAATCCCCAAAAATGTTCAAACTACCGCACAAATGCACTCATCTCACACACTAGCAAAGTTATGCTCAAAATTCTCCAAGCTAGGCTTTAACAGTACATGAACTGAGAACTTCCAATTCAAGCTGGATTTAGAAAAGGCAGAGGAACCAGAGATCAAATTGCCAACATCCACTGGATCATAGAAAAAGCAAGAGAATTCCAGAAAAATATCTATTTCTGCTTCATTGATTATGATAAAGCCTTTGACTGTGTGGATCACAATAAACTGTGGAAAATTCTGAAAGAGATGGGAATACCAGACCACCTGACCTGCCTCTTGAGAAACCTATATGCAGGTCAGGAAGCAACAGTTAGAACTGGACATGGAACAACAGACTGGTTCCAAATAGGAAAAGGAGTACGTCAAGGCTGTATATTGTCACCCTGCTTATTTAACTTATATGCAGAGTACATCATGAGAAACACTGAGCTGGAGGAAGCACAAGCTGGAATCCAGATTGCTGGGAGAAATATCAATAACCTCAGATATGCAAATGACACCACCCTTATGGCAGAAAGTGAAGAAGAACTAAAGAGCCTCTTGATAAAAGTGAAAGAGGTGAGTGAAAAAGCTGGCTTAAAACTCAACATTCAAAAAACTAAGATCATGGCATCTGGTCCCATCACTTCATGGGAAATAGATGGGGAAACAATGGAAAAACAGTGGCAAACTTTATTTTTTTGGACTCCAAAATCACTGAAGATGGTGACTGCAGCCACGAAATTAAAAGACGCTTGCTCCTTGGAAGGAAAGTTATGACCAACCTAGACAGCATATTAAAAAGAAGAGGCAATACTTTGCCGACAAAGGTCTGCCTAGTCAAAGCTATGGTTTTTCCAGTAGTCATGTATGGATGTGAGAGTTGGACCATAAAGAAAGCTGAGCGCTGAAGAATTGATCTTTTGAAATGTGATGTTGGAGAAAACTCTTGAGAGTCCCTTGGACTGCAAGGAGATCAAACCAGTCAATCCTAAAATAAACCAGTCCCAAATATTCATTGGAAGGACTGATACTGAAGCTGAAGCGCCAATACTTTGGTCACCTGATGCAAAGAACTGACTCATTTGAAAAGACCCTGATGCTGGGAAAGATTGAAGGCAGGAGAAGGGGACGACAGAGGAGGAGACGGTTGGATGGCATCACCGACTCAATGGACATGAGTTTGAGCAAGCTCTGGGAGTTGGTTGAGCATCTGCCCAGAGCCCTCACAGTTGAAGCTGCCCAGTCTGAGAGCAGCCAGAGGCATCGGGCATCAGGCGCTGCCGCCCCGCCCCCAGAAGGCCCCGCCTCCCTCCCTGGAAAGCCTGGTGCAGCCGGGTCTGTGGCGCGGCAGGGCCAGCATGGGCACAGCCTCAGTGTCCTGGAAGAGAACTTGGCCTCCCAGCCTCCAGCTGCAGGCATCCTGTCACTGGCGGGTACTTTTAGGGTGGCAGCCTCAGAGTGCAGGTCAAGCCCAACCACTTGTGTGCCTGGTGATGGGGGGCCTCCCTCTACTAGACAATCCCCCTCTACCACTGCCACCAGCAGCAAAGTGACACCAGAGCCTCTCTGGACAGAGGGTCCCAGGGGACCTTCTTTTCTGATATTCTTGGGGAACTCAGGGGTGTCAGCTTCAGTCTTTCACATAGGAGTCCCCCACAGATGTCCATCCTTTCCCTGTTTCATCACTTTGAGGCTGGGATTCTGGTTATGCCTCCAGGAGAAGGCTCCCTGGTCTTATCTCCACAAACCCAACAGTTGCATCCAGAATTTGTTGTTTAGTCGCTAAGTCCCATCCAATTCTTTTGCAACCCAGTGGACTGTAGCTCACCAGGCTTCTCTGTCCATAGGATTCTCCAGGTGAGAATACTGAAGTTTTCCAGGGGATCGTCCCCTCCCAGGGACTGAACCTGTACCACTGAGCCACCTGGGAAGTCCAGAGTAGGCAGAGGGAAATTGGAGGAGTATGAGAACAGAGAACAAATTTTTGTTCTAATTTTTTGTTCCCATTTTTTCTTCTAATGAGATTCGTTTTTTAATCTCAAATAAAGTTATTGGTACCCACTGTGTGCCAGGTATTGTTCAGCGTTGGAAATACATGCATGACCAAAATAGATCAAATTACCTGCCCCTGTGGAGTTCTCCCGATTGTGAACCAGGCTAGTGATTCAGGGACCAGTCACTCCTAATTAACCTCTCTCTGCTCCTTGCTGTCTCTCCCCACACTTACTCTCTCTTAATTGTGAAAATAAAGCCTGTCCCACAAACCTCACATATTAAATTTAAGAAGAAAATGAGAGAATACATAAGGACACAGAAAGCTCTTTGAACACTACAAAGAACTCTGCAAATGTAGCACATTGAACTGCACTGAAAAAGAAAATTACCTCCTAACCATTTTCTGAGTTCAAAGTCTAACAAGAGAAAATGATAGCATCTGGCACTTTGGTCAATTACAAAAACTAACGAGTAAAAAAATGAAATTTTTAGATTTTATTTTAAATTTTGAGTTACTGGATTTCTCTCCTGTCCACACACAGAAGGCAATCTCAGAGTTCCTGGAATTGCCTTCGCTTTGGCGCCCCTGAGGTTAGATATCCCACTCCTCTTGTTGGTGAAAAATTACTGCAAATAAACACACAATAAGATGGTGAAAGATTTTCATACAAAATATCATGACTTCACAGAGTTGCAAAGCTGTATTACTTCAAGGAATTTTTTTAAAAATTAAAAATTGAATTACCATACAATCCAGCAACTGCATTGCTGGGTATTTATCCAAAGAAAACAAAATAATTTGAAAAGATAAATGTATATCTCTATTAATTACAGAATTATTTACAATAGACCAGATATGGAAACAACCATTGAGTGCCCATCAATAGATGAATGGAAATAGATTTGTTATTCAGCCATAAAAAAAAAAAAAAACATGAAATCTTGCGATTTGCTAAATGAATGTACCTAGAGAGTATTATTCTAAATTAAATAAAGCAGACAGAAAGGAAAATACTGAATGCTTTCACTTATATATGCAGCCTAAAAAAACATGACAAAACAGAAACAGAGTCATAGATACAGAGAACAAGCAGGTCTTTGTCAGAATGGAGGGGATAGGGAAGGAGAGAAATAAATGAAGGAGGTTAAGAGGCGTCAACTTCCAGTTACAAAATGAATGAGTCATGGGTATGAAGTGAACAGTGTGGGGAATATAGTCAATTATTATGTAACATCTTTGTATATTGACAGATGGTAAACAGATACTGTGGTGATCATTTTGAAATTTTTCAGTTCAGTTCAGATCAGTTGCTCAAGCGTGTCTGACTCTTTATGACCCCAGGGACTGCAGCACACCCTGTCCATCACCAACTCCTGGAGTTTACTCAAACTCATGTCCATTGAGTTGGTGATGCCATCCAACCATCTCAAACTCTGTTGTCCCCTTCTCCTCCCACCTTCAATCCTTCCTAGCATCAAGGTCTTTACAAATGAGTCACTTCTTCACATCAGGTGGCCAAAGTATTGCAGTTTCAGCTTCAGCATCAGTCCTTCCAATGAATATTAAGGACTGATTTCATTTAGGATGGAATGGTTTGATCTCCTTGAAGTCCAAGGGACTCTCAAGAGTCTTCTCCAACACCACAGTTCAAAAGCATCAATTATTTGGCACTCAGCTTTCTTTAGTCCAATTCTCACATCCATACACGACTACTGGAAAAACCATAGCTTTGACTAGACAGACTTTTGCTGGCAAAGTAATGTCTCTGCTTTTTAATACGCTGTCTAGGTTGGTCAAAACTTTTCTTCCAAAGAGCAAGCGTCTTTTAATTTCATGGTTGCAGTGATTTTGGAGGCCAAAATAATAAAGTCTGTCACTGTTTCCATTGTCTCCCCATCTATTTGCCATGAAATGATGGGACCAGATGCCATGATCTTAGTTTTCTGAATGTTGAGTTTTAAGTCAACTTTTTCACTCTTCTCTTTCACGTTCATCAAGAGGCTCTTTAGTTCTTCACTTTCTGCCATAAGGGTGGTGTCATCTGTATATCTGAGGTTATTGATACTTCTCCTGGCAATCTTGATTCCAGCTTGTGCTTCATTCAGCCAAGCATTTCTCATGATGTACTCTCCATATAAGTTAAATAAGCAGGATGACAATATACAGCCTTGACATACTCATTTCCCAATTAGAAACCAGTCTGTTGTTCCATGTCCAGTTCTCTAAATATTGCTTCTTAACCTGCACACAGATTTCTCAGGAGGCAGGTCGGGTGGTCTGGTATTCCCATCTCTTTCAGAATTTTCCACAGTTTGGTGTGATCCACACAGTCAAAAGCTTTGGTGTAGTTGATAAAGCAGAAGTAAATGTTTTTCTGGAATGCTCTTGATTTTTTGATGATCCCACGTATATTTGCAATTCGATCTCTTGTTCCTCTGCCTTTTCAAATCCAGCTTGAACATCTGGAAGTTCATGGTTTACACACTGTTGAAGCCTGGCTTCGAGAATTTTGAGCATTACTCTGCTAGTGTGTGAGATGAGTGCAATTGTGCAGTAGTTTGAGCATTCTTTGACATTGCCTTTCTTTGGGATTGAAATGAAAACTGGCCTTTTCCAGTCAGTCCTGTGGCCACTGCTGAGTTTTCCAAATTTTCTGGCGTATTGAGTGCAGCACTTTCACAGCATCATCTTTTAGGATTTGCAATAGCTCAACTGGAATTCCATCACTTCCACTAGCTTTGTTCGTAGTGATGTTTCCTAAGGCCCACTTGACTTCGCATTCCAGGATGTCTGGCTCTAGGTGAGTGATCACACCATTGTGATTATCTGAGTCGTGAAGATCTTTTTTGTATAATTCTTCTGTGTATTCTTGCCACTTCCTCTTGAAATGTATGGAAATATTGAATCATTTGTATAAGAGGAACTAACATAGTGATGTAGGTCATTTATTCTTCATAAACATACAAACACATAAACAAACTCATTGAAAAAGAGCTCATATTTGTGGTTACCAGTGGTAGGCATTCGGGAAGGGATTGGATGAAAGAAGTCCCAAAGTACAAAATTCTGGTTATAAGGTAAATAAATGCTAGGGATATAATGTACAACATGATAAATATAATTAAAGCTACTCTATGCCAAATATGCAAGTTGTTAACAGAGAAAATCCCAAGGGATCTCATACCAAGTAAAAATTTTTTCTATTTCTTTCATTTTGTATCCATAGGAGATATATGTTCCCTAAACTGTCATGATTTACATCTAATCATTATGCTGGAAACCTTAAATTATACAGTGCTGTGTGTGAACTGCATTGCAAAAAATTCCAACAAGTGAGTAGGATGAAGCACTGACAGGTGTAGACTTACACTGTGTTAGTTTCTAAGCCAGGAAAAAACAACAACAACAATAATAACAACAACAACAAAGAAATCAGTGTAGTTTCTAATGAACTGTAAAACAGTGGAACACAAAAGAAAAGCCAACGCATATTCTGCTGAAGTGGGTTGCCATTTTCTTCTCCAGGGGATCTTCCCAACCCAGGGATCAAACCCAGGTCTCCCACATTGCAGGCAGATTCTTTACTGTCTGAGCCACCAGGGAAGGCCAACACATATCCACTGGAAAGTGTATCACACCAATCTGAGAACAGCAGTTGAAATTGGAAGGGTTCTGCTCACTCCCATTCTACGTGCAACAAGCAGCTTGCCCTTAGTATAAGGGAATTGCAGCAGTATGGATCTTAAGAACTCTCAAAACTGATCATCCAGGATTCCCTTTCACGATGTGGTCCTACAATAAGGAGAAACTGCTAGGAGGAAATAAAAATTAAGACAGAGACAGTAGAGATAAAGGAAGAGAAGGTCCAGATACAAGTGATAGGGAGCAACTGCATCAGAAAACAAGCTGCTCTGTATGTGTGTGTGTTGTCTGTGTATTAACACTACCTAAAAGGCACAGAAGGTTATACTCTCCGAAGTTAGCTTCTCTAAACTTCCACCCTAACTCCCTCCTTTAAACAGCTTACGGCAAACTAATTGGATTCCCATGGATTTAAAAACAAGAAGAAAACTGTTCTGTTGTTCAATAGCATTTAGCCAGAGTAAACCACATCAGTTAGCAAATTAGTTTGACAAAAGTTTTCATCCTCCATTCAGAAACATTTTTATGAGAAGACAGAGGCACTTTGAGACATTTATGCAAACAATATTCAATAATATTCAATGTGCATGTTTTTTTTTTTTTGCAAAGAAAGTATAATTATCTCTGTTTTGAGCTTCAAATGAATATTTTGAAAACTTGTACTTAGAAAATGACTGAACGCATTATCTTTTATTCCCTAAAATGAAATAGCTTCTTCTATGCTAAGTATATACATAAACTATAAAATATCAGATGAAAGAGATGCTGGCCTTATTGGATAAGTGAAGTGATATTTTTCATTGAAAACACATACTTTTTTTTTTATCTGAAAATTGATAGCCCCTATTTACTACATTAATTCTAGAAAAATCAAGGGCCTTTTTTTTATAGTCAGACAACTGATTTAAATGTTGATTTCCTCAATGACTAAAATGTGGAAAATAATAGCCATCATTCAAGGTAGTTGCTGTGTTTAAAATAGGTAAGGTTGACTAATTATTTTTATCAAATGCCCTCCACTTTTTAAAGTAGGAAGCATGCAGAATCAGAGTCATTAGAGTAATTCTACTCTTTACTATTTCATTGAAGTAACTGATTTTTCTGGATATTGTCTGTATAAGCCTTCAGTTCAGTTCAGTCGCTCAGTCGTGTCCGACTCTTTGCAACCCCATGAACCGAAGCACACCAGGCCTCCCTGTCCATCACCAACTCCTGGAGTTCACTCAGACTCACGTCCATCAAGTCAGTGATGCCATCCAGCCATCTCATCCTCTGTCGTCCCCTTCTCATCTTGCCCCCAATCCCTTCCAGCATCAGAGTCTTTTTCAATGAGTCAACTCTTCTCATGAGGTGGCCAAAGTACTGGAGTTTCAGCTTTAGCATCATTCCTTGAAAGAAATCCCAGGGCTGATCTCCTTCAGAATGGACTGGTTGGATCTCCTTGCAGTCCAAGGGACTCTCAAGAGTCTTCTCCAACACCACAGTTCAAAAGCATCAATTCTTCGGCACTCAGCTTTCTTCACAGTCCAACTCTCACATCCATATATGACCACTGGAAAAACAATAGCCTTGACTAGATGGACCTTTGTTGGCAAAGTAATGTCTCTGCTTTTGAATATGCTGTCTAGGTTGGTCATAACTTTTCTTCCAAGGAGTAAGCATCTTTTAATTTCATGGCTGCAGTCACCATCTGCAGTGATTTGGGAGCCCAAAAAGATAAAGTCTGACACTATTTCCCCATCTATTTGCCATGAAGTGATGGGACCAGATGCCATGATCTTCATTTTCTGAATGTTGAGCTTTAAGCCAACTTTTTCGCTCTCCACTTTCACCTTCATCAAGAGGCTTTTTAGTTCCTCTTCACTTTCTGCCATAAGGGTGGTGTCATCTGCATATCTGAGGTTGTTGATATTTCTCCCGGCAATCTTGATTACAGCTTGTGTTTCTTCCAGCCCAGCATTTCTCATGATGTACTCTGCATAGAAGTTAAATAAGCAGGGTGACAATATACAGCCTTGATGTACTCCTTTTCCTATTTGGAACCAGTCTGTTGTTCCATGTCCAGTTCTAACTGTTGTTTCCTGACCTGCATACAGGTTTCTCAAGAGGCAGGTCAGGTGGTCTGGTATTCCCATCTCTTTTAGAATTGTCCACAGTTTATTGTGATCCATACAGTCAAAGGCTTTGGCATAGTCAATAAAGCAGAAATAGATGTTTTTCTGGAACTCTCTTTCTTTTTCTATGATCCAGCGGATGTTGGCAATTTGATCTCTGGTATAAGCCAATTTCTTGTTTATTTGGGGATTTTTTTAATTAAAAAATAATATTTTCCATGCCAAATTATAACTCAGAAAATTTACTCACCACCCACTGAGTCAGGCTTCTGTTCTCATCATGTTACTAAAATTAATTTCAAAGACATCATCAGTGACTTCTTTTAGCTATCCTCTCCTTTTCTCGGAATATTTTGGGTCTATAATGTGGCTTTTCTCCTTGTCTTTTACAAAACTTTCTGGTTACTCCTTTTTAGGTTTCTTTTCAGTGTGTATTATACTGCCCTTCTTGTTAAAATGTTGATGTTCTTCAGGGTTCTAATAACATCATTTTTATGGTCTCACTTTCCACACTAATTAGGAACATCCACTTTCAATTACTTTCTATAGAGTAATGACTCTAATCATTTTCTTAACTCTGATCTGTAGCATTAATATCCTGCTGGACATCACTCCCAGGGTGCTCTATAAGCTCAGCTTCCCTTCTATAGAAGGAAGAGGCTGTGAGAAGCTGACTCAGAAGTTCCATATCAAAACAAATTCAGAACTAATTGTACATGGTTATGCTTTTATTTCATCTTTCTTTGTTCCCAGTATTTATTTAATTTGAGGATTAGAAGGCAGAGGACCTCAGCCTTCGGGGGAGGAAGAAATAAGTGGAATAGCTCTGAGCCATTTAACCAGCCTGGAGAAATAAATGAAAAAGGCCACCTCATCTTGACAACCGTGACTGAGGGTAAGTGGTATGAGTGGATGAGACCTTCTGTAGATTATCAAGAGTTTTATATTCTGTTATAAATGCTGTAAAGAATGAACTCTAGAGACAAGTTGCTTGCACAGAAATTCCTACCCCCTCGTTTCCTAATTGTGGTGTTTTGGGAAACTTAGATAAACTCTCTTTCCCTTAATTTTACAATAAGAATAATAATAGTACTAATCTCATAGAGGATTAAATGAATTAAAGCCTTAGAACTATGCCTGGCATACAGTAATTTGAGTTTTATGTTGTATTATTATTATTTTGGCTACACTGGGTGTTCATTGCTGTGCATGGGATTTCTCGAGTTGTCGACAGTGGAGGCTACTCTTTGTTGCAATGTGCGGGCTTCCCATTGCAGTGGCTTCTCTTATTGCGGAGCACAGGCTCTAGGCATGAGGGTTTCAGTAATTGCAGCACATGGGCTCAGTAGTTGTGGCACACGGGCTTAGTTACTCCATGGCATGTGAGAATCCTCCCAGACCAGGGATTGAACTCGTGTCCCCTGTGTTAACAGGCAGATTTGTAACCACTGGACCACCAGGCAAGTCCTGGGTTTGATGTTTCTTATATCAACCTGGCTTCATGATGCTAACTTAAGGCAGCACAATCCAGAAAAAGGCACATCAGTGTTGGGATGTGGACTTTGGGGTCTCCTCTGGCCTTGTCAGCATGGGCAAATCACAGTCTCTCTGGTTCTGCAATCAAATGAGGATTTAGCATGGATGATCCTAAATCCCCTTGTAGCTTTTTATTGCAGACAAAAAGTTACTTTTCCTAAAAATCATTGCATGACACTTTCACATTAAATTGTATGTCAGTCTAGTAGCCTGATTGAAAAATAAAGGACAAATACGAACTATCATACTGTACTTTAAGGTTCTGATTGTTTATTAGAAAAAGAGGAAAAAGAAGAGTTATCATATCTCTAAGAATACAGAATTTCTTTTATTTTATCTTAAAAGAAAGTTGGTGTCAAGTACTATTAAACCACCTATGAAAAAAGGAGACTACTTTTTAGGCTGAGTCAATTGCATCCCAGATGTAATCTGGTATTCTAAAAGTTACTGAGACATGCTTGTCTACTGACTAATGTTTTGGAGCAACTTCACTATAGCCATCAGTTACAGTAGTCTCTCTAAAGATGGTGGGCTTCCCTGATGGGTTAGTAGTAAAGAATCTGCCTGCAATGCAAGAGCCGCAGGAAACACAGGTCCAATCCCTGGGTTGGGAAGATTCCCCTGGAGGAGGGTATGGAAACTCACTCCAGTATTCTTGCCTGGAGAACCCTATGAACAGAGGAGCCTGGCGAGTTACAATCCATGGGGTCGCAAAGAGTTGGACACGACCGAAGCAACTCGATGGACGTGAGTCTCAGTGAACTCTGGGAGTTGGTGATGGACAGGGAGGCCTTGGTGTGCTGCGATTCATGGGGTCGCAAAGAGTCGGACACGACTGAGCGACTGATCTGATCTGATCTGATCTGAAGCAACTTGGCACGCACTCTAGAGATAGTAGTAAATTAGTTTAAAGGTGAAAGACTATATATGGGGCTTCCTTGGTGGCTCAGATGGTATATATATATAATGAGAAAAAACTTTGATGTTGTGAGTACATTTTGGCAGAAAAAATTAAATGATAGACTGCATTTTATTCAACTAAGATGAATGCATTTTCCTGTTACATAAAAATATAAATGCAGTCATTTTTAGAATTGCTTTTTAAAATTGTTCACAAGAAATGTAAGATCTTCCTAAATGAAAACAGAGTGGGCAGTAATTTTAAATTTTAAAATGAAACTTCTTTTAATTGGTAGAAATTACTTTATAATGTTGTGTTGGTTTCTGCCGTACAACAATGCAAATCAGTCACGCTTATATATATATATATCCCCTCCTTCTGGAGTCTCTTGCCCCTCCCCCATCCTAACCCTCTATGTCATCACAGAGAGCCAGGCTGGGCTCCCTGTTATACAGCAACTTCCCACTATCTATTTCACACATGATAGTGTGTATATGTCAATTCTACTTTCTCAATTTGTCCCACTCTCACCTTTTCCCACTGTGTCCACAAGTGCATTCTCTACTAAGTTCATCGGTACAATTTTTCTAGATTCCATATATATGTGTTAATATACAATACTTGTTTTTCTCTTTCTGACTTACTTCACCTTGTATAAGAAGCTCTATATTATCCACTTCACTAGAACTGACTCAAATTCATTCCTTTTTATGGTTGAGTAACATTCAATTGCATTTATGTACTGCATCTTCTTTATCCCGTCATCTACCAATGGACATCTAGGTTGCTTTTATGTCCTGGCTATTGTAAATATTGTTGCAATGAACACTGGAGTACATGTGTCTTTTAGATTGTGGTTTTTTCAGTGTATATGTCCAGTAGTAGGTTTGCTAGGTCATATGGTAGATTTACGCCTAGTTTTTTAAGGACTCTCCATACTATTTTCCATAATGGCTGTATCAGTTTACATTCTTACCAACAGTGCAAGAGGGTTCCTTTTTCTCCATATCCTCTCCAGCATTTATTGTTTGTAGATTTCTTGATGATGGCTATTCTGACTGGTGTCAAGTGATACCTCATTGTAGTTTTGATTTGCATTTGTCTAATAACGAGTGAGTGATGTTAAGCATCTTTTCATGTGCTTATTGGCTATCCGTATGTCTTCTTTGGAGAAATGTCTGTTTAGGTCTTCTGCCCATTTTTTGATTGGGCTGTTTGTTCTTCTGATATTGAGCTGTATGAGCTACATATATATTAAAGTGAAATATTTTTAACAAAAGAAAAATTAAGGCTTATAAAACCTGCTACGGGCCAGGCACCATTCTAAGCGATACCCAAATATTAGCTCATTTATTTTATCCTCAATACATATGATTCTCATCTTAAAAATGAGAAAGCTCAAGTCTTAGAGTTTAAAAATCTTGGCTAAAGTCACTTTCAAAAGTGTGAGATCTGGGATAATATGTATTTTTAAAATAACAGTTTTTCTCTAATTGTAAGACCTGCCTCTTGAGAAACCTAGCAGGTTAGGAGGCAACAGTTAGAACTGGACATGGAACAACAGACTGGTTCCAAATAGGAAAAGGAGTTCGTCAAGGCTGTATATTGTCACCCTGCTTATTTAACTTCTATGCAGAGTACATCATGAGAAATGCTGGGCTGGAAGAAGCACAAGCTGAAATCAAGATTGCCAGGAGAAATATCAATAACCTCAGATATGCAGATGACACCACTCTTATGGCAGAAAGTGAAGAGGAACTAAAAAGCCTCTTGATAAAAGTGAAAGTGGAGAGTGAAAAAATTGGCTTAAAAAGCTCAACATTCAGTAAATGAAGATCATGGCATCTGGTCCCATCACTTCATGGCAAATAGATGGGGAAACAGTGGAAACAGTGTCAGACTTTATTTTTGGGGGCTCCAAAATCACTGCAGATGGTGACTTCAGCCATGAAATTAAAAGACGCTTACTCCTTGGAAGGAAAGTTATGACCAACCCAGATAGCATATTGAAAAGCAGAGACATTACTTTGCCAACAAAGGTCCATCTAGTCAAGGCTATGGTTTCTCCAGTGGTCATGTATGGATGTGAGAGTCGGACTGTGAAGAAAGCTGAGCGCCAAAGAATTGATGCTTTTGAACTGTGGTGTTGGAGAAGACTCTTGAGAGTCCCTTGGACTGCAAGGAGATCCAACCAGTCCATTCTAAAGGAGATCAGTCCTGGGTGTTCTTTGGAAGGAATGATGCTAAAGCTGAAACTACAGTACTTTGGCCATCTCATGCGAAGAGCTGACTCATTGGAAAAGACTGATGCTGGGAGGGATTGGTGGCAGGAGGAGAAGGGGACGACAGAGGATGAGATGGCTGGATGGCATCACTGACTCAATGCACATGAGTTTGGGTGAACTCCGGGAGTTGGTGATGGACAGGGAGGCCTGGCATGCTGCGATTCATGGGGTCGCAAAGAGTCGGACACGACTGAGCGACTGAACTGAACTGAACATATTTTTTTCATATTATTGAAGACTGCAAGTGAAATGAATGACAGTGTTATGACAGTTATCAGATCAGATCAGATCAGATCAGTCGCTCAGTCGTGTCTGACTCTTTGCGACCCCATGAATCACAGTTCGCCAGGCTTTGTGCTGAGGCTCCCAGATAGTGCTTCCTCTGCTCATTAGTAATTATAGCAAGTTACCTCGTAAAGATGGTTTCTGCTCCAGGTTCTCATGATTAATGCCCATTCCAGTGAAGGCAGTTGTTGATCTTTTCAGTCCTTCAATTCACATCTTTTAAAATGGGCATTTCAGGACTGACTTTTGACCGGTGTGATTAATATTTTGTTCTGATTATCTTGAAAGAGGGAGAAAAAGCCTTGAATTTATCAATACCAGTTGAACAAGATACATATGTGAACAAGTATTGTTATTTAGAAATAGAATGGGATCTGAAACTGCAGCTTTTTGCTAGTAAACCAAATACTTATGGTTTATTTCATTTGGGCAAAATGTTATTATTTGAACAAAGCAGCATCATTTGTTATGTTAAATGAATTAAGGTGGTTAATTTTTTTTTAAAGACTAAAGATTTGTTTATAAAGATTTGTTTATTTGTTTTATAATGAACATTCCAAAGGCACGTATATAAAATGTATGTTTACTCAGAATTTAAACAGCTTAGTTCAGTTATTCTGTCTTCTATCTTACATTCCATCAGTGGCTACTGAGAAGTACAAAAACTACTTCTGAAGCCAGTAACAGAGGCTTAGACTTCCAACTAATACTCAGCAGAAACAAGCCAGCTGCGCTAGAGCGAGAACTACAAGCACTTCCTAGCGAGCGTCCCTCTAGAATTTTGTGGCGTGAGCTCCATGATCCTGCTTTTGGGAAGGGAGAGGAGAGGGCATGCATCACAATAGACTGCCTGTGCTCTGAAACATTAGAGAACAAACGTGAGCTCTTAGGATGCATGACCTGGCCCAGAGGGGAAGGCAGAGGCCCAGACATTCTCAGTGGACAGGAGGGAGTGAAGAGGAGCCCATAGGCTTGTGGGAAACCCTGCATCACCGAGACTACTGGGCGTCTGCTGCTGCAAGTTAGTGTCCTAGATGGGAAGCTTAAATTTATAAAACAGTTACGGTAAAATATGCCATCAGTGAGCATATATTTACAATAGATTCTTTGGATTAAACTGTCATTAAGACAGATGGGATATTTGGTCTGACTTATTAAAGAACAAGATTCTTTAATTTGTAGCAAAAGCAATAGAATACAAAGGTTAAAATAAAAGAAGTAGATCCAATATGGAGTCTTGTTCTTCTCTACTATAGTATCTTTAAAATTAGATTTAAAGATTTACACTGGATGAACACTGGATTCAATGTTATAATTCTAACACTACAAAACAGTTTTTTTTTTTTTTTTTTTTTAGCAGAGGGTCACCGCTTGCTGTACCTTAAATCATGTGAAATGGGTTTATTCAGTTTACATGTCAAAATTCCAAGTTGGCCATTGATAGAAGAGGGCCAACTAAGATTTTAGACTTTTAAAGGAAATATTATTGCTCTTTGCTGTTCTTTAATTCTGCAGCTGCTATAGCTGGCTATTTTAATCAGCACTACAATTAGCAACACAATTCAGAAACTTCCCTCATTCATATTTCCATAAAAGGGAATTTGACCTTCATAGGAAATAGAAATGTGAATGTCAGTAAAGATTAAATCTAGATGATGGACGTGTGGGATAGTAGTCTCTCTAGCAAACAGAGGTTCCCACTACAAGACGGAGAAAGAAAGATGCATTCTTTTCACAATGGGATCATGTAGCTGCCTTCTCAATTCAGCATTTGATAGAAATGCGTGGTGGGTGAGGAAAGCATGGTCCTGATATCCAGGCAGACATGTTCCAGGAATGTTGGAGCTTGCCTTTATGATTTTCTTCCTCATTCCTGCCTGATGGTGAGATAAAAGCAGGAGATTCCACATGCGGGAGAGTAACTAAGCCTGTGTGCCTGCGACTACTGTGCCTGCACTTTAGAGCCCACGTGCAAGTCACGACTACCGAGCCCATGTGCTGCACGGGCTACTGAAGCCCTCCTGCCTAGAGCTGTGCGGCCAGAGAAGCCACCACAATGAGAGGCCCATGCACCGCAATAGAGAGTAGTCCCAACTCTAGTAGCTCGCTAAAACTAGAGAAAGCCTGCAGAAAGCATAGAAGACCCATTGCAGCCAAAAATAAATAAATTAAAAAAGAGTGAAGGAGGACAAAAATAAGCAAGCTTGTGCTTTTCTAAACAAACAAACAAACCAAAAAAAAAAAAAAGAGAGAGAGAGAAAATCACCCTTGCTTGAGGTTTATCTAAATTACTCATTTATTTATCCTATCTTGATCAGATAACATTTTTGGAACAATTTCAGTGATGGAAGAAACTTCATTTTCTTTTTAATGAAGTTTTAATTACTTTCCCAAATTGGGAAATGGGTTACTTTTCCATTTTTACTTACATTTACAAAGTATAAGGCTTACTTTTTTTTTTTTCCTGAAGTGCCAAGAAGACACAGAGAAAACCTTAATTTTAACTCAAAATTCAGATCAGAAGCAGCTGGGTTTCCAACATAGAACATGCATAGTAATATCATTATTTATAAAGACTGAATGCTACTTCCCTCTCAGTTTTTTATAGGCAAAGCTTTAAGTCAGTCTCTATCCAACAAAAGTTATCAATGGCTTTCAGACTACAGAAGGCTGAATTTTATGAGATATCAAGGTAGTAAAATTTTCAAATTTGATAGTACCGTATAAACAGCAGTATATTTATATTTTATAAGCAAAATCCAAAATAAAATAAGCTCAGTTTCTTGTTATATATAGGGAATAGTAAGTTTTATTTCGAACTGGGCAAGAGACTGAAGTATTTAGAAGAGTGGCATGGTCTGATTTACATCAATATCTTACAAAAATTTTAACTGATGAGGGGTCAATATTAAGCATCTGTTAGAGATTCGACACATAATATACCTAACAAATTATTTGCCTAAAAGTGAAAAACCAATAAATCAAAATCCCCTAAGAGCCTCAAAGCTATTTTTTAGTCTTGGTTTATTCATGGTTACCTCCTATTCTAATTTTGTGAGTAGAGATATGCTAAAAGGATGAGTGATATCACAGTTAACTATAAGAATGGCAGTTTTTATCAAGGTGCTCTCATTATTAAACTCTTCATTTTAATAAATAAAATTATTTAAAGCATCACTAAGTCAGATAATGTTTATTAAAAGAAACTGTATATTTAAAGATACATCACAGAAAGAATTGCCTGATCAACAAATTATAAAACAAAAAGAAGTTAAGAGTGCTGCAAGAGAGAAAAGTTTGTAGCCTGTTCAGAAAACAGAATAAATGGTTATTAGGCAAAAGCATACCTAAAATACCTAGAAGACAACAAAGGCATCCTTGGTAGGACTATTTTAAACACCGTGTCATTGGAAACATACACTTTCTTCCTGTCATTCTCTGTATTATCTATTAGAATCATAACCAAATTATTCTGATTTACTGTTTTCAATGAAGTTATTGCTACTAGAAGTTAATCAATTAATTTTCCCTCCAACCACTAGAATACAAATTTCATGAGAACTAGAAAACTGTCTGTATTGTACCACTGTGTCTTAGTAGTCTAGAACATTCCTTGACAAATAATTTTTGTTGTTGTTGCTGTTGCTGCGTCGAAGTCGTGTCCGACTCTGTGCAACCCCATGGACTGCAGCCTAGCAGGCTTCTCCGTCCATGGGATTCTCCAGGCAAGAACACTGGAGTGGGTTGCCATTGCCTTCTCCAATGCATGAAAGTGGAAAGTGAAAGTGAAGTCGCTCAATCGTGTCTGACTCTTAGCGACCCCTTGGACTGCAGCCTAGCAGGCTTCTCCGTCCATGGGATTCTCCAGGCAAGAATACTGGAGTCGGTTGCCATTGCTTCTCCCTGACATATAATAGATGCTTACAAATGCCTAGCCAGTGTTCAGGTGGATTGATGTGTGAGAAGAATATATAAAAGCTGATACTCAAGTGGGGCTTCAAGAATAGCTGAATGAAGAGCGAAGCAGATTCTGTGCTCTGAGGCAGAGCTGGGAAAAAAGGTTCCAGCAGGCATATGAGTGGGTAAGCAGGAAGCATATAGAGTTAATACATGGCCAAGGGCCGAGTGTGGGCTACTGTTACAGAAGAGGACCCCTGTGTGGCCCAAACAAGAACAGGAATTCACTTGAAGTCCATTGTCAAATGGCTCACCGGGTGCTAATGAGTAAGACTGGGGCTGGGCAGGAGGACTGAGGGGGGCTGAGAGGGACCAACCCACCCCCCACCCCCACTTTTATTTCTTATAGAAAGAATAAATAAAGCCTTAAGTCACTGGGCAGAGTCAGGAAATGCGGTTGCTTATTTGAAGGAGATCAAATAAAAAGGGAAAAAAAAATGCTTTATGGAAGTATTTTATACCTCGATTTCAGACACAACTTAGCAACTGAACAGCAACAAAAACTATGTTTGTTTATCAAAATTGATATAAAGGTGCCGAGGTCCAGCCCCAGCTGATCCAGGGAGTTCGAAGGGGAGACGGCTTCAGTGATCAGGATACGATAGCTTTAATTAAATATTAATTAGAGATATAAAGAGTAATAGAATGAGGATAGCTCAGTAGGAAAATTCAGTGGAGAAAAGAGGCTGAATAACTTGGTTTACGTGGAAAGCTAATAAAATTCCAAGGCAAGGAATTTATGTCACCTACGTAGGCCACAGGCGTCTTCCCATTCTCCCGAAGGAGAGGAGACACTAAGGCCTCCCCGGTTAGATCTTAGAAGCCCAGGCATAATTAGTAGGCTTGATGAGCCTCCACATTCCAGATGGGGGTTCAGCCAGAAGGTGAGGGAAAGAATGACATGGGGAGACCAGTCTTTTGAGGAACTGATCCCATTTTTTATTTTTCCAAGGTCTGTTTTTATACACTGAGATGTTATACAAAAGTCACACGGGGTCAGCAGTCCTGACTTTTATTAAAGTCAGGTGCTTCATACAGATGTATACAGAGGTCTTAGGGGTGTTACATCATCTTCTGGCCAGGGGGCCTGCTGACAATTTATGACCCTCTCCTTGTGACGGCGGTCAGTCAACCAGAACACTTATTTTTCCAGGGGTGATTATTCTTAAAACAGACGCCACCTTCCGAAGGTACCAGATAAAGTTACATTCCTATAGGGTGAGGGTGCAGTGGGTTTTAATTAAGGAAAGAATTTGCTTAGCCTAAGGTCTAACGTGATTAATATCAAAGGTTAATACTTATTTCTTCTATATATTCATTAATCTGTATAAGGGCAGGGGATGTGGAGACTTAGCAGTAAACATTGGCTCAACAAATGAAAACCCTTCACCAATACAATTTCTAATCAGCCCACTATACTTATGCTAATAGTTTTCTAACTTCTCTAAAGAACCTGTTTTTAGAAAGTTTAAAGCATCTCGTGCCTCTCATGGTTGGGAGGCTGTGAGCAATCACATATGGCCGGACAAACCTGTCAGGCAGGCTAGAGAACCTTCAGAGGAGTTTGTAGGTTGAAACACTCCTATCACGCCCAGGAATTATTATTAACTGGAGCTCTAAGTTAACTCCTTCTCTGAAAGAGGTGATGGGGGACAGCCCCCCATAAAGTCAGAGGTGCAGGTGAGAGCACAAAGTAGTAAAGTAGGCAGACTCTGGTTTTGGGGGTAGATGCTCAAGAATTTCCAGGGGGACTCCTGAGGCTCGATCCTGCCTTTGCGTATGTCAAGCCTCCTTCCTCATGACCTTTGTCACGGGTGGAGGTCCTCATGCCGGCTCCCAGCATCAAGGTATACGTAAAGAGTATGAATTTTACTGTATGTTAAATATTCCTCCAAGCCTGACTTTAGAAAAGTTACTTTTCAGCTCTACAAAGTAACTATTATGCATCTAGACTATTAAATTGCACAATTTTTCTATATTAAACATCCTCGATGAAACAGGGAATGAATGGTTTAGGGGCAGATTGAGAAAGAAGGCTTTCTTCTTGTTTATTTGTGTGTGTGTGTGTGTGTGTTTTGTTTCTGAGTTTCTTTCAGGATGAAGGAACTTGTTGCTGTTGTTTAGTTGTTAAGTCATGTCCAACTCTTTGTGACCCCATGGACTGTAACATTCCAGGCTCCTCTGTCCTCCACTGTCTCCCAGAGTGTACTCAGATTCATGTCCATCGAGTTGGTGGTGTTATCTAACCATGTCATCCTCTGCCACCCCTTTCTCCTTTTGCCTTCAATCTTTCCCAGCATAAGAGTCCTTTCCAGTGAGTCAGCTCTTTGCATCAGGTGGCCAAAATATTGGAGCTTCAGCTTCAGCATCAGTCCTTCCAATGAGTATTCAGAGCTGATTTCATTTAGGATTGACTGGTTTGATTTTCTTGCAGTCTAAGGGATTCTAAGGAGTCTTCTCCAGCAATGTAAGTCTTTGGAAAACATCAATTCTTTGACGCTCAGTCTCCTTTGTGGTCCAACTGTCACATCCATACATGTCTATAGGAAAAACCATAGCTTTGACTATACATATCTTTGTTGGCAAAATCACGCCTCTGATTTTTAATACACTGTCTGGATTTGTCATAGCTTTCCTTCCAAGGAGGAAGCGTCTTTTAATTTCATGCTTGCAGTCACTGTCCACAGTGATTTTTGAACCCAAGAAAATAAAATCTGTCACTGCTTCCACTTTTCACCTTCTATTTGCCATGAAGTGATGGGACCTGATGTCATGATCTTAGATTTTTTTTTTAATGTTGAGTTTCAAGCCAGCTTTTTTCTCTCCTCTTTCACCCTCATCAAGAGGGTCTTTAGTTACTTTGTGCCATTAGAATCGTATCATCTCTCTATCTGAGGTTGTTGATATTTCTCCTGATAATCTTGATTCCAGTTTGTGATTCATTCAGCCCAGTATTTTCCATGATGTACTCTGTGTATAAGTTAAATAAGCAGGGTGACAATATACAGCCTTGAAGTACTCCTTTCTCAGTTTTGAACCAGTCCATTGTTCCATGTCTGGTTTTAACTGTTGTTCCTTGACCTTCATACAGGTTCCTCAGGAGGCAGGTCAGGTGGCCTGGTATTCCTCTCTTTAAGAATTTTCCACAGTTTGTTGTGATCTACACAGTCAAACATGTTTAAACATGTTGAGGAAGAAGGGCAAATAAAGCTGGAGAAATTGATGGTGATGAAATAATAGATGCTACTGTATAAGCAAATACAAATTTAAAATTTAATTCTCCCCATGGAAACTAAGGACAAAACTTTTCTCACTCTGTTTTTGTAGTGCATTTACTTTAGAAAACTTGGTCATTTTAAATTCTGTCTCTGTCTCTTTGAAAAGTATATGAGTCATTCTAAAAACTAAATAAGCCTCTTAGTGGCTTCACAAAGCAGGAATGTCTTTCTCATGAATCTGTAAACTATCTCTTTGAAATGTAATCTTCAAGGGACATAGCACTGCTGTCTCCTAGCCTGTGGGAAGATAGGAGCTTCACTTCAGTGGGCACCTTGCTCCAAGTTGCAGAATTTCTTTCTGTCATAAATATGTGATGTTTATTTTTCCTTTGGACAAAGCCAATTAACTGACATAGAAAGTCATCACAATTACCAGGTGAATTTAGGGTGAACTATGTGTGACAAAGGATGCCATCAAGACCGTTTTGTTGTAATGGGTTATAACTGCGTGTCGTAAAAAGGTGAGATTTCTGTCTCTGCAGTCTCTTTAGTGGGTGGCCTGTGATGTGCCTCACATTCTGGCTTAGTGCGTTTTTAATAACTAAACTGAGTTTCTTCTACATTTGTAGAGAGGTTTTCAGGGTTGAAAGAAGATATGCTTTTATACTTCCTAAACACTAACTTTTAGAGAAATATTCATTCAGAGACAAAAATGAGAGGACTAAGTGGAGCACAGATGAGTGAGTGAGTGATAGTTGCTGAGTCGTGTCTGACTCTTTCGACCCCATGGATCTCAGCCCCCCAGGCTCCTCTGTCCATGGAATTTTCTAGGCAAGAAAACTGGAGTGGGTTGCCATTTCCTTCTCCAGGTGTGCAGATGAGGGAGTAGTTAAATAATTTAGAAAACAAGGAAGAAAAAATATTGGTGGACATAAGATTAACGATAAATGTCTTAGTCTGCTCAGGTGCTATGACAAATGTAACAGGCTGTGTGGCTTCAGGAACAAAAAAATATGCTGTCATTATCTGGAGGTGAGCCAATTCAGTTTCTGGTGAGAGCTCTTTTCCTGGATTGGAGAGATAGAGATAGATAGAGAAAGGGAGGGCAGGGGAAACAGAGAGGGAGAGAGAGAGAGAAAGAAAGAGTACACTTTCATGTCTCTGAGAAGGAAATGGCAACCCCCTCCAGTACTCTTGCCTGGAAAATCCCACGGACGGAGGAGCCTGTTAGGCTACTGTCTATGGGATCGCAAAGAGTCAGACAGGGCTGAACGACTTCACTTTCACTTTCACTAATCCCATCAAGAGGGCCCCATCTTCATGACCTCATCTAAACTTCATCACCTTGAAAAGGATCCACTCCTAATACCATCACACTAGGGATTAGGGTTTAGGGATTAGGATTAGGGATTAGGGTCTATTTCTGATTTATTGACTATAATAAAGCCTTTGACTGTGTGGATCACAATAAACTGCGGGAAATTCTGAAAGAGATGGAAATATCAGACCACCTGACCGGCCTCTTGAGAAATCTGTATGCAGATCAGGAAGCAACAGTTAGAAGTGGACATGGAACAACAGACTGGTTCCAAATAGGAAAAGGAGTCCGTCAAGGCTGTATATTGTCACCCTGCTTATTTAACTTCTATGCAGAGTACATCATGAGAAACGCTGGACTGGAAGAAGCACAAGCTGGAATCAAGATTGCCGGGAGAAATATCAATAACCTCAGATAATGCAGATGACACCACCGTTATGGCAGAAAGTGAAGAGGAACTAAAAGGCCTCTTGATGAAGGTGAAAGTGGAGAGTGAAAAAGTTGGCTTAAAGCTCAACATTCAGTAAATGAAGATCATGGCATCTTGTCCCATCACTTCATGGGAAATAGATGAGGAAACAGTGGAAACAATGTTAGACCTTATTTTTTTGGGCTCCAAAATCACTGCAGATGGTGACTGCAGCCATGAAATTAAAAGACGCTTACTCCTTGGAAGGAAAGTTATGACCAACCTAGATAGCATATTCAAAAGCAGAGACATTACTTTGCCGACAAAAGTTCGTCTAGTCAAGGCTATGGTTTTTCCTGTGGTCATGTATGGATGTGAGAGTTGGACTGTGAAGAAGGCTAAGCACCGAAGAATTGATGCTTTTGAACTGTGGTGTTGGAGAAGACTCTTGAGAGTCCCTTGGACTGCAAGGAGATCCAACCAGTCCATTCTGAAGGAGATCAGCCCTGGGATTTCTTTGGAGGGAATGATGCTAAAGCTGAAACTCCAGTACTTTGGCCACCTGATGAGAAGAATTGACTCACTGGAAAAGACTCTTATGGTGGGAGGGATTGGGGGCAGGAGGAGAAGGGGACGACAGAGGATAAGATGGCTGGATGGCATCACTGACTCGATGGACGTGAGTCTGAGTGAACTCCGGGAGTTGGTGATGGACAGGGAGGCCTGGCGTGCTGCGATTCATGGGATCACAAAGAGTCGGACACAACTGAGCTACTGAACTGAACTGAACTATATCATATATTCATCTTTAGAAAGAGTCATGAAAATTCTCATGAAATTCCACAATTATATTTACAATTATTGAACCAGAGGTGTATTATTCTGAATATATTTTTTGTCTCCCTAAAAACCATCAAATTTACAGACAGATAGATAGATCAACAGAAGGTAAAAGTTTAGATGTAGAATGTTTATGACCAAAAGGATGGAACAAAATTTTCATATACAAAATCAGAGAATGCTATAGTAACATACATATTTTTGATTAGACAATTAAAGTATGTAAATTTCAAATTAGTAGTTTTTCATATTGATAAAGAAGTGAATATGTTTTGGTCAGAAATAGCTTCTTTGATATACAATTTTCATTTCTGCTTAATGAATCTTGATTAGAAAAAATCAACAAGATGTGTATATCATGTTTATGATTTTTTTCTTTGAATTTGCATACACATATATTCCTTCTGCTTTACACACACACACATCAATTAGGGATCAGTTTTTGAAATCAGAAAACAACTGAAGACCAGCAGTGAAACTAAGAAATTAAGCTGTGATTTTTATCTTCTAGAGAAACTCTGTATTTACTCCAGGTATGCCTTTCTTTGTTCCTTCCCTCCTTTCTTTCTTCTTTTTCATTCCACTGATGCCTTGGGAGTCAGGGAGGCCTGCATCCCGCTTGACCTTCTCTGACTGGTACCATTTTGGTCGGGGATTGAAGCACTACATCAAAGTCTAGCAAGGGTGGAAATTTAGTCTCTTCCCTCAGGCTCTGCTGGTGGAGGTGACAGTGGGGCTGAGGTTTATCTTCCCTGACTCTGAGTCCAGAAAATGAGTTTTTGTCTAGGTTCACTTATATTTTCTTATTTTCATATAATAATGTTTTATTCTTATCTGGTAATGAGATCTGCAACTCTCATAAAAATTTCATGTATGTGAATTGCCATAGAAAGAAATAAAATTATTGCCATTAAGATCTAAGTGCATTTTATATAATATAAAAATGATGAAAAGAAAATGAAATAAGTGGTTTTCATTATGACAGCTTGGTTCTTTAAGGTTTATGTGGTTGATCTCTCGGAATAGAATTAGTTTTTCTTATGGGAATTTATTAGGACAATGTCCAAATAAAACTTTTATGTGTCAAGCTAACTACATAAAGATTTCAAAGTGAAAACTCTAAAATCACATGTTCTTTTCAGTTCTATGCTGATGCAATAGCACTATATCAAGTTTTTGCTGAGCCTTTTAGTAAACAGGTTCCTGCAGATAGAGCATGACAGCATCACAGACACTGGAAAATGAGAAAATTAAGCAATAACATCATCAATCATGAAGATGAGATTCTGATGCTATGAATTTTTCCACCAGAGGTTCTTTAACATTTATTGCAATAAGAACTGCTACCACGATATGTACATATCTGTATACTTAGGTTCAACCAGTGGAGAAGCTGCAGCAAAGGAAAGAAGGAAGATGGGTAGGAGGTAAGATGGTGAAATGGTTTTTGTGGTTGCCAGATAGAAATTTCCTATTTGAATCCTAGATCATATTGCTGACTCTGAGGTCACTGGTGTTACTTAATTAGTAAGAGCCTTAATTTCTTTATTTTTAAAATGGAGTTATTATAGTACCTACCTCAGAATATCTTAAAATACAAACTTTTAATAAATAATGTATCTGGGTTTTTGGTTGACAAGATATGACTAACCTTCCTACCAAGGGGGTAGAGTAGGTATTCTTAATGATGGACATAAACTAATATTTATTAAATGCTTATTAGGAGGACCAGTATTCTAGACAGGCCAACCTTATTGCTGATCTCCCTTATAAGGGGAAAAACACACAAAATAGATGTTATAAATAAGGTAACTTAGGCTCAGAAAGCTTGAGCTATTCCCCCTAATTCTTAAAGTTCAATCAGTCAGTTCAGTCACTCAGTTGTGTCTGACTCCTTGCTACCATGCAGTTCCATGGACCGCAACACACCAGGCTTCCCTGTTCATCACAAACTCCCGGAGCTTGCTCAAACTCATGTACATCGAGTCGATGATGCCATCCAAACATCTCATCCTCCATTGTCCCCTTCTCCTCCTAATTTCAATCTTTCCCAGGATGGGTCTTTTCCAAAGAATCAGTTCTTCGCATCAGGTGGCCAAAGTATTGGAGTTTCAGCTTTAGCATCAGTCCTTCCAATGAATATTAAGGACTGATTTCCTTTAGGATCTCCTTGCAGTCCAAGGGACTCTCAAGAGTTTTTTCCAACACCACAGTTCAAAAGCATCAATTCTTTGGCGCTCAGCTTTCGATATGCAGATGACACCACCTTTATGGTGGTGTCATCTGCATATCTGAGATTATTGGTATTTCTCCCAGCAGTCTTGATTCCAGCTTGTGCTTCATCTAGCCCAGCATTTTGCATGATGTACTCTGCATATAAGTTAAATAAGTGGGATGACAATATACAATTCTTAAAGTTCTTAAAGATCGTTCTTAAAGTTAGTATACAGCAAAAACAAAGAATGGGGGAAGAAAAAAAAAAAAGAAACAAGTAAGTTTATTCTATTTAATATGTTTCAAGCATATTTCTAGGCTCTGGGATAAAAGATTAAGCAAACATGATTTCTTTCCTGGAGGATTTCAGATTATCATGGGGAAAGAGACACATGGATCACACAACTGCCTAACAAGGAACTAAGATCAAAGTGAAGTGAAGTCGCTCAGTCGTGTCCGACTCTTTGTGACCCCATAGACTGTAGCCTACCAGGCTCCTCTGTCCATGGAATTTTCCGGGAAATAGTACTGGAGTGGATTGCCATTTCCTTCTCCAGGGGATCTCCCCAACCCAGGGCCCGAACCCGGGTCTTCCGCATTGTAGACAGACGCTTTACTGTCTGAGCCACCAGGGAAGTAGTCAAAGTCAGTGCCAACCTGACATTATGTGAGAAGGACACCAATTTAATGGTGAAAGCCAGAGGGGCTTCCCAAGAGATGTCTAGGGTGGGGTCTGAAATGAAGCTGAAATGTGTGTGACTAACCCATTATATCATGATGTCTATCCATGCTATCCTATATGCAGGTCAGGAAGCAACAGTTAGAACTGGACATGGAACAACAGAATGGTTCCAAATAGGAAAAGGAGTACGTCAAGGCTGTATATTGTCACCCTGCTTATTTAACTTCTATGCAGAGTACATCATGAGAAATGCTGGGCTGGAAGAAGCACAAGCTGGAATCAAGATTGCCGGGAGAAATATCAATAACCTCAGATATGCAGATGACACCATCCTTATGGTAGAAAGTGAAGAGGAATTAAAGAGCCTCTTGATGAAAGTGAAAATGGAGAGTGAAAAAGTTGGCTTAAAGCTCAACATTCAGAAAACGAAGATCATGGCATCTGGTCCCATCACTTCATGGGAAATAGATGGGGAAACAGTGGAAACAGTGTCAGACTTTATTTTTTGGGGCTCCAAAATCATTGCAGATGGTGACTGCAGCCATGAAATTAAAAGAAGCTTACTCCTTGGAAGGAAAGTTATGACCAACCTAGATAGCATATTGAAAAGCAGAGACATTACTTTGCCAACAAAGATCCGTCTAGTCAAGGCTATGGTTTTTCCTGTGGTCTTGTATGGATGTGAGAGTTGGACTGTGAAGAAGGCTGAGCACCCAAGAATTGATGCTTCTGAACTGTGGTGTTGGAGAAGACTCTTGAGAGTCCCTTGGACTGCAAGGAGATCCAACCAGTCCATTCTGAAGGAGATCAGCCCTGGGATTTCTTTGGAGGGAATGATGCTAAAGCTGAAACTCCAGTACTTTGGCCACCTGATGAGAAGAGTTGACTCATTGGAAAAGACTCTGATGCTGGGAGGGATTGGGGGCAGGAGGAGAAGGGGATGACAGAGGATGAGATGGCTGGATGGCATCACTGACTCGATGGACGTGAGTCTGAGTGAACTCCAGGAGTTGGTTATGGACAGGGAGGCCTGGCATGCTGCGATTCATGGGGTCGCAAAGAGTCGGACACGACTGAGTGACTGAACTGACTGACTGATCCATGTTATCACAACTGGTAGGGTTTCCTTCTTTCTTCTCTAGTTGATTAATATTCCATTTTGTATATAAACATTTTTATCTATCCATCATCGGACACTTAGGTTGTTTCCCTGTCTTGATTATTGGGAATAAAAGCTGAAATCATAAAACAAAGAGAAGATTGGTGGTTACCAGGGACTAGAGGGTAGAGAAAATGGAGGAGTTGTTGGTCAAAAGGTACAAACTGTAAGTTATAAGATGAGTAAATTCTGGGGATGTAGTGTACAGGATGGTGACTATGGTCAACAATACTGTACTTTATAGTTGAATAGTGCTACCAGAGTAGATCTTGCATGTTCTTATCACCAAAAAAACACACAAAAACTATGTGAAACAACTTTAAAGTTGGGGTTCTGTATGCATGGTCCAAACCTTCAGTTTTTCAGAAGCCACAAGTTGGAGCTCCCTCCAGATGATAAAGGCTTCCCTTGCAGCTCAGTTGGTAACCAATCTGCCTGCAATGCAGAAGACTCGGGTTTGATGCCTGGGTCAGGAAGATGCCCTGGAGAAGGAAATGGCAACCCACTCCAGTATTCTTGCCTGGAGAATCCCATGGACAGAGATGCCTGGCAGACTACAGTCCATGGGGTCGAAAGAGTCGGACATGACTTAGCGACTAAACCACCACCACCAGATGGTCAGGTGCTGGACTATGGGTGAGGTTTACAGTGAGAATGTGTCACAATATTTCGTACCAGCTATGATGTGGGTATTTTCTCAGTTGCTTGATATGTAGGAGTTACTCAACTAGTCTCTGGATTTCTCTGATAGAATTGGTCACTGTGGTAGCCAAATATTTGGTGCATCTGTAGATGAAGGAAAACTCAGGAGCCTCCCATGTCATCCATCTTGGTGACATTCCCTGAAGTTTTTTCTTTTTTTTTGTATAATTTCACAAAAATAGAATATAAAATCACAAATTAAAAGGCAAGACTTTCTTATTCCTTGAGAACTTGTCAAGTTAATTTTGTAAGTGTAGATGGCTTGTTTCTTCTTCACTGTCTTAATGAAAAATGTGATCAACTGTTAAATGATATAAAGGCATACTGCTTTGTTTTAGTGACTTCCCTGGTGGCTCAGATGGTAAAGCGTCTGCCTACAATGTGGGAGACCCGGGTTCAATCCCTCCTGGAGAAAGAAATAGCAATCCACTCCAGTATTCTTGCCTGGAAAATCCCATGGATGGAGGAGCAGCAATTTCATTTCCAACCTTGTTGGTATTTTAAAAAAACTTTATTTAATGAAACACTCATAAAAGATACCTTTGTATTGCAAATATCTTTTGTATCAAAATTTCCATCTTAGGTTTTCTCTTAAATTGAACAGTCAAGAAGGTAATTAAAGTGTTGTTATCAACAGATAAAATCAAAATAAAACTGTCCCCAAAATAAGATTACTAAGGTTATCTGATTAACTTCTACACCTTGGTACAATCCATATAATATGGTTAAATTGAAGTGAATTATTGAATAGTTAAGTGAATAATGCATTTACCTCTGAAATCAAACCCTCAAAGACTTCTGTTCAAATTTTGCAATTCTAATTTCTTCCAGAAATACCATTTCCTTACGACATATTTATGACAAAACATGAAAATTTTAAGCTGAGAATAACAAATTTGTTTTCCTAAGATAATTAATATTAAAAAAGAAAAAATAACAAATTCCAATTTACCTTGTGCCTGCTAAAGAAGTTAGAAGATACGAAGTGGTCATCATTCAAACACAAAGGTGAAGAATTAAATACAATACAAGAAATAAAGTTACTTAAATTTTCTTCCTTAAATCAGATTATTTTCTTCTAAAAAGTTTCTGAGATCATACCAATCAATTTGTCATGTTTTCTCTAAAGACTAATCATTCAGACTTTATCTTTTACTCACACACTTAGAAATGCCATTCACCTCAAAATGATACATTAACGTATTTTTCAAAGACATATTCCCAGATATGCATAATGTGACTTATTAGCATAATCTACCTGCTTATGACATTTGGAAGTGTAGTAGCAAGTGGTAAATAGCTATTTAGGGTTAAAAGAAATTCACAATCCATGAGCTATACATCAAAAGCCTTTGAATTTGTGAAGGGAATGGTAACCCACTCCAGTATTCTTGCCTGGAGAATTCCATGGACAGAGGAACCTGGTGGGCTACAGCCCATGGGGTCACAGAGAGTTGGACATGACTGAGCAGCTAACACTTTCAGCACATCAAGCTCATTAGTTGCTTAGTCTTAATGGTTGACTTACTCTAAGATTTTTTGGAGAGGACATGGTTGTCTAAAAATGTGTAAACACATTTATTATTAGGGATCACTTTCCACTATTTGTCATGTGAACCTTCTGTCTCCTATATCATCCTTCACATGCTTCCTGTTGTCAGTGCTGCCACAAATATAAATGCCACCTGCAAACGCAGAAATTGTTCTCACCCCAGAGACATCTGTTCCCACCATATTAGAAGTGACTTGGTTTTTAACAAGTCTATCATTTCTAGTCACAATCTGTGAGCAATTTATTAAAAACAATGGGATGAACAGTGTTTTCTGATGAGAAAGTTCATAAATATTAACTTTTTCTCAAAAATTCTCTAATCAGAAAATTATAAATCTTCTTTTATACTTACCAGCAATAAAATACCAGACACATTAATTAGCCTAAAAATGTGGCTGGCTTCCCAACTTGTCTCACTGAGCCCTGCTTTTCTGTAGGCTCTTTCCACCTAACGTTTACTTCTATTAGACTAATATCCATGGCATGTTGTCTTCAATTACTGGGGTCTGGAGACAAGCTACAGTATTATGTTTTGTCTCTCTTTACCTTGGTAGTTGCTTTTGAAGTTATTTACTATGGATTTAATTTGGTGTCTGTGGTAAAACAAAGTGTTGTGGGAAATCTGGTTCCTTCTGCCACTTACAGTTTATTGTGATGCCTTGTCATATAACATTTTATGTAGTCTTTTAAAAGAAATAGAAACAACCACTTAAATAGCTTACCTGATAGCTCAGTGGGTAAAGAATCTGCTTGCAATGCAGGAGACACAGGAGATGCAGATTCTGGCACAGGACGATCCCCTGGAGTAGGAAATGGTAACCCACTCCAGTATTCTTGTCTGGAAAATTCCACGGACAGAGGAGGCTGGCAGGCTACAGTCCATGGGCCACAAAGAGTTGAAAATGACTAAGCAACTAAGCATGCAACTTAAATTAAAAAAAGAAAAATCCAGCCTTCAAAGAGGAGCAGAAAGTGAAATGTCTTGAGGATACCATATGCGATCAGGTGGGGAAGAAACATTAAAAGTAAAGGAAATCATGGAAAGAAAGATGAGGATATAAAAGCTATAAGCTACTAAGGTTTTAGAAATTACTAGCAAGACTATATAACTTCATTGTATTTAATTTTTGGAAATGCCGATATGAACACATATTCAGCATAATACAAATACAGGTGAATATTTATCTAGAAATATTTAGAGCTACTAATATGTATTTATATAGGGGATAGTATGGAAATATATGTTGTCTTTTAATGTCAGCTGATTGGCTGAGAAATAAAAATACACAGTACAATGAGTGCATCTAGCGTTCAGATCTTGGTTTCTAACAGCATTTTCCAATCAAATGAACCAACATTTATTTTAGAAATAGATGATGGTATGGTCACTCACCTAGAACCAGACATCCTGGAGTGTGAAGACAAGAGGGCCTTAGGAAACATACTTTGGACAAAGTTAGTGGAGGTGATGGAATTCCAGCCAAGCTATTTTAAATCTTAAAAGATGATGCTGTGAAAGTGCTGCACTCAGTATGCCAGCAAATTTGGAAAACTCAGCAGTGGTCACAGGACTGGAAAAGGTCAGTTTTCATTTCAATCCCAAAGAAGGGCAATGCCAAAGAATGTTCAAACAATTGTGCTCATTTCATGTGCTAGCAAGGTAATGCTCAAAATCCTTCAAGCTAGGCTTTAGCAGTTGTGAATTGAGAACTTCCAGATGTACAAGATTGATTTAGAAAAGGCAGAGGAACCAGAGATCAAATTGTCAATAACTGCTGGATCATAGAAAAAGCAAGAGAATTTAAAAAAACACATCTACTTCTATTTCATTGATTACGCTAAAGCCTTTGACTGTGTGGATCACAAAAAAAAACTGTGGAAAATTCTTGAAGAAATGGGATTACCAAACAATCTTACCTGTTGTCTGAGAAACCTATACGCAGGTGAAGAAGCAACAGTTAGAACCTGACATGAAACAACAGACTGGTTCCATATCAGGAAAGGAGTACGTCAAGGCTATATATTGTCACACTGCTTATTTAACTTCTATGCGGAGAAGGCAATGGTACCCCACTCCAGTACTCTTGCCTGGAAAATCCCATGGACAGAGGAGCCTGGTAGGCTGCAGTCCATGGGGTCGCTAGGAGTCAGACACGACTGAGCGACTTCACTTTCACTTTTCACTTTCATGCATTGGAGAAGGAAATGGCAACCCACTCCGGTATTCTTGCCTGGAGAATCCCAGGGACGGGGGAGCCTGGTGGACTGCCGTCTATGGGGTCGCACAGAGTCGGACATGACTGAAGCGACTTAGCAGCATGCAGAGTACATCATGTGAAATGCTGGGCTGGATGAATAACAAACTGGAATCAAGATTGCCAGGAGAAATATCAACAACCTCATATATGCAGATAACACCACTTTGATGGCAGGAAGTGAAGAGAAACTAAAGAGCCTCTTGATGCAGGTAAAAGAGGAGAGTGTAAAAGCTGGCTTAAAACTCAACATTCAAAAAACTATGATCATGGCATCTGGTCCCATCACTTCATGGCAAATAGATGGGGAAAGAGTGGAAACAGTGGCAGGTTTTGTTTTCTTGGGCTCTAAAATCACTATGGACAGTGATTGCAGCCATGAAAATAAAAGATGCTGGCTCCTTGAAAGAAAAGCTATTACAAACCTAAACAGTGTAATAAAAAACAGAGATGTCACTTTGCTGACAAAGGTCCATATAGTCAAAACTATAGTTTTTCCAGTAGTCATGTATGGATGGGAGAGTTGGACCATAAAGAAGGCTGGGTGCTGAAGAATTGATGCTTTCGAATTGTAGTGGTGGAGAAGAATCTTAAGAGTCTCTTGGACAGCAAGGAGATCAAACCAGTCAATCCTAAAGGAACTTAGCCCTGAATATTCATTGGAAGGACTGATGCTGAAGCTCCAATACTTTGGCCACCTGATATGAAGAGCTGACACGCTGGAAAAGACCCTGATGCTGGAAAAGATTGAGGGCAGGAAAAGAAGGAGGTGGCAGAGGATGAGATGGTTAAATAGCATCAAATGGATATGAGTTTGAGGAAATTCTGGGAGATAGTGAAGGACAGGGAAGCCTGGCATGCTGCAGTCCATGGGGTCGTAAAGTCAGACGTTACTTTGCGACTGAACAACAAGAACAAAAAGGCAAGATAAGGAATATGCAAGACAATCCAAGAATATCTTCTATCCTGAAAAGAAATGAGGTGCTTTAAAATAGAAAAAGCACAATACAGATGGTATGTCAAATGGACTCAGGAGCTACCTGAAAGACATCCAATGGCCAAAGTTAGAACAGTTCAAGCAACAAAATATATAAAATAGTATTGAATTATAATCCAGCATATAAAGTAAATATCCATGAGTTCCCTTTGACATACATGATTGCTGCTGCTGCTGCTAAGCCACTTCAGTCGTGTCCGACTCTGTGCGACCCCATAGACTGCAGCCCACCAGGCTCCTCCATCCCTGGGATTCTCCATGCAAGAACACTGGAGTGGGTTACCATTTCCTTCTCCAATGCATGAAAGTGAAAAGTGAAAGTGAAGTCACTTAGTGGTGTCCAACTCTTTGCGACCCCATGGACTGCAGCCTACTAGGCTCTTCCATCCATGGGATTTTCCAGGCAAGAGTACTGGAGTGGGTTGCCATTGCCTTCTCCACATAAATGATTGAATAAATAACAAATTGAGAAAATTAGACAAATCTCCTATACAAAAGTATTTTAGATAATCCATGTAGATACTTCAGCCTCAAGGAGATGAGCACAATTCCCTACTGCCTAAGGGTTGGTTACATGTAGTGATGTCCTTCCAAAATTTCTAGCATGGAAAGGAAGAAATAAAGAAAGAGTAACATTATAGTAGAGAATGCTGGTGAGCACTGCCTCAGCAGAGGCTCAAGGTTATCATGAAAAGTGGTAAGCCATGTTAATTATGTGTACCCTTGGGTTGATGATATCTCTGTGGTCTTCCTTCAGAAAACCTACAAATCCAATTTAACGATATGAATTCCCAGTTGAGGGACAATCTATATAACACCTAGCCAGTATTCGTTAGAACTGTTGAGGTCTTCAACCAAAAGGAAAGTCTGAGGAACTGTAATAGCCAAGAGGAAGCCAAGGAGATATGAAGACTAATTGTAATATAGTATCCTGAATGGGATCTTGGAATAGAAAATGGATGGATATAAATTAAGAAAATCTGAATAAGGTCTGGGCTTTAGTTATTACACATTAATTGGAGAAGGAAATAGCAACTCACTTCTATATTCTTGCCTGGAAAAGCCTATGGATAGAGGAGCCGGGAAGCTACAGTCCATAGGGTTGCAAAGAGTTGGACACAACTGAACACACACACAATGTATTGATATTACCTAATGGGTGATGGGAGTCAAACACTTACTTCAGTAATTGTGGCAAATGTACAATACTAATGTAAGCTGTTAATAATAAGAGAAACTTGGTATGCTGTGCAGTGGATAGAATTGTCTGTATTATATCACAACCTTTCTGGAAATCTAAAACTATTCTAAAATTAAAATGTATTTTAAAAATAAGGCTCAAAATGATCAATGTTAGAATGATTACTCACCACATGAGTCTTTCAGTAAAAGAAATTACTTTTCCCTTGAATTCCGCTGTGTATGTTATTTTTCATAGTCAAAGCCAGTGTCCTAACAATTGCTTTCTAGAATTATTCTAAGAATGAGAATTATATAAAGGGAAGTCTTCAAGGGGAGAAAAAGGAAAATAAATCTAAGCAATATTAGTGGGTGAACCAATTTAGAACCAACAAAGACTGATTTATTCTGTACTCAGAATTCAAATTAGCCCTAAGCTTCAGTTAAGAAAAGTAGTGATGAAGAATATTGTGATTTTTTTTATGGCTAAAAAATGAAGAAATAATGTTGATTGATACCAATTTAGCTAAGAATTAGATTTTAGAAACAGAATACCAAAGAATTAAAATAGGAATCAGGGAGAAATACACTATGTGGAGCTAACAGCTAAAAATGGATAATTTTACTGAGAGCTATGGAAACTAACATACACTCTCTCACATCTAAAAATGCTATTCAAGTTGGATGCAAAATAAATACATCAGAATGATATTTGTTTACCTTATCTTTTGGTCAACACCAGAATCAAGTATTATCATGCTAGAGAATGAGTAAAGGAAGGAAAACAGAGAGTACAAAAGGAAATACATATGGGAAAGGAGAGAAAGTTAGGATGTGAAAAGGAGACTGAAAATGTTAAAACCAGAAGACAGTTTACACTATTCTTTAGCATCTTCAAAAGAGTACACAATTTTTCAGATATGGAAAAAGTTAAAGAGTACAATAATGCTAAGGTGAGGGGATAACATGGCATGGATGAAAACTGGATGAAATTAAGAGGTGATGGGATAGAGCAAGGGAAGCAAAAGCAAATGAAATGGGATATGGATGAAATAAGGAAAGATTTTAAGTTCCAGGTTGGCCAAAAGTTCATTTGGATTTTTCCATAAGATCCTGTGGAAAAACCCAAATGAACTTTTTGGCCAATCCATGATTCAGTGTCATTGTATTTACCTTGTTTACAAAAGAGAAAAAATGTGCAGATGGTGTAGTATAGAATTTTAAATAGTGTATAAATGAATACCAGAATCTGACAAAGAAATTACAAAATGAAAGATTATAAAGCAAGCATGTAGATTATAAACCAAGTGTGTGTGTGTGTGTGTGTGTGTGTATACTTAATATATTATTCTTTCTACGTAGAGTATATATGCAACATATGTGCTATTGTCAAGTATACACATATACTTGAGAGTCCCTTGGACAGCAAGGAGATTAAATCAGTCAATTCTAAAGGAAATAAACCCTGAATATTCATTGGAAGGACTGATGCTGAAGCTGAAGCTCCAAAATTTTGGCCACCTGATGTGAAGAGCCAACTCACTGGAAATGATCTTGATGCTGGGAAAGACTGAGGGCATGAGGAGAAGGGGACAACAGAGGATGAGATGATTAAGCATCACCAACTCAATGGACACCAATTTGAGCAAACTCTGGGAGTTAGTAAAGAACAGGGAAGCATGGCATGCTGCAATCCATGGGTTTGCAAAAAGTGGACACAACTCAGTGACTGAACAATGAACAAGACACATACACACACTTGGCATATGTATTCTGTATATGCTGCTGCTGCTAAGTCGCGTCAGTCGTGTCCGACTCTGTGCGACCCCATAGACGGCAGCCCACCAGACTCTGCCATCCCTGGGATTCTCCAGGCAAGAACACTGAAGTGGGTTGCCATTGCCTTCTCCAATGCATGAAAGCGAAAAGGGAAAGTGAAGTCGACTGAGCGACCCCATGGACTGTAACCCTCCAGGCTCCTCCGTCAATGGGATTTTCCAGGCAAGAGTACTGGAGTGGGGTGCCATAGAGAGCATATATATGTATATTTGCAACCCCATGGACTGTAGCCTATCAGGCTCCTCCGTCCATGGGATTTTCCAGGCAAGAGTGCTGGAGTGGATTGCCATTTCCTTCTCCAGGGGATCTTTCCCACCAAGGGATCGAACCTGGGTCTCCCACATTGCAGGCAGGCGCTTTACTATCTGAGCCACCAGGGAAGCCCCTATAACATATATATTTATGTATAAATACATATATACATTCTGACATAAATATTAGCAGATTTAATACCATAACAATGTAGCATAACGTTTCAGAAATAGTTAGCCTGTTTAAGATCAATTTTTCCAATCAAGAACAATTACAAAATCTAGGACAAAACCTCAAAGGAAATGTTTAAAGTCAAGGGAAACCATGTGGGGCCAAAAATCCTACAGTGAAAGGAAACCCAGAGAGTAAGTGCAGTACTCAGCACTTCTTTTCTTCTTGAGGAATTTCTTGCTGTGAAATTAGCAATTGAGAGATGGAGGAGGTAAAGAGAACTTTAGCAGGCTTATGGGACTGGTGGAAAAACTAGGAGGTCCAAAATTGCTAAGTAGGAGGTGCCATGGTAAATGCCAGGCTTTAAGTAGGGACAACCAACAGGTTGTGTGCTAAGAATAACTGAAAAACAGAAATAGACCAGCTGAAGACCTGACTGAAGTTCATGCTCAACTCCCTTCAATCATCATTTGGGTTAAGTTGATTTGTCCCTACCTTTATCCTACTTGGTCTTCAGAAACAAAAGGAAATTATATTTGAAGGAAGATAATACCCATAGCCTCAGTTTATCTCTACAATTTTTCATAAACATTTTGTGGCATTCAATAAAAAGTTATCAGGGATGCAAAAATAATCATAAACCTGGTCCCCCGTCCACGGTGATCACAGAGTTGGGCCACCTAGTTCTCCTATCTAGGATATTCAACAGGGTACAGAGCTGACTAACAACATCCATTAGCCATGCCTTTAGAGCCATTAAAATGGTCACATCAAGGCCACACTTTCCCCCAGGCTGTTGTCAGCAACAACTGAGCATGGCCAGGGTATCGGAACAGGGGCATTTCTCCCCGATGCACAGGCCAACTCTTACACCCAAACTTTTTCAAGTCCAGAAGTGATGGATAAGCAAAACATTTCTGAGCACAAAAGGAAAACATAACCCAGGTCATCTTCCAGTGTTTTGTGGCAAAGAACTGGATCATCCCAATTTGCTAAAGAAATGTGTGACAATACTCTTTATTCTTTTGTTTATTTGTTTTTGTGCACCAAACTTTACTGGAAACTGTTTGTAGGTAGACAAATACTACAGGCAGGTATGATACAAATGTGTTTGGAAGGAAATTAAAGGTATAGACTTAAAAAATATATATATTAACATTTCCAGTTCCATAAAGCAATTAATCTTCAATTTAAAAAATAAATTTTACAAGATAACAACAAAAATATTAACCATTCTAACTAGGATTTCTAAATCCGAAAATGAAAATATTTTGTATTAATAATTATGAAGCAAAACTATCATCTCTTCAACAAAATTATGAGGTGTCAACAATTTCATAAGTGTTAAATTTGGATGATGCATATTTAGGGACAATAATTTAAAGTGAATGTAACCTAAAAGCTATCAGAAATACATTTGAAATCTGAAGTAAATTTTATAAGATGGATGTATTCTAATTGATAAGCATTAATTGGATTGAAGTCATGCTGTTAAAATCAAGATGATATAGAATAAAACTTTGGATGTTATGATTAATTATTACAATTTCCAGGGAAGTTGGTTTCACTATCCCTTTATTCTTACATCTATAAATTATTCATGAAATAACTTAATATATGAAAACAAAAGATCCTTTTTATCTAAGTGATAAATGTTGATGGCTATTTTTACTGTTATAGTTGAAGGTTAATATATCCATGTGCATTTAGCTAATTGCCCTATTCTCTGTTACAAGATTTCTTCCAGACAACAGCTCCATCAAAGTATATGTTCAGTTTCCAAGCAAGCTAAAATGGTTCTCATTATGTCTGGATAAATCGTAGTGTGGACTATTCACATTCTGGTAGTTTTCAGTGAGTTTATTCTATTTCTGAATTTCCTGGAAAATTATGTAATTAGATTTCAACCTCAACTACTGAATACCAAATATCCTACAAGTGTTAACTGGCACTTTCAGCCAAATTTAGAAATCTTGCAGGTTCCCAGGAACAGGTGACAGAAGATGTAAACAAGGCTGACGACAGACTTCCTTGGTGTTCATGCAGCTTTCAGCACAACACTTACAAACCCTGACATTTCACCACATATGGGACAGAAGTATAATAGAATCATCTTAATCTTTTGTGTGCGTATCTAGAACTTTAATATTGAATGTCTTTTTATTTCTATTTATGTTTTTTAAAACACCACGTACCCTGTGGAATCTTAGTTCCCCAACCAGGAATAGAACCCTTGATCTAGGCAGCGAAATGACAGAATCCTAACCACTGGACCTCTAGGGATTCCCCTGAATGAATCTTTTAATTTATCTCTGAATGAATCTTTTAACACACACACACACACACACACACACACACATGTCACAATGGTGCTTGGAATATCAGTTCAGTTCAGTTGCTCAGTCGTGTCCAACTCTTTTCGACCCCATGAACCGCAGCACACCAGGCCTCCCTGTCCATCAACTCCCAGAGTCCATCCTAACCCATATCCATTGAGTCACTGAGGCCATCCAACCATCTCATCTTCTGTCATCCCCTTCTCCTCCTGCCCTCAATCTTTCCCAGCATCAGGGTCTTTTCAAATGAGTCAGCTCTTTGCATCAGGTGGCCAAAGTATTGGAGTTTAACATATTAAAATTTTCTGCTTTTGAAATTCCAGCAACAGTTATCTATCTTGTTAAGACCAATTTTCCCACTGAGAACAATTAAAAATTTAGGGGAAAATCCACTCCCCAAAACCCCCCACCTGTTTGGAATTTAGCCAATACTTGAAAGCAAAGATCCTGGGGCACCAAGGAAGCCCAGAATGTGAGATACAATTACCAAAACTGACACAATAATTCTGGTATCTAGAAAGAAATTGAATTATAATTAGAAATCTTCCCACAAAGAAAACTTTAGGCCTAGATTGCTTTGCTGGTGAAATCTATAAAACTTTTGAAGTATAAGTACCCAAATTACAACTCATTCAAAATATAGAAGAAGAGAAATCCCCTTTGTACATTTTATAAGAGCAGCACAAATCTGTGACCAAATCAATAAAGACCATTTCTAGGGAAGCAAAACATAAACCGACATCCCTCAGGAATATTGACACCAAAAATGCTCAACAAAATATAAGCGAATCAATCAGAGTAATATATAAAAACTAGTAGTGTAACACTAGTGATTTTCCTGGAATTAGTTTTATTTTGCACTCAGACATTAATTATTGAATCCCAGTGTCCACATGGGAAAACAGAGAACAAAAAAGAACGTCATTTCCATCCTTATAAAACAAACAAACAAAAATTCTTAACAACCTCAGAGGTTGTGATTTTTTCTTCCACCTATCTGAGATCTGAAGTTGCAGGTCAACCAACCAGACCAGAATCAAAAGACAGATGGAGCCTCCAGGCAGATTGGGGCTGGTGGGCAATCCCAGGTGCAGCTAGATGCGGGCGAGAAGAATTCAGAGTAGCTAACCTGGAGGCCTGTGTGTGATGATGGGAGAGGATGGAGCCCATGGTGACCGAAACTATAAAGGGAATGTGCAAGTAGTCCCCGGGTAGCAGGAACCCTGAAACAAACATCCCCTCTCAGGGTGTAGACTTGAGAGAGGGGAACAAAAGCTGCAGTGAAAGTGTCATAAAATTTGGCCAAGAATCTCCTCTCCTATTTTCTTCTCTTGCAGCACAGATGAACAATATCTTTGCCTCCGGGGTCTCTGAAATTATGGAATCTTTTAGTCTCTAAATGAGGTAATTTAAAATGTTATATTAATGTCTATGGGAAGAGAAGTTGTAAAATTTCTGAATTTATATTATACATGTAATGGATAAGAACAAAATACCTTTCTTCTAGCTTCTCTGAAATATATGGCTGTGTTCTAGGCTGATAATTTCATGAATTTATGGAATTCACTTATTAACTCGATTGCTCTTCTAACTGAAGTCTTGCTGGAAACTTCCTGAGGAAAGTCTTACCTTTGCCAGGAAACATTTTGTACCAGGAGGGAATACTGGTTAACTCAGAGTAGTATAAATCTAGAGAAAACCTGTCTTGTTATGATATTTGCCAATTATTAATTTCTATGTTCTTTCAGCCAATATTTATGTAGGGGCATTTATGTGTCAGTCACTCTCATATAATGGGGATTCATAGCATTTACATACTTATTGAGGGGCAGAGAATTTATCAAATAACAACAAGCATACATTTATCATACCTGAAATGAGTGTTAGAAAGGAGAGACTGGTCATTCTCTGACAGCTTAACACTAAAGACTGATCTGGACTGGGATGTCACAGAGGGCTCCCTGAGAAACAATGTTATTGAGATCAAACAAATAAACAGAGAAACAAGATTGATTGGGGAATGTTCTATATAGGGGTGTCCAAGGACTGGACAGATGTATGGACAACAATACTGCGGCAGGAGGGCCACAAGGTCAATATGCTGAAAGAGGGCAAGTGACTAGAACCTACAAAGCAGAGAATTGAGAAGGCTGCAGTAAGCTATGAAGACAGTGGGAGCCTGACCTGCAGATAACTAGCAGCTCTTTGAAAGAACCCGATCTTCATTCTAAAGAAAATGAGAAGCTAGCCACTGAAGAGTTTTAAGCAAAGCTTGGAGAAGGAAACAGCAGCCCACTCCAGTATTCTTGCCTGGGAAATCCCATGGACAGAGGAGCCTTGTGGGCTATATATAGTCCATGGGTTACAAAGAGCCAGACAGGACAGAGTGACTTTCACTTCACTTCAGCCATTCAGTCGTGTCTGACTTCTTGTGACCCCACAGGCTGTACAGTCCATGGAATTCTCCAGGCCAGAATACTGGAGTGGGTAGCCTTTCCCTTCTCCGGGGGATCTTCCTAACCTAGGGATCGAACCCAGGTCTCCTGCATTGCAGGTGGATTCTTTACCAGCTGAGCTACCAGGGAATCCTTCACTTCAGAGTTTTAAGTAAAGCTGAGAACAGCTAGCTCCTCCTAGTGGCCATACTGGGAACAGCTCTGAGGGAGCCAAAGAGGATGTGTGCTAAGTCCCTTCAGTTGCGTCTGACTCTGTGCGACCCTATGGATTGTAGCCGCCAGGCTTCTCTGTCCCTGGGATTCTCCAGAACACTGGAGTGGGTTGTCATTTCCTTTTCCAGGGGATCTTCCCGACCCCGGGATCAAACCCCACCTTCTTCTGTCTCCTGCATTGGCACTCTACCACTAGCGCCGCCGGGGGATCCCAAAGAGGATGAAAGAAGTGTTGTTCAGTCAGTCACTCAGTCCAGTCAGACTCTTCGTGACCCCGTGGATTGTATCACAGTGGGCTTCCCTGTCCTTCACCATCTCCCAGGGTTTGCTCAAATGCATTTTCATTGAGTCGGTGATGCCATCCAACCATCTCATCCTCTGTCGCCCCCTTCTCTGAAAGTGAAAATAAAAAATGTTAGTCGCTCAGTTGTGTCCAACTCTTTTTGACCCCATGGACTGTAGCCAGCCAGGCTCCTCTGTCCATGGGGTTGTCCAGGAAAGAATACTGGAGTGGGTTTCCGTTCCTTTCTTCAGGGCATCTTCCTGACCCAGGAATCGAATCTGGTTCTCCTGCATGGCATGCAGATTCTTTACCGTCTGAGCTACCCAGGGAAGCCTGCCCACTTCTCTTTCCCCAGCATCGGGGATTTTTCCAGTGAGTCAGTTCTTCTCATCAGGTGGAAGTGTTAGGACACCTCTGTAATCCCCTAGCCTTGCAGCATGCGCCCTTGTGGGTGTGGCTGCTGTTGTCCCTTGGCTTGTTTGATTGAATTTCTCAGCTGACACATAAACAATGTTGGTTTCCTTCTATTTCAGGAGAAATAAATATGCAAGGTGATGTATAAGAGGAGTATGAACTTGGCTGTGAGTAGCTACGCAGTGCTTCCTGTTGTGAACATCCCCAACAACAGTAATTTTAATAAGCAAATCCATTGCTTTTCCTTAAGAGAACTTGTAAACATTTATTTTATTATCACTGCAGAGATATTTGACTTTCTACAACTTAAATAAGGGCTTCCCAAGTGTTTCAGTGGTAAATAATCCTCTTGCCAGTGCAGGAGATGTGAGTTTGATCTCTGGTTTGGGAAGATCCTCTGGAGGAGGCAACGGCAACCCACTCCAATATTCTTTCCTAGGAAATCCCATGGACAGAGAAGCCTGGCAGACTACAGTCCATGGGATGTCAAAAAAGAGTTGGACTTGACTTAGCAACTAAACAACAACAAACTGAAATACAGTCAAGAGATACATTTAGAAAATTCTTTAGAACTGCTTTTTTCATCACACCATGATACCCCTGCTGAGGCAATGGCATTGTAATTAAATTGTTGAACTTTACTCCACTCAAGGGAAAAAGCTACAATTCTTAATCCATGATCTCTTTCGTGAGCATAAAACAGTATCACTGGCAACTCCAGACCCATTTTTAGAATGGATAATCAGATACATGAATCAAGGAAATAGCTGCTTTACTGTTAAATGTTTGTGATTTGTTTATTTTTTATTTGAGATTTGTTATTATTTGGATTGCTTAAAAAAATCATCAAGTTATGCTTATTGCATAGTGGCCAGAGTATTTGGAAAACAATTGTTGGCTTGGAAAATTTCTTAATTTCATAGTGATACAGAGCAGGACCCCTATATTCCTGGCCCCCTACCCCACCCCGACCCACGATGTCCTCTGCCTGCCTTTTGTCTGTAGAAAACCTTAGCCAAAGAGTAAGTTTAATCAGAGAAGACAGAAATGCTGAAACAAAGGAAAACAAAGGAGATTAAATAATAATAATGTAGTTGTTAGACACAGTCAAGGACCTTTAGCTCTTTCTCAAGGGCTGTAGATAATATTCTGAGCCATATCCTGTGAACTGTCTTATAGATACTAAATCTCCAGTTGGAGAAGTTAACTACATGATGACCAGACTGTACCCAGGACATGAGCTGCCACAGTTCCAAGAAATAGCCACAAAGAAATGGGAACAAATGGACCCTGGAACTAAAGATTAACTCTACCTAAAGCTACCCAGGTGGCACCTGTGGTAAAGAACCTGCCTGCCAATGCAGAAGACGTAAGAGACTTCAGTTCAATCCCTGGGTGGGGAAAATCCCCTGGAGAAGGAAATGGCAACCCACTCCAGTATTCTTGCTGGAAAATCCCATGGACAGAGGAGGCTGGGAGGTTACAATCCATGGGGTTACAAAGAGTCCGACATGACCAAAGTGACTTAGCACACATGCAAAACAACTAAGATGATGCTGGTCAGGCCACTGATGACCAGTTTGAAGATGACTGTTAGAGATGACTGTGCTGTTTCTGCATGTAGCCCCCTCCCCACTACACACACACACACACACACACGCACACACTCAGTAAAAGCTCTCACCCTCTATTGTGTGGGGGGTGTCAGCCTTCGGACAGATATCTGTCACCCTGCCCCCCACACCCAACCCCCCCATCCCCCCACCCTCCCACTCCCCACCCCTTCCCCCTCCAGTGCACCAGTTGCCAGCATCTGAAATAAAGCAAACTTCGTTTCTGCCAACCTGGCCTGTTTATTGGCTTTTGAGTGGCAAGCAGCCCCCCGCACCCCCCACACACACCCTTTCAGTAACAATACTAACACTTTCATAGACAAACCATGAACTACACTGCTCCTTGAAGGTGCTCCTTGCCTACGTTCCCATCCGAGTGAATGTTGGCCTCTTTTTCCTTTCTAAATGCTACAGAAGATATGACAATTGCTGCAGCTTGGGGGATGGTGCAGTCATTTGGGCTGCAGATCCTTAATGTTATTGTCAACTCATATTTTCTTGAAATAAGCAAAATATTTTCAAAAATATTACTGCATCATATTCTTCTTACAACCAAGAAGGCTTCTTTTTCACTGATCAAGAAAACAGATGTCATAATTGCCAAAATAAAAATAAATGATTTCCTAAATGAGTAGTTGACTGGTATGCCAGTAGAGAAGAGCTACAGGCTGAAAAGACAAAATAAACTCATTTCCTGAAAGTCACAGAACCTTAGGCAAGAGCTGCTATTATGGACCTGTGAGGTCAGTGAGGACAGGATGGACAGGAAGCTTTAAAAAAAAAAGCCTTGAGACAATATGATGTCCAGATTAGAGCTCTTGAAATCCATTTGGGGAACAACTCTGGAAATAAACAGTGACCAGTGCTTTTCTCCCTGCAACACTTTATTTTCTCCTTGTTATACTTTATTTGGAAGCAAAGTAGAATCAATAAAATATCTTTTCAGGCAATCCATACATTTCAGAAAATGTGTCATAGTCATCCCAGTTTAAAGTTTCTCTTAGGCATGGTAGGAAGACGGGTTTTACAATCACACTGATGGCTCAGGAGATTACAGAGGCCTTCGATAACCTCAAACCAGCTCTGCTCGTAAGTGTCAGACACATGTGCTCTGGCAATGATGTTGTCATGCCCTTTGCCTCACCTTCTTCCTACCCATCAGTGATGAGGTGGGAATTAATTGATAAGAAAAGAAAACAACTATTCTCTGCTGAATGCTTTTATATCGATATATTGAAATACTTAGGAATTTCTAAGAGGGCTTCTGAACAGGAAATATGTTCAAGGGAAGTAGGTTTAATTTTTCTCTTTGTTCCCAATATCCTGATGTGGGCATACCTGTGTATAGGATATCCTGATTTAAGGGCATGTGGAGTATATACGGAATGTTATAGCCCTTCAAAATTGTTTGGGAACTTGGTTTTTTATTAATTAGATTTTTATCAGAGAAAATTGGTGTGTTTTTTTATTATTTTACCATGACTGTGTCTTTAATTGTCATTCTTAAAGAGTGTGAGAGAACAGGAGTGCTGGAGCCCCCGGGAAGTGTGTACTTGGGGAGTGTGTGTGTGTGTGTTGCGTACGTGTATGAGCGGGAGAGTTATTTTGGTGGGTAACATGATGGCAAGTTCCTTCACATGGTGGCCTATTTCCTCCTTCCTCTGTTTTATCTTATTCCTTTCTGTTTATTGAACACGAGTGGAACAAATGATAAAAATGCTTTTTTGAAGTAGCATTTTGATGCTAAGCTTTTGCTAAATTATTTTTAGAATGTCATTGTATCTGTGAAGACATGTCAGGAATGACTCTCCTACCTACATGTGGCAATAAACAAATTCTGTCACGTGTAGAATTCTGAATCAGTGAATCATCAGTGACCTTTAAAGGCAGAAAATGGCCTCATGAAAACAAAGCAGATGCAAAAAATCAAAATAGTCTAAGAGCAGTTCTTTCTTCCATTGTGGGGTGACAGCAAATTCAGTTAACAAGTGTTTAATGTAACCCATTTTGTTTTCACTGATATTAGTAGTTAATGCCAAATAAAATACCCAATGTGGACATAGGCTTACAAAAGTGAAAGTATGAAAAGGGAGCTGAATGACATTTAATTTGCACAAAAATGTATCATTTATTTATTCACACCGAAGCATTCCCCCTAAGAATTAAGCAGTTTATTTGCTGGATTAAAAGGCCACTATCGTAGCAACTTCCCTGGTGGTCCAGTGGTTGAGAATCTGCCTTGCAGGGAATACAGGTTTGATCCCTGGTCTGCGAACTAAGATCCTACATGCCGGAGCAACTAAACCCACGTGCTGCAACTAGGAGTCCTCGGGCCACAAGGAAAGACCCCTTGGGCCACAACTAAAACCCGATGCAGACAAATAAATAAATATATATATATTTTAAAAAGAACACTATCTTAGAGCTTTCAGATGGTCTGTGAAAGCACCCGAGAGATAAGAAGAGTTTATGTTAGAAAATGTCCTCAGCATTAGTATATGGAGGAGCATATGTGTTTCCCTGTGATTAGGATGGTGAGGTCTAGAAACCTCAAGCCTCTGGCCGAGTAAGAGGCTCATCATGGCCCAAGGTGTTGAATAGAATTCGAGAACCCCTATATAAGAGAAAAGGATCGGGTCTATTAGCCACCTTTATTTTTAAAGACTCATTTGCTGAATTTGAATTTTTAGAAAAAAATCCTCAAGTCTCTGCTTTTGTGTTGTTTTTAAGGAAGAGAACCATAAAATTGAGAGGAAAAATAGCAAACAAAAAACCTCTGGCTAAGCTAGTAGGTGGGCTTTTCTGATGGCTCAGAGGGTAAAGAATCTGGCTGCAATGTGGGAGACCTGGGTTCGATGCCAGGGTTGAGAAGATCCCCTGGAGGAGAGCGTAACAATCCACTGAAGTATTCTTGCCTGGAGAATCCCCATGGACAGAAGAGCCTGACGGGCTGCAGTTCATGGGGTCTCAAAGAGTCAGACACGACTGAGCCACTAAGCATGCACACAAGCTAATAGGTATTTTCTAAAGACTGATTGCCAGGCTCCTATTGGCCTCTACCAGAGAGTTGAAACTGACTTTTCTTACTTTCTTCCACCAAGAAACCTTCCTTAGGATTTTACCTCTCCAGGAGCTCAGGTTTTGTTTACACTTTAGGGAATGCAAGTAATCAGCACAATCTAAAGTAAACAATCTAAACTATGACACTGGTTCCTTATTCAGTCTTTATAGAGCTTGTGGAGAAGCTGAGATCTGAACAAGAGATACTCTTGTTTTTTATTGGAAGTAATTAAGATTTCTATAGACTGACTAGGCAATACTGAGCCCAGTGTTTATCATAATGAAGTTCAATAAATTGCTATTGAACAGGTGAATGGATAGAGGCATGAATGAAAGATGAAAGAGAGAAAAATTTAAAATTAAAGGAGACTACAGTGAAGGAAATGGCAATCCACTCCAGTATTCTTGCCTGGAGAATCCCGTGGACGGAGGAGCCTGATGGGCTACAGTCCACAGGGTTGCAAAGAGTCGGACATGACTGAGCAACTTCACTTTCACTTTCACTTACAGTGAACTAGTAGGAAAGGGAGCTGATCTGAAAGGTCAGGGGATATTCGTGAATTCTGATCAACCTTGTAGAGCCATCTTGCAATAACTTGGAAACAGAACTGAAAAGCAGTTGAAAAAATAGGACTAGATTGTTTTTCATAGTCATGGTTTCTCTGGTTTTAAAATTTATATATATTCATTGTGAAATATTCAGAAAATGAGGCTTCCCTGGTGGTTTAGTGGTAAAGAATCCACCTGCTAATGCAGGAGACACAGGGTCAATCCCTGGAGAAGGAAATAGCAACCCACTCTAGTGTTCTTGCCTGGGAAATCCCATGGACAGAAGAGCCTGGCGGGCTACAGTCCATGAGGTCAAAAAGAGTTGGACAGTGACTAAACAGCCGCAACAACAACATTCAGAAAATACATGAAAATGTAATGAAACATAAAAATCCCTACTTCCTTACCTAGAAATAAAATTTTTAACATTTTCTACACCTATAATTAAAATCAAATCTTTGTAAGTCAGAGAAAAATTAGGTTTTGAAACCAAACTTGATTGTGACTCATCTTATATTCTAAAGGACATCCCATGATTTGTACTAATGGGTAAGTCTATTTTTTACAGGCATTGATGGGAGAATATGAAAATTTCAAAGCACCATCCAGTTTGGTTTTTTGCTGTTGTTGTACAATGTCAGTTGTGCTGTGGCAAAGCATAGTAGACTCTTTTCATATGCAATGTTGGGTTTGTAACTGAGAGGTTTCAGAGTTACTAATTGCCAGTAAAATAAAGTGGAAAGATGGTATTTGGATGAAGTCAAAGGGAGGAGGCTTTCTAAAGAGATAAGCGACCTAAATGGGAAGCAAATCCAAAAGAGTGGGGATATATGAATACATGTAGCTGATTCACTTTGCTGTACTGTAGAAACGAACACATCGTAAAGCAACTATACGCCAATAAAATTTTTAAAAGCAGAGATGTGTGAAATTCTTTAGAGAGCAGTGAAACATGATTATAAGATGGGCCAAAAGATATTAATGATACATTTTATCTAACATTCTTTTAATAAGTTGTTTATTGGGCATTACTGACCACATGGGAGGAGAAGAGACAACAGAGGATGAGATGGTTAGATGGCATCACCGACTCAATGGACATGAGTTTGGGTAAACTCCAGTAGTTGGTGATGGACAGGGAGGCCTGGCGTGCCGCAGTTCATGGGGTCACAAAGAGTCGGATACGACTGAGCAACTGAACTGAACTGACTGACCACACCCATCTCCCTTAATTTTCAGCAGAGCATATATTCTGGAATCTGTGTGGAAATCAAGTTAAGAGATGATTTTTCCTATCTCTGGTAACATGGCATACAAGAGGGGCCCTGTTCATGTGATGGCAATCTGATTCATTTACTGAACTAAAATAACCAATGTTGTGACTTGTACGTGGGAAGTGCCTTTAAAAACAGGAACCATTGTTCCCCACTCCAATTCTTTCTCCCTGTGCTGGTTACACTAGGTGATTACACTATAAATTATAGAATGACTTTTTCCCTTAACAATACAATTTTATTTTAAATCCCAAGAGGCAGACCTTTATTGGTGTTTCTCAGCTCTGCCTGCACATTGCAATCACTTGGGTAGCTTTTAAAAATACATGATGTGCAGTCCTTACCCAAAGTTTCTAATTTATTTGCTTTTTAACTGATTTAGTTACACCTTGTGGAGATGTAGATTTGGGGGTGACCAAGTCAGAAGAACATGCATAGAACATGCAAAGAAAGTGAAACATAGAGAGAAATACCCAGAACAAAGGAGAGAGCATTTGAAAAATACCCACAATGAGAAAACAAAAATAATGTCCAGATGTAGGATCCAAAGGAACAAGGACGGCACGGCCTTAGATTCTGTTGGGAGTTAACTCAAGGACAAGTCTCCCATTCTTGGTTCGCAGAAGATCACAGGTGGTCTCAGACGGAAGCTGCTTAGGTGTGGACGAATGGGGAGGGCAGGGGGTGTAGGTGGGATCCTCTAGCGGGGAGGGTGGACATAGCAGTTGAAGAGGACATCTTCAGTGAGTTGTACACATGAAGGAAAGAGCACAGTATAGGGCAGCCTACATGTAGGTGGTGGATTCAAATGAACATTTTTATAAGAGAACTTGAGCGTATTTGAGAGCAGGTTGGAAGCAGCACTTGGAAACAGAACTTGAAAAATAATTTAGAGCAAAGGGCTATCTTGAGAAGTGACAATGCTGAGAAAGCATAGACTTTAGGATCTCAGGGAAAAGGATGCAAGATTCAGAGTCAGATTGCTCAGTTTGACTCCATACTGTGAATGCCACAGAGGATGTGATTGTCTGTGATCAACACGTGTGATTCTGATTAAATTCCTTCCCTTCCTATGTATCAGTGTTGCTTCTGTAAGATGGGCATAAAATAATACGGTAAAGGGTTACTGTGAAGAATACAAAAATAAATACAAATAAATACTTTAAAGCAGTATGCAGTTACATTAGTTTGGCATTATTATTACTTATATCTTTGACCCATATTATTACTAGCTTTTATGTCCATAGAAAATCACACCTGAAAAACATCCACACTATCTCTAAGAAGATTTTTCTGAAAAGAAAACTGAATTATCTGGAGCTCCCCTAAACTGAATATGATTATTTAGTAAATGAGAGTCAAAACCAGACTGGTGAAAAATCCAAGTGCCCGTGAAAAGGTAAGAATGTCCTTCCCTTCACTGCAAAATTGAATAGGTTTTGGGACTGAGGACTGCAGGAAACCATTTCCTTCCTTTGAGAACTACTTTGCCTCCTTTAACGCAGATTCAGTAATTATCCTATGGCTATCCTGCTGCTGCTATTTAGTTGCTGAGCTGGACTCTTTGCGACCTGTATCCCACCAGGCTCCTCTGTCCATGGAATTCCCCAGGCAAGAATAGTGGAATGGGTTGCCATGCCCTCCTCTAGGGGATCTCCCCAACCCAGGGATTGAAACCACATCTCTTAAATTTTCATTGCCAGGTGGGTTCCTTAACCCTACCACCATAGGGGGTTTCTGGGAAACCCCCTATGGCTATAATGATCTTTAAAATACAGAGCATCTCACACAAAAGGCAATGCAAAGTGACCTGATGCCATTAATATTTTCAGATCAGGCAGAAAGCTGGAATTACAGAAGCGATTTCCTCTTGCTTTGATAGCAGGCCATTAACGTTACACATCTCCCTTAATCTCACAGACGGGCCTTTCATTTCCTCTTTTCCTAAGTAGTAACATAAGGCATTAGATATGATGCTATTATTTTCCCACTGTGGTTGTTCTGATACCGTACAGTCTGCTCAATATCTCTCACTTCTATTTTGTGCTGGACCTCACTGATATTTCCCAGGTGACTCCTCCACTTGCCATCTCAGGGTAGCCACAAAGCAGGCCCCAATTGTAACACATTTCCTACTCTTAGAGACTCATTCCTATTCCTGTTATGCAGTAAATAATGGAGATTTATATTTATATAACACTTTTAGTGCTTCAGAGCCCCTTATACTGTACTCTGCTCGTACAGTTTGATTTTCAAGATTTTTATTATAATTTTAAAATCCAAAAGGTCTGTGAAGATGGATCCGTTTAAAGCTCCAATTTATCAAATGCTGTTGCTTTTCCTAAATTATGGCTAAACATAAGTGCTGCTTCGGTATTTCTTTCTGTTGCCATTAAAAGCCTTCTAACCCTATCCTGGAGGCAGGTGGATAGCCTACCAAGCCCCAGTAGTTAAATAGATTTGTGGAGCAAAATTGACATCTAATGATGTATATATTGCACCAGTATGTGCAGCGTGGACAGGACAGCCATCAGGTTGTAAGCCAACGGGACAGAAGTTGCCATCTGGTCAACAGAGGTGAAAAAGTAGAAAGAGGAAGAACCAAGAGGCTGAACAACAGCAATGGGATTGAATGGCTTGTTTAGGGCAAAACTCTGGAGAAGATTCTTAAATTCTCCAGCCCAGAGAGTTCTTTTTTTTTTAATTGGAAGATAATTACTTTATAATATTTTGATGGTTTCTGCTATACATCAACATGAGTCAACTACAGGTATATATATGTCCCCTCCCTCCCACCTTTCTCCCCATCCCACCCCTCTAGATAGTCACAGATTACCAGCTTTGGTTTCCCTGCATCATACAGCAAATTCCCACTGGCTATCTATTTTACATTGGTTTGTATATGTTTCAATATGACTCTCTCAAGTCATCCCACCCTCTCCCTCCCCAGCTATGACCCTTGGTCTGTTCTTTAGGTCTAAGTCTCCTTTGCTGCCTTGAAAATAAGGTCATCAGAACCATCTTTCTAGATTCCATATATGCATTAATAAACAATATTTCCACCAGGTCACAAAGAGCTGGACACTGCTGAGCGACTGAACTGGACTGAAATGATATTTGTCTTTCTGACTTACGTTACTCAGGTTCATCCTAGAGCCTATTATACCAAGTGACGTGTATATGCACTGCAATTTCTTTATTCATTCATCTATCGATGGACATCTGGTTGCTTTCATGTCCTAGCTACTGTAAATAGTGCTGCAATGAATACTGGGTACATGTATCTTTTTCATCAATGGTTTCCTGAGGGTATATGCCTGCTAGGGAGCTTGCTGGGTCATATGATAGTTTTATTCTTACTTTTTAAAGGAATTTCTATACTGTTCTCCATAGTAGTTGTATCAGTTTGCGTTCCCACCAGCCGTGTGAGAGGGTTCCCATTTCTCTACACTCTCTCCAGCATTTATTGTTTGTAAATTGTTGTTTTAGATGATGGCCATTCTGACTGGGCTGGAAGAAGCACAAGCTGGAATCAAGATTGCCGGGAGAAATATCAGTAACTTCAGATATGCAGATGACACCACCCTTATGGCAGAAAGTGAAGAGGAACTCAAAAGCCTCTTGATGAAAGTGAAAGAGGAGAGTGGAAAAGTTGGCTTAAAGCTCAACATTCAGAAAACTAAGATCATGGCATCTGGTCCCATCACTTCATGGGAAATAGATGGGGAAACAGTGGAAACAGTGTCAGGCTTTATTTTTGGGGGCTCCAAAATCACTGCAGATGGTGCCTGCAGCCATGAAATTAAAAGATGCTTACTCCTTGGAAGAAAAGTTATGACCTACCTAGATAGCATATTGAAAAGCAGGGACATTACTTTGCCAACAAAGGTCCATTTAGTCAAGGCTATGGTTTCTCCAGTGGTCATGTATGGATGTGAGAGTTGGACTGTGAAGAAGGCTGAGCGCTGAAGAATTGATGCTTTTGAACTGTGGTGTTGGAGAAGACTCTTGAGTCCCTTGGACTGCAAGGAGATCCAACCAGTCCATTCTAAAGGAGCTGGGTGTTCTTTGGAAGGACGGGTGCTAAAGCTGAAACTCCAGTACTTTGGCCACCTCATGTGAAGAGTTGACTCACTGGAAAAGACTCTGATGCTGGGAGGGATTGGGGGCAGGAGGAGAAGGGGACGACAGAGGATGAGATGGCTGGATGGCATCACCAACTCGATGGACGTGAGTTTGAGTAAGCTCCAGGAGTTGGTGATGGACAGGGAGGCCTGGCGTGCTGCAACTCATGGGGTCTTAAAGAGTCGGACACGACTGAGCAACTGAACTGAACTGAACTGATTCTGACTGGTGTGAGATGATATCACTGTAGTTTTGATTTGTGACCCCATGGACTGTAGCCTTCCAGGATCCACTGTCCATGGAATTCTCCAGGCAAGCATACTGGAATGGGTTGCCATTTCCTACTCCAGGGTATCTTCCCAACCCAAGGATCAAACCTGGGTCTCCCACATTATCGGCTGATTCTTTACCATCTGAGCTACAAGGGAAGCTAATAATAAGTGATGGTGAGAATCTTTTCATGTGCTTATTAGCCATCTGTATGTCTTCTTTGGAGAAATGTCTGTTTAGTTCATCTGCCCCCTTTTTGATTGGGTTGCTTGTTTTTCTGGTATTGAGCTACATGAACTGTTGTGTATTTTGGAGATTAATCCTTTGTCAGTTGTTCCATTTGTTATTATTTTCTCCCATCCTGAGGGTTGTCTTTCACCTTGCTTATAGTTTCCTTCATTGTGCAAAAGATTTTAAGTTTAATTAGGTCTCATTCGTATATTTTTGTTTTTATTTCCATTACCCTAGAGGTGGGTCATAGAAGATCTTGCTAGTGATTTATGTGAGATAAGAGTTTTATAATTTCTGGTTTTACATTTAGGTCTTTAATCCATTTTATTTTTGTGTATCGTGTTAGGAAGTGTTCTAATTTGATTCTTTTATGCATAGCTTCACAATTTTCCCAGTACCACTTATTAGAAGAGACTGTTTTTTCTCCATTGTATATTTTTGCCTCCTTTGTCAAAGATAAGGTGCCCATATGTGCTTGGATTTATTTCCGGGCTTTCTATCTTGTTCCATTGGTCTATATTTCTTTTTTGTGCCAGTACCATGCTGTCTCGATGACTATAGATAGCTTTGTAATATAGTCTGAAGGTAGGAAGGTTTATTCCTTCAGTTCCATTATTCTTTCTCAAGATTTCTTTGGCTATTCAGTGTTTGTGTTTCTATATAAATTGTGAAATTATTCATTCTAGTTATGTGAAAAATACCGTTGATAGTTTGATAGGGATTGCACTGAATCTGTAGGTGGCTTTGGGTAGTATGGTCATTTTCACAATATTGATTCTTCTAATCCAAGAACATGATATATCTTTCCATATGTTTATGTCATCTTTAATTTCTTTCATTAATGTTTTGTAGTTTTCTACATACAAATCTTTTGCCTTTTTAGGTAAATTTATTCCTAAATATTTTATCCTTTTTGTTGCAATGGTGAATGGGATTGTTTCTTTAATTTCTCTTTCTGATTTTCATTTTTAGCATACAGGAGTGCAAGGGATTTCTGTATATTAATTTTTTATCCTGCAAGTGTGCTTTATTCATTGATTACAAATATGGAACACTTCATGAATTTGTGTGTCATCCTTGTGCAGGGGCCTTGCTAATCTTCTCTGTATTATTCCAATTTTAGTATATGTGCTGTGAAGGAAGCACCCCAAGAGTTCTTTGTGTGAAGATTTTACTGGAGGAAATTCCTGTGGGAAAGTGAAGCAGTTTAAGCTTCCACAGGCAGTCCAAGGCCCTTTAAGGAGGAGGTGAACATTCTCTCATACTTTCTTTAAGCCTTGTACAACAATGTATCTTACCCAAGAACTGGCCTTTCTTTAGGTCCAGAACTAATGATCACACAGTACAGTGTCTTACTCCTGGAAATGCTTTTCTTAGGCTATGTGTTAATGATTATAATTGTAACAAATCTTGCTGGGAACCTGTTTCTCAAGACTTGTACCCCTGATTACACAGCAACAGTATATCTACCCAGAGATGTTGGCCAGAACGCGTTCTCCCAGGATAAGCTTGTGCCAAAGTTATCTCAGGATGTGTGCTTTGGGAAAGGGTCTGGTGGAACTCTTAAATCTTGAAGTATTCTTTTTATCTATTTTCAGCAGCTTGTTGAAAAGTATATAAGGCCCCACTTAAACTAGTGAGATGGGTACTCTCCTGCCCCCTTCTGATGTCTATGTCAGGAGCTTTCTCTGTCCTGTCACTTTAAATAAAAATTTTCACACAAAGCTCTGAGTGACTGAGACATGTCTTTGGCCCCGGAGTTAAATCTTCTCCTTCAGAGACCATGAATCCGGTGGCACTGTTCACCATAAGCTATCATCTTGGGAGCTCATCCAGGATCTTCAAGACAAGGTAAGAATACTCAGAGCTGGGACTCTTCTGCCCTTTTACTGTAAAGTCTCTGCTTTTCTAACTCAGAAGCATATGGACTGAACTTCTTTTCCTGGTCTCTCTGACTTTTTTATAACTGCTTGGGGAATTAAAGCTACTAACCTAATGTACTGGATTCTAGACTTTCAGAGGACTTGAAATCCATGCTGTTACTATGTTTTTCTAGCCATACCCCCATTCCAAGTTTTACAGGACACTGCAGACAGGAACACATTAGAGAGCTAGCTGGAGCTGGAGCTCCAGGGACATCTCTCAGACTGGAAATCATCATCCTGACCCAAGAGACCCAGAAGCAAATTCTCGTCACGGCTATGCCTCTGGACTGTATGGATGGAAACATTGCTGGTGAGCATAACATTCCTGAGGACACAGATCAGGGAACTCCAGATTTAGGCGGATTAGAAATGTACCAGACTTCTTCCCTTGGTAGTCCTAGCTCTTAGTGGACCAGAGAAAGCCCACCAGTGGCTCTTGTCTCAACTCCTTAGATATTCATTTTGTACAATCTGCTGGACAGGATTAGAAAGGTTGACCTTGACACTCCATGAACATGAAAGACTATTTTTTCCTCATAGGCCAGCCCTGCATCATCTCCTTTGTTATCACATAGACTCATGTGGCAACTCTCAGAAGGGATACAATGGGTTTTCCATTCATCCTTTTATGACTTGCCACTTCTACTTGCAGGCAAAAATATGCTCAAGAATGTGCACAGGCACAAAAAAGATGGATGTTTTCCCTAGTGGTCTTAGCTTGGGAGACATTCCAGAAGGCTACTCTGCTCCACCGTGGTGGCACCAGAGAAAAAGGGGAAATCAAGCCAAGGTTTTAATGGTGAGGAACTGGACATCAATCTGGGATGCCATCAGGTCTACCCCTGGTGCATCTCCACCCCACCTCGGTGGTAGAATGGGAAGGGACAATAGTGAGACACCTGCATTGGTAAGAGACAGGTTAACTCCAGCCAGGGAAGGAAGCTTAGGTGGAAGACCTGTCTCCACCCCCATCTAGAGCAGGGAGGGATGCCTCCGGTAGGAAAAAAGGTATGGCACTGGGTGCTGCTTTTTTCTCTCTTACAGATGGGAGCTAGCAGTTCCAGAACCACTCCTTTGAGTTGTATCTTGAAAACCTGAGATAAGTTTAATCCCCAAAGCCTAAAAAGTCCCTTATACACAGCCTTTCTTTGCTTTAAAAGAAGACCTCGCCTGCTCAGAGAGGACAATCTCTGCTGGGACTTCTTATCAGTCTGTCTACCCCTGTCATCAGAGCCAATTCGAACACTCTTGGGTTTAAAATTTTTATCTATGAAACTATGACTACAAAAAGGAGAGATGACATTTTTTGACACTGAATGGCCATGACATTCTTTAGACTCCTGAGAAAACTGGTTAAAATGAAATCTTTTTGAAACTGCAAAATTGGTTCTTTTTGCACAATTTCCTTGTAAAATTAGGAAAAAGCTGGCTTGTTGAAATACTTTTTTCTGAGCTCTACTTCTGTTTGAGAAACAAAAGCATGCCTGGGAAAAAAATCTGAAGTTAACCCTTATCATGTCCTTGAGATACACAGCCCATTCTGTCTGGGACTTCACCATGAGCAAACTGGTAGAACTTCAAGCCAAGGGAAAGAAAAAAAGGGCAAAGAGACAGTTTAAATTTCAAGTGGAAAACTGTGAGGTCTCTGTCTGTCCAGATTTATGTGTGTCTCAGTGTGTCACTGTCCTTGGATAAAATTGCTAAAGGCTAATTGGTCACTGAGCTCTATTTAATTCGTCTAAAGAAAAGTAAGTGCTTAAAAATCAAATAGTTCTAAATTCAAGAAAATTAAAATGAATTGCAGGCATATGTGAACTGGGAGATAGTCACTATTGAATTGCTATCTGGTATTGATGTTTGTTTATTGATTTAATTAACACATTGTGAAGATACTTTTACAAATGATGTAAGTTTGGGTGATTTATGTTTACCAATCTACAAAATGATGATATAAAGTACAGTTCATGGTTGCAATAAAGAATGGGATTACATTTTATTAAGGAAAAAGAAAGTAAGTCTAAACTAACAGGTGACTGTTTCTAAATGGGCAAATGGAGTGTTAAATACAGAAAGTATTAAAAAAAAAAAAAAGGGCTTGTGACAAGTGGAAGAGAGTTTTGTGCATGGTATAAGTTTCTTAAGGCTTTAAACTGCCTTTGAACTCTTTTTTTGTTACTTTGACTTAGTGAATAACCATTCTTTCACAGTGAATGTAAGCTGGTACCAAACTGGAATTTGGTTTTTTCTCCCTATTAAAAGAACAAAGTTTTCTTGAAATATGGTTTTTGATAACAGATTATGGCATGCATAGACAAAGCTTGTTCTGCTTCTACAAAAATTAACCCTTCATCAGGGAATTTAAAATGGATAAACAATGGCTATAAACCAAACAGTTGGGGCTATGGGAAATCCAAGATGGCCACGTGGCTTTTCCTGGCTCCCTGACAAACTTAATTTTATTTGATAAGAGAAAGCTTTTTCTGGCTTCAGGGTTAATGTCTCACAGTGGATTTAAAAAATGGTTAAAATGTGTCCTCTACAACCTCCAGTTACTGGAACATGCACTTTGCTGGACAGGTCATACAGACATTGGCAAAAAAACTTCATGAGTTTCTTGGAGACTATTGCTTTCACTGGCATCCTCTGTTGTTAGGCAAGGGTGGCAGACAAAGGGATTGGTTGCATGAGATTAAATAGAATTCTAAATATGATTACAATTTTCATGATTTTTTTTCCTGACATATCACTGGCTTCTAATCTTTGTTTTCAGATATAAAGAAGCTGTTCTCAAGTCACTGATGGTTTAAAACAATTTAGTGATTTACACCTGTGGGTAAAATTAAAACTTTTTTTCTCTCTGCCTCGTCCCTTCAGAAATTGGAGACATTTGGGTTCTGAACAGCCTCATCAAAGTAAAAAAGACTGTCTCCAGACATATACAGAAATCTCAGAGTATACTGGGGAGCTCTAAAAGAGAAATCTACCCAACTGATGTCAGGCCTATGCCACCTAATATGTTTCACTGAATATCAAGTTCCAGTTTTGTTAATTAAGGTCTGTGTTTACTAGGGCTCACTTCTTAGATAGTTTCTTGTGGTTATGTTTCATTGCTAAGATGTTTAATTAAGTTATTAAAAAGGACACTCTGAGTTTGTTTATAAGCTTATCTCAATAACCAATCTTTGAATAAAGATCAGATGCTCCAGGTTCTACAACCTGGAGATTAACAGCAGGATGCAGTCATTTAACAAACTGAGTCAGATGACCTGGAGATGTCACTGGGCTATACCTAATGGAAGTTCTTGACTTCTTATGATTTTACTATTACTGCTAACTATAGTGTTTTCTCTATTGCCTGTTTCAAGAAGTGTTGTCAATTACATTATCAACTGGGTGACTGAGCCACTGATATGATGATGGTGTACAGTTCCTTATGAAATCCATAGTTATAATGATATGACTCTATATGTGAGAAGAGGCAACAAGAGGGAATATTTACCTGGACCAAGAGACTAGTGATACAGGTATGGTCCAGAGATTTTGCTACTCACAGGGCCTAGTCCAATAACAGCACATAGAGTGAAATCTTCAACAGATCTGGGAATGAGCCTTCCCAGCACTGTGGGACATAATGGTCATGAAATGCCCCCCAAAACATGGTCAAAATGATGGCTATAGAGGGGCCCTGCTCTGGTAACTTGCACTTGCTGCCTGTATTTACAAAGATTAACTCATGGACACTATAGCTGCTGACCTTCAACATCCCCTGAAAGGAGTTTAGGGTGAAAATCAGAAATTAGACACTCACTCTGTGCTCTGGTGGCTCTGGTGACTTCCCTGGTGGCTCAGATGGTAAAGCGTCTGCCTACAATGCAGGAGACCCGGGTTTAATCCCTGGGTCAGGAAGATCCTCTGGAGAAGGAACTGGCAACCCACTCTAGTACTCTTGCCTGGAAAATCCCATGGACAGAGGAGCATAGTAGGCTCCTGCAGTCCATGGGGTCGCAAAGAGTAGGACACGACTGAGCGACTTCACTCTCTCTCACTCTCTGTGCTCTGAAAAAAAAAAAAAAAAAGACAAAACAGGCCTTTGGACAGTTAGATAGTTTCAGGTAAAAATTTTCTTTGAGTCCTAATTCTTGCATCTTCTTATATCTAGAAAAACACTAAAATTGTTAATGGTGACAACTACATTGGCTTATATATTAATACCACAATAAGAGACTAAAGCCTACTTAGACAAACAGACCATTGGCTACCTGGCTATAAGTCTCTCTAAAACAGCTGTCTATATTGGGGTTCAGACTCATTCTTCTAAGAGGAAATGGTAAGGTTTATTTTGTCTGTTAAGGTTCAGGTTGGCATTCTTTCAACTACTTCTAACTGAGTTTGTTATACCTACATTCAAAATGTATATAAACATGCCAAATGGCCCCATTCTTATAAACAGGGCAGCCCAAGCATTGACTCTGTCTAGACCAGGATCAAAGTTACTATCAAATGTGACCTGATTCTTATTTTTCGTTGGACCCCTGACTATAATAATTCCTTTACTGATTTTTGGTCTCTGCATTTTTAATCTGTTTGTTTAGTTTGTTCTTTCTAAAGGATACAACGGTTTCCCAGACAAAGTAATGGTGATGCAGAGATTCTGGTCGCTCTTCAAAATGGACTCCCCGACACGACTGAGCAACTTCACTTTGACTTTTCACTTTCATGCATTGGAGGAGGAAATGGCAACCCACTCCAGTGTTCTTGCCTGGAGAATTTCATGGACAGAGGAGCCTGGTGGGCTGCTGTCTATGGGGTCGCACAGAGTCGGATACGACTGAAGTAACTTAGCAGCAGCAGATGTTCCACTCTGGTCACAGACACAATTTTGGTTTATAAGCTCTCCTTGGTGGAAAACTATCTTGACTTTTGTAACTGTAATCATATTATTCTTGCTGTTTGCTCTTCATATCTATAACTGTATAATGAATTTTGTATCTAAGAGGCTTGAGGCATTTAAGTTACAAATGATCAAACTCCTATGATTACCACAGGCTTTTCCAACTATTACTTGGGGCCCCTGGATCAGAGATCCTCAGTATGAGGGTAAGGAGAATATGGTGCTTCAACAATTTAGGGTCTGTGCGCCTTACCAGCAGGAAGAAGTTACAGAAAGATTTCTCCACCCTCTTCCCTGGCAACCATATTCTCCTAAAAGAAAAAGGGTGGAATGAAAGAGCTAAAGCTTAGGCAGGCAGTCCAAGGCCCTTTAAGGAGGAGGTGAACATTCTCTCATACTTTCTTTAAGCCTTGTACAACAATGTATCTTACCCAAGAACTGGCCTTTCTTTAGGTCCAGAACTAATGATCACAAAGCACAGTGTCTTACTCCTGGAAATACTTTTCTTAGGCTATGTGTTAATGATTATAATTGTAACAAATCTTGCTGGGAACCTGTTTCTCAAGACTTGTACCCCTGATTACACAGCAACAGTATATCTACCCAGAGATGTTGCCCAGAACGTGTTCTCCCAGGATAATCTTGTGCCAAAGTTATCTCAGGATGTGTTCCTTGGGAAAGGGTCTGGTGGAACTCTTACAATCTTGAAGTATTCTTTTTATCTATTTTCAGCAGCTAGTTGAAAACTATATAAGACCCGTTTGAATTAGTGAAGTGGGTACTCTCCTACCCCCTTCTGATGTCTATGTCAGAAGCTTTATCTGTCCTGTCACTTTAAATAAAAATTTTCACACAAAGCTCTGAGTGACTGAGACCTGTCTTTTGTCCTGGGATTAAATCTTCTCCTTCAGAGACCATGAATCTGGCGGCACTGTCCACTGTTCACTGTAAGCTATCAAAAGAAGATAGAGAAGGTAGTGAAAAAAGATTGGAGAGCTATCAGATTGTGGAACAAAGTCTGAACCTGAGTGAAGGAGATGAAGAGGGAAGGATGGGAGCATGTAGCTCCTACACCACAGTGAAATCTAAGGAAGTTTTGTTAAGACCATCGGGGAGTCCATGAGCCAAATTCAGTCATCACATGAGTCCCATGCCTCCATCAATAGGCCTGCCTGACTATCCCTCCTGCTGTCAGTCATCAGAAGGTAGTGATTAATTTCAGGGTAGCAGCTGGGCCTTTGGCCAATGACTCTTTCAGCAGTTGGGGGTCTGCAAGACATATTGTCATGACAGTCATAGGATTCCTATGAAATTCACACATTTGATATTTAAGATATGTGTTTTTTGAGAATTATACCTCATATACTTTATGGAAATCATATATTGCCAACATTTCTGAAGTTTTTCAGGAGGGAAGATGAGTCCCTGCCAATATTCCACTGAAGAAACTAATAAAATACTGTGCAAGACATATGACTAAACATGAAATACAATATCTGCAAAGTGGCTTCTCTTGCTTTTCTTTTCTTTCATCAGTTCAGTTCAGTTCAGTTCAGTCGCTCAGTCATGTCCGACTCTTTGCAACCCCATGAATTGCAGCACGCCAGGCCTCCCTGTCCAGCACCATCTCCCAGAGTTCACTCAAACTCACATCCATCAAGTCAGTGATGCCATCCAGCCATCTCATCCTCTGTGGTCCCCTTCTCCTCCTGTCCCCAATCCCTCCCAGCATCAGAGTCTTTTCCAATGAGTCAACTCTTTGCATGAGGTGGCCAAAGTACTGGAGTTTCAGCTTCAGCATCATTCCTTCCAAAGAACACCCAGGGCTGATCTCCTTTAGAATGGACTGGTTGGATCTCCTTGCAGTCCAAGGGACTCTCAAGAGTCTTCTCCAACACCACAGTTCAAAAGCATCAATTCTTCAGTGCCCAGCTTTCTTCACAGTCCAACTCTTTCATAGTGATTTCCAAAAGGGAAGGGTTCATGCCTGAGTCTGCATGTTTGCCACAAACCACAACCAAAAAAGAGAATGAAAAAATGGTGATCCACAGTCGTGGTTCTGTCACACACATGTGGTGAAACACTGGAAATGTTACGTCACCTGGGCTTTAGGTTTCTCCTTATTGAAATGCTATGGCTGGATTAGATTATCTCTGAGCTCTCTTTCAGCTCAGAAATGTTGAGTGTTGAATGCTCTCCACTGAAATATGAAATAATAGCTCAAGAAACTAACATATGGATTCAATGTACTTATAATTTGGAGAAGTACCAAACATTTTGTTAAAATATGTAGAGGAAATTAAGCATATTGCCTTAATGATCCATGAAACCCACATGATTGTGTAGGGTCTGGGCAGGAAATCAGTCATAGAAATGGTTGCCTTAGCTGACATACGTTCCAGAGTTAAGGCTGTTCCAGACCTGAGCCGCACAGCAAGGAACCACAAGTTCCTACCAACTGAGGGTCTTGTTGAATGTGTGCAGGCTACACTGTCCTTCAGTCTCTGATCTGCTAGATTAAACCTAAAAATAATCATTCTCAGGCTATTAAGCAAACATGACCCCTGATTGCATCACTAATAGAAAGGGTGTTTTGTTGTTTTTGATGGAACAGATTTTAAAAATATGCCCCACATTTGAAGATTTTTGCCTGATGCATTTTGGATCTAAAATGGGTAGTTGGTTCTGAGTCTGTTCTGACTTTTTCCATGAATTAACTGCCTAAAGAGAGAAGGATTTCAGGTTCCAAGAAGTTTTCTTAGATAAAGAAGTTTTTATAAAATCATCCTGAATCCACATTTGGAGGTCTATAGCTATTTTAATTCATCCAACTTCATCAAAATACAGTAGGCTTTAATTAAATCAAAACACAATTACAATTATGTTTTAAATGTTAGAAATCAACAAAATGTAATTTCTCAGAGAAATAAATTCTTCAGAGGAGAACTAAATAATGCGCAAATAGTGGCAATCAGAAGCAACAGACCTAATGATGGCCAAGATTTATTCTTGGAAAATTGACATGCTTTAAGAGCATACTACCTAAAAGTTTTAGGCACAGTCTCATAATATAACTTACTGATATGTGGAGTGGGAAATCTGATCAATACTCATAGCAAGAGTAAACACACCTTCATTATGAATTAGAGGAAGAATTGGCTCAATTAACTGGAGACAATAATTCATAAGGTTATTTTTGATGTATCTTGTAATTCTACAACTAATGATGAAAATAAAGGACAACATTTAGTTAAGTCAGTTTCTGTGGTAAAACATTATTTATTAAGGCAACAAAGATAATGGGGAACAAGCCTGAGATAATACCACTGAAAATCTTACCAAGAATTAGACTGAATATAATTTGATTAAAAGACCACTGAGAATCCCCAGGGAATTTGACTCTGGAGGCCAGTGGGATTTGATTACAGAACTACACAGTACTGGGGAAACAGACTCTTGGCACAAACGAAACCTTGTGCTCACCAGGACCCAGAAGAAAGGAGCAGTGACCCCATAAGAGATTGACCCTAACTTGCTTGTGAGTGCTCAGCAGTCTCTGGCAGAGGCGTGGGTGAGAGTGGCCTGCTACAGGGTGGGGGGCACTACGTGCAAGGAATGCCTGCACAGAACCTTTTGAAGGAGGTCGCCACTATCTTCATTACCTCCACCATAGTTTGGTCTCAGGTCAAACAACAGGGAGGGAACACAATCCCACCCATCAACAGAAAATTGGATTACAGATTTACTGAGCTTGGCCCTGCCCATCAGAACAAGACCCAGTTTCCCCCACAGTCAGTCTCTGTCATCAGGAAGCTTCCATAAGCCTCTTATTCTTATCTGTCAGAGGGAAGACAGAATGAAAATCACAATCACAGAAAACTAATCAAACTGATCACATGGACCACAGCCTTTCCTAACTCAATGAAACTATAAGCCATGCCATGTAGGGCCACTCAAGACTGACAGGTCATGGTGGAAAGTTCTGACAAAAAAGTGGTCCACTGGAGAAGGGAATGGCAAACCACATCACTATTCTTGCTTTGAGAACCTCATGAACAGTATGAAAAGGCAAAAAGATATGACACTGAAAGATAAACTTGTCAGGTCAGTAGGTGTCAAATATGCTACTGGAGAAGAGTAGAGAAATAACTCCAGAAAGAATGAAGAGATGGAGCCAAAGTGAAAACAAAGCCCAGTTGTGGATGTGACTGGTGATGGAAGTAGCGTCTGATGCTATAAAGAACAATATTGCATAGGAACCTGGAATGTTAGGTCCATGAATCAAGGTAAATTGGAAGTAGTCAAACAGGAGATGGAAAGAGGGAACATCGACATTTTAGGAATAAGTGAACTAAAATGGACTGGAATGGGGGAATTAATGCGGATGACCATTATATCTACTACTGTGGGCAAGAATCTCTTAGAAGAAATGTAGGAGCTCTTATAATCAACAAAAGAATCTGAAATGCGGTACTTGGGTGAAATCTCAAAAACAACAGAATGATCTCTGTTCATTTCAAAGGCAAGCCATTCAATATCACAGCAATCCAAGTCTATGCCCCAACCAGTAATGCTGAAGAAGCTGAAGCTGAACGGTTCTATGGAAACCTACAAGACCTTCTAGAACTAACACCCAAAAAAGATGTCCTTTTCATCACAAGGGACTGGAGTACAAAAGTAGGAAGTCAAGAAACAACTGGAGTAACAGGCAAGTTTGGCTTGTAGTACAAAATGAAGCAAGGCAAAGACTAACAGAGTTTTGCTAAGAGAAGGCACTGGTCATAGCAAACACCCTCTTCCAACAACACAAGAGAAGACTCGATACATGGACATCACCAGATGGAAAATAATGAAATCAGGTCAATTATATTTCTTGCAGCCAAGGATGGGGAAGCTCTATACAGTCAGTAAAAACAAGACCGAGAGCTGACTGTGGCTCAGATCATGAACTCCTTATTGATAAATTCAGACCGAAATTGAAGAAAGTAAGGAAAACCACTAGACTATTTAGATATCACCTAAATCAAATCCCTTATGATTATAGAGTAGAAGTAACAAATAGATTCAAAGGAGTAGATCTGATAGACAGAGTGCCTAAAGAACTAAGGATGGAGGTTTGTGACATTGTACAGGAGGCAGAGGTCAAATCACCCCCAGGAAAAAGAAATGCAAAGAGGCAAAATGGCTACGTGAGGAAGCCTTACAAATAACAGAAAAGAAGAGAAGCTAAAGGCAAAAGAGAAAAGGAAAGATACACCCATTTGAATGCAGAGTTCCAATGAATAGTAAACAGAGATAAGAAAGCCTTCCTCAGTGATCAGTGCAAAGAAATAGAGGAAAACAATAGAATGGGAAAGCCTAGAGATCTCTTCAAGAAAATTAGAGATACCAAAGGAATATTTCATGAAAAGATGAGCACAATAAAGGACAAAATTGGTATGGACCTAACAAAAGAAGAAGATATTAAGACGAGGTGGCAACAATACACAGAAAAAATGTAGAAAAAAGATTTCCATGATCCAGATAATCACAATAGTGTGATCACTCACCTAGAGCCAGACATCTTGGAACACAAGTTCAGGTGGGTCTTAGGAAGCATCACTACGAACAAAGCTAGTAGAAGTGATGGAATTCCAGTTGAGTTATTTCAAATCCTAAAAAATGATGCTGTAAAAATGTTGTACTCAATATGCCAGCAAATTTGGAAAACTCAGCAGTGGCCACAGGACTGGAAAAGGTGAGTTTTCATTCCAATCCCAATTAAAGGCAATGCCAAAGAATGCTCAAACTACCGCACAATTGCACTCATCTCACATGCTAGCAAGTAATGCTCAAAATTTTCCAGGCCAAGCTTCAACAGTACATGAATGGTGAACTTCCAGGTGTTCAGATTTAGGAAAGGCAGAGGAACAGAGATAAAATTGCCAACATCCATTGGATCATTGAAAAAGGAAGTAAGATCCAGAAAAACATCTACTTCTGTTTTATTGACTATGCCAAAGTCTTTGACTGTGTGGATCACAACAAACTGTGGAAAATTCTTCAAGACATGGGAATATCAGACCACCTTACCTGCTGCCTGAGAAATCTTTATGCAGGTCAAGAAGCAATGGTTAGAACTGGACATGGAACAACTGACTGGTTCCACATTGAGAAAGCAGTACGTCAAGGCTGTATATTGTCACCCTGCTTATTTAACTTACATGCAGAGTACGTCATGCAAAATGCCAGGCTGGATGAAGCACAAACAGGAATCAAGATTGCCAGGGGAAATATCAATAACTTCAGATATACAGATGACACCACCCTTATGGCAGAAAGTGAAGAACTAAAGAGCCTCTTGATGACAGTGAAAGAGGAGAGTGAAAAAGTTGGCTTACAACTCAACATTCAAGACACTAAGAATATAGCATCTGTGTCCCCTCATTTCATGGCAAATAGATGGGGAAACAATGGTAACAGTGACAGACTTTATTTTGGAGGGCTCCAAAATCACTGCAGATGGTGACTGCAGCCATGACATTAAAAGACGCTTGCTCCTTGGAAGAAAAGCTATGACCAACATAGAAAGCATGTTAAAAAGCAGAGACATTACCTTGCCGAGAAAGGTCCATCAAATCAAAGGTGTGGTTTTCCAGTGGTCATGTATGGATGTGAGAGTTGGACTATAAAGAAAACTGAGCACCAAAGAATCGATGCTTTTGAACTGTGGTGTTGGAGAAGACTCTTGAGAGTCCCTTGGACTGCAAGGAGATCCAACCAGTCCATCCTAAATGAAATCAGTCCTGACTATTCATTGGAAGGACTGATGCCGAAGCTGAAACTACAATACTTTGGCCACCTGATGCAAAGAACTGACTGATTGTAAAAGATCCTGATGCTGGGAAAGATTGAAGGCAGGAGGAGAAGGAGATGACAGAGGATGAGATGGTTGGATGGCATCACCAACTCAATGGACATGAATTTGTTCAAGTTCCTGGAGTTTGTGATGGACAGGGGAATCTGGAATGCTGCAGTTCATGGGGTCACAAAGAGTCGGACACGACTGAGCAACTGAACTGAACTGAACTGAACTGAAAAGACAACAGACAAAAGACAGTGCCAGCCATCTCCTGTACCTGGTTGAAATACCTGTAATATTTCTCTAATACATCCAAAGCAATTAAGAAAACAAAAGGGCAGCTACCTGTTTTTCAGTGTTCACCAAAAGAGCCACCTTGTTCTTATCTGTCTTGGTCTTGTTATCAACAGACTTAAAAAAGTTCTAATTTGAAGTAACTGGCCAGGAATAATGAAGGTGACCAAAAAGGAGAAGACCCAAGCCAGTGAATGATTATCATAGGCCCTCACTCACCTAAAGTGAGAGTCTTTATAGAAACTAAAAGAAAGCAAATTTATATTCCAGTCTGTACTAGCAAATACTAAGCTACTCTGAGATACATGGAAACTGGGTTCTAGACCTGACCCTGCTGTGAACTCACTGGCATATGTCACTTAGGCTTTTTGGGTTCCAGCAGCATCTGTAAATGTGAGAACCTCACACGTGGGAGCTCTTCCTTCTACAAATCACCCTATCTCTTTGACTCTAACACTTCAAGACCATCACCACACAGTCCAGAGCACATAAGCAGGAATAGTGGAACAGCTAATAGGAAAAATCAACGCTAACTCATCTAGCCTCTTAAGTCTCAGCCATTTTTAAAAAGACTTTTTCTTGATGTGAACCATTTTAAAGGTATTTATTGAATTTGTTACACTATTGCTTCTGTTTTATGCTTTTTTTTTTCTGTGGCCACGAAACATGTGGGATCTTAGCATCCTGACCAGGGGTTGAACCTGCACCCCTGCACTGGAAGGCTGAGACGTAAGCACTGGACTACCTCAGGAGGAGGAGGACCTGAGGAGTCCCTCTCAGTCGTTTTTGTTGAGGAGTTTTTGCTAATCATCCACCTTTATGAGCTTTAGCCAGTTTTTCCTGCTAGGCAGTTCCTCATTTTATTTCTAAGAACTACACATCAGAAACCTTTTTGTTGCAAACCAATGACCCTCGGGTTAACCAGCCTTCTGAGGTGTTTTGTTTGGTCCTAAAGAACTGTACTCAGCTTGAAAGGCAAGGTCACTGGGCAAGAGCTTTGTAGTGCAGGCAGCTGCCCCCTTCTTGTGCTGATGATTCACGCTTGACCTCTGTAGACCTGAATTTTCATCCCTTACACGGAGATAAGCTTTGTTTTTACATAAACCAGGAAAAGTACACTGATGCACAGAATATTTTTTAAACACTTATTTTCAAATAATTAGTACTTTTCCTTTCTCCCTCAAAACTTCAGGGAACCATAGGTGCTTAGCGACACAACACTAAGAAGGGACATACACACACACAGAGACTCAAACACACAAAAATAATTCTACTTCGATGATGTTATATAGAGTTTTGCAGTTAGAAAAATATCAAAAATAATCTCAATTTTTAGCCCATACATATGTTTTGGTTGTTTTGGTAAACAAAATCTTCTTTGAACTTAAAAAAGATGGAGAAAATGGGATAGAGACTGTTAACTGGAGGAGAACAAAATCTTTCTGAAGCTTCTGAATTGCCAAGGTCACCTTCTGGCCCCAAGTGAAAATTGTTCAGTTGTGTTTGACTCTTTGCTACCCTGTGGACTATACAGCCCATGGAATTCTCCAGGCCAGAATACTGGAGAGGGTAGCTGTTCCCTTCTCCAGGGGATCTTCCCAACCCAGGGATTGAACCCATGTCTCCTGCATTGCAGGTGGATTCTTTACCAGCTGAGCCACAAGGGAAGACCAAGAATACTGCAGTGGGTAGCCTATCACTTAAACAGTGGATCTTCCTGACGCAGAAATTGAACCAGGGTCTTTGCAGGAGGATTCTTTACAAACTGAGCTATCAGGGAAGCCCAGAATCCCTGATATCTGGCCCTGGAATCATGATATTAATATTATTCTCAAAAAAAAAAAAATACTATTCTCTTTGCTGAGCAGAAGTTTAGTCATGACTCTCTTAATTGTTTCCCTAAATTTCTACCCTTCACATCCACTTCTTAATTCTGAGTATTCTGCACACAGAGAACCTTATTCTATGAAATGAGTTATTCCAAATTCTGTACACAATAGAGCTGCCTTAGTTCCTTTGAAAGTGAAAGTGAAGTAGCTCAGTCGTGTCCAACTCTTTGTGACCCCCATGGACTGTAGCCCACCAGGCTCCTCAGTCCATGGGACTTCCCAGGCAAGAATACTGGAGTGGGTTGCCATTTCCTTCTCCAGGGGATCTTTAGTTCCTTTACTTGGTTACAATTGTTCACTATAAGCTTGTGTCTGTGCAGATTTCAGGACTTAGATATCTTTAGGGATTAATTTCCCTCCTTTCTGTGGAACCAGCACAGAGAAGTCCAAATGTTCTCCTGGGCTAATTAACTACTTTGGGAGCCCGGCATCTCAGAGTAGAAAGAGTTCTCAAAGGTCATTTAGTCTAACCATTCATCAGACACTTAAACCTCATCTGTCATTTAATGTTGGTAGTTAAAATATGGCATGTTGATTTATCTTTACTGAAAAAGGACTGATGCTGAAGCTGAAACTCCAATACTTTGACCACCTGATGCAAAGAACTGACTAATTAGAAAAGACCCTGATGTGGGGAAGGGTTGAAGGCAGGAAGAGAAGGGGACGACAGAAGATGAGACAGTTGGATAGCATTACCGACTCAATGGACATGAGTCTGGCAAGCTCTGAAAGCTGGTGATGGACAGGGAAGTCTGGCGTGCAATAGTCATGGGGTTGCAAAGAGTCAGACGTGACTGAGTGACTGAACTGACTGACTGACTGAAAAAGAACTCTCTCTGGTAAAGCATGCCACACCAGATGAAGGCAGCCTTGTTAAGTCTTACTGTGAGCTCACATCACTTCCTATTTCTACTCATATCGTCAGTTCTGTACTTATTGTGCCTAAAGTGACATTTCTTAATACATTTTGATGTCCCTGCATTACTGCCTGTTTCTGCACCCTAGAAATTTCTAATCCCTTCAAGTCATTGCTTCACCAGTTTAATGGTTCTTTGGTAAATTTGGTCCAATCAATTTTTGCCAAAAAAATAATGCCCAACTCAGGCTACTCAGGCAGCCCTAGCGGTAAAGAACCCTCCTGCCAATGCAGGAGACATAAGAGACTTGGGTTTGATCCCTGGATCAGGAAGCTCCTCTGGAGAAGGGCATGGTAACCCACTCCAATATTATTGCCTGGAGAATCTCATGGACAGAGGAGCCTGTCAGGCTACAGTCCACATGGTCGCAGAGTCAGACACGACTGAAGTGACTTAGCATGCATGCACAATACCCAGTTCAGAATAGGACACTTTCTACGACTTGAGTTCCTGAACAGAAATTCCAGCTTCATCTTGGATGTACTAATATCTAAATCACATTTCTGGGCAAGGGCTCATCCTTAACAGTTCTGTGAAACACTGGGGGGATTAATGAAGCCAGACACAGCTGTTAAAGTTTCCTTCCTGGAGAAATTTACCTGAGATTCATAACTCTTTCCCTACTCTTCAAAACTGAACAAAACTATTAACAAAATGAAAATGAAAATCTGGTTCATTTATGTTTCAGGCTAAAAATTTTATTCAGTTTTTTTATACCTGCAATTTCTTCGTTAATATTTAATTTAGATTTGAGTAATGTACTCGGTTTTATTTGTGTGTGTTGCAGACATTTTTATCTGCTGAAATGCTTTGATTATTATTATATATTCTATTCTAGCATTTTGTAGGAATGTCACTTCCATTTTCTACTCATTTTATCTCCATCCTCCCAGACTAGCCCAGAGCAGTTGTATGTGGAGATAGCTGACTAGATTTTCAGGCTAATTTGGTTTCTTATTCTTAGTATACTCTTATGGCTCACAGCTACGGCCAGGTTGCAGTCAAACTGAACATGTGGAAGCTGGTGGAGTGCAGGATAGGCTGTACCAAGGAGACATGGGAGAATTCATGCTCTGCAGGTTCACAAAACTCACAAGAAAAAAAGAATTCTAACTATGTTGTGTACATCCTCAGTCATGTCTGACTCTTTGCAATCCCATGGACAGTGGCCCAGAAGGCTCTTCTGTCCATGGGGTTTCCCAAGCAAGAATACTGGAGTGGGTTGCCATTTCCTTCTCTAGGGGATCTTCCTGACCCAGGGATCGAACCCACGTCTTCCACATCCCCTGCATTAGTAAGTGGATTCTTTACCATTACACTACCCAGGAAGCCTAACAATGCATGGTAACAGATGTTAATTAAACAGTGTGGTGATCACATGCCAATAGTATATACAAAATATATTTCTTAATTTAAAAAAATAATTCAGGAAACCCAGTATCTTCAGAAAGCAGAGAGAAAGCAAAGAATCTACCCTCATATGATCTCAAACTCATCATCATATTAATCAGGTTGGGCCCTGAATAAATGACTTCTTCCCCCTCCCCCAGCCTGCCTCCATCTCCTGCCCACCCCCACTCCCACCTCAGCAAAAACATTTCCAGAAATGCTAGTACTCCCCTTCTGCCACCAGCTTATCAGGGGTTGAAAGTTGTGTGGCAGGAAAGTATCTTCATCTCTGTTCTAGCCTGTTCACAGATGATCTGATTTCATCTGCACAAAAGACCTGCAAAGCAGTTACTGTTAGTCTCATTTTACAGATTAGGTAGTTGAGGTTCATAAAGGTGAAAAAAATTATCCAGAATATTACAGCTACTAAGGTTATTAATAATGGTGCTCTCATGGGGTCATGTTCCACCTCCCTGGAAATCTATGCTTTTTTTTTTCTTCTAATTGCACTAAATTACCATGAATCCTATTTTTTCTAAGAATATGTCCTTTATACAACAACGACAACAAAACGGAAGCAGTATCACATGCTTCAGGGGAAAACAAAAACAAACAAACAAGACACAGTGAAATCTCTCACCCCAGATCAGGAGGCTGCAAACTTTTTCTCTAAAGGGCTAGATGAATATTTTAGGCTTTGCTGAGTACGTGATCTCTGTGACACCTCTGAGACGCTGCCAAGGTGGGATGAAAGCAGCAGTAGACAAGAGGGAAACAAATGAAAGCACCTGAAAAACAAACACTTTTTACAAAGCTTTATTTACAAAAGCACGTGTGAATTTGAACCTCTCCTGGGGATCCATACACCCGGAAGAACTGGGTTGCCCAAGAAGACCTCTTTCCTCCCTGTCACCATGCTATGCGGCCATGCAAAAGCATGGGAGATCACCTTTTTAGGAGGGACAGGATATCTAATGTGATACATCTGATGAGAAGGGCCAACTCATCAGAAAAGTTCCTGATGCTGGGAAAGACTGAAAACCAAAGGAGAAGAGGGCATCAGAGGATGAGATGGTTGAATAGCATCACTGACTCAAGGGACATGAACTTGGGCAAACTCTGGGAGGTAGTGAGGGACAGGGTGGCCTGTTGCGCTGCAGTGCATGGGGTCACAGAGTCAGACGTGACTTAGCGACTCAACAACAACAGGATATCTGAAAGGTCTGACCTGTTTTGCACAAGTCAAGAGAAGCAAACAAGAATTTGCTTCTTCAGTTGTTCAATATGTGTTCTTCATAGATGGCAAACATATTTTCCAAACTTAACGTGAATTTTTTGACAGTTTTTTGAGGAAAACAACTAAATCAAGAATGAGCATAATGTTTTCTAGTTGATTTCAGTAGTACCTTACCCTAATCAGAAATTATGTGCATAACTGCAGGTAGTCTGAAGGTAAACTGCAGGTAATACCTTCATAGTATTTTGTCCCTGTCTTTTAGATAACTTTATTTTCCCTTATTCTTATTCTATTTTCAATTAAGCTTAACAAGGAAGAATAATTTGGGAGAAAAATAAAAGTCATGAACTCTACTTTTTTATTTTCAATTTAGAAATTACATCTGTACAAAGTTTTCACCCAGAACAAATACATTTTAAAAATAATTAATACTGAGAGGAAAGACAGTGGAACAATAAGTAACTGTCATCGTGTGGCAGGTTGACATTTAAAAGATTTAAATTTAAAATTATATTTTTGAAAGGATATTATTTCTTTACTGTGTTAATTGAACTACTTCCAAGGAACAGCTCAAGGAAGAGTCAAATTAAGTTTATCAATGTTTTCTAAAATATCCATGAATGTTATTAACTCTCTTTTCTTGTAATAGGCACAACCACACTTATAACAGACATAAGCCAGCAATTATTCAATCTTGCTATCTCTTAACAGATCAACAATGAATTAGGGCTCTTCTGGTAGCTCAGTGATAAAGAATCTGCCTGCCAATGCAGGAGACCTGGGTTCGATTCCTGGGTTGGAAGATCCCTTGGAGAAGGAAATGGCAACCCACTCCAGCATTTTTGCCTGGGAAATCCCATGGACAGAGGAGCCTGGTGGGCTACATGGGGTCTCAAAGAGTCAGACACAACTGAGCGACTAAAGAACAGAAGAACAGAAATTCAGAAAATAAACAAGAATTAAAAGTATACATTGATTTGATAACCCATAGCAGGAGACAATTACATAAAATCTATCTGGAGATGAACATCATTCTTTTCACAAAAACCACAGTTAAAATTCGTCCAAAATTATGTAAGTTACACAAGAAGAATGGATGGCCATATTTTCCATTTTCCTAGAAAATTTTTAGTGTTTGATAGGCCAGCCAATGGAGATATTTCATGGAGGATTTTGGCAAGGGCCTAATTGAGTTTTTCTGGGGCTATCAGTTGACGGTTCTGAATTTTCCCAATCATCATCATAAACTTTTTAAACTGATTATTTTGTGATATTTTGTACACTTGCAAAGAAAATAATAAGCTCTCCATAGATATGTCTTCCAGTTTTACAAAGCATTTAAATTAACAAGCATATTTAGCTGTTAATCTACTAAAGAATTTCCTGTAGCTTTTATTACTTCGGTTCAGTTGCTCAGTCATGTCCAACTCTTTGTGACCTCATGAACCGCAGCATGCCAGGCCTCTCTGTCCATCACCAACTCCCAGAGTCCACCCAAACTCATGTCCATTGAGTCAGAGATGCCATCCAACCATCTCATACTCTGTCATCCCCTTCTCCTCCTGCCCTCAATCTTTCCCAGCATCAGTCTTTTCAAATGAGTCAGCTCTTCACATCAGGTGGCCAAAGTATTGGAGTTTCAGCTTCAACATCAGTCCTCCAATGAACACCCAGGACTGATCTCCTTTAGGATGGACTGGTTGGATCACTTTTATAGTAATGTTTAAAATTAATGAATTTGTTTACTTTTTAAAGAGTCAAAAGGGGAGCTAGAAATAAAAACCTCTTTGATTCCTTAGCATCCCAAAGTCATGAATTATTCCCAAATCATCAGTGTATCTGTTTAGCCTTACTAGTTAACACATTAATATGCTTTACAGAGTGACACAAGTTTGGCTAAATTAAACAAAATATGCTTTTCATGAAGAACTGGATACTATAAGAAAGTATAGAATAGTTATTGTATATTTACTGTTACTGCCCTTTTCATTTTTATAGTGGTGGTGGTTTAGACACTAAGTGTATCCGACTCTTATGACCCCAAGGACTGTATAGCCAGCTAGTTTCCTCCGTCCATGTGATTTCCCAGGCAAGAATACTGGACTGGGTTGCCATTTCCCTCTCCACATTTTTATAGTAAGCCCTGTCAGTAAATAATATTAATTTAGGATTGGGTAAAGGAAGCTTCAAAAGCTCTGTTTTGTGAATGGACACAAATTGAACAAACACAGTCATAACATTCTCTTTCACTGGATAAGATTAGTAAGGAAGGAGGATTGATCGTTACACTGTTATGTGAAAACAGTTAAACAGTTATATGAAAAAGTAAAAGTATTTCATAATGCTGAAACAAATGCAAAAAAATAGCTACTAGAAAGAAGCAGGTTAAATGATTCTGCTGCTGCTGCTAAGTCACTTCAGTCATGTCCGACTCTGTGCGACCCCATAGACGGCAGCTCACCAGGCTCAGAACGCTGGAGTGAGTTGCCCTTTCCTTCTCCAATGCATGAAAGTGAAAAGTGAAAGTGAAGTCTCTCAGTCGTGTCCGACTCTTAGTGACCCCATGGACTGCAGCCTTCCAGGTTCCTCCGTCCATGGGATTTTCCAGACAAGAGTACTGGAGTGGGGTGCCATAAATGATTCTAGGAACTCCTATATGCTGATATTAGTTCATGATCCCACCATCCAGTGTGGGAAAAACCTTTTGCAGCTTTCACATGATTTATCACATCTAAAATTATAATTTAATTAGTCTACTTTTAGCATCCATCTACATTGGCTAGAATAAAATTCAAAAGGGTAGGCTCTCCACCTATTTTGTGCAATAATTATTCTAAACACCTAGGGAAGTTATTGGGAGAAGGCAATGGCACCCCCTCCAGTACTGTTGCCTGGAAAATCCCATGGATGGAGGAGCCTGGTAGGCCGCAGTCCATGGGGTCGCTAAGAGTCAGACACGACTGAGCGACTTCACTTTCACTTTCCACTTTCATGCATTGGAGAAGAAAATGGCAACCCACTCCAGTGTTCTTGCCTGGAGAATCCCATGGACGGAGAAGCCTGATAGGCTGCAGTCCATGGGGGTCTAACAGAGTCGGACACGACTGAAGAGACGCAGCAGCAGCAGCAGCAGCAGGGCAGTTATTTGGCAAAGAATAGTAAGAACATTCAATAAGAATAAACTTTTCTTTCTGAATCATAGTAGTAAAAGGATAAAGTTTAATTCCTCTTTTAAGGAGGGTTTTGTAATCATGGTGATTTAATTCAAATTTGGATAGAAGAGGTGTATTTTGCTCTGATGAAAACAGTTTAATAAGAAGACAGAAGAATTTTAGAAATTAGATATTAACTAGGGTGGGACTATGGGAAGTATTATTCAATTATTTTAGCTGCTGCTTTATGTTCTTGTCCTCTAGGATAAGGTAATTTGATTGGCTCAACACTAAGATGATACGGGTCTGAAACAGATTTCTCTATGGAGTAATAATTCACTTTTTGTAATCTGCACATAAAAGAATAGTTAATATATCTGTAAAACTAAATAACTTGAAAGAACAACAGAAAGTACAACATACTATTTCCTCATATCTTAATTTTCAGTTTTTTAAAAAAGGATCATAAAACCTGTTTGGCTACTTTTGTATTTGCTGACACTTGTTTCTCTCTTTTTAGTGATGAATAGAATTTTATGTGTTAAAGCTAAGTATCTTCTAAAGCCTCTGGTATTTCCAAACTGAACATCTTCATTTTGTAGAAAAAGTAAACCAGAGAGGTTTCTTGAGTTATTTACTGTCATAGAGCTAATTAAGATACTAAATTTCTTTTAATCATAAATTATATCATCATATCGGAGAAGGCAATGGCAACCCACTCCAGTACTCTTGCCTGGAAAATCCCATGGACAGAGGAGCCTGGTAGGCTGCAGTCCATGGGGTCTCAAAGAATCAGACATGACTGAGTGATTTCACTTTCACTTTTCACTTTCATGCATTGGAGAAGGCAATGGCAACCCACTCTAGTGTTCTTGCCTGGAGAATCCCAGGGATGGGGGAGCCTGGTGGGCTGCTGTCTATGGGGTAGCACAGAGTCAGACATGACTGAAGCGACTTAGCAGCAGCAGCAGCATATCATTATATATAACTCAAATGTTCAAAAATATATTATCATATATTCTATTGTAGTGTTTTAGTATGCAGCTTTGTTTAATTTTAGAATTCAATATTATTCTTTTCTGTTGTAGCAGGCAATTAAAAAAAAATTTTCCTGTTAAAAATGCAAAAAATCTCTGCTACTTTTTGAGAATGAGGCCAATTATATTTTTTCATTTTCCTTAGAAGAAAATGTATACTTCCTGTTGTTGAGGTTGAATTACATAACTATTTATTTAATAATGACATACAAGAAGCTTTTAGGGCAAAAAGGAATAACCAACTGAGAAAAATTTTCTCTAGGCTATGATTAGATTTTTCTTATTCACATTTTGTGTATAGGATATGTATGACAACAGCACAAAGAAATGAAGAGTGAAATATGAATCAAGATCTCTTTTTGATGTTTACTGGCTTATGTTTTTATTTTGTTTAGGACTTAATATTTTAAGAAGACTTAAAAAAAAAAGTCTGCTATAATTCCCAGTTTTACCATTAATGACTGTTTAGTAAATAAAGACAATGACTAAAATTTTTCAAGTAAAAAAATTCACCAGTCTTGCTGCCTGAGTAATTTTTAATATCTTTTTCTTGGTTTAATTAAATTATTTGACATCAGACATTTAAAATATATTATGCTTTAAGAAGGGCTTCCCTGGTGGCTCAGATGGTAAAGAAACTATCTGTAATGTGGGAGACCTGGGTTTGATTCCTGGTTTGGGAAGATCCCCTGGAGGAGGGCATGGCAACCCACTCCAGTGTTCTTGCCTGGAGAATCCCCATGAACAGAGCACCTGGCGGGCTATAGTCCATGGGGTCACAAAAAGTCAGACACAACTGAATAATAACTAAGCACAGCACAGAGAAAAGTTTAGCAATTTTAAAACAGAAAGAATAATCTTATATTTTAAATGTAAGTTTATTTTCTCCTCTGCTATTCTGAGGTAGAATTATTTTCCATTAAATACATATTTTATCACAGAATGTATTTAGAATTTGAATAACTTAAAATGCATATGATGCAATTTACTTCTTCCTGTTTTTCTTATTACCATGAAATTGAAAATTTTACTTCATGAAAGGAGAGATACTTTATACGTTTTGTACAGTCTGCATTTCACAACTGCTCTCATAAATCGATCAAACATGAATTGCCTTTAAGTTATCTCCTGTTCTTAGCATGAATACTATAAATACATTAAAACAATGAATTCTCATATTAAATATGCAGATGGCTTGTAAGACCTTGATAGAAGACAATTTGGGGTTCCCTGATAGCTCAGTTGGTAAAGAATCCACCTGCAATGCAGGAGACCCTGGTTCAATCCCTGGGTTGGAAAGATCCCATGGAGAAGGGAAAGGCTACCGACTCCAGTATTCTGGCCTGGAGAATTCCATGGACTTATTGTCAACGTCGTCGTGAAGAGTCAGACACAACTGAGTGATTTCACTAGACTATTGATAGAAAGAGTTGCCTTTGTCTCAACTGATTAATATTCAGGCTAATCCTGCTTTGTATGTTTATACCAAGCTCCCTTGAGAACCTTGGTACCTTTCTGTGACCAGTGTTAGGGAAGTGCAGCTGCTTCTTATTGAAACAAAGTCAATTACAAAGTTTCATGGTATACAGCCTATGATTTTTAGAGTAAAAATATAATTTGTTAGTTTTAAATATTTTATGCTCAGGAGGCCTTAAAAATACTACAGGAAAGATTACAATTACTAGGAACTTCATTATTTGATACATATCTTTGGGAAAATAAACATTGATCCAAAGTTTCAAATAATAAAATAATCGGTTGGGAGAAAGTTTGTCACATCCTTTTGGGAAAGCCTGCTTATAAGCCTTTAGAGGATAGACCCTCATGATTTAAGCTTTTCATATTTTCTTGCCAACATACTTCGTATTACATGCTTTATTTGACAGTGCTTCAATTCCCCATTTTATATCCTGAATTGTTTCCTAAAAGACTGTTGTTGCTCTTGCTGCTTTTCCTCAAGAGCTTAGAGGAAAAGCTTAAACGCCCTAGTAACACATTTGGAATATGCAGGATAAGAACAGATTATATCATTGCTAACCTCTGTGCCCAATGTCTCTATACTGCTTGTTTTTTTTCTGTTCATACAGTAGTAAAATCTTTCCCCATGATTTCCTAACTAGTATAAGTTGATGCCCTCCAGTTTCAGTCTCCTGAAAAGTTATACCTACGAGGAAATCGACTCAGCTTTAAAGTTTGCAGGTTAGAAGGTTGAGGGTAATGGCAAAATTTAAAAAGCAACATGAATAACCAACTAATCCTCCAGGATCTAAAAAGCAAACCAATAAATCGCTAAGATTCAAATGAAACAATTTCATCTTCAGACAACCATTTAGAAACCTTCAAAACAGAGCCCCAAACTGCAATCAGCTTCTAGACCAGGTTGTGAACTTGTCAAAGCCCAGTTTCAGTGCATTCTCATTGCCAGTGCTTCACAGCCCCCTTTCCCCAGCCCACTGTTCACACACTAATCCCCAGTTGTCCAGAACTTTCCATGTGATATCCACCTCATTCTTTTTCTTTTTGGCCCAGTGCCATGAGCTAATGTTTCCAGAATTTATCACATCAGGATTTATCAGGTCCGTGTTTTGTTCTCTCAGGATCTTTTCATGATAAATTAGCAAGTCGTACTGGGAAATTCATCTACATTGAGCTGTAAAGGGAAAGCAATTTCATTATGTCCTATGGCTAGGAGATCAAATATTTGTAGTTTAAAGGGTATTATGAGATTCACAATACCTTAAACCAGTAGTCTTCAAATATTTATCTTTTAAAAATTAGCATCATCTAGTGATCAAACTGTGTTTTCAAATAAAATTTTCTATAAAATAGGTACAAGTGAAAACACTCCCATTCAAGTAGGGGATAGGACAGGGATACTGCATTTTCCCCTCCTCCCTTCTCTCTGAGTGGCCTCAGAGCATCTCTGAGGAATTTCTGCAGTTCCACAAACACAGCCTGCAAATGATCCCATTAATGCAGGGGGATAACTGCTTGTAAGAATGTCAGGCACATGTCTAGCACTTTGAAATCAGTGGTTTTTAACAGGGCTGATTCTGCTCGCCATGGGGACTTTGGGAAATATCTGAACACAGTTGTCATAACTGGGAGAGGAAGGAAGCAGGTGCTACTGGCATCTAGTGGGCAGTGGACAGGATGTTGTTAAACATCCTACAATGTTCCAGCCTAAAATGTCACCACAGTACTGAGATTGAGAACGCCTGCTCATAGAGAGTAGGGCACCAGAAGCTGCTGGGAGTTGGGGGAGGAAACTGGGACTGTGGGGGAAGAGGGAAGACTCCAGTCCCTGGAATCAGAGACTTAACTAGACAGCAACTTGGGCTTGCTCAGGGTTGGGGAAGGTAGAGAAGGCAGAAACTTTGCAAAATTGTGGGATTTAAAACTTGGTTATATTTTCAGGGTAACTTGCATTTGACAGCAGCTAGATCCAAACAAAAAGGCTTAGCCCTTAGCTAGCAAAGATATTAAATAGAAATTTACTATGTGACTAATAACCACCATCAGTTGCCTCATGAGCTCCAAAGTTGAGGGCTTCCTGCCTGTGGTGCGGGAGGAACTGGCTGCGTTTGGAGGTGACCCTGGTCCACTCAGTCTCCAGGGAGCAGAGCTGAGCCAGGTTCATGAACAGGGCTTCCTGGGGTCCAGCGCCCACCACCTGTCTTCCTCCAGTGTAATGTCTACTGCATCCGCTCCTGAGCCGTGAGGATGGGAGAAGCTTCTCTCAGGGGAAAATCCCATCCTCCTTCAACCGTCCTGCGGAGAAACCAGGTGCCTCTGTGTCCCACATCCTCACACCAAGGAAAAGCTCTCTCATCTAGACGCCTCCCGCTGGGCCCCATCCTGACCTCTGACCCGGTCACTACCCCGTGTCGTTCCTCAAAAAGAGATCACTTAGAATACTTAAAAGATAAATAAAATATTTCATTACAAGTGTTAACCCGGTTAAGCGCTTTTGCTCGCTTCCCATCTCCTGAATAGGCTTCATTTAAAGGCCCCAGAGGCACCAAGTGACAGTTTTACGCGGGTCATCAGTTCGAAAGCTCTGGAGAGTCTAAGAGAAAACATACAGTAAGTCCCCCACCCCACCCCCGCCGTCATTATATAGAAAAGAGACAGAAAGGAAATCCTCCTCACTCGGGGGCCCCTTTTGTGTTGTTCTGCCAACGCAGCAGCCCTCCCGCTATATAGAGCGCGCGCCGGCCCCACCGCACTGAACTCCATCCCCGCGTCCAGCAACCATGGGGAAGGTGAGCCCCGCGCCGGCGGGAGGGGCCCGCAGCCCGGCTGGAGGCCAGGCCTCTGAGCCTCTCCTTCCCTTCCTTGCAGATCACCTTCTACGAGGACCGGGGCTTCCAGGGCCGCCACTATGAGTGCAGCAGTGACCACTCCAACCTGCAGCCTTACTTCAGCCGCTGCAACTCCATCCGCGTGGACAGCGGCTGCTGGATGCTCTACGAGCAGCCCAACTTCCAGGGCCCCCAGTACTTCCTGCGGCGCGGTGACTACCCCGACTACCAGCAGTGGATGGGCCTCAACGACTCCATCCGCTCCTGCCGCCTCATCCCCCACGTGAGTCCGGTGCCCCTGGGCCTGCCGTGGCCTCTCGTCAGCCGTGGTCAGGCTGTAGGACGGTGGCTTCCTATGCTGGTCCTAACCGGATGCTCTTTTCCTTTTTAATATCTCTTAATTGAGAATGCAATGCTCTTAACTGAGATTGCATTTTCCTTTGCTAATATAAACTCACCTCTACTGGGGAAAAGTGGCATGGTATCTGTTCAGAGTGTCAGAACACTCTGCCACAGGTGATGAACTCCTCACACTCAGGTGGTACTTAGGCTAGTCCCTGGGCTATTTCTCTCTTTCCTCACCTGTAAAATGGGGCTACTAGGGCGGCTAATTCATAGAGCTGTGATGAGGTGGGAAGGAGATTGCCTGTCACCTGGCAAGCCACCCTTCCCCCTACAGATATTGACTACTTTGAACATCCAGGGTCTCTCAAGTACTGCTTTTTGATTCAGCAAAACCACTAACCAGCAATGTGATTCCAGTAGCCCCTGCAAAGCCATTGCTATCCAAATAAAGCCCAAACAGCCTGGAATTCCACAGTTAGGGATGCTGTAATGTGACTGTGACCAAGTCCTGTGGAAAATGTACCGCTTTGAGTAAGTTTGAAAGCCCCTCAGAGGGTTTAATGCCTTGATAGGAGCCAGACTAGCATTAGGAGCCTGGAAATCTCAGCTTCCACCTTCCAGTGCTGACTCTTCTGATTACAGACTGAAAGCTCTAATCATTAGTTTCTCATAAAAGAAGATAACATGGTGTGTTAGGCGGTTGTGAAGATCAGATTAGACAACGGACATGTGAACCCTTTGCAAACCATGGAAGATGCCTTATTAGCAGTTTTTATGCCTCAGAATGAATTGCTTATGAGAACCTTTGCTAAGGAGGGTTTGATGGTGGAAGAAGGAAAACTGAATATGTACATGCCAGGACGAAACAAGCAGATAAAAGCACAAGTGCTTAGAAGAGACAGACAGGATTCACCCAGGACTAACAGCCTCCCTTCCATTTTCCTAAAGGTCTAAAATCTATCCATCTAGGCAGGCCTCCTTCATGATTTTTAGCTTCTATTTTTATTAATAACCTAAAATATATTTTGACAGATCACATGTTAGAGCTGAGAAATGAAACTTAACTGTTAACAATGGCTCTTGCTTTTCAGGACTTCAGAATAGCAGGACTCAAAGCAGAAAGGCAGGAATTAGATGTCTGGGCTTAATGGTCATCTTCTGTGCCTTACTTACGCTGGGGAAAGCAATTCTGCTTCGTCTCTCTCCAGCCTCTTCTAATGCTACTGAGATCCAAAATAATGCCTTTTGCAAGAGATATATTTGCTTTTTTATTTTAACATCTAATTATTTTATATCCTCTGAGGGGACTCCAGACCACCAGAAATCTATCAAGGAAAGAACAAAAAATTATATATAAAAATTGTTTCTTAAGAATGGTACTAAGTAGGTACTAAATGTGGTTCATGTAGGTTGTGGCCCTGGAAAACTCTAGGGAGAACCATGCATATCTTGATCTATGTGAATAGCACACCCTTCAGTTCTGCAGTTTGCAGTCTACCCAGTTGCACACGGTGGCTCTGGTGTTGCCTGTCTTTTAAACTTGTCATCTCTGATGTAAAAAAGACTTTGTAAATGCCCATTCCCCCAGGGGTGTGAGTGATTAGTGGCTAAGGACTAGGTTCTCTGACTTCTCCCATGTGCCGATTGCTGAACCCACAGACTGGTTCCCACCGGCTGAGGATCTATGAGCGAGAGGACTATCGAGGCCAGATGGTGGAGATCACAGAGGACTGCTCCTCACTCCACGACCGCTTCCACTTCAGTGAGATCCATTCCTTCAATGTGCTGGAGGGCTGGTGGGTCCTCTACGAGATGACCAACTACCGGGGGCGGCAGTACCTGCTGCGGCCGGGGGATTACAGGCGCTACCACGACTGGGGGGCTACAAATGCCAGAGTGGGCTCCTTGAGGAGGGCCGTGGATTTCTATTGAAATATTTTTACTCTACCCTTTTCTCCACATGAAAGTTAATAAAATATTTCCTGTGTGCTTGATGCAATAATGTGTCTCTCTCTTCCTTTCAAGCTCCTTGAAAGGGCTCAACAAAAATAAAGCTGGGAATAATGCAGATTTTCTTATAAGTATCAGCGGGAAAGGTGATGTGGAGTTGCAGTAAAGAGGACAGGCTCAGGACAGAATGCCTGGTGCCACAACAACTAAAGAGCTTTAGTTGATCAACAAGTTGCTTAACATTTCTGTGCCTCAGTTTCCTAATTTGCAAAACTTGGTGTAATGATACTCTTCATTTCTTAAGTTTGTGGGGGTGGATTAAATAAGTTCTTCTTTTAAAATCCTTGACACATTTCAGCTTTGCATATAGTAGTTTTTAGGAAACTGTTCTGCAAGCTTGCTGGTGAAACATCTGGTCATCGTCTTAGTACTCTTTCCTTAGTAGAACTCCCTTTTGGAGACCGCATTAAGTAAGACGGCTAAGTGCAATTGTATCAGAGGGAGACAGAGTTAGATAGAGATAGATGTGTCTAACACATCTTTGGTATAAATATATGTGATTACCAGAATAGTTTTATTAATATATGTGTATCCAGAGCACAAGGATAAGAACTAAGCGCTACCTAAGGAACCGCCCAACAGTCTCTTCCAAACCTTTTTCTACTTAGGTGGGAGACAAAACATTCAGATAGTATGCACTGATAAAAATAAGCACAGAGGGACAGAAGTAAAGGCACAAGGTACATGATCAGGAAAATAACTTGCAACCATGCAAAGTTCTTGAATCTACTATTGGCTAGGCTGATATTGTCCCCATACTTGGATCAATTTTCATTACCTCTTGCTCATGAATCAACATTTGATAATAATCATAGCACTAAGGAAGAAACAGGGGGACTAATCATTTAACTGAATTCAAAATTTCTTTTCAGGAAGATAAAGTTTATCAAATGTAATTTAAGTAGGTATTCTATTATTTACTGAATTTTCTTCAGTTGAAAATACTAGACTTCTTCATTTCAGATGTTGACACATAATTGAGAAAAAAAAAAAAAAAACAAATTACTTCCCAGCTTAGGGGTTTGACTTAATTTTGAAAATGGCAACCTCTTATTGAAATAAGTTCTTGGTGAGTTGAGTGGGCATGATTACCAAAGAGCTACTGCAAATCATTTTTAACTTGAAAATATCTAGCAGTTAAGAAATAAGTTGTTCCCAAAATGCTAAATATAGTAGTCAAATTATGTAACAGTTTACTTTCCTAACACACATGCACATTACAAGATATTTGAAGAAGCTCTAAGGACATTCAGATCTGTGCTAATACAGTAGTCACTATCATGTGACTCTATTTGGCTAGACTTCATTTGGCTAAGTCCAGATTTCAAAGACTTAGTAGGGACGTTAGAATGCAAAATATCTGAATATTTTTCCAATTCATTTAATGTTGAAATGATAATATTTTGGATATATTAGATTTAATAAAATCTGTTATTAAAGTTGGTTTTACTTGTTTGATGTAACTGTTTCAGAAAAGTTACATTTATGCCTCTTACTATAACTCTGTTGATCAGACTTTCAGGCTAAAAAGATGAGTTGTAATTTGTTTTCAGATACAACTCAACCTGAAACTTGAGTTATATGAAAGCCTCACAGTTAGGAAATGGCAGAGAACATGGTTAAGCTTTACATAGTCATTGAATGTCCACTGCCTTATGAGGAGATACTCAATGAAATTATAATATCCACCTATCACTGATGCAGGGAGTGGGGGAGTGGGCCCTCATCTTGTCTTATCATAGGTTTGTTCCATTAACAACATTGAATTGAAGTTTCAGCAACAAATGAGAATGATCCTACCTTCTACAGATAAAAGTCCCCTCTTTCCTAAGCTAATTTTCCTTCCTTTCCCGCTCCCTGTCCAGGATGGCCCTTCAATTATAGCATTTTCATTCTGGAAGCTGCCATGTTTGCCTCCCTGAAGTTTTTCAAACACTGTTGACAATGTTATAGATTTTATAAAGAGCTTGAAAAATAACTGGCTAAAAATAATCATCTTTGACACTTTAACTACTCTGGCCAAATCAATACATTGTGGAGCAAGATCACATGCTACTATTTAGGAGAACAACCAGTTTTTTAAGAGTTATAATGATGAGAAAAAGACAGCCAACTGCTAAAGAGATTTTTAAAAATGGTAAGTACATGGAAAGTGAGAAAGAATAGTTGAACATTCTAGAAGCTACATCATCCAGTACTGGAATATCAAGAGGAATTAGAGCTGAATAGAGGTGGTACAAGGCTGTGGTACATGAGATTGGTTTGATTAGTTTTCTGTGACTGTGGTTTTCATTCTGTCTGCCATCTGATGGAGAAGGATAAGAGCTTATGGAAGCTTCCTGATGGGAGAGACTGACTGTGGGGAAAACTGGGTCTTGTTCTGATGGGTGGGGCCATGCTCAGTAAACCTTTAACCCAATTTTCTGTTGGTGGGCGGGACTGTGTTCCCTCCCTGTTGTTTGACCTGAGACCTGGGCAGAAGCATGCCTCCCCTGATTCAGTGGCATTCTTTGGAAGATACCATGGTTGCATTCATAATACCTATGGTCTTTGTGTGCATGATCTCCAAGTGGGAGCCTTCTCTGACCATCAGAATAATTATCTGAATAATAATATTTGGAACCAGAGTCTCCATTTTAGGAAATAAAGTTAACTTTTGTTAAAAATGACTAAGAGCCATATTCCCTAGGGACATCTGCTAGCCTCCTGGCAAGGTAAGAAAGTGCAGATAATCTGTTGCTTTCTCTTCTCATTATTTCATGAGGTGTTCTTTGAATTGGAGTTCTAAGGAAACTTTGGTTTCTTGAAACTATTCCATCTCCAGAAGCTGAAAAGGCATTAGCGCTTGAATTTGGAAGACAGTATCAGTTGTCTTGGAATTGTTGGGCCATGCTGGATAAATGAAGGCATAAGATTCCACAGCAGAGGTGATGTCTCCTTCTTCACGTACTTCCCCTGTACTTTGGCTGGTTTGGACACTTTGTTTTTGGTTCTCTTTCTTTCCCCAAAGAAAACCCAAAACAACCTTGACCATGAGGTCCCAGACTCTCATAGAGTTGGATACAACTGAGTGACTGAACTGAATTGAATTGAAGAGGTAGTACAATTCTGTTTTTTAAAAGGTTACATATTGTGCATAGAATTCAGATTGCAAATGTTCAGGAAGAGGACACCAGTTCTCATTCATACACAGGAGTTTGTTTTGTTTTTTTCCCATCTATTTGTTTACTCTACTTTTTCAATCATTGGAAAACATCAGATAAGATGGAATTTAATTTATTAATTCCTGAAATTTAAAGGATGCATATATGGTCCTGGAGGAAGGGTAATAAAACAAGAGGGACCCTAGGTGTTTCCCTCCTTATTAATGGTCCTGATGAGAGGGTAACAGGCAGGAAGGCTAGAGGTCTTCAAATGGAGGAAATAGGCTGCAAGTGTCAGACATTTTTTATCTCTCTCATAAGCAGCAGGAGGAAACAAACTACAAGTGTCGGATTATTTCCCCTTCTCTATACAAATTTAAAAGGAGATTTCTCTTAAAATTCTGTGTTGCTATGACGACATCTGGTACCACCTGAACTTAACTTTTCTCAAATCTTGAACTAACCAATGCATTTTTCTTATGGAAATGTTTTTCTTAAGCTATGTTATTGAACTATGTATTTGCCCCAGACTCTTTCTTCAAGTCCTTCGCCCAAGACTCAGAACCTATGTTTTACTCATGCAAATATTCTCTTAAGCTACATTTCCTTTCTCTAATTAGCAGCCTACTAGTAGCTTATGCAACTTCCTGCTAAAGACTAGCAGGGGAGCACTCTTTTCTGCCCCCTTCTGATATCTACGTCAGAAACTTTCTCTAACTCTTTTATACTTTACTAAAACTTTATTACACAAACGCTCTGAGCGATCAAGCCTCATCACTGGTCCCAGATTGAATCCTTTTCCTCTGGAGGCCAAGAATCCTGGCATCTTTCACGGCTCAGCAACAACCTTTCACTGACACATCCACAGGCTTTTTCTAGGTACAAAGAATAAATTCTTCCTCCAAATATGTGTGTGCTTAGAAATGGGATAACAATTTTGCATTTTACTTATGTTGTTGCTGCTGTTCATTTGCTAAGTCATGTCTGACTCTTTGCAATTCCACAGACTGTAGCATGCTAGGCTTCTCCGTCCATTGTCTCCCAGAGTTTGCTCAAATTCATGTCCATTGAGTTGGTGATGCTATCTAACCATCTCATCCTCTGCCACAACCTTTTTCCTTTGCCTTTAATCTTTCCCAGCATCAGGGTCTTTTCCAGTGAGTCAGCTCTTCCCAACAGGTGGCCAGAGTATTGGAGGATCAGCTTCAGCATCAATCCTTTCAATGAATGTTCAGGGTTGATTTCCTTTAGGATGGATTGTTTGGATACCCTCGTTGTCCAAGGGACTCTCAAGAGTCTTCTCTAGGACCACAATTCAAAAGCATCAATTCTTTGGCACACAGTCTTCTTTATGGTCCAACACTCACATCAGGACATGACTACTGGAAAAACCATAGCTTTGACTATGTTTGTTGGCAAAGTGATGTCTCTGCTTTTTAATATGCTGTCTAGGACTTCCCCTTGTGGCTCAGACGGTAAAGCGTCTGTCTACAATGCAGAAGACCCGGGTTCGATCCCTGGGTCGGGAGGGTCCTCTGGAGAAGGAAATGGCAATCTGCTCCAGTACTCTTGCCTGGAAAATCCCATGGATGGAAGAGCGTGGCAGGCTACAGTCCATGGGGTCGCAAAGAGTCAGACACGACTGAGAGACTTCACTAGGTTTGTAATGTGTGACTTCCCTGGTGGTCAAATGGTAAAGCATTTGCCTACAATGCGGGAGACCCAGGTTCGATCCCTGGGTTGGGAAGATCCTCTGGAGAAGGAAATGGCAACCCACTCCAGTACTCTTGCCTGGAAAAATGGAGGAGCGTGGATGGAGGAGCATGGTAGGCTACAGTCCATGGGGTTGCAAAGAGTCGGACACAACTGAGCAACTGAACTGAACTGAACTGGGACTGGCCTGTTGCCTCTGGGTGTGTCATTTAGCTTGCAGATTGAGGATCAAGGTTTAGTTGAATTTGACTAGTCATTTTGGGCCCATTTGATTTTAATCAGTTTATGTTATGCCCTTGGGCTATGTCATTCTTTCAAAAGTTGTGCCCTTCCCCCTTCCCTCCTGTTGCTCTTTTCCTGAGCCCCGTCTGGGCCCACAATGTTGCCTCTACAATCTTCTAGGGGACAACCAGAAAATAGCTGGTTCTTGGGAGGGAAATACTGTATAATATCCAATCCCCCTAGATATTCAGGCCTTCATCTTCCACAATTCCTGCAACTTGTGCAACAACAGCACTTCTCAGTGAACCCGCTAGGGCAGATGACAGGCACACAATGCCTGCTAGAAGTCCATCTATTGGTGGCATCCTTTCAAGGGCAATTGGGCTTCCAGGGATAATGTTTGCCACTTTGGGAGTTAGCCCTGCAGGCCATTTGGGCCCAAACCCTTGCTACCCTTCTCCTAAAGTTACAAACATACCCCTGGATCAAGTCTCTACTCTACTTTTATGGAACATCTGGTCTGTTGCCTTTTCTCAATTTGTTCTTAAGAACTCTGCCCCCTTATAGGCAACATTGCTCCTCCTCACTTATTATTAAAATACTCTTAATTAACAGGGCCAGATAACCCACTCTTTTGTCATTACTTCTGTTATTATCTAGGGCATGACAATAGAGTGGATCTATGACAATGAAATGTTTACCATTGGAGACATCCTAAGCTGTTCTTATGAAAGACCAGGGGAGGAAATCAGTGACTTACATTCCCTCAGAGCAATAAGAGGATAAGTCTTATGTCTATTTCCAGGTTCCCAGTCTCAGGGCATAGACTTGAATTACTTTAAATCATGATATCTATTCCCATCTGCAGTGGACAAACCAGCAATAAGTTAAGATTACAACCCCTTATTCCTACCCAGTACATTGGGGACACCCAACTCCAGCCTGGGGATCCCAGGAAGTCAACCTGCCTTGACCTACCCAGGGATCTGGTCCTCGGAAGGTTGTCACACCTCAATCTGTTCAGCGATCCACCAGTCCAGGGGTCCCAGGAGGTCAACATGCCTCGACTTGTCCAGGGACCCAATTCTCAGGAGGCCAATCTGCCTCAACCTGCCCAGGGATTCGATCTCCAGGAGGCTGTCATGCTGCAGCCTGCATGGGGACCTGCACCCTGACCCAGGGACTCCTGGATCTCAGATTGCAAGAGTACTGGCTCGGATAAGCTTCAGAAAGACTCACCCCTAAGGAAGTCCACCCACGGAATTAGAAAGAAGCCCATTAGTTGTGGGACTGCACCCGGTCTCAGCAATAACTCAGGAGTCCAATGGAAAGTCTGAAAGAGGCACTCCAAAAGTTAACCAATCTGGACTTACACTCTTAGGAGGGACAGGTGATTTTAAAGGACAAATTCCTGTCCCAATGTGCATCAGACATCAGGATAAAGTTACAACAGCTACAGCAGCAGGATCCTGATGCCTCTTTTGATAAAATGGTCCAGACAGCCACCAATATCTTTTATAATAGAGAACAGAAGATGGAAGCCAAGGCCCAGGAAAGGGAGAAAAGGAAAGAGACAAGGCATGCCCAGATGCTGGGTGTCCTCCAGGGAAGCCCTATGGCAAACCCCGAGTCCTTAAAAGACAAGGCACAAGGCAAATGCTTAATCTGTAGACAGGTGGGACATTAGGCCAAAAAGGGTCCAAACTATGACAAGTTTCCTAAAATGGCTTGCTACAAATGCCATCAATCGGGACATTGGACAGCACTCTACCCTCAGTACCCAAGAGCCTCAAGGTCAAGCACCAAGCCCTCCCTCAGGGTGGTTCAACAGGACTGAAGCAACCTGTTCCAGCCAGCCTGCCTGTCACAGATAACCGTCACAGGGGTGGAGCCAAGGGTGCAACTGGATATGGCAGGTAGGTCCAAGAATTTCTCAGTTGACACAGGGGCTACCTACTCTGTCCTGAACTCCTACTCTGGAGCCTTCTCCTCCCAAACCTGTACTATTTTGGGTGCTACAGGAAAGCAATTACAAAAATATTCACCCAAGCACTTCTTTGTTGCTGGAATGGACAAATATTTTCCCACCGATTTTTGGTCATCCCTGAGTGTCCTACTCCTGTTTGGGAAGAGATCTTTCCCTACCTTCAAAATCTTACAGCTATTCCACTCCTGATAGAAGACACTTTAAAACTCTCTCAGGGCTAACTATTTTCATCAGCGAACAAGTGAAACAACTCCTGATTGGGAGAGGCCACTTATGGATGTCTGATGAAAGGATCCTCAGATATCAAGTAGTGCTGATGGAAAATCCAGGCCTGACTATATCCCCTTGTGAGGTTTTTAACCCAGCTACCCTCCTGCCTACTCCTGAGGGCTCTCTCCCCTTTCACTCTTGCCTAGAAACCTTAGACCACTGGACAAAACCCCAAGAGGGATTGTCAGAAGATCCTCTGACCAATCCTGAGGAAATCTGGTACACTGATGGAAGCAGCTTTGCCTTGGATGGAAAAAGAGCTGGATATCCAATGTTGAGACAGACCATGGAGGCTAAACCTTTGCCACCAGGTACTTCAGTCCAATTAGCTGAGCTCATAGCCCTGATTTAGCTTTAGAGCTGGGAAAAGGAAAAAGAGTAGCCATTTACACTGACTCCAAGTATGCCTTTCTGTGATACATACACATGCTGCTATTTAGAAAGAAAGAGGCCACTTGACCATCTGAGGGTCCCCAATCAAATATGGTGATAAAATCCTAGGCTCTTGGAGGCAGTCCATCTGCCCACTGAAGTTTCAGTCTTCCATTGTAAAGGACACCAAAAAGGGAGCACAGAAGAGGTACAAGGAAACAAAGCAGCCAATCAGGCAGCTAAGAGAGCAGCATTACAGAACAATGACCTAATAGGGTTGGCCACCCTAGTTCCACAGACTAATTTGCCAGAAACACCTTCATATTCTGAAAGTGAGACTCCTAAGATAAGAGTGAGGGCTTTTAAGAAGATCATATGGGGTGGTTCCAAAAAGAGGGACTCCTTTTTCTTCCTGGGAATCTCCAATGGAAGTTGGTTAACTCCTTATATGCCATCACTCATTTAGGGGAGAGGGCCCTCCAAAGATTACTAGAAGGGTCCGTCAGAGGAACAGGCCTCGAAACAACTATAAGGCAAGTGGTCTCCTCTTGTCCCACTTGCTAATTAAACAACCCCCATGGAACTCGAAGTCGCCAGGTGGCCCAGTCCATCCAATGGCGTGGGACCCACCCAGGAGAAGACTGGCAGATGGACTTCACCCACATGCCAGTTTCTCAAGTGTATAAATACCTACTAGTCATGATAGATACATTCACCGGATGGATTGAAGCCTTTCCCACTCAGACAGAGAAGGCTGAAGAGGTGGTAAAAGAACTGCCCCATGAGATTATTCCAATATTTGGTCTGCCCAGGTCATTACAAAGTGACAATGGGACATCATTTACTTCTAAGGTTACCCAAGGGGTCTCTAAAGCACTGAGCATTACTTATTATCTCTGATGTGCCTGGAGGCCTCATCTTCAGGAAAAGTAGAAAGAGCCAACCAATTCTTATAATCAGCGATAAAAAAGATAACCCAGCAGATCTCCCTGGGATGGAAGGCGGCTTTACCAATAGCTCTCCTCCACACCTATACTGCCCATAAGGAACAGGTTGGTCTTAGTCCTTATGAGATGATATATGGGAAATCTTTTGTTTATGTCAATGACCCCTTCCTAGATCCAGAGGCTCAGACCCTCTGGTCTTATATCATGGCCACTGGGCAATTCCAACAAGACATATCTTGTGGGATGTCAACCAGGACCCAAAAGATTCTAAAGAGCCACCACTATATGCTCCAGGGACTCAAGTCCTAATTAAAGTCTGGAAAGATGGGTCCCCAAAGGCTCAACTCCAGCCCACATAGAAGGGCCCTTACCCTGTAATATTTTCTACCCCCACAATCAGTCAAGGTACTAGGACACGACCTCTGGATTCACTACTCTTGAGTCAAGCCATGGAAGAAAACAGAAGAAGACACTCAATACACCTGTGAGCCCCTAGGAGATCTCAGATACCTATTCAGAACTACAAATGAGTGCCATTTTAATGAACACCCCCAAAATTAGGTTTCTGGGGATAAGATTTCTCAGGACAGCTCTAAAGAGCCAACACAACTTGGCAGGGGTTGTACTCCAAGATAGACAGGAAATAGATCTCCTGATCCCTTAGCAAGGAGGGACTTGAGCCATCTTGAATGAGACATGTTGTTTCTGGGTAAATACCTCCAGTTAAGTTTAAAAAAAGTCTCACAGTCCTCAAGAAAAACATTCTAGATCCTACAGGACCTCAAAGAACAAGCTTGAGCATTCTTAGGGTGGCTACAATCTTTCCTTGGGGGATCCTTCTCCTGAAAATGGGGAATTTGGAGTTGACTAATGCCCCTACTAATCCTTGTTATCACCATATTGATGCTGCTTATGATTGCTCCATGTATTATCAATTGTCTAACCCATTTTGTCTCTGCCCAGGTCAACAGGCTACAACATGCAGTGCCAGTTTAACAAGGATATATAAAATTACCGCTGACCATGGAAAATATCACTCACCTTTAGATAGACACGACTGAAAAGACTCTGAGCCTTAAAACTAGCAAGAGGGGGAGGTCCAATGCCCCTCACTGTCCCAGTTCAACTGGAAGTAGCCAGAGAGACCTTGACGCCCCTATTCCCAAAGAATTGGGCCTCTGAGGCGGGAATGTTAACTAGTTAAAATAGGAAAAAGGAGTCCAAAATGGTGGTGGCTAAAAGACAAAGAAAGGAAAAGTCTACGAAAATAGAACAAAGGATGGTCCAAGGACCGGAATGAGGACCTCAGGTAAAACCAACAGCCCTCCTGGCTAGCCTAATTTACATAGGGCAGGCTCAGGGGGAGGAGAAAAAACATATAAAAGGAGGAACCAAAATTGAACCGGGGGCTTCTCTTCTCTTCGGTCTTTTGGGTCGACCCGCCCTCACTCCTTGAGGATGTATTTTCCTTTGCTTTCTAAATAAAACTGAGCTGAAACATGGAGCTATAACACTGATCTATCCATTGCTTCAAAGTTTTGCTGTGGCAATACAGAACCAAGGAAATTACAAGCTCCCCTGACAAAATATCCCCTTGATAGCTCCAATTTTCTTGAAGAGATTTTCAGTCTGTCCATTCTATTATTTTCTTCTATTTCTTTGCATTGTTCACTTAAGAAGACTCTCCTTGCTATTCTCTGGAACTTTGCATTCAGTTGGGCATATCTTTCCCTTTCCTTCTTGTCTTCCACTTCTCTTCTTTTCTCAGCTATTTGTAAAGCCTCCTCAGACAACCACTTTGCCTTCTTGCATTTCTTTTATTTGGGAAGGTTTTGGTCACTGCCTAGTGTACAATGTTAAGAACCTCTTCCATAGTTCTTTAGGCAGAGTACCAGATCTAATCCCTTGAGTCTATTTGTCACCTCCTCTGTATCATCATAAGGGATTTGAATTATAATCATCTCAGTTATAGATGAATTCCAAGGGAGAGATTTTCCCTTCAAGATGCAAGCCTTGATATTTTGCAGAAACACATGAAAATATTTGTGAAATAGCTGGATGAGAGTAACATTTTATGGAATTTCAAAACTAAAACCTAGAGAATTTGGATAGCAAATGAAATATTTATTAACATGTGCAACAGAAAACCTGAAAATGCTGTTCTTTGTGAACAGAATGCTTGTAGATCAAAGGCAAAGAAAAAGACATACCAAAAAGGGAAACTTTTTTGTTTGTTTCAAATCATATGCTACCTTTCAAAACTCAGTTCAAGTACTTTTTTTGTTGTTTTTAACAAGATGAAGCCAACAGAAAGTTTCCAGGATGTTTGTTCTGACGTGCAGTTTTTTTTTTTACTCTGCCACATTTGTAGCCATAGAGAAAGATACTGTCAGGCTGACTTATTGAAGGAGTTCTCCACAGTCAAGCAAAATATAATTTTGATAAAAGACTAAATAATGAAGTGATAAATTGTTTATGGCACTTGAAAGGTAAAGAGTTACTTTTGCAAGAATTATATGTATTGTTGGCTTTATGAAAAATCTTTGCCCTAGACAGCAGAGGAGCTGTGTGTCATACTTAATAATTAAAAGGAAAAAGAAACACTGAAAGATTTAATAATCACTCAACTTGACAAGTAGTGTGCATTTCACACAAGAGAGTAGTGATACACATGTACGGATTATGTGCACTCATATGTTTATGTCAGATGTTAGCCAAATCAATTATAACATCAAATTAGAGAGGGGAAGGGGAGTGTGCAGAAAGAGTAGATTTGTCAGTAAGGTTCAAAGTTTACTTACTATTTTAAAATTTATATATCAACTTTGTGAAAAATGACAACAGTGAAGTATTTTCAAAACTATATTTTCAGAAACTCTCAGGCTACAGGCAACGTTGTCCTCAGAACAGCCATTAGTGAAGGAAAGGATATCACACATCCTCAATTAATGTGAAAAGCCATGCTATGGAACTCCATCTTTGGCAGTACAGTGGCTAGGACTCTGAGCTTCCAGTGTAGGGGGCCTAGGTTTGGTCCCTGGTCAGGAAACTAGATCCCATGTGCTGCGGCTAAGAGTTCATAGGCAGCAGTGAAGATCAAAGATCCCAAGTGCCCCAACTAAGAATGACCTGGCACAGCCAAATAAATAAATAATTTAAAAAAAAAAAAAAAAGAAAGGAAAAGCTATGCCTTTCTCATGCCCTTTTTCTTTAATTGGGTGCATATTCTTTGTATTTGTTAAAACTGGTATTCCCAATTACTAACAGTCCATGGGGTCGCTAAGAGTCGGACATGACTGAGCAACTTCACTTTCACTTTTCACTTTCATGCATTGGAGAAGGAAATGGCAACCCACTCCAGTGCTCTTGCTTGGAGAATCCCAGGGACAGGGGAGCCTGGTGGGCTGCCGTCTATGAGGTTGCACAGAGTCGGACACGACTGAAGCAACTTAGCAGCAGCAGCAGTTCCTATAAGAATACTTCCGTGTTAGTCTGCTTCTACATGCACACACCTGTAGCTTTGGCCATATCATCAAATCTTTCAAAGTCGATTTATTTATTTATTTACTTTGTCAGTTATATGGAGTGAGATATTTTATTAATTGATAATCACCTTGCACAGTGCCAAGACTGGGTGTTCAGTAACTATGCATATCTTTTCCTTTCCTCATAGAAACTGTTTGCTCTGTCTACCTAGTGATTCATGATGGGATAGTGCTATTTTGAAGGCATTGGGAAAATTATGGATTTCAGAACCTTCCACTTACTCATCAGTCATATGAGGATATTGAGAAAAGTGAGACAAAGCATCTAGATGAGCTGCTAGCATGTAATATCATAAATGCTAGTTTGATTTTCTTTCTTTTCTTAATTTAAAGGGACTGTTTTTGAGATAATAATTGACTACATTAGATTTAAGAAATATAACAATCTAATCTTTCCATTATTGGATTGGTTTTACCTAAATGAGTAAATGCAATTTGTTGTTGCTTAGTTTCTAAGTCATGTGCGACTCTTCTGTGACCCCATAGACTAGAGCCTGCCAGGCTCTGCTGTACTAGAGTGGGTTGCCATTTCCTACTCCAGGGGATCTTCCCAACCCAGGAATTGAACCTGTGTCTCCTGAGATTCCTGCATTGGCAGGAGGATTCTTTATCACTGAGCCACCAGGGAAGCCCCATAACAAAATTTACTTGTCAATAAATAACAACTTAATTTTGTCATCTCTAACTAACAAAATAATTTTTTAAAGTGACTTAGAAAATCTTGGTTCTCTGAATTCCACTTTGTCTCTATTACATATTGAAAGATTACGGCCAGTGTCTTCCTATTTTAACTCCGTGAGTAAATTATTTCAGCCTATAAAGTATTCTCAAAATGCAATCAGGGTTTATCACCCATTTATAAAGCTTCACTTGTCCTGGACCTGGTCTTCCTTTCTTAGAAAGGAAGCTGATCAATGGAAAAAGGGAGGGAGCCAGGAAGCGGATGTTGACATCTGAACTGAAATCTGCTCTGATCTGAGAAATGAACTTCTGGGTGTTTTGTCTTCTTTGCTGCAAATGCTGTTTGCAATTGCCAGTCAATGCACTGTGGTGCACAAAAGCTAGTGCGAAATGGAAATTTCTCTTTTAGGAAGCAGGAAATAAGTTCTGAATAAAAGAATACTCATTCGATGAAAGGAGATGGTTAGTCTCTCTGGGCATCAGAGTTGACTGGATGCAGAGAAACTGGAAATTTATTCAGAAGTTTCTGAAACTGTAAACAACAACAAAAAATCACTGAATATCATCAAAATTCTCAAATTCTGTCCAATATGGAAACCAGATGAGTAGTTGCTTTGAACAGTTTTTGAAACTGAAGTCTGATGGTTTCTAAAGTGGTACTCCTGAGAGACCATATTTTATTCAGGCAGGTTTTATACATATTGTCATCCAAGTGTTAAAAGAAGAAACATCATTGTCACAGGAATAATTTGTCTCTGTATTCCTCATCAACTGCTGTCTCTTCCTTTCTGAGTGTGGGTGTGTCCTGACCATTGATGGCTAAATATCCTGTATCTATTATCTCTTTTCTTCTTACAAAATACAAATCCTGTTCAAGTCTTCAACCTTCTGTATGTGCTCTATGACTCCCAGGAAAGGTGATCCCATCTCCAGCTCAAAAGTGATTACTAATCCTGGACCAGTTGTGAGAATCCTACCTGCCTGTCCAACAATAGATTTCAGCTTTCAACCAGACAGATCACGTCACTCTCCTGAAGACTGATAGGAGATGAAAGTTGACATATGACCCAAATTGGCCCAAACATACTAAATAAATGTTGAGTAAATGTAACTTTATTTTTGGAATAAAAGTTTTTTCTTTGTCCTTCTGGGTCATTCAAGTTGCTATTTTTGCTACCTTCAAACTTCATGGGTAGGATAATAGTACTTGAAAAGTCCAGAAAAGATCCCATCTTAAGAAAGCCAATTCATGGAGACAGGCAGAGCCAAGGAAACCATAGAAAAGCAGGAGTCCTATTTTAATTATTCTTGGAGACTCCTTACTCAGAACTTCCTACTATTCTACATACTAAATATTGTTTAAGCTAATTAGAGAGGGAACTTCTATTACATGGTGTCCAAGGCATTGTATCTGAGAAAGGGAAAAACTGATTCTATCTTAAGCTCCTGAGAAGGCCCTCCTGAGTTGAATTACATTTTTACAAATTACATTTTACAATTACATTTTTACAAATCCCAGACTCTGGATAGATTATGTTCGACCCATGATGGTCAAAGATCTTCAGATCCTCAAACTCAAAATTTGGGGAAACTGAACTTTCTTTCAATTCCTCACTGGATAAGAATGAACCAAGATAATGAACCAGGCTCTGGTGTGTACAGTAAACCAATGATTCCCCACCTTTTTTAATGCCATTTTAGTTCAGATTTTCTGTTCCTTGCAACTGAAAGCATCTTACATGAAAGTTAAGCCTCTAAAACATATTAGTTTTGGTATATGTCTCACTGAGTTTTAACTTTTTGAGTCTGTGATTGACAGTCTAATGACATCAGTCAGTTTTCAAAAAGTCTGAAGGATTTGAAAGGGCCAGAAGCCCATTCTTTAAAAATAAATAAATAAATCTTCAATCAGGAAATTAAACCAATGTGAAGAAATGGATGACATATCTTTACCCTTTCAAAACTTACAGCCAATGGAGAACCTCTCCTGAGTTCCTTGCTTTACTCCATTCCAGTAGAGACTGTAGCAGATTGGTTTCCGTGAGTCCCTGTGTTTTCCAAGCAGCCACAAGAAATTGAGAGAAAGTGAGAGATCATCTGATAATAATGGCTGTGCTGTGTCTTCACTTGTCTCAGGCCAAGCACAGTCCATACTCCACAGTAGAAAAATGGCAAAAGTTCATACCTGCAAAACTTTTATTTGTATAATAACATGCATCATTTTTTTTAAAAAATAGTTAAGCACTGATATTAATGCTGGAGTTTTCAAATAGTCCTGCTGGGAGATTATTTACATTTTTATTGTTCAGAAGTATTTCTGGTTTTTTTGAAACTCTGCTATAACATTTGGCATATTCTTTTGATAATTGTCCATGATAACAGATTTTGTATTCAATGTAGAAAATGACATTCATCAACACCAATGACTGAGAGGGACAAATTAGGTGAGTGATTAAATTGGGCAATATAGTTTTTGATCCAAAAAAAATTAAGTGATGTTAATTAAAAGAAAAACCTATATGTTCAAAAAAATGTAAAATATTTCCCCTCCAATTTGAATGGACCAAATCTTCAGAAAAATTCTTTAAAGTTTAATAAATCAACAGAAATTCTTCTGGAAGAATACTAGACCTCTAGGAGAAATGCATTCGTATGTTTATGAAAAGGGCTTCCCAGGTGGTGCTAGTGGTAAAGAACCTGCCTGCCAATGCAGCAAACATATAAGAGAGGCAGGGTTGGTCCCTGGGTCAGGAAGATCCTCTGGAGGAGGGCACAGCAAACCACTCCAGTATCCTTGCCTGAAGAATTCCATGGACAGAAGAGCCCGGTAGGTTACAGTGCATGGGGTAAGAGTCTGTTACAACTGGAGCCTCTTGGCATGAATACATGCATGGTTATGAAAGTTCTTTCCTCTTTAAGAATATTATTTAAAAATGAAAATATTCCTGAGTGGGAGTGTTGGAGGATAAACTAATGATCAAAAATAATTTGGTGAGGAAAGTGGGAACTGGAAGAGGTAGTATTAAGTATATGATTGTTGAAAGGAAAGGAGAGATATCTACCTGAAAAAATTCTCTATCCACTCTGAAATCTTGCCTCGGTCTTACCTATAGGGCAGGAAGAGAATAGCTACTATGTGTGACCTCCACATAACGAAAATCTATTGCAGATAATGGGAACAGGTGCAACCATGGGTCATCATAAATGATTGAATTTACTATATCTCACTTTCATCAATTCAAACCACCCTCTACTCTTGTCCTCACATTCAGAAAGACTTTATGGCTTCCTTTTTGTTGGTGAAGACACATTATGAACTTTATGATTTAACACACCACAGGGAGCTTTAGGCTTCATTCTCAAGGACACTGCTCATTTTCTATGGCATAAAGGGAACAAAAAGTTACTTTTTTCTTTAAAAGATAAAGAATTTTAAGTACATTTGACACATCTCCCAGCATTTTATATCAAAGATTTGCCATGTCTGTTTCTGAAAGGGATTAGGATGACTTAGATATGAAAACATACCAGAAAGAGGCATTTAAGCCTAAAACAAACCAGATCCCATTTCAAATAAACAACATGAACTTTAGGTGAATAGATCTAAAGCATTTTTGGGCAGTGAAGCAATTGTCTCCAGGCTCTGAGGCATCTACCACAAATACGGAGAATACAATGGGCTGTATAGCTTTCATTTTCTGACAATATAAAGTGGGTTCATTCATCTCTAGATACACATTTTTGCTTAGGCTGATGTATGTGCTCAGTCACTCAATCATGCAACTCCGTGGATTGTAGCCTGCCAGGCTCCTCTGTCCTTGGGATTTCCCAGGCAAGAATATTGGAGTGGGTTTCCATTTCCTTCTCCAGGGGATCTTCTGGACCCAGGTATCAAATATGCATCTCTTGCTTAGACTGAAACCCCAGCTTAAAATTAGCATGAAAATCCTTGTTTACAAATGGAGGAACTTTCTTCTGGAAAATGTATAGTCAGGAGAAGGTGGCTATCTAAGAGCAAGTAGATACTTTCCTTCATCAAGTAAAACCAACTGTGCCAGGAGTAACAGGACTTGGGCACTTGGAAAAAACAGAGTAACTATTATAATTTAAAATTAAAAGAAACAACTGAGTTTAAAATGAGTGAAAAGGGACTTCCCTGGTGGTATAGTAGAAGGGAGTGCATGTGCCAATGCAGGGACACAGTTTGATCCCTGGTCCAGAAAAATCTCACATGCCATAGAGCAACTAAGCCCATGCGCCACAACCACGGAACCTGTACTCTAGAGCTCACATGCCCATGCCCCAGCTACCGAGCCCACATGCCTGCAACTACTGAGGGCCACACACCTGGAGCCCTGTGCTCCGCAAAAAGCGGAGCCACCAGGAGAAGTCCGTGCACCGCAAGAAAGAGTAGCCCCGCTCACCGCAAATAGAGAACGCCCACACAGAAATGAAGACCCAGGGCAACCAAAAACAAATGAATAAATAAAATAAAATAAAACCAGTGTAAAGATCTGAATAGGTATTTCTCCAAAGGAATATAAAAGAAGCTCAACATTATCAGCCATCAGAGAAATGCAAACCAAAAGCCCCATGAAAGAACACTTCACACCCACTAGTGTGGTTAGAAATTAAAATAAACAGATAAAACAAGTGTTGGGCAGGATGTGGAGAAATTAGAAGTCTCATATATGACCAATAGAAAGGTAGATACATAGTACAGTACAAGAAAACAATCTGGCAGTTCCTCTAATAGTTAGTTACATTTATTATGCTACCCAGTAATTCCAATGCTAGATATTTACCCAAGAGAAATGAAAACATATGTTAACATAAAAACGTATAAACAAATGTCCATAGTAGCATTATTTATAATAACCTAAGGTGGAAAAAAAACAAATATCCATCTACTGATGAATGGGTAGAAAAATATGATATATTCATACAATGAAATACTATTCAACAATGAAATAACTGAAGTGGGACAACATGGATGAATCTTTTGTTAAGCAAAGAAAGAAAAATCACAAAGGACCATATATTATATGATTCAATTAATAAGAAATTTCCAGAATAGACAAAGACAGAAAGTACTGATGGTTGCCTAGGGGTCAGTGAATATTTGTAGTATGTGAATTATATCTTAATTTAACTTCTATGCAGAGTACATCATGAGAAACACTGGACTGGAGGAAACACAAGCTGGAATCAAGATTGCCGGGAAAAATATCAATAACCTCAGATATGCAGATGACACCACCCTTATGGCAGAAAGTGAAGAGGAACTCAAAAGCCTCTTGATGAAAGTGAAAGTGGAGAGTGAAAAAGTTGGCTTAAACCTCAACATTCAGAAAACTAAGATCATGGCATCTGGTTCCCACCACTTCATGGGAAATAGATGGGGAAACAGTGGAAACAGTGTCAGACTTTATTTTTCTGGGCTCCAAAATCACTGCAGATGGTGACTGCAGCCATGAAATTAAAAGACGCTTACTCCTTGGAAGGAAAGTGATGACCAACCTAGATAGCATATTGAAAAGCAGAGACATTACTTTGCCAACAAAGGTTCGTCTAGTCAAGGCTATGGTTTTTCCTGTGGTCATGTATGGATGTGAGAGTTGGACTGTGAAGAAAGCTGAGCGCCGAAAAATTGATGCTTTTGAACTGTGGTGTTGGAGAAGACTCTTGAGAGTCCCTTGGACTGCAAGGAGATCCAACCAGTCCATTCTAAAGGAGATCAGCCCTGGGATTTCTTTGGAAGGAATGATGCTAAAGCTGAAACTCCAGTACTTTGGCCACCTCATGCAAAGAGTTGACTCATTGGAAAAGACTCTGATGCTGGGAGGGATTGGGGGCAAGAGGAGAAGGGGACAACAGAGGATGAGATGGCTGGATGGCATCACTGACTCGATGGACGTGAGTCTGGGTGAACTCCGGGAGTTGGTGATGGACAGGGAGGCCTGGTGTGCTGCGATTCATGGGGTCGCAAAGAGTCAGACACGACTGAGCGACTGATCTGATCTAATCTGAAAGCTGTTAAACTAAAACATAGACAAAGGCTTCAGGGTATACAGCTCACAATGCTATAAACAAAATAACCTTAGAATTTTTAAAACGAATTTTCCCTTCCTACTCATAACTTTCTTAATTTCCTGCTCTGCAGTAGGATTTTATATTTGATTCTTTAGCAGTGAAGTTGATAAAAAGATAAATTTTTTAAACAAGTGGATAAGCATAAGGTATAAGTGGTTTTTACAATGTCCTACATGATCAGTAACAGATGTGCACAAAGAATCCTAGTTTTCTGATTTTCAGCCTAAATTTGGTCTCTTAGCAACATAACCCTTCAAGTTTCTGGTTCCAAATACTCAAGTCCAGAAAATAGAATTGTTTTAAAAAGCAAGGAAATATAGTCACATGGATGTCTATTAGAATAAAAATGTATGTAATTTGACTCCAGACCTTTAGAAAATACAGTACAAATAGGTCAAAACTCATTCAAGCCAAAGTTAAATAGAATCATTTCTTACCTCAAATTGTGGTTTTTAAAAGGGACTTTTTTGTTGTTCTTCCTTGCAAGAGTGATTTCTCAGGGAAAAGACACAATCTGTTGATTGACAATCAGTTTTTTTCCCCCTGACCTCTCATTCACTGATTTTAAAATTATATTTAGAGCTCAATATATGGTTGGGATGAAGAAATACTTGTGGAAAATAGGAGGACAGGAAGAACAGAATGCTCCAAAACAAACTAGGAGGAGCTGAAGTTTGAAGAGAGCTTTTGGGGGCAACTCAAACCCTCATTTCAATCAGTTCTGTCCTTTTTAACAGCTCAAATGAAGTCTTTAAAGTCGTCTCTGTTCTGCCGAGAAAATACAGAGCTCTCTAGCTGAAATGGACAAAGAAAGGCAGATACAGTCCTAAAAATTTTGTTTGGTCTTCTAAACCTGTTTTAAAAATTTTATTTGTTTATTTATTGGTGTGCATATACATCTGCACACCAATATCTCAGCTTTCCTGGTGGCTCAGAGGATAAAGCATCTGCCTGCAATGCAGGAGACCCGGGTTCGACACCTGGGTCAGGAAGATCCCCTGGAGAAGGAAATGGCAACCCACTCCAGTATTCTTGCCTGGAGAATCCCATGGACGGAGGAACCTGATGGGCTACAGTCCACAGAGTTGCAAAGAGTCAGACATGACTGAGCAAATTCACTTTCACTTTCATATCTACTTTCTATCCATTTACACATAGTTTTTCTTTTTTAAAAAAATTTGTCTAATTTTAATTGAAGGATAATTGCTTTACAGTATTGTGTTGATCTCTGCTGTATACCAACATGCATCAGCCAAATGTATACATAAGTCCCCTCCCTCCCATCTCCCACCCCATCCCATCCCTCACAGAGCACTGGTTTTGAGCTCCCTGCATCATCCAGCAAATCCCCACTGGCTATCTATTTTGCATATGGTAATGCACATGTTTCCATACTCCTCTCTCCACTCAGCTCACCCGGCCTTCACTCACTGTGTCCACAAGTCTGTTGCCTATGTCTACATCTCCATTGCTGCCCTGCAAATACCTCCAAACCTTTAACTTCTCATTTTTTTGTATTCCTGTTAACATTTCTATTATCTTCCTGTTAGGGCTCTGAGCCATGTTTCAGACATTTGGTCTCTGGTACCTAGATGAGTTCCTTCTTATAGAGTAGAGACTCAAAAATGTGGCTGAAGGTATTGGTCTTTATTTCAGTGGATAGTGGGGTTTTATTCCCCTTCTTTTATACTGTCAGCACCTAAAAATCCCAACTGTTTGTGACCTACCTTTGTCTTCCTCCTGTCTCTTCACAAAATGAATTATAGTTCTAGGAATGAGCCCATGTCTAGTTTGGGACCATGCTTTGGTTTTTCTGAAAATCAACTTGAAAAGAGTAGAGGTTGCTTTGCAGCTGACAGGATGGAACAGAAAGGTCAGCCGGGAAACAGAAAGGGCAGTCACTAAGACTTCAGAAGAAAACGCCAAGCTTTTCTAAAATCAAAACCAAACTGCATTTGTTTATATGCTGTCTCAGTTGGCTGTATCTTTGTTGTACACTCAATTCACAATTTGGCTGATTAACCATGTAAAGGTAAGTATTGCTGGCCTCTGGTGATTGGAATTAAAACGAAGCTAGGCATGGCCTCTTCACAACCCCACATATACCATGCAGAAAGGAGCTAAACTTTGGCTAAAAATAAAAGTGTATTAGCAAGTAGGCAAGGAGAAAAAAGGAAAAACAGGGGTCAGTGATTGAGTCAGAGAGTGCACATGGCAAAGCTGTTCCAGCAGCAATCTTTGGACAATGTGACTATCTGTGGCAGACGATTTGGTCATGTACCTCCATTATTGATTCTCCCTTCTTAAAATTCAATTCTTATCTTTCTTGTTGTTTTCCTAGTATCCGCTTTTTGAGGATTCACAATTTTACTTCAGTTTTGGGAAGTGGAGTATAAATAAGTTTAACAGGGGGCATTGTGTGAGGTGCCATGCTGTGACAAACTGCTCCTTTAAAAATAATGTTGTGCCCACTTAAGCCTCACCCAGTGCTCTGTTAAATTCTTGAGCGATTTCACTCACTCACAAAGATAACTAAAATATCTTTCCCTTTTTAGACTGCCAAAGCATGCCATTCTCTCCTTCACAACCTGGTTTTCAGTTTATAAACTGAATTTTGGTTCACCAAAAACAGGAATTTTGATTCCTGTTAAATCAAAATTTTAAAAAGATCAAAATAAACAACTCTTGTGTTACATTTGATTATTCTTCTTTTACTCTTCTATATGTAACTCACCTTCCAGCTTTTTCTTCAATGTACATCAAATAACAACATCGTCTCTCATTAGCTCTGATACTTACACACAAGACTGAGACGACTACCATTATTCCTTGCCTGGATTACCACAATAGCTTCATAATAAGGTTCTCTGCTTCCACCTTTTCCTTCTACAGTCTATTCACACAGCAGCTAGCATGATCCTTTTTAACATAAGTCATACGATACTACTTTCTGCTAAAACTCGAGCGAAATGTCTCCATAAAATCAAAGTAAAAGCTTAAGTCCTTAATATGACTTACAAGTCTCTACATAACCCAACTCTGTTATCTCTCTGACCTCCTTGTCTACAATTCCCCCATTATTTTACTCTGAAACACTTACACGGAGGAAGTCAGTATGCTCTTACTCTAAAGCTTTCTCTCTAGCCATAACTCTCTCTGGTAAATTATTCTCCAGATTACTTGAGTAGCAATTTCATAACCTTCAGATCTACTCAGTTAACCACTTTCTGAACATCCCATTTAATGCTGCAATCTGCGTTTTATACTCCAACTCACCTGGTCCAGTCACCACTATTCTACTTCCTTTTTTAACCAATCGAAATTCCCTCCCTCTAACATATACTAAATTATTTATTGTAGCTTGTCTTCATGCACTAAAATTAAGCTCCATAAATACATGAACTTTTGTTTTATTCATTGATGATTGCCTTGTCCATTAAATAGTGCCTAGTACATGAAAAATAAATCGATGAGTCTATTTATGTTAAGATACTCAGTCACTTAAATGGAGACTTGAGTTGTACTAGTTTAGTCAGTTTTGTAATAATTTTGTTCTTCATGGAACTACATGGATAGCAGCATGTTGGGTGTTGACACATATATTTATCATCCTCGTTACCTCAACTTAAATAGAATGTCTAATAAAGATTCATTTACGGACCAATGGGCTTTTAAAGAAAAATACCTAACTCATGACAACTGTTTGTCATTTGCTTCACCAAATCCTCATGCAGAACAAGAGAGAGAGATGATTAAGCTCCATGATTCATCAATTTTTTCATCATCTGCTAATAGATTCTTTTCACTGTTTCTATTCTGCAAGTCATCTTCCTTTTTATAGTTTCTCCATATCTCTCTTCTTTTTCCTATAATAAAGCTTCAATAAAAATGATAAAAAAATTGAAAAAAAATGAAGATAGTTATAAATTTTTTTCTTATGATGAGACCATTTAAGATCTATTCTCTTAGTAACTTTGAAATATATAATACAGTATTATTAACTACAGTCACCATGCTGTATGTTACATCCCCATGATCTATTTACTTTATAACTGGAAGTTTGTAACTTGGTTTGGGAGATGTTGAGTTCAAGACATGTATCAAATGTCTAAATGGAGATGTTAAATAACCAATTCCTTCCAAGAATCTAAAGGTCAGGAGGAAAATTTATGTGAATATGAAACAGAAGATATCCTGGACTACTTCCTTGTTTTATCCATGGCATAGAGGAAAGGAGATGAGCGGAAGCTCGCAAAGGAGACTGAGAAAGAGTGGACAGGGGCGTGGGGGAAGAAGAGGGATGAGAACCAGCTGGGGGTGTTATCAGGAAAGCCAGATGAAGGAAGGATTTCAGGACCATGTCAAACATAACCAACATAACCATATGTTATGTTGGAAATGCCTAAATTATATGAAGCTACCATGGGTCCTATTAAAACCCATTACCATTGGAAAAGTTAAAAACACTGTTAAATATACACTTGCTTGCCAATTTTTAGCACTTCTTGTACTTCTTGGATTTTTAAAAACGTTTCGTTTAGGTACTTTACTGATAGAAGCTGAGGAGATACAAACATAATGATGCATGGTCCCTACTGAGATCTGCAGTCTGATGAGCATCTCATGGGTTTTTTCCATCCTTTGATTTTTCTCCATCTTACCACTTTGTAATTTGTGTGAGAACAGAGTGAGGCAGAAGGAGAGAAAACAGCACTCCTGGCAGGGCTACCATGCTGTAAGTGCCCTAGTCCTACCCAGAGAACAATCTGCCCAGAGAACATTCAGTGACTTTTTATTGACCAGTTCAGTCAAGAAAATTCCAATAGAGCTGGATAATACAGTAAAGTTCTAGGGATGAAATGTCAGATACTTCCAGCATTCTAGTTTTGAAAAAGGCAAATATTCATTATAGTTGAAAATCAAATTTGTAGCACAAGGATTAGAAAGAGACTAAAATACTAAATTCTAATTTTGCAAAGAGTTATTTTTCAAAACAACTGGGATTCAATATTAGGTGATTTTTTTTTTTAGATTTTTAATTAGACCTTAATTTGGTCATGACATTTTGATAGGTTTAGACAACTTTCAGCCTTCCCACAGAGATTCATCATTTTCTTCTTCTGACAATGAGTTCTTCCCACACAGAGAATCTCAGCTTAAAGAGCCTCAGTTGAACAAATATAATTAATAACACACAGCCTTCAACTTCATGTTTAAATGCATTTAAAAGAATTATTAATGACTTTGAAATAATGAAAGAAGTGGAAAGAAATTACTTTTCATTATGAAGAAGAGAATCAAAATATTTCAGGCAAGTCTTTGGGAAAAGTGAAACAAGGAGAAAGATGTGGGGGAGGAAAGAGAAGGGCGAAGAGGAAAAAGAGACATATTCAGAGCTTTTAATGACTTTATAGGATCTCTGTGCAGGATACCCCCATTTCCATGCTACTCCTCTTTTTCAACAACAGAAATAAAGGAATTTCTGATACCCTGCACATTTCACAAAGAGCCATTTCCCTAGCCATCAGGTTTTAAGCTACTCCTAAGTTATAGGGATAGTGATATGTGCAGTCTCAAAAGTGATAAATGAAATGCATATAAGGCAGATTTGGTAGATATTAATAGATCAATTGTAAAATTTAAAAACAAGTCAAAGCAACAACAAAGGCACACATGTATTATTAATTTGTTATTTATCTTAAGTAGGTATAAATATTGAGTGAAATTATAACATAGAGAACATTATTTTGTTTTTTATTCTTTATTTTTATTGAAGTATAGTTGATTTATAATATTGTGTTGATATGCTTGTATGTAGGACTTCCCTGTAGCTCAAATGGTAAAGAACCTATCCTCAATGCAGGAGACCAGGGTTCAATCCCTGGTGGGGAAGAGCCTCTGGAGAAAGGAACGGCAATCCGCTCCAATATTCTTGCCTGTAGAATCCCATGGACAGAGAAGCCTGGCAGCCTACAGTCCATGGGGTTACAAAGAGTGGGACATGACTAAGTGACTAACACACAAACACATGCTTGTAGGTATTACTAACCAGGAAAATAAATCATAACAAGATATCATTACTTATATAAAAAATAGGATAAAATGTTAAGTCTTGTTTTAACAAATGTTTGTGAAAATAAGAACCAATAGTGCCCTGACACAAGGATAGATGGAGTGTAAATTATTAGAACCACTTTGTAGACAGTTGAGCATTAGTAATATTAACAAAACTCCGCCTATCACTTCTTATGTATATATGTGTCCCATGTACAGAATGGTTTATTATACTCCCAACCTGGAAATATTCCTAGTGTGAAGAATTCCTCTTGCTACACAGTGACTTCCTGATGTTTTCAACTGTCTCATAAGCAAGGGTTACATTTAAAGAATATTTTCTCAGTGCTCACCACTGCTCTTAGACTGATTCAGAAAAGGCAAGAAAGATGTGGGAGAGTTGCTGACCACTTTTCAGAAAGTTGGCATCATGTCTGAGAGAGCCACATGAAGAGTTGGACAACAGGATGCCTTTAGACTCATAAGAGACTGTCAGGACTTATAGGACTGATGCTAAAGCCAAAACTCCAATCCTTTGGCCACCTGATGTGAAGAGCTGACTCATTTGAAAAGACCCTGATGCTGGGAAAGATTGAGGGCAGGAGGAGAAGGGGACAACAGAGGATGAGATGGTTGGATGGCATCACCGACTCAATGGACTCAATGAGTTTGGGTAAACTCCAGGAATTGGTGATGGACAGGGAGGCCTGGCGTGCTGTGGTTCATGGGGTCACAAAGAGTTGGACACGACTGAGCGACTGAACTGAACTGAGGAGACTGTCATGCTGTCATGCTCTAACAGGAGACTGTTAAAGCTATTCTACAAACAGGGTGAGAAAGAAGTTCACATCAGGGATGGTATAGACTAGGGACAGAAAGAATCATAGTCTTTGATGACTGTATTAGTCCATTTCTATGAATGAACTCCTGTGTGTGTGTGTTAGTTGACTCAGTCGTGCCTGACTCTGTGACCTCATGAACTATAGTCTGCCAGGCTCCTCTGTCCACAGAATTCTCCAGACAAGAATACTAGAGTGGGTTGCCATTCCCTTCTTCAGGGGATCTTCCTGACCCAGGGATCAAAACTGGGTCTCCTGCATTGCAGGCAGATTCTTTACCGTATGAGCCACCAGGGAAGTCCAAGTTTACCCTACTGCTTGATGTATTGATTTCTTCAGCCATATTGGATCAAGGTTTCTGTTACTTTGGATGAAACTATCCAAACTGCTACAGGAAGCAAGTGTATCAATGCCAGTATTGTTCATATGCATAACTTTCTTCTCCTTTTGTTACAATATGTCTAACTACAATATCAAGGTAAACTCTTCAGGTAAGATCCATCCACAGCCTATACAATAATACAATGTATTTAAAAGCATCATAACATAGTCCTGAAACTCCAATACTTTGGCCACTTCAAGCGAAGAGTTGACTCATTGGAAAAGACCCTGATGCTGTAAGGGATTGGGGGCAGGAGGAGAAGGGGACGACAGAGAATGAGATGGCTGGATGGCATCACTGACTTGATGCACGTGAGTTTGGGTGAACTCCAGGAGTTGGTGATGGACAGGGAGGCCTGGTGTGCTGCGATTCATGGGGTCACAAAGAGTCAGACACGACTGAGTGACTGAACTGTACTGAACTGAACTGAATATAGTCCTCTAACTATTTGTAATCCTAACAGGAAATTATAGAAATCTTCCTATTGTTATTCTTGAAGACTTAAATTACAGGACTTCCTAGCAATGCCCTCCTATGTATGTGACCATGCTAGGCTAAAATATATCTTGCTTATTTTTCTGAAAAGGAAATTTTAACACTTCAAAAAAAATTTTTTTTTAATTTTATATAAATAATCCAGGTTTTACTATAGAAAAATTACAAATTATATACAACTAAAAAACTATCCAAATATAGTCAGTCTTTACATTTTGTTTTTATATGCTTTCTGAAATTTTAAGAAACTATGAACACAGACTTTTACAAAAGCTGGGCTAATTAATTCATGTTGATCTGAAATATCCTTTTAAATTCCCCATTGTACTAGGAAAACTGTTCCAACCACATAATTCATCTATCTGATTTATCTTGAACTATGTGGAAAATGTCTTTGGATAATTTTAATGAGTATTCATTGTAGAAGGAGTAAATCACTCACCCAGAATCATGGTCAAGTTCTTTTCAGTTATAGTAGCCACCTCAAAAGTCAGTGCTGAAGAACTCTTGAATTAGAATAACAGGAGACAATTGATTTGACAATCTTTAAAGAAAATAATTCTGGAAATACCATCCATTACTCAAACCAGAAAGTCATGAGCATGTTCTGAAAACATGCATTATGTTTATGTTTTTCTCTTTAATTTTGTCAGTTCTTGGCTGAGAGATACAGAAAGGTCTTCATTTTTCTTATGCATGTTATAGGATATTAGTTTTGCCTTTATCCTTTTCTTTCCTGTGTAGTAAGTAGTGTAAACCTACTTAATGAGCTCTGCCATTAAGTGCTGCCAGAAAGTACCAGTAATTTCACTGTCTTGACATCAGAGCTATAAAAATTAATCTATTTGGAGAGTTACTATGGAAACAGGCAGATGCTGCCTTTATCTACCAAAGACCATAAGCACTGTTCTCACTCATATCCTATGAAAAGCCCTAGAGGTTAGTGGGCTAGAAGAAAGCTATTAAACCTCAGGGAATGGTAAATATCTGTACATATTTTATTGGAGTGGTTTGGACTCAGTGTAGTTTGTTTGCATGGAAAGCACCTGCCTTGGCATGCATAAAACACAGAATTAACTGTGTTTTAAATTCTTTAAGTTTGAGAGAGAATTCTCTCAAATTCTTTCTCATTGCAAAGATCATCCTGATTCTCAGTTTATGGCCCTCTAATGTCATCAGTCTGCAAGGTCTCCTTATTTTACTTATTCTTTTTTATTTTAGTTTCTCAATCCCATCCAACTCTACCCACCTACCTTAGGTAGGTAGGCATAAGACATCTGTTTTAGGATATAGATTTAATGTGATCTAATGCCACCACACCACTCTGTAGGTGGGCTGCAGAGTTTACAAGTTCACCCAAAACTGAATCTCTTCCAGTATCCAACATCCAAATTTGATTGTTGATTATAAGTATGTTTCTGATTATATTTTGATTATAAGTGTGTTTGATTATATATGTGCTTGATTAGTAATCTTTTAATTATTGCATAGCCTGCCTCTGAAAATAGGCAGCCTTCTGTGACTTCTCTTTTCATTTGTTCTGATTTTGCACTACTCATCCTGCAGATACCCTGTGTCCTTCTGTTACCCCAGGGACCTCCGAGTAGTGAACTTTTAAAGCTTTCTCCTCTTTAAGCATCACTGCCATGATCTAGTGGAGAAGGCAATGGCAACCCACTCCAGTACTCTTGCCTGGCAAATCCCATGGGCAGAGGAGCCTGGTAGGCTGCAGTCCATGGGGTCGCTAGGAGTCGGATACGACTCAACAACTTCTCTTTCACTTTTCACTTTCATGCATTGGAGAAGGAAATGGCAACCCACTCCAGTGTTCTTGCCTGGAGAATCCCAGGGACGGGGGAGCCTGGTGGGCTGCTGTCTCTGGGGCCGCACAGAGTCAGACACTGAGTGACTTAGCAGCAGCAGCCATGATCTAGATTTTCTCTGCCTCTTCTCTTCCAGCAGAAATGTGACTCTTTCCATAGTCTTATTTCCCTTAAAGATAAATGGCAAAATAATGTAATGGATTAGTCCATGAAAATGAAAAGTGTTAGTCTCTCAGCTGTGTCTGACTCATGCAACCACATTGACTGTAGCCCGCCTGGCTCCTCTGTCCATGGAATTCTCCAGGCAATAATACTGGAGTGGATAGCATTCCCTTCTCCAGGGCATCTTCCTGGGATTGAACCCAGATCTCCTGCATTGCAGGTAGATTCTTCGCTGTCTGAGCCACCAGGGAAGCTCTGAATTAGTCCACGCTGGCATCTTAAAGAACTTCAGTTTCTCTGATGACCCTTTCAATTGCTTGCAGGAGATGAACACTATCATCTCAGATTGTTTGCTAGTCAATACAAACCAGCTACCTATAGATTCATAGGCAGCTTTCAGCTTTTTTGTTTGTTTTTCTTGGGAACAAATTTCGTTGCTTCTTTTCTTTTTCTTGGCTCTTCAATTATTTTTGATGAGTATTTATTCTCTAGAACGTTTAATTTGTCAATCCTCCTTTTTTTTTTTTTTTTTGCCTTCTCTACTTTGTCTCTAACCAGCAAGCATTAAGCATTGTATCTCAACCGGCCCATAGATCACTTTTGTCCATTTCAACCAACACCAACAATTTGTAATAAATCCCCAAAGCTGGCAACTTATACATTTCATGTATTTGGTATGTATTCCTGTGTTTTACAGGACCATCCATTATCTTTCTCATCACTTAAACTCAGCATGTGCTGGTGCGTTGGTGGTATAGTGGTGAGCGTAGAAGCCTTCCAACATGTGCTGGTTATTTTCTCAGTTTTACTTTTTATCTAATACATTGTTAAATCCGCATTCCTCTTTCTTACTCCATCTCTCAAATATCTCCCTTCCTCTTCAAATCATTTAAGTCCTGATAACCTGGATTTCTTGGCTAGGATGATTTCTATATCCTTCTCTCTAGTCTTTTCTCCAACAGTTTCTTATTTTCTTCTTTTTTGAAATAAGAGATGTGACTGAGAAGAAAGCATATTGAGTTGAAAATAAGAAATGGATTCAGCATCCCATTTTACATTATCTGGTTGACAAGTCTAGAGAACACTACTTGACTTGGTTTATTTATCCCTACATATGAAAACTGCATGCAGGAAAAAAAAGTCTATAAGAATTACACTTCTACAATAAGTTTCTGTTGGGAACATACCCTCCATTTTTCTGATCACATCACTATCTTCTAATCCTATAGAAGCTCAAGAAAAGCACAGAACCACTGGCAGGGGTCCAGTTTGGATGTTTGCAGTTGCATATTCGCCCCATCTCTTTCTCCTTGGCCACTGAAGTGAGGCTCCTACCTCCCCACAGAGACTGGGAAAGAGGGGTGCTGTCACATTTCAAAGAGAAGGCTTCCAGGTCTTTGAGAAAGGAAGTCCTATGTTGTAAAACTGGCAAGAAGTTTTTAAAAAAGATTTATATCTCAAAAGACTTTCCAGGTGGCACAGTGGTAAAGAATTCATCTGCCAATGCAGGAGATGCAAGAAACATGGGTTTGATCCCTGAGTCCAGCTGATCTCATGAAGGAAGGAGTAGTAAACCACTCCCTCCAAGTATTCTTGCCTGGAGACTCCCATGGACAGAGGAGCCTGGTGGGCTACAGTCTATGGGGTCGCAGAGTTGGACATGACCGAGCACGCACACACACACACACACACACACACACACACACACACACATGCATATCTCAAAAGGGCAAAGAAAGAATAACATGTTTCCTAGAGTAAATGCTCTTAGGAAAGGAAGTTCAGGCAGGAAGAAGTCTAAAGTTTGGGTAAGCTGAAGGGAATTTTTAAGGCAGCTCTGGTCAGTTCATTTCATCTGTGGCAGCATTCATGAATAAATATCCATACAGTTAAAGGCACTGGATGTTCCCAATGGACATTACCTTAGCTTTCATTGTAATATTCTCCCAATTCATTCCCCAGGCATTCCCTAGAATGAACTCATTTTCCCCCTGAATCATAACTACGTGGGTACCTCCTGGACTAGTCCAGACACTAGGAGGATACTCACTGCATTAAAATTCAATTCAATCCAATCAAAGGAAAACAGTATTAACTGCACTGCAAAAAAACATGTCAAGTCCTGCTCAGCATTATTCTAAATAAAAAATTGTCTTCTCTCTCCTTTAATGAATTTCTAAATACTCCCAGAGGCTCTTCTCCAAACAAAAGTTGACTTTGTGCACCATGTGTGTGTTAGTTGCTCAGTAGTGTCTGACTCTTTGCGACCCTATGGACTGTAGCCTGCCAGGCTCCTCTGTCCATGGAATTCTCCAGGCAAGAATACTGGAGTGGATTGCCATTTCCTTCTCCAGGGGATCTTCCCGACCCAAGAACCTAATATGAGTCTCCTGCATTTCAGGAAGCCTCTTTACCATCTGAGCCATCAGGGAAGTTCCACTGCATGATACCAATACCTAAAAACTAGTTTAAAATGGAACAAAGGGACACATGGTGTGAAAGGCTCACAGTTGCACAAGTATAGAGCAAAACAGTGAAATAGTGAACATAGTAACTTGTTGTGCCAGGCTTTAAATATATGCATTGGTCACCGCCTGTCTACTCATTCATTGAGACAGACCTTTCTGCTGACATCGCAGCTGACAGTATCTGCTGGGACACTGACTTGGTTGGCATATATCTCGTCTCCCATCTATATACGCTGTTTGCACAACCACCCACATCTGGGCAGCCCAGTTTTCTGAAAAGGTACAGCTGCCTGATGAGATGACTCAGGAGTATACCAACTGAAAACAGCCTGACTTCGACTGGCAGGTTGCTCTGTGTTCAAGGGCAAAGCCAAGAAAGCAAAGGACTCGAAAAATGTTTGTTAAAAAAAAGTGGTACCTCGGGCTTCCCTGGTGGCTCAATGGTAAAGAATCCACCCACCAATGCAGGAGACATGGGTTCAATCCCTTGTTCAGGAAGATCCCACATGTTGTGGGGCAACTGAGCCCATGTGTCTCAACTGTTGAGCCTGTGCTCTAGAGCTGGGAAACCACAACTAATGAGCCCAACTACTGAAGCTCAAGCATTCTAGAACCTGTGCTCTGCAACAAGAGAAGCCACCACAGTGAGAAGTCTGAGCACCAGACCAAAGAGTAGCCCCCACTCCCTGCAACTAGAGAAAAGCCTGCACAGCAATGAAGATCCAGCATAGCCAAAACTAACTAAATAAATATTTTTTAAAAAGTGGTGCCTCAAAACTCACTATTCCCCAAACATATGACATAGTCTTCTGACATCATGTCTTTCCAAATTCACACATGTTTAACCAGTAATACTGTGAATTTCTCTTGCTGTTCTGCTATTTTTCCATCTGGCAAATCTCAACAGTCAGTTTCACTCAAGAATCATCACTCCTATAACACCTCTTTGATGTCTCATGAGGCTGAATCAATCTTCACTTCCATATTCCCAGAGCACTTTATATATGCATCTCTCCTGGCACTTACCTCATTTACTTCAATGCTCTGATTGGTGAAAGATGAATAAGGCATGTCTCCAGCTCTGAAAGAACCCACAGTCTAGCAGAAGAGACAGAAAACCAATTACCTTCATCAGTCTAAACCCTGATAAATCTGCCTGATCATTGTCCCAGGTATTCCCTGGTCGGGTTTCTTAAACAGTCTTTGCCTTCCAGCTTTTTTTTTTTTTTTTTAACTTTACAATATTGTATTGGTTTTTGCCATATATCAAAATGAATCTGCCACAGGTTTTTAAATTCCTCCAAACTGGGGTAAACTATTTCTGAATTGTTGTAGTTATTTATGAAATAATTTTATTTTTCAAAATAGAATTTTAATCCAAGAGAAAATTATAAGATTTTTTCTAAGCATAATACAAACAAAAAGTTAGATTTTTTGTCATTAAAATGAAGTAGAGCAACTAAATTTTGTTGACAAAGCCCTCTCACACTCAAGACTCACCTGTGATTCACTCGTGACTTACCTACATTAAAGGTGGAGTTTATAACAAATAATTTCCACACTTTCAGCCTAAAACTACAATTATTGTCCCAAGAATTTATAAGAATATCTCTTTTAGGGCATAAAAGGGACTTATTCCCCTAACTTTTGGTAGTATTGATGGCTAACAGCTCACAGTTGAGTCTCTGTTCCTGGAAATTATTCTCAGCTGAAGAGTGTCCCCCAGACCAAGCCCAAGGAAAGCTAGCTTCCAGGGGGAATCTAGTGTTCAGTAATGGATTGATGTGAGGATACAAAGACCAAACTCCTTGCCAGCTTAAGACAATTCTGCAAGGCCATCCCAGCTCTAGAGCTCCGGGTGGGTGGCTGAGGCCCTGGTTACAACTGCATCATGGTTCAGTCTCTTCCCAAGCCTGCTTCCTTTACTCTCTATGGGAATGTTGATCTCAAGAGCATTCACCCCCCAATAAATTTCCTGCTGTCAAATCCCCATCCTCATGTCAATTTCCAGGGAAGCTGGCTAGCAACACGGAACACGCTGGGAAAAATATATAATATGATCACCAGAATGGCTCAGGGCTGAGGTTCTTCCCCTGGCAGGTGTGTTCAGCAGCACTCTGACTGTAACTTGGGTCTCTGACAGATGAAGGGAAATCAGAGGGACCTGAAGCTGTCTCTTAAGGCTGACCGGACTCTTTGCCCAATAAGCCTATTACTTAACCCGTGCTATATAACATGATAGAATAAATCCTGAACCCAGGCAAGAAGAGAGGGAGAAACGATAGTACCCAAACTAGAACAATAATAACAAACTGCCTAACAGGACAAAGCAGTAAACCTGCCTTCTCTGAAATGTAATCTAAATATATTTTCCATATCTTTTTCTTACATTGAGATACCCATTTGAAATTGCACCATCTTTGTCACAGAGAGATCATAGATTCTTAGCTAACAATTGTATTTAAATTAATATATGTGGAATTTTGTAAAATTGGGGATTTTCTGTCACATATGCTTGTATACTTTGGTATTTAAAATATTTCATGCTCAACTCTGACTTTTATGAATTTAACAACTGATTTCAAGCCCTGATCTTGTTTCTCTACCACTCAGAACTATTTGGATCATCCATCACAAGCCTTGTTTGTTTATCTATATGAAATAACTTTTAAAAATTTATTCAAATTGCGTTAGAATGTAAATATGCTTTAAAAAGTAATATATCATGCTGCTGCTGCTAAGTCACTTCAGTCGTGTCCTACTCTGTGCGACCCCATAGATGGCAGCCCACCAGGCTCCCCCGTCCCTGGGATTCTCCAGGCAAGAACACTGGATTGGGTTGCCAGTTCCTTATACCTATACAAATGAGTTTTTTGCCATTAATTACCCTTCACTTCAGGTAGGATTCTTCAGTACAGGCAGTAATGGACTATTTTTAAAGGATAGAATTATAGACAGATATAGTTATAATTCATTAATTCTAATAATTATTGTCATTGTTGGAGGAATACAGTAGAGTCCAGATTCTGGGTTGGAACACAGCTATGTCTGTATCTTCATCTACCAAATCCAATGGAAGCAGATACCACTGAATCTCCTTGGAGAATAGAGACAGGTGGTTTTGACTGGTCACAAAATTATGCAAGAGAGCTGGTTAATTGATTTCTTTTCTTCTGCCCTAGAGTTATGAGGGAAACTAACCTTAATGGGTTAAAAAAAATTAACAAAACTTTACTATACACTCTTCCTTGAAAAAAAGCTACCAATTATTCTGGATACTATTCTCCTAACCTAGTTTGAAAAATACAAATATGCTTTAAAATACCAGTATGTTTTGTAACCCTTCACTTGTTTTTTAACCTGGAAGAAAATTAGGAGGGCATAAATTAAAAAATGTTTCTAATGAGAGAACACTATCCAGGTGTCAAGAGGTTTGAACTGTATTCCTAGGTCTTACCTGGATAAATGACTCCAGAAAATTTCTTATCTTCTCTGAATATCTAGGCCTTACTTAAAAAATAAAAATAAATTAAAATATAAATATTTTGAACATTGGGGTACACACAGCACTGCTTATAATAGCCAGGACATGGAAGCAACCTAGATGTCCATCAGCAGATGAATGGATAAGAAAGCTGTGGTACATATACACAATGGAGTATTACTCAGCCATTAAAAAGAATACATTTGAATCAGTTCTAATGAGGTGGATGAAACTGGAGCCTATTATACAGAGTGAAGTAAGCCAGAAAGAAAAACACCAATACAGTACACTAACTCATATATATGGAATTTAGAAACATGGTAATGATAACCCTGTATGCGAGACAGCAAAAGAGACACAGATGTGTAGAACAGTCTTTTGGACTCTGTGGGAGAGGGAGAGGGTGGGATGATTTGGAAGAATGGCATTGAAACATGTATAATATCATATGTGAAACGAATCGCCAGTCCAGGTTTGATGCAGGATACAGGATGCTTGGGGCTGGTGTGCTGGGATGACCCAGAGGGATGGTATGGGGAGGGAGGTGGGAGAGGAGTTTAGGGTGGGGAACACGTGTATACCTGTGGTGGATTCATATTGATGTATGGCAAAACCAATACAATATTGTAAAGTAAAAAAATAATAATAATAAATGAATAAATGGTTAAAAAATAATAAATTAAAAAAAGAAAAAAATATATAAATATTTTGGGTTCTTTTTGGTTTGAAAAGCTTATGAATATTATCCAATATATTATTCAATATAACTACAAGACGCTGCTCTATATACATGCTGCTAAGTCGCTTCAGTCGTGTCCAACTCTGTGTGATCCCATAGACAGCAGCCCACCAGGCTCCTCCATCCATGGGATTTTCCAGGCAAGAGTACTGGAGTGGGGTGCCATTGCCTTCTCCCTCTATATACATATATGCCCATATTAAATATGTTAACAAAGAGACCTCAAGATTTTTACTATGTAATTACATAACCTCACCCACACTCTATCCTCTTGTTATGATTTATTTTTCTCTACATACATCTGACATATTAAACATTTGTGTTCAATTTGTATGCCCCCTCCCAAAAGAATAAGCCCATGAAAGCAAGAAGTTTATTTCTTTTTTTTTTTTACAGTACTACTTGCAGCATCGCTGTTATTGACAAACAAAACATTTCTGTAAGATCTCTAAAATGGTGATGCAGAAGAGATTTCACATAAAGGCTCTGGTAACCAAGTTAAGATAAACCACATCATTTGAACACAGTAAGCAAAATGATTAGTAAATTAATAATAAAATTAATTAAAAATTAAAATAAAATTTTATTTATTTATTTTAAAAAGTTAGGCCTAATCACACCCTAAAATAAGAACAAATGAAAGAGACAAAGCTTCTCTAAACATAGACATACCTAGCTTTTAGTTAAAAAAAATGAATATAAGAAAATAAAACTGGAAATTTAGTTTACATTTATACAAATGAATAGGGTTACAAAAATATTTTTCAAAAAAAAATTCCTTAAGGTATTAACACTTCTTGATATGTTTCAGAATCCATGCTTCTCCTTTGTGAAACATCTTTTCTTGGTTTTGGTCCTACTGGGTTATCAGCATTTATATGGATTAACACGAATACTTTATTAAGTATTATATTTGTTAAAGTATATCTATTATAAGAATTTGGCCTGTAGATACAAGGAATTTTCCCTTTAATGTTTAAGATGTGTGTGCATGATTAGTTGCTCAGTCATGTCTGACTCTTTGAGACCCTTTGGACTGTAGCCCGCTAGGTTCCTTAGTCAATGGGATTCTCTAGGCAAAAATATTGGAGTGGGTTTTCATGCCCTCCTCCAGGGGATCTGCCCAACCCAGGGATCAAACTCACATCCCTTATGTCTCCTGCATTGGCAGGTGGGTTCTTTATCCGCTGAGCCATTGCTGAAGCTCTTAATTATGTAAGATAGAGAGTTTTAAATTTTGCCAAATCAAATTATTTTCTTACTCCTTTCATTTATTTATTTTTAAAATAAAGATTATTATTTTGAAAGGTAATACTTCCTCATGGTCAAAAAGTAAGGAAAGTCTATTATGTCGCTATTTGTTGTAATCAGTTTCTTCCAGGAACAGCCATTAGCCATTAAGTTTAGTAAGTCCTTTCTTCAGTCAAACAAATATTTTCACTTAGCCCTTCTATTATTTGTTTTTTTCCCATTTAATTCTTTAAACTATACAGGACTTATTTTGATTTATATCAGGTAATATTCTTTTTATTTCCAAAATGACAAATCACTCCTATCAGTGACATGTGTGGGTTGAAGCCCTCCCATCTCTGCTGATTTGTGGTATCTGCTTTAAGATACATTAAAATTTAACATACAGAACAAATGCTTATGAGTTATACCTTCCATTTCATTGATAGGTGAGTGCCTGTGCCAAACCCTTAATTATCTTATGAAGTTGAGAATGTTGTAATAGTTAGTATTGGAATATATATTAATATTTAGAGTTACATAAGGAGTTAGCCCTCCATCACTACTCTTCTTTTTCTAAATTTTTCTGGCTATTCTCATTAGTTTCTTGCTCTAAATGACCTTCAGAATAATTTTGTGAAGTTGCAAATCAATTTAACCAAGTTACTTTAATGGAGACTCTGTGAGAATTGCTCTAAATTATAAATTATTTTGAGAAGAGTTATTACCTTTACAGATAGGTTGTTAGTAGAAAAAGCAGGATTAGTGATAAGCCTTCTGATACTCTTAAGCTGGATGGCTTTTTTTTCTTTTTCTTTTTTTTTTCTTTTTTAACTTTACAATATTGTATTGGTTTTGCCATATATCAAAATGAATCCCCCACAGGTATACATGTGTTCCCCATTCTGAACCCTCCTCCCTCCTCCCTCCCCATACCATCCCTCTGGGTCGTCCCAGTGCACCAGGCCCAAGCATCCAGTATCATGCATCGAACCTGGACTGGCAACTCATTTCATATATGATATTATACATGTTTCAATGCCATTCTCCCAAATCATCCCACCCTCTCCCTCTCCCACAGAGTCTTAAAGACTGTTCTATACATCAGTGTCTCTTTTGCTGTCTCATATACAGGGTTATCATTACCATCTTTCTAAATTCCATATATATGCGTTAGTATACTGTATTGGTGTTTTTGTTTCTGGCTTACTTCACTCTGTATAATAGGCTCCAGTTTCATCCACCTCATTAGAACTGACTGAAATGTATTCTTTTTAATGACTGAGTAATACTCCATTGTGTATATGTACCATAGCTTTCTTATCCATTCATCTGCTGATGGACATCTAAGAAGTTTATTTTATTCACTGCTGAATGTCTCAGAGTTTAAAATAAGGTTTATCGCAGAGACATTTATTCAACAATAAACATATGATCGATGAAATGAGTAGGTTAATGCATGAATTAATGAATAAATTGAGGCTTTGAGGAAGGAGAAAAGAAGAGAGGATGGAAGGAAGAAAGGGAGAGAAGGAAGGAGGAGGGAGAGAGGAAGGAAGGACGAATATTCACTTTTTACCTCACTGATGCCAACTCCTATTACTCACCTGCACACTCCTTACACACTGGTCACCCTGGCCTCCTTTCTCTTCCTCAGACGTGTTAGACATATTCCCAACTTAGAACTTTCTGGAGTCAATTGGTTTGCACGTGTATATGTTCAGTCTCTTCAGTCATGTTTGACTCTTTGTGACCCCATGGATTGTAGCCCCCCAGACTCCTCTGTCCACAGGATAATCCCGGCAAGAATATGGAGTAAGTTGCTATTTCCTCCTCTAGGGGATCTTTCTGACCCATGAATTGAACCCGCATCTCCTGCTTGGCGGGCAGATTCTTTACCACTGAGCCATCTAGGAAGCCTGGATTGATTTGTAGCAACACATAACTGATAAACCTGTCTGCTATATTCTTCCTCCAGATGTCAATATGGCTGTTTTATCCTCTTCAAGTTTTTGCTCACATGTCACCTTCTCAATAGGACCCACCCTGACCACCATATTTAAAATTGTAACCCACATCCCACCCATCCACATTGTCTGGCTCTCTGGATATGTTTACTTAAACTCTAACACTTCTTAATATTTTTTTCCTCTGAGACAATATTAATACTGTATGATTTACTTATCATTTTTCTTGGTTATGGCATTCTCCTCATATACAACAACCAAAATGTAAGTCCATAAAACCACATATCTCAATTGAATGTATTCACAATAACATGTTAAATAAATATTTTTGAAGTTAAATAGAGATGAATTCAAAATGAGTTAGAAACACTACCACCCAATCTGGCCTCTGGTTTTAAGCTAAAATAAATAACACAGAGTTGATAAACAGTAATTATGTTTAAAATGTTAATTTACACTTTTGAAGAATTTTCACAAATATATAAAAGTCTTTATTTTATCTTCCCTAAATAAATCCCTTCAGTTGGCAATGGTAAAAGAGAAAGAGAACTTATAAGACAATTTTCAGGGATAAAGTATAGTGGACTTTTGTTTATTCTAAATGAAATTTTTTATGGTTAGAAGTCATTGGTACAAAGAACAATAAAATGATTTTTATAGTTTTACTAAGGTGGTTAATACATTTTTATAATGTATTGGCTAAACTCTTATTAACAAAAATAAATATTTGCAATAGGTAATGTGTTGTAAAGTTCACACTATATAAATATGAATATACAAACATGTTGAGGATTCTGTATATATCTGTATTCTCTATACTTTTGTTTCTGTCTACCTGTTTAACTAAGCCTTGTGTAGGTAACCTAATTTATAATTTTTTTAAGTTATCATTAAGTGTCTCATTTAGTTACATATGCACAAACAAATATGTATTATTTTAGAAAAGATAAAATATATACTCACTTACAAGGTACCTTCCTCATTTCACAGTATATTCTTGACTTTTTCCCCTCTCTATCATACATAGAGACCTCCATTGCCCAGGATCTCATTAGGTGGATGGATGAGAGTTTAACTAATGAGTCCTCTATAACAAAGTACTTTCTCAAGCCAAATTAAAACAGACATTTTTTAAGTGACTAAGTCTGACTACCATACATTTAAGATACAGAAATTTGAGACATCTCATTATGTAACATTTCTTAAGGTCACACACAGATATCTATGTTTCACATTACACAAGAACAGAAAGAAAACTTATTAATAAAAAGGTACTATTCTTGCAGAAGATGTATTACTCTTTGCTGGAAGAACTCTCTGCCATAAGGAAGGTGATATATTGAATGAATATAAATCAAACAGTAATTCACAAGCTACAAAATCTATTGGATTTCTCAGTTTTGACATTTTGAAATTCTCTGAGAAATCTTTTTCCTGGTGGGAAATACGAAATGTTTTTAAACTGTTTTAATGATAGTCATCATTCTGATGATAACTCTAAAAATAGTGAGATTCAATCGTATAATTTTAACACCGTAAAACAGTTGTTCTTGGGACTAAATCAAAACCAGTTTTGTCTTAAAACTTTTGAAATTGAACATTTGACCATATATGGACATTTTTAGTATAAGAAAAACAACTGAGCTTTTAGATACTATTTAGAGAAATGCCATTGATTCTGGTTTTTCATTAAATCTTCAGATGTCCTTGCTTTTCTCTCAATATTGAATTTATCAACATAGCCCTTGAACTGCCCTCCATTTAGGACTCTCCCTTTGTTACAATTACAAGATTTCATTCTAGCTTTCTTCCCTGGCCCACTACACTTGGATATCAGAGTAGGGAATCAAAAACATTTATCCTCATAGAGCCCTCACCAGCTTCATTGCTAGGTACTATTATTTTAATTTTCAGATAAAGAAAATGAACTTAATGTCATGACTATGAAGTTGAAGAGTGCACTCAGATTGACTCCAAGAATAATGTCCTTCCTTTAAATTGACAGACTACTCCTGTATGATATGAATACAGCATGATAGAGTAGGAACAAAATGAACTTGGGTTTGGAAAGATTTAGATATAAAACTCACAAATGTACAATTTGGATGGTGTTGGCAATTAATTTATCTGAGCTTTCCCCACTTATATCCTGCCCCATAACTTGAGGACAATACTTTCCATGTAGCAGTTATTGTACAGTGCATGTCTAGTCCAGTTGGCTCAATTTTTATTACCATTATCTTTATCATTATTTCTATAGGGCATCCCAGGTGGAGCTAGCAGTAAAGAACCCACCTGCTAGTGCAGGAGACATAAGATATGCAGGCTCAATCCCTGAGTTGGGAAGATCCCCTGGAGGAGGGTATGGCAATCCATTCCAGTATTCTTGCCTGGCGAATCCCATGGACAGGGATGGCAAGCTATGGCCTATAGGGTCACAAAGAGTTGGATATAACTGAAGAAACTTAGCACACACACAAGATAATGTAAAGCTCTGTATATCAAAGTGTTCTAAAATAACTCAAATGTTTATTATAACTTTCATATGTTATGTGAATCCAGTTGTCACTTTTAAAAACTCAGTTTTTATGTATGAAACAATCCCATTTATGATCAAATGAAAATACCTAGGAAAAATCTGTCTAAGCAAGCAAAAGACCTGTACTCTGAAGACTAAAGCAGTGATGAAAGAAATTGAAGATGACACAAACAGATGGAAATATATACCATGTTCTTGGATTGGAAGAATCAATGTTGTCAACATGTCTATACTACCCAAGGCAATCACAGATTCAATGCAATCCCTATCAAATTACCAACATCATTTTTCACAGAACTAGAACAAAAAATTTACAAATTTGTATAGAAACACAAAAGACTCCAAATAGCCAAAGTAATCCTGAGAGAGAAAAATGGAGCTGGAGTAATCAAACTCCTTGACTTCAGACTAAAATATAAAGCTACAGTAAACAAAACAGTATGGTACTGCCACAAAAACAGAAAGATAGATCCATGGTACAGGGTAGAAAGCCCAGAGATAAACCCATGCACCTATCGTCAATTAATCTATGACAAAAGAGGTAAGAATATACAATGGACACAAGAGTCTTCTCAGTAAGTGATGCTGGGAAAACTAGACAGCTACATATGAAAAAATTATATTGGAACACTCTCTAACACCATATGGGCTTCCCTGGTGGCTCAGATGGTATTGCATCTGGCTCCAATGTGGGAGATCCAGGTTCAATCCCTGGGTTGGGAAGATCCCCTGGAGAGGAGAATGGCACCCACTCTAGTATTCTTGCCTGGAGAATTCCATGGACAGAGGAGCCTGGCGGGCTATAGTCTACAGGGCTGCAAGGAGTTGGACATGTCTGAGCAACTAACACAACACTAACACCACACACAAAAATAAACTCAAATGGGTCAAAGACCCATATGTAAGACTGAACACTATAAAGCTCCTAGAGGAAAACATATGCAGAACACTGTTTGACATAAATCACAGTAGCTTTTTGGATCTACCTCCTAGAGTAATGGAAATGAATACAAAAATAAACAGGACCTTATTAAACTTAAAAGCTCTACACAGCAAAGGAAACCATAAACAAGATTAAAAGACAACCCTTAGAATCTGGGAAAATATTTGCAAATGAAACTACTGACAAGAGTTTAATCTCCAAAATATACAAATAGTTCATGCAGCTCTATGTCAAACAAACAAACAAACTAATCAAAAAATGGGCAGAAGATCTAAATAGACAGTTCTCCAAAGAAGACATACAGATGACCAAATAACACATGAAAAGATTATCAATATTACTAATCAGATAAATGCAAATCAAAGCGATAATAGGTATCATCTCCCAGTGGTCAGAATGGTCATCATTAAAAAGTCTGCAAACAGTAAATGATGGAGAGGTTGTGGAGAAAAGAGAAACCCCTTACATTGTTGGTGGGAATGTAAATCAGTACAACTACTATGAAGATCAGTAAAGAGGATCCTTAAAAAACTAAAAATAGAGCTACCATATGATCCAGCAATCCTACTCCTAGGCATATATCCAGAGAAAAACGTACTTCAAAATGATACATGCACCCCAATGGTCATTGTAGCAGTATTTACAATGGAAGCAACCTAAACGTCCATTGATAGAGGAATGGCTAAAGAAGATGTGTTACATATATACAATGGAATATTACTCAGCCATAAAAAAGAATGAAATAATGCCATTTGCAGCAACATGGATGGATCTAGCGATTATCATACTAAGTGAAGTAAATCAGACATTGAAAGACAAACATATGATAGCACTCATATGTGGAATCTTATTTTTGTTAAAAATGATTCAGATGAACTTTTTTTACAAAACAGAAATAGACTCACACATTTAAAAAGCTTATGGTTACCAAAGGGAAAAGATAGAGGAAGGAAGGAATAAATTAGGAGCTTTGGATTAATACACATACATGACTATATATAAAATAGATAAACTACTTATAGGACTAGATATAGGACCTACTGCATAGCACAGGGAACTCTACCCAATATTCTGCAATAGCCTATATTGGTAAAGAATCTGAAAAAGTACTTTGCTGTATACCTGAAACTAATACAACATTGTAAATCAACTATATTCCCCCAAAATTTAGAAAATTTTAAAAAGAATAAAAATTAAAAAATAAAAAGGAAGGAAAAAGAAGCAGTTCTATGAAGTTGTGAAATTTTGCAGGTGGTATACATAATGAACTTATAGAATATCTATTCGTCTACATGAAACTTCTGTGTGAAAGTTTTTCTATATTTCTCTGATAATTCAGAATATGAATCTAGGTTGTGGTTTTTAATGGTTTGAAAGGAATAAATGTAATGTGATACCTAGAGTATTTAATACCTGGACCACTGAGAAATTAGAGTTAATTTGATTTCAAAACTGTATGTGACAAATATGAACTATGCAATTAATAAAGTATAAGTATAGTGAAAGAAAGGAAATGATTTTAAATAATGAGGCAAAAGCTCAGCTAGCAAGAAGAAAAATTTACCACAGACTCTCTATGAGCCTAGAGTATTTTTTCTAATTGTTTTATTTCTGTAAAGAATAGTCAGTGTGTGCAGCCCTAGCATTGCACTATGGATTCATTTCTTCTCCCTGGAGTATTTGGGGGGTGGGGTAAGGGGGAAAAGCAGAGGGCAGAGGTATTTCTTTGTCCTTTTAGATGTTCATTTTAAAAGTAATGTTGTTCTTGTTATTTAACTTCTATTCATTGTTGAGGTCTCTACCTGGAGATCACTTTCTCTCAGAAACCTTCCTAGACACTTCTGAAAGAGCCCTGGTATAGTTGCTACAGACTTTCCCAACCAGAGTATTGCTACTATTTCAATTGCTACCAGTTCTCCTAAGGCTTCAGCTTCTATTTCTTTAATACTATTAGCTCCTATTTCCATATTACATTCATTAATTGAGGATGTTTTATGCACCAATATTGAATTAAACATTTTATGTGTCAGTTAATTAAATCATTTTAAAATTCCTACATGAAAAAGATGCAGTGTTATTCTCCTTTTCCTTTAGGAAAGGAAGGTTAAATTAGGTTAAGCCATTGGCATAAGTTTCCCCAGCTAGAAGACAGCAAAGTCAGAATTTGAATCCAGGTCCACATAATTTAGCCATTTTCCTGTATCTTCCCTCTCATAAAAATAGTTTCTCTTCTCTGCTAGCCAGGAAGCTCTGTGAATGCAAGAGGGTCTGGGTCTGTATTTGTTAACATTAAATTTCCTATACTCAAGAGAAGCCATGGCACTTGGTAATAATACATAAGTGTTGAATGGATGTATGTAAAAATATTTGGACATCATTTGAAAACTTTAGGGGAAAACTGATAACTCAAAAACCAGACTCAAATTAAATAAAGGCTCTAGAAGCTAACAGAAAAGTAATATTGTTGTGAAGAAGGTAGCTACTTAATCATACTATTACTTAAGGTAATGCACAATGTAACTACACTGCAAATTACATTGCCTTTTCATTGCTTATGTTTGACTACAACAGCAAAGCTTTCAGATCTGATTGATGTTCTGCTTTCTTCTTCTTTTTTTCATTTAATCCATTGTTACTAGAAATAAGAACAATATGAAAAATGAACATTTCAGTGTTCATTCATCATTGAGCCCCTAGAGAGAAACACAGACAACTGGGGAGTCTTCCCAATGTCCATGAGACGCCAATTAAAAACTTTCTCTAGGCATCCTGCAGACAGGCAAAGATATGTGTGGAGTAGCCACAGGACAATCTGCCAGACTTATCATGAATAGTGGGAGACATGCTATCAAGGTTTTCTTTTCCATTTATATAAAACAACCAGATCTTGCTAATTAGTAATTCCCTGACCAACTCAGTATTTATCTAGAACTTGAAGTTTACAAAATGCTTTCAGAGATGGAGTTTCACTTGGCAACATGAAGAGTCACAATCTTAGTTACAAGGTAAGAACATTATCCTCACTACACTCTAACTGAGCCTGAGAATATACTACAACTAATAAATGGAAGAGAAATCATGTCTCTTAATCATTCTCAGCTTGTATTAACTCAAAGCTTAAAAGTAATCAATAAACAATATCATTCTAAAACTATAGCCAAACAGATGATGACGACTCAATCAATAAACACTGCAGAGCCTTCTACTACTGAACATAGTACTTTTGACACAAAATAGGAGTTTTGTATTGAAAGGCACATTTACTACTGCCCATATGGAACTCCTGGTTTTGTTGACAAGATGTTTTCACATTCAGTGTTTCAGAAGAGACAGATAATATGTACAAAAATTGTATGAAACAATCTAGAGATTTAACGTCATAGGAATTTAATAGGAAACTAGATTATGTACTAGAATACTATATTTTAGATATATTTTAGATGATGTGGCATTTAAAAGTCACCGTTTTCCTTTCTGAACACCACAAATTCAGGTATTTCATGTGTAATTTTATTTTGTGAACAGAGAAAAAATTTTCTACCAGATAATTCCACATGTATAGTAAATGCACTGCCATAAATTCACATCTTAACAAAAATATGAATTGTTAAAGAAGGCATGATAGGCAATAAAGTATTTTTTACTTTAAAAAGGGAATGAAGACCAAGTAGTAAAGGTCAAAAGGATAGAAATAGTAATGAGGAGACTGACAATTAATGTAAGAAAAACTCTTCAATGTACAATGGGAAAAACATAAATGTGCATTCTTGATTCCTGAACCTGTTAAAATAGCTAAAAGGTGAGGCCTGTCAGTGCTATTACAAAGTCAGTATGATTGCACTGGCAGAATCTGTCCAATATAAATATTTTGGAACTCTGGTGTGAGTTGAAATCTTGCAACTTTCAAAGGGGCAGCTCAATAGCAATGAGTAGGCAGCATGCTAACTTCTTGATTTTTAAACACCATTATGTATTTAAAAATAAACATGGATCCTTGGAAAAATTGATGATTCTAGGTCTTTACCAGAAAAACTACAAAACAACCCAGAACTTTTTTTCATCAAAGAGCAAGAATATGTTCAAAGAAAGATGGCAACATATTAAAGGGACAGAGAACTCAGCTTGAAATAATCTTCACTGGCCAAACTAGAAACAGTTTGATCATCAAATGAAAGCAATGCATTGTAACAACTTGACTAACATAGTACTGAATTCAAAACAAAATTACCTCAAACCCTGCAAGTCTTTTCTGACATTCTCTTTCTGAGATGCCCCATGGTGCTCTATGGTTTGTAGTCTATTGTATCACATTGAGGCTAAAACACCTTGACAGTGAAAACTAGGAATAGATAGCACAAAAAAAGCATGGGTGAAAGGAATCTTTTGTTCATTTATCAGATTCAAAACTTTACATTTTATTGTATCAAAAAGTTAAGTATACTTTTAGCTATAAAGTGTTTTGTAAACAATGCTATTGCTATTGCTTAGTCACCTCAGTTGTGTCCGACTCTGTGCAACCCCACAGACGGCAGCCCACCAGGCTTCCCCGTCCCTGGGACTCTCCAGGCAAGAACACTGGAGTAGGCTGCCATTTCCCTCTCCAATGCATGAAAGTGAAAAGTGAAAGTGAAGTCGTGTCCAACTCTCAACGACCCCATTGACTGCAGCCTTCCAGGCTCCTTTGTCCATGGGATTTTCCAGGTAAGAGTACTGGAGTGGGATGCCATTGCCTTCTCCTTGTAAACAATAGACCCTACAAATTCAAAATTGCTGTTATGACACAAACCATGAGAAAGGAAAACACAAAATAAATTTTAAAAATGAAACTGCTTGTCTTTTTGAGGGCAGAGTCCTCAACGTAAATACTTATATTTCCCATAACGTGTATTACTTAAGGTAGAAATTGGGGTTTTTTGATAGATAATAAACTGAAACGCCAGTACTTTGGCCACCTCATGCAAAGAGTTGAAAAGACCCTGATGCTGGGAGGGACTGAGGGCAGGAGGAGAAGGGGATGACAGAGGATGAGATGGCTGGATGGCATCACTGACTCTATGGATGTGAGTCTGGGTGAACTCCAGGAGTTGGTGATGGACAGGGAGGCCTGGCGTGCTGCGATTCATGGGGTCGCAAAGAGTCAGACACAACTGAGAGACTGAACTGAACTGAACTAAAACTGGAATCCTTGGGCATTCTGATTTCTGACAAAATCTGTGTATGAAAATATTCTTGTTTGATGCTTGGCAGTAAGGAAGTGACTGCATGATATCCTCAGGATGAACACTCTCATGTGATGTATGCACACTGCTGTCACTTCTAACAGTGGGGTGATTGGGTTAGTTATTATGATAGTGGTAAAATACCATTTTCAATAAAAATGAAGAAATAAGACCAAATCTTTTTATGTACAGAAATTTATGAAGATGAAAGAGAAAAAAGAGCCAGGAGTCGAATTTCCTTATTTATGTGAAGATAATGAGTCAGGGACAGGGGATAATCAGAATGCAAATGAAGAAAAAGAAAATATAAACCTTTAGTATTCACCTTTTTTATAATAAAGAGAAATGTAAAATCATTCAATTTCAATATTTGTCTTTAATTCAGCAAAGACAACTCAGGTAAGATACAACATTTTTCATTCTGCAAGAGTATAATTTATTTTTCATCCAAATTTATTAAGTTTGGCAAAATCGAAGTAAGTAAAATAGTTTCACATATCAACACAGTGTAACATAATTCTGAGCATTTATTTAGTCAGATAAAACTTAAAATTTTAACTATTTTGGTCCACATGAGTAACAAAGAAAAGACGTTAAAGCAACTTCTCTAGGGAAGTTGCACGACTAGAATAAATGTTGAAACTATATTCATTATGAATTACTCAAAGATTTCTACAAAACATCTATAATATTAATGATTATTATATATCTTATGGGATTTCAGTAAGAGGAATTCAGAATCAAAATATGTTAAACTGCATATAAAAAAAAGATTATGCATTTTATCATGGATGATACAATTTGTTTTAATTACTGAAATGCTTTCAACTATTCACTCAATAGTCACAGAGTGACTTAGTTACAGAGGTAAGAACAAAACCCTCAAAAGACAAGAAAGGTCATAAGTAGTACAGGGAAACATTGAAGTCAAGCATGATGACAAATGGAGCATTGTTTCATTATTATCAGTTCACCTGTGTTCTCTCTTAAACCTCTTTGGAGCAAAGTCCACATCTTAATCACTGGACATTCACAATCTATATATTGCTCCAGTATCTCAGTTGCTATTGTCTCTGTGACCCCATGGACTGTAGCCTGCCAGGTTCCTCTGTCCATAGAATTCACCAGGCAAGAATACTGGAGTGGGTAGCCATTTCCTTCTTCAGGGGATCTTCCCAACCCAGGGATCGAACCCATATCTCCTGCATTGGCAGGCAGATTTTTTACCACTGAGCCACTAGCAAAGCCCTCAGTATCTCAGTAAAATATGTTACTTTGAAAATGTAAGATCCAAGGAAAAATAATTTTAAGTGAGAGAATCTTTTATCCATGTTTACCTACAATCCAGACAAAATTCTACTGGTACATCAGCAAAAGCTATAGAGTTCACTCTTTCAACAAAGACAGCAAATCTCTCTCCATGGCCACTATGGCAGAAGGTAGATAGGCAAGACAAGGTTATGGCCCCTGAGTATTCAGGAGGAATGATACATTGTCAAACATCTGTGGTACAAGTAACTATGTAACAACTTCCATGTGTGGTCCCAAAAGCCATAGGCCTACAAACAGAATGCCATGACTAATATTACCAATCTGCTATGTAATTGTATGATCTGATGTACTTGGAACTAATTTAGTAGATATTTTTTAGCCTGCAGATAAAGTACCAGAGGATTTTGCAAGCATTGTTTTCTCTTGAGATTTCTTTAGGCTTTCAGATAGCTCCAGGCCATGTTATTCAATGTAAAAAAAAATGCACTGAAGTTTTGTGCACATGACAACCAAAGGCTTTAGAACTTTCCTCTTGCAGATATTTTTCATCCAGAAAATGAACTGCTAGAATGTGTAATGAGACTAGGTTTTACATTTTGAAACTCATAATATGTGTATGTTTCTAAAACTAGAAACCAGATTCTCTTACTATAGACAGAAAAATAGGCATGCTCATATACATCTCAAGGCCACTCAATTGGCCCAAATACATGGTAAATACAAATAATTAAAAAAGCTCTCTTTTATAGGAAACAGAGTCAATCCAAGCACATGAGTAATGTAAGTCACTGATTTGTACTTTATCAAAAATGTCTGACTTGTTGGCTGAGAACTGTCAAGTTGAATTGTACAATGGCTTTAACTTTAGTCATACAGATGTCATCCAACATTTGATGAGCATCTACTAGGTGTCAGTCCCAGTGAACAAGTCATGAAGAATCAGTTTTACCTTCAGCCTAGAATCTGGAGTGGTGATGGTATAGTTAGTTGCTAAGTCATGTCCAATTCTTATGACCCCATGGACTGTGGCCCACCAGGCTCCTCTGTCCATGGGATTTCCCAGACAAGAATACTGGAGTGGGTTGCCATTTCCTTCTCCAGGGTATCTTCCTGACCAGGGATTGAACTCTCGTCTCTTGCACTGCAGGAAGATTCTTTACCACTGAACCACCAGGGAAACCCAAAATCTGGAGTAGGATGCCAATATAACTGATTTGTGTGAGGTGTTAGTCACCTGGTCACCATTTACATATGCTCAAAATACATTACACTGTAATTTTAAATGAAATTTTGCAAATTTTAAATTCAAATTTATATCTTTTGGAATAATTCAATACTTTTCTTACATGTAATCAAGTCATCAAGCTTATAAATGATGTTATACTTTCCAAAAACTTAAGCAATATACCTAGAGAGATTTCTTTTTTTTTAAACCAACAAATATTGAATGCCTCATCAATACTAGTGAAGAACAAGAGAATCTTTCTACAATGGTTATAAAAATTAATACATAAAACAGCAATGGAATGGTGATTAATGATGTGCAACACTTTCTATATGATTACTATATATCAAGCACTGATGAGGGTAAATGTCATTGGGTTGTTTCATGTAATCCTTGCAACATTCCAATAAAATTTTCTCATGCTATTATCACTTTACAGAATAAGAACTGAGTTTTCAAGGTGCTAAATAACATACTGCTATGCTAATTCACAGCTGCTCTATACCTTGCTGCTGCTGCTATGTCACTTCAGTCGTGTCCGACTCTGTGTGACCCCATAGACAGCAGCCCACCAGGCTCCCCCGTCCCTGAGATTCTCCAGGCAAGAACACTGCAGTGGGTTGCCATTTCCTTCTCCAATGCATGAAAGTGAAAAGTGAAAGTGAAGTCGTTCAGTCGTGTCCGACTCTTAGCAAACCCATGGACTGTAGCCCACCAGGCTCCTCCATCTACGGGATTTTCCAGGCAAGAGTACTGGGGTGGGGTGCCATTGCCTTCTCCGCTCTATACCTTAAGCAGACTCAAATTCAATTCTCAGATATCATACGCTATAATTGGTCATTGGGTTTGCTGTATATCTTCTTCTGAAAAACAATTTTCTTTATATGGGACTCTTATACCCCATCAGCCAATAGTACAATCGTTAAGAGCAAAACTTAGCCTGCTCTGTTAAAGAAAAGAGCAGCATTTTTGAATAGTCAGAAAAATGCTTTACCAGAAACACACAACTATTGCTTTCATTTGTCTTTATTCATGTGAGCTCTATCACCTGTACTTGGCTTTAGAACACAATTACTTATTTAAAAACAAAATTAAAAATGATTAGAAACTTAAATTTCAAATGAGGCTAAGAGGATAATGTTTTTCTACAAGATGAAGTACATTCTCCTTTAAAAATGTATTTGAGCATCTATCACAGGAGATACAAAACTGTTTCTAATCTACCATGAAACTAATAGAATTTTAGTCTGCATGTTTTTCCAAAAGAACGAATTTGGTTAATCAGACTTTTCTTACTAAGCGCTTCTTAAATAAATTTATTTACATATGGAGTTTCAGCTCTCATTGAATTAAGACCTTAAATCTGCATCATGAATCCAGTTCTCTTTCTAAAATTCCGTTATCAAAGTATTCAACCTGCTTAGACTTCTTCAAGGAGGCTACACAAACATCGTACCTAAAATTGAACATAGTTTTTCTCTTCATTCATCTTCATTTCACTCTTTCCTAAACTGCTATATTTATCTTAACATTAGTTCAGTTCAGTTCAGTTCAGTCGCTCAGTCATGTCCAACTCTTTGCGACCCCATGAATCGCAGCACACCAGGCCTCCCTCTCCATCACCAACTCCCGGAGTTCACCCAGACTCACATCCATAGAGTCAGTGATGCCATCCAGCCATCTCATCCTCTGTCGTCCCCTTCTCCTCTTGCCCCCAATCCCTCCCAGCATCAGAGTCTTTTCCAATGAGTCAACTCTTCACATGAGGTGGCCAAAGTACTGGAGTTTCAGCTTTAGCATCATTCCTTCCAAAGAAATCCCAGGGCCGATCTCCTTCAGAATGGACTGGTTGGATCTCCTTGCAGACCAAGGGACTCTCAAGAGTCTTCTCCAACACCACAGTTCAAAAGCATCAATTCTCTCCCACAGAGTCCACAAGACTGCTCTATACATCAGTGTCTCTTTTGCTGTCTCATATACAGGGTTATTGTTACCATCTTTCTAAATTCCATATATATGCGTTAGCATACTGTATTGGTGTTTTTCTTTCTGTGGGAGAGGGAGAGGGTGGGATAATTTTGGAGAATGGCATTGAAACATGAATAATATCATATATGAAACAAGTCGCCAGTCCAGGTTCGATGAACGATACTGGATGCTTGGGGCTGGTGCACTGGGATGACTCAGAGGGATGGTATGGGGAGGGAGGAGGGATGAGGGTTCAGGATGGGAATACGTGTATACCTGTGGCAGATTCATATTGATATATGGCAAAACCAATACAATATTGTAAAGTTAAAAAAAAAAGAATTACAAAAAAAAACCAAAAGCATCAATTCTTCGGCCCTCAGCTTTCTTCACAGTCCAACTCTCGCATCCATACATGACCACTGGAAAAACCATAGCCTTGACTAGACGGACCTTTGTTGGCAAAGTAATGTCTCTGCTTTTCAATATGCTATCTAGGTTGGTCATAACTTTTCTTCCAAGGAGTAAGCTTCTTTTAATTTCATGGCTGCAGTCACCATCTGTAGTGATTTTGGAGCCCCCCAAAGTAAAGTCTAACACTGTTTCCACTGTTTCCCCATCTATATCCCATGAAGTGATGGGACAAGATGCCATGATGTTCATTTTCTGAATGTTGAGTTTTAAGCCAACTTTTTCACTCTCCACTTTCACTTTCATCAAGAGGCTTTTGAGTTCCTCTTCACTTTCTGCCATAAGGGTGCTGTCATCTGCATATCTGAGGTGATTGATATTTCTCCTAGCAATCTTGATTCCAGCTTGTGCTTCCTCCAGCCCAGCGTTTCTCATGATGTACTCTGCATAGAAGTTAAATAAGCAGGGTGACAATATACAGCCTTGATGTCCTCCTTTTCCTATTTGGAACCAGTCTGTTGTTCCATGTCCAGTTCTAACTGTTGCTTCCTGACCTGCATACAAATTTCTCAAGAGGCAGATCAGGTGGTCTGGTATTCCCATCTCTTTCAGAATTTTCCACAGTTTATTGTGATATCTTTTTTTTTAAATTTTATTTTATTTTTAAACTTTACAATATTGTATTAGTTTTGCCAAATATCGAAATTTAATGCACGTTAAACATTTGTTACACACTAGCAGAAGAAAGTGAATGACTTTCTCTTGGACCTTTAAAATAGTATGTTCGATTAACTTTGAGCCTACTTAATTGGCAGTATTAACTATGTATTGTAATACACTGTCTTTCAAAAATACTATCATACATGTACTAATAAAAATAGCAACTAAATATTGAATATTCAAATGGCATAATATCTTGATAAGTAAGTGAAATATCAGAACAACCATAACTCAAAATTGAGCCTGAGAATTGTGGAGTTGAAGAAAGATTGGTCTAATGACAATGTTTTAAAAATTAAGAAACTGAAGGTCAAAAAAGTGTTATGTGTAAACATCAATTTCCTTTAGCGTTTAGATTTTTTGAAGCATCAAATACTTAGTCCCTTTTCATATATCATCATGAATCACCATTTCATATGATTCTCATTAGTTTAAAGTTACTTTGAAAAATAACAATTTTTGGAAAATATTTGGAAATATTTGGGAAAATAACAATTTTCCACAATAGTTTGGTTTTTAAAAACTAGATGCTAATTGTGATTATAAATACAAATATCATACATATAATCCTGCAGTGATTTTTCTCTTTGCTCAACAAAACAGCAACTCACCATTACCTTAGAAAAAGGAAACTGGAACACTTCCGCTAGAGAACATACATTGTTATAGTTCACTTGTACCATTTATAAGCAAGAAATGTTTATAAGTATTTTATCCCATTAACCCACTCCAGTGTTCTTTCCTGGAGAATCCCAGGGATGCGGGAGCCTGGTGGGCTGCCATCTATGGGGTCGCACAGAGTCGGACAGGACTGAAGCGACTTATCAGCAGCAACCCATGAGATACAAAGGGTTTAAGGACCTGTTTTTGTACCAGTGTCATGCAAATTTAGTACCAAAGTCTTTAAAGATAGATTCCTGTGCACTCATATTCCTCCTACTAACTCAGTGGCAATATTCAGGGTAAATTATGACATCAATTTACATTCAACATGCGTTACTCATTTAGTTAGCTATAGCGTGCAACGGAAGTGGCTCTACTTTAGAATCAGTCTATTTTATACTTCTGAACACACTGGTTAAAGTCAAAGAACTTAGAGATGCTTTTCTTTAGTAGGAATAACTTATTTTGATTGACAAGAAATTTAAAGGGGAATTGTATTGGGGAATAACTGAACTTTTATCTAGTCATCTGAAAGCCAGTGTACTGTATTATTTCACGAATCAATAAGGAAACATGTCCCTTAAACTTTCATCAGACGATCTCAGCGCGCCCCCTACCATACAGAGTTTAAAATAAAATGTAACTAAAAGCTGAGTGTAAATCTTAAACTTATTTGGTTCAGTAGATAGATCTACAGATGAATGGTCATTTTCATATCCCAGAGGTACCACTGTGAAATAATCCACACATTGTCTAAACTGACATATATATATAGTTACTTAATGAAACGAAAACTCTTCACTCCCATCGCTAACAATTCTTTCCTCCCTTTGTGTGTTACTGCATGGATGTGTTAGCCTGAGTGCCGGCTCGCGCCTTGTCTACCGTCTCCCTAATGCGGAGTCCTGGCGGGAGGCTCAGAGGAACTGGGGGCCAGGGGCTCGTACCTGGATTCCAGCCAAGCCTGGACCAGCCCGAGGAAGGAAGGGGAACGCTCTCCACGGAGCCCCAGGGAAACACCATACTCCTAAGTAGAGCAAGCAAGTTTGTGAGCTGGAGCGCCGCCAGCTGAACGGCGAGGTTTGGGGAACATCGCCGGGGGTGCCTGGCGCCAGGCTGCCTGCGCCCCACACCCTCTAGGATCTCAGTCCTGCAGCGTGTCCGCTCCTGACTAGTGCGTGTCCGCGGTTCCGGGTACAGCCATTGACAACCGGGGGGGCTTTGACTTCTGCAGCTGCAGGAGGGTCTGGGAGGTGCTCCCGCTCCTCCTCGGAGTCTCTGCTAAGCAGCTCAGGAGGAACCAAGAACAGCGCATCCAGGGCACGGCTCCTGCCATCTCCAACTCACACCGTCTCTGCCTCCCTCCTCTCTGTCCCAGCTCCACCCGACCTGTCTCTAGAGCTGCCCTGGCTCCTCCCAGAGTGTCTGAAGGTTCCGTTCTGTGTAGTTGCCTGCTGACCAGCAGCCTCCAAGAACCCGGACAGTGTGGTTGAAGCAGGGGTCCCTGACCTCTGGGATCTAATGCCTGATAATCTGAGGTGGAGCTGATGTAATAATAATAATAGAAATAAAAATCTCAATAATGTAAAGCATTTGAATCATCCCCAAACTATCCCACCTCCTTCCTCCATGGAAAAATTGTCTTCCACGAAACCAGTCCCTGGTGCCAAAAAGGTTGAGGACGGCTGGACAGGTTTCTGGGGCCAGGGGAATTCTCGACCTGTATGTGGCTCTGGGCTCAAGTCTTAACAGTTCTACATTCTCTGATTATCCCCTTCTGGAAGCATGATAACATTGCCCTTCCCTGGTGGCTCAGATGGTAAAGAATCTGCCTGCTAAGGCAGAAGATCTGGGTTTGGGCCCTGGGTCAAGAAGATCCCCTGGAGAAGGAAATGGCTACCCATTCCAGTATTCTTGACTGGAGAATCCCATGGACAGAGGAACCTGGTGAGTTACATACAGTCCATGGAGTCACAAAGAGTTAGATGTGACTCTAATACTTTCACTTTTATTTTTACTTCAATATTTATAGTGAAATTTTGTCAACTTGTGGCCTAAAATACTGAACTTGGGCATAGATAAGTTTTAATCTCATGTCTATTAAAGAAGTACTTGTGTTTACATGTTAGTCACTCAGTTGTGTCTGACTCTTTGCGACCCCATGGACTGTAGGCTGCCAGACTCCTCTGTCCTTTGCCTTCTCCAGGCAAGAATACTGGAGTAGTTTGGGAAGATCCAGGAGACCTTCCCAACCCAAGGATGGAACCTGGGTTTTCTGCATTTTAGGCAGATTCTTTACCATCTGAGCCAGGAAGCACTTTAGCTAGGTATGAAAAGATAAGTTTTTATTATGGTAGTTGATACTCCAGATATTTAATGAAATTTAAGAACAAAAGCTTCAGCGATCAATTCAAAGAAATAGAGGAAAACAACAGAATGGGAAATACTAGAGATCTCTGCAAGAAAATTAGAGATACCAAGGGAATATTTCATGCAAAGATGGGCTTGATAAAGGACAGAAATGGTATGGACCTAACAGAAGCAGAAGATATTAAGAAGAGGTGGCAAGAATACACACAAGAACTATACAAAAAAGATCTTCACGACCCAGATAATCACGATGGTGTCATCACTCACCTAGAGCCAGACATTCCAGAATGTGAAGTCAAGTGGGCCTTAGAAAGCATCACTATGAACAAAGCTAGTGGAGGTGATGGAATTCCAGTTGAGCTATTTCAAATCCTGAAAGATGATGCTGTGAAAGGGCTGTACTCAATATGCCAGCAAATTTGGAAAACTCAACAGTGGCCACAGGACTGGAAAAAGTGAGTTTTCATTCCAATCCCAAAGAAAGGCAATGCCAAAGAATGCTCAAACTACCACACAATTGCACTCATCTCACACGCTAGTAAAGTAATGCTCAAAATTCTCCAAGCCAGGCTTCAGCAATACGTGAACTGTGAACTTTCTGATGTTCAAGCTGGTTTTAGAAAAGGCAGAGGAACCAGAGATCAAATTGCCAACATCCGCTGGATCATTGAAAAAGCAAGAGAGTTCCAGAAAAACATCTATTTCTGCTTTATTGACTATGCCAAAGCCTTTGACTGTGTGGATCACAATAAACTGTGGAAAATTCTGAAAGAGATGGGAATACCAGACCACCTGACCTGCCTCTTGAGAAATCTGTATGCAGGTCAGGAAGCAACAGTTAGAACTGGACATGGAACAACAGACTGGTTCCAAATAGGAAAAGGAGTACGTCAAGGCTGTATATTGTCACCCTGCTTATTTAACTTCTATGCAGAGTACATCATGAGAAACGCTGGACTGGAGGAAGCACAAGCTGGAATCAAGACTGCCGGGAGAAATATCAATCACCTCAGATATGCAGATGACAGCACCCTTATGGCAGAAAGTGAAGAGGAACTCAAAAGCCTCTTGATGAAAGTGAAAGTGGAGAGTGAAAAAGTTGGCTTAAAGCTCAACATTCAGAGAACAAAGATCATGGCATCCGGTCCCACCACTTCATGGGAAATAGACGGGAAAACAGTGGAAACAGTGTCAGACTTTATTTTGGGGGGCTCCAAAATCACTGCAGATAGTGACTGCAGCCATGAAATTAAAAGACACTTACTCCTTGGAAGGAAAGTTATGACCAACCTAGATAGCATATTGAAAAGCAGAGACATTACTTTGCCAACAAAAGTCCTTCTAGTCAAGGCTATGATTTTTCCTGTGGTCATGTATGGATGTGAGAGTTGGACTGTGAAGAAGGCTGAGCACCGAAGAATTGATGCTTTTGAAGTGTGGTGTTGGAGAAGACTCTTGAGAATCCCTTGGACTGCAAGGAGATCCAACCAGTCCATTTTGAAGGAGACCAGCCCTGGGATTTCTTTGGAAGGAATGATGCTAAAGCTGAAACTCCAGTACTTTGGCCACTTCATGTGAAGAGTTGACTCATTGGAAAAGACTCTGATGCTGGGAGGGATTGGAGGCAAGAGGAGAAGGGGACAACAGAGGATGAGATGGCTGGATGGCATCACTGACTCGATGGACGTGAGTCTCAGTGAACTCCGGGAGTTGGTGATGGACAAGGAGGCCTGGCATGCTGCGATTCATGGGGTCGCAAAAAGTCTGACACGACTGAGTGACTGAACTGAACTGAACTGATAGCTCAACTGGAATTGCATCACCTCCACTAACTTTGTTTGTAGTGATGCTTGATAAGGCCCACTTGACTTCGCATTCCAGGATGTCTGGCTCTAGGTGAGTGATCATACCATCTGGTTATCTGTGTCATGAAGATTTTTTTTGTATAGTTCTTCTGTGTATTCTTGCCACCTTTTCTTAATATCTGCTGCTTCTGTTAGGTCCATACAATTTCTGTCCTTTATTGTGCCCATCTTTGCGTGAAATGTTCCCTTGGTATCCCTAATTTTCTTGAAAAGATCTCTAGTCTTTCCCCATCCTATTGTTTTCCTCTTTCTTTGCATTGATCCCTGAGGAAGGCTTTCTTATCTCTCCTTGCTATTCTTTCAAGCTCTGAATTCAAATGTGTATATCTTTCCTTTTCTCCTTTGCCTTTGTATCTTTCCTTTTCTCAGCTATTTGTAAGGCCTCCTCAGACAACCATCTTGCCTTTTTGCATTTCTTTTTCTTAGGGATGGTCTTGATCCCTGCCTCCTGTACAATGTCATGAACTTCTGTCCACAGTTCTTCAGGCACTCTGTCTATCAGATCTAGCCCCTTAAATCTATTTCTCACTTCCACTGTATAATCATAAGGGATTTGATTTAGGTCATACTTGAATGGTCTAGTGGTTCTCCCTACTTTCTTCAATTTACGTCTAATTTTGGCAATAAGGAGTTCATGATCTGAGCCACAGTCAGCTCCCAGTCTTGTTTTCCTGACTGTATAGAGCTTCTCCATTTTTGGCTGCAAAAAATAAAATCAATCTGATTTTGGTATTGACCATCTGGTGATGTCCCTGTGTAGAGTCTTCTCTTGTGTTGTTGGAAGAGGGTGTTTGCTATGACCGGTGCATTTTCTTGGCAAAACTCTATTAGCCTTTGCCTTGCTTAATTCTGTACTCCAAGGCGAAATTATCGTGTTACTACAGGTGTTTCTTGACTTCCTACTTTTGCATTGCTGTCCCCTATAATGAAAAGAACATCATTTGGGTATTAGATCTAGAAGGTCTTGTAGGTCTTCATAGAACCGTTCAACTTCAGCTTCTTCAGCGTTACTGGTTGGGGTATAGACTTGGATTCCTGTGATACTGAATGGAATCAGTATCCTGTGATACTGAATGGAATTATTTGCCTTGGAAATGAACACTCATCATTCTGTCGTTTTTGAGATTGCATCCAAGTATATCCAAGTATACATCAACTAAACTACTTCAAAAGGTAAAATTTTATTCTATGTAATCCTTTGGCCAATTTCCTATAATGCGTTTTCTTACTGATCACTGTTATATACTCAAACATACTGAGATATGAAAGTGCTTATCTTAAGAAGGAAAAGAAATACCAAGGAGGAAAAGGAATTGTATAGACATCAGTTGTGATATGCTTTCAATAAAACCAAAATCTTTTTCTTATCATTTTTATTTATCTAGTAATTTTTCTTTGATGTAAAAACAGATGTAACATGAGGAGTGGACTCTTTGCAATAATAATAGACCCCTTTTTCTTTACATTTATTCAATATTTCAGCCCAAATATATAATAACACTTGAGATACATTGAAAAAACTGTATTACGTTTGTAGTGCTTCTGAATTCTCATGTAGAGAGTCAAATCTCTGTCATTCCACAACTTTCCTTTCCTTTCATCTCCGGATGATGAATGTTCTTAGGTTTCCTCTTGTTCTACTCCAGTGTGAACATCTCAATAATGATGTAAGGTAATGACATGATTATTTATTCTTTACTTATTTTGAAAACAAACTGAGGTACCCTATCTGATGATATTAAGAATTAGACTCTGGCTTACGACCCAAGGATAGTCACTTTACTCAAAGCCAAATGATCTACTGTTTAATAAGTACATGTCATAAGAGCAAGAACGGATACATAGCCATTAGTGCACATGCAATAAGTTAAACATGACATTTGCTTTGGAAAATGTTTATGAAAATTAACTTTCAGTTTAATTAGGTGGCATAATTTTCTGGATGCTTCAGAAAACTTACCCTTAATCATATCTCCAGCTTATGAAGATCTTTTTTTCTCTAATCATAATCTGGATATCATAAATCTCCAGAAAACGTAGACATTTGATTCTGATAAAAGGCCAGTATTTTTACCTGTAATTGGAGATGGAATATGCTTCACATCTTGAGAGATGACAGTATTTCAGAATAAATATCCTGAGTGTTATAAAGAATTTTAAAATAATTCTTTAATTCTTACATGTATAGAATTTCAGTAGACAAAATAGCAATCTGTCAGTGCAGTAAGGCAATGTTTTCTGTTTGATGTCAAGTTCCAACTTTCAGTAACTGCTGGACAGAATCCAAAAGGCATAGCTCAGAACATATATTGAATATGCTGTAGGCTTTGCAAATATTTAAAAGGAAGTAGAAACATTTAACATTACCGGAGCAAACAAAAATGTCCCCTGGTAAATGTTCTTTATACGTGGTACTATTTTTTACTGAGTAAATATCTGAAAACAACTTGAGTCAATAAAAAGAATAGTGAAGCAGTCAGGATTATACCTATGCATAGTATTTCCAGGATTTTAATCTAACTAAATATACTACTTCATATATCCAGGACTTGAAAGAAGGATGGGCTTAAGAAAATGGCAGTAATGCTTTATTGACTGTCTTCTCATTTTCCTGAATTTAAAATTTTTCTCATTGCTTTTATGAAATGCTTGACTTTAGAGTGCTCCCTACTCTACAGTGAAAATGTCAGCATATTTCTAATCTTTATATATTTATAAGGTTTTTATTTTTCATTTTGCTTTTACCTAATAAAACAGGTGTGTAACAGACCTGGGTGTGTGAATTAAAGCCGTATTTGCAAGATGCTTTGAAATCTGCAGAGTGGTATAAGTTAGGGAAAGTATACATATTTTCAAAATTCCCATGTTAACCAGGTCTATCTAAATTGAATTTATAAAGAAACTAAAACAAATTAAATCGCCTATCTAGCATTCTTTATCAAAAATAGATCTAGATTCTTCTAGAGCTCAAGTAAATCTTAGATACTGAAGAAAGTCAGCTTTCTCTAGGAGACAAAATGCATCTGCATAATTGAATGGATTCATCTATTTTATTTTGAATTTTTCTTCTTATGTGCACAGAGAAAGTGATTTTCTCAACCCCCTGGGATGCCCTCAGGACACTAAACACAGTATGTGATTATATTCTACATTCAATACATTAAAGGCATTTTCCATGAAAGAGGATGAGGACAGGAGTATACGGTACAGGGAACATAAGAAAGGGAATAAAATGTATGCAAGAGAACACATATTTATTAAATTTAACAGAGTTAAGGCATTCTGCTAACTACAGAGCTAACTACAGAGCTGCATTTCTGAGCTACAGAAACTGCACACTGGATCACTGAGAATAGCCGCAATACACACAGATGATTCAGATGATGATTTTCTTTTATTACTTCTGTTACTTAACTGTCTGAGTGGGTTGGAATGTCAGTCCTAAAACAACAATTAAAACTTAGAGGCACTTTCAAAACCACTTTGCATATTTACGTGTTTCTGCTCAGTCATTTTTGTGGCAACAGGAAATTTTAACTGCATATATGCAGAAGGTTTGCAAAAGTATTTAATCTTCAGTTAGGCAGAGACTATGGAGAAAATGACATATTTGTCTACCTTAAGTTTATTTAAATTGCCAAGAAAGAATTCTTTAAAAATATGCTTTAATTTTAATAATAACTATTTTAATTTAGCCTAAAATCCCTTCTTGAGATTTTCTTTTTAGTTTTCTTCATAATATTTTTTAAAAGGTGTGTGGTCATAAAGAAACCTGATATTTCAATTAATAGCATTCCACACCACTCACATGATTTTGGCAAAAACATACAATCATTGATGACTGTACACCATTAGAAATAGTGTAAGGCTAAATGTTAATGATATGGGGTGAGATTGGCTTGATGTTAAGAGTGTGTGCTACAAAGACAGAAATATAGATCAGTAGAACAAAATAGAAAACCTGGAGATAAATCCATGCACCTATGGACACCTTATCTTTGACAAAGGAGGTGAGAATATACAATGGAGAAAAAACAATCTCTTTAACAAGTGGTGCTGGGGAAACTGGTCAACCCACTTGTAAAAGAATAAAACTAGAACATTTTCTAACACCATACACAAAAATAAACTCAAAATGGATTAAAGATCTAAATGTAAGACCAGAAACCTTAAAACTCCTAGAGGAAAACTTAGGCAAAACACTCTCTGATATAAATCACAGCAGAATCCTCTATGACCCACCTCCTAGAGTAATGGAAATAAAAGTAAAAATAAATAAATGGGACCTAATTAAACTTAAAAGCTTTTGTACAATGAAGGAAACTCTAAGCAAGGTGAAAAGATAGCCTTCAGAATGGGAGAAAGTAATAGCAAATAAAGGAACTGACAAAGAATTAATCTCAAAAATATACAAGCAGCTCCTGCAGCTCAATTCCAGAAAAATAAACAACCCAATCAAAAAATGGGCGAAAGAACTAAACAGACAGTTCTCCAAAGAAGACAAACAGATGGCTAACAAACACATGAAAAGATGCTCAACATCACTCATTGTCAGAGAAATGTAAATCAAAACCACAATGAGGTACCATTTCACGCCAGTCAGAATGGCTGCTATCCAAAAATCTACAAACAATAAATGCTGCAGAGGGTGCAAAGAAAAGGGAACCCTCTTACACTGTTGGTAGGAATGCAAACTTGTACAGCCACTATGGAGAACAGTGTGGAGATTCCTTAAAAAACTGGAAATAGAACTGCCATATGACCTAGCAATCCCATTGCTGGGCATACACATCGAGGAAACCAGATTGAAAGAGACACATGTACCCCAATGTTCATCACTGCACTGTTTACAATAGGCAGAACATGGAAGCAACCTAGATGCCCATTGGCAGATGAATGGATAAGAAAGCTGTGTTACATATACACAATGGAATATTACTCAGACAATAAAAAGAATGCATTTGAATCAGTTCTAATGAGGTGGATTAAACTGGAGCCTATTATACAGAGTGAAGTAAGTCTGAAAGAAAAACACCAATACAGTATCAGATCAGATCAGACCAGATCAGTCGCTCAGTCGTGTCCGACTCTTTGCGACCCCATGAATTGCAGCACGCCAGGCCTCCCTGTCCATCACCAACTCCCAGAGTTCACTGAGACTCACGTTCATTGAGTCAGTGATGCCATCCAGACATCTCATCCTCTGTCGTCCCCTTCTCCTCTTGCCCCCAATCCCTCCCAGCATCAGAGTCTTTTCCAATGAGTCAACTCTTCACATGAGCTGGCCAAAGTACTGGAGTTTCAGCTTTAGCATCATTCCTTCCAAAGAAATCCCAGGGCTGATCTCCTTCAGAATGGACTGGTTGGATCTCCTTGCAGTCCAAGGGATTCTCAAGAGTCTTCTCCAACACCACACTTCAAAAGCATCAATTCTTCGGCACTCAGCCTTCTTCACAGTCCAACTCTCACATCCATACATGACCACAGGAAAGACCATAGCCTTGACTAGACGAACCTTTGTTGGCAAAGTAATGTCTTTGCTTTTGAATATGCTATCTAGGTTGGTCATAACTTTCCTTCCAAGGAGTAAGTGTCTTTTAATTTCATGGCTGCAGTCACCATCTGTAGTGATTTTGGAGCCCAGAAAAATAAAGTCTGACACTGTTTCCACTGTTTCCCCAACTATTTCCCATGAAGTGATGGGACAAGATGCCATGATCTTCGTTTTCTGAATGTTGAGCTTTAAGCCAACTTTTTCACTCTCCATTTTCACTTTCAAGAGGCTTTTGAGTTCCTCTTCACTTTCTGCCATAAGGGTGGTGTCATCTGCATATCTGAGGTTATTAATATTTCTCCCCGCAATCTTGATTCCAGCTTGTGTTTCTTCCAGTCCAGCGTTTCTCATGATGTACTCTGCATATAAGTTAAACAAACAAGTGACAATATGCAGCCTTGACGAACTCCTTTTCCTATTTGGAACCAGTCTGTTGTTCCATGTCCAGTATACTAACGCATATATATGGAATTTAGAAAGATGGTAATGATGACCCTATATGCGAGACAGCAAAAGAGACACAGATGCAAAGAACTGTCTTTTGGACTCTGTGGGAGAAGGCAAGGGTGGGATGATTTGAGAGGGTAGCGTTGAAACATGTATATTATTGTATGTGAAGTGGATCGCCCGTCCAGGTTTGATGAATGAGACAGGGTGCTCAGGGCTGGTGCACTGGGATGACCCTGGGGGGGATGTGATGGTGAGGGAGGTGGGAGGGGGATTCTGGATGAGGAACATATGTGAGCCCGTGGCTGATTCATGTTGATGTATGGCAAGAACCACCACAATATTGTAAAATAATTACCCTCCAATTAAAATAAATAAGTTTTTTAAAAAAGAATGTGTGCTATAGTAGTAGCATTAATTTATTTATTTCATTTTTATCAGTGCATAAACATTGTTCAAGATTTTTCTAACAAGGATTTGGGAAAACCAGGGTCACCTGTTAGAGATTTGTTACCTAATGCCAGAAAGTAAGGAAACCCAGAAACTGTTCTGAACCTTTGAAGAATTGGAAGACTGTAACTATTCAAGACACAATTGCAAGTTAGATGAACCAAAAGAAGTACTGAAGTTCTGGGTGTCTTATCCCCTCAGAAGCCAGCTCACCCTTGCTCTCCACTCTAGTGACAGTACCCTACTTACAAACCAGGTCCTTGTCAGATCCTCCCTCAATATCCTGTGGTATACTTACCATTCTTACTTCTACCACCCTCTCTACAACTCAAAATGTCCCAATAAACAGGATCGAAATAGATTTTTCAATCACTATGCAACACAGAGCATTATTATTGGATAAGAGTCATGTCATAGGTTGCTGTGCTCTGGTACATCTAGCGATGCAGCTAATAATCAGAGTCATTTGTGAACAACATGCAGGGAACAAGCATATATATGTTCATGAGCACATTCATTCAGTTGAGTCTGGTAGGCAAAGATGGGGGCAACTCCAGGAGTGGTTCAGGTTGGCTTGCTCCCAGGTACGTGGTCTGTCCTGAAGACGGTGGCGAGTATATGTGTCACTACAACTGGTGAATCCACAGAACATGGACCCTCATCGCCTATTCTTGCAGACTGAATTGAAGGTCTATCTTAATTATAGTTATCTATTCTGATTTGTCAGAGAAGGCAATGGCACTTCACTCTAGCACTCTTGCCTGGGAAATCCCATGGACGGAGGAGCCTGGTGGGCTGCCATCTATGGGGTCGCACAGAGTCGGACACGACTGACGGGACTTAGCGGCAGCAGCAGCAGCAGCATTCTGATTAGTAGCATTTCATGTAACTTCAGTTTTAAGGAGGAAGTGGTGGTTGAAGTTTTCAAAATTATTTCGTCTAATAAATAGATGAAAAATATTTTTTATTTTCATAGGGAAAACGTTTCAAAAATCCGACATAAGTAATTAACCTGGTTACAGTTCTTATACTATAACTGAGTGACAGCTTTAGTTTGACTTTATTATCCCTATAAACAGAACAACAAATTAATTTATTGTGTTTTGCTACTATTTAGAAAAAGATATTTCTTTATTCAGACAAAGGGCTTGCCTATTGTCACAAAGATACATATCATTTGTCACCACCATGGAAACCAGTGAAATTGAATTTGAAACAAATTCAAACTAAATTTGAAACTCATATATACTACTTTCCATTTTTTCATAAATTAATTTTTAGAACAGTTTTAGGTTCACAGCAAAATTAAGCAGAAAGTACAGAGATGTCCATATATCCTTGCTCCCTCACATACACAGACTCTCCCATTATCAATATCCTCCCCCCAACCTCTGGTGAGGTATATTTTTTACAACTGATGAACCTACATTGAAACATGATTATCATCCATAAGCTTACATTAATGAACTCTAATGTAAATGATAGATTATAGATGATAATGGTGTTTCAGTTGTAAAGCATGTACCTCTCCAGTGGGGATACTGATTTACATTAGGGTTCAATACTGGTATTGTATGGGCTTCCTAGGTGGTGCAGGTGATAAAGAACCTGCCTGCCAAAGAAGAAGACAGTAAGAGACCTGGGTTTTATCCCTGAGTCAGGAAGATCCCCTGGAGGAGAGCATGGCAACGCACTCCAGTATTATTGCCTGGAGAATCCCATGGACAGAGGAGCCTGGCTGGCTACAATCTATGGGGTTGCAAGGAGTCAGACATGACCGAAATGACTTAATATACACACATGCATTGGTGTTGTGCATTCTATGGGTTTGAACAAACATCTGACATATATCTGCCATGGGAGCATCACAAAGAGCATTTTAACTGCCCTAAATATCCTCTGTGGTCTATCTATTCATATCTCCTTTCCATTGAAACCCAGCAATCACTAGTTTTTTCTTACTGTCTCCATACTTTTGCTTCTTTCAGAATGTCATTGGAATCATACAGTAGGTAGCCTTTTCAGACTGACCTCTTTCACTCAGAAGTACACTTAAATTAAATACAGTTGAATTAATTTCATTCATTTTTATTGGATGATATTGGTGAAGGTGATGATAATGACAATTCTACAGTAGGATGCTGTGCAGTGTTATATAAAAAGAATACTGAATAGAATTTTTTTGTGTTGTTACTATAATTTTTTACACAATTCATAAGTAATAAATGTCACAAATGATATCCCAGCAGGACACAACATGAACCCAAGGGAAATCTCTGTCTTCTAAAGACACAGAAAAACTTACTTGCTCAGCTCTTTCAAAAACACAGAAAGCCTGTCATGCAACCTGACATTATGTCACATAACAGCTTTGATATCTGATTACTAGAAATATTTAGTGATATTTATGCAAACTGATCAACCAATAATCTACAGTATCTATCTGATTAAAAACACAATACATTTGCTTTCTTTACATCATTGTTGTTTTGTAACTCCAAAGGGAAAAATTATCACCCTCATGCTAAAATTACAACCACCAGAACATTTTCCTACTAATGCTGTTGATTGCTTTAGGCTTATGCTTCAATCTACTTACATTTCCTTCTTTCCTATAATAATGATTTATTTTTATAGAGAATAAGACATGTCATTTAAAGAAATCCTATGTGGAGAAATTAAGGGATATATATGAAATGTCTTAGAATAACATAGAATTTTAGGTATGAGGTGAGGAGACAATGGTAAGCGCTATTATCTGTGACAAGTTAGTTCTATGAAGCTTGAACTCTCTCAATTTTTATTACCAGAAGTTATAAGAACAATGCCTAAATGTCTGGCCTTCAGCTGCTATAAAAAATTTGACAAGATAAAACTCTAAAATCTCACATTCCTCTCTATTTGTATGTCAAAGCTATAATACTATATAAAGTTCCTCACCATTGCATTCATCAAACAGCTTCATGCTGAGAAATCCTCAGGATGACAAGGACTTAAGAAAAATGGAAACAATGTACAGACATCCTCTATTGTAGATATGGGAATCTGATGCTGAGAAGGAGGCTTAACTTGAGAATCTTTAATTTTTACTAACAATAGAAATCGCTGTCTCAGTTTGGAATTATTAGACTCTTTTGTTTCAAACACTGGAGTAATCGAAGCAGAATGGTATATATAGTCAGTCACTTTGTGACAAATGTGAAGCAGTGACAATACTTTAACACTTCTTGAAATCACGTGGAGTTACTGTGATCTCCATATGTACAAAAGGAATCTTGATCCTTCTACTTTGTTCTCTACATTGATTCTCAGATATGACTGGGAAGTTTTTACAAAATGAAGATTCCTGGACCTTCATCTGTGGGCTTCCCTGAAATCTCAGTCGGTAAAGAATCCACCTGCAATGCAGGAGACCCTGGTTCGATTCTTGGGTCAGGAAGATCCGCTGGAGAAGGGACAGGTTACCCACTGCAGTATTCTCAGGCTTCCCTTGTGGCTCAGCTGGTAAAGAATCTGCCTGCAATGCGGGAGACCTGGGTTTGCTACTCACTCCAGTATTCTGGCCTGGAGAATTCCATGGACTGTATAGTCCATGGGGTCACAAACAGTAGGACACAAGTGAAAATTCAAAATTTGTTGTTTGAGATACAGAAATATCTATACATGTTTTTAATTTTCATGTAATATTTTCATGAAGTTAGCACATTAGCAAGAAGAATGAATGGACTTCGGATATAAATTGATTTTTTAACCTAGAAATTAAATCTATCTCTTCCTGGAGACTTGTATTCATTTGAGGTAGCTATGTTAGCTCTCTCATTTCTCTTCTCTTCTGAGCTTTCTCTTAATTATTTCTGTGTGACCATTTCCAACCTGGAAATTCTTCTTAATAGAAAAGATGGAAAGATCAATCAACTTATGTATTTTTGTCTATTCAAAAATGTCTATCAAGCAGCGCCTGTGTTCCAGGCACTCATGTGCACATTTTCAAATCCACAAACCACAATTGTGTTACATGCTATATGGGAAAATGCAACAAGCACTATGCCAGGTAAAAGAGACAAAGAATGCTTTCTCTACCATTATAACAAACCTTCTCCACTAAGATGCAAGGTAGATTTGTGTCATACATTTTAATTCTTATCTGAAGTAAATAATTCTGATTAGCCTGAGTTTATTTAAGATTAGACTCCCTAAAATGACAAGTTTTACTTGGTAAAGTAATCTGCAGTTAATTGAACCAAACACAATTTTAAGATTCATGGTATATGGTTTTATTATCTTATCCTTTATTATAAAAGGTAGGTTTGGCATTATTAGTCATTTGGAATTTGTTATTAAAGTTTATGATATTAGTGGTTAAAATGCAGTAACAGGGCATAAATGTAAATGAATCTGCAACTAATTAGTTTTAGGATTTATAGTAGTGTCAAATTTGGAGACCAGTGCTTTCCTAGTTTTTCTTTAAAAATTCTATAATCTTTTTCCCTTCACTCATAGGCATACAATCTTACTATGATATAAGATTGCTTTAATGGTTAAAAGATATCAGAAGTACAAATATGTTTTCTCATGTAAAGTTTATAGTTTAAACTACTAACAACAGATCTAATTTCCCAAACAAATGTTAAGGAGAATTGTTTTTCCAGAAATTTTAACCTGGAAGGAAATACAACTTAACATATCATGCTTGGGTGCTAAGTCGCTTCAGTCCTGTCCAACTTTTTTCAACCCCATGGACTGTAGCCCACCAGGCTCTTCTGCCCATGGGATTCTCCAGACAAGAATACTAGAATGAATTGTCATTCCCTCCTCCAGGGGATGTTTCCAACCCAGGAATCCATCCCACCTCTCATGTCTCATTGGCAGGCAGGTTCTTTACCACTAGTGCCACCTAGGAAGCTAACTTATCATACTCTTATTCAATAAAATGTCACAAAAGAAAGGAGAGTAATGCAAAAGTTGATAATGAATTTTGAGTGAATTTGGGGTAAAGAGTGACATTTTAATTAGATATCTTAGGATATCCCACATTCAAATCCAAGCGGTTTTAGTCACTTAGAATAACTTGAAAAGGGAAATCAAGGCTAAAAATATTATTCCATTTCTCATTACATTTACTGTAGCATAAAAAGTAGTAACACAGAAATTAGAGCCCAATTGTCTCGGTTTAAGTTTTGGCTCCACCTCTTCTAGCTGTGTGACTGGACCAGTTACTTCTCTGCGCCTCAGTTCTCTCTGCTCTAAAATGGGCACCAGACAGTGCCTACCCCCACATACTCGTGAGAATTAAGTGAGTGCCCACACATGACAGAGCGCCCATCTGTACAGAATCGGCGTCCAATAAATGTAACTTATAATTATTGTTGTCTCTAGTACTATTTTCTCTAGTTCAAAAAATGGTTGGGAAGATTTGACTTCTTTGTAAAAACAGCTTTTGTTAGCTGTCATTTAACGGGCTAAGGGCATTAAAAAAATTTGGAGAAGACTCTTGAGAGTCCCTTGGACTGCAAGGAGATCCAACCAGTCCATTCTGAAGGAGATCAGCCCTGGGATTTCTTTGGAAGGAAGGATGCTAAAGCTGAAACTCCAGTACTTTGGCCACCTCATGTGAAGAGTTGACTCATTGGAAAAGACTCTGATGCTGGGAGGGATTGGGGGCAGAAGGAGAAGGGGACGACAGAGGATGAGATGGCTGGGTGGCATCACTGACTCGATGGACATGAGTCTCAGTGAACTCCGGGAGTTGGTGTTGGACAGGGAGGCCTGGCATGCTGCGATTCATGGGGTTGCAAAGAGTCGGACATGACTGAGTGACTGAACTAAACTATGTAACTTCTCTTTGTTATCTTTATATTTTATGAACACAATCATAAATGTTTATTACCTTACTTCCATTTCACAGTAATTGGAGAAATTAACTTCTCAAAGTGCCTTAATTTCTCCAAGTGCTTTGGAACTAACTCTCTTAAATGTCCTTAAAATTATTGAGAAAAAACAAATCAGAGTAGACTAAACCCAAACATTTTTTGAGTGTCACTGTACAACTGTATCCATGGTTTGAAGTTTCAGGCATACAAAGTCCATGCTGAATGTATAACTTACCTATACTTGCCACATCTCACATTAGCACTCGTGTCACAGTGAAAGCAAGACCTCTGTCTTCAACCAGACATTTCACCAGGATATGCCATTAGTCAAAAAATGTAAGCAAGGGTCAGACATCTCAATATAGCTATCAACCCACTGAAGAAACAATACAAGTGCATGTTCCATGAGTCCATGGAACTAAACAGACAATGAGCATTAACTCCTTTCATTTTCTTTTTTTTTTTTAATTTTTTATCTTAGTTTTATTTATTTATTTATTTTAAATTTTATTTTATTTTTAAACTTTACATAATTGTATTAGTTTTGCCAAATATCAAAATGAATCTGCCACAGGTATACATGTGTTCCAATTAACTGAACTTTAAGGACATTTAAATAATCATATTTTAAAATATTTTCCAATTAAATTTATTCATGTTGATTATTAAGAACACTTAAAAGTGCATACACAAATGAAAGAAAAGCAAAAATCATCTGCATGCTCACAACCCAGAGATAAAGTTATCTGCTCACCCAACACACACTCCCTTGCCTCCCCAAGCCCAGGCATTTGGTCACACAATATAACCCCACTCTCTGGCTACCAGTAATTAAAGCAGGAGTCAATTAGGCTGATCTTGGTTAATCATAGTCCCTTCAGCAGGAATTTATATGTGAAGGCAAGAAATTTCAGAGCATTTGCTATATTCATCTTTTTTCCATAAAGACTTTAATAAAACATTTTCAATGTTTAAAATGTTTCTCTCTTTTATTAAAAATTCTTACTTCTTATGGATTGAGTCAGGTAGATTCATTACTCATAGACATTCGAGTTCTCCACAGATATATTCACAATTTTGTAGTTATTGATTTTGCTATGTCTCTTAATTTGAGCTCATAATTAATAAGCAATTTTCAAGGTAAATTTCTCATGTGTTATGTATTAGTTTAATTGTAGTAGGACATTTTTCTCAAATCTCTGTGAAACATAGCTTTGGCTTTGTCTGTCACAGAGTTCAAGCATCTAAGAATCCCCCACCCCATTTGCTAAATGATCTCAGCCAGAATGCTGAGCTATTCAATTTTTCCATAAAAGATATCATATGATGTTCATAAATATCCAAAGTTATAAGTGAGTACCTAAATATTTTGGCTAACACTAAACATCTAGATACTTAGAAATATTTGAAAGAATATACACGTTTTCAAATTGTTATACAAAGACACTTTCTGTCCTTCTTCCATTATTCAATCTATTTCCCTTTAGATAATTAAAATTTTTCTTGACTAAATTTGTGAGGTTTGGAAAAGAAAGTAAGTTTGCTTGGCTTAAACCTCTTTGGGGCTAGCTGCTCCAAGAGCATGTGGCCTCTACCAAATAATTTCAGCTGGAGAAGTTCCAAGTGTTTCTTCATCACCAGACCTGAAAGCCAGTCATTCTCTGTCTGGGCTAGTGGGTCTACAATGTATGTGGTAATATAATAACTGCCACCATGATTTTCTGGTAAATCTGCTCTGCAGTTGAGTTCTGGACGAGATTTCTCAAAACACAACTGTGAAGCCCTGGAGGGTGGCCACAGACCCAAGTCAAATTCAATTTGTCTAAAGAGTTTGTGGCTCAGATGGTAAAGAATCTACCTTCAATGCACAAGATCCAAGTTCAATCCCTGGGTTGGGAAGATCCCCTTGCAGAAGGGAAAGGCTACCCACTCTGGTATTCTTACACGGAAAATTCCATGAACAGAGGAGCCTGGCCAGGCTACAGACCATGGGGTCACAAAGAATCGGACATGAATGAATGACTAACACTTTCACTTTCAAGAGTTTTTGGTTGATCTCAAAACACAAAGAAGAAATAATGCCATTATCATATCAACAAACTCCAACATAAATATTTGTAGCTAATCAGTCTTGTCTCATATAACTACTTCTAAAGAATGCATTGTTCTACTGAAATTATTTACTTTAAAAACTTCAAATCTCTTGTGTAATGCCATTACACTTTAGAAAAGGATGGACTGTCAAGATACAGTTCACAGACTACTTTCATTTCATTTAATGTTAACCAACAAAAGAGAAGACTCTACACATGGACATCACCAGATGGTCAACACTGAAATCAGATTGGTTATATTCTTTGCAGTCAAATATGGAGAAGCTCTATACAGTAAGCAAAAACAAGACTGGGAGCTGACTGTGGCTCAGATCATGAACTCCTTATTGCCAAATTCAGACTTAAATTGAAGAAAGTGGGGAAAACCACTAGACCATTCAGGTATGAACCTAAATCAAATCCCTTATGATTATACAGTGGAAGTGAGAAATAGATTTAAGGGGCTAAACCTGATAGATAGAGTGCCTGATGAACTATGGGCAAAGGTTTGTGACACTGTATAGGAGACAGCAATCAAGACCATCCAAAGAAAAAGAAATTTAACAAAGCAAAACAGCTGTCTGAGGAGGCCTTACAAATAGCTGTGAAAAGAAGAGAAGTGAAAAGCAAAGGAGAAAAGGAAAGTTATACCCATTTGAATTCAGAGTTCCAAAGAATAGCAAGGAGAGATAAGAAAGCCTTCCTCAGTGATCAATGCAAAGAAATAGAGAAAAACAATAGAATAGAAAAGACTAGAGATCTCTTCAAGAAAATTAGAGATACCAAGGGAACATTTCATGCAAAAATGGGCTCAATAAAGGACAGAAATTGTGAAGCAGAAGATATTAAGAGGAGGTGGCAAATATACAGAAGAACTATGGGGGAAAGATCTTCATGACTGAGATAATCACAATGGTGTGATCACTCACCTAGAGCCAGACATCCTGGAATGTGAAGTCAAGTGGGCCTTAGGAAGTATCACTACGAACAAAGAGAGTGGAGGTGATGGAATTCCAGTTCAGCTATATCAAATCCTGAAAGATGATGCTGTGAAAGTGCTGCACTCAATATGCCAGCAAATTTGGAAAACTCAGCAGTGGCCCCAGGACTGGACAAGATCAGTTTTCATTCCAATCCCAAAGAAAGGCAATGCCAAAGAATGCTCAAACTACCGCACAATTGCACTTATCTCACACCTTAGCAAACTAATGCTCAAAATTCTCCAAGCCAGGCTTCAGCAACACATGAACCATGAACTTCCTGATGTTCAAGCTGGTTTTAGAAAAGGCAGAGGAACCAGAGATCAAATTGCCAACATTCTCTGGATCTTCAAAAAAGCAAGAGAGTTCCAGAAAAGTATCTATTTCTGCTTTATTGACTATGCCAAAGCCTTTGACTGTGTGGATCACAATAAACTGTGGAAAATTCTTAGAGATATGGGAAAAACAGACCACCTAACCTGCCTCTTGAGAAACCTGTATTCAGATCAGGAAGCAACAGTTAGAACTGGACATGGAACAAGAGACTGGTTCCAAATAGGAAAAGGAGTATGTCAAGGCTGTATATTGTCACCCTGCTTATTTAACTTCTATGCAGAGTACATCATGAGAAACGCTGGGCTGGAGGAAGCACAAGCTGGAATCAAGATTGCCGGGAGAAATATCAATCACCTCAGATATGCAGATGACACCACCCTTATGGCAGAAAATGAAGAAGAACTAAAGAGCCTCTTGATGAAAGTGAAAGAGGAGAGTGAAAAAGTTGGCTTAAAGCTCAACATTCAGAAAACGAAGATCATGGCATCTTGTCCCATCACTTCATGGGAAATAGATGGGGAAACTGGAAACAGTGTCAGACTTTATTTTTCTGGGCTCCAAAATCACTGCAGATGGTGACTGCAGCCATGAAATTCAAAGATGCTTACTCCTTGGAAGGAAAGTGATGACCAACCTAGATAGCATATTCAAAAGCAGAGACATTCCTTTGCCAACAAAGGTCCGTCTAGTCAAGGCTATGGTTTTTCCAGTGGTCATGTATGGATGTGAGAGTTGGACTGTGAAGAAGGCTGAGTGCCGAAAAATTGATGCTTTTGAACTGTGGTGTTGGAGAAGACTCATGAGAATCCCTTGGACTGCAAGGAGATCCAACCAGTCCATTCTGAAGGAGATCAGCCCTGGGATTTCTTTGGAGGGACTGATGCGAAAGCTGAAACTCCAGTACTTTGGCCACCTCATGTGAAGAGTTGACTCATTGGAAAAGACTCTGAGGCTAGGAGGGATTGGGGGCAAGAGGAGAAGGGGACAACAGAGGATGAGATGGCTGGATGGCATCACTGACTCGATGGACGTGAGTCTGAGTGAACTCCGGGAGTTGGTGTTGGACAGGGAGGCCTGGTGTGCTGCGATTCATGGGGTCGCAAAGAGTCAGACACGACTGAGCGAATGATCTGATCTGATCTGATCTGAAGGATAGTCTATTTGTTTACAGAATTTCTGTATAGATTGAATGATCTGAAGTAGCGTTGTTAGAAGTAAAAGAACCATTTAAAGCTGTAAGCCATTTAGTTTTCTCTGTGCACTTTAAGGAAACATACTACTTTGACAGAAGCTTAAAAAACTTTTATACAGTTATGAATCTAACTTTTTCCCACAATCATTTTATGTTCACTTTTTCTAACAGTAATTGTTCACCCTCCTGGGGAGGTGGTGAAGTAAGCTGGCCAGAAGAAGCATAGCATGCCACTTCACACTGGGCTTGAGTCACGTCTTGGTTCACTGGGTTTTGGGGGCAGTTATTACTTGTTAAATTTTTTTTTTCTTTTTCTCACAGGAACCTTGTCATTTTAAAATGTGGTATTTTATTCAAATATTGTCGGATAGGAAAAAGCACAATACTAAAAAACATGAAAAATATTCGGTGAAATCAATTTGCTTTTAAAGACTGTTAGCTGAAGGAGCAATGGCAAATTATTTTTGAAAGCCTTTTGGTTAGCACTTTTGCAACTACAAATAGAGATTATGTTCGACTTTCTATCACAGCTTTGATCCACAATGGACTATTAAAAAATCCTAATGATTAAGCAATGTCCATTGCAAAGATGACATAAAAGGGAGAAATATTTTACTTACAGTAAAAGTTTAAAACATTCATGCCATAGTAATTAGTTTACCATGAGTCTAAAATTACACGTAAATATAAAACACTTACATATCATGAGCTATATATATCTTTCAGACTATTTCACATTTCAGACTTCATAGGTATGTCCACAATGTAATATATCCATTAAAAGAAATGACAAGTAATTTTCAACCTGAATCACTTGGTCATTTATTCTTTATACTAGATATAAAGTAGGAACAGCATGATAGGGTAAGGAACACAAATTTGTAAATCATGTGGAAAATTTTATAGCACATTGTTGAATAAAGAAACCAGAAATCAGAAACAGCAACGGAAAGCATATGTGAAGACACGGTGTGTGTGTGTGTGTGTGGGTGACTGAAATGATGATACATATTTTTTTAGGAAAAAAGTCTAAATGTGGACACTGCAAAATCACAAATTTTACACAATATTATTGTGTTTAGTCAGATTTTGAAATGTAATTGAAGAGATTTTAATCTCACTACATTCATAACAAAGACAGTGGCATTTTAGACCCCTTATTTGATCCTGAATACTGGAATCAAGATTGCCGGGAGAAATATCAATAACCTCAGGTATGCAGATGACACCACCCTTACGGCAAAAAGCAAAGAGGAACTGAAGAGCCTCTTGATAAAGGTGAAAGAGGAGAGTGAAAAAGCTGGCTTAAAACTCAACATTCAGAAAACTAAGATTATGATATCGGGTCTCATCACTTCATGGCAAGTACATGGGGAAACAATGGAAACAGTGACAGATTTTATTTTCTTGGGCTCCAAAATCACTGCAGACGATGACTGCAGCCACAAAATTAAAAAACGCTTGCTCCTTGGAAGAAAAGCTATGACCCACCTAGACAGCCTATTAAAAAGCAGAGACATCACTTTGCCAACAAAGGTCTGTCTAGTCAAAGCTATGGTTTTTCCAGTAGTTATGTATGGGTGTGAGAGTTGGACCATAAAGAAAGCTGAGCACAGAAGAATTGATGCTTTTGAACTGTGGTGTTGGTGAAGACTCTTGAGAATCCCTTGGACTGCAAGAGATCAAACCAGTCAATCCGAAAGGAAATCAACTCTGAATATTAATTGGAAGGACTGGTGCTCAGGCTGAAGCTCCAATACTTTGGCCACCTGATGCAAAGAGCTGACTCATTTGAAAAGACCCTAATGCTGGGAAAGATTGAAGGTGGGAGAAGGGGATGACAGAGGATGAGATGGTTGGATGGCATCTCCAATTCAACGGACATGAGTTTGGGTAAACTCTGGAAGTTGGAGATGAACAGGGAAGCCTGGCATGCTGCAAATCCATGGGGTTGCAAAGACTGGGACACAACTGAGCGACTGAACTGAACTGAAAAGCCTTAAAAAATGGCTACAATGATGATAGAAGAAAAAGACCAGGGGAACTTTTCAGGAATTTTTCTGAATATAAAATAAACTATTTTATATTAATATTTTAATTTACCCATATTTATTTTTATTCACTTCAGGCAAAAATATAAGTTTAAAACTATCAACATATATAGAGCCTTTCCAAAATAGCTCCTTGTAGTTAAACATGTCAAAAGATTTTTGTGTTTTTTGGGGGCAGTAATTAAGTGAGAGCACAGGTTGATTAACAGAGCTATAAGTAGAAAGACAGTAGTTTTTGTGATTATTAGAATCATGTGTTAAATATGAATGACCTAATGGGTCCTAATAAATCTACATACCAAGGCTAAAGATTTTCTACTAATTAGAAAATAATAAAATCAATTCAATAAAATATATAAAGTGTGAAAATGATCTTTCAAAATTGTTTTGAAAATATTTAATTGACAGGGGAAATGTAAAGAGAAGCATGCTGAAGAATTGCTTCAGTGGTCTCATAAAAATAGGCTGCAAGTATATCTTGGTTCTAAAATCACTGCGGATGGTAACTGCAGTCATGAAATTAAAAGATGCCTGCTCCTTGAAAGGAAGGCTATGACAACTCTAGATAGCATATTAAAAAGCAAAGACATCATTTTACCGACAAGGTCAAAATTATGCTTTTTCCAGTAGTCATGTACGGATGTGAGAGATGGACATAAGGAAGGGTGAATACCGGAGAATTGATGCTTTTGAACTTTGTTGCTGGAGGAGACTGTTAAGAGTCCCTTGAACTGCATGGAGATCAAACCAGTCAATCCTAAAGGAAATCAACCCTAAATACTCATTGGAGGGACTGATGCTAAGCTGAAACTCCAATATTTTGACCACCTGATGCAAACAGCCAACTCATTGGAAAAGACCCTGATGTTGGGAAAAATTGAAGGCAAAAGGAGAAGAGGGCAACAGAGGATGAGATGGCTAGATAGCCTCACCAACTCAGTGGACATGAATCTGAGCAAACTCCAGGGGGTAGTGAAGGACAGGGAAGCCTGGCATGTTGCAGTCCATGGGGTCAAAGAGTTGCCACAACTTAGAGACTGAACAACAACATATCTTGATTCTTTTGAGACACTCTCTATAAATGAGTAAAGACAAGAGTTTTTATTTGAACGAAAGTGTTATCATCCAGCACAGGAATACAACAAATACAAACTTCATAAAAGCAGAGTGGAGGTTCTTAATAATGGGATAGCACATTTTGACAGAGGAATGGTTGGGAAGTCCCCACCAAACTAATGCACCTTCAAAAGCTATCTTTTCTAATTCAGTATCTCCATTGTCCAAAAACAGAAAACAACAGCAACAACAAAACCTATCAAGCTTGTGCATTGACACATGGGCAGAATTTCATTTGGTTTATTGTCTTGCTCAAACAATCCAATCATCACATCTTTTACCCAGATGAAACAAATGCTTTTGTCTTTAATATAATTTGCTACCGTGGTTAAGAGAGACTTCAGTGACATTGAAGTTGTATTTCAGTTTTAGGGTTTTTTTCCTTTTCAATAGCAATGGAGGGATAATAAATTGATCTCAGTCAAAATAACTCATTTTGTCAAATTATGATAATAAGGAGTTCATGAAAGGTAACAGAATGACAACCTTGGGAGAGTAAGGTTTTTAACTCAATAAATGTGGGCAGTTGTGTTTTTACTGCTTTGTATGTTATGTTTCTATTTTTCTTGTTTAGTATATCCTTTGTAGCACTAGTCTCATTGAAAGCTCAGGAAGCAGACAGAATATGAATGCTGTTTTGTCAAATAAAACATTGTCTATTCTTAATGAGGACAAGCGTTAATTTACTGATCTCCAAGCTTTGAGCACAGGACTCAAAGTTCCTGGTTCAGATTCACTGATGTGGATGAACAAAACAGAGTCACACTGGACAGTCTCTGGAGTACCTCATTCAAATTATTCTTACCCTCAGCTTAGTTTAAATGGTAACATTCAGCACTTTCAAAACAGAAAAACAGTGTAGAAACTGCATTGGAGTCTGTGGACAAGGAAATCATTCCAGTCACACCAGTTGCCCTTTCCCCTTTTTTCACCCTCAACTGAATGGTGTGAGAAGCCAATAAACACCGTAATTTCCTTGGTTTGTACATGGCCCTATGTTTACCCACGGACTTTATTTTGAGGTACAATTTTTAAATAGGTAACTTAGTTAAAGGAGCTTCCCTGGTGGCTCAGTGGTAAAGAATCCACCTGCCAGTGCAGGAGACAAGGGTTCGATCCCTGGGTCCAGAAGATCTCCTGGAGAAGAAAGTGGCAATCTACTCCAGTATTCTTGCCTACAAAATCCCATGGACAGAGCAGCCTGGTGGGCTACAGTGCAGGGGTTTGTAAAGAGTCAGACATGACTAAAGCTAGCATGCAAGCACACACACACTTTGTTTTCTGATTCAAAACTGGGCAACCTGGACTAATAATAGGACAACCAGAGTAAATCATATAATTATGTAAAATCTGTGCCATGCTGTCATGGTTTAGAGAGGGTTAATCAAGATTGCCGGGAGAAATATCAATAACCTCAGATATGCAGATGACAACAACCTTATGGCAGAAAGTGAAGAGGAACTCAAAAGCCTCTTGATGAAAGTGAAAATGGAGAGTGAAAAGGTTGGCTTAAAGCTCAACATTCAGAAAACGAAGATCATGGCATCTTGTCCCATCACTTCATGGGAAATAGATGGGGAAACAGTGGAAACAGTGTCAGACTTTATTTTTTGGGGTTCCAAAATCACTGCAGATGGTGACTGCAGCCATGAAATTAAAAGATGCTTACTCCTTGGAAGGAAAGTTATGACCAACCTAGATAGCATATTCAAAAGCAGAGACATTACTTTGCCAACAAAAGTCCTTCTAGTCAAGGCTATGGTTTTTCCTGTGGTCATGTATGGATGTGAGAGTTGGACTGTGAAGAAGGCTGAGCGCCAAAGAATTGATGCTTTTGAAGTGTGGTGTTGGAGAAGACTCTTGAGAGTCCCTTGGACTGCAAGGAGATCCAACCAGTCCATTCTGAAGGAGATCAGCCCTGGGATTTCTTTGGAAGGAAGGATGCTAAAGCTGAAACTCCAGTACTTTGGCCACCTCATGCAAAGAGTTGACTCATTGGAAAAGACTCTGATGCTGGGAGGGATTGGGGGCAGGAGGAGAAGGGGACGACAGAGGATGAGATGGCTGGATGGCATCACTGACTCGATGGATGTGAGTCTGGGTGAACTCCGGGAGTTGGTGATGGACAGGGAGGCCTGGCGTGCTGCGATTCATGGGGTCGCAAAGAGTCGGACACGACTGAGTGACTGATCTGATCTGATCTGATGAAGATTACAGATATGTAAGGGCAAGAGCAAAGTATTCAATAAAACATCCAGGCCAATATGAAAGCTATTAGCTATGACAACATTCCCATCCCAAAGAAAGGCAATGCCAAAGAATGTTCAAACTACCACACAGTTGCACTCATCTCACCCACTAGCAAAGCAATGCTCAAAATTCTCCAAGCCAGGCTTCAATAGTACATGAACCGTGAACTTCCAGATGTTCAAGCTGGATTTAGAAAAGGCAGAGGAACCAGAGATCAAATTGCCAACATCTGCTGGATCATTGAACAAGCAAGAGAGTTCCAGAAAAACATCTATTTCTGCTTTATTGATTATGCCAAAGCCTTTGACTGTGTAGATCACAACAAACTATGGAAAATTCTGAAAGAGATGGGAATACCAGACCATCTTACCTGCCTCCTGAGAAATCTTATGCGGATCAAGAAGCAACCGTTAGAATCAGACATGGAACAACAGATTAGCTCCAAATCAGGAAATGAGTACGTCAAGGCTGTATATTGTCATCCTGCTTTATTTAACTTATATGCAGAGTACATCATGTGAAATGCTGGGCTGGATGAAGCACACACTGGAATCAAGATTGCCGGGAGAAATATCAATAACCTCAGATATTCAGATGATATCACCCTTATAGCAGAAAGTGAAGAGGAACTAAAGAGCCTCTTGATGAAAGTGAAAGAGAAGAGTGAAAAAGCTGGTTTAAGACTCAACACAAAAAACAAAGATCATGGCATCCAGTTCCATCATTTCATGGCAAATAGATGGGGAAACAATGGAAACAGTGACAGGCTTTATGTTTAGGGGCTCCAAAATCACTGCAGATGGTGACTACACCCATGACATTAAAAGATGCTTGCTCCTTGGAAGAAAAGCTATGACCAACCTAGACAGCATATCCAAAAGCAGAGACATTACTTTACCAACAAAGGTCCATCTAGTCAAAGCTACGGTTTTTCCAGTAGTCATGTATGGATGTGAGAGTTGGAGTATAGAGAAAGCTGAGCACCGACGAATTGATGCTTTTGGACTGTGATGTTGGAGAAAACTCTTGAGAGTCTCTTGGACTTCAAGATCAAACCAGTCAATCCTACAGGAAATCAACTCTGAATATTCATTGGAAGGACTGATGATGAAGCTGAAACTCCAATACACCTGATGTGAAGAACTGACTCCTTAGAAATGACCCTGATGCTGGGAAAGATTGAAAGCAGAAGAAGGGGATGACAGAGGATGAGATGTTTGGATGGCATCACCGACTCAATGGACATGAGTTTGAGCAAGCTCTGGGAGTTGGTGATAGACAGGGAAGCCTGGTGTGCTACAGTCCATGTGGTCGCAAAGAGTATGACATGACTGAGTGACTGAACTGAATGGGATCATGTTTCAGAAATAGACTGTGTCACTATTAGACAAATTCAAAAATAAGATCCAGATGTCAGACCAATGTAAGGACATAGGCAAGTTCAGATTTCACCAGGGAAGCAAAAAAAAAAAAAAAAGGACACACATCACAGCCTTATACATTCAATTTCTAGGGCCAATTAGAAGGGGTTCAAGGAAACTAAGTCTAAGTATATGGTTTAGATAATGATAAGTGTAAAAAATATGAATGTAGTTTGAACCACACACTGGCTTCATCCTTTAATACTTGGGACATGCATCTCAAGATTCAGCATAGATGCAACTGGCTTTTAAGTTTCAATTCCAGGGAGTGAAAGTTGCTCAGTCATGTCTGACTCTTTGCAATGCCATGGACTATACAGTCCTTGGAATTCTCCAGGCCAGAATACTAGAGTGAGTAGCTGTTTCCTTCTCCAGGAGATCTTCCCAATGCAGGAATCAAACCCAGGTCTCCCATATTGCAGGTGGATTCTTTACCAGCTGAGCCACAAGGGAAGCCCCAATTCCAGGGAAGAAACAGTTAAACTAGTTTTGACCATTTTCTTAGGAGAGTAAATGACAGCTGGCTGATGATGATGCCTCCTAGACTACAACAGCCTTCTAAAGGTCACTGTAGTGACGAGAGAGGGTTGAAAAGCTGGGATTAACTAGTTAGGTGAGCAAAGAGTAATGTCTGTTAATGATGTTCAATGGGTATGTATGTTCAAAATTCAATGTTTATTGAATTTTGTCAAAAGGTTCTTCTGCATCTGTTGAGATGATTATGAGATTTTTTTATACTTCAGTTTATTGATGTGGTGTATCACACTGACTGATTTGCAGATATTGAAAAATCCCTGTACCCTGGGGATAAATCCAGCTCGATCATGGTGCACGATCTCTTTAATGTACCGTTAGATTCAGATTGCTAGTATTCTGCTGAGGATTCAATGTCTATGTTCATCAGTGATATTGACCTGCAATGTTCTCTCTTTTTTTGTGGTATCTTTGGTTCTGGTATCAGGGTGATGGTGGCCTCATAGAATGAGGTTGGGAGTATTTCTTCCTCTGCACTTTTCTGAAATAGTTTCAGAAGGATGGGTGTTAGCTCTTCTGTAAATGTTTGATAGAATTCACCTGTGAAGCCATCTGGTCCTGGACTTTTGTTTGTTGGGAGTTTTTTAATCACAGTTTCAATTTCAGTACTTGTGACTGATCAGTTCATATTTTCTATTTCTTTCTGGTTAGGTCTTAAGAGATTGTACCTTTCTCAGAATTTGTCCATTTCTTCCATGTTGTCCATTTTATTGGCATATAGTTGCTTGTAGTAGTCTATGATCCTTTGATGATCTTTTGTATTTCTGTGGTGTCCATTGTAACTTTGACTTCTTCATTTCCAATTTTATTAATTTGAACCCTCTCCTGATTTTTCTTTATGAGCCTGGCTAAAGGTTTATCAATTTTCTTTATCTTCTCAGAAAATTATCTTTTAGTTTAATCGATCTTTTCTATTGTTTTCTTCATTTCTGTTCCACTTATTTCTGCTCTGATCTTTAAGATTTTTTTCCTTCCACTAATTGGGTTTTGTTTGTTTTTCTTTCTCTAGTTGCTTTTCGTGTTAAGGTTAGGCTGTTTATTTGAGATTTTCCTAATTTCCTGAGATAAGATTGTATTGCTATTAGCTTCCTCTTAGAATTGCTTTTGCTGCATACCATAGGCGTTGAATCATTGTGCTTTCATTTTCACTTGTCTCTAGGTATTTTTTTTTATTTCCTCTTTGATTTCTTCAGTGATACATCAGTTGTTTAGTAGCATATTTTTGGCAGGTTTCCCTGGTAGTTCGGTTGGTAAAGAATCGACCTGCAACGCAGGAGATTCTGATTCCTGAGTTGGGAAGATCCCCCTGGAGGAGGGCATGGCAACCAAATCCAGTATTCTTGCCTGGAGAATCCGCATAGACAGAGAAGCCTGGAGGGCTGCAGTCCAAGGGATCACAAAGAGTTGGACATGACTGAAGAGACTAAGCACAGCACACAGCATATTCTCTAGCCTCCACGTGTTTGTTTCTTATACTTTCTTTTCTTGCAGTTTATTTCTAATCTCATAATGTGTGGTCAGAAAAGATGCTTGAGATGATTTCAATTTTCTTAAATTTATTGAGGCTCTCTTTGAGGCCTAGAATGTGATCAATCTCCAAAAAAACCAAAGCAATCTTGAGAAAGAAAAATAGAGTGTGAGGAATCAGGCTCCTCGACTTCAAACTATTACTACAAAGTTACATTCACCAAAACCCTATGGTAGTAGCACAAAAACAGACATATAGGTCAATGGAACAGGATAGAAAGCCCAGAAATAAACTGACATGCCTATGGTCAATTAATTTATAACAAAGGACACAAGACTATACAATGGAGAAAAAGTCTCTTCAATAAATGGAGCTGGGAAAACTGGACAACTATATGTAAAAGGATGAAATTATAATATTCTTTAGCATTATATGCAAAAATAAACTCAAAAATGGATTAAAAGCCTAAATTTAAGACTGGATACTATAAAAGTCTTAATAGGAATACATAGAGAAAACACTTCTTGACATAAATCTCAGCAATATCTTTTTTGAGCCATCTCCTAGAGTAATGGAAATAAAAACAAAAATAAACAAATGAGTCCTAACTAAACTCAATATCTTTGCACAGCAAAGGAAATCATAAATAAAACAAAAAGCAACCCATTGCATGGGACAAAATATTTGCAAACAATGCAACTGACAAGGGATTAGTCTCCAAAATTTACAAAAAGCACACATGGCTTAATATCATCAAAACAAACAAACCAATCAAAAAACGGAGAAGACCTAAATAGACACCTCTCCAAAGAAGATATACAGATAGACAAGAATCATGTGAAAAGATGTTCAACATCACTAATTACTGTTGTTTTGTCACTCAGTCTTGTCTGATTCTTTGAAACCCCATGGACTGAAGCACACTAGGCTTCTCTGTCCTTCACCATCTCCTAGAGCTTACTCAAACTCATGTCCATTGAGTCAGTGATGCCATCCAACAATCTTGTCCTCTGTCATTCCCTTCTGCTTTTGCCTTCAAACTTTTCCAGCATCAGGGTCTTTTCCAATGAGTTGTCTCTTTGTTGTCAGGTGGCCAAAGAATTAGAGTTTCAGCTTCAGCATCAGTTCTTCCAATGAATATTCAGGATTGATTTCCTTTAGGATGGACTGGTTGGATCTCCTTGCAATCCAGGGGACTCTCAAAAGTCATCTCCAACACCACAGTTCAAAAGCATCAGTTCTTTGGTGCTCAGCCTTCTTTAAGGTCCAGATTTCACATCCATGCATGACTACTGGAAGAACCATAGCTTTGACTAGATGGACCTTTGTTGGCAACGTAATGTCTCTGCTTTTTAATATGCTGTCTAGGTTGGTCATAGTTTTTCTTCCAAGGACCAAGGGTCTTTTACTTTTGTGCCTGCAGTCACCATCTGCAGTGATTTTGGAGCCCAAGAAAATAAAGTCTGTCACTGTTTACATTGTTTCCCCATCTACTTGCCATGAAGTGATGGGACCAGATGCCATGATTTTTGTTTTTTGAATTCTGAATTTTAAACCAGCTTTTTCACTCTCCTCTTTCTCTTTCATCAAGAGGCTCTTTAGTTACTCTTCACTTTCTGCCACAAGGGTGGTGTTATCTGCATATCTGAGGTTATTGATATTTCTCCCGGAAATCCTGATTCCAGCTTGGCTTCATCCAGCCCAGAATTTCACATGATGTACTCTGCATAAGTTAAATAAGCAGGGTGACAATATACAGCCCTTGACATACTTCTTTCCCAGTTTGGAACCAGTCTGTTGCTCCATGTCCAGTTTTAACTGTTGCTTCTTGACCTGTATACAAATTTCTCAGGATGCTTACAAGGTGGTCTAGTATTCCCATATCTTTCAGAATTTTCCACAGTTTGTTGTGATCCACACAGTCAAAGGCTTTAACGTAGTCAATGAAGCAGAAGTCGATGTTTTTCCTGGAATTCTCTTGCTTTTTCTATGATCCAACAGATGTTGGCAATTTGATTTCTGGCTGCTCTGCCTTTTCTAAATCCAACCTGTACATATGGAAGTTCACAGTTCATGTACAGTTGAAGCCTAGCTTGGAGAATTTTGAGCATTACTTTGCTAGCATGTGAGATGAGTGCAATTATGCGGTAGTTTGAACATTCTTTGGCATTGCCTTTCTTTGGGATCAGAATGAAAACTGACCTTTTCCAGTCCTGTGGCCAGTGCCAAGTTTTACAAATTTGCTGGCATATTGAGTACAGTACTAATTATTAGAGAAATACAAATCAAAACTACACGGAGGTATTATCTCACAAAGGTCAGAATGGCCGTCATCAAAAAGTCTACAAACAATAAATTCTGGAGAGTATGTGGAGTAAAGTGAATCCTCCTACACTGTCTGTGGGAATATAAATTTGGTACAGCCACTATGAAGAACAGCTTGAAGGTTCCTTAAAAAACTAAAAATTGCATGTGATCTAGCAATTCCACTCCCGGGCATATAACTGGAGAATGACATAGTTCAAAAGGTTATATGCAACCCAGTGTGCACTTCAGTGCTGTTAAAATAGCCAAGATATGGAAGCTATAAATATCCATTAATAGATGAATGGATAAAGAAGATATGGTACATATACACAATGGACTATTACTTAGTCATTAAAAGAGTGAAATAATGTCATTTACACGGGCTTCCCTAGTGGCTCAGTCAGTAAAGAATCAGTTTGTAATGCAGGAGATTGCCTGCAATGTAGGAGATGTGGGTTCGATTCCTGGGTTGAGAAGATCCCTTGGAGAAGGAAAGTGGCCTCCCGCTCCAGTATTCTTGCCTGGGAAATCCCATGGACAGAGAAGCCTGGCAGGCTACAGTCCATGGGTTCACAAGAGTTGGACATGACTTAGCGACTAAACCACCAATGTCATCTGCAGCAACATGGACGGACCTGGAGATTGTCATACTAAGTGAATTAAATCAGACAGAGGAAGACAAATGTCATATGATATCATGTGTATGTGGAATCTAAAAAAAAATGATATAAAGGAATTCATTTACAAAACAGAAACAGACTCACAGAGAATGAACTTATGGAGACCAGGCATGGAAGATGAGGGTAGGGATACACTGGGAGTTTGGGATTGACATGTACACACTTCTATATTTAAAATAAATAGCAATGACCTAGTACTCAATAGTCTGTGTAATTATTTAAATAGGAAATTAATTTGAAAAAGAATAGATACATGTCATGTATGGATGTGAGAGTTGGACTATAAAGAAAGCTGAGCACTGAAGAATTGATGCTTTTGAACGGTGGTGTTGGAGAAGAGTCTTGAGAGTCCGTTGGACTGCAAGGAAATCCAACCAGTCCATCCTAAAGGAGATCAGTCCTGGGTGTTAATTTGAAGGACTGATGTTGAAGCTGAAACTCCAATACTTGGGCCACCTGATGCAAAGAGCTGACTCACTTGAAAAGATCCTGATGCTGGGAAAGATTGAGGGCAGGAGGAGAAGGGGACCACAGAGGATGAGATGGTAGGATGGCATCATCAGCTCGATGGACACGGGTATGGGTGGACTCCGGGAGTTGGTGATGGACAGGGAGGCCTGGTGTGCTGCGATTCATGGGGTTGCAAAGAGGTGGACACGACTGAGCGACTGAACTGAACTGAACTGATACAGGTAAGTGGTTCACTTGGCTGTATACCTAAAGCTAACAAAACAATATCAATTGACTATACTCCAATAAAATAAAGATTTAAAAAAGAGTAATATCCGTGTCCAAATTTATCAACCTCTAAAGCCTATTCCCATTCACTTTGTCAATGCAGGATAATGACAGAAATTAGGAGGATCATAATTAGGAGTACATATTTGCTTGAATTCCCAACCTCTATCTGCAAATTTCTAAGGCAAATATGAAAAAGGAAAGAGTAATTGTAACAGATAGCAGGGTCTAGAATTCTCTTAGAGAAATGTCTCATTTTGATGTCTCAATTTAGTTTCATAAGAGTGATAATGACAGATGACCAATTCCCTCAATGAGTTCATGATGTCATCAAGTTTTAAACAAGAATAAGTTAAAAAATTATTTGTTTCAAAAAGTTATTTCATCACTTTGTAGAAGCCTTAGAAGATACCAGTTCAATATTACACTGAAAAAATAAGCTTACATATGTCCTACATTCTTTCAATGAACTGAAGACCCAAAATAACATCTTATAATTTCCCCCAAATTATAGTTAAATGATGATGAAAATAATCAAATGGTTATTTAAAGATAGTACATTTTTAAAACCTCCCAATACCTAGGTAAATTTAATACTTACTCAAAGATAAATTGTTGTGATACAATGCTATTCAATCTGCTAAGACTAGATTAAAATTTTTCTTTTGAAGGGCAGTCAAGTAAATTAACTTTGCATTGTCCTCTGATGTTAAATCTTCAATTTATGTCTTTAGGATCTATAGCTCACTTCTTCTTATGTGGTAAAATTACTTGGTTGAACAAAAGAATATATCTCAAAATTTAAAAATCAGCATCATCTTGTCTTTGCAATTTTGGCTGTTAAATGATTCCCATCATTACCTAAACACAAAACTAAAGAAATAGGCAATTATATTTTTAAAATATCGGTTAAATCCATTTCTTTAAATTGGACTCTTTTCATATGAATTGATTTCTCAAGAGAAAAACTATCAAATCTTCTTTTTCTATGAAAAGACTAAATCATCTGGACTTTATCATGTATTCACAAATCCAAAATATCTGAAAGTGCAGATATCACACTGTGATTGGTGAAAGAAGGCAGAATACTTGGCTTGTGACATGAAGCAGTGCAGACATGTGTGATGACTCCTGTGGTGCTGGATCAAAGGTACCACATAAGCATAGGAATGTCATGGCCATTTGTTCCATTCTCATCCCAGTGATTTATTTGCAGGTCACTGGAACATACATCAGTGGCTAAAAATATGTAGGCATATTTCTTCAGTGACGTTGCTTTCTACTATTCACTGTATTAACCATCTGTCTCCTAATGTCATCCAAACCCACACTTATCTATGTAAAGGACCATGATGTCATAATGGTAAACAGGATCTCCCCAGAAATACTTGCTCTCACCACCAGCAACACCTGAATCCCTTATAAGAATCTGTTAGCAGCTTATTGGCTTATAAGAGAAATGGAAAGATCGTTCTTAAGAGTAAGTTCACAAATATTAGTTTACCTTAAGAAAAGTCTAAACACAGAATTACTAGATTTCTTCAACTTTCACAATTGCCAAAAATAAAATTTTAAGTATATTGATTAGCTTAATTCTGAGACTTCCTACAGTGTTAGCATGAGGTCTCTCATCACTCATCTTCTGTCAGCTGATCACCTCAATAATCCATCTCTGGTTACCTGTGTAGGGACATAGGTTTTGTGCAGTATTTGTAACTCTTTCCAATTCTTATTACTGCATATTGCAATTATTTAATGTGAGACTAGTTGATGTCTGTCATAATAAAGAATTGTTAGAGAAAAAAATGCTGTCTTTTGCCACCTTCAGTCTACTACTATTCAATATCAAACAACACTTAAATCTTTCATAAAAGGGTGTAAGTAATAGTTTATGTCAACCAGAATAATTCAAACTGCTAAGAGGAACAGAAATTAGGATGATTTGGCAAAGCATGAAAAGCAAATGGGAACCAGAAAGTCTCAAGAAGCAGAGTTTAGAAAAGGTTATAAAGATATAGGAAAGTAGGAATATGATACTAGTATTGTGGTTTTGAAAATGTTTTCAAAGATAACCCAATTTTAGCTCACTGAACAACAGTATTTTGATTCAATTAGATAGCTCAGTAAATAGCAAAAACCTGTAGCTGAAAGTCCTCCAGGTAATTATTAAAAATTTTAAGTGTGTTTGAGACAATCATGTGTCTAAAAACAAAGCCAAATTTTAGTTTCTCATGTCAACTTAATATCAAGTAGACTAGAAGTAAAAAAAATATTTAACTGTTAAGACACTAACATATGTGGTTGAGAAAGATTTTTCAATTAGGATGTGTGACTTAGCTTCCCAATGTTAAGAGTAAAAGAAGGGAGAAACTAGATTCCTGTATTTAGTTCTGAGATTATTCTTTAATTCTACAGATATATCTTGGGTATCAATAAAGTTCCCAATAGTGTAAAAACATGAGTCAAGCTCTCTCTTCTTGAAGAGTTCACAACCTAATGGTGAGAGTAACACACAGGCAGTTAATGAGGCACAGATGTAGAAAATGAACTTGTGGACATGGGGTGGGGGCAGAAAGAGAGCTGGGGACAAACTGAGAAAGAAGCATTGACATATATACACTACAATGTGTAACAGTAGAGAGCCAGTGGGAAGCTGCTGTACAGCACGGAGAGCAAACAGTGTAGGGCTCTGTGATGACCAAGAGGGGTGCAATGGGGTGGTGAAAGGGAAGCTCAAGAGGGAGGGGATATAGGTATACATACGGCTGATTCACAGTGTTGTACAGCAGAAACTAATACAACATTTATTAATAAAGCAATATCCTCCAATTAGAAAAATAATAGAGTAACTAACAGGAAGTGAAACAGAGGCCAAGTGTTTACCTCTGTGTGGGGCAGTTGGTGGTGGTGGCTTAGTCACTAAGTAGTGTCCACTCTTGTGACCCCGTGGACTGTAGCCTGCCAAGCTCCTCTGTCCATGGGATTCTCCAGGCAAGAATACAGGAGTGGGTTTCCATTTCCTTCTCCACGGGATCTTCCCAATCCAGGAATCGAACCCAGGTCTCCTGCATTGACGGCAGATTCTTTACCATGTGGGGCTGTTAGAGGTTTCACAAAAATCATTTGCTAATTTTTATGAGAAGATTTACATGATGCGAATCTTGAGGTATGGTTCAGAGTGTGTTCCTACAAAGAGAACAACCGGAGCCTGGGTTAAGTAGCAGAGAATGAAGTGTTCACAAGTCATCTCATTGCTTTCAGTTTAGAACAACCCAGTTTAGAGCAGTTTTTATCTCTTTCTCTCATACAGTACCACCTAGAATTATTTGCTTTATTAGCTTTATGAGCAAACATTGAGCTGTTAAAGAATGATCAAAGTAAGACTGTTTATAGAGACCAAGGGACATTGAGGTATCCTAATGATCTGAGACAATAATACAGTTTCAATGTGATGAACTTATAAATAGGAGTCTGTATGTATCTTAGAAAACAATTAGGTCTCAAATTCTGAGATTCAAAAAATTACCTAGTCAACACTTTAATGTTGTAGTCTTGCTCTTGGATTATTTAGAATCCAATTTTTTGTGTGTACTGAAACCACCCCATGGTAGCAAGTTAGCTATGTTCTAATAATTCCTGAGGTTATTACAGTACTATTTCTCAGCAGATAATGCACTGAAGTGTTTATTTTCCAGGTCAAGAATCTTTAAGCTGCAATAGTGTACACAATGAGTTTCAGATTATTATAATGTCATTAAAACAAATTCTAAGAATATACCTACTTGTAAAATTCTAATTAGTGTGATTACTATGGAATTGGAAATTATTCTTTAAAAAAAATAAGAACTTATTTTGGAAAAAAAATCAATGGTAGAATAAGAAACTGCCAAAGTAGCCATTCAGTATGATAAAATACCATTCCCTTGTATTCTGCTGAATATGTTATTTTTCAGATTCAAAGATACCACATTAAAGATTACTTTGCTGAATTTTTCTAAGAAAAGCATGATATAAATAACTCCAAATCAACAAAAGAGGGGGAAAAAAATCTAAGAAATGTAGACAAATGAGCCAAATTAGAACCATTAAGAACTGATTTGGAATTTAGTTAGAATTATATGAGCCCATACCTCAACATAATAAAAGCTATATATGACAAACCCACAGCAAACATTATCCTCAATGGTGAAAAATTGAAAGCATTTCCTCTAAAGTCAGGAAAAAGACAAGGGTACCCACTTTCACCATTACTATTCAACATAGTTTTGGAAGTTTTGGCCACAGCAATCAGAGCCAAAAAAGAAATAAAAGGAATCCAAATTGGAAAAGAAGAAGTAAAACTCTCACTGTTTGCAGATGACATAATCCTCTACATAGAAAACCCTAAAGACTCCACCAGAAAATTACTAGAACTAATCAATGAATATAGTAAAGTTGCAGGATATAAAATCAACACACAGAAATCCCTTGCATTCCTATACACTAATAATGAGAAAATATAAAGAGAAATTAAGGAAACAATTCCATTCACCATTGCAACAAAAAGAATAAAATACTTAGAAATATATCTACCTAAAGAAACTAAAGACCTATACATAGAAAACTATAAAACACTGGTGAAAGAAATCAAAGAGGACACTAATAGATGGAGAAATATACCATGTTCATGGATTGGAAGAATCAATATAGTGAAAATGAGTATACTACCCAAAGCAATTTATAGATTCAATGCAATCCCTATCAAGCTACCAACAGTATTCTTCACAGAGCTAGAACAAATAATTTCACAATTTGTATGGAAATACAAAAGACCTCGAATAGCCAAAGCTATCTTGAGAAAGAAGAATGGAACTGGAGGAATCAACCTACCTGACTTCAGGCTCTACTACAAAGCCACAGTCATCAAGACACTATGGTACTGGCACAAAGACAGAAATATAGATCAATGGAACAAAATAGAAAGCCCAGAGATAAATCCACGCACATATGGACACCTTATCTTTGACAAAGGAGGCAAGAATATACTATGGATTAAAGACAATTTCTTTAACAAGTGGTGCTGGGAAAACTGGTCAACCACTTGTAAAAGAATGAAACTAGAGCACTTTCTAACACCATACACAAAAATAAACTCAAAATGGATTAAAGATCTAAACGTAAGACCAGAAACTATAAAACTCCTAGAGGAGAACATAGGCAAAACACTCTCTGACATACATCACAGCAGGATCCTCTATGACCCACCTCCCAGAATATTGGAAATAAAAGCAAAAATAAACAAATGGGACCTAATTAAACTTAAAAGCTTCTGCACAACAAAGGAAACTATAAGCAAGTTGAAAAGATAGCCTTCAGAATGGGAGAAAGTAATAGCAAATGAAGGAACTGACAAACAACTAATTTCAAAAATATACAAGCAACTCCTACAGCTCAATTCCAAAAAAACAAATGACCCAATCAAAAAATGGGCCAAAGAACTAAATAGACATTTCTCCAAAGAAGACATACAGATGGCTAACAAACACATGAAAAGATGCTCAACATCACTCATTATCAGAGAAATGCAAATCAAAACCACTATGAGGTAGCATTTCACACCAGTCAGAATGGCTGCGATCCAAAAGTCTACAAGCAATAAATGCTGGAGAGAGTGTGGAGAAAAGGGAACCCTCTTACACTGTTGGTGGGAATGCAAACTAGTACATCCACTATGGAGAACAGTGTGGAGATTCCTTAAAAAACTGGAAATAGAACTGCCTTATGATCCAGCAATCGCACTGCTGGGCATACACACTGAGGAAACCAGAATTGAAAGAGACACATGTACCCCAATGTTCATCACAGCACTGTTTATAATAGCCAGGACATGGAAGCAACCTAGATGCCCATCAGCAGATGAGTGGATAAGAAAGCTGTGGTACATATACACAATGGAGTATTACTCAGCCATTAAAAAGAATACATTTCAATCAGTTCTAATGAAGTGGATGAAACTGGAGCCTATTATACAGAGTGAAGTAAGCCAGAAAGAAAAACACCAATACAGTATACTAATGCATATATATGGAGTTTAGAAAGATGGTAACAATAACCCTGTATATGAGACAGCAAAAGAGACACTGATGTATAGAACAGTCTTTTGGACTCTGTGGGAGAGGGAGAGGGTGGGACAATTTGGGAGAATGGCATTGAAATATGTATAATATCAAATATGAAACGAGTTGCCAGTCCAGGTTCGATGCATGATACTGGATGCTTGGGCCTGGTGCACTGGGATGACCCAGAGGGATGGTATGGGGAGGGAGGAGGGAGGAGGGTTCAGGATGGGGAACACATGTATACCTGTAGCAGATTCATTTTGATATATGGCAAAACCAATACAATATTGTAAAGTTAAATAAAATTAAAAAAAAGAATTATATTAGCCCTAAGTTTCTGTCCTGAAGTTTTGAATAGTAATCAAGAATAAATCAAGAATGAAAAACAGAAGTATTTTTTAATAAAGTAATTATCAGTTATTTTGGAAACAGTAAATACCAACAAATTATTTACAGATGTATATCAGTAAGCTGCTTCCACAGAAATACACATACCAGACAACCCCAAAACTCAGCAGTGTATGACAGGAAGAATTTATTTCTCATTCACCTGGCAAGTTCTGGGCAGCTGTTTTCAGAGAAGATCGAGAGGGATTGTATTTAGATTATAGGTTTGTGTCTACTCCATGTGCCTTTTGTTCTCTGGAAACCCACAGGCTGCCCACGATAGGCCTTTCTCTTGGCAATGACAGAAATGCAAGAAACCAAGCGTCAATGGGTTTAACTCTGTTTTAGTTTGTGCCAGAAGACACACTACATCCTGGTGTTAAGAGCACATATGATGACTCTGGCTAGATTCAAATCCAATTCCCCACTTACTCTTTGGCCTTGCTAAGAAACTTCAAAAGGGGATAGCTTATAAAATGTAGGTACATTCCTCTCATGCTTTAATAACTATGTATATACTTGGAACACTTTGTCATTATTACTATAGTCTCAGAGTAGGTTCTGTAGGAATCTCCAGAATGTCATAGCTTATTTTCTAAGTCCCACAGATTGCAAGCTCTTTGGGTAATGGTTTCTTTCTTTCCTCCCTGTGGTTACAGAAAAGAGATGGCTGACCAGTTGACTGATGGTGTTAGGAAGTATAATGGCAGCTAGAAGACAGTAATGGCACCCCACTCCAGTACTCTTGCCTGGAAAATCCCATGGACAGAGGAGCCTGGTAGGCTGCAGTCCATGGGGTCACTAAGAGTCAGACACGACTGAGCGACTTCACTTTCACTTTTCACTTTCCTGCATTGGAGAAGGAAATGGCAACCCATTCCAGTGTTCTTGCCTGGAGAATCCCAGGGACGGGGGAGCCTGGTGGGCTGCCATCTATGGGGTCGCACAGAGTCAGACACGACTGAAGTGACTTAGCAGCAGCAGCAGAAGAAGACAATAAAGTTGTTGCAACTTTGAAGTTAATGAGACCTCCATGAAAGCCAACCTCCAACTCTAAGTATTGACCTGAAAAATTGCACTCACAACATGAAGGATGACACATCTCCTGAGATGCTATGGCCCCAGAGTGTTCACATGACAGAACAAAAGAATAACTATTTTCTTTAAATGGATGACATTGGTTAAAAACTCAAATGGCTAGTATAAATCTTTCAAAACTTATGCAAAATCCAAAGAAAGCACATTTCTCACTGACTCTGAGTAATAGTAGCTTAGAGATAAAAATCAGCATTTGAATGAGACCCATAAGTATGGATGTGCTTCCCAGGTGGTGCTGTGTGTGCTTAGTAGTTCAGTCGTGTCCCACTCTTTGTGTGTGCTTAGTCCTTCAGTCATGCCCCACTCTTTGCTACCCAAGGACTGTCCATGGAATTGCAGGCAGATTCTTTACCATCTGAGCTACCAGGGAGGGAAGCTCTCCAGGTGGCGCTAGTGGTAAAGAATCTACCTGCCAACACAGGAGACCCAGAGAGGTGGGTTTGATCCCTGAGTTGGGAAGATCACCTGGAGTAGGAAATGGCAACACACTCTAGTATTCTTGACTGGAAAATTCCATGGACAGAGGAGCGTGGCAGGCTACTGTTAGTCCATGGGTCCCAAAGAGTCGGACACAACTTTGAGATTGAGCATGTATGCATGCTTTTGTGCTATTAATATATTTATTATCTAGCCCTTTCAGAAAGTTTACCAACCTCTGATTTAAACAGTGGGTTTTGGCATAAGTTAATTTCTTTGTTAGTTTGATAGGTTAACTATTTTTTTCTCAAATAATTATTGAAAAAATAGATGCAACCTAACAGTCTAGTGGGCCTTAGGAAGCATCACTATGAACAAAGCTAGTGGAAAGGATGGAATTCCAGTTGAGCTATTTCAAATCCTAAAAGATGATGCTGTGAAACTGCTGCACTCAATACGCCAGCAAATTTGGAAAACTCAGCAGTGGCCACAGAACTGGAAAAGGGCAGTTTTCATTCCAATCCTAAAGAAAGGCAATGCCAAAGAATGCTCAAACCACCACACAATTGCACTCATCTCACACCCTAGCAAAGTAATGCTCACAATTCTCCAAGCCAGGCTTCAGCAATATGTGAACTGTGAACTTCCAGATGTTCAAGCTGGTTTTAGAAAAGGCAGAGGAATCAGAGATCAAATTGCCAACATTCAGTAGATCATCGAAAAAGCAAGAGAGGTCCAGAAAAACATCTATTTCTGCTTTATTGAATATGCCGAAGCCTTTGACTGTGTGGATCACAATAAACTGTGGAAAATTCTCAAAGAGATGGGAATACCAGACCACCTGACCTCCTGAGAAATCTGTATTCAGATCAGGAAGCAACAGTTAGAACTGGACATGGAACAACAGACTGGTTTCAAATAGTGAAAGGAGTACGTCAAGGCTGTATATTGTCACCCTGTTTATTTAACTTCTATGCAGAGCACATCATGAGAAAAGCTGGGCTGGCTGAAGCACAAGCTGGAATCAAGATTGATGGGAGAAATATCAATAACCTCAGATATGCAGATGACAACAACCTTATGGCAGAAAGTGAAGAACTAAAGAGCCTCTTGATGAAAGTGAAAGAGGAGAGTGAAAAAGTTGGCTTAAAGCTCAACATTCAGAAAACGAAGATCATGGCATCCGGTCCCATCACTTCAGGGCAAATAGATTGGGAAACCTTAAAATCGGTGGCTGACTTTATTTTTGGGGACTCCAAATTCACTGCAGATGGTGACTGCATTCACAAAATTAAAATATGCTTACTCCTTGGAAGGAAAGTTATGACCGACCTAGACAGCATATTAAAAAGCAGAGACATTACTTTGCCAAAGAAAGTCAAGGCTATGGTTTTTCCAGTGGTCATGTATGGATGTGAGAGTTGGACTATTAAGAAAGCTGAATGCTGAAGAATGGATGCTTTTGAACTGTGGTATTGAAGAAGACTCTTGAGAGTCCCTTGGACTGCAAGGAGATCCAACCAGTCCATCCTAAAGGAGATCAGTTCTGGGTGTTCATTGGAAGGACTGATGTTGAAGCTGAAACTCCAATACTTCTGCCACCTGATGCAAAGAACCGACCCATTTGAAAAGATCCTGATGCTGGGAAAGATTGAGGGCAGGAGGAGAAGGGCATGACAGATGATGAGATGGTTGAATGGCATCACTGACTTAATGGACATGAACATGAGTTTGGGTAACTCTGGGAGTTGGTGACGGACAGGGAGCCTTGGCGTGCTCCAGTTCATGGGGTCGCAAAGAGTCAGACATGACTGAGCGATTAAACTGAACTGATGCTTTGTGAAATTGGAAATTTGAATATTTTTTTATAGTAACCTAGCACCATCTTGTGGAATATTACATAAACTGTCAGAAAATTTTATTGAACTACTGTTGCTGAGAATGTGGCATGCTTTGGTCTAACTTCTAAATTTTACTGAAAATAATGTGTAAAAAAAAGTCCAATGTTTTGAATAAAAATAATTTATAAAAGTTAGAGAATATCTTACCCAAATTAAGATTATTAATTAACCTTATCCAGATTATTTTCTGGATAAGGAAACTGGTCTTCCATAATCAAATAACTTAGTATACTTCCATAGTAAGTTTAATAGTGGAATTTTAGAATTTGTCTATGAAAAATGAAGGTGCATTTATATATATGAGCATGCATGTTTAATGTATGGAGTTACAATTTTAGTAATACTTTTTAAAAAAATCAATTCAGGAAATTTTAATAGAACTTTTTAGTTATAAGAATTTTAGATTTACAGAAAAATTGCAAAGGTAGTAAGTAGGGCTAATTTTCATAGACAAAAATATGAAATTACTTACATGGATACCAAAATTGTAGAGATGAAGTTATTTGGGTTATCATGTTCAGTTCTGCACATGTAGATCAGGAGGAACAGAGAAAAACTGGAACATGTTAAGAAGAATAATTTGCAAATAGGTAGATGAGATAATGTGATTCAGCAAACCATTCCACCCAATAAGCTGCGGAGGGGACTGGGGGCTGATAATTGTGGAGAAAACATGGTACCAGATTAGGAAGTGAGGCTTTACGTGTCTCAGTGGCTGCTCTGGGAAATGTGGGTTATGCTTCATTTCATGCAACCGTTAAAGTAAGAATGAGTTCTGATGGACCAAAGGTGTAGGAAGACAGTTGTTTCATGGCAAAGCACATCATTCTAACTGAAAACAGAAAGAGCAATCTGATGAGTAATGAGTTTTCTGTCATAAGGGATACTCATTCAGAAACATCAGACTCTCCTTCAGAGTTTGGTATGGCAGGGGATACTGTTCAATAGAAAGTTAAGAGACGAAATTTGCTCCTGAAACCACTATTATATATTTGAATTTTTATATTTGTGGTATAGAAATACAAGTGGGATGTAGGTGATTCCCAAACCATGACCAGCAAAGGGTGCTCATTTAAAGGTTAAGTGTATTCTGATGTATCTTGTTAGATAGATGCCACTTGTGTCTCACTGACCAGGAAGGGCAGACAGGAGGAAATCTGTGGGACATTCTGGAATTTTTGAACATGCTCAGACCTGATGAGGATGTTCTGGACTCTGCTGGTGGAAAATGTCGGTCAGTGTTTCTCTAAGAAACCAAGGAGACCAGAGCAACTGTTCCAAGAACATCCCTTGCTTTCTCATTGACATTTCCTGAGTTGAGATACTATGAAATGTGGAACTTCATAAAATCCAACGCTGAAGACAGTTATTAACATCATAGGATGACTTTGTATCATAACGATAAGAGCAAGGATTTCGTCCTAGTAGGCAAATTTGATTTTTAGTGCTTTCAGTCTACTGTTTTAAATCCAAGTGTGCTGAGACCCATTTTCATGTCTACCACCCCTCACAGGATTACCTCAGATGCTCAGTTATATGCTTTGCACACTGTGACTCTGCATACGAGGCCATCGCCCACTGCCACGTGCATGCCCTCATCACCCTGCTCGGGCTTGTACACACAAGGTCGTGCTGCCCCACTGTGGGGACGCCATTCACACCGAGTCCTCAGGGTCAGATGCTCCACACTGGGTGTGCAGGGTCACCCTGCTCAGCCCATTCTGACTTCCATCCTGTGCCTTCCTCCCACATGCATTTCTTCCTCACCCTGAGTGGGCTGACTCGCCACATCAGATCTCTTCCCTGCCCGGATTCTCTCCTAACTCTCCTATGATACTGCTAGCTTAGGGCCCTCTGAGTTCAGCTTCCTTTTGTCTTTGTTCAGGCTCTGCACCAAGCTGCCCTTCAAGGCAGATGGCCTTGTATTCTTTAGTCTCTCTCTCTTCCTCTCTCTCCCTCTCTCTCTGTCTCTGTCTGTCTGTCTCTCTTTCCTCCCTACATTTCACTGCCCTGTCTAAAGCTTTAGGACTAAATTGCTCTGGAAAAATATTTAGGAATGAAAAGAAAGGGAAGAGAAAGGAAGAGGAAGAGAAAGCACACAGCTGGTTTGGTTCCACAATGCAAACAGCAACAATGACAGAATCAACGACAGATTTAGGAAATGAAGTGTTGTAAAGGCACATGTTTATATATAGAGGTTATTTATATACAAACTGAGTGTTTGTAAATTGGAAGTCAAACGATCAATGTATTCCACTGAAAACGCTCCCAAATTAACTAAGACAATGCTGTCAGAAAGAATAATGTATCCAGGAAAAACATCAGAAAGGATAATGTAACCTGAGTCCACAGGTCTCTATAAATAAACCTTACCAGTCAAATCTTCAAAGTTAACTTTTAGCATATAAATGGTATGCACTCTCAGAGCAAAATATACCTTTTCCTAATATGAGAAACTATATATTTTGAGTAAAATAGAAAAATAATATTCAATAAAGCATTTATCACTGAAGTTTCTAAGCCAATGAAAGTTTACATATGACTTCTCAATGCCATTCTTATTTCCGTTCAGTGGTAAAACATGTCTAATTCCCATCTTTAGCATATGTCCAACTCTCATCTTTAGTGCAATCAATTGACTATTTACACTTCATCAAAACTCTAGGCAACACTGTTTGCTATTTCTCTGATTGAACTGCATCTCTTATACTAAAACTCACGTTTAATTAGGTATGCATTTTGGAGAAAGCTGTTTTTAATGTTCCATCTACTTTCCTGATGTCACTCACTTGAAAAATCAATTCAAGAAAGGTATTGTGAGTAATTTTTAGTATTATCTATTAAGTTTTACTGTACTTTTTATAGTTAAGAACTTAGAATTAAGAACTAACTTAATGACATCTGTCAGAATGTGTACTTCTCTGAAAGCTTCACTGTTAGCATTTTTTCCTATTTGCACTTTTTATTGCTTTGTGAAAGCCTGCCTAGTTAGTCAAATAAATTAAATTTAAGTATTTTTGTAAATTGCTTAAATATAAGTTGTATTTTGTAACTTTTAAAAGGTATATAACTGTTAAATAAAGGAAAATAAAAATACTTTAAATTCTCTGGAAAAAATTAAAATATAAGGCAAACAGCACCATCTACTGATAAATCTACTTATTTATAAGACAGCTTAATTTTAATTCAATGAAAATTAAAGACAAAAATGACAGGAAATATGATTCTATTTATTCTGTGGCCATTCCAAAGATTTTAATTCCTAGTCTGTTGTTGATGGTTGTTATTGATACAATGCAAAAGAAAATAAGATCCATTTTATTAGAAAGAGGTTTCAGTGTGCCAGCTACCAGCTTATTGCCTCTCAGTTCCAAATCCATTCCATTCTTGACTGTATGGCTTGTGGAGCTGAATCTTAAAATCATTTCTCTTTCCAGCCATCTAGATGGCATCATGAGGGACACAGCAGGGTAGGAAGGACCGTCTCTTATAATTCCCCTGTGCTTTTCTTTTTTTTTTTTTTTCCTTTCTTGCTTCTATAGCATTCAGCTGACAAGTGGGACACACAGCTGAACTTACTCCCAGTGAGCTTCCATGACACATCCATGGACTTCTTCCCAGAAAGTTCTGCAGGCAGCACAAGCGACTTCTCAGCAAGTCCAGCAACACCCTCCCTGGGTGACTGCCAGCAAGAGCAAAAGATGGGCTCTCTTGAAACGTACACAGAATTCTTACTAAAATAGACTATATCCTGAGCCTTAAATAAACTCTCAGTATATTGGAAACAAATGAAATCATGCAAACTATTTTCTCTGACCAAAGTGGAATTGAATCACAAATTAACAAAGGAGAGCTATCTGCAAAATTCCCAAATGTCTAGAAAAGAAATGATATCTCTAAACAACCAGATGTCAAAGAAGTTATAAGAAAAAATTTAAATATTTTGAGCTGAATGAGAATGAAATACAACATATTAAAAATTTGTGAAATATCATCAAGGCTGCCAGTAATTGGTTGTGCACCTATTTGAGACAGCCACTTAAACTCTCAGTCTCTTCATTTACCTGACCACAGTTAGCTGGCTGAGTTGGGTCTCTTCCAACTTTGAGTATTTATGAATTTACAACATGAGAAAGCATTAAATTTGAAAACACAATCTCAATAAAACTTTATAGGTCATAGTGTTAGCGGAAAATTATGATAGATTTAGAATTTTAATTTCCTTATGAAGTATCAACTGAAATGGAGTTTTAGTCTAGGCTTGCCATTTTTACTTCATTCCTCAAAACCTAAAGCCCATATAGTGTTGGCAGACTAACAAAACACTCATTGTCATATAACCTCAGGTGCATTAGTGAAGTAAGACACTCTATAATGTCCTTTGTAATCCTACCACTGAAAAAAATGTCCAAACATACAGAAATACTTCAGAAATAGGTGCCCTTGTTACTTATTGTCAGACATAGAAAATTATGATTTTGTATTTGTAAATTAGATTTTATTTTCTTTTGGGTAAAATAGTTCAAACTCACATTTCAAGTTTTGAAAAAAAAAAAAAAAACAGCAGCCTAGAGTTCTTATTGTGTGCATATTAAGTTGCTTCAGTCGTGTCTGACTTTGCGACCCTATGGACTGTAGCCTGCCTGGCTCTTCTGTCCTTGGAATTCTCCACGCAAAAATATTGGAGTGGGTTGCCATGCCCTCCTCCAGGGGATGTTCCTGACCCAGGGATTGAAGCCACATCTCTTATGTCTCCTGCATTGGCAGCCAGGTTCTTTACCACTAGCACCACCTGGGAAGCTCAGAGTTACCACTAGCTGTAGCTAAAACTGAGCTGTAATATGATAAAATAAAATATTGCAAAATAAATTATTCATAAAAATTGAGTTTAAAAGATAACTATTTTTTTTCAGATAAGACTCTCTGGTTGGAAAAAAAAATTGCAGTAGTATAAGCTTGGTCTGATATTTTGAAATTTGCTTAGTAAAAAGCCTCCAAGCTCTTGTCTGCTCTGTCACTGAAGAGGATGAAAAGCTTAAAGTACAGCAAGTACAGGGCAAGAGTCAGGGCAACTAAAAATAAAACACCTTATTAAGCCTTTATTGACTTGAATTAGCTAAAGGTGCTAGGTGCGCCAAGTCCTAAGCAAAAACAGTCATTATATACCCTTAAAATCAGATGTTATCAGATAAGAAGTAAAAAACCACTCCAGCTAGAATTGCCACTCATTCTAGACTGATGCTAACAATTACATAATTTTAGAAAATTAATTTATTTTACCTTGCTTCGTAAACACTGATTTGTAAAATAAAGACTTCTAGTCCTAAATTTCCTTGGTCTGATGACAATAGGCATTTTCTTTCTTTTAAAGTTTCTTCTTACATCATCTCTTGCTTAAGCATTATGTGGCTTATGCTATGATTTAATAATCATTTTATTTGTTTATCACTCCTCCCATGGTGAATCTAGGACTTCTCAGCCTCCAAAACCGTGAGAAATAAATTTCTGTTTATAAGCCACCCAGTCTATGGTATTTTGTTATAGCAGCACAAATAAACTATGCTATGCTATGCTCAGTCGCTTCAGTTGTGTCCGACTCTGTTTGACCCCAAAGACGGCAGCCCACCAGGCTCCTCCGTCCCTGGGATTCTCTGGGAAAGATCACTGGAGTGGGTTGCCATTTCCTTCTCCAATGCATGAAAGTGAAGTTGCTCAGTTGTGTCCAACTCTTAGCGACCCCATGGACTGCAGCCTACCAGGCTCCTCCGTCCATGGGATTTTCCAGGCAAGAGTACTGGAGTGGGGTGCCATTGCCTTCTCCGACAAATAGACTAAGATAATTAAATTATTTAATAATTCCAAATATATATACAGATCCTGTTTTTTGAGTACTGTAGAAAGACATTTAATAATGGGCCAAAGAACTCAATAGACATTTCTCCAAAGAAGACATACAGATGGCTAACAAACACATGAAAAGATGCTCAACATCACTCATTATCAGAGAAATGCAAATCAAAACCACTATGAGGTAGCATTTCACACCAGTCAGAATGGCTGCTATCCAAAAGTCTACAAGCAATAAATGCTGGAGAGAGTGTGGAGAAAAGGGAACCCTCTTGCACTGTTGGTAGGAATGCAAACTAGTACATCCACTATGGAGAACAGTGTGGAGATTCCTTAAAAAACTGGAAATAGAACTGCCTTATGACCCAGCAATCCCACTGCTGGGCATACACACCGAGGAAACCAGAATTGAAAGAGACACGTGTACCCCAATGTTCATCACAGCACTGTTTATAATAGCCAGGACATGGAAGCAACCTAGATGTCCATCAGCAGATGAATGCATAAGAAAGTGGTGGTACATATACACAATGGAGTATTACTCAGCCAATAAAAAGAATACATTTGAATCAGTTCTAATGAGGTGGATGAAACTGGAGCCTATTATACAGAGTGAAGTAAGCCAGAAAGAAAAATACCAATACAGTATACTAATGCATATATATGGAATTTAGAAAGATGGTAACAATAACCCTGTATGCAAGACAGCAAAAGAGACACTGATGTATAGAACAGTCTTTTTGACTCTGTGGGAGAGGAAGAGGGTGGGATGATTTGGGAGAATGGCATTGAAACAGGTATAATATCATATAAGAAACGAATCACCAGTCCAGGTTCAATGCAGGATACAGGATGCTTGGGGCTGGTGCACTGGGATGACCCAGAGGGATGGTACGGGGAAGGAGGTGGGAGGGGGGTTCAGGATGGGGAACACATGTACACCCGTGGCGGATTCATGTTGATGTATGGCAAAACCAATACAATATTGTAAAGTAATTAGCCTCCAATTAAAATAAATAAATTTAAATTAAAAAAAATAAATTTACTTTCAAAGAAACAAAAACATTTTAATTGAATATCTAAATATCATAACCTGAACTAAACATCATACCCTAAGGTACCATGCTATAAGTAAGGATGCACATTTGTGGCATAAAGTTACAGAAAAATTTAAGCAACCGAAGAAAATCAAACCTATTTAACAGAAGAGAAACATCATATCCCATTCCAGTATAAATGGTGCCAAAATTATGGTATCCAGACCTCTAAGATTAATGTTTAATTTTGATCATTCTAAATGGGCCCATTCATATTAACTCAGTTTAGCTGAGTGTGAGAAATAATGACCTGATTAGTATCAATCCTTATAACAATGCCTTAATTTAAATATCACTTTATAAAAACATGCTAAGATTGAATATACGATAAAGCACATAGATAACTGGAACCAGATTTCCCTAGATGGATTTGGGTCCAACACTTATAAACTGTGTCAACTTTGGCAATTTATTAAAATTTTTTCTACCTTGCTTTCCTCTTTTGAAAAATGAGGAAAATCATCCCTTTGTTGAAAGATTGTTGTGAGAGTCAAGTTGTTATATGTGAAGAACTTATAACCATGTCCAGCATGAGAAGTCTTAGGTGTTTTTACATGAATTTCTTATTTAGCCTAGAAAACAAAACAAAAACCTTAGCGGAATTTGTTGTTTAGTGGCTCAGTCATGCTTGACTCTTTGTGACCCCATGGACTGTAACCTGAGAGGCTCCTCTGTCCATGGGATTTCCCAGCGAAGAATATTGGAGTAGGCTGATATTTCCTTCTCCAGGGGATCTTCCCAACCTAGGGATCGAACCCATGTCTCCTGCGTCTCCTGCACTGACAGGCAGATTCAGTGATAATCTGACAGGCTTAGATTACCACTAAACCGCCTGGGAAGCCCCTTAGTGGCGTTAGGATGCTGTTATTCTCCATACACAGAGAAGAGGACAAAACTAGAGATTGTCTCTTTACAAAGAGTCAGGGAGTTCCAAATTAGTCCATGTCAGAAAACTGTCAAGAAAAAGGTTGTAAATAAATCTAACCAACAGCTTAAGTTTGACCCGGAGCAAAGACTGCAAGCTTACGTTTCTAATTAAGAAAAAAATACGCATAACATTAACCTTACATGGCTTTTCTTTATTATGCTTGAAACGTGTTTATATTGTGTCTGTTTTTCAATTTTTTTATACAAAATGTATTTACTGAGACATATTTTCGTTGAAGACTATGTAGAGCCTTTGTTCACATTGCCTGCTTTCTTCCACAACCCCCAGCCATTCCATACTCACCCTAGCTTGCTCTGTTCTCACAAAAAATTGTAAAACTTAATTGATAGAGTGATAATTCTTTCAGAGGTCCTGTACGCCATGTGCTTTACATAAAATATTTATCTTACAATAAACCAATTAGGAAGATAGTAACTTCATTGCACAGATAAGAACTCCCAGGCTCAGAGATGTTCAATAATACGTTGAGAGTTGTGAGGCAGTGAAGGAGAAAGTGAGGTTCTGATCGCTGTGTCCTCATTACAGAGAGCGTTCTTTGCAAGATGAAACGCAGCCTCTCAAAGACTTTAAAGAAAAATCTACTCTCGCCATCACCAGGTCTGTTTCTCTACTCCCCCTTTTACAAATAATCATCCTGAATTAACTGAACAATGTAAAAAGTTGTTATATGAGTGTTGCATTACAGTTACATAACACCTATATGCAGAAAAAAGTTAAAAAACAACTGAAGGGCATTAGGAAAACATGTTCTTTGACATTTCCAATTCACCCTATGACCACTGCCATGCAAATAGCCCAGGGTAGCCTGCTGAAGGCTGAGAGACATGTCATTAGCATCCTTGGCTAATAGCTATTCAAGGACAGCCATAGAATGCCAATAGGAGCCAATTTGCCTCAATGCTTCCGCTGCAAACACTTTAGGACTGTAGAGCATACATTTGTCCTGCAGAGGGCACCAGTGACCCAGACAGCAGAATTTAGTGCCTCTCATACGACAGCCTTGGAAGGAAAAACTCCCCTTACCCCGTGTACTGGCTTTGGACTGTGGGGGTCACTGAATGCCAATGCTACCATTTCCTCTCCTGGAGATCTGAGTATCATTTAAGACTTTCATGGCAGAGTTTTCACATTTTTATCAAATATTTGATAATCATCTATTTTGACATATGATGAAAAGTGAAAGTGAAGTCGCTAAATCGTGTCCAACTCTTTGTGATCCCATGGACTGTACCCTACCAGGTTCCTCCGTCCATGGGATTTTCCAGGCAAGAGTACTGGAGTGGGTTGCCATTTACTCTGCCAGAGGATCTTCCCGACCCAGGGATCCAATTCGGGTCTCCCGCATTGTAGGCAAATGCTTTACCGTCTGAGCCACCAGATAGATATTATTTATATATCATACATTTGCATACTGTAGTTACATTGAAAACTCTGCAAACTGTTTAGATCATTGTTTTTTATTTTTAGAGAAAATCAACATTTTTAGAATATTGGGATGCACTTCAAGTTCTAAAACCATTCAATCCCCAGTATTATAATACAAAAATGCTAATAGTGAAACTTCCTTATTTTACCCTTCCCAAAAGACCTAGCTGATCTAGTAGAAACCCCAATTCACATACTTAAATACTGTTAAATTGCTTTTTGTAAATATATTTCTTCCTTATTAAGCTAACATCCTTTTATTCACTCAGGTTGTTTCCTAGGAAGGGAATATTAAACATAAGAGCAAAGCTGATGAAGTGTATGCTCTTTGGCATCAAACTGACCTGGGTCTAAATTCTACTTCTGCCACTTAGTAGCTGTGTAGCCTTGAGAAGTCACATTACATCTGTGAGCCTCAATTCTTTCATCTGTAAGTAAAAATAAGGGTACTTGCTTCACATAACATTGTGAGAATCAAATTACATAATGTACAGAAATGCTTAGCACAATGTTAAGTGCACAGAATATGTGCTGAGAAAAAAATGGTTATATAACTGATTAGATAGATCATATTGATTTGTAACTAGCATGGTAGTAATATTTGTGTGGTGCTTGTTGCAGGGAGGACAAAAACTTTGATATGTGTCACTTACTCTAATATATGAACTATTCAACATTTTATATGGTTTTTAGCAAAATCTTCAACCCCAAGATTCACTTTCAAAGAAGAAAATATTTTTAGGGCAAGTCAGAGTGTAGTTATTTAAATATCTATTTGCAAATAAAATATAACTTCCAAAATACTAGAAAAATTTATTCTCTTGGAATTTTTGCAAGATTAATCCTTATAATTTGAACATTTGATTAATAATTGAATACATTTATAATTTGATAAATGATTTAAATAGTTTATAAAAATAATTCATTAATTAAATATAACTATAGCTGAAGTTATGTCTGATTTATGAAAAAGTGTGAATTCCCAAACTTTCACCAAGTTTGGAACAATCTATTATTAAAATAAGGGCTTCCCAGGTGGCGCTAGTGGTAAGAACCTGCCAGCTAATGCAGGAGATAAAAGAGATGTAGGTTCGATACCTGGGTTGGGAAGAGCCCCTGGAAGAGAGCATGGCAATCCACTCCGATATACTTGCCTGGAGAATCCCATGGACAGGAGCCTGATGGGCTACAGTCCATAGGGTCGCAAAGAGTTCGACACAACTGAAGCAAATCTGCACACATTATTAAAATAAGAATGTTAAGTAGGCACTTATAAGCTTGAGTTCAATCCAACGATCATGAACTGAGCAAAATAAAGAAAGTTTATAATCATCAGTTAGAGCAAACCACATTAACTACCTGTCAGTAACATTTATGCATCAAATTATAGGCCATTAAAATAAAACTGCAAAAATTGTAAATGGGATTAGATAGAAACAAAATAGTCGGGAATAATCTCATCTCTGTGAGCTCAGCACAAAGAGAGATCTAAAACAGAGAATCCAAATTAAAAAAATGACTGAGCAGGTCTTACAGATAGGTATCATAAACTGAAAATTAATTGATGCATTTTAGTTTTCTATAATTATCCATGACATTTCCAAATACTATTTTCAAAATAAATTGCTAGTAAATATAGAAAAGTACATGTTAACTTCACTATTATGTTATTGTTGATCGTAATATTAACAAAAATATAAGTAACAGAAATAAAATTGGCAATTAACATACAACACCTATAAGAAAACTTTTTCAAGTAATTGAGGGGCATAAGGAAGACTTACTCTTTGAAACTTTCAGTCTTCCCTGTGACCACTGCCACGTGAATGGTGCTGGCTGGCCTACTAATGATGAGAGATGTCCCTATCATCACGCCAGCTAACACCAATGACCAGATATAGGAATGAAAGTATTCTAGGCAGTCCAGCCCCAGCCAACCTGCCAGCTGACCCCAGAATAGTCATGTGGTTGATGCATTAAAATGACAAACATTTGCTGTGTTAAACCACCAAAGTTTTGTTTGGTTTCTTACACAGCAAAGTCTAACTGATACAAGACTTAGGCAAGAACAAAGACAGGCTCACACTCTTTCTTCTGACATGACCATTTTTGGGCATAGGAGAAACGCACAGCTTTGCCCTGCTGAACTTCTGCGTGTAGCACAATTCTGAAGCTACAACAACCTCCCTTCTATCAGCCCCAGAAAGGCAGCCCAAGACTTGCCCTTGGAGTTTTCTCAGGCACGGGTCAGACGGCCAAAGGAAGGGAATGTACTGAGTTGGCCAAAAAGTACATTTGGACTTTTCCATACCATTTTAACAGATGAATCCGAACTTTCTGGCCAACCCAATATTAAGCTCTCCAAGTTCTTTTCTTGCATCCCCATTATTTGCCTGAAAAAGAAAAAAGGAAAAGCACTTTGGTTTTTGCAGTTTGGAAAAAACTGTAGAACAGCAACACTCTATTCAAAAATTCTATTTGAATTTCTGATCTATTTTCTTAGACTATCCAAGATCTGTTAGAGGTAAGTAATCAACCAATGATGGAAACCAATATTCTGATACAACCTTTTTTATATCTCATGTCTCACTGTGGGTTGTGCATCTGTCATTATAATGCCTCAGCCAAAATTGGGTCTAAAATAGTTCCATTATAATGTCCTTTATCATGATTTTATAGAATCTTTGCAAAGAGGAGAACTTTGCCGTTATGTTCAAAATGAAGATGCTCTAAAGAGAAATTATGGTGTGTTATTTCTTATTTAATCTGGCTATTGTTCCTTGTGCTTCTCTGTTCAAAATCCTACTGCTAAACCCACAAGTGCTCCATAATCCTAAACCCACTGTTTCATTTCAGTCCTCCTATCACTCAACTTCTCAGGAGTATTAAACACAGTAGAAATAGTTGGCACAGTTGGTTTGCAGGACACAAAATGATCCTGATTTTCTTCCTACTTTGTAAGCTAACTTTGCTCATCTTTGTTGAATTTACCACCTCCTTCTGATCTCTAAATGTCGGAGTTCTCTAGGTCTTTATCTCCTCACTGTCATTAAACTCTAAGTGATCTCATACAGTAACATGACTTTAAATACCATCCATACACTAGTGATTTTCACATTTATATGCCCTGTTCTGTCCTCCTTTTCTGACTTAATTGTCTACTTGATATCTCTACTTGGATACCTCATAGTCATTTCACAAATAATATGTCAAACACAACTTGATCCCCTTCTATAAATCTATTCTTTACTTTTTCTTCTATATCTCAGTAAATAATACTGTCATCTGTTGCTCAAGCTAAAACCTTTGACATCATCTATGAGTCTCCCTTTTCTCTCTTCCCCATCATTTCGTAACAAAATTCTACTTTCAAACTAGCCAAATATAACTACTTCTTATCAATTTCCTTCCTACTACCTTAGTTCAGGTCACTATGTCTCACACTCAGATGATTGGGTAGTGAGGGTAGTAACTCCTAAAAACATCCAAGTCACTTCCCTGCTGAAAATCTTCCAATAATTTTTCTTAACATATAGGAAAAAAACCACAAGTCTTTCTACAGCCTTTCAGACCATATGTGCTCTGATCAACCTATTCAATTCCATTTGTTGCTTATCCCCATTTGCTCACTATTGTTCAAGTCATAGTGGCCCTTTCTGGTTCCAGAACATATCAAACCTGTGCCTGAGTGAGGATTTGCATTTGCTGTCCCATCTGCCTGGAACTGTTTTTAAATTAATTTTTATTAGATTATAGTTGCTTTACAATGTTCTGTTAGTTCCACTGTACAGCAGAATGAAACAGCCATACATATACATATATACACTCTTTTTTAGATTTCTTTCCCATTTAGGTTATCACAATGCATTAAGTAGAGTTCCTTGTGCTATTCAGTATGTTCTCTTTAGTTGTCTAGTTCAGTCACTCAGTTGTGTCTGACTCTGCGACACCATGGACTACAGCACGCCAGGCTTCCCTGTCCATCACCAAATCCCAGAGCTTGCTCAAACTCATGTCCATCAAGTCAGTGATGCCATCCAACCATCTCATCCTCTGTCATCCCCTTCTCCTCCTGCCTTCAGTCTTTCCCAGCATCAGGGTCTTTCCCAATGAGTTAGTTCTTCACATCAGGTTGCCAAAGTATTGGAGTTTCAGCTTTAACATCAGGACTTCCAATTAATATTCAGGACTGATTTCCTTTAGGATGGACTGGTTGGATCTCCTTGCCATCCAAGGGACTCTCAAGAGTCTTTTCCAACACCAGAGTTCAAAAGCATCAATTCTTCAGCACTCAGCTTTCTTTATAGTCCAAATCTTACATCCATACATGACTACTGGAAAAACCATGGCTTTGAATAGATGGACCTTTATTGATAAAGTGATGTCTCTGCTTTTTAATATGCTGTCTAGGTTGGTCATAGCTTTTCTTCCAAGGAGCCAGCTTCTTTTAATTTCATGGCTGCAGTCACCATCTTCAGTGATTTTGGAGTTCAAGAAAACCAAGTCTCTCACTGTTTCCATTGTTTTCCCATCTATTTGCCAGAAGTGATGGGACTGGATGCCATGATCTTCTTTTTGAATGTTGAGTTTTAAGCCAGCCTTTTCACTCCCCTCTTTCACTTTCATCAAAAGGCTCTTTAGTTTTTCTTCACTTTCTACCATGAGGGTGGCATCTTTTGCATATCTGAGGTTATTGATATTTCTCCCAGCAATCTTGATATTATTAATATCAAATTATTGATATTTCTCCTGGCAATAGTATCAATAGTATATATGTATTAATCCCAATCTCCCAATTTCTCTTATTCCTCTCCAACCCCATGGAATCCACACATTTGTTCTCTGTATCTGTGTCTCTATTACTACTTTGCAAATAAGATCATCTATACTATTTTTCTAGATTCCACATATGTGTGTTAATATATGATGTTTGTTTTTCTCTTTCTGACTTATTTCACTCTGTATGACAATCTCTTAGTCCATTCAAGTCTCTACTAACGACCCAGTTTCATTCCTTTTATGGCTAGGGAAAGAGCGGAAACAGTGTCAGACTTTATTTTTGGGGGCTTCAAAATCACTGCAGATGGTGATCGCAGCCATGAAATTAAAAGACTCTTGCTCCTTGGAAGGAAAGTTATGATCAACCTAGATAGCATATTCAAAAGCAGAGACATTACTTTGCCAACAAAGGTCCATCTAGTCAAGGCTATGGTTTCTCCAGTGGTCATGTATGGATGTGAGAGTTGGACTGTGAAGAAAGCTGAGAGCCAAAGAATTGATGCTTTTGAACTGTGGTGTTGGAGAAGACTCTTTGAGAGTCCCTTGGACTGCAAGGAGATCCAACCAGTCCATTCTAAAGGAGATCAGTCCTGAGTGTTCTTTGGAAGGAATAATGCTAAAGCTGAAACTCCAGTACTTTGGCCACCTCATGTGAAGAGTTGACTCATTGGAAAAGACTCTGATGCTGGGAGGGATTGGGGGCAGGAGGAGAAGGGGATGACAGAGGATGAGATGGCTGAATGGCATCACCGACTCAATGGATGTGAGTCTGAGTGAACTCCGGGAGTTGGTGATGGACAGGGAGGCCTGGTGTGCTGCAATTCATGGGGTTGCAAAGAGTAGGACATGACTGAGCAACTGAACTGAACTGAACTGAATATTCCATTGTATATACATACCACATCTTCTTTATCCATTCCTTTGCTGATGGATATTTAGGTTGCTTCCATGTCCTGGTGACCGTAAACAGTGCTGCTACAAGGGCTTTCCTGGTAGCTCAGTGGTAAAGAACTGCCTTCCGATGCAGGAAATGAAGAAGATTCAGATTTGACCACTGGGAAGACTCCCTGAGGGAGGAAATGGCAACTGACCCCAGTATTCTTGCCTGGGAAATCCCATGGACAGAAGAGCATGATGGGCTACAGTCCATGCAGTCGAAAAGAGGCGGACACAACTTAGTGATGGAGCGCGTATGAATGCTGGGTACATGTGTCTTTTTCAGTTATGGTGTTTTCTGGGTATATTCCCAGTAGTGGAATTGCTGGATGATATGGTAGTTCTGGAGAAGGTGATGACAACCTACTCCAGTACTCTTGCCTGGAAAATCCCCTGGATGGAGGAGCCTGGTAGGCTGCAGTCCATGGTGTCATTGAGAGTCGGACACGACTGAGCAACTTCACTTTCACTTTTTACTTTCATGCATTGGAGAAGGAAATGGCAACCCACTCCAGCATTCTTGCCTGGAGAATCCCAGGGACGGCGGACGGAGTCAGACACAACTGAAATGACTTAGCAGCAGCAGCAGCATGTAGTTCTATTTTAGTTTTTTTTAAAGATGCCTGGAACTCTTAAGAGGCATTTCCATGGAGCATTCTTTCACTTGTTATGATCTTCATTCAAATATCACCACTTTAAAACAGCTTTCGCTCCTTTCCTTCTCTATGTTTTTCTACTCTGCCCTTAAAGTACCTGGCATTTCCAAGACACTGACATGATACAGTATATCTATTTGTAAATTTCCTGTCTACTTGATAGAATACAAATTTATGAGGGATTTTTATATATAACTGTGCCACATATATATGTCTTAAATGAAATAACATTTTTGCCCATAGGCAAAAATTTAAACATAAATAAAGTCAAAAGAAAATAATCAAGCTGTGAAAACAAAAGGTTGCATGTATGTGACACACATAAGGCTAATTAACTAACTATAAAATGTGTAGGTCAATAGCATATAGGTCAATAAGAAAAATATACATTTTTTAACAAATAAAATCAGGACATGAATAAGCAATTTATAAGATGAGAAGTACAAATTTCCAGTAAACTTTTGAAGAGGTGGAGGGGCTATAGGCATTTCACAAACATTACCTCAAGCAATCCTTGAAATAACCCAGTGTGGTATGTTTCGTTATAATGGTCACCATATAGAAAAAAAATAAATCTAAGATAAAGAGATGTTAAGCAATTTACCAAAGAACAGAATACTAGGTTCAGATGTATATATTATGATATTAAAAATTTTTAATTTTATCTCTATGTGGTAAAGATAGGGAGATCATTTTGCAGAATATGACTCCATTCATAACAATAGCACATCAAAGCTATGATGCCCATAGCAGCACAAATGTACAAATGTACAGGAAAAGTGTCTGGAAAGGTAAAGACAAAACTGATTGATGTGGTTCCCTCTGGGGATAAAATTTGTAGCGGCTGGAAGAGTCACCACATTTTAACTTATTAGTTTTCATGTGTAATTGATTTTTTAACAATAATAAAATACTTATGTATTACTTTTACAGCAAGGAGAGATAAGAAAGCCTTCCTCAGTGATCAATGCAAAGAAGTAGAGGAAAACAATAGAATGGGAAAGACTAGAGATTTCTTCAAGATAGAGATACCAAGGAACTTTTCATGCAAAGATGGGCACAATAAAGGAGAGAAATGGTATGAACCTAACAGAAGCAGAAGATATTAAGAAGAGGTGGCAAGAATACACAGACGAACTATACAGAAAAGGTCTTCATGACCCAGATAATCACAATGGTGTGATCACTAACCTAGAGTCAGACATCCTGGAATGTGAAGTCAAGTGGGCCTTAGAAAGGATCACTACGAACAAAGCTAGTGGAGGTGATGGAATTCCAGTTGAGCTATTTTAAATCCTAAAAGATGATGCTGTGAAAGTGCTGCACTCAATATGCCAGCAAATCTGGAAAACTCAGCACTGGCCAGAGGACTGGAAAAGGTCTGTATTCATTCCAATCCCAAAGAAAGGCAACGCCAAAGAATGTTCAAACTACCACACAATTGCACTCATCTCACACACTAGCATCGTAATGCTCAAAATTCTCCAAGCCAGGCTTCAACAGTACATGAACTGTGAACTTCCAATGTTCAAGCTGGATTTAGAAAAGGCAGAGGAACCAGAAATTAAATTACCAACATCCGCTGGATCATCGAAAAACAAGAGTTCCAGAAAGACATCTATTTCTTCTTTATTGACTACACCAAAGACTTTGACTGTGTGGATCACAATAAACTGTGGAAAATTCTGAAAGAGATGGGAATACCAGACCACCTGACCTGCCTCCTGAGAAACCTTATGCAGTTCAAGATGCAACAGTTAGAACTGGACATGGAATAACAGACTGGTTCCAAATTGGGAAAGGAGTACATCAAGGCTGTATATTGTCACCCTGCTTATTTAACTTATATGCAGAGTACATCATGCGAAATGCCAGGCTGGATGAAGCACAAGCTATAATCAAGATTTCTGGGAGAAATATCAGTAACCTCAGATATGCAGATGACACCACCTTTATGGAAGAAAATGAAGACGAACTAAAGAGCCTCTTGATGAAAGTGAAAGAGGACAGTGAAAAAGTTGGCTTAAAACTCAACATTCAAAAAATGAAGACCATGGCATCTGGTCCCATCACTTCATGGCAAATAGATAGGGAAACAGTGGAAATAGTGAGAGACTTTATTTTTGGGGAGCTCCAAAACCACTGAAGATGGTGACTGCAGCCATGAAATTAAAAGGCACTTGCTCCTTTGAAGAAAAGCTATGATCAATCTAAACAGCATATTGAAAAGCAGAAACATTACTTTGCCAACAAAGGTCTGTCTAGTCAATGCTATGGTTTTTCCAGTAGTCATGTATGGATGTGAGAGTTGGACTATAAAGAAAACGGAGCACCAAAGAATTGATTTTTGAACTGTGGTGTTGGAGAAGACTCTTGAGAGTCTCATGGACAGGAAGGATATCCAACCAGTCTATCCTAAAGGAAATCAGTCCTGAATATTCATTGAAAGGACTGATGCTGAAGCTGAAAGTCCAATACTCTGGCTACCTGATGGGAAGAACTGACTCATTTGAAAGATCTTGATGCTGGGAAAGATTGAAGGCGGGAGGAGAAGGGAATGACAGAGGATGAGATGGTTGGATGGCATCACCGACTCGATGGACGTCAGTTTGAGTAAGCTCTGGGAGTTGGTGATGGACAGGGAAGGCTGGCGTTTTGTAGTCCATGGGGTCATACAGAGTCAAACTCGACTGAGTGACGGATCTGAACTGAACTGAACTTTTATAACTTAATAATTCCTAGTTAAAACATAAAAATTACTTTTGAGGGAGAGTAAAAAGAATCTTGCTGTCTTTAAAAATTAATATTTAATTCTCCATTCTATGTGGGGTTCAAAGACAAAGCCTAAGGGGGCTATGCATGAGAGACTTCTGTTTCCACATCATATTGATTTGCCTCTCTCCTTTTTGTTTAGGAAAAAAAAATGTTTGGTGAATATACAGAGTACATTCAGATCTTAATAACTGATGCCACAAAATATAGAGTTGGCTAAACATTTCATTCAATTTTTTTTCTGTAAGATGTCCACAACGAAATTTTTGGCCAATCCAATATAGAGTGAAAACTGACACGTAGAATTGCATAGGTCAGTGTCACACATCAGGAAACAACAATTGGACATGCTCATCCACAGGGTCCATCTTAATTCACTGCCATCAGAAGTTAAATGGGAAGCTAACATCCAATGTCTGTCCTCTAGGAAATGCATAAGGTGCCAGTACAAATACTCCCCTGCTGTTACTCCTGTACGAGGAACTAATCAGGAAGAAGAAATTGAGGTCTAGAGAATTCTCAGCCTCTTGATCAGTACTCTTGGAAGAGTCCTCTCTACGGTTTCATAGCAACATTTACTCATAAGTTGCAACCCAGCTGAACTGCTCTATACCTGGGCATCAGGGCACTGGAAAGGATGAGAAATCTTATTTTTATCTGCTTATACTTACACAAAGAAACTTTAGAAGAATACATTAAATACTGATATTAGTGGTTCTCTGTGGGAATGGGAGGTGGGGACCAAGCCAATTATAGCAGAAATGTGAGACCTTTTATGAATCATATAAATATACATATTCAAAAATATTTTAATTATAAATAATGTACCAAAGAAAACTAAATTGGGTATAATGACGCTTGGTGACATTCTGAGGCCAATAAAAAAGCATATTTGGAGATCCTTTTGCCTCTGACCCACCTCATTGGAAAAGACCCTGATGCTGGGAAAGATTGAAGGCAGGAGGAGAACGAGGAGACAGAAATTTGAGATGGTTGGGTGGCATCACCAACTCAATGGACAAGAGTTTGAACAAATGCCAGGAGATGATGGAGGACAGTGAAGCCTGGCTTGCTGCAGTCCATGGCATCTCAAAGAGTTGGACAACTTGGCAACTAGACAACAAAGCTTTGGTTAAAAAAAAAAAAAATTTTGCTGGGTCAGTTCAGATGATTTGCTTACAGTTTATAGACTTTATTGTTTTCCTAGGTAGAATCCAGGATCAGGATCTTCTTTAAAACATCCCATTAATTATCTATTAAAAGGTTGACAGTTCTAAGAGACAGTCTCTTCTGATGCAGAATCACTATTATCATATCCATTTCTCCTAATTAGCTCTTTGCTCTGTCATGTTTCTCCTGGGATAAAGTGAAACATAAAACTATCCTATCTTCAGACTTAAAAAAATTATAAATGAGCTTGCTATATTCCTTAAAATTTCTAAACATATTTTCTTTTAAACACTGGAAGATTCGGTTCCTCAACTCTGAGAAACAAATCGAGTTGAGGTATTCCTGAACTTTACTGTCCTGCCTCAGCTCCAAGAGAGAAGACTTGAGAGTTTTTTAGAGTTCATCAATTATTGTGCTAGACTGAATTTCCCAGAAGCTGATCTTACAAAGAGAAAAAGAGATTCTATGCACAAATAATTTATTCAGGAAGTGCTCCCCAACTGATCCTGCAAGGGAACCCTGAAGTATGGGGTACTCTGCAGAGCTGTCCCTAGTAGGGATGAGAGAACTGAGATTTAATATTCCCACAGGGGAGTGCTGGGCCACATAAACTAGACCTAGGGCAGTGGGCTGAAGGAGAGCCTTAGGTCTGGCCATTGAAAACATTCTGAAAGCCAAGGAGTGAAATGTGTTTGGGGAAGTAGGCAGGGAAGGAAAGTACAGAAATGTGCTAATGGATTAGGGGTTGGGAATGCAGTGCCAACATTATCTTACATGATTATTCAACAGATCTTAATCCTAGACTCAGAATGCATTTACATATAATCTGTGGATTATATAATACTGGGGGACAGAATATATATTTAGTAGTTTTGTATGTTCAGGTGAATTTAGACATTTTATTTCCCCCCATGAGGAGTGTGATAGCTATTTATGTGAACACTTCCTGCTCTTATATCCTGGGATTCAGATATAAATTTTAAATGCAGTAAGAGTAGCTTTCTAATCCTAAATTTCTGATGCAGCATTCAGTCTCTTTTCATGCAGATCTAAAATTAAAAATTTTATTTCAAGTGTTTATTTTGGGTGTGTATCCAAACCATTACCAAATGGTTACCCCAAATCCTTTTAGAAAATAGATGAACTACAAGACATTTAAACAAATAGAAAACCATATTGAAATGCATGTATTTAAATGCTTTTTATCCTGGATTCTCCATTGCTATCCAATATTTGCTATTAGACATCAACTTGGCAAAGTAACTCTGAACCGTACTTATACTACAAAATAATTCTAAGACACCTCAAAAGTGACAGTACAAGAGTAGCTCTAAGGAAATCCAGGTGTGAGAGTTTGGCTAGCAGCAATAGCATCCGCCAATGGACTGGTCAAGTCCAAACAAAACTGGAGTACGCAGCAGCTGGAGGCAATAAATGTTTCAGTTGTTTTCCCTGCAATACATCTCAGAAATGTAGCAAATAACATTTTCCTCAAGCCCTCAGGCTCCTAAAAGCTCATTTCCTCTGTTTGAACCGTGGAAGGTCTGTAGGCTTATCCCAACTTGGCAGTCCTCAGATAGAAGCCTGACTCAACAACCAGCTTCCTATTGTCTCTTTCTTTAAACTTTATCAGTGTAGGGAACCAGTGGCTCTTCATATGAGTGTGCTAATTACCCATAACAAGTGACTCTCGGAGTTATTTGATGACAAAAACAACAGCAACACTATGGCAAGAAGGAAATAATGTCTCAACAGCCTTACCATGAAATGTAAAGGTGTTAATGGCAAAAGCATTTCTGGGTTTTAGTCGTGTACTTTTTGACTTATATTCATATTTAATTAACTGAGCACCTTCTAAGCATATTAACATATTTAGTCCTTGAAGCATACCTGAGAGATAGATATAATTTTCCTCATTTTATACTAATAGATCATTGAAGCTCTGGGATAATAATGGCTTGTGCAAGATAACATGGTATGAAATTGAAGTTATTTATAAAGGATGTATATTAGACATGCTATTTAGACCACCCAGGATCTCAAGAAATAAAAATCCCAGCTTATCCATAATTGTATATGTTTATTGCAAGGATGAAGGTGCCTGGAGTGGGAGCAGTAATCGGTTTATGCAACACATCAACTAGGGTTCAGTTATCCAAATTCCATGACAGAGATGAGTCTTTATAAATACACAGAAAATGTGCTTGAGAATTCTCAAGACAGAAATTCTGGCCACACAAACCACCATTTTCCAAAGGGAAGAGTTAGCTTGGAGTGGCTTGGATATCATTCAGTGTGCTCTAGTTCTATGAGGCAGTTTTAGCCAACTATCTTGGTGGGATCAGAAACCTACTGTCCTTATACTCGAGCAAGAGGGACCTCTCCACTGAACCACTCTATTCAGAGAGCTCTGCATATCATGCGTGCTAAGTCCCTCAGTTGTGTCCCACTTTTTGCGACCCCATGGACTGTAGCCCACCAGGATACTCTGTCCATGGGATCCTCCAGACAAGAATACTGGAATGGGTTGCCATTCCCTTCTCCACGCTCTTGCAAACTAATAAGTATACTGAAGAGCACAAGGATGTGTTCCTGGGGCAGACAACCTGTAACCTGGGTGTCCTCCCTTTCGATAAACACCTTTCAAGCTCAGGAAAATAAAGCTTCTCAACATCTTCTGCTCTATGCTATCAAAAGAAAAACAGACAAATATCATCAAAATTTATAGGTTTTACTATGGTATGTTGGAAAAATACAATGCTTCAGAATATGGGAGATATTTGAGCAGTTTCAGCCCTTAAGTAATTGAAAAGACTAAGTAATGTGGCAATATTCTTCTCAGATACCATGTTTTTGATTCTTAAGTCTTAAATGTTGTTTCCCATGAACAATGAGTGTCCATTTTATTGCTTCCTTTTATATTGAAATTTGTAGAAATTTACAAATCAGTATTTTCAACAGTTGCAAAAGGCTACTGAATAATATTTTGTGGTATTAAATAATAATATATATATATAATGAGACAGAGAGACATAAGGAGTCATATTGTTTTTTCATTGGCAACTGGGAAGATACTGAACACTAGAACTCTAGATAATTATTTTCTTTATAATAGATTTTTAAATGTACTTAAAATTTTTAAATTAACTTGAAAATCTCAGATTCATCAAAGTAATGCTGTTTCAATTTACGACTTCAACTACTTTGGAGATAATGCTATGTGGGGTTTCATTTGTTTTCTTGATGCAAAATGCCAATAGTTAGGAACCAGCCTACTCTGGGGTCAGGCAACAGTCAAGATAAAATTGGATATGACCAGTTCAGTGCCTAGGGCTTCCCTGGCGGTTCAGTGGTAAAGAATCCGCCTGTGATGCACAGACACAGGTTCAATCTCTGGGTTGGGGAGATCCCCTGGAGGAGGAAATGGCCACCTACTCCAGTATTCTTGCCTGAAAAATCCCATGGACAGAGGACCCTGGTCACAAGAGTCAGACACAACTTAGCAACTAAACCACCATCATAGTGCAGTGACTGGTTACTTCCCCTTGGTAGCAACGGCTGCTAAGATGGGGAAGGACCAGGATGGGTCAATTTCTTCCAAAAATGGCAGTGTACACTGAGGATATTTGGACTCTTCTTTCAGTTCATCTGCAACATAATAACACCTGATAGAAGATATTTTTCAAGCTTTAAATCATAGATCAGCTCTCTTTCTGGGACAGGAAACTTTTTATTTCCTCACTAGCAACAGAGGAAGTGAGTCTAGGATCTGCCACAGAGACAAGTATTGGATCACAAGAGTGAATCATCACTCTTCCCTATAATTCTAGAGTGAATGACAGGGTGTGGATGCTTATCCAGACTCCAGTAACAGTCCGGAAACAACTGAGAAGAGAGGTGACCTGAAGGCCATTTGGACAATGTCCTTCCGTGACCAATAGTCTTTTAGACTCTCCTTTTGAAAGGAAAGCATAGAAAGAGATGGAGGACTTCCCTGGTGGCTCAGTGGTAAAAACATCCGCCTGCCAATGCGAGAGATGCAGGTTTAATCCCTGATCCAGGAAAATCCCACACACTGTGGAGCAAGTAAGTCTGTGTGCCACACTCATAGAGCCTGAGCCTGGGAACCGCAACTACTGAAGCCTTTGTGCCCTAAAGCCTGTGTTCTGCAACAAGAGAAAGCCACCACAGTGAAAAGCCTGTGCACTGCAACCAGAGAGTAGTCCCGGCTATGCGCAACTAGAGAAAAGACCAGGCAGCATTGAAGACCCAGCACAGACAAAAATAAATAAATATATATATATATAGAGAGAGAGAGATATATATACACATATATCTATATATATAGATAAATAGATATTTTACCAAAAAAAGAGATTAATCATTAAACCATTATTAGTTAGACTTATCCCTTAGCTAACATGAATTATACAGGGAAATTCAGGATTGTAAAAATGATTGGAATCATAGCAATAATTAAAGCTACCAGTTATTAAGCCTCAAATATGTGTCAGAGACTCAACAAACATTAATTAACACAGAAAACATGTGATGAACGCATTAATATGCATTACTAAGATAAGAAAACTGTGATTAAGTAAAGCGGAGTCAGTTATCCAGAGTCCCACAATGTAACTAACTGGGAGCCAGGAATCCCAAGTTTGTCTGACTCCCAAACTCAGGAAAACATTGACCTTTTGCTAAAGCCTGTTGCCTGCTATGCCAAAGAGAGAATTTGTAGAGAAGAAGGAGATACACAAAGAAAAGTACAACTTAGGGTAATGTAAAAACCATCTAAGATAGTGCTTTTTAAACTTGATACACATAGGAAGAATCCATAGCTTATATTAAATACTATTTCTGCTTCAGTAGATCTTGGTATAATCCAGTATTCTGCATTTTTTAAGTTTCCAATAATGAACATCTGGTCCAACTCCATTATTAATAATAATGCAGATGAATAAAGTGAGGTGCAGACAAGTTGGGTGACTGGTTCCAAGCCAAGCAATTTTTTCAATGTAGACAGATTGCTCTGGTACTCTTTCCAATTTCCTGAACAAGTTGTTCAAAATGGGCACATTCCCATTGCTAGAGCATTTCAGTCTACCCACATTATCTGTTTAGTATAAATGCTGTTCACACATCCCTGCAAACTTGTGCTATTATATATACCCATAATCTGACATTCCCATTTCTCCCTTCCTATCTGCTATCATATTAAAGATTGCTTTGCTTTATGAAGTAGACTCCTAGAAATTACACAAAAACTGTGTTTTTTTTTGTTAAATCACAATTTAAATGCTTTGAAAAATCTTTTTCTTTTTTTTTTCTGAGTAGAGAATAATGCATTCTACCAAATGTAAAAATTTTTAGAAAATCTCAAAAGTTGGGATTTTGCTTACTATAATTCTTAAATTGGAAAAATGCTAGAAAATTAATAGAGTTTAAAAACAAATTTAACTTATTCTAGATTCCAATTTGATGACATGGCACAGAACCATTAACAATTAATTACATTAATAATTTGAATATGTAAGATTATGTTATCTCCATTCAGATATATCATCTTGCACAAAGGACAGCAACCCAAATCTATTTTCCGTTTCTTAAAGGTCATTATCTCAATTTGGGGAAAACTTTTTTCTGATCAAAGCATTGTGAGTAGATTTCTCTAGAACCTACTGCAGTGCAGCCTATTCTTGGCAAAAGGAAAAGTAATTCATTTTTTATTTCATAAATCCTTTAAAAATAGTGTCAAAAATAAAAGTGTCAAAAATGAAAGTGATGTGTCATAATTGAATTTCTTATTAGAGATGGGGCATCCAATGGAGTAAACATATTCGAAATGGAATAAAGTCCTCAGGCAAACTGATATCTATTTCTCTAAGAGTCATTCTAATTAGGAGCAAAGTATTGCTCTTGAACAGAATTTGACCTATTATCACAAGCAGCAATGATGTTTATATACACTAGGCAAATCACATATTACACTTACTTGAGTCATTTCTTGGGAGCCTTTTGAACTGACTGTGTTTTAAAATCGGGTCTATTTCTTTTGCCTTCCTCTGTACAGTTGCCAGCTCATAAGTAGCTTTTTTATGCCAACCTTAATCAGACACAATCACAGCAACCCCAGCAATGGGGTAATGTTCTTCACAGCACACTGAAGCTATCTAACCTCATTCCATTCTGCTTCTCTCCCTGCTCCTCCCTCCCTCCTGCTGTCTGCTTTTACATAATTTCACCTCCTTGTCCTTTCACTAAAGGATTAATCTGAGAATTAAATATGATTAAATTTTACAGAGTTTATTGTGATTACTCTCAGAAAAAAATAATGTCAGCTCTTTTTCCCTCTCCTTCAACCTACACTCCTCCCCCACGTGCACAAAATTATTCACTTTAAAATTTCTAGACTGCAATAAATCATTGAGAAAATCAGCACATCACTAGATCCTAGTCATCCTGGATCACTAACTACCTCTTCACATAGCACACAATTGTACATCTCTCTACCTAAGCCTGGGTCCATACTGTCCCCACTAATTAAGATGTATTCAATCTAAGGCCTGTTAAATGCTACTCTTCCTCCAAGCATCTTCCCCAATGGCTCAGATGGTAAAGAATCCTTCTGTAATGCAGGAGACTTAGGTTTTATCCCTGGGTCAGGAAGGATCCCTTGGAGAAGGGAATGGCTACCCACTCCAGTACTCTTGCCTGGAGAATTCCATGGACAGAGGAGCATGGTGGGCAACAGTCCATGGGTTGCAAACAGTCCAACACGACTGAATGACTAACATTCACGTTCTTTAAGACCCAGCCAAATGCCACCTTCTTGCATCTGTTTCTGCTTTTACCTGGTCTGCCTGGCTTTACTCCCCTAAAAAACTAGGCACCTTGAAGTCAGAGCTAATGTCTCTACATAGAGACTGTATTAGTGTTTCATTTGTGATGGAAGTCACTACTAGTTTGACAGAGGTCAGAGGATAGCAAATATCAATGATTCCATAGAGAATCAGTGCTGTAAAAAACACACAGCTTTCTTGGAATGCCACCATGGATGGTACCCAGCCAGTCTCCTGGGTACTCACAACAGGTGTTGAAAAAATCATTGAATCAATTGATCCATGTTGATCACTTTATAACAGAGAGTCTCAAAGGGTGGTATTCAGATTCTGATAACAGAACCAACAGAAGCTCTGGTTTAAAATGGAAATTGCTGAACCCTATCTGAGATTTTCTGAATCAGTATCTTTAGAGATATCGTCCAGGAATAAGGATTTTTTTTTTTTTTAATAACAACTCTATTCGGATCTTAAGCATACAGGTCTTTGAGAATCACTGATTTAGAGGAAGGACATCTCACCTTATTTATAACCCAGGACATTAAAGGGCTGAAGGGAAAGAAACAGCTAGCAAAAATAAACATTATACTAAATGCAACCTCAGACTATATCTGACTGAGTCTGATCTAAGGTGGATTTCTCAAAGGTAGAGAGAAGTGTAAAAGAGATCTAAAATTCCTGCCAGCTAAACGTTTCCCTAATTTTTGTCACAGTTTGAGAACCACAATTTTCATTTATGAAATTGAAAACTGTTTGATTTTGAAAAGCTGATCAACATGCCAAACTACAGAAAAGATGGAGAAAGATGAAGAAGCAGTTTGGCAAGATGATTCAAAATTAACCTCTTGTTTCTGTATTAAATAACATTCTGCCATTTCCCACACATTCTTCTCTTTTCTAACCTATCTTCCTTATTTTCTTTTAACCCGAGCAGCGTGTGATCTATGTAGAGTCTGCTTAGTTGATATCTGGGGGTTAGCTTTTCCTTAAGAGGAAGCTCTTGAAACGGCAAAATCTCGGTTTTGCTATAGGCTGTGCATGATCGTCCCTGGAAGCTGTATAATCAATGGTCATATAATGAGTGTTTTCTCTTTTCCAGTCAGTTTACATTAATTGCATCTCTTCCAGTGAGTAAATAAAGGCAAACAGATTTGACAAGAGATTTCTCAATAGTTTCTGGGTTATAGTTAGTGTTTTCCTGAAAATTGATTAGGTTTTTTTTCCTATTTTTCTTTAGAAACATTTACATCTTGATAAAAATGTAAAATGAAATGGATTTTTGGTGCCTGTTCTGGGTAATAGGTGCTACTGAGGCGTGTGCATAGCTATGTGAATACTTTACTTCTGAGAACTGAATCTCCCCATCATCTTACAGGGCTTCGTAGGGGGCGCTAGTGGTAAAGAACCCGCCAGCCAAGGCAGGAGACATAAGAGATGCTGTTTCGATCCCTAGGTCGAGAAGATCTCATGGAGGAGGGCATGGCAACCCATTCCAATATTCTTGCCTGGAGAATCCCATGGACAGAGGAGCCTGTCAGACTATGGTCCAGAGGGTCACAAAGAGTCAGATACAACTGAAGTGACCTAGCACGCATGAACGCATCCTCTTACAGCTTCAGGTATTGCCACTGGACTTGCTTTGGTGAATGGACAGGGAGCAAAGGAGCGAGTCATTTCTGGGGAGCAGCACTTCTCTGCTAGTGGTTGATGCTGCTAGGGCAATTGTGAGAGCACATGTTAGTACAAAGGTGCCTCTCCTGAGAGAGAAGATCCAGGAACTTGTTTTAAGATTGTGTTGCTTTGTTTTCAGCTTCTTTCAGCAGTTGCCAGTTTCTCCTCAAACACTTGCTCTTAATTATTGGGTTAGACTGACCTAGAAAACTGAGGAAGACATTGTAAAAACCTTCTTCCTGCTTCACAGAGGTCTTCAGGATGAAATGCTACCTGAGGTTATCTCTTGCCATTCATCCTAGTCTTTCTGGGGTTCAGTCTCCTGGGTATTTTCATTCAATGTTCTCACCTACAGGTGCCTAATCTCTTAGGGATTTCTCAAGGTCAAGGTACCTCATTAATCTGTTGTACAGGTCTGTAACTAGCATAATTTAGCTAGCAAAACAGTTTCACTTTCTAGAATTACAGAAACACAGGTTATTTCACCAGAAATGGGAGGAAAATTGGTTTCTTGCTCCTGTATCTAGTATATCTCTCAATCCTGTAGCTAAAGTGAACCTTAGTCCCTCAAAATATTCCAAGAAACATGTTTAAAAAACTAAAATCAATCTCAGAATTAGACTAATACAGCAAAAGAGTGTTTTGTTATTATTTTCTTATATGTTGATATAGTAAATGTATACAAAATATTTACAACTTTACGTAAATTTAACTATCAGAAAGTGGAGAGTGAAAAAGTTTGCTTAAAGCTCAACATTCAGAAAATGAAGATCATTGGCACCTGGTCCCATCACTTCATGGGAAATAGATGGGGAAACAGTGGAAACAGTGTCAGACCTTATTTTTGGGGGCTCCAAAATCACTGCAGATGGTGACTGCAACCATGAAATTAAAAGATGCTTACTCCTTGGAAGAAAAATTATGACCAATCTAGATAGCATATTGAAAGCAGAGACATTCCTTTGCCAACAAAGGTCCGTCTAGTCAAGGCTATCGTTTTTCCTGTGGTCATGTATGGATGTGAGAGTTGGACTGTGAAGAAAGCTGAGCACCAAAGAATTGATGCTTTTGAACTGTGGTGTTGGAGAAGATTCTTGAGAGTCCCTTGGACTGCGAGGAGATCCAACCAGTCCATTCTGAAGGAGATCAGCCCTGGGATTTCTTTGGAAAGAATGATGCTAAAGCTGAAACTCCAGTACTTTGGCCACTTCATGTGAAGAGTTGACTCATTGGAAAAGACTCTGATGCTGGGAGGGATTGGGGGCAGGAAGAGAAGGGGACGACAGAGGATGAGATGGCTGGATGGCATCATTGACTTGATGGACGTGAGTCTGAGTGAACTCCGGGAGTTGGTGATGGACAGGGAGGCCTGGCATGCTGTGATTCATGGGATCGCAAAGAGTAGGACACGACTGAGCAACTGAACTGATTCATATGTAAGTTGTCTCCCACTCAGTATTTCTACCATGAGATTCATCCAGGAGACTACATACAGCTCTCAATCGTTAATTCTCCATCACTTCATCCCACTGGATATTCCAATGAAATATATATATATATTTTTTTATTTATTACAGTATTGATTAACATTTGGTGTTAATTCAGGGTTCTTTTTTCACAATTGTAGATGATGTTTATCTGAAGAGTCCTCTGCATATATTTTCAAATCAAAGTTGATTCCAATGAGCCATACAAGTAGGTGCTATTGAACTCAGTCTCAAAAATCTGGTTTGGTTGTGGTAAGACACTGCAGAAGCAATTTGGTGCAGAATATTTTAGGGAGGCACACTGTGTCTGAGAGCCCTGAGTGTCTCCATAAATTATCATAGTACATGGAGATAATTTGGGATGAGGAGATAGGAAGATGACTTCAGCATTCACCACAGAACAAAATTGAACTGTATCCTTAGAACTGGAAGCAACTGAGGAAGTAGTGTTCATGCAAGGATGACTCAGCCCAGATGCAGAAATAATGAGAAGCAAAGTCCTTTCCTGAAACAGCTGAATTACAGCCTGAAGGAGGGAATAAGTGGTGAATAAGAACCTTGAAGATGAAGGTGAAAGATACTCCCCATGTTAGGTAGAAAGCACCAGTCAAGAAGACTCCAAGCATAAGGAAAGGCAACAAGGCATGAATCAGAAGCATTTAAGAATTACAAATATTTTATTTCTTTCAAGGGAGGAAGATATAACATGACAGATAATAATCAGCACTCATAACAATAATTTCTGTCTAAAATCATTGCTCTGTTCTTCAGAGCACCTTGAAATGTTTATGTGCAAAAATTGGCAGTAGGAGTTAAATAACTAAGGCAAATGGAAGGACAGGAATTGAAAATTTGGAAGGGAGGCAGAGAATTCAAGGAGACTCAGAGCTGTGTGGAAGGAGAAAGGAGATGGGGTCACTGGAGTATGAGAGCAGTGAAGAGCATCTTTGGAAAACAGAACAGTAAATAAGCATTTTTAGGTTGCATGCTGTCGAGTCTTCCCTTACTCCCCATAGAGTCTTCATACAGGTCTATATTGCCCTTGTAGCTTTCATATGGATCTTTAAGACAGAACCTAAGGATTAAACAAAAACAACAAAATGGATTGTTAGGGCTTCCCTGGTGGCTCAGTGGTAGAGTCCTCCTGCCAATGCAGGAGAGTAGCAGGTTCAACCCCTGGGTGGGGAAGATCCTGGAGAAGGAAATGGCAATCCACTTCAGTATTCTTGCCTGGGAAAGAATACTGAAGAGGAGTATGGAGACAGAGGAGCCTAGCAGGCTACAGTCCATGGTGTCTCAAAAGAGTCAGACATGACTTAGCGACTGAACAACAACTAGGATTGTTAAGGTATATGTGTAAGCCCATCTGCTACTATCATACAGCAAACGAAGATGGAGGAAGAAGTACAAAGGCCCATGAAAGAGTAAATTCCTGGAATCCAGAGATTAGGGATTCCTTAGGCCATGGAATTGAAGTTTTATGGCACTCCTATCTAGATTTCCTTGGGCAGGAATGACCCAGCTAACATCTTGATATATTAAATTATATAGAAGTGTCAATCAATATTTTCGCTACATTAGGGATTGCATGCATTCTTTATCATTGTTAAAAAAAACAAGCAGAAACTTATAAATAAGTAAATAAGTAAAAAATGAAAGTCTCTAGTGAAATCTTCACCATCTTTTCCTTATCTCAGTATTATCCCCAGAGATATTCACTGCTAATTATTTGGTGGATTTCCTCATGAAAGATTTTCTTTTCATTAGCATTCCTATATTCTGCAGATTATTTCATATCTATATAAAGTTCTATTTTTTTCTAATAGTATGATTTCACAAGAGATTACAAATGTGAAATTTCTATATTTTCTGTATTAGGAGGTTGTCTGAGTTCTCAGAGGGATGGTGATCCTCTGAGATCACCATGGATCTCAGAGGATTGAGAATTGGACTCATGGCTCTCTCCAAGGGATGGGAAACACTCTTTCCATATTCTGAATAGAACACTTTTTGTCAATGCCACTTAATGGAATATTGCCACAGTGTAAGCCTTTACTAATAGAATGATTGGCAGCACGGGTGAAAAGAGGGAACATTTTGCCCCTTCTCCCACTTGGGTGGAATCCTATTTTTAAGAGTGACTCTGGATAGAGTGGTGTGCCTCCTGATCGCTCTTGAGGCTGCAATCTATATTCTGAGAAAATGAATTAGGGAATTTCATTACCTCTACTTCCCGTTTGCAGCTAGGAATATCTTAAGGGAGAATGATTCCTTCATTGATGTTTCAGAATTGCTTAACCAAATCATTCATCATTCTGCCTATAATTTCCTTTTTATGTATGCTTTCCCAGCATCAGAGTCTTTTCCATTGAAGTCAGCTCTTCCCATCAGGTAGCCAAAGTATTGGAGCTTAAACTTTAGCATCCGTCCTTCAAATGAATATTCAGGGTTGCTTTCCTTTAGGATTGACTGATTTGACATCCTTGCTGCTCAAGGGACTCTCAAGAGTCCTCTCCAGCATCACAATTTGAAAGGAAAGGAGACTCAATGCATAAATTATTCTGGGTCTTGATATTCATTTGGGAAAAAAGATATGTTTGAGTCTTACCTCACACTAAGTGCACGTGTGCTATCGCTTTAGTCATGCCCAGCTGTTTTGTGACCCCATGGACTGTATGCCACCAGGCTCCTCTGACTATGGGATTCTCCAGGCAAGAATACTGGAGTGGTGGAGTGGTTGTCATTTCCTCCTCCAGGGTATCTTCTCGAAACAGGGATTGAACCCGTGTCTCTTGCACTTCCTGCATTGTCAGGAAGGTTCTTTGCCACTAGTGCTAGTGGGGAAGCCCACCTCACACTATACATGATATAAATTCCAGATAATAAAAAGTTCAAATGTAGAAAACTAAAAGAAATGTAATAATAATAACTGGCATATGGGAAAGTGTAGAGAATCATGCATAATTTGGGTGGGATAGCAACAAATGCCTGTATGCAGGTCAAGAACCAATTGTTAGAACCAGACATGAAACAATGGACTGGTTCAAGATTGGGAGAGGAGTAGGTTAAGGCTGCATATTGTCACCCTGCTTATAACTTCTATGCAGAGTACATCATGTGAAATGCCAGGTTGGACAAATCTCAAGTTGGAATAAAGATTGCTGGGGAAAGTATCAATAACCTCATACATGCAGATAACACTACCCTTATGGCAGAAAGCAGAGAAGAACTAAAGAGCCTCTTGATGAAAGTGAAAGAGGAAAGTGAAAAATCTGGCTTAAAACTCAACATTCAAAAAATCAAGATCATGACATCTGGTCCCATCATTTCATGGCAAATAGATGGGGAAACAATGGAAACACTGACAAAGTTTCTTTTCTTGGGCCCCAAAATCACTGCACACATGGACCACAGACTTGTCTAATTCAATGAAACTATGAGCTATGCCTGCAGTGTAGGAGACCCGGGTTTGATCCCTGGGTTGGGAAGATCCCCTGGAGAAGGAAATGGTGACCCACTCCAGTATCCTTGCCTGGAAAATCTCATGGGCAGAGGAGCCTGGTGGGCTGCAGTCCATGGGGTCACAAAGAGTCGGGCATGACTGAGTGACTAACACTTACTTATGAGCTATGGCATGTAGGGCCACCCAAGACTGATGGGTCATGGTGGAGAGTTCTGACAAAAAGTGGTCCACTGGAGAAGGGAATGGCAAACCACTTCAGTGGTTTCATTCCTGCCTTAAGAACCCCACAAACAGTATGAAAAGGCAAAAAGATAGGACACTGAAAGATGAACTCCCCAGGTCAGTAGATGCCCAATATGCTACTGGAGATCAGTGGAAAATAACTCCAGAAAAGAACGAATAGACGGAGCTGAAGCGAAAACGACATGCAGTTGTGGATATGACTGGTAATGGAAGTGAAGTCTGATGCTGTAGAAAACATTATTGTATAAGAACCTGGAATGTGAGGTCCATGAATCAAGGTAAACTGGAAGTGGTCAAACAGGAGATGGCAAGAGTGAACATCGACATTTTAGGATTCAGTGAACTAAAATGAACTGGAATGGTGAATTTAATTCAGATGACCATTTTATCTACACTGTGGGCAAGAATCTCTTAGAAGAAATGAAGTAGCCCTCATAGTCAACAAAGAGTCCTAAATGCAGTACTTATGTGCACTCTCAAAAATGACAGAATGATCTCTGTTCGTTTCTAAGGTAAGCCATTCAATATCACACTAATCTAAGTCTATGCCCCAAACAATAATGTTGAAGAAGCAGAAGTGGAATGTTTCTATATAGACCTACAAGACCTTCTAGAACTAACACCCAAAGAAGATGTACTTTTCATCACAAGGGACTGGAATGCAAAAGTAGGAAGTCAAGAGATACCTGGAGTACCAGGCAAGTCTGGCCTTGGAGAACAAGATGAAGCAGGGTAAAGGCTAACAGAATTTAGCCAAGAGAACGCACTGGTCATAGCAAACACCCTCTTCCAAAAACATGAGAGAAGACTCTACACATGGACATCACCAGATGGTCAATACTGAAATCAGATTGATTATATTCTTTGCAGCCAGAGATGAAGAAGATCTATACAGTAAGCAAAAACAGGACTGGGAGCTGACTGTGGCTCAGATCTTGAATTCCTTATTGCCAAATCCAGACTTAAACTGACGAAAGTAGGGAAAACCACTAGACCATTCAGGTATGACCTAAATCAAATCCCTTATGATTACACAGTGGAAGTGACAACAGATTCAAGGGATTCGATCTGATAGAGTGCCTGAGGAACTATGGACAGAGGTTTGTGGCATTGTAGAGGAGGCAGTGATCAACACCATCCCCAAGAGAAAAAATGCAAAAAGGCAAAGTGGTTGTCTGAGGAAGCCTTACAAATAGCTGAGAAAAGAAGAGAAGCAAAAGGCAAAGGACAAAAAAGCAGATATACCTATTTGAATGCAGAGTTCCAAAGAATAGCAAGGAGAGATAAGAAAGCCTTCTTCAGTGATCAATGCAAAGAAATAGAGGAAAACAATAGAAGGGAAAGATCAGAGATGTCTTCAAGAAAATTAGAGATACCGAGGGAACATTTCATGCAAAGATGGGCACAATAAAGGACAGAAATGGTATGGACATAATAGAATCAGAAGATATTAAGAAGACATGACAAGAACACACAGAAAAATTATACAAAAAAAAATCTTCATGACCCAGATAACCATGATGGTGTGATCACTCACCCAGAGCCAGATATCCTGGAATGTGAAGTCAAGTGGGCCTTAGGAAGCATCACTACAAACAATACTAGTGGAGATGATGGAATTCCACTTGAGTTATTTCAAATCCTAAAAGATGATGCTGTGAAAGTGCTGCACTCGATATGCCAGCAAATCTGGAAAACTCAGCAGTGGCCAGAGCATTCTAAAATGTCACTTTTCATCCCAATCCCCAAAAAAGGCAATGCCAAGAATGTTCAAAACCAAACAATTGCACTCATCTACCATGCTAGCAAAGTAATGCTCAAAATTCTCCAAGCCAGGCTTCAACAGTACATGAACCATGAAGTTCCAGATGTTCAAGCTGGATTTAGAAAATGCAGAGGAACCAGAGATTAAATTGCCAACATTTGTTGGAACATCAAAAAAGCAAAAGAATACCAGAAAAACATTTACTTCTGCTTTATTAATTATGCCAAAACCCTTGACTGTGTAGATCACAACAAACTATGGAAAATTCAAAAGAGGGGAATACCAGATCACCTCACCTCCCTCCTAAGAAATTTGTATGCAGGTCAAGAAGCAACAGTTAGAACTGGACATGAACAACAGACTGGTTCCAAATTGGGAAACAAGTAGGTCAAGGCTGTATATTCTCACCTTGCTTATTTAACTTATATGCAGAGTACATCATGTGAAGTGCCAGGCTAGATGAAGCACAAGCAGGAATCAAGATTGCCGGGAGAAATATCAATAACTTCTGATATGAAGATAACACCACTCTTATGGCATAAAGCAAAGGAGAAATAGAGAGCCTCTTAATGAAAGTTAACGAGGAGACTGAAAAGCTGGCTTAAAACTCAACATTTAATAAATGAAGATCATAGCATCTGCTCCCATCACTTCATGGCAAATAGATGGGAAACAATGGAAATAGTGACAGACTTTATTCTTTTGAGCTCCAAAATCACTGCAGATGGTGACTGGAGCCATGAAATTAAAAGACACTTGCTCCTTGGAAGAAAAACTGTTACCAACCTACACAGCATGTTAGAAAGCAGAAACATTACCTTGCTGACAAAGATCCATCTAGTCAAAGCTATGGTTTTTCCAGTAGTGAGTATGGATGTGAGAGCTGGACTATAAAGAAAGCTAAGTGCCAAAAGACTGATGCTTTTGAACTGTGGTGTTGGAGAAAACTCTTGAGAGTCCCTTGAACTGCAAGGAGATCCAACCTGTCAATCCTAAAGGAAATCAGTCCTGAATATTCATTGGAAGGACTGATGCTGAAGCTGAAACTCCAATACTCTGGCCACCTGATGTGAAGAGCCAACTCATTGGAAAAGACCTGATGCTTGGAAAGATTGAAGGAAAAAGGATAAGGGGATGACAGAGGATAAGATGGTTGGATAGCATCACCAATTCAATGAAAATGAGTTTGAACAAACTCCAGGAGATAGTGAAGGATAGGGTAGCGCGGCATGCTGTAATCCATGGAGTAGCAAAGAGTCAGACACTATTGAGTGACTGAACAACAACAATCAATGACACAATCTAACTCTTGTGAAAAAAAATTGGTATTATCTATCAAGATATTCAATATACAATTCTGTAGCAAGATTTTACTCCTAAAAATCCTACAAAACTAAAATACAAATTGGAAAGATTTATACATAAAAGCATTTATGACAGCCTGGTTATCTACAGAAAACAAATCAGCCTATGGAACTGACAATAGATATTGTGGAATAAATTATGGAATGTTCCATAATGAGTTATTCTGCAGCATTGTTAAAGACTAGACATATCTTGCTACTGGAGATCAGTGGAGAAATAACTTCAGAAAGAATGAATAGCCAGAGCCTTAGCAAAAACAGTACTCAGTTGTGGATGTGACTGGTGATGGAAGTAAAGTCCAGTTCTATAAAGAGCAATATTTCATAGGAACCTGGAATGTTAGGTCTATGAATCAAGGCAAATTGGAAGTGGTCAAACAGGAGATGACAAGAGTGAACATCGACATTTTAGGAATCAGTGAACTAAAAAGGACTGGAATGGGTGAATTTAACCCAGATGACCATTATATCTACTACTGTGGGCAAGAATGTCTTACAAGAAAATGAGTAGCCATCACAGTTAACAAAAGAGTTCGAAATGTAGTACTTGGATGCAATCTCTAGAATGACAGAATGATCTCTGTTTGTTTCCAAGGCAAGCCATTCATTATCACAGTAATCTAAGCCTATGCCCCAACCAGTAATGCTGAAGAAGCTGAAGTTGAACAGTTCTGTGAAGATCTACAAGACCTTCTAAAACTAACACCCAAAGAAGATGTCCTTTTCATCACAAGGGACTGGAATGCAAAGGCAGGAAGTCAAGAGATACTTGGAGTAACAGGCAAATTTTGCCATGGATTACAAGATGAAGCAGGGCAAAGGCTAATAGAGTTTTGCCAAGAAAACACACTGGTCATAGCAAACACCCTCTTCCAACAACACAAGAGAAGACTACACATGAACATCATCAGATGGTCAACACCGAAATCAGATTGATTACATGCTTTGCAGCCAAAGATGGAAAATTTCTATAAACTCAGGAAAAACAAGACCGGGAGCTGACTGTGGCTCAGATCATAAACTCCTTTTTGCCAAATTCAGACTAAAATTGAAGAAAGTAGGGAAAACCACTAGACCATTCAGGTCAAATCCCTTACAATTTTACAGTGGGAGTGACAAATGGATTCAAGGGATTAGCTCTGACAGACAGAGTGCCTGAGGAACTGTGGATGGAGGTTCATGACATTGTACAGGAGGCAGTGATCAAGACCATCCCCAAGAGAAAAAATGCAAAAAGGTAAAATGGTTGTCTGAGGAAGCCTTACAAATAGCTGAGAAAAGAAGAGAAGCTAAAGGCAAAGGAGAAAAGGAAAGATATACCCATTTGAATGCAGAGTTCCAAAGAATAGCAAGGAGAGATAAGAAAGCCTTCTTCAGGGACTTCCCTGGTGGTCCAGTAGCTAAGATTCAGCGCTCCCAATGCAGGGGCCCCAGGTTCATTCCCTGGTCAGGGAACTAGATCCCACATGACACAGTTAGGAGTTTACACACCGCAACTAACTATCACACACGCTGCGACTAAGGCCTGATGCAGCCAAATAAATAAAAATAAATATTAAAAAAAAGAAAGCCTTCTTCAGTGATCAATGCAAAGAAATAGAGGAAAACAATAGAAGGGAAAGAGCAGACATGTCTTCAAGAAAATTAGAGATACCAGGGAGCATTTCATGCAAAGATGGGTTCAATAAAGGACAGAAATGGTATGGACATAACAGAAGCAGAAGATATTAAGACAAGGTGACAAGAATATAAGAAGAACTATACAAAAAAGATCTTCATGACCCAGATAATCACGATGGTGTGATCACTCACCTAGAGCCAGACATCCTGGAATGCGAAGTCAAGTGGGCCTTAGGAAGCATCACTACCAACAAAGCTACTGGAGGTGATGAAATTCCAGTTGAGCTATTTCAAATCCTAAAAGATGATGCTGTGAAAGTGCTGCACTCAATATGCCAGCAAATCTGGAAAACTCAGCAGTGGCCACAGGACTGGACAAGATCAGTTTTCATTTCAGTCTCAGAGAAAGGTAATCCCAAAGAATGTTCAAACTACCACACAATTGCACTCATCTCACACACTAGCAAAGTGATGCTCAAAATTCTCCAAACCATAGGTTTTGGGTTGTTTTTACCAGCAACCCCACTGCTGGGCATACACACTGAGGAAACCAGAAGGGAAAGAGACACGTGTACCCCAATGTTCATCGCAGCACTGTTTATAATAGCCAAGACATGGAAGCAACCTAGATGTCCATCAGCAGATGAATGGATAAGAAAGCTGTGGTACATATACACAATGGAGTATTACTCAGCCATTAAAAAGAATACATTTGAATCAGTTCTAATGAGGTGGATGAAACTGGAGCCTATTATACAGAGTGAAGTAAGCCAGAAGGAAAAACATAAATACAGTATTCTAACGCATATATATGGAATTTAGAAAGATGGTAACAATAACCCTGTGTACGAGACAGCAAAAGAGACACTGATGTATAGAACAGTCTTATGGACTCTGTGGGAGAGGGAGAGGGTGGGAAGATTTGGGAGAATGACATTGTAACATGTAAAATATCATGTAAGAAACGAGTTGCCAGTCCAGGTTCGATCCACGATACTGGATGCTTGGGGCTAGTGCACTGGGACGACCCAGAGGGATGGTATGGGGAGGGAGGAGGGAGGAGGGTTCAGGATGGGGAACACATGTATACCTGGGGTGGATTCATTTTGATATTTGTCAAAACTAATACAATTATGTAAAGTTTAAAAATAAAATAAAATTAAAAAAAAAAAAAAAAATTCTCCAAACCAGGCTTCAACAGTACATGAACTGTGAACTTCCAAATGTTGAAGATGGATTTAGAAAAGGTAGAGGAACCAGAGATCAAATTGCTAACATCCGTTCAGTTCAGTCTCTCAGTCATGTCTGACTCTTTGGACCCCATGAATTGCAGCACACCAGGCCTCCCTGTCCATCACCAACTCCCGGAGTTCACTCAAACTCATGTCCATCAAGTCGGTGATGCCATCCAACTATCTCATCCTCTGTCATCCCCTTCTCCTCCTGCCCCCAATCCCTCCCAACACCAGTCTTTTCCAATGAGTCAACTCTTCACATGAGGTGGCCAAAGTATTGGAATTTCAGCTTTAGCACCAGTCCTTCCAATGAACACCCAGAGCTGATCTCCTTCAGAATGGACTGGTTGGATCTCCTTGCAGTCCAAGGGACCCTCAAGAGTCTTCTCCAACACCACAGTTCAAAAGCATCAATTCTTCAGCGCTCAGCTTTCTTCACAGTCCAACTCTCACATCCATACATGACCATTGGAAAAACCATAGCCTTGACTAGACGGACATTTGTTGGCAAAGTGATGTCTCTGCTTTTGAATATGCTATCTAGGTTGGTCATAACTTTCCTTTCAAGTAGTAAGCGTCTTTTAATTTCATGGCTGCAATCACCATTTGCAGTTATTTTTGGAGCCCCCAAAATTAGATCATAGTAAAAGCAAGAGGGTTCTAGAAAAACATCTACTTCTGCCTTATTGACTATGCCAAAGCCCTTGACTGTGTGGATCACAATAAACTGTGGAAAATTCTGAAAGAGATGGGAATACCAGACCACCTGACCTGCCTCCTGAGAAATGTGTATGCAGGTCAAGAAGCAATAGTTAAAAATGACATGGAACAACAGACTGGTTCCATATCCGGGAAGGAGTATGTCAAGGCTGTATATTGTCACCGTGCTTATTTAACTTACATGCAGAGTACATCATGAGAAATGCCAGGCTGGATGAAGCACAAGCTGGAATCAAGATTTCCGGGAGAAATGTCAATAACATCAGATATGCCGATGACACTACACTTATGGCAGAACACGAAGAAGAACTAAAAAGCCTCTTGATGAAAGTGAAAGTGGAGAGTGAAAAAGTTGGCTTAAAACTCAACATTCAAAAAACTAAGATCATGGCAGCAGGTCCACCACTTCATGGTAAATAGATGGGTAAACAGTGGAAAGTGTGACAGACTTTATTTTGGGGTCGGGGCTCCAAAATCACTGCAGATGGTGACTGCAGCCATGAAATTAAAAGACACTTGCTCCTTGGAAGAAAAGTTAGGACCAACCTTGACAGCATATTTTAAAAGAGAGACATTACCAACAAAGGTCTGTCTAGTCAAGCTATGGTTTTTCCAGTAGTGATGTATGGATGTGAGGTTTGGAGTGTAAGGCATGCTGAGAGCCAAAGAATTGATGCTTTTGAATTGTGGTGTTGGAGAAGATTCTTAAGAGTTCCTTGGACTGCAAGGAGATCCAACCAGTCCATCCTAAAGGAAACTAGTCCTGAATATTCATTGGAAGGATTGATGCTGAAGCAAAACTACTATCTTTTGGCCATCTGATGCAAAGAACCGACTCATTAGAAAATACCCTGATGCTGGGAAAGATTGAATGGGGGAAGAAAAGGGGACAGCAGAGGATGAGATGATTGGATGGCATCACCGACTCAATGGACATGAGTCTGAGTAAACTCCAGGAGTTGGTTATTTACAGGGAGGCCTGGTGTGCAGTTCATGGGGTCACAAAGAGTTGGACACGACTGAGCAACTGACGGAGAAGGTAATGGCACCCCACTCCAGTACTCTTGCCTGGAAAATCCCATGGACGGAGGAGCCTGGTGGGCTGTAGTCCATGAGGTCGCTAAGAGTCAGACACTGCTGAACAACTTTACTTTCACTTTTCACTTTCATGCATTGGAGAAGGAAATGGCAACCCACTCCAGTGTTCTTGCCTGGAGAATCCCAGGGACCGGGGGGCCTGGTGGGAGGCCACCTATGGGGTTGCACAGAATCAGACACGACTGAAGCGACTTAGCAGCAGCAGAGCAACTAAAGTGAACTGAGACATATGTGTGTGCAGCAAGCTTGATAATTACACATGACTCAGTCCATTTAATGTATTTAGGAATGTAAAATGTTGAGACTGCTCACATACACTAAAATCTTGAAAGATATTCAACAATGATCATTCTTGAGGAGGGGGAGACTGGTGAAAAGGGAATGAAGGTTGATAACATTTTATTCTGTAATGTTGGGATTTATTTCAATGTACATGATTGTTTTCATAATTTTAAAAGCAATAAAATTTGAAAAATAGAAACAGCCTCTGTCAAGGCAATGTAAATATTTTTTTTTGTTTCTATTGAAGCAGAACAATTTTTTCTCTGGAGGCTCTTAGCTATAGATTCACTGCAAGTGTTTAAGATTCCATGGGGCTTTTTTTCCTGGGAAGATAAACACATCAGTCCAGTGCAGGTAGTAGCTACTGTTCAGAACACTGTTGCCAAGTCTGCTCAAATAATTTAGGGTCTCCATCTCAACTCACGCATTCATTAATCTGGGGCAACAAATATGCCTATGTTTTCATAGATTAAACTACATTTTTCCTTTAAAATATATGTATTTCTCATGATTTTTGTATATGTAAACAATCAGAAGCAATAAATTTTCCTCATTTTGTTTCATTTTTCTGAATTCCGTTTTAACCCGCATTTAGGTTTATGAAACAAAAAGTTTTGGTATAACCAGGAGAAATGAAATTAGATCTACAAAACATATATTGGCTATCTGTGTCTATGTGTTAGTCGCTCAGTTGTATCCGACTGTGCAACTTCATGGGCTGTAGCCTGCCAGGCTCCTCTGTCCACGGAATTCTCCAGGCAAGAACACTGAGATGGGTAGCGATTCCCTTTTCCAGGGGATCTTCCCAACCCAGGGACCGAACCCGAGTCTCCTGCATTGCAGGCAGATTCTTTACCATCTGAGCCACCATAAAAGCTCTATATTGGCTATAAAATAAGAAAATAGTCATTGCTGGAAGAAGCACACATTTAAATATCTTCTTGTAAAGCAATAGTCAACTGCATTACAGAACCAACTCAAGAAAAGTAAACTTACAAGCAGAGAAAACTGAATTTTGTTTTGACATTGAGAAATTTGACAGTGAAACTTGACAATTAACACAGAACAGATCAGAGTATATCTGAAATACGGAGGTTGATTTGCCTGATTCATTTTAAGTTATTTACATGTATTTGTCTAAGGCTTCTGGCTGACTCTTAAGAAAAGCTATTTATATTCCAACAATGTGAGAATCAAGTTAAGGAAAAAATAATCTATATTTTCAGCTAAATAAGAAATGCAAATAATTTTACTTCAAAATTATATTAACAATCTCAATGGTGCTCAAGTCATTAAAATCATGTTATGAAAAGCAATATGTACCGCTGATATTAAAGCTGCTTATTTGCCAATGACCCAAAGTAAGTTAACTGAATGTTTACACTGAAGAAAACTTAATAAACTTTGTGATGCTAAACAAGGAAACAATAGAAAATAATGTGAAAAAAATCATGTTGCTATTAGTTAGAAAATTAAATACTTGTGTCTGTTTACTGTAATGTTTTCTAGCAACATCTCCCCCAGAATATACTGATATTAAAATGATCATGGTTTGAGGCAACAATGACGTTAGGCAGAGCTATGTCCTTTTCTTTGCATGTCACTAAACTCTTCTTTGATGCTGATTTTACTGAAACTTAAAACTTTACTATTGACTCCCATTCACATACTTTCAAAAACGTTAGTCAGGTCCCTTCCAACTTCAGCTCTGTATTGTAATTCTGTGTGTATATAAATTGGATGTCTTTCTAATCTTTATCTTCCCCCAATTCATAGCCCAATACATTAACCAGAATGCCTCAGTAATAAGTGCTTTATGAACAAATGACTGACAACCAGGCGTAGGCTCACTGAAGATGTTCCATCATCTTAACTACAACACGATAACCCACTTTTTATTTTTCAGTACCCAGCAATTAAATGGTCTTGCCTCCATAGAAACCTAAGCTTTTGGTTACGGTGACATGTTAGTGAAAATAAAAGTGTTACATCTCTTCCTCTAGGAAGGCAGTAAATTTTGCCTCAATTCAGTTATAGACTCTTTAACCTGATTTTTAAAAAATGTACTTTTTGAGAGTCTATAGAGTTGCGCTAACACATATAAAACTAACCTCAGAAAGTTTTTTTTCTTTTGTCACTGCTGTTTGTTTTTTCCTCAAAAAGCTTTTATGGCAGGGTGTGGCGGTGCGGGGGGAGACTTCCCCGGTGGCCCAGTGGTTATGACTTTGCCATTCAATGCAGGGGTGATGGTTCGATCCCTGGTGGGGGAGCTAAGATCTCACATCTTCATGGGCCAAAACCCCCAAAGAACATAAAACAGAAACAATATTGTAACAAATTCAAGACTTTAAAAATGATACACATTAAAAAAAGTTTTTATGGACATTTAAGGGAAATCAGTGTCCAACTATATAATGCTCTTTTCTTTTCTTTTCTAATATCACATTACGAAAATTTCCCAATTACCAGAAATTATACTAACCATTTTGGCTAAATAACATTTTTTAGGAAAATTTAATTCCCTTTAAATGTTACCTATTTGAACATTGTCAAGTGCTAATGCTAAAGCACAAAGTTAACCATTTCAAAGGCAGTTATTAATTTTCCATAATTCTAAATTATTATATTTGGGTACTATTTACTTCCTGATTCTCCAAAATGTGATTTCTCCACATTTCTTGGATGTTTAATAAAAGAATATGAAATATGCATTTTTATCATTTATATCTGACAATTATGTAGCAAAAGAGTTCCTAATTATAAATTCAAAATAAAGACAGACAAAAATTTCTCCTGTATCTCTGTAATAATTTTACATGCAAAACATGGTGGGAATCAACAAGCTATTCTGAACACAATAATCAGAACAGATTACCACTGGAAGAATAAAATTTGTTATCATGAAAGTGGATGTTATATCTTCCCCCTAGAGAGAAATTATGATTTAATGTTTACATTTTAATCCTTGCTAAATCTTCATCCTTGTTTCAGAGTAATGGCAATATTCTTGTTCTTACCCTCACATCACCTGACTCCTTTTCCTTCAGAGGCATCTTGGTCAAATCTTTTCTTCTGAAATAGAAGGATGAAAGAGCTCTCAATAGCTCTTATGACAGATTAGGTTGGATCTTCCCTCTGATAATAAACAGTTAACTCAAAGAATAGATCAAATAGAGGGAATTTTAGGTACCATTCTACAAGTTTCTAAAACATAGATATGTGCATAAGTGAATAGGTCCTTTTCAGAAAAGATTATGTCAAAACCGTGAACTTGTGACTAGGAAAAGATAATATTGAACAATTATTATTTACCAGCATGTTCACATGCACTTGCTAAGATTTAGCCTGTGGTGGTGGTGGTGGTGGTTTAGTTGTTCAGTCATGTCTGACTCTTGTGACCCCATGGACTGTAGCCTGCCAGGCTCCTCTGTCCATGGGATTCTCCAGGCAAGAATACTGGAGTGGGTTGCCATTTCCTTCTCCAGGGGATCATCCCCACCCAGGGATCGAATCTGTGTCTCCTGCATTGTAGGCAGATTCTGTACTGACTGAGCTATGAGGGAAGCCCAATTAGCATATACCTACTACTCAATAACATCAACAAACATCTTCTGAGAACTTATCACGCAAGACACCTGTAAAAAGAAATAAAGACTTAATTTCTATTCTCAAAAAGTTCACAACTTAAAGAGGAAAATAAAAGTAGATTAAAGTGCAAAATTGTATGTCATAATTGCAAGTCAACTTATTGCATTGATAATGACTAGTGGGCAGTAATAATAGCAAATATATATCTAATGTTTGTTATGTACCAGGAATCTCCTCACAATAAAGGACATTGCTACTATTATACTCTCCATCTTACAAATGATAAAAGTGAGGCCAAAGGTCAGTAATTGTTTCAAGCTCCAGAGCTAGTGTGCAACAGAGCTGTGATTGGCAGTGCAGCTATGGGCAGAAAGGAGACTAACACAACTTGGTAATAGTGTTTTGATTTGACGGTCTGGTTATGAAGACAAAAAAGAGTCATACACAGCACTCTACTCTAAATGGTAAGTTTATTTCTCACAGAGGTATACGTTAGCAATCTGAAAATTATTTTATAGGTGTACTGAAACTCAACAAATAAGTAAGTATACTGTAAATGTTGAGAGTTCCTCACTGTCAGAGAATACTACTCAGCAATATAAGATTATAAATATGCACAAGGGGCTTGCTAGAATGCATCTTGTGAGAGTGGCTTGGAATTGAAATATTTATAAGAATTAGGCTTCCCTGGTGGCTCAGATGGTAAAGAATTTGCCTGCAATGCAGGAAATCTGAGTTCAATCCTTGAGTCAGGAAGATCCCGTGGAGAAGGGAATGGCTACTCACTCCAGTATTCTTGCCTGGAGAATTCCATCAACAGAGGAGCCTGGTGGGCTACCATAAGAATTCATCTTCTTTTAAGGTATATATTTTAAGGCATGTTGTATGTGTTGTGCGCTCAGTGGTATCTGACTCTTTGCGACCCTCTGGACTGTAGCTTGCCAGGCTCCTCTGTCCATGGAATTTTCCAGGCAAGATACTGGAGTGGGTTACCATTTCCTGCTCCAAGGCATCTTTCCAACCCAGGAATCAAATCTCCATTTCTTATATTTTCTGCATTGGCAGGTGGATTCTTTACCACTGTGCCACCTTGGAAGCTCAGAAAGAGGATAGTGGCTTTGTTGTGGAGAAATCTGACAGGCACCACCTGAACTGATGATCAAGATTAACATCACCAGTCATCAGACATATTGCTAACATTCAATTCTAATACAGTACACTAAAAAAGGCAAAGCTCTTCTGTGGTTTTCTTCCTCAAAATTCATATTCTCAGTCTAGTCATTATGAAACATCAAATGAACCCAACTGAGAGACATTCCATGAAACACCTGACTGCTACTCTTCAAAAGTGTCAAGGTCATAAAAGTCAAGGAAAGATTGAGAAACTATCATACGTTGGAGGAAACTGTGGAGACATGACAACTGATAAATAAAGTGCACCATCCTGGGTTGAGTTCTGGAACACAAGAAGGACATTAGTATAAAAAGTAGGGAACTTTGAACAAAACCTGTAGTTTCATTAGTAGCATTGTACCAAGATTTAATCGCTAGTTTTGATTATTTTACCACTGTTATGTATGATGGTAACACCAGGGAAATTAGAGTGAAGAGTAAACGAAAACTCTTAATACTATTTCAATTCTTCTGTAAGCCTAACATTTTTTTGCAAGACTTAAAATGAAATCCAGTAACAAATACAAAATGTGCTCACACAAATGTCCAAGCAGCAACACTCTTAATTGTATTTTTAAAAAAAGAAAACAAAACTAAAAACAGCCTTAACATCCATGAACAGTTGAGTGAATAAATATTTGTGACATTTATACAATGGAATATTACTCACCTTTGGGGGGAAAAAACTATAGCATGGATCATTGTCAAAAAATTTATGCTAAGCAAATGAGACACATCAAAAAGTAACTACTGAATAATTCTATTACTATGAAATCTATGAAATTTTAGAATTAAAAAAACCCCTAATCTATAATCATAGAAAGCACATAAGTCATTGCCTGGAGTTTGTGGTGGTGAAAATAAAATACTGACTGAAAAGAGAGATAATGTAATTTTGGTGGATGATGAAAATACAATTTGATCAAGGTGGGTTCCATGGATAATTGCATTGTTCAAAACTTATCAAACTTTGCACTTAAAATGGGTTCATTGTTCATTTTATTGTATGTAAATAATATCGTGGGCTTACCAGGTGGCGCAGGGGTAAAGAATCTGCCTCCCAATGCAAGAGATGCAAGAGAGGAGGGTTCCATCCCCGGGTTGGGAAGAACCTCTGGAGTAGGAAATGGTAAGCCACTCCAGTATTCTTGCCTGGGAAATTCCAAGGACAGAGGATCCTGGTGCGATGCAGTCCATGGGGGTCACAAACAGTCAGGCATGACTGGGCTGCTGCTGCTGCTAAGTCACTTCAGTCGTGTCCGACTCTGTGCGACCCCATAGACAGCAGCCCACCAGGCTCCTCCATCCATGGGATTTTCCAGGCAAGAGTACTGGAGTAGGATGCCATTGCCTTCTCCCATGACTGGTCATGCACACATAAATTGTATCTCAATAAAATTAATTGAAAACTAAGAAAAAATAATCACCAAAAGATTTAATTTACATGCTCTGCTAATTTCGCATGGTGGCATAACCTGGCCACGATTTCTGGTGTATGAATGGATATCGGTGCCCATGTTTTCCTATTTCGCATTGCCCCAGAACTATTTTCTGTGGAAACATTCTCTGCCAGCCCTGTGCTGAGGTAGAAGAGCTGTCTCTCCAGACAAATGCTCTGATTGGCTTCTTCAGTTTCACTGAAAACTTTGATTCTTCTCCTCAATCTGGCACATTATCAAAACCTATGGATTCGTCCTGAGATAACAATATAAAATATCGCCTTTCAGGTCTCACCAAAAATTGAACCCTGGAGCACCATATTGCTAATTCTCATTGAAATTGTGACTGTTTTTTTTTTTAATTTTTGGATCTTTGTTGCTGCGTACCTTCTTTCTCTAGTTTGGGTCAGCAGGGGCTACTTTCTAGTTGCCGGGCCCAGTTTTTCATCATAGTGGCTTCTCAAGCACAGAGCACATCCTCTAGGCGAGAGGGCTCAGTAGTTGTGGAGCACGGGCTTAGTTGCTCCTTGGCATGTGGGATCTTCCTGGACCAGGGATCAAACCCCTGTTCTCTGCATTGGCAGATAGATTCTTAACCACTGACCTGTCAGGGAAGTCCCTAGATTTTCTTTGAATATATTGTACTTTGGCATGACTATCAGCTTGAGTTGAGAAAACTATTAGGGAAAATATAAAACTCAGTATTGTATATACTAATTTATTCAACTTTTAAAAACTTGATTTATGATGTGCTAACATTGAGGAATCTGTGAGAAATCCAAGTGGCTATGTAATGTAGCCAATGGACTTTCTAAGTCTCAGGTATGAATTGTTTTAATTGAGAGATGGTAGCCAATATATTGAACAACCTGTGAGCTGCTAAACAACCTGTGAACAACGACAACCAGCTCACAGACACTGGTCCCCCAGGAGGGACACCTCTGGAGTGCTGGAGCAGTTAGGAAGTATCCTTGCTTTGCCAAATTTCATCCCTGGCTGCTGGATGTTGTGGACAAGCAAGGAATACAGAGGGATGGAAAAAAGGCATGCAAGGCAATGGCTATTTTATCAATCAGTAAGTTGGACACGACTGAAGCGACTTAGCAGCAGGAGCAACAAGGAAGTACTTCAGCATTTTAATAACCAGGATGGCCATGCTAATAATGTATACTCACTGAATAGCAATCGTGAATGGAGTTGAGCATATTTATTAGTGCACCAGCTAATAGCTTATTTATGAAGACCACTGGGAGAAATTTCTTTCAGAATGATATAAAGCTATATAGTTCTTAAGCATCTGGCTTTTAAAAAATGTATCCCAAGGACATTCTGAATCTCAAAAATCTCTTTTTCTCTCTGGCTACTTGGAAGCATGGAACTGTATTTGCAGCCAAATTTAACTATACTATTAAATATTTTAAAAGAAGATACCTTGTATTTCTGCATTTGGTTGTGCTTTATCTTTGTTCTAATTTCTTATCTTTTGAGTGCTTCTTCTTGTAAACCTATTTGTATAATATTCTATACATTTCTTAGGGAAATTTTTAACTTTAATATATTTTCAATTAAATACACATATTATACACACAAAAGGGATGGGTTAACTTTATCTGAGTTGGTGAAAAGAGTGATATCTGAACTGGGAATTAAAAGACAAAGGTGTTTACTTAGTAGACACGGGAACAAGGACATTCCAGAGAGAAGTCACTGTATGTTTAAAGGCATAAATTTGTAACAGCAGGACATGCTGTTGAACTTCAAGTAGTTCATTTTTAATTAGAACAAGTGGATGGAGGAGAGGTTTGCAGAGGCCAACTCACAAAACAAAAACAATGAGCATGACTCCTGCACCTACTGGCTATGTGCACATGGGCAAGTTATTTAATCACTCTGTCTCAGTTTCCCCATCTGTAAAATGGGGATAAAAATAGTACCTACATCATGGATGATTTTAAGGATTAAATGAGTTAATGCTTGAATTCACCTAAAACAGTATTTGACTGATATATATATATATATATATATATATATATATATATATATATAAACACTTATATAGATATAAAAGAGTTTGCCCTTTTTGTTACATATGGTCTATTAAGGTAGGTCTCATGAGATGCAAACTTGACCCCTCCTATGGTGAGATGAAAACTTAACTCCTCTAACTCCAATCTCAGTGCTCTTTCCATCCCACCACTGACTTGTTAGGAACCCAAAGAGAGGTGCAAGGAAAGGACCATAGCAAAAGAGAGACAGTAACCACTCCAGCATTCTTGCCTTGGAAATCCCGGGGACAAAGGAGCCTGGCAGGCTACAGTCCATGGGGTCGCAAAGAGTCGGACACGACTTAGTGACTATACAACAACAACAAAATCTCAAACACTACTTTCATCCCTTTGTGATTTTCTTGAGGGCTAGTGCATGCCTTGGAGAAGGCAATGGCACCCCACTCCAGTACTCTTGCCTGGAAAATCCCATGGACGGAGGAGCCTGGTAGGCTGCAGTCCATGGGGTCGCTAACAGTCAGACATGACTGAGCGACTTCACTTTCACTTTTCACTTTCCTGCATTGGAGAAGGAAATGGCAACCCACTCCAGTGTTCTTGCCTGGAGAATCCCGTGGACGGAGAAGCCTGGTAGGCTGCAGTCCATGGGGTCGCACAGAGTCGAACACAACTGAAGCGACTTAGCATCAGCAGTGCATGTCTAGGGACTTTAAATATTTAATAAAGCTTCATGCAGCCCCTGCATATCTAAGAGAAAGGAATATCTCAATCTATCATGTAAAACACTATTTCTCAAGATGAGACTAGCTTATGTATTTGAAACATTTAACAAGAACACTATGGTTCTTCTTGTTGCCTAGAGTAAAATTCAAATTTTCAAATGGTTTTAGATTCTAATCATAGTAAAGTAGTTCTAATTCTAGACAACAGCAGCATTCTCTGTTCCCTCTCAGGGAAACCTGGCATCACAAGCTGGTTAGATTGTTCCTTATCTGATTGGAGCTTTGTCAGTAATTCTCATCTCTTACACCTGTCTGTAAGGTCTAAGAGGCAACGCCACTTCAGATCATTGACTCATGGCACTGGAATGAAACTAACAATTGGGAATGAAACTAGAAGTCTTATTGACAACAATGGCATCGTAGGCTCATGAACCAGAGCTATGGCTTCACGTTGATAACAAGTCGTGGCTAGAACATTTTCCCTGCAATTAAATTCCTGAGACACTTCTTTCTTGAATCAGATCAAAACTCACATTTTAAAGCAGGTATTTCTGAACTTCTTCCAGCCTCACCTGTGAGTATAATATATTAAAAACAGAGCTGCAACCTGGCGCAGGGTGAAAATGGGGGGGAGGGTAGAAGGGAAGTTTGAGAGGGAGAGGACATTCGTTACGGTAAGGCAGAAACCAATATAACATTGTAAAGCAATTATTCTCCAATTAAATAAGCAAAGAAGATATTGTATAAAAGGAAACATAAAAACATTAGAGCTATATGTTCCAGACAAGTGTTGCAACTACTATAGGGTGTGTTGTTTAAAAGTGAAACATCAATTATCTTATTCTATTGTGAAGACAAAGTAACTATAGAACAAACCAAGATATATGGACCTAACAATTGCCCTTACAAAAGAAAATGGTTCTGCTGTTAATAAACACAAACATTTGGCAGAGAAGACTGCCAATCCTTCTTCGGTCTCCAGACACAGTCATTTAACAAATGCAGCCATAAACAATCTAACGCCATCCCTTTTTTGTGCACTTGTTTGTTTCAAAGTCTGGGCAGGACACTTCACTGCTCTGTATTCCTCTTCTTTATACACTATGAAGATGATAAAAAAAAATGTATTACTACCTGAAACTAATTAACTTTTAATTGATCTGAATGGTGATAAAATGCTCTTTAATAATGACAAGTACAGCCGGGGCCCGCGGGAAGAAGTACAATATAAATTATGGACAAAAAGCAGTCATCTGGCGGACTGCATTACTGTGGAAGCATTTATGATCTTTCTCAAACATTCTGCAAAAGTGTAAATCAATATGGAGGGTGCTAGACAATATTGGTCTAGACAAGATTGGTGCTCCACCCATCTCCAATGGGTGGAGATGGTTTTCATTCAGAATAAGTGAGAGCCACAAGAGTCTAGGCAGATGGTTCAAAGGTCAAAGTGCTTTCACAGGTACTCACATACACATGAATTAGCATCCTTATATTTAGCATTTACCCATTCAGTTCTACTCACCTGAAACTGCTCCTTTGCATACTTTGTCAGCCTCATAAGTCTCTAAGCCACAGGGTGTGAGAGAATCTTGGTGTTCATAGACCCTGATAACTATGACAATTACATCAATACTGAATTAAACTTTATAGCAAATGCCACATTAAAAGTGGTAAGCATTGTTATGGAAACATAAATAATGCACAGTGTCTGCCATTAGTAAGCATTTAAGAGAAATGTATGTATTCAGTGAATGAAAAGTTCTGGACAAGGATTCATGGAATATGGACTTAGGTGTTTACAACTTAGGCATGGTAACTACATATTCAAATCATTATATAAATCAATGGAAATATACATGTAAAAAGAGAATCATTTCTATGAAAACTAAGTTGAATGCTTTGGAAAGACTCCATAAATGTAAATCCATCAAAAATCTTTATCAATTCAGGTATATCAAGATAACTAAAAATTTAAAGGGAAAATCATAAAATAGGTCAAAGAAATTTGTACTCTAGTGTCTTCACAAGTATCTTTAAATTCTCCTTCCTCTTTAAGCAAAATAAATCTGGGAACTGTATATGATATATGATGAATTTTATTTTATCTTAAACTTTTTATTTCGTATTGGAGTATAGGAGATTAACAATGTTGTGATAGTTTAAGGTGGACAGCAAGAGGACTCAACCATACATATACACTTACAAGTATCCATTCTCCCCCAAACTACCCTCCCATATGATGAATTTTAGATGTGTATTAGGCAAGAAGATGAAATTCAAAGCACAGAATCCAGAATAAAGGAAAAGACCTGACATAATATAAGCATATTGACAAACTGAAATTAATTTTAGAGCTACTTATATAAAAATAAACCTAATATGTATTATTTTTAAGCTTCCTCAATGAAATAAGTTTTTTGAACTACCTAACCAATCATTGAACCTGATGTCAGAAAACAGGACTTTATCTCAAATATACATGAAAGAACTTTACAGATCTTTAGGCTTTATAGAAATTTTACTTATGTGCACTGTTGTGTGTTTTTTACCAATAATCTACAAAGTCAATAAATAGAGATTCCCTTGAGCACCAGTGAACTGGCAAGCATGTGCTTGGTTATGAAGCCAAAAGGATGCATACTGTGACTTGAAAGGAGAGAATGCAAAATGCCAACAATCATAAATTGGAAGTGGAATCCAAAGAGCCTTCCTTAACCTCAAACTCAGTGGCTTTACCAGGAATAACTAACTAGCTAACTAACTCTTCTCTCACTCTCTCTCCACTCACTCTGTGTGTATGTGTGTGTATAATATTTAGATATATGATATGTATATCATGATTCTGTACACCTATACCATATATAAGACCCCTGTGGCTCAGACAGTAAAAAATCCTCCTGCAGTGCAGGAGGCTGGGGTTTGATCCTGGAGTTGGCAAGATCCCCTGGAGTAGGAAATGACAAGCCACTCCATTATTGTTGCCTGGAGAATTAAATGGACAAAGGAGCCTGGTGGCCTACAGTCCATGAGGTTGCAAAGAGTCAGACACCACTAAGCAATTAACACTATACCATATATACTTGTGCACCCATATCAGATCAGATCAGATCAGTCGCTCAGTCACGTCCGACTCTTTGCGACCCCATGAATCGCAGCACGCCAGGCCTCCCTGTCCATCACCAACTCCCGGAGATTACTGAGACTCACATCCATCGAGTCAGTGATGCTATCCAGCCATCTCATCCTCTGTCGTCCCCTTCTCCTCTTGCCCCCAATCCCTCCCAGCATCAGAGTCTTTTCCAATGAGTCAACTCTTTGCATGAGGTGGCCAAAGTACTGGAGTTTCAGCTTTAGCATCATTCCTTCCAAAGAAATCCCAGGGCTGATCTCCTTCAGAATGGACCAGTTGGATCTCCTTACAGTCCAAGGGATACATGCCTATAAATACACAGTCACACATCTGTCTACAAAACACTGAACACTCCACTTCCCCTTAATTTTATTCTTATAAACTCAATTTCCAGCCAATAATGTGATGTTTCAGAACCAAAATTACTTGAAAAAGAACTTCACACTTAGCTTGAGCCTTTTTAGATTTTTTTCCTGTGGCACTGTGTTCTCAAACTTTACTTCTGACATTTAAAAAACCTTGCTGCTGATCTTAAATCATAGAACCTAACACATAAACAATATAGCCTACATTTTACAAACACTTTGAGTCTGTTCATTAATCTATATAATATCCTCGCAAAGTGAATAATTTATAATTTTCACAGGTTTCCCCCCGCCATGACAAAACTGAGACTCAGTTAAATAAAGTATCAGATAAAAAAGGACATTTATGAAACTTAATTCAACATGTAATTCAACTTAATTCAACACCAGATGGTCAATACTGAAATCAGATTGATTATATTCTTTGCAGCCAAAGATGGAGAAGCTCTATACAGTCAGCAAAAACAAGACCAGGAGCTGACTGTGGCTCAGATCATAAACTCCTTATAGCCAAATTCAGACTTAAACTGAAGAAAGTAGGGAAAACCACTAGACCATTCAGGTATGAACCTAAATCAAACCCCTTAAGATTATACAGAGGAAGTGAGAAATAAATTCAAGGGATTACATCTGATTGTCTATCAGTCAGCCTGAAGAACTATGGATGGAGGTTCGTGACATTGTGCAGGAAGCAGTGATCAAGACCATCCCCAAGAAAGAGAAATGCAAAAAGGCAAAATTGTTGTCTGACGAGACCGTACAAATAGCTGAGAAAAGAAGAGAGATGAAAGGCAAAGGAGAAAAGGAAAGACATACCCATTTGAATGCAGAGTTCCAAAGAATAGGAAGGAGAGATAAGAAAGCCTTCCTCAGCGATAAACGCAAAGAAATAGAGAAAAACAATAGAATGCGAAAGACTAAAGATTTCTTCAAGAAAATTAGAGATACCAAGGGAACATTTCATGCAAAGATGAACACTTGGTATGGACCTATCAACAGAAGATATTAAGAAGAGGTGGCAAGAATACACAGAAGAACTATACAAAACAGACCTTCATGACCCATATAACCACGATGATGTGATCACTCACGTAGAGCCAGACATCCTACAATGTGAAGTCAAGTGGGCCTTAGGAAGCATCACTAAGAACAAAGCTAGAGGAGTTAATGGAATTCCAGTTGAGCTATTTCAAATCGTAAAAGATGATGCTGTGAAAGTGCTGCACTCAACAGGCTAGCAAGTCTGGAAAACTCAGCAGTGACCACAGAACTGGAAAAGGTCAGTTTTCACTCCAATCCCAAAGAATGGCAATGCCAAAAAATGTTCAAACTACCACACAATTGCACTCATCTCTCACGCTAGCAAAGTGATGCTCAAGATTCTCCAAGCCAGACTTCAACAGTACATGAACTGTAAACTTCCAGATATTCAAGCTAGATTTAGAAAAGGCAGAGGAATCAGAGACCAAATTGCCAACATCCACTGGATCTTTGAAAAAGCAAGAGAGTTCCAGAAAAACATCTACTTCTGCTTTATTGATTATGCCAAAGCCTTTGACTGTGTGGAAAAGAGACACTGATGTATAGAACAGTCTTATGGACTCTGTGGGAGAGGGAGAGGGTGGGAAGATTTGGGGGAATGGCATTGAAACATGTATAATATCATGTATGAAACGAGTCACCAGTCCAGGTTCGATGCACGATACTGGATGCTTGGGGCTGGTGCACTGGGACGACCCAGAGGGATGGTGTGGGGAGGAGGAGGGAGGAGGGTTCAGGATGGGGAACACATGTATCATTTCGATATTTGGCAAAACTAATACAATATTGTAAAGTTTAAAAATAAAATTAAAATGGTAAAAAACAAAAACACTGTGTACAATTCTGAAAGAGATGGGAATACCAGACCACTTGACCTGCCTCCTGAGAAATCTCTATGCAGGTCAAGAAGCAGCAGTTAGAACTGGACATGAAACAACAGACTGGTTTCAAATAGTGAAAGGAGTACATCAAGGCTGTATATTGTTACCCTGCTTTTTTAACTTATATGCAGAATACATCATGTGAAATGCTGGTCTGGATGAAGCACAAGCTGGAGTCAAGATTGCCTGGAGAAATACCAATAACCTCAGATATGTAGATGACACTACCCTTATGGCATTAAGTGAAGAGGAACTAAAGAGCTTCTTGATGAGAGTGAAAAAGTTGGCTTAAAACTCAACATTCAGAAAACTAAGATCATGGCATCTGGCCCGATCAATTCATGGCAAATAGATGTGGAAACAATGGAAACAGTGAGAGATTTTATTTTTGGGGGCTCCAAAATCACTGGAGATGGTGATTCCACCATAAAATTAAAAGACGCTTGCTCCTTAGAAGAAAAGCTATGACCAACCTAGACATCTTGCTAAAAAGCAGAGACATTACTTTACCAACAAAGGTCCATCTAGTCAAAGCTATGGTTTTTCCAGTAGTCATGTATGGATGTGAGAGTTGGGCTATAAAGAAAGCTGAGCACCGAAGAATTGATGCTTTTGAACTGTGGTGTTGGAGAAGACTCTTGGACTTCTTGGACTCTTGGACTTCTGGTTGGACTGCAAGGAGATCCAACCAGTCCATCCTAAAAAAAATCAGTCCTGAATATTCACTAAGAGGACTAATGCTGAAGCTGAAACTCCAATACTTTGGCTACCTGATGTGAAGAACTGACTCATTGGAAAGGACCCTGATGCTGAGAAAGAATGAAGGGAGGAGGAAAAGGGGATGACAGAGGATGAGATGGTTGCATGGCATCACCGATGCAAGGGACATGAGTTTGAGTAGGCTCCTGGAATTGGTGATAGACAGGGAAGCCTGGCATGCTGCAGTCCATGGGGTCTCAAAGAGTTGGACATGACCGAGGGACTGAACTGACTGAATTCAACACCATTATTTACAGAAGGAGAATGACATAGGAAAGATGAAATGGTAGTTCAATAATATATACTGGGCCCTTATTTTGTGCCTTACAAGTGAAGGAGAAAAAGCAATTATTTCTGTCCTTAATATGATTACAACACAGTGTGATGTATGCGAAGAAAGATTTGTTCGAAGCACAGTTGAAATACAGGGGTAGGAACAACTTACTGTCGTTTGTTGTGGGTGGGTAGAAGTGGTAGAAAATTTGTTATAAAATAACTTTAATGGAGTATCTTGAATAGGATCTCCACTTAGTAGACAAAGAGAAGGACATTCTTACAAGAGAAACATCACATATCAATGCACAGAACTGCTTTTTCATCCAAATAAAAGCATAGCAGTGCAGTAGGTCTGAATGAACCCTGAGGTTTCAATAGGAAATGGCAGAACATGATGAATAATCTTTATCCCATCTATGGAATTTTAATCTCCTTTGGACCTCCTGGAGCTATTGCATTCTAGAAGACTTTCTCTATAAGTAAGCATTGCTCCAGTTCATTAATTTGAACAATAAGGAGAATAAATTGAAGGGAAGGAAGAACAGGATTAAGTTGTTGAACTGAGAATGAAAAAATGGTGGCAGTTTCCATTCTTATTTTAGAAGCAGAATTAATAACACTCAATGCCTTTAAATATAATTGATGACTTTCGTTCACTAGTGGCTTCCGACAGTGTGCTGAGCTTTTCCACTCCAAGTCATTCATAGGTTAATTGGGGGACAAGGTAGGATAAAGTAGCACATAACCCAGCTCACTGGATTGCTGCATTACCAAATGGGCTAAGAATAGATTGAAAAATCACACAACTCAGTGTTTTATCTAAAGATATTCTCATTTAAAGTGACAGCAGTGTTTGCCTCTTAACGTGAAGTCTGTTGTTGTTGTTGAGTCACTTAGTCATGACAGACTTATTGTGACCCCATGGACTGCAGCACACAAGGCTTCCCTGTCCTTCACTATCTCCCAGAGTTTGCTCAAACTCATGTCCATTGAGTCAGTTATGCTATCCAACCATCTCGTCCTCTCTCATCCCCTTCTCTTCCTGCCTTCTATCTTTCCCAGCATTATCTTTCCCTAACTTGAAATCTAGGATTAAGTCAAATTTACACAATCAATATCTGCTTCTCTCCTAAATTAAACCCAGATCAAGACTGACTGACCTATGGATCTGCAGAGGGAACTTGTCCAGACAGCATTTGGGTTCTCATTTCTGCCTTACTTGAGAGAGAAGAAAAAAATGTGAGACATAATAAAGCGCATTTAATTGCTCTTAATTTACACAATCAATCAAATTGCCAACATCCATTGGATCACAGACAAAGCAAGAGAATTCCATTAAAACATCTATTTCTGCTTTACTGACTATGCCACAGCCTTTGATTGTATGGATTACAACAAACTGTGAAAAATTCTGAAAGAGATGGGAATACCAGACCACCTGACCTGCCTCTTGAGAAACCTGTATGCAGGTCAGGAAGGAACAGTTAGAATTGGACATGGAACAATGGACTCATTACAAATTGGGGAAGGAGTACGTCAAGGTAGTATGGTACGTCAAGGTTGTATGTTGTCACCCTGCTTATTTAACATATATGCAGAGTACATCATGCAAAATGCTGGACTGGATGAAGCAAAAGCTGGAATCAAGATTGCCTGGAGAAATACCAATAACCTCAGATATGCAGATGACACCACCCTATGGCAGAAAGTGAAGAGGAACCGAAGAGCCTCTTGATTAAAGTGAAAGAAGAGAATGAAAGCACTGGCTTAAAACTCAACATTCAAAAAATGAAGATCATGGCATCCAGTCCCATCACTTCATGGCAAATAGATGGGGAAACAATGGAAATATTTAGACTTTATTTTCATGGGTTCAAAAAATCACTGCAGATGGTGAAATTAAAAGATGCTTGCTCCTTGAAAAAAAGCTATGACCAACCTAGATGGGATATTAAAAAGCAGAGACATTACTTTGTGACAAAGGTCTGTCTAGTAAAAGCTATGATTTTTGCAGTAGTCATATATGGATGTGAGAGTTGGACTATAAAGAAAACTGAGCGCCGAAGAATTGATCCTTTTGAACTGTGGTGTTGGAGAAGACTCTTGAGAGCCCCTTGGACTGCAAGGAAATCAAACCAGTCCATCCTAAAGGAAATCAGTCTTGAACTTTCATTGGAAGGACTGATGCTGAAACTCCGATACTTTGGCCACCTGATGGGATGAACTGACTCATTAGAAAAGACCCTGATGCTGGGAAAGACTGAAGGCAGGAGGAGAAGGGGATGACAGAAGATGAGATGGTTGGACGGCATCACCGACGTGATGGACATGAATTTGAGTAAGCTCCGCGAGTTGGTGATGGACAGGGAAGCCTGGAGTGCTGATGTCCATGGGGTTGCAGAGTCAGACAGGACTGAGCAACTGAACTCAACTGAATGTTTACCAAGCCATTGTTTTCAATGATGATAACAGAAAGAGGGATGACTGACTAGCATCATAGGTGTCTTTAACACATGTCACATGTCTTAAAGGGGGCCTTCATATTTCCCCTAGAGTTCTCCATGGGGAAAACCTATGATCAGTTCCTAGTTAGATGTCTAAGAAAATTTCCCTCCTAGTGAAACTCTACACAAGGTTCTCATGATAAGAATGGAAACAAGATTTTTCAGCCATCCAGGAGACTCTGCAGTGCAATGCCATAGGCAGTCTGCCTGGATGGCTCACTGGTGTCAGGCACAGGGAAGCTATTGTGAACCTCAAGTCTGGCCTATTCTTCACCTTCTTATGCATGAGCTTAGGCATATGATTGAACCCAGCTGTGTCTCAGTTTCTCCTGTGTAAAAGTGTGAGAATTATAATTACTTTCCTCTCAGGGATGTTATGACACTAATTAATGCCTCAGAACTCTGTGACTAAAAATCATTCTGCACAGATGTTAATGACTGTTATTCAAAGAACAGTCATAAGGCCAACTGCAGTGGAAGAAGGGGGTGGGCAGGTTTTCAGTCTCCTTAATAAAGGCCAAATAGCAGTTAGTAGGAAAAAGATTAAAGAAAAATAAAACAATTAACAAAGGACTTAAGATGAAGGCATTATATTAGCAGACCTCAAGCAACCAGGCATCTACTGAAAATGAATGTGGGGTGCATATTCCACAACTGAAAATCACTGAAAATTTTAATGGTCTATGGCAATAGTTGGGCCACCTGATGCTAAGAACTGACTCATTGGAAAAGACCTTGATGCTGGGAAACAATGAAGGCAGGAGGAAAAAGGGACAACAGAGGATGAGATGGTTGGATGGCATCACTTACAGGATGGACGTGAATTTGAACAAGGTCCAGGAGTTCGTGATGGACAGGGAGGCCTGGCGTGCTGCAGTCCACGGGGTTGCAAAGAGTTAGACATGACTGACTGACTGGACTGAACTGATGGCAATAGTTCATGACAGAAAATGTTTTTAACCATACTTGAATTCTAGTGGTACAAATAAATTTTGAGGGATTCTGCTATACATTGTATAATCAAAATGACTAATTCACCTAAAAGTCACCATGTGATTCCACCTGTCATTATCCTTTTATAATATTTAGTAGAGTACAGCCATGAAATTAAAAGACATTTGCTCCTTGAAAAAAGCTATGACCAACCTAGATAGCATAATAAAAAGTGAAGACATTAGTTTGCTAACAAAGGTCTGTATAGTCAGGTATGATTTTTTCAGTAGTCATGTATGGATGTGACAGTTGGACCATGAAGAAGGCTGAGCATTGAAAAGTTAATGCTTTTGAACTGTGGTGTTGGAGAAGACTCTTGAGAGTCCCTTGGACTGCAAGGGGATCCAACCAGTCCATCCTAAAGGAAATCAGTCCTAAATATTCATTGGAAGGACTGATACTGAAGCTGAAACTCCAACACTTTGGCCACCTGATGGGAAGAACTGACTCATTAGGAAAGACCCTGATGCTAGGAAAGATTGAAGGGCAGAAGGAGAAGGGGATGACAGAGGATGAGATGGTTGGATGGCATCACTGACTCAATGGACATGAGTTTGAACAAGCTCCAGGGGATGGTGAGGGACAGGGAAGCCTGGCATGCTGCAGTCCATGAGGTCACAAAGAGTTGGACACGACTGAGTGACTGAACAACAACAAGTAGTTCAAGATGCGAAAATTAATAAATCCTTAGGGACTGCAGAAGGGACAATTGTCAAATGAGAGAATTCTAGAATCTCCCTCATCTGTTATTTTGTAATTGAGAAAGGTAAGGTTTTTGTCTTGATGTTTGAAAGGCTATGTTTAAAGATACCATAGTTATTTTCTTATGATTTCTATAACTGTACCCTTCAGGCTTCTGCCCACGGTTCACTATCTAAACCAGATGTTTTATTCCATTTGTTTTCAATGAAGAAACTGAGGTGAAGAGAAATTAAATAACATCCTAAGATAGTTTAGCAAAATAAGATGCCTTTGGCTTCCAGTCTAGGGATCCTCCATTTATACTCGTGGCTTCCTCTGATGTCATCATTATTTAAGTGTCTAAAGAGGCTGTATGAAACATGAGTGTGACACTTCCTGAGGGACCCTGCCCTAGGTTTCAAGACTACAGCTAGACACACTCATGCTCCATTTACTAAGTAGTAGAAGTAGTAGCCGACTTGAATGGCACTGAACAGCGGTAGCAGACAGATAAGAAAAGAGTTTATAATATTCGCTGCCACCAAATCACCATGATGAGGAAAACCATGCGCTTGCCCATTTTAACAACCATAATTTTGGATAATCTATTATGCATCATCCCTACTAGGTCTAGGAATGACATGACAGTCAAGAAAGACTAAATCTTTTCTTGAAGAATTTAACCATCCCCGAGGAAGACAGTCATGAAAAAAAAAATAAGTACCCAAACAAACATCTAATTTCAAGGGAGAGTAAAATGAATGTAAATATTTACTTACTATAATACCAAGTATGTACAAAACAGATGCAATTTTTAAACAGTTGTATTGTTTTTAATGCAAAAATATCAAATTTCAGCTAATGATCTATATGTGTGCGTGCTCATACATGTTTGACTCTTTGCGACCCCGTGGTCTGTAGCCTGCCAAGTTCCTCTGTCCATGGGATTATCCAGACAAGAATAGTGGAGTGGGTTGCCATTTCCTCCTCCAGGGAATCTTCCTGACCCAGGGATCGAACCCGAGTCTCTGATGTCTGCTGCATTGGCAGGCAGATTCTTTACTACTAGCACCACCTTGAAAACCTTAATTGTATGAGGAGAGGAGTCAAATATCACCAACCCCCATAATTGAGGAGGGTGGACTGGAGAGGAAAAATACACCTCTCCTACATCTTTGTCCAAATCTCTTCTCTCTGATGCTCTTTCACTCTCACACCCTTTGGCTCCACCTCACCAATGGAGAGACAAACCAGTTCTTCTAGCTCTTATAGGCTCTTCACCCAAAGGCTTTATTCTGACACCTTTCCAGGTCTCCATTGAAATAGCAACCTTCTGCTTCTCCACTCCTCCCATACTCCCCCTTCCTCTGTGGGAGCACCCATGCATGTATTTTGTGGTTTTTTTTTTTTTTAATGTTCATGTGTCAGGAGTGGAGGAGTGAGAAAGGCAATAAAACTCATTTTTCCCTTTTTCAGTGTACTGCCACAGGTAAGCACTTCACAGCTCACCCACTTCCGTGTAATTTCTATTGCCTCGCTGCAGATAAAGAAGCTTCTATAGATACCCAAGACAGGTGCACAATTGAGCTCCTGATGAAACTTTTCTGCTTGGCTTTGTAAATAGATTTGACAACAGTTTCCAGGAAACTGCGCCTGATGTTTCAAGGCTAGACCTGGCTGTCAAGCATGCTGAGTCATAATCACTGAGTCAGAGAGTTTCATGCTGTAAGGGAATTTTTCTAAGATTAGCCAGCCTCCTTGCTTTGGGATAAGGAAAGCAGCAGGGTTTCCTAGCAAATGATCCTGAAAGGGTAGGAAAGCTCTCCCCACTTTTTTTCTTTTGTATTTTTTCAATATTTCCCCCTTTTAAGAGGTTGTATTATATACTTGCTTTTTCTTCAAGGTCTTATTATTGTCTCACCAGTCAAATACAACTCTGAACTCAACTACCTGGGAACTAGAAGCTTATAGCTCAGATTATTTTTTCTAATAAATATAATTATGGAAGAAAGAAGAGGTCTGACATAAATAGTTTAATTAAGCTTTTGTAGGATCAAAATAAACATATAGCTAAATGCTCTGAGACTAAGGTCATAGACCCCAGTATTGCAAAAGTAAAATATTAGCCATAGAACCATATTATTCTTTTCCCTTAATCCTTAGATTTTAAAAAATGACCAAGAGTCTACCAGTTTGTTAGAAATAGTGGCCTACTTATGACAAATTCAAACACTGTTAGGACCCTTAAGTTCCAAATTAATTGGAACCTACAAAACAAGGTGACTTGACTTCTAGTTTTAGAAGAGGCCATCTATCAAGAGTTGAACATAATACATCCATGTAGTTTAGGGTTCACAATTGAATTAAAATACATATTAAACAGAAAAGTTAGTTATCCTTCTTCAGTAGCAAATATCCAAGCTAAAATCACTACATTAATACGAGTCATACTTCAGAAACTCAGGGAACTCTTGCAATAAGTCTGCAGTCTTCATAAACTGATCTCAATGGGGAAAGGCACAAAGAATTTGTGGCTTGGTGAAAACCACAGAGAACACTAGAAATCAATACAAATACTTAGGCCCTCAATCACATTACATTCATACATTTCTCAATATGCGATGCCAAGGTAATGTTTTAAGTTACATCTTTTAGAAAAACAATGCCATTTGTAGCAAATGAATGGACCTAGATAATGTCATACTGAATGAAGTCAGACAGAGAAAGAGATATATGATATCCTTTATATGTGGGATCTAGGCGAGGGTGGAATGATTTGAGAGAATAGCATTGAAACATATATATTATCATATGTGAAATAGATTGCCAGTCCAGGTTTGATACATGAGACAGGGTGCTCAGGGCTGGTGCACTGGGATGATGCTGAGGGATGGGATGGGGAGGGAGGTAGAGGGAGGGTCAGGATGGGGAACACATGTACACCCATGGATGATTCATGTGAATGTATGGCAAAAACCACCACAATACTGCAAAGTAATTAGCGTCCAATTAAAATTTTAAAAGAAAGAAAAATAAAAGAAAGAAATGATTCAAATGAACTTATTTACAAAAGAGAAACAGACTCACAGACTTAGAGGATGAACATATGAACTTACTGTCATGGGGGCAGGAGAAGAATGGGCAGAAGGGATAGTTAGGGAGTTTGAGATCGACATGTATACTGTTATATTAAAAATGGAAAACCAACAAGGTCCTGCTGTATAGCATGGGGAACTCTGCTCACTGTTATGTCACAGCCTGGATAGGAGAGGAGTTTGGGGGAGAATGGATACATGTATATGTATGGTTGAATCCCTTCGCTGTCCATCTGAAATTATCACAACATTGTTAATTGGCTATACTCCAATATAAAATAAAAGATTTTTTAAACATTAAATAAATTAAATCTTTTTTTTATTTTCTATTATTGAATAGAAACAAAACTTGATTACATCCCTATAATATGACATTAAGAAAAGTCTACATACTTGTCATTTTTTCTTCAGTATTGTAAAAAGTTTTCCTAACAAAAGCATTACTGAATGAGTGTTGACATATATAGGGTAAAATTATTTCTGCTACCTTTACTTCCAAGTTTTTCATCAAAATTCCATAATTCAACTCCATTTCAATTCTATAAAACACTATTCTATTTGTATAGAAGATGGTGAAAGGTTTTATGAATGCTATAAAATGATTTTTATATATTTATGCTGGTTCCTAAAAGACCTATAAAACATTTTCTTTCCCCAAATATAATGTATTTGAGGCAGAGACTAAAGATAGATTGCATTTTTAAAATATGCATTACTTCTTCCTTCCTTCCCCAGTTCCTTTTTATCCATTTGAACAAGAAGGCATGTAGAGAACAGTAGAAAATTCTTTACTATTAAAGGAGTAAATGAGTAACATTCCAAATCAGTGATAAAATAACAGTTGCCCTAAGGACAGAAGTAAGGAAATGTTGGTGGCTCAATTCTCCTATCCAGAAAGCATATTACTGGGACCTGATGAAGAATTTAAGGAGTTTCAGGCAAGGTATCTGGATCCACCAAATCTTCCCCATCACCTACCTAAGCTAATAAAATCCCTTATGCTGGATTCTGAGACATTTTTTGAGGGCATAGTCTTCTATTAAAGTGCACAAAGCTGAATAAGAGTGGGGAGGAGTAAATAAAGGTTCAGGTAGGTGAGATAGAGATGGCTCTGCGAGTGTGAAAGGGGGCATGAAAGGGAAAGCAAGTAAGCAATAAAGACATTCTCTGACATCTAGAAGCCCCCTGTGCATGCTGTGCACTGGGTGTGATATCTTGAGATATCTAGGTATCTTGTGATATCTAGACCTGATTTTTTTACTCTTCCTTATATCTACCCTCTGTTCTACATGCCACTGAAGTTCCTTCTACTAAAGGCAGTGTCCTCTCCTACCATCGACTAAGTATGACTATCCCAAAGAACACTAGCAGACAGGACTCAAATATGCTTGCACATTCTATTGCCTTTCTGCAACAGCTGCGGGTAGAGTGTAATCGAGACAGCACACAGGTCCAGGAAAGATCGAAGAGCCAGGTGAATCAGAGGTGGCTTCAATCCATATTTTGGAGCCAAACCCACACTAGCCAAATCCCTGGAGGCCTGCAAATGCACAAGCAAGATTTGAACAACTGTCCCTTTAAGCCATTGAGAATTGAAGTGCTTTGTTTTGAGGTCTCATTGTAGCAATAGACAACAGATACATTGATTGAGGTTCTGGGAAGAAGGAAACAAGACACCACCCTTGCTATCAAGGGATTTACAATGTAGTCGATGGTACACATTAGTAAACAGAAAATAAATTGCTGTCAAGGATACTATAAGACATCTAACTTGATCTTGAGGACTCAGGTGCCCTAGATGGAGTGACATCTAAGCTTGGAACTGAAGGATGAATAAGAATGAGCAAACTAAGAGGGCTGGAGGAGAGTTATGATTTGACAGAGCACCACAAATCGAGAAAATGTGCAAAGATGTGCAAAGACCTGGGAATGTTAGAGAACACAAGATTTTAAAGGAACTGTGAGAAAAAAGAACATGGACTTTGAGGTAGAGAACAACAGCCACATGGCTCTAATCAAAGACCGTACTGTGTAAGAAGGACAGCAAGAATGGATGTGAGGTTTTCGTACAGTTACAGCAGAATGATTACCAGGCTGTAAGTCACAAGACCAGAGTTCCCATTATTCCTTTCCTAGCTCTTTTTCCTTGAATATGCCACATCTGAGACTCTCTTATTTGGTTGTGACTCAAAACTAATCATATCCACTTTGAAGTGTTGGGAATAGTTTTCATAAATTAGATCTCCTGGAGGAGGGCATAGCAACCCACTCCAGTATTCTTGTCTGGAGAATCCCATGGACAGAGGAGCCTGGAGAATCCCATGGACAGTCCATAATGTTGCAAAGAGTCAGACATGACTGAAGCAACTTAGGAGATGCAACTCATGTAAGTGCTATTATTATGTCTGCTAATAACAATATCCTTCTGTCATGCTCCTTGTTGAGAAAGATAAAAATAATGACTAAAATGGTAAAAGGTGGCATATGAATTTCTATTTTTCAACTTTTAGTATTTTAAAAGTAATTTTAAGAGTGTCTATAGAGATATACAGGGTTTTAATTTTTTTTAAGTTAGAGAATATTCTCAGTACTCATGTTATTCTCCCAACCAAAACTTTTCTCTCTCCTCTCCAAACATAAATGCAATGTTGAATTCTGTGTTAATAATTCCCTCACTTTTCTTTATAATTGTATCCTTCCTTAAATGATCTACTGTTTAGCTTTGGGTATTTTACTTTCTTACTGCATTTATGCTGTATGACTTGCTTCTCAACTCAACATTAGGTTGTGAGAATCATCTACGCTCATGTGTGTAGGGGATTCTGTAAAGTCTTCAGCACTTTTGTTATCATGCCCAGAGAACCAGAAACATTCTTCACTGTTCTGCTGCACCTGTGCAAGGATGCCTCAAGACTGTCTTCCAAAGCGTGCAATTGCTGGGTCATGTGCATGCGTGCATACTCAGTCCCTCAGTCGTGTCTGACTCTTCACAACCCCATGAACTGTAGACCCCTCTGGCTCCTCTGCCCATGGGCTTATACTGGCAAGAATACTGGCAAATGTGTGTTAGTCGCTCAGTCGTGTCTGACTCTTTATGACCCCATGGACCGTAGCCCGCCAGGCTCCTCTGTCCGTGGAATTCTCCAGGCCGATATACTAGAGTAAGTGGCCATTCCCTACTCCAGGGGATCTTCCTGACCATGGATTGAACTCAGGTCTCCTGCATTGGCAGGCAGATTCTTTACCACTGAGGCACCTGGGAAGCCTTAGACTATGTATATTTTCAAAACAAAGAGTGTTAAATTTTTTTCAGAAATGTTACTACCAGGAGTGCCTATTAATTCACCCTGGTTCCTTCCTTGTTCGCATTTGCTATTGTGCATTTCAATTTTGCAAGTCATCTTAAACCCATCTCCTTTCTTTCTGTCCTTCCTTCTTTCCTCCCTTCTCTCCCATCTTCCCTCATGCACTGTCTTCTTTATCCTCCATCACTGACCTGGAGAAGAGATAGTAATGGCTAAATTTTCTAGGATGGAGAGTGAGGGCAGGGGGTGGGGAACTTGAGATGCTTTGCGGGCTAAAACAGGCTTTGCTACTTCAAATTCTGTGACAACACTGATGTCAGCTTGGCAATCCTTATGGTATTTTTCTCCAGACTGCTTTAGCATCATTTCTGGCAGAACGACATTTAAAAGGTGAACTCGTGAATCAGAGTTAATGGTCAATGTCAAATGCTCTAGAAGCAAAGCTGCTGTTTTGGAAATCTGCACCAGCTATGTTCTGCACCAGCTAGATGCACAAATAGATGAAATCATTCACTAAGGACTGCAATCGCTGACTCCACTGTTTCCATGGCAACGTATCCCAGGCAAGGCATTCCAAAGACTCTTTATTTAAGAAATATCAAATAGCCCCAGGGAGTCACCAGTCATGTCAGACCACCATATCCACAATAGCAAAGATTATCCCTTGCCCAGCAGAAGGGGATAATCCTTTCCCAATTTCATGACTTTCTGACACGTCTTAAGAGGAATAAAATCCCATCCCAAAGCATTTCTTTTCATTTTGCTTTCTTGGGACTAATAGAATATTCAGGATACAAAGCAGAAGGAAATGGGGGTTGGAAAATGGATTCACTCTGCTTCCAGTGGTTATATTTATGCAAGCTGTCTGGAAATATTCAACACAAAGATTCAGGAGGCCTAGTTTTTAATCACTCCTGCTTACTGCTTGATATTAATGTTTGTGTGTTGGGTTTCTCTTTTTTAAAATGACAGAATTGAACTGGAGTACTTCAAAGTAGCTTCAAGTTATCAACTGAAAAATATGTTGTGTGTTATCTGTCATGTAAGACTTCTATATAAACTATTCCTCCCTCAGAAAATGATCAATAATAAGAGCAAGGCTGAAGTCCTAAGAACCTGGTCAGTATTGCACCACAATATTTTTGTGCGTTGTATAATATTTTTATTTTGAAACAAGCAAAAAATATATATATATTTTTATTCTGTACAGACCTCTTTGTCAGGATTTAGAAGGATCAGTTTTGTAATTCATCATGGTACAAAATGAAGCTCTTTTCAGTGCTAATTACTACATATTCATCATTTCCTTCAACAAATGTTAGAAAGGTAGAATGCCCTGGTATATGTTCTAACTTTATGAGCAGTGAAAAAAAGAAAGTGCTAGTTGTTCAGTCGTGTCAGATCTCTGCGACCCCATGGACGGTAGCCTGCCAGGCTCCTCTGTCCATGGAATCCTCCAGGCAAGAATACTGGAGTGGGTAGTCATTCCCTTCTCCAGAGAATTTTCCTGACCCAGTAATCAAACCCTGGTCTCCTGCATTGCAGGTGGATTTTTACCCGCTCATCCACCAGGGGAGCCACCAGGGATGACATAAAATCCAAACTTCTGTGCTTACTCACATCACTGACTTCTGTTTAGGGCCTCACTAGCCATTTGAGGAGGTGTTGCCCAGTTAGGATAGGCCTCTAGGAGTGGACAACCTCATTTGTGTGCCTGGATCAGTCCCTTCCTGGCCCTTTCATTGCAGGCACCTTCCATATCCTCTTGGATCTCAGTTTCCACATACATAAAATAGGAATAAAGGTGGTAAATCCACCACAGAATTAGAAGAAATAAATAGGTCAATACTTTTAAGTACTTAACAGTTCCTGGCATATCATAAGCACTCAATAAATATTGGCTATTATTACTTTATCATTTCAGAAGCATTCCTTAGGGTACCATTCAGTGCACTCAAGTGATCATTTAACTGATAGCAGTGTAGCTGCCCACATATTCATTTGCCTCCATAGTAAGCAATTTACTGGTTAATTGCCTAATGCACTTTAGCATAAAAATAACAAAAGTCAATCATGACGCATTACTATTATCATTTTAGAAACTACTGGGGGAAACTAATGCAGATAATTAATGCGGAAATTTTATTAAATTTAATTCTTTGGAATTATTGGCAAGCTATTGTTGACATTTACATTGCTTAATATTCAAGAAGCAGTAAAAATAAGACATTCTTATGTTTTCTTTAAAGAAACTTATTTTTCAGCCAATGCAGAGCCAATTTCTCTTTTATCTCATTGTCATTCAGACACAAGATTTTTTTCCATTTCAGTTTGCAAGAGAATTTCAATTTTATAGGAACTTCTGATCCCCTTATTTTCTTCCTTTTTTTCTCTCCCTCATTTCCTCCTTCTGGTCCCTCTCTTCAAAAGTCTCTGTGTACTGCAAAGTTGCTTCAGTCGTGTCCGACTCTGTGTGACCCCATAGACGGAAGCCCACCAGGCTCCCCCGTCCCTGGGATTCTCCAGGCAAGAACACTGGAGTGGGTTGCCATTTCCTTCTCCAATGCATGAAAGTGAAAAGTGAAAGTGAAGTCGCTCAGTCGTGTCCGACCCTCAGTGACCCCATGGACTGCAGCCTTCCAGGCTCCTCCATCCATGGGATTTTCCAGGCAAGAGTACTGGAGTCTGGTGCCATTGCCTTCTCTGCTCTGTGTACTAAGACTAATTAAAATGGTTCAAAAATGACTTCAGCAATAAGTGCTAGGAACCCAAAGGAGAACTATATTCAATAAAACCATTAACCACAACAATATTTGTATTTGTATTTAATCACTTTTATTATCTGTTTAATTTTAATACTTGATTATTTTATAGCTAGATCAAAGGTGATATTTGGTTTAACAATAAATTTTCTGTGCAAAAGTATTTTTTAAGTTTTTGAAAGTGAATCATCAGTATCATCTTTTTGGTGTATATATATATATATGTGTGTGTGTGTGTGTGTGTGTGTGTGTGTGTGTATATATATATATATATATATATATATATATATATATAATGGATTGCTTTTAAAACCATCCCATCTGTAGTTTTCCATTTCCAATAAGGGTGCACTCAGGCCAACTGCAGCAGGAATGCAGTGAGATATTTGGAAGGATTTCTATGTTGTTGTGGCTGGCAAACCCTGGGGTGCTTTACTAAGGCAGAAAGCTCTTTCTCTGAAGTTTTTAGGAACAGAATGAGTAACTTGTCTGGGAATAATGCCATATTGAAATCTGAAGGACAGGCTGGAATTTCCAGATCATTTAATATAGTTCTATCTTATCACTTGCTTATCAAACTTTCAATGCATTCATTGATAGCCAGCCTCCTACAAAACACTGAAATAATCAACAATGTGGCTTGCTTGCCTTTCTCTGCAGTGCAATGTTACTCATAATGTTACCTTAATCCTTATCAGGCAACTGGTGCTGTATCTCCCAAAGCCTATGAACCATACACCATGGGAAAAATTAAGTGAATTAGCATCATCCTACATAGACTTCTTTAGTACATAAACACTTACATAGTTACACTGAATTCTCACAAAACAACTCTGAGGAAGACATTCTTCCAATTTTGCAATAGGGGGATAAACCAGCTTATTCAAGGCAAACCAGATGACTCCAGATCTGTTTCTCCTGCCAAGAAACTAAATTTTTCTATACTGTCCAATAACTCCCAAAATTAACTACAAAGGATGGCCAACTGAGATTTACAGAGACCACTGAAAAACAGGCAGGGAAACTCTTTTAGAGTTAGGGGAGAGGCAGAACTTTTCCCAGCACTCCTCACAATGTGGTGAACAGCCAGCTTCACAGTCTGACTGTGTCTGAGCCCAGGATTTCAGATTTCTCTGAAGCATAGTAGTCTCCCCTAATCCATGGGGTATACTTTCCAAGAACCCCAGTGGATACCTGAAACTGCAGAATGTACAGAACTCTATATATACAGTTGACCCTTGAATTCAGAGCTCTGGGGCACCAACCCCTGTAGCTGGCCAGGCTCCTCTATCCATGGGATTCTCCAGGCAAGAATACTGGAGTGGGTTGCCATTTCCTCCTCCAGGGGATCATCCTGACCCAGGGATCGAACCCGAGTCTCCTGCATTTCCTTCATTGGCAGGCGGATTCTTTACCGCTGAGCCATCGGGGAAACGCATTACCATCTATTACTGCAGTATACATTTATTGAAATAAACAAACATACATGTACAGGTGGATGCGTACGTTTCACACCCATGTTATTCAAGGGTCAACTATACTATACTTTTTCCTATACATACATACCTTTATATTTTAATTTAAAAATTAGGCACAGTAAGAGATTGACAATGATAATAAAAAATAGAATAATTATAGCAATATATTGTAGTAAAAGTTATGTGAATGTGGTCTCTCTTTCTCAAAATATCTTATTGTACAAGTTTGACAACTTTTCCATCTTAATGCACTCATCATGCATTGCTGCTATAACTTTTGCAGCTTGAGGTGGAACAGCAAAACCAGTAAAAATTTCTTTTTTCCTTCTTCACAATTTTACAACTAGAAGATTCATTCTTACTGTAGGTCTTAGCAACCTCAGCATTTGATTTTTTTCTCTCCTTATTAAGTCAGGAATTCTTACCTTTTCACTTAAAGGAAGCACTTTACAACTCCTATTGGGCGTGTCTGAATTGCCAGAATCACTACTGCTGTGCATTGGGTCCATTACTAGGTAAAATAAATATTGAACACAAATATGACAGCTGACAGATGAGAGGTCTGCTAAGTGACTAATGGGGGCTACCTTGGACATCAGTCCTGAATATTCATTGGAAGGACTGATGCTGAAGCTGAAACTCCAATACTTTGGCCACTTGATGCGAAGAGCTGACTCATTTGAAAAGACCCTGATTCTGGGAAAGATTGAAGACAGGAGGAGAAGGGGATGACAGAGGATGAGATGGTTGAATAGCATCACCGATTCAATGGGCATGAGCTTGAGTAAACTCTGGGAGTTGGTGATGGACAGGGAGGCCTGGCGTGCTACAGTCCATGGGGTTGCAAAGAGTCGGACACGACTGAGCGACTGAACTGACTGATTGACTGACCTTGGACTAAGAGATGATTCACATCCTGTACGGACACTTTTATCAAGCTACCCACAATGATGCACAATTTAAAAATTATGAACTCTTTATTTAATAAATTTTCCATTTAATATTTTCAGACCATGGTTGACCATGAGTAACTGAAATCATGGAAAGCAAAACCGTGGGAAAGGGAGGACTACTGCAAAGGCATTTGTCCTTAGGCATTTCACTTGCAAGGCGGTCTGAATCTTGTACATAAACTGTGGCTATTCTTACATTAGTAAGTTACTCTCCCTCCACTCCATCATTTTGCTCATGACCAGAATAGATCATTTCTTAAGTCTTATTACTCATTTTCTCCACATATTATTATGCAAGTACTTAATATTTGTGGCAGAACAAGAAGAGCAGTACTCTTCTACTTAGACCTCATAATTACTTTAAAATTTCTGCCTCAGCATCTTTACTAGCACTTGCAAAGAAATGTAAATACTTTAATGTTACAAAAGGGAATGACTGGAGTGTTGAATCATACATGTATGTTTGCCTGATGATTCAAAAACTATTAACCTGGAATGAAACTCTTTATCATTATGTCTGAATATGTACTTGGACAAATTCACTGTTAAAAATATTAGCATTTGTTAAAGAAACATTTTTGCTTAGAATTTAAATTAATAAATACATTAAATTACATACATTTAAAATAGTTCAAATAGTCAATGTTTATTAAATAATTTATTACTATTTATTTATTTGATCTCATTACTATATGATGTCATGTATAGTGAGTGTTTTGCTGACAGTCTGACATAGAGTAATGGTAAAATAAAAGTTATTACTGTTTTTGTAAGTCTAAAGAACATAATCCTATATACTCTTTTATTTTGTTAACTTTTACATTTTTATTCTCATGGTAATTTGATCCATTGCTATTTTTTAAAAGACTCTGCAATAGTAAACAACTGAAGCTAAAATATGTACAGGTTATATTGCAGTGTTGTTAAGACATGCTTATTATCCATTTCACTCTCAGATCTTATCTATTTCAACTCTTTTGTAGACTCTTCATATTAATCTTAGTTTTCTTTAACTTTAAAAAAGCTATTTACTAATATTTCCAAAAGAACATGGAGATTAATAGATTGAATACAATCTTTTGCTTAATCTGTTCAAGAATCACCCAACAAAAATGATTTAAAAAAATATTTCTGATTATAATTGTGTATGTGTCACCACAATTAGGTTATGTTCTATTGGAGGAGCAAAGATTTATTTTAGTAATTTGTACATTCATTTATGCATTTAACACTTATACATTATAAATATCAGGAGCTGGCCTCCAACCACATTGGAAGCCATTCATTTATCTCTATTTTATCCACTATCACAAGGGATCTATTCATCATCGTCTCTTGCGTGAACTCTCACAACAGCCTGTTAAGTTTTCCTCCCACCCACAAGACAGCTCTGGGTTAATTTATGACTATCTTCAGGAGGAGATATGTTAATAGGATGCTGATTCATTAATTTCCTCATCCATCTTTCTTGGAAGAGATCAGTTTGTTAATTTTTCTGGATATAGATATTAAAGTATATACAGATATTTATATATGGAAAGAGAGAGGAGAGAGAGCAACGGATAGAAACACTAGGGGACAAGAATTAAGGAAAAGAAGGACCACTGAAGTTATTTGAATGACTAAAACATTTAGCCACACTGAAGGAAGAATTATAATACAAATCTAGCTTATTTCTATTCACGTTTATAAGAAAAGATCTCAATTAAACACTACATATTTGTTTAGTCATGTCTGACTCTTTGCAACCCCATGGACTACATAATAGTTCATGGAATTCTTCAGGCCAGAATACTGGAGTGGGTAGCCGTTCCCTTCTCCAGGGTATCTTCCCAACCCAAGGATTAAACCCAGGTCTCCCACATTGCAAGCAGATTCTTTACCAGCTAAGCCACCAGGGAAGCCCAATAAAAATATCACTGACCCTTAAAAATTGGTTAGAGTGTACCTATAAAATGTACTTGAAGGGTAATTAGAGAGAATTTTGTAAAGAAAGAGTGGTTATTGAATCCAATTATGGTCAAGAGGAAATAACACTAGAGGAGGTATTATACTTTGTTTGCTTTAAAGCATAAAGTGTACTTGATGTACCTCCAAAGAGGTGTCTAATTGGTTGTTAGGAAATGGGGGACATAGTCAATAAGAGTGATAAATATTTATAGTATTGAACAGAAATGGAGTGGAAAACTACATTCATGGCACTGAGCCCTTTGACCATATTACAAAGAATATTTGTTTTGAAAAGAATTTTAAAACATCATGACTTTATGTGCTACTCTTACTTGTAAAGCTAGAGCACCCAAGTTTCTGCCTTCTGGAATATAGAGAAATAGTTTCACCCCTATGCTACCCTTATTCTGTAGTTACTCTAATGATAGCCAGTGGGGTTCTTAAAGTTGGCAGTATTCTCCCCTAATTTAAATGGTTGAAAGAGGGGAAGTAAAAGAACATGCTATTTCTTTTATGATAGAGCAAATTGGCCAGTTTAAATTACTTGTTTGTATTTCCTTTTAATCAAAATACTGTTCAATTTGTTTTTTATAGACAAAAAATATTTTGCGTAAATTGACTCCCACTGTTGAAAACAGGATGTTTTAGATGGAACCATTAGAGCTTCAGACTCAATCTTTTCCTAAATAAAAAACATTAAAGCTTCAAAAAAAAAAAAAAATCATGACTTTAAAGAAAAATAGTTAGGGGAAGTATTTTATATTTACATATCAACTTCTATTAAATAATATATTTTGTATTTTCTCATATTTTTATTTCAGCATGCATTTCTTATTATATAGTAATTTATATAATATGTGGGAATAGAAAATATAAATAATTAAAATAAAAATAAATACCCATTTTATTGCTTTTTATTGCATGTAATTAACCTTATATATCATGAATATTTTTCCCTCCATTACAAATTCAAGGCAGACTATGGGTCAAGACCCTGAACTCTGAAGTCAGAAATTCTGGAATTAAATTCTGCTACTATTTGTGTGCTTTTGCTTAGTCAACTTCTAGAAGATTTAATTGCCTTATACAAATAATGGGATGATGAAAGTAACACCTATCTCATAGCACTGATGTACAAAATAATTAGATTACATGTAAAGAACTTAGTATAGTGCCTGAAAGTGAAAGTGAAGTCGCTCAGTCGTGTCCGACTCTTCGCGACCCCATGGACTGTAGCCTACCAGGCTCCTCTGTCCATGGGATTTTCCAGGCAATAGTACTGGAGTGGATTGCCATTTCCTTCTCCAGGGGATCCTACCAGGCTCCTCTGTCCATGAGATTTTCCAGGCAATAGTACTGGAGTGGATTGCCATTTCCTTCTCTAGGGGATCTTCCCTACCCAGGGATCGAGCCCAGGTCTCCCGCATTGTAGACAGACGCTTTACCATCTGAGCCACCAGGGAAGTCCTAGTATAGTGCCTAGCACATACTAATGCTTATCAAATTATTTTTATCATTTTAATGACTGCATATTTATCTCATTATAATGTTATACTCAAATTTATTTTACCAATTCACCTCCAACACTGCTTCCAAATTTTGTCATTATTACCAAAGCTACAATGAACATTCCTATCACAAAATATAATTTTTATTTTTTATGTACTCCTGGTGTAGATGCAATTGCTGGTCAAAAGGCATACCCATTTGGAGAGCTTTTTAGTCACTTATATTTGGTTCAGGAACAAAAAAAGTAAGACAAAAAAGATACCTCAGTTGTAGAAATATATTAATATATGCCTGATAAAATTTTAACTACACACTGAAGATAGGAGTAAGGGAAAAAAAAAATAGGTTCATGACATTATGCCCTTAGCTGAGGTAAGTTCAATCAAACGAAACAATGTAGACTACATGTAGGTGACTGGGATAAAACTTACAAAAGCCATCCATAATAGGTTAAAGGCTAAGCATTTCAGAACATTCCAGCCTTGGGATAGCAGCCTGAAATAATTAATCCTGGCACCAGTTCTTTCAGGAGAACATTGACAGGCATTATCCTATGAAGAGAGAAGAAAATCAAAATATAAAACATGTCAGTACCAAAGGAATGCTGGAATCCTGTTAAGTCTACACACAGAGCACAAATAATATTTTCATTTGTAAATGGGAGAAAAAATAACAGATTAGGATACACTCATTTAGAGGGCTGATAAATTCAAAACAATGGATCAATCAGCTTCTGAAAAAATAATGTAAATCCAAAATAAAATAAAATTGAATAGGATTTCACCTATGTGTAACCCAGCAAGAGAAGAGATGGGCTGGAGGCTTAGTGAAGTGCGGAAAGTCAGTAGCCAGGCAAGAGCCATGGGATTGGGCATATGTCCTCTCCATTCACATACACTCCTCCATGTTACAATGTGTCTACTCCATAACTGTGAAGTAATGTTGCCATGGGAAGCTCCAAGGTCCCCTGAAGTTAGAATTACAACTATAGAAAACTCTTATTCTTTAAGCAGAACATTACATGAAATCACCTATGCAAAGCTTGCAACATGATGCATGATTGATTCCTTTTGTTCTAGATTTGTATGAAAATTGTAAAATTTTCAACACAAGAGAAACTAAAAACAAACTCATGAAAAACCACTACAACAAAAGATGTATTTCTATATTCTTAATTTAGATACTGTATATAGTTTCTCTCTCTAGATAAAAGATATTGAAATATTAACACTTAGTAAAGCTAGTTTCTAGAGCTATAGAAATGGTAATGAAAAACAAGAATTTCAGGGTTCACTGAACCAGTGCATGGGGGGTAAGAAAGTAGGTAAAAATACTGCCTAGGTTTTTGTCTCTAAGATGGAATTAGAAAATCAACTGTAAGTGGATATGGGCTAAACATTCTCAAAATAGAGGCCTCAAATAATCCCATGAAGCTAGGAGGCCTTATTCATTAAAAAGCTACTTCTTATTAAGCTCTTAACTACCTGCTGTATATAAAATTTCAATAAATCTTTCCAACCATTTGGTGAGACTACTACTTTCCTACTTTAGAGAAGAGAGTTTGTGTATCTTGTCCAACATGACACAGCCATTAAAAGGCAGAACCCAGATTCAAACTTAGTAATTTTTCTGTGATTTCAAAGCCTGTTACTGAAAACATGAAATTTAAAAAAGCTTGTTCCTTGGAAGGAAAGCTATAACAAACCTAGACAGCATATTTAAAAAGCAGAGACATCACTTTGCCCACAAAGATGCATATAGTTAAAACTATGGTTTTTCCAGCAGTCATGTACGGATGTGAGAGTTAGACCATAAAGAAGGCTGAGTGCTGAAGAATTGATACTTTTGAATTGTGGTGCTGGAGAAGACTCTTGAGAGTCCCTTGGAAGGCAAGGGGATCAAACCAGTCAATACTAAAGGAAATTAACCCTGAGTATTCATTGGAAGGACCGGTGCTGAAGCTGAAGCTCCAATAAATGGCCACCTGATGCGAAGAGCTGACTCATTGGAAAAGATTCTGATGCTGGGAAAGATGGAGGGCAAGTGGAGAAGAGGGCAACAGAGGATGAGATGGCTGGATGGCATCACTGACTCCATATACATGAGTTTTAGCAAATTCTGGGAGATAGTGAGGGACAGGAAAGCCTAGTATGCTGCAGTTCTTGGGATTGCAAAGAGTTGGACATGAGTTAGCAACTGAACAACAACAACAACTGAACACACTCTACTATCTAACTTTTGGTTACAGACAGTAGCACATTTCCAAGGTGGAGCAGACTTATAAAACCTGGCTGCCTGTTTAAATGTCAGATTTGTAGCTGGGATCAGAATAGATTATATATAATCTTGATATAGGAATATCAGGCATCACTGTCATTTACCAAACTTCCAGTTCAACTGTAAATTGTAAAGCTTAATAACTCAGCCAATAAATTGTAGGAGAGATTTACCTACCTATAGCTCAAATAGAACTGATCTCTGTTTCATTTTAAAAATTAATTAATGCCATTAAAGGACTGAGATGTAGAATAGGCATGAGAACGGGGATGATTAAAATGGAGGATATAAAAACAACAATAAGGACTAGGTGAAGACATTTCAAGCATTAATGATTAGAAAGAAAAAGTGAAATGTGATGAGTGGGAGTAAAAATAGGATACTGAGAAATGTTAAGACCATGTGGTTGCCAAGGAGACACCAAATCGTGCTGTGGATGACCTAGCTAAGAGAAATATTCATCACAGAGAAAATAAATGGTTTTGAGAGAGATATAAAGACCATCATATTCTAAAGCAGCATATGGGGAAATAAGACATACTAGAACATTTGGTTTTTGAATGCCTGGTAACAAAGAAATGTTCGGGAAAAAATAGCAATAGATTTAAGAATGCCAAGGTTGGAGAATTGTCTGTATAAAGGAAGAAATACCAGAGAACAATAAATGCATTTTCAGTAAAGGGCACTGGAGGATAATTATCTACCAGAGAATACAGAGCGACTTTGCTGGTGTCACTGAACATCAATAACCAGAAAAACAACCTTTGTGCTAACTTGCCCATAACAAAATTACTCAGAGTCCTGAATAACTTTCTGATTTGCAATACTAGATTTGTAAAATCAATTTATTTATACCTATTATTTAATACATTCTGCATTGTCAGCCACCAGGTGACTGCTGATGCTATATTTATAAAACAACATGCAATCACTAACATTACTGTCACTATAGTTAGGAGAAGATATAAGCAAAGCACAGTACAAAGAAATGCATTTTTCTATTAAAAACCGAACTATTTGGTTTATCTCTACCTATTACATGGCACTGAGCTCAATGCCTTGTATATACTACTTGGTTATGAATCCCACTGAACAAAGCATTAATACTAACTACTCACAATGATAAAGTGGGAGTACTTTTATAATGAGAAATTGGGAACAGTTGGAATTTTATTTATATATATATACACAAACTATTTAACGTTGTTTATATTTTCTCAAATTTTTATAACCTTGGTTGATAAAACTTAATTTTTAATGGAGCAAATTTTTTTTTTTGAAAAAAATGGTGGAACTACTTGAGTTTGAGAATGTCATTGATGGTATCATCTACACACAACTAATTTCTCACTAACTTCTGTCAACATAAGAAAGAATCACTCTTTGGTTTACTTGACTCTATTACTTGGTAAATGTAGAAGAACGTGTACATGCTTACACACTGGATTGGCCAAAACATTTGTTTGCGTTTTTCTGTAAGGCCTTACAGAGTGTGTGCTCCAAAAGAGCATCCTGTACTTCTCAGAAAGAATTGTGAAAAAAACCCCAAAAAAACAAAAAAAACCCAACAGATTTTAAAGAAATACATGGAAATTCAATTGATTCAAAAAAAAAAAGAGAGAGAGAAATTTATACTTAGTAAAGGTACCATTGTGTTTAAAGGGAAAGAAATTTATTGCATATCATATCCAGTTTATTCTTGACAATTGCAAACATTCACATTTCTTTCCCAAATCCCATTTTCAGATTTTCCTCACTCATGAAATCAATCAACTTCATCTCAAAAAGCATATTTCAAAGAAACTGACCAATAAAATGCATCATTCACCTATTTCATTAGCTCAATTTGGAGCAATATCAGTAATACTATTCTGAATTTCTATAAAAACTTTTCTTTAAGGATAAAGATTTAAGGAACTGTTTAATAAATAGTGATATCAACCATGTAAGTTTTATTTTATTTTATTTTTTTTTCAACCATGTAAGTTTTAAAATGCAGCTTGGCCAAGATTTCAAATGTTGGCCTGGATTTTAGTTTGATCTAAATAATAAAAACTACTCCATGGCAAAATATGAATATATTCTATTTGATTTAAAATAAAAATGAATTTCTTGAGATAAGTTGCCAGGTATTCTGGATTCTTCATGTGAAAAGAGCTAAAATAAAACAAATGACATTCAAATATTTTGATTTACTATTCAAGGGACTAGTCTTGTGTTATACCTTATGCTTTAATTTGAGGAGTATCTTTAAATGTACAATATATTTTAGGTGATAGCTTAGTTAACTACTTGTTTTTTTCTCTTTCCCCTAGTAATTTCACAATACAATGGCAATAGACTGGTAGGGGCACTGCATGTGACTAGGAGGCTTCTGGTACTCTTTGATTCATGTCAAACTACATTTATCTCTGCATTTTCAATCCTATTAATTAAAAATACAAAGACTTATTCAAAGTCACACAACAGTCACTGCAAAATTACTTGGCTTCTAGATATCTGAAGACCTTGTCTTGTGACCTTGTCGAGTACAATAATTTTTGAAAAATGACACTCTAATTGGAAATACTTTCCTTAATTATATTGGCTACTTTCAGTATGAGGTCATCATTTAAACATGTGTTGGTGTTTTGAGTGAGGAGTGTGTGTGTATGGTTAGGTGGACTTGCAAGGATGAGAACCTGAGAAGCCAAGGTGAAAGTGAAAGTGTTAGTCACTCAATTGTGTCTGACACTTTGTGATCCATGAACTGTAGCCCATCAGGCTCCTTTATGCATGGAATTCTCCAACCAAGAATACTGGAGTGGGTTGCTACTTCCTTCTCCAGGGAATCTTCCTGACCCAGGGAGCTAACCAGGGTCTTCTGTACTGCAGGCAAATTCTTCACCATCAGAGCCACCAGGGAAGCCTAACAAGCCAGGAAGATGGTATAAATGATCTATAATGTGTTAGAAAAACAGTGTTTTTATTTATAATTTCTTGCACTCTAAAGTATTGTCCATATTACTTTTGTATAAGCCAAATAGGCATAAAATAAGGATAGGCAGCTGTTGCAGTGATGGAGTCTTTTCTCTGAAGAATTGGAGGTTGGTTGAAATATCACATTGTCCAAAGTCTGAGCGTACTCAGTATCAATCATCATAACCCAGGCCCGCTTAAAGTACAGCATCAAAGTACTGTTGTTTGTTAATGGAAAAATACAAAGCCTCTGAATTATCCCCATTGGCCTTGGGGTAAACTGACTTGTGTGTCAGAAGCAGTTCAACTCTGTGCCTTTTTCAGCACAGCTGTACTCAGATTATGACTTCCTTTCCAAAGGTAAGAACAGCTCCAAGGTACTGCTGATCAGTTTTATTAGTTGGTTTCTAAGCATCTGACGAGACCCGGAAGGGCCACCTCGCTTCTCTTGGCAGCTAGAGTGTATGGTATCTTGTGCTATAATATTCATCATATACATCTTCATAGCGTTGTCACGTCACAAGAATAAATACTGTCATTTTATGTTGACTAGGACATTGCCCTGGTGGCTCAGATGGTAAAGTGTCTGCCTGCAATGCGGGAGACCTGGGTTCAATCCCTTGGTCAGGAAGATTCCCTGGAGAAGGAAATGGCAACCCACTCCAGTATTCTTGCCTGGAAAATCCCATGGACAGAGGAGTCTGGTAGGCTATAGTCCATGGGGTCACAAAGAGTCGGGCACGACTGAGTGACTTCATTCAGGACACTGCCCTGCAAAGCTGGAGGTGCAGCCAAAATATCTTTGATCAGTGAGAGAATATCATTCAGTTAGAATAGGAAAAAAGTGCTATTTTGTACAAGACAATTATACTCTGTAGCAATGTGTATTATCAAATGGCCTCTTTTGAAATGCTGAGTTGTACAGAGCATTGAGAAGAACTAAATCATAATGACTCATCTTTGGAGAACAACTTGCTTACATATTAGAATTTAATCAATTTGGATATAATAAATTTGCACAGCATTTATTTCAGCCTCATTCTACTACCATACACTGCAGATGCTAGAACGCCAAAACCTATACATGCCCCATGCTCTTGCAGATAGGGTTCTAGAAATCATGTTTAATACTTTCTGCCATTTAGAAAGAAATGTGTGAAAGTAGCACCAAATGAATATTGATGATATAAAATAACCACAATAATAAGGTATTTTAGAGTTTAAAATATTCAGAGAAATAAAATATATGACAATTGTACATGAGTCAGGAGGGGATATAAGTGAAATTAACGTGTTTTAAGTTTCTTGGTTTTCTAGGAAGTGGTAAGAGGATGTACGCAGGTTGTAATCACTGGCGTAATCACAAACAGGCCAATAAAAGAATGTATGACTAGCTATCTAACAGAGGTAATTTGAAATAAAAAACAGTTGATTAATCCAGGTAAAGGAGAGAAAGAAAAGAAACATAAAGCACTTGGATAAATATAAAACAATAAGATGGTAGATTAAAACCTCAAGGTAAAATGAATTATAGTAAATGGAAACAGACAAAACAGATCAAAACTGCCAGACTGGGAAAAGAACAAAACTCAATTCAATGTTGCATAAATTGCTTATGACTTAAAAGAAAATAAAAGGGACAAAAAGGAAAGATAATGGAAAATGGATACATCATGTGAACACCAGGGAAAAGAAAGTCGATAAAGGCACTCTAAGACAAAGGAGGTTTTAAGACATCACCATAAAAAAGACGAATATTTTGTAATTATAAAATAGCTAAATCAACCAAGGATGTATGATCATTTTGAATGTGTTTAGTATAACCTCACGGAGAAGGCAATGGCACCCCACTCCAGTACTCTTGCCTGGAAAACCCCATGGATGGAGGAGCCTGGTAGGCTGCAGTCCATGGGGTCGCTAAGAGTTGGACACAACTGAGCGAATTCACTTTCACTTTTCACTTTCATGCATTGGAGAAGGAAATGGCAACCCACTCCAGTGTTCTTGCCTGGAGATTCCCAAGGATGGTGGAGTCTGGTGGGCTGCCGTCTATGGGGTCGCACAGAGTTGGACATGACTGAAGTGACTTAGCAGCAGTAGCAGCAGCAGTATAACCTCAAATATGTAAAGCAAAAATTGGTAGAATTAAAAAAAGAATTAAATAATCACAGTAGGAGACTTCAACTCATAGCCTTCAGAAATTAATCAAAGAGGTTAACAAAAAATCAGTAGGAAATAAAAATTTTAAAATACAAATTGAAAGTTGATCTAGTACATATAGATATAGAATATGACTTAAAAAACAGAAGGCTACACGTTATTTTTAAGTGTAAATGGGATATTTGGAAAAATGAAAGAGTTTAGCCTCAGACCAGAGTAGAGAAAAAATTTTAAAGCTAGAATAATAACAAAACTATAATGTAGAAAAATGAAAATGTTTAGAAAGGAAATAATACTCTACTAAAGAACCTATGGATCAAGAAGGAAATCACAATGGAAAAAAAAATAAGACTAAATGATAATTAAAATGACATATTTGTGAGATGGATATAAAGCCATACTTATAGAGAAAGTTATTGTCTTAAATGCATGTATTAGAAAAGACTCTCACCTTCTATATAAGGAAGATAGGAGGAGAATTCCATATAAAACTCAAGGAAAATAGTACAAAGTAAGAAAAATGATTAAAAAAAATCAGTATGATAGCGAAGAATTATTTTCTATTTCAACAAAGACAAAAGTTGGCTTTTAAAGTGACTTTAGAAATGGTAGAGCCTTGCTCTTTGATATATAACCAAGCTAAATGTCTATCAACAGTGAAGAGATAAAGAAGATGTGGTTTATACATAAAATGGAACTACTCAGTCATCAAAAATGAAACACTGCCATTTGCAAAAACATGGATGGACTTAGAGGGTACTCTGATAAAGTGAAATAAGCCAGACAGAGAAAGACAAATACTTTATGATATCACTTATATGTGGAATTTAAAAAATAAAAGGAACTAGTGAATACAACAAAAAAGAAGCAAATTAATAGATACAGAGAACAAAGTAGTGACTATCACTGGGGAGAGGGAAGAGATGAGGGGCAAATAGGAGCTGAGGTTTAAGAGGTATAAACTATTATGTATAAAATAAGCTATAAGGATATACTGTATAATACAAAGAATATAGCCAATATTTTATATGAAATATTAATAGATTATAATCTTAAAAATTGTAAATCACTATATTGTACAGCTGTAACTTACATAATATTGTACATCAACTATACTTCAATAAAAAATAAGATGACAACCAGCCCAGAGAAGCAGTATTCATTAATGTTATGGGAGGTATTTATTGTCAAGTGTAAATTACAAACTATCACCATTATTGCTTTTTAGAGTTAATAAAGAACTGTTTTCCCTTTTCTTTAATACTAAGATTATAGTAGTTGGATGAAAAAAGAAAAACAGTTCTTTGGCCTATGTACAGTCAAGAAATCAAGAATATAATGTGGTGTTCTCTGTTTACCTAGATAGACGGACACACATGATCTGGAGTATATTGACCGAAACTCTGCCATGCCGAAGCATGTAATAGAATAATTTGGGTTTGTATTTTGCTCTGTGCACACCTCAGGAGTTCCAAGAAGGCAGTCCAGCCCTTAATATCACACAGGGTACAAGAGTGAAAGCCATCTGAATTCTACAGCTCTTCCTAACTCTTGTCAATGTCTGCACACACTGAAGAGGTATGGCCGTGAGGCCTGGAAGCAGATTGGATAGCTGGAGTGCCTTTTAGGGCAACAAAGGGAAAGAGGAAACGTTTTCTTGATACTGGAAAGAGGTCAGGATTTAGAAGGTTCACTGAGATACAGAATCTGGCAAGACAAGTGGGTATCTGTACAGTGTACCCAGAGAGGCTGGATGCTTTGGCCCTAGTCCTCTTAGAGATTTGTGAACACCAAGCATGGACTAGAAGTGGTGGAGAAGCAGAGTCTAAAAGGACCAAACTAGCCAGATAATGGCCTTCTCCATATATTCCAGTAAGATCTAATGATCCATAAATAGAGCTATGATCCTCACTATGCTTTGGCACCATTTAAGATCCCAAACATTTGCAAAACGCTTGGGACAGGAGGGCTTCCTTGGTGGCTCAGCTGGTAAAGAATCCACCTGCAATGCAGGAGACCTGGGTTTGATCCATGGGTTGGAAAGATCCCCTGGAGAAGGGAACGGCTACCCACTCTAGTATTCTGGCCTGGAGAATTCCATGGACTGTATAGTCCAAGGGGTTGCAAAGAATTGGACACGACTGAGCAACTTTCACTTTCAACTTGAGACAGGAGAGCAAAAAAGGTACAAATTACCAATATTATAAATGAAAATTACATGTAAAATAAGTTACCATAAACAATACCAATAAATCTGCAAATTTAGAAAGCAAGACAACAATCTGGAAAAACACAACATATTAAAAACACACCTAAGTAGAAATAAAAATCTAGATACATTTAATAAATAAATTTAATTTATAATTGAACAACTTGCCACAAAGAAAACGTTAGGCCAAGGTGGCATTCTAGAATACTCTCCTAATCATTTTTGATAAAGAATACCAAACCTAAACAAATAGGTTTGATAGGTAAAATTTTCACCCAAAGATTTAAAGAAGGAAAATTCCCAAATTATTTTATAGAGTTAAATGTCTCATAAACATAGATGTTGGACAATGAATATGAAACATGAATATAAAGTATTAACAATCCAAGTCCAACAACATAGCACAAAGATGATAACATCATAACCCAGTTGAATTTATTTCAGGAATTCAGGATTGGTATAATAATCAAAAATAAACAAATTTTCTGACCATAGTAGCATAATAAAAAAGAAAAATTATAGGATTATCTCAATAGATGCTGTGACAGATAGAATAATATTCCCCTCTTCTGAGGATGTCCACACCCCATCTTCAAAATCTATGAATACATTATTTACATGACTTCTGGTCCCATCACTTCATGGTAAATAGATAGGGAAACAATGGAAACAGTGATAGGCTTTATTTTCTTGGGCTCCAAAATCACTGCAGATGGTAACTGCTGCCATGAAATTAAAAGATGCTTGCTCCTTGGAAGAAAAGCTATGACCAACCTAGACAGCATATTAAAAAGCAGAGACATTACCTTGCCCACAAAGGCCCATCTAGTCAAAGCTATGGTTTTTCCAGTAGTCATGTCTGGATGTGAGAGTTGGACTGTGAAGAAAGCTGAGCGCTGAAGAATTGATGCTTTTGAACTGTGGTGTTGGAGAAGACTCTTGAGAGTCCCTTGGACTGCAAGGAGATCAAACCAATCAATCCTACAGGAAATCAGTCCTGAATATTCATTGGAAGGACTGATGCTGAAGCTGAAGCTTCAATATTGTGGCCGCCTGATGTGAAGAACTGACTCATTGGAAAAGACCCCTTTGCTGGGAAAGACTGAAGGCAGGAGAAGGCAACAGACAGATGATGAGATGGTTGGATGGCATCACTGACTTGATGGACATGAGTTTGAGTAAGCTCCTAGAGTTGGTGATGGACAAGGAAGCCTGGTGTGCTGCAGTCCATGGGATTGCAAAGAGTAGGCCATGACTGATTGACTGAACTGAACATATATATAATATACAAATCATATATTATATATATACATATTACTTATTAGTTAGTTAGTTAGTTCACTAGCTCAGTTGTGTCCGACTCTTTGCGACCCCATGAATCGCAGCACGCCAGGCCTCCCTGTCCATCACCAACTCCCAGAGTTCACTCAGACTCACATCCATTGAGTCAGTGACGCCATCCAGCCATCTCATCCTCTGTCGTCCCCTTCTCCTCCTGCCCCCAATCCCTCCCAGCATCAGAGTCTTTTCCAATGAGTCAACTCTTCCATAAGCTGGCCAAAGTACTGGAGTTTCAGCTTTAGCATCATTCCTTCCAAAGAAATCCCAGGGCTCATCTCCTTCAGAACGGACTGGTTGAATCTCCTTGCAGTCCAAGGGACTCTCAAAGAGTCTTCTCCAACACCACAGTTCAAAAGCATCAATTCTTTGGCGCTCAGCTTTCTTCACAGTCCAACTCTCACGTCCATACATGACCACAGGAAAAACCATAGCCTTGACTAGACGGACCTTTGTTGGCAAAGTAATGTCTCTGCTTTTCAATATGCTATCTAGGTTGGTCATAACTTTCCTTCCAAGCTGTAAGCGTCTTTTAATTTCATGGCTGCAGTCACCATCTGCAGTGGTTTTGGAGCCCAGAAAAATAAAGTCTGACACTGTTTCCACTGTTTCCCCATCTATTTCCCATGAAGTGATGGGACCAGATGCCATGATCTTCGTTTTCTGAATGTTGAGCTTTAAGCCAGCTTTTTCACTCTCCTCTTTCACTTTCATCAAGAGGCTCTTTAGTTCCTCTTCACTTTCTGCCATAAGGGTGGTGTCATCTGCATATCTGAGGTTACTGCTATTTCTCCCAGCAATCTTGATTCCATCTTGTGCTTCTTCCAGCCCAGCGTTTCTCATGATGTACTCTGCATATAAGTTAAATAAGCAGGGTGACAATATACCGCCTTGACGTACTCCTTTTCCTATTTGGAACCAGTCTGTTGTTCCATGTCCAGTTCTACCTGTTGCTTCCTGACCTGCATATAGGTTTCTCAAGAGGCAGGTCATGTGGTCTGGTATTCCCATCTCTTTCAGAATTTTCCAAGTTTATTGTGATCCATGCAGTCAAAGGCTTTGGCATAGTCAATAAAGCAGAAATAGATGTTTTTCTGGAATTCTCTTGCTTTTTTGATGATCCAGCGGATGTTGGCAATTTGATCTCTGGTTCCTCTGCCTTTTCTAAAACCAGCTTGAACATCTGGAAGTTCACAGTTCACGTACTGCTGAAGCCTGTCTTGGATAGATAAGTGCCTGATGACCTATGGATGGAGGTTCATGACATTGTACAGGAGACGGGGATCAAGACCATCCCCATGGAAAAGAAACGCAAAAAAGCAAAACAGCTGTCTGAGGAGGCCTTACAAATAGCTGTGAAAAGAAGAGAAGTGAAAAGCAAAGGAGAAAAGGAAAGATATAAGCATCTGAATGCAGAGTTCCAAAAAATAGCAAGAAAAGATAAGAAAGCCTTCCTCAATGATCAATGCAAAGAAATAGAGGACAACAACAGAATGGGAAAGACTAGAGATCTCTTCAAAAAAATTAGAGATACCAAGGGAACATTTCAGGCAAAGATGGGCTCGATAAAGGACAGAAATAGTATGGACCTAACAGAAGCAGAAGATATTAAGAAGAGGTGGCAAGAATACACAGAAGAACTGTACAAAAAAGATCTTCAAGACCAAGATAATCACGATGGTGTGATCACTCACCTAGAGCCAGACATCCTGGAATGTGAAGTCAAGTGGGCCTTAGAAAGCATTACTACGAACAAAGCTAGTAGAGGTTTTAGGAATTCCAGTGGAGCTATTTCAAATCCTGAAAGATGATGCTGTGAAAGTGCTGCACTCAATATGCCAGAAAATTTGGAAAACTCAGCAGTGGCCACAGGAATGGAAAAGGTCAGTTTTCATTCCAACCCCAAAGAAAGGCAATGCCAGAGAATGCTCAAACTACCACACGATTGCACTCATCTCGCACGCTAATAAAGTAATGCTCAAAAAACAACCGGATATTCACATGCAAAAAAAAAAAAAAAAAAAAAAGGACCTAGACAGAGACCTTGCACCCTTTACAATAATTTACTCAAAATGAATCATAAAGTAAATATCTGTGTCCCTCCAAAATTCATATGGTAAAACCTAATACCCAATGAGATAGTATTGGGAGGTGGGGTTTGGGGAGGTGCTTAGGTCATGTAGGTGAAATTGTCAAGAATAGGATTGATACTTTTGTACAAGAGGCCCTAGAAAGCTCCCTTGCTCCTTTCACCATGTGAAAACACCATAAGAAGGTGTTATTCATGAGGAAATGGGCTCTCCCCAGACACAATTTGCTTGCACCAAGCTCTTGAACTTTTCAGCTTCCAGAACTGAGAAGTAAGTGTTGTTTATAAGTCACCCACTTTATGGTATTTTTATTTTGGCAGCCCTAACGGACTAAGAATTAAAATGAAAAACACAAAGTTATTAAACCATAAAGATAATGCAAGAGGAAATCCTAGTAAACTTGAGTCTGGCAATGCCTTTTTAAATACAGCACTAAAATCATGATTCATGAAAGAAAAATTGATAAGTTGGACTTCATTAAAATTAAAAAGCTTTGCTCTGTGAAACACACACCCTACTAACCAAAAGTAGAACATTTCATTGGTAAGCAGAATGGCATAAAATGAAGAAGCAACTGCCTTAGGACTCAGCTTGCTTATATATGCACAGATCCTCATAGACAAGAGTTTAAAGCTATGGGGGCTTGATGGAATTTGGTGGTGCCATTCTCACCACTCCGATGTGGCTGCAAAACAAATAATGAATGCTATTTTGTCTTTTTTTTTTTTTTGTAAAAGCAAAAATTCTCCCTGGATTTCTTTCAGTTAGTGAAAACATATACTAATGTAGATCAATAAAAGAGAAGTGGCATGCAGCAAAGTTTTAGAAAGCAGGGGAATCCCTGTATTGGGATGTTTGTACTTCCTATTCAGTTTTTTGAAATGTAAAACTGTTTTGAGAAATAAAAATCTATTAATAATAATTTTTTTAAAAACCCAGGAAGACAAATTGAGACCTATACCATGTTCATGGATTAGAACAGTCAGTAGCAATAAGATGGCAATAATGCCCCAAATTGACCTTTAAATTGAACACAATTCCAATTTAAAAACAGTATTATTTTTATAGCAATGGATAAGGCACCAAAACTTATGGAAAAATGCAAAGTACTAGATGATTCAAAAGAATTTTGAAAAAGAAGAAGATTGTAAGACTTGGCAATACATGACATCAAGACTAACTGTAAAACTAGAGTAATCAAAACAATATTTTGGCTTATAGACAATGACATTAGGGAGAACTGTGTTCAACACCAGAACACAATATCTTTTTACTTTGAACTCAGAGTTGATGCAGATGCAGGGGAGTTCTACCAGAAGTGAAGGAAAGTAGAAGGAGCACCACTACCTACCTTGGGATGTTTTTCTTGCACAGAACTAATAGGAACTGAGAAATAATAATAGAAGTAATAGAGGATTGATGACATGCTCTCAGTGAACATCTGCAGCTTTGTGCTAGGTCATGAATGTCAACTTCTAACGCTCTAGTAGGATTCTTACTCCTTCTTTCCATCCGTATCATTTAATAATCCCCTAAGACCTCCTTGACTCATTGGAAAAGACCCTGATGCTGGGAGGGATTGGGGGCAGGAGGAGAAGGGGACGACAGAGAATGAGATGGCTGGATGGCATCACCGACTCGCTGGACATGAGTCTGAGTGAACTTCGGGAGTTGGTGATGGACAGGGAGGCCTGGCGTGCTGCGATTCATGGGGTCACAAAGAGTTGGACACGACTGAGTGACTGAACTGAACTGACTGAAGACCTCCTTATTCTCAATCATGCCAGTTTCTGAGGAGAAGTCCCAATTCCTCCAAACTCCTTGTTACTTGGTATGCCCTGACACTTCCAACCTCACTGTGAGCACCGGGGCATGGAATGAAGCTGGACAGAGGGAAGCAATACACAGAGCATGGGGTGTGATTTTTGAGACCAGCGTTTCAGATTTTGCTCCGTTTTGGTTTCTAATCTTTACAGTATCTCATCATTAGGTCTCTTTTTCAAACTGAAAATTGAGGAACTTGGACCAAATGCCTAAGAAATCAACCGCAAGGTTCTATGGTTTTATGATTCTATAGATAATTTAAGTGACAAAACCAAATTTAACTACTGTTGAAACTGCACAGACCACACCCCACTATCTTGGTAACCTTCTTAGCACTCCATGTAGAAGCCAGAAACAATTCTAAATTGCTTCTTACCTCTCTTACTTACAATGAAAAGCTGTTCTATGATTATGAAGATTCCATGGTAAAGAATTATCTGTTTTCTCAGTTGGTCATATTTCTTTCAAAAGTATTTAAGAGGTAATTCTTTTAAATGGTGACATTTCAAGGTCAACGTTTTCTGTGCTAATTCATTATTCTTGTATCATTCTTCATATTCTTCACAGACTTTCATTATCTAATTATATCCTCATATTAAAAACACTAGAGGCGTAGGGCTAACATTTTTTAATCCTTATTTGACACAGTCATACATGAGATTTATACTAAATGAATTGACCCTGGAACTTGGATTTGGCTATTTAGAATGTACTGTTGTTGAAGGCAAGTTTTTTTTTTTTTGGAGGTAGGGGAGTTTTGTTTTATTCTCTGATGTTTCCACAGTGCCTAAAACAGTGCCTGACTCACAGCAAATTTAATACACATTTGTAGAAGGAATAAACGAATGAACAAATCTGATTAGTGATCGAACGGGGGTCTAGTAATTCTCTAAACCCTCAACCCTTGTTCCTTTAGTACTGAGAGGAGTTATTGTTTGTCGTCACGCTTCCCCCCAATTTTCCTATCTATTTTGGACGCAACTTGTCTTGAGGTATGTGGAGGGAGGCCAGGGAGCTCTCTTCACTGAGGGGTAACCGGAACTCCCACCGTCACAGTGATGGAGAAGGGAAAAGAGAGGCCTCTGTGGGGGACTCCTCTTTGAGAGACTAAAGCTGACGCCACCCCCGCTCCTCGCCCCAGCCACTCCGAGTTCACCAAGGATATCAGAAAAGGGTCCAATGGGTCCCTCTGTCCCAAAGGTGCTCGTCTCACTCTGCTTCTGGTGGCGGAGAGGGCAGGGATTCTTTAAAGGGGGCCCCCACAGTCCCAAGCCCGAAGTGGCTGGGGTTTGGCCTGCGCTCTGAGGCTGCCACCCTCGCGGTCCCCGCCGGACGGCGGGCCGACAGCTGCGGAAGGCGGGGCGGCCGCGCTCCCCTCCAGTACACTGTGGCCGTGCCCGCGCCAGCCCCGCCTCCGCCACCGCCCGGGCCGCCGTTCAGGCGGGGCTTGTGGGGGGCGAGGGGCGGGGCCTGCGGAGGGCGGGGTGGCCGCGGGGAGCCGGCGGCCAGGGCGGCGCTCAGACTGGGCCGGGAGCTCCGGCTGCGCGGGCTCTCGGCGGCCGCGGCGACAGCATCCTCCACCGCCTCCTCTCTTTCTTTTCTTCCCCTCCGCTTCTTTCTTTTCTTTCTCCTTCTCCTCCTTATTTTCCTGCCCTGTCCCACCCCCACCCACCCCCCTGCTCCTTCTCCAGAGGACCTTAGGTCCTCAAGTCCCTGAGCGGTGGCAGCGGCGACTGCGGGTGCATCGTTTCCGCGCCCAGGTAAGAGAGCCGTTCCCCACCTCTGATTCAGTATAAACGTGCCTCTCCCTTCTCCTGCCTCGCCCACCGCGTGGAGGGAGGAGAAGGAGCCCAGGGAAGGAACGGGGATGGGAAGGGATTTGTCTCATCCCGTGTCCTGGGAGCAGGCACAGGTTGGTGGAGCTGTCTCCCACCTGGCGGCAGCTTCAGGCCCAGCCTCTCTAGGTGTAGCTCCTACGCAGCAGGGGACCAGGGCTGTACCTGGGCTCTGGATTTGGAGAAGGGTGTGTGACCTTGGTAGGTACCACTTTGAAGCGCCCGGAAACTTACATCGGGTTAGGATACTTGTCTTTAAAGCTAATATTACCTGAGCTGGGGAAAGCTAGAGAATGAATTATACTGGGCTAAAAGAGAATTTCGAAGTAGAGGTTTTTTGTTTAGGTTTTCTTTTGTTTTTGGTCCATCGAACTGCAGAGAACTGCACACTGACGGATGAGTAAGTTAAAGAAACCTTGTCAATTCGAAATCATTTTCCCTGTAATTGTCCCAGACACTGCTGGAAGAGAAAGATTGACGAATGTTTATAGTTTTAGGAAAATGAAAAATTAATGTCTGGTCTCGATGGAGGGCGGGATACGAAAAAATGAGTCTGGATGAGCTTGAACGTCTAAGAGATGGGAGTGGGAGGCAGCATCTACAGTCCACCAGTTCTTTTCTTTTTCTTCTTAAAAGGCGTTTTGGGGGCTGCAGTGTTGGGTGTCTTCCTTCCCCAACTTTGTCTCTTGTTTAAGGATGAAAATTTAAAGAAAGAGTGTTTGATAGGAGCCGGGAGTGGGGATGTGTGTTTGGGTGTGTGTAGGGAGGAGGGGATAGTAAAATGGATGGGGTCAGAAAAAAACATCCTTGAAAACTGGAAATGGATGTTATACTGCCTGGCATCAGGGTTTGGGGATTTTGTCAGAAAATTAAAAAGCTTTCATTAGCTACAAGCCCGTTTGTAACAGTTGCTGGGTGCCATCAGCTGGAAGCCCTTAGCATAATGATTCCAGGACATAGACCCTTTATTACTGACTCAGTGTGAAGGGTTTTTGTTTAAAAGCATGCACAGGTGTATGGTGGTACACACCACAAACACACACACATAAACACATTCGCACGTATAATATATACCTAATTTTGCAAAAGAGAGTAGTACTTAAAAGACAAGTCTTAAAATATTTTTCCTTGAAGGTTTGGGGATTATGGTGTGAATCAAATTTGTACTGCAGAACAAATAAATATATGTTGTTGGGTGGTATATAAGTTTGGATGTGAAGCAAAGGGATTAATGAATATCGGTAAGGTATTAAATGTCAAAAATATGATTTATTTTGAAATGATTGGTCTGGGAGAGAAAATGACTGCTAACTGAAATTGAGGTTTGTAGCCGCAGTGAGGCGATGGAGAACAAAGCCTTTTATGTGAGCCATGTTATGCAAAATGCCCCATGCTTGAGCGGCAGGTACCAGCCCAGTATAACGCATGGCTCTGTAACCCTGTCATTTCACTGTGGGCAATTATAATTTTTTTGGCAATGAAAATAGATTAAATAAATAAAAGCTCTTTAAAATGCCCAAGAGGAAGATTATAGCCTTTCACTTGAATGTGACACAAAACACCCATTTAGCTGGTCAATTGCTATGTATTTTGGTAGAAATCTTTATGACTCTGTAAAAATATCATGGGCGTTTCAATCACCCCCTCTTCATGCACAGAAACATTTCCTTCCCAAGAAAAGATGAAATGCATTTTTCTCTTTTCAATAAAAAGTATTGTTATGTGTGTATATTTTAAGGTTGATTTCCTGATAAATTTATCTGATTATCATAGTTTTATATCTGGAATCCACAATTTGCATTGAGCAGAGCTATTGTGCCATTAGGATCAGTGGTACGTGCTGTTTGCCTGTACTTTATTTAATTTCAATTTTTAGTATTTCATGATATGCTACAGTATTATTTAATTTCCTAAAGGTTTTTTTCCCCATAAGCAGAAAATTGCTTAACATACATCTGTAGATCTGAGCAATTAAAATTTGAGCTTCTTTTAAAAAAATTTTTTATACATGAATGTCCATTTTCTCTGTTTTTCTCCTTTTCCCTCACCTCTATCAAATAACCTGTTTATTGTGACTCTATCTATGCTCCTTTAAGCTTCTAGTTCTGTCTAGATTGTCAAGCGCAGAGCCAGCTTTCTCAGGAATTTCGAATTTAGGATTTGTTCATTCTCTGTAGCAACTCTCCTAGGATGACGTGTTTACAGCACCTTCTCAGGGAGGAGAAGGAGAAAGAATGTGCTGACAGAGCCTGACCCAGTGAAACTGGCACAGCCATTACCTCATCCTAGTAGCTACTTCAAACTCATTGAGAGAGCAAGCACCCTCTCAGTGGAAACCAAACACCAGCAGCACACCCTCGTAAGGCAGAAGCCTTTCGCTTCCCACAGCAGCCTCTACTCTGTTGCTCTGCTAAGGTTAAAGGGATATTTCCTCTTTTACATATTTCTTTTCAAGGATCTTGAACTTGGTCATAAATATGCTGCCAGAAATGAAACTTGGCACAGCATCCCCTAAACCTGAAAGAATAATTTCATTCCTTTACCACTTTTGGCTTAAAATCAATTTGCAGATTTTCTAAACACATCAGAAGGGAAAAGGAAGAAGAATGCTTATTGGCGTATATTTGCATGTTTTCTTATGATACACATTTTTTGGTAAAATTTTACTAGCATCTAGATAGCAGACTGGATTGCTATGCTTTTGAAAAATGGGGTTGTGCTCTTGGACTTTAAAATGCAATAGTTATAACATTTGCTTAGATGCACATGACCGTATGTACATCCTTAAAATATTCATTGATGTCCCCATAAGATTGAGCATATGAAACCAACTTGGAGATTTTAGTATTCAAGTTGATCGCTTTGGTTAATGAATTCCTTTCAATGCTTAATTTCCTCTTGACAGATTAAGATAAAGAATCTAAAATAACAGTTACAGTGGATAATAACACTACCCCCAGAACAATGTCATATTCCTTAATCCTAAAAGCAGTCATTTAGGTAAGTTATTAGTAATGCATTAGTGAATGTTACTAAAGATAATATTCTGAAACAATTATAAACTCTTATGTCTCTGGTATATCAGGTAAAGATGCTATTAAGCTCTTTGAGTCATGTCTGATTCTCTCTGATATGTCTGTTCTTTTGTACTTCAGTTCTTTCTACGCCTTTCTTAATTTGATCTACTCAATCTAAACCTTCTTAAGTGTGAGCAGTATTTTGATCATTTCACTGATTTTTTTTCGTCTCCTTTCATTCTGTTCTTTGTAATCTCCTGTTTGAATGTTAGTCTTCTCCAGGCATTTTGTCTTCAATGCTGTTACTCTTATTACAAACAGCCTTTACTCTTCATTTAGGAGAGCATTTATTCCAACTTATTTATTTGTTTATTTTGTTAGTTCATTTCAGTTGCTCAGTCGTATCTGATTCTTTGAGAGCCCGTGGACCGCAGCACACCAGGCTTCCCTGTCTATCACCAACTCCTGGAGCTTGCTCAGACTCATGTCCATTGAGTCGGTGATGCTATCCAACCATCTCATCTTCTGTTGTCCCCTTCTCCTCCTGTCTTCAATCATTCCCAGCAACAGGATCTTTTCCAGTGAATCAGTTCTTCGAGTCATACGGCCAAAGTATTGGAGTTTCAGCCTCAGCATCAGTTATGTATTTTGTTATGTGTCTATTATATTTCTACTGGATGCAGAATATCTTCCTGGGGCCTAAGTGTAGAGACACAAAAAGTACTACAGGGCTCCTGGCTTTAAGAAATCTTCAAATCAAGTTAGAGGGATTTGTTTCTTTTGTAATGGGGAATAACTAAAAAAAATAACATTTAAATGGGCAGTTATTGTATTTCAGATATGGGACACAAGGAGCTGCACATGGGGACAGTATTGTCCCAAACCTCAAAGACAACTGTTTGTGTATCAGTATGTGAATGTCCTAATGTAGACCCTGTATACCTAACCTCCTTTTCTCATATATGTATTCTCTCTCTATAATTATATATAGAAGGAGAAGGAAATGGTAACCTGCTTCAGTATTCTTGCCTGGGAAATCCAATGGACAGAGAATCCTGGAGGGCTACAATCCACTGGGTTGCAAGAGTCAGACCTGACTTACCCACTAAACAACAACATATACAGTTGTATAAATGTTTGTATATATATAAACTGGGGCTTCCCTGGTGGCTCAGTGTTAAAAGAATCCGCCTGCCCAATGCAGAAGACACAGGATCGATCCCTGGGTCGGGAAGATCCCCTGGAGAAGGAAATGGCAACCCATTCCAGTATTCTTGCCTGGAGAATTCCATGGACAGAGGAGCCTGTTATGTTAATAGGCATTTTAGAGAAAATAATTAAGCTCCTAAGATCACACAGCTGGACTTCTTTCTTGCTTTCTTTTTTTTCTTCCTTTCCTCTTTACCCATTTTCCTTCCTTCCTTCCTTCTTTTCTTCCTTTGCTCTTTGCTTTCAATTTGTATTGGCCAAAAAACAAAACACCAATTTTTAGAAAATAGAACCTGCCATTTTTTATTGTAATGTATTTTCCATTATATCTATATTTCTCATTTAACATACAGTTTTATGCCAACTTCTTCTCAGGGCTTCATCACTGTCTCGGTCCTTCCTTTGATCTTGACTTATATATACTCTGGCCTTGAACAAACTTTTCCTTGTATACCAGCCTTTGATCCTGCTTCCTTTCTCTGGAAAGCGTTTCTGAATCAGGAAGAAAAGTTACTGCCTTGCGTCTTCCCATTATTTGTACCCAAGCTGACCCAGATTCCCTTATCTTATAGACAGTTGCTTATCCCAGCTGTGTTCCTACCAGCCTTCTTCAAATGACTTGAAAAAGGTAAAAGTGGTGTAGCCGTACAACCTACTGCTTTCAAATGAAAATTTTGATTAGCTAACTGTATTTTGTTATTTTATTCACCTGACATCAAGTAAAATGGAAACTGACTAGTAAAGTCATCTGGGCTTTCCTGGTGTCTCAGAATTTGCCTGCCAGTACATGAGATGTAGATTTGATCCCTGAATCAAGAAGAACCCCAGGAGGAGGAAATGGTAACCCACTCCAGTATTCTTGCCTGAGAGATCCCATGGACGGAGGAGCCTGGTGTGCTACGGTCCATGGGTCGCAAAGAGTCAGACACAACTTAGCGATAGAGCATGCACACACAGTAAAGTCATTATCTGTCAGGCAGTCCACTGTCTTCATTTTATGCTAGCTAACTATATTGATGTTCCCTTAAGTTGAACTGAATTAATTTAATTTTAAATAAAATATCCCTAGTTACATTGCTGTGTACAGTGTTATCGTTAGCCATCTTGAATCCATCTCTCAGTGATCATAAAATATAGTGCTTGAATGTCCATTAGTATATTTCATTGCTTAACTATCTAGTTCTCCTATATTTAAAGCAAACTTGTAAGTAAATATACAAACTTGTAAGTAAATATACAAACTTGCTCATTTAGTTTGAGATAGAATATTCATACTGATACGAACCTTTTATATTGCATTAAAGTATTAATGGGTTTATTGTTGCCCATGTTGTATTGTTTTAACAGTTGCAACAACACTGTATTATCTTGCTAATGGACAACAGTGAAATTATATAATAAAATGGTATGAGAAAATGTTTCCTAGTTTTATTGACTAGGAAGCATCACAATTAAATAATTCTCAGCTTTGAAATTGTATTACTTTATTTGGGTATTGTGCCTCTCAAAGTTGTAATTTAGTCTTTCCTTTCAACTGTGTTTTTGAACAAAACAGTATTTTAAACAATAAGCTGCCTGTTTTTCTGGCGTTTATGAGACCACATTCCTTTGGCCCACTTTGAAAACAAAGAACCAAAAAAAAATTTTTAGGATCAGTAGTGCATTCTTTTTATGTTAGTGTCATCTAGTATAGCTAGGAAAAGATCTGATTCTGTAATTTACTACACATACTTATTGTATCATTTGAATGAAGATTGCAATCTGTTGCATACAAGTCTTTGCTATATGGAGTCATAATACCTGTAACAACCTATTAGTCCACGAAATTTGTTCACTTTGTGTTTTCCAAAGTGCTATCATAGTGATATTTGTTTGTGTATGTAATAATCACAGAATTGTTGTTGTTCAGTTACTAAGTCATGTCCAACTCTTTGCAACCATGGACTACAGCATGCCAGGCTTCCCTGTCCTTCACTATCTCCTGGAGTTTGCTCAAACTCATGTCCACTGAGTTGGTGATGCCATCCAACCATCCCATCCTCTGTCGCCCCCTTCTCCTTCTGCTCTCAATCTTTCCTAGCATCAGGGTCTTTTCCAATGAGTTGGCTGTTCTCATCAGGTAGCCAAAGTATTGGAGCTTCAGCTTCAGCATCAGTCCTTCCAATGACTATTTAGGACTGTTTTCCTTTAGGACTGACTGATTTGATCTCCTTGCAAACCCAGGGGCTCTCAAGAGTCTTCTCCAGCAGCACAGTTTGAAAGCATTAGCCTTCTTTATGGTCCAAATTTGACATTTGTATATGACTACTGGAAAAACCATAGCTTTGACTATATGGACCTCTGTCATGAAAGTGATATCTCTGCTTTTTAATACACTGTCTAGCTTTGTCATAGCTTTCCTTCCAAGGAGCAAGTGTCTTTTAATTTAATGGCTATAGTCACCATCTGCAGTGATTTTTGGAGCCCAAGAAAATAAACTCTGTCACTGCTTCCACTTTTTCCCCCTCTGTTTGCCATGAGCTGATGGGATTGGATGCCTAATCTTATTTTTTGAATGTTGAGTTTAAACCAGATTTTTCACTGTCCTCTTTTCACCCTCATTAAGAAACTCTTTAGTTTGTTTTCTGCCATTGGAGTGGTATCATCTGCATGTCTGATATTTCTCTGGGAAATCTTGATTCATCCAGCCTGGCATTTCACATGAAGCACTTTGTATATTGTCACCCTGCTTATTTAACTTATACCCAGAATACATCATGAGAAACGCTGGGCTGGAAGAAGCACAAGCTGGAATCAAGATTACAGGGAGAAATATCAATAACCTCAGATATACAGATGATACCACCCTTATGGCAGAAAGTGAAGAACTAAAGAGCCTCTTGATGAAAGAGGAGAGTGAAAAAGTTGGCTTAAAGCTTAACATTCAGAAAACTAAGATCATGGCATCTGGTCCCATCACTTTATGGCAAATAGATGGGGAAACAGTGGCTGACTTTATTTTTCTGGGCTCCAAAATCACTGCAGATGGTGATTACAGCCATGAAATTAAAAGAGGCTTACTCCTTGGAAGGAAAGTTGTGACCAACCTAGACAGCATATTACAAAGCAGAGACATTACTTTGTCAACAAAGGTATGTCTAGTCAAGGCTATGGTTTTTCCAGTAGTCATGTATGGATGTGAGAGTTGGACTATAAAAAAAGCTGAACGCAGAAGAATTGATGCTTTTGAACTGTGGTGTTGGAGAAGACTCTTGAGAGTCCCTTGGACTGCAAGGAGATCCAACCAGTCCATCCTAAAGGAGATCAGTCCTGGGTGTTCATTGGAAGGACTGATGTTGAAGCTGAAACTCCAATATTTTGACCACCTGATGCAAAGAGCTAACTCATTTGAAAAGACCCTGATGTTGGGAAAGATTGAAGGCAGGAGGAGAAGGGAACGACAGAGGATGAGATGGTTGGATGGCATGACCAACTCAATGGACATGAGTTTGGGTGGACTCCAGGAGTTGGTGATGGACAGGGAGGCCTGGCATGCTGCAGTTCATGGGGTTGCAAAGAGTCGGATACAACTGAGCGACTGAACTGACTGACTGACTGAGTCTGCATAGAAGTTAAATAAGCAAACAATATATAGCCTTGATGTACTCCTTTCCCAATTTAGAACCAGTTCATTGTCCCAGGTCCAGTTCTAACTGTTGCTTCTTGACCTGCATACAGTTTCTCAGGAGACAGGTAAGGTGGTCTGGTATTCCCATCTCTTTAAGAATTTTCCACAGTTTGTTGTGTCCACACAGTCAAAGGCTTTCAAGTAATCAATGAAGCAGAAGTAAATGTTTTTCTGGGATTCTCTTGCTTTTTCTATGATCCAAAGGATGTTTGCAATTTGATCTCTGGTTCCTCTGCCTTTTCTAAATCCAGCTTGTACATTTGGAAGTTCTCGGTTCATGTACTGCTGTTAGCCTTGTATTAGTATTTATATATACCATTTTTTCTTAATGAGATAAATTGTTATACAGTTGATTTATAAAAAATTGAAAATTATACTTTGATGTTCACATGAGAATATTGATTTTAAATACACTTTTATAGGAAAAACAATGCTATATGTTTTCATTCATAAAATCAAATTAACCAATTTCAAATAATTACTATATTTTTCTGTTTTGAGAGATATGATCCAAATTCCATTGTCCATTATTGAATTGAAATGATAAAGCTGAATCTGGTGCTCAATATCAAAGCATCTCCATGTTGATCAAGTGTCCTAAATTGAAATACTAGTCACTTAAATTTATCTTTTAGGAAGTGCATATGACATTGCTATTGCATGTAAAATGCAGATTTTCTTCTTTTTAAAGAGGAGAAACCAGTATTGATGAAACTTTAGAAATTTTACTTCTGAGAAAGCACCAAGCATCCTACTGGAAGCTATGTCTCTTATGAAACCACGAAGTGGGTATGATGTAGGGTTTATTTAAATGGGTTTGGCCATTGCATCTCAAACTAAAGCTTGCCTCATTCATGATTGTATGATGTAAACTATTATAGACTACTAATTGGTCTTTGGTGAAATTGACATTTTGTGGATTTTTTAAAAGTGCTTATCACTTTTAGACTCAGTCATAAGTTCCATGATTACGGTGTGGTTTTACTTTATTTTGAGTAGAACCATATTAAATGAAGGTGGTCCATATCAAAATTGTAAGTTATTAAACTTTATACAATCTAGGACAGTCTCACTGCCCCATTTCAGCCCTTTCTGAGAGACCTCCATCAGGTTTTGGGAGAAGAATCCTAATTTTTCTATTAAAAAATTGATATTGATTTCTATTAAAAAACTGATATTGAGCAAACCTATTTTTAATGAAATCCTTTCCTTTTGCTTAATATGTTTATAGTCTATATACAGAGTGACTTTTTGTAACTCTATTAATTAGTGTCTTAGAAGGATTCTGTGCTTGTACAAATGGAAACATAAAGTGTATTTTTCTGTGCCTCTGCCCTGTGGCAGAAGGGACATCAGTTCTTAAGACTTGCGAAGTACGTATAAGTTAGGAGCAAATGGTGTGAACCTCTGATGTGCGTGTAAGGAAACTGGGACAGGGAGTGGTTAAATGACTTTCCTGAGATTCTGAGTGGTGGAACCAGGCCTAAAATTGTTATTCAGGTCAGACTCAGCTCTTGGTAAGGAGTTGCCCATGAAGAACCATCTCACTCTGACTCTTCTTCCAATTTAGTTTATATTCCTGTTCTCTGACCTAAGGGTGGGGTGATCTGCCTGTCATACCTCCCCTACTTTGTGACTCAACTGTGACTTTCACATGAATATAAAAGAAGGAGAGACTCAGCATTTTAAGGCCCTTCCAATGAGCTCCGTGCCAGCTCCACTACTGAACGTGGTGAGACTAAACCTGGTCCAGGAAACACTGACCAGGCTGCTGCTCCAGGTTCATTCCTGTGGTTTGGATCTCTTAGGACAGACATTTAAACTCTCTGGGGATGTGTGCCCAGCTTTTCTCTGAACTTGAACTATCCATACTGATGCCTCCAGATTGACTGAGTTTGTGTTTAAACTTGACTCTGTGTACAGAGAAATCCAACAAAAATAGCCAGGTGGAAGCTTCTTTTTGACCTATAGCACTATGAAATTTTCTCAGAAATAGCTTTCCTTTTGTGTCTCCCCAGCTTTAACATTTTTAGCTAAAAGGAAGTGAGCTAGAAAGGCTGTGGCCTCTATGTCTGTGTCTGTTTCCCTCTTAACTTTCCTACTCTTGTATGTTTTGCTCTTTCTCTGCCTCTAGTGCTCCATGCCTCTTGTTTCTTTGCCTCATCCAAGGAGACAGAAAATTAAGTAAGAATTAGGTATTTCCATCATTACTGTGTTCAGTAGAGCTTCACCTGTACCCACACTGCTTAGGCATCATAAGAGTCTTAAGTTGACAAATATTTGAAAAGCATGATGGGCAAATTGGAGGAAAGAAATTGAGCAGAAACCATGCTTAAATATTTAAAGAGAAATATATTCCTAGTCAGTGAAAACTGAAACTATACCACTATTTAGGGAGTGAAGGAATTCTAATGTCCTCTTTCTGTTAGAGAATGTTATATAGTATGTCCTAATTCTCTAAATGGACATATTTAATCATTAATCAAAATTGGAGTTACTGTTTTATCATTGAATGGATGGAACAAAATTCCTTAAAACGTTTTCCATGACCATTTGAGATAGAATGGGCTGTGCATATTAGCTTCTCCTGAATATCTTTATTTTGAGCCATAATCTAGAAAAAAAACCATCTTATTTGCACATAAGTAATCCATACCTAAACCCACTCCAGTTTTCTTGCCTGGAGAGTCCCAGGGATGGGGGAGCCTGATGGGCTGCCATCTGTGGGGCTGCACAGAGTCGGACACGACTGAAGCGACTTAGCAGCAGCAGCAATCCATACCTATGAAAGCAAATCTTTTGAAATAAGATATTCTGTCCTCTTCTTCTTAGATGTGATTTACTGAATTTGACCAGTCTGAAAATCCAAATGATCCATAAAGAGTTAAAATAATATCATAGTAAATGATGTTCTTGGGAATAATTCATTTTTAACTTTTGTATTATGAATAATCTATACATGCTATTTTACAGGCAACACATATTTGTAAACTTCCTCATGCAAAATTAGCGTGTGTAACAGGGATATTATTAATCACTTCACTTGAAAAATTATAGCTTATTATTTTTTAAAATTGCCAAACTCTCTGAAATGTAAAAAATTCTTGTACAGATATTCCTTTATATGAAAAGAAATTTAGTGTTTATCTTGAAGATTTTTTTAGTTCTAAATAGGAGAAAATTTATTAAAAAAATTTCAGAGTCATCAAATTTTAACATTTTTAAACACTACAGGGCAAATAGATATTCTCTTTTTCTTCCATTTAAAATATCAGTCTAGTGTGCCCAACGTATTTCAAATATCATGGTTCATAAATCATTTATTTAACAAATGGTTGTTGGATCCCGAACATGCAGCAGGAACTTTTCTGAATATTCAGGATATTGGAACAAACCATACAGATCCCTGCCTTCATGGAGCCTATATTCTAATAGTGGGAGACAGAAATTAACTTGTAAACAAATAAATGATTAAGCATTTCAGACATAAAAAATTATTGGAAGAAGTGGAAAACAAAAACATATGATAGAGCTTGTCTCGGATGGGATGGGCTGCTCTTGGAGACATGAATAATGAAAAGTAGCCAAGCAAACGAATATTTGGGGAAAAAGTTTTTAGGCAGAGGGAACAGAAAAAGCAACGGCATTAAGAGCAGGAAGAAACCTGGCATATTTGAGAAACAAATACAAAGCCAGTGGCAGCAGAGTCTCATGGCCATGGTAGAGGGTAACGGGACAGGAAATCAGAGCAGAAGGCAGATTTCAGGCCTTGTGGGTTCTCTTGACCATGATAAAGGGTTTGACTTTTATTTAACTGACAGTGCATTCTAATTTTTAAGGTAGTAGAAGCAATTCTTTTTGAGACTCTCATAAGAGTTTTCAGAGATTAATTATGTCTTCTAAATCCCTGTAGATATATCTGTAACATTCATTGATATCTTAAATAACAAGAGAAAAATAATTTAGAAAATTAGAAATCAATGGTAGAGACAAGATTAGACTTCAGTTGATATAGTCTAATAAAATGGTCTAAACATAGGTATCCTAAACTGTGTCATTTTCTTGAGATACTGGAGTATTACCTATATAATTAATTTTAACCCTTGCAGCCATTTTGGGTCTGAAATTAAGTTTTTTTTTTTTTTTTTAAATCTAAACAGAAAATTACAAATCCATGTTTGAGAAAAGTAGTCACAAAAATCATTGCAGTTTCAATATGAGTGTGTTCTTTGACTATTTCCCCATAGCAGCTTTGGTGATAAACAAATCAGATACCAAGCAACAACCAATATGGTATCAGAATTTATAAATGAATTAAATAACCTAATTACACATATTTTGCTTCTTACAGGTAATGGCCTAAATGCCCTGAAATTCAGTAAGTGAACTAATCCAATTTCGTGATGATCTTGAATCATCTTTGAGATTAGTGTGCCTCTTCATGTATATATTGCTTATGTGAAAATACTTAAATGTGCTTTTCAAATATTTGTAGACCAAGTGTAATGCTCTACTGAACTTAACATTAAATACAGTGTGCCAGACTTTTGATTGATTATACTTTGGCATATTTCAGGGCTGTTTACTTTTTTCCTAGACATTTTTCTCAATAGAAGACAAAGCTATTAAATTTTTTGTTCTTTCATGTAATATTATTTATAGGACATTTTCAAAAATCACATAATTTAGGAGAAAGTATTTTTATTTTGCAAAAAAAAATTGAATTATTGTTGTTGTTCTTCAAGCTTCTTTTCTTGATTTCCATTTTGTTTTGTTTCTAGGGTTAATTAATTGTGTAATGTAAATTGCTTTAACATGGAGCAGTTAGCTGGAATGATATTTCTATCTCCCAGACTAGCAGTTCCTCAAGTTAAATATTAAATATATTAATAACAAACCAACATATAATTCAAATATATATTAAGCTTTAAATAGTGTTCTTGGAATCTTATTTAAGCATAATGATAGTGAAGTCGCTTGGTTGTGTCCGACTCTTTTCCACCCCATGGACTGTAGCCAACCAAGCTCCTCCGTCCATGGGATTTTCCAGGCAAGAATACTGGAGTGGGTTGCCATTTCCTTCTCCAGGGGATCTTCCCAACCCAGGGATCGAACCCTGGTCTCCCTCATTGTAGGCAGATGCTTTACTGGTCTTTTAATATTGAGATGTCACTAAATATCAAATATAAACTGTTACTTCAAAAAACTAGTGAAAGGCTTTAATAAAAACAAGAAAGTGATTAATTTTCTTCTATATGTACAACCATGCTTATGCTGTGGAATGTACAGTATACAACATGTTCTCCTCTAGTTTGGACTGTAAAATATACAGCGTGTTGTTTTTCTCTAGTTTCCACTCACTAGAGACATAAGACATAAAACTAATATCAAAAAGAATATAATGCACTCTAAGATAAATGATAAAGAACAGTGTGTCTCGTAAGTGCTATGCAAATTTAGAGGAGAGAAATAGACCACCATGTGCAGAAGCTAAAGATTTTATGTGGGAAGTGACGGTGCAGCGTGGGGCTGCGTATGTGGCTGGGTTTAGAAAACACCCAGGTAGGATAATAGCAGAAGCAAAGACACTGAGGTGACAAAGAGCACAGTAAACAATATTGTCTGTGATGGGAGATTTCTTTGGGGAAAGAATAGAATGGGTAAGTGGTCTTGGATATGTAGAGGTCCTTAAATTCTAGGCTTAACTGGGATTTTGGTATTACCATAAGGCCTTTGGAATCAGTGAAGGATTTTGACCTAGGGAGCAAAGTGAGGAATGCAACCTTTTAAGATTAGCAAGGTGAATTTGAGAGGACTTAATAGTAGACCGAGAATTTTTACATATGGTGTGGCATAGATACACCAACCTATTTAGAGGGAGAGACTAAGGCGTGATTCTGTACTAATTTCATTGTTAGTGAAATATACAAAGTATTTCGAACATTAGCAAGAGGGTCAGGTTAAAGAGTATTAACTTAGTCATAGTAAAAAGATGGGCTCATATTTTCCTAAAGCAAATACAATTTGAATTTCTCATGCTAAAAAAACCACATTTTATTATATATATTAGATTTAAATGGAGACAGTCTGTAAAGAAGGATGTAAATGGAGCACACGTATTTAACCTTGATAATATCCATTATTTTAAATGACCATTTCAAGATGAAAATTACTTTTCAGTACTCTGTGGGGTATATTTTTCATATTATAAAGCACATCAAAAACATGAGCAAGAATACTGGAGTGGGTGGCCATTCTCCTCCTCTAGGGGATCTTCCCGACCCAAGGATTGAACACGCATCTGCTGTGTCTCCTGCAATGCAGGATTATTCATCCACCGAGTCATCAGGGAAGCCCCTAAGAGCAGCCACTGTAGATTTTGTAACAAACAGAATAACCATGACTTTATATCTTGTGATAAAGTATAGCTTATTGTGTGATAACTCTTAATAAATTGATTCAGAAAGCTTTTTCTGGAAAGAGCATGAGGAAAAGAAATTGAACAGTGATAGTTGCCTTTCCCAAGTTATGCTGCTGCTCAGAGATTCTTAGACCTGCATAGAAGGTTATGTATGTGGAGAATCTGTTCCTACCAGTGAGCTGAGGAGCCCTAGTTTAGGCTAAGGCATGTGTGGAAAATGCTGCTGAAAAAACTGCTGTTGACTTAGACTGGCAGGCCATTTCTGAACTCAGGTCAAAGTCCCTCCAGAAGGAGTGAAAACTAACTTTTCAATGGCACAGTTCTCTGGTGGTCAAATTTACTATTGTATACCATCATAAAATCTAGGTGTACATGTATCCGCAGCACAGGATGTAGTTAAGATACAAGCACTTCACATTTGGAAAAACTGTGTTATACAGTTAGTTGCAATATAACCTAATAATAGAATAAAAATGGACCCCAAATTGGAAAAATCTGTACAACTCTAATAACAATTTCATTTTGTTTTACACTTAAATATTAATTTACTGACTTTTATTTTGTTACCACTGAAGTTAATAAAATTGAAAAGTTAAACATTTGAAAGTGTACAGAGACATAAAGATGACTCATCACTGAAGGTCTGTAAACGTTTCTTCTCCATTTCTGAGGTTAGAAAGAATAGAAGAGAGAACAGAGAGGGGAAGTATCTGTTGGGTACTTGTGTAACTCCAGGCTTTACTTTGCATTGTTATTTCTCAGAGCCCACATTGATGCTTTGTTTTGTTTGTCATTTAGGAGACTACGAACACTTAATTACTTAGTTTCACAGCTACTTGTGATTGCTAAGGTCCACATTTATTAGTACTTATAGTCCTTTGTGAACTGATAGTCCTTTGAGGGCTTCCCCTGATGGCTCAGCGGGTAAAAACAATCCGCCTGTAATTCAGGAGGCACAGGGAGCATGAGTTCAGTCCTTGGGTCGGGAAGATCTTCTGGAAAAGGAAATGACAGTCCACTCTAGTATTCTTGCCTGGGAAATCTCATAGACAGAGGAGCCTGGTGGGCTACAGTCCATGGGGTTGCAAAGAGTCAGACATGACTTAGCAATTAAACAACAACAAAAACAATGAGAATGAGTGATGCAAATAATCAGAGCTGTTAGAAAGATGAGACTAAGACAATGCTTTAGGAAAAGATGGATATAACTCTACATGCTTGGCAGATGTTTGCCCTTCTCAGCCAGTGTGGATTTTAAAAGGAAAGAACAATGGCTTTTGAAAAAAATTATTTTACAATAGAAAGGCAAAAAGCATTTTATTCACTAATATATATGATACTGTGCTTTATTTCTTGTATATTAAGTTTAAAAATAATCCATCAGACTTATTGTGGAGAAAACATTTCTCCTAAATCCTTTAAATTTCTTCTTAGTGCTAGATGATCTTCATATATCCATTTAAATTCTCTGAGAATGTGTTCTACTTCAAATGTAAGTCCTTTGGAGGACATGATGCTTTGGAAAGGAAGGGAAGAAGAGGGCAGAATGCCCAAAGGATTTGTTGTACCATTTTTCAAAGCAGAGGCCAGCTGTTTGGGAACTAGAATTAAAATGTAAATTATCAAAGGGGAATAATGAGAGCCATTCTTTTCAGATAATGTCCAATGCAATCACAGTGAGAAAAGGGTTCAGGGAGATTTTCTACTATGCACAAGTCACAAATGAATTGAAAGGCTAGGAGGGAAGTGATTTACAAGGAACTAAGTGGACACAACCCACAGATTGTCTAGGACTCTGGGTAGTTGAATTAATTGAGGAACAGTACTTTAATTCTGCTGGGACTGAATCCAAATTACAAGATAACGGTGCACAGAACTGAGGAAGTCACTGCATTAGTACCATAGCAGGACTGTAAATTTAACTATAGTGCTGGCATGAGTTGCATTTCATGTGGTTTTATGAATCAAAATAGAGGTCTTTGAATACAAGGCAGTGCCACATGGGAACAAAATAGGAAGATTATGCACGAGCTTGGTCAAAATTTTTTGTGTTCACAGTAGAACAAAAATCTATGAGAGCTTTCAAATCCAAGGATTTTCACAGATAAATTAGTTTTTATTTGTATTATTATACAAATTTAAGTACTTTGAGAATAAGTCCAAAGGGCTACACATAACTCTTGTAGGTATATGTTCATTTGAACTTGGTCTAATCCTAGTATTTGGTGTCAATCAGACATCATAGATCTGTAATGAAGAAAACAACTATCAGTGAGGAAGGAAAACTATAAATATATTGATTTAGTTTTGTACAAACTATGAAAGTGAAGGAATAAAAGAACTTTTTAAAAGTTTGGGGCTTGGGGGGTCATACACATTTTTATAAAACATTCATCCATGATTTTGCCTTTTATATGACTAAGGTTTATATAAGCTAATGAATAATTTCTGTACTATTGAAATAGCTAAGGACTAGGTCTCAGTTAGTGCTTGAAATAATAAGAGGCTTGATTAGCCAATAAATGTTTAAAATTATGGCCTCTTCCTCCTCCCCCCACTGTCACCTAAACACACACACACACACAATATCTTATTTGGTTTGGATCCATTACTATTACTGGTCAATTGGTTCCATTTTTAAAGCTTAGCAAACACCTGAATTCTGCCAACCCTCTATTTTGTATCTCCAGTTTGGGGCTTCTTTCTGAGAGTCGGACTCCTATACCGCACTGCCTGCTGAGTGGCTCCACTTAGCATTCTGTAGGCACCTGAAACTCATTATGTTCGTAATGAAACTTATTTCAACATTCATCCTAGATTCTTTTTACAGTCTCTATTTTAGGTAATGGAACTATTCCAAGTCAGAAACCAAAAGTTATCCTAGACTCCTAATGTATTTCCTAAATATTAATTTCTTTCAAATTTTTCTTTTTGTCTCTACTCTCACTGAATTGATTGTCCATTTAGTTTATTGATTTTCTTGCCTCCAACCTTTTCACATTATATTCAGTCTTTAGAAGAATGAAAGTGATTTTTTTTAAACTGTTTATCTAGCCAGATCACTCTTCTGTTTAAAATCCTCCCTTCAGTGTATTTTTAACATAACTGTAAAGCTATGCAAATCTATAAGCATGATATCTTTTCCATCTATTTTCAGCCACCGCCTGCATTTTGGCCTCTCTCAGAACTACCAAACTTACTATAGGTCTCCCCACAAACTACTTGCTCTAGTCTTTCCATTATGCCCGCCCCCGCCCCGCTGGCCCCGTGGCTATTTGTTTTCCAGACTTCCCAGGTGGTTCAGTGCAAAGAATCCTCCTGAAAATGACGGAAACCCACCGCAGTATTCTTGCCTGGGAAATCCCATGGACAGAGGAACCTGGCAGGCTATAGTCCACAGGGTCGCAAAAGAGTCAGACATGACTTAGTGACTAAACAGCAATTGCTTTTATCTTGCAAAACCAGATCAGCTTTTGTATTTCTCTCCTGCTGGATATTTATGCTTCTTGAGGAAAGGAACCATCGTATTCGTTATCATAAATTCAATACCTAGCAGAGGGCCTGGCATACACTATACACTTGATAATTATTTGTTGAACTGAATAATGCTGGTTTATGGTTCTGTTTACCTTTTGCTATTGATTGCTTTGATTAAATGGATGCTTGTCTGCAACACTGAGTTTCCATCCATGGAGTTAACTTTGGTCAAATACTTAAGTATACCAAGTATTTTCCTCATTAATTTACGCTCTTAATCTCTTCTCCATCCACTCAAAGAGCAGTTACTTCATGTTTACACCCAAATCTGAGTAAAATAAAGGCTTCTTCACCTTAGATTATTGCTTTCTTAGTGGGTTCTTGTGAAAGTTCACCATGATGGAGAACTTACTTGGCAATGATATCAGCATTTCATAAGGTGAAGAAGGACACTAGTGTGCTTGAAGTCTATATTGTTTTGCTTTGTTGTTGTTGCCCAGTTGCTCACTCATGTCCAACTCTTTGCGGCCCCGTGGACTACACAGGCCAGGCGTCCCTGTCCTTTACTATCTCCTGGAGTTTGCTCAAACTCATATCCTTTGAGTTGGTGATGCCATCCAATCATCTCATTCTCTGTCTCCCTCTTCTCCTCCTGCCCTCAATAACCAGCATCAGGGCCTTTTCCCGTGAGTCAGCTTTTTGCATCAGGTGGCCAAAGTATTGGAGCTTCAGCATCAGTCCTTCCAATGAATATTCAGGACCGATTTCCTTTAGGATTATCTGGTTTGATCTCCTTACAGTCCAAGGGACTTTCAGGAGTCTTCTCCAGCATCACAATTCGAAAGCATCAGTTCTTCGGCACTTAGCCTTCTTTATGGTCCAGCTCTCATATCCATACATGACTACTGGAAAAAGCATAGCTCTGACTATACGGACTTTTATTGGCAAAAGTGATGTCTGTACTTTTTAATGTGCTGTCTAGGCTTGTCCTGGCTTTTCTTCCAAGAAGCGAGCGTCTTTTAATTTCATGGCTGCAGTCACCATCCACAGTGATTTTGGAGCCCAAGATTATTTTGTTTAGGTTAACTTAATTTAAAGGTAAGCATTGATTTGCCAAGAAGATTAACCATTGAAACCAACAAACTGATTGGAAGTTTGGCATATTTGTCTCAAATCAGTGATGGAAATTAGGACCTCCAACTTTTACTTTTCTTGGAGACTAAAATAGAAATTTGTATGACTTTTCCATCCAATATTTGTTTTTGCTGTAGGATTAATTATGTTATTTAATCTCAGTAAGAAAATTAATAATTTATGCCTAAATAATATACAGTGAACACATGAATACTAATTAGTATATTATAATTAAAAGACTTGAATTACACCTGCATTGCACTGTCAGGTCAAGTGTAAGTATACATTCCAGTTAAATCCAGCCAGTCAGTATTATGTATAAGGAGACAGAGCTATTGGTCTAAAATTTGAACTTGAATTGGGTTGCTAATCTGAATTGAAATCTTTGGTAAATTTTTGGTTGCAGTTTAATAAAATTACTTTTAAGTAGTTAGAGGGAAAATGAAAATTAGAGTATAATTTAGATTCCATTACACTGACTTCTCCAGGGGTATGTGAGTTATTTATTTAACCTGGAATTTAATTATAATGACTATTTTCAAACTGAGTCGTCTTTGAGATTGAGACTAGTTTACTATTCAAATATCCATTGAAGAAATGTGAAAAACATTATGTTTCTGCATTAAATTTTTTAAATTGGAGGCAATTTTTAAATAGTGAATTAAAAAATTCTAAAACATTTTATAAAATGCCACACTTCAGAAAATATTTGGTTGTTACATTTTAAAAATCATAAATCAAGGAGCTGTGGGGCTCCTCTGGTGATCCAGTGGTTAAGTGGTTAAGACTTCCTGCCTCTGTTACAGTGGGTGTAGGTTTGATCCCTGGTTGGGGAACTAATATCCCACAGTCCACTCAGCATGGCCAAAATGTTAAAAAAAAAAAAAAAAGAAGAAGAAACTATGATGCTGGATGGATTACCAGCATTACTCTGAAGAAGACATGATGTGTCATTTTAGTTTGCATGCAGCCTTGCTTGTGTCTGATTCTATAATCAGTAACTTTCCAAGAAGGATATGGCATATTTCTGTATCCCCATTCAGTTTTGGATTTATAATCTAAGAGAATTATTCTAGTATTCAGATACTAATCACGGTTCAGTTCAGTTCAGTCACTCAGTCATGTCTGACTCTTTGCAACCCCACAAACGGCAGCACGCCAGGCCTCCGTGTCCATCACCAACTCCCGGAGTCCACTCAAACCCATGTCCATTGAGTTGGTGATGCCATCCAACCATCTCATCCTCTGTCGTCCCCTTCTCCTCCTGCCCTCAATCTTTCCCAGCATTGGGGTCTTTTCAAATGAGTCAGCTCTTCGCATCAGGTGGCCAAAGTACTGGAGTTTCAGCTTTAGCATCAGTCCTTCTAGTGAATATTGCAGTGAATATCCAGCAAGGACTGGTTGGATGTCCTTGCAGTCCAAGGGACTCTCAAGAGTCTTCTCCAGCACCACAGTTCAAAAGCATCAATTCTTCGGCGTTCAGCTTTCTTTATAGTCCAACTCTCACATCCATACATAAGTACTGGAAAAACCATAACCTTGACTAATGTCTCTGCTTTTCAATATGCTGTCTAGATTGGTCATAACTTTCCTTCTAAGGAGTAAGTGTCTTTTAATTTCATGGCTGCAATCACCATTTGCAGTGATTTTGGAGCCCAGAAAAATAGTCAGCCACTGTTTCCCCATCTATTTGCCATGAAGTGGCCATAGGACTGGAAAAGGTCAGTTTTCATTCCAATCCCAAAGAAAGGCAGTGCCAAAGAATGCTCAAACTACCGCACAATTGCACTCATCTCACACGCTAGTAAAGTATTTGGTTAGAAACACTTAAAAATGATGGAGCCCAGACTGGTGTCCTGTGATGAGCTAGAGGGGTTGGGTGGGAGGAGGGGAGGGAGGCTCAGGAAGGAAGGGATAGATATATGTGTGTGTGTATAGTTATGACTGATTCAAGTTGTTGTATGGCAGAAACCCAACACAAAATTGCAAATCAATTTTTCATGAATTAAAAAACAAATAAAAATTTTAAAAAATGGTTCCCTCTTGAAGAAATTTCAGGAATCACTGATAAAAGCACAGTCCTATTCTAGCACATCTAGTGGGCAATAAGGACAACTAATATCATTATTGTCTTTTTGCTTGCTAGAGAGGGGTTTCTGTTTACACTAAAAGAAAAAAAAAACCAAACACTGTGGGATGCACAATGTCAATTTCTGCTTTGCCAAGAGTGATAGTGAACATACATGAAAGTAAAACCTACATCATAATCATTGTTCAGAACAGATTGAGAAGAGTGTGGTTTCAGTGTTTGTGTTTTCTTAAAACCCTAAAGCTATGTGACACTGGTGTTTCGGCAGAGAAATTGCAACACATTTAAAATATGTAGCCAAAAATATGGGTGGAGCCAAGAGAAAAGTTAGTACTCTTGTTTCTTTTTTTTTTTTTTAGTACTCTTGTTTCTTATGGAAAAGCAAACATCGCTCAGAACATAAGATCCTACTGGGCCCATAGATAGTCTGCTTTGAGAGTAAGATGTCATTTTTATGTGACATCTTAACTATGATGGCTTATAACAGATGATCAAGAAAATCATGTTCTATCAACAGAACTAAACTTGGGAATGATAATCAGATGCATTGGCAAACCTTTCAGACACCCACATCTTCCAAGAAAATTACTCATAATAGCAATTTTGCTTTGAGGTATTAGGCAGCGTGTTTTGGTAAAATGTGCGTATAAACTCAACCAGAAAACAAAGTGTTTCCTTTCTTTTTGTCTATAGGCCATAAAACATACCATAAATTAAATGAACAAAAAGCCACATATTTTTTTGACAATCATAAACTAAGTATCTTTGTTTCCTGCCCATTACAGAATGCCATAACAGAATTAGTTTTACATCATGAGATGTATCTGCAAGATGCCACACAAGCAAATGCTAAAAATTATTTGGATTTGAGGGGGTAGATAAGTTTATAATGGCTCAGTTTAATTCCATACTGTAGTTATAAGCTTGACATGCTTTTAGAAAAAGTGAAATTATTTTAGAAAAGCGTCACTTTTCATATACTTTCTTGCAGTTCTATTCATTAAAGTAACAAACAGAAGTGAAGGAAACTTTAATAGACCGCTGAATGTGGTCCTGACAGACTATACCTGGTGTTCTTTAGATTTATATTAGCCTTTTGTCAACAGTTTGATTGTAGTTGCATCCAAGGGTCTGCCTGGGATTATTTTTCCTCCTTTGACTTAGCTTTAATGTTACAGTGTATATTTTATCTTTTTTATTGAAAAAGAAAAATCCCAAGAATAGCTTGGGTATACTTACCCACCCTGCCACCATCACCAATCTCAGTTTAAAAATTAAAAATAAAAGCTTTGTACATTAAATTATTTTGAAAATGTTGGCTATTTAATGAACAAAAATGAAACACACTGTAAATTTACAGTGGTGGAATTTTTTGGTGTGTCTGTAGTTAACCTAGAACTATCTGGACATGAATGAGCCAAGGAAAGCAATTTTATAGTAACAACAAAATCGTCTAAAATTATATTATTAAAATAGACAGGAGGGGAAGGAGATTCTAGCTGTCTTATCTCTCCACCCAAGTTTGAATAAATATACCTGGTTTTTCTCAGATCATGGTAATCAGTTTCTTCTTTGTGGAACTAATAATCGAGAGACTCAAAAAGTCCGCTTCCTCACACCATTTTACTATTTTATTTAAGTGGAGTAAATTCTGCAGAATTTAAATTCTGGCCTCCTATTGAAATTTAATTCGTCCACGCCAAATTCAAATACAGAGAGCTGTATTCATTTCCCAAGACTTCAAAAGTTTGACAGTGTCAGTTGGAGAGCAGATATTTTCTTAGATCTTACCTGTCTAGGTACTCTAGGTAGGACTGTGTAGGTCCTTTAAAGCCAACAATTATTTTCTTCTGGCAGAACAGTAGCTTGCTTCTGCCCACGTCTTCTTTCCTTTTCTGGAGCTAATATCTAGCTACATGACTGGAGGAATGCAATGAGATACCACAGTAGCTGCCTGGCTTTTTCTCCCAGACCTGAGTTTTACATGGACCTGAGACTTTGGCCTTCCTGTTGTGTAGACTAAGACACCCTTTGTGTTCAGGTCTTCTGGAGTATCAGTATTTAGCCTATTACGCTAGCCCATTCCACATTTCTGGAAAATGTGGTAGCCACTACATATTACTGGTACTTATGCCTGTGGTTTATGAACTAGAAAAATATAAAGATGCCATACCTGAAGTGCACCTTCAAAATGTCATTATTAGAGTCCTACTACTAAGGACTTGAACCCACTTCCATTAGGTCCTCTTTGATTTAATGCCTGATTTTCATAGGGGTTAGATAGGGAGCTACCCAAGTTCAGCACCTTGGCCTAACAGAGGCAACTGAGGACCAACTCTTAGGTTGTAAATGCCATGAGCCTTATTTGCCAGTATGCTGCTGCTGCTAAGTCGCTTCAGTAGTGTCCGACTCTGTGCAACCCCATAGACAGCAGCCCACCAGGCTCCCCCATCCCTGGGATTCTCCAGGCAAGAACACTGGAGTGGGTTGCCATTTCCTTCTCCAATGCATGAAAGTGAAAAGTGAAAGTAAAGTTGCAAATTGGCTGGATCATAGTAGATGCATAACATAGATTTTCTTAAATGAAAGAAGGAACAATAGGGTAAGAAAGCTGCTTCAGGTCCAACAGACACAAATATTTAGCAAGGGCAAGCTCCTTAAACCAGAACTACCTGGTGGCTCGGATGGTAAAGAATCTGCCTGCAGTGCAGGAGACCTGGGTTCACTCCCTACATTGAGAAGATCCCCTGGAAGAAGAGGATCTTCTTCTTCTTGGAGAAGGAAATGGCAATCCACTGCAGTATTCTTGCTTGGAAAATCCCATGGACAAAGGAGTCTGCAGGCTCCATGGCCTTGGGGTCACAAGAGTCAGACACGACTTAGCAACTAAACCACCACCGCCAGCATGCACTAGCATGCTGGATGCTGGATTTGAAACTGAAACTTTTTTTGAAACCTGAAAGAGGGCATGGCAACTCACTCCAGTATTCTTGCCTGGAGAATCCCCATGGACAGAGGAGCCTGGCAGGCTACAGTCCATGGGATTGCAAAGAGTTGGACATGACTGAATGAATAAGCACATGAGCTCCTTATCCCAGAACTACAGAAATTCTTTGAGAAGGACAGATTAAGAAATCCCGATGTTCAAGGAAGCCCTTCCTTCTCTCTATAACATAAACTTGTGTTTTCATATCAAGTCCGACCTCTTCTATCAAGCTTTCCAACTTTCACAGTCTGTACCAGTGACCTCAAACTATTTTGGTAGTTTACCATATACTAAAACAGCAGTGAGCATATAACCTAATGCATATTGATTTTATGATATTTTAAAAAATTCCATAGATTAAACTGTTACATAATTATAAATATAAAAATAGAAATTAAAAAAGACTGAATTAAGCAGGAAATAAAGAGTAGCTTTCTTTTGAAAATCACAATAGCTTTATTAACATCTCAAAGGCAAATTTGAGTAAATTTTATCATTAATGAATTTGGATATAAATCTATATTATACATAATCACCTTGTTTCTAATTTCTTTGGCTGACTTCTTGTCAGATTGGTATAGGCTTTAGTCTTGATAACATGTGACGTCTGATGTGTTAGATGTGTAGGGACTAGGTGAAGCTGGCAATGCCAAGGACAGTTCAGTTCAGTTGCTCAGTCGTGTCCAACTGTTTGTGATCCCATGGACTGCAGCCCACCAGGCTTGCCTGTCCATCCCAGAGCTTACCCAAACTCATGTCCATAGAGCTGGTGATGCCATCCAACCATCTCATCCTCTGTTGTCCCCTTCTTCTCTCACCTTCAACCTTTCCCAGCATCAGGGTCTTTTCAAATGAGTCAGTTCTTTGCATCCAGTGGCCAAAGTATTTGAGTTTCAGCTTCATCATCAGTCCTTGAAATGAATATTCAGGACTAATTTCCTTTAGAATGGGCTGGTTGGATCTCCTTGCTGTCCAAGGGACTCTCAAAAGTCTTCTCAAACACCACAGTTCAAAAGCATCAGTTCTTTAGCACTCAGCTTTCTTCATAGTCCAACTCTCATATCCTTACATAACTACTGAAAAACCATAGATTTGACTATGTGGACCTTTGTTGGTAAAGTAATGTCTCTGCTTTTTTAATATGCTGTCTAGTTTGGTCATAGCTTTTCTTCCAAGGAGTAAGTGTCTTTTTATTTCATGGCTGCAATTAACATCTGCAGTGATTTTGGAGCCCAAGAAAATAAAGTCTATCACTGTTTCCATTGTTTCCCCATCTCTTTGCCATGAAGTGATGGGACCAGATGCCATGATCTTACTTTTTTGAATGCTGAGTTTTAAGCCAACTTTTTCACTCTCCTCTTTCACTTTCATCAAAAGGCTCTTTAGTTCTTCTTCACTTTCTGCCATAAGGGTGGTGTCAAGTGTTGGACACGACTGAGCGACTTCCCTTTTACTTTTCACTTTCATGCATTGGAGAAGGAAATGGCAACCCACTCCAGTGTTCTTGCCTGGAGAATCCCAGGGACGGGGGAGCCTGGTGGGCTTCCGTCTATGGGGTCTCGCAGAGTCGGACACAACTGAAGCAACTTAGCAGCAACAGCAGCAGCAGCAGCATCTGTGTATCTGAGGTTATTGATATTCCTCCTGGCAATCTTGATTCCAGTTTGTGCTTCATTCAGCCTGGATGAATGAATGAATGCCAACGAATACATTGGTACTTTTCATGATGTACTCTGCATATAAGTTAAATAAGCAGGGTGACAATATACAGCGTTGATGTACTCCTTTCCAGATTTGGAACCAGTCTGTTGTTCCATGTCCCATTCTAACTGTTGCTTCTTGACCTGCATATAGATTTCTCAGGAGGCAGGTAAGGTGGTCTGGTATTCTCATCTCTTGAAGAATTTTCCACAGTTTGTTGTGATCCACACAGTCAAATGCTTTGGCATAGTCAATTAAGCAGAAGTAGATGTTTTCCTGGAACTCTCTTACTTTTTTGATGATATAACAATGGATGTTGGCAAGTTTATCTCTGGTTCCTCTGCCTTTTCTAAAACCAGCTTGAACATCTGGAAGTTCACAGTTCATGTATTGCTAAAGCCTGGCTTGGAGAATTTTGAGCATTACGATGCTAGTGTGTGAGATGAGTGCAATTGTGTGGTAGTTAGAACATCCTTTGGCATTGCCTTTCTTTGGGTTTGGAATGAAAGCTGATCTTTTCCAGTCCTGTGGCCACTGCTGAGTTTTCCAAATTTGCTGGTATATTGAGTACAGCACTTTCACAGCATCATCTTTTAGGATTTGATACAGCTCAACTTGAATTCTATCACCTCTACTAGCTTTGTTCGTAGTGATGCTTCCTAAGGCCCACTTGACTTCACATTCCGTAATGTCTGGCTCTAGGTGAGTGATCACACCATTGTGGTTATCTGTGTCATGAAGATCTTTTTTGTACAGTTCTTCTGTGTATTCTTGCCACCTCTTCTTAATATCTTCTGCTTCTGTTAGGTCCATACCATTTCTGTCCTTTATTGAGCCCATCTTTGCATGAAATGTTCCCTTGGTATCTCTAATTTTCTTGAAGACATCTCTAGTGTTTCCCATTCTATTGTTTTCCTCTATTTCTTTGCACTGATCACTGAGGAAGACTTTATGTCTTCTTGCTATTCTTTGGAACTCTGTATTCAAATAGGTATATCTTTCGTTTTCTCCTTTGCCTTTAGTTTCTCTTCTTTTCACAGCTATTTGTAAGGCTTCCTCAGACAGCCATTTTGCCCTTTTGCATTTCTTTTCTTGGGGCTGGTCTTGATTACTGCCTCCTGTACAATGTCACGAGCCTCTGTCCATAGTTCATCAGACACTCTGTCTATCAGATCTAATCCCTGAATCTGTCACTTCCACTGTATAATTGTAAGGGATTTGAATTAGGTCATACCTGAATGGTCTATGGTTTTCCCTACTTTCTTCTTTTGAAGCCTGAATTTGGCAGTAATGAGCCAAATTCATGCCATGATCTGAGCATGGCAGCCACTGCCAGCTCCCAGTCATTTTTTTGCTGAGTGTGTGGAGCTTCTCCGTCTTTGGCTGCAAAGAATATAATCCATCTGGTTTTGGTATTGACCATCTGGTGATGTCCGTGTGTAGAGTCTTCTACACATGAGTCTTCTCTTGTGTTGTTGGAAGAGGGTGTTTGCTATGACCAGTGTGTTCTCTTGGCAAAATTCTTTTAGCCATTGACCTGCTTCGTTTTGTACTCCAAGGGCAAATTTGCCTGTTGCCATGTATCTCTTGACTTTGCACTTTTGCATTCTAGTCCCCTAAAATGAAAAGGACGTATTTTTTGGGTGTCAGTTCTAGAAGGTCTTGTAGGTCTTCACTGAACTGTTCAACTTCAGCTTCTTCAGCATTACTGGTTGGGTCATAGACTTGGCTTACTGTGATACTGAATATTTTGCCTTGGAAACGAACAGAGATCATTCTGTCATTTTTGAGGTTGCATCCAAGTACTGCATTTCAGGGATTCTTGCCCACAATAGTAGATATAATGGTCATCTGAGTTAAATTCACCCATTCTAGTCATAGAATATGGTGAAGTAGAAGGACATGCACTCATCTTCTCCTGCAAGAACTTCAAAATTACAACTCACTGCTGAACAACAATTGACAGGAGACTGTTGGATCTCACCAAAAAAAGATAACCCACATCCAAGGGCAAAGGAGAAGCCCTAGCAAGACGGTAGGAGGAGCAAAATCACATTTAGAATCAAACTCCGTACCCGCTAGAGATGCTCGGAGGGCTCAAAGAAACTTGTGCACACCGGGACCCAGAGAACCCACAGAGCCTGAGCCAGAATTGTGTTTGAGTGTCTCCTGTGGAAGTACAGGTCATCAGTGGACTGCTGCAAGGTCAGGGGCTCTGGGTGCAGTAGACTTGGGTATGGCATAAGCCCTCTTGGGGGAGGTCGCCATTAACCCCACTATAGAGCCACCAAAACTTACACAGGACTGGGGAAACAGACTTCTTGGAGGGCACAAACAAAAGCTTGTGCACACCAGGACCCAGGAGAAAGGAGCAGTGACCCCAAAGAGACTGACCGAGACTTGCCCGTGAGTGTCCAGGAGTCTCCGGCGGAGGCGTGGGTCAGCAGAGGCGTGGGTTTGGCGGTGGCTGGCTGCAGGGTTGGGGACACTGAGTGCAGAAGTGCCTGCATGAGACCTTTTGAAGGAGGTCTCCATTATTTTCATTTCCTCCACCATAGTTTGGCCTCAGGTCAAACAACAGGGAAGGAACACAGCCCTGCCCATCAACAGAAAATTGGATTAAAGAGTTACTGAGCTTGTCCCTGGAGAAGGCAATGGCACCCCACTCCAGTACTCTTGCCTGGAAAATCCCATGGACAGAGGAGCCTGGTGGGCTGCAGTCCATGGGGTTGCACAGAGTCAGACACAACTGAAGTGACTTAGCAGCAGCAGCAAAGCATGTCCTTGCCCAGCAGTACAAGACCCAGTTTCCCCCACAGTCAGTCTCTGCTATCAGGAAGCTTCCATAAGCCTTTTATCCTTCTCCATCAGAGGGCAGACAGAAAACCACAATCACAGAAAACTAACCAATCTGATCTTATGGACCACAGCCTTGTTTAACTCAGAGAAACTATGAGCCATGCCATGTAGGGCCACCCAAGATGGGTGGGTCCTGGTGGAGAGTTCTGACAAAATGTGGTTCACTGGAGAAGGGAATGGCAAGCCACTTCAGTATTCTTGCCACAAAAACCCCATGAACAGTATGAAAAGGCAAAAAGATAGGACATTGAAAGATGAACTCCCCAGGTCGGTAGGTGCCCAGTATGCTACTGGATATCAGTGGAGAAATAACTCCAGAAAAAATGAAAAGATGGAGCCAAAGGAAAAACAACACTCAATTTTGGATGTGACTGGTGATAGAAGTAAAAACTCTTCCCTGGTGGCTCAGATGAAAGGCCAATGCTGTGAAGAGCAATATTGCATTGGAAGCTGGAATGTTGGGTCCATGAATCAAGGCAAATTGGAAGTGGTCAAACAGGAGATGGCAAGAGTGACCATTGACATTTTAGGAATCAGCAAACTAAAATGGACTGGAATGTGTGAATTTAACTCAGATCTATCTATCTATCTATCTATCTATATATAGATATAGATATAACCATTATATCTACTACTGTGGGGAAGAAATGCCAACTTAAATATTTATAACAATTCATTTATTCCTCTTAGTAAAAAATGTAAATGGAGTTTCTAACATTTACTTCCTATACTGCAATAGAGCCCATGTATTTTTACTGTTATCACTTAGTAGTTGAATATCTAAAACTTTTTATTATTTGCCTTCGCTCAAGTATATTTATATACCTAACCATTAGAATGTCTGTAAAGGACATGAAGGTCATATCTTACACTTCAGTATCCTGTGTATCACCTGAAAACACCTGTAAATAATGTTCAAAAATTTTTTGATTAAGGACTGTAGCTAATTGGAAAACCCTATTTCTTGATAATTTTTGATTCATTCCAATAATCTAAAGAATCAGAATCTAATAGGAATTACCTTAGTTACCTTAAAATGGGCAGAATGGTAGATGATATGAAAAAACTAGTTGAACTGTCTTGCAATCCATGTACTCCTATACTGGAGTGGGTTGCCGAGATCTCCTGGAGAAGGAAATGGCAATCCACTCCAGTATTCTTGCCTGGAAAATTCAATGGACAGAGGATCCTGGCAGGCTATAGTCCATAGGGTCGTAAGAGTTGGACATGACTTAGCGACTAAACTACCACATACAGTAGTCAGATGTAATTATTAGAATTTGCAAGTTCTCTTACGAAAGAGTTTTATTTTTTTTCAAAGCTATTAGCAAGTTCAAATTTTACGTTTTATTTCCCCTGGCTGATATCCTTTGGACTGGTAAACCAAGAGATAATAATCCAAACCCATATAATTTGAATCTGAACAACTGAGTTATTAATCCTTACTCTCCGAAACTGCTGTTTATACCCTTTGATACTGAGGAGTCATTAAAATGAAGTTGGGCCATGTTAGGGAGGAAAGAAGTTTTTTTATAAAAATTCATCATTTATTCCTCACCTCCTGACTCTGCCTGCCTGGTTGCGGTCGGGGAGAGGGTCAAGGCGGGGAGTGAGTATAACCCTCAGGACCTACTTCATCCAGGCTCCTGTTCTCTCTGACTTCTTGCTCTACTTTAGTCACTAAGTTGTGTCCGACTCTTTGCAACCTCATGAACTGCAGCATGCCAGGCCCCTTTATCTTTCACTATCTCCTGGAGTTTGCTTAAATTCACGTATGTTGAATCAGTGATGCTATCTAATCATCTCTTCTTCTGCTGCCTTCTTCTTCTTTGGCCTTCAGTCTTTTCCAGCATTAGGGTCTTTTCCAGTGAGTCAGCTCTTTGCCATCAGGTGACCAAAGTATTGGAGCTTCAGCTTCAGCCTCAGTTCTTCCAATGAATATTCAGGGTGGATTTCCTTTAGGATTGATGGTTTGATCTCCTTGCCATCCTAGGGACTCTCAAGAGTCTTCTCCAGCACCACAATTCAACAGCATTAATTCTTCGGTGCTCAGCCTTCATTATGGTCCAACTCTCACACTCATACATGACTACTGGAAAAACCATAGCTTTGATTAGATGGACCTTTGTTGGCAAAGTGATCGCTTTGCTTTTTAACATGCTGCCTGGCTTCTTTTGGGTTCAGCAGAAGGGAAGCAAGAATGGTTGATCAGTGGGTGGGAGAAGAAAAAGGTCAGGTATTTATCCACTCTTCTCCTCTTCCCTCTGCTGCTGAGAATGCCTGTGTCTCCCTGGTGGATAGGGCAGGCCCCTATCCCTGGCTGTAGCTTTTATGGAGTCTGGTTATACTGTTTTTTCTCTTTGCTCCTATGTCCCAGGGATGAAAATAGCTTTGTACTTTTCTAGTTCCTAGTCGGCAACATCCCTTGTTGGTTTTGTTAACTTTATCCACACCTCTAAAGAATCCCCTCCTCAAAATCCCACTTTTCTGATTGGACCATGACAGATACCCGTGCTAAACAAGGTTGGAGTGTTTAATACAGATCTGAAGAAAATTTGCTGCTGAGTGTATGCAGGCACAGCTGCAGGAGGCTAAGAATAGCTCTGTTTGCAGCATCTTTTTTTTTTCTCTTCAGAATCTTTTGCAATTCTAAAGTACTTTGGAGGGGTTCAGTAAGGACTTTATCTCTCACCGCCAGTGTTTCTCTTGTAATCTGATTCTCTCTCTACTGGTTCAGAAGAGCCTGATATTGGAAGTTACCCTTGTTACTTGACCACAACAGAATTTTAGAATTGATGAACTTTAAAGAAGCATACCTCAGCCTTGCATTTATCGTTTCAACTTTCTCTCTCTAATTTTGTATAGAAAATCTGTATTGATTGTAAGTGAAATTTTAGGCAACACCAAGTTGATGTAGTAATAATTAAGGACCCAGAAGAACATCTTGAAATCAAACAAGGTCTTTTTTCAAGTCTTGCTTTCAGAGTAAACCTGATCATGTCTTTGAGGTTAAGAGTAAAGTTAAGATCATGTCTGTGAGGTGAGAGTCTAGGTAGTTTTCTCCTCTACAGATAGACCTGTGATCTCTAGAAGCTGACTGAGATGGGGGAGGGTTGACCTATATGCAAATAAGAAAGACCTATTTCTAGGAGCTATTTAGTTTCCCCAGCTTCTTCAAGGAGATAAAACCCGCTTTCATCTAGTCTCCTGGCAGGTCCTTCTCCTAGAAAGGCTTTCCATCCAAAACTCTCCTCTCTCTTTTTGAGCATAGACGAGTTTCTTTAGTCTAAAGATCTCCTTATACATTTTGTATTTTCTCACACACCTAAGGGGGAAAAAAAAAACCCTGTGGTATTTTAGTACCCTTTTATGATATTCTGGGGCGTGTCCCTAGGCATCCTATATTCTTCCTGCCTTTGATCATAACATTTCTTCTGACAAAGTATACCTTCAGAATGAAACTGTCAGTTGCAATAGAATAAAAACATTGAAAGATTGATCCAAATTTTTACATTTTTGATAGCAGTATGTTCGGTTCTGCAATACACAGTCCCATCTGTCATATGCTCCTCCATCCCTCCAGTTCCTAGGCTGTAGACACCCCTTAGTACCAGCCAACAGTTCTCAATGTAGGTTGAAACATGGAGGGAGGCAGAAAGGTATGCTTTTACTATCTTACCTAAACTCCTTTGCTGAAGTCTTACAGCATTATTTTGTTTGATAATCGAAGGGGATGCATGTAGTTGGTCATTGTCCTCTCTACAAACATTGTTGATCTCTCATGTATATAAATAACAGTTACATCTCTCCATTTTCATATTTACTATAAAATAAATTGAGAATATTTAACCATAACCTTGATTTTTTCCTTCATGATTCTTATGTTCCAGTCCTATAGTTATTTTCTTTATCCATGTTTTCTCCTGCTCATCTATATTTTGAAGATAGACTAGCCCCAAAATGAATTCTGAGCTTATATAAAAACACATATTAGACAGAGTGAAAATGTGCCTTATGGTCTTTGTGTTTTGTACTCTGTTATTACATCTCAAAATGACAGTATAATTGTAGAGATGTTATTTTTTCTTTTGTAAACTATCCGAACCCCCGGATATTCTCTGCTTTAATGATGCATAATCAGCCATTATCTATCTTGTATTTATGCTTTTGTTTAAGAAATTAATGACAAACTGGCAATGATAGTTCTAATTTGGCACTTTTCTTGGCACATTCAGTCCTAAATTAGTCAGATTTCATATGTCAAAAAGATATTATTTCCCCTTAAGAAATAAAATATGAGTCTGAACATTCAATATAAAAATATTCTAAAGTTGAAATGTATAGCTTTAATAAACAACAATGTACCATAACAATTTAAGATGGCTGAAGGTTAGGATTATATATAAATACCCATGACTGTTACTGATTATATTTGTTTTCCAAAAGAGTAAAACCTAAGTCATCCCAAACACATTTGTGCCCATCTTACAACTGAAAGTCTTGCAGAGAAAGATTCCATACATCCTCTTAGTAACCAAATTTCTTATTTAGAATTATTTTTATAGAATAAGTTATTTTTCCAACCGCGGGCTCCCTGGTTCTGCATTTATTCAGATGCAGTGTTATGTCAGGAAAAACAGTGTTTCTCGTATGAGTAACTGTTTTATTATGGGCATTAGTAGCATACACAGATGGCACTAGGTAGAGTCACCCTTCCACTGGAAATTTTTTTAAAAATAGCAAATTTTAATGCTCTTAGTTCAGTCAGTAGTGAGTAAAAAATCTCAATCCTAAAATCAGAGAAAAAGAATTTTATATTGTTCATGATCTGAGGCAGGAGTTTATTCATCTAAACTAATGTGTTAGAAAATCATCAGTATGTTCACTGAGTGCTAAATATCTTATACATTTAATAATATTAAATTATAATATTTTATATTATAATAAAACAGTAATATGTAGTAGTATGTAATGGCTTCCCTGGTGGCTCAGTGGTAAAGAATCCACCTGGCAATGGCAGGAGACATGGCTTCAATCTCTGAGTCGGAAAGATCCCCTGGAGAAGGGAATGGTAACCCACCCCAGTGTTCTTTCTGGACAGTCCTATGAACAGAGGAGCCTGGCAGGCTACAATCCATAGGATTGCAAAGAATCGGACATGATTGCATGATTGCATGCAGCAATAACATGTAATATGTAAATATGTGATAAGAGCTAATCTTTACATACTATATAGTAAGGTTTAAGCATGTGCCTTGCGCTCTTTCCAGTGTGTATAATCATTTGCTGTTGTTGCTGCTGCTAAGTCGCTTCAGTCGTGTCCGACTCTGTGCGACCCCATAGACAGCGGCCCACCAGGCTCCACTGTCCCTGGGATTCTCCAAGCAAGAACACTGGAGTGAGTTGCCATTTCCTTCTCCAGTGCATGAAAGTGAAAAGTGAAAGTGAAGGCGCTCAGTCGTGTCCGACTCTTTGCGACCCCATGGACTGCAGCCCACCAGGCTTCCCCATCCATGGGATTTTCCAGGCAAGAGTACTGGAGTCGGGTGCCATTGCCTTCTCCAGTATAATCACTTACTCCTTACAATAACCTCATTAAGTAGGTACTGTTATTAACCTTATCATACAAATGAGGAAACTAAGGTGAAGGAGATGTTAAGTACTTTGTCCAGAATCACACAGGTAGTTAGTAGTAAGGTAAAAATTTTATTCCATAATCCTAACAACAGGAATCCTCTTTCTTCTCTAAAATCAAATCATGTCTGTTCTATATCTTGTGAGGTGATTTCAGATGTCCATTTGCTTGAAATATTTAAATTAGGTTACTTAGTAATATTTTTCCATTTATTAAATTATTCTACAATTATGTCTGGTATCTAGTCCTTATTGACTATCACATTTTAAAGGTATGTTAACATATAATGGATTAGCAAGTTATCTTATCTTTGGAATTGCTCAGCTCTGTTTGTAGTTGTATGAATTCAGGTCTGTATTCACGATAGCCAAAGCAAAGTGCAAATTTTGTTTACGCTTGTTCCATATGTACCATTTCTTGTAATGATCCTCAAATGCTTGAAATAGAGACACATCTTTAGGAAGATTTTCTGAACAGAATGTAAAAATTATCAGTGTTAAATACTTCTGTAATATGTAAAGCATTAATAAAAATTGCTGCTTCAGATTTCTTTTTAATATATTTAGAGCTGAATGACCCTGTCATATAAATATTATAAAGAAAACTTGCAGTAGTGTTTCAAAAATCAGCTTAGAAATCCTAGGCTTGAGGAATGGTCATAATGATTCATGGAGAATAACTGGATTCTCATTCTTGCCTGTTAATCATTCACCTAGCTCTGAACTTGACTGACATCATCCTTGTGAGTACTACCACTCTGCTGCTGCTGCTGCTACTATTATTAGTCCTACAGCTACCACCACTGCTACAGCGTTATTGTGAACAGTTAATTAGGTATCCTAAGTACCAGGCATACTACTAAGCACTATCCACATTTCACTTCATTCTCACAGTGATTTTGTTAGGTTAGTTTACCCCAGTTTTATTGTCAAACCTGAGCATCTTTAATCTAAAGCAGCAATAAAATGAAGTGACTGTCACCTAATCTCCTGAACGTTTCGTCCCTCACCTGCCACTGAGTCATCCTTAAAGGGAGTGCTTAAATGGCCTCTTTCATGTTGTGAGGCACATTTGAGGGGCTAAATGGAGAATCTTCCCACTTTGACAGAGGGAGTTGAAATGGTTTATAACATCTTCCAGTGTAGTTTAGGAATTATATCCTCAGGCTGGGAGAATTGGTTCCCTGCTCACTGAATTAAAGAATGACATGCCTGGGAAGGACTTTATTTTACTAAAGGAAGTTAATCTTTGGAATAGAAAAATGGTCACATTGCAGAACTTTTAGAAGAATAAAATTATTGTTTGTTTTCCCATTCCATCATATACATACATGCATATACATCCACACGTGGATCAAAGAAAGCAGATGGGTCATTTTAATAAGAACCCTACCCCACCAGTAGGTGACCATCTTAATCAGAGTGTTTATTTAGCGCTCTGTTGTGTAGAAGTGTACTCTACATGCATTATTTCATTTAATCATTCAGTTTATTTTAAAGTGGTAGTTATTATTTTCTTGATTTCACAGATGAGGACACTTGAGTCTTAAAGAGAATGAATCTTGAAGACCATGAATGATTTGTTTATGGTAGCTTCCCAGAAGAGCATTTATGTGGGTATTGCCATATCTGTTCTATATTCACTGAGTCTTGTAAAATTTTAAATTACCCATTTTGTAAAGATACCTGGTAGCCAAATTATCTCAACTAGAGAGCAGTGAGCCAGTTTGCAGGAAATTACTGTGTATGTGCACAAGAGAATCCTATGTCATCACTCAGCTTTGGAAACAAGAATGTCATAATGTAACAAACTATTGTGGCCTCTAGTAATTCTTTCAGTTTATTTTTTTTTTTGAATGTGTGGGCTGCTGCTGCTGGTAAGTCACTTCAGTTGTGTCCGACTCTGTGCGACCCCATAGACAGCAGCCCACCAGGCTCCTCTGTCCCTGGGATTCTCCAGACAAGACTACTGGAGTGGGTTGCCATATCCTTCTCCAGTGCTTGCATGCATGCAAAGTCACTTCAGTCGTGTCCAGCTCTGTGTGATCCTATGGACAGCAGCCCACCAGGCTCCTCCATCCACAGGATTCTCTAGGCAAGAATACATTTCCTTCTCCAATGTGTGGGCTACTTAGAATGTAATGGAAATAGTGCTGAATTCATGGCCAAAACAGGAAGGTTTCAACTCCAGTTTTCCTACTTATGAGTTCTGTGACCCAAACATTTAACTTCTCTCCAAGCATCAATTTCTTATCCATTAAAAAGAATGAGACTATCTACTTTGTAAACTTCATAGGATCATTGAGAAGACCAAATTCAGTACAGCATAGGAAGGTTCTTTGAAAACCGCAGGATACCTGAGAAGTGTTCTGGGCATGAGGGATGGGGACAGGGGAAGGGTTAGGCCAGGATATGTCCTAAACATATAGAGACTGAGTTTCCTTGCCGTCTTTGCCTTTCCTTCTTGAGTTAGGATGGTCCAAAGTGAGTTCAGAACTACAAGCCACAATATTGCAACATGCCACTATCCAACCACGTGCCACTGTCCATTGCAACCATTTAAATGAGTTGCACCTGCAAAAGAAGTCATCTTCATGGCATGTTTGTCCTTGATTTTGCTGTGACTGGCAAATCTGCCTTTTTGTTAAATTAATAAAGGTCACACTGTGTAACCACTGTTGGTTATTAATGTGTCCTAAGCATCAGGATAATAATGCAAGCAAACAGGTAAAATTTTTCTCTCTGACAGAAGTCGTTGTTGTTAAGATGCCAAGAATCCCATTTAATAAAGTAGAATCAGTATAAAGGGCTTGGCTTGACTCCCAGAACAGGAGGTTCCCCAGTGAGAATCCAGTTGTTAGCACTCTTCATCTCACTGTTTGGAGTCACGGGAGAATATACATTATCCAGAGAAAGCAACACAGAGGATCTGGAGGGAATTATCTCCCCCACACAATTCAAAGACTGTAGAGTTATACCTCTATTAGATGATAGGATGTATTCAAACTATACCCTTTGTTGATTCAAACTTAAAAAGAAAAAAAAGGTAGAAATAAGAAGCAAAGGAAACAGGGAGACAGAGGTGAATACCAACCAAAATGGGCTTCCCCATTTGTGACTCAGCAGTCAAGAATCCAGCTGTCAATGCAGGAGATCAGGGTTCGATCCCTGGGTCAGGAAGATCCCCTGGAGAGGGTCATGGCAACCCATTCCAGTATTCTTGCCTGGGAAATCCCATGGACAGAGGAATCTGGTGGGCTGTAGTTTCTAGGGTCACAAAGGATCGAACACAACTTAGCAACTGAACAAATGTGGTATTTCATTGTTGTGTGTGCATGTGTGTGTGTGTACATGTGTATGTGCACATCCGCACATGGATGTGCATAGTTTCCTCAGTAAGTTCTGAAACCATTTCTTTCTACATGGAATAGATGAGAGAAATCAGCCACCATAATGTATGAATATTACTAATATATGACTAATTTTGTCCTCAGTGACAATTAGTAAGTATCAGGTAATACTTACTGATGGAGAAGCAACATGGGTAATTTGACAAATTAAAAGCGTTGGGGTGTGATGCTGTTTCATAATGGAGACGTTGGTTTGCTCCAGAAAATCATTGCAGTGCCATAAATTGAGTGACTCAGGTGCCTTTGATTTCATGAAGAAAAAAATTTGTTAGTAACTGTGATCTGGGTAAACTGGGAAGGAATGATTTTCTTTTCTGTTTACTCTCTTTCTTCACCTTCTAAATAATTGAAAAGAGATTTCTTTGGTTGTGGGAAGTAGAATCATTTAAGTGGGTCATTATAAAGTGAAAAATTTAAAGATATAAACTAGTTTTACTAGAAAGTAAGAAGCAAAAAACATATTATAATATTCCAGAAAACCTAATAATTAAAGAGGTGTGTTAATTACTATTACGAGAAAATCATTCATAATAATTCAAGGTAAAAGTATAGCTGTTGTTCAGAAGTCTGCTTCCAAAATTAACCTCAAGTGGCTACTTAAATTTCACTTAATTAAATTTAAAGGAAATTTAAAATTTAGTTCCTCAGTTGCATTTTTTCAGGACTCCATATGGCTAGTGGCTACTGTATTACCTCAGAAAGTTCCTCATTTTAGTAAACATAAGTATATTTTTAAGATAATACTTAAATTTTCTGTAGCACTTTTTCTCTCAACTTCGTTTGAAAATCTTCAGTTGAAGATCATCTTACCGTGGTGACTTTCAGGAGTCCAGCCTCTTTAAATGAGGAGGAATGTGTATGTAATTATCTATTTACTTGCCTGCTCATCCATCAAGCCCAGGACAATGACACATGCATGTGAGTGCAGACACACACACACACACACACACACACCCACACGCATGCTCATGAGCAACTTGAAGACAAGGCTGTGTCTTCTATCTTGCCTTCTCAGTATCCATCTCATACTGATTATCTGGTAAATGATGGAGAAAAAGGGAGATAGAAGAGATGGAAGAAAGGATGAAGAAACTTTTTATACTGAGTCATTATACAGTCTTTCTATAAGTTGATTCCCATCAACTCAAACTTATTCTTCACTTAATAATATGGCCCTTTAAAATTTGTTCTGATAAGTCATGGTATGTCTAATTTGTTTTATTTTATAGAAACTAATAAAACCCAATTTCCTACTATTTCTTAACTTTTATTGTCTCACAAAAAGTGTACATTTAGTAATGCATCCTCTTAATGTTTATGATCCACTTCCAAGTAAGGGCTGACTTTCCCAGCCAGGAGATACTGGAAAACATTTTTCTTTTTCTGATTTCTCCCTGAGGAGAAAATAACTATTAATTTACTCTTTCTTTTTGGATTTTTAAAAGTTAAAAGCAAGACATGCTAGTTAATTAATAAACATCATTATAACATACATAATATAGATCAATGAGGTATAATAATGACACATTAAAAAAAAAATGACACATTTAAAGTAAAACAGTCATAAAAATGTATGCACCAAAAGACCAATGCTCATATTTCAGATATCAGGAAACTGGAATCCAGAAAGACAAACTCAGTTGCACAGGATCAGAGAGAAAACCGGGGTTATATCAAACTTTGTTTAGTCGCTAAGTCGTGTCCAACTCTTTTGCAACTCCATGGACTATAGCTCGCCAGGCTTCTCTGTCCTTGGGATTTCCCAGGCAAGAATACTGGAGTGGGTTGTCATTTCTTTTTCCAAGGGATCTTCCTGTTTCCAGGGGATCTTCCTGTCTCAGAGGTCAAACCTGCGTTTCCTGTGTGGCAGGCAGACTCTTTACTACTGAGCCACCTGGGAAGCCCATAAATCAAAGACTATAGGAAAGACCAGATGTAGATTTAGTCTCCAGTTATCCCATGGGTCCCCTACTGCAACACCCATTTTTTAAACTGTTACTGAAAAATATAATTGAAATAATCCATGATGGTTTTCTAGTTCCTTTTCTTTCCTTATCTCTGTAGATTCCTCTTTATTGAAGCTTTGAAAAATTGTAAAATACTATTTGCCTAAGTCAAATAAGAAAATGCAGATTTAGTGAAATAAATAAAATTGTTAATGTAGGGATCACTTATTTCTGAACTATCTCCTGTTCCCCAGAGTTAGGGTTCTTTACAAAGTTTTGGGCAGAAAAACATCTCCCTCATTCTGGAACACCCAATTCTCAGCATGATGAATGTTCCAGGTGCTCAAATCACAGTGTTGGGGAATGTTTAATGAGTCACTAGGGCAGATGGACTATACTATTTTTTATTGTGAACAGATCTGTCTACAATAGCACGTCTGGAATTTGAGAGTATACGCCTTGCCATTTTAAATTTCGTGAATGAGTGAAATGGCCTACTAAGATTAATCATTGCATTTCAGTACCAGTATAGGACTAGCGTTTTTCTTGTTAATGTGCCTTTAATTTCTGATTTCTGAGGATTAAATGACATAGGAACTTCAAATGAAAATAGTATGGATTTCATTAAATATTCATAACCATTTATTCCCCACTCTTGAATTAATGTGGTAAAAGTCCCTCCGTGTGATTACTTACAGTAATTTCCATGAAATAACTTAGGTTTATTTAAATTATGCTGTTTAAGGAAGAAAAATGGTTGTGGACAGAATCTTTTTTGTAATATTATCAGGCAATGTTTATTGTTTGGGGAGAGTTTGAGAAAGCTTGAAGGAAACTTTATTTCTGTTTTCCTAAAAGAATGAACTGGTAAAGAGAGGTATAACTCTGCAGACATTAAATTTTATACTGTTGGTTAATTTCAGAAGTGATTGATTTGTTCTAATTCAGCATTCAATTGACTAGCCTACATTTAGTTACTTATCCTGTGTTTATCACTCATATTTTAATGATAAAAATGCCCAGATTAAAAAAACCCAGCTTATAATAAAGATTAAAAAATGTGGATTTTTAAAAACAGCCTTGCTAATTACATAAAGTTGTTTTGCACTACGAATAAAATTTAAAAAATACAAAGATATATAATAAAATTGCCTATTTTATGCCCCTAACAACTGAAATAATTTTGTAATTTTTTTTAAAAAAAGTATTCTATTTTAAATTAACGTGTATGGCTGTGCCTATGTGTGTTTGTATACTAAAACACACAGATCATTATAATTGCGTGTGTGAATAATTGTACACTATTCTATATGCCACCCTGTTCATCTCATGTCATAAATTGCTACATGCGTTTTATCATGAGTGGGCTCTAACCATTTTTTTGCTGTTGGGCACTTTAGTTGTTTCTAAAGGTCATGGTTTAATATAATCATAGAGCTGGAAAGGGGGCTTAGAGAAGATTTAATTCAGTCCCTTTCCTTGTATGTTCTTTCCTGGTAGCTCAGATGGTATAGAATCTGCCTGTAATGCAGGAAAACCTGGGTTTGATCCCTGGGTTGGGAAGGTTCCCTGGAGAAAGGAATGGCTACCCACTCCAGTATTCTTGCCTGGAAAATCCCGTGGACAGAGCCGCCTGGTGAGTTACAGTTCATGGGGTCCCAGAGTCGGAGACAAATGAGCAGCTAACACTTTCTTGTATAATATGATTTTATAGTTAGGACTAAGGTCTAGAAAGGTTGACTTAGACATTTATTTCTTTAGAAAATAAATGTGAGTTATGTAATTCCAGAAATACTTTTTACTTTAAAAAAATAGAAGTGAAAGAAAAATAAACTTAATCTTCAAGCCACATTTAAAATAGAATAAAAAATGTGGATGAGTAATCTATCATTGGGGTGACTAATATATCATTCGCTATAAATATTTTCTTCCCATTTTAAAGGCAAAATGCATTCATATAACAATTATTATAGTTTCTATCACAATAAGAGAGGGGCACACAAAATATGGCATTTTATAAAAATTTAAAAATGAATTTCCAGTCTCTTCTTCAAGATATGTTAATTGCATGGCTATAAAGTGAGCACATGTTGAAAAGTAAACTTGGATTTTAAAATTCTTTCCATTCTAATATGTTATTGCAAAGAACAATAATACTTTTCCCACTCTAGGATGTAAATACTTGGCATTTAAGTTATTTTCTTATATAGTATTGCCAGCACTATAATTTATGGCTTCCACATCAGTCTAAATGATAGTTTAGTTGGTAAATGCCCTTAGGTTTAAGACACATGTCAGTTCTTGAGAGTTTTACTTTTTCCGTTCTAATGGTGTCCAGAGGTGGAATTTAAGGGAAAAAAAAGTGTATTAATAGGCTATGATTTATTTTCCAAGAGTAGTGTGATGGAGATACCAAGTCTATTCAGTGATAAAGTCCTATGTTTTCTCGTGTCTGTCCCAGTTGAGACAATGGGACAAGGAGTCTAAAGAGTCAGAAACTTTGAACAAGCCGACTTACATAGAAGTCCCATAACACTTCTGAAGAAATAGTTTTTAGTCCAGAGAATACTATTAGAGTTTTGTCTGAAGTGTTCATAGAGTAAAATTTGAGAATAAAATCAGATTCTATCAGCTAGTGGTGCCTGCCTTTGTGAACAATGAAATGGAATCTCTACCGTACTCTTTCTCTCATCTGTCTCTATCTTATCTCTCTCCTGGGTTCTTTACTAACATTTCTAGCCTCCAGTTTATGTTTCCCTTGAATGTTCCACTGGCACTTCAGACTCAGAACTTATCACTTCCTCCCGACCGTCTCTGTTTTGTCGTGTTTGTTTTTGCACATAATGGGGTTGGTTCAGTACCTGATCCTTGGTGCTGAATAATCCATTCCATAGAATTGTTCATAGATTTGTGTCTTGTATCTCCAAGCAAGGTCATTGAGTGTTTAAGAAAACTGAAAAAGGGTTTTGTTTGTAGTACAGTGTTTTTTAAGCACACAAAGCCTTAGTTTCAATTGATTGGGAGTTTATCCCTTCAGCTCTCAACCTCACAGGTTTTATGGTTCTTGTGTCTTTGCACAAACTATTCTGACAGATAATGATATGGTATCCTTGCCAAAGGGTTTTACGGATTGCATCCAATTATCCCAAGTAGATGTCTTTGATCTGAGTACATATTACCCTTACTTAGTAGGTGAGGATACAGGAGACAGAGGCACAGGGCAGTCAAGCAATGTGGATGGGACTCGGAGCCAGTCTGACTCCTCTGGTGCCTGGGGCTGCCATGTGGGAACATTTCTCTTTGGCCCTGAACTTCCAGGATATGTTGCTTCTGAAGATTGTGGGATAATATCCAAGATGATACTATCAGGACCATGCTGTGAGCCCCAGACTGAACCAGATCATGGAATTTGATTAATAAGAATCAGAGTTTTAGCAGAGATCTTGCATATCATCTTGTTCAATTACTTATGCATGAATTCTTCTATGATCTGAGCTCATTCAGTCTTTACTTGAATTCCTCCAGTGTTAGGGAACTTTCTATCTCTTAAGTCAGCTCTCCACATTTTCCTCATTGCTAGAAAGAGCTTGTGAGAATCAGGCCCCAGCTCATGTTCTTATAGTTTTCACTCATTTGTGCAAGCTCTTCTCTTAAACTATCCACAATACGTCTCACAGTCTTCCGTAGGATGGCTGTACCAGGATGATAGCATAGACACCATGCCCCTTCTCTGAGTCCTCTTCCTTAGGATACATATCCTTAGTTCTCTCAAATGGTTCTAACATGGCACAAAACTTTATATTTTATTTTTAAAATTTACTTTTTGCTGGAGTATAGTTGCTTTACAATGCTGTGTTAGTTTCTGCTGTACAATGAAGTGAATCAACTATATGTATACATATAGCCTCTCCCTTGTGGACCTCTCTGCCCGCCCTCCATCCCACCCCTCTAGGTCATCACAGAACACTGAGCTCAACTCCCTGTGCTTCACAGCAGCTTCGCACTAGCTATTTTACCAGTAAGTGTATACACAGTGTACTTTTTCCAGTGGTGACTAATAGGCCTAGCTTCATTTCTTCTCTGTCTTCTTAGGAAGAGAAGAAGCAGTGATATGCTACTTCCTCCCTTCACACTCAGTCAGCCAGTTTGTCTGTCCATCTCTTTCTTTCTCTGTCTCCTCTCCTCTTGCCTAAGCCAGTGTAGCTCATGCTTGCAGTCTAGTATTGTGAAAAGTAATTTGGGTTTCAGCTGCACACAGGAAGATTTGAATTCCAGCTTACTAACTAACTCAGTGCACTTCTGTTTCTTCACCTGCACAATGGAAAATTGAATTCTTTTCACAAGTGGTGACAATTAAATGAAATAGTAAATGTAAGAGTGCTTGACTCAATAATAAGTGCTCAAAAACTATGAATTTCCCTTCTACTGTGGGTCTGCATTCTCAAGAGCCCACCTACCAGTTTTATGATGGCTTGCTGCATCAAACACATATGTTTGCTTTCAGAACTTATTCCATATTTTTTTAATATAGCGAATCTTCAGTGTTCAAAATTAGTGTGGCATGTTTGAATTTAAACACTTGTAATTGAAAGAAGTGAAAATCCAAACAATGCTTTGGGTGAGGCAAATGCTGTGCACGAAGAGATGATCATTGGAAACAACTCGTCATGTAGATGAGCAATGCCCCTTGGCACTGTTTTAAAAGCAAAAGAAATAGATTTTACATATGGCAAAGTGCTTATGTATATTTATCCAGCCAGGCATATTATTAATGTGTCTTTAGCTGTTTGAGCTTGTGCTGTACTGTAATTACACATACTTTTTTTCTTCACTCAGACTTCTGCCCTACTCAGAAAAAAAAAAATCATTAAAAATTTTTTTTCTAAAATAATTCCCTTTCCCCTTCCTGTGTTTTAAAAACAGCTGATGCCACTGAATCACAGTGGGCAATAGTAAAACCTAATCAGAAAGGGGTCCCAACTTTTACCAGTACCTTCTCATCCTCACCCCTATCAACACCCTTGACTGTCTGCATCTTGGTTCCACTCACAATAAGCTTTCAACTTCAAGGTTAACTAGGGGGATTGAATGTGACCACACGACCTTTCTGATTCATCTTTTCCCTAGACTAAGACACCTGGATTCCAAAAGTGAATACTGACAGGGAACACCTTTCTGAGGGTCAAAACCACTTGCATGGGATCTTTCTCCTTTTATTCTATCTAATGAACACATAGCCCTACTTTAATAACCTTTTACTAACTGATTTCCTGCAACTACTCTACCTCCCTTCCTCCATGTCCACCATATTGGAGTAGACGTAATTTTGTAAAAACATGAATCTATCAGTTTCCATGTCTTAAATAAATGTCTTTAGTGGCTTCCCATTTGTCTTCTGGCTTCTCATTTGTCCTGACCTAGGGATCAAGCCCACGTCCCTTGTGTCTCTTTCACTGCAGGTGCATTCTTTACCAGCATGATATCCCCAGTACCTTAGCATAGTCTGGCATATGTTAGCATATTCTTATCTTTCATACATATTAATTTGCATAATATTAATTGATAATAGTTGAATAACTAGTAGGTATAGACAACTAATAAAAGTAGGAGCTGCTATAGAGGGAAGGGCTAGTAATTGCTTGTTGACCAATTGATCTACAATTGTAGGTAAATTTAGTAAAGGAAGTTAGTATCATGCGATTACTTACTAAAAGGTTTGTAAAGCAGTGGGAGCATTGTATCCAAATATTTCAATAATTGGTATCATTCCCCTGCCTGCCCCCCCTCCCCCCATTTAATAGCAAAATAAAGAGGGGAAAGAAAAGTCTTCTATAAGGAAGCCCACTTTCCTCCATTGGATATATGTTATTCAGTTCAGTTCAGTTCAGTCTCTCAGTCATGTCCGACTCTGCGACCCCGTGAATCACAGCACACCAGGCCTCCCTGTCCATCACCAACTCCCGGAGTTCACTCAGACTCACGTCCATTGAGTCAGTGATGCCATCCAGCCATCTCATCCTCTGTCATCCCCTTCTCTTCCTGCCCTCAATCCCTCCCAGCATCAGAGTCTTTTCCAATGAGTCAACTCTTCGCATGAGGTGGCCAAAGTACTGGAGTTTCAGCTTTAGCATTATTCCTTCCAAGGAAATCTCAGGGCCAATCTCCTTCAGAATGGACTGGTTGGATCTCCTTGCAGTCCAAGGGACTCTCAAGAGTCTTCTCCAACACCACAGTTCAAAAGCATCAATTCTTCTGTGCTCAGCTTTCTTCACAGTCCAACTCTTCCATCCATACATGACCACAGGAAAAACCATAGCCTTGACTAGACGGACCTTTGTTGGCAAAGTAATGTCTCTGCTTTTGAATATGCTATCTAGGTTGGTCATAACTTTTCTTCCAAGGAGTAAGTATCTTTTAATTTCATGGCTGCAGTCACCATCTGCAGTGATTATAGAGCCCCAAAAAATAAAGTCTGACACTGTTTCCACTGTTTCCCCATCTATTGCCCATGAAGTGATGGGACCAGATGCCATGATCTTCGTTTTCTGAATGTTGAGCTTTAAGTCAACTTTTTCACTCTCCACTTTCACTTTCATCAAGAGGCTTTTTAGTTCCTCTTCACTGTCTGCCATAAGGGTGGTGTCATGTGCATATCTGAGGTTATTGATATTTCTCCCAGCACTCTTGATTCCAGCTTGTGCTTTCTCCAGCCCAGCATTTCTCATGATGTACTCTGCATATAAGTTAAATAAACAGGGTGACAATATACAGCTTTGACGTACTCCTTTTCCTATTTGGAACGAGTTGGTTGTTCCATGTCCAGTTCTAACTGTTGCTTCCTGACCTGCATATAGGTTTCTCAAGAGGCAGGTCCGGTGGTATGGTATTCCCATCTCTTTCAGAATTTTCCACAGTTGATTGTGATCCACACAGTCAAAGGCTTTGGCATAGTCAAATAGATGTTTTTCTGGAGATTTCTTGCTTTTTCGATGATCCATTGGATGTTGGCAATTAGATCTCTGGTGCCTCTGCCTTTTCTTTAAAACCAGCTTGAACATCTGGAAGTTCACAGTTCACTTATTGCTGAAGCCTGGCTTGGAGAATTTTGAGCATTACTTTACTAGCATGTGAGATGAGTGCAACTGTGCGGTAGTGTGAGCATTCTTTGGCATTGCCTTTCTTTAGGGTTGGAATGAAAACTGACCTTTTCCAGTCCCGTGGCCACTGCTGAGTTTTCCAAATTTGCTGGTATATTGAGTGCAGCACTTTCACAGCATCATCTTTCAGGATTTGAAATAGCTCAACTGGAATTCCGTCACCTCTACTAGCTTTGTTCTTAGTGATCCTTTCTAAGGCCCACTTGACTTCACATTCCAGGATGTATGGTTCTAGGTCAGTGATCACACCATCGTGATTATCTTGGTCTTGAAGATCTTTTTTGTACAGTTCTTCTGTGTATTCTTGCCACCTCTTCTTAATATCTTCTGCTTCTGTTAGGTCCATACTATTTCTGTCCTTTATCGAGCCCATCTTTGCCTGAAATGTTCCCTTGGTATCTCTAATTTTTTTGAAGAGATCTCTAGTCTTTCCCATTCTGTTGTTGTCCTCTATTTCTTTGCATTGATCATTGAGGAAGGCTTTCTTATCTTTTCTTGCTATTCTTCGGAACTCTGCATTCAGATGCAGAGTTTTCTCCTTTGCCTTTAGCTTCTCTTGTTTTCACAGCTATTTGTAAGGCCTCCCCAGACAGCCATTTTGCTTTTTTGCATTTCTTTTCCATGGGGATGGTCTTGATCCCTGTCTCCTATACAATGTCAAGAACCTCCATCCATAGTTCATCAGGCACTCTGTCTATCAGATCTAGTCCCTTAAATCTATTTCTCACTTCCACTGTATAATCATAAGGGATTTGATTTAGGTCATACCTGAATGGTCTAGTGGTTTTCCCTACTTTTTTCAATTTAAGTCTGAATTTGGCAATAATATATGTTATTATTACCTTGAAAATGTTGTCCATTCTTTGAGAATAAGGGTTTTTAAAAATTCCAAATAAGGGAACATTTTAATGATAACCTTGAGAACACATAAACCTGGTCTCTTGCATCTTCTGATTTTAGAAAGTCCTAATAGAAACTCATGCAAATGAACTATTTCATTTTCACAGCTACAGTGCAGAGGAATAAGTCGAATTTTACAGTTAAAAGAATTTCAGAGTCAGCTGAGCTGCTGTTTATTCCCTTCCTCCTCTTCATTGTAAAGATTTTTCCATTAGGGTTAATATACTAGGTATGTTATGAAAAGCAGGCAAATGCGTATTATGGAGCTATTGATTTTTAATTTTCATTTGGAGCCCCTCTGGGATGTTACTAGTGATGCCCTCAGAGCAAATGTGTGTCTGGGCAGTCAGCCAGGGATTTACATCAGCAACCAGGTTTATTAAGGAGAAAATGGGCCCCTTAGAATTATTGCAGGTATATAGCAGCAAGCTGAAAAGTACAGTCAGGCTTTCTGCTTCCTTTTGGCCAGAGTTCTAATGGGTGGAACCAGCCCTGAGTTTTGTTGGACTTGTAAAGTGACCCTCCTAAAGCTCAGGGCTAAGTGACTGTCAGGAAAAGTGGAAGCTTTCAGTCCACACTTTTCATTGACAAAAGATTGAAAGCAAAATCCATCAAATTACTGACAGAGGCATCAACCTTGAAACGTGTGTAGTGAAAGAAAATCTAAACACTAATTGCTAATGACTGTCTGCCTCCTGAATCAGGTTTGAGGGAGGATTGATAAAAGCATAGGATTAAATAACAGAAATGAAGGTTCATACGATTCTGAAGAATGCTCTTGCCATCGCTGAAGTTGCTTTGTCATTGGTTTGTGTCTAAGAACAGACAACTCTGAATTTGGATAAAATAGTTACTGCACACTATTTGATGTGGGGTTCTCAAGTGGCTCCGTGGTAAAGAAATCTGCCTGCTAATGCAGGAGACACAGGTTCGATCCCTGGGGCAAGAAGATCCCCTGGAGGAGGAAATGGCAACCCATTCCAGGATTCTTGCCTGGAAAATCCCATGCACAGAGGAGCCCAGCAGGCTGCAGTCTGTGGGATCGCCATGAGTTGGCCACGACTGAATGAGAATGCGCACATACAGTATTTGGTAGAATTGAAGTATTCAGTTTGTAGGAAGTTTAGAGATCTTCTAGGCTGGTCTTGTTTTATAGAAAAACAACAACAAAACTTGTGGATTGGTAATTGTCAAGCCAGTATGAGGGATTTCACGTGGTTTGGGTATATGTTTGTGGTTTTTCTGCTCTCCTGATTCTCCGTGTATCAGCCTGAGAGCTTTGATGGCTGGGGCTGTGATCCGAGTTCCAGGGCCAGGGTACTGCTCTCTGGCCTGCCTTGGGTCAGACCCTTCTCAAAGTCACAGAGCATTGTCCCTACCTCAGCCATTATTGGGCTTTCCACCCAGCATAGTTGTATGTTTGTTCTGGTCTATCTCTACCACCTAATATCATTGCTGAAACTGAGTTTTGTTCATCTGTGAATTCCACATATTTTACACAGTAGTTGGCAGGCTGTGGTAGTGCACAATAATTATTCTTTGCTGAGAAAATAAATGATAAAAAACTGATCTGTAGCTTTCTACTCAGTGACATTTAGAAGATTTATCAACAAGTAAAAATATTTTCCCCCCTCATTTTTCTGAGTATTTTTATGGAGACTATTTAGTTGATGAAAATCAATTTGTTATAGAGCTAGGGACTTTAGGGTGAGGAGGCTAGATCAGGGCCTAGGAGTAGAAGGTGCTCTAGTAATATATATATTTGAGGGTTTGGCATCAATTAAAAATGTTTTTATCAGGCGATCTGTATAACTTTATAATATGAGTTATCATTCTGAAATGTTAAATTTTAATTTAAAAATTTGTGCTTGGCAATAGCAACAGATATGAGATACAATTGTTAATGTCACTGTTTAGTTGCTAAGTCATGTCTGACTTTTATGACCCAATGGGCTGTAACCCACCAGGTTCTTCTGTCCATAGGATTTCCCAGTCAATAATCCTGGTGTACGTTGCCATTTTCTTCATCCAATAAATCTTCCCAACCTAGGGATTGAACCTGTATCTCCTGAGCCCATGAGATACAATAGAGATATATACATATAGTTTTCTACTTATTAGATAGTTTGGCCTATTAAATAAAAAGTTACAGAAATTCTTAATAGAGCCCTCTGAAGTGTGTTTGAGACTAGTTACTACAGAACTTAGATATGAAACAACTAGTAATAAATTAGAACCTATTGGAAAATAAAACTAAAATTTATAAATCAGTAAATTATAAAGTACTCTCTTAAAACACCTATAAAGTACTCTGTTAAAATCCCTTGGCAAACAGTGACTGAACACATCTTTGCTGCTGCTGCTGCTACTGCTAAGTCGCTTCAGTCATGTCTGACTCTGTGCGACCCCATAGATGGCAGCCCACCAGGCTCCCCTGTCCCTGGGATTCTCCAGGCAAGAACACTGGAGTGGGTTGCCATTTCCTTCTCCAGTGCATGAAAGTGAAAAGTGAAAGTGAAGTCGCTCAGTCATGTCTGACCCTCGGAGACCCCATGGACTGCAGCCTTCCAGGCTTCTCCTTCCATGGGATTTTCCAGGCAAGAGTACTGGAGTGGGGTGCCATTGCCTTCTCCAGAACACATCTTTATGCCCTAGAATTTCATAGAATATATTGTTAAAAATAGTATTGCATATTTCTTAAGATTTCTTAAGATTTCTGGGGGAAAATACTAATATTTCCAGTTTACTGTATTTATTTACCCTAGGCAATCCTTGCATTACTGTTTTCTTTGGTTTCACCAGTTGATGGTCTACCCCTCCTTGCTTTATGCACATTTTGCCATCCTGATTTGTGGTGTTTTCTGACATTGAACCAATCCAGGGTCAAATTTAGAAATGAGTATTCATTACCTTAAATGCTCCCTACAGTGGTTAACCCAAGAAGAGCTTGAGACATGGGCATTCCGCCAGGAGGTGAACCAAAGCAATTTTGGTTACAGCTGATTTGTGGTTTGATCTTTGCAGATGTACTTCACTTTGATCTCAGTTTTAGGAAGTCATTGCATTCAGTGGAGCCAAATGTGGTAAGTGCCTGAAGACAGTGACTTAAGTGCCTATGTTTTATCAGCTGGATATCTTTTCTTAGCCGGAATGAAAATTATGAGTTCTTCACATAATTTATATGATAATAGAAAGGCAATTATATAGCTTCTAAAATGATTAATGATTGGCTATTCCGTTGGCCCACGGACAATACATTATCTATAGGAAAAGGATTCTCAGTACTGGTATCTGACAGATGGTTTCCCAGTATATTCAGTATTCCTGCAATTGGAGATCAGTATTGTTATGAGGAAGGGTGAGGGAACTCTTTTTTGTATATATTTTTTCAAAGATATTCCAAATTGTGTATGTTATTTATATATATATTTTACAAATTATATTTGTTATTACACAAATGTATAGTACTACAAAAATTAAATTTGCATATGAATAACAAATAGCAAGTTAACTAAGTCACAATAGGACAAAGGGGTGCTGCTTACAGTTTGAAATAGGTGATTTTTCTGCTAAGTAGAATTAAGTAATATTTTACTACACAGTAAAATGCATGGATATTGTTACTTCAGGCTTACACATATAAATATGTGTAACTTTAACCCTAAAAGTGAGTATAGAGAAAGCACATATCACTTTATTAATTCAGACAACAGCACTTCTGAGTATAATTTAGACATGTTTTATCCTTTCCCTCCTGACCAGGATGATTTCAAATATAATTTAAAAGAGAGACTTTTGCAAGTGAAGACTTTTCACTTTGTTAGGCTTCCTTGAGTTTAAAGTGTTTTCTCTAGTAATTCTCTATGTGTATGGAGAGGAGTGAATTTTAGCTCTATTCCTTATCTTGATACAACAGGCTGGAAAATTGATTTATGGTTGTATATCCTTAAATGCAATCTATTATACTGAAGCAATTTGCTTATGTCATGAAGTTTTTATAAAGGAGATAACATCCTTTTATGCATTTATACACATACACATATCATAGATAAATCAAACAGTGAATGTAAAACCATCTTCTAATCAGTTCTTAAAAATACCTATTTGTAAGATTTTGTCTTTTATTTACTATAAAAAACATAAATTATGGGTGGAATTTTATTCTTATTCTTTTTGTTTAAACCATTGTATTCAACTCAACTGAAAAGCCGAGTGTGCCCTTTCATTCCCACCCCTATGCAGTTGTCCTGAGTACACAATCCTTTATGAACATTAAGGAAAAAAAATTTAGTGGTAAATGTTTAATAGATATATTTTTAACTAAGAATATATATACTAGGGAGAGCCTTACGAAACTTATAACCAGAAATTATCTCAGTAGTGAAATTCAACTTAGAGGTCAAATCAATATTGCTATGTTCAAATGGGAGAAGGAAATGGCAACCCGCTCTAGTATTCTTGCCTGGAGAATTCCTGTGGACAGAGGAGCCTGGCAGGCTGCAGTCCATGGGGTCACAAGAGTCGGACACGACTTGGTGACTGAACCACCACCCACCATGTTCAAATGGGAATAGCCACCTTTCTGGTTTTACGCATATTCATAAAAAGTTTTTGTGAACTGTAGTTGTTAGCTTCTATCAGTTCTAAAATGAGAATCAATCTTTGTGTCTCTGCATTTTTCTGTTTTTTAACAAATTTTTACCTTAATGCTATACAATCATCTCAACTGTGTTGAAAGATATATGTGTGTGTGTGTGTGTATATATATGTATATACATACACACTAGTTACAAGAGATATGAATAAGGTGAGTCTTGTATTCTAGAGCCTTCTATGAAAAGTCTCTAGGAACACTGTAAGAGAGAACTAATATGAAGTCAGGTAGTACATGGTGCGTATTTAGTAAACAAAGCTTTCTCTTTTTCTCTCAGACTAAAAAACACTTTTCATAGTAAAATAATTTTATACTTTTAGATGGAACATATTTTCTTATAGTGAGAACTTCTTAAGAAACACATTCTTTATCTTTCAAGATAGAGGAAAGATCCTTTAGAAGAAGCAAACATTTAAAAACATCTTTTAAAAATTGTTGTGAATTTTAAGCTGAGACCTCCTTTAACGATATGATTGTGGATACTAATTTTGGAAATAAGAGGCATATCTATCTAAAAGAGATAGCAGTTAGTTAGAAACAAGATCCATTGACCTCAACATGAGATTGTCTCCCTTACTTTGGAATGAAGCATCTTAGTAAACAGATGCTAAAGCAAGCGCTTCATCCACAGAAGGAGGTAAAATAGCCAAACCTGCAGTGGTCTTCCCCACAACTGTTTTTTTGTTTTTCCCCTTCATTTTGTTATACTTATAATTCAGGCCATCATTTAGGAAATACATTACTGCTTACCACTAGCTATCTTGAAAGTGAAACGTACTATTCTGGTCAAAGCCCCATTTCCCTAATGGTGATTAAAACTGGGCAGAGAGCCCGATGTAATAAAAACAGTCTCAGAGCTTTTTTACTAACCTTCGTCTGGGAAAAGCAACATTGGAGGTTTTATTTCTTGAAAAATGCACAACGTCCATATGATTAAATGCTCTTCAGTCTCTTTTCAGCCACAGGCTGCACATCCAGGCCTTAATTGTGCCAGCTGTTCTCTTAACCCATCACCTAAATATTGCTCTCGAATGTAATCTGTCTTGATAGAAAGCCTTTTAACTTTTCTGTTTTACAATTCATCTTTCTTATATGCCAAATGAAACATCTTCTTTCATTCGAGAAAAGTGAGCTCTTGGGAGGAAAAAAATAAAAACAAAGATTTTTTTCTTTATTCTGTGTGTATTAAGGCAAATCCCTTTTCCTGTCTTAATTGAAATCAGTTAAGCGTTCACGAACTTCACCACAAAGACTGAATGAGCTATTTTTCTTTTTAAATGAGGCCAAGTCTTGTTGGCACCCGTGACGAAGACCATCCTGTGCAAGGGCAGGTTGCCAGCAGGTTTCACATTCAAGGCCAAGGTTTTACTGCGTTTGCTCAGCTTCTTCCACAGTCTGCAGTGAAGCCACGGTGAAGGACAGGGGCGTGCCTCCTGCACTTGTATTATTGTCTGTGCTTTTCAGTTGGTGGATTTGGAAACAAAGAAAGAGATCCATTCACTTTCTCTCTTGCAAAAAAAGGAAGGGACTGGGGGATGCTGGGTGAAAGATACATAATAACCCAGGGCCAATTTTGCAACCTCTTGTGAGGCTTAAACCATTTCAAAATAAAGAGTCATGTTAAAAAAATAAAGGATAACCTTAACTGCTAAATGTGAAGAAATCAAACTGTAACATCTAAGTATGGCTCTATCTTTTAAAAAAAATCAATTAAAATAAGAACAGAATAAAAATAAAACAAGGGTTTTTTTCTTTTTGTTGGCTTAGCTACATACATGTGAGCTACATACATACATAAAGCCTTACTATGCTTTAACACTGTAATTACACTTACTGGGGGGAAAAAGGGCATTAGGTGATTCTTTAAACAAAGCAAAGTGCATTTTAAATGGCTGTTTAAGTTTGTTTCTGTCTCTGTATCTCCATCTCTTCCCCCGCCTCTCATTTTTCCTTCTTTCCGTTCACTCTGACAGTTCTGACATTAAAAATATTGCTAGATTAATTCTGTTGCATTAAGAAAGTACCTCTCAGGCCAAAGTTTTATAAAGCCTGGTTTAGATAAGTGGGGAGAAAAAAAGGAAAAACAAACAAAAGATCATAATAAACATGTCATTATTGCTATAATTACCTATAAGGGAAGAACACCAGTTATAGTAGTTAGGAACCTAGCTTCTGAAATCAAGCAGCTCATATTCAAATCCTGATCATGGCTCTTATATATGACCTTTAATGCCTAATACCTTCATTTTTAAAACATGGGTTAACACAGTATTATCTGCCTCTGAAGTTTATTAAAAGGTCCATGTGAATTAGTATATTTAAAGTACTTAGAAGAGTGCCCAGCTTAGAATACTCAGTAAGTATTAATGTATTTAGCTAACTAAAGGCAAATATTTAGTACTGCTAAGTCTTCAAAATGTTTCTGTATATTTGAAATACAGCTTATAAAACTTCTTTTGAGAAGATCCTGAAATACGAGCAGGATTTCGTACTTTGGTACTGCTTTTTGGACACCCGTTACATCACAGCTACTTTGACTCTCCCGTTGCATAGTCCACTTTTCAAATGTATGTCAGTCAGGTACATGTAAATAATTTAGTTTCTGCCGGTGTTTGTCATACATTATTAAAATACCAACTTTCTGTTGGTGTCTTCAAATTGGTAACTTACAACTGCTATCTTCAAATGATCATAAGGTCCTACATTTTTACTTTGCTGGTATGTTTCCCATTTCTTCTCCAAATTTAATATCTGAGTATACATTTTTAAATTAGTGTCTTGGATATTTGTCTTAAATTTGAAGGAGTTGCCTAGATTTTGCTGGATATCTTCACTGTAACTGGATATGAAATTCAGTAAATTGAAAAGTCTTTTCTAAGGTTTGAGAAAACTTTATAAAGAAGCATCTAGTATTTATCCAGTCATACAGTTTTATTGACTTGTCTTTACTTAAACAGTGTTCTTTATTGAGAAGCAATTAATAGAGTATTCTGGATAATGAATAAGATGGATATTAATCTCTGATATTCTAGCACATACTGATTTATTTTCAAGTTACAAAAGCAAGTAATTATTTTCCTTGAAGTAGTTTGCAAAGGATACACATCTCTTATTTTTATAAGGCTCTATATTTAGTTAGGACTTCCCTGGTGGCTTAGACGGTAAAGCGTCTGTCTAGAATGCCGGAGACCCAGGTTCGATCCCTGGGTCGGGAAGATCCCCTGGAGAAGGAAATGGCAATCCACTCCAGTACTGTTGCCTGGAAAATCCCATGGACAGAGCAGCCTGCTAGGCTACAGACCATGGGGTCACAAAGAGTCGGACACGACTGAGCGACTTCACTTTCACTTTTCATATTTAGTTAGAATTAACAAAAGAAGGAATGGGTTTTCATTGAAATTCTCATAAGAATCTGCTGAAATAATATTAATGCTATAGATAATTTATATAAAAGTTCATTACAGCAACTGTATTGACATTTACACTACTCCATCAATGGTCAGTATACTTGTAAGTCATGTTTTGATTTGATTAATGTATAGGAACTGTGTCAATAAAGATATTATTTGGTCAGTTGTCTAGGACTAGACACTTAAGAAAGAGCTTAAAAGGCTCATGCTCAAATGATATGGTAGTTAGAGTTACTGTGCTGTTTCCTATCTCAGACAATGCTGATTTCAGAGAGTTCTCTGAGCCAATGAATGATAGATATATGAATGAGTAATATGATCTTGGAGACAACAAATTATAGAACAATACAGAGAATTCTGTTATTTTAAATGCAGTATATCTGATTTCCAGCTCGAGATGCATGGAAAACAGCGTAACTTTGCACTGTATAAAACACTATGTTGGTGCTCAGTGTTCCATCACCAAAAAAAGGAAAAAAGAAAAGATTCAGCCAATAAAATTTTAGTTAATTAAATCTTTAAAGAAGACTGTCTAATTATAACCTCTCAGCCTCAGCAGGTATAATTGTTGAACATTACAACCTGTTCCAAATTATACATCAAAATACAATTGAGTTACTAGTAGGAAGCCCAAGTGATTTTTGTATGATTGAACTGATGAACTTTTATTACTGCTACTGTTTGCTCTGTTTTAATTCAATAAATCACATAAATTTAATTATGGTGTGACAATTGAAGCTGCATTTGACATTTTTCACAACTTTTCTCACCATTCCCTAGTTAGTAATGTACATAACTGAAATAGCTGATACATTATTTAGTGAAGTATGCACATTGACTAAGAGTAGTTAATTAAAACTTAAAATCAATCAGTGATTGTATCAAATTTGATATAATCAATGTATCAAAAGGAAAGCATAATGATGTTCAGCCAAAATGAGAGACTTCCTTAGGAGAAGGAACTTGAGAATGTAATAATGTAGTCTTCTAGATTGATAGACTTCACTTGGTACTATAGCTAATTGGCTTTATTAACTAGGATCTTTTATTCCATTTGGAGGTAAATTACTAGATTCTGTTTTACAGAAGAAACAAGAAGGCTACTGTATACTTTTTGTTCTTATGCATTTTACTTTTGAATAGTGTTGAATTGCTGGCTGAGTCAATGGATACCTGGCAAAATATTCAAGTATGATTATAAGCTAGTGTTGCTTTACTTGTTGTTGAAATCACAGTTTTTGCTTTAAAATGTAACTTGCAATTGAGATGTTCTAAAGCTTTTTTTTTTTTTTCCTTGATACCTGGACTTCCCTGGTGGCTCAGATGGTAAAGCATCTGTCTACAATGCGCGAGACCTGGGTTCAATCCCTGGGTTGGGAAGATCCCCTGGAGAAGGAAATGGCAATCCACTCCAGTACTATTGCCTGGAAAATCCCATGGACAGAGGAGCCAGGTTACAGTCCATGGGGTCCCAAAGAGTTGGACACGACTGAGCAACTTCATTTCACTTTCACTTTTGTTATAGTCCATTGGCAGGCACTGGCCAATCATGACCCTGCTTTATGTATCAGTCAAAACATATTATTTGAAGTTAATTATAAGATTTGATATCAGTATTTAGCCTAGTCATCATTATATTTCATGTATAAATAGGAAAAATCTTAAGTGAGTTTAAAATAAAAATATTTGTAAGTTCTGCTGGTATATGGATGAAAGGATCGTGATGTTCTGATGAAATCCTTATATTAGTCTTGAGCTTATTCTTGTTCTCACTGACTTGTGTTCTTGCTCTCCCTCTTCCTATAGCTATGTTTCCCTATGTTAAGGGATTTGACCAAAATCTCAGACAGTTGTAGAATCACTGTTGATACCCTCATCTATTCATAATAGTATTTGTAGTTCCATTGATCATGTGTTTTAGCTCTTACTAAATTGTGACTCCATGAAGGTTCTTTGCATGCCTTGTATCTCTTAGAGCATTAACATCCAACACTGCACGTGGAATATTTGCATAAATGAATGTGTAAGTTTATGCTGATGAAAAGATAGTAATCATGGATAGTTCAGCTTTATATTAAATAAAATCATTAATGTCACCATCAGAAATCTGATCTCAGCTTAATTGACTTCAGTGTTACTACATTTAGCCTAGCAGAATCAACCTTATGAAAAACTAGGTTGATTCTTTGTAATTTGGCATATGTGGCAGTGTATTATTAGTGAGGATAACTATCAGTCACAAGATGTAAGCCAGCTTGCACAAGCATGTTATGGAATGAAGGAAATTTATTTATGGAGCCTCTGTGATATGCCAAACATTCTGATTTGCTCTGAACATACATTGTCTCATTTAATCCTCAAAGTACACTGGGAAATAGGTATGGTTATCACCATTCTTGACTGGACTTGACTAGACTAGTCAAGGCTATGGTTTTTCCTGTGGTCACATATGGATGTGAGAGTTGGACTGTGAAGAAGGCTGAGCACTGAAGAATTGATGCTTTTGAACTGTGGTGTTGGAGAAGACTCTTGAGAGTCCCTTGGACTGCAAGGAGATCCAACCAGTGCATTCTGAAGGAGATGAGCCCTGGGATTTCTTTGGAAGGAATGATGCTAAAGCTGAAACTCCAGTACTTTGGCCACCTCATGCTAAGAGTTGACTCATTGGAAAAGACTCTGATGCTGTGAGGGGTTGGGGGCAGGAGGAGAAGGGGACGACAGAGGATAAGGTGGCAGGATGGCATCACTGACTCGATGGATGTGAGTCTCAGTGAACTCCGGGTGTTGGTGTTGGACAGGGAGGCCTGGCGTGCTGCAGTTCATGGGGTCGCAAAGAGTCGGACACGACTGAGCGACTGATCTGATCTGATCACCATTCTAAAAATGAGGAAACTGAGATTCAGACATACTTAAGCACTAACTTCTAAGCAAATTGTAGGATTCAAGCACATAGCCTGGGAGAGCTGCCTTGAATTTGTGTTTGCTTCTAAAACATCTGCTTCTGCTTTATTGAGTACGCTAAAGCCTTTGTGTGGATCACAACAAACTGTGGAAAATTCTTCAAGAGGTGGAAATACCAGACCACCTGACCTGCCTCCTGAGAAATCTATATGCAGGTCTAGAAGCAACAGTTAGAACAGGATATGAAACAACAGACTGGTTCCAAATTGGGAAAGGAGTACGTCAAGGCTGTATATTGTCACCCTGCTTATTTAACTTATATGCAGAGTACATCATGAGAAACGCTGGGCAATATGAAGCACAAGCTGGAATCAGGATTGCCGGGAGAAATATCAATAACATCAGATTGTCAGCAATGAACACAGATGATACCACCCTTATGGTAGAAAGCGAAGAGGAACTGAAGAGCCTTTTGATGGAAGTGAAAGAGGAGAGTGAAAAAGTTGGCTTAAAGCTCAACATTCAGAAACCTAAGATCATGGCATCTGGTCCCATCACTTCATGGCAAATAGATGGGGAAACAATGGAAACAGTGAGAGACTTTATTTTGGGGGGCTCTAAAATCACTGCAGATGGTCACCGAAGCCATGAAATTAAAATATGCTTGCTCCTTGGAAAAAAAGCTATGACCAATCTATACAACATATTAAAAAGCAGAGACATTACTATACCAACAAAGGTCCATCTACTCAAAGCTTTGGTTTTTCCAGTAGTCATGTACGGATGTGAGAGTTGGACTATAAAGAAAGTGGAGCGCTGAAGAATTGGTGCTTTTGAACTGTGGTGTTGAAGAAGACTCTTGAGAGTCCCTTGGACTGCAAGGAGATTAAACCAGTTAATCCTAAAGGAAATCAGTCCTGAATATTCATTGGAAGGACTGATGCTGAAGCTGAAACTCTAATACTTTGGCCACCTGATGTGAAGAACTGATTCATTTGAAAAGACCCTGATGCTGGGAATGATTGAAGGCAAGATGAGAAGGGGATGACAGAGGATGAGATGTTTGGATAGCATCACCGACTTGATGGACGTGAGTCTGAGTAAACTCCAGGAGTTGATGATGGACAGGGAAGCCTAGTGTGCTGCAGCCCATGGGGTCACAAAGAGTCAGACACGACTAAGTGACTGAACTGAACTGAGAAGATTAAAATATATTTACAGTAATAAAATTTGAATACTAATAAATCACATGATAGTAATCTGATTAAAATGAAACTGTCTACTTTTTTAGAATCATAGCCAGTTTTTTAGGAAATATGACCACCTGAAACAGGTTGTAACTGTCTTATTATTGTGATTGTTATCTTGTTATTTCTACACTTACCCTGCCAATTAAGTAGGAGTGGATTTTAGTATCCTTATTTTAGAACTTAGAACCAGAAGAACAAAGTTGCATGTTAACAAAGCAATTCATTTAGAAATAAAGTCATGAAAGTATCCTTCAGACTTAAAAATCTAAAATTATTGATATCACACTAATGACTAAACATGATCCATAATTCTTAGAATATTTTTCTTATTGTAGGACTTTTATACTGTAACAACAGAGGAAAATATTTTATAAAATATTTTGGAAAAATAATTTATAAGAATCTATTGAAAGTATTTTTGCTTATATTTTTGTTGCTAGACATAACACATGTTCATTTTTTTAAAAAACTTATAAATACAGAAAAGTGAGATAAATCTAAAAGAAGAAAAAAAATCCTAGTATTGAAAAATATACTGTGTTTTAATGTTGATATTCTAACTAGTACTGGTACCAAGATTCAATGGTATATTTACCCTTTGTTGAAGAACATTTGTTCTTTAATTACGATATTTTGTTGGTACAGTCTACCTGTTAAGGTTCCTGTTTCTATATAGGAAAAAATGCATTTTGAAAGTTGAAGCCAAAATGTCGTAATTTGCCTCTCAATTTGCCTTCTGGCAATGCTAGATTTTATAGTAATCATTTGAAAAATTTTCAAGTCACATCAGTGTGCTTTGCCTTCAGAGAGCACACACAATTTACTTTTAACCATCCTTTCGTCATGGGGAAGATTAAATACAATGCATGGAGCCTGGAAAGGTGGGTGACAGCTGGGAGAGATTTCCATAGAGGCCTCAAAGCCCTTCCAGAAGATTGATTGTGCAGTGTTTTCTGCCAGTTCCTTTAGCTTTACCCAGGTTATCATCCCATCAGGAAACTTGGTGCTGGACCTCATCATGTTGCTGACAATTTAGATGACCTCAGGACATTCCTTTAATCTTCTCAAGCTTCATTCTCATTTTCAAAAGTACAAGTAAGGACTCTTAGACACTCTAATCCATCTGAAGATATTATAAAGAAAGATTCATTTGTGTTTGCGAGAAAAAAAAAAAAGTTTTCACTCTTATGTTTTCCATTTGTATTGACTTAAATCAGTAAACGGACTTGCTCTGAGTGTGGTAGGAAGCATAGGCTGCCTTCTTACAACAGTGAGCATTTACTGACATGTGGCCGGTGTTTTCATTTCAGTACCAGGAAATCAAGGTAGTTTCTTTGATGTCTCATTACACTGAATCTTATCTTTCTCAGTAAGTTTGCTTGGGAATGAATTACTGCAAATCAGTACATACTTATTTTGTGTTTTTACTCTTCCTTTAGTAGCATGACTTTCTTGATTTGGGACTGGATAGAAAATAATGCCTCCTCAATTATTTAAACATCCCTTGTTGACGATTAGCAATAGTTAAAAAAATTATATGTGAAAGAATTTAAATCTTCTGGCTCTGTTTCCATAGCTCATTGAAACTGGCAGATGGGAACACAATAGCAATTGTGCAGCATGACTGCAGCCCCAACACACACACAATACAAGTTGATAATTGGGTTCCTTATTACAGACAGGGAAGGGCCTGTTGACTTTCTCTAGTGCTGAGGAGTGTGTACAGTTACTCTGCTGTGGCGCTGGATCCATCAAGCACTGAGTGCTCTGAGAAGTGACAAGGTGACCCGCTGTAGAGGCTGGTGCCGGCTGCGCTCGTGTGAGTCACAGGGGACAGCGTTTCGGTGTTGCCCGACTGCTGTCAAAGCTTATTTCCCTCTCTGTTAACTGGTTGAAGATGTGTGTGCCAAGAGGAATTTTATCAATCAGTGGTGTATTATAAATGATTTTGTCCCTGGCCCAAGCAAGAAGAGTTCATCAATTCTTTATGGATGGATTACAGATCCCACCTTCTGTAACTTTTCATTATGTTAAAAGTTTGGAAATGAAGCACATGTTATTATTTGGAAGCATTTCATTATGCGAGGATATCAAACATTAGATTATTTGTTTCCTTTGGTCTCTGGATTATTTACTTTCTTGCATGACATTTGACACTTTGGCAAGCTAGCAATTGAAAATAACCCATTACTAGAGACTACCTTTCATTGGGAAGCAGGTGTCATATTTGATAATGAGTCAGAGTCAACTGAATCTAGGTCAACACAGGATTTAAGCAAAACTATATATGTGGAAAAACTAATGTCCTATACATACAAGATGTTTGTCTTCATGTTGTACCAACACTGTTAGTAAAACCCATACTACTTCCCAAATTGTACTTTTTGTGCACTTTCAGAATTCAAATGTATTTGTTGTATTTATACTTTTCAACTTAAGGACAGTTGTAGGTCAGGCATCTGCCCATTGAAATATTTTCATCTGAAAAACCATTAGGTGAGGGTCTAGCTTTCTTGCTGTGATTAGTGGCATTTCAGCTTCTACCCCTTTCTTGCTTCTGAAACTGGGGATGGAGAAAGCTCCCACCACAATTCATTCACTCACCCCCTACCCTGCTTTATTTTCCTCATAGAGGTCATCATTCTCTTATGTGTTTATATTCACTGGAGGAATCAACCTCTAAAAGGGCAGAAAACTTTCCATAACTTATTGCCAATCATTATTTTCCAGTCCTTAGAAAAGTGCCTGCCATGAAGCGGTTATTAAAAAATCATTAGTTATCCTGGATGGGAGGGGAGTTTGGAGGAGAATGGATACATGTCTATGTATGGTTGTATTCCTTTGCTATTCACCTGAAACTATCTCAACATGGTTAGTTGAAAATACAAAATTAAAGTTTTTTTTTTTTTAAATTAAGAAGTCATTAGTTAACAGAGTGTATAACTAATTCCCTAGTATATTCCATTTGCTTGGGAACACATTCTTACAATAAAATAATGAAGCTGTGTCTTGGATCACAGTCAGACCATAAAACATTCAAGTTAGCTATGCAGTACTACTTCAGTTAGAGTAAGGATTAAGTAGACTGGATTAGGAATTTAACCACCATTTGTAATATTTTCCATATAGTTTTAAATAAATGGTTAACAGATTATAAGTCTAGGACCACCTGTATGTGAAGAGTAGGGAAAAGATGTGCAGTAAATTTAAGCTATTTTTATTCTACTGTACTGCTTTTTGGTCCACTTTATGTTGGAGAAAATTTGAAGCTCTAACCCTTAATTGGGACAGTTGAGGGATGACAGAGTCTGAAAAACTACTTAACATTTTACATGTGGTAACAGCAGATGTTTTTTACATGAATGTTTTTAGACTTATAGGAAATCCTAACTTTTGTTGTAGTTGTATTTGTTCCAGAAATAGGATTTTCAATTGTAATATATAAATTCTGACCTCATTTTTGGTCCCTTATATATAGCATATAATGCAACAAGAATATTAAAATTGATGAAAATTTTCTTTATAATAAATAATGCTGAAGTCAATCCATTTATACCTCTTTTTGAGGGTTTGACATCTTTTATTAAATTAGTTAAATTATGCTGGAAATTATTTATAACAACAACATCTACAGAAGTTAAATATACCTGAGTTCACCCTGGAGAAAGCTTTTGACTCAGAGAAGTGGGTCCAGAAATGTGTGGAATGCTCCAATTTGGCTTCTTAGTGGATGTACTAGGGTTTTCAGGAAATTAGAGCTTTGGGGAACAGATTTATTTCATTGTTTAAGGATTGCCTTATAGTTGTTCATTCCTTTGAAATTCAGGTTTTACTGAGATGACAAAATGACTTTTTGATAATCTTAGGAGAATGTGTACTTTCTGAATTAGAAAAAAAATCTAGATTGTAGGATTAATCTTTGAAAAAAGCATCCTGACGTTAGACTTAGTGTACATACCTCCTGCTCAATGAGTGCTCACACGTATTTCACATCTTTTTAAATCTCAGCTGTAAATCCAAGTATTAATCAAATGGTGCTCCATTAAAGATTTTGAACAAATAGTTGATAGTGCATTCACTTTGCTATAAAACCATTTCAAAGGAAACCTTAGATTTTAAAGACTAAGGATCTGAGCTAGCAGATAGGCTTTCTTGCAGAAAATAAACTTACTGGCTTTTGTCGATTCCATTTTCACTCATGTACTATCTCATTATCAAAATAAATATAGCATTATTCATATGCATTTTGGCTCTCAATAAACCATACTTTTTACTGGTGTTTTTCATCATGAACCTTGAGTAGATCAACTTCTTAAACCATTTATTTGCCTAACATCCATAACACAAATATTACAAGGAAGAAAAAAAAATGGAATGATCTGGGGTAAAAATATATTAGACCCTTTTGCTGTAGACCTTTAAGGTAGTGTCAGCAGAAAGTTTATATTTTTTTTCTGAGTTTGGAATTCATTTTAGCTTTATTTTTATTTTATATTGGGATATAATTGATTTACAATTTTGTGCTACTTTCACATGTACAGCAAAGAGATTCAACTGTACATATGCAGCAAAAAGTTTCTTAATAAATGCTGCATCTTCCAAAATTTTTGTCCCACTAAAAATGCTTAGAACTACAGGAGTCTGGGGTCTTTCTATTTCAAAATTTTGTCATTTGTTTTCTTACAGTGTTTTCAAAGCATTACCTTTATTGTTTCTGCCTGAATTTGATTATGCCAGAATTCTGTAAGGAATTGCCCAGACATGTGAGTGTCTAAGGGCTTCCCTGGTAACTCAGGAGTGTAAAGAATCCACCTGCAGTGCTGGCGACTTGGGTTCGATCCCTGGGTTGGGAAGATCCCTTGGAGAAAGGATAGGCTACCCACTCCAGTATTCTTGCCTAGAGAATTCCATGGACAGAGAAGCCTGGCAGTCTACAGTCCATGGGGTCACAAAGAGTTGGACATGACTGAATGACTTTCACATGAATGTCTAAACTTAAAAGCAAAAGGTGAAAAAAGCATATATGAATATACACAGGCCATATACCAGATATGTATATATTTCACCTTATCTCTGACTAAAGTTGTCATTTTTGTATTAATAAATGGTATTTCTATAAAATTAATTAATTAGCAATCTTAATCCATAGGTGGTATTGTTTTGGTTTAGTTGCTAAATTGTATCTGACTCTTTTGTGACCCTATGGACTGTAGTCTGCCAGGCTCCTCTGTCCATGGGATTCCCCAGTCAAGAATACTGGAGTGGGTTGCCATTTCCTCCTCCAGGGGATCTTCCCAACCAGGGACCAAACTCAGTCTCCTGCATTGGCAGATGGATTCATTACTACTGAGCCACCTGGGAAAGCTCAATCCATAGGTACTATGGGTTTAATCTTTATAAGCCTAGTTTCCTCTTGGAAGTAATGATGTCCGCTTTATTTGTTCTTGTGAGGATTAAATTAATAATGTTTGCGACATAGTTTGTACAATGTCTGGGTTATATTTAACAAGGATTGTCTCCTATTATTGCTTTTGTATTAGAGATAGTACTGTGGTTTTCATAAAACAGACTCCATAATTGAGCATTTAAAACTTCTTCAACTTAAATGGGTAGCTATTAATACTTCTAGTTGCTGACCTGCTGTGTTACCTATTTTTACCCCCTGTGTTGTGACAGTAGATGGGTAGATACAAAATCCCAGCATGGAACTGGTCCTCTTTACCCTTAATCTCTACTTCCAAGCATTGTCACCACAGCTACAGGGAACATGTCAGTGTATGTGTTCAGAACATTCCATTAGGCATCATAGCTAGTGCTTCTCTTCCGACAATGTCATTTTATGTGAACAATCCAAAGTCTAGAGGTGAAATTAGTTGGAGTGCCCATGACTCAGCCTCTTTTTTCCGGGAGTGACTCATTCTGCATTTATAGATCCCTGACTTTGTGCCATACACCACTCTAAGTGCTTGAGATACAAATATGGATTTGCTGGGTCACTGACCCAGAGCAGCCCACAGCCTGGGCAGACAGGATGTGGCATTCATTGTAAACAGTATTGGCTTCCATACAGTCAGTGCTTTAATGTTATACCTGTCTATCAAGGAAAAGTGTGATTAAATACAATAATGTGGGCTGGCTAGACAATTTAATTCTATAATTTAGAACATATATTTCTGACCCTATATTGATGTATTTTAGCGCAGTTATTATCTCCACAATGTTCATTCCTTTTTGTTCTCTTTCAGTGTTAGGTAAGATTTCACTCTTTTGCATATCACATAAAATCTACCCTTTATGAATAAGTTAGTTGTCTGATGCATACCTTCCTTTGATTATCCTGCCAGAAACTCACAATGTGTGTAAAAACAAAAAAACCCATCACCCTCTCCTCTTGCTCAGCAGCCTGATCTGCCTTTAGCCTTCCCTGTTTCTAAGAACGACAACATCTTTATGGGGATCTGTTTGTCTCTAACCCTCAGAATTCTCTTGGCTCTTTTTCTCTGTCACATGCCTTTTCATAGCCAACCAGTTCCTAAGCCCCATAGGTTATTCAGTTCAGTTCAGCTCAGTCGTGTCCGACTCTTTGCGACCCCATGAATTGCAGCATGCCAGGCCTCCCTGTCCATCACCAACTCCTGGAGTTTACCCAAACTCATGTCCATCGAGTTGGTGATGCCATCCAGCCATCTCATCCTCTGTCGTCCCCTTTTCCTCCTGCTCCCAATCCCTCCCAGCATCAGGGTCTTTTCCAATGAGTCAACTCTTCGCATGAGGTGGCCAAAGTATTGGAGTTTCAGCTTTAGCATCAGTCCTTCCAATGAATACCCAAAACTGATCTCCTTTAAGATGGACTGGTTGGATCTCCTTGCAGTTCTTCTCCAACACCACAGTTCAAAAGTATCAATTCTTTGGTGCTCAGCTTTCTTCACAGTCCACCATAAGTTATTATACACTACTTATACACACTTATACACACAATGTTCTTGCCTGGAGAATCCCAGGGATGGGGGATCCTGGTGGGCTGCCATCTATGGGGTCGCACAGCATCGGACACGACTGAAACGACTTAGCAGCAGTAGCAGTATACACACTACCCTGGACTGAACTCAGAATTCATGCGTTGAAGCCCTAAGCCATCAATGTGACTGTTTTTAGGAATAAGGTTTTCAGAATATTCCCCTTCTTGGATCACAGCCTTGCATGGCAAAGGGGCTTGTGTAACTCAATGAAACCGTGAGCCATGCCATGCAGGGCGACCCAAGATGGACAGGTCATAGTGCAGAGTTCTGACAAAATGTGGTCTTCTGGAGGAGGCAGTGGGAACTCACTCCAGTATTCTTGTCTGTTAATGTTAAATAAGGTCACAGAGGTGGCTCCCTAATATGACAATTGACTATGGGAGAAGAGAATGAGAGGGTAGCTAGCTATAAGCCTCTTACCAAAACCTGGTTGAACTGGTATCTTGATCTCAGACTTCCAGCCTCCGGAGTTTTGAGAAATATATTTCTATTGTTTAAGTCACTCAGCATATGGTATTTTGTTATATAGCCTGAGCAGTCTAAGATGCTTGCGTCTGCAGTAGTTGGAGCCTTCTTCCTTCTTTGCATCAACACTGTCTCTACGCAAACTGACGCTTCATTACCCACCACTTGGACTTCTGAAGGAGATACCTAAATGGTTTACTCTTTAATATCTCTTCATCTTGATCTAGTCTACACAGTGATGTCACTTAAATATTTTAATCATATCATTCTTGAATAGAAAACCTTCAGTGGTTCACTTTAGTGGAAAAAATTGAGTGAGTGAGTGATAGTCACTCAGTCATGTCCAACTCTTTGTGACCCCATGGACTGTAGCCTGCAGAATTCTCCAGGCAAGAATACTGGAGTGGGTTACCATTTCCTTCTCCAAGTGGGCAAAATTAAATATATTTAATTCTCTATTCTCCTCAGATTGTCATTCAAGATCGTTTCTTCCTATACAAACCCAACCTAGACTTTCACCCAATTGTTGCTCTTCTTGTGTATTATACTCCAGCTAGGTGGGGCCCCAGATACCCCTTGGTCTTTGCTTTTTTCATTACTTTTTACTGCTAAGTCCTTTCTCTGAGTCCACTGAGTTGGTCTCATTTCTATTCTGTGTCCACCTATCAAAATCCTTTGCCTCCTTCAAGGCTCAACTCAAATGCACCTCTGAATCCTTATCCTTATATAATAGGATTTCATTTTTCTCCTCCTTTGTTCTCCATTGTCCCATAGCTCTTTGTTGAATTTCTTAGTGACAAAAGGTATGTTCTGCTTTGTATCATTGCCTTTTGTCTTTTGATTTTTCATAACTACCTCTATCCCACTAGATTCTAACTAAGCTTTTAGATGGCAAAGAGCTTTTGATCTTTGAAATAGTAAACAATACTATTTTTTAAACTGTTCTGTATTTTAAAATATAAGGATTGTACTTATTATTAAATAATAAGCACTTAAATATATTTTTAAAAATAGAATCGATTTTTAATTTTAATTTGCATACTGGAGTATTCCCTACATTTGTATGTTTAGTGAAGCTCAAGCAGTAATTTTTCTATGACTCTGGCAGTTATAGTTTCTTTTCATTGAGAGTCTTGTGTAACTTTAAGAAGGGAGAAGTACAGAAAATGTGAAAGGTTTTTCAATTGAGAGTTGACCTTCGTAATCTAATAGCAAAAATATGTCTATTATTTTCAATTTTTGTTCTTTGTGAGATGTAAACAGGAATACTGCTGCCTGATACTGAGTTTATAATTCAACCTGACCATCACAAAATGATGTATAATAGATCGATGTAAGATTATTTCTCATTGGATAAAGAGGGGAAAGAAAGATTTAGCAATTAATTCTCAAGATTATTTTCTGACATGTTCTCTGCCTTTTTGTTGTGGAGAAAGAGACTCAGAGGATGAAGAAGTGGTGCTTTCAATATGCTGATAAGTTAAGCTGCCTAAAAGCAGATGCTGAATCCTATTGAAAAGAATTTCATTTGAGTTATGCTGAGGGCATTGTTTAGCAAAATACTACACAAGAAGTCTTGACCTCTGTGTGTGAAATGGCAGATGTTCACAGTGAGGATTGAGCCTTGGGACAACATAAATCTTCACTATTCTGTGCCTATTTGCTCGGTAACTGGGTTGAGTGGGGAAATAAAAGGTTCAGAGAATTTTTTACAAAGCAGCTGCTCCAGGCACTGCAAATGGATGTGCTGCCCTTAAGATAAGAAAAGCAAACAAGCAAACAAAATTCCCTAGACAGTGTGAGTTCACCAGGTCAAAAATGAACACCTCTGCTCCCTCAGAACTTTTATATTACACATTTTCAATGCAAATCAGGTAGGTCAAGGATGGGGTTTTTTTCCTTATCTCTGCTAAAAGGGGAATTTTCAACCATTTCTTTACATTTGACAGCGGCATCAGAAAAGTACGACATGAAGCACCTTCATTCATTTAACAATCACTTATTGATATTCTTCTGTGTGCTAAGCCAATGGGTTCAAATACAAAGTTCACATAATTGAAATAGTACTGATATCTTGAACAGAGTTTGTGTGTCACATATGCTACACTGAAAAGAAAATAAAAATTTTTGGAGATGGGGATGGGTTGATGGGACAATGATGGGGGTAGGTCAGAATATCCTCCTAGTCACATTTGTAGTTGTTGTTCAGTTACTCAATCGAGACTGACTCTTTGTGACCCCGTGGACTGCAGCATGCCCGGCTTCCCTGGCCATCACCAACTCCTGGACCTTGCTCAAACTCATGTCCATTGAGTCAATGATGCCATTCAACCATCTTGTCCTTGTCATCTCCTTCTCCCCCTGCCTTCAATCTTTCCTGGCATCAGGGTCTTTTCCAGTGAGTCAGCTCTTTCCATCAGGTGGCCATTATGGATCATATAAAGCAGCCAGTTTCGTGAATTATAAAGCCTGACTTTTGAAAAATTCTACAAGTCTCATTTAGTTTTTACTTTGACAGGATGGGCTTCCCTGGTGGCTCAGCTGGTAAAGAATCTGCCTGCAATGCAGGAGACCTGGGATCTATCCCTGGGTTGGGAAGATCCCCTGGAAAAGGGAATGGCTACCCACTCCAGTATTCTGGCCTGGAGAATTCCATGGACTATATAGTCCATGGGATCACAAAGAGTCGGACACGACTGAGTGACTTTCACTTTTGACAGTATGTATTTGAATATATACTCTGTGGGTAAAGAATCTACCTGCAATATGGGAGACACAGGAGATGAAGGCTTAATCCCTGGGTTGGGAAGATCTTCTGGAGGAGGAAATGACAACCCACTCCAGTATTCTTGTCTGGAGAATCCTATAGACAGAGGAGCCTGGTGGGCTATAGTCCAAAGGGTCACAAAGAGTCAGGCATGACTGAGTGACTGAGCATGCACACATATATTTGCAAGTTTATGCAGAACAGATAAAATCCAATCTATTTGAGTCTAAAGATATCAGGATATCAATTTAGTATGCCAAAAACTCTTAGCAAGAAGCAGTTGTGATCAAATGGTAAGTTGAGACTTAAAACTGCACATAAATTAACACGTGGTTCTATGCAGTCTTTCCTTGACTCCAAGCAACTAGGGGAACCAGTTTTTCTTGGGGAATAGTGACATATGGTCACTGTGGTTAACATTATACATGTATAGTAGGCCACTCCTGGTTCTTTGTCTTTCACCCCCTGGTGTTCATGTGTACTGTTTTAGCTACCTCTTGCATGCCCAGAAGTGCACATGAACATGCACACGTATGTGTACATGGACACACAGTCACATATGTTTAGTGTGTTGAACCACTGTCCTTCCCAGTCTCCTAGTATTTTTTCTCTGATTTTAAGAAAATTATTTCTCCCTCTCCTTTTATATCTCTCTCTTTACTAGTTTGTTCTAAAAAATAAAATAAAATAAAATCTCTCCTGATTTTTCTTTTCTTTAAATTTGTGGAACAAAATTGAAACAAAACAAAGTACTATGCTTAACAGAGAGTGTCCCAGACTTTCTCAGTTTATGACATTCTGAGTATATTGGTAATTTTTTCATGGCACCCCTAGGCTGAAAGAAATACCTCACAGTTTTGTTTAATTAGCATAAAAAGTATTTAGCTATTAACATAGTCACCTTTTGAAAAAATAATGCATATAAATTGAAAGAAAAAAAAAAAAACCTTTGTGTTTTATACTTAGAAACTCACAGTTACTTAATAGTGGGATATGTGTGCTTGTTGGGTACTGACCAGCCTTCAAACCTAAGAGCCAGATTGGACACTCATCCTCATTTCTTACTCCACATTGGTTTTAATGCAGTGTTAGTATTTGCCTTTATACCACAAACACTGTAAAAAACTGAACTTTGGGTGTAGAGTTAGATTATTTATTTGACTTTTTTCTTGTTTCTTGAGGTATGCCTGTATTGCTATGAACTTTCCCCTTAGGACTGCTTTTGGACTGCTTTTACAGTGTCCCACAGGTTTTGGGTTGTTGTGTTTTCATTTTCATTCATTTCTATGCAAATTTTGATTTCTTTTTTGATTTATTCGGTGATTTGTTGGTTATTCAGCAGCGTGTTGTGCAGCCTCCATATGGAAATGAAGAACCCCAGGGTTAGTAGAAGGAAACAAATCTTAAAAATTAGGGCAGAAATAAATGCAAAAGAAACAAAAGAGACCATAGCAAAAATCAACAAAGCCAAAAGCCTGTTCTTTGAAAGGATAAATAAAATTGACAAACCATTAGCCAGACTCATCAAGAAACAATGGGAGAAAAATCAAATCAATAAAATTAGAAATGAAAATGGAGAGATCACAACAGACAACACAGAAATACAAAGGATCATAAGAGACTACTATCAGCAATTATATGCCAATAAAATGGACAACGTGGAAGAAATGGACAATTCTTAAAAAAGTACAACTTTCCAAAACTGGACCAGGAAGAAACAGAAAATCTTAACAGACCCAACACAAGCATGGAAATTGAAACTGTAATCAGAAATCTTCCAGCAAACAAAAGGCTAGGTCCAGATGGCTTCACAGCTGAATTCTACCAAAAATTTAGAGAAGAGCTAATACCTATCCTACTCAAACTCTTCCAGAAAATTGCAGAGGAAGGTAAACTTCCAAACTCATTCTATGAGGCCACCATCACCCTAATACCAAAACCTGACAAAGATGCCACAAAAAAAGAAAACTACAGGCCAATATCACTGATGAACATAGATGCAAAACTCCTTAACAAAATTCTAGCAATCAGAATCCAACAACATATTAAAAAGATCATACACCATTACCAAGTGGGCTTTATCCCAGGGATGCAAGGATTCTTCAATATCCGCAAATCGATCAATGTAATACACCACATTAACAAATTGAAAAATAAAAACCATATGATTATCTCAATAGATGCAGAGAAAGCCTTTGACAAAATTCAACATCCATTTATGATAAAAACTCTCCAGAAAGCAGGAATAGAAGGAACATACCTCAACATAATAAAAGCTATATATGACAAACCCACAGCAAACATACTCAATGGTGAAAAATTGAAAGCATTTCCTCTAAAGTCAGGAACAAGACAAGGGTGCCCACTTTCACCATTACTATTCAACATAGTTTTGGAAGTTTTGGCCACAGCAATCAGAGCAGAAAAAGAAATAAAAGGAATCCAAATTGGAAAAGAAGAAGTAAAACTCTCACTGTTTGCAGATGACATGATCCTCTACATAGAAAACCCTAAAGACTCCACCAGAAAATTACTAGAACTAATCAATGAATATAGTAAAGTTGCAGGATATAAAATCAACACACAGAAATCCCTTGCATTCCTATATACTAATAATGAGAAAATAGAGAAATTAAGGAAATAATTCCATTCACCATTGCAATGAAAAGAATAAAATACTTAGGAATATATCTACCTAAAGAAACTAAAGACCTATATAGAAAACTATAAAACACTGGTGAAAGAAATCAAAGAGGACACTAATAGATGGAGAAATATACCATGTTCATGGATTGGAAGAATCAATATAGTGAAAATGAGTATACTACCCAAAGCAATTTATAGATTCAATGCAATCCCTATCAAGCTACCAACGATATTCTTCACACAGCTAGAACAAATAATTTCACAGTTTGTATGGAAATACAAAAAACCTAGAATAGCCAAAGCTATCTTGAGAAAGAAGAATGGAACTGGAGGAATCAACCTGCCTGACTTCAGGCTCTACTACAAAGCCACAGTCATCAAGACAGAGTGGTACTGGCACAAAGACAGAAATATAGTTCAATGGAACAAAATAGAAAGCCCAGAGATAAATCCACACACATATGGACACCTTATCTTTGACAAAGGAGGCAAGAATATACAATAGATTAAAGACAATCTCTTTAACAAATGGTGCTGGGAAAACTGGCCAACCACTTGTAAAAGAATGAAACTAGAGCACTTTCTAACACCATACACAAAAATAAACTCAAAATGGATTAAAGATCTAAATGTAAGACCAGAAACTATAAAACTCCTAGAGGAGAACATAGGCAAAACACTCTCTGACATACATCACAGCAGGATCCTCTATGACCCACCTTCCAGAATATTGGAAATAAAAGCAAAAATAAACAAATGGGACCTAATTAAACTTAAAAGCTTCTGCACAACAAAGGAAACTATAAGCAAGGTGAAAAGACAGCCTTCAGAATGGGAGAAAATAATAGCAAATGAAGCAACAGACAAACAACTAATCTCAAAAATATACGAGCAACTCCTACAACTCAATTCCAGAAAAATAAATGACCCAATCAAAAAATGGGCCAAAGAACTAAATAGACATTTCTCCAAAGAAGACATACAGATGGCTAACAAACACATGAAAAGATGCTCAACATCATTCATTATCAGAGAAATGCAAATCAAAACCACTGTGAGGTACCATTTCATGCCAGTCAGAATGGCTGCGATCCTAAAGTCTACAAGCAATAAATGCTGGAGAGGGTGTGGAGAAAAGGGAACCCTCTTACACTGTTGGTGGGAATGCAAACTAGTACAGCCACTATGGAGAACAGTGTGGAGATTCCTTAAAAAACTGGAAATAGAACTGCCTTATGATCCAGAAATCCCACTGCTAGGCATACACACTGAGGAAACCAGAAGGGAAAGAGACACATGTACCCCAGTGTTCATTGCAGCACTGTTTATAATAGCCAGGACATGGAAGCAACCTAGATGCCCATCAGCAGATGAGTGGATAAGAAAGCTGTGGTACATATACACAATGGTGTATTACTCAGCCATTAAAAAGAATACATTTGAATCAGTTCTAATGAGGTGGATGAAACTGGAGCCGATTATACAGAGTGAAGTAAGCCAGAAAGAAAAACACCAATACAGTATATTAACGCATATATATGGAATTTAGAAAGATGGTAACAATAACCATGTATACGAGACAGCAAAAGAGACACTGATGTATAGAACAGTCTTTTGGACTCTGTGGGAGAGGGAGAGGGTGGAATGATTTGGGAGAATGGCATTGAAATATGTATAATATCATATATGAAACGAGTCGCCAGTCCAGGTTCGATGCACGATACTGGATGCTTGGGGCTGGTGCACTGGGACGACCCAGAGGGATGGTATGGGGAGGGAGGAGGGAGGAGGGTTCAGGATGGGGAACACATGTATACCTGTGGCAGATTCATTTTGATATATGGCAAAACCAATACAATATTGTAAAGTTAAATAAAATAAAATTAAAAAAACAAAAACAAAAACTGAACTTTGAAAAGCTCTGGCGTCACTGAATGGGAAGGAAAGCTGAGTGCTGAAGAATTGATACTTTTGAACTGTGGTGTTGTAGAAGACTCTTGAGAGTCCGTTGGACAGCAAGGAGCTCAAACCAGTCAATCCTAAAGGAAATCAGTGCTGAATATTCATTGGAAGGACTGATGCTGAAGCTGAAGTTCCAATACTTTGGCCACCTGATGCATAGAGCTGACTCATTTGAAAAGACCCTGATGTGGGAAAGATTGAAGGCAGGAGGGGAAGGGAATGACAGAGGATGAGATGGTTGTACAGCATTACCGATTTGATAGACATTAATTTGAGCAAGCTCCGGGAGTTGGTGATGGACAGGAAAGCCTGGTGTGCTGCAGTCCATGGGGTTGCAAAGAGGCGGAAACAGCGACTGAATTGAACTGAGCGAAGCTGAGTTCCTTTACTGTTCACCTGAAACTATCATAACATTGTTAATTGGCTATACCCCAATATAAAATAACAAGTTTTTTAAAAAAGAATTTCATTTTCAATCATTTTTTACTAGTATTTCTTTTATATTTTTAAATAAAATTGTATATATTAAAGGTTTACAACATGATTTGATATACATAGTAAAATGATTACTACAGTCAAGCTAATTAAAATATTACCTTGAATATATGAGTATTACTTTAGACTATTCTTTTCATTAAATAATCATGATTTTAGGTTAATTATCTTTTGGACTTAACCTCTGAGTCTAATAATGAACCATTTCTAACAATACCACGTGGAACATATTCGAACTTCTAACCAATCACAAACACACTTCTAGAACCTAACGATTATTTTTTTTTTAATTGGAGATTTATCCAAGGATGCTCCCTGCTGCAAGCCAAGAATCCCACTCTGTCATCGTAAAGTCATTTTTTCTACTAAGTGTTCAAAATGCAGGCTGACTTTTGGAATAAAAGTTGGGTTTGCTTTTGTCCTTGGTTTACTTTCTCGTTCCTTCCACTTGACAACACACTTCTCAGCATGATTTGGTGGCAAGATTTAGGTGTAAGAAAATAATGAGAAGATGGCTAGGTTGCTATTGGAATCGTCTTATTAGACTTTTGTTGCCTTTTAACAGATTGTCGTGTTGTTCAGTTGCTCAGTTGTGTCTAACTCTTTGCAATCCCATGGACTGCAGCAGTCAAACAGATTGTTGATCCTGCACTTTTAATCTGCAAACTGTCTGTGGATGTTAAGTTAGATTAAGGATTGAATGCATCAGTTTTATTATTTTTAGTTAAACATCTTTCAAGATAAGTGGTAGTATTTTCAGTACAGAATTTGTTTAAAAAATATTTATGCTTGAAATTTTAGATTATAAGCATAAGCATTTCTATTTTAATAGAAACTGCTGGAAATAGAATAGGATATAATTTGCACATCTAATACATGTTTTTAAATAAAATCTAGAAGATATATCAGTTTAAAGTTTCATAACTACGTAATGCCCTTGTAAATGGATGTGGATGTATTGTCAGCCAGTAAATTTTGTGTGAGGATTCAAATAACTTCATCTTCTCTTTTTATTAAAGTAAAAGACTAAATCTTTCAATTGATTTAATTTATGGTATGTTATTCTGTTTATCTTTCAGATTTTATTGATCTGATCCAACCTGTCTTGTGACTGCTAGCTGGAATTAAGGTTGGTGATGTGTTTATATATTAAATTCTGAATAAACTGAAATAAAATAGAGGCTTGATGAGCCTTTGTAGAGTTGGGTCAGAGTACTTTTGCAGGTTGTGGTAAGAAATTTGTAACTTGGTAAGAACTGGATACATTCCAGGTTTGCAGACATGTTTTCCTGAACAGTGTTTGTTTTCTTTGTTAGTATTTCTTTGAGTATCAAGTTTTATTTCTTTTACCTGCCTTACTTGCAGAATTTTGATTAAAGAAAAAGATTCAAATTTAAGTCATTCATTTAATAAACATATCAAAAGTATGATTTCTTTGCAACGTGGCTAGTGTTTTAAAGAATGGTCAGCTTTCTGAGTTTGCAGGGAAATACTTTGAAGCCCACAGTTGGGTAGCCACATTTCCTAAGCATGGTAGAGCTGAAAAATTGCTCATTAATTGCATATTTCAGTTAATTAGCGGAGTTTTAAGATGCCATTCTTTTGCTCTGTTTCCTTGTTAATTGGTTTTAGGGGAGACTCAAAACTAGCTTAATGGAGTTTAGAATAATAACAGAGCCTTAGAGGGCACTGACATAAATAGGCTTAGAATTTCATTTATTCCCTCCTCCTTTCTTCTCTAGAACGTGTATTCATAGTTTAAAAAAAAAAAACTAAACTCTGAATAAAATAACTGCTTTTGTTGCTAATAAAAGAGCAAAATGCCAGATGTTGCTAAACTTTTTGTATAGGTTTTTGGTTAATAATTTAACAGAAAGAAAAACATTGACTTTTCCTTTGTGCTTATATTAATCAGGTATTTAGCCTTCAAATTGCAGTGTCTGGATGGCTCTAGTGGTAAAGAACCCTCCTGCCAACGCAGGAGACATAAGACACTCAGGTTCAGTCTCTGGGTTGGGAAGATCCCCTGGAGGAAGGCATGGCATTCCACTCCAGTATTTTTTCCTAGAGAATCCCAGGGACAGAGGAGCCTGATGGGCTACAGTCCATAGGGTCTCACAGAGTTGGGCACGACTGAAGCAACTTAGCACGCACGGGCAACACATAGCCGGCACACAGTAAATATGTTACCTTTTCTGGCCTCATTTTGACCTCATTCTTCTACCCCCAACACATCTGTCTCACATGCATGTGTACGTGTGTATACACCCACACACACGATTATTATTTTTCCTTTTCATGTACAAATTGTGCTTTCTTATCCTTGAAATCTGGATAGACTGTAGCAAATAAGATATGTTGGAATCATGCCTACTGATAATTGGCAACTAAATAAGGAGAAAAAGGGACATGTGTATAAAAGTGAGAGTTAAATTTGTAACCTGCATTTGTTTCATTTTGTGTTCGTATAATTTGGAGTTGAACTTATTGAGGACATTTAGGCTGGTTTCTTTCATATTCACTCCTGAGCATGTTCTATGTAAACTTGCACATGTTTAAACATGGAATGCTTGTAAGACTTTTTGCTACTCTTCTTTCCCTGCTAGCTTCTACTCATTTGCCAGTAAAAAAATAACAGCTAGAATGAGATTTTTGCAAAGTATAAATCTTTTAATCAGGAATATTTTCAATGCACAAGGTTGAATATGAAGTGTTGCTTTTAAATTTTAATTAAAAGTAAATTGTATTTTGTTCTCTTCCTTTTGGATTTTTGTTTGTGGTTGGTATGGTCAACATCACAACTTGAAATCTCATTTCATTTTGGCTACTCTTCAGAAAGGAACAAAAAACTGAAAAGAGACATGTAAAAGGAAAAGAAAAAAATTTTGTTAAATAGAAAAGTAAATAACTATAAGAGTAATACACAAAAACTTTTAAAATCTGATCCTGTATTTATTTTCTGTATGGAGAATTTCTTTTGTGGGAGTGTGAGCATAATTTAAATGTGTTTGGTCTAAGTGTGAAAAGTCAGGATGACTTGCTACTGCTGCTAAGTCACTTCAGTCATGTCCGACTCTGTGCGACCCCATAGACGGCAGCCCACCAGGCTCTCCCGTCCCTGGGATTCTCCAGGCAAGAACATTGGAGTGGGTTGCCATTTCCTTCTCCAATGCATGAAAAGTGAAAAGTGAAAGTGAAGTCGCTCAGTTGTGTCCGACTCTTAGCGACCCCATGGACTGCAGCCCACCGGGCTCCTCCATCCATGGGATTTTCCAGGCAAGAGTACTGGAGTGGGGTGCCATTGCCTTCTCCGCAGGATGACTTACATACTCCAAAATAAATATATTGATTAAAATATACAGTGTTCATAGAAATGGAAGCATATTTAAATCTCTCATATTACAAACTCTTTCCAATTGAATATATTGTATTTTTTTCTCTTTCCAGCTGAGAATGAAAAGATATTTAAATTAAATTTGATAATTAATTATCTAAATTATGTTTTGGAAAACAGCTAGATGTAACAAAGCTTCTGAAGGATACATCAATTCACCAGAAACAGCCAGATTCTCAACACAAACTATAATATATAATGAAAATTATTATTCTTTTCTTAACTAGAGCTAGGTTCTTTTGCTTCAGGATAAAAGAAGTTTCCCTCATAGAAAAGCTTCTTTTTCTATAATATTAATGGAGTAAAATGACTAGTATTGCTAGATAAAAGCAAGTGGATTCTTTACCAACTGAGCTATCAGGGAAGCTCAAAGTTATAAATAGCTGTATTTAAAGTAGAATATCAGAACTGTGCTTATATTTCTGCACAGTAAAGGAAACCATGAACAAAATGAAAAGGCAACCTTCTGGATGGGAGAAAATGTTTACAAATCATATGTCTTGTAAAATGCAAATATCCAAAATATATATGCTGCTGCTAAGTCACTTCAGTCTTGTCCAACTCTGTGCGACCCCATAGACGGCAGCCCACCCGGCTCCCCCGTCCCTGGGATTCTCCAGGCAAGAACACTGGAGCGGGGTGCCATTGCCTTCTCCAAAATATATATGAAACACATATAAATCAATAGCAAAAAACAAACACTCTGATTTAAAACTAGGAAGAGGATATAATAGACATTTTTCCAAAGCAGACATACAGATGACCAGCAGGTATATGAAAAGATGCTCAGCGTCACTAATCATCAGTTCAGTTCATCGCATTCACTCAGTTGTGTCCTACTCTTTGTGACCTCATGAAATGCAGCACGCCAGGCGTCCCTGTCCATCACCAACTCCCGGAGTCCACCCAAACCCATGTCCATTGAGTCGGATGCCATCCAACCATCTCATCCTCTGTTGTCCCCCTCTCCTCCTGCCCCCAATCCCTCCCAGCATCAGAGTCTTTTCCAGTGAATCAGCTCTTCACATCAGGTGGCCAGAGTATTGGAGTTTCAGCTTCAACATCAGTCCTTCCAATGAACTTCAGGACTGACTTCCTTTAGGATGGACTGGTTGGATCTCCTTGCAGTCCAAGGGACTCTCAAGAGTCTTCTCCAACACCACAGTTCAAAAGCATCAATTCTTTGGTGCTCAGCTTTCTTTATAGTCCAACTCTCACATCCATATATGACCACTGGAAAAACCATAGCCTTGACTAGACGGACCTTTGTTGGCAAAGTAATGTCTCTGCTTTTTAATATGCTCTCTAGGTTGGTCATAACTTTCCTTCCAAGGAGTAAGTGTCTTTTAATTTCATTGCTGCAATCACCATCTGCAGTGATTTTGGAGTCCCAAAAAATAAAGTCAGCCACTGTTTTCACCGTTTCCCCATCTATCTGCCATGAAGTGATGGGACTGGATGCCATGATCTTAGTTTTCTGAATGTTGAGCTTTAAGCCCACTTTTTCACTCTCCTCTTTCACTTTCATCAAGAAGCTCTTTAGTTCTTTACTTTCTGCCATAAGGGTGATGTCATCTGCATATCTGAGGTTATTGATATTTCTCCCAGCAGTCTTGATTCCAGCTTGTGCTTCGTCCAGCCCAGTGTTTCTCATGATGTACTCTGCATAGAAGTTAAATAAGCAGGGTGACAATATACAGCCTTGACGTACTCCTTTTCCTATTTGGAACCAGTCTGTTGTTCCATATCCAGTTTTAACTGTTGCTTCCTGACCTGCATACAGGTTTCTCAAGAGGCAGGTCAGGTGGTCTGGTATTCCCATCTCTTTCAGAATTTTCTACAGTTTATTGTGATCCACACAATCAAAGGCTTTGGCTTAGTCAATAAAGCAGAAATAGATGTTTTTCTGGAACTCTCTTGCTTTTTCGATGATCCATTGGATGTTTGCAATTTGATCGCTGGTTCCTCTGCCTTTGCTAAAACCAGCTTGAACATCTGGAAGTTCATGCTTCACGTAGCCTGGCTTGGAGAATTTTAAGCATTACTTTACTAGCATGTGAGATGAGTGCAATTGTGCAGTAGTTTGAGCATTCTTTGGCATTGCCTTTCTTTGGGATTGGAATGAAAACTGACCTTTTCCCGTCCTGTGGCCACTGCTGAGTTTTCCATATTTGCTGGCATATTGAGTGCAGCACTTTCACAGCGTCATCACCATCAGGAAAATGCAAATCAAAACCACAGTGAAATATCACTTCGTACTTGCTAAAATGGTTATTATCAAAAAGACAAGTAATAACTGTTGGAGAGGAGGTGGAGCAAAGCGAATCCTTGTGCACTGTTGGTGGGAATGTAAATTTGTGCAGCTACTATGGAAAGCAGCATGGAGGTTCCTCAAAAATTTAAAATAGAGTTGTCATATCATCTAGCAATTCCATTTCTGACTATTTATTTGAGGAAAGTGAAAACACTAATTTGAAAAAAAATATGCACACCCATGTTTATCGCAGCCTTATTTACAATAGCCAAGATATGGAAACAGCCTAAATGTCCATCAGTGGATAAATGGATAAAGGAGATATAGACGAGAGTCAAAATTCATAGTCTTCCAGTTATAAAATAATTTGTAGGATGTAATGTACAGCATGGAGACTACTGTTAATAATACTATATTGCACATTTGAAAGTTGCTAAAAGACTAGATCTTAAAAATTCTTACACTGAAAAAAATTATGTAACTGTATATGGTGATGAATGTTAACTAGTCTTATTGTGATGAACATTTCACAATATATACAAATATCAAATCATGTTGTACACCTGAAACTAATATAATGTTGTATGTCAATTATACCTCAATAAAAAATTTTAAATGTCCATAAAGTATTTCATCAACTCTAAGATACACATTTTTACATTAAACTATGTAAAATAAAAAAACTACCATAGTTAAATTGGCAATTTTTTTTTCTTTCTAGGTGTCAACAAAGTGTGTCTTACAGCGGGTTGTATCTTAGATTCTATGAAATATAGTATTACTGAATTTAGATTGAAAAACATTAAATTTCAAGTTATTACAAAGGAGAATCAGAGTAAAGTTTGAAAATTATAAAGTCAAGCTTGATACTGATTCTTAAAAACACTTTACACCACATTTTTTACCATTTAAAACAAGGTGAGTTCATTTTTTAAATTTGTTTTCTTTTTTATTATACCGCGACCAGTATTTTGGTGTATTACCCTCCAGATTTTGACTTATTTTCACAAAATTGAAGTTAAACTTTGTATCCAGTTACTCCTGATTTCTTGAAAATGCAGTTTTAATGACTGTGTAATATTTTATCCTATTCCATAATTCTTTTTACCATTTACTCATTGTTGAGTATTCAGATTATTTTCAATATCTCATTATTTCTGCCCAGCCCTGGATCTCTCCTCTTATTCTAGTTTATCCCTCTGACTTGAATTCTTATGCCTTGTAGAAAAGTTGTCTGACTTTATTATTTTATCTTTAAAGCTAGAATAAAAATAACTTAGACTTCATTTAAGGATTAAATGAGATAACGCATACTTATGGACCTTAAATAGGGATGATTTCAAGTCATTTTTAAATTCTCTATCAAAGTTCTTTTCATAGTTTTTACTTGAGTAATACCTTCTGGTATTTCTCTCAAGATGGAATAAAACCAATAAAGATCATTAAATTATTGCGTAAAATAAAATATAAAATAGAAGAGGCCAGAATATAAATATTTTGTTTTTGAACTGATCAAAAAGTAATTTCCATATTCTCTACTGAGTGGTATTATCTCTTTTATTAAAGATACTGTTAACCAACTAAGCACCATATTTTACAATTAAGCAGACTTTCACTTAAAAAAAACCAGTGTATAAAATGCTAATATTTTCAGGATACCCTTGTGTCTTACTAGTAAGCTGCAGTGGTTTGCTTTCCAGAGTCCAAACAAGCCTTTGACCAGCTACATAGTCAGCCACTATGTAGTGGCTTTTATCTTAGTCTGTTTACCTTCTAACTTGCTTCATGATGGTTCACACGTCTCTTATAGCATTCACCCTTGTTTCTTTATATTATATGTTATGATTATTTCCAGATATGTCTTATCTTCCCTAGCAACTCAGAATCTGGGGTCTTCTCTCTGTGCCTTCTGTTCTGGTAGGGCCTTGTAGGAGTGGACGTCCTGAAAATGCTTATTGAACGAATTGTAAAGTATAGAAGCAAAAATTAACAGTCTTATTACATATTTGTAAGCTACATATATGTGTATGTGTATGTGTGTAGTTGTTATTTAGTTGCCAAGTTGTGTCCGATTCCTTTGCAACCCTGTGAACTGTAGTTCACCAGGCTTCTCTGTCCATAGGATTTCCCAGGCAAGAATACTGAAGTGGGTTGCCATTTCCTTCTCCAGGGGGTCTTCCCAACTCAGAGATGGAACTGGCATCTCCTTCATTGGCAGGTGGATTCCTTACCACTTATATCCTTCCTTATATAAATGGGCAGGGAAACCCATTTATATATTCATATGTGTGTAGATATTGGAGAAGGAAATGGCAACCCAATCCAGTGTTCTTTCCTGGAGAATCCCAGGGACAGGGGAGCCTGGTGGGCTGCCATCTCTGGGGTCACACAGAATCGGACACGACTGAAGCGACTTAGCAGCAGCAGATGTGTTATAATAATTACTACCTACTGTATTCTTTCTCTTGGTGATAGGGAGTTGAGCAAAAAAGCAAGGACTTTAAACACATCACACAAAAGATATTTGAAGCAGAAATAATTACTTGGTTCAATTTGGGGAATTTTTAAAAAGTAAAGGTATGGGAAGGGTGATTGCTTTGTCTTTCTACTTTATTCCTACATTGAGCATAATATACTTACGGATGAAAACATATTTGGAATTCTAGTTATTATATTGATATGTGATAAAGTGAATTTGAAGTTCTGGAAAGATTTGTAGAATGCCTAATTATTTCTTTACCTTTTTAAGGAGAGATACAAAGCTGATAGACTGGAAGGGCCAGTTAGTCGTTGGAGAATTTGCTTTCTTTTGTGCAGCTTTCTGAAATCTGAAGCATCATAAGTACTTATTTTCTCCTTTTTTATTAAAAGTAATCCTTTCCTGTTACAAACGTGACAATCAACAAATAAGCTTCATGACATGATTTGGAATGGGAGAGGTAGGGAGGAGGGGGGCTGGGGGTGAGAGGTAAACTTGCTGTCAACCTTTCAATCTCCTCATGTGAGCCAGTGAAATACCTCAGGAATATATTTTTCCAGAATTGTTCTTTTGTTTTTTGACAGAGTCTTAACATACCGAGGAAATAGGCTTATTGATGCCCCAGAGGACAAATAGGAAAACACAACCCATTGGAAATATATTAAATAACAAATAACAGATACTTTTTTCCCACATGAGAAAAACAATATTCTAGCTGATTCTTTTTGTCTTAGCTAAATATGAAAAGTGAAAGTGAAATCACTCAGTAGTGTCCGACTCTTTGCGACCCCATAGACTATAGCCTACAAGGCTCCTCTGTCCATGGGATTTTCCAGGCAATAGTACTGGAGTGGATTGCCATTTCCTTCTCCAGGGGATCTTCCCAACCCAGGGCTCAAACCTGGATCTCCCGCATTGTAGACAGACGCTTTACCGTCTGAGCCACCAGGGAAGTAATGACTATAACAGACAACCCCTTGGATATGTTTTTATACAAACCTCATACTTAGGAAATCAATCCTGTGGATTTAAGTCATGGGCCAGCTGATTTTTATTCTTTCCTGAATTCATCTGAATGAATGCCATTCCAAAAAATGGTACAGCTGATCTTTTTGCAGACCATTTATTTCTTTAAAGAATATCATGACTTTATTTGGGCCTATCTTATTAAGGCAGTTTGGAGAATTTAAAAACATAAGAAGTACATTTGTAAGAAGGAGTCCATTCATTTAGAAATCTTTTATTTCTTTTATGGCCTACTTGTTGCAAAGTAAGAACTTTATATTATTAAAAACGGATATGCTTTTTTGTTCCTCAACTTCTATAAATCTACATGAGACTTACTAAATTTCATCAGTTATTCATCCAAGGATAGAAAAATCATCATAGCAGAAAAAGGGATATACATATAATAGAAAAAGGGATAATACATATACATTAGATAGATACATGGATATGCATGCTAATGTTGGACGGTTTTGCCAATGAACAGCACAAGGGCTTTGCTTTTGGGCATACTTTATAGGCCATTACTGTTAAAGCAGATAAAATTGTCTGCCTTTTCTGAGCTTATTCTGTCTAATTATTTAGCAATGTAAAAATGCTAGTTGGAAAATCGTTTTGTGCTAATAAACCAAAGTAGATTTGGTTTCAGTCCATATTATTCAATATCTTGTGACCATCAACTTATGTTGCTTTAGAGACTTTGTTGACTTTTCTTTCTACTATTTAAATTTATTTAAAATAGGTTTGAAGAGCTGAATAAAAAAAAATCCTTACTATATTATACACATACATCTGTCTATACTTGAATATCTACCCTCTCTCTCTTTTTCTCTCCTTTTTGCCCTCTCTTCTTTCTGTCTTCCAATAAAAGTTGTATATTTGTTGAATAAAGTTTATAACTCAAATATAGAGAAAGCTAACTTTTAGAATAAATAGATATTTGAAACTTTAAGTACTATCATCTTCATTTTATGAATAGAGATAGTCACTAAATCAGACACAATTTTTATAATAGACTCTTCCTCTGTGAAATGTTTTTTTTGTTGTTGTTGTTTTTAGAAGCTAAGTCATGTCCGACTCTTTTGCGACCCCATGGACTGTAGCGCGTCAGGCTCCTCTGTCTATAGGATTTCCCAGGCAATCCCCTGGAGAAGTGGGTTGCCATTTCCTTCTCCAGGGGATCTTCCTGACCCAGGGATTGGACCCACATCTCCTACATTGCAGGCAGATTCTTTGCTGCTGAACCACCAGGGGGGCAGAAAAATTCCTCTGTGAAATGTAATATTAATAGTTCTTAATCAGTCTTCTGGAGGGATAAAAATAAGTAGAAAACTACATATTTACCCAAATGTAATTATTTGCTTATGGTATATGTGTGTGTATACTATTCAGTAGTGCCTTTATTTATAAGATATTCATATTCAGAAAGATAAATGAGAGTGAACTTGATATCTTTTGCCTGAAAATATTTTACATATAGAGTGGAAAAACTTTTTCAGCCTTGTCCTTAAATTTATTGTCACGTGTTAGTGCCTTGCCAAAAGTAGCTCTCTAGGTACAAGAGGAAAGTTTTATAATGAATTAGTCCACTTAAAACAAAAAACCTATACTGGCATCTTTAAAGGGTCCTTAGGCAGCCATAATGAATTATCAGTTCCATAAAGGAGATTAAATTAGACAAAAGGAATAGAAACCATGTATGCGTCCATGGAGGGAAGGGGGGAGCTCATTTCTGAAATCATTAGGGGAAGTAACATAAGAATTCCCTTCTCTAATTGTGATTTGTTCTTTTTATTTCTAAGTTTTTTTCATTGTTTAAGAATTTTAGATAAGTTTGGAAATATGGAAAAAGTAGGTCACTGAGTAAGATGTTTAACTTGGTTGGCAACTTTATAGTCCCAACACTTTAAATTTCATCTCTTTTAGGGACTCAGAGATCTAACAGGCCATCTGGCATTAATATCACATAATAATATTTGCCTTTTGGGGTTCTCTAACTCTTTTAACTATTTGGAAATGAAGATGTAAATCTCTTCTATTAGTAGTACATTTGAGGCATGTACAAGCCATGTAGCCTAAGTGAAATGAGTTTGAGAAATTGTACTTATATATTCAGCCTAGGCAGAGAAGCAATGGCAACCCACTCCAGTACTCTTGCCTGGAAAATCCCATGGACGGAGGAGCCTGGTGGGCTGCAGTCCATGGGGGTCACTAAGAGTCGGGCACAACTGAGCGACTTCACTTTCACTTTTCACTTTCATGCATTGGAGAAGGAAATGGCAACCCACTCCAGTATTCTTGCCTGGAGAATCCCAGGGACAGAGGAGCCTAGTGGGCTGCCGTCTATGGGGTCGCACAGAGTCGGACACAACTGAAGCAACTTAGCAGCAGCAGCAGCATTCAGCCTAGGATATCATATAGATGTTCCAGTGGAAAGTCATCAGCTTTTCTTCTATTTCCTACAGGTATTTCCTAACATAAAAAAAAAAAAAATCCATGTTACTTAATAATTACTGAAGTTACTTTAAAACATCTCTTAAATAATCATCCATCAACTATAAATATACCACCGCCACCCTCCTCACTGAGGAGTTACCTAAAGAACTAATATTTCACTCTTTCAAACATAATTCTACTCATCTGACATACCTGGAATTGCTCTTTTTCTTTTGTTTTTCTTTTATGTTATAGGGGCTGAATTTTATTAATTTTCTGATTTTTTAGAAATCAGAAATTTGTTAATGTTCTGATTTTTTAGAAGTTAGAAATTGGTTAATTTTCTGATTTTCCCATGTCTGGGCAGTTTTTATAAACTTTCTTGTTGGTTACTACTAAGGTTCTCAGTGGCTTCCCTGGTGGCTCGGTGGTAAAGAATCTGCCTGCAGTGCAGGAGACGGGAAGGAGATGCGGGTTTGATCCCTGGATTGGGAAGATCCCCTGGAGGAGGAAATGGCAACCCACTCCAGTATTCTTGCCAGGAAAATCCAGTGAGACAGAAGAGGCTGGCAGGCTACAGTCCATCGGGTCGCAAAGAGTTGAATATGACTAAAGCGACCAATACACACACACACACACACACACACAGGTGGGGCTTAGTTGCAGAAGAACAAAGAGACCAACTGGAAAAAGTTGTTTTAACTTTGTGTTTAGAAAATATAAAAAGCTCTTTACCTTTACGTGAATATAATATTTCTCTGTGTAGTTATTCTTTGTGCACAAAAGAGCAGGAAAAAAAAGCTCATGATGGATTAGATTCCTGCTCATAGTTTAAAAAAAAATGGATATACATAAAAGTAGTTCAACAAATACTTTTTGAAAGAGAAAAATTGGAAGGTTGAGACAGAAGGGGAGATGGAAAGGCAGAATCTTGGTCCAAAGTAAACTTGTCTTGCAACCATTTACCTCAAAAAACTTTCTGAAAGAAAAAATAAATAATGAACTGGTAAAAAATATCTCTGATCTAAGCATGACATAGTAGTGGCGAAGATACTATGTTTAATCCGAAGAGAAACCATTTACCTCAAAAAACTTTCTGAAAGAAAAAACAAATCAAATCACATTTCAAACACTTTTATGTCTCCCCCTGGCATTTTGCCGTACACTGTGATGACAAAACATTGCATTTCTGAGTTTCCTACACTGCTTTGTTGAACAACAAAGTAATTGACTTGCATCTTCTTTATATTTACCAAAGGAACCAAAAATGGTTCCTTTGCTCTCCAGTAGCTTGTTGTCTAAGCGTGTCGTCTAAATTAAGGGAAGGGAAAAAATGAATACACATAAATAGCAGCTAATACATGGCAATGCAATCAAATACTAAGTACAGATATAACTTTCTAGAGAGATCCAGAAAAGATGTACTTCATTGTGATTCACAAGGACCTTATAAGAAAAGGAAGTTCAGCTGGGTTTAAAGGTGAACAATTTAAATAGATACAGTGGAATGTGAGAGCTAGAAAAAGAAGGGCTTATCCTAAAAGGGGTCTACAGAAGCCAAGCCAAGGCACAGAGAAGGGGCTAGGACTAGAAGGTTAGACCTGGAACAGAGGTTGCAAGACAAGTTTACTTTGGACCAAGATTCTGCCTCTTCCATCTCCTCTTCTGTCTCAACCTTCCAATTTTTCTCTTTCAAAAAGTATTTGTTGAACTACTTTTATGTATATCTTTTTTTTTAAACTATGAGCAGGAATCTAATCCACCATGAGATTTTTTTTCCTGCTCTTTTTGTGCACAAAGAATAATTACACAGAGAAATATTAATATGAGGGTCTGTTCCAAAAGCTTCTGTTAGTAAAATTATGTTTTATGTTATATTTTTTAGAAGAAAAAATAAACACCAATATCTTGACACATGGGAGCCAAATGTTCCAACTGACATTCATGCTGTCTGGATTTGTTTTATTTTGGAATGAATATTACCAAGCTTGTTTGCAGTTAAAGGTAAATGAAAGAGTAAAATTAAATATTTTATCTCTTTAATAAATTTCACTTGGGAAATTTGGAATTTCACCATTTGAATTATTTGTTAAATTATCTGAAAGGCCTCCACTCCAGGGAGAATGGTTAATTGGAATTGAAATTGTTGGGGAAATATAATTAAAAACAAAAACCTCTCCCAACCTAGAAATTCTTTCCACAAAGTTAGTAGACAAAGAAAACACTCCTGTTAATGAATAAGCATTAAATTAGAATGTGATGAACATCCAGAGGCAATCCACTAAGAGAATGCAAATACCAGAAGACATTTCAACCTTCTAAATAGCTGAGCAAATACAACCTGTCATATAGAACCTTTCAAGATAAATAATAACTAGTCCTCTAGTAAGAGGACTGAATTTACTTGGCAATTGGGATGACCATCTGTGTTAGCTAATTGATTTTCTTCTGTGGAGAGAGAGGTTTCTAGTACCTTTATAAGGGGAAGTAGTTTTACAACTTGGAGCAAGATTGCTTTTGCTATTGCTATTGCTATTGCTAAGTCACTTCAGTCGTGTCCGACGCTGTGTGACCCCATAGACGGCAGCCCACCAGGCTCCCCCGTCCCTGGGATTCTCCAGGCAAGAACACTGGAGTGGGTTGCCATTTCCTTCTCCTTTGCATGAAAGTGAAAAGTGAAAGGGAAGTCGCTCAGTCCTATCTAACTCTTCGTGACCCCGTGGACTGCAGCCTACCAGGCTCCTCAGTCCATGGGATTTTCCAGGCAAGAGTACTGGAGTGGGCTGCCATCGCCTTCTCCTGGAGCAAGAAGCCAACCTAAATTAGGCTCTAATACTCTCCAGCAAGGGAGATAGGGGAGCTATTACCCCTTGAGGCTTGCATTTCAAAAAGATGTCTCCCAGGTCTTTGAAAAAACATTTCTGAATGGGAGCGTGGCCTGAGACTTAATTAGCCCATTATGAAGATTTACATGTGTTTGAAAAGGATAATGGAAGAAATTGTAAAAGAAAAATGAAAGGGGAAAGTCTCTAAGCTTATTTTCAACAGGGAGAGTTAAGCCCCTTATTTTTAACTTGTATTTGCCCTTACAATGAATGCGGCTTCCCCAGTGTCTCAGATGGTAAAGAATCTTCCTGCCATGCAGGAGACCCAGTTTGATCCCTGGGTAGGGAAAATCCCCTGGAGTAGGAAATGGCTAGCCCCTCCACTATTCTTGGCTGGAAAATTCCATAAACAGATGAGCCTGGCGGGCTACAATCCATGGGGTTGCAGAGTCAGACACGACTGAGCGACTAATGCTTTCACTTTATAATTAAAATATTGTTTCTTAAGAAAAGTATTTAGGGGATGGTTTTAGTTCTTCAAATATACTGCTGTGGTTTAGTCACTAAGTCATGTCCAGCTCTTGCAACCCCATGGACTGTAGGCCTCCATGCTCCTCTGTCCATGGAATTTCCCAGGCAAAAATACTGGAGTGGGTTGCCATTGCCTTCTCCAGGGGATCTTCCTGACCCAGGGATTGAACCAGAGTCTCCCGTGTCTCCTGCATTTGGCAGGTGGATTCTTCACCTACTGAGCCACCAGGGAAGCCTGGTGTGCTGCAGTCCAAGGGGTCTCAGAGTCAGACATGACTGTGCAACTGAACTGAACTGATACTCTAAACTAAAGAAAAAATAGAATTCAAAGTAGAAAGATTTTACAGTCATTCCTCTTTCCTTGCACTCTGTAGTAGCCTGGTTGCTGGGTAGATGAGTGGGATAGGACTGCCCAGATTTAGCTTTTATAAAGGAAGGTGGGCCTCTGCAGAGAGCAGGATGGACAATTAAAAAAAAAAAAAAAAAGCATAAACTACTCTTTTAAGTGTGTTTGAGATCAGCCATTCACAGCTTTCTGGTGCATTTAACTTTAACTCCCCTCATCTAAAGGACCTCTGGTGCTCATTCAAATGCTAATATTTGGCCATCTGCTTTTTAATTTTTTTTTTCCAAGCAAGACAAGCTGGAGGTCATGTGACCCTAATTATAGCAATTATGAGCTTTCTGGGAGCAATCATTCAGGTTGCACCCAGAGTGAGCATCTGCTGATGATAAATGGATCAGGAGATTACTAAGGCCAGGCTTTCCTATAAGACATCCAGTGATTCATTTCTTAATATGAATAAGTATACAGAGCTAAAACCCATATGCTGTAATAAGAGGGTACTTTTTCCAAAGGATTACTTTTTTCTTACAATTTATCTTTAAATTTAGTGAGAACAGTTTAAAATGCATACTTTTGTGTGTGTGAACATAATTAGCATTCTAAAGAAGGACATGGAGAAAACTCTAATAATGACTAATAATGAAGCATCAGCCTTCACCTACACGAATTTTATTTCTCTGTACGAAGAGAAAAGAATGTTGCCAGGGCTTAGTAATCTTTCCAGTTGAAGTTTTATTCTATATTATTTATTTTACTTGTAATTATAAGGGTGTGTATTTAAGGGAAAATTCTTTAGACAACCCAAGACCTTCTGAGAGTTATTCTTTAACAAGGCAAAATATTTTCCCTTTTATAAGGCCCTTTACTTCTTGAGAAATTATAGTTTCACAGGATAGTTTTCAGCAGTATCGTTTACCTTGCTCCCTTTTCAGACTCACAGTTTTAAATGTCATTGGGTTTATTTTGAACCTGACCCATATCACACAGAAACATTTGAACACAACTGCTCTTGCTGACTGCATGTTGGAATATGTGGCAGTATCTTGTCCATGCTGTCTGGATGCAATCATGTTGATTAATGTCAGTGAGATGAAAGAGAATGCACGGCACCTTCTTTTGAAAATCGCTCATTATGCCAACCTGCCTCCAAAGTCGAGTTCAGAGCTTTTTATAATTTTCTATTTTAATATTGAGTCAGGCTAACCTTATTTCTAGCGTGTGTAAAGGGACACTTAGTAAATTATTGATTCTTTAAACAAATGCTGTTGGGAGCACAACAGTGTGCCAGGAAGTGTGCTGGAAGGGAGCATGGCCGACATAGTCTTGCCCTTTCTTTCTGAGGCGGTAACTTGAACAACCTTTGGAGTGAATCTATGTGCTAACAGCACGTTTGTGTGATGTACCTAAACATAACGTGCAGTTTGCTAAATGATTTATTAGGGATTTTAGAATCAGCATCAACCGATGGCTTTTAAAAGCCTTTTCTGTGGCAGCATCTCTCAAGTGCCCTCCTCTTTTTATCATTAGTAGGAAACCACATAATTTATTCTTCAGAAATAAAGGATGTCTGATTGGATCATAACCTTTTCCTCCCACCTTCATCTGTCTGTCTTTATGCTTCTTCCTTGTTTCTTGTAAATTCTTTAATATTCTTAAAAAAAAAAACCTGCTTTAGCTGTAATGATGGATATTTCTTTTCTAACTTCTTAGAGAAAGAACAGGAAAGAGTTTGGCATGTTAGAACTCTGTCAGCTGGAACTCTGCCTTTTGTAATGATAACGTGAAAAGTACATTTATGATCCACTTTTGGGATCAATAGTTTAAGCTTCATGTATTCCATTCTATAGTATATATTAAAGGAGAAGCTTCACATGCTGAATTCAGTAATTGTTGTTTTCATAAGTACTGGCATCCCATGATATTATTATTTTTAATAAATGATAGATTATTTGATAATGCAGTTCAGTTCTGCTTTACAAGACTTCATAAAGTCATAAATCATATATAAAAATCATTTGACAGACCATATGTTTAGAGTTGTAGTTCAGAAAATGTTATCTTCATTGATATAATTCAAATGAGGAGATTTTGTTGTGCTCATCTTTAGAGAAGCAACAAAATGGTGGTGAGCTGCTTCTTACGCTGGATATAAAACCAGACTGCTCATTTCAGCATCATTTCTACAGTGCTCTGGTACAAAGGAAGGGGTTTCTTTGTGTTTCACCAGCTGGATCTCACCTGTGATAGGAGAGAACATAATAAGAAAACAGAGTAACTTAGACATCAAGAGCTAATCAGAGCAGAAAGGTGTGGCTATGCACTTCTGAATCAAGGCAGATACCATAGCATTATGCATATGCCCAGGGTAAAATGATGGATTTTGGCATAAGACAGTATTTTGAGCTCCAAAAATAGGAAAAAAGAGTGAACTAGAAATTGATACACGTGACTGTGCATGCTATGTGTGCTAAATCCCTTTAGTTGTGTTCACCTCTTCTCAACCCATTAGACTCTAGCGCACCAGGCTTCTCCGTCCATGGGATTATCCAGGCAAGAATACTGGAGTGGGTTGCCATGCCCTCCTCCAGGGAATCTTTCCAATCTAGGGTTCGAACCAGTGTCTCTAAGGTCTTCTGCATTGGCAGGTGGGTCCTTTACCACTAGTGCCACCCAGGAAGTACAGGAGACTATAAATGATACAAAATCATGTCACTGAAGTAGGTTGATGAATCTTAAATCTCAGATGGAAGAAAATATTGCCCGCCAATTTATGTGGTATTTCAAGAAATGTTTGTGGCAAATACTTTTCAAAATAACTTGAAATTGTTATGACTATCATCAGTATTTTATGACTTGGAGTGACTGATTGGGGGTTTAGATCAATAGATAAAATAAGTTTCAAAATTATTAGTATGTGCAAGAGGGTTACAGCTGTAGGTCTTACCCAGAGAGAGTGTTATGGCCTGTGACTTCAATCCAAGAAACTGACATTAGTAGAGTCATTAGAGTCTTTTAAAAAGTTCTTTTGTGGAAGCTTTTTTTTTTTTTTTTTTTGTCTTTTTACCTTTGGTCATATCTTAAAATTTCCTCATTTGGAGAAAATAATGGTTGATGCTACCTTCTCAGAAATAAAATATTCAAACATATTGTGACTTATGGACAGAAAGTACAGATCAATAGACCAATGAGGCATCAGCTTAGTGTAGCCCATAATTCTGGGCAATGAAACAAAAGTAGTCATGACTCTAATGAATTTACAGTTGTCTTTTCTTGTTTATCTATGACTACCTGAATCTGGTCTTTAGATATGACATATTAAGTGCTTCTGCACAGTCTGGTAAGGCACAAATTAAATTCTGATGTTTGTATTCACCTTAAATCAGCTAATACCCATAAGTATTTCTGAGCCTCATCTCTTGTACCTCCTCTTTCTTTATTCTCCATTTCTGCTATAGGGATGCATGCTTAGTCATCATTTTCTCTGGGGAGTCTTTGCTCCACTGGGCTAGATGTCTTGGCTCTGCATGCCATTAACTCTTCAAATCTCATCTGTTGTGGCATTTAGGTTTATTTCCATTGCTTAATCAACTTTTGTTTTTCTTATTGGTTAGATTCTAAGTTCTTCGAGGCAGAGACCATATATGCCTTAACATTTTTTTCTTTCTGGAAGCTTGTACCCTGCCCGATACAATTTCCTGGTGGCTTAGCCGGTAAAGCGTCTGCTTACAATGCAGGATACCCGGGTTCGATCCCTGGGTTGGGAAGATCCCTTGGAGAAGAAAATGGCAATCCACTCCAGTACTCTTCCCTGGAAAATCCCATGGACGGAGGAATCTGGTAGGCTGCAGTCCTTGGGGTCGCAAAGAGTCGATCACGACTGAGCGGCTAAACGTTCACTTTAAATTTTAGTTACCCTCTGCTGCTAAGTCGCTTCAGTTGTGTCCGACTCTGTGCGATCCCATAGACAGCAGCCCACTAGGCTCCCCTGTCCCTGGGATTCTCCAGGCAAGAACACTGGAGTGGGTTGCCATTTCCTTCTCCAATGCATGAAAGTGAAAAGTGAAAGTGAAGTCGCTCAGTCGTGTCCGACTCTTAGCGACCCAGTGGACTGCAGCCTACCAGGCTCCTCCGTCCATGGGATTTTCCAGGCAAGAGTACTGGAGTGGGTTGCCATTGCCTTCTCCCAGTGTCACTTTAATTGCTATTGTTGGGTTGTTGTTATTATTGCTCGTGCCTTGCGTTCCCCTCTCTATTGCTGTTGTGAGCATCTCTATTCATACCATCCTGTCTGGGCTGCCATCAGTCTGGGCTTTCTTCATGTTTAAGGCTGAACGTACCTGGTAGATCCCCCACTCTCTCGCCTCTTGACCTGCAGAAGTCCCTTCTTGTTCCCCATTGGAAGCCCCTATAATACTTAACAGTCAATGAAACCACAATATATTTGTCCTTAAGGAGCTTGATAAATAAAAAGAAATCTCTTCAAACTGCATAGGAACAATCAGCAGACCTGTTCAGCTCCATTGGGTTTTTATTTATTTATTTTTTCCTTTATCAGGTGGTCTGAATGGACGATGGAAGTGCCCTAGATTTCCAGATTTGTCTTCTACAAATTCAGTGTTAAGCAGTTAGAGCTTTTCGTATTTTTAAGCATAACTTTTATAAAACTCTATTTTGAAAAGCTATGACTAACTATGGATATACATAAAAAGAAAGTTAACGGAAATAAAGTCTCCTTCATATCTGTTTTTAAGGCTTCTCTCATTTAGAAAAACAAAAGCAATGCATTGCTTGCCTCACAACGACTTGTGCCAATGTTACTTCCTCCATGTGCTAAATATTCAACATTTAATTGGGCTTATTAAAAAAATTAATGTATCAAAAGCCTACATAATGCAGTGTGAGTAACTGTTGTTACACAGCTTATTTTAGCATCGTAGAAAGGTTGGCATGGAAACTTGGAGAAGACATTTTAGATACTCAATGCATAAAGATTTTCAATTGAACTTCCTGGTTATCTTATTTATTCCTATTTAGAATCAGTTTTAATGTTTGTTTCTATATAACATTAGGAGTATAGTTTTTTTCAGGGGCAGAAGCAACTTCTTTAATTATTTAAAAGAAATATATTTTATTAGAAAATGATAAGGAGGTAGGCAGGGAATAACTTTTAAGAGTTAAGCAGTTTAATTCATGGATAAAAATAAACTGTGGAATCATATGGATTCCAATGCTGGTTCCAGCAGTTTCTGGCTATATGACCATTGCTATGTTAATAGTCTCAAAAAAGTGAGATTAAAACTGATTTAATAGCTGCAGTCCATGGGGTCACAAAGAGTCGGACACAACTGAGTGACTGAACTGAATAGTAATAATCAAAGGAAGTAAATGATGTCATATATGTAATGCACTTAACAGAGTGTCTTGCAGAAAGTATACTTTCATCAACTTCATTTTTATATTTCTAAAATACAAAGAGAATGAGTAAAAAAAAAAAATCCACAAAGTATTCTGATTTAGATTCCTTTTCATTAGCCAAACTCTTCAATCCTAATGTCTTTTGCCTGAATGTGGTGAAGTGGTGACTAAAATGGCGCAAGACCTTCACTAATTTATATATAATAAGTTTTTGTGGATTAAAACAAGGATGTGACAAAAGATCCATGTTAGTTTTTTTTTTCAATTCATTACCTGTTGTGTTTTTCTGTAACTGACTGGAGCTCTCTTACACCATGATAATTAGTGACTGTCAACACACCTTGGCATCTGGAAACCTGACTTCATTACTTGCCTCTTCCGCTAAGCAGTTTGGATAATGAATTTCAACTCTTGAGATCTAAGTTTTCTTGTGTATGAATCAAATGGAAATAAGTCATATGTTTTCTAACATAGTTTTTAGATACTGCGATTTTAACAACCCAGGATGTCAAGACAAGGTCTGAGTTTCTGGGCACCATTTTTTTCTTGACACCACACTATAATTCAAGTATGATATTGAAAATTATATAAAGGTTATTTTCCATCTTTTACAGCTTTGAAATTTGCCATCTCTGTGGATATGCCCAGAGGCTGTCAGATGTTTTTGTAAATGATTTTTTAAAGTAAATTATCTACTAATTTAAAAAAAAGCAAACTTAGAATCACAAACTATTTTGCAAGTTTGATGACACTGGGTTTCCAAAAACCTCTAGCAAATAAATGACAATTGTTTCTAAATCAATTTTGAGAGATACAGAGATCAGTTTTCCATATCCATATTTAGAAACAGCATTTCTTAGGCATAAAACAGTTAAAAAGCAATTGGTATGTTTTATACCAAAATGGGGCTTCCCAGATGGTGCACTGATAATAAAGAATTCACCTGCCATTGCAGGAAATGCAAGAGACATGGGTTCGATCCCTCCCTGGTTCGATCCCCTTGAAGTAGAAAATGGCAACTCACTCCAGTATTCTTGTCTGGACAGTTCCATGAACAGAGGAGCCTGGCAGCTACAGTTCATGATGAGGTCGCAAAGAGTCGGACACGACTGAGTGACTGAGTGCACACACACATACCAAAATAACCAAACAATGTGAGTGATCTATGATAAGAGAATAACCGGAGGGAGCAACTTTCATATTACAAAATTTGCCAGTGTGGAGATAACTGCTAATTCAAGGAAGGCTGTTCTCTAGGTTGCTGAGCTGAGTGGGGATTCAGCCAAAGCAAGTCTATTACTGAATGCACTGACCCTTGAAATGACTTGTTAGGGACAAAAACAGTTATATCTTTAGAAAAAATATCATGGCATGATTATATAGACCTTATTCTTCAAAAGCTCTCACCCTGCTAATCAAAGTTTCACTAAGATATCAGAAGAATCTCAAGGAGATTAAATTTAAAAATTGCACTAAATAAAAAGTCTATTGTCCTTTCAAAAAATAAATAGTCACATGAAATTCTTTAAGACTACATACGTAGCTTTGTCCAAACTCCTACTTTCTATGTTAATTTGTAATTTTTTTCAACCCAAGAAAGTCTGGGAAAAAAATCTTCACTATAGTAACTGATTAGTTCCATTTCCTGCAGCACTTCTTTTCTTGTGGTTGCTGGTTTTCAGCCAATTCTATTTTTGTGTTTATTTTCTCCATTACATTCCTTTTTTTCTGAGTAGAAGAATTTTTGTGTTTTTCATTTTGTCAAAATAGAATTCTTCTCATGTCATGTCATGATTTTGATATTTTCAAAACTTAAAAAGCAATGCAGAGGAAATATGTCTATATAATTAAATGTACCACGGGCTTTTTAAAAAGATCTGATAATTCAGAAAGTATTTTCAACCATCAGTGGATCAGGAATGTCCAATTGCTTTTTTCCATAAGTCTTATGCTTTGGAGTGTAGCAGTCAGCTTGATGTAGCTGTGGTTTAAAAGAGGAAACTAGGAACTGACCTCATGAAAATGGAGAAAATTAAGAGATTAACTAACAGTAATATACAAACAGCATATTTCACTGTGAGTGCCGAAGAGTTCTCAGTGTGGAGGGAAACAGAATTCATGTATATGCCCACATAAGGAGCACATGGAAAGAAGTGTTTGAGACTTTTCTCAGTCTTTGTTTTGGGTTTTTTTCCTTTCCTTTTTTTCTTCCTTTTTCTGATATGGTCAGAACAAAGTAGACTTAATTTGGATAAAATACACGAGCATTTGCATTTCGTGGTGTAAGCATTTATATATTTAAAAAGGTAGGGCTCTGCCTGACAGGGAATCCTCATTCCTTCTGCCTCTTTACTATATGATGAAAAAAAAAAAAAAAGTTACCTTAGAATTCATAGAATTTTCTTCCTAATTGAACCATCTGTGCTAGATGCTTTCAGAGATGTTGACTGACCTTAGTCCTATTTTCTGCCATCCTGAAAGTGAAAGAAGGAAGCGTTGCTGTAATTAGAACAACTACATAAATAGTATTACTGTTTCCTGGTCGTGATCATTGTGTGCTAGAGGAATTCCATTTGAGACCTGAAATATGAAATATGCAAATCTATTTCTTAAGCCTGATCTTTCACAGCATATCTGTGGATGGGATATAGTTCAGAATCTATAAACTGACTGACCATAAAACCAATAAATGCTTTCTCTTCTCTCCCAGACTTACTTGAACCAGATCTGTGAATGTATGAATACAGTAGACTTCTAAATTAGAGGGCTCTCATGAACTCTACACCCTTTCTATCTGGAGTTCTTTGTACTAATCTTGGCATCTGGAGGATAAATAATTGCTAAGGTTACCAATTGGAACAGTCTCAGATTCTTGCAGCAGCTCTTATGTCTGATATCTGGTGGGCATCCTTCCCACATCACCCTGTGTGAAAAATGAACACTTAAATTCAACCTACCCTGCCCTGTTCTTCTTCTCCATAGCATTTATATATTATAGATATATCTGATATGTTTTATATCGATTTGTATAATTACTTATTGTTTACTTCCCCTAGCCACAGTGTTCAAGAAAGCAGAAGCATTTTCTATTTTGATGGGACACTAATGAGTACCTAACCCCCAGCTCAGTTTGTGGGCACATAATACATGCTCAGTCAATATATAATATGTTGAAAGAATAAATCTAGTGGCTATCTTTGTTACGGACCATGGTTCTTGGCCTCCTTAATCAACAGAAATTGATCAAAGGTCAGACAAGAAATTCAGGCAAGGCTTTATCGGGATCCCTGCTGCAGTGAGAACAAGTAACAGGTTCACTTGCCAGCTTGCTAGCTGAACAAGGTGGGATGAGCTGGTTCCTTAACTGGAGTGAGTGTAGGGGTGTATCCAAGGGCTGGAGGGGTGGCTTAGGTGGTTTGCCCACCCCTCCAGTTGGTGGGTGTGTTCAGGGGGCCACAGTACCCTGCTTTTCCTCCCGACTCTCTTCTTGTGTCCCTGGCTCTTCATGAGTGGGAGTTGGGCTGTTTAGTCTCTTTGTGTCTTGTGGTCTGGAATTTGCCTGAACTATTCATGCCTGCAGGCTTCCCACGTGACACTAATGGTAAAGAATTTGCCTGTCAATGCAGGAGACGTGAGAGACTTGGGTTCAACCCCTGAGTGGGGAAGATCCCATGGAGGAGGGGATGGCAACCCACTCCAGTTGCCATGGAGAATCCCATGAACAGAGGAGCCTGGCAGGCCACAGACCATGGGGTTGTAGAGACTCGGACACAACTGAAGCGACTTAGCACACACACGTGCGTACATGCAGTTACTTTTAGTCCCTTATATTTCCTTTTTATTTTGTTGCTCGAGGAGATGTTTGTCCAAGTCCAAGCAATGCAGCACTACAACAAAAGGTCCCAGGTCCCAGCCTGTCTTTCTCATCTTTGTGCATTCACTGTTGTCCACTGGTCTTTGGTCTTCCCCCTCAGGCACATCACTTTGCCTCTCTTCTCATGTCACTTCCCATAGTTCCTGTCTTCAGTAGTGGCTTTCTTCAATACAGTGAGTTTCAATAATTTATTAGGGAACCATGTCTTCTAGATTTTTCTCAGGTGCTTAGTCTGACACCATTTGTGGCTGTGCCCTCCTGGAGGTGAAGATGGAGCTCCCTCTTTGATGTCCTTATGTTCTTCCTTAATGTAGGACAGTGGTTCTCAAGTGTGGTCCCTAGACCAGTGGCATCAGCACTACTTGAGAACTTATTGGAAATGCCCCAGATTTAGTGAGGCAGAAACATGTGGATTGCACTGCAACAACTGTTTTATCATTACTCCCCTCCAAATGATTATGATGCTTAAATTTGAGAATCAGTGATAGGACACAAGCTGCATCCCTGACTTTGTTTTTAACTTTTCAAAAGCCCTGTAATTTCTCTGAGTTTATTTCTTCAGTGGACCCAGTAAGCACTTATTATTACTAAAATTGCTATCTGGGTTAATACAAGTGTTTAAATTTTATTTAGTAAATTGTGAGCATGCTGGACAGAATCTATTAAATTATGTACTTTTATAGAATTTTGCAGTGTAGAAGCTATCATATTTTTCCTAGAAAATATGTAAAATCAAGCTTATAGAATATTCAGTTACAGTCCTCAACCCCTTGTTATATGCCTGCCTCCTTCATCCTCATGGCACAAGTAATTTCATCCCCAGAACCTACTGGAGGTGAGCCATAGTTCTTCAGGAAAGACATTAAAAATAATCAACTGGATCTAAGGCTAAAAAATACAATATTTTAGAATGAAATACTACACAGATACAATTCTGTTTTAGAGAATTACATAGAATTATAATTCTACTGTAGAATTATGATAAGAGTTAGGAATGAGTGTCCATCTTTTAATTTTTGTGTACTAGATCTTCTTTGATGTACAAAATAATAATATTGCATTCATTTCCTAATTAAAATCATTTTTATCATTTATGAGATCTTTTAGATGCCGTATTTCACTCTTGATTATAATTTGATTAACATATTGATAGTTTAGTCTTTTGCAGATTTGGCTTCCAGCCCCCAAGACCTTTCACTGTGGCTAAAAGAGGACCAGGTCTCTTCCTCATGAAAACAATTGGAAGCATAGTGGAACCCATGTCTTCTTAGGACCTGCAGAAATACATACACATATCTCTGCTCAGTAATTTTTTTTTAAACATTTTTAAAAGCAGAATCACATCTCCAGCCTCTCTTTCCAAGAAGACCAAATTTTGGTTTCTTAAGAATCTTTATATCCGAATGAAGAGTAAGGAGGTACTGTTTGTCCTTCAAAATGGAATTTACCTGGTTTAGATGAAAACTCATGAGGGTTGGAGTGAAGAAAATGGGGTCTTAGATGAAGCAGGAGCAGCTACTGGAGTGGGTAGCTGTTCCCTTCTCCAGGGACTCTTCCCAACCCAGGTTTCCTGCATTGCAGGCGGATTCTGTACCATCTGAGCCACGAGGGAAGCCCAGGTGAAGCAGCATCAGGTTTTAAAGGTGCAACATTAGAGCAACAAGGGCATTGCATTTTGAAGGGAAATAAGCATGTTTGGGAAGATTGGAATTCTATTGTTTTCAAGATTATATTTTAATTAGCAGAGTATTCAGTCTAAATCGATGTGTAGTCAATGCATTGCATATTGACAACACTGAGTAAGCACATGTCTTAGCAAACAATTATGTGTGTGCTCTGATAAAGAGATAGTAATTGAACTTATGGGATGACGGACATTGCCTGGTGTGAGAAAGAAGAAAACATATTTCCTATGAAAATCATGCCTATTACTGTTAAGTCCATTAAAGTAGCTTTTCCAGAAAAAAATATGGGCCTGATAATTAAGAATGTTAGTAGAGTATCCAGTCTTATAATGACAAAGGGCTCTCTAAAATTCCTTAATTGTTTTTAAAACAGAATTCCATTTAAAATAAGTAAAAGGCAAGCAGATTCATCAGTCCCTGAAGGATATTAACAAGATGAAAAATGCTTCAGAGAGAAGCAATAAATACTTTGAGTAAATGAGTATGTCACTAAGTACCTATAAGCTATTTATGTCTCATTTTAACTATCAACTTTAATTATACTCCTATCTATTTTAGACCCATCACTCACTTCTGGACAGCTGAAGTAATTTATTAGGATTACATATAGCCTAACATTTTTTTCTTTTCCATTAGTAACTGTGGAAGGAAAACAAATCCAATAACTTAGTGAGTGTTGAGAGCAGAGTTTGTCTCAGTTATATTTAAATTTGACTAGATCCATGAAAGAATGATGAAAAAAACCTGAGGTAAAAGTAAATTTAAGTTAGTCCTAGTTTGGCATGTTGATCCATCATCACCAGATACCTCTGTATTTTTGACCTGCCAGCCTCAACAGACAACTTTTATTTTGTGTCCAAGGTGGCTGCTTCAGCTCCCACTGTCTCATCACACATACATCCCACAGAGCAGGAAGAAGAAAGATCAGGAGAAGGGATCCTGTCCGTGGCCTGGGCATACATCTTCTACTCAGTCCTACTGACTAGAACTTAGTTATTTGGTGATACTATTCTATCAAGGTGAAATGGACCTCTGTTCAAAATAAACATGTGCCCAACTAGCATTCAAAGATTCTTTTGATGAAAGAGAAAGAAGAGAATGGATAATAGAGGACAGTTTGTAGCCTCTGCCTCACTCAAATTAGCTCTGTTTACTTTGTTAATCAGAGGAGGAAGTACAGGTTATTAGAACTGCAGTAAATGTTCACCGTTCAGTTGCATGATTACAGGACAAATACAGGCAGGAAGTTAAATATCTCCCCTAATTGTGTAATTTGAGATCTTAAAGTTGCCTGTTATTTATGAAGTTGAGTATTTTTCTCAGCTTGAATTAAATCATAAATGCTAGTAATTTTTGTTGATAAGAAGTCAAATGTTTATGAAGTTCCAGACAGCATGCTAGGTTCCTGAAAGATGCAAACATATTTTTTCTTTATACCCATCCAATACTACAGGTATTTATCTTCTTTTGTAGTTGTTTCTCTTTCATAGAAACTTCTCAGTGTTGCTGGCACTGATACCAAGCAAGGCCCTGTGGGGCTCCTGGGCACAGTCTTTCTGTATCCCCCATTTTTTTGATTACACGAAATAGCCTTCATTCAGCCTCCATGGCCTCCCCTGAGTTCCAATGAGCACAAACAGTTGTCAATTAGGAAAAGGAGGGGGTGTTAGACAAGAAAGAAATAAAGTCAAGAAAAATAACAGTGCAACCTTGGGGCAAGGTTCTGGTTCCCCACCAATACACACAACATTATTTTTGAGGTGTTTTGCAGATACCCAAACCCGCTCCAGGTTGGAGAAGTTACTGATTAACATGGTATGCTGCCCATAAGCATGTAGACCTCAGACCGGTTGGAACCTGAAGGTTGATGATGCTGACTCCTACTCATCACGTCTATCAGAAGAATGTCCATGAGCTGATCACACCCTCTTTGAACCATTGCTGTAAAATTTCTGCATATCCTCTCCAAATGAGGACACAGTTTTGAGGGCATTAGCTTGTTGTGACCCCATTTTCCTCACAAAGCAAGAAAGCTATTCTTTTCTGTTTCTGTTTAGTCACTCAGTTGTGTCCAGTTGTTTGCGACCCTATGGACTGGAGCCCTCGAGGCTCCTCTGTCCATGAAATTTTCCAGGCAAGAATGCTGGAGTGGGTTGCCATTCCCTTCTCCAGGAGATTTTCCCAACCCAGGGATCTTACTGGTGTCTCTTCGTCTCCTGCATTGGCAGGCAGATTCTTTACCGATGAGCCACTTTAGCCCAAAACTCTGTTTCCAAGTTTAATTCTGTGTAAGGGTACAGAGGTCAGATTTGTCCTTAGCACTGCCTTTATTTCATCCAGCTTTAGATTCTACTTGTTAAGGATAGTGCCTGTAGGTCCTGACTGAAATGAACGACACACTGCCTCTACTATTTTTTGCTGATGCCATGAAATATATCTTTTAAAAATTTATAGACTATCCAAAGCCATATATATATGTGTGTGTGTATATAAATATATATATATATATAGATAGATAGATAGATATTGATATGTTTCAGTTCTGACCAAATCTAGGTAAAGTGTATTGAGCAACTTAGGTGATATGATACCTAGGAAATTCCAAACAGCTTTTCTTCTTAAGAAAAACAAGAAAAGGAAAACAGCAGATTAATAGAATAGAAAAGACAATTTCCTTCTCTTTGTTTTTCAGTTCTTACTGCACCTGAGTCTCCTTGTGTTGTGGGCTCATTTTTTCCATGTTTTGTGTCCCAAAACATCTGCTCTTCCCCTTTCAAAATGTTTTCCCCATCATTTTATAGCATGGTTTTTAAAATTGTTTAAGAAAGCACTCAGCCACTGAGTGCCGCAGTAAACAAAATGCAAACAGTACTCTTATGAGCCCGAAACAGACTTTCATGAAATGTCATAAAATAATTAAATGTGCATTTGCCACATTTATGCATATTAGCCCTGAGAATACTGAAACAGAAGTTGAGTAGAATTTGCTTTCAATACTCTTGAGACGTTTATTGTTTGGGTAATATGACTCATTTGTCAGCAGGGTTTAGATGATTTTTTAAATGTATTTGAAGTAAATGCTGATACGAATAATAAAATTTACAATATATGGATCACTGGTTAAAATTGTTCTTTATAATGCTAAATTTAAGTAAGTTTAACTAGCCAGGAACAGTTTTGGTTGTTAAACAACATCAGGTAGTCTTATGCAACCAATCTTAGGTTGCTCATGGAGGAGTCTCATTGAGAAAAAGTGACTTTAAATGATATCCTTCCTTTTAAAAACATACATGTTGATCATTTCCTTCCTTTTACTAATTGGAAAAAGGAGCCCTTGGTATGACTTCAACTTTTACATGATCTAGGTTTTACTTATTTCATGTAAAATCTTCATCCTCATAATCATTTTCTTATCAACATGCTTGATTTTTCAGTTCAGTTCAGTCGCTCAGTCGTGTCTGACTCTGCGACCCCATGAATTGCAGCACGCCAGGCCTACCTGTCCATCACCAACTCCCGGAGTTCACTCAAACTCATATCCATGGAGTCGGTGATGCCATCCAGCCATCTCATCCTCTGTCGTCCCCTTCTTCTCCTGCCCCCAATCCCTCTCAGCATCAGGGTCTTTTCCAATGAGTCAGCTCTTCGCATGAGGTGGCCAAAGTACTGGAGTTTCAGCTTTAACATCATTCCTTCCAAAGAACACCCAGGACGGATCTCCTTTAGAATGGACTGGTTGGATCTCCTTGCAGTCCAAGGGACTCTCAAGAGTCTTCAATACCACAGTTCAAAAGCATCAATTCTTCGGTGCTCAGCTTTCTTCACAGTCTAACTCTCTTGATTTTTAATGAGTGCTAAATCCTGACCATGGCCTTCCCAGGTGGCTTAGTGGTAAAGAATCTACCTGCCAATACAGGAATCCTAGGAGACCTGGGTTCGATCCCTGGGTCAGAAAGATCCCCTGGAGGAGGAAATGGCAACTCACTCCAGTATTCTTGCCTGGACAATCCCATGGACAGAGGAGCCTGGTGTGCTACAGACCATGGAGTCGTGAAGAGTCGGACACAAATGAGCAACTGAGCATGCATGCAGGCAAACCCTGACCATGTGTTATTTCATTGAATCTTTCTAATGGTTCTAAGAACTAGGTCATAAAATTATCCCCATCTTAAAGACGGTATTTAACAATTTCCTCATGTTCTCACACCTTATAACTAACTGCGCCTAGACTTAAGTGGAGATAGTTTGAAATTCAGAGACTGCCCACATGACACCCTTATACACTAACTCACAGATTTTTAAATCTGGAACTGTCCACGTTTATATGACCTTGTTTTAGTGCTTTCTCACTAAATCTTCTATTTCCATTTTAATGGCCTCTTGGAATTTGGAATCACAAAATAATATCCTACACCCTATGTCTGCAGGCTTTTTGCATTTGTCATTTTGACTTAAATGGTTGATTGTTTTAGTTGACCAACAAACATGATGACATTTTTACCAGTGAATCAAGTGGTAATTTTTAATGTACCTTAAAAACTAGGCTTACCCTGCTCTTTGGTGAACTCATGAAATAGCTTTACTTTGCCCACGTCTCACCCTTCCCTGGTGGCTCAGAAGGTAAACAATCCGCCTGCAATGCAAAAGGCCTGGGTTCGATCCCTGGGTTGGTAAGGCCCCTGGAGGAGGGCATGGCAACCCACTCCAGTATTCTTGCCTGAAGAATTGCATGGACAGAGGAAGCTGGTGGGCTACAGTTCATGGGACACGACTGAGTGACCAAGCACAGCACAGCACCCTTCCCCACACACCACTGTCCCTTTCTTTTTCGTTCAAGGATTCTACATTGCACTCTGCTCAGTTCCCCCTTTCACCACTTCACAATCGAGTCTCATAAAATTAGACTTTACTTACACACTATTTATTCTTCCCTACTGCCCCCACCTCCCTCGTCAAGATACGTTTTAAAATATTTTTTTCTGGTTTCTGAATTGTTCTGTTTTCACTGTGGAATTTTTGAAAGTACAGAACAGAGTGAAGAAACAGACACAGAGCCCCTAACTCTACCACCCAGATGCCTCTATAGTATGCATTTTGGCAAATTTCCTTCTAGTTTTCTTTTGTTGTTTGAAAAATTTCTAAGGCATGGGGACTTATTTTAATAGGGTGCGGTCTTTTAAAACAAAGACTTGATTGTCAGAGCTTACTTCCAGTTCAGATTAGACACAAGTTTCTGGTGGTTCAGTGAGAAACTACATTGGTTTGTGTTAGGGACATTGATGTAGTGCCCCTTCTCCAAGGGGAGGCAGGAAGGTTGCTCACAGATCAAGATCATTTCTGAGAGAACTGGGATGATACTGGGTAAGCACAGCTGGTTCAGCTGAGAGGTGTTTCTAGGAATTCGATTAACACAAGGAGGGTGGAAACAGGGAGCTGACCTAGCTGGAGGAAATGGGAGCTGAGTGTTGGCAGAAGGAACCAGGGAATCTCAAGAGAGGAGGGCTCCAGAGGGCCTGCCAGCTGCCTGGCTGCCCTAAGGGCCTATGCAAATACCAAGATAACCTGCCAGACTGGGTGGAACCTCCACCTTAAAACAGGCCAGCTTGATTATTTCTGAGCCCTGTAAGTAACTTTTGTTAATTTGCCATTAATACCAGCTAACATTTCTTGAGTATGTGTTCAACACTGGCTAATCTATTTCCTGGTGTTATCTTGTTTACCTTTTAAACAAGGTGATTACTGTTAGGATCTCCATTCTACAGATAAAAGTCAGAGACCTTGAGAATTGATGGCTTTGCCCAAAGTTACTAGGATAGAGGAACAGGAGTTCCGACCCAGGGATTGTCCCACTCCAGAGCTCTTATTTTTAACCATCACATGGTCTATGATTTAGTCTTCTGGGGAAGGGGGTAATGGTGAGAGTCTAATCTACTAAGAGAAATTGTGTGTGTGTGCATGCGCATGCATGCATGTGTGCATGAGTACATGCATGCATGTGCATGCTGACGGGAAATGGGTGGATTTTCTGAATGTCCTCAAATTATTATACAAAGGTAACATTGGTTAGTCCTTCTAAGTTATTTTATGTAAATGTGATCTATAAATACATCAGATATTCATACTGTATCCTGATTTTGATGTATCTTGGGCTATTCATTCTGTCAACAACTCTTTGTTTTTTGAGCTGAACTTTAATTGTATTCAGATAGAACGTGGAATTATTTAACAAGAATATTTTTCTCAAATAATACAAGAGTTGTAAGTCAGTATTTAAGCGAATTACCAGTATCACATAGCAGTAGTTTCAAAGATAATCTGTAGTGACATTATGAAATGTCCCTGAGATTAAAGGATCATGTACCCTGACTTACATTTTATTGAATAGAATACTTGCATATTGTATTAGTTGCGGGGATTCCACTCATTTAAAGTATACCATTTAGTGACTTTTAGTATATTCACAGATATGTGCAGCTATTATCACAGTCAACTTTAGAAGATTTTTATCATGTCAAAAAAGAAATCTTCAACCCTTTAGCTGTTACCTCCTGAAACTGCACCCCCCCAAATAACCATTAATCTACTTTCTGCCTCTACAAAGATTTCCCTCTTCTAGATTTTCATATGAATGGGATCATGTAATTTGTGGATTTTTTGTGACTAATAAAATAGTCACTATTTTATTATGACTATTTTCTAAGTTCATCCAGTTTGTAACATCCACTCACTTGCTCTTTGTATTATTTTCTTTTCTAAGGGTTCTCATCCTTGATGACATTAAAATGTAAACCCTAATTATCCTTGAAAACTTCACCAGATATGCGTAGCATTTCCAAGGAGTATTGCCGAATGCACGTTCATGTGCCCAAAGCACAGTGAGGCCAAACAAATAGATACATCAAAGTTTGGAGCAGAGAAAGGCTTATTGCATGGCAAAGCAAGGAGAATGGGCAGCTGCATTTGGTAGTTTTTATAGGCAAAATTTAGGGAGAGGTCTGTAGGGTGTGTAACCCTGCTCTGATTGGTTGGAGCTGAGGTAACTGGGTGGTATTCAGAGAATCTCAATCATCAGCTTCCTGGTTCTAACTTGTCTGGGATTTCCAGGCTTGTGCTCAGCCTGAAGTTACCTCCTCCATCTGAGTGGGGACCTCCTTTCCAGTAGAAGATCTCAGAGATACACTTTTATGTATCCCTTGAGAAGAAACCATGACCCTGCTTTATCTCTGCATTATTGTTTCTTGACTTCTTTGTTTCTGTGTTCCCTTTCTTCCCTAATTAGTAACTGTTTGAATCTGCTGTTTGGCACTCAGGATAGGTTTAGTAGGCTGAAGCCTTTTCTCCTACAAGAAACGGGACATGGAAGGCCCAGGAGGGCCCCACATGGTGTTTCTCAGTTTCAGTCCCCTCTTTGATAGTCCTCAGTCTTAAGGGGAACACGTGTTGGGCAAGAAAGGGAATAACATTTTAGATTGAGAGGTTAACCTCAGCAAGGGAACTCTGTTTTAGAGGGACTGACAGGGGTGTTTGGGGAGCAGTTAGAATCCTAAATTTTGCAGTGTTGTAGGCAGGTCTGGTTCTTGGAGAGCTTCACGTACACTCTGGACTACTTCAGAGATGGTCACTTCCTCCTCAACACCTTTTCATTCATCATAAATACAGTTTTCAGCCATGCAATTTTGGTTCAGTGCAGTCTTCCTCTATAATCTTGTGAAGTATTTTATTGCAGAGGAAAACTAATCAAAGGCTTTAAAATGGAGTAAAAAGAAAGCTGTGAAGCAAACAATGAAAATGCAGAATGATTAATACCTTTGGGTGAGGTTTCTAGTTTTAACCTTCGCTAATAAAATTGCAAAGCCAGAGTAAAACTGATAATAAATAATATATCACTACTGTATTACTTTTCAGATTTTCTCATTTGTACTGTGCTGTTTGTGTGCTGGATACATTAGTATGTTGTATATATAATATGTTGTAGGTATTACTTTTTAGATATTCTCAGCTATACCAAATTAAATAGGTTTATTAATATATAAGCTAGTATAATTTCAAATTTTACTTATTCTTTGTTCTTCATTGTCTTTTCTGTAAACTGACCTGTTACATAACATTAATTGAAGTGGGATTAAATGTTTAGATCTTTGCTTCATTCATTGAACTTTAGCAAATAATTATACAAATATTTAGTAATACATATGAGCTGGCCGGATGGTATCACCTAGTCGATGGAAAAGACTTTGGGTGAACTCCAGGAGTTGGTGATGGACAGGGAGGCCTGGCGTGCTGCAGTTCACGGCGTTGCAAAGAGTCGGACATGACTAAGTGACTGAACTGAACTGAACTGATGTAACCTAAAATGAAGTTTATCACCCCTAGACATGTTTCATCAATTACATGAACAAAAAGATATCACTCGCTGACATGTTATGAGAATTAAAAGGGCATAGTTAATTATCATGACCTTGTAGTGCCATAGCTTTTAATTAAATTTTTAATAGAGAAAATATCCATGAATGTATTATAAAATGCGAGATGTCAAGATATATATTTCTACTCTCCTTAAGATATTCTCTAACTTTTCTTCAAGCCGATAATTACAGAAAGTGGTTACTGAATATTTCTGGTGTCCTCTGAGCTCACTGTCAGTGATAGATTTGGGGCCAAATCTACTATTCGGAAACCAACATGGCTTTTGTGTGGTTTGGTCAAGGAAATAAATATATCTGCCTTGAGTTTGTCAATAAGAAATTTGCACTATTTTCTCATTACAGACATAAAAAAGCAGATTGTTATTTTGAAATTCATATTTAAATTTTTGACATTTATTATTAAATGTAAATATAGATTATAATGTTAATTTAAATAATATTAATAAGTGAATTCTTTTCAGAACAAGATAACAAAAATTCTGAGAATCAAAAAACCTTAGAAAAAGACAACCAATGAAATCTTTTATCCTAAAATTAAGTCCTCATATGAGGGTATTCTTTAGAGAAAGAGTCCTTTAGGAATAGTAAGATCACATAATTGTTTCTGCATTTAATACTCAAATGAGCATCTCAGTATAAAGGCCAATGTTGTTTTCCTTAGATATTCAGAATTGAAAATATTTTTTCCTGCAGAAATATTAGCTAGTTTAAATGTCTAGTCCAGATATTCTGATTCGTGTTAGTTCTCATTAGTGGCTGAATCATAAAGGAATGGAGATGAAAACAGAATTATTATAATTATACTCAAGTTTGTTATGTACAGAATGGATTCATATATATTACAGAAACACTGTTCAATTAATGCTAAAGTTATTTACTGTGGTCTTTATACTTGGTACTCTGTAGGAACAGAAAAAAATCCATAAATTTTAAGGTAACCTCCAAAGTGGTAATGATTCTGGACAGTCATAAGATTTAAATAAAAACTTAAGTTTTGGGTCTGGAATATCATCAGTTGCTAAAATGGTACTGCTTTCTCTCTTAAACATCAGGATCACACAGAAAAGTATCATTTTAATCATTTTAATATTTTGTTGCAAAGCAGTTATACAGGTATAGCCTTGAATTAAAAATTAATTAGGCTGTTAAAATGAACTTGATTCTTAAAGAAGGAAACTACCAATTATTTTTCCACAACTAACAATAACAACAATGATGTTCTTTGTTAGCTTTTCTAACACATATTTACTTAGGAGTTGGTTAACTTCCTTCTTACTAGCAAACATTAATGTAGTCAACAATAACTTGATTAAATCAATGGGATCTGTGTGTACTGGGAAAGAAATATCCATTTGTTTTCTCAGCATCTGAAAAAACATCTCTGTTACACAATGTGTTTTTATTAACAGCAAAGGCAGAGGAGAATAATATGGAAATTAGTATATGTTTTAACCCAGAGTATGCCAGTCATTTGCATTCATCTTTTCCAATGTATACCTCATTTTTCTACAGTCAATTCATGACCAATTCTTTTTGTCCCCAAAGTCACATGCAGAGAAGAAGACAAGTATTCTTCTGCCTCTTTGCTCTGACTCACTGATTCATCAACTTTTTGGATAAAAAATTATTAAATATTAAGCACACTTCATTACTGTATACTGTTTTGCTGAGAAGGATTTATTGAACTTGGCATGTGAGTCAATGATATAAAAGAGCAGAAATGTCAAAGTCATGGTAGGAAATTCACTAACTCTTTGTCTTAATGTTTGTCACCGCAAAGGTCATAAATCCAAAATGTCAACCTACTTCACTGCCTTCTTCCCTCCTTCCTCCACATGTTACTTTCAACATGCAATTCATCTATCTCATCATACCATAAATGGTATTAGCCACCTATAAAGTATTCCATAGGCACAATATTTATAGGCACAAATCCATAAATTAGAGTCCCCTCAGGAAAAATTCACCAACAGGTTTGTGTGTGAGACTCAGCCAGAGATGACCTGTATTCATGGTCAAAATATTCTACACTGATGTTCAAGTGAAGTGGATCGTTTGAATCCCCCAGACTCTGCCTTTGAGCAAGTTATTTAGTCTTATGAGCCAGATACTGTCTTCCACCTGAAGATGAGAGATAAAATCATAAGCAGTGTATTTGGTACAAGTACCAGACACTAAATATGACCTCTATTATCATTTCAGTGTCTATTGATGCCTCTGTGAATAGCTGAAGGGAACAGAAATTAAGCTCATATTGGTCCGTATTGCACCTTTATGGTAAAATGCATTGAAGACTGAATCAGAAGCAGGTGAAGGAAATAGGTAATATATTCAAGAATATCGAGAGAGTCCTCACAGTAAACACAGAGTTATTTCAGACCTATAAAAGGTCTTAGCTTAATTACACATTGATCAACAAATACTAATGGAATGACAACTGATTTTTCAATACTGTGCTAGATATGATGGGGCCACAGTACAGGCGCATAAGCAATGTCATTGCTCTCAATGCCCTTGAAATTCAAGGAGACAAAGTGAATATGCATACAGAAATCAAATATACACACATACACAAGCATAATTAGCTTCTAAAGTGCATTGTCTAGAAAATCATACAATTTGTCTTTTATGAAGATTGGATGAGAGTTTTTGGTTCATTTAACCATTTAATCTAAATAGTCTCAGTACAGAAACAACCAGTATTTTTTTTTCTTCATTATGCTTCTATACACTTCTAGTTGCCTTGTTCATTTACCCATGAGCCTTCTCATATAAATGAATTCAAATTATGTTGAAAATTTTATTGTTTCATTCCTTTTAGTGACTCATTTTTAGTTGAATTTGGGGCTGCTTTAGAGTTCAGCTTTACAATTAGGCATGGAGGATATGAGTTTACCTTGGGAAAAAGTGGTTTCACTTGATCATCATTTTAATTCAGAATGTATTAGGGAATTTTTGAATAAATATTTTCTGTAATTTAAGAAGCTTAATTAGGGTAATGGATGCAGTAGGCAGAAATCTGTGCTTTGTAAAAGAAATGAAGTCTTAATTATCCATTATAACTACCATTTATTGACTGAAGTCTCTGAGCAGAAATTCTGTTGTACTTTTTAAAAAAAAATTTAATTGGAGACTAATTACTTTACAATATTGTGGTGGTTTTTGCCATACATTGACATGAATCAGCCATGGGTGTACATGTGTTCCCCATTCTGACCCTCCCTCCAACCTCCCTCCCCATCCCATCCCTCAGGTCTGTTGTACTTTTATAGAGAGATTCTCATTTCTTCTTCTCTGTAATTCTTCAAAGTAGGGGTTGTAATTCTTCCATGAGATACTTAAATGTCAGAGAGGTTAAACAACTTGCCCAAGAATATACAGTTTATGTCGTGAGGCCATGTTTCCTGTCTGTGTTTGTGTGATTCCAAAACCTGAGGTATTTTCACTTTACGCTTCTTTAGTTTCAGTTCAGTTCAGTCGCTCAGTCGTGTCCAGCTCTTTGTGACCCCGTGGACTGTACCACGCCAGGCTTCCCTGTCCATCACCAACTCCCAGAGCTTGCTCAAACTCATGTCCATCGAGTTGGTGATGCCATCCAACCATCTCATCCTCTGTCGTCCCCTTCTCCTCCTACTTTCAATCTTCCTCAGCATCAGGGTCTTTTCCAGTGAGTCAGTTCCTCACATCAGGTAATTCACTTTATTTAGTGTATCTTTTTACTTGTAAGTGAACCTGGAGCTCACAACATACAGCAGATTGGTTTAGATGGATTGCTTTACAATGTAATAATCTGGTATTTTTGCCATGGACTAAATCTCAGTGGCAAAAATCTGATTGGACTGAAATCTAATGTCTGTAAGTCATAGATATAACAAAATCTATTCAGTAAAAATAAAAATACAATGTAATTATCATTTAATTAAATACAATTGTAGCATATCCCATTTGGTGGTAGACATAAACATATAATGGGATATAGGATTCACAAATGTTCTTAGAATACAACTCTTCTCTGTACATGATCAATGCTACCTTAACTAACATAGTGGATAAAATAACATTTGGAAAACATTTAAAACTCTTTTGTATCTGTTTGTCTATTTTAAATGTTTCTCTGTTTTAAATGTTCTTTAGATGCCACTCATGTTTTAAAGATTTTCAGGACAGTTTGCATGAGTGGGTATTAAGCTAATTCAGTCATGTTTGTGACTCTTTGTGACCCTATGGACTGTAGCCCTCCAGGCTCCTCTGTTCATGGGATTCTCCAGGCAAGAATACTGGAGTGGGTTGACATTTCCTCCTCCAGGGGATCTTCCCAACCCAGGGATTGAACCTGTGTCTCCTGTATTTCAGGGAGATTCTTGAACCACAGGGTAAGACCTTAAGGGCAGTTTAGAACAATACATTTTCCCTCTCAATACATCTCCTTGTAGAAAACAAATCACTGAAATCTTGACTATAAAGCCACATGAAAATATGGTATCAGATTTTATTTTGTAGTTAGTTAAAAATAATAATTGTGTCATAAATATTTAAGTTATCCTTCTCTAAGAGCTTTCATCCTATTTGAATCTTTTTGTAACCTTCCTTTCCTTTATTGTTTTTCTTTTTTCTCTTCCTTCCTTCAGTTCTTTTTTTCTCTCTCTCCCTCCCTCCCTCCTCTTTTTTTCTTTTCCTCCACCGCAACAGTATCAAGGTGATCTTAAAAATGACAAGAATAACAAAATGTCAGTGAGAGGGATCTTTATGGCAGTGGGGAAGGAAAAGCAAGACTTTTTCACTTTGTCTATGGAGGGGAGGGCTGTATGTGGGATGATTTTATTCATAGAAACCTTTACAATAGTCATTGTTTTATGTCTGTCTTTTGAAGCTGGTTCCTTCTTCTGTCTTCTGTTGATGTTCTCTATGTTCCCATATCACTATCAGGCTAACTAACATAGAGGGTAGAACCCTGAGCAAGTCATTTACTTCTGAAGCCATAGTTCTTCTTTAAAAGGGGAATGAATTCTTCATCATAGATATTTTCTGAGAATTAAAAGAGATAACCTATGTAAAGTACTAGCACTCATTAAACACTGATGTATAATATATTAGCTATTATTTGCTTGTTGAATTTGTGGGAGAAAGTAGAGGAGTGAAATCACAATCGTGGACTCCTCACCCTAGATTCTTCATCCAGTTTCAAAAGATATGCTTCCCATGTGTCTCAGTGGTAAAGAATCCACCTGCCAAGCAGGAGATGTGCGTTCAATCCCTGGATCAGGAAGATCCCCGGAAAAGGAAACAGCAGCCCACTCCTGTATTCTTGCCTGGGAAATCCCATGAACAGAGGAGCATGATGGCTGCAGTCCACCAGGAGTCAGACATGACTTAGTGACTAAACAACGACAACTCAACCATGTGATTTAGTTCTGGGTAGTTAGCAAACTACCAATATTTGTATGGAAATAGTAGCAAATATTATATGTACATGAAAATACATTTGTAGCAAGTATTTGGTTTTTCAGGACTTGAATAGGCAGTATCCAGACTGCATCAGCCTTTTTATTTTGATTTTATTTGATATTTTTTGCTGTGTGGCTTGCAGGATCTTTGTTCCCTGACCCAGAATTGGTACCTCTGCCACCTGCAGCAGAAGCACAGAGTCTTGACCACTGGACTGCCAGGGAAGGCCCTGCATCAACTTCTTTAAAATAAGAATATTCTTTTTCTGGCCATTTTACTGTTAATTCAACTGTTAGAACATGAGCAGTGGAAAGTGCAAATAAAGTAAAACCCAAGCTATTTTTGTCACTTTTTGAAGAAAAACACTGCTGTTAATTTTTTAAGGAGGATTTCAGCTGTGGGATAATGGTAAGACTTCTTTTTTGGGTGAGTAGGGGGAATGTGGCAGTGTTTACATTATTTTACACATTTAAGTTAGGTTATTTATACTCTACCAACTACTGAAGGTAGTTGTGAGTTTCCTGCAAATTACTGAACCTTAATTTACACTTAACTATCTGTCTGTCTTAATGATTTAATAGATTCTGTCCTATAGAATCCTACTGTAGAAGAAAGCCATTTTTGGAAAGATAGCCACTTTTGTAAATATTACGCAGAGCCCTAATATTGGCTCTCTAAATCAGAGATCTAGTAAAATACAAGAGCCAAGTAATGATTATTTCTTAATGCTGTTTTGTTTTCTTCTTATTTTCAGACTGTAGGGCATTGAATAAATATTAATCAGTTGCCCTAGTGACAACAGTATTATGGTAATATTGCAGCTGAGGGTATTGAAACATTGTTAGTCAGGTCTCACGGCTAGTGTTCTATTAACCTGAGGGTTTGTTTTCTATATAGTGAAGCATGACTTTCTCCCACCGAAGTAAGCGATGATAAGAAAAATCAAATTAAAACTTATCTTATTGCCTGTTTATAACACATAATTTGGTGCACATGTAATTTTTTTGGTTATAATTTGAACACCTAATTAAGAAAAATAGGTGAAGTCCAGAATTTTTTTGTAACATCAAAGCTGCATAGTTATGTAATATTAATTGTGGGTTGAATGTGAGAAAATGAATGATATTGAATTAAATCCACATATAACACTTGATGGCCACATGCTGCTGCTGCTGCTGCTGCTGCTAAGTCGCTTCAGTCGTGTCCGACTCTGTGTGACCCCATAGACGGCAGCCCACCAGGCTCCGCCATCCCTGGGGTTCTCCAGGCAAGAACACTGGAGTGGGTTGCCATTTCCTTCTCCAGTGCGTGAAAGTGAAAAGTGAAAGTGAAGTCGCTCAGTTGTGCCCGACTCTTAGCGACCCCATGGACTACAGCCTACCAGGCTTCTCTGTCCATGGGATTTTCCAGGCAAGAGTACCGGAGTGGGTTGCCAGATGGCCACATAGAACACTTTAATAGCAGAAAGTGAAGAGAAACTAAAGAGCCTCTTGATGAAGGTGAAAGAGGAAAGTGAAAAAACTGGCTTAAAACTCAACATTCAAAAAAGATCATGGCAGCCGGTCCCATCACTTCATACAAATAGATGGGGAAAAAGTGGACCCAGTGACAGATTTCATTTTCTTAGGCTCCAAAATCACCGTGGATGGTGACTGCAGCCACAAAATTAAGACTCTTGCTCCTTGGAAGAAAAGGTATGACGAACCTAGACAGCATATTAAAAAGCGGAGACATCATTTTTCCCACAAGGAAAGATTGAAGGCATCCAGATTTTAGAAGACTCAAATAACTAAAACTTTTTTTCACTTTTTGCTAATTTTGTCTTTGAGTAAAATAGGAAGATTGATGAAAGTGTGAAATTATGTGTTTAAATAGTCAAGTAGCCAAGAGAATGCTTCAAGTGTGGAGCATACCTTGTATCTTTTCAGCCAATAATTATGTTTTTATTTTGGATATTATAAACTAGCATAAATCATCCTCTCTTTCTAAGATAGTCATGTTGGCTGGTGCAAGGGTTGTGTGGAGAGATAATGCTCTCAGAATCATGACCCCTGAGCAGAAGTAGCTTCGGAGTGATTGTACGGAAGGGGCTTCGGCTTTCCACTGCTCCCCACCTGATCTTTTCAGATAGCCACTCCATGCAAGAAGAAAACCAACAAATGATTCATTTGAATTAAAAATAGTATGTTTGCCCTGCCAATTTAAAAGTCCCCAAACCACCTCCTCTACTCCTTAAGTTCGTATAACTTTGTAGTTATCACTACTTTCAAGGTAAATGAGTTCCAAATAGTCAGTCACTCAAGTGACAGCAATGCTTAAAATACCAGCAGATTTTCCTTCCCTTCTCCAGGGGATCTTCCCAACTCAGGGATTGAACCCAGGTCTCTGGTATTGCAGGTGGATTCTTTACCAACTGAGCCACCAGGGAAGCTTAAAAGATCTAAAGAAGAAAAAAAAAAAAAAAAAAAAGATCTAAAGAAGGAAAAAAAATGATGTTTTTAGTAAAAATAACTATATTTCATATTAATGTTGAAGGTTCTAGAATTACATCAGCTGGGTTTGTATTCCTGTTATATCACTTTGCTGTGTGTCTTTGAGCATATTATCTAACTCCTCTGTGCCTGAGTTCACTCTATCATAAAGGAAAAATAAAACCACTGAGCTCATAGTGGTTGCATGAATAAGGATTACATAGGAAATTCTATTATATCTCAGTAATAAAAAAAAATCCATGTTACTTAGCACAGTGATGTTAAAATAAGGATTAATTGTTGCTGTAATTTCCATTATTGCTATTATTAAATGTTTGTCATATTGCATATAAACAAATTTGTGACTGTGCTTGAAGGCTAGAATTCTTTCACATTTTTAATATTAGAATATAGTCAGTCTTTTTACCAAAAATGATATTCATTGTGCAACAATCTTCAATGGAAGAAAGGAAAGAAAGAAGAGCACAAGACTTCTCCTTTTCCATTTTTTTCCCACTCAAACAATGAAGCTTTATATAGTGCTTTTCGCAATAAAGCACCAGAAATAAATTGACTGCTGTTCATTATCTGGACACAGAGTGTCCTGATTGCTTCAGTTCATCTAGTCATGTAAATTATTCCACACTAAATTAAGCTTTAGGATCCAAGCATCAGTAGGAAAATATTTCCTGAGTAGATTAACCAAATATACGTTATTGTAATAAAAACTTCTAAGGCAGCCCTACAAGGAACAAAGCACTTAGCTTTGGTGGGGAACATGAGGAGTTCCACAAACCTTGTATTTTTATCTAGGTTCAGTGAACTTGTGCTCAGAGGGACAATTAAGATGATGACCTGTCACGAATAAGTTGCATTTTAAACTTTGTCCTCTTCCTGCTGTTCACCAGACCTTCTGTTTCCTTTCTATATTTTTTCTTTGCTAAACAAATAACAGAACTTATGCTCTTGGCTTGATTCACACATGAATTTATGAATCATTTGGCAAATCCAGGGAGAAGCTTTTTCAGATGTCATAAAAAAAGTATAAAATGTCATAAAAGTACAAAAATATGTTAGTCAAAAATGAAATCAATTTTTCAATGATACCATTAGATATCCAGTGTCTTTGTATCTTTTTCCATATTTATATTTTTAGGATGTTCACTTTTTTTAGTCCTATTTTTTACCTCACAGTCACAAGATGGCTGCTACACCTTTAAGTATCATATTTATATTCCAGGCAGGAAAAAAGTATGGTAAAAAGGCATTCTCTGTCCCAACATTTGTTTTAATAAAAGGCTGTTTCTAAGAACTTTTCTTCTGTATATTATTAGCCAGAACTGGGCCATCTCTTCAACCCAACCAATCACTGGCCAAGGGAATTGGCTATTGAGTAAACAATGGAGAATGTCTATAGTACCTCTCTTTGGTTAGTGAAAAAACCAGTCTTGTCCCTAAAACAGCCCTGTATAAGTCTCACAATTAGCTGTAGAGAAGTGTTAGTTAACTCTGGTGGCTTCTACCTTACCAAGCTGTACCCCTCCATTAATCAATCAGGTGTTCATTAAAATTCTCTCTAGAACTGTGTTATTATTCTTGGAAGTCAATTCTAATTATTTTCAAGTGATAATTAGAAACATATAGTATATATTATAGTATATCTGTATACTGAATGTCTGAAAAAAATCCTTCATGAAGAGATACTTCTATTTCTTAGACCTTTAAAGAAACTGATATAGATTTAAATCTGTCAGAAAACTTCTTGAAGCATATTGTTTTCTTCTCTACAGCTACTGTATATTTTGCTTGCTTATTTTCATGGTAACAATCACAAGTTGGATGCTCTTTTTAGCTATATCAGGACGAGGCTGAATAGGCCAGCTGAGAGCTATTTTACAAGAAAATTTAGCAATCACTTTGTGGTAATGGATATTGGTTTGTGGCACATCCGTTCCAGTTTCTGCCTTGTTAAACACTTTAAAAGCAGCTTCAGTTTACTGAGCTTCTCTTTCTGACCCTCTGGGAACTACAGGTTTTACACATTTTTGCGACTGGTAGTGAACAAAGCCAGGCTAATCTGAATTACATATTTTACCCACTGACATTATGTAGAGAAGTCTACCTGGCTACTTTTTAATAACTTTTGATTCTCTGCTGCTTCAAATACTGGAAAACAGTGATTCTTTATAACACAAAGTTCCTACATAATCTGTTTGTATATTGTTCCACAATATTTTTAAAAGGGATTTTTTGATGGTTTAGAGAAAGGAAGCAAACATTTGGTTAATTTTGTCATTATCAATTCTGGTGGAAGCTATAGCAGTCAATTAGTCAAGTTTTATTTTACATCAGAAACACTTAAAACATGATTACTGTTGGAATAAGATATTTAATAAAATGCCAGATTTAAAAACAACACCCTTTGTCTCCCTCTTTTCCTCTGAGACTATCAAACTGTACTGAAAACATTAAAGCTGTTCACAGGATCTGTTTGATGGAAAAAGAAATGTGCAGGGAGTCCATATGTTTACGATTATAGCAATAAAATACATCCTGCTTTATAAAGTATATTAATTCTAAATTTCAGCAGTAGACTGTTATGAGTGCTGTATTAAAATATATTATTAGGGGGTGCTTCTTGGTGGTCCAGTGGTTTAAGACACAGGTTCGATCTCTGCTCCAGGAAAACCCCACATTCCTTGAGGCAACTAAGCCCCTGTGCCACAACTACTGAGCTTGTGCACCCTAGAGCCCTGCTCTACAAGAAGAGAAGCACTCTCACCCACCACTGCAACTAGAGAAAGCAAGCAAAGCGATGAGGACCCAGCATAGCCAAAAATAAAAAAATAAATAATATTTTTAAAAAATGTATTATTAGGTCTAGTTAAAAAGTTAATTGAAGGATTCAAAGAAATCAGAAGGTTATTCCATATCCCTTTCACAAAACTGTATCATCTCTCTGATACTAATTGCTGTATTTGACATTTTCTCTGAACCTGAAGCAATACTTCTGAATACTGATGATGAATGTGAAACAGACTCCTGGAGAGTATTTCTTCATTTCTAAACCAGAGTTAACCAGACATCGCTAGAACCTTTAGGAAATGTTGCAAGATACAATTTCTAGATGATTAATAAATAATCAAGATTAGTTATTTCAGTTAACTAAAGGCTGTAACAGTTGCAACATTCAGAAGACCCAAGAATAGAACTGGTTTTGTCATGGATAAAATATTTCTGGAAACACTTCCTACCTGTCACAGTTCTCATAATGTACTTTGCTTAATTTAATATAATTAAGTAATAAAACTTCACTAAGTTTAGTCATCTCAATTCCCTCAAAATGAATGCTAGATTGTATATATAACTTGCATCAGGGATTTTAATGTAGGATTTAATGTAGGTTCCTAGTTACACTGAGAAGGTCACCCTGAACCCTTCTCATATTACTTCTTGTCGCATCCTCAGTTCAGTTTTGTTCTAAGCAAAACAATCAGAAGAAGATATATGATGCTGATGCTGTCCGTTTTCAAACACCATAAAGGACATCCTGTAAAGGATTTCATGTCATCATGCCACTAACTCTACTGGCATAGGGAATAAAGGTTTGATTGGGTACAAAGTTAAAGGGCTAGAGAGAAAAACATTCAATCCATCCTTTTTATTAATGGAAAATTGAGGCCTACAAAGAAGAAAAGCTTGCTTATTATTAGATAGAAACGGACGGTGGTATGAGTATCTGTTAGAAAGCATCATCAAATAAGAAAATGTGTCATCTTGGTGGTCCACCTCTTTCTCAGTCTTTATTTTGGATCAACCAGTCTTACTAGTTTCAACTATCAACTGTCATTTCATTCCTTTTAAAAGTGGCATACATAAAATAATGTATTTTAAAAACTTCCTTTTATATTGCATTATTAATTCTGGCAGCTGACTGTATTTACTCACTAAGGTGAATTTCATAATCATTCAAGTGTTTTAAATGTGCTTATCGTGTCCTTGCATAGAACTTACCTGTTCTGTTTTAGAAAACATTTTGGTAATTTCATTATATGCGGAGTTAATGTAGGTAAAATGCATAATGATATTTATTTTCAAGATTTTCTATTCTGATGTAAGTAAGAATTTCCATCTTCAAGACTGGCAGTCTGGTAGAGGAAGCACTTATGTTTTGAGCAAGTTACAGGCACTGAACAGCTCTCACTGTGGAACTCATAAGTCATTTCCTTTTTAGGAAAACCAGAGTATGGTGTGACCAGTTTAAGAAAGGGAGCTACCTTTATTTGGATGGTATGATGTGCTTTTATTTTATATACATCAAATTATTTATTTCACATATTGGTCTTATGAAGTATTTATTGAGCCTAGGCTACTTAATTTCCTGAGTGGTTTACAACTAGCAAATAACAGAACTCAATTTTAAACTTAAGACTGCTTCCAAAGACATGCATCACTCATACATCATTACAGCCAGAAAGATTAAACGACTCAACGTGAATAAATAGACTTTTTGATTTAATGAATTATTTCTGTTATGGAATGATGGCATGTGAAGTTTCTGCCAGGCAGAAAGGTTGCATAAGTGTTTATTAAGAGCATGTATTCTAATTTTTTTTCTGTGCTGTAAAAATTGTGGAGAGGAACTTTTATAAATAAAAATGCCTATAATAAAATTAGGTTTAATTATAGACAAGCCTTAGCTCTTTTCACTGTTCCTAATTTACTGTAAAGTTGTCAATCCCTCCCCTGTTTTGAACAAAATGGTCTTTCCAGCCACTTGGAACCTTTACTTATAACGACTTCCTGCCTTCATTCCATCTACTTCTATTTTTAACATTGGGGTTTAGAGACAGACTTAGCACAGTGCCAGGAACATAATATATTTAAATAATGTGAATTTGTGCTCTTAATAACATCAGAGTTTAAAGTACGCAATCTGATGTTTCTAACCCTTTTTGCAGTTGTGTGTCAGTATCATTTCCTTTTCCTATATAATTTCTTCTTTTAAAAGTCCTATGTGTTATGCTTAAAACTTGCTTTCAAATCCTGACTTTTAACATTAACTAAAATTAAGATCACTTTCACTTGCAGGATTTTTTGAGAATCTAAAAAACACTATTTGAGAGAACTGAGTCATCACAAAACAGAACGAAAATATTAATAAAACACACACATTTATTTTTAAGAGGTAGAGTGGTATAGTGAGAAAAGCCCATTACTGGGAATAATGAAACACAGATCCTGCTTTTGCCTCTCCAAAAATCAGATGCTTGAGTTTATGAATGTATATATGGGAATAAAACAATCCCTGGGCCCAGCACCTTTACAAGATTCTCATGGAGAATGTAAGAGATATGATGCAGAAAAATACTTGGTAAACAGCACATCGATGTTCAGGTGTCAATGACTGTTGCTTTTATGACTACCACCACCTAAACTCGTGAGGGCAGGAATTGGAGCAGCTGCTCAGTTGAAGTCTAACTGGTTATTTCAAGTAATTTTTCCCCCTATTTTTGTGCCTCTCTTATTTTTGGACTGTCCCTACTACATTTAATTAATTGGTCCTCATCCCAAACTGAGGTATTTGGGAATGTTACCACTGCCTAATGAAGTGTGAAAGTTATGCCAAAAGGAGGAAGAATCTCAAACTTCTGAGAGTTAGTAGGGCTTCCCTGGTGACTCAGTGTTAAAGAATCTGCCTGCAAATACGTAAGATGAGGGTTTGATCCCTGAGTTAGGAAGATCTCCTGGAGAAGGAAATGGCAACCCACTCTGGTATGCTTGCCTGGGAAATCCCCTGGACAGAGGAGCCTGGTGTGCTGCAGTCGATGGTGTCACAAAAGAGTCGGACAGTACTGAGCGCATGATGGGTGAATACACATACATACACACAATTCAGAAATGTATTTGATATTTGCTTGATGAATTTTATTTAGAAGGTCAGGACTGTTTGCTTTGGATGCCCCTGGTAAATCTTATGGAGGCACTGAACTACAAAGGGATGTCAGTCTGTACACACACACAGACATGCACACATGCACACATTTATTCATTGATTTGCTTGTTTCTCTGCCTTGTTTCAGAAAGGATTCAGTGTTTCAGAAAGAATTTAAGGTTAACCTTTGAGTGAATAAATATAATTATATAGTCTTGATTCACAGGGTGTCTAACTAAATAACTAGAAAATAACAGATGATTTTTATAGGAGAGTGCTCACTGCCCACTGCAATCATGATTATCCTTAATTTTATGGTCTTATGTCTTGTTTTGTTTGAATCTGTATTACTGCCTAGAACTCCAGAGGTGTTCATTTGATAGACAAGGATTTATTTCCCTTTATAAATGCATATATTCTGAGAAAGCTCATATGCTAGCAGATGTGCATTCAATTTAGTTATTGGTTTATTTGTTTCAAAAGTTGAAGTAGAATCTGATGTGGGGATGAGTTTCAGTGGAGTCTGAAATGGAAACAGTTTTGTATCATGGAAAATTCTACGAGAGTGGAAAGATGTGATGAATGGGGTTCTTTATTGATGTCAAGGCTTGTAGTTGGGCTGGAGATAATTGAGAACATAGAGTACTGGAGGAAAAGTTCTCATTTTCTGATAAAGATGACACTTACATGTAAATTTTCAATATAAAGGGATCAAAACAGAAATTCAGCTTTAATTCTTCACTTTACAGTTCAATTCTTTCATTCGTCCATTCAGCGTCTGTGAAGCAATTAGTGTTCTGCATAGTGTTCCTGAAAAGTACTCGCATCTCAGTTTTGTACTGTGGTTCAACCACATTGAGTTAAATAAATTTCTGTGGGCTACCAGGAAACCCAAGTAATATCTAATATTTTTCATAAACTGGGGAAGGCTGATATTCCACTCCTGTTCTTCATTCAAGAATAAATTTAAAAATCTAGTCACATTCTTAACTTCTGTAGTTTGTAGAGCATGTCAGTCATAAGCAGAGAGGGTTTAGCAGCTGTGTTCTTATCCTATTAACAGTTTAGTTTTGGGAAAGATTTTCTGCTTTAGGATAAGTTGGGAAGAGAATGGTGTTTTAAAGTATTCTTTCTTTTGATGATTTGCGATTCTGTTTATCGTTTGGGGGAGCAAATTATTTTCTCTGCTTCAGTTTCAATACTTATGAAATGGAGATAATATAGTACCTGTCTGCTAAATGTGTGTTATGTAAGCCTTGTAAAGTGCCGAGCACAGTGTCTGGCACACAGTAAGGGCAACAATTCTTCCCTCTACTGCTTAGAGAAGAACACAGGGACTGAAAAATAATGCCAGATCTTGGCCTGATACACTTTACACACACACACACACACACACACACACACACACACACACACACAGCAACATAATCTGGCTTATTAAAAAAAAATAGAAACACACAGTGGAAGAAACAATCAACATGGAAAGAACCCTTTCAGTTAGCAATAACCCAGCATACAACCACTACAGTCAGTACTGGCATATTAAACCCAGAAATGTTCTAATCTACTCTCTAAAAATTCTAAAATGTGACTGTCTTATAAACCACATCTAAAAAATGATACCTCTAATTGCTGATTTTCTTTTAATTGTTAAGCAATTCAAAAGAAAATAAAACAAGAATGTAATGTAATGTAAACTTTAATGAATGTAAACATTAATGCTCATTATTCTTCTAAGGGAAATACAAGGTTAGTCATTATATTAGAATTGACAAAAAATTCCTGTGCTAGTTAAGTGATTATAGCAAGGTTACAAGATACAAGATTGACAAAAGTCTGTTGAACAAGTAGAATTTGAAATTAAAAACACAATACCATTTACATTGCCATTCAAAAAAACAATGAAATAGATGTACACCTAGCAGAATGTGCACAAGATCTATATGAGGAAAACTACAAAACTCTGATCAAACATATCAAAGAAGTAAATAAATGGAAAGATATTCCATATTCTTGAATAGGAAGACTGAATATTGTCAAGATGTCAGTTCTTCCCAAACTGAGCTATAAATTCAATGTAATTCTAATCTAAATTCTAGCAAGTTACCTTGTGGATATTGACAAATTGATTCTATTCTAAAGTTTGTATGGAGAAGCAAAAAGCCCAGAATACCCAACACAATATTGAAGAAGACTAACAAAGTTGGAGAGTTTTAAGTCTTCTTTAAGTCTTTTAAGTCTTCTCAGTTTTAAGAATTACTATAAAGTAACAGGAGAAGGCAATGGCACCCCACTCCAGTACTCTTGCCTGGCAAATCCCATGGATGGAGGAGCCTGGTGGGCTGCAGTCCATGGGGTCACGAAGAGTTGGACACGACTGAGCGACTTCACTTTCACTTTTCACTTTCATGCACTGGAGAAGGAAATGGCAACCCACTCCAGTGTTCTTGCCTAGAGAATCCCAGGGACAGGGGAGCCTGGTGGGCTGCCGTCTCTGGGATCGCACAGACTCGGACACGACTGAAGCGACTTAGCAGCAGCAGCAGCAGCAGCAGCAGCAGCAGTAATTAAGACACTGTGGTTTTGGCAAAAGGATACACAAACAGATCAATCAGAACAGAATAAAAAGCCTGGAAATACACTCATAAATACAGTCACTGGTCTTTGACAAAGAAGCAAAGGCAATACAATGGAGCAAAGATAGTCTTTTCAACAAATGGTGCTGGAACAATTGGACAGCCACAAACTAAAAAAAGGAATCTATATGCAGATCTTATACCTTTTATGAAAATTGGCTAAATATATATCACAGACCTAAGTAAAAATACAAAATTATAAAATTCCCATTAGGTATCATAGGAGAAAACCTAGATGATCTTGGGTATGGTGACCTTTTTTAGATATAATGCCAAAGACATGGATCATAAAAGAAATAATGGATAAGCTGGATTTCATTAAAATTGAAACCTTCTATTCTAAAAATGAGAATGTTAAGAGAATGAGAAGATAAGTCATAAAGTTGGAGAAACTATTTGCAAAAGATACATCTGATAGAGGACTGGTATACAAAATATGCAAAGAACTCTTAAAATTCAATAATATGAAAACAAACAACCCAATTTAAAAATGGGCCAAGAACGTTAAGAGACACCTCATCAAAAAAAGATATATAGATGGTAAATAATTATTTTGAAAGATGCTCTATATTTATGTCATTAGAGAAGTGAAAATTAAAGCAACAATGAGATTTCCCTACACATGACTACACACCTGTTAGAATGGTCAGACTCTGGAACACTGACAACACCAAATGCTGGTCAGGACGTATGGAGCAACAGGAACTCTTATTCATTGCTGGTGTGAATGCAAAATGGTACGGTCATTTTGGAAGGCAGTTTGGAGGTCTCTTACATAACTAAACATATTACTTCTACTAAACGATTCAGTAATCATGCTCCTTGGTATTAACCCTAAGAATTTGAAAATGTATGTTCACACAAACCTTGCATATGGGTGTTTATAGTAGCTTTTATTCATGATTACCAAAACTTGGAAGCAAACAAGATGTCCTCCAGTAGGTAAATGAATAAACAAACTATGGTATACCCAGTCAATGGAATATTATTCAATGCTAGAAAGAAATGAGCTATCTAGCCATGAGATGACATAGAGAAAACTTCATCTAAAATACATTTTACTAAGTGAATAAAGCCAATGTGAAAAGGTGACACACTTTGTATGATTCTAACTTGATGACATTCTGGAAAGCTAAAAAATATGGAGACAGTTAAAAAATCAATGGTAGCCAGGGGTTGGTGGAAGGAAGCAGAAACAGGAAGGAGGGCTGAATAGGTAGAGCTTAGAGGACTTTCAGAGCAGTGAAAATACTCTATATGCTGCTGTACTGATAGATACATCTCGTAATATAATTGTCCAAGTTTATAGAAGGCACAACAGAAATAGTCAAACCATAATGTGAAGTACGGACTTTGGGTAATTATGATGTGTCATTGTAGTTCATCAGTTGTAACAGATGCACCACTTTAGAGGGAAATGGGGAATATGGATACAGGGAAAGGCTGTGCTTGTGTGGAGGCTGGAAGTGTATAGGAAATATCAGTAGCTTCCCCTCAATTTGCTGTAAACCTAAGACTGCTCTAAAACAATAAAATCTTAATTAAAAAATTAATGTGGTAAAGACATTAGTAATACACCATAGCCTTTGAAAAATCACCTTCTCACATTCAGTATTAATTCAAAATACATTCAATGAATTACTATTGAGGTTCATCTAAATTCCTAAATTCTACTACTTTTAATTCTAATCATGAGATCAGGTAACTTATGTCATCATCTTGAATGTGTTGAAAGAATTAAGAAACTAAGACTTAGTCTAGAATGTTATTCTGATGGGAGAATGTATCTGGTAAGAGGAGAAGACTATTGTCTAGTTCTTCACAGATAGTATAAAGGTAAATAGCAGGAAAATACTTTCTTTCTATTTAAACTGCCATATTCCAACAAAATATAGTTGGAATATAATTCACACAAGAGTGAATCTGGCATGAACAGTCTTGTCCAGCATAGCTGTTATCAAACTCCAGTATCAAACATCACTGGGAGCTTCACTGATCTTCCAAGTGGGCTTACAAATACTAAAATTAGTCTGTAAAATGAGTTCCTTGTTCTTGAATCTTTAGAAGCCCTAGATCCAAAGGGGTCTGGGAGCTGAGGATGAGTCAAGTGGTCTTCAGCTTAGATTAGATCTGTTTTTATTTGTTGTTGTTCAGTGGGTCTGATGGTTTGAACCCTATGGACTGCAGCAAGCCAAGCTTCCCTGTCCTTCACTATCTCCTGGAGTTTGCTCAAACTCATGTCAATTGAGTTGATGATGCCATCCCACCATTTCATCCTCTGTTTCCCCCTTCTCGTCCTGCCCTCAATCTTTCCCAGCATCAGGGTCTTTCCAATGAGTACTATTGATGCTTGAAGGGCACAAACAAAACTTTGTGCACCAGGACCCAGGGAAAGGAGCTGTAACCCCCACAAGAGACTGAGCCGGAACTGCTTGTGAGTGTTTATGAGGGTCACCTGCAGAGGCATGGGTCAGTAGTGGCCTGCTGCAGGGACCAAGGCACTGGCAAATGGGAGGTGTGGCATAATTGCTTGTGGAGGAGGTTGCCATTAGCCCCACCATAGAGCCACCAAGTGGGCGATCCACAAACTGGAGAACAATTATACCAAAGAAGTACTCATACTGCTGTGAAAGTTCTAGGCCCTGTGACAAATTTCCTGACCTGGGGATCCAACAAAGGGTCGGAAAATCCCCAGGAAATCTGACTTTGAAGTTCAGCAGGATTTGATTATAGAACTTCCACAGGACTGGGGAAACAGAGACTCTTGGAGAGTGCACACACACAAAAAAGCCTTGTGTGTACTAGGACCCAGAAGAAAGGAGCAATGACCCCACAAGAGACTGAGCCAGACCTGCCTGTGAGTATTTAGGAGTCTCTGGTGGAGTTGTGGGTTGACAGTGGCTTGCTGCGGGCTCAGAGGCATTGACAGCAGTAGTCCTGGGAGGCCTGGTGTGCTGGCATAAATCCTTTTGGAGGAGGTCACTGTTACCCCTACCACTGTCAGGCCAAACTACAAGAAGGGAAGAAAGCTCCACTCATAAGCAGAAAATTGGATTAAAGATTTACTGAGCATGGCCTTGCCCACCAAAGCAAAACCCAATTTTGTCCACAGCCAGTCCTTCCCATCAGGAAGCTTGCACAGGCCTCTTATCTGCATCCATCAGAGGGCAGACAGAATGAAAACCACAATCACAGAAAACTAACCAAAATGATCACATGAATCACAACTTTGTGTAACTTAATGAACTATGAGCCATGTCATATAGGGCCACCCAAGATGGATGAGTCATGGTGGACAGTTCTGACAAAATGTGGTCCACTGGAGAAAGGAATGGCAAACCACTTCAGCATTCTTGCCTTGAGAACCCCATGAACAGTATGAAAAGACAGAAAGTTATAACATTGAATGGTGAGCCCGCCAGGTTGGTAGGTGTCCAGCATGCTACTGAGAAGAGCAGAGAAATAGCTCCAGAAAGAATGAAGAGGCTGAGCCAAAGTGGAAACGATGCCCAATTGTGGATGTGTCTGGTTGGTGAAAGTTAAGTTCAATGCTGCTTTTATTAGGCAGGTGAAAATAAAAGATTCAAGATGAGCATAAGGGTGAGAGAAGCAATGCAGGAGAGTAGAAAAAGGTCAGAATTGTGGCCTCAGGACATGGAATTAGAATCCAGCTTATTCTGCCCTGTGCTTTCCTGGGTTCCTATGAGAAACTCTATTGAAGGACTGATGACATTGAACTCTAAATATTTTAACCCACCTTTCTCCCCCACTTTATTGTAAGCTTTTTACAACATAAACAGTATCTTTATCCTCTCAACGTCTTATTTTGAATTTTACAGCTTTAGAAAGGTTGAAAGAATAGCACAATAAATGTTTGTGTATTCTTCACTACATACTGGTGGTTAATGTGTTACCATATTAATGTTATCCTTCTCTTACAGTATATTATCTGTATGCTCAGTTTTCTTCTCAACCATTTGAAAGTTGCAGACATTATGATCCTTCACCTTAAAATATTCATTTTGTTTTCTTTAAACACCCAGACCTTCTCAGGTCCACAGTACCATTACCAGAAATAAGTTTACAGTATATTCAATAATATCATCTAATATGCAACCCATATTTAGATTTCCTGAATTGTCTCCAAAATGTCCCTTATTCCTTTTTTTTCCTTTTAACTCAAGAATCAATCAGGGTGCCATGTTCCTTTAGTCTCATTTAATCTAGTGGAGAACTCCCACCTTTTATGTTTTTTTCATGACATTAATGTTTCTGGAAATTTCAGACCAGGGGTCTTGTAGAATATTCCACACGATGGAATTTTTTGTTAGTTTCCTCATGATTAGTTTCAGAGTATATTTTGGGGTAGGGAAGGGGGAATAGGCAATCTTGGAACTTCCTGGCATTTTTTTAAACTCACCTTTCTCCCCCTGTAATGAAGAAGATGATACTTTGAGGTCATGGGAATATCTTTTCCTAGCAACCTTTAACCCAATAGTTTTAGCATAAATTCATGATTCTTACCTGTGCTAATCGTTATATTGAAGGATGCTATGATAATTTGAATATGTATATATATGTATCATTCTACTCCTGTTAAGTAGCATTCTTCCCTAAAGAAGACTTTTCCACCACTCCCCTTCTCTAGGATTGTCTCTCTGTCTCGCCTCTCTCCCTCTCTCCACCTCTTCTGTCACCTCCTCTACTTCTGATAGAGTATCACTTTGACTAATATATTTTATTTTACAAGTTGCCTTATAATCTAGTGCCATCATTATTATATTTGATGCCTACATTATCTCAAATTTGGCCACTGAGAGCCTTTCCAAGAAAGCTCTGTTGTCCTTCTGACAAACCCCATTAATCCTTCAGCACTTCCCTGTTTTACGGGACAATAGGATGTCCAGGGACTCTGTACTTTCCTTGCCCCAGACCTGGGGTTACCCACTTTTTACCAAGAAGTTCTAGTTCCTTTTAGTGATGAATGGTATTTAGAAATTAAGACTGATATGTCATTGCTTAAGAGGTAAAAAAATGGTAATTGATGTGAGAGTACTTAGTTAAAAATGTGAAGCACCACACTATCAAGACTGTTACTCATGCCATCAGACAAGTGTTCAATTATTTGGAGCAGTGCTAAATAGCAGCTCCAGTATGAGTCTCTCAGTGCTTAGAGGATAATTAGGAGACAGAAGACACATGGGAAGCGGGGGTAGAAACATAGGCTAGCTTTGTCAGTATCAATGTGAGACCTTATCTTAAGGCTTTAAGATAGTAAATAGAACAGAAGAAAAGACTATTGCCTGTATCCTCACCTTTTCTCAAAGGTGCTTTGTTATTTAGTTCTTTAGATAGAGAAGTACAAAGCATTTTATTTTGTGGATCAACTGTAAACTTTTTGAAACTGAATCATTCATCTGAAAAATGATGAGACATAAATGTGTGATTTCTCCTGCTTTTACCTTTTTTACATTTATTTAGAAGGTTCCAAAGGAACAGTGTTGTTTAAAGAATTATGAGATTTTAAAAAATCTGCAAATAGATAACTTCTTTTAGTTTCTTCAATGGATGTAGTACCTACATCACGTTTAAGGAGTTAGTGAAGTGGTATCTTTGAGTTTCATTGTAGATAAATAGATTGATGAGGGTTTTACTTCCTGTGACTTTATTACAAATAAAGACCATGCCTACTTGTCTATAATTTCATTTTTAAAATTCAAACCAGAAATATCATTTGGTTTAATTTCCAGGCTTTCCTATTTGTGCTGCATCTCTTTATACTCTCAAATTAAAACTTTTTAATAACAGTTTCCTATAAGATCATAGATTATGATCAATTGGACAGAAGACAGAGATGATAAACAGGTAATGCTTAGCATCACATTAATTCCAGGGAAGGAATGAAAAATAGCCCAGATGTCTAGGAAGCAGCAATTCTTTTCTTTTTAACTTTTCCAGGACTGTTTCTTTTGACCATGGTGGTAAAGGGAGGCATGAGGATTGAGTAAGGAAGATTTACACAGAGACCCAATGGTTTTACAAGTTCTCTTTTCAGAGGAAGCAAGGCTAAAAATGGAGAACAGAGGAGATGTGATGGTATACTCTTATGTTGGCATATCCTGTACTTCTGTATTTTTGGTTTTGCATAAAATTCAGATGAAGGGATGTTGAATGCCTGTGTGTTTGTTAGACAGCTAAACTAAGCGAGGAGAGTGATTGGGTTTACTAGTGCTTTCTTCCAACTGTTTGAAGAATTCCTCATTTCCCAACAGTGAAAGGAATGGGTTACTCCGATCAAGAATTTAAAACATATGCAGAAAAATTTAGGCTCATGGCAAAACTCGTGCTGGATTGTCTGGTTCATGAAGTTTCTCAGTTTACTAGCAATTTGTCCTTGAGGCCGTCATCTAGACTTTTGTGTCTCAGCTTGCCCCCTTATAAAATGGAAGTAATAAAAGACTTTCTTTATACAGCTTTATTAATATGTATAAAGTGCTCACTGTAGTGTAGGCAAATACTCAGGAAGATCTCCTGGAGAAGGAAATGGCACCCCACTCCAGTGTTCTTGCCTGGAAAATCCCATGGATGAAAGAACCTGGAAGGCTACAGTCCATGGGATCACAAAGAGTTGGACACGACTAAGCAACTTCACTTTCAACAAATATTAGCTGTTACTATTATTATTTGCATTTGCCTAAATAGAAATATTAAGAAAATAACATCACTTCTCATCAACATTGGAAAATTTTGAAACAATCCAGTCAACAAATGAATCAGATAATCTGCAAATACTCCTCCTTTGGAGGCTGTCTGAAGCCAGTTTAGGATTAAGGACCCCCACACCCACCACCTGCCATCCCCATTCCCAGAATAGTTCTCTAGCTCATAGCGGAATGTCTTGATCTCTCTCAAACTAAATCAGCAGTGGGCCTTGGACTCTCGAGCTCTGAAATCAGTCCCAGGCTCTACAGACCATGTTCATATTAACATGCATGTGAGCATATCCGGTGTGGGTGCCTTCTGTGCTCCCCAGCTCCCTGACAGAGGTTTTGGCCTTTAATCAAGATAAAACTCTGAAAGCTAAAGCAGTGTTCCACTTTCATCTGACATAAGCAGGTTTCTTATTCATCTTATAGTTGCTTTGCACTTGAAAGAGAAAGTGTTTTTCTGTGGCTTTCAGTTTATAAGCATCAAGAACAAAACTTCCAGTAGGTGACAGCAAGAATGGTGATGACACCACTATGATTTTATGAGCAATATTTGTAGATTTTATTTAAAGTATATGTCATAAATCCAATCTTGGCATCCTCTTTGTATCTTCATTTGACTCTTAACAGTCAGTGTGAAATGGAAGCTCATCTTAAAATGTCTTTGATTGGAGCAATTTTCTTTCTTCTGGGTGTTACCTGTCATTACTGATTGTATTAATAGCTAATAAAGAAGGGAAAATAGGAAAGGAAACATGAATAAAAAATAATAAAATCATGTTCTTTAAAAATGAATTTCTAATTTTGATATAATCTTTAATTATAGAAGATATTAGGGCTTCCCTGGTGGCTCAGTTTTAAAGAATCTGCCTTTCATGCAGGAGATGCGAGTTCAATCCCTGGGTCAGGAGGATCCCCTGGAGAAGAACTTGGCAACCCACTCCAGTATTCTTGCCTGGGAAATCCTGTGGACAGAGGAGTCTGGTGGGCCACAGTCCATGGAGTTACAAAGAGTTGGACATGACTTAGCAGCAACATGCTAAAAAGCAGCAACGACATCGTGATAAGGCATTGTACTTGTTCCTAGCACAAATTCAAATCCATGCATAGTTTGACCCCTCAACTTCTTTTTTGGGACTCCATTAGCTTCATTGACATAAGAGACAAAATACCTTTGCATTTGATGAAAACTAGCATTTGTTTTTTCAGTCTTCTGTGGTCAGTATTTCTTCATAACCTTTTGTTGTTACTGCTTTTATTGTTGCTGGTGTTGTGTGAAACACAGGTGCAAAGAACAGAGTTCTTCATAGTCTTCGTTTTGGGGGGCACCTGATCATCAGAACATGAAAGTCCCCATTCTTGCTTCACATTATTTTAAACTTGCCCTTTTATCTCTCACCTCCACTTCTATTCTCTGCTCCCCATATACCCTCATTGCAATATGCTTGATGTTCCTCTGTCCTTGGTAGAGACGCCGTTCTGTTTATGCCATTTCCATTCAGTACGCCATACATTACTGAGGTCACAGCTTCCATCAGCTGCACACAACTCCCAACTCTCCACCAAACACCGTTGACTTGTCCTTACCCTTCACTGTAAGCACGTGTCTTCAACCCCCGGCATGGTAGACGCCACATTCATCTACTTCACACAGGCACACACTTGACTAGTCCACGTGTCGTTAGGCCTCAGGAATACTCTCTTCATTTTCTTTTGTCTGTTATTAAATCCAGACTTTAAAGATTATTTTTCATTGATGGTGTCCAATAAGCTGGCTGGATAACATGTATTGACAGCAATTGCAAACTCAATGGAAAATGTCTTTACTCTGTGGAGTGAACTGTATGTGAATTTCCTTTAATCAGCTATTTCCAGGCATGGTTTATAAATTCTTTAAAATATCAGTCACAGGTAGTACTTCCTAAACCAAAGGATTTTTTTTTCTTATATTTGTCATACAATTTTGTGATTTTTCTCATTGGAGCCTTTAGCCCTTTATTTACTAACTTACTTAGAATGTGTAACAGGAAGTTGTAAATCCATCCTTACTCATATACAAAGCATATGTCCAATGCTAATGGGTATCATTTGTTAATGAAATATGCACTCTTTAAACAAAGGTTAGAATTGAGCATTGTCTTCTCCTATGATTTGCCTACGTGCAGTATCAGGGATTCTAGATCAAAATGCTATCTTTGAATCTCTTGTCTCTCTGAATGGATGTTAAAAAGAAAATTATTCCGAGCCAAGCTATTTTATGTGAGTAGTCAGTCATTTAACGTAAAGAAGCATGCAGGCAGCCAGTCAACAGTGAGGAGATGCTCTTGGTCTGTTTTTCTCTCTCCCTCACTCAGAGACGGACTGCTCATCTCCAGACCATAGGCATACTGAAGGTGACATTCTCTGTTTCCAAGATAATCCCCACAACAGGATGCACTTAATTTATGCTGTTGATGAGACTGCACTAAACTGATTTGCATGTCATCAATACATGTAAATCCTGAGCAGAGGGCCAGCCATCCAAATTAGAATATTCCCTATCAAGGACTTGCTGTGTCCAGCAAATTCTGGAGTAATGCTGATTGCCTGTGGTTGGTGAATATTGATGCTGTTCAAGATTTATAAGGCTGCATTGGAGGGCACACGAAACTTAAGATTTCCTTAGAACAATGTCCCTGTTTAAAACTACTCTTGTTCAGACCCAGCTGGGCATTCGGTAATGCCAGCCATTGAATGAGATCTTTCAAGTGCCTCAGCCTGCCTCACCTGTCAGACTGGCTCACTGGTTTATAAATGAAACCCTGTTTACTTCTAAAGCTCTTGGTCCTCTAATCCTTCTTTACCTTTCTCCCATGTTCTTCCTTTTCCCTTTTTGATTTGAGTATCTTAACCCTCCTAACACATACCACTATTTTTCATTTGCTTCTTTTCTCCAGGTTATGTGTATAGCACTGAGTCCATCTTAGCATTTCTGTGCCATTTTATCAAGTTCATTTTTCCCTGCTCTTTTTTTTCTTTCTGGTTTTTCCTTGTGAAGTAAGTTTCTCTTTCACTGCACTTGCCTTCTAATGGAAAGTCCTGACTGCCATATTTCTCAAAGTTCCCCTTTGTGTGTTCTGTGTGCATATAGCATAGCTTTCACTTCCCCTTCTCTCATCAGCCAATCAATCATACATTTTATTGAGCAGCTCCAAATTAAAATATGAAACTAGAGAACATTATAATCAGTCTTTGCTATCTAGAGAAACTTGTCATTGAGGCACCTACTGGTTTTTCCTAATATGGCATCTATGTGCCTACAGGCATTTCAGCAGAAGGTATCTGTAAGTTGGGTATTCTATTGCCTTTTCTTTATTTCTTTAGTTCTGCTGGGTTCAAAATAAATCCCATACTTAGTACTACAGTGACCACAATAACTTCATATTTTTCTCCCCATCTTCAATTCCAATTTTTCTGTCAACATATACAAAATGAAATAACATTAATTTTGTGCACCAATGCAAAAAAAGAGTCTATTAGATATTATACAGAAAAAATGGTGTAAAACCCATGGAATCTGCCCTCAACTAACTTGAAAGTGCAGGACTTTGTTAGAGGAAAGTTTGTTTGCATAATTCCTTAAGTGTTTTCCTGTTTTCTTGACAGCACTCTCTCTGCCTTTGGGGTACAGGAGAAGGAAGATTTGGAAAGGGGTTCAGTTCAGTTCAATCGCTCAGTCATGTCCGACTCTTTGTGACCCCATGAATCACAGCACGCCAGGCCTCCCTGTCCATCACCAACTCCCGGAGTTCACTCAAATTCATGTCCATCGAGTCGGTGATGCCATCCAGCCATCTCATCCTCTGTCGTCCCCTTCTCCTCCTGCCCCCAATCCCTCCCAGTATCAGGGTCTTTTCCAATATGTCAACTCTTCACATGAGGTGGCCAAAGTATTGGAGTTTCAGCTTCAGCATCAGTCCTTCCAGTGAACACCCAGGACTGATCTCCTTTAGGATGGACTGGTTGGATCTTGCAGTCCAAGGGACTCTCAAGAGTTTTCTTCAACACCACAGTTCAAAAGCATCAATTCTTCAGCACTCAGCTTTCTTCACAGTCCAACTCTCACATCCATACATGACCACAGGAAAAACCATAGCCTTGACTAGATGGACCTTTGTTGGCAAAGTAATATCTCTGCTTTTCAATATGCTATCTAGGTTAGTTACAACTTTCCTTCCAAGGAGTAAGCGTCTTTTAATTTCATGGCTGCAATATTGGAACCCAAAAAAGTAAAGTCTGACACTTTTTCCACTGTTTCCCCATCTATTTGCCATGAAGTGATGGGCCCAGATGCCATGATCTTCGTTTTCTGAATGTTGAGTTTTAAGCCAACTTTTTCACTCTCCTCTTTCACCTTCATCAAGAAGCTTTTTAGTGCCTCTTCACTTTCTGCCATAAGGGTGGTATCATCTGCATATCTGAGGTTATTGATATTTCTCCCAGCAATCTTGATTCCAGCTTGTGCTTCTTCCAGCCCAGCGTTTCTCATGATGTACTCTGCATAGAAGTTAAATAAACAGGGTGACAATATACAGCCTTGACATACTCCTTTTCCTAGTTGGAACCAGTCGGTTGTTCCATGTCCAGTTCTAACTGTTGCTTCCTGACCTGCATATAGGTTTCTCAAGAGGCAGGTCAGGTGGTCTGGTATTCCCATCTCTTTCAGAATTTTCTACAGTTTATTGTGATCCACACAGTCAAAGACTTTGGCATAGTCAATAAAGCAGAAATAGATGTTTTTCTGGAACTCTCTTGCTTTTTCCATGATCCAGCAGATGTTGGCAATTTGATCCCTGGTTCCTCTGCCTTTTCTAAAACCAGCTTGAACATCTGGAAGTTCACGGTTCACATATTGTTGAAGCCTGGCTTGGAGAATTTTGAGCATTACTTTACTAGCGTGTGAGATGAGTATAATTGTGCGGTAGTTTGAGCATTCTTTGGCATTGCCTTTCTTTGGTATTGGAATGAAAACTGACCTTTTCCCGTCCTGTGGCCACTGCTGAGTTTTCCAAATTTGCTGGCCTATTGAGTGCAGCACTTTCACAGCATCATCTTTCAGGATTTGAAATAGCTCAACTGGAATTCCATCACCTCCACTAGCTTTGTTTGTAGTGATGCTTTCTAAGGCCCACTTGACTTCACATTCCAGGATGTCTGGCTCTAGGTGAGTGATAACACCATTGTTATTATCTGGGTCGTGAAGATCTTTTTTGTACAGTTCCTTTGTGTATTCTTGCCATCTCTTCTTAATATCTTCTGCTTCTGTTAGGTCCATACCATTTCTGTCCTTTATTGAGCCCATCTTTGCATGAAATGTTCCCTTGGTATCTCTAATTTTCTTGAAGAGATCTCTAGTCTTTCCCATTCTGTTGTTTTCCTCTATTTCTTTGCATTGATTGCTGAGGAAGGCTTTTTTAAAGGGGTAGGTGAAGCATAAAGATTAGGGGAGGAAAGAAAAAACAGTGTCAGAATGTGGCGGTTTAAGAAAACAGATAGTGGCTTAGGGATGTAAAAATTTCTCTCAGACACATTTGTTGGCACAGATATTCACAATGGCTACCTTTGTAAAGAGCATATTGTCACACTCCATTTGAAAAATAAGTCACAGTAGATGAACAATGTCTAGAAAAAAATCTTGAGTTAATTCTCCCAGAATATTAAATATAATTAAATCTTATTTCTTTAATTATACATTTGCTATTAGAAACAAAAGAGGAAAAAAGCCACAAAATTATGGAAAAAGGTAGTATAAATAAAATATTAATATAATTTCTAACACTGCCATCTAGAATCCTTTCCACATGAACTCTTTTTAACAAACTTGATGGCACTGTCAAGAAAGAATATTCATTTTAGGTATCGATCATGTATAATATTTCCTTTTAATTTAAAAGCTAATGAATCTTTTATCTAGTATCTTTTATAGCTTAGAAATCTGATGATAAGGAAGAAACATAGAAGTGCCCCCACTGTCCATTCCAGTTCCCCTTTCTTTTCACACAAGGGATTTGATATCCATCATTATGTTTTCAGAGAAGGCAATGGCACCCCACACCAGTACTCTTTTGCCTGGAAAATCCCATGGATGGAGGAGCCTGGCAGGCTTCAGTCCATGGGGTTGCTAAGAGTCAGACACTACTGAGCGACTTCACTTTCACTTTTTACTTTCATGCATTGGAGAAGTAAATGGCAACCTGCTCCAGTGTTCTTGCCTGGAGAATCACAGGGACGGGGGAGCCTGGTGGGCTGCCGTCTATGGGGTCGCACAGAGGCAGATACGACTGAAGTGACTTAGCAGCAGCAGCATTATATTCTTTGGTTCCAATCAATAGGAGGATTTAGGACCTTAAAACACGTTTAGATATACCATTGAATGTATTCTAGGTATTCAAAGTGTATGTCGTTCTGACAAGCTGTTTTATTTAAGCTGCTGTTAACTAAATAACCCATATGTGTGCGTGCTAAGTCTCTTCAGTCATGTCCAACTCTTTGTGACCCAATGGACTGTAGCCTGCCAGGCTCCTCTATCCATGGGATTCTCCAGGCAAGAATACTGGAGTGGGTTGCCATGCCCTCCAGGGGATCTTCCTGACCCAAGGATTGAACCTGTGTCTCTTATGTCTCCTAAATTGGTAGGTGGGTTCTTTTTCACTAGCATCACCTCTGAAGCCCAATATCCCCAGTTAATACTCTCCTCCCATTTGTAATGTATGCCTGGTAAAAGGACTAGAGGAAAAGGAATGAGAGGTAATAACATTTCACATGTATATCTTGGTGGCAATCACCCAAGAGTACTCTCCCCTAAATGGCAGAGAAAATAAGTATGAATTTCATAAATTTTCAGAATGTGAATTTTGGCTATTAACAAAATAAGTTTTTAAAATAATATACATTTTTAGAAATCATTTCATGTATGACATTGCATTTATTTACCATCACAGTAGACATTTTATAATTTGAACTGTAAATGCTCAACATTGCAGGAAAATGCTGTAGAAGCTTGCAGAATTCAAAGCTTTCAGAATAATCTAGTAATGTTAAGGTTAAAGACTGCCTACCCATGAAATTAAAAGATGCTTGCACCTTAGAAGAAAAGCTATGACCAACCTAGAGAGCATATTAAAAAGCAGAGACATTACTTTTCCAACAAAAGTCCATCTAGTCAAAGCTATGGTTTTTCCAGTAGTCCTGTCTGGATGTGAGAGTTGGACTATAAAGAAAGCTGAGCACCAAAGAATTGATGTTTTTGAACTGTGGTGTTGTAGAAGACTCTTGAGAGTCCCTTGGACTAGAAGGAGATCCAACCAGACCATCCTAAAGGAAATAAGTCCTGAATATTCATTGGAAGGACTGATGCTGAAGCCGAAACTCCAGTCCTTTGCATCCAATCCAGATGCGAAGAACTGACTCATTTGAAAAGATCCTGATGCTGGGAAAGATTGAAGGTGAGAGGAGAAGGGGACGACAGAGCATGAGATGGTTGGATGGCATCACCGACTTTATGGACATGAGATTGAGTTAGCTCCGGGAGCTGGTGATGGACAGGGAGGCCTGGCCTGCTTCAGTCCATGGGGTCGCAAAGAGTCAGCCACAACTGAGCGACTCAACTGAACTGAACTGAGTTCAAATGGATTAGTACTAGCTTACCTCTCAATTACTGCTAACTCTCCAGTTCTCCCAAGTTGCTGATTATTGAAGGAGTGACAAGATTTAGAATATTGAGGTAACAATCTTCAAAGCTTGGAGAACAGTAAACAAAATAATTCCTTTTAGCAGTTTTCAAAAAGAAATAAGGATTTTATATCTAATATCATGCAATGCAACATTTCATTTTGTGTCCTTATCCAGTCTTCTGTTAAACTCTAATGTTCCTGCTTTTGGAGACATTAAATAAAATACAGGTTCATTTCATGCTTCCAGGAAGATCAGCCAAGAAATTCATAAGTCCTGAAGATGATTCTGCTTGACTGAATGTCAAGTGAAAATTTTATGAAGGGAGAACTTCTCAACACTAATTCTCATAGTTTTCTTTCATGGTTTGCCCATTTGTCTTGTAAATATGTTTCCCCACAGGCTGGTAGTATCTCCAGTAGTGAAAGAAAGCAGTTTGTATCAACTTTCAGGTGATTGGAAAGATGAAGACAAATATGTAATGTAACTTCTAACTAAGGATTCACAAGCAAGCAAAAAATGACTAGAATAATTTTTGTTAAAATACATAAATAGATGAACAGATAGCTAATTTAAAAAATCTAAAGTTAAAGGAAAGATGTATTCAAAATGGCTATAAATGTGCCAAAGATGAAAAGCCTAAAACTTTATATTTGTTAACCAAGACATAAACCAAATAAAATATTTACATTATGAATTTAGGGATTTCTGAAACTGAATGTTCTCAGCTGATAAGCTCAGAATTCAGAATTTTTAGGAGGTAATTCCTGGTTTTTATATGAGTTTTAGTATTATCATTTTAATTATTTGTTCATATAGGTATGAGTTCAATGAATATTTACTGTGTAGCAGTTACATACTAGGGCTAGTTCTAGGTACCTGGGATACATTAGTGAACAAAACATGCAAAGAGTTTGCCTTCATGGAGCTTACAAGTGAATGAGAAGAGAGAGCAATAAAGAATAAAAATAAGTAAACTATATAGTCTATTAGAAAATAAGTACTATGTAAAATAGGATTAAGAAGATAAAGAATGGGGATTTCAGGTTGCAGTATTTAATAGCATGGTTAGGTTAAGCCTCCTTGAGATGTTAATATTTGAGGATAGACTTGATGGAGGGAGTGGACTTATTTGGAAGAAACGTGCCCACAGGCAGAATCTGACTATAAATAAATTTAATTTAAACAAGACATGCATTGTGTAATATGGAATTGATATAATGTTCTTTGATGTGACCTTTAAGATTCACCATGGTATTTGATTATTTCTAACTTTGTCTAATAAAATGAGGGTAATGATTGGCCAAGACAGATATTTTATTATTACAATCTGTACTTCTAAAATAGGTTAATTGGAACAATATATTTTAAAACATACACAATAAACTCAAATTGTCAAACAGTGAAGTATTTTAAAAACACATGAGCATATATCTCACAAATGTGACACTGTACACTCTAATAATAGACCAAATAGATAGTGAATAAAATTATGATGTCTTCTTCAACTGTAGGAATGTTTGTGTTCACACATATACATCATTTAACTATGAACTGATGGAATTTGAAATAATTCTGAAAATTAAAATTCTTGTTTCTAATGCTATCTCTTTCATGCACACCTAGAACAATACATAGTCTGTTTAAAATTCTTAATTCTATGTTTAATTTTTCTCTCCATTTCTGATACCTTGAAATTGTTAAGCTGAATTACAAACTAATTAGTTCAGAAGTTTAGGGACTGAATTTCTGCTCCACCACTTACCAGCTGTGTGTTCTTAGACTGTAACTAAACCTAACTGGGCCTCTTTCCTCAGCTGTGAAAGGGAAATTAATAACTCTGAAATATTGAATAAAATAATGTGTTCAAAGGGATTGGCACATTATTGGAATTTAATACTTTATATGAGAAGCATATCATATGCTTTTTTAATTGGTCTGTATCAGAATAATTGCATATAAACAACTGAAGACCAGCCAGAGGCCATATATAACATCAGGCATTACGGTATCAGTTCAGTTCAGTCACTCAGCCGTGCCCAACTCTTTGTGGCCCCATGAATCACAGCACGCCAGGCCTCCCTGTCCATCACCAACTCCCGGAGTTCACCTAAACTCATGTCCATTGAGTTGCTGATGCCATCCAACTATCTTATCCTCTGTCGTCCCCTTCTCTTCCTGCCCTGAATCTTTCCCAGCATCAGGGTCTTTTCAAATGAGTCAGCTCTTCGCATCAAGTGGCCAAAGTATTCGAGTTTCAGCTTCAGCCTCAGTCCTTCCAAAGAATATTCAGGACTGATTTCCTTTAGGATGGACTACTTGGTTCTCCTTGCTTGTTGGTATCATGGTGATTATTTTTTGTTTTGGTATCATGGCAATTCAGAGAAACAGCTTTGAAAAAAACCCAAAGTTAGTAGAAGGAAAAAAATCATAAAGACTGGAGCAGAAATAAATGAAAAAGAAATGAAGAACAATGTAGCAAAGAATAATAAAGCTAAAAGCTGGTTCTTTGTGAATATAAACAAAATAGATAAACCATTAGCCAGACAATTAAGAGAAAAAAGAAGACTCCAATCAACAAAATTAGAAATGAAAAAGGAAAAGTTCTGACACCACAGAAATACAAAGGATCATAAGAGACTACTATACACCAATAAAATGGACAACCTGGAAGAAATAGACAAGTTCTCAGAAGAGTACAACATTCCAAGACTGAATTAGGAAAAAATAGAAAATAGGAACAGACCAATCACAAGCACAGAGGAAGAGCTTTGTGGCTTTGTGTGCTAGAAAAGTTATGGAATCATTGTAAAAGAGGTGCTCAGTAACATCCAACTCTTTGTGACCCCAAGGACTATAGCCTGCCAGGCTCCTCTGTCTGTGGAACTCTCCAGGCAGGAATACTCGATCAGGCTGCCATTTCCTTCTCCAGGGGATCTTCCTGACCCAGGGAATGAACCGCCATCTCCTACATCTCTTGCATTGGCAAGCAGATTCTTTGCCACTGAGCCACCTAGGAAGTCCCTGTAAAAGAGGACAGAATTTTAAATGGACCAGAAAGGACGTGTAAGATTGGGATTGGAGAAAAAGAAGTAACCTAGTAATTATGGTGAAAATCAACGAGCAAGGAATTTGTGTGAAAGAAACAGTTTTGGAAGCATCTTAACTGTTCATTCTTTTGTCATAATAGTGCAGTTTGGTGTGTGTTGCCACAGACATACTTTGACTTGTTGATATACTTCTAAGATAGAGATTTTACTACACAGCTTTTCACTTCATTGTTTTTCACTTCACAGTTGCCTGTTAATCTATTAAAGCCCTGTATAAAATATCTTCTCCCTTCTAAGTAATATATCCCCTTACAACTCATTTATCTAACAAACATAATCATCACATGCAGCCATGGTTGCATGTCACATTTTTAAAATATATGCTCACCCCAAAACCCTTTTCCATAATGTTCATTAATAGGTTCTAAAATTTGTCGTAAACAAAGAATTTCTAAACCAATGGCACCATAATATTCCACTATTACCATGAAAAATAATTGCTAGTTCAGTTCATTAAGTCATAGTCTCATTACCCTTGAAAAACCATGTTGGCAATAAAAAGCTCTCCAGATGTTGAAAGCTGTAATGATAGAACAACCGAAACTCTGATGCACTGCTGGTGGGCGTGTAAATTGATTTGAACACTTCTGAAGACAGTTTGGCAATATCTAGTAAAGTTGAATGTATGTCTACTTTATGACCCACTAATTCCATTTCTAGGTGTATACCCCAGAGAACTAAATATATTTAGAATAACAAATTTAAGAGTACTAGGTAAAAGTATAATTATTATTTCTCTTACTAATTTTTAAAGTGCACATTATAGTAATTATAGTCAATTTTCAGAAAGCCATTTCAAAGAGACAGTACTAATTTATTAATTTTTCTAATTTAAATAATCTAATGATTAAAATTTAGCATATTTAAGACCAATAGAAGTATGATTTATCAAACAAGCTCTTTCTCAGCTGATATTTAGGAGCTGATAGTCCCATGCTAGGTACTTTGCAGAATCTAAAGAAAGTAGGAGACAAATCCCTGTTTTAAATAAATGTGTATCCTTTCATGGAAATTACCAAAAAAAATTGATTCCGTGGGAAAAAATGATTTTTAGTACAAATAAAAGACTATATTCATAAGGAAGACTGAATATATAGAACAAGTAAGTCAATATAGAGTCCAAAAGCTTCTCTTGTCCTTAAATACTCCAACTTAATAAATAATACTGTGATTTTCACACTTACTGTTTGAAAGATATTTTTTGAGTGCTAGATATTCCAGGCACTGTCTTAGTGTTGCTTTAGAGATTAGTGGCCCAAACATGTTAAGATGACTTCCTTCATGACCTAGAGAGTGAGGCAGGTAATAAATGAAAGTGAAATGAGTTAGTCGCTCAGTCATGTCCGACTCTGCAACCCCATGGACTGTAGCACCCCAGGCTCTTCTGTCCATGGAATTCTCCAGGCAAGAATACAGGAGTGGGTAGCCATTCCCTTCTCCAGGAGATCTTCCCAACCCAGGGATTGAACCTGTGTCTCTTATATTACAGGTGGATTCTTTACTGTCTGAGCCACCAGAGAAGCCCCAGGTAATACATAGTAAACATAAAAAATAAAACTTTATGGTATGATAGAAAGTGGTAAGTGCTATGGAAAAAGGGAAAAGTGGAGCAGGGGATGAAGGGCTACGAAAGGGACAGGACTGCAGTTTTCATTATGGTAGTTAGAAAAGTCCTAGTTTGGAAAATGATATATGACCAAGAACTTCAAAGAAGTAAGAAGGAAATACCTCCATTATCCATTCCTAATGGGCTTAAAGGGTGATAGAGAAATACACAGACCCATATCCATAAGGAACAAAACCAAGAGTCTTCCAGAAGAACCACAGGGGTAAGCTAAACCGAACTTGGGATTGAGGGATTCATAAAGATGAGGACCTGAGATAAAGCAGATAACCCAGGGGCAAAGATAGCATGTCTCATCAAAGTGAGAAAAGGAATTGTGAACTTAGATTTCTGTTTACTTCTGTGTTCCCCTCAATATAATTGAAGTTCCTTGAGTAGGAAATGTTCTCTTTTTTCCCCATACCTAAATCCTATGAATGTGTGCCATTAAAATTGGTTAAATGAACCGGCAAATGGTGCTACATGACAGTTGAGCCTCATAAGCATAAATATAAAACATCATGCAAGTCTCTCAATTATCTGGTGTCTTAGTGTTATCAGAGTAGAACATACTTAAAGGCAAGAATTATGTTTTACAACTTAGCATGAATGAAATACGCTTGATTCCAGGAATCTGGATATCAGAATATTACTGCATTAACACTGGGTTTTTCAGAAACTTGCTTACAAGAATATTGGCTGCTTCTGGAAGCCTAGTCCATAAGAAATTTAGGGTAATTCTGGAATCTTGGTCTCCATGCACCTTGGCCTATAGGAATCCTGCATGAGTCTGAAACGTTGTTCTCTGATAGGAGTCTCATGTAATTCTGAATGCTTTATCAAAAGAATCTCATGTGGTTTGGGAAGGTTGGTTTATTGGATTTTGTGATATGGATAATGGAGGTATTTCCATTTTGTGATTCTGAATTTTGGCTTGTTAGAATTTTATGTGAATCTAGAATTTTCGGTTGAAGAAATCTTGTCTAATTCTATAACCTTGGCCAGTGAGAGTCTTACATGATACAGAATCCTGGCATATATAATAGCACAGCATTTTAGAACTTTGGCCAGTAAGAACTCGGTCTGAGCATATAAGGGCTTTCCAGGTGGCTCTAGTGGTAACGAAGCTGCCTGCCAATGCAGGTTAGAGGTAACAGACATGGGTTCAATCCCTGGGTTGGGAAGATCCCCTGGAGGAGGACATGGCAACCCATTCCAGTATCCTTGCCTGAAGAATCTTATGGACAAAGGAGCCTGGCACGCTGCAGTCTATGGGATTGTACAGAGTCAGACAGGACTACAGCGATTTAGCACATACACACACATGAGCATATAACTGGTGTGTAGCACCATGATGTGGTTTCAGAATTAGTTAGTTCAGAACTAACTTTAGTAGTTATAAAGTGTGATTGTGAAACCTTAAAAAAGAGAATTCTGTGTTACATATAGAGCTTATTCTACAAAAGACAAAGTAATACTTCCATTAACAAATGGTAACAGTGAAAAGGAAAAGAATACTCATTCTCATTGACTGAACCAAGTATCCACAAATATTAAAATGATTCCCAAGGAATATTAAATATTTTTGGAAGCTGAGCTGATTTTTAAACTGACCAAGACCATTATGTGTGCTTTATGAGATCAAATGACAGTCTTGTGCATCATTTTTTTTTTTTTGCTTGCCTAGAAGTGAACAATAGAGGACAGCCTATTAAAACAAAATATTTGCGTTGAAAAAGTAACCTTAATGTAAAAAATCACTGAGAAAAAAATTGGCATGTCATAGAAAGATTATATTTAAAGGGACATTTTTTAAAAGAAAAAATCCTAACCACTATGGAGGATTCACTGAAACCTGAAATCTCTTGTAATTATTACCTAAAGTAACCATATTTTTTTACTGTGATTAATTTCTTGTAGAGCTGACATGCTGAGGGCAGAGGGTAGTATTGGTAGCAGCAGCTATGCTTTAAATGTCAAAAAAAGCAACATGACTCTACTTATCAAAGTGTTGAACATGATTTAGCAACTGAACAACAACAAATCAATGAGTTAACTTAAGAGCAATGACTCATAAGAACTGAACGTCTTTCAGAACGTTTTAGAAAGGAAATAAAAGCAAGGTCAAAGTCCTACTCACATTTTTTTACTGACTATCTCAGAAAGATTTTAACAAATATTGTGCCTCCCAGTGGTTGCTTTGAGTATTTTTTTCTTTCTTTCTAAAAAATTTTACGTGAGCTCTCAATTTTGCAGCTTCATTATTGGCACCCCAGGAAGGTTCACATTGTCTATAACTAGGAGTAACCTTGGGAGGCTGATTCAATTCGATTGCCCAATTTCATGCTTGCAGAAAGAATGATGCCAGGGATGAGAGAGTGCTTAGTATATGATGATTAAGTTCAGAGTCAACAAGATAGGTTCACAACAGGGCAATCATGCTTTATTCATCTGATTGCCAGACTGGAAGTAAAAGAAAAGCAGTGACGTAATTACTCCAGATTCCCTAGACCTGGAATACAGTACAGCATAGCTATTAAGCAAAGCTGGTCTTTGGAATGATTGCAATGCATAGTTTTAAAGAGGAGGATCACTGCTTTAGCAAATAAAAGAAGACTTACAAAATCACAGACAAAAAGGATGTTTCTGGAATCTGTTTTGCTTGCAGACAGAATGGAAGAGAGCACAGAAAGAAAGTTACTTGGTCAGAGAAGAAAAACAGGGACCTGAACTAGGAGACTAGGATGGTGTTTCTGTTGGATCTCCAGCCAGCTTTGTGACCTTTGTCAGATTCTTTGGGCCTCAGCTTTCTCACCTGAGAAACAAAGGGTGTGCACTAGGCTGAGTGGTGTCCATGAATACAGGATAGTGTCAGAGGCAAGAAATATCAGGATCCATCTCATACAAAAGAACCAAACGTATGAAAGCAAAATTAGCTAGTGATCCAAAAATGGAGAACGGTGGCTGATATAGAATGCATATTCATCCTAACGCATTCAAAATCTAATATGAAAAACTGATAGAGACAGTTCTTTCCAGAAAGAAAAAACATGAAGCATATCTTTCTCTCTCTGAATTTCCTCCACGGTAGCTTCTCCTTCCATCTCCTCTATCATCACCTTATTTTTTTCCCTACTTTCTGTTTCCGGTAACCATGGTGATGCTCCCTCCCAGCAACCTTCTTTGCAGCCGGCCTTTTTGGTACACATGGAATTTTGCTCCATTCACTGATGCAGAGAGCTAGCTAGCAATGCTATAAAAATTTATTTATTAACATTTCCCCCCATCCCTTTTGTCCATGAAATAAATGCTGGGAATGATTTCATACTTAACCTCCCTACATAAAGGGCACTGTAAAATAGGGATATTCAACTGTTAATTTCAGTTGCTAACATAAAGGGGATACTGATTATGCCAGAGATTCAATTCCCTGTCTTGGTCCTGGGGGACTGTAAAGTCTCACTACTCAAGCTGGTTGCTACCTCTCTTTGCCTTTGTATGTGAAAGGAATAAAATAGATTGCCTCCAGAAATCACACATCAACCCTGGTTTCCTAATCCTCTTTGTTTTTGCTGCATTCTCCTTTGTAAGGAAACCATTGCCAAGGGCGTAATTATCACAGTTACAAGGGGATCAAATTTTCCATAAGAAAATATACATGATTGTGCGCATTTCTCTAATGAACCTATTTATTTGGACTATAAATAAGCAGTATGTGATACTCAGTTTTAAAACTATTGTAATTATCTGTCAATGACAAAACATCAAAGAATCTTTCTGATGTCATAAATGCAGATGATAAGAATTCTCATAAACTATCATTTAGTTATGTCCAGTTTGTGGAGCCCAACTTATTTGTAATCCTATATGCCAGCAAACGGTTTCTCTGTTTAAGCACAGGGGTTGTGTGTGTGTGTGTGTGTGTGTGTGTGTGTGTGTGTGCGTGTGTGTCTGGCATTAACACAAAGGAGAACAGATGATGACATTCATAGGCTTATAGACTCGACTCCTGGGGACACACTTGGATGGATGCAATTAAGATGCCTGTCAGGCATTTGATACCAGAAGCCCCTGTGCAAACCGCTAAATCATACGCCAGGACTGCATCTTATTGTCAGTGAATGATGGCGGCACCGGGTGGCTTGTCATCATTCTCGAAAATTCTGAGGCTAGTGAGCTCTCTCTCCCTCTCCCACTCGCCTTATTTTCCTTTTCGCCACTGCGGGGACTTTTTCTAATTTGCAGCTTCCCTTTCCCGACACACACAGACAGGAGCTGGTGGCTTGCAGACTGCGTCTGTCTGGAGCTAGAGAGCCTGAGCCAGACCGCGGAGATCATGTTCCGGGACAAGGATTCTGCTGCAGTTCTCAAAGGCTAGACTGGGGTGGTATCGCTGCATAGGCGCTGGTAATGGTTTGGGGTTTTTTTTACATTTTATTGTGCTCTCTTTTTAATCCTTTTTTTTTTTAAAAGGATCTTCTTTTTGTGATCTCAAAGTGAAATGCTTTTAAATTCCTTACCGAGCTTCCTAAAAAAATCAAGTACTGCGTTTTTTGTGCTACAGATCTCAAGACGTAGATTTCTTATCTGGATATAAAGAATGCTTTTGCTTACTGGTGAGTTACAGTTTTTAATATTGAGTTAATATATCTATACATGAATTTTTTTCTTTTGTTTCGGTAGATCCTTCAGATTGTTGTCTCTAATCGAGGAAACATTGATTGGAAACTACTCATTCAGAAAATTAAAAGGTACCACATGTTTTGTTTGGGTGTTTAAATGAGGGAAAATCAGGGAGGATTTGGAATGTTTTATTTAACCTCTCTATGTTTGATATTTTATCCTTAAGCCTACGCTGATCATTGTCTATAGCATGTATGATTTGCTTTGCAGAGAATACCATTATCCAAGGCTGTTTTGATTCTAAGATGTCTAAAGAATTGTGTTTTTTGTCTGTATTGCAAGTTGTTAGCAAATATCAATGTTTCTGGCTTATTTGGGGATTTCTATCATTGTAACAACTTTAAAAATGTGCAAAATTCTCTCCTAATAAAAAATTCAATAACTTGAATTTAAGAGAAATATGCCAAGTAATGATTTTATCTGAAGGAATCTTGCTATTAAGTGATATTTTTTAAATGGCTAAATGAAATGGCTTGCCCTTCCCAGGTGGAATAAGCGCTAGAGACTCCCAGGAATGACTCAGTATTGTTGGGTTTTGCGAATAAAATGTTTTAACTTCTTCACTGATGATTTAGTCTTTGGTACTGTATTATTTTAAAGGCTGAGGTTGTTCGTTATTGAAAGAACTGATTTTATATGTTTTATTTAGCATTGACAGCATAAGAAAGTAATCCTTCATCTTGTCATTAAAGCAGTTGAATCATTGATCCTGGGCCTTATGCCTTACATTAAAAATATGAATTTTCAAATTCAGCATCAGGATATATATTGATTGGAGATACCAATTATGGGTATTACCTTTTCCTTAATTCTTTAAGATGAGCTTTGACTTGAACGAATATTCACGTTGATAAAATCAGAATTCGTAATTTGCCTTTTAAAAAATGGAAGACATTTTCTGCCTTGCTGAGAAGATCAATACATCTTTTAAATCTTTCCTTGGTATTCACATAGGATTTCTCCATAAGACTTACCAGTCCAAAATATTTTTGAAAGGGAGGTACTTTTTTTTTAATGTACTTCAAAATGGCTAATGTTTAACTACTGGTGTTGAAATACCAGAAGTATGCAAGTGTACACCTGTGACTCTGAATATTTGTGGCAGTTGAAGGAGATAAATGTCCTTGTTTAATTTTCTCTGCAGTGTGTAATTATGAGAACTTTAATTTATTCATTCCACAATCGCTTATTAAGAGTCTTGCTGCTGTGGGTAGTTATTGTGGGAGAGAGGGAAGGGCAGATGCCCCTGTCAACCCCTTCCAGAGTGTAGGCACCATCACATAATATTTTTGCACAGAAGAATGAATTCATTAAAATAAATCAGTGTGTTCTAAAAAAGGAAATTGCATTATTTCAGATAGTGAACAAAATCTAATAGACTTGTCTCAGAAATATATGAAATAGATTGTATTTTTCCTCAGAAATTTCTCAGTGGAATCATGTATGAAATACCCAAACAGGACTGACTATTCCTCCTGGATACTGTAAAACCCTTAGGACCATTCTCTCTTTGTTGGCTTCACTCAGAGTGAGTGAAAACATCTCATGTTTGGTGATTAAAAAAAAATCTATCTGGAATTTGCCCATTTAACTAAATATCTACAGTTTATATTTCAAGTGAGAATCTGTTTCCTGATCTTCAGACTCTTTTAGTTACTCCCTATATTAATTTTGAAATTTAGGGTATTTACATGAATTGAAAAAGGTTGAAGCTACTATTTAGCCACTAAAAAATGTACTCATTATATTGTCAATAGGCATTAATCAGCTCTGTTTCAATTTTTACCTGTGTATTGGAGAGGTGGTGTATTACCTCACAAATCCTCAGATTCTTATATCTTATAGAACCATTTTAAAATTCATCTTGGGGTACGTTGATAGATTTTGGGTAGTAAATCAAAATTTATTCAAATAGTCTGTTACATTGTCAAATCAAAACAGAATCTGGCTACTGGACAGTAAGAGAGTCAGGGACCTGTATCACGGTTTTTCTAATCAATATCATCTTGACGTGAGTTAATTCCTTTGCTGATTTGTTTTTCACTCGTATCTTCAGCATGTAGAATAGTCCCTGGACCACAGCAGAAATTCAATAAATATTTATTTAATTATGTGATGGATAAATGACTCGTCAATATTTTCTCCCGTTACTTTTTTGTTCTTGTTTTTCATGAGATAACAGGCTGTAAAACAGACATTTTGTACTTTTTTTTCAGTTACCCCTAAAATTAACCAAAATTCATTAAATAATTAATGCTAGGTAGAAAATCAGGCAAACCATGCATAAAAAATTTCTTCAGGCTATATGCAAAAGTATTTTTTTTTCTGGTTTAAGGTTAAGATGGAAAGAATTTTTGAAATGTCCCCTTTCACTTTCACCAGCTAGGGTGCTAAACTGCAGCATGAGTTTTGCTTTATGGATGCTTCCTAAACACTGTTCCCAGGCTTGGCGTTATTTACTGCTCGGCATGTCTTCAGCCGAGACAGTCTTGGTGCCGCAGACGGGGGTTGAGGGGGGGGTGCTCACTCTCTCTCTCAATGTAATACTAAGAATGATGTCATAATCTTCTTAAAGCTTGCTTGCTTATTAAGGACTACTAAGTATGACATCACTTTATATATATATGCTTACATACGTGTGTATAATCTGTAAGGAAAGTTCTAGAATCATAATAGCTTTAGGGAATGCTATTCTTTCTTCTCACTTATTTTTATTAGTAAAACTATAATTTTTGTTATTAACTATGTGTTAGATAATATCGTAAGCCCTTAAGGTATGTTATTACATTTTAACTCTCCCTACAACTCTAGGAGTTGGGTATGGTCTCCATGTTATGAATGAACCGAGATTCCAATTGGGTAATCAACACAAGACTGGCCCAAAGTCCTTCATATTAACCACAGCATGCTTCATTTCTTTCTGGTAGATTTTTTGGCTCAGAGTCATTATTTTAATACTTTATTATGTACACAAAATATATGTTACTGAAATAAGGTTAAAAGAGTATCCTTGTAGATTCTTGTTTTTATATATTAGGTAGGAGTGAATGCATCTTCAAGTACTTCACTATAATGTTCAAACTCTGGTATATTTTATATTTTTAATATATATTTTATACTTAACCTGAGGATTTTTATTCTTGGAGGATATCAGATAAATTAGAGAATTTTGAAATAAGTGCACAAAGAATCTCCTGTCATTACAGTCAAGTCATATTACTGAATTGCATCATTTATATAAGAAAATCAGCCAGAAAAATTCAGGTACTAAATCATATAACTGATTCCATATCTTGCAAAGGCTCTTTTTAATTGAAATAATAGAAGTTTCAAATGGCCAAAGCAGATAAACAAGCAGGGAACAGTGTGAAGATACCACACTCAACCTTAAATTACGACTCAACTCAGAGAAATACCTGAGGACACTTACAATCACACAGATATGTATTAGGATACTGTCCTTGAAAGGGAATGTATACAACAGAACACCTTTTGAGCTCAGTTGGGTACAGCAGATTAAAACCAGAAAGTAGCATCCAGGCTCATTAGTACCATAAGAGACACATGAATAATTTCTTAAGGGACTTCTTTACAGGGCAGGACTGCTAACAGTTGAGCAGAGGCACAACAGTGGAGGACGGCTTTTGAGGTGGAACTTAGGGATGAATGGGTGTATTCAAGGGAGACAGAATGCCTAGAGGAGCTCCAGAAAGAACAAACAACTTAGCAAAGGGACCAGAGACAGTGAACATGCAAGGAAAGCATAGACTGATCTTATTTATATTCTAGAATGCAGGGCAGAAGAAGGGGAATCTTGGAAGATAAGGATGGAAATGTATGTGAATACTGTTAGGTTGTACCATACGAAAGGCCTAGTACTTTACTCTTTTTGGCTACAAAATAAAAATTTCATTCAGCTCAGTCAAATACATTGAAAAATGACTATAAATGCCAAGTCAAGGAAATGTTTTCAGTATTCACTGAAAAGCTATGGACTGTGTTTTGAATAAGAGACCGCAATGACCTGCACTATATTTTCAGAGGACTTACTTTATAGCTCTGTATATGACAGGATTGTGTGTGAGAACATACTGAAGAAAGCATCACTTTGGAAGCTGTCATGGGATAATCCAGGAAAAAAATAAAGGCTCCAAGAGAGTGTTGACAGTGGGCATTAAAAAAAGAGGTCATGAAAATGAAAGATGTTTCTGGGCTCAGATTCATACACTGAGAATAGCAAAGCCTGGATTGGTAGGAGGAGTGAAAAGCAAAAGGACTCATGGTAACTCTGCCATTTGAATTCGACAACCAGAAAAATAAGGGGAGAAAGGTAGGTAAGAGGTGTTTTTGGAAAGAGCTTTCCTTTTATTTTTAGTGCATCCCTAGTCTCTGACAGACAGTCTAGTACATAGTGGACAGCCAATACAGGCTGACTGAATGATGAGAGAATGCATATGGAGAGGCCAGTTTAGGCCATGAGTGGAGGTGGGTGGACTGGTCCAGTAAATTGCAGGACATGTAGATCCAAAGCTGAGAAGATGAGTCAGGGAAGTAGGATGTGAATGACATTGTCAGGAAAGATAAGAAGAGGGCCAGAGAGGAAAGTCTTGACAGCATTCACATTTAGGATACAGAACGAGGGATGGGATGACAAAATCAAAGGATTTTTTTTTTTTTAAAGCAAAGAAAAAAGACAAGGCTAAAGTGCAAATTCTTCAGAGAAACTGAAGAATGAAAATAAAAGACTGCTGAACTTACTATTTCAGGTTATGTTTTCTATTATAAAAAGCAATAAATCTGTATTTTCTAAAATTTAGAAGAGTATAAGAAAGGAAATACTAGCCATCCATAACACAAGCCAGAGATTATGCTTGACACTTTCCTGACCTTTTAGCTTATTTCATCTGTTGTATTTACATTTACATAATGAAGATTAGGACAGTACAGTTTGAAACCTGCATTGTCTCAATAATCTCACCACATTTTTCCACCTGCATAATATTCTATCCCATAGACATTGAACACATTTATTCCCCATTGTTCGTAAGTTTTCACTGTCATCGCAATTCTGCAGTGGGATACTTTGTATATCCCTCTTACAGGATATTTCGAGTGATTTCCAATGGATATTTCCTAACAGCAGAATCACTATATTTTAAATTGTCAAATTCCTGGTCAGATATAATTTGCCGGTTTCAAAATTAGCCCCAGCTTTACTCCAAGAAAAGGAATCTAAAATTACATTAGGCACCTGCCATGTGCCAGCCTCTGTGACAGGCACTTTAATTATCACAGTGACTCCAATGTAGATTCTTAGATATCCACTTAGAAAATGAAGGGCCAGGAACTAAGGACAACCACAAAGGTTTAGCACCAATTTTGAACTGGGTCTGACTCAGACCAATCAAACTGTGGGGACAGAAGCAAGATCTGGAGAAGAGGATAAGTAAATAGGGATATGAAAATAATAGAAAACATGCTTAAGAAGACCAGGGTTCAAAGGAAAGAGAATAGAATATACAAGGCATGGAGGCTGGTGACTACCTCCCCCCTCCCTTACTAACAGGGGAAGTCCTAAACTGAAAGGAGAGGGCAGATAGAGATAGCGGGGTGAGGCGCGGGGAGGATGCTATGTTTGGAAGCAGAAGAAGGACACATTTAAGGAGCAGGGTCTTAGTGGAAAGGAGATAGAGAGCATAGACAAGGATATGGCCTTGGTAGGCAACATTCATCTTCCCTACAGATGAAAGTGGAGCAGAAGAAAGTGAGAGTTTCTAGTGGTAAAGGGAAGATATGGGGACCTTACATATCATCCAGACTTTATCTCAGACTGGAGGAAAATTTACTTATTCATTCAGTGAATGTTTATTGAGCATCAATTTCATGCCCTTTTCCTGCCCGAATGGAAGTTTCTTTCTAGACAGGGGAAATAATCAGTGGATAAGCAAAATTAAAGGATTACGGAGTCAGTCATATAGAGAATGGGCAATCAGGTATAAGAGTAGGTACTGGGAGGTAAACTTCTCAAACTTTACAGCAGAGTTGAATCCACTGAGAATCTTATTAAAATAAAGACTCAAATCAGTGGGTCCAAGGAGGGGCCTGAGATTATATATTTTAACCAGCTCCCAGGTGATGTTGGGATTCCCAGGTGGCTCACTGGTAAAGAATCTGCCTACCAATGCAGGAGACATGGGTTTATTCCCTATGTCAGGAAGAAGATCCCCTAGAGAAGGGCATGGAAACCCACTCCAGTATTCTTGCCTGGAGAATCCCATGGACAGAGGAGCCTAGTGGGCTACACTCCATGGGGTCTCAAAGGAACCAGACATGACTTAGTGACTAAACAACAGGTTATGTTGATGCTGCTGAACCGTGGACCATGCTTTGATTCGCAAGAGGTTAGATGGCAAATGTCCAGACACTCCCACCGCCCCCAAAAAACTTCAGAATAACTGGAGTTGTTGTTATGAGCAAGTCAAATGTGAGTCCTTCTCTTCCTGCAGTAGCACTGCAAACTTACAAGCCTCTTTGATGATGTAAGAGAGATTTGTTCCTTTTAACTTCTAAACTTTTTCAATTTCAGCCAGTTACTTTATGAAAGATCCATTAAACCAGTCCTAATGAGCTACTGACATTTCCTTCTTTCTGCCCATGCTCAATGCTTATTATGCTGTATAATGAATTCTTGTGGCTCTGGTTTGGGGATGTGATTGCATATAACCCTGGGCCGTTTCTTAATTCCAGTTCTGTTCCCTACTTCATAATTTCTTTGGACTTTTAACCTCTTCTCTGCCTGAATGTTCAGCACCATCCTGGCCTGCTAAATTCTCTGATCTGTTAGCACTTCACATCCCTTATGTTCCTCTGTGCTGAGTAGCAAAGCTTCCCAATTTTCATATCCCATCTTCTTGCCACCCATACCCTAACATAAGTCTTGGAGGACTGTGCATAGTCACAGGAGGCTATTGAAGATAGTCTCTAATTTCAAGAATGCATATTTTTCCAACATAATCATCTCCCTTTGGAGGACTGTTTTGGTTGGTGACAGCAACCTGCATTCCTCTGAAGGAGGGATGCATGTATTGGTAGACAATGTTTAGAGGGGTTGTGTTCACAAGAAGTCTTGACAGACTCCATCTTGAGGGATGTTATCTTTCAGCCACCACTTCTAGGCTCTCAATCCTCCCTTATAGCTGCAGGAGCACGGGTGCCTTTACTTGTTTAATTCCTTGCACAGCACACTTTTCAGCTACGAAATAGGTAGGTAGGTTTAGTCACTAAGTTGTGTCTGACTTGCGACTCCATGGACTATAGACCGCCAGACTCCTCTGTCCATGGGATTTCCCAGGCAAGAATACTGAAAGGGGTTGCCTTTTCCTTCTCCAAAGGATCTTCCCAGCCCAGAGTTGAACCCAGGTCTCCTGCATTGCAGGCAGACTCTACCAACTGAACCACCAGGGAAGCCCCATGAAATAATTAAGAAAATAACAAATCAAATAAATACAGCATTTTATTAAGAAAAAAAAAATCTTGAGTGCCTATTAAATGTTTGTGATGTCCTCATACTTACAGCATTTATCCTTTGCTTAAAAGGCTGTTTCTAAGTCATACCATGACCAGATCTTTAGACCTTGTCACTGTCATTCTGTAATTCAGTGTTTACTTTAACAGCCAAATAGGCAAGAGCAGTGCCATTAGTGGTTTTAAGTTGAAAATTCCAGTGAAATATAAAATTTGTTTTCATATGAACAGAAGTCAACTTAGATAGAAAAACCTTTTCAAGGAGAAAACTTGGGGAAAATCCTTGAGGAAAGAGACCATGTCTTAAGACCTCTTATTGCTTCTTAGTCTTCCTTGCTGTCTACACAGAAAATGCCCATAATAATATGTCAAATTGAAGCTAAGAAAATGAGCATGTATGTGAAACTCGTCTTTCTATAATGGACAGTGTTGGTCTTCTGTGCATAATCAAACTGGGGTGGTAAAATTCCAGGCTTAAATACTATTTTTATGCTCTTTTGTCATCCATTCAATTGTTAAGAGTCTTGGGGTATACAGGATAACCTTTGGTGTTTCTGACACAAACTGTCCCTCTCCCACCACCGCCCCCCTCCCAAGTCTGAATCAATCTTCAGTTTTTGTGGATTCCATTTGGATCTGCCTCAGATGGTTTGAATTAACCTTTCTTCAGATTCTCTCTGGTGTTAATGACTCTGGATTATGACCATTTAAAGCAGTGGAAGTACATTGATCCATGTCTGGCGATTGTTAAAGCAAAGCTACTTCATTTAACAGATTATGGCCAAAAGATAGTTCTTTGCATTGTGTAGCAACTTGGGAAATGATGTTTCTTTTCAGGAAGATCATATGTTTTATTTATAAGGTGAATATTAGCACTTAGTTTCCTTTAAAAAGATTTTCCCTTTGCACTGTAGAATTTTCTCACGGTAAGAGTTCATGGTTATGTAGAGAGAATAAGCTGCAACACACAGGCATTTAGGATTCCTCTCACAAAGTGCCTAAGAGCAACTGGCTAGCACAATTTTGACCATAGCCGCAGGTGAATTTGTGATATTCTAGAATCTTAAAATGCACAACTTCACTGCTTATACTTTAAATAATTGAGGACAGAAATTCCTAAAATGACTGACTTTCCAAGAATTTCACTGATTCTCGAGGAAATATGAGATCTAACAATGAAAACATTTAAACAAACACTCATGGTCCTGACTAATTCATTTACTCTCGTCCACTGCTGTACTTTTCCATTCTGCTCTGCTCAGTCGCTTCAGTTGTGTCCGACTCTGTGCAACCCCATAGACAGCAGCCCACCAGGCTCCCCCATCCCTGGGATTCTCCAGGCAAGAACACTGGAGTGGGTTGCCATTTCCTTCTCCAATGCATGAAAGTGAAAAGTGAAAGTGAAGTCACTCAGTCGTGTCCGACTTGTAGCGACTCCATGGACTGTAGCCTACCAGGCTCCTCCGTCCATGGGATTTTCTAGGCAAGAGTACTGGAGTGGCTTGCCATTGCCTTCTCCGACTTTTCCATTATAAGATGGTAAATAGTAAATCAAAGGGATATGATAAAGTAATATATATAGTATATAGCTTAATATGTGCTTGCATTTTTCTTTCTACTCTGTATGTTTTGCTCACAAAAAGACCCAGGATATAGATTTTGGATCATAAAATTGTTACATAATGTGACCGGCTAAGAAGTTGCATTTAGATCTTTTAAAAAATCAGTACCTCTTTTCAAATGATACAAAGCATTTTCCAATACATGGCATCCCAAAACTCACAGCAGTCTCACAGGGGTAAGAATATCAGGTCTTGTTATATTTATTAATTACAGATGAGAAAACTGAAGTTGAAAGAATGCAATGAGCTTCCCAAGTCACTCCACTAAAAATGGTGAAGGTGGGATCTTACCCTTGTTCTGTCCCCCAAACCTTTACTTTCTACTGCTCTGTAGCCAAAACAGAAAAATTAGTGGATTGTCCTAAACCCGTACTCTTTTAATTATGCACTGACTTGACTGCGAAAATAAAAAGCCCATTCCAAGTTAGTTGTGACCTCCACTCAGTGGATTGCCCTGCCCTGCCAAAAGACTCCTGCCCTTTAGAATCCTGGATGAGCATGGCATGGAGCTCAGTAAATATTAGTTATTTACTGAGTACTATTTACTAGCTATTTACCAAGTATGTATTTAAATACTAGTTATTTATAAAAACAGTTATTACTGAAATGGTTTTAAACTTTTCAGTTTAAAGGGAGTTGAAAGGGAGATAAGTCTAAATATATCACAGAATATGTAATTTTATGTATTTAAAAAGCATGTGATGGAGGGATAGATGAATAAAAATTCATTGTTTAATTTTAAGTTTCACAGAATTTTAGTCAAGTGGTAGACAACTCAGCAAGAACCCAAGATCACAAATAAAATGATTAAAGCTTCATAAAATCACATCTATGTGATGTTTCATGGTGTTTCAAAATAACCAGACACTTCACTTGAGCATCCAAGGTCTACACTGACTTCTCCACATCCCTCATTATCCTTGGCACACACTCTTCAATTTTTTAATTATATATTTTTAATCATATGTTGATTTCCCAGAATTTTTTCCTCATTCTCTGATTGATGCTTTTCTGTAATTCATTTTTAGAAGGAAATTTATTTAAAGTATGGAATATTCTTTTACATCTCTCTCAGAAAGATACCTATAAAGTTCTCCTTTGTTCCCTGAATCATTTCTAGTTCTCCAGGAGTTACTTTTTAAAGTATTTTTCTAATTCATGGCACTGTTTTTTCTCAAATGTCTTGATTTGAAAGGTTTTTGTTTGTTTTAAATGAATGAAGAACTAGGCTGAGGATCTTAGGCAACTAATTATAAGTTTCCTCTGCAGTTGTGCAGATCTGTATTCCCACTTACTGTGAAGGCTGACTGCAAGTTTTGGGCGAGTGAACAGAGTCTGTCAAGCGACAGACTCCCAGGAAGAGCATGGAGGTGGAACCAGTGAGTGAGCTGGTTAGGGTACCCACAGTTCCACAGTGGTGGTTCAGTTTTGCATGGATTTATGCTTATCAGAACTGTGTGTAAGACTGTTTGCCTGCTTTCATTGAAGACTAGTTTTTATTTTTACTGTTGGGGGGGCAAAAGCATCTTCTGTCAGCTGAATATGTACTAGCAAAGGAGAAGAAGAGAAAGGATCTCAATTGTTTAAATACATTTCTTAATGAATTGCATGATATTGGTTTCATAGCCCCCTTGGACTCTGTATTTTCAGCTCGGAGTTTCAGGTTTCCTTGGGATAGACATGAATTTCTAGCAGCAGTTTCCCTAGTGTTTTTTCTCTTTCTATCTCAGCCTACCTGCTTTCTGGCTTCTAGACTATCTTCAAACTCTTGTTCGAGTTACATTATTTTTCAACATTTTTACCATTTTAAAGGAGATCATATTTAATTTTTCTTACTCTGAATTTTCACAACATCAATATGTGTTTACATTGCACTTTTTTTACACTAGTTACATTGTCCTGCGTTTACTATTTACTAGCTAGTGGAAATATTGGTTCCCTTTTGGGGGCTTTTTTCCTATAAAATAAAGGTGGGTGCTGTTTGATTTTCAGGGTTCAGATGGAATGTATAAACACATATCAAAAGCTATAAAGTGGAAAATAAATATAAGCTATCTTTGTCATGGATCCAGAATAACAAATAAATCCAGACCTCCCTACCCAATAGAAATTGCAAAGTGATACCCAGTAGATACTAGAACTAAAATGCTATATGCAATTCAAAAGAACCAAAAATTATATGTTAGTAGTAATATTAAAATAAGCGATTGTTCATGGATATGTTTTTTTACCTAATGGAAAGACAAAGATAAAAGCAGATCAAGAATGTAGTGGGTATAATATAGTTAAAATAAATGTAAATCTAGGTTTAGCATAGGATATACAACTTAATATGATCATTTTGGTTGGTAAAATTAAGAATGTGAATATTTAGGTAATAATGAATATAATATAGTACAGTTAATTAGCTGTCACAAAAATATTATTTCATATGGGTTCAGTTCATTGAGGATTTTCTTCTCTCAGAGAGGCTGGGACTTGAAGCACCTAATAAAAGGAAAAAAATTTTAATAACAATAACAGTAGAGTGGCTTAATTGTAAAAATTGAAAAAAAATGTTAAGACAAAATTAAATGTAGAAAGAGTCACAGTGATCTTTGACGTCAGCATACTAGGAACCATTTGTGGAAAATTGATAAAAGTGGTATTTTTTCCTAAATTATTAATACGTAAGCCCAGCATCTTATTGATAAACTTTATTATTAGAAACAAACTGAGAACACGTCAAACAGACAAAACGTAAAATACTGTGAAAGTATGTGGAGTGATGCATATAGGATGTGCTATCTGACTGCTATTAATTCTCATTTTCTGCATGCAATTATTATTCAAAAGTTGAATGTCTGTAGAGGATAAGTCACCAGCCATAGTTAAACGTTAATGGATCCAGTGACATAATTTAAATTCAAGGCCTCATTCAAAGGAATGTGAATAAAATGCATTTGTTTGGGTTTTTATGGCCACTATTAAAAGTAAAGGAAATGAAACCATAAACAACTATGTTCAAATATTGGCATAGCTGAATCGGCTTTGTGGCAGTACAAAACCATAGTTATTGAAGGGGACACTCTGTTTAACTTACCCAGCCCATCTAGATTGTAGTTGAGGTTAAAAAATGTACTTGGCAACTTGGGCAAAATGCAGAGTGCTATTTCATGAGTTCATTTTGATGTGGTTCAATTTTCTGTCGTTTTAAAAGCCTGGTACAATTTACACATTTTATTTTTTTTCCTAAGCCATACGTAAGACCTTAGCTCATAATTAATGTGATACAGATTACTTTTGCTGTCAATATCAATTATTTCTTTCTTCCTCAATAATAATAGAACCCCAACATTTTAGATCACATGGCCATTCAGAATAGGACCCAGAATTCCAGTCTTGTGTATATGTCTAACTATACGACTAATTTCTGGCCAGTGAGATATGAACAAAAGTTGTTTGGGAAATAATTGCTTCAAAGGAAACAGTGTGCTCTTTGTCACTCCTTCTTCCTTTCTGCTGGTGGGAATTCAGACCCAATGGCTAGACTTTCAGCAGCCATTTTGAAAATGAAATTATCTTATCATGAATTTTCATTTCTTTTAAGCCACTGTTATTTGGAGTTTTCTCATTACCTACAGCCTACTATAGTCATCATTTGTATAACAACTTTGCAGTCTTATATTTACTTTGAAAGGCTCTGAAATGTCATTTTAGCAAGTATTGATGTCTATATAAATAATGTTTATATTAAAATTGTTACCTAAAATATAACAGTTCAATCAATTACTAAGTCCCATCAGTTCTACTTCCTAAACATTTTTCAAATCCATCCATTTTTCTATGCCTAAATACTATTAGGTAATCTCCCATCATCTCTGATCTTGACAACCGTGACAACTTCCTGCATCAACACTTGCTCTATACAAGTCATTATACACCTAGTAACTGGATGTATCTTTTAACAGTCAATATAATCATGATATGCCTGTATTTAAAACCATAGTATTCATAATAATAGAGTCAGGAGTCTATAAAGGCCATCCATGATCTGTCCTCTTCATGATTCTCTAGCTGGTCCTGAGTTTGTTGCCATGGGGTTATTGCACACATTTTTTTTTTTCTCTTGCCTGAAGCACTAATACCCTTCACTTCCCATTCCTCTCTTGTTTCTTCTGCCCCTCTGCTTTCTCAAGTCCTGCTCATTAGTTAGGTCTCAGATGTCATGATTTAGACTTAAGCCGTTCCCCAGCCTCTGGTCTAATACAGGCCTGAGTATTGCATACTCCCATAACACTCTACATTTCTCCCGCTTATATTTATCCACTTAATGCATATCTGGCCAACAAGACTAGAACCTCCATGAGTGTCTCCCATTCCAGAACCCACTGAAAGAACCAGGACAGAGTAGGTGCTCAAGGAACAATGTTGACTGACAGACTGATCCTTTATTTTCCTCCTTTTCCCTAAAAAGCTTAGCTAACTAACATGTGAACCAGAGTTTCACTTACCAAAACCCCATCCATTCTGAGTCATTCAAGCCATGTATGTGCGCTCTCCTTTTAATTATTTTTTCTCCTCTTAACGCCTTTTTTAAAAGACTATTTTTTAAGAGCAGTTTTAGGTTTACAACAAAATTGAAAGGGAGGTACAGAGATTTCCTATATAGGTTCCTCCCCTGCCCCCCACACATAGTTCCCCCATCTTCAGCTTACTAAAAAGTAGTATGCTTTTTAGTAAGGGTGAATATTGATACACATAATCACCCAAGGTCCATAGTTTTCATCCTTAAGGTTCATTCTTGGTGTTGTGCATTCAATGAGTTTGTAAATATATAATGATATATATGTATCATTATAGTATCACACAGAGCGTTGTCACTGCCCTAAAAAATCCTGTTCTCCATCTATTCATCTCCCCTTCCTACTAATAATTACTTTTCTTGAGATCATATACTAGACTTTAATTATAGTTACGTGTTTACAGAATTCTAAATTACTATGTGTGAACACATTATAGAAAATATGAAGCCTTAAAAAGTTTTTTTTTAAATAATAACACCCTCTATTTAAAAAGCTATTTATTATAATTGCCTTCATCCCAACAGAGCAGAAATTTCTGGAGGCTATGGCTATTATTGCTTTTTGCAAGCAGAATGTCTGGCACATAAAAGGCATTTAACAAATGCTAGATTATAATGTAGGGAAATAAGTACAGACTTTGAAGTTAGATACCCTTGGGTTCAAATTCGGGATCCGGCCCTTATCAGCTATGAGAAACTGAGAACTCATCAAGCCTCAGTTGTATACAACAGGAATGATAATAACAACCTCATTAGGATATTGTAGGAATTAATGAAGATAATTTACATAGCAGAAGCTCTGTAATTGCTCATATTTGATTATTATGACTTTCCAAGTTTATATTTCTCCACCCCTTTCTTAACAGACACAGCAGATTCTCAGTAGTTTATGTTGTTGATGCTGTGATATAAATTGGCTAAAGACAAAACCTAACACTAAATAAAAGATAAGATTTACAAAAGGAGCAAGATTTACCGTGTGCCTCTCCTCTGTTCTGCCCACCCCACCAACACGAAAAAAGATACTATCAGGTGAAAAGCAGCAAGACAAAAAGTGGAATTATTTTAAACCACCAAGGTCACCAGAAAAGCCTGTAAATGCTATTCATTCTAAATTATACCACCTGAGGCACTCTGCTCTTAAGGAGAGAAGCTAGCTTGGGGAGATGTTAAGAGTTCCAGCTGTCTCCATTGAGGCTTATCTGCAATGCAGATTTTTCAGAGCCTTTCCTAGCTATTTCAGCCTCCAGACCTACCAGCTGCTCTCACTCCTCCCAGATGGCTTAATAGAATTTATCTGCTCTACAACCTGCTTCTGGGGTCATTCACCACCAGAACCAATTCTGGATAGATTTTTTTTCCCTCTGAATCTGCAGCAAAATCCCATACCAGTCTCCAGAGTTGCCAGAGTCCTTTATTGCCTGATTCAAAGGAAGGTGACTTATTGAGTAATTATTTTCCACTCTACCTCTGGCCTCATAGATGTCTGTTGAGAAATCTATTCCCCCAGATGCATAAACCTGAACTGACATGAGCTATTTTGTTTACATAATAGCTGTTTACAGGAGCTGTCTGCCAGCCCCTGTTGCGGAATCAAAAGTGACACATCTCCTTGTGGGGCCGGTGGAACCAAGACAACATGTGTGAGCTTGGAGGCTGGTGCCTAGAATTTGCAGGCTTCCCTAGGTGTTAGCTATGAGGGATTTTTCTCATGGCTCAGTCAGTAAAGAATCTGCCTGAAGATTCAATGCAGGAGATCTGGGTTTGATTCCTGGGTTGGGAAGATCCCCTGGAGAAGGAAATGGCAACCCACTCCAGTATTCTTACCTGTGAAATCCCACGGACAGAGGTGCCTGGTAGGCTATAGTCCGTGAAGTTCCAAGAGTCAGACATGACTTAGCAACTAAACCACTATCCCCTAGGTGTTAGTAGGATTCCTAGGTGTCACTAGTGGTAAAGAACCCACCTACTAATGCAGAAAAACACATAAGAGACGTGGGTTCGACCCCTGTGGAGAAAGAAATGGCAACCCACTCCAGCATTCTTGCCTGGAAAATTCCATGGACAGAGGAGCCTGGTGGGATACAGTCCCTGGGGTTCCAAAGAGTTGGAGAATACTGAGCAATTAGGTGTTAGTTCTGCTGGGGCTGACCTGATTGCAAATGCTGCACTGTGGCTTCTCTCAGGGCTCCATCAGTTAAGCCAGGATTGTGACTATGTAGCCCTTCCTGGAAGTTCAGGTTGTGCTTAATTTGTGTGCACAGATTCATGCTCAGTTTTTTTTATGACTAGCAAGCATATTGTTGAGAGACTAATAGCTCATGTCAGTTCAGGTTTATGCATCTGGGGGAATGGGTTTCTCAACAGTAAGTTTCAGTCGTACTTGCCTCAGAGTTGTTATGAGGCATAAAGGTCACATTGATTGTGAAGTACCTTGCAAGATTGTGACATAGTTCAGTTCACTCGCTCAGTCATGTCTGACTCTTTGCGACCCCATGGACTGCAACACGCTAGGCCTCCCTGTCCATCACCAACTCCCAGAGTTTACCCAAGCTCATGTCCATTGAGTCGATGATGCCATCCAACCATCTCATCCTCTGTTGTCCCTTTCTCCTCCTGCCCTCAATCTTTCCCAGCATCAGGGTCTTTTCAAATGAGTTCCCTCTTCGCGTCAGGTGGCCAAAGTATTAGAGTTTCACCTTCAACATCAATCTTCCCAATGAACACTCAGGACTGATCTCCTTTAGGATGGACTGGTTGGATCTCCTTGCAGTCCAAGGGACTCTCAAGAGTCTTTTCCAACACCACAGTTCAAAAGCATCAATTCTTCGGTGCTCAGCTTTCTTTATAGTCCAACTCTCATGTCCATACATGACTACTGGAAAAACCATAGCCTTGACTAGATGAACCTTTGTTGACAAAGTAATGTCTCTGCTTTTTAATATGCTGTCTAGGTTGGTCATAACTTTCCTTCCAGGGAGTAAGTGTCTTAATTGTATGGCTGTAGTCACCATCTGCAGTGACTTTGGAGCCCAAAAAAATAGAGTTTGCCACTCTTTCCACTGTTTCTCCATCTATTTGCCATGAAGTGGTGGGACTGGATGTCAAATTTTAATTTTTAAAGACTTAGGCTTTGTATCTATAAATTAAAATTAGGTTAGAAAACAGACCTCCTACTTAATGATATTTCTACTGCATGTTCTTAGTTATGGTCAATAAATGAAAGCTGGTATTCCAGTTGTTTTTACTTATATTTATAGTTAGTGACAGACACCAGTTATAGTTCATCAATTAATCTGTTCCAATTCTCCCTCTTTTTTTCTTTCTTTTATTTTTTGTCAAAATAATGTAGGATTTCATTTTTGGAACATTTTCCTAGAGAGTTATTCTTTGTTCTTTTTGGGTTTGACTCTATGTTTCATGTCAGTAAAATAAAATTTTGAATCTAGAGGGGAAAATGCTATTTATTTTCATGAAATATTTAATATTCCTTCACATGTAAAATATTGTTTTTAAAAATGTGAATAGCTATCTATTATTTATACAGAAAACTTTTATGGATTATATCCAAAATACGATGACCTTGTAAATTAATATGCTGTAGAGATCTGCTCCTGGGAGTTTAATTTTTTTATGTCTTTTCACCCGTTTGTTGCTAATGACTTACCAAGTATGTAAATGAGAGAAACACTTCATCAAAAATGGTTCTTAAGTTTCCTGCGAATCAGTTCTGGAAGGTTGAGTCACCTTTGACAGGAAATGTATTTTTCGTTAGGACCTAGAAATAAGAAAGGATAAGGGATATTCAGCATCTTAGTCCCCTTTGAAGGACTACTAATTATATTTTTAAAAATAAATTTTCATTTTCAAAGACACTTTGTATTTATAAACTAAAATTAAATTGTAAAATAGACTCTCTGCTTAATGGCATTTCAGGAAAGGGGTTGTTTACTTATGTCATGTGCATAAACTCTTCCAAGCTTTAAGGTTCAGCTTCATAAATTCCTCCATTCACAGACATTTTGTGTGAAAAATCTCCAAAACTAATTTAAACAACATTTTGCTCAAGCATATAATGTTATTGTTGTTGTTCTAAACTACCAGTAGATCTTTTAAATTTAATCTGAAAGAAAATTGCCTGATATATCTAAAGCTTCAGTTTTCAGCTCAAATGAGGCTCAACTATATATTTGCTTTTTATATTCTCCCCCAAAATGAAACAAATCAACTCAGTTAAAAAGAAAAAGTTGGCAGATTGCCTTTACTATTGAGGCTAAAAATTGCGTTGTCTTTTTAAACAAATATAAAACTACTAAAAATGTTTATCTTCAAATTCATTTCAGTAGAATTAGTAAATACGCCAAGAGGCAGTAGGCTACCCATTCAGTGATGAACTAAATGCTGTTGAAAACACTGCGTTTTATTTCACATGCTCCTCTTCAACTGGCCCAGAGTCACCTTGGCCTCTCTTAGCTATCAGAAGATTAGCTTGGCCTCCTTCAGCTGTCAGAAGATTGAACCTTTCCTAAGCTCACTGGATCAGAACCCCAGCACTTTGAAGAGCTTCTGCAAATAGGAAGATTAATACAGAAATAAATCCTAGACTTCTTTTACTAATATTGATAGTATCTACTATTGATGAAAGTACGTATTTACACTGGCAATCTCTTTTAATGAGCTCGAAGAACAGGAACCAGCTTTCCTGACAACTTAAAGAGACCAAGAAGACTCAGGTTATTGTAAGAACCAGGTAGACTCTGAACATGCCCAAATTGGATTCTTTCTTACCAAACTCAGGTTCAGCTGCTTGCCACTCACAGACCAATTGGAGAAGCAACTGTCAGTAGAAAGTCAAAGTGTTTTAATAAGAAAAGCTGGCATTCTGGGAAGAAGGTGGACTTGTGTCCAGAGACCAACTCTGAAGATTTTGCTCAACCACTGAGAGTCTTTTTTTTGAACTTTCTATTTTGTATTAGGGTATAGCCGATTAACAAACAGTGCTGTGTAGTTTCAGGTGAACAGGGAAGGGCCTCAGCCACACATGTACATGTATCCATTCTCCCCCAAACTCCCCTCCCACACTCAGCTATGACAGTTTTTAAAGGGAAAAATCAGGAAGGGGAAGAATCTCAGTGAATCATGGAGGCAGGAGGTTGAGTTTTGCATCATTTTCCACTGGGTGCAAACAAGCTGACTCTCTCTTGAAATGCTATCTCACCCAAGTGATAAGCCTGCAGGAATCTTAAGAGGGCTGCTGGGGCTAGAGAGCAGATCATTCCTTAACTACTTAATTCTTCATTGTTAACTTCTTTTATCTCGAAAAAGAGTCGAGAGGTTAGGCAAGGCATGGTGTACATTTAGGGAGGCATAAGTCAGGATTTAGTTTCAGTTGCCTAGTGGTCTCATTTCCTGTAATTACATTTTTAAGATCAGAGAGGGGAAGAAATGAGTAAACAAGAAAGGGACTGAAAGACTGCTTTCATCTCCACCCCATTAGGACTTTCATTAAAGGGAAGAGCTACTTATGGAGCTTGGTGCCAGTTCTCTGAAGTAAATATTGTTGTTTTTCAGTTCCTAAGTCATCTCCAACTTTTTGCAACCCCATGGACTGCAGCACACCAGGCTTCCCAGTCCTTGACTATCTCCTGGAGTTGGCTCAGATTCATGTCCATCGAATCGGTGATGGCATTCAACCATCTCATCCTCTGTCATCCCCTTCTCCTCCTGCCCTCAATCTTTCCCAGCAATCAGGGTCTTTTCCAATGAGTCGGCTCTTCGCATTAGGTGGCCAAAGTATTGGAGCTTCCGCTTCAGCGTCAGTCCTTCCAATGAATATTCAGGGTTGATTTCCTTTAGTATTGCCTTGTTTGATCTCTTTGCTGTCCAAGGCGTCTAAAGAGTCTTCGCCAACACCACAGTTGGAAAGCATCAATTCTTCACCTCTCAGCTTTTTTTACATTCCAACTCTCATATCCATACATGACTATTGGAAAAACAATAGCTTTGACTATAAGTACCTTTGTCAGCAAAGGTCTGTACTTTGTAATAAACTGTAATCAACTGTCTAGGTTTGTCATAGCTTTTCTCCCAAGGAGCAAGCGTCTTTTAATTTTCTGGCTGCAGTTACTGTCCACAGTGATTTTGGAGCCTAATAAAATAAAATCTGCCACTGTTTCCACTTTTTCCCCATCTATTTGCCATGAAATGATGAGACTGGATGCCATGATCTTAGTTTTTTGAATGTTGAGTTTTAAGCTACGCTTTGCACTCTCATCTTTCACCCTTATCGAGAGACCCTTTATTTCCCCTTCACTTTCTACTATTAGGGTGGTTCAGTTCAGTTCAGTCGCTCAGTCCTGTCTCTTTGCGACCCCATGGACTGCAGCACGCTTGGCCTCCGTGTCCATCACCAATTCCCGGATTTTACCCAAACTCATGGCCATTGAGTCGGTGACGCCATCCAACCATCTCATCCTCTGTCGTCCCCTTCTCCTCTTGCGTTCCATTTTTCCCAGCATCAGGGTCTTTTCAAATGAGTCAGCTCTTCACATCAGGTGGCCAAAGTATTGGAGTTTCAGCTTCAACATCAGTCCTTCCAATGAACATTCAGGACTGACTTCCTTTAGGATGGATTGGTTGGATCTCCTTGCAGTCCAAGGGACTCTCAGGGTCTTCTCTGACACCACAGTTCAAAGGCATCAATTCTTTGGTGCTCAGCTTTCTTTATAGTTCAACTCTCATATCCATACATGACTACTGGAAAAACCATAGCCTTGACTAGACAGACCTTTGTTGGCAAAGTAATGTATCTGCTTTTTAATATGCTATTTAGGTTGGTCATAACTTTTCTTCCAAGGGGTAAGCACCTTTTTATTTCATGGCTACAGTCACCATCTGCAGTGATTTTGAAGCCCAAAAAGATAAAATCTGCCACTATTTCCACTGTTTCTGCATCTATTTGCCATGAAGTGATGGAACCAGATGCCATAATCTTAGTTTTCTGAATGTTGAGCTTTAAGCCAACTTTTTCACTCTCCTCTTTCACTTTCACTAAGAGGCTCTTTAGTTCTTCTTCATTTTCTACTGTAAGGGTGGCTCTTCATCTGCATATCTGAGGTTATTGATATTTCTCCTGGAAGTCTTGATTCCAGCTTGTGCTTCATCCAGCCCAGCGTTTCTCATGATGTACCCTGCATACAAGTTCAATAAGCAGGGTGACAATATACAGCCTTGACGTACTCTTTTTCCTATTTGGAACCAGTCTATTGTTCCATATCCTGTTCTAACTGTTGCTTCCTGACCTGCATACAGATTTCTCAAGAGGCAGGTCAGGTGGTCTGGTATTCCCATCTCTTTCAGAATTTTCTACAGTTTATTGTGATCCACACAATCAAAGGCTTTGGCATAGTCAGTAAAGCAGAAATAGATGTTTTTCTGGAACTCTTGCTTTTTCGATGATCCAGTGGATATTGGTCATTTCATCTCTGGTTCCTCTGCCTTTTCTAAAACCAGCTTGAACATCTGGAAGTTCATGGTTCACATATTGCTGAAGCCTGGCTTGGAGATTTTGAGCAGTACTTTACTAGCATGTGAGGTGAGTGCAATTGTGTCGTAGTTTGAGCATTCTTTGGCATTGCCTTTCTTTGGTATTGGAATGAAAACTGACCTTTTCCAGTCCTGTGGCCACTGCTGAGTTTTCCAAATTTGCTGACATATTGAGTGCAGCACTTTGATAGTGTCATCTTTTAGGATTTGAAATAGCTCCACTGGAATTCCATCACCTCCACTAACTTTGTTCGTAGTGATGCTTTCTAAGGCCCACTTGACTTCACATTCCAAGATGTCTGGCTCTAGGTCAGTGATCACACCATCGTGATTATCTGGGTCATGAATATCTTTTTTGTACAGTTCTTTTGTGTATTCTTGCCACCTCTTCTTAATATCTTCTGTTTCTGTTAGGTCCATACCATTTCTGTCCTTTATTGAGCCCATCTTTGCATGAAATGTTCCCTTGGTATCTCTGATTTTCTTGAAGAGATCTCTAGTCTTTCTCATTCTATTATTTTGCTCTATTTCTTTGCACTGATCACCAAGGAAGGCTTTCTTATCTCTCCTTGCTATTCTTTGGAACTCTGAATTCAAATGGGTATATCTTTCCTTTTCTCCTTTGCTTTTGGCTTCTCTTCTTCTCTTCTTGGTATTTGTAAGGCTTCCTCAGACAGCCATTTTGCTTTTTTTGCATTTCTTTGTCTTGGGGATGGTCTTGCTCCCTGTCTCGTTTACAATGTCACGAACTTCCATCCATAGTTCATCAGGCACTCTCTATCAGGTCTACTCCCTTAAATCTATTTCTCACATCCACTGTATAATTGTTAGGGATTTGATTTAGGTTATATGAATGGTCTAGTCGTTTTTGCACTTTCTTTAAGTCTGAATTTGGCAATAAGGAGTTCATGATCTGAGCCACAGTCAGCTCCCGGTCTTGTTTTTGCTGACTGTATAGAGCTTCTCCATCTTTGGCTGCAAAGAATATAATCAATCTGATTTCACTGTTGACCGTCTGGTGATGTCCATGTGTAGAGTCTTCTCTTGTGTTGGAAGAAGGTGTTTGCAATGACCAGTATGTTCCCTTGGCAGAACTCTATTAGCCTTTGCCCTGCTTCATCTTGTACTCCAAGGCCAAATTTGCCTGTTACTCCTGATGTTTCTTGACTTCCTACTGTTGCATTCTAGTCCCCTATAATGAAAAGTGTTTCTTTTTGGGTGTTATTCTAGAAGGTCTTGTAGGTCTTCATAGAATGTTCAACTTCAGCTTTTTCAGCATTACTGGTCAGGGCAAACTTATTAGGGTGGTATCATCTGCATATCTGAGGTTGTTGATATTTCTCTCTGCAATCTTGCTTCTAGCTTTTGAGTCATCCACCCGGGCATTTTTCATGATTTACTTTGCATATAAGTTAAAAAAGCAGGGTGGCAAAACACAGCCTTGGCATACTCCTTTCCCAATTTTGAACCAGTCCATTGTTCCATATCTGGTTCTAACTGTTGCTTCTTGACCTGCATACAGTAAATATTACACATTGGAAATTCGCTACCAGATCTTCAGATAGCTTTGCAACATGCCCTGTTTTCTGGAAATAGGAAGCAAAATGGCAAGAGATGCTTTGGTGACCACACGTTGATGGCAGCCCCAGGAGGAAGGCTAATGACTCAGACTGACATTTCAGTTCAAAAATCCATAGCTTGAACTGAGACTGTTTACAATAGAAACTGCTTAACCTTACAAATCAAAGAAGATAAGACATCCTTAACAAAGAGGACCACTCACTATGCATAGTCATTCTTTCACTCAACCCTACCAGGAGTCCAAACAGCTTCAAGCATGGGACAAAAATAGTTGAGTAGGATTACTTATTCAGATCTTGCCTTCAGAACTGATCTGAATAAGTTTCTGGGCAGAATCAACCCCTTCATTTATTTAAGCTGTCGTACAATATGGAAGTACAATCTGGCATGGCTATTATCATTTTTTTCTACTTAGCATGTTGCTCATGACAGATGCCCAAGGAGACTATGGCACTAATAACAGAAAGAACTTGATCATCTCCAATGTGACTTCATAGTTATTGTCTCATTTGATGTAGAAACTTGTGGAAAGTGGGACTTAGCACAGACTATTGAACTTGTATGTATAGAAAGGGGAAGCAGGGCACAGTGAACATTCAAGGGCACATTTTCAAAGCTTTTCTGCTTGATGGTGGGCAGCTTCTTTTGCTCCTTGTTAATAGCTAAGTGGGGAGAAGCATTACCCCCACTCTTTAGTCCCTCTATAACCATTTCTCATCTCTTTGTACCATGTTTTATTTGACCACATAACAGGGGAGCCATAGTTTTACACATTTTTGACAGAATCTCTCAATTTTTGAAATAAATACAATACTATAAGAGAAAACTTCTTGTTAGTAACTGTCTCAATCTTTTTATCTGTTAAATAACCCGCGATTGCTGCCACAGGTTTCAAAATTGATTCTAACAGTCTTAGGGGTGTGTGTGCTCAGGTGGCAAAAAAAAAAAAAGATTTGGAATGTTTGTATAATGCCGAGGTAAAGCCACAGATGTCCTCCTTTTGCTGGAGAGAGAAGTGTGAAGTTGCCTGGGGGGACATGTTACACATTCCAGTGAGCTGAGGGTTCTCCCTTGCTGAACTTTGGCAGGTCTCATGGTCTGCTGGAGGATTTTGTTTTGCATACTGTGTGCGTTCACTAGTCTGCAATAATTTAGCTCTGAGAACCACTGGATCTTTCCAACATTAAGGAGAGGTACCGAAATGAGGCTACCGATCAAGGTAGGGACCAAGACAGATGCACAGACTTGCATTGTTAGGATTATTGCATTTGTTTAATCATAGCTTCAATTTAGTATTGTTAGCAGATACTGAGGTGTTCATTAAATCTGTGCCCAGTGCCCTTGAAATAAGAATGCTGTACAAATCCTTGTCTTAATCTGCCCTAATCCAGATGAGCTAATTTGGTAGTTTGACCCTTGAGTTAAGTAAAATGACTATCACACAGGAAGTTCAGTACCCTAGCTACATAATCATAAACTGTAGCAAAAAAGAATTTTGCTCCTATCTTAAGAATCTTACCAACATTCATTTTAATGATATATTTATTCTCTGGTATGAATATCTGTAGTAAAATATAATTGGAACTAAGAAAAGCGAGATATTCTTCAGTGTGACTATCTTGCTCTCTCTCAGAAGCTTTTTGTCAAGGATTTCCATAAAATTATCTGATATTTTACTGGAGTAACTTATAATGGCATTCTGTTTTATAGGATCTTCCTATATTGTGCAGGCAGGCAAGCCTTTAATGCTTTGCACGCAAATCTTGTTTGCAGGGAGAATTCTCCTAGGTTCTTTTATTGCTTAAGCAAAAATAACAAATAATTATCCTGCTATAAAAGAAAATACTGATAATTACAGTTTGCTAAGCATGTTGTAAAAGAGGACAGGAAAGACAAAGTGTTGGTGTCGGCAAATCCCAAAACAGAATATTTCTGCTACTGAAATAACTCCCACATTTAATGGCCTCCCTACAGAAATGCTAAGAACTTCAAGGGCTGTTGACAAGACTATAGGGTTATGGTATATTATGCACAACCAAAGAGGTGGAGATTTTAAACATAATCAGGGATTTCCCACTATATTTTAGTTAGTGCAGCAGAAATATACTGAGAGAGAATCCAAAAATGAATAAATAAGCTCTGAAAGAAGAAATATTTAGATAGAAGTAACCGGGCTGTTCTAGAAAACAGTTTTTTAAATGCAGTTTTTTTTCGCCTGCTATTAATTAGTAGTTTTTTTCCACTTAACTATTTCAGTGATAATCCAGTATCTTAGTTTTGTATGACATTTAGACAGCATTTATTGAAATAGATTTATTTAAAATTAGATCTTTTGCATTAAACATGTAGAAGAGGCCCTCATTAACTGACAATAGTTGGTATCAGAGTAGGGGACATTTAATGTAACTCATCTTCAAACACAGATCAAATTTCATTAAAAGCATAGTAAAAAGAGGGTGAGGCAAGTTTTAATTTGAAAATTTAAAATTAGATGTTATAAGTTTGCTATCATTCTTTATAGAAATTTTTATAATTGTAACAATATGCAGATTCTAAAAAAAAGGAATGAATCAAATGTTTTTTGTTGTTATTAAGAATCATTTCACCACAAATATTAGAAAACAGTTCATCCTTCATGTTCCATTTGACCTTTACAGTGTCTCCTTAAAAAGATGTTTTTGTAAAAAGTTCAAGAGCTTAATTAATTTTCCTAGTTTCTTTATAATTATTATAATATACAAATAATTGTCTGCTAAAGTGAGTATTATGTCCTCATCCTTGTGGATTTTCTATTCTTCCCTGAGAAATTGATCTAATCATGCCAGGTCTTCATTTTTCCATAGTTTGTCTGTTACTTGACCATTTCTCTAACATCGCCTTCAGGCTCTTCAAGAAATCCTGCATCTTTGCAAGACTTCGAATTTCAACTTGGCAGTTGATGGTATTAAATTCAGGTTGCACTGTCATACATTAGCATCTTAGACAGTCATCTGGGGATCAACTAAAGAACAAGACTTTGACCTTCTAAGAAGGGATAGAAGCTAGTGTTAGCCAGAGAACAGATGGCTGTTCTTGGGCATATTTGTTTTAGAAATGTTCAGTTCATTAGTCCGTGACCAGTGTTCATGCTATGATGAGAGAATCGAATTGAAAAGAAATTTTCCAAATTGGGAAAATGGTCTTCCTAACGTAAAATCATATATCAAGCCTTTTCTTTAATAAAATATGCATCTGCTTAATACCATAACAAAGAGCCATTAGTAGTAAGTTGCTCAATCATTCTGATTTCTGATTATTTTGGAAAACTTATTTGAAAACTGTTTATAAATACATGCCCAAGGGTAAAAAAAAAATACAGAAATATACAGAATTGCCTGGTATGACTACACCTATTTAGTATTCAGGCACAGAAAAAGGGCAGGTTTCCTCTTTGTAGTAACATGTGAAGAAAGAATAAGGAAATTGAAGAAGTGTTAAAAATATAGTAGATTCACTTTGTGCACCCACTGTAATCAGAGACTATTTAACAGGCATCCATCACTATTAGGTTGGGCATATAGATAATATTTTAAAAAATCTGTAATATCTAAAAAAATCTGTACAAACCCTTCTTTTGTTTTGATGACATCATTTTAAATATAATAAATAATTGACATTTGATAGTTGAGATCATGTCTATGAGTCATTTATTTTTGCATCTATGAGGCTGCCTTTCCTTTTTGAAGCTGAGTAACTGCATAATTAAATTGTCATTTAAAAAAGCAATAACCACAAGCAGAAAGCCAAATGCTCAAGTGACTCAAATGGCATATGGTAAAGCAGGACTGATATTTGTATTTTAAGAGGAATCAACAGTAAACTTACAGCATTAATGATATTAAATGGATCATTTGCTGTTGTCTTCCTATTAAACTCAAACAGAAATATTTGTTAACCTTAAGTGCATTTTGAAGTTGTTCTATTTTTAATGATCAGAAAAACTAATAGCATCTTATAGTTAGTATAATGAAATAACAACAAAACTCATCTAATCTCCAGCACATTTTGTGTTATATATATTTACGGAGAAGGCAATGGCACCCCACTCCAGTACTCTTGCCTGGAAAATCCCATGGACAGAGGAGCCTGATAGGCTGCAGTCCATGAGGTCTCTAAGAGTCGGACACGACTGAGCAACCTCACTTTCACTTTTCACTTTCATGCTTTGGAGAAGGAAATGGCAACCTGCTCCAGTGTTCTTGCCTGGAGAATCCCAGGGATGGGGAGCCTGATGGGCTGCTGTCTATGGGGTCACACAGAGTCGGACATGACTGAAGCGACTTAGCAGCAGCAGCAGCAGCATATATATTTAAGGGATATTTCCAGTGGCCTTCTACTTTCAAGTAGGGTTAGGAAATATATAAACATTGGATATAATTTAACATTTACAACATCTTCAAAGATTGAGGGATGTTCTGAATATTTTGTGGTTTTTTTTCTGCCACTATCATAAGAGATATATACTTAAATACAAGGAGAAATGACCGTTTCGTCGACTAAGATAAGTTACTGAAGAGATAATATGAAATTTTATCTTAGAGCCAGTCCATATCAAACAGACTTTGGAAACACTGTGAATTATTTCCTAGCTTTCAGTAGTCTCAATGTAATAGTATATGGCTGCCTTACTCCTCCGGGTATGCTCCGTTGCTGGATTCTGACTAGTCTGGTACCTTTTTACTCCAGAATCCTCCAGAATCCTTATTCTGAAAGACCCAGGCTGAAAGTTACTGCTTAAACCTGGTCTTGTTCCTAACTACGGCTTCTACCACCTTCTCATTCCCTTTGCTATCCAAACTCCTTTAACATATCCACTCCACTTACTGCCTTGTTTATCTGTCCCATTCTCTTCTTAGCATTTCACAAAATGGTTCTCTTTTCACCCTACTACTAGCTGAAATGTTATTTGAGAGATCCCCTGTGTTAATCTTATTAAAATACTGAATGGTTGCCTCTTAGCCTTCATGCTGAATGACTTCCCTTTGTGACAGCAATGATACAGTAGAAAGAGCACTGAAAACTTGATTTCAGTCTTGACTCTGCCACCCACAGCTGATGGTGAGACCTCAGACAGGTTATAAAACATTATGAGATTGTCAAAGATTAAATACTATACACGTACATAAGAGAATTATTCAGGGATACCCATTTCTTCTTGAAATCTTCTGCTTCATTAGATTCTGCAATGCTAGCTTGTCTTGTTTCTCTATCTTTGTCTTCACTAGCTTTTCTAACCCTGCCACCCTACCATTGGTCCATCCCAAGACGTTCATTTCTCACATAGTTGATGAGCTCATCCACTTCGATTCAAGATTAATCCTCCTAAAACACAAGTGATTTATAACATCTTACCTAAAACCTTCAATACATCTCTATTACTACAGAATGAAGTCAGAGGTGGTGTTTCATGCATTTTTTTGGACAAGGTCTAGGTAGACGGAGTATATAATTAAGTGTCTAATATATAGTATCAAAAGAAGTAATATTCAGAATGAATATTCTGAATGTTTTGTTCTATTATAGGAAGGATTTTCCACTGCTTAGGCTTAACTCTTTGAAAACAAATATCTTTAAAAATGAATATTTACTGAATTAGTTTAGATTTTAATGTTAACACTATGAATTAACGTAGCCACCGGGTCACTGATTTTTTTTAATAATAGCTACATTGCAGTATATAACACACATATAAAGTTGAATGTTTTAAATACATAATTCAGTAATTTTAGTATATTCAGAATTATGCAATCATCTAATTGTTGGGCTTCATCATTTAATCATCTAATTGTACTACTAATTTTAGAACACTTCATCACCCCCATAGAAACCCCATACCTGTTAGCAGTCACTCCCCATTTCTGCTTCCCGTATACCCTGTGTGTGTGTGTATGTGCGTGTGTGTGCGTGCACAAGAGTGTGCTCATATGCTCACTCACTCAGTCATGTCTGACTCTTTGTGACCTCATGGACTGTAGCCCACCAGGCTGCTCATCCATGTGATTTTCCCAGCAAGAATACTTGAGTGGTGGTGATTTCCTCCTCTAGGGGATCTCCCCAAGAAATTACTAATCTAATTTCTGTCTCTGGATTTGCCTCTTCTAGACAATTAATATAAATAAAGTAATACAACATGGTCTTTTGTGAGAGATTTCTTTTACTCAGCATAGTATTTCCAGGGTCATCTATGTTGTAGTAAGTATAAGTACTTATTGCTTTTCTAACGTTGTAACATTTCACCAAATGGATTTGCCTCATTTGGTTAATTCATTTTGTATTACTTGATGAGCATTTGATGTTGAATCACTGGTTTTAGGAGGCTTCCCTGATAGTTCAGTTGGTAAAGAATCCACCTGAAATGCAGGAGACTCCAGTTCAAGTCTTGGATTGGGAAAATCTGATGGAGAAGGGATAGGCTACCCGTTCCAGTATTCTTGGGTTTCCCTTGTGGCTCAGCTGGTAAAGAATCTGCCTGAAATGCAGGAGACCTGGGTTCGATCCCTGGGTTGGGAAGATCCCCTGGAGAGGGGAAGGACTACCCACTCCAGTATTCTGGCCTGGAGAATTACATGGACTGTATAGTCCATGGGGTCATAAAGAGTCGGGCATGACTGAGCGACTTTCACTGATTTTTAAAGCTGAAAGGGAGCCCAGTGATTATTTACTCAAATGCTCTCCTTTTATGCACCTGAAACTGAAGCTCAAGAGGTACTCCTAGACCTTTATCTAGATACTTATTGTTTCTTATTATTTTAGATGCTAGGTTGTTACAATATGATGCAAGCATTCATTCATTCGTCCATATGGTTAATAAATAGTCTTGGGGAACCAAGTCCTTATGGCCTGGGTAGCAAAAACAGTTATAATCCTTGTCCTCATGAAGCTCACAGTTTAGTGGGGAATAAGCTGATAATCAAATAGTCACATAAATAAAAACAGAATTATTAACAGAATGATGATAAGGGCTGTGTAGGAGAGATTCAGGAATTGACCTTGTCAGGGAGTATAATTTAGCTGTGATCTTCAAATAAGTGATAATTAAACAGGTAAAGTGAAAGTCGCTCAGTCGTGTCTGAGCATGGCATATTGGGGGTGGGAGATGGGGAGAGGCCAGGAACCAGTGTAACAGAGAACTGAGGGGAAGGGGAGCATGGTGTAAAATGATGCTGGAGCTATAAGTAAAGCCAGGTACCCCAAGACAGGGAAATGGTTTTGGTCTTTTTCCTAAGTGCACTGGACTATTGAAGTATTTTAATCCCAAGGGTAATGCAAACAAAAAGACTGGGCATTGCCCACAGTTCTCTCCTAGGGCTTTGATGCATTACAGAAGATCACAGTTGCTGGGTAATACATAGCTGTTTTGCCGAAACTTATGATAGAATTTAATGTGGTAGCATTTAATTTAAAGCTTGCTTTTATCAAATTCCCTATTATCTGAAGTAGAAACTTGTGTTCTTTTCATAGAATAGACAGCCTCCTTATTAGAATTTCCCAATTCAATTTTGTAAAGAACTATTTTTTCTAACCCTCCTACAGAATAAGCAATCAAAACTACTTAAGAAGTAATAAATAGATATTTAAAGGTCACATTTATTTTTTCATTGCACAATAACCGTGTTTTGGACTTGTAAAAATCTAGAGTGCAGAAATAGTTTTCTAAACAGCAAATGGTTAATACCTAATTCTTCAACCTAAATGCTGTTAACTTGGTCGATTGCCTCCCAGGCAGTGTATGAATAGAACCAGGAAGCTTTTGTACAAATGCAGGTCACGCCTGCATGCATGCTCAGTCACTTCAGTTATGTCCAACTCTGTATGACCCCATGGACTGTAGCCTGCCAGTATGCCTACATGGATGTGAATCCAAAGCTTTCATTAAATTTTATACAGTCTACCAATGCACAAAAAGCTAAAAATCAACCTTTTTGAGAAGAGAAACAATCCATAAAATATTAGGGAAAATATTAGGATTTATTTTGTATCACTTATGGAAGTTAAAGCATCATAGTCAAAAAAACAACAACGCAATCACTAAGCTAATATCTTGAGAACGATATCCTTACATTTTTAAAAATGATATAGTGATAGTCAAAATAATCCTGATTATGCCAATAGGTGGAGAAGGGAATGGCAACCCACTCTGGTGTTCTTGCCTAGAAAATTCCATGGACAGAGCAGCCTGGAGGGCTACAGTCTGTGGGGTCCTAAAGAGTTGGACTGGAGGAGGAAATGGCAACCCACTCCAATATTCTTGCCTGGAGAATCCCATAGACAGAGGAGCCTGGCAGCTTACAGTCTATGGGGTCACAAGTCGGACATGATTGAGCGACTAAGCACAGCACAGCACATGCTGTTGGGATTAATTATTTATTATACAGCAGTTACTTGCAGACTGTGGTCCCCAGATCGCCCTCTTAGGAATCATATTTAGCACTTATGAAGGATATAGATCCTGGAGCTATGCCAGACCTCTGGAATCAGACTCTCTAGAGTGGAAGCCAAGAGTCTGACTTTTTAACTAGGATCCCAGGTGATGGTAATGTCTACCCACGTTTGTAAAGTGTTAAAAAAAAATACTAAATAGCAACACCTTTTCTCTGTTTTGATAAACCAGCCTTGCCCAGTTCATTGGGCTTCCCTGGTGGCTCAGTTGGTAAAGAATACTCCTGCAATGGTGGAGACCACCTGCAGTGCAGGAGACCTGGGGAAGATCCCCTGGAGAAGGAAACGGTGATCTACTCCAGTATTCTTGCCTAGAGAATCCCATGGACAGAGGAGCCTGGCAGCCTAGTCCATGGGGTTGCAAGTGTCAGAAACGACTTAGTAACTAAACCATCACCAGCCCCAGTTAATTAAGTTGGATAGTAGTGCTAGTACCATGGAACAAACACTGAATATGTGTCAGAAGCTGCCCCTAAGCTACCCCCAGTTCTTAAAAGCATTCTGTGGGGAAATATTAACAGATATTATTATCCACAATTTATAGATGAAGAAATTAAATGACTTGCTACAATAGAGGTCCTGCTGGCTCCACAGCCTTTGTTTTCACTCTGTCAAGCAACCTCTTGTTGTAACTGCTGTATTAGTGACCCACCTCAAGAATTATCCAGAAAAGAAGAAAATGAGTGGAGTTATGTATGAATCTTACAGTCCCAGTTAACATCCACTGAAATCCATGGTCATCAACAATTAAGAGTTGTGATGAACAGCAGGTAACACATGAGCTTCTTTTGCTAAGTACAGCTGTCTGACACATTTCTAAAAGAAGCTTCCAGAGGTAACACTTTATAGATAGGAATAGTGTGAATATAAGAAAATTGCTTCCTGTTGTTACAATTTAACAAGCAGAGAATATAAAGGAAAAACCAAGAGTTACATTATGCAAAATGACACTAAAATCTACCAGTATGTTGTTCAGTTGCTAGGTCATATCCAACTCTTTGGACCAAGGGACCCAGCATGCCAGGTTTCCCTGTCCTCCCCTGTCTGTGGGAGTTTGCTCAGATTCATGTCCACTGAGTTGGTGATGCCATCCAGCCATCTCATCCTCTGCCACCCCCTTCTCCTTTTGCCTGCATTCTATCCCAGCATCAGGATCTTTTCCAGTGAGTTGGCTCTTCACATCAGGTGGCCAAGTCACCATCTAACAAAAAAAAGAAAGTTCATTGTAACCCAGTAAAGGTGTTGGAAGACATGTCTGTGGGGCTTCTTTAAAACATGAGCTTTTAGCCATCTGTATGTGGTACATATACACAATGGAGTATTACTCAGCCATTAAAAAGAATTCATTTGAATCAGTTCTAATGAGGTGGATGAAACTGGAGCCTATTATACAGAGTGAAGTAAGCCAGAAAGAAAAACACCAATACAGTATACTAACGCATATATGTGGAATTTAGAAAGATGCTAACAATAAACCTGTGTACGAGACAGCAAAAGAGACACTGATGTATAGAACAGTCTTATGGACTCTGTTGCAGAGGGTGAGGGTGGGAAGATTTGGGAGAATGGCATTGAAACATGTATAATATCATGTATGAAACGAGTTGCCAGTCCAGGTTCGATGCACCATACTGGATGCTTGAGGCTAGTGCACTGGGACGACCCAGAGGGATGGTATGGGGAGGGAGGAGGGAGGAGGGCTCAGGATGGGGAACACATGTATACCTGTGGCGGATTCATTTTGATATTTGGCAAAACTAATACAATTTGTAAAGTTTAAAAATAAAATAAAATTAAAACAAAACAAAACAAAAAAACACATGAGCTTTTACCAGGTTTTTGCCTAAGGTTGATCAATCTGTGATATGTATATGATATCACTTGAATTATGCTTTGTTTCATTCAACACCTTCATTGGACACTAATAATGAAATTACTCAAATATTAAAAATCTTGACAATCATTTATTTTATAAGCTTTTATTTGAGAAGAGTCCAGATCTCTTTGCTAATAAATATAATTTAATCAACTCTTGAAATTTGGAGAATGACAAAAACCAAAATTTCTAATTATTATTCTACTGCCAATTTTTGAAATGTTTGCATTGCTGTTATGAAATCATCAGATTAAGAAATTTAATTTGACTCTTAAGGAAGCTTTCTTATAATGACATGATTTATTTGAAGATAACTTCACAGATTATTTCTTTGGGGAAAAGAATTTTAATTATTTAAGATAAATGACTGTTGGTTTGGATAATGTTCAAAACTAATTCTCTGGTAAACTGGAAACCAGAAATTTCCCCTGGGGCTGATAGACTGGGCTTATCACCCGTCATATAATGATATAAATACTGTTCCTTTTGGTCCCATGGGAAAATTGGCTCTTCAGTAGCCATCTATAGAAAATACTATGTTAAATTAATGAGAGAACTATTCAATACACATTTATATTTACACTGGAACTTTATTTTTTTTAATTTAATTTTATTTTTTAACTTTACAATATTGTATTGGAGGAGGGAAGAGGGTTCAGGATGGGGAACACATGTATACCTGTGGTGGATTCATTTCAATATATGGCAAAACCAATACACTGGAACTTGAGAAAACGCTAGGTTCAGATTTCCTTGGAGAAGGCAATGGCAACCCACTCCAGTACTCCTGCCTGGAAAATCCCATGGGCGGAGGAGCCTGGTGGGCTGCCGTCCATGGGGTCACTAAGAGTCAGACTCGACTGAGCGACTTCACTCTCACTTTTCACTTTCCTGCATTGGAGAAGGAAATGGCAACCCACTCCAGTAATCTTGCCTGGAGAATCCCAGGGACAGGGGAGCCTCATGGGCTGATGTCTATGGGGTCACACAGAGTCGGACACGACTGAAGTGACTTAGCAGTAGCAGTAGCAGTAGGTGATGCTACAGTCAGTAGAATGTTCAAGAACATGGTGAGAAATGAAAGATCTTTTGTGATTAATGCCTTCTTTAAGGCATTAAAACATCATTTCCAAGTTTCCCAGGGAATCTTTTTTTAATTAATTTTTTATTGGAGTTTAGTTTCTTTACAATGTTTCTGTTGTACAGAAAAATGAATCAGCTGTACATACACATATTTCCCCTCTCTTTTGGACTTCCTTCCCATTCAAGTTATCACAGTGCATTACGTAAAGTTGCCTGTACTCTACAGTATATTCTCATTAGTTATCTATATATATTAAATTTCTGTTTACCTGTTTTCTTTTGGCTGTGCGGGGTCTTCGTTGCTGTCTAGTTGTTTCTCTCTGGTTGCGGCACGTTGCCTTATTGTGCTGGCCTCTGTTGTTGTAGAGCATGGGCTCTAGAGCTCGCTGGCTTCGGTAGTCATGGTACACAGCTTAGTTGCCCTGCAGCACGTGGGATCTTTGTGGACCAGGGATGAAGTGGTGTCCCCTGCATAAAGAGGCAGATTCCTAACCACTGGGCCACCAGAGAAGTCCAGTTCTGTATTTTATACATAGTATCAGTAGTGTGAAAGTGAAAGTCGCTCAGTCGTGTCTGACTCTTTGTGACCCCATGGACTATACAGTCCATGGAATTCTTCAAGCCAGAATACTAGAGTGGGTAGCCTTTCCCTTCTCCAGGGGATCTTCCCAACCCAGGTGTCACAGCCATGTCTCCCACATTGCAGGCAGATCCTTTACCAGCTGAGCCACCAGGGAAGCCCACGTCAATAGTGTATATGTGTCAATCCCAAATCCTCCCAAGTCCTCCCCCCACCCCAATTTCCCCCTTGGTATAGGACAGTGAAGCTTGTATTAATAACCTCCTTCTAACACTTATGAAGTTCCTTATTTTTTGTTCTTGCAATGGAAACATATGTGTTTTCTTACAAACAATTTAATAGAAATCTGTATTTCAGATTTTGTTTGTTGTTGTTTAGTTGCCAAGTCATGTCCAACTCTTTGAGACCCTGTGGACCTGCCGAGCTCCTCTGTCTATAGGATTTCCCAGGCAAGAATACTGGAGTGGATTGCCATTTTCTTCTCCAGGATTTCAGAGTTTAGTGTTATTTTAAAGTTATATATGGATCTAATGAGTCTTCACTCCTTCCTGCCTATGCTCTACTGTAATAGCTATCAGTGAATTTCTGGAGGCTATTGGTAAGAGTACCTTCCAGTAGATCAGGATCTAATCCCCCTCTGTGGTCACTAGGAGATCGCCAAAGAACCAGGGAGAGTAGTTGAAGAGCTCGGAACAGACTTACTGTGTGTGGGAAAAGTAGCGAGTTCATGCTGACCATATAGAGCATCCAAACTGTGAGACAAAGAGGAGATCAAACATGGCTTCCACTCTCTCTTTTAACTGTTTTCACTCTTTTGTTTTTCCTTAAAGTTTTCTTTTAGCTGAATGACTTTTAGCTTGACATTACATTGAAACTAGGATGGATGTAAGATGGGAAAAATAAAATCATCAACAGATTAACTGAACAAAACAAAACCACTATCCTGTAGGATCTGCACTCCGTCACTAAGAAGGTACTTCTAAAAGCCCTTAAAGTCAAGACTCGGCTAAAGATGATATAACGCCCATCCCTAGGTACAGGGGGCACTCACAGGACAGGCTGCTGGACTTCACTGTTTTAGGAAGACCCCTGGAGATGGGTTGGTCAGTTGGCATGTGGGGAGAGTAGTGTGGCACACAGAGTTAGCCCGCCCTAAGCCTCCCAAGATTTTTGTACTGTAATTATGGGAAGCCACATTTTTAAAAGATAATACATTAAAAAAATTGTTTCCTATTGGAGTATGGTTGAGTAACAACGTTGTGTTGGTTTCATATGTACAGCAAAGTGATCCAGGTATACATTTTTAAAGCTGCAATAATTTTGTTTAAAAATGGTTGCATGTTCACTGGCCTACAGCAGTTTAAAAAACATTCTCAGAGTGTGAGGGTAAAACCCTACCTCTGAAGCAAACTTTTGTGTCTGCAAATACCAAAGGTGGCTGATATGATCCTGGGGAGCTCAGGGGAACCCAAACAAGGCATTGGCAACCTTCACTTTTCCTTCGAAACAACTGTAATTAGAGCAGCTGGAATATTTGCCATCTCATTGGTTTATTTGCTTTTCTTTTAAAGCTTAGACTTTAGTCTTATTTTTATGTTTTTTTTTTTTTTATAAATCAATCTCGCATGCCTTGATTATAGATGTCAAGTGGCTACTGGGAGCTTTAGGTAAAAGCCTTTCATGAGCACACAGTGCTCGGTTCCCCTGACATCTGGCTCCAGCCCTGCTGTCCCTGTCTCTCTGTGCCCCTCCTCCTGTGTTGATTTCTGCCCTTCTCCTCCCTCCATTCCAACTGCCCTTAAGCCCTGTGGTGTCTATTTATTTACTTAAATCTTAGCCTCTTAAATAAAGCATAATAATAGCATACTCTTCTGAAAAGAGCAGAAAAGAGGGAGTTACATGGTCACTGACAGAATAATAGAAGAGGTGGAGAAAACATTTTAAAGGACTCCCCAGCAGAGGATCCGTTTCCTCCTTTGCCTCCTATTTATAGGAAGGCAGCCTCCCCCCTCCTTTCTTTGCTACTAGTAGCTCCAGGCCAAGTCTTCCCCTTTTGGTGACATCTTAATGCTCTGTCCTTGTGTGTTTTAATATTTCTAAGATTACTGTTGGGATATGTCTTGGATACACAAACACTGTTGTAGAATTTCCAAAACACCCAGGAATGCTAATATAATGGGTTCAGGTGAATTTCAGGACTAGCTTTTATTTTGATATATTTTCTCAGCAAATAAGTCATATTCTCACTTCATTAAGAAATCTTGGCTTTTTCAAATGGGTCATTACTGGCAATTTCTTTAGTAATAAAATGTTGGCTGCCACTGTTCAGAAAATAACTTGAGAAAAGGAGATATTTCAAATTAGCATTACAGAAGTGGGGAAGGGTGGGTGCTCACTGAGGCGCCACTGTGCTAATTAAATTCTCATGGGTTGCCTCTTGAACAATATGCAGCAGAAGATGAAGAACCTGAACCAGCTGGAGATCACTGTTAATTGTAAACTCCACCCCAAGACGCCAGTCAGTTAATGAAATCCCTCTGTTTTCAGAGCTTTTAGCTCTTTGGGCAAAAAGTAGATTTGCCAGAATTTCATTTTTCCGGTCAGATTACTGGAGAATAGCGTGTATTTTCTCTCTCTGGTGGAGCCTCTTTTAGAAAAGAGACATTTAGCAATGTATGTCTTTTCTAATGATCCAGCAGTCAAGAATGTCATCCTCAGAGAGTACGGGAGCTCAAGCAGTGAACATCATCGGTTGACCGAATTCTTATTTCTTTAGGCCACAGCTGGAATTTGAGTGCTCACAGTGACCCCCAAAAATAGCCTGGTGCTCTGTCACCCGGTTCAGCCAAATGCTTTCCTAGTGTGCTGCTGTAGGTTGACAGTTTGCTCCCAGCAGGTGAAATCGGGGCTGTTAGTGAATGAGATGCTTTCTTTATCGAGCACAATATTTCCCAAAGACATCCTGTGTCCTAAGAACTTACAAAAGGAATTTGGCAGCCAAGCAAAAAAGAGAAGAGTTGAAGCTAAGAAATTTCACATCAGCATGAACTTTGTACAAGCGAATAGGTAATATCTTCACACGTGTATGTGTGCTAAGTGATGAAGAAATAGTATCTGAAGGCTGACATTGACACATCACAGCTGTCAGTGCTCTTTTCTACAGATGATTTTATTTAATTCTTGCAGTAACTCTGTAAAAGAAATTGCATGGATAATCTCCATTTTACTGATGATAATACTGAGGATTCAGAAAGTCAAAAGGTCTGCCCAGTAGTCTGCAGCCAGTAGGTCATAGGTCAAGGTTGTAACACAGCTTCCATGTCCAAAATATGTGTTATTTTTATTTCAAAGATCTGATTTAACCAAGTTCTCATCAGAATGCTTAGGGAGATAAACTATTATCATCACTGCTATCATTTTTTTGTTTATTCATTCATTCAACATTTACTAATCACCCATTTTCAAATCGGGAAAACAGTAAGCCAGGTAGAAAGGACTTTCCATTGCTTAGAACAGAGAAATTCATATACACAAAATTAAAGTATTTAATTTTTTGGAGTACATACCTCAATTTTTCATCTTCGGATGAATATTTATTAAGTACTTGCTTCTGGACAGGAAGCATAGTAGTACAAAAGAGAATATATGCAAAAGAAAATGGCCCCTGCCCACCTAGAGCTTACAGAGTAGTTGGGGTGGGATGGGGAGGATTTTAAACAAATAAATAGTACACAGTGCTGTTGATAGGCTAAGGAAATAGAAGTGGAAATTGCTAATACCTCTTGAGACAGTTTGATAATATGACAGCCTTACTTGAAGTGCTTTGTATGTTCTTAAATGGCTTAATATTTTTTGTCCTTCAGTTGCACTTGTTTTGATTTTTTAAAATATTCTGGGAAGAAAAAGAATCCATATATTTGATAGGAACCAATGACTTCTAGAACAATAGTGGCTCAGTGGCCTGGTGACTCAGTGGTAAAGAATCAACCTGAAATGCAGGAGATGAGGGTTCAATCCCTGGGTCAGAAAGATCCCCAAGAGAAGAACGTGGCAATCACTCCGGTATTCTTGCCTGGGAAATCCCATGAACAGAAGAGCCTGGTGGTCTACAGACCATGAGATCGCAAAAGAGCAGGACATGATTTAGCAACTAAACAACTTCTAGTATTGAAACAAAGCAGAGAAAAGGGCGGCATGTGAATTTGTTTCCATTTCAATAAGCTGCAATTAACAACAGAAGGTGTGCATGCAGGCTAAGTTGCTTCAGTCATGTCCAACTCTGTGCAACCCTATAGACTGTAGCCACTACACTCACTGTCCATGGGATTCTCCAGGCAAGAATACTGTAGTGGGTTGTCATGCCCTCCTCCAGGGGATCTTCCCAACCCAGGGATCAAACTCAAGTCTCTTATGTCTCCTGCATTGGGAGGCAGGTTCTTTACCACTAGTGACCCCTGGGATAGTTCATATGAATGCCAAATAAAAACAAGAACCAGGAACCAGTGGACAGAGACAATCTTGGAGGTGACTAGGGAGTGTTCTTAGAGAAGAGAGCTTCAGTTCAACAAGGCGTTGCCAGACATAAAGGAAGTACGGAAAGCGGGAGAGGGAGAGACAAGGAGGCAAGAAGAGGACTTCACAGAAGAAAGATATGAAGCTTGAATGAAAAGGGCATTTATTAGGTCTACAGAGTAACTAGTCTAAGATGTGAGGGCTTGTGGTGGTAGAAAATCGGAGATAAACTTGATAAAGTACAGTCACAGTATGCAAGTCCTTGCAGCCAGGCCAAGAAACTTAGATTTTGTCACATTGACAGAAGAATTTTGAACCTGAGAGGGAAATCATGAAGTGGCATCTGGCATAGTAAGTTTCATGGCAGCTTTGTTTCCTGTTTCTGTCCCCAGACCCTTCTCTTTACACCACAGGAACCCGTGCATCTGCATTAACTTAATCGAACATTTTTAAAATGGTTGATGTTTGTATAAAATTAGAAACAAACAGATGGCTTTCTGTCAAGCAGAGAAGCATTATTCAGATATATTCTGATTTCTGAGCAGAAAACAATAGTGAAGCACATCACGAAATGAAAACACTGATGTGGGTAGCCTCTTGATGCCCGAGGTTCTCTATATTCAGGGTCAATTCATATTAAGAAAACATTTTAAAAGATGAATATGTATATAACAAAATATATCCAATCAGAGTCAGCATTTGTTACTTTAGCAAAATAAGTTTTGAGCTGGTATCACTGAGCGTTATTTCTTGTCAACCCTTTTCAACAAGGAAGGAATCTAAAGATGGCCCTAAAATAGCCACCATGCCTTTTTCACTCTTGTGATGGAGAATTGTACTGCTCACCCAATCTCCATCTAACTTTCATGTTTCTCAACCCCTTGCATTTAGCCAGAGCCCATGTGGTTGGTTTAGTCGGGAGGCTGTGAGAGGCAGTGATGAGTGTCATTTCCTTGTTGAAGCACTGAGGGGCCAGTGCACAACCTTCTAGATGTCTTCCTCTCCTGGTGCAGTAACCTCAGATGCCACAAGTTAGTTGAGCCACAAGAAGAATATACAGTTTGCTGGGTCATCACCGTGGAGTGAGGTGGCCTGGAGAGTTACTCTGCTTACATCAGGATTTGCATGAATAGTTTATAAACCTTCATTCTCTAAAGACTCAGTGACTTAAACCTGACTTTTCTGACTAATCCAATCCTTTATCCTTCACCTATTTGTATCCTCTTTTTACTGCCCTGAACTATGTTGAGAGTCTTTGGACAAAACTGGCTAATTTCTATTAAGTCATCTTAATGCAGTCTGCTAGTCCTTGGAAATAGCCTGAAATAGCAGGTCTGGGGATTAAAAGGGAGAATTCTGTCTATCTTACCTGGATTCTCTCGTCAATTGGAGACTGTATGTTTTGAATAGGACTTATGTTAACTGTCCTTAGTTCTTTCAAGTGTACATTTTTAAGCATATTTCCTTTGCAAGAAACATAATGTTCTCCTAAAAGAACTTTGGCAGAAAAAGAAGATCCTTTCTCTGATCCGTTCAACTAGCAGTGAGTTTGGTTCACTGTGACTTTCAGTTACTCGTGGATAATCAGTGATAATGAACTGCTTCTAAACCTTTAGGGGATAGAAATGGTTGAGTAGCATGTTGAACTAAATGGTTTATGTTGGTAGCTACTCTCCATTTAAAGACTGCTGGGTTGTGGATATTTTCCCAGCGGTATTGGCCACTTAGTTGAAATCTTGTTATCCTGCACAAGTGCACTGAATTACATGAACTGTTCAAAATCTCAAAGCATATTGATAGAGGTAGAGAATGATGTTAATGTTAGTTTATTTGAGAGCTAACACTAGCTGATGAGGTTAAGCTTAGCCTGCAGAAACGCTTTTCAGGATTCCAGCAATCTCAAGCACCTCAGTGTTTAGGTTATCTGACAAAAGTCTGTCAAAACATGCAAAATAACCAAATGAAACTTAATGCTAGAATGTATTTCAAAGGTTAATGAAAAGTATACTCTGGTCTAGCAATCCAGGAAAGGTTTCATCATTATTTTATTGCTGAATGAAACGTGGGTTCTTGTATCATTGGGAAAAGCACACCTTGGCAATATTTTCTCCATGAGATTCTGAAAGTCTACATCAATTTATCATTCTAATTTGAACCCTATACATGTCACATACCTTGCATATAAATATACCACACTAAATATGTATTATATGCAGCCTAAGTGCACTATCTGCACATCCTATTTATCTGGATAACCCACCTGATAAAAGCTGAATTGTTTATAGCTGAACAAGTGTTTGTCTTGGATTCCTCCTTCAATGATACACTCGTCTTACTTTGTGAAGCCAGTGCACATCCTGTTCTCTATCACATGACTTTGTCAGGTGTCAGTCATGATTCTCAACAGTGTTCAAATCCAGTTCTAAGCGGTTCTGGAAAGTGGCATAAGCAAACCTGATACAATCAGTGGAGCAACTGAGTAAATTTCAGTTTGTTCAAGAAGCTGAATATATTGAATAATAGATGTGCTAAGTAGTTTAAGTAAATTGCAGTTTTCCATAGATGAAATACCACTTTTCAGAGAAACCACTAAGCCTCTATGGTTGAACTTGTCCTTAACCAGAGTCGAAGACCTGAAACCAACTCTTGGGGTCTATCAGGTCTGAAAGGCTTGGCTACCTTCTAGCTGTATTATGCTGGGAAGGGCATTTAAACTCTCTGGGCCTCAGTTTTCTCATCTGTAAAATGGGGAGAATAAGAGTTGCCTACTTAGAGGGTGATGGAGAGGAATAAGTGAATTAATGTATATGAAGTGCTTGGAACATTGAATGTCTGGCAGATTAATAAATGCCATATAAGCATTTGCTAGGATTATTTTAGGGATGTTTCAGCCACTGTAGAAAATACTAAAACTATGGAAAATAATATTCTTAACAAAACTGTGCTAATTTAAGCCTTTTGATATGGAATAAAAATGATCACCTCTAATTGCACTGTGTTAATTTAAAATAGCTGTTCAAGTTTATATGCCTTATGGAATAGGCCATAAGTTGCTTTTTAAAAATAATTCCCAAATGGCATTTATCTTTTCTCATAAAATAAAGCCTAGAAAAAAGATAGTCATTTTAATTTTCTAATAAACCAAAGAACTCCACAAAAATATGGATGATGGGTAAATGGGGCATTATTTTTATGATGAATGAATACTGGGTACGTTCAGCTTTCCAATAATCATCTCATGCTGTGGCCAATAATTCTCCAATTCCTGTGGAGTGAAATTAGCTTTTAAGTGTTTAAGGCTGGAATTTCTCTCATTCATATATAACTATTGAGTTAATTTTTGGAAAAAAACCTTTAAAAGCCAAGAGATTGTTTTTCAATATTGTTTTTAGTGTTACTCAAATGACAAACATGTCCCTTGATAACAGATGTAAGCAAATATTTTCTCTGGAGGGCCAGATAGTAATATTTAGGATGATATATAAATATACGAAGGACCACACAGTCTGTCACAACTGCTCTGCTCTGGCAGTGGAGCGTGAATGCACCCATAGACAACAAGGAAATGAATGGACATGGCTGTGTGCCCAAGACACTATATTAGGAAAAACAGGCAGCATCAGGATGGATCTGGTCTGTGGACCATAGTTAGTTGACCTCTGTTCTATAGAATTCCTATTTTTAATAGGCTAAAATATACATGCACACATATATAATTGTGTACTTGGACACATATACATGTGTGCATGTTGATTTGAGAATCATAAAGATGAAACGAAAAAAAATATGCACATTGAAGAATTTAAGGAAGGGCTTCCCTGGGGGTCCAGTGGTTGAGAGTCTGTCTTGCAATGTAGGGGACATGGGTTCGATCCCTGGTCGGGGAACTAGGATCCTGCGTGCTGTAGAACAGCATGTTCTACATGCTGAAGGCCTGTGCACTTCAGCTGGGGAGCCTGCCAACCACTAGAGAGTCCATGCACCACAATGAAAGATCCCACATGCCTTAGCTAAGACCATAAGCAGGCAAGTAAATAAATTGTTTTTTTAAGTTTAAAAAAAGAATGGAAGGAAAAGAAGGAATTTAAAGAAGAAATAAAGGATGATACTTTATTTACTATTCATTGATTAATTATGCAAAGACTCTTTCTGAACATGGTCCAGAGCTAGTTTACCATTTTTATTTTGTTCTGAAATCAACCTATGAGGTTTCATTTGCTTTTGATCAAAACTACCCTTTAAAATTCTTTAGTCTTGTTATTGTGTATAGAACTCTATGTAATAGAGTCTTATTGTGTATAGAACTATATAGTAGCATATATATATATATATATTCCAAATTTGAGAATCACTGAGCAAGACTGAAAAAAAAGGATAGCTGTGTACAGAGTTCTGGGTGGCTGAATATTTTTTTCCTAAAATATCTATCAAGTTATTTGAGGGAATGGAGAATTCTACTATATTTCTTCTTGCCTGCAGAAGTTTCTTCATTTTTAAAATGTTAAGCCTTTCTGTCTTTAATGTGCATTAATAGATTTGTTTTCTACTGTACATTGTATGTGAATTCCTGCAGGTTAAGTGACTTGTATATGTAAAAGCACTTCATACAGGTCCTTACCTGGTCAATGTTTGTCACTTTTGCATCAGACCCCTGTCTGTTTATGTCCATATACACATTTTTCTTCGAGGAATCACAGAGAAGAACTGAACGCCCTGTTCTATGTCTTTCCAAGTTTGCCCTTTCTTCTGGGTCTTTAAGAAGAGTTAATAGTTATCTGTTTGATACTGAGGGCTCCTTACTATTAGAGCAGCATCTTCCTAGAGAATGTGATGGGGTCTGTTTTACCAGGTGTGAAATCACATAAGCCTTGGTGAAGACACACAGAGATGCGTAGCTTTAATCACCTATTTTAAAATAGGTTTTCGTTTAGTCACTAAGTTGTGTCCAACTCTTTGTGACCACATGGACTGCAGCACACCAGAATTCCCTGTCCTTTGCTATCTCCCAGACTTTGTTCAAACTCATGTCCATTGAGTTGGTGATGCTATCCATTTATCTCATCCTCTTCATCCCCTTCTCCTGCCCTCAATTTTTCCCAACATCAGGGTCTTTTGCAATGAGCCGGCTCTTCGCTCAGGTGGCCAAAGTTTTGGAACTTCACCTTCAGCATCAGTCCTTCCAGTGCATATTCAGGGTTGATTTCCTTCAGAATTGCTTGGTTTGATCTTTTTGCTATCCAAGGGTCTCTCAGGAGTCTTCTCCAGCACTACAATTCAATTGTAAGAGCACAACTTAAAAATGGGTCTCGGTTCTGCCCCTTGCATTTAGTGGAATTCTAAGCAGAACTACTAATCCAGAATGACTTTTAGTATCCTGAATGTCAAAATAAGTTTAGTACTCTAGAAAGGAAATGTAATTAGTTGATTAAAAAAAAAATTCCCTTCCAGCCTGGCTATAGAGAATCTATGCAGACTGGGCTAAAGGCCCAGTCCTTTAAGGCTTACTGGATATAATTAACAGTTTACCAGGATGAATATATTCTCTTGGGAGAGATTACAATTGCCTGTTATTTATTAGCTGAAAACAATTTAAACAATTTAAAATATTATTTATTATAATAAAATTTAATTATATTAAAATATTTAAAATATTATTCACTGGAGTGAAGCTAAAAAGTAAAAAAAAAGTCTGCAACAGTTAGCATTTTTACTTCTCTATTCGAAACACTCAGGAAAGGACCTTGCTCTTTGTAACTGCTCAGTGTATAACTATTAAGAACCATCATGAAATTCATCTCATAGTCTCATATTTACACAATATAAGAGTAAAGCCATGAGTTGAATTTGATATTGACCTACATAATATAATTGTAACACGTGGATCAGAGATTAAATTATCAATTTCATATTGTTTTTTTTTTTACAGAAAGAAACCAGAACATATTATCAACCTTTGAGAACACAATATAACGAACTTTACCATTTTACCACTTCTTTGAACAGGTAAGACCCTAGCCTCTCTAAAGTAAAAGAGTTACACATAATTGTGAAAAATAACCACTTATTAACTGTATTTTTTTTTAAATCTTTATTAAATAAATTTTAGTTCATTTTAATAAGGGAAAATATACATGCCTTTTATAGCTAATAGATTTAGATTATTAAAATGACCTTTTGTAATGTTTTGAATGCTTTCATAGTAAAAGAACAAAAAAATATTTCTCTGAAATCAAGACTGAATTAAGCCTGTCTCTCCTGCTACGGTTAACAGAACCAATAGTGTTTTCTCAACGCTTGCTATGTGCCAGGTGTGGTCCTATGTGACTTAGCCCATATTAACTAAATCTATAACAGCCCTGTGAGTAGCTATAAGGATGCTCACTTTGTAGATTGGGGCATGAGGCAGAGAGAAAGGAGGCAGGTAGTTGGAGAGATTCACTCAAGGTGGTATACTTGGGTCTGGGAGCAAGTCACTGGGAAAAGTATCAGCCCAGCCATTATTGTGAGGCTGGTTGTGATAGAAATGTCTAGTCATCAGATTCTCCTTTGTTTTGAGTTGGTTCTATCTGAATTTAAGGAAGAAAAATTACAATGCGTTTACCAAAAAGTCACGACAGACAAAATTTATTTGATGTTTGTACTTGTTACTTTACAATTGTTGTGTAAGTAAATGAAGGAACGTATATATTTTAGCTCTGTGCACAAGCAGAAAGAATATTTTGTTTGATTTCATATCTTTCTTTAGACTCAATTCCTATGATAACAGCAGAATAATATTACCGAAAAAATAAAGATGAATGATTTCTTGTTCTAGGAGATGAAAAATGCATTTTTATTAAATTTCTTGCTGTTGGAACTACTGAATATACAATCTTAAATTGGCCATAGCAATATGAATTTTACTGCTTTCATTATTTCTTTATTATTTTATTTTTAATCAAAAAAATCTACAAAAATTTCAGAGTGAAATATAGGAAATATTGGGGCTTCCCAGGTGGCGCAGGGATAAAGACTCTGCCTGCCAATGCAGGAGGCACAAAGAGACATGAGTTCAATCCTTGTGTAGGAAAAGATTGCCTGGAGAAGGAAAGGGCAACCCAATCCCGTATTCTTGCCTGAAGAATCCCATAGACAGAAGAATCTGGTGGGTTATAGTCTGTGGAGTCACAAAAGAGCCAGACATGACTGTGTGGCTGAGCACAAACACACACACACCAGGAACTATTATGACAAATACCCAAGTATCAGCCCCATGAATTTGAAAACATGCTAGCATTCAGCTTTGTTGAAATCTTTTCTAAAGAAATAAACTTTTCCTTTCTTCCTAAAATGTGTCACAACCCTGAAGATGATATAGCCTTCCTGTGTTTAATGACTTCCTAACTTTAATGACATATGTGTGAGATAATACTCCATAGGATCATTTACATTTTGACAGTTTACATAAATGGTGTCATACTGCAGATATTATTTGTACCTTGCCTTTACCCAGCACTGTATTTAGAGATTCATCCATGTTAATACATGAGGATCTCTGATTGACTCATTCTGTCACAAGGTTGACTCATTTGAATGTTTTAGTCATCTGGTGCTCAGTATTGTTATTTATTTCTAAATAACTTTCAGCATTTGGAAGATTTAATGCTAAAATGGCTTAAGTGTGGCTTTCAAAGCATCTCTTGAATTTTATAAGAGATCCAAATATCTTAATATGTGATATCATGCCAATTCTGTTTCTGTTTTATTTTTTTCCTATTAGAAAAACTTTTGGTTATGGGCTTCTTTTTTTTTTTTTTTGGCTCTGAGTAGCTTGTTCAGTAATGGTATTCATATTTTTTACTGCTTTTGCCATAATGCAATAATTGCAATCTGTTTTATTTCTCCATGGATGAAATACTGACTATTCCCAAATACAATATTTGGTAATATTTACAAGGGTAAATGTTACCTTTGAAATGTAAAAGATGCATAAAAGAATAAACACTCCTGTTTGGCCTATATTAATTGTTCATATTCCCTTCAAAAATCATGAGAGAAACTTTTAAAAAAGGATTTTTTTTCTTATTTTTCTCTATCACTACATTTAATTTTATAGTTCATTTAAGGTAAAAGAAATATCAATATATATACCAGTAAGATTTATAGACATTGAATATTTTATAATTTTTTAATTTTCTTTTTAAATTTATTTTTGATTGGAAGATAATTGCTTTACACTGTTGTGTTAGTTTCTGCTGTACAGCACTGTAAATCAACCATCCCCTCCCTTTTGAATCCCTCTCCAACCCCGACCCCATCCCACCCTTCTAGGTAGTCACAGAGTACTGGATTGAGCTCCCTGTGTTATATAGCAACTTCCCATTATCTATCTGCTTTACATATGGTGATATATATGTTTCAATGCAACTCTCTCAATTCATCCCACCCTCTTATTCCCCCACTGTGTCAAGTAAACAACTCAATCAAAAAATGGGCAGAATACCTACACATTCTCCAAAGACATATAGATGACCAACAAACACATGAAACGATGCTCAACATCACCAATTATTAGAGAATCGCAAATCAAAACTACAATGAGGTATCACCTCACACTGGTCAGAATGACCATCATCAAAAAAATCTACGAACAATAAATGCTGGAGAGGGTGTGGAGAAAAGAGAGCCCACTTGCACTGTTCTGTTTCCTGAAGGGAATAAATTACTGCTCTGAGGGTTGGGAGAGAAAGAAGAGATAAACTAACCTTTGCTGGGCAAATATAAATACATGTAAGATTTGCTGTACAGCTTGGAGGTCACGAGTGCAATGCAATTTTGCAGATGGGAAATTGAGGCCCATATATTTCGGGAAACTTACTAAGATCATATAGTGGTTGCATAGCCTAGATTCAAATTCATCTGTCTCAGACTTCAAAGCTAAGCTGCCTACCAGAAAAAGAATGCGGGAAACATAACCTGTTTGATGAGTAAATAGCAGTTTCATTTATTCCACCAATGATATTAGGATAGTTTTTTGAACGTTGAGGGGACTGATGTGAGAAAAGTAAGGAAGGCACCATATCTGCCCAGAGAGAAAAACAGGATATTGATAATCGCCTTCAGTGATCCCATAAAGGTGACTATTAGATATCTCTCTTTTGCTATGCTATCTTAACACTGTATAGGATAACAGGAGTGAAAATGCTTTGTAAATGTCAAAATCTTTGTAATTGTGTGCTAATATTACTGATTATTTTGTAAAATTTAGAATTGAATATTTCAAACTTAATACATGTAATTCTTAGTGTAAAGATTGGTATATCTCTCTGACATTTAAGTCTTACTACTTCATTTAATATCAGCATCTTTTTGACACAAAAGCCCCATGTAAACATTTAGAGTACAGGCAATGGCAACCCACTCCAGTACTCTCGCCTGGAAAATCCCCTGGACGGAGGGGCCTGGTAGGCTGCAGTCCACGGGGTCGCTAAGAGTCGGACACAACTGAGCGACTTCACTTTCACTTTTCACTTTCCTGCATTGGAGAAGGAAATGGCAACCCTCTCCAGTGTTCTTGCCTGGAGAATCCCAGGGACTGGGGAGCCTGGTGGGCTGCCGTCTCTGGGGTTGCACAGAGTTGGACACGACTGAAGTGACTTAGCAGCAAACAACCCTGACAGTTGCATTATTTCTGGACTCCACTACCTATTAGAGGCATAGTATTTAACCTAATTAAGCCTCATCACAGATGGTAACAGTAACAAGCTCATCTCTGTCCAGAATCTAACCATTTCTCATTGTCTTTACCTGTTTCGTTGGAATCCACTCTCTCTCACCTTAACTAATGCAATAGCCTCCTGTGCTCAATCTTGCTGTTGTATAATCTATTATTCACATAGTCTGATCTTTTATGAATCAATTGATTTGACTGTCTTGTTCAAAATTCACCATTGGCTGTGTTTAATAGTCAGAAGAAAACTCACACTCCTACTATGGCCAACAAGGTGCTGTATCAGCTGACATCTTCTACCTCCCTGACGTCATGGCCATATCCTCTCTATGTAATGTAATGTGATATTCTGACGTTGTGATATTCTGGGCTGTCTCTGGACTGGTGTCTCTGTCTTGGTGGACCCTCACTTTCTGAAGGACTAGAGAGGTATGCAAGGGTTACTTTGGAATACACACATTATCTTTTATGAATACAATGATGGTTGTTGCCCTTTTCAGGATTCTTTCAGTTTGCCCATCACTTCTGGAATGATGAGGACTTTCCTGCCTCCTTTTGATGCATAATTTTATAGCATTTTGACAATATTGTATCCTACTGATATGTGATCTTGAATTTTAATTTATAGCATCAGAAAAACAGAGACAAATTAGCTAAGTGGAAGTGAGAAAACGATTTTAAAAGCAGAAAATATTTATTTTCGTATTCCATGTCATATTTTGTCTACCTAATTATATTAACATTTGCCACAGCCTGACATTTCTTTGATATTTCTATATCTTCAGAATAGATTTACACCTTTTCCTGAAATGTTGTTGGGTGAATTTTATCCTTTAAGACAATATTCTGTAAAAATAGTCTGATTTTTTTGTTTCATTTTTACAGTATTTCTTAGGAGCAGCACTTGATGAGTATTTACACTGTTGAGAACATTTGGCAAGAGAAAGACAAACAGTAGGACCACAATACCCCAACAGTTAAGGGAAAGCGAAAGAAGACCTGCTATTTTCACCATCCTTTCTGAAAACAAGTACCTTTGACTTGTGCTGACTACGAGTCAAATGTAGTCACAAGCTGAATGCTATCTCATCAGCATTTAGCTCTGGTCCATGGCACTCTGTGCAAGCAATTTTAAAGGCAGATTTAAGCATTCTAAAAGTAAATTGTATTGGTAAGTTAGAATATCAGATGTTCCCTGTATGAAAGCCTTTTCTAATCTCTACTATCAGCTGGCAGTCGTACCCAGACCCCAAACCATTCTGGCTGTAATTGAGTAAGAATCTATTCCAGGGGTGAGGTTTTGAAGAGGGATGTCTCTTGGTTAACTCGAGACAGAAACAGGGAGATTTGCCCACATACTCTGGCACGAGTTAAAATAACAATAACAGTCCTCCTACTCAACAGCCTGAGTCATAAGCACATTCTACTGAGTTCTCTGCAATTCTGAGCAGATTGTTTGGGCTGCAATTCTGTAGGCAGAGGTGGGAACCACCTGCTGCAAAAAGGCTATAGTTCTTGTTCAGAGGATGCTGTTATTAAGTCTGGCCTTTTCACAGTTTGGCCAGATGGAGATAGGAAGAGACAAAATTTTGGTTCTGATGAGCACTTTTTCTAATGCTCAGAATAAAAGTAATGGTCCTTTTAAAACATTTAAAACATTTAGTCCTTTCATTTGGCCATGACTACAAGTTCCTTAATAAGGGAGGCTTACTGTGGGGATTCTTAAAAGATGGTTGCCTTCAGAAAATTCTGTAGACCTATTGCAGTAGCCTTTCTCAGTCAATTGGGGAAGGAGTGAAAGCCAATAAGAAATCTAATTTTTGCTTAAGCAGAAGAGGGAAAATTCTTTTCTGATCACTGAAGTGCTTTTTAATGCAAGTGCTGAACACTAACCCCTTCAGCACGGGCCTCCAGTGGGAAAGATTGAGGGCAGGAGGAGAAGAGGGCAACAAAGGGTGAGATGGTTGGGTGGCATCACTGCCTCGATGGGTATGAGTTTGAGCAAACTCTGGGAGATAGTGAAGGACAGAGAAGCCTGGTGTGCTGCAGTCCGTGGGGTCACAAAGAGTCAGAAAACTGAGCAACTGAGCAACAGCAACATTTATCTGAACCTTTGAGGAGTTTCCATCTTCCTGACTCTTACATAATCCGGTTTTCCACCATGAAGCTTTTTCATATATATCAGATCATTTCTCTCCCCTTCTTAAAAGTTTTCTATAATATAAAGTTTCAAGCTCAGTAAGACTCTTCAAAACAGGACTCTAAGTAGCCCCTTTTGGACAGCCAACAATCCCTCTCTTTCTTTCCTTCATTCTAATCATAGCAGACTACTTATTGCTTCTTCAGCTTCAATTATTTCTCTTTGTATACCATGTTTGTCTCATATTGCTTATTGCCTTTGTTATTTCTACCTAAATATTCATTTTCCCCTTGATTGACTTATAAAAGCCTGTGTCTTTTCAATTCAAATGTCATTCCTTCTATGAAGCTTTTTTCTCCAGCCTTAAAGGTAGTATTAATTGTGCCTTTTCAGAGAAGAAGCACTTTCATAGCCCTTTAATTGTATCTAGACTACAAAATAATCATCTTGCTGTATAATTATTTTCGTCTGTCTTTTTCCTCAGTTCTGTATAATCGTCAAAGGCAAATGTTTGTCTTTGTTATATTTGTGCCTCCAGAACCATGTTATTAGATTTGAAACAAACTAATATTTAATACATTTTTGTTAATAGCTAATAACAACAATAAATTATTAATAAATAATAACTGAAGGAGTGAATAGGTGATATATAAGTGAGGAGTTAAAGAGGTAAAAAACAAATGAGCTATAACTCAAGGTAGCAGATTTACAAAACAGGTTTTATGATTGTGGTTGTTTTTTAATTGTCATTTCTTTTGTGTGTGTGTGTGATTGTTATGGATAGAAAAAAAAAAGTATGTTTATAGTCAGAAGGAAGGAAGAAGCTGACACTGTGATTCTGCAAGATAATATTTAAGGAGATGTTGAGGGAGAATGAAGAGGGACTGTGGAGACAGGAAGTAGACCAGATGTACAGTCTTCTGTCTGCTACCATCTCAAGAAGGGCAGTGGTTTCACTTTGTCCTTGGCGAATATCAGACTGTCCTAAGATTCTCTGAAAATAGTTGCAAGTTTTTTCTCCACCTTGGCCACAAGGCAGGCATTAGAATAGGACCAACTTGATGGCTGGGCTCTTTGCTCCATCCATACCAGAAAAAGAGAGGGGCGTGAAGAAGGTAATATAGGCGGAGCAGCAGGAAATATTCTTGCCTCAAGCTGACTCTTCCTTCTCCCATTCCAGCACCCATGACCTGTCCTGGCTGCTGTTGGGATCTGTTGTACAGGCAGCAGATAGAGGATGGTTACTGAAATTTGTTTCTTTTAACCCTGTTACTTCTATTAGTCTCGTCCTTTTTTTTTTCCTAATCTCATTATATATTTCTTCCAATTTTTCTCTAAGTACATTAGTCAGGATTGGCTAATTGCTAAAAAAAAAAAAAAAAAACCTAGTGTCAAAATTGTGTTACAACTTTATTTATTGTTCATTTAACAGTCCTGGCTGAGTGTTTGAATTTGGAGGATGTCTTTCTTCTTCATAGTCAGCCCGGCATCCAGACTCCTTTTATTTATAGCTTTACTTTGTTATTGTCTCCATTAAGCTGGTAGAAGGGAAAATACCACAGAGGAGCACATGGAAGTGTATATGAGCAAAACCTAGAGATAGACAAATGACGCCTGCTCACATTTCATTGGTTACAGCTGGGTCATGTGGCCACATTTAAGTGCAAGGGAGATTGGTAAATGTAATCCTACTGTGTGCAATCCTAGGGAAAAAGAAAAGAGATTTTGATAAACTGCCAGTAGTCTCCAAAGGAAAATCTGTCTATGGAATTAATATATTTGAACAGTTAGATCAAATATTTCAAGCCCTGGCAAGAATAGATGCTATTTATATGTAGAGATAAAACTATGAATCACAATTTCAGTATCATGTTAAAATAGTAAATGTAAATACATCAGTTTATCAAAATTAATTCTTACAGGAGTACACAAATGAGATATTTTAAAAAGCCCTCCTTATAGAAATGAATGTTGTGTCCAAAAGGATAATGACTCAAAAGGCATAGTGCCTGATACTACTATTGGTTTTCTTCAATAGCTGCTTGCTAAAAGTATCAAATGATTAATTTATAGATGTAAGAAGCATCTTTGTAGGACAGGGCTTCCCTTGTGGCTCAGCTGGTAAAGAATCTACCTGCAATGTGGGAGACCTGGGTTCCATCCCTGGGTTGGGAAGATGCCCTAGAGAAAGGAACAGCTACCCACTCCAGTATTCTGGCCTCGAGAATTCCATGGACTGTGAAGTCTATGGGGTCACAAAGAGTTGGACATGACTGAGCGACTTTCACTTCACTTGTAAAACAAAATTAATTGTATTCTGGTAAATTTCTAAAATGCATTATAAAAAGACATGAATTGAGATAGTCAAATAAAAACTCATTTTGAACTGAAGAAAAGGTGTCCTTTTCAAGAAAAAATAAGTAAAGGTATAATATTGAGGAATATTTCCACTTTTGCAAAAATTTTTAAAGAGTTTTGATATTTGAATGAACTTACAAGTAGTATAGGCCCCATATTATGTTTTTCACTTGTTTTATCAGTACTGTTTATTTGGAGAGTAGTAAATATTGTCATTTATATGGAGGGTAGCCATGCATCTGATTATTTTATGGGACTGGAATATGGTGTCATAGTATTGTATAAAAATAATTCAGTTTTGTAGAATATTTAGCTAATATTTAGCTAATTATCTGCTAATAATTCTATCACAAAGTTTCAGGTTCCTGTGACTGTGGAACACTTGTGTTTTCATGTACATACTGCGTTGTAGTAAGTGTATGATCGCTGATTTCCTTGAAGGTTAAAACTCCTTTTCGCTTTGAGAATCGGTAGCAATTTAACCAAGTTCTCATGGCATCAGAGAACATTTTAAAATGAAGATACCTTAATAAAAATAGCTCTTCCTACAAGAAAAACTAATGTGTAAGAAGAATGAAAAGTGATCAGCAGGAATCCATCTTGGCTGAACCTGCAGGCTGGTCCCTTCTGAGTGATCCCTTCTGAGTGTCTCTGTCAGATCTTTCTTTCTGAGCGGTATAGTGATTTACTTAAACATGCTGATTTCTTATGATTGATTTGTTGACTCTTTTTCTTTTCTCACCCACCTTCCCATACATACACACTTTTTTTTAATGAATGTCAAAGATTCCAGTTGTACCATGTGCTCAGCAATTACTACAGAAGGCAGTTTGATTCTGAGACAGTTGTAGTCTCTGTGAGAGAAATTTAGAATTCACTAAAGCAAATACTTTAGTGAGGGGGCGCCAAAGCTTGACTCATTTAAAACCATTGTGAGCCAAGCTCTAGGAAAGATCCGGTAGTAATCAATCTGAATGAAGAGCGAAGAGCCAAAACGATCAAAAAGACGTTTTTTCCAAGACAGACCACTGTGATACTAGAAAGTTCTTGCTACTGGGAAGCAGCATGTAAGCCTTTTTGTTTGGGGTTTATGTATTCCTTTTTGTTTACAACTTGAGTGGGTCTTGCCTTTGAAGCCTAAGAATTCTAAAGGAAGCTTTGTTTTAAAAGGAAGAGAAATTGCAAAGCAGAGTAATTTAAGATAATGTAACATAATATACATGCACACTCAAATATAATATACAGACATTTACCAACTGTGGATCATTTAAATATACACTACAGAAGGATTGTTTGAATGAAACATGAGACCAGGGAAATTTTTCAATGAAGCTATGTAGGGAAGTAACAGACTGATGTATAATTTTTATATAATTTTCTCATTGCAGAGCTGAGTAACTATATTATGTAATTTAATTAAATCCCCTTTGTTTGTTTTTGCTTTTGTTTTCTTTAGTTTAGGAAACAGAGCCAAAAATATATTGCTGCAGTCTATATCAAAGAGTGTTCTGCCTGTTTTCCTCTAGTAGTTTTGTAGTGTCTGGTCTTACATTTAGGTCTTTTATCCATTGAGATTTTTTTTTTTTTTTTTTTTTAATCTGGCTTTGGAGAATGGTCTCATTTCACTTTTTTTACTTGTAGCTGTTCAGTTTGACCAGCACTACTTATTAAAGAGGCTTTTTTCCTCCATTGTATATTGTTGCCTTCGTTGTCATAGATTAATCAGGTGGGTTTATTTCTGGGCTTTCTGTTCTGTTCCATTGATCTGTGTCTGTTTTTTGCCAGTATCATGCTATTTTGATTACTATAACTTTATGGTATAGTCTGAAATCAGGGAGTGTGATTCCTCCAGCTCTGTTCTTCTTTCTCAAGATTATTTTGGTTATTTGGGGTCTTATGTGTTTCCAAACAAATTTTAAAACTCTTTTTTCTAGTTCTGTGAAAAATGGCCTTGGTATTCTAATTAGGGATTTTACTGAATCTGTAGATTACCTTGGGTAATATAATCATTTTAACAGTATTTATTCTTCCAACCCAAGAACATGGTGTATCTTTCCATTTGAAATATTTGTACATAGATACTACATTGAAAATCCTCCTAATTCTTATTTTTCAAAAGAGTTTAAATCGTGGCAGGTCTCTTTTGCTGCTGTTGTTTCTGGTGTCTGAAATCTGCTTATCCTATTGGCACCCTGTGATCAGAGCTGCCATCCCCTCTCAGATGATGACTACAGTAGTCTTCTACTTGCCTCTCTGTTTCCCCTCTTTTCCCTGTTGTGGTCTGCCTTCCACACAGCAGCCATAAGGTATTTAAAAAGTTCTTACCACCCTCCTCAAAATTCTGCAAAGGCTTCTCATCATACATTTTCTCCAGCTTTTTTGAAACATAATCGACATTTTACATGTAAATTTAAAGTATTCAATATGATTTGATACATTTACGTATTGCAAAATGATTACCACCAGAGCATTAACTATCACCTCCATCACCCCATATAATTGTGTGTTAGTCACTCAGTCGTATCTAACTCTTTGTGACCCCATGTACTGTAGCTTGCCAGGCTCCTCTGTCCATGAAATTCTCCAGGCAAGAATACTGGAGTGAGTTTCCATTTCCTCCTTCAGGGGATCTTCCCTACCCAGGAATCAAACCCCGTCTCCTGCACTGTAGGCAGATTCTTTACTGTCTGAGCCACCAGGGAATCATTTATTTTTTATGGTGGGAATGTTTAAGATCTACTCTGTTAGCAACTTTTAATGTATACGGTATACAGTATTTGGATCCCCAGATGTTATTGGTCTTATAACTGAAAGTTTGTACCCTTTGATCAATATTTCCCCATTTCTCCCTCTTAGAAATAAATCCAAACTCTTGACCCAAGTTCTGCAGGATCTTACACAACCTGGCTCCGCTTAGTTCTTATAGCACTCTTCCTGCATTTTACTCCAAGTCAGCCTCAAACATAAGAAGTTAATTCACATCTCAAAGCCTCTGTATTTACAGCACCACCTCTTTCCTGGAGCATCCTTGTCTGATTCTTTAAATAGCTAGCATCCTCCATGTTATTTAAGTCTCTGCTCCAGACTCATCTCCTCAGAGATGTTTCTCTGACCACCTTACAGAAAATAGTGGTTTCCTCTTGCCCTGTTATCTTCTCATTTAAAATTTTATATTAAATATGTGACATGTGAGGTTAAATAATTGAATATAAATTAATATTTAGTTCATATTAAGTTTAATATTTTAACTAGGTATTTGGTTACTATATGATTACCTTATTAAAATGTAACTTTCATGAGGGTGGGAATTTTGCATGACCTATGGGGCACTGAGTGACTTAATTTTGTCTCAGAATAAACATCTTATATCCTTTCCCCATCTCCAATCCCACTACTACTACTTTAATTCATACTCCTATATGCCCTCTCATTGATTATCACATTATGACCAACTATCTGCTTTTCCTGATTCTGATCATAATCTTCTATAACCCTTCCTACAGTTTATTTTTATCATTCACTATCAGTTTACAGTTTCTCAGTGGGGTACCATAATGATAAAATTTGTACTACACAGCCTGACAGGATCTTTATCATCTGGACCCTTGCTGGGCATTCTGAAGCAGCCTTAATGTTTTCCAGCATGTTTCCAGTTCTGTTCTACCCCTACATCATATTACTGCTGATTTTGTGCTTAGAATTATGCCACTATCCACTATGAATGCCCTTGAAGATTGAAAGCACGTTTTGCCATTATGAAGTCTCCCATGACTTTTTTATTTCATAGGAACTGCCATAGAATCCCTGTTTATCTCTATTAAGGCATCTATCATATTATCACTTAAATACACGTTGACACGTTGATTTCTCTCAGTACCTTCTGAAGACCAAAAGCTGAGTCTTGCTGTTGTTGTTGTTCAGTTGCTAAGTCGTGTCTGACTCTTTGAGACCCCATGGAGTATAGCTTGCCAGGCTCTTCTGTCCACTGTCTCCCAGGTTTTGCTCAGATGCTATTTAACCATCTCATGCTCTGCCGCCCTCTGAGTCTTGCTAGTATTTGCATATCCTCAGCATCTAGAACCAAGCCTGTGACATAATAGATGTTCAGTACATATTGATAAATTTCACCAGAAAAGAACATTTTCTAACCTGATATGTCTCTTTTCTGTTCATGATTAAGGCACTGTATCACTTTTTTTTTTTCTTTTAGTTAAGAATGAGTGAGACAGTCTCTTTTCTTATTTATAAGTTCTTCCTGTAAAGACTTTTATTTTGTTCTAAGAAACACAGGAGGATTTCATGAACTTTATTTTGAACAAAAATCTATTGTATTGCGGGCTTCTGAGGTGATGCTAGTGGTAAAGATTATCTACCTGCCAATGTAGATGACATAAAGAGATGTAGGTTTGATCTCTGGGTTGGGAAGATCCCCCGGATGAGGGCATAGCAATCCACTCCAGTATTCTCGCCTAGAGAATCCCTTGGACAGAGAAGCCTAGCAGGCTATAGTCCATAGCAATTCAAAGAGTCAGATACGACTTAAGCAACTTAGCACACATGTACAACCTTTAAAAAGAAGATAATGTAGGGAATCCATATGCTTCTTGCTAAGAAGCCATTTCTTAATCTATAGATTTACTTTTGATACCCAAGTTCTTCAACATGGAATTGAAGAGAATTTCAAAAATGTTTTAGAGATTGTGGTGCCAGAGACAGGAAGATTTTCCGGATTTGTCTATTGCTTCTGTAAGTATACTAAGGTGAATTCTTGGATATATAGATTAGAAATATAAAAATCAAAGAGCGCCAACCTAAAGCTCAGACACTACTGCTGTGTTCCTTTTGCCTCAATTCATTTGGAATCCCAGAAAGATGAGGTCCAGTCCACACTGGCCCTTTCTTTCTTTCCTTTTTGAAAGCATTATTACCAGCAACGCTTCTAACCTTCCCAGAGATTTATCATCGGCCTTATCTGTCATCTTCTCTCCCCTTTTCTAATGCCATTAAAAAAGCATAAAATTCCTATCCTTTTCAATGCAGTGGTTATATATAGTATCAAAACTATATTGGGTTTAATAAAAAGTAAGCACTGCTCAAAGAATATATTTTAAAAATTAATATGCTTCCTCAAAATTTGTGTGACTGTCATAGAAATGTATTTCACTAAAATTTAATTTAACATTTTTTACATTACAAATCATGGTCTATTTGCTCTTGACCAGGTCCCATCTGCCTTAATTGCCTATGATGGGTCTATTTTTATATCAAGATATTTTTGCCTATTAGTGCAGCATACAATTTTGCCACATCAGTGCCTATACATGCATTAAGACTTCTACATGTAAGACTGGAATATTTGTCTTTGTAGACAAATTATTGTGACTGTTTCTTTACTTGAATTTTTTTCAGCTCAGTTTTTAATCATCTCATAAACACAGACTTATTACAAATATTTCAGGCCTGGAGGATTTAGCAAATTTATGCCACATCATATTCCAGAAGGTTAGCAGAATACAAGTGACAAGCCATAAAAGTTAAACTGATTTCTAGAATTCACTCCAGGGTACACAAAGATATGTCAGCTCAGAGAGAGAAATCACAGCAGTGTATGAGGACTGACTGACCCAGTTGGATCAGACATGAGTTGTGAAGGAATTCCAAATGATAAGGGTTTCTTGAGCTTTTTTTTTTTGGTCCAACTCAACTGATGGAGTGAACAAGGATACTTGCAACTTAACTCAGAATTCTCCTGAGTCACAATTACAGATACACAGTACAACATGGCACACAGCCTGCTCCAAATCCAAAAAGAAAGAAAATGGGAAAAAGTTGTTCTGCTTTGTATGACTCATACTTTACTTTTATGTGACTCATATTTTACCTTTCCCTGGAAGAAAACTAGCATTTATTATAATTAATTAGATTTTGGACTCTCCCTGGATGCTGTAGTTTAGTATATTTAAAAATGAAAGTTATACAAATATTTTGCATCTATCCATTTTTCTTTTCAAATATATATGACTCAGATCTATATTCATGTAGCACCAATAGTGGCCTCTATCATTGCATTAACTGTGTTACCTTATAACATATATATTTCGAATACATCTGACCTCTTCGGTATAGTGTAAGCTGTTTGCGGCCCAGAATCCATAATTTAATCATCATTATATTCTTAGTGTCTAACAGAATTCTTGGTGTGAACCTAATGTTTAACAAATGTTACTGAATTAGATTCTAGAAAGCGTAATAAGTAAACTGATAATTGATAGCAATCTGAAAATTAAACGGGAGCTCAATACATGCTTTGTTAAAGGAATTTATTAATAGTGCCTCTTAAGGAAAAGTGCAGTTCTTCAGTCTATTCAGGCTCTCTTTTCTCAGTATTCTCCATTTCTTTGCTTCCATGTCTCATCAGATGAATCCAGATCTAACTAGGCCCATATGTCTTTGTAATCCACTGTCACGTTTCAAATGACAAAAAAAGTGAATAAAGAAAACTTTAAAAGTGGCGTCAAAAGAACCTCATGAGGTTCACACTGAACAAAAACAAAGCAAAGGAAAAAAAAAAGAATTCCATCCTTTTTTTTTTCAATGTTCATCAAAAATCAAGCAAAATATTTCCTAACACTGTATGGTCTAACGAAAGAGCACTCTTCAGAGCGTGGTATATAACTGAACTTAACAAATCTGAGCTTCAGTTACAAACCAGACTCAAGAAAAAATAAATTGCCTGTCAGAATAGTATAAAGCGTGATGCTTCTCACAACAAACAGATGGCTGGTAAGGTTTGTAAATAGGTAGATAATAGATAGGTAGCTAGATAGATAAGATAGATAAAATAGAGAAACTTTATAAGCAGTCTGGTAAAAAGAAGACAGTTAGGTTTTGTTTTAAATGATTACATTTTTGAACATGGAATCTACCCTCTCATTTCAATACTAATCTCATCACCACAGTCCAGATCCAGATGCTCCTTTTTTAAAGTGACTCTCTAAGAGTTGCTTCCACATTTAATCATGCATCCTTCCAATTCACTTTTAATACCATTGCTGGATCAATCGTTCTAAAAAATAAACTTGATTATGTCACATGTCACATCTTTTGTTGGAGCCCTCTGGCTTTCAGGAGGAGTCTAAGCATGGCTTACTATGCTTCTTAATTTTTCTATCCTCGCCTGCCTGTCAGCCTCCTTTCCCCATGTCCCACTTAACCTCTGGACCACAGTGAACAATCTTCTGCTTTACATGTGTTCCTCATTCATTCATGTAGTAAACACTTGTTATCAAACCTACTCTGTGCCACACACTATATTAGGTGTTGGTAGTGGGAATATGAAATGCTCTCCCTCCAAGAGCTCACAGCTCCTTGATGAAGACATATGGGGAGGAACATCTAACACAGGGTGAAAACTGGACTTTGAGAGGCCAGAAGAATGCTCATTATGGGTGTCTTCCTGGAAGGTGTTGCCTGCTGCTGCTGCTGCTAAGTCGCCTCAGTCGTGTCCAACTCTGTGAGACCCCATAGACGGCAGCCCACCAGGCTCCCCCGTCCCTGGGATTCTCCAGGCAAGAACACTGGAATGGGTTGCCATTTCCTTCTCCAGTGCAGGAAAGTGAAAGTGAAGTCGCTCAGTCGTGTCCGACTCTTAGCGACCCCGTGGACTGCAACCCACCAGGCTCCTCCATCCATGGGATTTTCCAGGCAAGAGTGCTGGAGTGGGGTGCCATTGCCTTCTCCGGGAAGGTGTTGCCTAGCCCAAGTCAAAAATAACGCAGTTTGCAATTGTGATCATCCAGGCTCTATCTTCCTAGAAAACGTCCCTCCTTTCTTTGGCTAACTTGTCCTTTAAACTCAACTCAATGTTCCTTCCCCCGGGAAGTTTTGATTAACTTCCCAGTGTGGTAAGAACTGTCCATGTGCCTCCACAGATTCTTGTCTTTATCTGCATCACAGCATGACTTTTTCTTGTTGGTTTGCCTGTGAGCTCCTTCTGCATAAGGGCTTTATGTTTTTTCTTGTATCCCTAGTGCATTCCCTATGACACAAAGAGCCTTTCTTTTAATGTTTGTTTAATGTTAATTTCTCAAAAAATTAACTGGCTAATGAATTAAGATCTGTAATCTCAGTCGGAAAACATTTTAGAAGTCATATAGGCCAACATCCCCTTGAGTCTATCATGTTCATGACAGGATAGGCATTCAGCTTGTGCTTCAGCACATCCATTGACAAAGAGTGCATTATGTTCGAAGATGTGCAGAAAACAAATGCTGTGACTGAGTATCCTAGAACCCATATACGCTTAGTGTATTTAGGACAAGACTGTAATCAGAACATGTTCAGAGGCAGAGCTTCAGTCACATAGCTTGTGTTTGCAGAGGAGGAGTTGTTCATCAAAAGATAAAGAGACTGAGCGGATCAGACAAAGAGGCAGAAAAGAGCACAGTGGCATCTTGCTTATAATTTCGCAGGACTTCATCCTTCCTTCTATCTTAAATAGCTAAAAGGAGATCCCATTTATGGAACACCATCAAGTATTTACTTTTTAAATAAATCCTTAACTTCCAAGTCTCCACCATTTTTTTTCATGACTTCCATTTTCTTTTACAACTTTTGGGGTTTTAGGGGGGTTATTCTAGCATCTTATTTTGTGATATATAGCACAGCCTCCAGGTTTACCTGGGTCATGGCCCTGCTCCCACCTCCTTTAAAGAAATCACTGAAGCATATTGTCCTCGAGTACTAATTGCTGTACTTGTAGCCCCTTTAATGCGCAACCAGTGCCTTCCCTGTAAGGTGGTCCTCAGGTGCCTAGAACTAAAGGATCTTCATTTAGTAATGGTGCCACTAAATACTTATGACAATCTGGAATTCTACAGAACAGTCCTTAGATTTGCACCCAAAGGAGATTTACAGTGTGTTATTATGTGACACTGGACAAAGTCTTACAGGTCTGGAATCAGATTTCAAGCAGAAAAAGTTTGAAACAAAATTGTTATTTGTCAAATTCCAAGTGACAATTTGCCTCTTAAACTTTTATCCTAGTACTTAAATTTATGTCTAAGGAAGATTTTATTAAACTTATTGTGACTGAATTTCTCTTTATATGGTAAAGGAAAATTACTGATGTAGGGGTCAAAATTTATCTGTTCAGTGACCTGATGCTTATGAAAGTAATGCTCAGATTTTGTTCATGTCTAAGTTTGAACACCTAGTAAATGAGAAAGCCAGCATTCAATCCTGATTTTCTGATTAGAAATCTATTACTTATCTCACTGTATCTCTAGTATGTAGGTCCTTAGTGAGATATCATCAGTAGAAGCTGAAGCTTCAGAGCTTTAATTTAAATACTATTTAATTTAAAATTTAATTTAAATACTATTCATTTCTGATATGTATATTTATTGGTTCTTTGGCATCTGGTCCCATCACTTCATGGGAAATAGATGGGGCAACAGTGGAAACAGTGTCAGACTTTATTTTTCGGGGCTCCAAAATCACTGCAGGTGGTGACTGCAGCCATGAAATTAAAAGACGCTTACTCCTTGGAAGGAAAGTTATGACCAACCTAGATAGCATATTCAAAAGCAAAGACATTACTTTGCCAACAAAGGTTCGTCTAGTCAAGGCTATGGTTTTTCCAGTGGTCATGTATGGATGTGAGAGTTGGACTGTGAAGAAAGCTGAGCTCCGAAGAATTGATGCTTTTGAACTGTGGTGTTGGAGAAGACTCTTGAGAGTCTTGGACTGCAAGGAGATCCAATCAGTCCATTCTGAAGGAGATCAGCCTTGGGATTTCTTTGGAAGAAATGATGCTAAAGCTGAAACTCCAGTACTTTGGCCACCTCATGCGAAGAGTTGACTCATTGGAAAAGACTCTGATGCTGGGAGGGATTGGGGGCAGGAGGAGAAGGGGATGACAGAGGATGAGATGGCTGGATGGCATCACTGACTTGATGGACGTGAGTTTGAGTGAACTCCGGGAGTTGGTGATGGACAGGGAGGCCTGGCATGCTGCGATTCATGGGGTCGCAAAGAGTCGGACACGACTGAGCGACTGAACTGAATTGAACTGAAGTTCAGAAATATATACAACAGTGAAATATAGATTGTATACCATAGTTTCATAAAGCTCCTTACCCAGTTTAATGTAATAGATTGTTTTCAGTGGAATGGGTATATGAAGTTAGAGTCCTTATCTGGATTGCCTCCTTTTCCTGTACCTCATTCCACCAGTTTGACTGCTTGGTGAAAGATCTAGCAGTGGAATGGATGTAGTAGGTTTGGCTTCTCATTCCAGATCTCCCTGGAAGAATCTAACTTGGTCAAATAATTTACTCTCTCTCTGGCCTCAGTTTTTCAATATGTAGCAAACTGTACATTGAATCCTATTGCTAAAAGTTTTTAAATAAGAGCCACAAAATAATAACAACAAATAACAGGTAACATTTGTTGGGTACTTTCAACTTGCCTGGAACTCTGCTTTACCTGTTTTACCTTATCTGATTCTACCAGTGCCCTAGCACTGGCTTGTTGTGTACTCTGCGTTCATTATCATCAGAAATAATGATGCCTTCACCAGCTCTCTTGATGTGAATTGTTTATTAGTCATGGTGTGTGATGAAGAATGAATCATCCTGAAAAAAATAAAAGGATGAATCATCCTTATTGGTATTTTACAATCAATCTGAAAAGAGCAGAGAAGACATGAAACAATTATTTGGATTTTCAGATATTCATGTCATCTTAATTTTTTTCTTAATTTTTTTTTTAATTTTTGTACAGAGATGAAGAGAAAATATATAGAGTTATAGTCAGTTAGTCAACAACTGCTTAAGCTTAGAACTCCTCAACACTTGGAAGTAGAGATATGGATTCTACATAAATTTCTATTTTTAGGGGCCAAAACAGAAGTTTCTGTTTTGTACTACTGACATGGATAGTTAATAGTGTAAGGCGTAATTGTGCCTGCATGGAAAGGGGAAACAATATTCATAAGCTTAATTTTATTATATAACTGGTTGTTTTATTCTTTGTTCATCCTTGGATATCTATCAGTACAAAACTATAATTCAGTGTTTTTATTGAACTGGCACATTGCATGATGACAGGGCAGAATGTATCACAGAAAACATCCTAGAACTGTTCATGCCAAGTGCATTATGAAAATGGAGACATGTCTGTCTGGCACACAATATATTTTTCCTTTAGATTTTCCAAGCTTTCTTTGTTTCTCCCTTTGCCAATTTTTTAGAGTATTTAATGGTGCCTGGTAATAACTATAATCAGGGACTATTTCTGTGCTTTGTGATCTTTCTAATGTTGTAATCCAAAGAAAAACAGTGAGATTTGTGGTTTTATGGGAATCCCAAGAGGAAAAGTTATACTTTACTAAATGACGTTTTCAGCACGCATGTCAACTATCTAGATATTAAATCATTTAGTTACTTCTTTGAGGGCTTTGCTAGTTCAAACCATCACATGTACACACCATGCCTGCTACCGCACATCCATCTCCAAATTGATCTAACAGATAAAGAAGATTATAACTAGATTTAAGATACTTCAGGCAAGTGTACTTTTGTCCTAAACCATTAATGAATGCCAAGAAGTACCTAAAATAAATATTCTAAAGGCATCTTGAAGATGTTGATAAACTGGCCAAGGACTAGTCTCTGTTTTCACAGTATGCAGTAGGTTTTTTTTTTTAATCACAGACAATGGGTAACTTTAAACATTCTTCTGAAATATTTCTGCTTCCTTCAAGTAGGATTAGACACAACAGAGAACTGGCATGTTCCCAAGAAGCTCACTGAAAGCACTCACTGAACTCCATCCCATCGTTCATAAATATCTTGGGTTAAGGCAGTGAAAGACTCAGCTTCTGTTTGTGAGATTGATCACCTTGAGCTATCAAGATAATTGCTTTAATGCTTTACTCCAGTTATTCTATAGGAGTATTTCTTGTATGTATTTCTGTCACTCCCCACTCTTTTCTGAGGTCCTATGCGGCAGGTTTGCCTGAAAGTACCAATCTTCAAACTTCAGTATGTCAGAATAACTTGTTAAATCTGTTAAAATACCAATTTCCAAGCCCTAAAACCAGAAATTCTCACTTTCTGGGATGCAGATGTGCCATGTTCTCAGTCATATTCGACTCTTTGCGACCCTATGGACTGTAGCCTGCCAGGCTCCTGTGTCCATGGAATTCTCCAGGCAAGAATACTGGAGTGGGTTGCCATTTCCTTCTCCAGGGGATCTTAGTGACTCAGGGATCAAACCCACATCTCCTGTGTCTCCTGCACTGTAGGCTGATTTTGGCTGGAAACACTTCAAATTACAATGGAATGGATGATCATCACCAAAGGCCATTTTAGCTTCATGATTTTAAAGCTTTTTTCTCTTAAAGGTATTTCTAAACCTGTGTGTTGCACAGTCACTATTATGTATGCAAAGTCTTATTTGGGTCTAGAAGTTTGTTCTGCTTGATGTTATTTTTCGTATGCTCTCAATGGAGTTAGAACTTAAATCTCTGTTCTGTCATGCCTGAAAATTAGGTTTCAGAATGAATCTTCTCTCATTGATTGGGTTTGTGTGTGTGTACGTCTGGCTGTTTGTGACACCATGAACTGTAGCCAGCCAGATGTCTCTGTCCTTGGGATTCTCAAGGCAAGAATACTGGAGTGGGTTTCCATTTCCTTCTCCAGGGGATCTTCCTGACCCAGGAATTGAACTCACGTCACCTGCAACTAGTTGAGCTACTGTTGGCCAAATACCCATAGCTGACAGAACCAATCTGGAGGTGTTAAATAATTTAACATTCAACAAATGTTTGCAGCCTACACATGGCTTAGACAATAAAGAATCTGCCTGCAATGCAGGAGACCCGGGTTCGATCCCTGGGTTGGGAAGATCCTCTGGAGAAGGAAATGGTACCCCCTCCAGTGTTCTTGCCTGGAAAAATCCCATAGACAGAGGAGCCTGGTGACTATAGTCCATGGTGTCACAAAGAGTTGGACATGGCTGAGTGACTAAAACTTTCAAAGATTCTTTTTTCATATTTATCCATCAGTGAAATGAATCAGAGAGTATAGCCATGATCAGTGGATTCAACAGCTGGTGTGAAAAAATCATGCATGTTCTTACCAAGGAGCATTAGATTGAGAAATCCAGGTCTAAGCCTTATAAGGCTTAGAAAACTGGAAGAACTGGAATTTTAACAGCTGGCATTTTGATGAAATAAGAAATATCTGTCCTTAGAGAACTTTCAAATATCAAGAGGAAATTGTTTAATAATAAGAGGTAGCAGAGATTGAAGCTCACCACTCAAGTCTATAACAATATTTCTGGTGGCACAAGATCTTCTCTTGACATTTTTTCCAATGGTATATCTTAATTGGGAAGAATACTGGGGCCCTGCATTATGTCACATAATAGCCATGATATGATAGAGTCAAGTGAAATATTTCATTCTCATACAAAATAGATATTGGAACTTCTTGGATTTCTTTTTAAAAATCCGTATTACAGATATCTATATCCTCATTCATGTTGTATTGGAACTTCTTGGATTTCTTTTTAAAAATCCGTGTTACAGATATCTATATCCTCATTCATGTTGTCATTTGTGCTTAGCCCTAACAGCTAAGATCTCATTGCAACATATTATGAATTATAACTCAATGCCTTGGACTTAGTACTGTTTTTAAAAACTTGGGAATTTCCTTGCTCATGTTATCAAGCTAGGCTTTTGGGAAGAGGAGAAGGTGGAGAGTTCCGGTAGCTTCTCAGCTTGCTTTATCCATCCAGAAGATTGTGCAGCAGGTGTCTAGCTGTTCAGTGCTTAGGAGCAGGAGGTTATGTGATCTTTTGCAATATGGAGAGAGGAGAGTTTTTCCCTTTACACAGTAGGAATGGGATGTTACAATTCCTGCTACCTCACAAATTTCTTTTATAGACTTGGAGAGGATTTGCCTTTCTCTCAGTTTTCTTATCACCTTTAATTCCACAAGCATGGTTTTCAGAGATTCAGGTAAAAGTAATACTATACATCAGGAAGAAGAAATTAAAGGAAGTTGTGATAACTTTTAACTATGTTCTAACACCATTCTGAAGAGTAGAGATTATCTGTGATCCCCAAACACTGATTGGGTGTTTAAGTGAAATTTATCATGAATGGGTGGTATTTTAATAATATCATGTTGTTATTTTAAGGGAGTAGGTCTAAATAATGTCTCCTCTGATTCCAGATGCTTTTCATTAAAACTGAAACATATCTTTCCAAATCATATTTTCTGTCAAAAAAGTTTTGCCAGAGCAATGCCAGTTCTAGCTTGAAATCTCCTCAAATGCTTGTCACTTAATAGATAGTTAGGCTCTGTATGTTTCAAAAGCCCAACAAATTAGAAAGTGAAATATGACTAATTACCTATGTTTGAAGGAGTATTATCTGAATAGTCTCATCAGGAATCCAGATGATGCATTTTAGATAATAAATTCACTTTATTTGTACATCTAATAGCAATTGAAGTCAGTGTAGCCAGCCTTGCCTTTCTTCCAACGTTAGTTTTTATCGACTAACTATAAAGAAAGAATTAAAAACTTGAAAGTATTAAAGACTAAGGAATTCACTTTTGCATACCTGTTCTCTTGAAAACAAATTATCATAATGTTTTAAGTAGATGATTATCAAGTAACACACTGATCATTTCAGTGTTGGATTTTTAGGTTCAAGATGAAGATTTTTAGCCACTGAGAAATCTTTTCCACCTCTCTCTGGGGGAAAACTTGTGACATTTTGCTGGAAGTTGTGGGTGCTCATATTATTTTATGTCCTTTGAATGTCTGTGGCGAGAACTCCCAGAGGTAAACATGGACTGAAATGCAAATCTAAGTATTTTCCAAATCCTTTTAGAGATGTTAATAAACGTAGCATCAAATGAAGGTTCTGTAGCCAATTACTTGGGATGCTTCGCACACCAGTGCCCTACCCTGAGATTGCCGTGTGCAGTAAAAGAGCAAAAGCTGTCAGGAAACTTGTATTATACATGCCCATGTAACTCAGCATTGGCCAAGCTTATTTGAACACTTTACTGCTAGTGGTCTTTCTCCCAAAAATGTAATCGAAGACTAATCATGAAAAAATGTCAGACAGATTTCAACAGAGAGACATCTGTAATATACCTGGCCAGTATTTTTTAAGGTCATCCACAACAAAGAAAGTCTGAGAACCTCTCACAGCCTGAAGGAACCTGAAGAGACATGGAACTAAATGTAATGTAGAATCTTAGATGAGATTCTAGAACCAAAGAAAAGATTAGGTAAAAACTAAGGGAATCTAAACTATGAACTTTAGTTAATAATAATGCATCAGTACTGTTTCATTAATTTTAGCAAATGAATCACACTAATATGTTAATGACAGGAGAATTTGAGTGCAGAAGATACATAGGAACTCTATATTATCTGTTCAAATGTTTCTGTAAATATGAAATTGCCCTAAAAATAGGAAACCTGTTAATCTTTTTAAAAGCAATATTAACAAGTCATGTACTTCTTTGTGGGAAAGTTTTTCTATTTATAAGTGTTCACTCTGCACAAAAACAATAGTTTGGCCCATTTAAGAATGTGGGGATCTTATTTAAGCTGTTCTGGTACAGAAAAAGTAGAGAAATCAAGGCATGTCAAGGTAAGGATGCTAAGCCAACAGTCTCACTAGCAATAACATATTGTGATCAAGGTCACAGTTTGAATGTAGATCATTTTTTCAGCCCATTAGACATACGGAGATGCCGGAACAACTCAGAAGAAACACAGTCCTCAGACTCCCAATTTAGGTCCTTTCTTATTTGACTAGAATACAGCGGTGGAGTGGGATCTAGAACATTGCAGAACCATCTTTATAAAGGATTCTGTTTTCAGATGTACACATGGAGTGGTTAGTTCTTAGGACACACTCCTCTCATTAGGCTCTCCTGTCCCAAACATTGGCTATGCCTGTCTTGGAACGTTCAACCATTTCTCTGTGATACATGGGCAGAAATTTGTAAGTCACTCTTATTATTGGACTTACCAGGTTTTCAGGCTCCTCTTCGTATGCCAACAATTCCAGAAAAACTACTGAAAGGATTTCATATGTAATGAGTGGTGGTATGATGACTGTTAGTATTATTATAATAACAATGGCAAAGGTAGAAACTACTATTTATTGAGCTTGTTGGGGGCTGTGCTGAGTCCTTACTTTGTTTAAATTTGCAACAAAGCAATAAACTAGGCATCATTGTTCTATTTCACAGATAAAGATACTCTTGCATGCACGCAGTTCTTTATACATTGTCAGTGATGTGGGGATGCACTTTGATTTATTCAGAAGCCCTTCAATCAATGTTTTAAAAGCTAAATTGCTTAAATCCTGTTTAAATACTCATAGGGAAGATAAGTATAACCCTTATGGGAAGCAATTGTGGGGGTGTGGGGAGGGGCTTTGGCGTTGTCAAATTAGTTCAAATGAGTTAACTCGTGTAGTTCTTGGTATGAACAGAAAATGAGAATAGGGACCTTAGAGTAGCATTGAAATTCAGTAAAATAATAATAATAAGATTCTTGCTAGAAATCTGCTAGAAAGCTTACTTTCGTGACAGCTTTATTTGTGATGTCTCTAAACAGAACGTGGTAGCTAGAATTGGATTTGTTTTCATAGACTTTTTGTTTGTTTATTTGGAGGGTTTGGGTTGAGTTACTATTTTGGGGGGAAAAAAAAAAAGGAAAATGTTCTTAGCTTCCATCAGAGATTCTGATTGTCTGTGTCATCATCAGGGTGGGGACAATAGACCATCAGTGAAGCCACATTGCTGGCAACAGCATTTCAAAACAGTGATGTATCACTTCTTGTCAACTAGATCTGTAAATTTAGTGGCTTCAGTATATAAGTGAAGGCTGTGCTGTACCTACTGTTTCCTTATTAACACATGCAGAATACCTACTCCATGACTTATTCAAACTTTACTATAATTTATGGCCACCTAATGAATATTAATGACTTAACTGAATTGACTTAATTGTGACATAATACTGTAAGTTGTGACATAGGCCTAATATTATATTTATTCTCTATGTAAGATTTATACCAAGAGAAAATGCCATTCCCTTTTTAATCTATAGATAGAGCTTAGAAAAGTTTGCTGAAAAATTAAGTCAAAACTCTCTTTCTCTTAATATTCAGTATCCAGAAAGATATATCTTCCTCTGGTTTGAATTAAACATCTTTCAAATTGAAAGGACTAATATACTGACCATTGTCTTTTCTAGATTTCACAGAGAGTTGTGGTTTTAAAGAGTATTTGGAATAATCTTCCATAATCCAGCATGTCCCCTGAGCCATTCTTTTCCCTACTGTTTTCTATCCAGTTTTCACATATTACAGATTTTCCCTATTTTCCTTGTTGAGTCAGTGTCATATGTCAATGAAAGTTAGCTCAGATATGTCCTTAAATGCCAAACACTAGTTTTAAAAAATAGAGTATATGAAACTAATGGTGATCTTATATGAAAAAAAAAAATAGATATTCCGGAAAAAATCTGTTAAAAACTAGGGTGTTAACAGTAGCTACCTCTTGATATTAAAAGTGGGTTATTGAATGTGTTTTGTTGACCATCAGTTGCTGGTGAGTTTGCTGTCAATTTTCCCTATTTTAGTACTTCAGATAATCTTTCTCCAAGGTCATGGCTGCCATTTTTCTTCTTCCAATCACAGGAAACATCCCAGGACATTGAAGAATGGCAGATGATCGGAAAGATGAAGCAAAGGCGCCTCACTGGACCTCAGCTCAACTTACAGAGGCATCCGCCCAACCACACCCACCGGAGATCAAGGATCAAGGTGGGGCAGGGGAAGGACTTGTCAGAAGCGCCAATGGATTCCCCTACAGAGAGGATGAAGAGGGCGCCTTTGGAGAACATGGGTCCCAGGGCACCTACTCAAATACCAAAGAGAACGGAATCAACGGAGAACTGACCTCAACTGACAGAGAAACAGCAGGTAACTAAGGGCTCTTCTGTCACCAGTGCTTGCTTTGTGCTTTGAAGTCTGTTTACGCTTCAAGTGAATTAGTTTACAGCACTGATCTTTCTCTAGTGCTAGAACTGAGATGCTAGTCAGTCAAGGGAAATAGACACCGAAAGGAGAGAAAAATCATAGGAACTAGCCTGACATTCCCCCAGATCAGTTATATTCTCAATCTTATCTCCTTTTTAATTCTTAATTTATTTATTTTTGGCTGTGCCCAGCAGCTTGCAGGATCTTAGTTCTCCTACTGGGGATCAAACCCATGGCCTCACAGTGAAAGCTCAGAGTCCTAACCTCTGGACCACCATGGAGTTTCCATTTACCACCTTAATTTTAGTAGACAAACGGCTTGGTGTGTGTGTGTGTTGCTAATAACTGTCAGCATTCTAAATCACTGAAGAAAAAAAAAAACTTCACTAACTGGGATTCTCTTGAATGATATTGGACTTAAATCTGATTAATTGATAAGAAGCACATTTACTTTTTAGGGCAGGAAGAAATGTAGTCTGTCTCCCAGCCTTAAAAAGGAAAAAAGAAAGGAAACCAGCACATGCATACACGGGAACTATTTAATACTTCTTTGGATAGCTTTTTAGAACTAATATACAGATGCTTAAAGGATAACAGAATATAATTTAATCTTAAAGTATGATTTCTACCACAGGTTTGTTGACGATATTGTCATTAATGGCTTAGAGAACCATTCAGTTCAGTTCAGTCTCTCAGTCACGCCCGACACTTTGCTATCCCACAGACTGCAGCACATTAGTCTGCTCTATAGTTCTTTCTCTGTAATTCAGAATTTAATGTATTTGAAGGCAGTAATTTGCTGTCCAAATGCTACTCCATGCTACTCCAAAAACAGTAAGTAAACTGCTAGTAAGAATGGCTCTGTCTGCTTCAAGATCATCCCTTACTTATTCAAGGGTCAGTTTTCTACAGTCAATTGGTTAGCCACACATCCACTGTACACTCAGTTCAAAAAATATATTTAAATTTTAATGGGAAAGTATGAAAGGCATTTCAAATAACTGAAATTACATACATACATACATACATACAGTGTGATTCTTTTCATTTAACAAACTACTGTTGAACATTTTCTACGTATAAGCTGTGCCAGGACGAGTGCAAAGAATGGGCTCTGAACTTCCCAGAGCAGTTGATCTAGTAGCACACATGAGACCTGTGTGTACAGTTAATTCAAATACAGAACACAGAACATTAAGTGCCACATGAGCAGTATAGAAAGGCAAAGTTGAAGAGGGGTCGTTTCCAAACCAAGTTTCCAAATCAAGTACAGAAGCATCTTGAGGTTCCACAGCAGATGCACAAAAGTGTGGCAGAGTGTTTTTAAATACCCAGATGAAATTCTGTGATATTCAATAGCTGTCAAATACTGCATGAACTATTAATTTAAGATAGTTTGGTTTCAACATTAGGTCGTACCACATTCTTCTTCATGATGTCCTGTCTTTTTGAAGCTGGGATTTTGGGGTCTTTTCGAAGTTGCTGTGATAAAAAAGCAAATACCCTGTAGAAATGTATGTGGAACAGAAAAAAGAGAGTGGCAGTGTCCAAGCTAACTCAAGGATTTGAAAAGCTGTGCAGTGCCCTATAGACACCCATGTCCCATTAGTAAGAAGTTGTGGATAAGAATGAAATAAAAATACTGTTTTTACTTTTCATGGTTATAGGGAAGATGAGGTAGAGTAAATGATTCAAGAAATACTGTCTATTAAGTACCATTGTTATTGGGATTATCAGAGGTGGTAGTGGTATTCATATAGACAACAGGACACCCTCGATCAGGAACTATTTTTCTACAGTCAAGTGTAATACAATTTGAAGAGGGTGTGACTTGGGTATCAGGAGCACTAACTGGGAAAATTTTGAAGCGATTGAGGCATGAGGAGTTGAGAACATGTTAGAAAAAAATGATTGTGGGAATAAAGGAGATAATGTGAGAAATCAAGATTTTTCTCATCATTGTCCCCTACAGCACTTGACATTATACCTCAAGGACTCAACAAATGTGTGTTGAGTGAGTAGTTGAGTGAATGATACAAAAAGAAGAAAGTTCTTTTCAAATTTATGGGGGAAGCTATTGAAAAGCCTTAACTTTGCCTCTTGAACTCTCACCAGTTGACTCCCACTGACTATTATGGAGGCTTATTATATACCCAAGAAAAAAATCACTTGTAGTATGCTTGGTCAAGCAGGAGAGAACCAAAATCACTCACTATTTCATTTTTTTCAGTAGTCTTTATTAAGTATTTGAGAGCATCAGAAAAAAATCTATTTGTCAGGTCAGTGTGGCCTTGCCAGCTTCTTTGAGAAAATAACATAAATTAAAAAGAAACTAACAGATGGTTCTTTAAATTGTGGGTTCAAGACCATCCAGAGTTAATTTTGAATTCAGCTTAGCATATATCAAATGAATATTACATTACCTTTGGGAGACTGATTATGTAAATTTTATATGTATATTCATAGCGACAAAGGTTGTAAACAGTGATGTTTTCAATCCAAACGATGATGTAATTTTAAACCAGCCTCCCTCCAGAAAGAAGAGACTGAGTATTGAATCCATCAATCATCCATGTATGGAAAGCAGCAGGAGAGGAAAAATGTAAATTGTTATCTTCTCACGACTGAGCGACTTCACTTTCACTTTTCACTTTCATGCATTGGAGAAGGAAATGGCAACCCACTCCAGTGTTCTTGCCTGGAGAATCCCAGGGATGGGGGAGCCTGGTGGGCTGCCGTCTCTGGGGTCGCACAGAGTCAGACACGACTGAAGCGACTTAGCAGCAGCAGCATACCTATAGAGGATTTTTCAGTGATAAGTTAATGTGCAATTAAATTTCTCTCCAAACTTTAGCTTAATAAAATAATAAATAAATTGTATTATTGATGGCTTATATATAATTATTCCACAAATTGCAAACAAAAATCATCCCCAGTAAAAAAGGAATATTCTTAAATCTTAGATATGATCTTTAAAAATGCTATCCTTTGATAATGGAGACCATTGATTGAGCAGGCATTATATTTTGAGGTGATTATTTGATATCTCATCATTTCACGTAATCTATCAGTATATTGCAATTTCTCCTATATGGATGTTTTTCAGGATTTTGTGAACATGAAACATTTCCCATGACATCCTCAGCTATCTGTTACAATGTCCAGACCATGGCTGATCGAAGCCAAAGATCTTTCTTCTACTTTCCTTTTCTTCTACTTTCATTCTTAGAAATAAATCTTTTACCCAACATTGTTTATTCATCTCTATAAACAAGATCACATAATAAATGAATTGCAATCATCAACTCTCCCTCCTCTTTCCTTCATCAGAGGACACTTACTTTAACCAAAGGTCTGCCTCATTCTCTCTCATCCACCACTTTCAGTGTTCACCTTCATGTCTGGACCATAATAACTTCTTAATTTTTGAAGGTGCAAGGCCATGTCAGCTTACCTTTGATCTTATGCACTAAGATGGTGGGGGAGGAAGCAGCGAGGAGGGGTTGTACAGAAAATACTGGAAGGAAATAACACTTTATATTTAATTTACAACTTAGATTTTTGTCTCTTTCCTTACAATTTAAAGCTAATCCATAGAAAGGTAGGTAGAATTATATACTCACCTAGTATCACATAACTTTATACTTTAAGAATTCTTCTTACATTTACTTATTAAAGCGTCCTTTTTAGAAGCCATGCCACTGGAGCCTAAAACAACAGAAGAGAAACCATAGAAAATCCATGAAAAATTGGGCCACTTAGGAAAGTTATTGTTATTGATAAATGAATACAACATAATACTGAAACAAGTCATTTTTAAATCATTTTCCACCATGGTTAATAAGAATAAAGGCTTGTAATAAACCCTTCTTCTCTTTTCCACCTTATCTTTATTGAGGAAAGCAAACAGAATGCATTTCAGTCCCCATAGAGTTTCAACTCTGAGTGATAATTAGGAGCCTCATATTTAGGCTTCTTATTTGTAGGTGGCGCTCAAATGCATGTTACAATTTATATCAAGATAACATCTGGGCTTCCCAGGTGGCACAGTGGTGAAGGAATACACCTGCCAATGCAGGAGATGCAAGAGACACAGGTTCAATCCCTGGGTCAGGAAGATCCCCTAGTGTAGGAAATGGCAACCCACTCCAGTATTCTTGCCTGGGAAATTCTATGAATAGAGGAACCTGGTGGGCTACAGTCCATGGAGTTGCAAGGAGTCAGAAAGAACTGAGTGACTGAATACGCAATACACAAGACAACATCAAGATAACTAGATGTTATCTTGTAAGATGACCTCTCATATTTCTCCTATTTATGGGTTTAGTGACCCATCCAGGATACTTGGCTAAAGCCAGCACACAGGTCTTCTGCTTTATGGGGCCGTGCTCCTTCCACTGCCCCATGCAGCTAGATGCCCAGCAGCAACAATAACCAGTCATAGCCAAAGACAGTTCTTCCATTGCAGAACGGTCATATCCATGTGCCTTTCAGCATGACGGCAAATTTATTCCCAGTTTTCAGCTTGAATGGAGAAAGAAAGGAGGCAATTCTGAGATGTTTACAGATGCCAAAACTTTGAAGTATTTAAAATGACACTTTTTAAGTGATTTTGACTATTCTGAGGTACAATGCTTTGAACACTGGTTAAAAAAAAAAACAAAACAGCAGTCACAGTGTAAAGTGCCTTTGTGATTATCACAAGTCACCACCAGGTCTCTTTTTGAGTAAATTTGAAGATTAAAGGTCAGTCCTTCAGTAAACTACCCCTTGATTTCCCAAGGGTTGCAGTGTTTCTCCAGCATTTCTGGGGCATTTCTCCAGATCTGCTCCCACCAAAGCACTGAGATCTGTAAGGCCCTTCAGGGTTATCACAGTCACTTTTTCCAGAGCTTTCCAATGGAGATGCACCTTCTAAAGCTCAGCGCGCCCTTTCACATCCTCCTGATTCAAGCAGACCAGTCATGAACATACTTAGATATCTAAGTTTTTTGTTGCTGAAATTATACATTTCAGATTGAAATGCATAGTGGAGAAAAAGGTTATCATCAGTCACAAGCAAAAATCTGAATATACCTCTACACTTCTCTCTCTCCCTTTCTAATCTTAGAAAATTTGAATCTGCATTTTCTCACCCCATAGTCCCCTCTCTCCATTCCCACATTTTAGATTTAATGGTAGGAATCACCATCCCATTTAAACTATGGTATATTATACATAATATATATTAATGCACACAGAGCAAAATAGTGCAGAACCATTTCTCATGTGAAGTGACTGAAGCCGGCCCCACCACCCCCCAAGGCAAATAAATAGGCTGGCCTAACAATACAAAAGGTTGCAGATTTTCCTTTCCTTGTTGCCATGCCAACCACTCATTGCTCTGGCTGCCATTTCCCCAAGCTCCGCAGAGGAGTGTGCAGAGCAGTTATTTAGCATTCAGGGTGGATCTGCAGAAAAGCACACGGCCTCACCGCAAAGTGTCTGCACCTGGCGGCGCCGATGGACAAGGACAGAAAATGGGGATCTTTGCAATGTTTTCCTTCGAAAGGTTGGGCATCTGGGTCTAGAAAAAGTGAGAAAGACAAGAATTGCTAGAAAAGGCATGAGGTTTGTATTTGTCACGTTTGCTTTGTCCTGTGTGCTCTCTGTACCCTTTGAAGCAGGTTTGGAGTATTAGCTTCAATCATATGTGACTTGCCTTGTTGGTAAATAGAAGGGGATCTGAACCTAATTGGGGGCTGTCTTACCTGGACTTTATAATGAAGAACAGCCTCTCAGTCTTGGTAAGGTTGCTTGCTTATAGCAGATATTGCTAAATACAGCTTAAAATGTTTTACAAATTAGAAGAAAAGATAGGTACCAGATACAGTTGTTTATTTAAATGTGCAATTGTAGGTAGTTCTTTCTATAAAAAAATTACCTTGTATCTTTCTTTGCTCTTCAGCCAGAATCTTAGAGTGGAATGTGATTGTTTGAAGCCAGTAATTATGAAACCAAATTTAAGGAAAACTTGGTTTCTCTTGACTCCTTTTAATTAAACCCAGTGACTCAACAAATAAAACCCATGATTTTATTCCTTGGAATTTTAATTGCCTACAAACACTTCAAGTTGTGAAGAGTAAGGCTTGATCTAACATAATATAATATTTTAAAATTAAGATTAATTTGCATATGCATTTACTCCCATGTATGTTCCTCCAGAAAATTCCTCCCATGCACTTGTGGAAATCATTCTCGTTTCTTTATTGTCTTATTTTGGGTTAAAATCAGAACTACATCATAGACACTAATATATATATATATATATATACACACACACACACACACATGTATATATATATAATTCTTCTTTTTGGTCCACTGACACTTTGAAAAATTGTTTTGAATTTGAATCTTAATGCAACAGATTTGAGCTAAGGAGAGTTCAGAACTACTTGTAAAAATTACTCTCTCTTGTTTCTAGCGGTAAATATAATTTAATAGCATTGTATTTTTCACTTGAGCCTTTCTCATAATCCTATATTTTTTTCAAGACCTTATCAAATTTTTTCCTAATATGCTACCACATTGTATTATCATATTTTTCTTTCAGTGTATCCCAATTATTTGAGGTTTTTTAAAATCTCCATTTAGAGAAGATTTCTAAACAGTTCATAAAATCTTTTTTGTTTGTAGTGAATAGATGACAATAATCAGTCATGGAAGCCAGTCTTCCTGATTTTTTTTTTTTGGACCCTCTAAGTCTATGTTTCGGTGAGGATTATGCATGACCTTTATATGTCCCTTGCTCAATTGCTAAGAATTCTCTCCTCCCAGAAAATAAAAGAGAAAAACCTTAATAGTAATTTGGAACAAATAAATTAACTAATATCTGGAGAATATTCTTCATCAGTCACTAAGGTGTGTTTTTGAAAAGTATGAGATATATATATATATATAAATTTGATTATATTGCTTGCATATACCTGAGAAAACTGTCTGTCAGTGTTTACCAATATCCCCTTGAGGGTTGGCTCCAAGTTTGGTTTTATCGCTACTGGGAGGTTAGTAGGTCGGGGAGGACCTAGCAGTCATCAACACCTCCCTCTTTTCTCCCCAAGCTACTTGAGATGAACCGACTTTCTGCTTCAGTGTATCAAGCCCTCTCATTCCCTCACACTTCACTGCACCTTAGCACATTACATAAAGCACTGCTTTGATTGTCAGGGGAGTCTGGAAATTCATACCAGGAGTAGATGAACAGAACAACGGGTGCTGCGTTGCAGACCTGGTAGTTTAAGCATGATCTGACTTGACATCATGACTCCTGGGAGGGTGCGGGGAAAGGACACCAAACCGCCCAGTGCCCTCCCTCTGTGTGACTCGCCTTATAGAATGAGTCATGGTTCAGCAACACTCAGAGAAAATAGAGTTCTAAACCCAGCGACGCTGATGAGCAGAGAAAGAGGGAAGCATATGTTCTAGGCTCTCATGGCAGCTTTTAACAAGTATGCAAATACCAGGTAATGCTAGTGTGCAAATGTTAGAAAGGAGAGTTAAATGTCCACTTTTACAATTGATTTCATCAATGCTCAAACTTCAGAAAACATGAGGCAAAATGGGTACTAAGGGAGCAATCAACACATGATTCAGAGAAAAATCATGTGTAATAGAGATGATTCAGCCTCAGCACCCTGAAAATTAGATTCAATATTTTCAGTCCAGGTTTTGTGTTTGGAAACACAGGTCAAGGTAAGGCTGGGAGCTGAGCACCTCTGATTCTTGCATAAGTAACTCCAGCATGAGTAGTCAGTTCTCTATTTGAACTAACAATGTTCTCTTTTGCAAAGCTAGTTAATTTGCCCAAGCAATCTGTTCTGGTTTCATTCAAATGCCGCATCATGAAACAAATGACAGAGGACTCATTTGAAAGGGTACATGCAACAGAAGAGATTATCAGAAATCCATGATCAAAGGTCCAGAACTGATTCATTTTATTCTCTCAAATGAATCTCTTCCTCTTTCAAATACCCCTGTGTACCATGTTTATGTCTTGCTAATAGCCCTGGGTATTTATTGGAAGGACTGATGCTGAGGCTGAAACTCCAGTACTTTGGCCACCTCTTGACTCATTGGAAAAGACTCTGATGCTGGGAGGGATTGGGGGCAGGAGGAGGAGGGGACGACAGAGGATGAGATGGCTGATGGCATCACCGACTTGATGGACATGAGTTTGGGTGAACTCCAGGAGTTGGTGATGGACAGAGAGGCCTGGCGTGCTGTGATTCGTGGGGTTGCAAAGAGTTGGACACAACTGAGCGACTGAACTGAACTGAATAGCATTGATCATAAGTGTTTTGAGGTAGAAGCTGTGCTTCATTCATCTCCATGTCCCTTCTGGTATATAATGCAATGCTTATACTCCATAGTAGGTGCTAATAAATATTTTTGAAAGTGAGATAAAGAAGAGAGAACCTGAAACTATCACAACATTGTGAATCAGCTATACCCCAATACAAAATAAAAAGTTCATAAAAAAGAAGGAAGAGAAAAATTATTCATGTTCAATTTTGAGAATAGAAATTACATACACAAAATAGGGCTACAAAAACTTTGAATATATTTGTATAAATATTGTGTAAGCAACATATTTGTGGGAAAGATGATGTTAGGAATATTGGAACTAAAGAGGCAGATGAAGAAACATGGGAGGAGGCTGGATTCAGAGTAAAGACTGTAGAAGTGTTGACTAGCTCAATCAAGTTGGAATTCTGAAATACTGTCGTAAAGAGAGTGTCATGGAGGGATATAGCAGAAGACTTGTTATGTTCTGCAAATGGGAGTGAAGATTTCTAGTGAAGAAAACATATCTTTGACTTAGGATAGAAGTAAGACCTCTGATTAGAAATAGAGTCTTGATGATGAAAACACCTGAACTGGAAAGAATATAAAAAATCAGGATATATGACCTTTATGAGACACATCCATAATCTAACAGCTAAGAAATAGACTGATATTGAACAACTTTTCTTGTTCATTCTTGCAAAATAGAGTCTGATGTAAGAGTTGGCCTCAGTAGAAAGTGATACTGAAATATCTTGCAAACAGAACTCTAAAATGCACACCTTTGTTGATCTTCTGGCTTTAAGGTGAAGATTGCCTCACTACTATAAATCAGAAGGCCACATAAATTTCACTTCTGACAAATGGACAAACTGACTATTAAAGAAAATGGATGCTCTAAGTCATAGATTTAATTATACTTCATTAAAGGAATATGCTAGTATTGTCTTAGATGTTATATATCCTATTTTTGAAGGTCAATCTGATTGATATATCAACAATGTTCTTTTACACTACTTCATCTTTGAGTCTATAAAATTACTTGAAAATGATAAGTTCTTAGGTAATAAACAGCATTTCCCTATTGAATAACAGGGATATTTATTCTATCCTAATTTTAGGATATCCTAATTTTAGGAAAAATGTCTCAGTTTCAATCAGACACACTTCTCTAGTTTTCTTATTTTAAAAAATCTTAAAAGCTGCATGTAATTGAAGATTTTCTTTTCTTTTTGACATATTAAAATGAAAGATGCTCCCATTTACATTTTCTAATTTTAATTATTTCAGTATTTAAAGGACAGTATTTAATTAAACTACTGTTAATTTTATAAGCAGTTTTTAAAATGAATCAGTTCTTTGGATACTTTTTCTCCTTGTTGCATTTCCATGCTACTATTCTTTATCTTAAGCTAAAGTGTAGATTTTTTTTCTTTAAAAATTATCTGTTGGTTTTTTTGAAAAACCAAGATTTATGACTAAAGCATTGGAAAGATTGGAATAAACCTGTTCTCCTGAGAACTTTACCAGAATTGATTTTTCTCAAAAAAAAAAAATTGCACTAACTTGGCCTGTCTCAAAAAGTATGTAAGTTCTTCCAGGCCAGTTGTCATCCAATTCTTCTGTCTTGATTGTAGTAAAAAAAAAAAAGAGAGAGAGAGAGAGAGAGAAATGAGTTTGAAGCAAGTACAGATGACACTTTCAAAAGTTGCATTTTAGGAGAGGAAGTGCGTTCAGTCAGGATAGCAATGATATCTGTGCTCTTGAGAATATTTGCCATCCCACCTTTGACAGTTTTAAGTCACCCTTGGCACCAACAGTTTGCCAGTATTTCTAGAGGTGTGCTTGCTATCAGGGAGACCCACTACACAGAAAGATATGGATTGAGATAAGTAAACAACACTGAAGCAAAATCATCAATGTAAAATTTTATTTCAACAGATAATTAGAGGGGATTTTCTAAAGTAGTATTTGTATGTTATTTGTAAATTTCTGAAGATTACTTTGAAATTACTGTTAATTGTTTTTGTTTATCTTAACATAAACTTTTTGTATCCCATAGTTGGAGAGAAATTCATTTAATAGGATGTTTCATGGAATGCATTAATCAATCCAGAATACAAAAGATATTTTTATTCTAGAATAATTTTTGGCATAAATTTTTAAATTCTATTTAAGTCTTTGCTTTTTACTGTCATAATAGTATAAATATAATGTTAGACTTGACACTTACTTTCTTACTTAAAAAAATTATCTTCTTATTTGCAAATTCTCTTGATTTTGCTACTCAGAGACCCTGGAAAAGATTCTTAACTATCAACAATTTTGCTTTTTGGAATTTTCCCAAAGAAACAGTCCTCCTTATCTTGTGTTATGGCTGAGCTCTAGTTAACAAACATTATTAAAGACTAAAAGAAGGATGACTCAAAATTATCTCTTTCTCATTTTTTGTTTTCTTTTCTATCATAGCATTTTAGTTTTCAGAATTTCATAATGTAATTAATTCCACTGTCCCTTTTCCTGCAGTATAATTGAAACATGGTTCTCAGGTTATATATATTCAGTTATAATTTGTAATGATAATTACCATGTGTACTTAGTGACTTAAACGTCTGCCAAGTCCTTTCAGGACTGATATAAACAGAATATTTGTGAACAACATTTTATATAACTCCAGTGCTAAAAATAAAATAGGCAGTTGTAAAAGAGAAACACTTAAAATACTTACATTTCATGAGAGACTGACTAAGAAGAATCAAATAAGGTGGATGTTCTATATTATTACACATTCATTCTTATAACTATGTTAGAACTAGAGGCTTAAGCAAACTAATTACACAGAAGTCATGTTGGTCTGTTTGCTGTTTGAAGGTACACTATGATGTACTGTGACAAAAGCAATCTTCCCACCACATAGTTCCTAAATTCTGTAGGGTTCTAGGTCACAGGCCTCCACAGATTTCAAATTATCACTTTGGGGATGAGATGGAGCCAACAAAATGTAGCTAAGCTGATGATTTTTACCTTTTTATTGTAACAGTTTTTCCCTAGATGAAATCTTTCAGTTTATAGAAGTAACTGGTAAAGACTCTTCCTGATATATGGAGCACTTACACTTTAAAACTTTGCTCAATGATTTTTTTCTTTTTTGGAATCGAGAATGTTTTTCCATTTTTTCATTGTGTTCCCTGTCTCAGACATTCCTGGTTTTGCAACTGTAGAAACAATAATTTCCCCATATGAATCTTAGACTCGTGCTGGTGCCCAAGTCTTTCGAGGTACCAAAACCAGATAAAACTTTGAAGACACAGATGGCCCTTTATGTGCATGAATGCTGGCACACGCATAGCTTCAACACACACACACACAGGCATGTGTGCAAGTGCTGTTCTGCACGCACAGTACATTTTATATTGTTTATCATGCAGTTACTCTAAGGGTGAATTTTTTCAATCTCTCTTAGTTGTATTGGTATTTCATCTCTTCATTAATGTTATTAATAATGTCTCCTGCTACATTCCTTTGTGTGATATGCTCAAGACAATACAGACAGTAATCCAATTTATCTCAAGTCTACAAGGAGTAGTACGATTGTAATGGTTTTGACAAAATGCAAAACCTGAGCATTACAAGGCTCTAAAAGCATTTTATCAGTTCCCTCAGTGCCTTAATTATTGTACTCAATTTATTGATATTAAGCAGTTAGAAATTTTCAGAGAGCCATATTCCCCAAGACATTTCTTTCCCAAATTAATTTAGAATCAATAAAATATTGAAAGCTGATATAATTAGTAAGTGTTTACTATATGAAATGCAAACAACACTACAAATATGCACATATTACTACATTTAGATCCTCCAATACCACCAACAGCACAAACCTTTAATTAGAATATATAATTATAAAACTAAGCCATATTTGCTTGCTTTATTTCTTCTGCTGTACCCTTAAAACTAGAAGTGAAATTTTCCAGTAGGTACTGTTTTTGATTGGTGCTTTGCCTTTCTAATTACTTTTGATTCCATATATGTTGTTCTTAACTTGCAATATCCTTCTACTGATAACCATCTTAATTTACAAAGTCTTTCCCTTTGAGTAAATTAAACATTAGGCCAATTCTATCCAAGTTCTAAGAACTTCATTTGAGTAGATTAAATTGGCCATCTAAACAAGATTATGGATTTAAGCACATAATAGGAATAGGAAAAAAGGAAATAGGGAAAATTCTCCTATAGTCATACACTGTACTCCTAATCCTAGCCCAAGTGGTTGCAAATGCCTTTCAGAAGAGGACCATGTGAGTGACTGTGAATGTATAGATCAGCCAACATCTGTGGCCCTTACTAGGAAAATCTTAAAAAAACAAACAAACAAAGAAAAAAACCATGTTCTTCAATGAGATTGTCCCACTTTCCAGTACAATTTAAATATAGGAACACCATGTCTTACTCATCTTCATAGCCTTGGTAATGACTAAGTATAGTTACATCATCTGGAGTGGGTACAATATAACTTAAATTTAAGTACCCTTCAGAATGAACTTTGTGCAGTCATGATTCCTCATCTTAAATACATTTATCTCCATAGACTAACATTACTGTAAAGGTGTTTTCCCTCATAAATTTATCCTTGTTTTAGTCAGTAAATCTTTGGAATTCATCTTTGAAAGAAAAAGCTGGTACGCAGAGATCTACAGCTGTTGTGTTGGCCAGGTGGCTAGGGTGACCCTTTGAGATCAGTGAGAATCTGATTAGGAAGGGATATGCCAATGCTGGCCTCCTTAATAAGTACTAAGGTGCCAGAGAAACAAACAAAACCACCACCACAACAAAAACCAATCTGCTCTTTTAATTTCCTTCATCAACAGTTGATCACGGGTAACAGCTTCAGAGAGACCATTCAGTCTCCAAATTAAGCTGGAGCAGAGGCAAGGAACTTTCCTTCTTTCCCTGTTTTTATGAATTTATCTAGGGTATTTGTTTAGCCGAGTGCTTCAAACACAGTGCTTTCCTTGTTGACTAGTTTCCATCAGCAGCAGCAATTAGCTTCAGTTTCCTAGGCAACCATTCTCTACCCCACTGAGAAAAACCTTTTCTTGACAGGAGCATTCTGTCTAAAATTGTTTTGTTTTCCTTTCACAAGTGTACGGTAGGCTTACTTGTCATTTCTTTCAATATAGCACTATTATACTTATTATTCTTAAAAGCAAAAACACTTTATGGCTTTTATATTCCATATGGTTGAATTTATTGTCAACATCTCTTACTTTTCTCTTTACCTGAAAGAAATCAACAAAAATATATTCTCAGGCATATGCCAACTTGCTTGGATTTTTTTTGTTCACAGTGTAATCAGTGAGCCTTTACATATTCAAGTCATCTCAGCTGGTTGTGATGAAAACCCAAAAGGTACACATCAGACTTCTTTGTATACCAACAATGTCATATGTTGCTCGAACCAGGTTGGAATTGTCAGGGCCACTGAGAAAGTTTCAGCTCCATTGTTTATAAATCAAACAAACAATATAGATAGATTAATATAACAAAATAACTAAACCAAAAATAGGTGCTAAAAACAGGGCCTGACACTGGCAACAGAATTCGACGTGATAAAATAATGTGACCAGAAGTGCATAGTGGTGTAGCATGAATCAGCATCATGGAAAAAACTGAAGGACTGCAAACCGACTGTAAGTGCTGAATACCCCTGGGTTGGGAATATCCCCTGGAGAAGGAAATGGCAACCCACCCCAGTATTCTTGCCTGGGAAATCCCATGGGCAGAGGAGCCTTGTCACAGAATAGTTGAACACGACTTAGCAACTAAACAATAGCAACATGGTGTAAGGATAGAGTAAAGTTTACCTTATCGTTTTAGTTTCAAGAATAACTGGCAGGAGCCTGATACAGTCTGTTAGACAATGACCCAAAATTCAAGCAAGAAGATACTCACTGGGAAGAATGACAGAATTATCCTAATGTATGACAGAAACCGTCGTTCTTTACCTACATTTTGTCAGTCAAATGATGATAGTAGACTTGATGATAACAAAACTGTGAATGAGATTAAAATAGTAATATATATTTAAATAAGCACTTTATACATATGTATGTGTGTGTGTGTATATATATATATATATATTTCATTTAGTTGTCCCAACATACCAAAAGATGAATATCACTTCAGTTCCCCTTTTTAGATGGGGAAACTGAAGCTTAGAGAGAGTATTTACTTGCAGTTAGTAAGAGCTAAAGACAGGGTTTGATTTCAGATTTTCTGACACCAGAATCTACTATGATATAAAATATCTGTACTACACTGATATAAATCAAAATGATATTCTAAGGAGACAGTAAATTGCCTTTATCCATGATTTTGCAAGTTTTCCAACTTGGAAAATATGTTACTTTGTGGAATACATAATATTGACAGGAAATAGAAGTGCCTCGTGTAGCAACTTGTTTAATAACCTTGTATTGCAATATGATGTTTATTCATTATGTAGGAGAATGTAAATAGCTTAGCATCATGTCTCCAAGGTATTATCAAGTAGGTTTCTGTGGATGAGAGTATGTCTCAGTTTCTTATACCTATTTACTTCTATTGATGCTATATGCTTCCACCAATAGATTTACCCAATAACAAAAATAAACAGGCTTTCCAGAATTCAGTTCAGTCTCCTGAGGACTGCTTTGATCCTCTTGTGAATACCAACCCCATGTCTGTTATTCAGAATATGTTTACAAGACAGACTTCACTTTTTTACTTGTAGCTGTTTATCTCTATATTGATGATACAGTGTCACCTGTTGCTGTATTTCCTGGGTTTTAATCTTTAAATCCTTTATTTTATATAAGCCTATAAGCAATGGCACCCACTCCAGTACTCTTGCCTGGAAAATCCCATGGATGGAGGAACATAATAGGCTAAAGTCCATGGGGTCTCAAAGAGTTGGACATGACTCAGAGACTTCACTTTCACTTTTCATAAGCAATAACATTATTTGAAGGTTATAAAATTGATTTAAAGAAGTTGTTTTTTAATGTTTTCAGTCTAGCTGATTTTTAGACAGATCATTTATCAGATCAGTTCCAAGTTATCCATTCATTTTGCTTAGGCATGACAAGACTTTATGGCCATATCATGAGCTATTTTTGTATTAGTTATAAAAACATAATGACACTGCTGGTAAAATTATACCAAGTTAATATTCAAATACTGTTTGTAAAGTTTTCACTGAAATTCGAAATCCCTGACATTAACAAAATAAAGAATAAAATGCATATTACACAACGTCCTTAAGATAATTTCTAACATAGACTAAAAATGTCCACTTCTGAAAATTTTAGATGTTCAAAAGAAACATAACTGATCCTTTCAGAATTTCAGATTACAGTAAGATGTAGTATGTTTTGAGCTGCAAGTTCAGTTCAGTTCAGTTGCTCAGTTGTGTCCGACTCTTTGCAACCACATGGACTACAGCAATCCAGGCCTCCCTGTTCATCACCAGCTCCTGGAGTTTACCCAAACTCATGTCCATTGAGTCAGTGATGCCTTCCAACCATGTCATCCTCTGTCATCCCCTTCTCCTCCTACCTTCAATCTTTCCTAGCATCAGGGTCTTTTCTAATGAGTTAGTTCTTCACATCAGGTGGCCAAAGTATTGGAGTTTCAGCTTCAACATCAGTCCTTCCAATGAATATTCAGGACCAGTTTCCTTTAGGATGGACTGGTTGAATCTCCTTGCTGTCCAAGGGACTCTCCAAGAGTCTTCTCCAACACCACAGTTCAAAAGCATCAATTCTTCGACTCTCAGCTTTCTTTATAGTCCAACTCTCACATCCATACATGACTACTGGAAAAACCATAGCTTTGACTAGACAGACCTTTGTTGGCAAAGTAATGTCTCTGCTTTTGAATATGCTGTCTAGGTTGGTGGTAACTTTTCTTCCAAGGAGAAAGTGTCTTTTAATTTCATGGCTGCAGTCACCATCTGCAGTGATTTTGGAGCCCCAAAAAATAAAGTCTGTCAGTGTTTCCACTGTTTCCCCATCTATTTGCCATAAAGTGATGGGACCAGATGCCATGATCTTAGTTTTCTGAATTAAGCCAACTTTTTCACTTTCCTCTTTCACTTTCATCAAGAGGTTCTTTAGTTGTTCGCTTTCTGCGATAAGTATAGTGTCATCTGCATATCTGAGGTTATTGGTATTTCTCCCAACAATCTTATTTCAGCTTGTGCTTCATCCAGTCCAGCATTTCTCATGATGTACTCTACATATAAGTTAAATAAGCAGGGTGACAATATACAGTCTTGTTGTACTCCTCTCCCAATTTGGAGCCAGTCTGTTGTTCCATGTCCAGTTCTAACTGTTTCCTCTTGACCTGGATACAGACTTCTCAGGCAGCTTGTCAGGTGGTCTGGTATTCCCATCTCTTTCAAAATTTTCCACAATTTGTTGTGATCCACACAGTCAAAGGCTTTGGCATAGTCAGTAAAGCAGAAGTAGATGTTTTTCTGAAACTCTTGCTTTTTCAGTGATTCAATGGATGTTGGTAATTTGATCTCTGGTTCCTCTGACTTTTCTAAATCCAGCTTGAACATCTGGAAGTTCATGGTTCATGTACTGTTGAGCCTGGCTTGGAGAATTTTGAGTATTACTTTGCTAGCATGTGATATGAGTACAACTGTGTGGTAGTTAGAGCATTCTTTAACATTTCCTTTCTTCAGAGCAAAAGCAAAAGCAACACCTATTTGTGGTTGTGACTGGTAATGGAATTAAAGTCTGATGTTGTAAAGAGCAATACTGCATAGGAGCCTGTAATGTTAGATCCGTGAATCAAGGCAAATGGAAGTGGTTAAACAGGAGATGGCAAGAGGAAACATCGACCTTTTAGGAATCAGCAACTAAAATGGGCTAGAATGGGTGAATTCAACTCAGATGACCATTATATCTACTACCATGGGCAAGGATCCCTTAGAAGAAATGGAGTAACCATTATAGTCAACAGAGAGTCTGAAATGCAGTACTTGGAAGAAATCTCAAAAACAAAAGAATGATCTCTGTTCGTTTCCAAGGCAATCCATTCAATATCACAGTAATCAAAGTCTATGCCCCGACTAGTAATGCTGAAGAAGCTAAAGTTGAAGACCTACAAGACCTTCTAGAACTAACACCTAGAAAAGATGTCCTTTTCATTATAGGGGACTGGAATGCAAAACTAGGAAGTCAAGAAATACCTGGAGTAACAGGCAAATTTGGCCTTGTCAAGATCCATGTTAACTCTCAGTGAAGTATAATGAATAGTACTTTATCAATTTATGCACAATCTGTATTCATCTTTAATCGTCTGAATGACTAAATCCTACTCAAAATTTTATATGTATAATGTTTGGAAGGAAAAATTAACAGCAAAAAATTAGAAAGTAAGAAAGGGAATAAGAAGGTAGAACAAGTAAGCAATGAAGAATTAAAATGTAGTCTAATCTTTCATCACAAAAAGAATGTTTCATGTTGCTCATTGTCCTCAGCTGTAGATAAGGGTTATCATGCTTCTAGAAACACTGTCTAGAAGACCCTCCATAATTGGGACTTACTGGCTGAATCTAGAGCAGGTAGTAGCCCAGAGCCTACACAGCCAAAGAAGTTTGTATGAAGCCAGAAAATAAATAAGTTACATCCCTCCAGCTTTGTCTAGGGAAAGAAAGCAACAATAACAACCAGAAAAACTGGCCATCAACATAGGTAATCACAGAGTAATCATACTATCCTATAATTCAACATAAATAGCCTCATTGGGCTGGAACTCTTACTGCATATCACCATTGCTGTTTCTTTAAGTAGAAATATAAAAGTAGAAAACTCAGAACAGTGTATGACTGAGAGAAAATAAAAACATCTTGGTGAAGAACTAGTGGGAAATCTTTTTATTTGAGTTCTTGATGTGCCAGGCCTGTTGTATATTTGAGTTCCTCACAACAACCTGTGAGATGGGTATTACTATCATTTCCATTTATTTTGGTTGAGGAATTGAAACTCAATGAGTTTGAGTAAAATTCCAAAGATGAAGTAACTAGAAAGTAGCAATGCTGGAGTTTATGCCCACACATCTCTGCTTTAAAGTCCATGTGACTTTGTCTAATGTACACCATAAAAGATGGTAATACTCTAGATAGAAAGATATGATAGAAGGCTGGATGGATGGATGGTGGCATTTAATAAGTACTTGTAGAATGAATATATATATATAATTGCATAATTAGCTATACTTACATATATATATATATATATATAATCACACACATTGTAACTTATCATTTTTATAGGTCTGATTTTTTGACTGTCTTCCTTTATCTTTTGTATATGTTTGACATGTTTACCATTAGTCTTCCCTGAACTTTACCTGAACCCTGAGTAAATTTGCCCCTGTTCCCAAAGCCAGGCTATAACGATAAGGCTCCCTCAGGAGATCTGCTGATTAGGCCTCCATTGGGAAAAGGCCATCCTTCATGGGGAAAGCTGCCATCTCTACACTGATTACAGCCTTTGCTTAGAGAAAGATTTTTAAATGACTGGACCATTTGAAACCCCTGAGCAACCCTATATTTGTGTTTTCCTGAATAAAGTGTCAAATTATAATAATATTAGAAAATACACTTATTTTCTATTTTTAAAGTTTTAACAATATTATTTTCCCCAGAATGGAATATAATGTGTCATGAACTTGGTTCCCACACAGCCTATTTGATTATTCTAAAGTAGCATTTCTTATAATCTGTGAAATTCCTTTGTAAAAAAAAAAAAAAAAAAAAGATCAGTTCTAAGATTGGGCCAAATTATTTTTTTTTTTCACTTTCCTTTTTTTTTTAATTTTATTTTATTTTTAAACTTTACAATATTGTATTGGTTTTGCCAAATATCAAAATGAATCCGCCACAGGTATACATGTGTTCCCCATCCTGAACCCTCCTCCCTCCTCCCTCCCCATACCATCCCTCTGGGTCGTCCCAGTGCACCAGCCCCAAGCATCCAGTATCATGCATCGAACCTGGACTGGCGACTCTTTTTTTTACTAGTTTTGATTAAATGCCTACAAATATAAAATCAACTTATTTAACCATGAAAGTCAAACACATTTAAGTTAATGTTCTTTGAAACAGCAAACCCAATAAAATTCAAATGTCCTGCTACTTTCCATCTAAATTAATATTGTTTTGCTAAAACTAAATTATCACTATAAAACATGTGGTACCAGCTGATATAGTGCATTTTACTAAAGTTGGCCCTGTCTAAACTGATTGGAGACAAGTTATGATTCAATTTTCCCTTTATTTATCTCTGTTTAGAATATTTTGAAAGCCTGTACAGTGCCTAAAGATGTCATTTGACCTACACCTCATGTAAATGCATTCTTTATTAAGTCCACCTGTGTTCTCATTAGCCAAGAATGTGTAAACTAATTCTCCATGGTGTCAGAATTATTGTAAATACACTCTCAAGCAAAATGACTGGTATAATTATGTAGCTCACTTGTAATTTGTTCACATAAATTAGCAGATATTTGTATTATTTTTATTGGACTGTCTTCCCAATTTAAACAAATTTAATTTTTTAACTACTCTCAGATCCTGGAAAATTCTTCAGAAAGTACAGAAGAATTTTGGAACCCCATTTAAGAAATACTGTTCTAGAATGCATCACAGTCTTAAGAATACAATAAATTATATAAATGGGGGGGTTAAGTTAGTAAATATAGTAACAGGATTACTTCTGAATTTGTGTAAATATTATGAACAAGCTTTTCATGTTGATTTTTCATCCTTTCAAAAAATTGTGTTAAAGGTCCAATCTGGATAAAGTTCAATGAGAGAAGCCTCGAGAATTGCAACAATGCCAGAGAGAAAATCCTTGACTTGGGAAACTACATAGTAGTGGAGATAAGGCTTGTGTACCAGCACAGTTTCACACAAGATATATTTCCTAAGTGCTATAGGGAGATACTAATAATGTGCATAGTGCCAACAGGGAGATGCAGGAATGATCCAGAGGATGCATTGGTTTTATATATATCCCATTTTCTGGAGTGCTTGTTCCGCCTCTCCACTGCATTCAGTTCTCCATAAAACACTTGGATGCTAGAAGTGCTAAAATTACTCTATTGATTTTTAAATGTCTGAATTTCATTGAAAGTTAATATATGTAAGTGGCAATTCACAAAACATAAACTAATTCTTTTTGTTATATTATTAAACAGTGTAGACAACAAAGAAGTGTCTCCAAGTGGATTTAACTTTCTGTGGCCCATTTTGCAGTATTCTTTCCATTGATAATGTCACTCTGGGAGAGTAGCCTTTCAACCCAGCAGCTTGGCTTTGTGAAAACATGCAGCCCTTCTTCCTCCTCTGTCCTCCCCACCAAATAGCACAGCAGTTACAGTGCTCCTATGATTACAATGCTTAATCCTTACAATGCTTTAATGATTGTTATTGTCACATATTTACCTGCAAAAGCTAAAATGGAACTAAAATGCTAATAAAATAGTACTGTCTCTGAGAAATAAAATATTCATCTTCTTGTAAATTATCTGTTGCAGTTTCTAACATAGTCTTCAAGATATATAGGTAGGTAGATAAATGATTAGATAGATAGATATTGGTCAATCATTTGTTACATAGTCTCCAAATATAATCAGGAATAGCAATAGTGTACATTAGATACATGAATAGATAAGCAGATCTGAGAGTGTGTTTCCTTGGTTCATACCTTTAAAGGAGTTCATATATTTCCTTGAGTAATTCACACATGATTGCTAAAGAATTTTTTGGTTATTTTCTATTATTCCTTCTGTTGTTCTGTTTAAGAGGAAGAACATCATAATAGTTAGAAAACCTGGGTTCTAATATGTTTTGCCTCCATCAGCGGTGTGAACTTGAGCAAATCTCATAAATATACCCAGCCCTTGTCTCCTCATCTGCAAAATGGGAAAATTTAGACAAACTTCTCTCAAAGTTCTTTTAGCTCTAAAATTGTGTGATACTATGAATTAAATTGTATAGGTTAAAGCATCCTTATAAAGATGAATTGTATCTTTGCTACTTGATACTGTAATTATTCCATACTTGTTTTTGATAGTAAAGAAAAAGGATCCTTCATCATTGAAATTAAAATGAGTGCAAAGTAGACTAATTTCCTTGTGGTAGATTTTTTTTATAAATATGATGAAAAAATTCTGTAGAATTTTATCTCTAATTTAGAAAATATTTTTATTCTCAAAAGACTTCTTTCCTTTTTAGTTGATGATATATGGATCGTCATTTCCTGAATGTTTTCTGAGAAGGTTATATAAAATTAGCATTGACATGGTTCAGCAGATGCTGTGACAGTCCAAAAACTATCACAGTTTAATGATGAACCTCCCTCTCTAGCTTTTTAAAATGAAACTATTGCACCACTATAGGGCTTTCCTGGTCGCTCAGCAGTTAAGAATTCACCTGCTCACACAGGAGATGTGGGTTTGATCCCTGGGTTGGGAAGATCCCCTAGAGAATGAAATGGAAACCCACTCTGGTATTCTTGCCTGGAAAATTCCATAGACAGAGGAGCCTGGTGGGCTACAGTCCATGGAATCACAAAGAGTTGAACATGACTTAGTGACTAACAACAACAATTATACTGACTAAGCTGAATATATATTATATGGCCTTAACGATCTTTAAACCATCCACTATTGAGAAAAGGAGCAGCGCTTTAGAAAGGGACTATCTGATACATCATTTCCATGTATTCCACTCAAATTTTATCTTCCCAGGTTTTTCTTAATCTCTCTTGTTAATACTGAACCCAGATAGTGTTATTTAATCACAAATTCACATTTTGAAGCATCTTCCTATGATTTTAAATCATGGTATTTGTTCAGATTAGCATAGAAGAGTGTTTTACTGGGTATAAAATAATACATTGTTTCTGTTTATATAAACAGTTTTTTTATTATTTTTGTTTAAACTGCCATACAGGTTGTTTTCTTTAGTTTTATGTGCATTTCACTTAGCTCCCAGAATGCCAGCTCCTTGTATTTTCTTTCTCTGTCTCTCTCTCTCTTTTTTTTTTTTTTTTTTTGGTTTATGTGTTTGTGTGTGAGTGTTTATCTGCAACTTATCCTATTGCACTTTTTAGGGAGAAAGACTGAAATACAATTCTAATTGACTGTATTGTTTGATTAATTTTCCTCTTTGCCACCTGTTTTCGATGGCTCATTTTATTTTCTTTTGCTACTATTTATTACAGAGGAGGTGTCTGCAAGGATAGTTCAAGTAGTCACGGCGGAAGCTGTAGCAGTCCTGAAAGGTGAACAAGAGAAAGAAGCTCAGCCTAAAGATCAACCTCCTGCTCTGCCTTTAGGTAAATGAGAAAGTCTCAGGTCAGGGGCAGTGTCTGCTGCACCTCAGTCACAGGATCAAGTCTTCACATTCAAAGATAGGCCATATCTCGTACTCCATCTCTACTTGTGACATTCATCAAACGTCTCTGGTGGGATGCACTGGGACCTATTTTCACTTTTCTCAACAGGCTCATTGTGGTGTCTCAGTAGTCTTTAGGACAGTCAACTTATAATTACACTTTGCCCCTAAATTGCCCTTCATTTTTCTTTTCCAGACCACTAGAGATAGTTATTGAAAAAATAAAGCCAATGCACTTTGATGTCATGGCCCCCACTCTTAAGGAAAATGTTCTAATGCTTTAATTACAGATGATTGTTTCCCTTTATGGGTTTTGGTTAATGATTGTCTATACTACAGTCTCTGGGGTCTCCCTGAAAAGGCTACCAAAACCTATAGCCAGAGATTGTTAGAATTATCAGTGGCTAGTACCTTATATGGGATACAATGATTGAATCCCACATGAGGTACTAGTCTTCACTTTGTTCATTTAAGGGCAACACATTAGCCCTCTGCCTCCATTGCAAGTCGAATGCCCTACAGGACCAAACAGGTAATATAATGGTGCTTACCAAGGAAAAGACTCTCAGCCAAGGGCTTGGTGCCCCTACTCTCAGTGGATATATAGGTTCTAGATGTAGATGCATATACATGCAGAGACACATGAAAAGGAAATTCTCTTGCAATTCAACATATGCTTATTTCACAGGTATGTATAACTAACCCATATAAAGATGTGGTTTTTAAAGCCTAAAAATAGTATATAACTATTGTTCTTTCAGTCTTATGCATCTTTAATATTTGATTTTCTGATAAGCACTGCATTGTCTATTGAAAATTAAACCATAAAAATTTCTCCTCTCAATAATAATTAAAAATAATCTCATTATATTCAATAAAATATTCTTTGATGATCAAGGATTATTTTCACCTAAAACAGAGAGGGAAAACTTATCTAAAACTTTAGCTTTCTTTCTATGGTTTACTTCTGTTCTTTGAAATGAAAGAAAACCTTACTTAAAAAATTTTTTTTAATTTTTATACAGTTGGAAAGTTATTTTCCATTTACAGCTATTACAAAATACTGGCTATATTCCCCATGTTGTACAGTACATCCTTGAGCCTATCTTACACCCAGTAGTTTATAGCTCCCATTCTCTACCCCTTGTTGCCCCTCTTCCCTCCCTACTGGTAGCCACTAGTTTGTTCTATCTGTGAATCTGCTTCTTTTTTGTTACAGATACTAGTTTTCTGTAGTTTTTAGATTCCACATATAAATGATGTACACTGTGTGTCTTTCTCTGTTTGACTTACTTCACTTAATATAATGCCCTGTTAGTGGCAAAATTTCATTATTTTTTAAAAGAAAAATCTCACTTAAAAAAAAAAAAACTTTAAAATATCCCTTAGAAGCCCACAAGGCTTATTTAAAATAAATTTTACCACTGGCCTTGACTGATAAATATTTCCTTTTAAAATCCCTTACCTTCATGTGAGTGGTCATAAAGAAGATAAGTGTCTTCAAGAGGAAAACGGAGTTAAGTGTGAATGAATTTCATCTTTTAGAACATTTCTTTTTGGCCTTCTTTCATGTGTCGTGCCAAGGCCAGAATATTTCTCAGCTCCCACTAGTACATGTTTCTATCTGACGGTTGCCTCAGGCTGTGACAGCTTCATTTTTCTTCTCTGAGAATACATACAGAAGATGGATTTGACATTATACTCAGTAAACAAAATGTTGTTTAAAAAATACATCTCCTAAAATAGCTGTGATTAGTTTTCAGATCAAGGTAAACAATAGTTTCCAGCTCTTAACATTTTTAATCAGTCAATTCAAATCCAAACTAAAATGCTTACCTGGCTGGGTGTGAATGTAGTAAATTAGGATCAGAATTAAATATTTTATTAATTGAAAAAGCAGATAAAAATTAATGAGATTAATGATAGAATTTTAGAAGTTATCTCTAATCCATTTTTATGGAGTGATTTTTTTTAATATTAAGTGCTTTTCTTTTTTTAGGTTTTCAAAAATTTATGAATGGGGCTAAAATAAGTCAAATGCAACTTACTATTGAATCTTTCCTTGAATTTCATAGAGTCCTTTTTACAGATGGCACAACTCCTACATGTCCACTGGGCTAGTAGGATTAATTGTTGTATCTCATTTTTCCATTGTTTGATCTTTAGCAGCTGAAGAGACAGCTAATCTGCCTCCTTCTCCACCCCCATCACCAGCCTCAGAACAGACTGTCCCAGTGGAGGAAGGTAAGGCCTGTTGGACTCTTGAGGTTTGTCTTCTTTTAAGGGTAAATAAACCTCAACCCATAAGTGCTGGACTTTGGTATTGGTTAGTATGTGACCCAGCTTGGGAGCTGTCTGTTTCAAATAATCAAGAAGAAACAAAGACTTTGATTAAATGTATTATCATTTCTGTACATAAAATCAAAAGTAGATAAATATGGTAAATAAGAAAAATCTGCTGGATAAAGGAAAAGATAACTTTATGTTTAAGTGGCTAGCTAGAATAACTACAGAGAACTAGTTTACTTCATGTAGACTGTTTTAAAGAGTAGATACAATTTAATTTTATAAGTGACTGAATAAAAATAAATATATTGATGAAATCAATAGATTTGTTTTGGAAGGGTTGGCAGGAACTGTCTCTGTTTTGCTCACTATTGTATTGCCAAGGGCTTCCCCAGGGCCAGACCTGTAGCAAACTCTCAGTAAATATTAATGAATAAATGAAGAAGTCAGTGAACAAATTTGATATTGAGAGTATTGAACTGGAAACTGAGATCATGGCTTCTTTCCTGCTGAGACCTTTTATTGTCCATGAATCTATTTATGCATTCAGTCAACATGGAATGCCATGTCAGCTTTTCAGTTTGCAATGAAGAAGCAGACAGATGCCTCTGAAGAATATCCATTTAGAATCTGAGATGAAAGACACTATTTAAAAGCTAACTATTATTGGTTCTCTGAATTAGACCAGTTAACTTTTGTCTATTGTTTGAGAGTTACAGGAGAAGAAGAAAGCTTTTAAAATTTATTGAAAGCTTGTTTGTGTCAATATAATTTACTTTTCATATACTAAAATCAGAATATTAATACTTTTCCATTTTTGTCATTTGTTGACTTATTTTTCCTTTTGTTGTACTTTTTAGAGCTCATTTTATTGTGTTAAAAATTAAATAAGGTCACAAAAGAATCACTGTCTTTTTATAATCGGTAATTAGGTTTGTTTACATTATTTTTTGAATTACTAGAGGTTATTCTAAATTACTGAACTATAAACTATCAATAAATATAATTTATTTTTGTCATAGATTTATAAACTTAAACCTTTTTTAGTAAGATTTTTTTTCTTATATTGAGGCCTTTTTTCCTATATTTACTGCCTGAAATAATTAGTCAAAGGAATAAAAAAAATTGAGGACTATAAGCATTGTATATAATAAGTGTTATTATAACCATTGATGATTAGTTAATTCCCTGAAAATGTGATTAGATCTTTTAATTCATAGATTTGAAAGATCCTTTCTGGGCCTTGATTTTATCTGTTCATGTCTATGGAGCACCTACAAGTTTCCTTGCACTCCTCAAATTCTCTAAGTATACACTAGTAAGCAAAACAGACATGATCCTTCCTTGTAAGAAGCACAAAGTCTGGTGGAGAATGGAAATCCAGTAAGTAAGTTCAACAATAGGAAGGAAAAGAACAGGGAGCTTTAAGGTAAAAGAAGAGTAATCTTACTTTATTGGAGGGAGAAAGGAGCTGAACTCAGAAGCCTGAGGAAGTGTTGGCCAAGGAAAGATGGAGGAAAGGGGCAATTTGGGCAGAGGGACGAGGATGTGCAAGGACTCTCAGGTGGGAAAGTGCATGAAGTGTTCTGGGAATTGAAGGAGTCCCAGGGCTAATGCATGAGAGATGGGTGGAGGAGAGGAGTCTGGGAGTGAGCAGCAGCTGGCTTGGTTCAGGCTCCTGGATTTTACTCTGAATGTAATGGAAAGCCTTCCATGACAGCTCTGCTTCCCACAGGTCACTGAAAATGTTTCTGAACCCCTACTTAAAGCCTTTCCCGTGTCAGGAAATCCTCTTAACCAAGAGAGGGGTATGACGTTGACTCCCAAGTCACCTAGAGGTCAAGTAATTCATTCTTCTTACTGTTAAATGTGAGTGTGAGTTAAAGGGGCAACAAGGTCTTCCCGGCCATCTGAGACTCATCCAGTCTGTTTCTGGAGGGTGTACCACAGATACAGTGAAAGTATACATTAAAATAGAATCACTTTCATATCTTGGTAACTTAGGTATCATATTCCAAAGTAACTGTTCCTTCACATTTTGGGATTGTTTCCCTCAAGATGTTTCAGTATATTTGGGGAAAATGTCAACTTACTTCCTACTGAAAGTAATTTGAAGATATTTTTAACATTTTCAAACTGAATATGTATTTTTATTTAATTTTTTTCAAAAGACAGCCTCAACCTATACAAAATCCTAATGGTTTCCTTTTAAAAAGATAATCATATTTTTTAGTTATATAGAAAAAATATGTAATTTCAAACTCCATTGATTTAAAAGATTAGATAATATTTTTACCTTAATTTTATGAAAGGCATGTGATCTAGGCAATCAAACTAGTTCCTCTCTTTTATTTTAAACCACTCTTAAAGTATGTATAACAACATTTGTTTTGTTTTATCAGAAAAAAATTAGTGAAAATCCACAAGACAAGAATCAACTTTTCAAATTTTCAAATCAATTGGTTTGTGAAGACAAAGCCAAAGTTTTTAATATATTGCTCATAGCACGTTGACTGGAAAGAAAGCAGGTGGATTTTTCCATCTAGATTTTTTACCCTCCTCAAAACACCCTTAAAGCAACTTCAATCTAAAGGCACAGTGAATGTCACAGTTCAGTCCTTTTATGTAAATGTTCTTAGATTAAATTGAGTATTTCATTGATTTTGAGGATAGGCTTTTTATTAATTAGCAAACATTCTAAAAGCTGTTCTTTCCCAAAGGGGAGGCATGGATGCTTCTTCTAAAAATAATTTAAGATATTAATTACTGTCATGTATGAATATTCATGTATTATAATTAGTGTAATATTCATAAGACTGTACTTATTCTGGGGAACAAAGAGATTTTGATGAAAAAAATTAAGTAGCACACTTGGAAACACAGGTACAGTGAACCAAACTGAACTAGTTATTATATTTTCAAATTAAGTTCCCCTTTCTTTTTGGCCTAACCATAGTAGTTACCACTTGAACTGAACTGTTAGAATTTGGAAGCCCATGCAAGAGCAATGGAGAAATCTGAAAACAGAACCAGGAGTCCTTCCACCCTCTTAGGTTTGCTCAGAATTCTAGGCTGATGATTTCCTGTGTCAATGATGTGGCTGGCGCACTGTAACTGTTAACCGGAAGCAGTTTCCCTCCATATCATTCTAGGGCAGCAGACACAGTTGGCAAACTGAGAAGTCCTCAGTCCAAAGCTTGTAGACTGGAAAGGGCTTAGAGAAGTTGGGACACTACGTAAGAGGAGTCAGCTGCTCTAGGTTAGGCCATGGGGTAGAAGCTGTGATGCCGGCAAGATCACCAAGTCGGAGTCACTAATACCCCAAGATGTTCAATCTCTCATAAACGTGACTACTCATTGTACCCAAGGGGGCTCACAGATCAAGACTGAATTTTGTGTGGCAAACTTTACCCAATATAAATTTTCAAATGCTTCTTTTAAAGAAAATTTTGTATGAAAGCAAATTAGGGGAAATGTGGTTCTCCACTAAAACCAGGTAAGCTTCATTTTTAAAGATTATCATTATGCAAAGGAACTATGTAGAAGTCCAAGGTTCACAAGACTACCCTTCCCTTTAAAACAGTACATTATTAAATGAAGCAGACTATTTTGTGACATAACCCAGTGTCCAAAAGCAAATGTACTTATAGTAAAAGGAGACATTCGGTCCTGGCCTTAAAGAGCAAAACTGTTATGAATTCATTTTTCATAAATCTCCTAAGTCTAGCTTTGATGTATCAAATCAAAGAAAAGAGTAAAGGTACATGACAACTTGTCTGATAGACTAAAGATAGAGATATTAACGTCTATGGAATCAAGAATGATTCTTGGTGCTTTCTCAAATACCTTCCCATTTAATCCTTCAAGCAACCCACACAGAATACTCACCTAGATAATACTCACTTCCACTGTTGCCCAGGATGTCACAGCTAATAAGTGGCTTATCCAGAGTTTAAATTCAAATCTGCTATGCTCAATTGCTTTGGTCATGTCTAACTCTTTGCAATCCCATGGACTGTAGCTCACTAGGCTCCTCTGTCCATGGGATTCTCCAGGCAAGAATACTGGAGTGGGTTGCCATGCCCTCTTCCAGGGAATCTTCCTGATCCAGAGACTGAATCTGTGTCTTCTGCACTGCAGGCAGGGTCTTTACTCACTTAGCCACCTGGGAAAACGAAGTTCCTACAAACACCCTCACTGCATCGCTAAATCTAGCTAGGCTCTTACTGTGGGACAATGAGAGTGAAGTCATCTTCTAATGAGAGTATTTTGGTTACAAGACACTGGATCGATTCCCTTTTTTTCCAAACAACTCCCAAGTAAATAATTCATTCATTTATAATTATTATATATATATATAAAATTCATTCATTTATATAATTTATTTATTATGTGTCACACCTCCATTTGGGTATGAACTGAGAGCACCTGCCATTCACAATCCTATAGCAAATGAGGATCTCTTGTCTTCTAGCATTATTACTGGAAGCCCATGCACTGGTACAGTCTCTGAACTTTAGCCAGCCAACATGGTCCTCTAAGCATCACTTCACTGGCACATCTCTGGGACATGTAATGTAGATGGACTTCAGGCTCATAGGTCCTAAACAGAGACTTGGAGTAACCCAGAGGGGCCTGGGCTTTGCCAGACATTCTTTTTGAAGTTGCCTGGCTAAGAGCCAGACAAATACTACAGAGAAGCTACTTTTCCGCTGAAGCACTCAAAGTTTTTGTTGTTTTTGTTGTTCCCTGATTAGCCAGAGTTTTCAGAATAGAAAGTACTGTTTCTTTGAAATGTTCTGGATCTGAAGCAAGACTCTGGGTTGTTTTCAAATTTTGGCACTTTCAAGAAACAACAAGAAAGAGGAAGCCAAAATCTTCAAAAGGCTAAACTACCCAAGGAGAATTGCCTTTAAACTATCATCTCTCAGGTTTAAATTCTTTAGTTTTGAATTGTAGTCTGCTGTCCTCCCTAGAAAATGTTGAAAAGCAGGGAGGCAAATATGCCATTTTCACTTATTGATTATCCATGTAATCTGTTTGAATGTATTAGTTTTAGAAAAAATTTGTGTCCCTGGGGAGTCTACAGCCTCGGGAGTCACTAGAGGAGATATGAATGGCTGGGACTTGTGACAAGCCCAAGACTTATGATTCAGCCAATGTTGTAGGCCAGATCTCACCCAGTCGTCTGCTCAGCTGAGAAATCATGCCGAGTTGAACTAACAATATCAAATGTAATTTTAGGTTTCTTCTATCCCATGATATAATAAGCATTGTGGCTGGGAAAGTTCTGAGCACCCATCTAGAAACAACTTCCATGGAACAATCAGTAAACAATATGTTCAAAAGATTAAAAACATTCTCTCTTCAAAATATTATTTTAGTGTCCTTATGATTTCAGGTTTATTTCCAGTTATCAGCACTCAGTTGAATGAAAATAAGTTATTGTGCTAAAAATTCAGTGCATTTTCAAATTAATGCTGTAATTCTGTCCACTTAAATTTTGATAGAAATAAAAATTATACAGATAGCTACTGCATTTTGATCTTATTGAAAATTACAAAAATTTAAAATTATTTCTCTATAGAAGTAAATAAATAGTGGTTAACAAATTTAGTAATCAGCCATGTAGGCCTGAGATACATACAGTGTCTCAGCCAGATATTGTTCTTTGTGATCATTCTTTAGGCTTATTGAAATGCTAAGCAAATTGATTGATATACACTCATATTTCTAAGGAAATATATTTAAGTAATACAGATTTCTAAGCTAAGACGTGGGAAAGAAAAGAAATGAGAGCAGCTTCTTTAGCATTTCCATGAGAAATATACAATGAGGGCTTTGAAATATAAAAACAGTAGTACAAGTGAAACTTCACAGAATACAATTGTGATGGGTCAGAAGCCACCTCAGTAGAAATTCTCAGCTAACTGTATCTCTGTTAAGCCTTCCAAAGAGAAGCAGAACACAAGAAAACAAGTGTATGTTGCTAGGTAATTTCTAGTACTTTCACAGCCATGCAGATAAGAACTAGGGTTCAAAAGGATGCCTAGGAGTTTGCATCCAAAGAAAAAGCTATGCCAGTTGTGTTCCCCTAAGCAAGACAGGAAAGAAGCATAATGCATTGTAGATTTTTCTTAACAGGATTGAAATTAAAAATTATTTTCTGGTAGAAGTCATGAACTAAAAATTAAATCAACCAAAATGCTAACCATGCGCACATACTAGATAATGAAGGTTGTACTTCCACAGGCCCAGTTTCTCTCAGAATTGTACAGGCGTCAGGTCCTAACAGCTTTCCTCTTTTATAACTTATAAATGTATTGATAAAAACATGAGAAAATGTGCGTACTTGAAAGAATTTCTTCTAACAAATGCATTTGTTTTGTAGTGCTTTGTTTCTTTCCCAGTGTTTCTGTTGTTATTTTAACTCATTTGAGGAAGATGTAAAGATAATTTCTATTATGCAGTGGGAGTGTCAGAACATTTGGTTCATTTAGATCAATGACAAGATTCCTAAAGGGAGAGTTTAAATTCAGTGGCTACTGAAGCATGAAATTTCAATGTCTCCCATCCTCCACCAGCTTGGTCTCGCTCATCCCTCTCCATCCTGCTGTGCTGCTTCCGTGACCCCATGTCCTGTGCAAATGTTTGTCTCGTCCGTCTGATCTTGTGTCTGTCTTGTCCAGTTTTCCCTGCAGTTTTTTCCTGTGTGTCTGTTTGTAGATGAAGGGGCTGAGGATCAAGTGGGTCCTCTACACAGGTTCCCCAGCCACGAACCTGCCACCAGCGGGGAAAGGCGTAGACTCCTAGCCCCCTCCATCTCGGTGTCTGTGCCTGATGATGACCCTTCCAATTCCGATGAGGAGTACTATGAGCATCCTTTGTTCAGCTCACAGTGGACTGCCTCTAGTGTGCTCCCCAGTGGCCCAGCGCAGAGTGCAGAGGCCCACTTAGGCCGGGAGAAAGGTGAACCAAGCATGGTCCCCTTAGCTCCTCCTCCCCTGCCCGCAGCTTTGACCATGTGCATCACCTTAAGTGTGCCTCCATGTGTGGGTGGGAGGGACAGGAGCCTGTTTTTTCCATATGAAAGTGAAGTCCCTATATCGCTCATCTCCATCCAAATGCCTCAACAATTTATATGGAAGAAGGCTGATTTAAGACATGTGAGTGCTGCTTTTTTTTCTTCACAGCTTCTGAGAAGGAAGCAAAAAAAGTTCAAACAAGTATGACTTCTTTCTACCCCTTGCAAATATATCAATAGGGAAAGAATGTATCTTCTTACCCAAACCAAAGAAGATGACCTTTAATATAATTTTTCCATATTATTAGACCAGACTTCAGAGTTAGGTTTCTATTTAGTGCCATGTTAATGTGATAGCCTTTTAAAAGATAAATAATTGTTTAGGGTAGAATAAATGTTATGGAATGAATTTATTTCTCCAAATCACTTAAACATCTACAGAAACTATAGAGGCTTCCTCAGGTGACTAAATCTTGGTTCAGATAAGTAGAGGTGGGCTAAAATGAAGGAAATGCTCCCAAGCTTTTGTCATTCCAGTCTTTCGAAGGTGGAGACCTTGTGTATAGTTAGCTGTGGAGAGGATAAAATAAGTGGGCAGTGGGCTGCAATTTATCTCATTCTAACAAGGTAGTCTTATAAAGAAAAAAATAGGGCTAATTTTTTTTTTGCTTAGGTAAATGTCATTTTGAAATGAGGAAAAATAACTTGCTTAAATGAAGAGTTTATTTTTGTATGGCATAATATTTAATGTAAAGGCAGATAGTTCCAAGGCAAGAGCCCCAATGGTTCAGACATTCTGATAGAAAAATACAATCCATATTGAGTAAACTTAAATGGACTTAAAATAATTAAGAAAAATATGTGAATTTTGAATAAAGAACAGGTGTGGAAATAAACATGATTTATACAAAATGAGAAACTGGAAAGCTAAAAAATTACATGGATTTAGAAAAAATGTAAAATAAATTGATTTCACCCAATAAAGTGACATTAGTAAAGCAGCTATATTAAAAGTCTCTTAGCTTTAATCAAAATCTCTAATTCTATGGCATTGTAAAAATTGCCTTAATAATAAGTTAGAATCTGAGTTATTAAAATGTTACTGACATAGTTAAATTACAAAAATGCAAGTATCTGTGTGTTAAATGTGAAGAAATAGTAGCAGTTCTCATTTTTCCCCATAAGGGCTTTAATGTTTCTCAAAAAATTTCTCTCCTTTCCATCTATAGTCTTCTTCACAGATCCATTTAAACAATATATGATTGTTCATAGGAATTTCAAAAGAATCATTCATTTGAAGAACTATAAGACAGCTTAAATATTTCCCTCTAATTTCTTAAGCAATAAAATGGGATTTATTTTACTGATATTTGAAGTGTAAATGAGAAACAAATGACAGCATAATTCATGGCTTTTCATAAATTTGTTTTATTACATTTTAATTGTTAATATTTTTCTGTATTCTTCAATGGTAGAATGGTTAATCTTTGGGGAGGATATTTTGGCAGTTTTGTTGCCACTCAGCTGTCTTTCCTTGGTGGTTTTGTTTTGAATTGTAGAAATGAAACTTTATAATATGCACATTTTCATTCTTTCTTTAGTGTCAAAGAGAACTATACAAGAACTATATTACTGATATTTCAGTGGTTTGAACAATATGATAACAGTCGTGTCCCAGAGGTAGACTTTTCTAAATTGCAATGAAATTAACTTTTACCTGGACCTTGTTTTTCAAAATATTTTACTTACTTCTTTAAAAATTTGTACATTCTCCAATCATATAAAGCAATGAAGATGAAATTAATTGAGTTAGGTAGTCTTTGGCCTTAAAAATACTAAATAAAGTATGTCTTAAAGAGTTTTGATGGATTTCATGATAAAGTTGATAATAAAGTGGTTGATTGGATATTATTCTGAGGCCAGGTTTTTTACTCCCAAAGATCCCTTTAGCAAAGTTTGCATGTTTTAAATTAAATCAGGAATTCGTATGTAGGGGCTTCCTGCATTGGAGAAAACAGCACATGACTTACAAACTTAAAGGTTTGTTGCAGCATATCAATGCATCTGTCTTTTCACAACCATCTGTTATCTGGCAGTGCCATCTCTTATTTCCAGCCAGCTTTCCACATTGTGTGCGACTTACTGCCATTTCCACTAAGGGTAATAGATCAATAAAACCCTTTCAGCTCTCAAGTTTTAAAATAAATAGCCTTTTAATGAGACTTTAAAAGGCATCATTATTAGACGATTATATTTACTAATTTTCCAAGCAATACATAATGTCCATTGCGTTAAGACATTAATTTGTTCATCCAAGCAGTAAAAGAGGTTCTTGTGAGGTCAATAAAGTAGAGCTGAAAGCGTTCCTTGAATGATATTTCTGTTGTTTCATATATGTTTCTATGGTCATGATGTCAACATCTTTTTCATCCCTAAGAAGAAGAAACGCTAGAGAGTCCAGTGGCTGAGGAAGAGAAACCTGCCACTCTTCCTGAGAAAGAGTGTGGGGCTGCCAAGGTCTCAGACCAGCCCAAGGGCCTCAGTGAGGGCCAAGTGGAGTCTAGTGCGGAGGCCCAAGTAGTTCCTGCAGACAGCGCCTCAGCAGGGGCCCCACAGGAGAAAAGTGTAAAAGAGGTCACGGTCACGGAGGTGTCTCCAGAAGTAAAAACCCCTTCCTCTGCCGGGGAAGGTGTGTCTTTCTTAGGATTTGCATGTGTTTTGTTGCAAGTAATCTCTCCAGCAGCTTATCAATCTGATGCCTTTCCAATGCTATTCCATCGCTGGGTCGTCTCATGATACCAAGACCCCTGTCTGAGACTTAAAGAGCAAAGAGTGTGGCTTGTGCAGGTGCTGTGTGGCAGCTTGGTTTTCCACTGCTGCAGCTGATTCCTGGTTTTACTTTGCCATGATACAATACGCTTTGCAGCCAGGCTGATGACGCTATGTGAGCTTTTTTTCCGCCCCCGCCCCTCCTCATCTCAAATGTTTGCCAGTCACATTGCTAATACATGTATATTTTTATTTTTATTTTGGGGGACAGCAATTCATATGCTTTTCTTTCAAATCGTAGAGGTGGATTTTGGCACATTATTACGGGCTTCAATGGTAGAATGGTTTTTGTTTGCAACTGCAATGTGCTATATTTTTTTTATGCTTCAGTGAATACTGGTTTAGTTTCCTTAAAAGCACCTGCTGATGCTTCTCATATCATTTCCTTTCCATGGCAACCAAACCCTTTGATCATCACCATCTCTTTTGAGTTTTCATTCATCTAAACTTTACTAGAAAATTCATAAAGTATTTATTTTCTATTGTGACAAGACAACACACAAGTGTTTAGGTTAATGATGATCCATACACTTGCCCTTCAATAGATGACTGAATTTTATTAATTTTCCCCAAATCTTCTCCAGACAATTAACATTTAGGCTTAGTGACCACAATGAAATAACTTTGGCTGTAAAATACAAGTGACACTCTGGAGCCTTTTGAATTGGTGAACAAATAAAAATTACAAAGACTCATTTAGTCTCTGTGAAGCATCCCTAAAGCCAATATTGGTCAGTGCTTCACCTGTTGGTCACATTCCAGGAAATGAGGTCATGACCAAGGAGAAAAAGACATTTTAATAGTTTACTCTTACTAAAATTTTGTTATTCATGTAACTTCCCAGTATTAACAGTATAATTCAGATTTTCTTACATTTATCATACAGACTAAGTAATGATTAGGATTTAGGAATTTTGATACATGGTAGAAATTGTCTTGTTAATATTTAGGTCATATCAAACAAAGTCTATAGCAATTATTTATTTGTATTACTGAAATTTAATCTTAGATGACTTCTAAAAGTTTATTCTAGGAACATTTCAATGCCCCCAAAACTGGTCTTGGCATTTGTTAGTCAAGTTAGCTGAAATTATTTAACACATATTATTATAAATTAATTGGCCTTCTGCCCATGGGCTACCAATTCACTTTGCAATGAGAAAAGAAAAAGTTTGGCTGAAACCAATTCTTTTCCATATTTAGATTATAGATTATATAGATTATTTTGTACCCTAATGTTAACTACTTATTAAATTTTCTTTAATATGTAGTTTTTATCTGTAGAAGGCATATGACATTTTTTTCTGCTATAGGACACATCAAGTACTGTTTAGAGACACCAAACAAACAAAGGAAAAAAGAGTATTCAAAATATACTCTTATTTCATTTCTGTACACATTAATTCACAGTGGGAGTTTATTGTAGCAATCATACAAATGTATCTCAGTCCTGACATTTTCATTTTAATTTTTAAATGAATAGCATGCTTGCACGTTTCATAGTTTTTCTTTCAAGCCTACCATTCATTTGCCATTTCAAAAAATAATTTTAAGCTTACTGCCTGAAAGCCCTTGCCTATTATGTTTAAAAATCAACCCAATTACTTCAGGTTTACTTACAGCCTCGAAGATGGAGTTTCATGATCAACAAGAATTGACTCCCTCTCCAGCCGAGCCACTAGACAAGAAGGAAAAGGAACCAGAGACAGAAAGTAAGCCTGGTGAAGACCTTAAGCATGCTGCCTTAGTTTCTGAGCTGGAAACAACTAAAACTTCCCCTGATAAAAAGGACATACAAGGCACAGAAGAAGAAAAAGCACCTCCCACTCTGTTTGGGCACACTCTTGGTGCCAGCCTAGAAGATACGAAACCCAAGACAGAACCAAGCCTAGTGGTACCTGATATTGGCCTTCCTGCAGAGCCCACAGCTGCAAAAGAGCAGAAGGACTGGTTCATCCAAATGCCAACGGAAGCCAAAAAGGACGAGTGGGGTTTAGTTGCTCCTGTATCTCCTGGCCCTCTAACACCCATGAAGGAAAAAGATGTACTTGAGGATATCCCAAAATGGGAAGGGAAACAATTTGATTCTCCCATGCCGAGTCCCTTTCAGGGTGGAAGCTTCACTCTTCCTTTTGACATCTCAAAGCATGAAATAGTTGCAGCAGCAGCATCCTTTGCTCCCGCCCTGTTACAGCCAGATGACCAAAAATCTCTGGAAGAAACTGGTAGCCCAGCAACTGCCAAAGATAGTTCTAAAGTTGAAGAGCCCCAGAAGGATCAACCTGACAAAATAGCAGAAGCACCAGCCTCAGAGGCAGTTGCTGCACCCAAAGATGCTCACGTTTCAATTGTGGAAGAGTGTGTCCCAGAGAAAGTTTCAGGAGAAGAGAAAGGGATGATAAAGGAAGAGAGTGTGCAGATAAAAGAGACTCCCACCCTCAGCGAACAGGAATCTACACTTGCTGAAAAGGAACCTCACCTAAAGCTTGAAGAAAAACCAACCATTTCTGACAAAGAAGCCATGCCAAAAGAGAGTGAACCCCCAAAATTGATAGATGAAGAAACAAATATAATTCAACCTTCCACCGAACACACTTACTCCAAAAAAGAAGAGAAGGGCCAGGAGCCTCCCACAGATATATTAAAACAGGACTCATTCCCTGTAAGTTTGGAGCAAGCAGTTACTGATTCAGCCATGACCACTCAGACCCTGGAAAAAGTCATGACTGAACCAACTGCACTAAGTGAAAAGATTGCCACCCAGGAGCTCTTTGAAGAAAAAGTTGCTGACAAAGATCATAAGGTAGAAGGAGTTGGAGTTGTAACATCAGCTGAACTTGACATGCCATTTTATGAAGACAAGTCAGGAATGTCCAAGTACTTTGAAACATCCGCCTTGAAAGAAGAAGTGACCAAAAGCATCCAGCCAGGCAGTGATTACTATGAACTAAGTGACACAAGAGAAAGTGTCCAAGAGGCTTTTGATACTGTGTCTCCCATGCATAAAGATGGCGACAAGGCACTTCCAGAAGAAGAACCCCAGCCCAGTGCTCCGGCACAAGAAGCAGGGTATAGCACTCTCGCACAGAGTCATCCATCTGACTTACCAGAAGAACCCAGTTCTCCCCAAGAAAGAATGTTCACTATTGATCCAAAAGTGTATGGAGAGAAAAGGGATCTCCACAGTAAGAATAAGGATGATCTGACACTAAGCAGGAGTTTAGGACTTGGTGGTAGGTCTGCAATAGAACAAAGAAGCATGTCCATCAATTTGCCCATGTCTTGCCTGGATTCCATAGCCCTTGGGTTTAACTTCGGTCGAGGGCATGATCTTTCCCCCCTGGCTTCTGACATTCTAACCAATACTAGTGGAAGTATGGATGAAGGAGATGATTACCTTCCAGCCACAACACCTGCCGTGGACAAAGCCCCTTGCTTCCCAACCGAAAGCAAAGAAGAAAAAGAACAGGCAAAGGAAGAAAAAGATACTGGAGAGGAAAATGCCCGAGTCGAGACATCATGTGAGTCGCCTTTCCTAGCCAAAGATTATTACAAAAATGGTACTGTCATGGCTCCTGACTTGCCTGAAATGCTAGACCTGGCAGGCACACGGTCAAGGTTAGCTTCCGTGAGTGCAGACACGGATGTTGCCAGGAGAAAATCAGTCCCATCAGAGACTGTGGTGGAGGAGAGTAGCACTGGCTTGCCCCCTGTCACTGATGAAAACCACATCATCGTTAAAACTGACAGTCAACTCGAAGACCTGGGCTACTGTGTGTTCAATAAATACACAGTCCCCCTCCCGTCACCTGTTCAAGACAGTGAGAATTTATCTGGGGAGAGTGGTTCCTTTTATGAAGGCACTGATGATAAAGCACGAAGAGATTTGGCCACCGATCTTTCATTAATTGAAGTCAAGCTGGCAGCTGCCGGAAGAGTAAAAGATGAAGTCAGTGCTGAGAAGGAAGCATCCCCACCTATCTCTGGTGACAAATCAGGACTGAGTAGGGAGTTTGATCAGGAGAAGAAAGCCAGTGATAAGCTGGATACTGTCCTAGAGAAAAGTGAAGAACATGCTGATTCAAAAGAGCACGCCAAGGAAACAGAAGAGGCTGGTGATGAAGTTGAAACTCTTGGATTAGGAGTGACCCAGGAGCAAGCTTCAGCCAGAGAACTGACAGTTGCTAAAGATGCATCACCTGTCATGGCTGAGAAAGCAGAGAAAGGTCTTAGTTCAGTGCCAGAGGTAGCTGAGGTAGAACCGTCCAAAAAAGCTGAACCAGAACTGGATTTGGCTGTGAAGAAAGCTGAACAAGGTCAGTTAGATATTAAAATCAGTGACTTTGGACAGATGGCCTCAGGGCTACACGTAGATGCTGGAGAGGCAGCAGAGCTTAAACTTGAGGCTACCCAGGACCTCGCCCCCTCATCCACAGCCCCTCCGGAGGTAGATGCATTTATGGGTGTTGAGTCCAGCCACTTGAAAGACGGCACCAAAGTTAGTGAAACAGAAGTCAAGGAGAAGGTGGCTAAGCCTGACTTGGTGCACCAGGAGGCTGTGGACAAGGAAGAATCCTATGAGTCCAGCGGTGAGCATGAAAGCCTCACCATGGAGTCCTTGAAAGCCGATGAGGGCAAGAAGGAAACTTCCCCAGAATCTTCTCTAATTCAAGACGAGATTGCCATCAAATTGTCTGTGGAAATACCCTGTGCACCCGTTGTTTCAGAGGCTGATGTAGCCGCAGATGAGAGAGCTGATGTCCAGATGGAATTTATTCAGCCACCAAAAGAAGAAAGCCAAGAGACCCCGGATATTTCCATCACACCCTCTGATGTTACCGAGCCGTTGCCTGAAGCTGCCAGAGCTGAACCAGCGGAGGCTCAGAGCGAGGAAGAAGAGATCGAAGCCCAGGGAGAATATGACAAGTTGCTCTTCCGCTCAGACACCCTTCAGATTACCGACCTGGGTGCCCCAGGCGTCAGGGAGGAGTTTGTGGAGACCTGTCCTGGTGAGCACAAAGGAGTGATTGAGTCTGTCGTAACCATCGAGGACGACTTCATCACCGTCGTGCAAACCACAACTGATGAAGGGGAATCAGGGTCCCACAGTGTGCGTTTTGCAGCCCTCGAGCAGCCCGAGGTGGAAAGGAGACCGTCACCCCATGCTGAAGAAGAACTTGAAGTAGAAGAGGCAGCTGAAGCCCAGGCTGAACCCAAGGACGGTTCCCCAGAGGCTCCGGCTTCCCCTGAGAGAGAAGAGGTTGGACTCTCAGAATATAAGACAGAAACCTATGAGGATTACAAAGATGAAACCACCATTGATGACTCCATCATGGATGCTGACAGCCTCTGGGTGGACACTCAAGGTGTGCATTATATTTTTCAATTTTCTACTCCCAAGTAAAATCCAGTATCCTAGTGGAAAAACGTTTTTGTTTTTTTTTTTCCATTTTAGACATTTTAAAATGTCCCTTTATCTCTTTATTTTGCATTTTGTTAGACAGATGGAGGATTTTGTACATTTGTTACTAATGTTGTCATTGTTGTTGTTGTCATGGTTTGCTCTGATCCACAGATGATGATAGAAGCATCATGACAGAACAGTTAGAAACTATCCCTAAAGAGGAGAAAGCTGAAAAGGAAGCTCGGAGATCATCTCTTGAGAAACATAGAAAAGAAAAGCCTTTTAAAACCGGGAGAGGCAGAATTTCCACTCCTGAAAGAAAAATAGCTAAAAAGGAACCTAGCACAGTCTCCAGAGATGAAGTGAGAAGGAAAAAAGGTTCATTTCACAATCACTTCTTTATGAATGTTTTTGAAGTAATTCATTATTACTCTTTTGTAGAAGAAACTGCCTAACCGTGGTAACTCATGATTGATGAAATTTCGTTCGGTTTTGCTCCAAGTGTGTATTCTTCTCCTGATGGTATGCTTTCTGTGTTTTCTTATTCATAGCAGTTTATAAGAAGGCTGAACTTGCTAAAAAAACAGAAGTTCAGGCCCACTCTCCCTCCAGGAAATTCATTTTAAAACCTGCTATCAAATATACTAGACCAACTCATCTCTCCTGTGTTAAGCGGAAAACGACAGGTGACTGTTCAATTCTGCAATGTGGCTGGCAAACATAGACATGTATTTTTTTTTTATCTCATTACCTTAGCAGCTTCATTTTGTTTTTCTTCCGAGAATCTCAGCAGTCATGAACAATTTCGCTATTAAGTGTCTTGTATCATTATTCTTTTTTTATCCCCTTCCCTACAGAAGAGATCATGACCATCTGTTTCTTTGTCATGCTCAGACTTAACAGTGATTGTATCTTGGCATTGTGCCCTAGTGTCACGTTCTGGGGATTCCTGTTTTCATTCTGTGTGTTTGGTTAGACGATGGCGATGAATATAACCGTGGTATGCATTCTCATTATTTTGCTTATTTACCTCCCTCATGCTTAAACCCATACATATTTGTCCTAGTTTCTATATTGTTACTGCCAAATCTGTTACTGATGTTGATGAATTTACTGAGGACCACCAAGAATGCATAGGGATTTTGAGATGGAGAATGAAAAGCAAATCTGGGATAAAATTGTGGTTGGAAAATTACTTTGCTTAGCGATGAAAGAAAAAAAAAAGGAAAAAGAAACTGTTTGGTAATCCCATCAGAGTTTATTTTTCATATCCAAAATTAGCTAGGCTTTCTGACAATATTGCATCTCTTGGTTGACATTTTGTCCTTGGAATTTTCTTAAAATGTGTTGGATTTAAAATACTAAATTTCCCCCTATAATGTAGTAGTCAAAAATTTAATAAATTTAATAAACCCCTTCCTCCAAATAGCTCAGAATTTAGGTTTATTTTCTATCTTGCTATCTTCTTATTGTTCTGTCGTCTTCAAATGTACTTTGTTTTTACTGTTTAAATAAGCAGTGGAATAAGGAGCGAAATGTTACAAATCATAATAAAAGCCCCTGTGTAATATCCACAATGCAAACTCTGTTCCTCAAGTTCAGTGCAAAGTATATATTTGAAATGTATAATCATATTAGGGTACTCTTAATTATAATGTTTTATTTTAGTATTGATTAAATGGCACACTTGCAGTTTACAAAGGAGGGTATCAGAGCTTGAGTCAGAAAGCAATATTTTCATTCCATTGTATACACATTAGAAGCGCCTTTACATAAATCTTTGAATGGCTTTAAAGGGTTAGCAGCAGCATTAACCCTTGTAAGAAGAAGAATATCATGGCATTGATGTTTTGTGATAGCTGCTAAAAATTTCAAGCATTTTTAATTTGTGTTCTTCATATAGGAAGTATCTCATATGCTTCCTTCAAGAACTAGTATATGAGGCAGGATTTGAAAGTAGAAGGTTTATAATTATACACAAACCTTGATGATGAAGGTTTAGAATGAGGAAGTAAGAATTATGAATCAACATGACATCTCTAAATTTTATATCTCACTTAGTACATTTTCATTAAACTTGGAATTTTTCTATTTAGAAAAATGCTTCTACAGGTAGAATCTCTTGGTTTGGGCATAAAAATCCCATATGCCATCGAAAAGATGAAAATTATATTAGGATTGTATAATTTCAGAGGAAGTGTCAAATGGTTTGATGAAGTACCCACATGTCATTGGTATTCAATTTGCCACACTGTGAGTAACTTGGCTTTTTACTTCATTTATTAGAGGAAATTTAAGACTTCTGGACTAAGTTAGAATCTTGCTCTTTTTTATTCAGATATTAAGATACTCAAACAAAAAGCATGCACCAAATGAGTGCCGCTGACTTAAACCAAAGCATATATGTCACAGAAACATGAGCTAAATTATAGAAATAGTAAAGAGCCATAATTTGCACTGCTTCTTTGAAAAAACAGTTTCAGAATCTGTGAATAATCTTACTAGCCAGTCCTAAATAGCATAGAACATATTGTAGGCCACTATTATTTTTGTGTTAGAACTGCATATGGCATGAGAAACCTTTTTAAAACTCATTTGGAGTGCTTTTAAGGATAAGTATTTTTTCCTAAGAATTTCTCTCTTGCGAAAGAAAATTAAAGCAAACACACCAGCTTTTTATTTTCTAAGTTCAATTGTTAAATAGGGATAATTTCCCCAAACACAAGGGTTGTGTTCAATTGTGAAAATAGTTAAGTCAAGTCAGGTAAGTTGTCAACAGAAATTATGCCGGAGATAATGGAGTTTAAAATTGAAACCAGAGGTATAAAACAGCAGCAAGAAAAACAACAGTAACAGATGTGGTAATAATTTCATACAGGAAGTGCATGTGTAGAACATGGTCTATTTTATTGAACTTGAAATTCTTCTCCTGTTTTCTCTTCTTGACAAGCTATTTTTCTTCCCTTCCCTTCTCATGTGGCACATTTCATGTCAAACAAATGTGTCTTACTATTATGAAATTCCAGGGGTGTAGAGGAAAAGGGGTTGGCAGACTGTAACAGTTTAAAATATAAAATGCAGAAATATGCCAGTGGCTACATAAAGAAGGTTTGGGAATCTCTGTGAGTATTCTTATGTGATGCCCACCCTAGAACCAAACACTCCCCTTTTCCTTAAATTCTGTAGCATTCGGATAACTGTCCTGCAATTTCCATTCTAAAGGATCTATAGTAATTTAAGGGTACACTGGTAACCGAAAATTACTTGGTGTGCTTATCTGTGCTTTGGTAAACACTGGGTTATAGTAATTAGCACACTGTGTAATGGGAGCCACATGCTGTAATATTGTTATTATTCAGATTTCTTTAATTATTGAATTTGAGTCTCAGTGTAAACAAAATCCACTTTACGTTAGTCTGTTGACAGAACTGAATATCCAAAAGGTATGAAAAGTGCATTTATGTGATCTTTAGCCACTAAGTTTGGGGTTGTTTGTGTCTCCTCTTTCAACAGCAGCAGGTGCTGAATCAGCTCAGGCTCCCAGTGTATTTAAACAGGCAAAGGACAAAGTCTCTGTGAGTAAAATACCTCTTTCCTTATTTTTTATTTGAAGTTCCCTTTGGTATTAGTGGCAGCGTTTTAATAATTTTAGATAAAATTTAGATTTTCGACATCTACTCTCTTAAATCATTCACTCACCCAGCATGATTCTCGATGGCATTCGAGCATGTCCTGGTATCTTCTGGAATGTGATGGTAGCTAGTGAGGGTAGAGCTGGGATGAAGGCTGCCTCTGTTGTTATAGTAAGAAGAAACATATGAAACACCACAATGATATGGAGAAAAATGGAAGAACTCAATTTATTTGCTTTTCATAGAATCAAGATAAACCATTGTAATCAACACCACACTATATTTTACAGCACTTTTTCATTGTTGTTATTATATGTGAGAATTTTAAACAATATAGATAAGTAAAAATATATTATTATCTCCTTATCTAAATATAACTGCAGTTACCATTTTGATGCAAGATATTAATTTTTCTACACGTTTATAGGTTTAATAACAAACATGGAAGATGTGTATCAGTTTTTTAATTATTCACTAAAAGTTTTCTATGTCATTAAACATTCTTATACATCATTTTAATGACTATATAATGCATTTTATACTTTTACAGTGATATGCTTTATCAGTTTCCTATTGGTATTCAAACAGTTTTCTGTATTTTAGTGGTGTTACCATGGAAATCTTTTTTGGCTGAATGTGTCCATATACATTTCCTTGGTAGTTTTCTAATAGTGAAGTCTGCACAATTGTCTTGTAGAAAGGTTGTAGACTTGTTTGTACTCCAGCTGTATATGAACATGCTTGTATTCAGTATTACTAGATATTGCTTTTTCTTTATTTAACAAGTGATAGAGATGAAATATTTTGTTGTTTTAATTTGGTGTATTAAAGATATTTAGCTTCTTTCATATTTATAAATCTTTTGTGTTTCTTATTTTGCAAGTTTATTTTTTATATTATTAATCATGTTTTTTAAACTTTCAAAAGACCAAAGACAATACAAAGTGTTTCTTTCTTTCTTACTGAAAGGAAAAAAGCAATCTAGTGAATTTTAAAATTATGACAAATAATTTGAGTGATATCACAGTGTTCTGGGTCTTAGCCATAATATATAACATGTAAATCACAATTCTTTGTTTGGCTTTCTAAAATCTAATAAAATTTTAAACTTCTACTTTTTGTTTATTATGAAAAACAGGAATTAATTTCATTTATAGCAGAACCTTTTATATCATCTTGAAGCCAAGGAGCTTTATGTTGGTTAAAAAATTATTTGTATATCTGATTATTCTATAAATGTTTTCAGACATATTACTGAAAATAAGGCAATCCATTTATTGCAGTGGTAATTTTCTTTGACCACGCTGTTATTTCAGGATTTACATCTCTTTACCTTCTATTTCTAATGGAGACTAGTGTATTGTGGTGGTTAAGAGCAGGGCTATGAAACAAACCAGATCTAAGTTTTGAACATTTATTAACTATATATAATCTTTTCCTGCCTGTGTCTTAATTTACCAAAAATAAGGGGAAGAGTAAATATTCCTATATAATAAGCACTCTGTAGTTCTTAGAACATAATATTTATTTCAATAAATAGCAGTGGTGATTATTATTATTATTTAAAAAGTAGAACTCTTTAGGAGCGGATATAGAAAGTAAGTCTGAGTTTTCTCCTGACTATAAAAATCATTTTTAAGTATACCCTGTTTGCAAAACCTTTAAGAAATTTTCAAGTCCCTTGGTTTTATTTTGGTTTGGCTTCCTTTTCATTCAGTTTTTTAAACCCCTTAGTACTTATATTTTACATTTTCAAATAAAACATGTATTAAAAACAGATTGTGTTTAAGAATTAGAAATTCAGACTATCAGTAGGTACAAAACAGTTATTTGAGTCAAAACAACTAATGGAAGAAATGAATACTTCCTACCTTGTTATCCATTAAATAGAATTGAATTAAAGTCATTTTCAGAATATATTTTTTTCTCTTTCAAGTTTAAAGTAAAAATGAAAATTCAAAAGAACTAATTAGCATAGAAAAGCAACAGTCAGTGATTTTTTTTTTTTTAATATGAAAGCTTAACCTTTGTTAGAATTACTGGTCTTAACATCTAACTAGAAAATCAACCATCAAAATCAAGGATCCTACTCAATTTGGTAAGAATTTGCATTCCAGTGAGGCTGTAAACGTAGCACATTCTGTGCAATAGCTTCGGTTTCTTTTGATTTCATAATGTAATGGTCAACAATTATGACAGTTTATGCAAAGAATATAAAAATGGCTCCAGTCATTACCCACTTACTGTGCTGTGTTGCTTCCAAGACTGTCTAGTAATTCAAATTATTTTCATAAATGTGTTTCAACAAGAATTAGCATTCAGTGCCCACACTTGTACAGAAACCAAACAAAACCTAACTTTTTTCCTCGTAAATGCCTATCTCAATCTACTGACGAAGAGCGATTAGACCACCATTCTTTCTAACTTTTTCTAATTTATTCTCCTTTTCCTTATAACTTCATCCTCTTCCTATAGTTTCCTAAAATCCCAAGATTAACTCTTATTTACCTCTGATATTCACTGTATCTATCAGAACAGTTCTCTCCGATTTTTCAACTGATCTTTATTGTGAACCTGATCTATCAATATAATCTTTCATTTCATTTGAGATTTTTTTGTTTGTTTGTTCATTTTATTTTGGTTTTGTATCTAGCATGAGATTAGTAGATGTCTTTCATCATTTAAGGCAATCCAGTTACTTCACTTTTCTTTCCTATACCACACTTTTGAAACTTGCTTATTTGTGGATAATGTCAATCAAAAAAGAATGACTTATGCTGACCCAGTTACACTTCCCACTTAAGGTGCTGGGTCTGTAAAACAAGAAATGATTTGTGCAATCTGTGAATACTTATGCCTATGTCAAAGTGATTACAAAGGTTAAAACTTGAGATTAGAAACGTTAGTTTTATTGCTTTTATTGTAACAGCTAAATAATATTAATTATTTGAAGATTAAAACCTCCTTGGCTTTGTCATACTGGTCTGTATTTTAACAGTCTCCCCCCAAGACATGTAGCATGCTATCATAGCTTTCTCCAAAAGCTGTGTATATACATACATCCAAAGCACTTACACTTGTACTTGACAACAGTCTCCCCAGGGATTATCAACACCTGTGAAAGTGTGATTTTCATGGGCAGTCTAGCCAGTGCTGACTTTAATTTTTAGAATTTATAACACATCATAGAAAATGTGTGATTTATTAACATAAAAATGTTTCTAATTCTGTGGTACAACTTGGTCCCTGGTGTGCATTTAACTCATAAAATGAACTCATTGTATTTAAAATCTGCAGTTTTCTGATGGAATCAGTGTAGACATCTAAAAATACATTTTCTCAGCTTAAAAATATATTTTCCATTATTAGGCCTTAAATATACTTGTTCGACAGTTATTGAAATATACTTTGTTCTACAGTTCTTGAAATGCAATCAAAATATTGATTATATATACCGTTTAAGTGCTGTGTTTATTAAAGGAATAATTCTAGTAGAGTCTCAAGATATTTTCCAAATATGGTATCATTATAAGTTCTATGGCTTAACCAGAGACCTTATACATAGAATTTATAAATAATATTTTAATCTATATTCTCATTTTCTGAATATTCTTAGTTCCAGTTAAAAAGAGGTATTCATTGAAAATCTCTTGTTCTCACATAATATACATGTCTGTCATTGATTATAACCATTTATCATGTGTTCTTATTAAAAGTAGACATTTAATTTTTATATGTTTATATGTTTTTTTAATTTTCCTTCTACTTCATAGTTTGGTTTATTTTGTGCTTTTGTTTGTTTTCTTCCATGGCTAGAATTCTACCTTGTCAAAGATTCCTGCCTTACAGGGTAGCACAAAGTCCCCAAGATGCAGCTCAGCCTGCCCTAGCGCGACTAAAAGGGCTACATTTTCTGACAGTTTATTCATACAGCCCACCTCAGCGGGCTCCACAGACCGCTTACCATACTCAGAATCAGGGAACAAGGTAAGGCAGCAAGCCAACCACAGGTGCAGAAAGGAATATAATTTGGGAGAAGGACGCAATTCAGTAAATGTCTGAAAGCCAAGAGTTTCAATCCTAAAGTGTTTGACATATAAACAATATACCCTATTAAAAAACTGATACCAATTAAATGTTTCAATAGTTATAAACAGCTTAATCATTAAAAAATGGAAGTTGTGTTTTTGTAAGATATACAGTACATAATTATTATTTTATATTTAATAAAATTTCAAATACAAACAAAATGTATTTGATATTACATATGACACATATAATCTAAGGATACCAAATTACATAAAATATAATAGTTTGGGCTCAGCATCAGACATATCAGGATTTAATACTAAATCTGCTACATCCCAATTCAGTGATTCTTACAAAAATTAAATTACGTAAACTGTTGAAACCTGTTTCCTCAGCTCTAAAATGCATATAATATTTTGGGGTAAAAATTAAATAATCAATGAATGTAAAGTGCTTAATGTTCTTGTCACATAAGTGCACTATATACAGGAGTGATCATAGTTAAATACTGTACATGCAGTGCCCTTCTGCCAGTCCTTTCTTAGTGATACAGTATCATGCTGATGAAGACTTGTCAGTAAAATTATTAATTACCTGGAGACTACTTCAGCACAGTTTTACTCATGTTATCACTTAGAATTTGAATTTCACAGTTAATTTTTAGCATTCACTCCAAAATAATATATTTTTGTATTCTGAACTCTTTCTAAGTTGTAAAGCAGAAATACTTATTAAGTATGTACAAGTCAGTAGTATGGATTAAAAGAAATTCCTCTATTGGCCCAGGAGGATAATTAGCCAGAGCGATATAACCTCTTTGTATATGAAGATTCACGGGAACCCAACGTTGTTCTGTTTTCTCCAATCAGGATGGAGTTACCAAGAGCCCAGAGAAGCGCTCTTCTCTGCCGAGACCTTCCTCCATCCTTCCTCCTCGCCGAGGTGTCTCAGGAGACAGAGATGAGAACTCCTTCTCTCTCAACAGTTCTATCTCTTCTGCGCGGCGGACCACTCGTAGGTTTATTTTGGTTTGGCTTCCTTTTCATTCAGTTTTTAAACCTTAAGTGGAGTAGCTTATAATGTACTTATATTTTACATTTTCAAATACAGCCTGTATTTACATCGGATTATATTTGCCCTAAGAATCAGAAATTCAGACTATCAGTGTGTCCAAAACACTTATTTGAGTCAAAACAATTGATGGAGAAAATGAATATATACTACTTTGTTATTGGTTAAATAGGATTGAAGTGAAGTAATTTTCAGGATTGTTTTTCTCTTCTTTCAAGTTTAAAGTGAAAAAGATAATTCAAAAGGACTAATCAGCATAGAAAAGCAATAGTCAGGGATTTTTTTTAATATGAAAGCTTAACCTTTATTAGAATACCAAGTCATAAAAACTAACTGAAAAATCAACAATCAAAATCAAGAATCCTGCTCAATTTCGTAAGAATAGGGGCTTTCCTGGTGGCTCAGAGGTTAAAGTGTCTGCTTGTATTGCAGGAGACCTGGGTTCAATCCCTGGGTTGGGAAGATCCCCTGGAGAAGAAAATGGCAACCCACTCCAGTATTCTTGCCTGGAAAATCCCATGGACGGAGGAGCCTGGTGGGCTACAGTATATGGGGTTGCAAAGAGTCAGACACAACTGAGCGACTTCACTTTGACTTTGTCTTTGCATTCCAATGAAGCTGTAAACATAGCATATTCTGTGTGATAGCTTCAATTTCTTTTGATTTCATGATGTAATGCTCAGCAATTATCACAGTTTATGTAAAGAATATAAAAATGCTCCAATCATTACTCACTTACATACTGTGTTACTACCAAGACTATCTAGTAATTCAAATTATTTTCATAAATGCGTTTCTATTACCACAAAAATAGCTGCTGCTGCTAAGTCACTTCAGTCGTGTCCGACTCTGTGCGACCCCATAGATGGCAGCCCACTAGGCTCCCCCGTCCCTGGTATTCTCCAGGCAAGAACACTGGAGTGGGTTGCCATTTCCTTCAATGCATGAAAGTGAAAAGTGAAAGTGAAGTTGCTCAGTGGTATCCGACCCTCAGCGACCCCATGGACTGCAGCCTTCCAGGCTCCTCCGTCCATGGGATTTTCCAGGCAAGAGTACTGGAGTGGGGTGCCATTGCCTTCTCTATTTATTAATCATTTATAGATGCTGAAATCTTAAGATACATTTCTCAGTCAATTCAATTAAAGTGCTGATGGTCAGGTATTAACAACCTTATTAAATCTACTGATGAGCAAACTGACCTTTTAAAGACTTGTCCGGTACTACACAGCTAGTAAGTGGTTGAATTTGGTTTTCAGCCTACTGATAAATTCACAACCTGTCCTCTTAATGTCTTCTCTATATTTATTTAGTACTAGGGAATTGTTCTGTAGAGTCACTCAGAAAATAGTATCCCTGTCATTTAGAAACTATTACAAAATGGTAGAAACATTTGGAGAATAGCATATCTGTCATTTAAAATCCATATGAAAGTGGTGGAAATTGCTACTACTATCACATTACAGTTGATTTCACCACTTATTTTTTAAGTCTTTAATAGTAATTGCCCCACAATGTGGGCAATCCAAATGTGGCTATTTTGTATGACTTAAACTGTTTTGTGTTTTTTTTTTTTGCCTATAATAAAAGTATTTATTATAATGAGAGCAGTTGTGTCCCGAAACATTTAGATTCATGAAGCATTAATATCCTTTGAAATACATGCTAGGAATACTTTGAAATCACTAAAACTCTTTTCACCTTAACGCATATAAAGTATTCAAATGAACTAGCAAAGAAAACCTTTAAGAGTGAGTTATCTTCAGAGAGGAGAATTTAACTCCAAATATTTGGAGTTAGAATTGGGCATCAACAATAACCCCAGGGATGCTGAGCCAACACAAAGGCACCAAGTGTTCCCCAAAGGCGCACCTTGAACTGCACTTGTGTTTGTTGCTATGGAAGCAAAATGGCACTTTCTCACACAAATCCCAACTTTAAGCTACTGTGCTCTGCTTTTAAAATGGCATGCTAAGTTGCTTTAGTCGTGTCCACCTCTATACAAATTGCTTTTTATGTCCTGAGCCAACTCTATTTTGACTTTTTAACTTTACTTACATTCATAAGCATATGGCATTGTATTATTTGGTAATGAACATAACTGATACTCTGATAATATTTTATCCCTACATAGCAATAGCTAAAAGACATAGGGACAATTACCAGAACAAGCAATTTGCTTCTTCCCATCTCATCTCCTTAAGGTAAAGAATCTGCCTGAAGGAGACCAAGGTTCAAGCCCTGGGTTGGGAAGATCCTTTGGAGAAGGGAATGGCAGTCCACTCCAGTATTCTTGCCTAGAGAATCCCATGGACAGAGGAGCCTGGCAGGCTACAGTCTGTGGAATCACAAAGAGTCGGACACAACTGAGCAACTAACACTACTATTCCTTAACTGCACAAGGGAATGTTCTAGCATTTTGTACTGCTATTGAAAAGATTTGAAAGAATGCTATGCAAGAAGTTTATTTAGCCGAAAGGGAGGGAAAGACATTGTCATTGTAGACTTGACAAGATAAGAACAAACTGTAATAGAGTAACTCATAAATATTTTTGAATCATTTTAGTAACTTAGATTTAATATTTTCTATTTCAAAACACATAGGAAACACTCAAATTTTTCATTTTTGATGACTAGAATATAATTTATTACAATAAAAATTGATTGATATCTATTGAACAGCAATATTAAGAGCTTCTTAATACTTGTGACTGATTTTTTCTCATTTTCCAGATATAACACAGAACCTTCCTCCTTTACATATTCAAAACATAAAGCCATTTACTCTTGTTGCTATTGAGTCGCTAGGTCACTAACTCTTTGCAACCTCGTGCACTGTATATAGCACATCAGTCTATTGTGTCCTTCACTAGCTCTGAGTTTGCTCAGATTCATGTCCATTGAGTCACAAAATAATTCTTAAATATTTCTTTTAGTTAATATTGTTATACGTATCTGGAATATTGCTTCAACTCGGCCTCCATTACAGTAACAAGTACCTCCATACACAGAGAAATTTTGAATCAAATTTGTAACATTAAAAAAGAAAATATGTTGAGCTTCTGCTGTGTTCAGGCCCAACAAAAGACACCAGTGCTAGGTAGAGGGACAAAGAATAAAGATATGATCCCCCTCCCCAGAAGACCTGAGATATTCAAGAAAGATGAAATGATGGAGAATACATTTGAGGGAGAAATAAGTTTTCTGAAGAGATTTTTCAGAACATACTTACTGGCTCAAACCAAGATCAAAACCTTGGCCCATAAACAAACTTTGTAGCCAGGAATCTACAAAAAGTCAAGTTGAATGTGGTTGTATTACCCTGGTCTTGAAATGTTATATTTGTGGAAAGCAATAAAAATCACTAATTTATCACTTTACTCTTCTCAAATCCCATGTCATAATTTCCATTGAAGCATCTACCTATGTCTTTCCCTTCTACTAAAAGACCAAAAGGACACAGGGCAACTTTCCTTTGATATGTGAAAACTGTTCACTGAGAGACGAAATAGAATTGTTCTGTTTCTCCAGGAGATTGAGCCTGGGTAGATTTATTTTGTCTGCAGACTTGAGCTCACTCCTTGTAAATATTTAAGCAAAGATTATTTATAATTGTCCCCCTTCTCAGGAAGAACTTTCTACATTGATGATGAATTATATCAGGTGACTCTAAGATTCCTTCTACTTGACTGATTTTAAAGTTGATGAGTTATATCTTTATCCTCCTCAAAATTTCTAGAAGATTCATTGATTATACAAAGTTACATTGCTGTCATTTAGTCACTAAGTCCTGTCCGATTCTTTGCAAACCCATGTACTGAGCCCTCCAGGCTCCTCTGTCCATGGGATTCCCCAGGCAAGAATCCTGAAGTGGGTTGCCGTTTCCTTCTCTAGGGGATCTTCTTGACCTAGGAATCCAACCTGCATCTCCTGCTTTGGCAGTCAGATTCTTTACCACTGAGTCACCAGGAAAGCCCCACAGAGTTACATTCTTAGCAGTAAAAACTAAAAACTATGCCCTTTCTATAAAATATTTTTAAAAGTGAGAGAATTTGTATAATATAAACAATGTCAATCAGTATTCTATTATTGGAATCAATGCATTATTTGAAGAGAAAAGACTTTTCAATTTAAGAGGAAAGTTCAACATATATTAAGAAGCTGAGTATCATATCTGTCTTAGAATTTAATGTCATCTGGGTGAATGAGCCTTAATGTCCTTATTACTGAGTAAGAAATAACAAGAGCTGCATCAATTGTGTATGTGCATGTTTGGTTATCAAATGTTTAGTATTCACAAAAGTTCTTTGAAAAGGTGAGAATCTCCTATTTTAATGAGACTCTCCTAAGGTGTGTCCTCTTTTTTAAATCATTATTCTTTTAAAAAAGCATTTGAAATGGCATTTAAGCACACATTTTAAAAGATAATATGAAAGAGAAACATAGCATAGGAAAATGGGGGAAAGAGTTAAATGATAAAATGAGGGTAACATCAAGTTGAGGCAAACAAATGCATCTTACAGCATCTTGCATAATAGACAATGAGGGATTATTGATTTGACTCCAAACTGCAAATACTGAAAGTATGGGATAAAACACAATCAGGTACAAGATTGACTGTGAATAAATTGTAACATCCCACTTTTCAAAAGAGAGAGCTAGATTTTTTTAAGCTAAATAGTTTTCTACACAGGCCAAAATCATGGGATCTAAATACACTGTTTTGTGTTGTATATCCACCTGGATCTTGGAATAAACTTTCTGCACAAAGGAATAAATAATCCACACATCATTCAAAGAATCTTCAGTTTATATGAGTCCACAAAGAATATTAAGTGTAGACTCTTTTTCCAGCTAAAAGCAGATCCATATGCTTTAATGATCATGCAAGTAGAAAATATTTTTGACATATCATAATGAAAATTCAGAATAAATCAGGAAAACCCAAGTATTATCTTCACATTGATAGCAATGCGTGTTCAAAAGAATGTCATCAATTTGTGAACCTAAAAATAACGAGATTCTTACCTTTTCAAGCATTGTTGTAATTCGTAAATATCCTAAACCCTTTAGAAATTTGATGAATTATAAGTTCTAACAATGGATGGGAAAAGGGATGTCTCGGGGGAGAACTTTCTGACACTGTGGTTTGGGTTCGGTTTTAATATAGGGTCAGAGCCAATTCGCAGAGCAGGAAAAAGTGGCACTTCCACACCCACTACCCCTGGATCAACCGCCATCACTCCTGGCACCCCACCAAGCTATTCTTCACGCACCCCGGGCACTCCTGGAACCCCCAGCTACCCCAGGACCCCTCACACACCAGGAACCCCCAAGTCGGCCATCTTGGTTCCCAGTGAGAAGAAAGTCGCCATTATACGCACGCCTCCGAAATCTCCTGCTACTCCCAAACAGCTTCGGCTTATCAACCAACCACTGCCAGACCTGAAGAATGTCAAATCCAAAATTGGATCCACAGACAACATCAAATACCAGCCTAAAGGGGGCCAGGTAAGAATCATATGAACACACGTATTTGCTGCCAAAGTAAAATCCCTGTTACTTGCTGTGTTGCCGTCCTCACATGACAGGCTTACAGTTGTTAAAAGAGAGATGGAGGTTTTATAGCATTACTGGTTGTGATTTATTATTAATAGTTTGGATCTTATCTGAGAAAGCTACCTTATAAAATATATTGTAAATAATATGCCGTGTCCATTCCTACTGGTTATTATTAGATAAAAATTGATTTAACTGTAGAGGAGAATCTTTTAGTTGATTACCTAAGAGATCCTGTTTGAATGTTTCTCTGTTGACTTGTGGATTTTAACTTAGGAGATATAAGTTTCATTTCTGGTATAAATTTGAGTATTATCTGGTATGAATTTCTGGCATGATACTGGCTTTGAGCTCATTTGACCATCTTTTAGTGATACTACTTTTATCACCTTCCTTCTCCTCGAGGATTTCCTATGATATTTTCTACCATTTTCCCGTGTTCATTCCAAATCAGAGCATGGTTCCCCAAGTTGTTTCTCAGCCTGCTATTGCCTAAACATTGCAAAGGGCAGATTTTCACATTGATAATTAATAGATGACTCTACATGGGTATAAGAAATTTTGTTTCAGAATAATTGTGTTAAATAGAGTTGTTGGTAAAACTCTACCTATTGACTCTTAACTTCAGCTTCAGAGCAAACATTTATATATATTTTTTCCAACCAGAGAGCTTGAGTTCTACCTTAACCTAAACATTGCTTTCACACTGTATGTTTGGACAAAGCAGTTAGCCTGGAAGGAGATAAAACAAATATCACCTAATGTTTCCCTTGTGATATTGATATGCCCATAGTCTGACTTTTATTCTAAATGAAGGGATGAAACACCCATCCTTGAGTAAAAGAAGAGGAAAGCAGTAATTTCCTTTATACATTAACAAAGTATAATGCCCTTGTTCAATATATCAAAAAAAAACTTAAAAAAATTTTTTTTTTCCCTCTCTTTTACTTGTCTCTTGTATTTTCTGCCACTGATTTCTGGTATCCCCCTCTTACGCCAAAGAAAATACATTTTCATCAGGTTTAGAAGAAATGTCTTGCCAAAACATGAAGCTGTCAAAGACTCCCACTCAGCATTAAAACAAAAATTTAATGTTGCTTTTTCCTTTAGCAACAGACTTCTCTGCTTTCTCATTATGATTCTGTTCAAGAAAGTCCAGAGTTAAGAAAAAATCAACCAAAGAAGGGAGGAAGGACTCAGAATTCCATTTTTAGAACAACTGTAACATTCTATAATAATATAGTCACATAAAAATGCTTTTTTTATAGAAGGATGTAATTAAAATATGAGCTATAAGAAACCTTTTTAAGCAAAAAACAAAACAAAACAAATTATATCACATTTAAGCCTATAATTCCCCAAATCTCATACTCTTGCCTTTATCATAGTTTTGCACATCCAAATATGATATTATTTTATATTTATACATAATTGAAAAGAGTAAGTTGAATAAAATAAATTTATACCAATTTGCAAGTTTATCATTTTTGTTCTTTTGAGCTACCTCCTAAAATAGAGTAGTTATAATGTGTATTTAAAATCAGTTCTCTTTTTGTGAATATCCTAGTGTTCTAATATTTTCCTTAATTAAATGTGAGGTTTATTTGCCTATCTTCTGGAAAATATTGATACTTAAAATAATCTATTTCTTCTTAGAATCACAAGGGAGTTAATTATCTCAAAGATATTTTTTTGAAACTAAAAGGAAAATTGAATAAAAAGTAAATGCTTATTGATATAATTCGACAATAAAGATTTTGTTCAAAGGACTTTCAAAGGTAGAAAGACAAAAAGTGGTTTTGGCCTCAGCTTTGCTAGAATCATTAAGTTAACCAACCCCCAAATTTGAAGACTTAAATTTATTTTCTCTTTCTACTTCTTTATATCTTGCTGTGAATATTTCTGTGTCTAATTTTAATTTTCTCCTATATTTGTTAATTCATAAAGTTGATGTAAAGACATTCTTCTGAGGTGAACTAGTGCTGCCCTAGAGATTATGGTAATTAAGGACTAGTAAATACATATGCTGGGAGGGAGTGGGGGCAGGAGGAGAAGGGGACGACAGAGGATGAGATGGCTGGATGGCATCACTCACTGATGGACATGAGTTTGGGTGAACTCCGGGAGTTGGTGATGGACAGGGAGGCCTGGCGTGTTGCGATTCATGGGGTCGCAAAGAGTCAGACACGACTGAGCAACTGAACTGAACTGAAATACATATAACACAGAAAATTAAAGAAAGAATAAAATTAGCCACAAAATCACCATGTCAATTGAAGAAAATCTTTAGTTCCATGCTGCTAAGTTGCTTCAGTCATGTCTGACTCTGTGCAACCCCATAGACGGCAGCCCACCAGGCTCCCCCGTCCCTGGGATTCTCCGGGCAAGAAACTAGATTGGGTTGCCATTTCCTTCTCCAATGCATGAAAGTGAAAAGTGAGAGTGAAGTCGCTTAGTCGTGTCCCACCCTCAGTGACCTCATGGACTGCAGCCTTCCAGGCTCCTCCGTCCATGGGATTTTCCAGGCAAGAGTAGTGGAGTGGGGTGCCATGGCCTTCTCCATGAGGCCAGTATTAAACAAATGCAAAATTATCCTATTGCAACTTCAGATGACTTGGAAAAATTATACAATAGTGGAATTATAAAGTGACTTTTGTTGGAGAAATGGGAAGTGTTTCCTCACCAAGATAAGACATAGATGATAGGAGTATATTTGCCTACTATTTTGTGACAGATGGCATCAATGTATTTAAACTGGAGAGGAAAATGAATTAGAAAATTTGGATGCAGTACAGTTGAACTGTCTTTGTAGGAAACATATTTTACTCAACATTTAACACTGTGGTCCTAAAAGCCTCCTTGTGTATGGTCTCCTAGTGTATGGTCTTCTCACATACAGAGGGTGAGGAGAGTTTCTTTTTCTTTACATGTTAAACTGGGGATTTTCGCTGGATTTTAAAGGTTCAACTTTATAAAACAACTAAGAAAGATTTTTATGTAAAAGTTTCTTAGAAATTATCAAGATAGTAATAATATGCCAAAGACCCTTGTTATTAATATCTGGTTAAGAATCCATAAACTGGGGAAATCAAAGCCAGTTGTATGGTGTCTCCAGTAGTAAATTATATATACTAGGATATTTGAGTGGACAGTGACCAGCCCAGAATCATTGAAGAGAATAGGACAATAGCGATATCTTCTGTAGGAGCCCAGTTTTGTAACAGACATATGGCATCTATAATTATTGAGAAAAATAGTCGCACAGCTCTTATTAGTGAGATGGGAGTAAATAGGTAGATACAACCTTCATTCATATAATTCAGAGCATCTCCACATACTCTATTGTCAAAAAATTTGGTGTGGTTTGATTGTATGTAAAAATTAAATTTTTAAAGCATTATTATTTTTGTATTAAAGTTTGTACAGTCACTAAATATAAAGAGAAGAAATCTCTAATGGAAGATATATGTGTCTTAGGGATTCAACAACAACCTTCCACGTTGGGAAGCTTTTATTATTTGTCCCAATTTCAATGTTTATTGCTCTTCCATATGTATAAGTTATGTGCTTATGGCTGTTATCTCTTCTGTTAAAGTCCAGTTTTCTTTTGGCAAAGAGGCTCAACTCAGAGCTCAGTTCAGTGCGGCAGGTCAATGCCTAATGGACTGGATAAGCTAGGTGAAGCTATGAGGAGCTTTGCAAAAAGCAATAAAGTTCATCTTTTCAGCTAAAATATAAATTCAGTCTACTGGTAAGAACATAATGCAATCTTGAATTCACTATAGATAGTAAGCTTGGTTAATTTAACTCAAGGCATAGGTAAAGCTATCTTATTAAGTGTATTAATTTGAAGCTGTCTCACTGTACTTAGCTCCTTAATCTACAATCATCTAAATCTAAATTTTAAAATAGTGTTAGTGTTTTAAGGACTCGGCTGCTTGATTTAAACAAAGATAGGAAAATAACCAGTTTCTCTAAATGTGTGGCATAAAAAAAATAAACAATAGCTGAATGAATGGTACTTTTTCTGTCTATTGGTCAGATCCATCGAAACAGATACATTACCATAAGTAAAGTGAATAGGCAGTAGAGATTTCCTGTATGACACAGGGAACCCAAATCCAGCTCTCTGTAACAACCTAGAAGGGAGACAGCTTAGCAGGAGGTTTAAGAGAGAGGAGACATATGTGTATCTATGGCTGATTGATGTTGATGCATTGCAGAAACCATCACAATATTGTAAAGTAATAAAGTAATTATCTTCCAATTAAAAATAAAAGTAAAAAAAATTCCTTTATATACTCTTAACAGACTCCATAAATATTTGTGCCACAAAGGGCAAGCTGAAGGTGAGTGAAAAAGCAGTGTTTTTGAAATAGAAGCAAAGAGAGAGAGTAAGAAGAAAATGAATTGAATGAAATGTAGAGTAGAATCTTTTTTATATTTTTTATATAAAATTGTAGGCAATATCCTGCGACTTTTTTGGCCTTTCACGTGCTACCTTGAATGAGTTGCTTTCAATTTTATATTCAAGGGGAAAAACAAAATTAATTCTGGAGGCAACTAATAAATTATGGTGAAACAGGATTTTTTTCTTATCATATAAAATTATTATGATCAATTTTGTGAAGGTCTACTAAGGTGCTATTAATATACATAGGCACATTTACAGAATCAAAAATTTTATAAACAGAGAAAGATAAGCTTATTTTGATCTTTTTCTCATTTGCAGATTTATTCTTTAATCATTTACAAAGACTCTGCTGTGTACTATATGACACATGACACATGGCCTGGACAATCTAAGCAAAAGTGTTTGTTTTCCTTGTCCTCTCCTGGTGTCCTGCCTTTATTTGATTTAAAATTTTTTTCCAAGCCATTTCTTTCCATCACCTTAGGGCTACAAATAAGTACTAATTAAAAAGTATAATAAAATACCCAACTAATTGTAAAATACTGTCAGTCAACCCAGCATGAAGAAAAGCTCTTCACCAAAATATATTACATAATATTGACAGGAAATTTTTTTTTGCAACCAAAGTCATCATTATCTCAAAATGAAAGCTCCTTGAAATCAGGGACTCTGTCTTTATGCAATAGAACTTTAATAACTATAATTCAAGTACTTTTGTAAGGTAATGAAAAGTTTTCAAGCTAGGCTTCATAAATATTAATTATTAAAAACTATGGAAAAATTATTCCTTTGGGTTTACAAAACTGAGACCTATAGACTGTCTTTCTGTTTGTTGTTCATTTACAAACCAAACAAGGACATGGAAACAGCCTTGAATCTCAGGTTGTTTTCCGACAATTGAACAGACTCTTGAAAAGTTAGTTTATTACCAACATGGCCTAATATTCCTTACACTATCTTAAAGTTTTAAACTAAAAAAAAAAATGTAATATCAAGAAGTTACGGCATATGAACTTTATAAACCTCTTTGTATGTTAATTTTCATGAGTCACAATGACTGTTGTGTTAGTAACTTTCCTTCCAGTATCCATGGACAGACCACTTAACCTATGTAACAGTGGGTCTAATGGCTAAACTTAATGTCTGTTCACCAAAACGTTATTTCCAAATTTTTCAGCATTATCTATTCACTCCAGTGTTTCTCAGTGTAGTTCTACTTTCTGTGCTTTGTGACACAGCCTATACAGGAAAATTGAGCTCTCACCTAAGTGGATCCTCTACCATGTTCTTTTCCTTAGAGCTCTGTGGAATTGTTTGTTTTGACGTAAACTATTATTTCTGTTTAAATGTGTATTGAAATATGCTTATTGTTTATATTTGATATACTTAGTTTTGAAGATGTTATTGGTCAGTGTAGGTAAGTGTTAATTGAAATTCACAGTGGACTATACTGTTTATATACCTGTGTGCGTTTTGACCAGAGCACCAGGTTGTTCACAGATGAATATTTGAAGAGCACTATCCAGAGAACTTTTAATCTTCAGGAATATATATGATATGATAATATTTTTATTTTAATATATGATGTCTATGGACTCTATAGAGGGTAGATAGTTTTCATTAAAATTGAATGTTATGGAATAGGAAATACTTTTGAGAAAGGCAGAAAGTGTTTTTAAACTTGATAAGCATTCCTAAGAAATGAGGCAAACCCAAAGGAAAAGCTTAATGCTCTATAAAGTTGAAGGGAAGTCAATTGAATGTCACTCAATTCTGTGTAAGACTGCCTTGGATGGGGAAAGAAATGATTTTGTAATTGAGGTTCATACCTAGAGGATGCCTAAAGGGCCTAGCACCAGGCTGTAAAGGAACTGATAAGAGAATCCAACTTTTAGACACCAAGTTACTTTCCATATCTTGGTATCTTGAGTTGACATGTGGATATTTTATTTTTAAAAAGCAGCAGCAGAGAGTGTCAAAAAAAAATCAGATTCCCATTGCTCAAGGAACTCATTTTGACATCGCAATTACTAACTCTGTTTTGTAAACTGTTTTACTCAAAACTAAAAATTTCATTTTTCATGTTTCATGTTTCCAACTAACCTCTAGTAAGAGAGATCTATTTCTGCCTGCAAGCATATCCCACATTTTGTATTCCTCCTCTTTCTTAGAGTAACCCCATTTGAGGGAGGAAAAAAAACCTCATTTCTCTACAGGAGCAATTCAGCTTATATGCAGAGAGAGTACAGTGGCAGATCATTTCAATTGAACCATTTGTGATAAAATTCAACTAGAATCACATCAAAAATATCCAGAAAGTAACTCTTCTGTTCTTTCCTAGTGTAGTGGAGGAATAGATAGAATTAACTAAGTTAAAATAATTCTGATTAAATATTCAGTTGCATTAATCTATTCTTTATAACTCTTCATGCTTACAAGACCCTTATATGAAAGAAAAATCAGTGATGTTTGCATATAAGTCACCAATATATGCCCAAAAGAATGAAATCCTTTTCTGCCAACCCTGCACTGAGGAACTGGTTTGCCTGAACCTTGAAAGATAATCTGTTACATACTCAACTTGGAGTGAGGGCATTCTGTCAAGAGATAATAACATAAAGACATCATGGGGATGAACTTGAAAATATAAACAAGGCCCCTATAGTATAGACTATAACACAATCTAGACAAAATGTAATATATTAAAAGAGAACTCAAACATCAGTATTGCTGCAAACCTTGGTTGCCTGGTTATTAGTTTTATATTTTGTCTCATTTTATAAGAAATAGGAAATTTGGTAGAATTTTTAATAAGGCATAGCTTTTGGAAGATGATCCAGTTGCTTGATATAATAATACATTTCATGTGCTATGAAATATGCAGAAGGAAAGATTCTCTCATTCTTTGCATTAATAGAGCAAGTAAAATTTCTAATGGAAAAAAATTAACAAAGATTAAAATGTGGTTTAGAATTAATGTTGGATAATGACTATTTGACTATTTTTCCTTTATATTATAAATATAAAAAATTATTTCATTTGTAAAATAGAAGTTCATTATATTTTTTTAGGCAGTCTCCAAGATATTAAAGTAATTTTCCCTTGACATGGGCTTTAGGAAAATAAAAGTCCAATGAGAATTTCTTCCCAAAGAAAGCAGTTTTCATTTCAATTTATCCATAGAGAACAGAGAGTTAAAACTCAACTCTGATTAAAAAAAAAATCTAAAATAAAGCTTTAACCTTCACAGCAGCCATCTGTTTTTCTATTTTGTGGGAGGGATGGTTTCTAAGGACTGCCAGTATTTGTGGAATCAACTCTCTAAGGTGTTATTTGTCAATGATCCTAGAGATGTTTGGCATGAAGTAGTTTGTAATTGTGGTAAGGCATAAATGTGAGTTACATGGCTCAGGTACAAGTTGTCAAGCTAGAGTGTAAATCTCACTGAACATCAAACATTCACAGCCCTGAGTGGTTTTATTTCTGTCCATTCAACCATTAAGCAAAATGGTGAATGTCATACTTTGTCTCATTTTAGACAGAAGCAGTATACTATGAAGTTTTTGCAATTATGGAAATACGTAAAGGCTGTGCTATAAATGCATGTCCAAGTGAGCAAACATAGGTTAGTAAAATCTACCATCAAAAAAGGCCAGTTAGGTTTTTTACTAGAAAATCCATGATTCTCTTGAAAATCTAAAGAAAAGCAACAGAAGTTGGCCTTGAAGTTTTAGGATTTAAGATTTGAATCATCTTTAAGTAATGCTGGCAATATGTCCTCGTTGGGTTTGAATCATTTGCCTTGGAAAATCATAAAAAATGTCAAACAGTTGATTAAACATTAGAGTCAAACAAATTTATGCAACTGAATTTGGAATTTCCATTTTTGCAACAAGTGAGTCAGATTTAACATTTGGCTTTTGATCACTTGGTAATGAGTCACTTGATTGGTACTCTTATGATCTCTAAATTAAAACTTGTAAATGAAATATGAGACTCTGTATATCCCAAGGATTAGAAAAATGGCTTAGATGAATTCTTTTTCATTTCCAAAATAAATAGCTCCTTATGCAGAATAATTTAAAGTATTACTATTAGAAAAAACAAATCAGAATTATTTGCTTTCTAAGAATAACTTATCTGTGAAGTTTGAAATGTAATGGCCCTTATTGACTTGTTTATCTGCATCTACAGTTTACTTGAAACCCTTAGAACAACTATGCTTTTTGTTAGATACAGACTTTGTGACATTGCCATTTTTTTTAATTGGAATATTTATTATGCTCAAAAGAGTGCCCACATCATCCTGTCTTTTGAATTCAGATTTTGACAAGTCTCTTCCCTTGGGCTGCCGATGAGAGCTGTCAATGATGCTTCCCTGTAAGGAACAAGCTATCTTGTCAGTGTTAGGCAGACGCTGCAATTTAAGCTTTGTCTAGTTAAAAATAGTCAAGATTCAGTGTCCTTTTGAATTTTGTACTCTTTTTTGCAAATTAGAAGAGATGTGATACCATTCTTGGAGAAAGCTGTATATCTAGGGTAAATTTATTTTGCTTTTTTTTATGTATAAGAGGATAAACTGTCCCCTAAAATACTGGAAATGTGATATCTCTCTAGATATTGGGGGGTACTTTTAGTCAAAATGAAATAAAACAAACAAAAAAATAACAAACCTTTCCTTCCATTCTTACATTGCTTATTTTGGAGGGCTCTCCAAAACATTCAAAATTCAGAAGATGCATGAAAGAAGCTACAAGAGTTATTACTTTGCACATTACTTTACACCTGAGTAATATCTTTCCAGATCTGGATTTGCTGTTGTCCTTAAAGATGAACACTGGACTTCCTGAAAATAGAAATGAAACACCTAACCTCAAATCTGTTGGGCCCAATCCAGACCTGGCCTACCTGTACATGGCCTGGTTCAGGTCAGCTAGTTGACAGTCCTTGGTTTTCTCCCCTGTAAAAATGGAAAGGATGCTATCACACCAAAGTCAAGGATATTGGCTCTTTATGAGCAGGTGTCAGAAAGTGGCCTTTCAGAAAGCTGCTAAACCAAACCTGCAAGGGAATCATGAAGCCTTCCAGTAGAGGAGGCCCAGAGTCTCCTTGTTGATGATCTTGGGAAAACCAGAGCTTCTTCCCTCAGATGAGTGAGAACCCTAACCTGTAGCAGTCAGCCAGACCAATGTGAACCTCATCATTCTGCATGGACCAGTCGTAGTCCACTCAAGTTTAACCAGGTGATTTACAGTCAGACTAACACTCCAGAAGTTGGGGGGTGGGGTGGGGAGAGCACTGGCACATCCTTCAGAAACCAGGGCTGAACTATTGGACCTTCCATGGAGGAGACCTGAGTCCCAGTGTTGCCCACAATATCGGAAACCTCCTCACAGATAATTTACATTTCTGTTCCTATATTGTTTCCAGATTACAGCAGCCTACAGCCAGGGTATCAGGCTCTCAAGCACTGGCCCTTGGAGATGGGGGTGAGGGGTGCAGGAGAAAAACACTTCATATTTACATGATAGATTTGCCTTTAAGTTTCAGTGTTAGTTTTTCTCATAAATGATAAATGTAAGTGGAAAGGAGTTTGGAGGCTCTTTGGTGCTAACCCATTTCTGGTTCCCTGGTTCCCAATATTCTATCCCAGAATTTTGAAAGAAAATGCACAGTGAAGTTACTTCCAATTCCTTTTAGGTTAGGATTTTAAACAAGAAGATCGATTTTAGCAAGGTTCAGTCCAGATGTGGTTCCAAGGATAACATCAAACATTCTGCTGGGGGCGGAAATGTAAGTAGAAGCTTGTGTCAGAAGCTGTCCTGATTGTGTGGCGCCAATCTGCACAGCCGGCACTTCGTCTCCTTTCTCACCTCCTTCCCAACACCTCCCAGCACACTCCCCACTTCTTGTTGCTGTGCCACAAGTCCCCCTGGTTTGGGAGCTTGTCAGCCTTGCATTTTCAGTGATGGGCTTTCCATCCTTCCCTCTGAGATCACTGGTGAATTTCTTGCTTTTTAAAGGGGGGCACCATGGTTTTCAGGGAGATGGAAAGCCCATTTCACCTGCCAATTTGTTTGCTGGCCTTTGGCTTTAAGGTATTTTCTCATGCTGTCTCTGCTCCCTTGCAAAAGTCAGCTGAGCACACACTTTTCTAGCTCCTTTTGAGTTACTCCTGAGGCAATGACTGATGTATGAAAGTATCCAAAGTGTATAATGTCGATCTTTTGTGCTTCATTATTCATGAGAGTTGGGATAATACAAACCTGGTGAAGCATGGCTCATCTGTAATTCAAAGTGAAAGGATTCAAGTCCCAGTATACTCTTTGTCTTGATTTTTTTTTAATCCCTGTCTCTTAAATTGGGTGGAAATAATATTCTCTGAGAGGAAGAGAAAGATGAATTCATGTTTCTCAAAAGTATTTGAGGAAGAGTTCAAGCAGGCAGACTCAAGTAAAGTAGGCATGGTTCTTTGTTAACATTAGAATAATAAAAAAGGTGAATAGGGTGACTATACTACAGATCCAATCACCTAGACTTTGGGTTCTAGCCATCTGTGACTCAAGTAATTTATAGAGTATCAAATCCAGAATTCTTGCTTATCTAATAACTCTTGGTTTCTTGCTCCTTGGTTGGGTAGAGATGGAGTCAAACAGTGAAAAAAGAGACAAGCAAGTGCCTGATGTTCAAGGCAGCTCCACTGAGCATGAAAATGTGCCATATGGGAGAACCCCAGCAAGATTTGCTGGGCTCCTTCTAGGGTCAGGGCTGAGCCTGAGGCTCAGTGTTTACACTGACAGGCTCCCCTCATCCCTGGTGCACTGACTGTAAGTACACGCCGTGTACTGCTCTCAGGGAAGCAATCTCAGTCCTGGAATTAATAGGCAATTTTGAGAGTATCAGAGGATTGACCCAGCTGACCTCTACAATAGGTGCTGCTGGTCAAAACACCTAC